>NC_136071.1:256596807-259263692 GCF_964261635.1 Lissotriton helveticus
TGCTGTTTTCTCCCATCTGGTGGGGGTAAGTTATCCTTTTTCCTATTCAGGACCACCTGACTGTACCTGGCGGTCCCAGCAGGAAAACCAGCATCCAAATGTTCGCCTTCAGTGGACGGACAGTCTGATGTTCACTGACTGGCAACTCAATGTCAGTTGGGATGTCAGTCAGTTTCCTGCCAGTAAGGCCATTGGAGGCCCTGCTGTCATTAACGTGGCAGGTCCCCTGATGCTAATTAGAGTCGGGCAACGGCAAGTTTGGTGGACGAGACACTCAGTCACGTTTGTGGTGGAGTACCTTGTCTTCCAAAATCTAAACAAGGCCCAAAGAGAGAAAGATGTACAACACACCCAATCTCTCATCATATATGGTTAGACTATACATCTTCTATATTACCTTTTGGGAAAACATTTGAAGATAAATTTAGGCTGCCCATTACATACTGATGCCTTCTGGTCGTGAAGGAAATATGCAATCTATATGGATGCTTTGTTGAACACTTCAGTCACCACTTCCTTTTGTCTGTTCGACACAGTTGTATTACCTAAGAGTGTAAAATGCTGCTTTTAAATCCAGCCACCTCAGTTTGATCCCGTATGTGCTATTCTCCAAGGGGACTTCAACACATTCATTTTGCGCTATTATGGTTTCATACATGGTCTTTTACAGATCCAAAATAGCCTAGTTTTCATAAACCAGGCTACTTAAAGACTCCGCCTGTGTAGTTTTTAAACATTTTGCGCTGAACACATTCTAAGATACACAACATCACTTACCCGTTGATCTTCAGCACACTTTGAGTGGCTGGATGTATACTTGTTATATGTATGTATTACTGTCACATAAGAAAAGAAAGTGGTACGTTTTCCGCCATGCTTGCCATCCCCAAGATGTTTTGTTTGACTGCGCTTAGTTTTCCAAAGGAGATCACCTTAAAGATGGTGGAGAATATGGATGCCTGACAGCCATATGTACAGACATCAAGCTTCTGCTTATTCCTACATGCCTGGCCCAGGCCGTCACTTGAAGATGTCACAGACCGCCATATCCTATTTTTCTACCACCCATGAAGCCTGTAAGATAGCATATGTCAGCATTGCTCACCCTGGCTGGTCTAAGCTAGGTAGTAGCTGGAGATCCACATTGGCGAGTATACCAGCTGGGAGGAGATGTTTGTTGCAGACTTCAAGATATAGTATTATCTTCAAGGAATTTCATATATGTGAACTAATATTCTCCAGGAAAGTCGGCAGGGCGAAACATTATTTGTTCATCATGAATCTGATTTCATCAAATGCTCATTGGAATACTAGAAAACACCATCTGATTTCAGTTTTTCTTCTCATGTATGTTTTGCAGGGGCCAACATTTTGCGAGATTCTGCCGGAAATGTGAAGCTTGGAGATTTTGGTGCTGGGAAGCGCATTCAAACCATCTGCATGTCCGGAACTGGAATCAAATCTGTCACGGGGACGCCATATTGGATGAGCCCGGAGGTGATCAGTGGAGAAGGATATGGCAGGAAAGCAGATGTCTGGTAAGGCATGTCTGCTTCCCTCTCCAGGCCTGTCTAGTAACAATGGTTAGAGAGGGGACCTTGATTTTTATCTCACTGTCCATCAAAATCATCTTTTTGTCTCAGTGGACATAATTGAATCACCTTTTAAAATGTCTCTCATCTTTTCATGCCTGATCCTCTGTAATATAGATTTAATGTGACGTATTGGAGTAGCCATATAGAGAATCATGTGATATAACTGATGGCACGTACTTCTACAACTGCTGTCAACTGTTGATGCTTGCTTGGGTCCCCCTGCATTTTACACTATCCTTAGCCTGGAAATATGATTGACCTAAAAAGCAATAGTCTATTGAGTGAGTGATGGTGCTTCAACTGTAGCATTTTATTCTCTGTAATCCAAATCTTAGCAGGGAACACCACCTACCAACATCACCCATGAAACCATGGAGTAGGACTGGCTTCCCTTACAGTCGAACTGTTCCACTTTCTGGAAACCCAAGCCCACTTCTATCCTCTCTTTTGAGTGTATAGTTTCTCAGTTGTAGCTGGACTTTGAAACTAGAACTGGTATGTAGTTCTTACTGCCAAATAAAGATACTTGTTGGGCTCTTGAGCAATCCATGCTACTTGACTTAAGGATCCATACCTTGATCATCATCAGCCCTTGCCAGGGACCATCTTAGCCCCTGGTTATTCAATCCCTTTAAACAAACACTACAGACAGCAAAACTGACCAGCAAAGTAGCCTCCTTTGCATTCTGTTCTACAGCTGTGACCGCTAGGGTCCAACCTTATAAACAGAAATGCTGAAATCTGGAGAGAACACGAGAAAATCAAGTGAAAAGTTGCTCTAAGCCTTTCACAGATGTGGTCAGAGTCTGTTTCCAGGTATGACGTGCCCGCGCAGCAAATCTCTGACCCATTCATTGACCTAAAAGGAGGAATTTCCAGAAGGTGGGTGTACCTGCTTTTAAAAGTGCACTTGAGAAGGTGAACCTGTAATTTCAGACATGTGTGGGCCATATTATGATCGCATTTGATGATAGAGCAGCCAGTCAAGTGTGATCCAAGAAGAGGCAGCTCTCTTGGTACCTGGCATGTATCAGCAACAAGAGAACTGTGTGTCTGCTAGATGAAGCTGTCATATTATCAAATCATATTATTTATTTATTCTTTTACTATAATCTTCTGGCATTCTCAACACATTGTAGCGCAAGCAGCGGGGACAAATAAAATAAGTAGCACAATAGCCTTTTCATTTGGTGAACTCTCAGCATAAACATTTTTCAGCTCTTGGGACTAGATAAATCAGCAGGATATAGCAGTTGGTGTGCTGAAAGTCTACTTAGGAGTAGGTTTTGTGTACATAAAAGTATGAAAAATACAATACAGTGACTCGAAAAAGAGAAATTCCACGGTCAAGTCCAAATCGAGACCATGCACCTAGCACCAATGCATGCTGCAGTTTGACTTTTCTAGTTTCAGAATTTCTGGTTTCGCTCTGTTGAGGCGGAACAAGGTTTTGTTTCATTCAGTGACGTGTTCTGTAGGTCTTATGTGAATTTGTGTCATCAGAACATATAGTAAAAAGGATCTGAAGATGATAAAGTGTCTGTCTATATATATTGAATAATAGGGATGAGAGGAGGGGCTTTATGCAGCTCTACAATCTTCAATGTAACTGTAAGGTTGCTAGCATAGTTGCTGGCTTAGACTCCTTAGTAAGCACAGAACACAAATGTATGCATATTTATTTGTACATACTGTCTAAAGAGCATAGAAACACGTCTGGCATATTTTGGAGTGCTGCTTTTAATGGGCAAGATTCCATAGTGTGCTTGCGCAATCGTATTTAGGACCATATTGAAAATTTTAAGGGTGCTTTACATTTCTTTATTCTTTTGCAGCAGCCAATCCTGTTTTGCCTTAACATTTGTATTTTGCAAATTAGCACCACCCAGGTGTTGGTTTGATTTGGCCCCCGGTGTTACAGAAATTGTCCAACAGCAGTAATACCCAGTGATATGGGCTTAACTTTGATGGGCGGTTGTTTCATGGTGAGGGGCGTCACCTTTGGAATGTGCAGTTGTAGTCTTTCGAAAGCCGTTGACGCTGTCCCCCTAGCACGATTGTGGCATTGAATGATCTCCATGGGCACCCCTCGACATCTAGAATATAGATTATCACAGGTACATATCCACACTTTGGCAACCATGACTGTAGGTCCTTGCTGTTGGACCCGCAATAGAGTATATTGTAACAGCGAGGTGCACCAGGGCAGTATTCTAGTTCTCAATTTTTAAAAATGTTTTCCTAAGAGATTTCTATCCACACTTAATGAAGACAACCTTAAATGACCTGCACTTGGGCGTGAGGCTTATTCATCTGCTATTCTATGCTGATGATCGTAAATCAAGCAGCCATCGAGCTTTATAGGGCGCTTGAAGCCCTGACTGTCTATGTAACTGTACTGTCAATTTAATCAGGACAAAAGTCAACTTCTTCATTTTTGACAAGTATACCCCAGTGGATTTTTTTATGCATGAGTGGTTCCCAAGTGGAGACAGGTTAAAGATTGTACACACTGGGGATCAGGATTGAGCACAAGTTACACATGGCACTCTTTTCATGAAGATAAAAGGGAATCTTTATTGTATCCTGTATTTTATTAATACATTTGGTGGTGTATCTATGCATCCACGTAGCAGAATCTACCATACCAAGGCTATCCCAGTTATAATACATGCATGTCCGGTCTAGAGATTAGTATCAAGTTGGTCAAAAACACTTTTTAGCAAGGCGGTTAATCAGGCATGCCCTAGTGGATAGTACTGTAGCATAGATATAAAATGAGCTGATTTAATGAAAAGCAGGGCGATTATAAGTGCAGCATTTTGTTTTTTGTGGTGATGCGTTCTTTCGTATTTTGTGCTATTCTGTTTTTGTGCTGCATTATTGCAGGATGTTTTGTATTGTGTTGTATTTTGGTAGTCGTGTTTTGTTTTGCTGTGATATGCCCTGCTATATTTTAAATGTGCTGTTATGTTGCTTTTTGTATAGTATCAAGTTATGTCCAGTTGTTTACTTTGGATATGTTCAGAGGGTGCTATATTTCCAGCCAAAAGCAGCACATGACTTTAAAGTTCCTGTTATAAGCAACCATTTACCTCTATCTAAGGTGGTAAAATACAGCTGCCTCAGCAGTTCAACTACTTGACAACAGTCAGCCAAAATTGTGGCAGAGACTGTGTCGTAATTTAGCGCTCTTGATGCTTTTTTTATGTGATACGATCTGAGGACTCCCAATTTTTAAATTGGCGGTCATAAAATCAGTCAGAGGAAGATCATTCCTGGGCGGCCTGAATGCCGTAGCATCAAACCTTCTTAAAAGCTCTATTATAAGAAATACACATTCAGTATACATTTACGATTGTTTATCGGATTCAACTAGTTGTAAAATCTTTGTGTATGAGTTCTGGTTACATTCATAATCTTGAAATCTCGGGGCAATGGTGGAGATCCTGAGGCTAGACATATGCCACTTTTGTAAATTGGTACCACTAAGGGTCCCAACTAGTTACCTGTTATAATTGCTGTTAGAAATGGGATTCTTAGTTGGCTGAGGTATTCACCGAGGCCAGACAGGAGCCACCACTCTAGTCAGGGTAAGCTAAATGCACACTAAAAGATAACCTGTGCTCAGCCTCTGGTAGATTGGCACAGAGCATTCATGCTTATCTAAAGAGGCAATGTGTAAAGTATTTGTGCATCATACACACAGTAACACAATGAATACACCATAAAAAGACCCTCGACAGGTTTAGAAAAATATAGAATATTTATTTGAGCAAAGGGAGACCAAAATGACAAAGATCCAATCAGTAGAAGTCAAGACATGAATTTTTGAAGATTAAATTCAAATAGTGCTAAGAAGTGACTATCCATCAAAAGCTTACTTGAGATTGCGAGGGACAGGTGCAAATCCAAAGTTCAGGCCGACCACGATGTGGGGCAGGCCTGCTATAGGACCCACGTAGGTCTTGCCGAAAAAATTACCTTGGATGGAGCAAAGCGTCAACACTGAGGGTTTGATGCATCCATCTTTTCCATGCAGTCGGGTCACTGCGTCATCATCTAGCTTTGCTGAGGTGAAGGCAATGCATCATTGTTGAGCCACGCAGAACAACATCATCGAGCCGCACAGAGCATCATATTCGGGCTGTGCAGGTTGTGAAACCGCTGTCTTTGAACAGCCGCTGTGTCGGTGTTGAAGGGTGATGTTTTGGTTCCTATTGGTGCAAAGGTGACGTTGCATCTGCATTTATTAAAAACAACTGCAGAACCCACTTCTGAGGCCCAGAACTTGGAGAAAGCACCTCAGGTAGGACTCGCAGAAGGCAGAGTCCAGCAGCATCAGCAGGATTGCAGGAAGTCTTTTGTGTCCCTGAGATGTCAGAAAACAGGAGTCAAGCCAGCAAGCCATTGGAGATCACTTGGAGGGAAGGCAAAGTCCAGCTCTCCCTCAACAAAGTCAGAGAGCAGCAGGCAGGGCAACACAAGAGAAAAGCAGGCCTTCTAAGTCTACAGTCCAAAGATGAGACCTTTAAGCAGTACAGCAGTCCTTCTGATAGAGTTTCAGTTCAAGATCCAGGAGTGTCTGATTTCAGAGGGTAGGAGACCCAGTACTTACACTACACCCAAAAGTACCTTTGATATAGGGGGTGACGTCAAAACAGCTCTTTGAAGATCACAAGAATTCATTTTAACCTAGTCCTGTCTGCCAGGCTATCTGGGGGAGGGGGGGGGGGGTAAATCAGTGCTTTTGTGTGTGGACCATACACTACCTATTGAAGTGTAAGTGTCAACCCCTCCCATTCGTCCCTGCCCAGGAAGACCCATCAGAATGCAGATTAATTCAGAAGAGTGCTCAGAAGGCAGAAGAGGCTCACTTTCCTGTGTTTGTGGCTGTCTAGAGGGAATGCACAAACTATCTGGCACCCAACCCAGACGTGTATTGGAGACAGGCTGTCATTCACATAGCACAGTAATTGCAGAGAAATGTCCACTTTACAATAGTGGCATTTCTAAAACAGTAATCTTAAATCCAACTTTACCGGTAAGGAGGATTTATCATTTCCATTCCAAAGATATGAAACATGAAAAAGCTACTCCTCTCTGATCATGAATTACAACTTAAAATTATATTAAGAAATTGCCAATGCTGGCCTATGAGAGTGGTAGGCCTGACAGTAGTGAAAAACAAAATAGGTTATTCGTCACTACCAGGACATGCAACACATAAAAGTACATGTCCTACCGTTTACTTACATGGCTCCCTGCCCTTAGGGTTACTTATGGCCTACCTAAGGGGTGACTTATATGTAGTAAAAGGGGAGTTTAAGGCCTGGCAAGTGGTTTTAAATGCCAAGTTGAAGTGGCAGTAAACTGCACACACAGGCACTGCAGTGGCAGGCCTGATACATGTTTGAAAGGCTACTTCTGTGGGTGGCGCAATCAGTGATGCAGACCAAAAGTAGCATGTGAAATACAGGGCACATGGTATACCACTTTACAAGGGACTAACTAGTACAATAAATTTGCCAGTCAGGTATACACCAATGTCATCATGTAGGGTAGAAGCGCATGCACTTTAGCACTGGTTAGCAGTGGTAAAGTGCTCAGAGTCCTAAGGCCAACAAAAGAATCAGCAGAAATTGGAGGCAAAAGGCAAAAAGTCCAGGAGAGGACCACCCTAAGTATGCCAGGTCTAACAACTGCCTTTTGAAATCTCACAATGGCAATCAGATATGCCATCCAAGCAGATCTCGGATTCATGTCTTTATTAAACCTATGCCTTCTCAGGACCAGAAACTTTAAACTTTAAACAAAATGTCTCAGAATAGACAACCCAGTGCAGTAACCAGCTATGTGAAGTAAGAAAATAAGAAATATCATAAAGGGACCTGCAGAGCTGCTCAAGGCTGCCATCTTACTGAAAACCATAAATTGCACGCCTGTCTCTCATAGTTCCCCATCCATCACACCACTAAGTGCTACATCACAAAACACAATAACCACACCTTGGTGATCCTCAAGCACAATGTGGAAACACTTCCAACATGGATTCAAAACAAAGACAACATTCTTCCAACCACACACCCTGTACAGTGTAGAATGCTACCCAAGTAGGCAAGCGCTTCAGCGCCACACATAGAGGTAGTAAGAACTATATAAATGTTGTGATAAAATACAATGCAATGCTGGAAAGCTTGCTGCATATAATGGTTTACTGCAAGAGGTTGGAAGATCTTACGAAAAAGCTTTTGGCGAAATATGGAGAAGGTTTTGATGTACAGAATGAGGCTGCATCTATGCATGAATTTGGGGGGGGGGTCTATGATTATTAATGGTGTTTGTTTAGATAGTGCAAACTTGACCTAAAGAGTGTCAAAGTCCTTTACAAACTTTCAAGCTATATGGACAATATCATCAGACATGGAAACTGTATACTTTACCATAAACACAATGTTCACATGAAGTGGTGCAAACACAGTCCAAATGGTGTTGGGTCACCTTATAAAATTTCAATGTAGATAGAACATCAGTAATGCTAACAGAAAACTAAATACAGAAACATCGTTTCACTTACAAATGAGGAAGGCATATAGCCAGATGTAGGTTACTCAGCCTGATGAATAACACCAACTCTTAAGACAAGTACTGACAATTTCAGTCTCGGCCCATTAGAGACAGTTTCAGTGGAGAAGGTGATGTGGCCTATTCAGGAGAAATTGTTTAATCAATAGCCTTTTCATCTCAGACTTGAACACCTCAGATGTGACCTTTGTTCTGATTGATAAGGAAATGGAGTTCCGCATGCACTTTCTGGATTGTTTAAAAGTTATTTTTTCAGTTCAGACATCTAGTAAGAGGGTGTTGGTGCTGCAAAGGAGGCACTGTCCTCCAGTAATAACCATTTTTTACAGATAGTTTGGGGTTTTCAAGTTTAGAGATTAGAAGAAGATGCATGCTCATTTCAAGATGCTTCTTTCTTCGATCGGTTGCTAATTCAAGTTTATCAAGATAGCTGTCAAGTGATAGTGCTTCCTGGAGCCTAAAGCTAGCTTAGCAGCATAGTGCGCGCCTCCTTTCAGGGGAGCAAGGTGGGGTTTATGGATCCCCACTAGCAGCAAATTGCCATAGTCTAATCTGAAAAAGAGTAGTGATTGGACAATATATTTAAAATCTTCAGGTGGAAGCAAATGTTTCATTTTATGCAGGAGTTTAACTTGTAGTTGACCTCCTTTTGCTAAATATTTAAAATCTTCAGGTGGAAGCAAATGTTTCATTTTATGCAGGAGTTTAACTTGTAGTTGACCTCCTTTTGCTAAATATTTAAAATCTTCAGGTGGAAGCAAATGTTTCATTTTATGCAGGAGTTTAACTTGTAGTTGACCTCATTTTGCTAAATATTTAAAATCTTCAGGTGGAAGCAAATGTTTCTGTTTATGCAGGAGTTTAAATTGTAGTTGCCCTCCTTTTGCTAAATTGCATATGGGGGATTGAAGATTAAGGTTCTTGATTAGTTGGAAATCAGAGATTTAGCATATCTGATGATGGTGGGTTGGCAGGTGAGCACGTTGTCAGCATTTAGGCAATACTGTAAAATAGTAGTGCTGTTAGGAGGAGAGATGAGTAAGAAAGCCAACTTTCAGTTGGGGGCGAGACACCCAACTTTTCTGGAGTCTGAGCAAGAAATTCAAAGTCCTTGAGTGAGGAGTCTTTCAGGTAAAGGTGAGAGTTTTCTGGGTAGAAGTAGTAGGAGATGTTTGTGTTGTTTAGGGGGGTGCCCCAAGATGTTCCATTTATAAAGTGAAAAGCGTGGGGGAGAGAATGTATAATTGTGGGACAGGTTGTTGAAGGAAAAAGAGGTTAGAAGTGCTATTTAGAATTTGTATGGTTTGCAACAGGTTACTGATGTTGTCAGATCCATCCTCTCTCCAATAATCTTGAGAAAGGTCTGAGAGTTGACCATGTCAAATGCAACTAGATATCGAGAAGGGTGAGAAGGCATGACTCCACGTTGTCCATGATAAAGAGCTCATCATCGACAATTTTAAGTATTACCATTTCATTACTGCTGCCCAGGCCACTCTGAAACCTTGACCTATAGCCAGTCAAGTAGATTGTTCGCAAATTGTGTTCGTTTGGTTTAGACACAGCTTTCGAGCACATTGGCCAGAAAGTGAAGGTTTAGATCTGGACAGTAGATACGTTGAAGGTACTTTTAGGATATTTATTTGCAAGTTCTCCCTCATTAGTCAATGTAATTTTTGCAATTCAAGTTCTTCCCGCTCATGAGAGACTCACTTTTACTAACACTTTTTATAAATACATATTTCTAGTGTTTTTCAGTTTAATTATAACTAATAGAAAAAAACTTTTCGTGCTCTCTGGATCCTGGAAGTTGTCCATAAAGCCAAATTATGCAAACATGTGTGGTAGCAAAAGACACTGATATCAGCAGAAATAATGGTTTAGACATGTCGTTCATATGGGCGCTCACAAGCCTTTTTTGCTTGCACTGTATTATATATATATATATATATATATATATATATATATATATATATATATATATATATATATATATATATATAATGTACCTCCTGCATCTATCAGTGTGTTCCTTTCAGCTCACAAATTCAACTGAGTTTCTCATGCTGCGATTATATACAATTAGTATATATGGCTATATAAAATTATTATTTACTTCTGTGTTCTTTACAATTTTTGTTTCAAGCCGTCCCCTAAACTCTTTCAAAAACATTGTCATTTCAGGAGTGTTGGATGCACAGTGGTGGAAATGTTAACAGAGAAGCCACCTTGGGCCGAATATGAAGCCATGGCGGCCATTTTCAAAATTGCAACTCAGCCCACAAAACCAAAGCTTCCGGACTGTGCCTCAGACTACTGCAAAAACTTCTTGAAACAGACATTTGTGGAGGAGAAAAGGCGGCCCACAGCAGAAGAACTTCTGAGGCACCCGTTTGTGAACTGTACCATTTAGGTGCTTACCGGCTAAATAGGAAGGGTGAAAAAAAAACAGGCGCCCCTCTGGTAATCCACAAGTCTTTGATCACTCGTGAGTTCCAAATGCCAACTCGTCCTTATCTGAGAAAAAACCCAAAGGCCAGTCAAATCCAGTGTGTTCAGTGGAGTTGGTTGAGATTCTGGGCAGGGTAGAAAAATCGTCACAGTTTCATCATTCGTGATTAGTGTGGAGTGAGGCAAAATCTCAAATCCATAGTTTACACCTGTGAAAATGCACATACTGAGCAACACTTTTTAAAAATATAGATTAAAGGAAGCCCGTTTCGCTTGCATTTCCAGAGGAAGACAGGAGGTCTGGAATTAAGTTGTGTAAAGCAATCCACGGAGAGCGTCATGGTCGGCGTAAAGAAGCAAAGTCAAGGTTACTGTTAAATGGTCTGATCTCGGTCTTTATAGTGGACTTTGTTGTGATTTCAGCAGACAAAAGGCTAAGTTTAAGGAAATACATGAGTGGGCAGGCAGAAATGAACACTAGAGCCCAAAACACAAACATGGCATTGGTATTGTTCGAAGATCACGGTCTTGCTGATCAGTTTTCGGGAAAACAAATAGCGTTTAGTTTGAGCTTCTATTGACATTATAAGACAACATTTCTATATCAAATGCTAGCCACTCTGAGGCTCATGTATGGCTTTTTGTTTGAGACTTGCACTTTCATCAATCCAAAGGACCATGAACTCCTTCAACTGAAGCCTCTAGCCTTTAAAGGCCCTCTAGAAACCATTCCTCACAATCTTCCATGGGGAAATGTTTTTTATTTGTCTTTCAACCTTCTCAGCAGTTTGGTAAATGCTTGAAACACATTCGTGCCTTTAACAGTTCCCAGAAGAATACAATTGTCTTTGAAACTCATCGTTGATGCAAAATCAATGTGCTGAATTTGTGTTTGTATGCAGGGTGATGTTTGATTTGCCTTTTGCTTCTCAGGCTTACATTACTTGTGATGGGTTGCGTGCCAGTTCCATGTTCATGTGTCTGACGGTCTGCTACATCTTGCCTATAGGAAGACTGGAGATAGAAAACCCATCCACATTTAGTCATGCCTACACAAAATACATAGGTATATGCACTTATGCATTGTCTAAGGTTTATGGGCAGCAGCAGTGGTAGCACTGCAATATTATTCAGTACAGTCTTCATGCCAGCTGTAGCAGGGCAAGAGATCAGTGGGCCCTAATACAAGTTAGGAAAATGAAGCTAGCCTTCCTTGGGGTGTAGTGGGCCCTTAACGCCCTGTGCCCTGGTGCCCATGCACCTGCTGCACTATAATACAAGTTAGGAAAATGAAGCTAGCCTTCCTTGGGGTGTAGTGGACCCATCACACCCTGGGCCATGGTGCCCATGCACCTGCTGCACTATCGATAGCGACGCCTCTGTATGCCGTTAAAGATAATATAGATCTATATTTGCCTTCTTATATTGGCTGTTAAGTAAATTGGATTATTTGACATCTTGATGGATAGGTTGGCTTGTAGATATGATACCACAATAGAAGCACTTGCCTCGAGATAGGCCAATCTGTGTTGATGGGCATTTGACAATTGGGCGCATGCGGCCTCAAACAGACATACAGCAGGTCTTTTGGAACCTAGAGGTTTTTTAGTTTACTCATGACCAAACCCAGGCATGTGCAGACATGCGAGCTGGGATTTGCCCAGCGGGTTTCTGTTCAGGGCATTCATAACTTTGTCCTCATGAAATGATTATTTGTTCTGCAGCCCTGTATTGGTAGCCTTCACTCCCTCTTGAGTCCCTTTAACAAATGCCTCATAGAACCACTTATATACAGCCAATCCATAATTTGATATATTGAAGTGCCATTTTGTGGACCAAACGTATAGTGATGCAGTCACTTTCAACATGAAAGTGCCCGCCTTAAAGACTTAGTAGCTCGCTTAAAGAAGAACATTAATGAGCCATCCACTGAACATTTGTCAGATTTGCTGTCCACCCTTATCTCTCTCTCCCCACCTAAGTTGAAACATGGGGGAGTGCATTGTTCCCCATGGCGAAGCCACCATCAGCTCCAACGTCACAAAAACATTTGTGGCGGATCTGATGCTAGTGGAAGTAGCTATGGAGGCACCACCCAATTTAGGGTCATTCGATATCATTCCTACAGGCATTCTCTCTTTCCAGGTCTGCCATGTTTACCATAGCCTCTTAGAACAGAAAAAGCCAGAAATACTACATGTACACTGGGAGAAATCTCCCAGCAAGTTGGAGATAATAGATATGTTATTTTCAAAAGTTAGATGCAAGCTATGCAGGCGGGTGGGGGGTGGGTAGGGTGTTCTATCTTTGGAAATAATGGACTGACACCCGGAACACAATGATATGGTATGGTGGACCTGGCACCCCATTTTCCCCCCAAAGCTGCTCCAGTCATGGACACAGTTGCAATTTCAGGATGACAATTTCCATATTGTTCACCTTAAATATAAAGTTAATGGCATGATAATGCCAGCTAATCAAACTGCAAATTTCCCCTACATTTTGAACCTTATCTTAATTTTCACACTGGGTCCTTCACAAATACTGTTCCCCCATTTGCATCAGTTAGCCCTGTGCAAGCTTTGTCTGCCCTGTAATTTTTCTCCTACTTTCTGTTGCCTCAGGTTGGACTCCTGCTTTGTTATCTGTAACAGCACTTTCTTCTTTAATGTGATGGTAAGTGGTATTCTGCAACACTTTTTTCAAATTGAAGAAGGCCCCTTAATAGCTACAGACTCTTTACCTTTTCTGCAGTCTTTGAAATGACAGCTAAACGTACAGCCATGAAGACAGCTAAACGTGCAGCCCTGACCTTCTCTTATATGAATGAACCTAAAACTTCCCAGTTCCCTCAAAATGACATTTACCAATCCAGGTAGAGAGAAGTGCCTTTCCTGGGAAGGGCTATATGATGTATGTTGTTTGGAACTTACATTTTCCACTTTGGGCGTGAAATACTTACTAAACTGTTTAATGTAATATGAAGTTTTTCATGTATGTGAATCATACTTTTGTTGTCAATTCCTATATTTTTTTGTTAACCTTACAGTGTTTTGATGTACATAATGGAACTTTAGAAAGGAATGTTAAATATATTTACATTTTCATATGTACTGTATTGAAAATGCATTCATGTAATATATAATAGTAGCAATTTGCATTATTTTTGCAATATGATTTTTGATAATAGATAATCGTTTTTAGATATTGAAATTTTCCCGGAGTGGGAAAATAATGGAGAGTGATATTGTATATCAGCCGATTTATGCTGTATTTGAGAAAGTCTGTAATTTTTTCTCACCAAGCCAAATATAACCACACTGTAAACAAGGCATACCAAACTGAAGTTGGTGGGGAAGGTAAACATAGATCCATGGGGTATGAAGTAGGCCCTACCTTTGCGTGACTGACCCAATGGAGCAATTGAAATGTACATTTTTTCAATAAATATGTAAATAATCAATAGGATATGAAAAATATGCAATTATATCACAGATGTTGCTGAATGTTTAAAGGCTTAATTGTTAGGACTTCTGTAAAACTAGCAGTAACCTGAAAGCAATATCAATAATATGTTTTTTCTACATGTCTGACACAGAGTTCCTCTCCACCACATCCAGTATGATTTGAGGTTGCCCTGGTGTTTCTATTTTGATGTGCAATATTTTTTGGGTGGCACTTCAAACAAGGTTGGCATACTTTAAGACACATTGTCCGAAGAAGTATAGTCAATTTCCATCGTTAACTTTATGTGACATAGAGTCCCCATGATCCAGAAGGAAGTAGTAACTGGCCTCATCGAAATTGAGTGATCCCTGGTAAATGCACAGATCCTGTGCATTTCACTTGGAAACAATCTAAATCTCTTGCTTAAGTACTAAGGATTAATGTAGAATTAATTATCAGTGAAATATGGACTGGGATTACCAATTCTCCCAATAATTGTAAATGCTTATTACTAAAGGGACCCTCAGTGTCCCACTTATAATGCCATTTAACTCCTCCTCCCAGAGTTACCGATGCCCTCCACTCTCAGCTACTCAGGGAAGCCAACTGAGCTGGCACTGGGGTACTGATAATGAGCCACTTAGTCTGCCAACATGTGGTCAGAAGTGAATCTCTGATATTAAACTGTGTGGTAACATCATATAATCAATTGAGAAAGTCTTAGATGAAGCGACAGGAGTTAACCTGCATCCATGCTTCTGATGACATGAAATAATTGGAACATGTCCTGGGTCTCAGGCAGCCCTTCCGGTGACTTGTTGATCTTTCAGACATTCAGCACCACCAACCATTCATGATGCACTCCTATGCTGCATGCAGGCAGTTGTGGGCAGGAGGAGAGTGTTGAAGGAGAGCCATCCTACTCAACCTCAGTTACTGCTTTGTCAT
Organism: Lissotriton helveticus; assembly: GCF_964261635.1. Lineage (NCBI taxonomy): Eukaryota > Metazoa > Chordata > Amphibia > Caudata > Salamandridae > Lissotriton > Lissotriton helveticus. Next base: position 256,611,834 of record NC_136071.1, read on the forward strand.
TTCTAAATAACAGGAGTGTGATCACACATTTATGGCATTCTCTACCTACTGTAAATGTCTCTTTCGTGGCACATCTCACTAGTTGTCACGCTCGACAAATGACCAAAAAAGCTCCCACACAGGAGGTTGCTTTGTGATGAAGTAAGAGGGCTTCTGCGTGTGATATCCCACTTAATAGAGGATGATGCCTAAATGACATGCTAGAATGTTTCCATCCCTTTTTTTAAGCAAATAAAAACTAACATTTGCAGTCTAAGTAAAGATTAACTAAGCATTGCAGCCTATAGATTGACGTCTTCATCCATTCAGAATTTTCCTCTTATTTCAATTTCTTTGGAGAAAACTTTGCAATGAAGTACCCGTGAACTTCTTTTTTTACTTGTTCATTGTCTTTGAGGTGCAGCATTTTCACCTCACATTCAGCCCCAGGATTATTCTTGATATTATATGACCATGGAAAAGACCAAGCAACTCATACAGCGCATAACATCATGAAAGCGCCGGTCCTTCCCTTTAAACTCAAGAACTATATTCAGCTGGTCAGAGAGAGTCTCAGTTTAACCTAATTCCCCACTTTAGGCAAATGTAGAAAAATTTAGCGGCAGTTGAAATGCGTCTCTTGAAATATATTTCTTTGCAACAATTTCTGTGAAATGTTATCTGACCATAGTAAATGTATGAGTGCATATTAGGATACACTTCACAGTTATAATAATTACTGGTTTTCCATTTATAATATTGGAGTAGATTCACACAGAACCTTTCAAGACTTAACATTTGCCGATATTTAGAGTTCTGAACAACGGGGGAAATTCCTGTCACTCCCACTAACGTACCAGAACTAAATGGTCGGAAAATGTCAATTTCATCAAATACAAAATATAGAAAAGTACAATTAATTTTTCACAGATGTTTTTTTTAAATAAAAAATGTTTTAAATAAAAAAACACATGCACAGCTGTCTAGCAAAGGACTTCAATCCTCATACGTTTTCATGATCTTATTTTTATACCAGCGGCATCTCAATATATTTTTCCTTTTTTGAGGCATTTGGAGCGGGGGTCTCAAAATGCACTGAAATTGTAATTTGACGACACTATGAGGATGATATCTCATTGTGTGGAGTGGATAAAAAATACCTGTAAAATAAATCATCAAATACACCATTTGAGACCGTATTCACTAGACCGTATTACACGATAAAAGAAAGCCTCATAGTAAAGCTCTGCCTTATCAGTACAAGATTTTGGTTCTGCGCCCTATTGGAATTGGCAGTCAATCTTTATTTTATTTTACATTTTTATGTATTTTTTTATCTTTTATTGTTTTCTCAGGACAAGTGTACATAAATGCAGGACAGATCATGAACAATGTCTTGCAGTGCTGTTTTCTGCATCTTAGTACATTATGAATTAATTCCGATTTTCCATTCAGAGATACGATATTCCACATGAAGGCCATCCCCAATTGAATTGTTATGTTTATTATATGTATTTGTGCATTCTTTTTTCCTTTGCCAGTGCCTACTCCCCTACATCTTTCTTCCATTTTCCGAACATTGAACCCCGCCTCTGTATCTTAATACGTTCCTTGGCTCATACTAGACGTAGTGCCATAAACTTGTGTCTCGTTTTCTTTTTTTGTTTGTCAGTGTAGCCCTGAGGAACAGCATTCTATCATGTTTTCGACATTATTTTCCCACAGCTGAATGTATCTCAAGGAAAGCTGCTTCTTAGAACTCCTTACCTTGTCTATGTGCCACATGATATACTCGAGATCAGTGGTTCGCCTCATCACATCTTGGACACACATCCGGTTTGTGTGGGTAGATCCTGTGTATGATTTCAGCGATAAAATATAAAGTATTTCTCGTTCAAGACTCTATGCTATTGTTACAAATCCTCGACATACAGTGGCCCTAGAGACATGCAGCCTTCCATCAAACTCTATACTCCTTGGAGCAATCTCAGGGGGCTAGCAGGGTTTGTATTCCAAAAGTGAGAAGAATGTGCCTGATTAGCAGCTCTTTTGGTTTCCTGTCTTCAAACATTTGGAATTCACTGCATCATTCTCTCCATCAAGTCCCCATAGAACTCCTTTTTAGAAAGCAATTAAAAATATGGCTGATTGGAAAGAATAGATCTGTTATTTTCTACAAGTATGTAGTACAGGGAATCTTGGTCTGCAGCGCTGGGACACTTAGTTAGAAGTAACTATGTTCTTTAAAAGTGTCATTATTATTATTATAAATTGAGAAATATGGATGTGGACTAACAGCCAGAGCTGCTGAATTTGGATCACGGGAAGCAGGTTCGATTCCTGTTGGTGACTTAACAGCCTTTGATTCTGGGAAATCACTTAGGGCCTGATTACGAGTTTCGGCGGTGTGGGCCAGCCTGTAATTCACTGTCGCTCCCCCGCACGATCCGAGATTCGTCGTCCCACGCCCGAAAGATTACAAGTTATTTGTAGTCTGGTGGGCGGTATGGCAGTCCCTCTTTCAAAGCCTGCAGTGCCTTTGAAAAAGACACAACTATGAGAACGCCTCACAAGGTTCCTGCAGGGCAAAGATTGAAAAGTCCATGCCGTGCAGGAACTCTTGTTCATGAACACAGGGGGGCACATGTTATGCCCACCTGTGTGCATGTACAAGCGGAGGAGGCACAGGGGGCTCTCTAGGGCCCCCTTTGTTTCCTCTGCGCCAGGGTTGACATGGAGTAGAAACCTCCACGTCACTGCCGGCAAAGAGGAAACTGACTTCCCTTCCACCGCGGTGCCGGTGGTCCCAGGGCTATCCGGCCACCCAACTCGTAATGGGGCGGTCGGACCGCCGGTGTGGCGGTTGCTAGACCACCACCACCGCGCAACCACGAGACTCGTAATTTACCCCTTAATCTTCTGTGCTTAAAATAAAATGAATATGACTTTGTGTGTGTGTGTGTGTGTGTGTATATATATATATATATATATATATATATATATTTTATTTTATTTTATTTTATTTTTTATCAGAATCCACCACTGGGCCTCGTTTTAACCAAAAATTGATCGGCCTTAACCAATACTCTGCTGCAGAAGGGGTTTTTCAAATTTGCTAAAATCAATACTATCAACGCAAGTTTTCATAAGTCTTGTGATTTGAGCAAACGAATGCCACTAGCAACCCACTCTAAAAACTGCTCCAGAGTCCAGTACAGTTCACCATCTGCCATTTGTATTGGCAGATCAATATCTTGGCCACAGTCTGATATTGAAGGATGTGCACAAGGTTGTGACGTTTAGAAACAATTGCTGTTATTACATTAAGAAATACCCGCCTGCCTCATGGCCTTTAAAGCTAGGTCAGTTGCGAAAGTTTGTTCAAAAAAATTGGGTCCTGGTTCTAAAAAGTTTGGGAAGCTGTTCTAGGTTACAATGGATCGTAGAAGGAAAACGAATAGAATGTGGTCACTTATGACATAAAGTCATGTGGTAGCTGTAACTGTCGTATCCAATAGGAATAATGCATTTAGAAGGACCAATAGTAGTTTTACTGTGTTTGTATTATTCTGCTATAAAACTATGCAATAATGTAATGCGTGTAAAGTAATACATGTATCTGATGTCATTTTTCTAAACCCTTTTGAAATGTATGTCCATTACTAAAGAAAACCCAATGACGCACTGTGCATTAAAAGAATATAGGCAGCGGTTTTGTCAAAATTGTTGAATGTACTTTGCAAAGCGCTGTAAAACTTTTTTTGCATGAAATTACACGTTTCCTAATTTTGTTTTATTAAGGGGCCTATTTTATTGGCAAAAGATATCAAATTGTATTTCAATAAATTAATTGTGTCTTTTTTAAGTGTTTGTTTTTTTATGGCCTTCCACAAAAGTGACATTTTTATTGAGGCACAGAATGTGCAAGAGTAGTGAACATCAGAACAGGTATTTACAGTGCAATGCAAATTGTCCAGTTTTGCTCTAATCAGATTTACACCCATTACCATAGGAGTTCTTTAGGAGCGCAGTGTGAAAACTGCTTGTCTTTATGGTTTAACACCTTGGTGGCACAGTCAAACCATATTAGAGGTAGCCATCCGCACTTACCATGAGCAGAACACTGGTGGTAACTGCTCATGGAAAAATATGTGAACAGTCATGATACCTGTGTTATGCATAGTTTTTCTCAGCTGAGCCTTAGGGCCTTATTATGATGTTAGTCAGTAAGCCTTCCCAAAGACTCCTTGACCGGAATCGTTTCCGACCGACTCAGGTTTAGGGAGTCTGACCGATTCCGATGATTCCGAACACCGTTTGGTTGGACTCCCATTGACTTCAATGGAAGCCTGTGTTCTGACCGACAACACAGGCTCCCATTGAAAAAAGGGGTGGTTGTGGAAAACCTTGCACCCTTTGGCGGGCACCCCATGGTGCCTGCCACACTGTGCATGGTTGGAAAGAGGGGACCCATGGTTACCCCCACAGGCTCCAACCGGAGGCTTCGAGGTGAAGGGGGGCCTGCTATGGCTCCCCAAAGTAGGTTTCTGACAGCCAAGTCATGTCAGACAGATCGATTCGGAAAGGCTGTCGGAATCCGACATCGAAATCGGTCGGTCAGAAATGCGGGCAGTTGAACTGTACGATTCGGTTCCTACCGATTCAGACTTTCCGAATGCTGGTCGGAACCGATTCGGAATGACCGACTGGTTACCTTGTGTTGTAATTGGTCAGTCGGATATGCCACCGAGTTGGTCAGAAACATGGGTTCCGACACGGGTTGGAGAAACCGAATGTCATTCGGAGCCTTTATTGACCACAGTGTAATCGACCCCTTTCTTTTGAAAGTGAAGCCCAGCGGTAACGGTAATCCCATATCTGTGTTTTGCCTCACAATTTTCTTCCGAAATTTTAATGAAAATTTAAGACAAAAGGTGTTATAAAACAAGAGGACCTATATGCTAGAAATCTAAATGTGTGTTTTTGGTAGAAATTTGCAGAAACAGAGAACAGCAGATCATAGAGACATTGAATATATATGTGTGAAGATAAAAAATGCTATTGTTATACATCAAATCATGCCCTCTGCACTAATTGAGGAATAAAACAAATTAATCATTTAGGTCAGGGATTTCCAAAGTAGATGCAAGAGTGCCAGATCCATTCCAGATTTTCAGACTATCCATGCAATACAAATTTACATACAGTGAATACTGAAAGTATGTACATAATTAGTGGTTACTGTGAACATCAAGCCCGCCTGAGGTTGCCTGGGCATGCTTGGCATTGGTATCTCTGGCTTTTATGACAATCATCACTGTAAATGCTCCCCCTTTGTGCAGTTGTTAGTACTAGCATTTAGCTTGTATTGAAGCATATCACATTTTCACAAATAAGAGGCACAGACACAGGAAAATAAAGTAATTTATCACACCACAACTGGTCGAACAGGTAATCTGGGAATCCTAGGATAATTGGGCCTGATTACGAGTGCAGCAGTCTTCTGACCACTGCACTCGTGGTGGCGCAGCAGCAGCAATCCGCCGGGTTATAACTTTCAAAGTTGTACTCGCGGTGGACCACAGACTGCACCAGGGAACAGTCTTTCCCTGGCGGTGGCGGAGCTGCGCCCCAATGTAAAATGCTCAGCGGGTCTGCGCCATTCCCGTTTAGCATATTTCAAGTTCCTGCACCGCCAGCCATTTTATGGCGGGAGCCCCACCACGAAAAGGCTGGTGGTGCAGGAACAAAGGGGGCCCTAGAGGGCCTCCATACCCCTGCCATAGGGATATATTCAAGGGGGGCACAAAATGTGCCCCCCTCTCTGTATTGCCCCAAAGTTCCAGCTTGGCATGGTCGGCACCGTTCATGCAATGCTGGAACTTTTTTTGCCGTTCCCATTGCAGTGCCTGTTTCTAGTTACACAAGTTCAACTAGTAATAAGGAGGACGGTCCTTGCATGGCTTTGGCACAGCTGTGCCGGGGAGAGCCGGCACAACTGTGCCAAAGTCATAATCAGCCCCAAAGGTTCGATCTTGCGGTTTCACCGTCAAGAGCATAGCCAGAAGTCCTTTCCTGGACCGGATTCACTATACTCCCAATGAGGTTTGGATCCAATTAATTGTATCCTACACAGTACGCAAGTCTTGGGTATCTATAGAAGCAAATCTTCAAATAGAACCCAACAGAGAACAATTGTAAATTTGAAAGATATACCCAGATGACTTAGACAAAAAGGACTATAAAGGGAGGATTTTGGTTCTAAGGCTGAACTTTTTCAATGCTTATCCTGGAGTTCTCAAAGAGGAGAACTACCTATAGTAGGTTTAGAATGAACATCCTCACTCTCCTTTTCCAGCTCTCTCCAAACTGCATGGTTTCTCCTCACGCCCACCTCACCAACCTCCACTTTATCTGCCAATGCACCCCTATGGTTTGACACCTTTTGTGGTGCCAATATTCTGTTATGAGAAAGCTATAACCCTTGACACCTATTGTACAACAGTATCTTCTTTATCAGATATTTTAATTTTTCCATAATTTGCAGCTTGAATCATAGGTGTGGGATACCTTAGACATGGGGGTGCGGATCATTACCACAAAAATAAAGGAAGTGACACACATAGTTATCTCTTGCACATATGCATCTCTGTACCTTTGGTACCATTTCTACTATGGTGCATAGTGTCATTAACCATAGTCAAAATTCTAAGTCAGGTTGTGGCATATGGGCTTTTTGTCATGAGATTATGGATGTTTCATGATAAAAATCTTCACTGGAGAGGAGTTGGCCTAAGGGCTAGGGCGGTCGCCCTCAAATCGGGGGAAGTGGGTTTGAGTCTCGGCAATGATACTGAACATCCTGTGATACTGGGCAAATCACTTAATCTCCCCGTGCCTGACCAAAAATGAATGTGTCCTCATGTAATGCAACTGGTGCTATGTTAAGCACTCTGATACCCAATACCGGGTCAAGTTTGCGCTATATAAGACTCGGAAAAAAGGACCACCCCCGGAAAACAACAGGCACCAGTAATCAGTTTCAAGAAAAAGCTTTACACAAAAGGAATTTTCTTCACAGCCTTTTCTTTGCAGTCTAAAACACGTCAGCAACAGGATCCAGTAGAAACCATGTGCAGCTGCAATTTTGTCTTTTGAAAGTGTCCTTTCACTATTAGCAGTTGCTGAATATAAATGTAATTAAAGCAAATATAATATTTTTGAGTGTTTTCACTTTGCTGTCTGAGTGTTGCATTTAAAGGCTCAAAATCCACATTTTAAAAGTTCTCAAAATAATCTCTTGATATACATGACTGAATGTCAGGACAACAGTAATGGCCTACATTAATTAAATTGCCCAAACACCTGACTTGTAATTGCTCATAAATGAACATAGTAGTAGTGGTAGTAATAAATCCTCATTCGATTATGTATCATAATCATAAAAGATAAAAAACATAAGATCCACATAAATACATTAAAAACATTAAAATATGCATTCCACCATCATACGCTCAGATTGCACAATCTATAAACATTAAGTACAATTTAGGGGAAGGGAAGCCAAGCTATATGTAACATCATTGTCACATCATTGTAAGTTAGGTGCACATAATTTTATTCCAATATAGGGCTCCTTTTAGGCCATAACCACATGGTCAGGTAATAGCTGTAAATATAAAAAAATTGGTCGAAACCCCTGGATTTTGAAAGCGGTATTAAATACTTTTTTCGTAAAAATTCATAACATTTACTACAAAAAAACAAATGTATCAAGGATTTGGGGGAGCAGCCGTCACAAGGGCAAGTTAAGAGTGCATGGGGATCATACTGGCCCAGGGGGGAAACTGATCATTGTATGGATGGAGCCCCATGAAATTTTGTAAGCAATGATCTGTCCCAAAGATGTCCTTCAAGTGGTTTAAAAAACATACCTTGAGGATGCTCCAATCTCCGTTTTTAAGAAACTGTGGCCTATTAAAAAGGTCAATACAATCTAAGGAGCGGGCGACAGTTTTGATATAATTTAACCAAGGTATCTTGTGACCATACATATATCCGAGACAATCCTCAATCACACTCTTGTTAAAGTTCAATCTCTCGTCACATCATACTGAGATCCAAAGTAACAATGGTGCCAGTTTAACTAGATTCTCCACATACTCCAATCCCAATTCTTCATGAATGAAAAAGAATGCACTGTTTATGCTCAGGCTCAATAATTTTCGACAAAATCTGTCCTCTTCCTGCTGGATCACCTTGCATTTACGGTACCCCCAAATTGACACACCGTAAGTCAACACTGGGAGGCATATCATTCTATAAATTTGCAGTAGGGGGCAGAATGGGTTTGTTGCCTATTGAGGAGGAAAATCTAAACAGAGCGCTGGAAGCTTGACTAAATTTAGAGCAGCGGTTAGATAAGCAGGTAAGCCAATTGTTCTGGTAGTCAAAAGACAATCCCAAATATCGGGAAGAAGGGACCCTGGTAATTGTTCGCCCCTTGATATCAATAGGTCTAGTTTTTGCAGTCTTACTCCCACAGACCATATAGTGAGTCTTGGAGATGGTAGTGTCCAGGTCCAAGCCATCCATAAAAGCAACAAAAAGATCAACCAATCGCTTTAGCCCATTTGCTGTTCTAGCCATCAATACTGCATCATCAGCATAGAGTAGAGAGGGCACACTAATTAATTTTATCTTGGGCAGGTCAACACCTTTGTCCATCAGACAGGTATTCAAACTATTTATATATAACAAAAATGAAATTGGTGCCATCATACAATCCTGCCTTACCCACCAAGGGGGACTAAATGCTTGGGTACACTCCCCCTCCATACAATATCTAACACAAGCATTGACATCTATATGTAGGACTCTATGAAAAATTACGAGATGGGAATGCAGTCCTAATACATCCAGAATATCCCAAAGCTTTGACCTGTTTACCCAGTCAAAGGAGCTACTGAAGTGTCTATAAATGCAAAAAAAATGGACCCCTGTTTCGCCACTACATATTTAACTATCAATAGGTTAAGGTTCATACATTGTTCCAGGGTGCCCATCCCTTCCCTAAATTCATATTGGACAGGGCAAATAATATCATGAGTTTGGGCCCAGGCTTCTACCCGTTTTAAAACTATATGACTTACCACCTTCACAACTGAGTTTAACAGGGAGATTGCTCTGTAACAAGTGGGATCCTGCCTATTCTCCTTTAGCCTTCCTATTGGCTGGCACCATTGTCACTCCATTTGTCTTCCTCCCCATTTAAGGCATGCATACCCAATGCCTTTTTCTGAAGTTTAGCCCTCCCCGAGCGATTGGCCTCACTTCTTTTTAACACCCATTGTCACCCTCACACCCCCTCACCCCCACACACCCTCACACCCCCTCACACACACATCCTCACTCCTCCTCACCCTCACACCCCCTCACCCTCACACCCCCTCACCCTCACACACCTCCTCACCCTCACACCCCCTCACTCTCACACCCCATCACCCTCACACACCTCCTCACCCTCACACCCCTCACTCTCACACCCCCTCACCCTCCCTCACACCCTCACCCTCACACCCCATCACCCTCACTCACCTCTCACCCACCCTCTCACCCTCACCCACCTTTTCACCCTCACCCACTCTCTCATCCTCACCCTCACACACCCTCTCACCCACCCTCACCTCACCCCCCTCCCCTCACCCTCACACACCCCCTCACACCCCCTCACCCTCATAACCCCTCACCCTCACAAACCCTCACTCACCCTCTCACCCTCACTCACCCTCTCACCCACCCTCTCACACACCCTTTCACCCTTGTGAGAAGTTGGCCTGATATATAATGTTCACTATTCTAGTGAGCACTCTGTATCAGTCCAAACAACCCTTATTGAAGATTGGTTGTAAGTCAACCTTATAGACCAGCTATCCTAGTAGCATGGATACGAGCAGTCTAAGGCTAAGACTCTAGAGAGCGTGTTAAGCCAGCTGTTTTACCATCACATTACCCCTTGAACACCAAGTGAAAGGACACCACACAAGTTGTTATCAAAAATAAAGTGTATTTATTTATAACAGGACTACCCTGGCTCTTTATGAGACAGGGAGCTAAGCACACAACAAAACTCTTAAAGAATTACTGAAAGTCGCACAATTTACACAAATGCCCGAGGGGCACGAAAAACCATATACACAAGAAGTGGAATGCGAAGTTACTAGCAGGTAAGTAATACTTTTCTAGACTGTAGAAACGCTAGGCCTACAATGCTGAACCCTTAGATTAGAAGCAGGAGGCCTAGGGACGCCGTGTGCAGAGTGGGAACTCTCACGCGTAATGCGGGAACAAGTCTATGGATACTAGCACTTCACAAAGTTACTGTTCTCGGGCGAACCCGACTAGGTGGGTCGAAAACAAGGGTGGATCCGAACACTTAGGGTGTTGGACTATGCTGGAGCACCGGAGTACTCAGTTTACCTAGCCCAGGGGATGCGGCTGCATAGGGTTCAAGTTGCGTCGGAAACCCTCGTTGAAGATCCAGGAGCCTGAAGAAAGAAGTTGCTGGCAGGCGGCCAGTGAAGGAGTTCGTGGTGATCCAAGCCTGGATCAGGGAAGAAGAAACCTGTAAGCAGAGGGGACCAAGTTGTGAATCACTAGCCAGTGATTTGAGTGGGCACCAGGATGGCACCGGACGAAGTCACCTCAGCCAGGTGAGTGGGCGCTGCTGGGCTCTGCAGTCTCTCGGACCAGGAGGCGTTGTCGGCGACCAGGATGGAGGTGCGAGCTGTCCCACGAAGTTGCTTGCTGTCGACGTCGCTGGACCCAGGATTGGGCAACAAGTCTTGGCAAATGCAAGGCCCACGCGGTGGACCTAAAATGGCGTCTTGAGTGGACCAGGAGGGTCCAGGGTGCTCCTCTTTTGGAGGGGAGCAAGGGCTAGTCTGGAGCAACCAGACCAGCAGTGGTTGTCATCGTGGAGCGTCGTGAGAGGGCCACTAGCCAACGGGCAAGCGACCTGGACAACGCGTTGAGCAGCAAAGAGCAGAAGGGCCCCACGCAGATCTCGTGGATGCAGGGGGGCTGAACTTCGGTGCTGGAGCTGCTCAGGGTCGGGGCTTCTCTTACCCCAAAGCACTCAGTCGAGGGTCACTCGGTGGTCGTGCTGGACAAGCGTCGTGCAGTTCTGAAGATGGCCGGTCCCTCGAGGTCTCGTCGCACCCATGGATCACAGCTGAGCTGATGATGTAGGTTGAGGTCAGAGGTGCCAGGGAAGCCGGTTCTCGTCGTGCTGGAGCAGTCTTGATCCGGAGGAGAGACTGGCAACAAACCGCGATGCTTGGTTGGTGCCTGCTGCTGCAGGGTGACTACTCCTTAGTCACAAGGGAGAATCTTGGGAAGAAGTCTTGAGTTCCTTTCGTGGAAAGTAGTTTCAGGATTCAAAGATGATCTAATTTGGAAGGGGGCCAGTTCCTACCTTTATTCTGCAAAAAGGGGCTGGCACGCGACTAAGTCCTGCCCTATGGGTGGGACTAGGAGGGGGGTGGTTACACCCCTCTCCTTTGGCAGGCTTTCCCCAGATCAGGGGCTGGAGTGCCCCTGGAACTGGTTCAAGCCGGCCTATGCATAGTGAGCACCGGGGTGCCACTTGCAGTCACCTTCCTCTAAAGCCCTGCCTACCTAGGATACACAAAATCCTGTCTGGGGCGGTGCTGGCACCGCCCCTGGCAGGAAACCCTTTGTCCTTGCCTCCTGGGCTGGGAGGACTCCCAGCAGCAGGAGGGCAGACTTGTGTCTCGGTGGCAGCATCCATTTTGTGGAGCTAAGGCTCTGTCTAACTTTAACCGGGGTTACAGGTTACATACATGTCGTGTCCCTCTAGAAGGGTGGAATGCTAACCCCGTCGCCAGAATTGGCGAGGGGTTAGTATTCCAATTCGTATGACACCTTACTCGACATGTTTTGATAAAGCGATACCAGAGTTGGCATATAACCGCGAGGATTATAATGCACTTAAGAGTATATGGTATGCGATATCATGGAAGCGGCTAAGGGATGGATCCCGAAAGCCGCAGACAGGCTCAGCTCACGCCAGAGCCCTATCTCACACGATTCCAAGCACTCTGCCTTCAGGACTGTTAAGGCCTGCCATAGGAGTGACTGATAGGAATACATGTGTCCATTTTAGGGTTAGATATAGGTATACTATATCTAAAGCAAAGGGTGATTACACCACCTTGCCCCAGCTGTCGTGCAGCCAGTTGTGTCAGATTTGGATGGCCAGCCAGGGGTGGCATAATTCATGCTGCAGCCCCTGGTAGGCCCTGGGTACACCTATGCCCTGGGTACCTAAGGTACACTGTACAGGGACTGATAAGGTGACTCAGTATCCAATTAGATATGTACCTAAGGTACATGGAATCCATTTTTCAGAGAGAGCAGTAGGCCTGGGGACCTGAATAGCAGGGCCCCAGGTCAACTAAGTCAGAAAACCAGCAAAACACCAGGCAAAAAGTTTGGGGCGACCATAGTCAGGGATCTACCTTCCTACAACCCTCACACACACTCTCACCCTCACACACCCTCACCCATCCTCACCCCTCACACACCCTCACCCCTCACACACCCTTACACTCTCACCCTCCCACACACCCTCACCCTCACACCCACTCACACTCACTCCCCCTCATCCCCCTCCCACCCCCACACCCCCTCACACCCTCACCCACACCCTCACACCCCTTCACTCTCACACACCCTCACACCCCTCACACCCCCACACACCCTCAGCCTCACTCATCCTCACACACGCTCTCACCTTCACACACCCTCTCAGCCTCACACCCCCACACCCTCACACACCCACACACCCTCTCACCCTCACACACACTCACCCTCACACCCTCACCCTCATCCACCCCCTCACACACCCTCACCCTCACACACCCTCACCCCCCACCCTCACACACCCTCACCCTCACCCTTACCCCCGTCACCCTCACACACTCACCCTCGCATCCCCTCACCCTCACAACCCCACACCCTCCCCCTCACACACCCTCACACCCCCTCACCCTCACACACCCTCACACCCCCTCACCCTCACACCCCCACACCCTCGCCCTCACACGCCCCCTCACCCTCACACCCCCTCACCCTCACCCTCACACCCCCACACCCCCTAATCCTCACAACCCCTAACCCTCACAACCCCTAACCCTCACACACCCTCACCCTCACACACCCTCACACCCCCTCACCCTCACTCACCCTCACCCACCTTTTCACCCTCACACACCCTCTCATCCTCACCTTCACACACCCTCTCACCCACCCTCACCTCACACCCCCTCACAACCCCTCACCTTCACAAACCCTCACCCTCACTCACCCTCTCACCCACCCTCACCCACCCCCACACTCTCACACACCCTTTAACCCTCACACACACACTCACCCTCACACACCCTCACCCACCCTCACCCCTCACACACCCTTACACCCTCACCCTCCCACACCCCCTCACCCCCACTCACACTCACTCCCCACACCCCCACACCCCCTCACACCCTCACTCTCACACACACCCTTACACCCCCTCACTCTCACACCCCCTCACCCTCACACCCCCTCACTTTCAAACACCCTCACCCTCACACCACTCACACCCCCTCACCCTCACCCTCAATCATCCTCACACACCCTCTCACCTTCACACACCCTCTCAGCCTCACACCCCTCACCCTCACACCCTCACACACCCTCACCCTCACACACCCTCACCCTCACACACCCTCACCCTCATACACCCCCTCACACACACCCTTACACACCCTCACACCCCCACCCTCACACACCCTCACCACCGTCACCCTCACCCTCACACCCTCACCCTCACACCCCCTCACCCTCACAACCCCTCACCCTCACAACCCCACACCCTCCCCCTCACACCCCCTCACACCCCCTCACCCTCACACCCTTGCACCCCTCACCCTCACACACCCCCTCACCCTCACACACCCTCACCCTCACACCCCCTCACCCTCACACACCCTCACCCTCACACTCCCTAACCCTCACACCCCTAATCCTCACACCACACCCCTCACCCTCACACACCCTTACCCTCACACCCCCTCACCCTCACACCCCCTCACACCCTCACACCCTCACACACTCTCACCCTCACCCACCCTCACCCAAAACCTCCGTCATCTTCACCCCCGTCACCCTCACCCCTGTCACCCTCACCCCTCACCCTCACCGTCACCCCCTCACCCTCACACACCCTCACCCCCATCACCCTCACCCTCATCACCCTCACCTTCACCCCCTCACCATCACCCCCTCACCATCACCCCCTCACCATCACCCCCTCACCCTCACACCCTCACCCTCGCACACCCTCACCCCCGTCACACACCCTCACACACCCTCACCCACCCTCACACCCCTTCACCCTCACACCCTCACCCTCATACCCCCTCACCCTCACACCCCCTCACCCTCAACCCCCTCACCCTCACTCACCCTCACACACACTCACACACACTCACACACCCTCACCAGCATAGCATAACAAAACATAGCATAGCATAACAAAACATAGCATAGCAAAACACAACAAAGCATAGCATAGCTTAACAAAACATAGCATAGCAAAACAAAACATATAATAGCATAGCAAAACATAGCATACCAAACACAATAAAACATAGCATAGCATAACAAAACATAGCATAGGAAAACAAAACATAGCATAACATAACAAAACATAGCATAACAAAACACAACAACACATAGCAGAACAAAAAACAGCAAAACACAACAAAACATAGCATAGCTTAACAAAACACAACAAAACATAGCATAGCAAAACAAAACATATAATAGCATTGCAAAACATAGCATACAAACACATCAAAACATAGCATTGCATAGCATAACAAAACATAGCATAGCATAACAAAGCATGGCATAGCATAACAAAGCATAGCATAGCATAACAAAGCATAGCATAGCATAACAAAACACAGCATAGCATAACATAACAAATCAAAGCATAGGATAGCAAAACATAGCATAGCATAACAAAACATAGAATAGCAAAACTAAACATAGCATAGCATACAGCATCACTCCGCACCACCACAGCATCACTCAGGGGCACCACAACATCACTATGTGCTACCACAGCCTCACTGAACGCCACGGCATCACTCGTTCGCCATCAAACATCACTCAGCGCCACCACAGCATCAATCTGTGCAACCATTCAACAACACCTGGTTCAAATATGTTCTCTCAATGTTTCAAGTTTTATTACAAATGTAACAAAAAGATGTTAATATTTCACTTCTGTTCTTGGATTTTCGTCACAATAAAATACACTGAACATAATCTTCACAAAAGTTATTTACAAAACTTTAAGCTATTGCCATTATAAATTACAATAACTTTTATTTAAGTATTAATTATTGAAAAAAAAATTAAAAGCCATTGTTATTTGTAATATCAATACATGCAAGTCACGTAAATAAAACACATATTGCATTACAAATGCTATAGCTGTCACATTTACGAAAGTTATAACTATTGGCATTGTAAATGACAAAGCTATTAATTTCGCTATTTTCAAAATAAAAAATGTGTCATTTACAATACCAATAGCTCAAACTTTCCTAATGCGAGACCTATTGCATTGCAAATGCTTGTTTATGTAGAAAGGTAAATGGGCTGCTGCCATTGACACTGAGATCGTTTTGTTATTGTAATCATTGTAATATAGCACAGCGATCTATTTACCAGCATCAAGGGGCTGCTAGACATGGATTTAGATTCTATTGTTTTTTCCCAATCTGTTGTTTTTCTAAGATTGCAGAAAGGGTTCCTTTGGAACGTGATAAAGTCTTGCTAGTACAGACAACCATAATCACTGTGATACGTTTTATATCCTGACTTAATGTTTCTCCCAATCAGTAACTCTTAACATATAATTTTACAACCTTGGACGATATGTGATTCCTACCCCTTATAATAAACATTATCCTATGTAACATTTCCTGTATATTGATTTACTCACTTATATGATTTATTGTGCCTCTGTGTGAGATGTAAAGCCCTCTTGACACCCTAGACTGGGATGAATAGGTCTGTAAAAGAATAGTAGGTGCCATTGAAATCATTAGTTGTGTAATTACTCATGCACACAGATAAGTCTTGCATTCTTACAGTGAATGCACATCTCTTAAATGGGAAGACGTGGGGGCCTGAACAAAGTAAAAAGTCTGCTTCCAAGTCATAATTTCGCTAAATTACTTGTGAAATAGTAAGCTGTGTGCATTTGTTTCTCTCCATTGCATTGGTACTTTGGCATCCAGGTAATAGTTTACAGATAGCTCAAGCCCAGGGTGATACTTGAACAAAAGAAGGGCTGATGGCCCTTTGAATGGGCTTTTGATTTGGGCCCAGCTGGCAGTGACAATAAGAAAGTCCCCATACTGCCTGCAGGTTGCTCCTCCGCAAAGAATGCAGACAAAGTGCAGCTGCTGCTGCAGTATGTTCCTGGTGTCAGAAAATGACACCAGGGCAAATTCAACATGTTTCCTTAGATCAGTCGGATCCTAGATCTGGCCTAAAACTAGCATCTGGAACCAAGTTCAAGCTTGATTTCCCAACTTTCCAGCACTGAGTATTCAAAATAAGAAGAAAAGAGAGAAAAGCGGCAACTATTATTACCATCTGGAATTAGCTTGGGGAAAATGGGCAACCAAAAGACACCCGTCTTTCTCCTTGTTTCCTCGGGTCTGTGATGACCTCTGGGGGTGATGGAAAAAGCATATAGGCATGGTGAGATCACAAGGGGGAATTAGCAGTTTGTGACATCCCAGCACCTGGCCATGGCTGACAGATTCATTGCATAACGGCAGAGTTTAGAAGCTGGCTTTACCAAGGGAAAGTTATGATGAGGCCTAGCGGCTAGAGCTGCCACGTAGCCGTCCTCGGCACTTACCATTACATGATTCTAGGTAAATTGTGTATTCTCCCTGGGCCTAATAACGCAAGTGTAAGGTGTGTGAGATGTATATGTGTAATCCCCACTTGCTGTACACGTTGTTGTGGATCGTCTTAGATCCCCCCATCCAATGTGCAGCTTGTCCATAATGCACAGCATGTCCTTAATGTACAGCTTGTCCGTTGCTCTATTGCTAGATTTGCGCTGTATTAATAGTAATACGTCATTAGGTCTCGCCTTGGCAGCGCGAGACTTAAAGTGTATATTAGCTTCAACTCCGGGTAATTTCTCCTGCTCCTTGCGATTGGTTTAAGTCTGGCATTGCTGTTGTTTTCTTGATTTCTGTTGGCTGTTGATCCTATGGTAACTTCTGTGTAGTTCCGAAGCAGCTGCGCCTAACTACAGGTTTTCGTCCGCTTCGCTCACACTTAATTGCGTGCAGTGTGCCATCTGTTTTTTACCTCTCCCTGATGGACGTGTCAGACCCTGCCGACAAATGTAAGCGCCGGTCGTGGTTGGGGGCGTGCCCCCGGAGCTATTGACATAGCAAATGCAAGTTTTTATTTCATTTGAAAGTATGCCAGAGTTAGCATAAACAAAGAAATTATTTTCAGGAAGAAAAGGGTGCAGTAACACAGGCTGTTGCTAGGTGTCCCTGGTTCTGCACCCTTTCCTTCGTGAAAGAAATTTCTTTGCGTACTGCTGTCGTGAAAGAAATTTCTTTGCGTACTGCTGAAATACTTTGAAATGGAAATAAAACTATTAGCATCTGCAACGCCAATCGCTCACATTTACATAGTGCTTCATTTAGGATTCATCTCCACCGAGGGAGCATATCTTTTTCTCCACTAATTAACCTCTGGAGTGATTGCATTTTTTCACCCTTGGGAGGTGTATGTATTTCTCCAGAAAGTGAAGCGCTCATCTGATGTCATCAGTATACTTTGATCTCGATAAAAGTAATAGCCATGTGATGTGTGCTCTTTTAGGCTGTAATTTCCATTAATTCCCTGGTAGTCTAGGATTTCTGACCGGCCTGTCTGCTCGCCTGCCTGGTGCGTGTGTGTAAAATGGTCCAGAACTTACGCGTGTTTACACTTGTGTGTAAGGTCTGCTAATGGATTGTTTTCTTTTTAATATTAGACATGCTTTTGAGATGGTGTCACCGACACATGCGACCGCTGTGACCTGTGTTCTTGAGGCATGCCGTCTGCATGTATCGAGGGCGGGGCCAGGACACGGGTTGCATTGCTGGGAGGAGCTCAGACTTCGGCATGTTCTCGCCATGCTGCCTGCCAGTTGTTTCTGAGTTTATGCAATTTTATATAGCGCGGACTTTACCCGAAGGTGTCAGAGCGCTTCACAGAAGGATCAATAATGATATACAGGAACAAAATACAAATGCAAACAATAAGTTACATGGATCAAAAGTGACACTAGTGAGCAACCAAAATACATGAGGTAGCAATCGGTGCATTACAGGAGAAAAAGTGAAAAGGGTGCAGGTTACAAAAATGTACAAAATACAAGTAGAAGTATAATACTGCAATAAAAGGCAGACACTCCATCACAAGAACAAACGTTACGTAGGCAATGGAGGCACTTGTGCAAGTATCTAAAACAAACAAATGTGTGAGGTAGCAAACAGTGTGTTACAAAACAAAAGTGACGTGTGCAAGTTCCAAAAGGGTACCATACACTGGTATTGGGATATTACTAAACATTTAAACTACCAGAACACACTGGGGAGGAAGACCATAATCCTGTCCAAAGGACTTTCCAGTAATGGGAGGTCTTCCTTCAAACGAAGGCAAGGGTGTGAGTTAGACTTGGAGGTGTCTTTGTAGGAGGAGAACTTTAAGGTCCCGTTTGAAGGCCTGAGAGGAGGAGGTAGTCCGGAGCTGAGGCGGGAGTGAGTTCCAGATTCTCTTAACGTCTGAGTCGGGCTGATGGGTTGTGTGAGAGCAGACACCATCAGCTGGGGTGTAGACGGAAAGTGATTTGCAAACTATATCACTGTAATCTAACACACACTGCACAATTGAACGAAAGACACCCTCAGCGGCCTCAAACAGCAGCACTGGTGTAAACTGCGGCACGGTCCGGGCACACACACAGCAGCCAGCGACTGCAATTATGTGCGTTTAATAAGGGCTGATCGTGCAGTAGCAGGCACACACAAGACGACTGACTGCCATTTAATAAAGAGCTTTATATATAGCAAAAACCTGTAAAACACACGGCGCTGCAGAACCACAGCTGCTGTCTGCATGCACACCAATCCCACTGATCAGAACATCAGGCAGAACTGAACGCGCGCCCATGGCGTCCCCTTCCCCTGCTACCTATCGACAGTACAGCGGCTGCAGTGGCAATATTGGGTTTATAGGGGAATAGGGTGGGAAGTGATTTAATTGCCTCAGATTGTAAAGCGCTCTGATATCCTTCGGGATCAAGTTTGCGCTATATAAAACTTTATAAATATAAAAAGTTCCATTCATTTCTGATTATTTCCCGTCGTCTGCATGTTTGGATCTCTGATCACACAAGCCACCCATCTGCTCCCTATGTTTGCAGTTCCCTTTTATTCCAGGGATTATCTAAATTTATTTGATCATAACCGCTAATCCGAAGAAAAGGGCGCAGTACCACAGGCTGTTACTAGGTGTCCCCGGTCCTGCACCCTTTCCTTCGTGAAAGAAATTTCTTTTCAGATTGTGCTACTGCTGGCATACTTTGAAACAAAAAAAATGATTAGCATCTAAAACGCCAATAGAACATTGTCCAAAACAGAAGACCGACAAAACGTGTAAAATGATATGCAACTTTGATAGTCATGTAAATTGTTTATTTTTTTTCGTTTCAAAGTATGTCAGCAGTAGCATAATAAATAAAGAAATTCCTTTCACGAAGAAAAGGGCGCAGTACCACAGGCTGTTACTAGGTGTCCCTGGTCCTGCACCCTTTTCTTCGTGAAAGAAGTTTATTTGTGTATTATACTACTGCTGGCATATTTGAAATGGAAACAAGCATTTGCAATGCAACAGGTCCCGCATTCACCCTAGTTTGAGCTGTCGGCATTGTAAATGACAATGCCTTTTATTAATGTTTTGGTTTTTGAAACATAAATAAAACATGTTGTCATTTACAATACCACTAGCTTAAACTCGCATAAATGCAAGACCTATTGCATTGCAAATACTTGTTTACTGTGGGAGTTTATATTACGAAAACTTCCATTAGAACACTTTGCCCGAGTTCAGCTCCAAAATGAAAAGTTTTAAAGCAAACTCGGATAAGATAAATATGAAACGCAGTCTGATCTCGTCAAATGGCCAACTAGGGGCAATTCAACCACAACGTTTTTTATATCACTTATGCTTTCTGCTTAGGTAGCTTTCAGGGGTGCAGGCATAGAGGGGTGATTAAGGCCCTATACAAAAAAATAACATACATGTGAGAGAGCGCCATTTACAGTGAAATTGTAGGGGTGCAGCATATGTACAAGTAGTTAGCACCCGTATATATAGAGGACTTTCAATCATGTTTTGATGCAATGTATGACAAAGTACTCAAGTAAATTGGTATCCAGACAAGGAGGAGTCGACCAGGAATTTGAAGATACAACTGGAAGCGACAGAGAGTCTGGGACCCAAGGACGTTTAACGGACAAGGATGGAAGAAGGCCAAGGTGGAAAAATTCATGTAATCGACACCTTGGAGAGGGCGTACCTGAAGGCGTGTCGTTCACATTTTGGGGTTTCGTATTAGGGACAGCACCCCGAGGGTGGAGGCAGTGCAGATGGGCTGAGGAGCTAGAGAGAGTGGTTGGATGGTCAAAGAGTTTAGCTAAGACTGAGGTTTCTCTAGTTTTGGAGGGAAGTAAGTGAACTTCTTTGAAGTCACCACTGCTGACACCTTTTGGTTAGGTTGGGCTATTGTTGAGTAGGGATGTCATTTAGAGTAGAGTAGGGACAGATTAACCAGCATTTATGTCCTTTATTCCGATGAGTACCAGAACCCAGGTTATAGCTATTCTGTTCAGTCTGATGGTTCTGGAATTAATCTTGGTGTTGTTCATCAGTCGCCTGAGACTTTTCCGTAGGATTATGTTTGTATTAGTGCCTGTTTACCTTTTGAACCTGTTGCTGAGGTGTTTGTACCTGCCGTTATTTTTGGTTATGTAATAAACCTTTCAAACTTAGTTTGGTCAGTGGTTCTTGGGGGAAGCAATTGGGATTTCTAAATTGTTTATTCTCTTATGACAGATTGCCTAAATTCACTCTATGACAGGTAAAAAGGTCTAGTCGACATGTGACGGGATTCTGGAGAATGACAAGCAGACTCTAGAGGTAAAATCCCGCCTTTCCAGTTGGTAGCAGAGGATGGTTTACCTTCTAGAGTGAGGGTAATCCAGAAGTAGGTTGAGATTTCCCCGAGGCCCATAGAACAAAGGATGAGTGTCCAGAGAATCGCGGATGGAGGACGGCGTTCCACGAAAAACTGACGGAGAGTGACAGTGCGGCAGAAAGCAGCAGGTCGAAGGAGAGTGAGTATGAAAAGGGTCATGCGTTGCTAGATTGCGGTGTTATGTTGTATTGTGTGTTGTATTGTCTTGCGGAGTTGAATGCCTGTAGTGTGAAAGAGGAACAGGTTGTGAGCGCGCGCAACCAGGGAAAATCTTGGGCTCAAGGAGAGTCCAAGTGGTTCGGGTGTATCGAACACCCAAAGTAATTGTCGACCATTGTTAAGGGGGTCATGAGGTACCATTGATCGCCCGCAGGACCGAGATAGGGGGAACGAATGTGTGAGTGCGTGGGTAACAGACGCTGGTCGGAAGTTGCCGTGAGTTTGTAACCTATCAGTGAGGCGATTGTCCGGTCGTTCGTGGACAGACATTTGCCAGTTCAGGTGACAATTACAGTTAGACTGTGGCCGTACAGTCAGGGAAGTGGTTGCTTGGTCGGAAGTAATCATTTTCAGTGTATGATTGGGACGCATGCGAGAACGCGAGAAGTACGGAGAAAGGAGGGGAACTGCTGCGAAACGGAGGCGAGTGACGTCAGAAAGAGCTGCGCTGAGATTGGTCGGTTGGTGTGGAGCCGCGCTGAGATAGGGCGGTTAGTGAGAAGCCGCGCTGAGATTGGTGGATTGTCATCAGGAAGTAAACAAGCGCTGTGGAACAAGGAAACGTTTTGGGCTTTCATCATGAAATGTTTTAAGGTGTTGCGGAAATGTTTTAAAGGCGAAAACAAGATAGAACCTCTGGGTGGGGAGGAGGCTCCACCCGAGGATACTCCAGCTCATTACATGGCTACGAATGTTGGGTTGCCTACCATATTGTGGCTTGATACTTGGTGTAAGATGACAGATGGAAATGAAGAATTGACCTTCCCTAAATACGGGACGTTTAGACTAGAAGTGTTGTATCAGCTGAAAGCGATTATGGCTGCGTTGCGACCTTTGCCCAGACCAACACAATTTGAAGCGCTAAATGCATGGATCAGGGCAGCCCATGACAGGGGCAGAGATAGGCGACAAGAAAGAGTGAAACGATCAGTTAAGGCGGTCCAAGATGCGAGATGGGATGCCATGGAAAAGAGATGGAGGGTACAAACTATAGAAGGGGATAGATTGTACCCGTTGCTAGATGCACAGAGGCGAAATACAGAAGACGAGGATGAGGACAGCGAGACAGACGATGGCCTGATAGAGAGGATGTTGGCAGAGGGACCACCCCCATACAATCCCGAGTTGGGGGGAACGCCAATGTCAACCCAGACTGGGGAACATTCTGATGGGGATGGTGGGGTCAAAATGGTGAGTGATAAGAACACCTCAGAGGATATATTTTATCTAGTGAAGGGAGAAAAAGCACCTCCACCCTCCCCAGTGACGAGAGTAGTGGGGCGATTTACAGTGCAGAAGGTTCGGGTGGAAGAGGGTGTCCACTCACAGAAATTGCCAGATGCGCTTACGGTACCTGTTACCATAGGTCCCATAGTATCGGTGTACAACCCAGAGCAGAAACAAGTCGAGAATCCGTTGCAAAGGGGGAGTGAGAGATGCACCAGTGAAGACAGGAGTAACGGGACAGAAGAAGGGTGGAGGCAGTTGCCAACGCCAGTGGACAGAAGCACTCCTTTGGTGGCATCGGCAGACTCCTCGGAAGGACAGATGGGTTGGAGGGGACCAATGGATCTAAGGGGACCAAGGCCGAGGTCGATGAGAGAATTGAGGCCAGACTTGAGAACGTGGGAAACGGTTGTGGACACTCAGAGTGATAGATCCAGGAATGTTTTTGGGTCTGACAACCAGGAAGATAGGATGGTGTCCCACTGTGCGCCTAGTGAAAGCAGGCAGGAGTGGGAACGAGAAGGGGTGGGGAATAGGGGGGCGTCCCATCACACCTCTAGCGATAGTAGACAGGAGTGGGTTCGAGAAGGCTGGGAGAACAGAAGGGTTCCCCCTAACACACCTGAGGAAAACAGACGAGAAATTCAGGACAGTGGCGGGAGAGGCTCTAATGGAACTACTAGTCAAGGTACATTGAGGGCTGCGATAAAGGCAAGAAGAATAGATGTGCTGAGGTTGAAAACAGAAGTGGAGGAAATAGTGGAAGGTACTTTGCCACTAGAGAGAATTGAACTATACGAACCAGATGAGCTACTGTTTGTAGCGAAGGATGTTACACGGAGGGCTAGGGCTGCTCATGAGAAACTCTCTGAATTGGCAAACAAATACAGCGTAGATTTGACCAAAACAAAAGCTTTACAGAGTGGCCACCGGTTACAGTATTCAGATCAAGATCTAGAAGAAAAGAGGGTGATCGGATTAAAATCTCACATCAGGGAGCTGATTGTGGGAATACGGACGTGGTCCCCTCTGGAGAAATGGGAGGAAAGGTGGTCAAAGAGAAAGAGTGTTAGAAGGAGCGTTCTGGAGACATCTCCGGGAGGAGGGTTGATGCATGCAGAGGCATACCCCTTGCGGGAGGTGGCTCATGGGGGCTATGTACACGTACCCTGGAGTAGGGGAGATCTGGATGCCTTTACTAACACATTCCCAAAGTTGAGAGAGAGTCCAGTGGAATGGTACAAACAGGTGGAGAGGTTTGTTAAAATCTCAAAGGTGCTGTGGATTGATTTGAATACACTGTTTGACATTGTGGTCCCAAGTGACTTGTGGATAGCGTGCAAGGTTAGTGTTGAATGGCCCACCGCGGAACCAGAACGAGATTCTGCCACGAATGGGCCGTCACCCAGGGTAATGGCAAAGTATGAGCAGGCGATCACATGGCTGAAGACTAAGGTACCACCACAGGACATAGACTGGGTGAAAATAGATCGGACTAGACAGGAACCAAAAGAGACAGTGCATGAATACTACGAGAGATTATTGCTGATCTTTAAGCAGTACAGTGGGTTAGATGTGATGGACCCAAAGGATATGGGACAGTTCGTATCCAAATTTGTCCTAGGACTAAGGCCTGATATTTGCCTTATGATACAGCAACATCTGATCTGTTGGCAAAATAAACCCCTAGATGAGATTTTGAGGTATGCGAGGTACTGCAGTGACGAGATAGATTCGAAGACAAAGAATCTTAAGGACAAACTGATGTTAGTACAGATGCAAGCGGGAGGACAGGGTCAGTCAGGCAATGGCACCATGGGGAGGAGATCAGGAGGGCAGAAGAGGGACGGAGAGGAAGGTCCGAGACCTAGGATAGATATAGAGGCCCTGAAAAAGACGACCAAGTGCCATCAATGTCACGAGGTGGGGCATTGGAGACGCGAGTGTCCCCATAACCCTGACAATCAGGTACAGGAGGAGGAGGAGGAGGAGGAAGTACAAGCCCCTCCGGTACGGAAGGTGACAGTGACCAAATCCCAGACAACGAAAGGGGGGACGTCAGCCCCTAGGGCTCCAGTTCCCCAGGCACCGAAGATTTCAACAGGTAGCAAGGTATATAAGCAGATGCCTTTCATAGTGGAAGGGGACGAGTGTTACCAATTTGATCCAGTGACAGGATGGTATGTGGATGGGGAGGAGGGCTGTACTCTAGGAGCTGTACTGGAGGTAGATCAGAGAGGACCTTTTGTAGAGGCAGATGTAGATGGTCACCCCACCACATTTTTGGTTGACACTGGTGCCTCTCGGTCCACTGTGCGGTCTGCGGTAGTCCCCAACTTACCCCTCTCAGGACAGACCATCCAAGTTGTAGGAGTTGCAAACAGAAGAATGACTAACCACCTGACTGAGCCAGTCCCTGTTAAGATTGGAAGTTTTAGTGACCGACACCAGTTCGTAGTGTGTGATTCCAGTCCTGTGTGCCTGTTAGGAAGAGATCTTTTGTGCAAACTTAATTGCACCATCTATTGTACCCCAAAGGGAGTGGAATTACAGACTAACGATGATGATGCTGATTTTAAGGTTGCAAATACGCATACGTGCATTGAGTTGTACCCTGCTATGACTGTGGAGGAACTCCCTTGGGACTTGAGAGACTCGGTCTCCCCAGAAGTCTGGGACTTCACAGGAGAGGAGAGTGGACTGATTAAGGGGGTAGAGCCAGTCAGAATTCAGGTGAGACAGAATGTTGAATTCCCTCGAACTCCACAGTACAAGCTGACCCCAGAAACACTTGAAGGTATAAAACCTGTGATTGAGTCCATGGTTAGACAGGGAATTCTGAAGGAGGTTATGGGAAGTCCCTGTAACTCTCCGATAATGGAGTTGCAGAAACCAAGTGGGAAGTTCAGGATTGTGCATGATTTACGAAAAATTAACAACATAGTTGTTCCATGCTGTCCAGTGGTACCGAATCCATCAGTGATACTGTTTCAGATACCGTTCCAAGCTGAATGGTTTTCTGTGATTGATTTGTGTCAGGCTTTCTTTTCTATCCCATTGCACGAAGAAAGCCAATTTCTTTTCGCATTTAAAATAGAGAGTCGCGTTTTAACATGGTGTCGTATCCCACAAGGGTATACAGAGAGCCCATCGATCTTTAATCAATTGCTGAAAAGGAATCTTGAGAGTCTAGTACTGCCGCAGAACTCCGTTCTTGTGCAGTACATAGACGACCTCCTTGTTGCGTCAGACACCGAAGATGCTTGTAGGATTGATACCATTGCCTTGTTGAACCATCTGGGAAAGAATGGACACAAGGTATCTCCCAGTAAATTACAGTACTGCCTGCAAGAAGTGCAGTATCTGGGTCACAGAATAGAGAAGGGGAAGAGAAAGGTGTCACCTGACAGGATTGAGACTATCATGAAAATGAGTGTGCCCTCGACTCAAAGAGAGGTCAGGATGTTCTTAGGCATGGTTGGCTACTGCCGACAGTGGATTGTTAACTTTTCTCTGAAAGCGAAACCACTGCAGAAACTGACGCACAAGGACGTGAGTGATCCGGTACCATGGGACACAGATTGTATGATGGCCTTTTTGGAGCTGAGAGAGGACCTGTGTCGCGCTCCAGCTCTGGTAATGCCCGATTACACCAAATCATTTGCATTGTTCTGCTGCGAGAGGGAGGGGTGTGCATTGGCAGTCTTAGTGCAAGATCATGGAGGAGTCCGTAGACCAGTTGCATACTTCTCGGCTACCTTAGATCCAGTAGCCGCAGCGTTGCCCGGATGTCTCAAATCCGTTGCTGCAACAGGTGTCAGCATTGAAAGGTGTGAAAGTATTGTGATGGGATATCCACTGACAGTGCATGTACCTCATTCTGTGGAATTGTTGATGACCAGGACCAAGACGCAGCACCTGACAAACAACAGGCTCACACGCTACGAGCAGGTTATACTTGCTGCGGAGAATGTGACTCTCAGGAGGTGCTCTGTCTTGAATCCTGCTACTTTGTTACCATTACCGAATGATATAGAAGATGATTGGGAAGACCATGATTGTCTTGATGTAACTGAACTATGCACCAAGCCTAGACCGGATATCGTTGATGTGCCATTAACAGACCCTGATGAAATTTATTTTGTGGATGGCTCATGTGTAAGGGACAATACTGGTCAGTTGAGAGCAGCCTTTGCTTTCTGCACTATTTCTGGAGTAATTGAAGCAGCCTGCCTGGAAGGAGTACACTCTGCACAGGTGGCTGAGATAATCGCATTGACACGCGCCTGTTTAGCAGCCAACGGCATTAAGATCACCATATTCACGGACAGTCAGTACGGATTTGGGGTGGTTCATGACTTCGGCCAGTTGTGGTCCCAGAGGGGTTACATGACATCATCGGGCTCCCCAATCAGAAATGGTGAATTTATCAGGTTATTGCTGGAGGCCTTGCAAAGACCTGCAGAAATAGCTGTGGTAAAATGCACAGCACACACAAAGGGAACGGACTTTGTGACACAAGGGAACCGTTATGCTGATGAAGTTGCACGCTATTGTGCAGAGCAGGGATACTCCTTTACGGAACAAACAATTGAGGGACCAAAGGAAAGAACAGAACTAAGCATGATGCTTGAGGTGGCAGACACATGGGAAGAGCTGAGAGACATGCAAGGACAGACATCCGATTATGAAAAAAGAGTGTGGGAATTGGCTGGCTGTGTGAAGGGAGATTTGGACATGTGGGTTTCAGCTGATGGAAGAGCTGTGTTACCGAATGAGCTGGTGAGTGCAATGGCACGACAGATACATGGTCCTGTGCATCTGGGAAGGGATGCGATGGTGCGTGTGTTCAGGCAAACGTGGTATAACCCAAAATTTAGACAGGCCGCAGAAGCAGTATGTCAGAGATGTGTAACCTGTCAACAGCTGAATGTTGGGAAAAGAACACCCGTTGCACTAAGTCACATTGGGAGGTCCGGCGGACCTTCCTATAGGATGCAGATAGATTTCATCGTGATGCCAAGGTGCAATCGCCTCAGGTACGTCTTGGTGATTGTGTGTGTGTTTTCTAGATGGGTTGAGGCATATCCCACTCGTAGGTGCGATACACTCACAGTAGCAAAACTGTTGTTGAGGGAGCTAGTGCCACGATTCGGGGTTCCGACCTCTTTGGAATCGGACAGAGGAAAACACTTTAATAGCGAAGTTGTGAAGATGCTTTGCTCTGCCCTGAACATTGACCAGAGACTACATTGTAGCTATCGACCAGAGGCTTCTGGCATAGTAGAGCAAATCAATGGGACCTTGAAAGCTCGAATGGCAAAAGTGTGCTCATCCACGTCCCTGAAGTGGCCCGATGCCTTGCCATTGGTACTAATGAGCATGCGTAGTACCCCAGATAGAAGGACAGGGCTCTCGCCCCATGAAGTGCTGATGGGGAGGGCTATGAGACTGACATCTATTCCTACAACTGCCTTGATGAATATAACAGATGATGTGATTCTTGACTATTGCAGAGGACTTTCTGATGTCATGCGTTCTGTGTCTCTTCAGGTGCAGGCTGCTGAAATTTCGGCTTCTAGCGACCTTTGTCACGACCTGTGCCCTGGTGACTGGGTCCTGGTGCGGAAGCACGTCAGGAAGAGCTGCCTGGACGTACGTTGGAGAGGACCTTTCCAAGTGATCCTAATCACTACTACTGCTGTGAAGTGCGGTGGATTGCCAAATTGGGTCCATGCTTCTCACACCCGACGAGTTCCAGCACTCAAGGAGAGCACAGCTCCTCTCGTAGATGAAAATAATAACGAAGAAGAGAATTCATCAGAGGGAGCAAGTCAAGCTGTGGGGGTGCCTGTAGAACTTGGGGACTCCCCTGATCAAGCAGGAAACGGCCAAGACGAAAGTGACACGGAATCTGCCTCAGAGGGAGGAAGTGGTGGAGAAGGCGATCTGAGCGCAGAAGAGGTCGACAGTGGAGACGAACAGGGTGGGCGAACGAGAACAAGAAGGGCAAGAAGTGCAGGGGATCATTGGCCCGAGAGACGGAGGCGAATGAATGTGAGATTGGCTTCCGAAACAGATCTTGCTCCTGTGTCCGAAGAATCAGATACTGAAGAGGGAGAACAAGGAGCTGAGCAAGGGGGTCCGAGAAGGTCAAGGAGGGTGAGAGTACCTTGCCAAAGATACGCCACTCCAGAGTGGACCTACCCTTTTACCTATGCTAGGAGTACCAATGCCAGGAGTACTGAGGTCCGGGAGGGTGAGGTCAGTAGCAGTGACCAGTACGATCCCAAATGTTAAGCTGGAAGTGATACTGTTGGTTCCTGGACTTGAAATCGAAGGTAAACTGACACTCACCATTCCCAATCCCCCTCTCCTAAGCAAGATACGTGATTTACTCCTGGATAGACTGATTTTTCCTACGTTTGTACCCGACATGCCAGCATATGATGAAGTCGTGCTCCGCATGGAGCTTTTAGATTATGTGTTGCAAGCAATCGGATCAAGTATAATCATAGATTATTGAGAACTTTGAACTTTGAATTTGCTTTGAAAATTTTTTTGAAAAGACTTTGTGAATAATTGTTGAACTTAACCTAGAGCCGAGTGGAAGAAGAACAAATTTAGGGACTTTCCATAGAGGACGGAGAAGGGTTAAGGTTGTCTGTCAAGGTGGTTCGAGAGACTCAAATAGCACAGAAAGAGACTTTTGGGTGCTTTCCGAGAACGAACTACTTTGTACTGAGACCATGGCGTCTGGAAACCCGAATCGGAGAGCCAAATGCATAGTAGGCACTCTTTTAGGAGGAGTGATACTCCTTATAGCTATAGTAGTTCTAGTTTCTTATTTTGCACCACACGAACAGGTAGAGAAGGCTGTGGGGATATCGACACCTACCACTCCTAGCCAGAAGGAAGAGAGAGAGCGAAGAGAGAAAGCCATACTGGCTGCAGAAAGTCGTAGGCTACACACTGATCTGTCTAAAGGAAATTTTGGGCAGAATGCGTATGCCAAGCTGTTGTATGAATACATTGAGGCGATGGATGCGAAGGACTGTTATGTGTGCATGCAATTACCAGCTTCAGTAGATGAGGGTATCCGATACCATCACCTTCCATTGACATATGGGATATCCTGTAGTTTGCTGATTAGTATCCTGTATGGGCGAAATCACTTTGAATACTTCTTTTCGAATTATGATGCTGTGTTACCAGAAGTCCCGAATTACAAGCATTTGAACAAGTGGGACTATTATAAGTCAGAGGACAGACTTGGATATTTTTTCATTCCCACTCGAGAGCTAGACACCCCGTATGCACATCGACACAACTTGACATGTTTGTTATCAGATACAGAAAAGAAGTTCATTGAACAGGTAGAAGATAGGTACACGAAACAGAAAAAGTTGCGAGATTCAGGGCAAGGAAAGATAGATTGGACCGAAGAAGAGAAGCAGCATAAGCCAAGAGGGAGTTATGGACCAATAGCTCTAGATGAAGTACAGAAAGGGAAGTTGTGTCTGCACAGACCACAGACGTATTATGAAAATGTATATGTGGGTCAGACTACGTGTGACCACACCTTCACCTTAGAATACTATACAAAGGACTTTTTGAAGAGCGTGGTTCAAGTGATTCCTACTGTGTATTTTGTCTGCGGAAAGAATGCGTATGTGAGATTGCCAGAGAAGTGGTATGGAACTTGCTACCTAGCAATCATCTTTCCCAAGATTTATCATACGGAAGATTTTGCACTCTTAGAGGGAGGGCCTCAAAGGAGGGTTAAGCGAGGGGAAAGTGCTGGAGCAATTGTGGGAGATGTGTTTGGAGCAGCGATACCTATGTTGGGAGTCATTTTGAATGACATAAAGATACGGCGGCTGGCAACTGTTGTGGATGAATTGTCAATGAATACTGCCAAGTCATTGGTGTTGGTTGAGGGTGAGATGTTGTCGATCAGGACAATGGTTTTACAGAACCGTCTTGCTCTTGACGTCATACTAGCAAAGGAGGGCGGGGTCTGTAAACGTTTGAAGGTCCAAGAATGTTGCACTTATATACCAGACAACTCTAAGGATCTGGAGAAATATATAAGCAACATTACTGCAATCCATTATGAAATTGAGGACTTGACGCAAGAGAATGCATGGGAGACGGTTGGCAAGGGATTTGGGAAGGTTGGAAGCTCGTTTGCCAACTTGGGAAAGAGTTTTCTTGGATTTGTACTGAAGCCCCTTATCATAGCAGTGGCATGTGTGATTGGATTGTGGGGTTTGGTAAGATTGTACAAGTGGTACAGGTCCAATAGGTTGGCGAGATCAATGAGAGCGCAAGAGATGCGAATGGAAAGGCTGCAGGATAGTCAATATCGCAGCCTGAGAGCGTTGGAATCGTTCAAACGAGGGAAAATGGCCACAAGCTCAGTTTAATTGATTCTTACCCTAAGGAAGATGTGTGGGTGGTGATGACACGGGTCATCAAAGGGGGGAACTGAGAGAGCGCCATTTACAGTGAAATTGTAGGGGTGCAGCATATGTACAAGTAGTTAGCACCCGTATATATAGAGGACTTTCAATCATGTTTTGATGCAATGTATGACAAAGTACTCAAGTAAATTGGTATCAGAGAATGTGCAGAGCCATCGTTACAAGGTGCGAATTCATGTTTGCTGCAATATAGAGATGCTTTGAAATGAAATCTTTTACTATTAAGAAGAGTGTTTAATTGATTTACTAATGTGCCTTTAGATTGATTTACTGAAATGTGATCATGCTTTATGTACTCAATAATTAGTCGAATATAGAGAAAATGCATTTGTCGTTAAGGTTGGAGGCCTAGAGAACACAGAGAATGGTTCATGTAAACGTGAGGCCTAAATTCTAGCCTAGGCCTAGTTCATGGAAACGGCGCAGGCCTGTATGAAAATGTTTTGCTTAAACATATAAACGATAGAAATGCTTATGAAAGAGGCTTTAGAAAATGTTGCAACACTATTAGACTGTGAGCCTATTTGCGTATATTCTTTTGCAGGTGCATCACCCAGTAGATTGTAGAGTATAAGGGCCCATTGTGTATGAGAGTTAGAAATGTTAGACCCAGACATGGAGGAGTAGACCAGGAATTTGAAGATACAACTGGAAGCGACAGAGAGTCTGGGACCCAAGGATGTTTAACGGACAAGGATGGAAGAAGGCCAAGGTGGAAAAATTCATGTAATCGACACCTTGGAGAGGGCGTACCTGAAGGCGTGTCGTTCACATTTTGGGGTTTCGTATTAGGGACAGCACCCCGAGGGTGGAGGCAGTGCAGATGGGCTGAGGAGCTAGAGAGAGTGGTTGGATGGTCAAAGAGTTTAGCTATGACTGAGGTTTCTCTAGTTTTGGAGGGAAGTGAGTGAACTTCTTTGAAGTCACTACTGCTGACACCTTTTGGTTAGGTTGGGCTATTGTTGAGTAGGGATGTCATTTAGAGTAGAGTAGGGACAGATTAACCAGCATTTATGTCCTTTATTCCGATGAGTACCAGAACCCAGGTTATAGCTATTCTGTTCAGTCTGATGGTTCTGGAATTAATCTTGGTGTTGTTCATCAGTCGCCTGAGACTTTTCCGTAGGATTTTGTTTGTATTAGTGCCTGTTTACATTTTGAACCTCTTGCTGAGGTGTTTGTACCTGCAGTTATTTTTGGTTATGTAATAAACCTTTCAAACTTAGTTTGGTCAGTGGTTCTTGGGGGAAGCAATTGGGATTTCTAAATTGTTTATTCTCTTATGACAGATTGCCTAAATTCACTCTATGACAGGTAAAAAGGTCTAGCCGACCTGTGACGGGATTCTGGAGAATGACAAGCAGACTCTAGAGGTAAAATCCCGCCTTTCCACATGTGACTTAAATGCTTGCTGCTGAGAGCTGTGTATGGGTTGCAGGGCAATGGTTTGACAAGTCTTTCTTCGTTCCTAGGTTGATAAAATGAGTAATACTTTTGAATGGGTGACAGTAACTTTAATTGTATCAAAAATGTCCTATGTGAATCATAATTACTAATTTACATTATGTTTACATGTAAAAGTAGCTAGAGTTTTGTTCTTTTAACTTAAGTCTGCTAATTTGTTTTCTTGGCAATCCTGCCAAGGATTCTTAATGTAGGTTCAAACTGAACCATTAGTAGAACTCTCGGAATGATGCATTTTAGCTTCATACATAAAGTCCTCATTTGTAAAGCGCACAATCACCCGTAAGGGTCTCTAGGCGCTGGGGGCCGTCGGGAAGATTAAGCGAGCTATTGCCCAGAGTCACATGGTGCTGGGCTAACCTGCCGCCGGAGCCGGGGATCGAACCGTGGTCCCCAGATTCCAGCGTCAGTCGCCCTGGCCGCGGTGCCAGGGCGACTGACGCTGAAAAACACACACACGTCATCATTGAACAAACATTTTGCAAAGCCCTAGCTTTTCTGTCTACGTGCTAGCTTTAACTTGTGGAAAAGAGTGCTGCTTTTTTTTTGGTTAAAAAAATGCCTTTGTTCTGATTTCATTCAGATTTCATTTTTTTAACCATTGCAGGCTATAATGTTTGTTGTGCCAAAATGTTTTGTGTTGCCTAATATGTCTGCTTTGATTGTGCATTTATATCCCATTCGGCACAGTGTTTTTTGCTTTTGAGAGTTGTCACAATAAAAACTTTCATCAGCAAAGCAGGCTTTGTTGACCTGGCAGGATAGAGCATGTGAAGCTACTGTTCCAGTTAGTAACTAGTAGCCTTCCCCTGTAAAGTAGGTGAAAGTTTACTCTAGTACACAGCACCAAACCCCTAAGGACTTTGCTCCTCCTCGCCGCGGCTACTGTACCCCAGCCTGCATGGTTTATGTACTGTTGATCATGGTACCATCTCCATGAATCAGCATATGAATTATTCTGCTGCCATGCCAGGACATTCACTAGTGGGCAGTGCAATGAGCTGTACAGTGATTCAATTTTAAAGGCATGATGCTGCTGCTGTCTCTCAAGGACGGGACCTCACAGCAGATGTTGATGTCTT
The DNA here is from genome assembly GCF_964261635.1 of Lissotriton helveticus. Taxonomy (NCBI): domain Eukaryota; kingdom Metazoa; phylum Chordata; class Amphibia; order Caudata; family Salamandridae; genus Lissotriton; species Lissotriton helveticus. The sequence continues at coordinate 256,645,718 of NC_136071.1, forward strand.
TCATTTCACCAAATGCCACACAGTTCCAAGCCACACAATTCAACTCCACACATTTACAATCCACACCACATATTTCGCCAACACACCACATTAATTAACTCACCAGCACAATTGTACAACACATCACATACATACAATCTGCACCGCATAATTCCATATCATGCCACAATATTTAACAGTACACCACATAATTAAACTCCACAAAATAGCAATCCACATAATTACACTGCATGACATACAATCCCACTCCACATAATCCCAGTACACTCCATACCACATAATTGCTATACACGCATTTCCGCTGCACACCATGCAACATAATTCCACTACACATAACTCCACTCAACACCACACAATTCCATGCCACACAATTCCACATTATTCCACCACACACATCTACTCAACTCCGCTCCATAACACATAGCTAAAAGTAATTCACAATGCCCATAGCTCTCGGATTGCCAAGATCTATTGGCTTTGCCAATGCTTATTGAAGACTGGGACTATAGTAGCAGATTTCCAAGACGGGGTAGGCCTATCTGGGCCACAGCATTAAATACATTTGTCAAAATAGAGTTCTGCCTTATATAGAGCCATAGGTATCCCATCTGGGCTGGGGGCTTTGTTGGAGGGGCTACTGCCAATAGCTGCCTAAACCTCCTCAGGATCAAACCTGATCTCAAGTGGGTACAAGCACTCATATTTATCCGTAGCGATGGGCACAACCATGTCCAAAGCATAGATCCTATGATTGTAAGCCATTCAGTGAGCTGGGGAGATGGAAGAGCCAATGTCATCCTGAACTGCCACACTGGGCTGCCTTCCATTGACTACTGCCCAAAAACCCCTGGAGTCCCTAGTTGCACAAGTAGACACCAGCCATTCCCAAGAGGCCTCCTTGAGCTCACCTTTCCGCTTCCCGATAGCTAATTTGCATGCCTTTCTTGCTTCCTTGGTGGTGTTCTGGTTGCGAGGTTTGAAATTTAGAGCCTCACACTGGTACTTGTTGGCCTGTCTGCATGCTTTGTCAAACCAGCCCAATTTTGACCCCTATGCTTGCTCGACATATCCCTCATAATGATATTAGTAGAGCTATTTAATTTGTCGAAAGCTTCCAAAATTGCGGCAGGTGATGTTTCAAGAGCTAGTAGCGGCTCCATGATAATACCTAAGTTTGAACTAATTACAGATTTAGATATGGTTAGGATTGGGAGGTTGCGGCACTTCACCAAGAGTCCCCTACTTTTGTCAATTAAATTGGTCAGACCTTTGATCGGGGTTTGAGCCCAAAGTGGCGTTTACTCCTAGCCTAATTTCTATTGGATTGTGATTGCTGAAACAGTTTTTGTGTACCATCCCTGTGCTGACATAGTCATCAAGCGACCTTGATTTGAATAAATGGTCAATTATAGTCCCTTTCCCCCGTCCAACAAAAGGGGGCAATTTCCTAGACGGGCCAGGCCCCCTAGACATAACATTTCTTAAACTGGCCTAAGCAAGTGCATTCAGTGGCTTACGTCCCCTCTTATCAGAGCCTAAATCACTGGTGTGAGAATCTTCAGCAACAAAGGATTACAATCATTTGGATTAACTTCTAATTTAGCATTACAATCCCCACAATGAACATGGTCTTATTGTAAGAGTGTGAGTACCTCAATTGCAGAACATATCTGGACCCAAACTAAAATTTACAGACACTATTATGTAACTTCAACTTCCTGCTAATATGTGCCTAAGAATTGGAATGGCAATGGTCATATAAGAGACATTAATGTCAACACATACCTTAAATAAATCCCTAAAGCAGTATCTTCATTCATCATTTGTCACAATGTAATTGTCCCCCTATCAGCGAGTAGTTGCCCACAATTACAGGATATATGAAAGCTCCTGTAAGATTATATATATATTTTAGCAGACTGTAACTTATTTCACAGACGCTGGTACCTCTTTATCATCCTCAAAACAACTTTCCCTGAAATAGGCAGGAGGAATGCAATATGACCTTCGCTGTTCCCCCGATTCCTCTTGCAGACACCAGGAGGTTTTTCTTTGATCGCAATCTGCTCTCCAGGGGATCAATCCTAGAGGCGATATAGTTAATCATTGTAGGAAAGTGGAGTATTATATGGTGTGGGGCTTAGAACCCACCATGTAATACTATTATGATACCCCAGAGATGGTCCTTGGATTCACACTAATAAATCCTTAGCTCAGTCTGGTATTGTGGTAAAGAACAGTCAGGCTTTACTAGAGGAATATGCATTAAGCATTTTACAGTACTAATATAGACAATTAGTAATTGACACAACTTGAGAAAAATGTGACACCGAAGATAAAGAGAGGTTGTTGTAATCTTAATTTAGACACCAAAATGAACCGAATAGCATACATATATCCGTAGTTATAGATTTTTGAAGCAATATAAAATCAGTGCAAAATAATACAGTGCAACCATATAATTCAGGTCAATGGGAAAAAACACTATTTACAAAAAGTAATTTGCAGGACGAGTTGCGTGGTAGCCTAACAGGGTAAAGGTGATGCGGGTCCCTAGACCAATTTTTTTTTTTTTTTTGAAAACCTTTATTGATATCAAAAGAAAACAAATCGAGGCCCACAACCAAGCCGGCCGGCCGCAGTGTACAAAACAGTCAGGAGTCATCAGGCAAATAATACATAATCAATCAATACAAAGCAGAGGCCGTACAATCGCAGTAGGGGAGAAGAAATACAGAAACTAAAGGGCTAAAACACAGGAGTAAATAAGGCTTAATTTTACAATAAGGGGAGAGGACATATGACAGGCACACTTGCAATACGGAGGCATCCGACATCCCGTAATCAACCTCAACATTAAAAAGGGGGCATGGGGCAGAATATCAGGGGGACAACACAATGCAGTCAAGAAATCAGGATATGTGAGATACAGTCAGCCCCTGAGCCTTATCCTCGTAACACGCCCACCACCCGGGACACTACCAAGCCAAAACAGAGGGATCGGAAGACAATGCATGAAAACCCGCCCGTCACAGTACCCTCTGGGACGCAGGAAGGAAAAAGGGAAGGGGGACTAGGTAGGGGGGGGGAAGAGGAAGGGAAAAGAAAATGGAGGGAAAAAAAACCAAACAAAAAAAAAGGGGATAAGGAAATATGAAAAAAGAAAGTAAAAGACACGCCGACACGGCTCCCCGTGGTGGGAGGACAGGAGACAAAAGGATTAGCGGCCCAAGTGGGGCATGGCAATTGGATGAAAGGACAGCCGAAATGTAACAGGAGGAGTAACGATGCCATATCCCCACCCGAAACACACCATAGGAGGTCGGGACAGACGCGGCCTCACGAAAAAGAGATACAAAAGGGCCATAGAACCAGAGACAAACAAAAAAATAGAACCCAACCCACCCGTCCCACCCTGCACCCCTGTAGAAGGCTACGGCCTACCCGTGCCTGTCGCCCTAAACCAGAACCCGAAATATAGCAAGAAGAAAGAAAGAAAAACTAGACAAAAAAGCCACAAAAGCGGAGAAAGAAAACAGGAGGGAGGAGCAGAATAACTATAATACAAACGGTAGGCCACAGCCCTCCGCCCAACCCGACAAGTACAATCAGAAACAGACCAGGACGACACCCCATCACGCACCACAAAATATTAGGAGAAGGGGACCTCCCACCCCTCTACGATCAGAGACAATTGTGCAACAAAATCTCATACCGGGAATCAGCAGAAGTCGTACATTTCACCCCCAGCCCTTCCGAGCGACAAACCCCACCCACCACATGGTATTGTACAACCACATACTAAATACGAAATCAGCATATAATCGAGTGAGATGGTGACTAGCATAGTTACGTGGGGGGTAGATAGATCGACAAGTGAGCAGTAGTCCAAACTGAAAGTATCGATGCATCAACAATCGAAGCACGAGCCATGAGAAACAGGAGTTCTGTTGCGCCACTGGAGCGGGCGAGGTGGTCCCAATTTTAAACACAGGCAAAGTCATTGAAGCAGGCGCAGGAGGAAGTCCATCCACAATTCCAGGCAACAATGTCGAACAGGGTCGCAGTACAGCATCCGAGTCCCCGGGGTCCGAACCTTGAAAAGCAGGGCGCCCCATAGTCACCAGCACACTACACGATCTTCGATCAGTGGTGGAGACACTCAGGTCAATCGAGGGGGGTGAGGCAATGGAGGCATCGAAACAAGAGGGCGACAAGAAGAAACGGCCGCCCAAAATGGCGGCGGATCGTGGCGGACCCACCGAGACGCCCAGGGCCAGGGAAGCGTGCAGGGATCTGAGGGCTTCCAGGATATCTCTGACCGTTGGCTCACGCCCACCAGATCCGATCCCCACACAATCAGGCAACTCGGGCCCGCCGCCACAGGGTGACTCTCGTTCCAGAGGGCCGGCCGCCATTTCGTGAATCAGCCCAATCGCCGCCCACGAGGACCCCCGGAAATAACAGTTCTCAAATGTAGGACTTTACAAGCGCCGGGGGTCCCAGCCAGGGCGGCTTCGATACCAAAAGGATGTCCGCCCAAAACGTGTCTCCGCCCGCACCAGCACCGGTGCCCTGAACAAGCGGAGTCCGGGCCCCGAGGACCAGGGCCGCCGGACAAAGCAGCGGCGGGGGGACCCCCTCTCAGAATCAGGTCCCGGGGCTTCTCACCCACGTCGGCCACGCGACCACCAGGGCAGGTCCGGGTCAGGATCGCCGGGATCTTCGCACATCGGCTCCCAACACTGGTTCTCGCTCCCGGCCGGGGCCGAGAGCCGTCGGATCCCACCGGCCAGGTCCCGGTCCAAGTCTCGCAGAGGCCCCGATCTCTCGGAGGCCAGAACTCCGGAGCCACTGCACGTCGAGACCCCGGGGTCAGATGGTAAGTACAAACAAGCCGTAATGTTTCCAATTCCCCAAAAGTGTGCCGTCCCGGGACAGGATAAAAGACAGGATAGGCAGTCAGGATGGAGGGCTGTGGGAGCCGAGCTAAAGGGCGACCATCACGGCCGCGAGCTAGGCTCCTCCCCCTAGACCAATTTTACCTGGCTCATGGAGCCCAGGTGCCGAGCTGTCCTGGCTGTCCTTGGTGCTGAACAGGAGCCACGGGAGAGCTGCTTTTACTGCTAAGGGGTTGATTCTGATGTTGTTCGGAAGGGCTCCAAATTGGTATCAGGCTTGCGGAATCCGATCCAGAGCCCTTGTTTCCGACCAACTTATTCCCAGTTCCGAATGACCAAGTACTATGCCTGGAAACCATTAGGGCTGACCGAATCGGTTCTGAAAGGCATCTGAACAAGACAAGCCTTTCCGGAGGAGATTCGTACAGCTCTATGGACTTGGTTTCCGAACAAGCGAGTACGATGACCGATCTGGACAGCCTTTCCGATTCGGTTTGCCTGGAATGAATCAGCTGCCCTTATTGGTTTTTGGGGGCCTGTAGAAGGCCCCCTTTTCACCCGGGTCCCTCCAAAGTGGGCCTGTGAGGGTACCCATAGCTTCCCCCTTTCCAACCATGCACAATGTGGCAGGCACCATGGGGTGCCTGCCACAGGGTGCAAAATTTTCCCCAACCACCCCTTTCTTGAATGGGAGCCTGTGTTCACGTTCGGAACACAGGCTTCCATTGAAGTCAATGAGAGTCCTACCAAATCGGTTCTGGATGCATAGGGATGCATCATACTCGTTTGGTCGGACTCCTCTGATTGGAGTCGTACGGAAAGCATTCCAGAACCGATTCGGTCGGTATGCTTTCCAAAAAAAATCGAAGTCTGGCCATTAAATGGTGTTGCAGGGGAAAAAGATGCAAATATACAACAACAGGGTGGTTGTTGATGTCAGTCGAAGGTGGAATGGAGTTCCCACTAAGTGCAGCATCAAGTAAAGTGGCTGGTTGCCTGACTGGCAACCAACAAGCCTCGGCAGTGGTAAGTAGAGCAGAAAGGTACTTGGATGTTCGGTGGACCAGGGAATACGTTGTTGCCTGTAATTTCGTAGAAGGCAGGACTACAGTTCTCACAATGCACCAGACCATCTGGATTTGGACTATCCCTCAGAGGGCCAGATGGGCAGCGATTCTAAGGATCCAGAGCATTGTTTTACATGAAGGGGACTAGTGCCACTAGCTCAGGGGAGTGTGAGGGTGTTTCAGGCTTCCACAGGGGTCCCTCTGACTGGGGAAACTGAGAGATAGCCTAGGACAAATCTCGGTCAGGCAGTTCCAGGAGTGTTGCCTCAGGTGCAGGGTATCCCTCTTTTGCTCTGTTATGTTATGTTAATTTTGATTTATATAGCGCCAAATCACCGCCAGGTCTCTTAGCGCTTGCTTTGGGAACCCGTCCTGGCTTTCCCTGCGAGATAACCCCTACTGGGCATCCCCAAGGTGAAGACCAGGCATCCCATCGCAGTGGGGTCGTAGTGGAGATTAAGCAAGCTATTGCCCAGAGTTGCAGAGTGTGAACCCATGATTCGAGTAGGCACCGAGGCGAGAATTATCGAGTCCGTGGACATTTTGAGCTCAAGACCCTGCCGCGTCGGGAATTGAACCCTGGTCCCGGGTCTGACCTCTGCATCAGGGTCTGCCTCCTCTAACCAGTGAGCCACACTTCTCCACAAGTCTGTGCAAGTCCTGTTGTTGCAGACACGGGTCTCTTCTTCTGTCCTCTTTGATGCAGGTTGTTTAGAACTGAGGTTCTGATGTCAGGGGTGGCCCTTAAATCCTAGGTTTAGGGGACTTAGGGGTGTGGGAGAAAGTAACCAATGGGCTGATAGTCCCTACAGCTAGACTGTGCCTGAGGTAACCACATCCGGGGGTGTGGGTCACCTTTTCTACCTAGGAACCCTCTATTCTGCCACTTCTAAAGATGGTAGAAATCTAATTTTAGTGTACAGACCAGGCTGCCCACCTTGGAGATGTGGCTAGCCTTCTGGGGGTGTACACCTCCTTGACTAATTTCTAGCCTGTCTGGGTGCAAATGTGCTTGGGGGAATGGGAAGGGTTGTTTCGTCCTCTGGGAGTCAGTCCAGATGCATATCAGAGGCAGTGTAGTCTTTGAAGCTCACCGCCTTAATTTGCCACTTCACTAGCCTGCTTGGGAGGATGGATTTGTGACCTCCTTCCCGCCTAAGCCTTTGTACGTGCCTCGCAGGGGGTCAGAGTCATCCTTTCTTGGTGGCAGGAAGTGCAGGCTTGCCAGCCAGAGCACAGAGAAGCTGGGGCAACCAGGTGGGCAACCTCTAAGGTAGCCACCTAGGCACATGCTACATTGCCCTCAGCAGGAGATTCATGTCATGGGTGGGAAGGCATGTTGTTTGATACCAAACATGATATATTTAGACGGTACCATAATGGAGCTGCCAACCTCGGGTTTGCCCAGGTACCGGCCCATATTATCCTTTAGACCATCTATCACTTATAGTGTCCTTTAATGGTAAAGGGTACTATAGGGTCATATAAGCTTGCACTTACATGTCCACACCTTTGACCTAATGCACCCTGCCACCTGGGCTTCAGGAGGACTTCCTTAGGGGGTGACTCACATATATCAAAGATAGTGCATTACCAGAGGAAATGTTGCTATTATATTTGCCCTTCAAAAATGCTATGGACTGACATTTAATTTGTATCCTGTAATCTGATAGAGACATCTAGCCGCAGATTCCTTAACTTACAATATCCCCAGGTGTGAGACATCCACATATGTGACCTCAGCGAGGTCATATAAGTCCCTCCTGGCGCACTGACGTCAGTTTTTCCTTCTTTTCCGCGTGTAACGCGGATCCAGAGTGAGCAGTTCCTCTGGCCTGTTTTCAAGCCTCCTTTTCAGCGCTTTGCTCACGGAACAGTGTGCGATGCCTTCGGGCTTTAAAACTTGTAATTCTTGTTCATGGCAGATTTCCGGGACTGACCCGCATCTTATTTGTATGTATGGGCGAGCACCATGACTCCACGGACTGCGATGCTTGCCAACGCCTGAAACTGAAGTCTCGGTGGGATCGCCGTATGAAGCTTCTATCAGCATGGCTGTCCCGGTCGGAGTCTCGCCCCCCGGCCTCTTCATCAACGGCAGGTCCCTCTACTGTCTGGTTCCGCCATTGATTGCCCTCTGGGGTCCGGGGTCGTCGTTCGGCGCTTGGTAAGTCGAGGCGTTTGTCACTGAGGTCTTCGACCAACCCTTCTTCTGTTGTTAGGAGCCCTGGTTCCTGGAACATTCCGGACTTGCGCTCCCGACAGTTGTCCCCCCTCTATCCGCACTTTCCAGGTGTGGGGGTGACTCGGGCCCAGATGGAGGCATATGCCACGGCTCTTCAGGCCTCCCTTGGGTCCTCTCCCATTCCTGGGGCGTCCTCGGGGCTTCCGCTTCTTGTGGTGTCCCCGATGGACTAGCCGGCGGGTTCGCCCCAGCGCCAATTGAGCCTTTGCCCCCCAGGAATGTCAGAGATGTGATGTTGTTAGGGCACAGCCCGGCTAGGTGCCCCTCTACGGGCCACATGGAGTCACTGGGGCGCGGCCCACCCGGGTCCCCCTCTACGACTCATGGCGCCTCTGCCGCGCCACATAGCCTCGCCGGGCTCCCTGTGGAGCCACAGGTGGTTGCCAGTGCTCATAGCCCTGCCTTGTCCCGGGCTTCTGGGCAGGCGGCCGTCTGTCTGAAGCCGGGGTCGGCACAGTACCGGCGCCGGAGGCTCACCTCCTCGGCTCCGCCTCTGCTTCTTTCCCCGGAGTTGGAGCCTGTCTTGGAGGAGGCGGAGTCGGTGCCGGGGCAGCGCCGAAAGCTTGCCTCACCGCCTCCGGCACCTTCTCCTTCTTCGGAAGGGGAGCTTGTCATAGTTTCGGCGCCGGACAGCGCCGACTCGAAGCCGGATGCAGCCGAGTCGGTGCCTGACAAGGCACGATCGGCGCCGACGTTTGTCGTTTTGGCACCATGTCGACGCCGAGTTCTGGACTCTTCTCTAGAGGCCTCAGGAGAAAGTTTGGTGCCACCCTCTCGCCCGGCATCACCGGCGGTATAGTTGCCAGTGTCCCTCTTGGAATTTGTGGAGCGTCCTCAGGAGCTCCCACATCCAGCAAGCTCTTCGCCTCCCCAGGAGCCCCATCAGAATCCTCATTCTTTCATGGGGCTCCCTTACGTGGGGCATTGGTCGCACCCTCAGTGTCTTGGGAGGTCAGCTTACAACCCTCCCCCACTAATGAGCTGTTATCCCCTCTGCGGAGGGCTACCGAGGCTGGTGCAGCTTTTTTGCGAGTAGTCTCATTGGCCACCCGCATTTTAAACATGCAACCCACTTCTGCCCCTTTATCTATGGACCCTTTGCTTGAGGTCCTTCACCGTGGGTCTGGAAATGTGGAGCCGCTTCTTCCCTTTGAGGCTTCACTTTATGATGCCCTTTTGGGTACCTGGGTCCGGCCGGCTTCAGGTGACCCGGTGTCTCATTCGGTTTTGAACCGCCACCGCCCAGCTCCACATGATCCTGTTTATCTTTTTGTGCACCCTGATGCGCAAGGGTTTATGTTGCAGACTGCCTTTCCTTCTCTGCCCCCACTAACTCTTCCTCCCTCTCTGGAGTCCCGATGGCTCGAGTCGTGGGGCAGGAACATTTTGCATCTACTAGTGCGGCCTTACGGTCCTTCAATACAGTGTGTGTTTTGGGTCGGGCTACCTCTGCCCTGTGGGACTCTGCAGAGTCCTTGCTTTCTGCTACCTCTGAAGGTGCTCGTGACGACCTCCTTCACCTCCTTAGGGATGGCCGTGACCGTGCCAAATTCACAATCCGCTCCACCTTAGATACTGAGGATTCTTTGGGCCGAGCTATGGCTGGCTCTGTTGCCTTAAGGCGTCACGCTTGGTTGCGAGACAGAGTCTTCCCTGAAACTATCCAGGAGCGTGTGGTTGACTTGCCCTTTGATGGGGTTTTGCTGTTTGATGCTCACGCCGAGTGGCGGTTCACTGGCTCCTTGCAGGATTTCGTCCTCCCACTTAGGTCTTCTTAGACTATCTTCCGTGATGGTACTTTTTCATTTTGCATCCTTAGATGTGCTCTGTGTTTAATATGGGTAGTGAGCCTTACGTCTTCTTTTTTCTGTGGTTAAGGGTGATTATCCTTTTATTGGCATCCCTTGGATGCGTTTTGCATTCAGCTGCCTCCTGGCCTGCTGTGGCCGTGTTCCTTAGGTTGCTGCGTCTGGTCCTCTGACTGTGGTATTGAGCCGGTGGCTCAGCTCTGTAATATCATATTGCTCGAAACTTATGTTCACGGGTTCAGTTCGTTACTGCGCTATTTTGGCTTGGCTTGTTGCCCTCAGAGGTGTCCCCCATTGTTTGGGGTATGCATACTCCATGTGGGGTACTTGTATGCTATCACATAGCTTTGCTTATCTTACCTGGGTCTGGAGGCCCTGTGGACTCCATGCGTCGATTGGTGGTCCGTTTTACGGTGTTCTATGTTTTTCCCTGATGCCATCTGCTTACGCCATGGTCATCCGCCTCCTTTGGAGGGTTCATGGTCTTCTCTTTGAAAACGGCCCCTACTTGCCCTTACTGTACTAGGTACGGTCCGGTATGGACATGTTCATGCTCCTGGCTAGTTCTGTCTCTACATAATTATATGTTTATACATTTCTGTATACATGCTGGTTGCCCTGGTATTCCTCTTCTTTTGTCGCCACCTCTTTCGAGGCTGCGATGTCTGGACCAATATTTCCATGTGTGGGGGAGCTTTTCTGAGTTGTTGCAAGTTGCCATGGGTTCCTCCTTGCTTCTGCTACTGGGGTGATTTCCCAATTTGACCTATGCTCCCTTTGTTGTGTTCGACGCTGTACGTGTCTTTTCTGGAGTGTTGGTCTTGGATTCTGAGACTCTTCCCACCATTCGTTAACTTGGTGTTTTGGCCACTTCCTTCAGATATGCCTTTTTTTCCAAATTATCACCTGCTATTGTTAAAGCTATGCTTGCGTGACAGCTCTTCTGATGGCAATGGTCCTTGGCTACTGCCTGCAAGTCTATATTGTGGGTTGTTTTTCTCTTTGGCTTCATACTGCCCGGTCGGGCATTCTTATGCTTCTTGAAGTGAGCCACTTTAAGGTCTCTACTGCCGTTTGCCTGTTGCTTATTTCTACCGGCTTCAGCGGGTTTAGAATTGATGCTAATTGCCCCCTTTTTAGGATTGGGAGTGCACTTGGAGTGTTTCTTGTCCCGGCAGCTAATACCAACACATTGCTCAGGTTCTAGCTCTTGTCTTTGGGCTCTTGACACCGACTCCTTCGGCTTCCTTCTATAGGCTAGTCTGTTAGGCTCTGGTTGCATCTCTTCAAGTTCCTTTCGAGCTTGGGTCGGTGTACTCATCGTGTGCCATTAGGCGGAGAGTGGTCCTTTCTCTCTCTCTCTCTTTCTTTGCTCTGGTATAGGGCTCCTGCCAGTCTACCTGTCGTTTTTATACGGGTACGGTGTAGAGCCATTCTGGTGTTTTTAGGATATCTTCTATCCTGTTATTTCTGCTCTTTTGAGCTGCTTGGGTTGCTCTCTGGCTGTTCTGCCACAGTTTTCCCCCCTTTATCCGTCACTCTGTTGCCGGATCGGATGCTTGGTGCTTCTATTGTTCTGTTGCAGACCCACCTCTCCCTTGGGGTATGGCTGTGGTATCTATTCTAAGTTAAGGAATCTGCAGCTAGATGTCTCTATCAGATGTACGAGTTACCTTCGGTAACGATGTATCTGGTAGAGACGTTATCTAGCCGCAGATTCCTTAACACCCACCCAGCCTCCTCGTTCTGCGAGAACCTTGCCGAGAGGCGTTCTTCACTGGCCTCTTCAGTTACCATTAGGTTATCTCTCAAGGGAGTTCAGTTTGTTGCGCCCCTCTGAGTGTTTCCATATACAGTTCCCTTCTGCTTAAGGGCAGTTCTTTCCTGTAATACGGTGCTTTTTCATTCACAAGGAGATTCGTTTTCCTCTCCAGTTGCCTTCCCTTCCTTCTGTCTTCTCTATTGACTCGTGGTCCTGTTCTCATGGTCGTCCTCTTTGGGGGTCGGTTGGGCTCTGTCTCCAACCACCATTATTATAGGGAATGGGCCAGTCTTTTCATACCTTCCTACAGTGGACTGTTGTTCTTTCTGTGCTCCGTCCTTACTAAACGGCACAGTTCTACATGGCAATATCAGTCTATTTCTTTCTTTTGAGATGTTCTTCCCTTGTTGCACTCGGGGAAGGGTCTTCGCTTAACTTGCGGGGCTCTTTCTCACAGCTTTTCACTTATATGTAGGCAGTGTCCAAATCTGTTTTTTACAATGGTGTCTTCCATCATCCTCCTTCTTTATTGACGGATTTTTCATCCCTCACACACTGTTCCCATACTTTCACAGTTTTTTGTTGATGGCTCCGCGTTGTGCCGCGGAAAAGTTTCTCCGAAGAAAACTGACGTCAGCGCACCCGGAGGGACTTATATGACCTCGGTGACGTCACATACGTGGATGACGTCAGGGCCGGGTCATCTGGTGCTGTCCCCCGGCGTGCAGAGGTGCTGCTGCAAAAAAGTTCCGGATCCAGTCTCACGCCTGGGGATATTCTAAGAAGTTAAGGAATCTGTGGCTAGACAATGCCTCTACCAGATACATTGTTACCAAAGGTAAGTAACTCTTACTTCATGACTGGTTTGATGTTATGTTTAATCTTCAAAACAAAAATATAAAACATTAAAAAAAAAAAAAAGGGCATTACCTTTGCCACACATGGTAAAGGTAAAGCCCAGTTCAAGCAGGCCTGCTGTCAGTAGTTTATTTGGGTCACTCAGAGTGGCACAAAGAGTGCTGCATGCCTGGGGACCCCTTTACCACCCATGCTCTGGGTACTACTGGTACCATATAATAGGGACGTATAGACGTATATAGGGCGGGTAGAGTCCTTGTCAATTGGGATTGGTAATTCACACATAACAGTTTTAGGGAAAAAGCATTTGCACCGGGGTCTGGCAGCAGACTCTAGTGTACTATCGGTCGTAACTTTATGGGAATGTGGACTGAGCCAGAATGAACTTCAAACCATATCTACTACTCATCACTCTCAGAGTGGAAATACTCATCCTTGACTGGGGCCCTAAACACAAAATTTGGCGTATGAGTAAAAGTGAATGATAATGGCTAATTTGCTCACTTTGAGGCCTTAAAACGTGTTTATTCACTACGGGGAGTGATATAAACAACATTTGGAGGTATTTCATGTTTGAATACTGTAGCTCAAAAGACAATAGACTGCCTGTGGCACTAGGAGGATCAGGCTGGTGTTAATTACTGGCCACTTAGAAGAGATTCTCCATCTAGGTGGGGGTGTAGCACAGTTGGCAGAACACAAGGCAGCTTTAAGACTTCTTTTTTTAACTTGCTATTCCCAAATGGGACAAACTGGACTTGTTCCGTTAACTTCCAGAATCCTCTTAGATCATTTGTCTCCAAACCCAGGAGGAAGAACGAGGTCTCACTCTGTCAGGTAGGAGGAGAGCTCAAATAAATAGGGGAGTGTCCAGGGAGCTAGAGAGAGGCCTGTTACAGCTAAATGGCTTTGACGTCTTGAAACAGGGTAATGTGTAATGTGTAATTCTACAGTAAGGTGAAGAAGTGGTGCTACAAAAGGAAGTAGGTGTAGGCACTTAAAATAGGCAAGACTGGGTTGGGAACATTCTCTATTCACTGGCTAGTGCACAGGATATGACTAACACCTCACCACCACATTCTTGTAACGTTCCTGAACCTGGGAAGAATACACTTGAGGAAGAAGGCCCTGCTGGAAAAGAGATGACTCGTGACTCTTGCTGGGAGACGAAGACGACTTAGAGTTTCCTGTAGGCACCCAGGGATTGGAATGCCTCCAAGGGTCAAGTGGTTGGCCTCCTGTTTGCCTGCCTGAGAGGCACAAAAAGCAGAGGTACTCTTGAGTACTAGAAGGCCCAGAGGACCACAGAGGAGGGCACAACCTTGCAGAAGCCCTGGCTGGAGAGAGATCTAGTGCCCAGACGTTTGCTCTAGCGGTGTAAGGACTGACTTGAAAAAACGATCCCAGCAATTGTGGAAAAGTGGGTCTTAGTCATTTGTCCACTTCTAGAATACCAGGGCAAGGTGCTGAAGCTTGCCAAGGGATGTTACATCCAAGGTGGGCAAGAAAACTAGGTTCTTTCTGCTCTGAGGTTTTTGCTGCACTGAAAACGGGTTCAGTGGATACCTTACTTATGAAAGTGATGTATGTGAAGTGGACAAGTATGGCATGTGACAAAAAGTTACCCTGATTCCATGGGCTTTCACTGCCAGGTTGTGGACCTTCATTATCTGGTTGTCAGGCATTAGGTCCTCCTTCACTGGCCTCGTCTAATTTCTCTCACTCTATATCTTTCATCTTTGGTGCACATACATTGCTTCTCTAGATCATTTCTGTCACACAATAAGCCCTCCTTTTCTCCATTAGGCGATGAACCCTCTCTTACAGTCATGGGTACTCTTGATTGTAGGTCATACTTCCTAAGTATATAGAATATATTTTGTAAGGTCATTGCTTATTCAGCATTGTTTGAAATTCACCTCTCTTGGAATCAGTGGATGAGATTTGATTGCTCTACTTTTCCACAAAATATCAATGTATGGCCCTTTGAAGCTTTGCTGGTATCCACCAGTTTGCGAGGTTTCTCCCATAATACATTTCTAGAAACACGTTCAAAAGCAGATTAGAAATCCCCAAAAACACACATATAAAGAAGTGTGTGCCTTCATGCTGTGCCCATGCCTTGAATAACACCAGTTTGATTCATAGGAATAGTCTGAGATGATCAAGCAAATCATTTAAATATTTTAATATAAGTGATATTTTGTGACCTTATCCAATAAATGTCCTGAACATTGAATTTATGTGGAAATTTGAATTTAACGGGTGCGTGGTTTGGACGCCGAGAGAAATGGCGGCTTAGAGCTTTCCTCCTCCCGTGACGAAGGCTTACTAACTGGATTGGAACACCTTACGTCGGTCCGATACCAACACTGCCACTAAATTCGGGGATCGGAATGTGAGAAGAACATTTTGAGCGGTCTCACAGGCTTGGAGGCAGCCGAGAAGCGACGCGAAAGGTGATTAACCCCAAGCGCTCCCGTGCCTGACATCGGCGGGAGCGCGATTACGCGGCGGCCTCAGCCGACTCCTGACGGGGCTTGAGCGATCTATCCATGCGCTTGGCCCTCGCATGCTGGGGATCATCGGCGGATGTGGAAAGCGTCTGGGCTGCCGTGGCCCACGTGTGAGTACCATCTGCCCTTGAAACCGCCACCATTAGGCTGATGTGCGTGGAACTCATAACGCGCATGGGTCATTTCAAAATGGCGGACGCAACTTTCTAATTTGAAAAATCGGGTCTCACACAGCGATCAAAGCACACAAAAGTGTACACTAGTGAACAAATGGTTGGTTTTGCGATGTTTTGCAATGTGTCTGCATCACAGCTGGTGGTTGGACTTGATTAACGCCTAACATACATGAACGTTCCTGGCCTCGTACAACACTCTTGTCGCCGGATGTAGACAAGGGGCTAACGGCTCCTGATGAGCATTTGGGTCGCGTATATTTGAACGCCATATCATATCAATGCCACCACGCCACATCAGGGCTCGTCACCACTAAAATCATAGCTTCGCTATTGTAAGTCCAAGCTGCCGAGGATTGGATCTGTCTATCCACTGCACAGCTTCTCTTCATGCGTGGCAGATTGCTATCATATCTCGAATGTAGTGGCTGGAGGGAACGTCCACACTAATGGCAGGGGCGAGTTCTCATAATAAGAAGCGCGAGCATACTACAATATAACTCCGATGTGCACTGTAAACCAGCCCTGTTAAATTGAAGATGGGGGTGAGTGTGCCAGCGACAATCAGGGGTTCCCACCTCTAATAAGGGATCCAAATACCTTCTGCAAAACCGCCAATGCCGATGTTGTGAAGCGGATTATTACTCCAACAGGGATAGCCTAAATAACAAGGATAGGTGATAGTGGCCACAACTCTACAGTAACCAGACACCTCAGACTTGATTAAATCACTGTGAACGCTTTCTGAGGCTCAACAACCATTGAACCATACCTACAGCATACTACAGCATACCTACAACATACTGAACTGTCCCCATCTTGCGTAGGTATGTCAAGCTAACCGGTCTTGAACTGGTGCTCGGCCATAATCTGTGTTCTTGTCTTTAAATCATTGACGGCTGACTATTTACGTGTATTTCATCTGCGCGCCAACAAGGAATTAGCTCATCAATCAGTTCTCGTTCCCTCACGTTCCTGCTATCGCTGTTGTTTGACTGTGCCACTTGTAGGTGATAAGGATAGAAAGCAGTAATAATGGATAACAAGGATCAAACAAAAAACCTGAAAAGGGCCAAGTCTGACCACTCCAACCCAGGTTCACCCATTCAGGGCAAGAAAGATACTAATGAAGCGATTGAAATGATACTAAGCAGACTTGACGAGGTAAAAGACTTGGCCAAATCGACGAAGGAAGAAGTGGTGGCAATTAGACAGGATATACGTGACACCAACGCAAGGCTGACTGAAACGGAAGCACGGATCAGTCGACTGGAGGATACAGAAATCAAGACCTGTGGCGCTCTCAAACGTTTGACCATAGCCTCAGACCAGATAACAAGGAGGTTGGCTGAATTGGAGGACAGAAATCGGAGGGGGAACCTCCGCATTTTCGGCATACCGGAGGGGTCCGAGGATTCAAAGGGCTCCTGTGTGCCGTTCCTAGAATCATGGTGCACACAAGCCACCAACATGACCTTCGACCAACCCCTGGAATTTGACAGGGCTCACAGAGTACCGGGGAGGATTACCAATACCCAGAAAGGCCCTAGGCCCATAGTCTGCAAGCCGCTACGTTATCAGCATGTGGAACAGATCCTTGCCTTTGTTCGGAAACACAACCACATCTTAGGGAAGAACGCTAAAATATATATTTCGCAGGACTACAGCAAGGAAACTGTGCATGTACGGAAGGCATTCCTAGCGCTTCGTCCTCGGCTTAAGTCAATGGGTTATCAGTATGGTTTCATAGGTCCTGCAAAATACAGAGTGATCATTCAGGGATCCCCACACATATTCTCTGACCCTATGAAGCTCAAAAGACTTCTGGATGGTCCCGAAGAACATGATATGGACATCAATGGCCCGGGCAATATTGCAGCCTCTGCATCCGGCTACAAATGAGTATCCTTTAATTACTTGCTGATTGACTAAAGACATTCTCTCTGATATTCTGTTGCGCTCTTGTCATTGATAAGTCTCCATATGCTTCTAAATGCTGACAGCTGTTTTGCCCCTCACATGACATAACAATGCCATTGATAATCTGCCGATTACCTGCTGGTGTTTTGCTGTCACCTTCTTACTAGTCAAATCGGTGTAATAACCACCATGTTATATACATATTGTTATATCCATGTTGTTGCCTATATATGTCTTGCGCAGAGATTGCCTTACTACACCATATTGACAAGTTCTGTTATCGTGCTATGTGATGCATAAGCTTGCTCCTGATTACGGTCTGTCCGAATGAGAACGCTAAAGGGAGGCGCTGGTCCGAAGCGCAAAGTACACCTCATGCTCATTAAATGGAGGGGCCTCTGCCCAATTTTCATATGTCTAAAACTGTGTTGGTAATTTACATCGTTTGATACGGTTGCCAAAGGTTGACTTGACGCTATAGTTCCATAGTTTACATGATGCTATAGTATGTTATGTTATGGTTGCCAAAAGTTTACTTGATGCTATAGTTCCAATGTTCACAATGATGCTAAGGTACCATGGGAGGAAAATGCTGCGATTTTTCTCAAGTCACCATGTCCATCGCTTACTTTTGGGGAGGGCGGGTGGGGGGGATAAGGGGTTGGGAGAGGGTCTGTATGGTTTATGTCTTTTTCTTTTTCTTCTTTTACTTTTTTTTACTTTTTGTACTGATATTGTGTGACAGTTACATGTTAGGTCCACAGGACGATGCGGATGTTTGCCATCTAGGTTGGTCTGGTGCTGTGCTTGGCAAGACTCTTGGGCACGTCACTTCCAATGCACAAAGGGATACATACATATTACGATGGGTGAGAACAACGGATTGGAACCTGGGGTTACATGGTTGGCTTAGGCACTGGCTTGGGTTGTTGAGGCTCTTGACACACGTACACCTAACCAGGAGACATGTGAAATATGGAACTATGGTGTTATTTTCAGATGGTGCATTCCACAATTAATACGCTGTTGGGTGTGTCCAATGTGGACAAATTGAAGATACTCTCTCTGAATGTAAAAGGTTTGAACCAACCTGTCAAGAGACAAAAGATACTGGATTATTTGCGCAGGCAGAAAGGGGATATTGTTCTGTTGCAGGAAACTAAGATCGACGCTAAACAGTTTTACACGTTAAGGAATAAATATTATTCCGAGGTTGTGGGGGCGGAAGCAGTAGGGAAGAAGAACGGGGTTCTAGTGTTAATAGCGAAAAAGTCAAAGGTTGAAATACTTTCATCAATTGCAGATGATAAAGGAAGGTGGGTCACAGCTAGGCTAACCAAAGACAATACGGAATTTTATGTCACGAACATTTATGCCCCAAATACTAGCGATCTCAAATTCTGGGCGGCTCTAACTAAACAAATTGGAACCATTCCAGACTCAGCCGTACACTTAGTGGCTGGAGACTTTAACCTCCCCATGGACCCAACCCTTGATAGAGACTCGCGATGCTCCTTTAGACCAAACAAATCACACAAAGCCTTTATTAATTTATGCGAGCGATTCCATCTGGTCGACTCATGGAGACTACAAAATCCAATGGGCAGGGACTACACATTCTACTCTTCCCCACATGACTCTTACTCTCGGATTGACTATCTTCTTGTAACACAAAATGGGATCCCAAGAATAGATGAAACGTCAATAGAGCCAAGGGTTATGTCTGACCACTCATGCATCTCCCTATCACTCTCCAATGTGAAACCCTCTTCCCGACAAACGTCCTGGTGGCTGAATGATGAAATACTAGATAAGGACCAACACCGGGCTGCTATACGCTCTGCTATTGAATCATACTTGGATTTTAACAAGAGGGGAGATACTTCCGAACTCATTCGGTGGGAAGCCCTTAAAAGCACTATTAGAGGAGTGTGTATTGCCCGGTCAGCGATGAACAAGGACCGCAATAGAAAATTAGAAACCTTAGAACGAGAAATATTGACCCTAGAAAGCATACATCAGAGGGACAGGGATGGCACGACGCTGAATGCAATAGCCAACAAGAAGTATGAATATAATACAATAGTGAGCGAAAGAGCTGGAGTGTGGTTAGATAGGAGACGGAGGTTTAAACTCTGTGTGTCGAATAAAGCAGGTAAGAGCCTGCAGCATACTTAAAATTCAAAGTGCAGAAGAACACTATTAATATCATTAAAGACACATCAGGGGTTGCTCATTCGGAGCCGCATAAAATAGCAGAGGTATTTAAAGACTTTTATGAAGCTTTATATGCCAAGAATGCATCGGTTGAGGAGGACAAGATTCAGGATTATTTAAATGAATGCGAACTCCCAAGGCCTCCATCAGAGGAGCAACTGCACCTTAATGCACCAATCGCATCAGACGAGATAGAGCAGGCCATTAAATCATTAAAATGCGGTAAGGCCCCCGGCCCCGATGGGTTTACGGCTAAATATTATAAAACCTTTCCCTCTCCTTTGGTGGAACCTCTCCACCACCTCTTTCGGGAAATACTTGACACAGGGGAAGTTAAAGGTACATTGTCCGAAGCCATAATTGCAGTCCTCCCAAAAGATGGTAAAGATCCTTCTCTCCCAAAAAACTATAGGCCCATTTCCCTAATTAATCTCGATTGCAAAATTTTAGACATGATCCTCTCTGCTCGCCTCCAGCGAGTACTCCCCCAACTAATCCACCCTTCACAAGCAGGGTTCTTAAAAAACAGACTGTCCAGCGACAATACCAGGGTATTAGCGCATGTTCTGGAGAAGGCGAAACTCCTGGACACACCCACGGCAGCAATAACCTTAGACGCCGAAAAGGCTTTCAACAAGGTCGATTGGGCTTTCCTTGAAGCAGTCTTACATAAATTCAATCTGGGGGTAACATTCACAAAACTAGTAATGTCCCTCTACTTCTGTCCCACAGCGAAGGTTAGAGCAGGTGGCTCTTTCTCCTCTTCGTTCCGTTTACAACAAGGGACGAGACAAGGGTGCCCCCTATCTCCCTCTCTGTTTTTGTTGGCGATCGAGCCATTTCTTTACCACATAGGAAACAATGAAGCGATTGCTGGTATACCATTTCAAGATTGTAATATAAAGCTCACCGCATATGCGGATGATGTGCTAATTATGTCAGAGAGAGCAGGTGAGGCCATTCCCGCACTCATGGCAACTATCGCTGAGTTTTCCCAAGTTTCGGGGTACAAACTAAACAAGGACAAAACGGAGGTTAAATTACTTAATCATGTAGGCAGTAGAGATATCCTTGGAGACTCGGGTCTCACCTGGCAGCCGCACTGTTTTAAGTATCTTGGTCTGGAATTTGACAGAGATCTACTCTCCACTCTAAAAATCAAGGAAGCATTAACCCTTAAAAAGATTTCCACACTACTTGACGGATGGTCTCCAAAGTTTCTTTCCTGGTGGGGCAGGGCGGAAACCCTCAAAATGTTGACCAACCCGTTGGTAAATTACATGGCCAGCATGCTCCCTATGACATTCACTGATGACTTCATTAACAAGGTGGACAAACTGTATGGTGGTTTCCTGTGGCAGGGCAAGAGAGCCACAATATCACTGAGAAAGCTGCAATTAGCAAAAGAAAAGGGCGGCCTGGGCCTTCCCTCCTTTAGGAACTACCAGACAGCATTTCTCTGCAAACAGGGAGCGCAATGGCTGGTTGATAACCCATCTTATGTCCCAGTGTGGTTAACTATTGAGGAAGCTATCATTGCGCACTCGCCGCTCCCGGCCCTACTCACCATGGATCTATCTTACTTGCCTCATTCCAAATATATTATGTTGAATACCAGATGAGCTCTGTTAAGACTCGACCAGGCCCACAAAACTAACCAAACAATCAGTAAGTCCACGTTTATGTCCTTATGGAGAAACCCTTATTTTAAATCAGACAGTAAAACCCTGTATTGGGAATCTTGGTCCAAGAAAGGCATTAATATGGTGACAGACCTCTACAATAGTACACAACCCCTTCCCTTCTCTACTCTGCAGGCAACACATGATTTAACACCCATGGACTTCTACGAGTTCTTGAAATTGAAAGCCATCATATCTGCTCGCGGTCTTAATCCTTGCACACCTTGGCTCGTGACCCACTTACCACTTCTCATAACCGCTGGCCACTTCGTATCTAAAGTATATAAGCTACTACTTCCTCTGCCCAGGAAGTCACACAGACAAGTTGAACTTAAATGGGAAACAGAGCCCAATTCCACAGGTATTTCGTTCGACTGGGACATAATCCACAGAACCGCCTTATCCAATAAGGTATCGCCAATCCTCTCCCAGACGAAATACATGTTACTGAACAGGACGTTCTGGATACCCGAAAGACTTTTCAAGTGCCATTTGAGAGACACTCCCACTTGCTGGAACTGCCAGTCTGGGATTGGCGATCTAGCACATATGCTTTTTTACTGCCCTTCTCTACAGACATATTGGGGGAAGTTCTTCGACTGTATCCACCACGTTTTTCATCTGCTCCCGGTGAGGGAATTTGTATATGTCATATTAGGGGCTCTTGAACCACGCTTGCCAAATGCGCAGGATCGCCAACTCTTAGACTTGATGCTTACACTGGCATGTAAGGTGATCTTATGTAAATGGAAAAACGCGTCAGAAGTAAGCTTTAAAATCTGGCAGGAATGGCTTTCCTTTCTGAGGGGAGCGGACAATCCGGCGTTACAATCTGCCACCTGGAAACAATCAAATAAGAGACTCTGGAAGTTACTTAATATGCCTTCATTTCACTTTGATCCCCCGTGATAATGTAACACTGAATACTGTACTTATCCACAGCGCGCCTGTATTTTGCTTAGTCCTGTGCCTGACCTAAGTACTGATAGCTTGGATTTTCGTGTAATTGTACTTCTCTATATTTATTTCTTTATTTACTTTATGTAATCATCATTCCCATGTAGGCCTGTTCCGGGCATCACCAGAAAACTGTGACTTTGTTTTTTCTTTTAGTTTTGTAGCGTATTGTTGACGAGCAACACATCTGACTCAATCTCTGTATTTGAAACCTTATTGTATTGTTTTTCTGTTCTTTTCCTCAATAAAAATGATTTGAATTAAAAAAAAAAAAATTATTTAACAAAATATATTTGACCTGAACCAAACACCAACACTGATGAAGCATGTTCTATTATTCCATTATTTATACATGCCTGCTAGGGTTTATTATTATTCTATGCCTGCTTTTAGAATTCAAACCACATTAGCTAAATCATGCCAGCACAGGTTGTAAATATTACTTTAAAAACCATAACTCTTAACAAAGTAAAACCAAAGTGGGATAGCATATCCTCTTTTCGAACCACATCTTAAAAATGTAACTAGGTTAACAACAGTCTTTCTGTCTTGAAAATAGCCATGTAATACCAATTCCGTAATTTGTGATCTTATGTTATTCATATTTTGTCCTTGGTCCCATAAAACATTTCACAATTAATCGAAGATCTCTGTTCCTT
Source organism: Lissotriton helveticus (assembly GCF_964261635.1). Lineage (NCBI taxonomy): Eukaryota > Metazoa > Chordata > Amphibia > Caudata > Salamandridae > Lissotriton > Lissotriton helveticus. The sequence continues at coordinate 256,668,483 of NC_136071.1, forward strand.
TATGTTATTTGCAAAGTAAAGTAACATTGAATTCCTCTGAGGTCATGCTAGGTGGAAGTGCTAGGAGGTAACATATGTTTTCATTGAAAAAACAAAGGCTACAAATGTAGTTTTATGTGAGGAAGATAGTAAGATTTTAACTTAACCTTAGAAATTCACTGACAAAACACTACTGTTTTAAACATAATAGCACTGAAATACACCAGTTATATGTAACTGACATAAGTATAAATTATTCTGCACTATCCTCCTGACCTACCAAGAATGCCATAAAGATATAAGGGTGTTTGGGACCCGCCGCGATGATTCACTATCTGGACCGCTGTGGCTTTAATGTTTTTACATGTTTTAGCTGCAGCACTGCGAGAGGAAGTGCCTGGCAGCCAAAGTGGGAGTGAGCAGGAACACCAGCTCTTGCAAACAAACATAACCACCTGATAGCTTGGTCAGTGCCTTATTTGAAAGATGTTTAGACCTGACAGCACTCGCCATTTCCCAAAGATCATGCTGGAGTTTGGAGTTTGGTTCCTGTTCTCTGTGGCTTGACTCATGCTCGCTTTTTACCTCAAGATCAACCACCTTGGAAGCATCCCTAGTCTCATGATTCGCAGTAGCTGAATAAAAGAAAATAAATATATAGGCGTTAAAGGGCATTCAACTACCCTCATGGGTCTGCTCTTACCTGGAGTTTTCTTTGGGGCAATCTGCTCCACATAACTCTTACCTTACACAACATGCTACAAGTCCTTACTAAAGAGAAAGACTGCAGAACCTGTAAACAACAATGTTGGTACTCCCACACAACAAAGGAATTGAAACGTCTTACAAACTGGATATGTGTGACTGCAAATCCCATAGACCTCAAGAGCAATGCCAAACTAAACTAACATGTAACTGACAGAGTTAAAGGTGTTTGCCCCTATTAAGCCTGAGCTGTGATAGTGAGGTGGAAAGAGACACAATGGACTGCAACTGCTAAAGGGTAGAACTAACACTAAGGTCTCTGTCAACCCAAATGCTAACATTCGGCACCAGCTAACCAAGCATTGCAAAGACAGAAAAGTGTGATGGAGTAGAGAGACACTTTTATTTACAGTCCATGGTAAAGCAGATGCGGATCATGGGTAAAGTTTGCCACTTTCGCCGGATTCACATCCATCTACCCATAATGTCTGGAGACAATTTGGACCAAAGGTTCAAGGGTAGAGTTGGAACAAAATTAAGGGGTAGATGTATGACCATTTCATTTTGTGAGTCTCTAAGTGCGATTTTTTTGTGATTCGCATAATGCAATGTACTAATGTGTCTCAGACACATTTAGCGATTCCCAATGTGGTCGCAAATGACTTGCCTCATCAATATATATGAGGTAGGTCACATTTTGCGACCCATTGGGAATGGCCTGTTATCACAGGGATGGTGGCCTAATGGGGGTCAGCAGACCACCATGTCTGTGATTGCTTTTTAAATAAAAAAAGAGGGGTCCCAATGTAGAACAAAACTAATTAACACACAGTTAAATGATAATAACAAAATTTAAAGGGTCTACAATGTTTAATTCACAGAGTAGACACAGTTTGGGATAACGTATCCAACATTTCATATTATAAAGACTGTTGAGTAGTGCCCAGGGTAAAGGGGGTGGTGAAGTGAGGTTTTGTGCAGATAGGAAAAGTGACCATAAAACAGACGGTAATCTGAAGAACTAGATCATTACTTGAAATATACATATGAACATAAATCAAATTAAATCAATTGAGCAAAACATGCCCCAAACAGTACATGAATGTTACAATTGCGGAGAAGGGGGCTGGAATTGCGGGGGTTGGTGGTCGACGTTTCGACCCACTGTATGCAGGAATTAATGGAGGCCTTGCGGCGGGGTCTTCATCAGGACGGGTGAAGGGCTATCAACCTATTGATATTAATATTGGGTGTGTATTAGTAAAAACAATGGTCTGAGGATCGCAGTCAAAGACAATAGTGAAGCACACATTACAAAAAGGGGGGGGGGGAAAGCATACCTGTCGAATTAGGCGCTCATCATCTTGTATGTAACTTCTAGATTAGTTCAGGTTGGAAATACCTAAGGGGTATGAACAATAGTATTATGCACGTATTAATTAATTTGTGCAGGAAAAATCTCTAAGTAAATAGATCGTCATTGATGAAATTGGTGAGACTTACATATTAATTGAAGTCAACCACATTCAGGCGGGGATCAGGGTTGGCCCGGGGACGTAGGGCGCAGGAGGCTCAGGAGTCTGACAATCAATCCTTACAGATGTAATCGCGGGCTTTTTATTGCAATCTGAATACGTGCCCCGTATATCTGATCCACACCCTTTAATATACCATTACTCCATTTCACTCCGGAGTGTAAGTCTGTCTACTATGTCGAACCTGGGCCATGTGACCCTGTCTCCATAACTACTTCGGATACAGGAAGTCGGTTTGAGTTTCCTGACGTGACTGCGGAGACGTCGATCTGATTCATTCTCTACGGTAAACCTACACGCTTACCGAGGGTTCCTTAACCCAAATACAATCACGACCTTGTTCTGACTCCTATCGCTGTTGGTTCTCTCTTACAGCGGGTCCAGCTTGATTTAATCACCACGCCGCGATAACTTCATGGGGACGACCCGGACACACACCAGAATTGCTGGTAAGCCGCGCCCTCTGCATTATGCACATGACGCCGCGCTAGTCCGGGGGTGATGTTACTAACTCCTTCCCCCCCTGTTGATTGTCAGACTCCTGAGCCTCCTGCGCCCTACGTCCCCGGGCCAACCCTGATCCCCGCCTGAATGTGGTCGACTTCAATTAATATGTAAGTCTCACCAATTTCATCAATGACGATCTATTTACTTAGAGATTTTTCCTGCACAAATTAATTAATACGTGCATAATACTATTGTTCATACCCCTTAGGTATTTCCAACCTGAACTAACCTAGAAGTTACATACAAGATGATGAGCGCCTAATTCGATAGGTATGCTTTCCCACCCCTCCCCCTTTTTGTAATGTGTGCTTCACTATTGTCTTTGACTGCGATCCTCAGACCATTGTTTTTACTAATACACACCCAATATTAATATCAATAGGTTGATAGCCCTTCACCCGTCCTGATGAAGACCCCGCCGCAAGGCCTCCATTAATTCCTGCATACAGTGGGTTGAAACGTCGACAACCAACCCCCGCTATTCCAGCCCCCTTCTCCGCAATTGTAACATTCATGTACTGTTTGGGGCATGTTTTGCTCAATTGATTTAATTTGATTTATGTTCATATGTATATTTCAAGTAATGATCTAGTTCTTCAGATTACCGTCTGTTTTATGGTCACTTTTCCTATCTGCACAAAACCTCACTTCACCACCCCCTTTACCCTGGGCACTACTCAACCGTCTTTATAATATGAACTGTTGGATACGTTATCCCAAACTGTGTCTACTCTGTGAATTAAACATTGTAGACCCTTTAAATTTTGTTATTATCATTTAACTGTGTGTTAATTAGTTTTGTTCTACATTGGGACCCCTCTTTCCTAGTACCTACTATGACCCAGGTCCCAGTGACTTTTCTTGGGTAAAACCCCCCTACATATACTTTGCTTTTTAAATAAAGCATTTATTTTTGTGGAAATGCAGCCCGTTTTCCTTAAAGGAAACAGTCTGCATTTAAAACAGAAAAATGAAGAGTTTCCTTTTCATTTTTAAGAGTAGGCAGTGGTCTGTGGTACTACTCCCTGCTCTTAAAAAAATGTTGGTGCCCACATTTACAAAAGGGAAAGGGTCCCAAAACATTCATACATACCCCTGCGACTCGCTATTAGGAAGGGATGCCCTTGAATCTGATAGGTTTCATTTCCCGATGCCCCGCCCATTGCATTTACATTTATGAGTTAGCAGGATGTGTCTAACCAATGGTATATTCATTTATGCATTCTTGCTCATATTCTTCATCTAATATTCATTTGTGTGTGTTACACTATCATGTTTTCTTAGCTCAGCTTGTGTGCCACCATTTTGGAAGTGTTTCTCTCTGTGTGCGAGTCGCACTCACTCACCCCTCCCGTAGGAATAGAGAAAGAAATGCTAACGCAGTAGTTTTCCCTTCTCAGCTAACTGTGATCGAAACTATAACAAATTCATTATCAGTGGTGTTCTCATGGGCTGGAGTTGCTGAGGCCTGGCTCTGTGGCCTTGGGCCGAGATAAGAAATGTTACCATCGCAGGTGCAGATGCCTCTTGTGTGAGGCCATTGTTCGCTCTTCCAGGGGTCCAGTATTTTTCCACACTGGGCGTGTTTTACTCCACTGTATCCTGATATAATGTATTACTGTGTTGAGATGGGTCAGTCCTCTCGGCGCACTCTTATGGGTGAGGTCGGACAGGGCCCTCTCATATGGGTGTTTGTGGCCTAATAAAATTACCTTGTTCATTCTTCTCCATTGTCCGGATGACTTATTATTGGGTAACTATAGGTGAGTGCGGTAAGTCACTCGGGTGGATTTGAGCCACGCTTATCAGATGGCGCCCGAACAGGCACTCCGCGATAAGGATCTTTCTCACCCGTAAGTGGGTAGCAGAAGACCGGGGACCCTCTGGTCGGCACGGTGGGTCTGGGTACCCACTTTGATGCCGAGCTTGGTTCTCGCAGCGCTGCCCCGCCCTGCTGATCGGGAGAGGTCCCGGTTCATGATCCTGCGCCGGAGTCCGGAAGGCGGAACTTTGGAGCTGACCGTGTTGGTCCTGGCAGCCGGTGGTGGAGAACGGTAGAAGTCGGTACTGCGCATAAAAGGTGAGTGGTCCGACTGTTGATTGAGGGAGCGGGGATGCTCCATGAGGCCGGTGTGTCTCTGAGACCGGTGTGTCTCTGGTGATTGGAGGAGCTAGTGTGCTCCTGGGGCTAGGGTGCTCCGGGGAACTCAGGGTGCGAGTGGCGCCCTGACAGACTTCGTGGAGATTGGGTGGACGTCTGTTTGTCATCCGACCGGATGGTACTGCTGTCGAGGCGTGGCTTGCTGTGGATGAATTTTGGGACCTACCCGAACCCCTAGGGTGTGTGGTTCGCTGGGTGCGGGTCCCGGTTCTCACGTGGCATAGTGCGCAGCGATCTGTAGTGCCGCCCAGGAGGCGGATGTGTTCCTCAATTTCGGAACGGTGTGTATACTGTTCGGTCTGCGGTAGGGTCCAGGTTCCCCAGGACTTGGTCGACGGGCCTCGTCCCATTTTGATAACACCTGTTTGGCAGGGATTGTGTTGGCGAAATAGGAAGTACAACTGCGTGTGAGTGTGAATTTCCCGTTGTGATTGTGTGACCCGGGGAAGCAAAAGTTTTGTGTTGGTGTGAGGTTGAGTGAGTGGCGATGCCGTGTTTTAGTAAACTGCGGTGCCTTGGGTGCTGCTGTGGCTCCTCGGACACTAGACTGGCCGAGAGCCAGCCCGCCCCGGTGAAGGGCTCCCCTATTTTCGAGATGTACGTCAAACATGGACTGCCTCCGATTTTGTTTAACACTTTGTGGCACAGATATACGAAAGGAAATGTGGATTTGCAGTGGCCTTTGACCGGTTCTTTTGATGTGGCAAAATTAGATTATTTACAAGACCGATTGTTCGCTAGGCGCAGTCGCCAGAGTATGTTCGATTCTCTAAGGATGTGGCAGAAGGAAGTAAAGGAGCGACAGTTGAGGGAAGAGAAGGTAGCTCAAAAGAGAGCGGCACAGACAATGGCGCAGAAGGCGAGAGAGCATACTAAGAGAGAGAATGAGCAGCGGATTTAGCGCGCAGACAGGCTTTTCAGGTTACAGGATAGTAAGAGCTATGTGGTTAGAGAGGAAGAACAAGATGAAATGGAGGACATTTTGAACGCTCGCCCCCCTCCCCCATGTGCCCCGCAACCCTTGTACCCTGTGTTGGCGGGTTCTGCTTCTTCCGCGGCGGTTTCGGTTCCGCAGACAGGTGCTTCTGCTTTATCTGGCGCCCCCACCACCTCCTCCGTTTCCGCTCCAAAATTGTTGAGTGATGTTGAACAAGCTCTGTCTTCTGTCACTTCTTCATTGACGGCGCCCTTGGTCTCCCTCTTGGCGGCGAGCTCACCTGCCCTCTCGGTGGCCCCCTCTGCGCTCCCTACTGTTTTGGCTAGCGCTACCCCTCAAGGTGGGTTGGTGACCCCGGCTCGGGGTGCGGGAAGTGGGCTGCTTACTCAGGTCCGGAAGTTGCTCATGCGTTCTACTGTCGGGTTGGATGAGAAAACGGTAGTGGCTAATCAGGCTTGTCAGTGGGCTAGGAATAATATTTATTCGATTGAAGATATTTGGTCCACGATGAAAGATTACGAACCACTGATGCAACAGCATGCTTTATGGCATATGTCGACGACATTGATAGCGTTGTGGGAACAGGGATATGGTGGAGAAGCACCGGCGATTCTTCATGACATTAAGAATAATGCCTACAGAGCTAATACTGGTGTGAAGGATGTGTTACGCAGTTTGAGGTCTTTGTTGGAGTATAGAAATGAGTTGCCGTCGGCGGGAGAGCCTCGTTTCCCTGGGGTACATCCGATGCGGGAGGTACACCCTATTTTCCACCCTGAAATACCTGAAGTGATAGACCCGACCACTAATAATGTCACCCGAGCTCGCGTCGATGCTCATTTCCAAGAACAATGGGTGTATACGCCTTGGAAAAGGAGCGAGGTATTAGCACTGAAGGCCCAGTTGCCCGACTCAAGAAAGAATCCGACTGCCTATTACAAAGAGCTGACGGAAGCAGCGTCCTCGACGGCCATGACATTAGCAGATATAGAGTTGTTTTTCGGACTATTGGTTCCGGTGGATGTGTGGAGACAGGTAAAGGGTACGGATCATGTAGAAGAGCTAGGTAGCACCTGGGAGGAACTTAAGGATTGGTACAAGGAGCGAAAGCCAGGGGAGAAGCCGAAGGCTGAAATTCTAGTGTTGCCGGGACGCATAATAAAATATATGCACTCCCTTATTCCTCCTAAGAAAGTGGATTGGGATAAGTTGACTGCATGCAGACAGAAAAAGGATGAGGCGGTTTCAGATTTTTTCACTCGCTTTGAAGAGACTTTCATGGATTTCAGTGGTCAAGATATTTCCCAAGATGGCGGCCTGCGCCTTTTCGTTAATAGATTCGTAACGAATTTGTTACCGGAAATATCGGGTCGATTACAGGCGTCGGAGAGTACGTGGACGACGTCCACCCCCTCTGGTATTCTGAGCATGGCTCAGTATTATGAACATAGGGAGAATGAGAATAAAGACAGACAAGAGAAGAAGGCGAAGGATTTGAAGACAAAAGTGTTACTGCAGCAAGTAGCGAAGGGTCGGGGACGGGGAGCCCCGCCCATGGTAGCTGGTCGAGGAGGAAGTGGTTATGGAAGGGGAGAGAAGAGAGAGCGTCTGGGGCAAAATCAATGTGCTAACTGCAAAGAGGAGGGGCACTGGTGGAGAGATTGCCCAGAACTTCAGTCTACTGCCGGACAAGGCAGGGGACGTGGTTGGGGTGAATTTCGCAGGAATGATAGACAGTCTGATGAAGGTAGGCGACCGGGAGGGAATTACTTTGATGGAGACAGGGACCGACAGCACTTTCAGAGCGGGGGCGACAATGGTAGAGACAGACAGTACTACAATGATGCTTATGCTATGGACGATTTGACTGGATTTTCTCATAACTAGGACAGCGTAGGACAGAGCATGGGACCGGTTTCTGTGGATATTGATCAATGAGGACCCTACGTGACAGCAGATTTGTTAGGGTCACCCCAGAAATTTTTAGTGGATACGGGCGCTACGAAGAGTTTGGTGGCCCGTTCTCAGGTACCAGGGGCGGCTCTGTCTGGCAAGAATAATATCTCCTTAGGGTTCTCAGGTACACCGGTGATTAGCCCCATCTCTAAACCGCTTGCTCTTACGATTGGTCCTTTTACTGTTGATTCCCCTTTCCTCCTAACGTCACAGTGTGGCGAGAACTTGCTGGGTTTGGATCTGCTGAAAAGATTGAATGCTACCATTTACTGTTCTCCAGATGGTGTGTACCTCACGTTGGGTCCTACTGTCGCGCGTGCGCAGCAGTGTTTTTCGAAAGATGAGCCCCTCCCAGCTGAGTTTGAGGGGATTCCCGAGAGTTTGTGGACTAGCGGCGATACTGATGTGGGTAAAATGGATATTGCCCCTGTGTCAATAAAGGTTAAGATGGGAGCCCGATTGCCTCGGATACCTCAGTATAAGATATCTAGGGATGGAGAGAAGGCTTTGTTGCAAATAATACAGGACTTGATTCGTTCAGGAGTAGTGGAGGAGACGGACTCCAACAGTTGTAATAGCCCTATTCTTCCGATCCTTAAGAGACCCCCTGCAGATTCCAGTGATGGTACACCTGATGTCTATCACTTTGTGATTGATTTACGCCACATTAACAAGGTGGTTGAGCCCCAGTATCCGGTGGTCTCTGACATTACCACGATCTTGACAATGATTCCTCCCTCTGGTAAATATTTCTCTGTCCTGGACTTGAAGAATGCATTCTTTAGTATACCCGTGCACCCAGATAGCCGTTACCTATTCGGATTCTCATTGGCTGGCCGAAGTTTTAGATTTTGTAGAATTCCCCAAGGTTATACAGAAAGTCCCAGCATTTATAGTCAAGCTTTGAAGGCGCAATTGGATGATTTGGAACTCCCGAAGGGTAATGTTTTATTGCAATATGTGGATGATCTCCTCATAGCATCAGACACTGAGGAGGGGTGTCGGGAGTCCACTGTTAAATTATTACACCATTTGGCTCACAAAGTACACAAGGTGTCTCTTCCTAAATTTCAATACTGCCGACAGGAGGTTACCTACTTAGGTCATCTCCTATCGAAGGAGGGGAGGAGGCTGACGCCGGAGCGCATTAAGGCGATAACTAACATGGCTGTACCTAACACGCAGCGAGAGGTGCGCGCGTTCTTGGGCATAACTTCGTATTGTCGCCAGTGGATACCTAATTACGCCCTACTAACAAAACCCCTTCTGTATCTGACTACTAAAGAAGTGCGCGAACCCCTACCCTGGACTCCAGCATGTCAAGAAGCGTTTGAGTTACTAAAAACTGCTTTATGCTCTGCACCTGTTTTGGGAACACCTGACTACCAGAAGCCTTTTGTGCTTTACGTACACGAGGCGGAAGGTTGCGCGTTGTCTGTCCTAACTCAATGTTTTGGTGGGAAACAGAGACCGTGCGCTTACTTCTCTGCAATGCTTGACAATGTGGCGAGAGCATTGCCGAGTTGTTTGAGGGCTACAGCGGCTGCTGCAGTTTCAATTATACAATCGGCAGGGCTCGTCCTGGGATCAGCTCTTACAGTAATGGTACCGCATGCTGTGGACATTTTATTGAACAGAACACAGACGCAGCATTTAACTAGTGCTCGTCTTACTGGTTATGAGATGACGTTATTTGCACCCCATGTGACGATTAAACGATGTGCTACGCTGAACCCGGCCACATTGATACCTATCCCTTCAGACGAAAAGGACGAGGGAGTACATGATTGTTTGTTTAGGACAGAGGAGGAGACAAAGGGAAGGATAGATTTGACGGACACCCCCCTAGATGATCCTGATGGGGAACTGTATGTTGATGGTTCCTCTTTTAAACTTGCAGATGGTACCTCAACTGCAGCATATGCAGTCACGACCTTGAAAACTGTGGTAGAGACTTCTAGGATTCCATATCATTCAGCTCAGGCTGCAGAAATAATAGCATTGATGCATGTGTGTGAGCTGAGTGAAGGATTGGATGTGAATATTTACACTGACAGCCAATATGCCTTTGGCGTGGCCCATAGCTATGGGCGACTGTGGGCAGAACGGGGATTTTTGACATCACACGGACAGAAGATTCAGAATGGCCCATTGATATTACGACTATTAACAGCTTTGACACTTCCCAAAAGACTGGCTGTGATCAAGTGTAGTGCACACAAAGCGGTGGTAGATGATGTAGGACGGGGAAATGCATTTGCAGACCAAACAGCTAAAGAAACGGCTCGGACAAAACTCCCACGAATGTTTGTGGCAGGACCAGCTAGGTGGGTACCAGACGTTAATATGTTCGCGAACAGTGTACAGAGTGTGCGGAACACACAGGAAAAAGCAACTGACGACGAGTTGAGGGCCTGGAAAGATGGTGGGGGGAGGTTGGACTCGGATGAATGTTGAACGGATGTGTCAGACAAAAGACGATGGCTACTCCCAAATGCATATGTCCTCCCAGTGGTGACAATGGCCCACGGGCCAGCGCACATTAGTGCAAAAGGGATATGTAAATTGTTAGACCCAGTATGGAGCAATAAGAACATTTCCAAAGTGGCAACACATTTAGAGCAGCAATGCATGGTTTGTTTAAGACATAATCCTGGCAAAGGAACACCTGTCCCAGTTGGAAATGTTGCCACTCCTTCTTTCCCTTTCGAAGTCATACAAATGGATTATATTGAGATGGAGAGGGTAAATAACTTAAAATATGTCCTAGTGGTGGTATGCTCATTTAGTAGGTGGGTGGAGGCCTTTCCAACTAAAGATTGTACAGCCATCTCGACAGCAAAGATTCTGATTAAAGAATACTTCTCGAGATATGGCTTGCCCGGGTGATCTGGAGTGATAATGGCACATCTTTTAATGCTGAACTGATGAAGCAGATCTGTAAAGGATTACAAATATCTCAAAAATTTCACGCAGCCCAACATCCCCAGGCCGCGGGTTTGGTTGAAAGATTCAATGGTACTTTAAAGCTTAAAATGGCCAAGATACAGGAGAGTACAGGGCTACGCTGGCCAGACGCACTTCCTCTTGCCTTGCTTTCCACTAGAGTGACAGTTAACTCCAATACAGGCGTTTCCCCTCACGAGGTTATATTCGGCAGGCCCGCCAATGTGTGGGGTGTCCCTAGACCTAAATGTTTCTCAGATATTGAATATCCTTTGTTGATCGATTACCTGTATGCTTTGACTAAAGATCTCCGTTCTATTCATCAGCAGGTAGCAGACACCCTGAAGTCGCTGCCGGAGGGGCCCAGACACAGCATCCAACCCGGTGACTGGGTGGTGGTAAAAAGATACCAACGGAAGTCCTGCTTGGAACCCAGATGGTTGGAGCCAAGGCAAGTGCTCCTCACCACACGCACCGCACTTCGAGTTGAAGGCCGGAAGGCGTGGACCCATGCTTAGCATGTCAAGAGAGTTCCACTCCCACTGCCTTATGATGAATGGGTGAGAGACGGCGTTGCTGACCACGAGACCGAGGTAGTTCCTTGTTACGTCCCCTTTTCGGATGCCTCACTGAAGGGTGACGAGCCAAATGAGAGTCAAAGGAGGCCAGCTCTGAGTGCAAGTAGTGAGGCCTCCCCTGATCGTAGTGAGCAAACACCGGAGACTACATCCTCTGCTGTTGATCTCCCCATTCTGTTCACAGATCCTGAAGTGCGAGGGAGCACTCGCTATAATCTGCGGCCTAGAAAAGAGAGGAAGGAAAAGTGAGCACTGGAAGAAGGGCTGAGTTAGGGAATAGATGTGGACAATGCTGAACAGGTTAGCTCAATGGTAGGGATGGACTGCTGGTAAGAGCCCTGGTGCGCTTCGAGACATTGTTGAATGGAACACTAGGATTGCGTCTGGGCCCAGGTTCAGTGCTCCTGAGTTGCTACAGTTGTGCGACTCCGTCGAGGGATTAGAGATTGAACAATAGAAGTCTACCTGTGAGGCTTTAACGGACACAGGGAGAAGATCCCTTTCAAGGGTGAAGAACCCCTCTGGCCGGTTTTGGAGTGTCTGGAACATTTTTTGTAGTATTGTTTTAGTCTAGTTTTGGACTCTTAGCTAGGTAATATGTATCCCTTTGGCCGTCCTATTCCAGAGGAGGAGCAACCTTTTGCAGCTCCCCGTAGACCAGAGCCAGATTCACCATGGCGTGCCCTGCCCCGAAAAGGAAAAATAGTGGTTATTGTGATATTCATTATTATATTTCTAATAATTCTTGGGATATTGTTTTTTCTGGATGAAGCTTACCCTGTTCATAAGTTAGTTCCCACTCCTTCCACATTGCCGGAGCATAATATGATTACTGTTGATTATGGTGAACAATGCATGAGAAAGGGTTATCGTGATAATGTTTTCATTAAAACTCTACATCATGCTCATGCTGTGTATAATGTGACAGATTGTTGGGTCTGTGGGTTGCTCCATTCCACTGCATACAAGAAGGATAGATTGCTGGCACTTCCCTTAACACCTGTGAACAGTTGTGTGGGCTGCTACACTTTCATTGGTATGGTGAAATTCTTTCAGCAGCCTGATTTTCTGACTCCCCGATTGCCTGGTACTGGGTCAACGTTGACAATGCGAGTACGCCCTATGCCCACTTCCTCCCTTGGACGGTTGTTTACTGACGGACGTTTTGATCAGACATTCTTAGAGACGTGCTCGAAGAAGGTAGAACGGTTTGTGACACCCAACGACACCGACAAAGTGAGGGAAAGTTTTCTGCAGTTGAACTCCTCCTTGGCCTATAGACATCCCCCTGTGACAAACAGTAGTGGTCGTTATCTGGTACCCCTGGCGGTCGTTGGGCCTTCACCTTATTTCTGTATTTTGGGGAGAGGTCCCATTAAGGTGGGGGACAGCTCCTGCAATGTGACTGCTTCAATTCGCCTGCCCCTTAGTCCTTCATTAGTTACTCCCCCGAATATTTATTTTGTCTGCGGGGGTAATGGATACCTGTGGTTGCCTGAGGGTTGGGGTGGGGTCTGTTACCTAGCCTATTTACTTCCCCCTGTTTATGTGGCACCTTTAGATTATCATAAAACTCATCGGAGGTTTGCCATCATGCCCGGTTAGCGTAAAAGGAGGGCACTCCAGGTTGAGGATGTTGATCAGACTGACACCTCTGGGCAGCAATTCACAGATTTTTCTAAGGGTTTACTGCCATTCTGGGGTCCCATCTTTAACAGCAGAGCCATTAGGCGTCTCTCGAGGGTAATGGAGAAGGTAGTGAATACGGAGGATGATATTGCTGCCAATATGTCCGTTGAGATGCAGGCTATGAGATTATTTACGATCCAGAACAGGATGGTGCTTGACGTCATCCTCGCAGATAGGGGTGGAGCTTGTCGCGTCATCGGGACCTCTTGTTGTGTTTACATTCCAGACTCGGCACCGACTGTTAATTTAGTAGTGCAGAAGCTTCATAGGTTGGCAGCTGATCTTCATCAGGATACAGGTACTTGGTCCTTAAAGACATGGTTGTGGAGTGTCTTCTCCTCCTGGGGTTGGAAGATTTTGATGGGGATTGTAGGGATTGTTGGTGTACTACTGACTTGCTGCCTCTGTGTTTATTGCGTTCCCCCTTGTTGTTCCATGTGTGTCAGCAATATACGAGTTTCTAAACGACCAACACGACAATATCCCGTATCTAATGATGTAGAACTTCATGATATTCGTTGGTTAATGCTCATTGATGATGATATTTTTGAGTAACTGATTCCCTGCCCCTAGTATTTGCTGTGAGGACCCTTCTTTTGGTTAATAAAGGCAGCGCTTATATTAGCCACAATCCTGCTAAAAGGAGGGTCTGATAGGTTTCATTTCCCGATGCCCCGCCCATTGCATTTACATTTATGAGTTAGCAGGATGTGTCTAACCAACGGTATATTCATTTATGCATTCTTGCTCATATTCTTCATCTAATATTCATTTGTGCATGTTACACTATCATGTTTTCTTAGCTTAGCTTGTGTGCCACCATTTTGGAAGTGTTTTTCTCTGCGTGCGAGTCGCACTCACTCACCCCTCCCGTAGGAATAGAGAAAGAAATGCTAACGCAGTAGTTTTCCCTTCTCAGCTAACTTTGATCGAAACTATAACAAATTCATTATCACTGGTGTTCTCATGGGCTGGAGACGCTGAGGCCTGGCTCCGTGGCCTTGGGCCGAGATAAGAAATGTTACCATCGCAGGTGCAGATGCCTCTTGTGTGAGGCCATTGTTCGCTCTTCCAGGGGTCCAGTATTTTTCCACACTGGGCGTGTTTTACTCCACTGTATCCTGATATAATGTATTACTGTGTTGGGATGGGTCAGTCCTCTCGGCGCACTCTTATGGGTGAGGTCGGACAGGGCCCTCTCATATGGGAGTTTGTGGCCTAATAAAATTACCTTGTCCATTCTTCTCCACTGTCCGGCTGACTTATTATTGGGTAACTATAGGTGAGTGCGGTAAGTCACTCGGGTGGATTTGAGCCACGCTTATCAAAACGCCCTTCCTAATACCGACTCGCAAACCCTATTTTGCATGTTGTTAATAGGTTACCGACTCACAAAATAGGTTTAGTACATTGCGAAAGGCTCTTTAGCATTCACAAATGGCCTAATTTTCCGTTTGTGACCGCTAAAACCAGTCGTACATCTGTCTCTTTATGTTTTAAGAGTAAACGAGGTGAACTGTGTGAAGATTACATTTCAGTGAGCTATTAAGATTGCACAGGAGCGAGACTGGATTTAATTTTGCGGGTGGGAGACTCATTTTAAATGAGTGCGAGTGAATGGTCTGTCCATTTGTATCTGTGACCTTGTTGCATCAGTTCAGCCATTCATAACAAAAAAGCCAGTTGACTAAAGAGCTGCCATTCTCTCTATTTTACATCAAATAAACCTCTAGCAAAAACAAGTAAGGTGAAATCGCATTTAGCTCACCCCCTGGATGTCTGGGAGGAGGAATGTGATTCTCCCGCTGATAGGTTTGTAGCTTGTTATCCACTGGTGATACCCTGTGATTTGTCAATTGCACACTACAGCTCTTCATTTAGAACCAATTTTGCAGCCAAACCTAACATAACAGCCCTTACTGAATTCGAAAATGTAACAACTGGCAAGACTTTCCCATACAAACAACTGTTACATAGAAACGAAGCCTGCTTGTACATTAAACACGACCGCACTAAAACTTTAAAGTATATATGTGGAAGGATTAGGGTCTAGGAAACACATATTTGGAATGTGATAATAGCTAACAGAGTGTGCAAGATTACCATATTATTTCATAAACAGGCTGACACTAGTTTTGCTACCAAAATACTGAAAATGAAGAAAAAGAAAATCTTCCATTCTGCTGTTCAGAAAATTATCGGCACTACGCGATAATGCAAGATTGTACGGCCAAGAAAGATTGACCAGCTGAGCACACAGCTACTGTGTAAGAAAGCATGTTTTCATGCAGTTGCCTGCATTTCGGATTGGTCTCTAGTAGACATTGTTCATAAAGCAGGATAGATAGATGCAGGAGGCTGCACACACAACTCTACTCCCCTCTCTCCTTACAGAATCATTGATGAAGAAAGTATAAAGTGGCCCAAGAATTAGGCAGGAGCAGACACGAAGATTGGTTGCTTGGGGAAAATGGTGGAGAGCTGCAATTCAACTGCAAAGCTTCTTAGAGGTATATGGGGATAATACATGGTTTAGCATAACCATAGAATGAGATGGTGATACCTACTCAGATAAAAACCATTAATGAGAGGCTGGCAAGGATATAGGTATAATGATATGGTAGGGTTCCGACTAATTACTATAAACAATAGGAATCTGTGTATAAAAGGCTTTGGGTTTTTCTAATATTTATTTTGTTTTACAGGATGGCTGCTGAAATAATAATAATAGCTCTTATCATTAGTATACACAAGATGTGTGTGCTGATTGTACATAATAAACATCTAATCACTGTAAACACCAATTGCTGTGTGTGTCTACTACTTTCATCGATCGAGGTGAGGGCCCCCACAACTACACAAAATCCCTGATAAGAGGTTCTCTGGCCGGGTTTTCTTGCCCACAATAATACTCTAAATGTAGATAAGCCTAAGTCATTATAGGGGAGAGTGAGAGAGACATGCCTGTTTTCATTTTGTCCAAGTTGGGGGGGAGGGGGGAGGAGGGAGGGTAAGCAACTGCAGGTCGGGGCCAAAGAAATCTATCTGGGTGCACCCCACATTTATGGGGGTTCACAACACTATAGTAGGTTGCATGATATGCCAAGGTTGGGCACCAAGCTACAGGGCAATACGAATTTTTCACTTTCATGCAGACAGCTTACTTAGTAATTAAAAGTAGCCCTTATGGGTGGCTCCTGCAAGTTGTATAGATTGCAGTGAACCAGATTTTTTTTATTTATCCTCCCATAGTTTAGAGAAGACAATTTCAAGTGGTTTGCAGTGTGAAATGCTGGGCAGAGTGTTATCCACTATTCTTTGCCTGGTTGATCAGGGCGAGGCCACACAATTAATTGGCACAGTGACCCAGTACAGTGTGCCAACAGCAGAAAGTGCAGTGCCATTTACACCACTGCTTAGTTTGTGAAATACAAGCCAGTACCCAATGTTCTCATCAGAAGCCCGCAACCTGTGCTGAAGAATGTCAGGAATGCCAAAACCCGAACCTGCGTAATCTTGATTCCATCTCATGCCTCTTTCTTCCACCATCAAACACTCCCAGCCCCCTTATTTCACTCACGCATGTTCTTTTTCATTCCTGCTTTCTCCCTTTGTCTCAGTTTTTCAGTCTTTTCCTTCCTACTCCTTTCCTCCTTTTGTGTTTTTAGGTCTCGCCTAGCATTGCTGCGTGCAGTGGCAGCTCACTCTGCGAGACATGATGTGGATGAGGAAAATTCTGAAGGGGACTTGAAGCCCCGCCCCTCATTTTAATTGGCTGGCATCATGGTTTATGTAAAACTGTGGCCTCCGATTGGAACTGAGGCTTTATGGTTGCTGCCCTTTCCCCTTTTTGTCCGGCCCATCTGGACTGGATCGCCTGCTTCTCGACCCGTGTACTGCCGGATTATGTTTCCAACAGCTTGTTTATTTCCTCCTTCCTTCCCTCCCGCGCCACACTCAGAGCCACAGACAGCCTCCCATAGATTGAAGCCGCCCGAGCGGCAGGCTCAGAAGCTCGCGCAGGATGTGCGTGGCTGCGGATGGTCCTCTGGCTGTCCCCCCCTCTTCCTCCCTCCCTGGCACGGCCCTCTCTGCGCACCTCCCTCCCTCCTCCCCTGGGCAGCTGCCTCTCGCTGCGCTGAGTGCAGGAGGAGGAGGTGGTCCTCGGCCGTGCTCTGCGTGCAATAGACCCATTAGAAAACCTACAGCCTGCTCGCAGCCCACGGAAGTCCGGACCTGGCTCGTGGCAGCAGCACTTTTCTCCGAGGCAATCAGCTAGCGGGGTGACCCTGTGCATGCCCCCATCTGACCTGTGGTGCCTCTCCCCTTCATTGTCTGGCTCCTTGGGATCCCGCCCTCTCCGCCGCAACACAGCGGGACTCTTCTGGCTCCAGTGCAACAGGATCTGGCTCCAGGGGCAGTGAGTGTGCTGGCATTTGCTGGTGACCAGGGTAAGTGTAGCCTGGGCTATTCCGGATTCAGAGGGGGGTGGAAGCAGCCTCCTCCAAGGGAAAGGTCGCGCTACATGCACGCATGTACGGGAGACGCCGAAGGGTGGTCGGCCATGCGGTGGGCTTCCTGCAGGAGTGCCTTGCTTACAGGAAACACTGTGCTCAAGCCCTGCTTCTGGAGCATACAGTGTGCTGCTGCCGGGCCTGTAGTGTCGCGAAGAGTGCACACCACAAAGGGTTCTGTGCCCTGTGGGGCTTTTCACACACTGTGTGTCCTGCAGGGAGGTCTGGCTCGGTTGCCTTTGATGCTTGTGGTGCAAATGTGCTGTGTTTCATATGCACGATTCATTTTACAGTATGGGTCCTGTGTAGCCAGGATGAGTACATGTGGGGAACATAACTAATAAGGGAACAGGGACCCATGGTGGCATATTGGGATACAAACAATTGCCTGTGTAGTACGCAAAGTTTCGGTGACTACAGACATACATGAGGTCGAAAGTAATCTGTTCGGCATAGAAGGGTCAGGTCATTTTTAGGGCTCGGCCTCCGCCCACGTAAGTGGGAGGAGTTTCGAGATCCTAATGTTAAAGAAAAAAAAAAAGTATCTCCTAGGGCTTTGGCGAGACAAATTCTACACATTCCTTAGTGTGTTATGTCATCTGGCCAGTGATTCGTCTTCGTTGTGGTGTCGTTTTAATAGCCTTGAAGTGATAGGGTAAATGTAGTTTTCGTCCGCCATGTTGGGCATTTTTCGTTCGTGTGCGCGCAAAGAAGTACATTAATTATAATTAGGAGCTGTCAGGGTGCCTCCGTAAGTGAATCCAGATGGCCGGGCGCGTTCACCATTCAGCAGCGCTCAGCGTGCAGCTGCTCCATGCCAGGCCGGGAAAGGGCTTCATTAGTTCAAGAACAAGAGTCTGACGTTCTGTCATGGGCTGTTCTTTTAATCTCAGTTTCATTTTTTTTCTGGAATGGTCCGTGGCCGGTGTGAATGGAATTGTTCTCTCGAGTTTATAATGTGTTTCTTTGCAGCAGCTTTTGTTTTCGGAGCTGAGGTAATGAATAGCAAGCTGGCAGGCAGCGCCTTTTAGAACTGTTTGCTTTCTGGGTAGAGTCCTGCAGTGGTGTTGAACTTCAGCATAGTCTGACAGGCTGCTGTATTGTTTGTATTTTCCCATACCGCCTGCGTCAACTTTTTTCCACACACGAATTTCCAACAGTTTTGTTCTCTCTGAATAATGCGCCTTGTTACTTCCTTCAGACAGCAAGCAGAGTTTTAAAGGAATGATTCAAGGAGCCCGTCAGTTGTTGACACAACGAAAGGTGAGGTAACTGTTTGCTTGCCGTTACGGACCTTCGTTTGGGGTTTTTATTGGTATTGTTTTTCCTAATGGGATTGGTGTTTGCGAGAAAATTGACTGCCCACAGCTGCGCTTGTAAGACGCGCCTGGCAAAGCGTGTCACGAGGGCTGCGTGGGGCTGATACAGATGCTCGCGCCCTATCAACATTGGGGACTGTATATTGACCGTCGTGCTGAAAGGCGGAGCAGCAGAAGTAGATTTCCGTTCTTGACTTAAATTCTATTCTTCCGAGCTCTGGGAGAAACCCCGAATGGAATCTAGGTATCCTGCTAGTTGCAGCGTTTGCGCGATGGCAAAAGAGGAAGTGTGCTAAGTTTTATTGTTTTTATTTTTTATAAAGTAAAGAACATTGGTAGGAAAGTTTGTAGAACTCCCCAAGTCTAGCAACTCGGAACACATACTTTGATTATGTCGTTTTTAGAACAGTCTGCCAAAGAATTCATTTCACAACTTGTAAATGCAGTTTGAGAGTTGAGACTGCAGTTTGAGAGTGCAGTTTGAGAGTTGAGAGTGCAGATTGAGAGTGCAGAGTGCAGTTTGAGAGTGCAGAATCAGAGTGCAGTTTGAGAGTGCAGTTTGAGAGTGCAGTTTGAGAGTGCAGTTTGAGAGTGCAGTTTGAGAGCAGTTTGAGAGTGCAGTTTGAGTGCAGTTTGAGAGTGCAGAGTGCAGATTGAGAGTGCAGTTTGAGAGTGCAGATTGAGAGTGCAGATTGCAGATTGAGAGTTGAGAGTGCACGTTGAGAGTGCACATTGAGAGTTGAGAGTGCAGTTTGAGAGTTGAGAGTGCAGTTTGAGAGTTGAGAGTGCAGTTTGAGAGTTGAGAGTGCAGTTTGAGAGTTGAGAGTGCAGTTTGAGAGTTGAGAGTGCAGTTTCAGAGTTGAGAGTGCAGTTTCAGAGTTGAGAGTGCAGTTACAGAGTGCAGCATGAGAGTTGTGAGTGCAGTTTGAGAGTTGAGAGTGCAGTTTGAGAGTGCAGTTTGAGAGTGGTGTTTGAGAGTGCAGAGTGCAGTTTGAGAGTGCAGAGTGCAGTTTGAGAGTTGAGAGTGCAGTTTGAGAGTGCAGTTTGAGAGTGCAGTTTGAGAGTGCAGTTTGAGAGTGCAGTTTGAGAGTGCAGTTTGAGAGTGGTGTTTGAGAGTGCAGAGTGCAGTTTGAGAGTGCAGAGTGGAGATTGAGAGTTGAGAGTGCAGTTTGAGAGTGCAGTTTGAGAGTGCAGATTGAGAGTGCAGTGTGAGAGTGCAGTTTGATAGTGCAGTGTGGGAGTGCAGTGTGGGAGTGCAGTGTGAGAGTGCAGTGTGAGAGTGCAGTTTGAGAGTTGAGAGTGCAGTTTGAGAGTTGAGAGTGCAGATTGAGAGTGCAGATTGAGAGTGCAGTTTGAGAGTGCAGTTTGAGAGTGCAGTTTGAGAGTGCAGTTTGAGAGTGCAGTTTGAGAGTGGTGTTTGAGAGTGCAGAGTGCAGTTTGAGAGTGCAGAGTGCAGTTTGAGAGTTGAGAGTGCAGTTTGAGAGTGCAGTTTGAGAGTGCAGTTTGAGAGTGGTGTTTGAGAGTGCAGAGTGCAGTTTGAGAGTGCAGAGTGGAGATTGAGAGTTGAGAGTGCAGATTGAGAGTGCAGTTTGAGAGTGCAGTTTGAGAGTGCAGTTTGATAGTGCAGTGTGGGAGTGCAGTGTGGGAGTGCAGTGTGAGAGTGCAGTGTGAGAGTGCAGTTTGAGAGTTGAGAGTGCAGTTTGAGAGTTGAGAGTGCAGATTGAGAGTGCAGATTGAGAGTGCAGTTTGAGAGTGCAGTTTGAGAGTGCAGTATGAGAGTGCAGTATGAGAGTGCAGTATGAGAGTGCAGTTTGAGAGTGCGGTTTGAGAGTGCAGAATCAGAGTGCAGAATCAGAGTGCAGAGTGCAGATTGCAGTTTGAGAGTGCAGTTTGAGAGTGCAGTTTGAGAGTGCAGAGTGCAGATTGAGAGTGCAGATTGAGAGTGCAGATTGAGAGTGCATTTTTAGAGTGCAGTTTGAGAGTGCAGAGTGGCAGTGAGTGCAGACTGAGTGCAGAGTGACAGCGAGTGCAGACTGAGTGCAGAGTGACAGTGAGTGCAGACTGAGTGCAGAGTGACAGTGAGTGCAGAGTGACAGTGAGTGCAGAGTGAGTGCAGAGTGAGTGCAGAGTGAGTGCAGAGTGAGTGCAGAGTGAGTGCAGAGTGGCAGTGAGTGCAGAGTGGCAGTGAGTGCAGAGTGGCAGTGAGTGCAGAGTGGCAGTGAGTGCAGAGTGGCAGTGAGTGCAGAGTGACAGTGAGTGCAGAGTGACAGTGAGTGCAGAGTGACAGTGAGTGCAGACTGACAGTGAGTGCAGAGTGACTGTAGAGTGAGTGCAGAGTGAGTGCAGACTGACAGTGAGTGCAGAGTGACTGTAGAGTGAGTGCAGAGTGAGTGCAGAGTGAGTGCAGAGTGACAGTGAGTGCAGAGTGACAGTGAGTGCAGAGTGGCAGTGAGTGCAGAGTGGCAGTGAGTGCAGAGTGGCAGTGAGTGCAGAGTGACAGTGAGTGCAGACTGACAGTGAGTGCAGACTGACAGTGAGTGCAGACTGACAGTGAGTGCAGACTGACAGTGAGTGCAGAGTGACTGTAGAGTGAGTGCAGACTGACAGTGAGTGCAGAGTGAGTGCAGAGTGAGTGCAGAGTGAGTGCAGAGTGAGTGCAGAGTGACAGTGAGTGCAGAGTGACAGTGAGTGCAGAGTGACAGTGAGTGCAGAGTGACAGTGAGTGCAGAGTGACTGTAGCGTGAGTGCAGAGTGACAGTGAGTGCAGAGTGACAGTGAGTGCAGAGTGAGTGCAGAGTGACAGTGAGTGCAGAGTGAGTGCAGAGTGACAGTGAGTGCAGAGTGACAGTGAGTGCAGAGTGACAGTGAGTGCAGAGTGACAGTGAGTGCAGAGTGGCAGTGAGTGCAGAGTGACAGTGAGTGCAGAGTGACAGTGAGTGCAGAGTGACAGTGAGTGCAGAGTGACTGTAGAGTGCAGAGTGACAGTGAGTGCAGAGTGGCAGTGAGTGCAGAGTGACAGTGAGTGCAGAGTGACAGTGAGTGCAGAGTGACTGCAGAGACAGTGTGTCAGGGTGCACATTGTGTGAGTGTGCAGAATGAGTGTGCAGGGTAAACAGTGTGTGGCTATGCAGGGTGACATTGGGAGTGTGCGGGTGAGCAGTGTGTGAATGTGTAGGGGCAGTGTGTGAGTGTGCAGAAAACACCACACACACATACACCACACACACATAACGCACACACAAACCACACACCTCAGTCTCTCAACACCACACACTTGTCACCACTCAACACAACACACTCACCACCACACTCACTCCCCAGGCTCACCCCCACAGACTCACCACCACACACTCACCAGCACACAGAAAACAACACACACAACAACACACCCCCAGCCGTCAATGAATGCTTTCACCATGCACAAACACCAACAACCATCATCCATCTGTGCACGCTTTTACCAAGCACACACCCACCAGCCGTCAGTGCACCCTTCCACCAGGCACACACACCTCCAGCCGGCAGTGCACTTTTCCACCAAGCAATCGCAGTATGGTACACATTACTTTTAAACATATTCATATAAAGCACAGCATGCCACCATTGGTAAAATTACAATTCAACCAAGATACTTCCACTACACACCACATGCACACACTCCATAACACATGGCAAAAAGACATTGGCATTTACAATGCCATTAGCTCAAACTCAAATAAATCCGAGCCCGATTGCATTTCTAATGCTTGTTATTGTGTAGTATTGAGTGGGGGGCTTGACTTGACCCGGATGGAACCCCTCAAGCTCCATGCATGATGCAGTCTACAGGGACGCTGGGTCTATTGCATGATTAATTCTGCCAGACAGTCATTCTGTATCTTGGGTTATTTCCTGCATGATATACTCTGCAGGGGTGGCTGCGGCAGTGGCTTGTACTGTGCGCTGTAGTGTGGCATAGTATGCAGGGTTGTCTGTTCTTCCAGGCTCCAGTGCGTTCCATGAAGGATGGAGGAGTGGATTGTATTGTTTACACCCATGATGCATTCTGCAGGGGTGGCTGGTTTAGTGTCTTGCATAGTTCCCACCCATGTTAAGTTATGCGGAGATATCTGGCTCAGTTGTTTGTTTCCACCCATAATGATTTCTGCTGGGGTGTTTTCTTCAGTGGCTTGTATTGTTTCCACTCATGATGCATCATGCAGTGGTGTCTGCCTCAGTGACTTGTGTCATTTGCACTCCTGAAATAATGCATGCTGTACGGGTGTCTGCCTCAGTGTCTTAAATCGTTTCCACCCATGATGCATTCTGCAGAGCTGCCGGGCTTATTTTCGCCAATGATGCATTCTGCAGGGATGTCATGCTTAGTGTCTTTTATGGTTTCTACCCAGGATGCCTTCTGCAGGGACGTCTGGCTCAGTAACTGGTTTCCACTCATGATGCGTTCTGCACGGACGTCTGGCTCAGTAACTGGTTTCCACTCATGATGCGTTCTGCACGGACGTCTGGCTCAGTAACTGGTTTCCACTCATGATCCATTCTGTAGGGACGTCTGGCTCAGTAACTGGTTTCCACTCATGATGCGTTCTGCACGGACGTCTGGCTCAGTGGCTTGTTTCCACCCACGATGCATTCTGCAGAGGTGTGTGGCTCAGTGGCTTGTATTTTTCATGCACTTGATGTAGTCTGCAGAGCGGTCTGGGATTTGTTTCTTGCAGCATGGAATGCATTCTGCTGGTAGGTCTGGTAATCCAGGCCATGCTACTGGCCCCCCACCCCTCTCCTTGGATGGATGTCTCGCGTTTTAGCACGGTATGGTGTGCAGGGATGTCTGTTCTTTCAGCCTCCGGTGCATTCCTTGAACGATGTTTATCCCAACACATTGGGGGTCCTCTGAGAAGAACCACAAGCTCATGGGTACTTAGCTGGGGGGAAAGGGGTAGGGTGGCCAATACTTCGTTCAAGCCAAGACATGGTGGAGGAGGAGGAGTGTGGCTCAATGGTTAGAGCGGCAGACCCTGATGCAGAGTTCTGGCCCGGGACCAGGGTTCAATTCCCGCCTCGGCGGGTCTTGGGCTCAATTTCCTCGGACCTGACAATTCTCGCCTCGGTGCCTATTCTAATCATGGGCCCCACGCTGCAACTCTGGGCAATAGCTTGCTTAACCTCCACACCGGCCCCAACAGCGCTAGGATGCCTGGCTTCACCCTGGGGGTGCCCAGGAGTTGACACTTCACAGGGAAAGCCAGGAAGGGTTCCACAGCGGTATGAGTAATAGCGCCAGGAAACCGCTTGGTGACAGTGCACTCTACAAATACCTTGACATTTACATTTACATGCAGCTAGCTGCCTGGATGTGTAATCTCGTTGGCTACGCTTAAGCCAGCGCAATGGCCTCGTCTTCAACACGCGCCGTGCTTCACAGATATATCTACCCACGGATATATCTGCAGTGATAATAATTTCACACCTATATCAAAAGTAATGGTAACATCACACCTATAGCTGCAGTGACAGTAATCTCACACCTATATCTGCAATAATGGTGATCTCACACCTGCATCTACAGTGATAGTAATCTCACACCTATCTAAACTAATAATGATCACACACCTATATCTGCAGGAAAACTGATCTCACACCTATATATGCAGTGATAGTAATATCACATCTATATCTGCTGTGATAGTGATCTCACACCTGTAACTGCAATCATAGCAACAATACATGGTTATATGTAATATCCACTTAGAGTCCTTATTCCAAAATGAGTAGGTATTAACATTTTTAATGCATTAGATTAATGTGATAAAAAATAAAAAAACATTAATAAAAGCCAGTACCATTTACAAACTCACACTATTACAAATGCAATGCAATAGATTTCGCAATTACAACAAAGTTAGCCATTTTGCATTATACCATATAATTAATGCTTTATGAAGGGGAAAAAATGACATTTGCAATGCCAATAGCTCAAAATAATGTCATTGCGAGACCTATGCATTGTAAATGCTTGTTCTTTTTCTTGTTATGGACCAAGGTCTGATGAGGAAAAGGAAATGCCAGCCCCCAAAAATAAGTGGTGGTTCAGCCCTATCTGCAACCACAGGCTGCAATTAAGCACTGACTCGCATCCATTAAAAGTTTTGCCCACTATCACTCGGCTCCAAATGCCTTCCATGAAGGGCAATAAGTTAGTCAATAGCTTCACCTCCCTCAAATTCTCTGCTTGGTAATTCGGTCTGGGGGCCCTAAGTCAGTGTGTTGGCTTTTCTCTTCCGGCGCCAAGAAAAAAAGACAAACAGCAACCTTTAATGCAAACTGGAGAGAGATGCCCACCTGGTGGCTGAATTTCAAAATGTGAAACCCGATAACCTGGAATTAATACCGGTTTTCCTGCCTCTCAAAATTATGTGATCCTTTTTATTTCTTTATCATTCCATATGAGGGAGCATGCTTTTAAATACTTGTGCTCAGGATGTGTGCTGTACAAGCATCTCTTATATTTGATTTAATAGACTGTAATTAAAGTTGCTCCATACATAATAAGAATCTAGGTCACGCTTAGGGTTTACATTACTACTGACTTGCCTCTTAGTTCACTAATGGCATTGTAGTTGGTGGGGGGAGGGGCGCGGGCTTTGAATTTTTGTAAAAACTTTCACTTTGAATAAATGTCTGCCTATACAGTGATATAATCTAATGTACTAAGATGGAACACTTCAAAGAAATACCCTTTTTTAATTTTGAAGAGATTGTATCATATGTTTTACAAAGTGTTTGTTGCACGATATACATGCCACACGTTTTCATGGCTCGGTCCGTGCACGAACTCTTGGAGCAAAGCCAGACCCATGGCTCGGCTCTGGCTCGGCCCACCCTTTTAATTAAACTACTCGCACTCCTCTATTTGCGACTCGGGCTTAATACATGGGACCGTCAGTCACTTGATAAAATGTTGTAAAAGGCAAAACCTAGAAACATGGAGCCCTGCCCATATGCACTGATTTTACAACTCTACCATCAAGGCTTCTTGTAGCGGTGGCAAAGAAGAGTGCATACAGTGAGAATACATTCAAAATAAGTGATCCCACGGCAGGGACTCCAATGCATTGTGTTGTACGTGTCCATAGCCATGAGTTCCCAGGAAGCGCTACCAGGCAGGATGATTAGGGATGTAGCTTCCGCTGCGGTGTTTGGAATGACACACCCCTCAAATGCACTTTTGGTTTGAGGGTTGCGTCTGGGGGCTCTGAGATGGGTCTACTATGTCTGTGTCCGTGTTTCTCATCGTTCTCATGTCACTAAGAGGTTTGAGATTTTAACTTGTTAATATTTTGGATCGGGATCTTAAATATTTACAGTGACTAGTTTACTAAAAAAGTAGTGGATCTGCATCTATAGAAGTACAATTTGAATGGGTGCAAACTGTACTACTTTCGGAATTCTCAAACATTGGCAGAAGTAGGTTTGGAGAGCTGTGCCAGTCTCAACTTTACAAAAACAACAATTGATGGACAGAATATAGAACAATGTCATACATTCACCGCAGTACAAAAATCTGGGCCTAATTCCATCGTTTTATTTGCTCCCCCTGCCATTCCAGTTTGAACCCAGGCATATGCAAATCAGTCTTGACCCTGCGCCCAATGGGAAAAGTCCAGCCCAAACTGCCAGGCCAGGTCCTCCCTGGACTGGAAACAAGCATCTTAGGACCGGTTTCGGGGTTTCACCCCTCATCAGCCAGGATAGCTGGACTCCAGTGGCATGGAGAGCACAGGGACAGGCATACTACTGGCAATCAAACACCCAAAAAGTGATGAGATTAATGCCTGTAAATAGTATCACCAGTGGTTATCACCCAGTGCAGCATTCCAACCTATCTTGTTTTGCCCCCACTGTGTTACTCTAGACAGAGACCCACCTAATGCAAATCACTACTGATCCTCATGGAAACAGTCCATCCAGAACCTTGGACATCTCACCCTGCAGCCTAATGCTTTTCAGTTGGGAAATTTGAGATTCACATCCCCCAAATCTCACTGACTAAGCTTCGTCCCTGCAATTAGTCCTTTTCTCCAAGGTACGTCCTGGCTGGGAGCAGCTGTGAATTTAAAGGGACCACAGCTGGACACTCGTACCTGGCTGCCAGACTTAGCATCACCAGGGAAAACAAAGACAGCACAAGGGAAAACAAAGACACACTCTATCGTGTTGCTTCAAATAGAGTCCACCAGATAGATCAAGAGAGCATTTTGACATCTCAATCTCTGCATGTAAGCGGTGGGTCATGCTTGTAACTACTCTAATAATGGTCATTTAGAGGCACACAGCACAAACTGAATTATTCTCTTAAACTTAATATTATGTCATTATTACTACCCATCACAATATACCCTTTTTTTTTACTACCGTAGAAGAACAAACTTTTGAGTTTGATAGGTTTCAGTTTTCGATGCCCCGCCCACTGTATATATTATGTTTATGAGTTAGCATGATGTGTCTAACCAATATGCAGTCACAGTTTAAAATTCAAAGGTGCTGAAACCCACCGAGCTATTTTTGTAATGTGCAAGCTTCAGTTGGATAGAATTGTTTCTGTAATGTGTAAGCTTTTGTCTTATTATTGCCTTCTAAGTTAGAAAACCTGATGTGGTACATTACTTTTTCTTTTGTTAGGTTCCCATTATTGATATTTCTGTATACTTTCCTATAAGAGAGAGAAGCCTGTCTATGGCAGACAGACTTCTGATGCTGACATTTGCTCTGCAGTTCCAATGTCTCATGGTACAGTTTTTCCCCCCTCCCTTATGAGCAGAAAATCCTTATTTCAGCATTTCTTGCCTTGAGTTAGTTTTGCAGAAAATGTTTCCATGCCCTGGCAGAGCAAAGCTTCAGCTCTGTGTCCTTGAGGGGAGATAACAGGGTTGCCTTCGCAGGCGCAGATGCCTCATGTATGAGTTCATTGTTCACCATTTTGCTAGTTCTGTAATTTTCCAGGCTGGGCGTGTCTTTACCCTGCCATGTTATGTTATAATGTATTATCATGATAGGATGAGTCAGTCCTCTCGATGCATTCTCTGGAGTGCAGACCTGACAGGGCCCATCTATAGATGAACTTTTGTATCCTAATAAATATATTTCTAATCCTTCTCCACTGCCTGGCGGCTTATTCTATGAGAATGATAGATGAGTGAGGTAAGTCGCTCAGGTGGATTTGAGCCACGCTTATCAGATGGCGTCCGAATAGGGACTCCGTGATAAGGATCTTTCTCACCCGTAAGTGGGTAGCAGAAGGCCGGGGACCCTCTGGTCGGCACGGTGGGCCCGGGTACCCATTTTGATGCCGAGCTTGGTTCTCGCAGCGCTGCCCCACCCTGCTGATCGGGAGAGGTCCTGGTTCATGATCCTGCACCGGAGTCCAGAAGGCGGAACATTGGAGCTGACCGTGTTGGTCCCAGCAGCCGGCGGTGGAGGACGGTGGATGTCGGTTCTGCGAGCAGAAGGTGAGTGGTCCGACTGTTGATTGAGGGAGCTGGGATGCTCCATGAGACCGGTGTGTCTCTGAGACCAGTGTGTCTCTGGTGATTGGAGGAGCCGGTGTGCTCCTGGGGCTAGTGTGCTCCGGGGAACTCAGAGTGCAAGTGGCGCTCTGACAGACTATTGGTGATGGGGGTATTGGGTGGATGTCTGTTTTAGAGCATCCGACCGGGTAGTACTGAGACTGGAGCGTGGCTCACCATGGTTAAATACTGGGAAAGGACCCAAACCCCTAGTGTGAGTGGTTTGATGGAAGAGTCCCAGATTTTCCGGGGTAAAGTGCGCAACGGTCTGCAGTGCCGCCCGGGTGGCGGATGTGTCCTCCAACCTCAGAACAGTTAGTGTACTGTTCGGTCTGCGGTAGGGTCCAGGTTCCCCAGGACTTGGTCGACGGGCCTTGTCCCATTATGGTAACACGTGTTTGGCAGGGATTCAATGCATAGGACGTGTGTGTGCGTGTGTGGTTGTGTGTGGAGATAGTTGTTTGGTTCTTTTGTGCCTGGGTATGTGTGGGTTCTTTGGCGGTATCTGATTGAGTGAGTTTGGTGGTGTTTGATTGAGTGTGCAAGATGCCGTGTTTCACTAAGTTGCGATGTTTTAGGTGTTGCTGCAGTTCAACTGATGTCAGATTGGCCAAGAGCCAACCCGCTCCTGTAGAAGACTCTTGATTTTGTTTAATATTTCTGATGTAGTTAAGATAGATCACTTGCAAGAGAGAGCGTTTGCTAGGCACTGCTGTTAGAGCATGTTTGATTCCCTAAGGTTGTGGCAGAAAGAGGAAATTTTAGTTTTAAAAGAAGACAAAATGTGTACATTTAAAGTTGCTTTTAGTGGCTCAGTGAGCCAATGTGAGCAGTGATTAAGAGGATGGGGTATGTATTTCATGTAACATGTTTTATTTTGTTATAATTGGTTTGGGTTGAGAGCAGTCTGTGGGCTGCCTTTTGTTTGCGTAAATGTTTGTTTGAATGAAGTGAGTGCGTCTTGTTTCATAAGTTAGATTGTCTGGTCCTTGTGAGCTATCTGAGATGGGTGTGCCTGACTATCAGTGTGTTTTTCGTGTAGTTTAAAAGTGCATGCAGGGCTGTGCTCTAAGGAAAAGAATTTGGTTTCTTCCATTCCCTCAATTTGTGAACAGTAGAAGATGGAGAAAAAGGGATTTGATTACCAGTAATCAGAATGTATATTAATAGAATGTAGGAAGAAGTGTAAAGTTAGAAAGAAGAGAAAAAACAAAGAAAGAGAAATGTATTTGCCAAAATAGTGTTAATTATTGAATGTTAGAAAGAGTTAGGAAGGCTTATTGGCTTTGTCAGCGCCAGACCGACGAGCGCGAGGCAGATTTGACCTTGGTGGTGAATGCCAGGGGAGGCGGAAGGCTGGCTAGCAGCCCAGAATTCTTAGCTCTTGGAAGGAGAGTGAAATGCAGTTGTTTAGTTAGTTTTAAAAATGACTTGTTGAATGAATGTGTTTCAGTCCACAATCAAATAAAAAAGGTTGTAGAACTCCGAGTTGGTAAGGTTTAGAATAACAGTGTGTGCATTTTTATTCAGTTTTGGAAGATTATGTAGGATGGAAACATAGATGCTTGCCGCCGTAGAGCAGGACAGGTGTGACCTTGGTGTTATCAGCACCATTCCAATGGGTTCGCAGAGCACCGAGAGCGAGAGAAGAGTACAGGCAGAAGATTATGGGGGGGCTAGGAGACTCTGCTCCTGGCACAGACAGCAGAGATACACAGTTGGAGCCAGCATCAGCGAGTCTGCATAATTATGAGTTCTGCTCTTTCCAGCAGACTGTTGCTGTTTCACATTAAAGTATAATGCAGTTATTCAGAACACATGTGATTTAGAATTAGGAACAAAATTATGAATAACTTTCAACAGGTTATTCCATTTGGACATAGAGAATTACACTTTAACATGGCCTAGTCTGAGAAAAGAAGGATTGTTTTGAGAAAAAATAATTTACTAAATATGTTAGTGAGTGTTACTCCTATTGTTTGAATGGTATTCAGGAAGTGATGGATTTGTGTGCAGTTTAATGGCAAAAAGAAAAGAGAGATTTATTGGTTGTCTGTCGTGTCCTTTTTTTTCTGTTGTTGATTTTTTGTTTGTTTCACTGTTAGACCAGGTCATAGTATAACATTTTTCTGGTTCAATAATACTTGAGTTAGGGGGTCCCTGATTGGCATCCTGATTAGTGTCTTTGCTAGTGGATACCAGTGGAGAGTACTGATGATGCGAGGGCAGGTAAAAATATTGATTGTGTTGCTCATAGGAGCGGCCTGGTGGGAATGTATATATGTGTGTAATGTCTATATGTGTATAACAGTATTTGTATGCAGTTTGTCCATGGGACACCATTACAGTGGGCCCAGTGCCCCACCCGCTGAGTGTGTAAATGTCTGCTAGTGTGCACTGGAGTATTTAGTATGTTCTGGAGGTGAGAATACGGCGCCCTTTTGTTTAAAGTTAAGAAATGGCATTGGTTATAAGAGGGCTCATTTACAAAGCGAAAGATGACTGTGCAGAAATATTTGGTATTTTAATAACAAGAATAAAAATTTTACGCAAATATGGAAATTCCTGGCTCATGATAAGTGAATGATGTGAACATAAATGTATATCTTTTTCCCTTTTTGATGCTGCATTAAATGCCATTACCAGATTGTCATGTTATTTTCAATGCTGCTAAATGTTTTATATTCATGGCTGATGGTTAAAGAGGTTAGAACTGGTTCTTGTCTAAGACAGCAGACAGGGTTTTCAGAACGGAAAGTGAACGGTGAACTGGTGTGAATGAGCTCCAAGCATAGGTTTTACGGTAAGTATTTGTGGAAGGTATTTTTAGTAAGTGGTTGTTTTGTTTTGTCCAATATTTTCTGTGTTGTTGTTTCTTTTGTGTGTGTTTTGATTTGTTTCGTTGGTAAATATTTTTTATCTGTGTGTTACGGTGAGTATTGATGCAGCTTTGTGCTAGACAGATTAAGTGTGCACTGACACCGCATGATGCATGATATGCATGAGAAAAAAATATAGTCCTTTGAGTAACTAATATTGTGTTTTCCTTTTGTGGCCTTTGTGCTGTTGTGTGTTTTATGTTTTCTTTGGCTTCTTGTGCATTGCTTGCTCTGTTCTGCGTGGATGGTATGCTGATTGATCTTAAGCCTGACAAATTAAGTAGGCCAGCATGCTGGGTTTTGGGCCACAGGCTCACTGTGCATGAAATGCATGGCATCGTATTGTGTGTCACAGCTCATTTGCATATGTTACTGTGATTTGTCTATGCTTTCTGTGCTTAGCACAGCAAGTATACCTGCTGCCTTGTATTGTTTTGACAATTCTATTATTGATACTAAAACAAGCTCCTCTATGGGGAATTTGTTCTGGTCCCTAAATTTCACAGACAACACTTCAGCAGTGTATGTCTATTTGGTTAAAAGGGGTATGGAGGGAAAATACGAGTTCTACAGTGTACTCATGGTGTTGTGTCAAAAGCCTGACCATTACCTAAGTAATTTTTGTTCATTTATAGATTTTCCATTTGCCGCCATTTCCCTAATGAATGTCGCATAGTGCCTAGTTATGGGGGACTTCAGCTGTGTCCCAGTTCCATTTCCTTTTCCTTACTACTTTTCCTTAGATACATTGTATTAGATATTAATAGGCACACATATCATTTTATGGCAATGACATTTCTACATGTGCTAAAAGATGTTCTAGCCCTCTCAAAAGTGCTATGTATCCCCTAGAATTTTGTTTATGCTCAGGGCTACACCCAGTGGTTGATGGTATTGACCGAAGTGAAATATGTTTCAGATTTCCTTCTGTCAAAATGGGGTAGGAGGCTAGCTCTCCGCTAGCTCTCATATAAATTAAAACTAGGTAACATGTGTATTGCTCCCTCCTGTCCTGCTTTGATCTAAAAGGGGAATTAGATGTGGGTAGTTTTGTTCTACAAGTGTTGGGTAAACTGAGAGTTTTTATTAGAGAATTATTTTAATTGGATACGGATGAAAGGAAGGGAACAGCCCAATCAATCAATCAATCATAACACTTGTATAGCGCGCTACTCACCCGGGAGGGTCCCAAGGCGCTTGGGGGAAGGGGTCCGCTACTGCTCGAACAGACAGGTCTTGAGTTGTCTCCTGATTAGTGTTTCCTTATTTGACCTTTGAAGGGAACAATAGGTCGGTACTTTTGTGTCACATTCTTAGGTAACAACATCATTATTGTGCAGCACTAAGTAAAGGTGTACAAGTTTCTTATCAATTAGCCGGTAAAGTACAGCTGATATTCCCTATTAGAGCTGGTGAACAGGTTTTCCCCTAAATAAAATGTTACATGGTCTAAATAGTGAGAAAGGTGAAAAGATGCTTGTGTGATCCTCAGCACAAATATTTTTAGAAATGAAAGATTTGTAGAAGTTAGTTTCCTGCTGCCTCTACAATATGTGAGCATGGTCATGAGCAACAATATAGTTGTTTTGAGTAAAGAAAAATAATATTAGAAGTGTTTGAAGTTTTGCACAACAGTGAAGGTTCATAAAGTAGACGCTGTGTGCTCGCTATAGGAAGAGCGGTTTGAACTTCCCTTTTTGCTGTTTCTCAAGTGCAAATGGGGGAATACAACATGTCTGTTTTGGTTTATTTTTTCTCTTCTCTTAGAATTCAATAAATGCATACGTCCATCTACAGGTAATACAGCGAAAAGTCAGATATGTAATGTATTACCTATTGTCAGTGCACAAATTTATTGATAGGTACGATGTGTTCACCTTCAAATTGACATGGGTAGAGAATATGAAAGCACAGAATAGACCTCATTTGGTTTCTTTGAATTTGAATTTTATTCATATGCCTTGTCTAAAGATCTTTGTTCTGTTCATCAATAGAAATGTGTCACACCGCCGGAGCCAGAGGGGACCCAAGCATCGGATCCAACTTCAAGTGCAAGTCAAGTCCCGTCGTCAGAAGATACCAATGGAAGTTTAGCTTGGAGCCAAGGTACCACTGAAGCTGCTGTAGGTGTGTGATTCCTGGGTAAGAAAAGGGCAGGCCTGACCGAGATGGAGGACTCACTCTTCGCTTTTGTGCCAGTTCTCCAGTGGTTGGTTTCTCAGAAATACTTGAGAGGGGCAGTTCTGTCTGTGCAAAAGGCTGCCGCCAGTTCTCCAGTGGTTATGCTTCAGGTTTTCCCTGTTCCCCATCTGTTTTGGAATCTACAGTTTTGTCTGCTAAGGTACCTGGTCACAATTTATACAATCTATGGCCTCGACAGAAGAGCGGTGCACCAGGAGAAGAAAAGTAGGAGGTAGGGAGAGACTTTAGTCTTAGGGTGCAGATACAGTGCTCTTAGTATCTGTTAGATTCATATCTGGTGTACTGAGCGAGACACTGGACAGAATTTGTAGAGGGCACTACCTGGATTGGTGGTTGCTAAAATTCTGCAAGAAAGACTTTGCATCATTGGCCAAGATTGTTTTCCATTTGAGTTGCTAGCAAGTGCAGCTCCAACGCAGATGATTTTTGAATTTTTGATGGATAATACGAGCCTGCCTGTGAGGCTCAGACGGACACAGGGAGAAGACTCCCCTCTGGCTGGCTGTGTTGCAGATTGTTTCCTTTAGTTTCATTTGGACATTTTAGCTAGAAAAATGAGTGTTTTTTAATGTTCCTATTCCCAAGGAGGAGCAGCCTCTGCAGCTCCTTGTCCAGATGTCCCTGATCAGTTGGTTCTCATGGTCTACAAATTTAATAGTGTGTTTGTTTGTATCCTAACTGTTGCTTTCATATTTCTCTTTAGAGAATTAGTTTCTTGTTGCTTGACGGATACCTTCATGAGTATTATTTCAACGCCACCTGAGAATGTCCTAGATCCTCACGAAGAGGAGCACTGGGAAGGTCATTAGGATGATGTAGTATTCAAATGTTGCACCTGACACATGTTATTTATAGAACAGCAACATTATTTCTCCCTGATAGTGACAGTTTGATATTATTTGCGTTAATTCCTGCTCATGACTTAAAATGTGATGTAAGTAGTCCGATCATGACATAGTGTTATAGGGAAATAGTACCCTGAGAACATATGTTTAGATTAGTCAAAAGGGAGGGCGCCTCACACCCAGAGAATAATTATTGTCTTAGTAGGTATTGCAGGGGTTGTTCTTTTACTTGTTGCCTCTGCATTTCCTGCCCTATAGTATGCTGCACTACTTCTGTGACAACGTGAGGGAAAGTTTTATATACAGTGGGCGGGGCATCGAAAACTGAAACCTATCAAGTTGAACCCTGCAAGGATTTGAATACATACCTTGCAGGTTGCATGAGTTTCGATTGGGTTCATAACCCTGGGCATATTTTACCTGGATTGGAACTGGCAACTCTTACATTGTGTAAGAATCTTTGCAACGAATATCTAACAATAACATAGCAATACGTGACATATAGCTTAACATCACAGAAACCCACTGAGCTGTCTAACATATATTACAAATCTGTGACCTTCAGGTTGTACACACTACATTTTGCTGCAGATACAATAAACCTCAAAGCTATTTAAGGTAAGTCAAATTTGTGACCAGAGGTTACACACCCATCTTGGTAGCACTTTCATTTATCACCAGGGTATCTTATTGGCATTATACCCAGCCCAACTTTTCACTTCTAAGGGCTTGGCCTAAGCCACACACAAAGGAACGTGACAAATTACTGGAAATGCATAAATGTCTGCAGTCGGTTCTTTGACCTTCTAAGCTAACATAAAATGCTTAAAAAGCACATTAATGCCATACTGTTCATTCACACCCATTGTATAATGTTTAATCTAACCACATGGTACTCTTAATAAAAATGTATATCTTTGAGTTTACCCTGAGGTAATTTTAATAATCTGGATCCGTTCCATACCCTTAAAAAGAACTCCCTCAAAAAAAGGTTGAATCTGTCCTGGTAGGGCTATCTTAGCTGGAGGGGGTAAGCATCGCGATGACGAAGCATACCACAATATAATGGGTGAGGTTTCTTTATCTAACAATAAATGTTTCTTGTGGTACCTCCTTGTGTGGTTACTGTTGATAAATTGTGACATTCATAGTGATATACTCCTCTCGCTCTATGTCTGATGTCCAGAGATGAGGTGCATGTTCACAGTATTTTGGCGACTAGTTTGACTGAGAGAGAAAGCCAAACAAAGGTTTAATTTGTGCAAACCGGGCTAAACCACTTTCAACATATTCCTAAAAAAAAATACACAATTCAAGTATAAAGCAACGCCATGTGAAGATTGATTGAAATGTTACGAAAGTTAGAACAAATCTATCACATCCCTATTTTATTGAGTTATTTCTTATGAAAACATCTAAATCTGAATGTGTTTGTAAGTTCTTCTGTAATTTATTTAGGTTAAAGTTGTGACATGTACAAATGCTATATGTAGTGCCAAAGATTTGTATTTATATAGTGCTAACTAGCCCTGAGGAAGTATTAAAGAGCTTTACGCTGGCCAGCTTGCTGCTCTGGAAACCACAGTGAGTAGTTTAGCAGGGGCGGGCCCCCACACTGCTGCGCAGAAAGCTGGAAAAATAAAATGGTAATCAAAGAATTGTATTACTATTTCATTTTTCCAACTTTCAGCCGAACAGAGAAGGCAGGGCGGGTCCAGTGCGTCATTGGTGTTGATTGGCAGCAATGATGAGTAGCCCCTTCACTTTAAAGTGCGCATGTCGGTTGGGCCGGCTACCTTGCTATGGCCAAACTGACATGCACAATTCAAACTCTCCAACCAAGCTGTCTTATACAGCTGGGTTGAAGAGCAGACACAGGCCTTCAGTGCCCTTTGGAGCCCAGAGGCAGCCTGATTCAGCCAATCCAAACGCTTTACTCATGTTGCTTAACAGCATGAGAGAAGCCTCTGGATTGGATGAGCACCTGCGGGAACTGTGGGACCTCGCGCACCAAGGAGTCTGGATCTGGTACTGAAGAACACGGAGGACTCGCTACAAAAGTGACCCGGCAAATAAACATTAAGAGAGGGGTGTGTCAGGGGTGCATACTAGCACCCTTCCTTTTTCACTTATATATTAACTCTCCAGAGAAGGCCTTTTCTGCCACAAAAGAAGATTATCACCAATACCCACGACTAACCTCTTTTCCTATTTGAGGGTTTTGTTTGATGACTCCTAGAGCTGGACCCCCTTAGTAAAATCTTCTGCAGCTCTTTTTAGGTCTCGCCTAGCGAATGCAGCGCATGCGCTGATTCGCCTTGGCGAGACTCTATTGTTGTGGCTTTTGGTAGCAAAGGGAGACAAACCATGTGCACGCACGGACATCCGATGTGCAAGCGCATGGCATCTCCTCTGCTTCCCAGGCTCCCGCCAGCGCGCCCGCATGGCGTCTCCTCTCTGGCTCCCACTGCGCGCATCACACGCTTTCACTTTCCGTCCCCCGGCGGCTCAACGGAGACAGCTTGTTCTTAGCTGTTGTGTTTCTGTGCGTTTGGGGTCCTGGTGGTTTGGCTGTTTGGACAGGTATGGGAGTTGACAGTGTTGCCGTCCATCAATTATTCATTTTTTTGTTGGTGTAGGTATCTCCTGGGCCTAAGTCTACAGGCGCCTCTGTTCAGTCTATGAGTTAAGGTTTATGTGACCCGTGTACTCAGTCATCAGGCTGTGTTCATCCATATACTGTACTTCAGTCGTCCACGAGAAAGGAATGTTAGAAAATTACATTGGAAAAAACCATAAGGTAATCAGTAGATGATGTATTGATGATCACGCATGCGTGTCTGTGCGTGTGATGCATTTTGCGGGCTGTATAATTCAAAAGCGGAAAACAGAAAGGCTACTGGAGTCCAGTGTGACCTGGGTGATACTGGTCATTGTCAAACCTGCTGTTTCTCAATCTTAACATGTAAACCGTCACATTATGTCAGGCCGTGGAGTTGCCTGTGTGGCGTGGGCCCCATGGCCTCTCTATGAAGTGTGCAGTACAGCAATGATCAGCGTTCAGTGGGCCCCGGTGCCACTGCTCCTGCTGCATCAGTGGAAGCCACAGCTCTGGCGCCACCACTTGCAATGCAATCTGAAATAATCACCCTTCACCTCGTGTTTGCTGGTTTTATTGCAAGCAGCGTCATGTGTGTCCCATTGGTGTGTACCTGTGTGCATGTGCAAAGCCGGCGTCGCCCCAATAGCAGAGTATTTTTATTTTTTCGTTCCCCCTAGACCCTCTTGTATTAGGCGGCAAAGTTTAGGTCTTGGCAGACATCAGTTTCCCCCATACTTCTTGCCGTGTGACGTGTCGAAACAAGCCTCTACCAAGCCTACATCAGAGGCACAGCTTTTCACACTCATCTTTCTGCCTTTCAAAGCCCACTGACTCAGATTGCAGTTTGCATTTTTGTTTTTCAGGGCCATTCTTAAAACGGACACTTCCGGTGCAGGGTTGCGCGGGCCACATTTCTATGGCTAAACACAGGAACAAACGAGTTCTGCAAAACGTGTTTTTCTTGGCAAAGCAATTCATTTTTAGCAAAAAATCTATTTGTTTAGGTAGTTTTAGTATTTGCAGCCGCAAATCACGTCAACTAGAACATATTGAAGGGACAGGCAGTGGCGTAGCAAACAAGCATTTGCCAGGCAATATGTCTCGCTTTGACCTATTGGTATTGTAAATGACAATGCCTTTTATTATTACAGGTGTTTTTTAAATGCATAAATAAATGGCATTGCCCTTTACAATGCCAATTGGTCAAAATCTAGCAAATGCAAGACCTATTGCATTGCAAATGCTTGTTAACTTTGCCACCAGAGTGGACGGGAAACCAATAGGGACAATCTTGAAGATTTACCAAGCAAAATGTATTTCAGAGGCCAGTTACGGGACCGAGATCTGGGGCCATATTAGGGTTGTGCCCTGCAAATCGCCAAAAACTCTTTCCTGCAACAGGCCCTTTCTGTGCCGCAAAGTATTTCTTCATGCGTTGTGCATGAAGAACTTGGGATGCCTTTTCTCTCAAATGAATTGTCTTTTCGTCCCCTGGCATTATGGCTCAGGATTTGGGCCAAGCAGGAAAACACACTTAGTAAACACATCTTAAAGGACTGTCTTTCACTTGTCCATCTTTCGCTTATTTGATGGCTTCAGAACATAAAAGTAGGCCTTTTGAGGCTAGGCAGAGCAGAACTATTCACTAATCCGGTGAGTATATGTAAGAGGGACTAGCATTGGGCCAGAGTGTTTTTCAAGAAGGAGCCGTTGCAAAAAAGAGTAAGTAGAGCTGTGCAAGTCCAGTGTGCATTGGCACATTATGTTAAAAACGATGCCAACCACTGAACCATATTTTTTAGGGCTCAAACGCATTTACGATCGTTTTTTATTGACGAGGTTTTGACTCGATCTTTTCCACTATCTCTTTGCTCAACTGCGTGGCTCCCACAGAGGTCAGTGTCTCATGCCCTGTGGCGGCGAAGGAGAGTATCTTCAGGACATGATGTACTTTTTAATGTTCTGCTGTTTTTATGATCGTCACAGAATTTGTTTTATTATCACTATCCTGAAAAAGGCTGGTGTCAGGAGGGTTAGACCAGCTTTTATCTTTTACAACTTCTTTCTACAGATACTGTTTTGTAAACTCTTCATTTTTAAAGGGCAGCCCTAAGACATCAGGTCAAGTTGTGATTAATTTTGGCACTGTATTCTATGTATTTTATGTATAAACCCAGTGTAATTTGATGTATTAACCGTTGTTAACCTGTATTGTGGAACACGTTTTTAATCAGGTTTGTTTGACTTTTATGGTTTTACCCGAAAAACTGAATAACGTTTGTTGATGATGGTGACTGATTTCCTTGGAAAAGTTTCTAGGTGTGGAGTTTGAAAACCTAAAGAAATTCTTTAGAATTGCACTAACTAACAAAAACGATTATACTTACCTTTTTACAGGAAATGTCCCAGAGTAGTATCCAGGTATATTACTCTGAGTAAGAAAAGTAGTCTCAAAAGTAACTTACCTGTAATTTTACTGAAAAGCCCATTACAGTCTATGTACTGTATTAACAAAGTATTGCATTTCTCTGAAACCATACTGTAAGTCAAACCAAAGGCCATAAACAATTTCAATTCAAACTGTTTACAAACTGCATTACTACTGTAAAGTATTTATTGCTTGCCTGTGCCAGGCTTCCTTGGTGCTAGAAAATAAAATAACTAAAAGAATATTTTCATACAAAAACAATTGGTTTGAAGTTCAGTCTTTGAGAGTGTTAATTCATTTGCTGACTGAGTGTGTACAACAACTGCTTAAAACTGTCCTCTGATACTGCCTTACTGCTCGACCACACTACCACAAATAGAGAGTAAGGTGCTATCTAACTTTACCTCTGCCTACCTTTGGGTTTCCACTGCACTCTGTGCACACTAATCCTCACTTTGGTATAGTATATACAGAACCAGCTTCCTACATTAGTGGATCAGCGGTGGGATATACTACTTTGCATTTGTTGGACTACCTGGTTAAAACCTGATCACACAACAGAACTCTTAAATTGTCTTTAGAATTCTGATTTTTGAAATTAGCAATTTTTTGCAAAATTACTAAAAGTCTTGTTAGGGCCTAGGTTAAGTCCCTTTAGAACTTTAGAAAACTAAAAGTCACTGTAGCTCAGGTTAGAGGGGTTAGACGTTTTTTTAACAATGAACATGAACCCAATGCCATAGAAGACTTGGTTGAGGAGCTCGACCTCACCCCTTACCTTCACATGTTTGACACGGATAAACCTTAGGGCCTCCGATGGTTCCGGCCCACATATACTATCTTGTTTTCACCTTTGTGGATCAGATACAGTATTTTACTAGTATGAGGGCCACGTGTCCCCTCCACTAGATATTGATGTAGGCATCAGCCATATCTTTATCTTAGATACATAGTCAATGGGCTGGGTCCTAGTTTGAGAGCTTAACATGAACACACACCCTTGATGTGACCACTTTTGTTCCACTTTTTACCACTGTTTAGGTAATGTCTGTATGCTGGCATGTCCATAATGTTATTAACAACCTCTAACTTTAATGTATACCTAGCGGAATCAACATGGTGAGAGACTCTGTTGATGGTTCAGTCGGATCATGCACATTGATCTTGGGTAAGATCTTTGAATCCTGGTTGACCAGGCATTTCACCAGAGTGAAGGGTGATGGTGCACGTTGGTGTAGTAATATTATTTCTCTCTTTGATATGTTGTTTTTACTACTTTTTACAGGGCCCTCTGACCTATCATACTGACTGTCATTGCTACGGATTGATGGTCAAGAATTGAGGCCTGAGTATAATCTTTCTATATTTTATTCTTTGCACTGTATGCCAGCAGAGTGACATAAAATCCTGGTCCTGATAAATGCCTTGAACTTAATTGTCACATAGGCAGACACATGTTGACCACATAACGGGGTATACATCCATAACCCTGGATCACAATTCTTTTATCGTCTATCCCGTAGGACCAAAAGAATAAAGTTGTTGCTCCCATGGACTTAGTTTTAATACACTTTCATTTTCTGTTGCACTCTGCCCCTCACTGCCCCCTTGAGGTACTGAAATTGTATGTGCTTTGACACAAAACACTCCCGCTCTTTCCCTTTTGGGTAAGTTGTAGCCCACACTGGGTACTTTGCGGTCCCAGTGTGTTGGAGGAACCCAATGATGAAGTATGTCACCCTCGGGTGAGTGAGGGTTTTCGTCCAAAACGCAGATGTGCCCTTCCCCTGTCACAGCCTTTTTCTGAGTTGCATATTGCTACCCTATATCCTGTGTGAGTAATGATTCTTGGAAGTAATATAGGATAGATTTTTCTATTGTGTAGCATAATCTTCCTCCTGACCCCCTTGTGTGAGAAATACAACAAATGCTTAACATTGTCCTCTGATACTGCCTTACCACAAATAGAGAGTGAGGTGCTATCAAACTTTACCTCTGCCAACCTTTGGGGTTCCACTGGACTCTGTGCACACTATACCTCACTTTGGTATAGTATATACAGAGCCGTCTTCCTACAGTGAGTCCCCTGGACTTTGATGGTCAGGACATAGCACCTTCTTCTACGTCTACGTTGGTTGCAGCCGCCAAGGCTTTTCAGTGCTCACGAGGGACACCGATCCCTCTGCTCTCGACATCCGACATGGTACAGCTGGTGCACGGCTCTTGGCCTTGGCTTCCTCAGCTTTGCATGGGCCTCACAGCTGCAAAGTCAAGGTCACGGTCAACTCTCCTGCAACACTCGACATTGGTGGGCATTCGCCTCGCAGTCAACTCTCCTGCAACACTCGACATCAGTGGGGATTCGTCTTCCAGGTCTCTGGGTCACTCCTGAGTGAAATAGACTCTGTCCCCTCTGCTTGCAGGTACTTCTAATCCTGAATCCACCTTCGGATTCCACCGGACACTTTTTCCTTCTCCAACAGTGGCATCTTACTGAAGTGCCCCATTGGGTTTGATTGCGGTTTCTGACACTAATTCACACCTATACTTCCCTGGTGCAGGTAACGTGGGTACTAGGGTATTCACGGGTGGGGTGGCTCTCCAACCTTCTGCCTTCCACAGGGTTTCTTCAAGGTCCACTAGGAAGGGTCCTTTTCCTTTAAAACTGCAACCGCGACTTACACGTTGATTTGTACAGAGAACGAATAGACATTTCCTAGGAAAATGTATGCTACCTTTTGAGCCTCATCCCTGGAAGGTGCAAACAGTGAAAGGAACCATGATCACTGCTCATATAGCTGGTGAGACCATCACGAGGAATGTCTAGTTTTTTTAAATGTTTGCTATCCCTTGTGGGCAGATCCGGGGAAGATCTAGATACATTGTGTAGAGTGTAAATGCCAGTTGATGAAGAGGTGTTGCCCGTTGAACCTCCTGTTCCACTCGAGTCACCAGGGGCGAGAGCCCTCATTGTCCAAAACATTGAGACGCTGTCTGCCGACTGTGCCGTCTGATCTAGGCACTTCACCAACTACTGCCATGTAAGATGAGCTGGGGAGAGAAGCCAATTGGCAAGGAACGGAGACCTATTATCTTCGACCCTACCCTGCAAGATCATCTCATTTAAAGGACTTTAAACTGCACTGAAGTGTGGTCCTGGTTCTGTTATGTCTCTCTCTTCTTTTTCTTTTTGTTTCTTTCTTGTTCTCCTTGGTTTATATCATTTGGGGGTAAAGGAGGAACGTCATGTTTTGTGTTGGTGGGCTTCCCCCCACTCTGTCAACCCCAGGGAGGGGTGTTTTCTGAGACGTCCTTTCCGGTCAGGTCCTTATGGTTGCAACTGTGACCTAGGGACATTCTGTGAATAAAAAAGAAGCTTCGAGGCAGGACCTGTGGCAGCTGAACACTAATACTGGTCTGGCGTACTACACGCAAAAGCCGAGACTTGAACCTGCTCTTCGAGCTCCAAAGTAGGAAGCTCTAGCCGTTACCCCACACCCTCTCCTGCTAGACTGTTACATTTCATAAACTAGATAATTTACGATATTTATCCCATATTAGTAGAATCATTTCAATTCACTGTGTAGTGTCACGCGGTGACGGAAGGCATTTATAGGTCATCGGTCAACACCGGCTAAGCTGCCGACTTTGGAGCTGGGGACCCGGGTGCGATCCTCGGCGTCGGCTCAACATCCTGCGATTCTGGGCAAGTCACTTAATTTCCCCGTGCTTGCCACAAATGAATCTATTCTTGTGTAATGAACTTATACTTGTATTGTAATCATTTATATAGCGCTTACTACCCCTGACGAGGCGTCGAAGCGCTTTTTTGGCGGGTAGCTAGAGTTCGCGCTATATAAATCTGCAAAAAGAAAAAAATATTCAAAACAAGAAAATGTCACACATAGGCAACTTGACACGCACAGCCGTCTCCAGCTAATTTCTTGTAGACTCTTCTTAAGAAATGAGACGAGTTCCACCGCTAGCATTCAGCAGCATGTAGGTTCCTTGCTTCCTCCCTCGTTCACTTCTTTATCTAAGCGAAGGGTTAGCATTACAACGATTTCTGCAGCCGCGTCCTTCCTTTGTTTCTACTGGGGCTCTCTCTTGCTTACTTTTGACCTAGTCCTTCTTCCTGGTCTATGGCAAGCTTCCTGCCTGCCCTTTGGTCCAGTGGTGGCGCGATGGGTGCAGAGTACACTTGTGTTGTTGCTTAAGAAGGGTACCAGCCAGTGTCGGAGCACCTGTTAGGGAGAGGAGACGAAGGCAAGAGCAAGATGCAGCGACTCAGCGTGGTACTCGGGCATGTCCTTCCAGGGGCTCAGGGCTCGCTTGGAACCCGCACGAGCTCGCTGCAGGCTGCGCCCTGCTCAGCTCTTCATCACAGGGACAGTCCCGAGGACATTGTGGTGGTGCACGGTCTGCGCACTGCCATCTGCAAAGCCAAGCGAGGCGCCTTCAAGGTAAAGTACCACCACTGCTTATTCAGTGCCACTCAGTCATTCTTTCACTGCAGAGACTTTGTCATTCTATGCATAGTAGTAACACTCACTT
This sequence comes from Lissotriton helveticus, assembly GCF_964261635.1. Classification (NCBI taxonomy): domain Eukaryota; kingdom Metazoa; phylum Chordata; class Amphibia; order Caudata; family Salamandridae; genus Lissotriton; species Lissotriton helveticus. The sequence goes on from NC_136071.1 coordinate 256,712,382, forward strand.
AGGGATCTACTGCGGTCACTGCATTTCTTTTGCAGATTCATATAGCGCGAATTCGACGCGAAGGTATCGGAGCGCTTTACATGACTACCAGATACGTTACACAACGACACATTAATTTTTGGTATGCACTGGGAGATTGTTGTATTGAAAGACAACATAAGTATTGATGTTTAAATGAAGATTTAATTATTGGATTTAAAGTTGAGATTTTAAATAAATAATCAAAAGAGGAAATCTTGGGATGAGTTGCTGTTCGGTCCAAGTTCAGGAGAAGAATGCCAGTACAGCAACGCACCCAAAGAGAACACAGCATACATCAAGAACAAACAATCTACAGAATTTAAGGCATAGGATATAACAGAGGTGATTTGCACAGAGTCACAGGATGCTGAGCCGACGCCGATAATCGAACCCGGATCCCCAGCTCTAGGAGTAAGGCTCTATCCTCTCCCAAGCACTCAGTGAGAGTCTCTGCTCACCGCAGAGGAGCTGTTCACTTCTAGCGGAGTCTTCGTTTGCTGTAGACATCCTCTACTATGCCATTCGCTGCAGAGTTTCCTTTCGGTGGCACTCGCTCGCCACCTCAGTCCCTATAACAGTCGCTTTAGAGCCTCACGCGATGAAGAGCACCAGATAATATTGTCACGCAAATTATTGTAATCCAATTTCTGAAGTTGTTTCTACTGCTACTTACTGCAGAGACGTCACTTGCTGCCTGCCACCCTCTGTTGTCACAGGTCACAGCAGGGCCGCCTCTTTCTGCTACATACCTTCACTCACAGTAAAACTTCCACTCACAATGAAACTTTCTCACTGCATATCTTTAACTCAGTCATTATAGAGGTGGGTAAGCCAGCCACTTAAAGGGTAGATGAACCAGAAGTCTTGGAGTCTAACTTTGCCATACGAGCCAAACAAAGAGCCAAACGATTGCAGGATGTGGCATTTATATCAAACAATCAATGTCATGTAAAATATGTAAACACTGTTTGATTTAAAAAAAGGTTATTTCTTAAGCCTTTGATTTAATTTAATACGTTAGATTGCAGTACCTCCTCTGGGTTAAAATCTGTTTCAATCTCCCATTTAACAACAGATTCATTAGTTCTGTCATGACCTAAATTAGTACATTTAGCTCATCAAAACCAAACAATGTCAGTCCGTGTTCGTGGGGCTGCAAGACAGATGGGGGTGACTGGTCAAGAATAGGCTTGGGCGGTAAATTCCGTTCTGCTCGCGGAATTTGGGTAATTTCGCGTTCCGCGGAGAACGCGAAATTGCCCAAAATTCTGCATTCTGTGACTTTGCGAAAATGTTTGCTTGTTCGCGTTCTCAGAATGCGTGTTTGCGAGATATTTCCCCCCGAGCACGTAAACAGCAATTGCGAACAGGAAAAAAGCATTGCGAACAAACAATTCTGCGTGTTCGCGGAGATTTTTTACAGTTTCACGGATATTTGCGTAATGCGATTACGCAATTTCCGCCCACCCCTAGTCAAGAACAGAGGTGGTTGAAGTGTCCAGAGGTCTGACCCACTATGGCTGTGCAAAATGCGCCAAATTCAACCCCTCCACCACTTGGCTGTCAGGGTAGTGAGAGCCAGCAGTAGGGCTACTTTAGGAGTTAGTGTGGGCCCCCCCCCCCCCCCATCTCAGAGCTCCACAATCTAGCAACAGGCAATAACTTTAATAGCAAACCCAGTGCTTGCCTTTTGGTAAAAAAAAAGTACTTTAAATTACACAGCTGCACTCAGTACGATTCCCTTGTGGCCAGTACATGTCTTACCTCTCCCCCCCAGGTGATCCCATTTAGATCTGCCCCCCAGCAACTTCGGTATAAGCGTGATAAGTCTTTTGTGTCGATTTCGTTTCCCCACAAGTCTGATGCACAGTCATTTCACTCTCTTTACCTCTGTTTTCAGTGGATAGTAAATCAGTATTTTGTATTTGTGCTCCCTTTAGCGTGTTCTCAGCAATTCATTTCCACCACAGGTGGGGGCTAGTAGAGCTTGTGTGCTGCTTTCATAGCTGGCGCTGTGGAGATCAGGTGAGGCTCAATTCTTTTTGCAGCGCGGCTGTCTGGGACAGTTATATGTCACTCAATGGGGCCTCACGTGGCATTCATGCACCCTCTTTTTTTTAAAAACAAATTGAATCCACTGGAGGGTAGGTGTGGTCCCTACAATGGTGGGGAGCACAAAGTGTTTTTAAAATACCCTTCACACACCAAAAGGACCCTTGGTGTCATGCTTCATCATCGGGGTCTTTGCACCCCTCTACGGGATGCGGCGTGCTACTACCTATGCCTACCTGGGAGCACTTATACACAGACTATGTGTGGTGTGGGGTTATGATGATCAGTGAGTGGTGGGGTTCGAAGTGTTATTAGGGATGGTTAAAAAGTACCTGGCTCGTGGGGTATACTAAAAAAAAACTTTTGAATGGGCCCCTGGGCTGGCACTGTTAAAATGGTGTGTTGTGAGGTTCTTATGTATTACGATGTACATCGCCTCATGTGTGCGTCAACATGTCTCAGAGTAAAAACTCCTTCTCCAGGACGGGGTGCACAAATCCCCACCTTACTCACGTATACTCCAAAAAATCTGTATTCTACAGAAAAGTGAAAACTATAAATTAAGGCTATATTGTACCTAATTCACTTCATTAAAGGAGGTTTCTGCGAATAGCGAACCTGAAAAGAAACATGGAGAGAAACAATATATTTCAATCACTATGGTCATGGGTAACTGTATTACTCCTGGTTGAGTGACCTAAAAAATGGTGTGGGCAGTAGTTACTAGACAAATATTGTCATGCTATTAGTGATGGTGCGCCCTGTAAAAAAAAGGGGACAAAGACATGACATACATAACACATAACATAAAACACACGCTTCTATTAGCTATAGCCTATGTGGTTCCGGTGAGCAGGTACTCATGGGAGGATAATATAGATCAGTAAAGATAATTATTCAGTACATACTCATTCTCATTGTACGATGTACCGAATGAGCCTCCTAACGTTGGGGACCAATCGAGCCATTTTTTGAACAGCTGAAACTGTAGTCTCACCCATCACCCCTACCATCCATTAAATGGCCGTGCATAGGAAGAACTAATCTGCAGCTCCTTGCTAATACCGTTCTCATGGTATTTCTAAAGGTAGCCCTGTTTCAATTCTCCATGCTTCTGTCTCTGGAGCTCAATCATCCAGCCATAGGAAAGCAGGCAATACACTTCCATTGTCTGGGGAAGCAGTCCTCGTTCTCCTCCCTGTGCCATAGTAAACCAGGTACTTCCAAAATGGAACTAATTTTTCTCATTGCTCATACTCCTCCATACACGTGCTGCATGTATACTAACCTCATACTCCGCATACGCACAGTTCTGGGTTTCACATAATAGCTGAACTTCACATGGCAGGGGTCAAATCTGGTTAGCACTATATGATCACAGACCATAGTATGGTTTCACCACTGCCACAGGACTGGTCCCGGTTATCACATTGTCAACGACAGGCCCAGGTCTCTGTGCATACATTATATGAACGTGATTCAAAGCATCTGCTTATAGAGTATTTGTTCAAGGGTGATCCCCCGCCTGTGCTTTTCTACTCGTTTAAGAGCCCTGAATTTATTTCATTATTAATATTGTAGTATTGCATGTCCTTTTTAGGTATCGCCTGCACAGCGCTTAGGCTGTGCTTGCACAATCTCTTGTAATGAAGAAAAAAAACCTTAAAAGGGGCTTAGAGCCCGCCTATTACTTACCTTAACTTGCCATTGGTTGGCTCACACGTCGCTCTCGTTGTATTTGGTCAGTGCCTTCTCCTTGCCTCCAACTTCCTTCTGGGCTTCAGTATTCGCTTCAGACTTCGTCCCTGCCGCGGAGCAAGGCGAAAGTATTGCTTCCAGTGGCCAGTGTCCTTCCACTGGCCACAGGCACTTTACGGTAGTCTTTTTTAATTTTATTTTAGATATGTAGTTTTCTTTCAACAGTTTTAGAAAGTAAATGCCTCAGCAGCCCCTCTCCTTCACCCCTGCACTCCACCCTCCTTTTGCTTTCCGGTATTCTTGGAATGTCATCCGTCTCCCTCCTTCTCTTTAACCTACCCCCTCTTGCAACACAATCTTTTGTTTCTCACCCTCCTCTCTCTTGTGTTTTTCCCATTTACATAGCACAGACAAACAATGCCCATTGGGCTAAAAGGGCTTTAGCACCTCCCCAAACTCCCCAGCAGCCTACCCGTCCCCACTTGTTGTGTGCTGTAGCCTAGGCTGCAGTTTCATGGGTGCTTGTCTCGGGGAGCGCTTGGGCAGAGTACTGTTGGGGAAACATTTTTCTTTTCTTTAGAAAGACCGATTCAGTTTTTGTGCTGCTGGAAAGTATCTTTAAAGAAAGGCCAGTGATGCTAAATATACCAATTCAAGGACCCCGTAGTGTGTGCTCTGGTTGTGTTGGGCCATGTGCTTCAGCATTCCTCATTGTTGTAGAGGCGAGCCAATGAATGCCCAATAACACTGTGATGACCAAGGCAGAATTTGTGATTGACAGGCAATCTCTGCCCTGTTCCCAACCCAATGTTAGCCTGATTCCATCCAAGCAAAATAGGCACAAATTATATTATTTGTAATTGCATTTATATAGCGCTTACTATCCATGACAAGGGATAGAAAGCACTATATGGATTTTAAAAATGGGAGAACGTTTTTTCTTATTTAGGTCTCGGCTAGCGTGGCTGCGCACATGCGCAGCTCGTTCGGCGAGATTTAATGTTTTGGAGGATTTTCAGTAAAGGGCTTTAAGCCCGACCCTCTTTTCCATTGGCGGCGTCACCGTTTATGCTAAATGGTGGCCAGCAATTGGAAAAGAGCTTTTTATGACGTGTACTTTTGGCTTTTTCAGACGGCCCACTTGGACGGGCTCACCTGCTTTCTTCTGCCGTGAAAGGTTTCTTATCTTTATGAGGCCATGTGTTTAAACACATTGCAAAACTAAAGGGCATGATGGACAGAGTGTTGAACAATGCAAGCACTCACCCCCAGTCAACTGATCTGGGTTTAATTCTCCATCATTCTTTAGCTCACTCTGCCAGCCCAGTTCAGACATGGCCATATGCAAATCAGTCTAACCCTGTGCCTCATGGGAACAGTACAGCCCGAACTACCAAGCCATGTCTTCCCAGGACCGGAAACAAGCATCCAGGGACCGGTTTCTGGCTAATCAGCATCATCAGCCAGGCTAGCTTGAATCCAGTGGCAAAGTGAGCAAGGGACCCACGTCTGGGCATACCCTGCCAACTGCTTGGCAGTTCGGGCTGGACAGTTCCCATGAGGCACAGAATCAGACTGATTTGCATATGGCCGTATCTGAACTGGGGTGGTGGAGTGAGCTAAAGAATGATGATGGATTAAACCCAGATCAGTTGACTGAGGGTGAGTGCTTGCAATGTTAAACACTCCGTCCATCATCCCCTTTGGTTTTTCTTTGTTCACCCTAAGTTGGTAGGGTATGCCCAGTTGGGCTGCGGGGGAATCTCCGCGCGGGGGAAATCCCCCCCCCCCTCACGCAGATGATCGCAGCTTCGTGCTTCCGCTGGAGTCAGAAGCGCTGCTCCTCGGGACAGGACATCGCTCCTTAGGAAATGCAAATAAAGCAATCCTAAGGAAAGAAAAGTACTCCTCAGGACAACAAAGCGCTTCTTGAGTAATGGAACCAAAGCGCTCTTCAGGATGAGAGATAAAGCGCTCCCAGGCGCAAGGGTTTAGGTCCAGGGGGAGCAAAGGCTGGGTCCAGGAGCCAGCTCACAGGGCCCTCCAGCAGGGAGGCAGTCCCTAGTGGCGGTTTCTCCTGGCGCCCAGCAGCAGCAGTAGGCCCCCTCAAGTCAGGTACAAGAGAGAACCTCTTACATGGGGTCACAGCCCCTTCTTATACACACATTTCCTTTGCCACAAACTGTAGGGCAAGGGGAGAACCACTTGCAACTGGTTCTGGAGCACTTTGTTTTGCTCAGCCCCTCTCCCTATTCACAGGACAGGCCAGGGACATCAGACACTCCACAGGAGGTGGAGCCAGCATTGTGGAGGGAAGGCACAGCCCTATTCAGGTCCCAGGTGCAACTCCTCCCTCCAATCTACATGCAGATCTCCCTATTCACCACCAGGCAGACTCATCCTGGACCCTGGAGCCAACCACCCCAGCCAGCCACTGTCACTCACAAGCCAGACAGGCAAATCACATCTCACAGCACACAGAAATGCCAACTTTTAAAAATTGCACTTCCCCACTAGTCACATTCGATCTGCGCACACCATTGCACAGCATTTATTCTCATGAGTTCGCACATACCAAACTCGCCCCTGCACTCCTCTCACACCAGGAATTACCAGGGACACACATATCCCCATGCATTCCTATGGGAGGGCAGGCCAATCTCACCACACGCACTCAGATTGCGCACACACTTTACACTGGGACACAGTGCTAAAGTGCGCAGAAGCCCAAAAACAACTAACATCATGTCACATTTAAAGGCAAAAAGTTTAGGGGTGAACCTGCCAAAAGGGCCAAGTCCAACAGACATGAAATCGTTTCCGACGCACTGAAAGCAGACGAGCCCGTCCAAGTGGGCCAGGAGAAAAAGCTAAAAGAACACGACTGAAGGAAAGCAGGCCGCGTGCGCTTCGTTACAAAAATGCTCACCCCATTAACTTCATAGAAACATTCAAGCAATATCTTCAAAAGAGCAGTGTTTCCGCAAGGGAAGAGGGTTCCCGGCAATCAAGGCGCCAGAGCAGCGTATTAGATAATATGCCCCTGCCGGGGGTGCAAAGTGCTGCGCTGCGGGATATCACAGCCCACCCATCATCTCTTTATCCTCTCACAACGTTCCGACAAACTTTGCTTAGGAGTGCGTACATGAGACAAAAACATACGCAGTAATGTTCAAGTGTAAATGCAGCCGTAGATGGCCTCTCTGGCATGCCATGATGAGGAGTGTCAATAGTTTAGGAAGCACTTGTGACAAGGCTTCGGAGTTTTAAGCCAAACCCCCATCCAGCCACGACCAGGCAGAGCGCTGAAGTGGATTAGGACGCCCGTATGATGAATCTGAGCGTGACATGTCCCGCAATGCCCCAGCTCACCCTTTTACCCAGGGAAGAGGCCTAGGGACGCCTCCGAGTCTAGGATTCTGCAGAAACGGAGACCCCCCCCCCCCCCATGTTCCAATCCTAGCAGTGTAGTAGACCAAGAGAAGTCTGTCTACCCAGCTGTGAATCACGGCACCCTAGAAAGATCCCAACAACAATGAAACTGGAAAGTGTGATCCTCTGCGCAGGAGCCCCATAGCGCACACTATATGAAGGTGTGCGAGTGCAGGACTTGGACCGGGCCACCCCAGACTCCAAATGTTTACAGGCCTGCAGCAGCCCCGGCGCGAGCACTCATAATGTTTACTTTACATTTGGCAGGTCCTTGCAATTCTTTAATCATAGTATGAATCACATGCGTACAACAAAAAGACACAGACATGCAGAGGAATACCCAGAGTGAAATCCACCATACTAAAGCTCAGAGATGAAGATTGTGCTTCTAAGCGCTGCTCACCTGCTGGATTTAAGGTGACCTCGCACCCCGCGCATCTCACTGGTCCCTGGTGTTCTCTTCCTGTCATTCCAGGGTTCTCCGCACAGGATGATCCCAATAAGTCTTCTTCAGCCTCCACTCCCTGCTGAGAGTCACTGACACCCTGCACAGTGGTCCCCTCCTCCACGCAGCTCCAAGACCACGATACTGTACCTGCGCAAGGCTATCCGCTCAGCTTGCCACTTAGCACTATGTGTGCAGCACCCACTTAGTCCCCTGATGCATGTCCTCAGTGCCTTGCTGTCAGCGGCGACCCCTTGTCGCTGCTCCCCTGCCCCAGCAGCGATACCCAGCTCCCTTCACGAGCTGCACAGAGTACTGAGATTCACCCAGTGCGCAGTAGATGATGGGGCAAGAGGCAGTGCAAATAGCAGTGACAATTTAACTACGCCCATTGTCACTGGATCAGTAGTCAAAACTAGTCATAAAAATATCCAAGAGCATCTGTTTGGTAGGTCCACAAATTCAGACTGAAAACAAAGCTCCTTTCACCCACCTCCCATTTTACGCGTCATAAAGATGGTAAATACCTAAACAATTTCAGAATTAAAGCATCAAAGAAGCACTTTAGGGTAAACTGGTGCGGCCAGCCTCTCATTTAACTATATATCTTAATTTCTTCTACATTATAACCGCTACTATGAAACAAAACTCCTGTCTGTGCAGTGCTTACAGCTCCGGTCCAGGCATTGATTTGCGCGGGCAGCTGAGGAGGCTGCTGAGTGGAGAATGGGCAGTGCACCTTCTTGGCCGCGAGCCACCATGTCCATTATATATTCAGACACCACGGAACCTGCGGAGTTCAAACTGTCACCATTGGCACAGCGTGATCCCGCTGGAAGAGCGTTAAACATTTAAAGAGCAGTGCGTGCGGGACGGACTGAGAGGCAGCAGTGAGGAGGGACTTGCGACAGACAGTGGGCCCCCAGGGGCACTTGGCAAAGCCAATGTCCCCCTGGGGTATTTCGCACGAGGGACGACCTCATGCGATCTGATTGGGTGGTGGGAGGGAATAGGTCCAAAGGAAGGGAGGGGAGGGAGGGCTGACGTCACTCTGAGCGAGTGAGTGAACGGTGGTGTCGCTTTTGACCCACCCACCCACCCTGGTTGCAAAATCGAAGGTGAGGTGTTGTTTGTCGATTGTCACGTCGTTATGTTGTCAAAAAAAAAAAAAGACTATGCAAGCATGTATACCTCTTGATACATGTTGAAATGTCAGGATGTCACCTCAGGACTACTCAGGCAGACTTTTTCTTGTTGTCTTTGTTGGCGTGTGTGATGGGGATTGGATAATCTAGAGCGGATTCATCCTTTCTCTAAGGGGGAGGGCTTGGGAGGGTAGGTGGGGAAGAGATGGAAAGAAGAAGGAAAACACAAGGATGGGATTAAAACAAGTTATGGTTATTGGAAAAAGAAAGAATTGGAAAACGTTATGGTTTATATGAAAAAAGGTTTGGAGAAAAATAAAGATAAAGTTTGGTTGGAAAAGTTATGTTGCGGGTCTGTCTCTGGCTGTCCTGTAATAAAGGTGACCTTTTATACTATATTCAGAGTTGTGTGAGAGTCCTTATTTGCGCGATAACAGTTCCCGAGCAGTTCATTCTTTCGAGGGATGATGGTTCGCCCTGAGGTAAAAGACGTCAGACCTATTGTACTGGACTGTTTGTTTAAGATATTTCATGACCACGCTGCAGAGTAAGCATTACAGCAGTGCATGTTCAAGTTTGAAATATGTCCTTAAGACTTTTGAGCACCTGGAAGAATGGGCAGACCTTTCTTTGCATTATAAACATATTTCAATAATTGTTGATGAACGCAGCAGTGAATACAATAAAACGAGGATTGTCAAAGTAAATAGTTTTCGCTTTTGTGTAGTAACATATTTTTATGTGTAAAAACAAGGACCCCCTGACAATAAGAATCTTCTAGGACAGGGGAAAAACAATATGTGGGTATCTTCCTAGACAGTGTACAATGCGATAAACAATGAGATAATAGAACATTTCAAACTAACAATCAATCCAATAAAAATGTTGTGGCTGAGCTAGTGTCTCATTCTTAGAAGAATGAGACACTAGCTCAGCCACAACCTTTTTATTGATTGATCGCATCTACGTGTTTTTTAACATAAACTGATAAACACTCACACACACATATTCAACCCAAGGAACATGTTACTATGGATTCAATAAACCATGCAGAGCCATGCTGGGTGACTTTGCGTGGCTCAGTACTCAGTAAATCCCACTAATGGACTTACTTTGCCATGCGACCACTTACATCACGCAAGGGCAACACAAGTTTTTAGTAAATCTGTTCCTAAAAGTTTGCTAAGTCATATTGGCATATAGGGGTTTGGGAAACAGTTAGTTTGTTTCGGTGATTGATGGTAGTTGGCACCAGCTGTTATCAGTGGGGGCAGGGACCTGTAAAAGATGGTTCATCTCAGGCAGTCTCTGAGTAAAATGTTCCTAGCTGCCTGTTGTATCCCAGAAGGAAGGCAGTATTTGCGTCTGAGTGATGGCTTGACAATAACATAATGTCACACAGTTCCTTTTACAGTCATGTATTTTACAGTCCGTACACTGGTAGCAGAGGAGAGCCACCCGTCATTGTGCTCCGGTAACCCATGGTTGCTCTGTAGCTCAGTTTGGGTAGAGTGAGAGATGTGCACCACATTTAAATGTAAACACTGCTTGGATATATTGTGGGTAATAAACATGTATAATATAATTTATACATCAATAAAGTAAAAAAATAGTTTTATTCTTAATACACATGTGACTATTGTTTCTGTTTTGTAGGATTAATCATTCGGATTAACATTGTGGACCGATATTGAATACGGAAATAATTTGGATTAAAATAATTCCTACTCATTCTAGAGCACCACAGAAGCAAGCTAGTATGTAAATTTGCTCCTTCGCGGGGCCTTATGAGGTGATCCAGGCCTGAGTGGGGAATATCAAATGAGCAGCTTCCTGCTGGCCCAAAAGGGGATAGTCTGTTGCTTTTGGATCTTTTCCAGTTGCTTGTATTTGGGTGCTCCTGCATGATCCCCGCTAGTGCATTTCCTGGGCAGCGTGAGGGAGCTGGCATCTTTTGTTCTGCTTCCACCGTGGTGTAAGCAAGCTCTCATCCTGCTCCTGTCCGCGGGCAGGAGCTGCACCTTGTCCCCTGCCCATGGTGAAGCTGAGCTCTCCTTGCAGATCTTGGGAGAAAGAGTTCCTGGGGCCCTTACTTTCAGGAGATGAGGTCCACTGAGGGCATAAATGGTCTTAGGAAGGGGCCCCACGCATGCCCCTCGCCAAGAAATACTAGAATGTTGTGCCAACTGCCGGGGCTTCGCCCTCTTGGCTTGTATTTTAGAAAAGCTGGCGAAGCATTACTTACTGCATTCTCTACCCGATCCCCTGGGGAACTGGGATGTGTCTCTGGCCCAGTAGGGCCTATTCAACAAGTGAGGTGTTATTTTGTCCCTGGTGGCCACCTAGAGCATCCGCTTCTCAAGGGGAGCTGGATTTTCTGTCTCCCTGTGCCAGACGTGTCCTCTGTCTGCCTCCAGGTACTCTTCTCCTGCTCGTGGGAGCATCTTGCACTGCCCCTCCGCAGACAGCCAGCAAAACACCCTTTTTGATGGACTCTCTAGGCCTCAGAGCATCTTGGCTTCTCCAAGGGCACCTGTGTATCAGCGAAGTCAAGAGCCAGTTCACAGAAGGTCCAGGGAAAACATCCAGTGTCCCAGAGCAGGCCCATACCCCACAAACTGCATCTCATTTGCATAAGGGGGCCAGTGCCACTAGCCCAGAAGAGACGCATCCTTGTCCTCGGGGTCAGCTGGATTCAAAATCCCAAAGTCCATCCTTGTAGTACCTTAGCGGCTTCTTCTTCCTGCTTGGAATTCTTTCGCTGTCATTGGTCCCAGGTGTAGTGTCTTTTCTTCTGTCTCTCCCTTGTGCTGGGCTGATACTAGGATGCCACTTCAGTAAACCACCCTTGTCCCATCCCTCTGACACGGGATTCTGCCACAATACAATACAGTGACTTCAAGTTGTCTGTGGAAAACGCTCCAGTGAGAGCCTCAGCTCGCCACTAGCTGACACAGCTGCCTGATCCCCTCCCACCAAAACTTCAAAGGCGAGCCCCTCCTGTGTTGGTTTCATATGTCTGGGCTTCCTCCTTTGTTCCAGTGGGCCTGGGCTGTCCCTGCACTGGTGCAGTGTGACAAGCTAACAGATGCATGAACTGGATCAAACACTGTTAATCATTATATTTTATGGGAAGGCCTTTGATCTCTATGCTGTGGAGCAGAGTAATTAACCTGGCTCAGTTTGGGGAGAGAGTAAAAGGGCCTAAAATCTGTGTCTGAGTGGAGTCAGAAGATTTTTCAAATCTTAAAGTTCCATAATAAGTGTGGATAGGATGTTGGGCACTGTTAATCTACACTTGGGGTGCTTGTTCATCCTCAGATTGATACCTCACTGGACACTGAAGGCCTAAGTGGAGCTAAACTGTACTCAAGGGAGTATGTAATTTACAGTATGTAACGCACTGCAAGCCCCACAGGCGTTCATTAAGAACTAAAGACCTACACTATGAATGGCCACTCATATTAGAAGAGTCATATCTGCAACAGGCTACCTGTGCGCAGACACCCGGCTCAGCAAGCCTGCAGTCTCATACGCACAACACGTACACATGTGTTCATGTGTAAGTAGACGAGCACCTCTTACCCAAGCTGTGCAGCATCATCTTCATCTTAAAAGATGTGCACTGGCGATTAGCACTCTGTCCAATTTACTGTGAGTGAAACTCAGATAGCTAGTGTGAACCTCTTTCACTTCTAACATTACAAAATAGGACATACAAGTGATACAGGAGTGTCTACATGCCTCCACTTGCATTTTCCTATGGTTTTTTTCCAGCTCGGTATCTTGAATAGTATCAGAATGCAAGACGTACTCTACTGTCCTTGCTGTATGCTTTTACAAGGATGAAGTGCAAATACATATTTTCTCTTATGTGAAACACTAGTTCAATGAAAAGCATAGATTACATCCAAAAGAATATGCATGGTTTAGAATTATATTTTTGCCTACCTAACAATACCCTCATCAGAATAAGAATTTAGATTTTACTCTGTAAAGAATCATTTTACTTCCAGATTTTAAAGTAGGCAATAAAATTTTGCCACACAAAAACTTCTCCGGAGCCCTGTTTGTGAAACAGACCAGGCTTGTAGTTGTTCCAGTACTTAGTGCCTGAAAAGTGTTCAAATAGGCATTATCCCTGGTTTCTCAGGTGCCTAGTGCTAGACACACCATACGACAACTGTTACTTATGCTTCTAATGAGAGCATAGCAGCAGCACACCATTCCCAGTTAGGTGTGTACGCACAGAGGGGTTGTGGGAGCTTACAGCAGAAGAGTCTGACTTTGGATTGAAATACAGAGTGTGCTTTTAGCTGGCTACAGGTGAGGCAAAAATAGTATTGCTTGTGCCCACATCATTCTTGTCCTCTATTCTCAAACAAAGCTGTACCACCAGTCTTTCAAGGGTCTGTGCACTTAGTCATTGGGACAGTGTAGAAAGGTAGGATCCTTCGGCATGGTTACCCCACTTTTTGCCTGGTGGCAAGCTGTTTTTGACTAGTCTGACTGGGATCCTGCTAATCAGGACCCCAGCCCCTCTGCTTTTCCCCTTAAATTGTTGTGTTCGGTACTTGGGTACATCCCAGATTGGATACTGGGGTGCAATAATCAGTCCTTAGTACATGGTACTAAGGTACCCAGGGCATAGGTACCCCAGAGGTCCCCCATGGCCTGAAGCATCCATTATGCCACTCATGGGAGACCATTCAAAATGCAACTACATGCCTGCCATTGCAGCCTGTGTAAGATGGTGCTAGCACCCCTTACGAAAGATATAGGTTTCCTATATCTAGGGTCACTGCACTTAAAACCTAGAAGTCACCCCATAGCAGCCCTTATCAATCCTGAAGGCAGGGTTCTTGGTTTTACGTGTGAGGGTGCACCTGCATGAGCAGGACACCCCTACAGCCTATGAAGTCCATTCTCCTGGGTTGTAAGTTAAGCAGCCATATACCATATAGAGAGGCACCGCGTAATTACGCAATGACCATCTCGAAATCACCTGCAACGAATCCTATCATGTTTGGTATCAAACATGTTGGATTCATGCACCCACACCATAAACTGTGTGGTAGTATGATTCCAAGCACTGGAAAAGGCCTCCGTTAGGCTCTCAGTGCTCCCGGTACCAGTCTTCCAGTCCTGGAAAGCACAACATGGCTGCTGCCGACCAGAGACACTGCTGCTGAGCCAACCTCGAGCAGGGGAAGGCAGATCAATAGGTATCCTGTCACAGGGAAGTGTGACCACCTCCAGACAGGACTTAGTGTATTGGCACTCAGTCTGCATTAGGGTCATATTTGGTGTCCCCTTTCATAGTCCAGTTCAAACCAGCTCTGGGAGCCTTTGGCTTCCGCTCTGGCGCGAAACTGGACAAAGGACATGGGAGTAACCTCCCCCTGTCCAAACCCTTCCCTAGGAGGGTCCCCTGAATCATCCCAACCTTTTCCTTCGGGTACTTAAGGGCTTACCTGTGGGTGGGTCCCTAGATTCAACGTGGGACAAGATTAAATTCAGACACCACTTCAACTTCTACCGTCTGGGCACCCTGGACTTCGTATGGGCTTGACTTCGTCCCCCCTTTCAGTGTGCTGTATCATCTGTGCCTGTGCACCATACAGGAACCTTCTAAGGCCTATGGGCATCCTAGACACCTGAAGGAATCTCCCTTGAAGCGAAGGAGTTACTTCCCTGCATCTGTAGGCACCGCAGCCCAGCTGACCGGTCTGCTGCTCCTGAGCTCCTACGGTTCAACAACACAGCTGGTGGTTCTCCCCAGCTCTCGAGGCATGCCCTGCCCTCTCACCAAGTTTGAGGCCAGTTTCCCTTGTGGGAGCGGCAGGAACCAAACCCCTTGTGCACCGCGTTGAGTTGCTGTTGCAAAGGCTTGTTGGCTTCCTTCCACCAAGATTTTCGGGCTCCAAGTAGCCCCAATCTAAAGCATCTCCAGTGACCAGAATCTTCGCCCACACTGCAGTGCTTGCACCGTGGTCTGTATCTCTAGGTGAGCTGCTTGAGGTTCTCTTGCGACTCCAGTGCCTCCGGCCTGTGGTTCCTGTTGAGGGTCACCTTTGTTTCCTTTGGGCTCCCCTGATTGCTCAGTTCCTTCCCAGACTTCGGTGCTTTAGGTGAGTGTAGGAAAGTGGGTTTCTGTTGCAGTTACCCCTCCACTTTTTGCCAGACTTCTGATGCACTTTGACTTGATGTGCCGTTAGTCTCTACCAATCAGGTTCACAGGGCCTGTGTTCTTTCCCCAAAACGAACCCAATTCACATCTCTAGCACAGGTCAGCTCCTGGTAAATAGTACCATAGGTACCCAGGGCACTGTGACCAGGGAAGACCTCTAAGGACTGCAATACTTATTGTGCCACCCGTAGAGCACCTGTACACACACACACTGCCTTTGCAGGCCGTGTGTTTTGGTGCAGAACACAGTGAAGAGTCGGCATGGCACACATCTCTGAGTAAAACACACAAGATGATGGACGGAATGTTGCACATTGGCAAAACATTCACTCCCAGTCACAGATCTAGGTTTAATCCATCGTTATTTTGCTCGCCACCCCAGTTCAGACATGGCCATATGCAAATCAGCCTTGACCTTGTGCCTCATGGGAACAGTCCAGCCCGAACTGCCAAGCCATGTCTTCCCTGGACCGGAATCAAGCATCCTAGGACCGGTTTCTGGCTATCAGCCGTCATCAGCCAAGATAGCTTCTCTGTGTGCCATGCCTACAACCCACTGCCCAAGCATAGACCAGTCACTCCTCTAGCTGGGTGCACTATACTAGTGGTGAGGGTACAGGTGCATGAGCCCTGGACTTCTACAGTGTCTAAGGCCATTCTTAGACATTGTAAGTGCAGTGCTGCCATTAAGAGTATATAGTGCTGGGTGTTTGTCATTACAAACTCCATAGCATCATAATGGCTATACTGAAAACTGAAAAGTTTGGTATCAAACGTCTCAACACATTAAACCCACACTGATGCCAGTGTGGGATTTAATGAAAAATGCACACAGAGAGCATCTTAGAGATACCCCCTGAAAACATACCTACCACTATTGTCCAGGCTGAGTGGCTGCTTTCAGCTGCCACCACCAGACATGTTTCTGAACCCCTGGGTCAAAAGCCTGCTGCTCTCTGGAACCTGAAACAATGCACATCCTGGGACGAGGTGCCAAGCCTCCTCCCCCAGGATGGGTAGGGATCACGAAGGGGAAGATTCAAAGGCTTGCCGCCTTTGTGAGCTTCCAGAGGTCACTTGCTGCTCTCAGCAACTGGTCCCCACTGCTTCTGGCCCCCACTTTGGGCAGGAAAACCAAGTAAGCGAGAGAGGTGTGCCCACCTCTGCCAACTCCACCCCTCAGGTGGGGGAGACGAGGTGAAGCACAGCTCTCAGTCCCCGCCATCTTGTAGATGGGGGACTCAGCCAACCAGGGACAGGCACATGCCCTCCTCCCAATTGAGGGTGGCATAATAGGGGGTGTACCCACCCCAGGGAAGAGACCCATTGGTCCCTGCCTTTTACCTAACTGTAACACCCCTTAATCTAGTATTCGGGGCACCCTTGAACCTTGCTTACTCAGACAAGAGGAAACTACAAGGAGAAGAAGCAGAAGGACGGAACAGCCATGCAGGAGGAAGATGCCCACTGACTTGGCCCGAGCCCTACCGGCCTGTCTCCCCCTCGAACCTGCTCCTGCGGCCAGTAACCTCAAAAACTCCGGAGGACCTGCCTGCCTTCAACCCCCAAGACTGTGTCTTCCGTGAACACCAGATTTGTCCATCTGCAACCTCGCGGGACCCCCAATAAAAGTGAGGGAAGCAGGAAGAAGCTTAAAGTGGGGGCACATTATGGACGCATTTGGGGAAATGTCTATTGCTATAGGGAAGTTACTACAGGCCCCAGGTGGGGGCCGCAGGCAGGCAGACCCAAGATGGTTCAATTCAGCGTTTTCCCAAGCTTCCAGGATCCTGAGAAAGGCTCTGGGTGCTAGGCCGCGGCACCAGGTGGCAGTTAAAGGCTTACGAAGAGCATATAAGGATGCTTCAGCTACCCGTAAGTCTGCCCTGAAGGGGGAGGCATGGTCTGATTTAGTCGAGGCTAGCACATTGCGCAATAGCTGGAAGTTCTGGGCCATCGTTAATAGTCCCTTTCTATCTGGGCATAATGGTACATATTTGGATGCCCACATTACAGAGGACGACTGGGTACACCACTTTGAGGGCAGTTTTCGGTTGGATATCCCGCTAACACAGAGGGAGGTAGGCAAGGCTGACCTTGTTTTACAACGCAGGAGGTGAGGGCTGGTATTCCAGGGTTGTCTAAAAATAAGGCAGCTGGGCCTGACAGGATCCCCGCTGATCTCTACATCCCCATGTAGACACCTGGACATTGATTCTCACATCTGCCATTAATGCTGCAATCCAGGTCGGTCGCCCAGACTCTTGGACCTTGTCGATCATTGTCCCGATTGTGAAAAAAGGGAGACCGGGACAGTACCCTTTGCTACAGGCCCATTTCTTTTCTGGACTCTGCGGTAAAGGTGGTCGGTCACATTGTTCTGGGTAGACTTGTATCTTGGGTCGATAAAAATAACTTTTTAATTGACATTCAATATGGCTTCCACCCTGGCTGTTCCACCGTGGAACAATGTTTAAATCTGTACATGGTTCTGACTAAGTATACTGTGGTGTGTTCCAGCACCATATACCTAGCCTTAATGGACCTATCGCAAGCATTCAATTGTGTCAATAGGTCTGAGCTATGGCAATTGATGTATACCATTGGCATTGATAGTAACATTATCTTATTTCTCAAGGACCTTCATCGAGACTCAAGGGCGGATATTCGCTATACAAAAGACACAAAAGTGACCCGGCAAATATACATTCAGAGAGGGGTGCGTCAGGGGTGCATACTAGCACCCTTCCTTTTTAACTTATATATTAACTCTCTGGAGAAGTCCTTTTTGGCCACAAAAGCAGATTGTCCCCAGGTAGGCAAGCGCAGTCTGCTAGTCCTACTATACGCGGACGACGCGGGCCTCATGGCGAGGACAGCGAGGGGCCTACAACTTTTATTGAGTTCTTTTACTCACTTTATGGAGGACCTGGACCTGATGGTTAATCACTCAAAATCTTTTATTATGCAGGTAGGACCTCGTACATCAAAGCAGTTTACCTTTAAGCTAGGATTATCACCAATACCCGAGACTAACGTCTTTTCCTATTTGGGGGTTTTGTTTGATGACTCCTTGAGCTGGTCCTCCATGCTTACTCTGAAGAAAGAACTAGTGAAATCTTCTGCAGCTGTTTTTAACTTTGCCACCAGAGTGGGAGGGAAACCAATAGGGGTACTCTTGAAGATTTACCAAGCAAAATGTATTTTAAAGGCCAGTTACGGGAGCGAGATCTGGGGCCATATTGGGGTCGAGCCCTGCAAATCTCCGAAAACTCTTTCCTGCAACAGGCCCTGTTGTGCATGAAGAACTTGGGATGCCTTTCCTCTCAGATGAATTGGCTTTTCGTCTCCTGGCATTATGGCCCAGAATTTGGGCCAAGCAGGAAAATACACTTAGTAAACACATCTTAAACAACTGTCTTTGGCTTGACCATCTTTCGCGTATTCGATGGCTTCAGTACATAAGAGTAGGCCTTTTGAGGCTAGGCAGAGCAGAACTATGCACTAATCCGGTTAGTATATGTAAGAGGGACTATGCATGGGCCAAAGAGTGTTTTTCAAGAAGGAGCCGTTGCGAAAGAGAGGAAGTAGAGCTGTGCAAGACCAGTGTGCGTAGGCACATTCTGTTAAAAAGAGTGCCTACCACCTAACCATATCTTTTAGGGCTCAAAAGCATTTTTTTTTTTTTTTTAGTATTTCAAAAACCTTTATTATATATCAAGCACAGTGCATCAACGCAATGACATTCGAGCAATATTTTCTGACATAGTAATGCGTGTTATTGGCGTCTTCCCGTGCATAACATTTCACTTTGATAAAGAAGAACATATTGTATAAATCGGAACCATTTCCCCCCCACCCCCTACTGAGCATAACACATATTGAAAGAAGCTAAAGAACATTGTCTACAGTAAGCGTAAATCACAAAGTCCATAACAGAGTCTATGAGAAGTATACTACAAGGCCCACATTCAAAAGACGTCCCATCACAGTTCCTGTGGATGTGTTACCCCAGAGCACATGGAGCCAGTAGACGCCCGGAAGCCCCTTAATCCGACCCAGGTGCAGAGTGACCCAGACGTCTCTGACTGTATCACGTTTCGGGCTATAGCTGATGTGTCCTGACAGACTGCCAAATTATAAAGTCAAACAGTGGGCAGCTGGGTGTCCTTATCCATGGCGTCCAAACTACTGGACTCCACTTCATCCTCCGACAGCTGTCGAAGAAGATAGGACGACAGTGGCCCCCAATTATCTTTCGGTCTCGACCTCAGAGGCAGTAGCTCGGCATATTCATGCAACTGTTCTTGCCAAGTGGACATGGTTGTAATCCAGCATTTGAACTTGGGGGCATGCCCCCGACCCCACCTGCATGCAACCAATCTTTTCACCAGAAGGAGACTTATTGCAAGAAACTGTTTATGACCCGTAACTACCGGTTGTATCAAGCCTAATAATGCTTTCATAGGACAGGGGATAATGTCTACGTTTAGCATATCAGATAGGCCCTTAAACACCTCTGTCCATTAATCAGCAACTTGAGGGCAGGCCCAAGCTAAGTGAATGAAGTCTGCCCCTGCAGCCCCACACCGTGTGCAACAGTCAGTGTCTCTTAAGTGGAATTTATATAACTTAGCAGGTGTATAATACACTCGATGTAGGAATTTGTAATGTATCAAGCGTAGTCTGTTGTTACCTGTAATAGCGTTGGTTTGCGTGCAGCTAATCTCCCATTGCTCGTCTGTAAGAGGTGTAGCTAGGTCTTTGTCCCATTCCAGACGGACAGTGGGGCAGCTCTTGGGGTGTTTTGAACATGTTTATAAAGTAGGGATATAACATGGCGTGGGGTTTCTGCCTGTAATATGGCATGCAGAGGCGCAAAAATTTCCGGTTCCTCTGGGAAAGAGGGGGTGATTGCTCGGACTCCTTGCCTAATGCGAGTATATAAAAAGGAGTCCATCACTGAGGGTAATCTCTCCCCAAAGAATTGCTCTACGGTTCGGAATCTACTCTGCACATATAAGTCGCCCCAGTATCGATGTCCCAGTTCTCTAAGTAGTTTCCGACAGATCACTTTGCAAGTGACCGTCAGGCGGGGGTCATTTGCCAAGGGCGCTGTGGGGGAGTAAAAGAACGTGGTGTCCATGGCATGAGCTATGCGGCGCCAGGCCATAGCTGTGCAGTCCACCGTGGACGGATCCGGTTCCCTGTGCCCTGTATGTTATGTACCCAGTCTTGACCAGTGGGGCCATATGTCCGTCCTCAACGGCCAGGTGAGCCATGTACGGTGGCGGGTGGAACCAGTAGACAGCGAAGTGTGCCTGGACACAATGATAGTATCTTTCGAAGTTGGGGACCTCAAATCCTCCCTGGTGAAACGGCAGAATGAGTGTGTCAAGGCTAATCCGTGCCTGCTTTCCCCCCCAAATCAGTCTTGTCAGCTGCGTCTTTAGTGAGCTGAAGAAGAACCGACCTGGGTCATATGGTATATTGACAAAGAGTTACAATAGTTAGGTAGTATCACCATTTTGATAAGAGCAAGACGTCCTGCCATTGAGAGTGGGAGGCGCAGCCACCTAGTAATGTTGTCTGTTATCTTATCAATCGCCGTACCGTAGTTAGCCCTCATCATGGTATCCTTTTGTCTAGTAATTCGAACGCCCAGATATTTTAATTCGTCCATCTCCCATAGCAGAGGGAAGTCGAGCTGGTGGGAGTGAGTGTTGTCAGTCAGCGGGAATATTGCAGATTTAGCCCAGTTTATTTGCACCCCGGCAAGACCGCCAAACGTAATAATTTCACGTAACACTGGATTTAAGTTGTCCCGGGGTTTTTTAATGTACAGTGTCATATCGTACGCATAAAAAGAGACTAGCAGTTGTCTGTTGGGGTAAATGAGAGCACAATGATTATGTCTCTGATGAAGTTTCGCGGCTAGGGGCTCAATGGCGATCACGAAGAGAATCGGGGAAAGGGGGCATCCTTGGCGTGTCCCTCTCTGAATATCAAAGGGGGTGGACCTGGCTCTATTGAGCAGCACAGTTGCTGTTGGTTGATAATATAGCAACTTCACCCATTCTATGAAACTGAAGGACATTCCCATGCACTGCAAAGTGCCAAATAGGTAGTCCCATTCAAGCGAATCAAAGGCCTTGGTGGCATCTAGAAATACGGCCACAGCCTCGCAATGTGGATCAATGTCTTGTAACACCGCATGGAGGGTACGCAAATTGTGGGAGGTGGCACGATTAGGTACAAACCCTGCCTGATCCGGTAGGACCAGGCGCTCCATGAGGAGGTTGAGGCGCGTTGCCAGTACTTTAGCTAAGATCTTAGTGTCACAATTTAGTAAGGACAACGGGCGGTAGGAGTCACAGTGGGTAGGAGACTTGCCGGGTTTGAGAAGGGAAGTTATGAGTGCTTCACGCATAGTGCGAGGGAGGCTGCCCTCTTCTAGCGCCGCATAAAATACCTGTTTTAGTATAGGGGCTAATATGGGAGCAAAGGTTTTATAAAAATCTATCGGGAGGCTGTCGGACCCGGGGGCCTTATAAGAGCGCATAGCCATGATTGCCTCCGTGATTTCATCTAATTCCAATTCCAAGTGTAGGAATTTTGCTGGGTATCACCCAGCCAGGCCAGTGCGACATCTTCAAAATAGGTGGGCAAGTCGAGCGGTTCTATTTTATGAGAGGAATAAAGGGTCCGATAGTACTCCTGAAAATTTCGGAGTTGATCGGGAAGATTCCGACATAGTGTACCTTGAACATCGTGGATTTCAGTAATGTAATTGGCAAATTTAGGTGGCTGAACCGAGTTAGCCTGCGCTCTCCCCGGTCTAGCGCCCTCCCCATAAATGCGTGCGGTATGGGTCTTCCCCAAAAATTTGCATTCCCTATCTGCAACCGTCGTATAATCAGTTAGTTTCTCTCGCATTTGGGCCTGAAACGTTTTGTCGCCCGGATTTTGAGCAATGCTACACTCAAGCGCGCGTAATTCTTTCTCCATTTTGTGTAAGTCTTCCCGTAGTGATTTAAGAATCACACCACCCTTGGCAATGCACCAACCCCAAACAGTGACCTTGAATGCCTCCCATACCGTTGTGACGCTAGAGACAGAGGACATGTTGCGGTCAAATAAATCGTGAATATCCTGCTCCATTTCAGTTCTAAAAGCAGTGTCCCTAAGGTGAGCAGGATTTAGTTGCCAGCTCAAATAGGGGGAGCAGTCCAAGGGAACCTGGAGTTCCAACAGAACTGGGGAGTGATCTGAGTAGGTGCGGGCTAGGTGGGATGCATTTTTAAGCCAATGGGACATTCCTGCCGATATGAAAATATAGTCTAAGCGTGCCCAGGAAGAGTGTATGGCTGAGTAGTGTGTGCCTTCCCTTAAAGTAGGATGGGCGTGCCGCCAGGCGTCTTATCAGTCCATTTTCGTCCACTATGTCGCAGAGCGTTCTTTGCGTGGTTGTGTAGTGTGTAGGGAGGGGCCGTGTCCTGTCCATGAGGGGCCGTAATGCGGTATTAAAGTCACCTCCCCATATAATATATGTAATTCCCAGCATCTGTATCTTCCCCCACAATATAAGTAGAGCATTGGGGTTGTCGACGTTGAGGCCGTAATAGTTGGCAAACAACACTTCGTGGGAATGCAGTCTGACCCACACCATACAAAACCTGCCGTCAGTATCTGTATCTACACCCTTAGGAGTGAAAGCTACTCCGCGTTTGATTAAGATAGTGGCACCGCTTGAATAATTGGAGTAGGAAGAAAACGAACGGCTGGAGGCCCAGCGTGATGCAAATTGTGTGGTGCTGCTGGGTGCAAAATGTGTCTCCTGGAGGAGAACAATGGCCACCCCCTGCCTATCCAGGTAACCTAATATCTGTCTGCGTTTTCTCGGGTCGTTAAGGCCACGAATGTTCCATGTGGTCAGCTTAATCGACTGTAAAGCCATCTTCTCATTTGGGGACCCCACACTCATATTTGTTACAGTTCACCTTTTCAGGAGTGTGGGTTGTCCATTAAATAAAGTCAACAAAGACCCCGTGTTAGACTCCGTACGTGGTGTGAATGTCATAACTTCTACATCATATTTTAGTGCATTTCGCTCAGCAGTATTAACTCCCGCCCACACCAGCATCCCCAACTTGCCGGGCATAAAGTACCCTCCCAAAAAGGTAAACTTTCCCTTGAAACAACACATCACCCCAGCACCCCAAGAGGGGAGGAGGGGGGGGGGGGGAAGAAGGCGGGGGTTCACCCTGTAGAGGGGGGGGAGATGAACCACTAGGGGCTCCAGACCTGCCCATACATCTCCCTACTTTCACCCACTGACATCCCAGCGGTAAGCTAGGTAGTCAATTGTGGGACGGAGATGACTGTCCGAGCAATATAAACATAGCATACTTTGACAAAAAGGAAAAACAGTATTGTACATCACCAATGCAGTTCGTTTCTCTGCTTTAGAACAGTCTGATGAGGAGGGCCCTCGGGAGATACAATCACAGGGTGATTTAGTCCTGTCGGGAGAGAGGAGAGTTCGATCTGGACCTACTGCCAGAGTCTTTTTCCCTGGAGGATGCCTGCCTGTTACATTTCAGATATTCTTCAGCCTGCTGCGGAGATATAAAAAAGTGTTGCTTCCCACGATGAGTAATCTTGAGTTTGGCCGGCTAAAGCATTGCGTAGGAAATTTCCAGGGACTGCAGTTTCTTCTTCACACCAGAGAATTTGCGTCTCGCCTCCTGCACCGTAGGGGTAAAATCCGGGTAGAATGACAGCGTTGTGTTTTCAAATGTTACTTGACGTTTTTAACGAGCTAGGCGGAGTACCGTGTCCCGGTCCCGATAATTTAGGAAGCGAGTGATGGGCCGGGGTGATGCACCAGGAGGGGGGCGGGTGCGTTGAGAAGTAATCTCTGCCAAATAGATCGGCCACCAGTTTTTCAATTAAGTCCTCCATTCGCCCAGTGTTGGTCGTCTCTGCAAGGCCCAAGATGCGCACGTTGTTCCTTCGGTAACGTGCCTCCAAATCCTCGTTCTTGTCGGCTATTATTTTGAGTAGCTTGTCCATCTGTGTGATCTGGCGGCCACTAGTTGTTGCGGTGTCTTCCAGGTCAGATATTCTGCTCTCTGCTTCCTTCAAGCGGGTATCATGTTGGCCCAGTTTTGCTACGACGGTGTCCATTCTAGTATTTAGCGCATCTATCTTAGAGTCAATAGACGTTAGGCTTTGTTTCATCCCCAGAAGGAGTGATTTCCAGTCTTCATCTGGTTGGCCTCCGCTCCTGAAGGTGCATGGTCAGCAGTTTGGGTTCCAGGGGTGGTCTTGGATTCAAATGGTAGTTTGGCCTGTTTGGCGTCATTTCGCCCCATTTTGCGCCACTGGTTAGCGGTCTGCAGGGGAGGAGGAGGCGAGGCTGGCACCTGGTTTACGCGACTGTGTGAGAGTCTGGGGACCGGTGTTGGCGGGTAAGAGTAGCCGGTAGCTGTCTGATGAAGGCTCGAGAAAGGCTCAACACGGTGGCAGATGAGGCAGAGCGCTATATCGGCCTTTCTGGGCCGGAACAACGACTTTGAAGCTGTGCTGGGGGAAGGAGCTCTCTGAATGGAGAAAAGGGCGGAAAAGCGTCCAAAGAGTACGCCACCCCCATACACAGAGCGGGCCCAAAGCGCTCCCGGCGGTCCCAACTTTATTGCGGCCTTCAGTGGGGAATCGCGCTATTGTTGTGGCCTTTAGATTACTATCATACAGCAAGAAGCCCTCCAGGTGAGCGGAAACCGGGTCCCGGCAGGAACGTGACAATTGAGCTGGTATCTGCAGGGGGGGCAGTCATGACGGGGAGCTGGCTCCGCAATCCAGGCAGTGCGCCGCGATGCCAAGGGGGTCAGTACATACCTCGTGCACAGCCTCAGTCCGCAAGGGAGGTGTAATGGCGTGGCGGGAGACAGGATCTTCACTCTCCCGACAGCGAATGCGGCGGGCCCCAGGCATCCGGGAGGCAGGTCAGCAAGAACGTCTGGTATGTGCGCCGGAACTATACTGGTGGCGGCAGTGAGGGACTCCGGGCAAAGCAGGACACGTCTCGTAATCCCGGCACCCGCGACCCTGCAGGCAGTAGGCGGGCAGAGTCTAGGCCCCAGACCGCGGCCTCAGGTGGTGATCCCGGCCGGTCGGAAGGTCGCGGCGACCAGGTTGTCCCTCCGCAGTCCGGGGGAAGAGAGCGCAGCTGCGCCGTCAATCCGGGGTACCAGGCAGTCGCAGGGCCCGTGGTGGCGAAATTGCAGGTGATGAGGGCAATTGTGTGTATGCAGCACGACTCGCCCGGTAGGCCCCAGACCCCGTCCTAGCGTTGAGATGTCAGCCGGGCCGCGGGCCTACAAGGAGCAGGTTGCAGCCCGCCTGCGAGTTGAGGCGGCGTTATCTCAGTCCCGGCAGTAGATAGAGCGGCATGCGTGGTATCGGAGGTCTTCTCTCCGTCTCAGGAATCCATCGGTGATGCAATGGGCCAGGTTTGTACACATTAGGATGGCATGAAGGATGTGGTAGTGCTCAGACGGGCCGGAGCCTCACTAAAGTGCGGCCATCTTGGTCTGGCGCCACCTAGCACCCCAGGGCTCAAAAGCATTTACAATTGTTTTTTATTGACGAGGTTTCGGCTTTATTTTCCACTATCTCTTGGCTCAACCCTGTGGCTCCCACAGAGCTCAGTGTCTCATGCCCTGTGGCTGCGACAGAGAGTATTCTCAGGACATGATGTACTTTTTAATGTTCTGCAGTTTTTATGATCTTGACAGACCATTATTTATTATCCCTATCCTGAAAAAGGCTGGTTTCAGGAGGGTTAAACCAGCTTTTATCTTTTTACAACTTCTTTGTGCTGGTACTGTTTTGTACACTCTTTATTTTTTAAGGGCAGCCCTAAAACATCAGGTCAAGTTGTGATTAATATCTGCACTTTAATCTATGTATTTTAATTCTAAACCCAGTGTAATTTGATGTATTAACAGTTGTTCACCTGTATTATGGAACACGATTTTAATCAGGTTTGTTTGACTTTTATGGTTTTACCAATAAAACCGAATAAAGTTTGTTGATGATGATGGAAAAGTTTCTAAGTGTGGAGTTTGAAAACCTAAAGAATCTCTTTGGATTTGCACTAACTAACAAAAACGATTTTACTTATCTGTTTACAGGAAATGTGACAGACTAGTATCCAGGTATACTACTCTGAGTAAGAAAAGTAATCTCAAAAGTAACTTACCTGTAATTTTACTGAAAAGTCCATTCCAGTCTATACTGTATTAACAAAGTATTGCATTTCTCTGAAACCATACTATAAGTCAAACCAAAGTGTATATACAATTTCAATTCAAACTGTTTACAAACTGCATTACTACTGTAAAGTATTTATTGCTTACCTGTGCCAGGCTTGCTTGGTTCTAGAAAATAAAATCACTAAAAGAGTATTTTCATACAAAAACAATTGGTTTGAAATTCAGTCTTTTAGTGTGTTAAAATCATTTGCTGACTGAGTGTGTACAACAAATGCTTAACACTATCCTCTATACTGCCTTACTGCTCGACCACACTACCACCACAAATAGAGAGTGTGACCTCTGCCTACCTTTGGAGTTCCACTGGACTCTGTGCACACTAAACCTCACTTTGGTATAGTATATACAGAGCCAGCTTCCTACATTGGTGGATCAGCGGTGGGATATACTACTTTGCATTTGTTGGACTACCTGGTTATCACCTGATCACACAACAGAACTCTTAAATTGTCTTTAGAATTCTGATTTTTTAAATTGGCAATTTTTTGCAAAATTACCAAAAGTCTTATTAGGGCCTAAGTTAAGTTCCTTTAGAATTTTAGAAAACTAAAAGTCACTGTAGCTAGGGTTAGAAGTTTTTTTTTTTTAACAATGAACATGAACCCAATGCCATAGAAGACTTGGTTGAGCAGCTCAACCTCACCCCTTACCTTCACATGTTTGACCCGGCTACACCTTAGGGCCTCCGATGGTTCTGGCCCACATATACTATCTTGTTTTCACCTTTGTGGATCAGATACGGTATGCTACTCGTATGAGGACCATGTGTCCCCTCTCCGTTATTGATGTAGGCATCATCTATACCTTTATCTTAGATATAAAGTCAATGGACTGGGTCCTAGTTTGAGAACTTAACATGAACACACACCCCTTGATGTGACCTCGTTTGTTAGACTTTTTACCACTGTTATGGACACGCCAGGATACAGACATTACCTTATTATTATTACCAACCTCTAATTTTAATGTATAAGTCTAATTAGCGGAATCAACATGGTGAGCGACTCTGTTGATGGTTCAGTCGGATCATACACATTGATCTTATGTAATATCTTTGAGTCCTGGTTGACCAGGCATTTCACCTGAGTGAAGTGTGATGGTGCACATTGGTGTAGTGATATTATTTCTCTGTTTGATATGTTGTTTTTACTACTTGTTTACAGGGCCCTCTGACCTATCATACTGACTGTCATTGCTATGGATTGATGGTCAAGAATTGAGGCCGGAGTATAATTTTTCTATATTTTATTCTTTGCACTATATGCCAGCAGAGTGACCTAAAATCCTGGTCCTGATGAATGCCTTGAACTTAATTGTCACGTAGGCAGACACATGTTGACCACATAATGGGGTATACATCCATAACCCAAGTTTTCACACTTTGCGGGCTCTTATCGTGATGAAGCCTGTTCTTAAAATGGCGGCTTAAATGCATTACAACGACTGGCCATTCCGATTACAGTGATTTTGAGAAGTAGTGATTGTGTATCTGTGCATTCGTTGTTGACTGATGTGTGCCATAGTGGCGGGCCCCTTGATGACTGCCCGTTTGTTGAGACCAGTCCTGAGGCTGGCAGCACGCTCCGGAGGGGAGAGTGGCAACAAAAGCTCAATGCCTGACCCTAAGATGGTGGTTGCGGTCGAAGGCGGCGCCATCAAAGTATAACTCTGGAACCACCCAAGGAACTAACCTTAATCCAACTGAACGCACACCTGATGAGGTATTTGCCGCATTTTAAAAAACTTTAATAGGGGCTCTGCAGATGTTCGTTTAAAGCGTTTTGCCTGTCCTTAAAATGGCAACTGTACGAGCAACACGGAGCTCCTCCTTCCAGCCTGGTGATTTGGTGCTTTGTAAATATGGCGCCAGCCAAGTGGGAAGAGGCAATCCCATTAAACCCTTTTACAGAGAGGGCCTTTCTCTTCCAGCTTGACTCCCTGAAATGGCCCCCATAACTATGCCCTTGTCCAAAGCACTCCTACTCTCCTTGTTGGGGATGGATCTGGCATCTTTGCCCTGGAGTCTCAGAGGCCCCTCTGAGAGAGTCCACAGTGACAAGGGTGTCACACATAGTGGAGGTCTGGGACTGCTCCCCTTACCACTGGGAGCCGTCTCCTACCCTGCCATACTTCAGACACTGTGTTCCGGCTGGGTTTCCTACACCCTCCCCACCTCTTCCTTCTTCATTCCTCAGAGTGTACCTGTGACCAAAGCACTCGTCTCCCCTTGTTGGGAAGGGATTCAGCATCTTATGCCCTGGACTCTCAGCGACCCTGCTGAGAGAGTCCACCGTGAAAATGGGGATCAAACAAAATTGAGGACTGAGAATTATCCCTGTCCCACCCAGCCGGACGTCAGACACAGTTACTTCCCTGTCTCCACGCTGTGTCCCCTACCCCCTCCACCTCCGCTTCCCTCCTTCATTCTTTGGCTACCTCCCCTTTTCCCTTCCTCTCTCACCTGAATTCCTCTCCACCTGCCTGCTTTGTCTATCCTTATGCCTATGCTCCGCTCAATTCTCCCTCCCCTCACCCTTTTACATTACCCCCCTACCCCTCATTAACCTAAAAATGTAACTTGTAACTGTTGTACCTTCTATAACAATGTATAATTTGTAACCTATGTAACTCTCCTCATGTAAAGCGCTTTGATACCTCCGGGTCTAGCCAGCGCTATATAAAACCCAAGTAAATAAAAATAAATAAAACCATGGATCACAATGCTTTTATCGTCTATACCGTAGGCGAAACATAAAGTTGTTGCTCCCTTGGATTTAGTTTTAATACACTTTTATTTTCTGTTGCACTCTGTCCCCTTGAGTTACTGAAATTATACGTGCTTTGTACACACAACACTCCGGCTCCTTCCCTTCTGGGTAAGTTGTAGCCCACACTGGGTACCTTGCGGTCCCAGTGTGTTGGAGGAACCCAATGATGAAGCATGTCACCCTCGGTTGAGTGAGTGTTTTCTTCCAAAACGCAGATGTGCCCTTCCCTGTCACAGCCTTTTTCTGAGTCGCATATTGCTACCCTATATCCTGTGTGAGTAATGATTCTTAGAAGTAATTTAGGATAGATTTTTCTTTTGTGTAGCATAATCTTCCTCCTGACCCCCTTGTGTGAGAAATGCAAGAAATGCTTAACACTGTCCTCTGATACTGCCTTACTGCTCGACCACACTACCACAAATGGAGAGTGAGATGCTATCTAACTTTACCTCTGCCTACCTTTGGGGTTCCACTGAACTATGTGCACACTATACCTCACTTTGGTATAGTATATACAGAGCCATCTTCCTACAGTGAGTCCCCTTGTCCTTGCTGGTCCCGACATTGCACATAGCAATTGCTTTGCACCTTCTTCGATGTCTACGTTGGTTGCAGCAGGCAAGGCTTTTCGGTGCTCCCGAGGGACACAGATACCTCTGCTCTCGACATCCAACGTGGTACAGCTCATGCACTGCTCATGATCATGGTCTTCCTCAGCTTTGCATGGTCCTCACAGCTGCACAGTCAAGGTCCTGGTCAACTCTCCTGCAACACTCGACATCCGTGGGCATTCGTCTTACCGTCAACTCTCCTGCAACACTCGATATCGGTAGGCATTCGTCTTCTAGGTCTCCGGGTCACCCTGCTTGCAGGTGCTTCTCTTCATGAATCCACCTTCGGATTCCACCAGACACTTTCTCCTTCTCAAGCAGTGGCATCTTCTTGAAGTGCTCCATTGGGTTTGACTGCGGTTTCTGACACTAATTCACACCTATGCACCCAGCTTCCCTGGTGTAGGTAACGTGGGTACTAGGGTATTCACGGGTGGAGTGGCTCTCCAACTTTCTGCCTTCCACTGGGTTTCTTCAAGGTCCACTGGGAAGGGTCCTTTTCCTTTCAAATTGAAACCGGGACTTATACGTTGATTTGTACAGGGAACGCAGTCCTGTTCCCACTCTGCACACGATCCCCGTGGGGCTCCTAGTCTCTCACCTTGGGTGGTTCCTTGAGTCTCCAGCACTTCTACGTCCTCTAGACGTTGTCTTGACATGAGTTGTGGTTTCTTATACCACTTTCTTAGTACAAGTTCTGGTCCTCCTCGCACCCCCGGAGTCCACTGTGTATTTTGTGCTATTTACTTGATTTCCTTGCAAAGTATTGTGTGCATTGTACATATCTCCGGGTAGAAGATATTTGAAGATGTTAGAGAGTATCATATATCAAATACATATTTTAATAAATACCTTGTGTGTTTCTTTTTCACTTAATCTATACATATAAGATTGCATTCTGGTAAAACAAGCTGCTTTACTCTCCTTCTGGACTAAGCCTGAAGGCTGCTTTCCACAGCTACCACTTGGAAAGCTTTCTACTGTTGTCTAAGACCTCTTAAATCATCATATGGGTTGTCTGGACTGGTGCAGGGTGCCCACTTACATTAGCGGACATCATATAGTAGGCCGGCCTTTCACAGACAGGCAGTGCGAACAAAGCCCGGATTGCTTGGCTGTATGGAAAAAGCCCTAAGCAATAGCTGATGGTTTAAGGAAGCTTTCATTATTAGTGAAAGAAGGATTATGGCATACTACCGACTTTGGTAAGGCGGAGCTGCTATTACCTGTGCCGAAAACCCTTAAGATGATGCCGCACGATCTCCCCTTGTCCAGACTGAGACCGCAAACCGACCTCATACCTCCTTTCTGATTCATTAGAGCAGCACAGTAGAGCATTTGAGGGAGTGGTGGGCTAAGCTTGAGGTATGGTACTGTGTACAAGTGGTGAGATAGTGAGGTATGTTAAGATGCAGGAGTGTGCAGGATTGAGTAATGCTTTGTGGCATGTGAGGGTATGAAGAGCCAAGTCATTAAAGTTAGTTTATTTCATGCTCAAATGGGCTGCTTGAGTATGGTAGAATGTATGAACATCAATGAGTCAAATTGAAGTCTGTTAGTCTGTAGGTGCCTGTGTTTGGCTCATAAAGGTTAGATGTACGAGCACATGCCCGGGTCAGTGATTACAGTGAGGTGGGCTAGTTTGGTTTTATAGTGTTCAAGACGGCTTGCACTGAGCTCAGTAGGACACAGTGGGTTGTGTTTGTGGCTCAGATAGGGTAAGGGATGGATGTGTGATTGGTTGAGGAATTGTAGACTGTAATGTGCTGAGCGAAAGAATGTTGCTCTTTCAAAACCGTTCAAGAATCTCAGCCTTGGTGCTTGTACATACATCACTGTAGCAAACAAATATTTCAGTCTCTTTCTGATATAATTGGAAGGGCTGGGCTGGCTGGTTATTAAGCTTCTGTCTGCATTTCCAACAGAAAGTGCCTCTGGTCTCAGCAGAAACTGTCTGGGGTGATAGTAAGGGGCAATGGGCCCTAAGGGGCACGAAGCAGCAGAAATCACATTTGCTGCAAAAACGTGTTTAGTAAATGATACCTGCCTATCATCCCTTGTTGAAAGTAGGAATTATTGATGATGACACAGACGTATCCACAGATTGTGCTGTAACGTTTGTTATCGAGCCAACTTTGCAAGAAAGCATCACTTGTTTCCAGAGAAGGCGGTCTGTGCTGAGCATTTTATTTTCCCTTACAGGACACTACTCCAGATGAGCTCCTCTGTGGTGTCATGGCTGCTGTCCTCAAGGATGTCCACCTAGACGCAGCGGAACTGGGTGATGTTTGTGTAGGTATGTACTTCCTTACCCCAAACTTGCTACATTGCAAGTTCGGATCCCTTATGCTTTTGACTGGTGTTTTATTTATACAGGAGTGTGTAGAAAAAGTGTTAAAAATAATCTTTGCCATTTCGAAACACTATTGGAAATTGTAGTGGAAAGTACTTCCTGTGTATGTTAAACCTCCTTGTCCTATTGCATATTTCTGCCAAAGTAGACATGGTCAGAAACATTATTTAAGAATTTTTCTAGTGCAATGTGGCCTTCACGATTAAAAACATTAAGTAACATGGTTTGATATTATAATGCAGAGTAAATGGGAGTAGTAGGGTGGTGCTGTATCTAATGTGTGGATTTGCACATTCAGTTAAGTTCGTCTATAATATGCCTCCCGACAGAGGTGCATCATATTTCTTTCAGGTTTGTTATACTCCACAGAATTTCACCAAGTTGCAGCTTATTGTATCTCTTTAATGCTTTTGCTGCATTGGTACATGTACCCTGTTACATATAGGTGGACAGTGTCCTGTTTACATGGATCAGGATGGGACAGGTGTCATAGGAGGACATTGGTGACTCTTTAATTGATCCGAGTGTGGCTGTTGGGTTGTTTGGATTAGAAATAATGAACCGTTTATGAATTTAAATTTTAAACAACAACTTTGGCATACCTTACTATTAGAAGGTACTCGACTGCTTCCTCAAGGAAATGCAGCAACTAAAAGAGCCAAAGGCAGGCATTTTCAATCTTTGCACTTATGATCTTGACAGCATCCCAATTGTTAGACCTGACATTCTTAGGGTGGCCTCTCCCCAGAATGTTTGCCTTTAACACCTGTTTTTGCTGATTCTTTTTGTTGGCCTTAGGACTCTGAAACGCTACCACTTCTAACCAGTGCTAAAGTGAATGGGCTTCTCCCCTAAACATGGTGACATTGGTGTATACCTGATTGGCATATTTTATTTACTGGTAAGCCCCTTGTAAAGTGGTATAACATATACTCGGGCCTGTAAGTCAAATGCTACTAGTGGGCCTGCAGCACTGATGGTGCCACCCACACCAGTAGCCTTTTAAATCTGTCCCAGGCCTGC
Organism: Lissotriton helveticus; assembly: GCF_964261635.1. NCBI lineage: Eukaryota > Metazoa > Chordata > Amphibia > Caudata > Salamandridae > Lissotriton > Lissotriton helveticus. Next base: position 256,745,459 of record NC_136071.1, read on the forward strand.
CACTGCAGGGCCTGTGTATGCAGTTTGCTGTCAATTCGTCTTGGCATTTAAAACTACTTGCCAAGCCTTAACCCCCACTTTCATTACATATGTCACTTCTAAGGTAGGTCAGATGTACCCCTAAAGGGCAGGGTGTCATGTAAGTAAAAAGTAGGACATGTGTGTTTGATCTTCACATGTCCTGGTAGTGACAAACACCCAAATTCATTTTTAACTACTGTGAGGTCTGCCCCTCTCGTAGGCTAACATTGGGAATTCCGTAACATACTTTTAAGCTGTAATTCCTGATCCTGGAGGCATGGCTGTTTCATATCTTTGAAATGGTAATGAAAACATCATCCTAACTGATGAAGTTGGATTTAGCATTACTGTTTTAGAAATGTCACTTTTGGAAAGTGGGCTTTTATCTACACTTACTGCTTTGTGGGCCGGACAGCCTTTCTCCAATTCACGTCTAGTGTGGGTGACAGCTACACTTTGTGCATTCCCTCCAGACAGCCACCACACAGGAATGATTGGTGTGTCAGAGTACCATCTACAAGCATCTGCCTTCTGATGGCCTTGCCTGGGCATGATGGAAGGGAGGGGCTAACACTTCACTTTAACCACTTGGATGCTAAGGTGTTTTATGGCTCCGCATGCAATTTCCATTGAAATCAATGGAAACTCCATGACGAGTTACCCTTGTCATTAGCACTGAAGGGGTTAATAGACCGTGTACTGCCCACAAGGACTAATTAACCCCCCCCCCCCCCCACACACACACACAGAGATAGCCTGGCAGACAGAACTGGGTTGAAGGGTATACTTGCACTCTTCGGAGAGCTGCTTTGATGGAGTCTGGATTCTTAAATTTCAAACGTCTGGTATAATTATCGTACAAACCCCACCATTGGTTATTTGGACCTTTTCTAGTTGAAGAAGAGAGAAAGTAAGGAGCTAGCATGTACATTCATTTCCATACACAGTGAAGACCAACGGGGCTCCACAGGAAAAAACAAGGCGTGGAAGTAAGTTTAAAAGGGATTTTATTAACAGATTATTTCAACTCAAATCATTAGCTCATTAAGTATTTACATTTCAGCATCATCACTACTGATTAATTGATCAAGGAATCGATATTTCAAGATAACATAAAATGGGACATTAACCAGAATTACTGAAAGAATACAATATATGCAACAAGTGTGTTCCATAAAGGAAACCACTAATCCAATTAAAGAAGACTGGGTCGCGAAAAGGAAGTTGGTTGGGCAAATAAGCTAAGGTGTCAGCTTCAGAAATCCAAAGAAATGTTTTTGATGAGAAAATAAGAATGCTTCGCATGAAGCCTTTACACTCTGGCAATGGAGATCAGCAGAGGTGAGAATATTCTTTTCAGTTTGAAGCCAGCAAACATCCTTGTGGCTCACAAGAGTGTGAATGAGAGACTGAGTCCTTATAAATCCAACACCTAAAGCCCCCTACAGAAAGTTGTTGTAATAATTTGCGTTGTAATGGTATGCGTGGTAACAGAGCAGTCGTTGTACTGACTGCGTTGTAATGGCACCGTCTTGTACCGTCGGCGTTGTACACGCTTTTTCCCCCCACTCTTATGTCCCAGGGACCTAATATTTGTGTAGCCACCCCTTTGGGCTGTTTAACCCTTGATTTTACTCCTCTGCTGTAGGATAATGTTCCCACTTTTAACAGTTTTGCCCCATTAGGCTCATTTTCTTATATGCTTTTAATTTGCCCCGTTAGGCTCATTGTGCGACTGTCCAATTGCAATGCGAACAGTTCAGATGCTTGCATTATCACCTAATCAGGTGAACTCTGGCCCAGTTTCTTTTCAAAGCTGGAATGTTGCTGGTCTCGCAAGTAAAAAGGACAAACAAGGCTTTCGAGGACTTTGTAGCCAAGTGTAACGTTGTGTGTTTACAGGAGACGTGGGATACAACTCCTGTATTTTTTCCTAATGGTTCCTTTTCCTTTTCAGTCCTGGCTGTTCCTACCAGTCATGGGAGGGCAAAGGGTGGTCTTTTAATTTTTGTTTCAATAAAACTTAAACGGACAATGTCTAAAATTAATACTGGTTCATCATATTTGGCGGCTGGCTTGTTGAAACCCGCGAACTCTCCTAGCTTGTTAATTGCCAATTTTTACAATACTCCCTCCCCGACCGGAATAACAAGTCATGTTGTGCGCTTCAGGGTTTCTTTGATTCCCTGCCTAAATCCTACCTAACTTGCTCCCTGTTTGAATCGGTGTTTAAATCTATCTAGTGGTGGTAATTACCTTTTTATGGATTCTTTGCATCTTTCGCACACTCTGAGGGAGATCGTTTAGATTCCTTCCTGGCAGAGTATTACCTGGTTTCAACCTTGGCTCTTGACTTTGCTCTATCATCGGAAGAATACACTCCTTCTTTTGTTGACTGGGGTGCTAGCGTTATTATTGACTTTTTTTTATTTCTTACCTTCTGAACAAAATCTTGGTTAAATTCAAGGTAACTTGGAGTACCTGAGTGACCACAATCCTCATAGTCCTTTTTCGCGGGAACTTTAGGCAAAAGTCCCGATTTCATTTTGACGGCAATTGAAATGGTGTACAGTGTTACCTGAAGCTTTCCATGGAGATCAATTTAGGACTTGTTCTACTTAGATTGATGTATGCCTTAACGATGATTCCCCCACTACTACTATTGTTAATTCTTTCAACGTCATCAGTTGTAGTGTATAGACTGTGTTAATGGGCAAGGAGTACATCCACAATCCCAGACGCTATAAATTGTTCGATAATAATTGCTCTAGGGCTCGCCAAGGTCTTCTGCAGGCACTTCAGTCAGTCCCCAGAGAGCATAAATGGGTCTCTATATGTTGTGCCACATATAAGAGCACTATAGAGGACCAGATGCGTTTTTGGAAGTGGAAATTTGTGAACAGCTGCTTGCTGCTACCCATCTGAGAGACAGCACTAAGTTTTTGGAAACTGCATATCACCCAATCTTAAGGTCAGCTGTTGAACCTGCACTACAGTCTATCATTCAGTCTAGGACTTGGGTCGAACACTTTTAAATAATTTATGATGCTCCCAACTCCTCTCGCCGGCCCGCCTGAATATGCATATGCCCCCATCACCTTTGTACTAGATGAGGTTAGTGATGCCAATGCCATTCAAATGCTACAGTCTAATAAGGCCCCCAGTCTAGATGGCATTCTGCTTGACCATTTCAATTCTTATATAGACTTTTGGGAACCTGTTTTGTCTCTCTATTTGAACATGATTGTGCAATTGTCTATTCTGTACACCTATTCCTCTTCTGTGATTGACGCTGGAGGGTCCACTGAGGATGCATCTTGGCTCTGTTTTGGTTTACACTGTACATAAATAGCTTAGAAAAATTGCTGATTTGGCCAGGGAGCGATGCGCCCAAATTTGGTTCTCACCAGATTCCCACATTACTTTATGCAGACGATGACGACCGCTTTAGGTTTAGACCTCCTCTTAAGCCGATTTGTGGAATTCATGGATAATCTTGACTTTGTACCAATTTTACAAAGTAATAAGCCATGGTAATTGGACCTTGGTCTACCAAGACTAGACCACATTGCAATAAAGGTAATCTCCTTCAGCATGTCGCTGTTTTCCCTTACCTGGAAGTCTTGTTCAACTCCTCTCTATTCTGGTCTCCCCTGAAAGCCTCTAGAGGACATATGTTCTCGAGGAATATTACTTCCTTATTTGAATTCGCGCCTAGACTGGGGCATACGTTGATCAAGGCCACGTTAAAGGTTTATAGTGCAAAGTGTGTTACCATTGCAGCATGTGGGGGGTTGCAAACGCACCCTCGCTTCATGTTTTAGAGAATAAGTTTTTGATTGGACTTCTTTCTCTCCCCCAACAATCATCCTCTATTATTGTCATGAGGAACTTGGCATTGGTTATGTAGAGGCCATCTTGTTGCTACAACCCTTCTCCTTTGAATTTCTGTGTTAGACAAGTCCTGCCAAATATTTTAATCGCTTAATTTTAAAAGACTGTTTGTGCCTTGATCACATGATTAGCATTCTGTGGCTTAGTTACTTAAAGGACCGCTTTACAAAGCTGTGGCGACCAGATTTTTTTTATCACCCTGAATTATTAGCTACAGACGACCACTCTTGGATCAAGAGTGCCTTTATGAATTGGAGGTCAAGTGTGAGATCCTTCTGTGGCCAAGGAAAAAACTCCTGTCAGATCTTATGTACCCATACAGACAACTCTTTTAATCGACCCATACTTTACAACATGCCTGATCTTCATCGGTTTATGTAAATACGTTTCAGATTAATTTTATTCCATCATCTGATAGCAGTCCCCTGTGGCAACTCCTTTGGCCCAGCTCCCATCCCATTTAGCTGTGATAATCATTCACTTCGGGATACCTTGCACTTTATTATGTTTTGGACTTTTTAAAAAAGACTGCGAAAGTCTTTTATTGCACTTTTGTTTGTTGATATATATTTTGCACAAGTTTGCCCGCTCTGTTTCATTTAATGATCCTACCTGATGTGTTCACTTATTTTAACGTGGCCCTCTTTTTATCAGGGCTGTTCAAATGCGAAAGATTTTATTCCGATACATGATGTGTTTTCTCCCGATAAGTCATTGTGATGGCCATACATGTATTTTAACTTTTTCATATTTTATTTCATGATGTTTTAGCTGCTATATTTGTGTGTTCCCTTATGGTTTTTATGGTGAAACCGAATAAAGATATTTGATGATAATGACAATGACTACTGTGCTGAAGGGGGCGTGGCTTGGGCGCCGATGGGGATGGCGGCGTGAGCCAGTAGCTCCGCGCCCGATCCCAGCATTTATCCTGTTTATCCCTCCTGAACGCCACTTTCGAGGCTGACGAACTGAGGGGAACACCAGGGGAAGCTGAGGCGGTCCCTGCCGGCGAAGCGGTGGACCCGGTGGCGCTAGCAGGGCTGTTTGAAGCTTGAAGGAACCGCGCCCTGATTGCAAGATGGCGGCGGTCCCAAACGGAGAAGTAGAGCGGCGGGGAGCGGAGATGCGGAGACGCATGGCAGGACTGGATTAACGGCACGGAGGGACGGAGACGCGGGAGACATTCCCACCGGAGCCCGAAGGAAAGGTTCTGGGGACAGGTGGAACCCCGCCGTGGCTCCAGAACGCAGCGTACGGGGACGGGGCAGTGGCTTCCTAAGATGGCGGCCGCAAGGCGACTGTTCTAAGCACCGAAGGCGGCCCGCAGGGATCGCTGCGGAGAGGAGACTGACTGCCGCCTACTGCGGCGTTGAGGCAAAGGAGAAGCTGCATCAGGCGGAGACGGCCGGTGGTCGTCGGCACATACCGCTTGCGGGCTGGGACCGGTTGGCGGCTTCCGGCAGGGGAGCCGGCGAAGACTCTGTGCCCCTGAGGAGAGCGGTGAACAGCGGACGACACAGGGGGCAGGCTGGAGACGGTGGGCTGCGGGCCGCTGAAAACCCCGTCCCGGTGAGAGCGGCACGAAGGGCTTGGACCCGGTGGGGTGAATGACGGTGATGAACGGGGCGGGGGCGCAGATTGATTGCGCTGCCCGGATTAACGGAAGGAGGACACTCGGCGGCACGGGATGGTGGCACTAGATAAGCGGCATTGTTGGACCGCCCTGGGCTGATTCCTGCTCTACACGAACATAATAGCTATCCCCAAGCTGAATTGTAGCGACTCTGAGTGGGACCTCTGCTGATCGCAAGCCGAGGAGGTGCACCAGAGAGCATGGAGTTCATACGCCATTGGCCCCCACTTCAAGAGCGGCGAAGATCTACTAAGGAGGTTAAGCTGGCCACCAGAGCGGAGGGCGCGCTGGGCTGTGCGACCCGCTGAGACTAAGGAGCTTGGAGTCCTTGCGCTCGGATTGCTGAGGGCCGGGTAGGCTTCTGGCCGGGATCCTGTGGAGGACAGCAGTGCGGCTGTGAGGTGCAAAGGGTTGGCATGAGAAGTTGGGTGCTTGGAGAGGAGTAACACCCGGACTGCAACTACCTTGAAGGCCTGAGAGGTGGTTCATCGGCCGAGGCTGGTGCAGAGAAGGGCTGTGGATAGCTCGAGTACCTGGAGTGGGGCCGGTGGGCGGAAGGGCAGTCGGGGGAGCAGCAGATAGTTGGCTGAAGAAGTACTGGCCTGGCGTCGCACGACTGCGAAGAGCGTTGAAGATACCTGTGGCGGAGGCGGGGGCCCTAATGACCGGGATGGCCTCGAATACTAGAGGGATGGCGCAGAAACCGGGACAGGATCAAGCGAAAGGGCTGGAGGATGACGCTAGTGTTACAATCGATCTGGAGGGAACAGCACGGGAATTGAGGCTGAACAAACGCCTAGATGGGATACTTGATGCCATAACTGCGACCAAAGAGGCCCTACATCAGGACATTGCTCAGGTCGCAACAGGACTGGGTCTCTTAAGAGCTGATCATTCCAAGCTGGCGGACAGGGTGAAGGAGAATGAACTACTGCTTCAGGATCTTAAGCCGGCGGTGGTCACGGTGGAACATAAGCTAAATGATGTGCTAGATCGCCTGGCAACACTGGAAAAGAGGGCGGAGGATTCCGAAAGTCGTAATCGGAGAAGCAACGTGCGAGTGGTAGGCCTGCCGGAAAAGGCGGAAGGGGATGATGCGGTAGCCTACATGGAGAACTGGTTCAAGACGGTAGTGGCCCCGGAGGGCCTGTCCCCCTTTTTCTCCTTGAAAAGGGCGCATAGGGTTCCGGCCCGGCCTCCCCTGCCGGGTCGCCCGCCTCGGCCGGTGGTGATCAAGGTACTGCACTTTAGGGACAGAGACTTGTTGATACAGCGGGCACGCTCGATGGGACCTTTTCAGGTGGAGAATAGTGCGGTCACGATCTTCCCGGACTACACCCAGGAAGTTCAAAAACGCAGGGCTTCATACCTGTCTGTGATACGTTTCGAGTGATTCTGGATGGAACTACGCACTTCTTCCAAACTCCTGATGAAGTGTGGACTTGGCTTGAGTCATACAGGGCCGGCACGGATCGTAGAGGAAGGAGTGAGCGAGGAAAGCAGAAGCCTACCCAGGTGCGCAAATCGCAGCGCATCCGCAAGCGCAACAAAACCCAGAAGACGCAGCAGGGGAACCAAATGGCGGCGGATAAAAGAGGGGCTCTGGTGGCGACGGCAGTGATCACAGGCTCACAACAAGAGGGGCAGCCGATGGGCTCTGACTCAGAGGATGGAGAGGGGAAATCTGGTGCGGACCTCTCGGATGCAGACAGTCCTGGGGGACCGCTGGTTACTCCCCAAACAGCTGATGGGATTTTTAATGAGTGACACAGCAGGGAGTGGACTATGCTTGGCTGACCCTGACGGTACTACTGAACTGGTAAACTAAATAACTGCTGGTACTGTGGCGCACTATCGCCTGGGGTCATGGGCTCGGGGTGGGGGCGAAGCCTGCCTCCTGTTGGCCCTGGACCACCCTCCTATTGCCCTTAAGGCCGTCTGTAGTGGCGACTACAGAATAGTGTTGTGTGTGTTGTAATGGAAGTTTGGATGGGGGCTGATACTGTGTTATTGGGTCCTGTTCTGGGGGGGTGGGGCGGGGGAGTTGGTGAGGGAGTTTTGTGTGCGGGGTCAAGCTGCTGTGCTGTGGGCGTTCGAGAGCGGTTGTTGGGGCGAATGAGGGACAATCGCAATGGGGGAATTACCTGATTTAAAATGTCTCACATGGAACGTCCGTGGCCTTCGAACAATGTCAAGACGGTATAAGGTGCATGCATACTTGGTGAGACGTGGAATTCAGATTGCAATGTTGCAAGAAACACATCTCACCAGACAGGAGTGTATTGCTCTGCAGAGGCGTTGGCGGGGCCAGGTATTTGGCACGGCCTATTCAGCATATGCGAGAGGGGTGCTGATATGGGTGAGGGCGGGAATCCGCTTCCAGGCCTCGAACCATTTAGTGGATCCTGAGGGTAGATTTGTGGCAGTGGAGGGGAGATTGTTCGGCCGTGATGTGGTTTTGTGTAGTGTGTATGCCCCGAATGTGGACCAGGCCCGCTTTCTTGAGGGACTAACCGGGTCCTTAGCTCACTATCTGGCGGGACCGGTGATACTGGGGGGTGACTTCAATTCCATTGTATTATTATTATTATTATTATTGTGTCTTTTATAAAGCGCACAGCTACCCCAACGGGGTGTCCTGGCGCTAATTGATTGTAATGGGGTCCCTACAGAAAGAAACCTAAGACAAGCAGTTACCGGCAAAAGAGGAAGGTTTTCAGAGCGTGGCGGAATTCCGATTCCGTACTGCTCATGCGCAGGTTGAGAGGCAACTTGTTCAAGCATTGGGCAGCGACCAGCTGCCCAATGTAGACGTTTCATTGGACAGATCGCACCCACCATTAACTGATTCCCCAGTACGTAGGCTTGCTAGGCATAGGAAAGATTGGCAGGACTGATGGGGCCTTATGGATGTATGGCGAGGGCACCACCCGGACCGCAGGGATTATTCCTTTTTCTCAGCAATACACGATTTACACGTGCAAATAGATTCCATGCTGTGTAGTGGATCAATAGATGCCATGGTGAAGCGCACAGAATATTTAACTAGGACCATATCAGATCATAATCCTCTGTTGATGTCTGTTCAGTGGCAGAGGGTAAGATCAGCGGTCCCCACATGGCGGTTGCAGCCCGATACGCTGGAGGATCAGGTGTTCAGTGCTGAGGTCCAGGAGGGTATCGAGCATTACTTTGGCGAGAATGAGGGAACGGCTACCTCTGGGTCAGTGGAATGGGATGCATTCAAGGCGGTGGTGAGGGATCTATGCATTGGTAAGTCCTCGGGTGAACATACAACAGTCCTGGCTGACGTAGAGAGGGCGGAGGGTGCATTAAGAGATCTAGAACAACAGAGACCGTAACGACCGGAACTGCACACACGACTGCAGGAGGCGAGGGAACTAGTCGCAGCCGAAACAGAAAGATTGAGGTGTTATGACTACAGACTGTACACTACCAAGGTACATGCGGAAGGGGACAAGGTAGGAACGTTGTTGGCGAGACTAGCGAACCCGGAGCCGAGAGGGAACCCAATTATGAGTATAGAGGAGGCGACAGGAGAGGTGTTCTTTTCCCAGGCAGCAATCTTGTCACGCTTTATGAGCTACTATACGACTCTATATAGGAGTCACCTGGACGCGGAGGCTTCTGACATAGAGAACTATCTAGCGGGCGTTCAACTCCCGGTTTTGGACGAGGATAGTGTGAAGGAATTGGGCCGGGATATAACGATGTCGGAGATTAGAGTAGTCATTAAACAGATGGCTAGGAACAAGACGCCGGGAGTTGATGGCCTCCCGATCTAATTTTATGCCAAATATGTTGATGTTCTGGCGCCTAGGTTGCTGGAGGTGTACTCGGAAGCCTTGGAGTGGGGGTATTTGCCTCAATCGATGATAGAGGCGCTGGTGGTTCCGCTGTTGAAACCCGGGAAAGATGCTAAAGACGTGGCCTCCTACAGGCCGCTGTCTATGCTGACGGTGCATTATAAAATTCAGAGTAGAATTCTGGCAACTAGACTGTTACCACATATGACTACACTGATTCATACAGACCAGGCAGGGTTCATTCCCACTAGGAATACCTCGGACAACATCCGTCGTCTACTTCGGGTACTAGAGTGCCGTCTGGAACCGGGTGTGATGCCGACAGTGCTGTCTGTGGATGTCGAAAAAGCTTTCGATAGCCTGGAATGGGACTACCTTGATAGGGTATTGGAAAAGTTCGGGCTTGGGGAGCAATTTGGGCGCTGGACGAGGGTTCTTTACTCTTTTGCAACAGCCAGGGTGCGGCTGGGTCCTATGGTGTCCTCTGACTACCCGGTGCGTAGGGGAACAAGACAGGGGTGTTCCCTTTCGCCTTTGCTGTTTGCGCTGGCGATGGAACCCCTGGCGGCACGGGCGCGTTCGGGTGAAGCGTATGATGGGATAACACACGGCGGGACATCACACTGTATTTCATTGTACGCGGATGATCTGCTGTTGTTCCTGGAGAACACAGCGAGGGCGCTAGAGGGAGCAGTCACAATGTTATCGGATTTCGGGAGACTGTCGGGCCTTAGGGTTAACTGGAGCAAGACCTGTCTCTTTCCGTTGCGGGCGAACATGCACCGACCACCCCTACCGGTGGATGTCATCTGGGAGGGTTCATGCTTCACCTACCATGGGGTCCGCATATATCATGAGGCTACTGACCTGCTGGAGGGCAACATAGGACGCTGTATTAGGGCCCTGAAAGGGTGCATGACCTTTTGGGCATCTCTCCCATTGTCGGTACAGGGCCGGGTGGCGCTGCTTAAGATGGTGGCTTTGCCCAGATTGCTCTATTATTTTAGGACATTGCCAGTGTGGATCCCACAAAGGGTTTTTAGAGAATTGAGAACACTGACGATTGACTTCCTTTGGGGACACAGGAGGCGCAGGGTGGCACTAACCACGTTGATGAGACCCAAGCTTGAAGGGGGAATGGCGGTCCCTGATTTCGAACTATATTATTTGGCGGCTCAACTACAAATCTTGACACAGAACATCGCTAGAGAGTTTAGGGGCCCGGACCGGGATAGAGGGACAGGGATTCGGAGACATATACTATCATATATTGTTATGCAACAGCGATTGGAGCTGCGGGATCTCACCATGGAAGAGAGGACGATACGGTTATGCTGGCATAGAAGCCTAAAGAGAGCGAGAGCGAAGCGCCCGTATGCACCGGAGATTCCTCTAGGGATGCTGACGGCGTTACCACACGGTGGGGATTGGTCCCCATTACTAGAATGGGAGGACTTGGGCCTCCAGGTGGTAGGTGACCTATATGTGGATGGGGTGTTAGCGCCATTTGGAGTACTCCAAAATCAATTTGGTCTCCCTGACGGGAGTTTCCTGTTGCAAGCGGCAGTGACGGCGGCGATCCAGAAGCACTGGAAATTGGGGTTGTCCGAACCTTGCGTAACCATGGCCTGCCAGTATGTAGTGATGGCCGCGGGCACGTTCAAGGCGGTCACCTGCCTTCACTCTAGAATGCTGCTCGAGGGACTGGGACCGCTCACAGTCTTGAAGCAGAAATGGGAGGAGAGTCTAGGGAAGCCCATACCGGACACAACTTGGGGCCAAATATTGAAGAGAATATGGAAAGGGTGTAGAAATGCCCGATTCCAGCAAGTGCATTTCTTTGTAATACACAGGGCCTACTTGACCCCGGGGAAGATTAGGAGGTATTTCCGAGTGCAGAATGCAACATACCCCAGATGCTTGACACCGGAGGTGGTGTTGGACCACTTAATGTGGGATTGCCCGAAACTAGGGACGTATTGGTCGGAGGTGGGGGAGCTCCTTAACGCGGTCACTGATAGACAGGTGGAGTTCAACATGGCGACATGCTTGTTGCTCTGGTTCCCTCACACGGCCAAGACAAAAATCACGAGTAAATTTATTGACTTAGGACTTATTTTGGCCCAGAGAGAGATCACTTGGCATTGGAAGTCGAAAGAGGGCCCGTCCACGAGGCGATGGACGAACGAATTGCAAAAATGGGCGCGGAGCGAAAGTGTTGTTAGGCTTCGACAGGCCACAAGAACAGCGAATGAGAAGGGTTTGGAAATGGCAAGGGCCTGGGAGGCGATAGTGCAAGCCTTAAAGGACTATTTGATTGTAGACGAACCCTAGGAGATGGTCGGCGCAGGAGGTTCCATGGGAAGTGGAGGCATGTACTGTAAGTTCCCTCAGATCGCAACAGACTTAACTGAGAGTTTATGGATATGGCCCACGTCAGCAGCAGTTGGGGGGGGGGAGGGTTTAGGGGAGGGCTGGGAGGCGACCGCCGGGGCTAATGAGAGATACAAGTGAGGCTACACTCCGATGTGGGCGAAGATAGGGGACTTCCATGACACAGATTTCCAATTAAGTGATAGGACTGATTGAATGTATCAGGCCAGGAGATCTCGGTGAAGGGATGCTACAAAGGTTGACTGAACATGGTTGAGTCGTGTTTGCATTATGTGCAGGCGCTAACTAGACAAACTGCGCTTGGCGGATCGTGTTTGGGGGGGGTTGGGAGTTATAGAAAAGCAGAAGCCAAATTGTGTTGTTGACCAGTTGCCTTGCTTGATGCCACCCGGCCACTGGGATGTGGGCTGAATGGCTGTGTACAGAGTTATTACTGGCCGGAGACTTACGATGGTCAGAAATTGAAAGGTTGCCACGAATCACTGCTTGTTTATGAATCTGCAATAAAAATTCTTTTTAAAAAAATGACTACTGTGCTGAAAACCAAGTGGGCGAAAAATGGCAGCACAGCTTTTAGAGCCGTTGCGAGGGACTGTGATGCACCCAAAATGCTATGTTCTGCTTCCTCCAAGTAAATATATTATTGTTCATTTAACTCTTGAGTTATATGCAGAAGGATGCGATTCACTGGCAGTAAGTATGGTAAAATCTTTGAGTCACTTGGAAACCAGGAGGAAAGGACGTGGCGATTCACATGTTGCCAGATTATTATTAATGTTTTAAACGGAACAGATCTCTTGTCGGGGAATAGATAATGGGTCTGATTCACAAAGGTAAGCTTACGCTTTTGTGTAAGTTTACTTTTATTTTTGCTGGTCACAAACTGAGTTAATAGTAAGATTACGACCGCGGACACTCCACAGTCGAGATGGATAACTTTTTGTATGTGTTTATGTGCCGAGTTCTCTGCCCAACTGCAGAATCTCCACAGTCTAAATTTTCTATAAACGCGTAGTTTATGAATCCCAAAGAAAGCGAACTTAAACAAAAGTGTAAGTTTATCTATGTGAATCAGTCCCCTTGTCTAGTAATGGTAAAAGGGATCAACAATCACAGTACTTTCTGATGCGCAAAGTAGATCAAAGGTGTTTCCTTTGTCTTGGGTGGACCTTTGAGCAAACAGAAAAAAATATTTGAGCCTCTATGTTTAAAAGCAGATGATATGCCCAGATATCAGCCCAAAATATAAATTAAATAAATTGAACTAAGTTCCGTGACTACATCTGTTACATTTTCCAAAAAGATTGTCTATACATCCATCATCAATGGTTTGAACAGGAGACAAGAAGCTGCTAAATGAAAATGACCTACTGTGAAATAGGGTTGTGAGGTACATGTTTTACGACCACGTTTTGCTGAACACAGGCCCAAGACGTATTTTTTTGTGTTGTGTTCAAGTAGTTTTTATTACTTAGAAATAAAAGAGGCATACGTTCAGAAATACATCAGACACAGGTAAAATCCATGTAATACAAAATGCGCATGAGAATACAGTTGACTACCCAGAAGAAATTAGTAAAAGTGGAACAGATGAGCAAGAACACAGCAGAGAGATTTGACCGCAATATAAACAGTTAGCACAATGTGATCAAGAGCACGAAAATAACCGTACAACCAGTGATAACTAAGTATAATGTTAAGCAGTACCACGAGAAATAACAGTGTGTATCGCCTATGATATATCTAAAGCCAGGGGGAGGGGATGGAAGGAAGGAAGGAGGTCCAGTAATTGGTTGGGATGTGGAAGGGCGAGATTTTGATCGATACCTTATCACTATTGATCTAAACCTCGATCTGGTCGACTGAACCTTTGTTGCCTGTCATTGAGGGAAGAAAGTGCATCTCTTACCAAGTTAGTTCACCCAATAAAGGACCCCGCTCCAAAAGATCACAAACAACTTCTAGCTTTCAAAAGTTTATTGTAAGGTTAGGATAAGCTGCAAATACAGGCATCTCAGAATGAGATTCACGAGATACACAGGTCCAACTACATACATGTGCTCTCTGAAAGCCCTCAGACGAGCAACGGAAATTACCAGCACAAGTTCTAAGAATAATAAAGCTATCAGCATTGACGCATATTGAGATCTCTCCTTCATTTAAGTTGGAGGAAAAACACACAGGTTAGGCTGTCCCTACCCTGCTCTAGATGGTATCCCTACTTAACCAAGTCTCAACCTAACAAAAGGCGTCAGCAGTGAATGACCCCCAAGGGAAGTCACTCACTCTTAGTCTCTTGGTGAAAACCTATAGTTCTCCAGTCATGACCCCTCTCTGCCTACCCATCCGCTCTCTAAAGGGTCCTCAGGCATCTGCTCTAACTCCACCCAGGGGTGCTGTCCCTAATACAAAACAGTCAACAACATTTGAGACGCCCCTCGTGAGACGCCCCTCACGTGGTGTAGCTTCTGGCTTTTTCCATGCTGCTTTGTATTGGGCCTCATACGTTGGAGTTGACCTTGCTTCTCAGACTCTTCTCCGGCCCGCTGATACCCCTTAAAACATTCCGGAACCCTCCTCCATGTCTGGGCCGTCTTCTGAACAGACCTCTATTCATATTATTTATAATTGGATCCCCCCTTTTCTCTTGCAGACAGACATCTGCAGCCAAGATCCCAACTCTCATAGACTTCCAAAAAGTTTCGCAACATTTCTCGGCCCAGACCAGTACGTGTAAATCAATGTTAAAACATTTCAGGCCTACAGCATTTCTCATAATAATTATAGCATTCAACTTCTTCATTAATTAAAGCATGTTAATACTCTTATTCTATTATTCAGTAAACACATCTATAAATCATGGCCCATTAATGCAATGACCAAAACATTAGTGAAATCCATATCGTGAAAAGAAACACCTTCCCCTTCCCTTCTAGCTCTGGCCCTGAGGCCTACCACATTCTGCGTTTAACCACATGCCATCTTACATTTTAGCAGCTACACGACATGGATTCAGGAATAATCACATCTAATAAAATCATATAGTGTCACACATTTCTGTATTAGTTCCACTTCTTCTTAAATCTCTACATTAGCTATACATTCAGAATATAATTGCAGATACTACTAGCACTCATGGCATTTCTCCTCATGATTTGTGCTTACTACGGGTAAGTGTGATGCACTCATACATTTAGGTCAGTTTGCGCTCTCTCAGTTCCCCCCTTTGATGACCTCTCGGGGTCATCACTAACATTTAAACTGCAGTTATTGCTAGCATAACTTGTCTCTGCGTTTCCAGAGCCCTCAGACTCCTGTACTGATTATCTTGTATGGCAGCCAATCTCTGCAGCTGCTCTCTTTGGGCCCTTTCTGACCTTTTTGTTCTGTACCATTTGAATACCCTCACCAATCCCCACAATATGATCCCACAGATCAATATTATGATGATAGGTTTTAGTATATACCACACAAAGCTTTTGCCTAGGGTGGAGATCCACCCTCCAACTTCACTCATTCCGTGGCCCACCTTTTCCCAGACATTTTCTCTACTCAAGTCTTCGATCTCCTTGTGAATATCAGTTATGTTCCTAATAACTTTCTCAAGGGGCTTTGAATTGTCTGGAATGTAAGTACAACATTCCTGGACCTTCAAAGCCTTACAGACTCCGCCCTCTTTTGCTAGTAGGACGTCTAACGCAAGACGGTTCTGAAGAACCATAGCCCTTATCGATTGCATCTCTCCTTCTACCAGCATTAAGGACTGAGCAGTGCTGGCAGACAACCTGTCGACGACTGTTGCCAGTCGTCTAATTTTAACATCATTAAGGATTAGTCCCAAAAGAGGGAACACAGCTCCAAAGACATCTCCAACCATTTCTGCATCTCCTATATCTCTCCTTCCCCTCGATGATGTCTTGCCCTCGATGATCTCTAAGTCTTGTGCATGATATATTTTGGGGAAGACAATTGCTAGGTAACATGATCCATACCAGTTGTCAGGTAGTCTCACGTAGGCATTTCTTCCACATACAAAATACACATTTGGAATCACTTGCATTCCCTTCAGGAAATCTTTAGTATAGTACTCTATATTGAAAGCATGTTCACAGCTGACTTCTCCCACATATACATTTTCGTAATACGTTTTGGCTCGGTGAAGACATAGCTTTCCTCTCTGCGTCTTATCTAAAGCTATTGGACCACTACTACCCTTTCTCTTGTGTGCCTTCTCTTCCTCGGTCCAATCTGTTTTCCATTGTCCTGATTTTTTCAAAATCTTTTGTCTCCTGTAACGATCATCCACCTGCCCTATGAACTTCTTCTCGACTTCTGACACTTTGCATGTCAGGTTATTTCTACGGGCATGTGAAGTATCTAAGGTAATCCAGGGAATGAAGAACTTGGCCAATCTGTCTTCACTCTTCCAGTAGTCCCATTTGTTCATCTGCTTATAATTTGGGACTTCTGGCAACACTGAATCATAGTTGGAGAAATAGTATTCAAAACTATCTCTCCCATAAAATATACTAAGCAATAAGCTACATGTAATGCCATATGTCAGCGGGAGGTGATGATATCTAATGCCTTCATCTACAGACGCCGGCAACTGCATGCAGACGTAACAGTCCTTAACCTCCATGGCATCCACGTATTCATATAAGAGTTTAGCATAAGCATTTGACCTAAAGTCTCCTTGGGACTCATCTACGTGTAACCTGCGGGCTTCTGCAGCTAATAACGCTTTCTCTTGAGTGTTTTCCCTTTTCTCACCAGCAACAGTGGGTGTAAGCGTTTCTACAGATTTCACATCAGTTACCTTCGCCTCTTCCTCATGTCCCTTTACATAAGAAATTGTTACCACTAAAGCTATTAATATTATCACTCCTACTATTAGTGTACCTATTATACATTTAGCTCTGCGGTTCTGGGTGCCGGCTTCCATTTCGTCAGACAATATAGCTCTCTCTTATCTTGGCACAAAGTTCTTTTCTTCTCGTTCCTTTACAGTCTCTTTTTACTCCTTTTGTCTTTAGAATCCACACAACTGGAAGCTGACAACCTTCTTCGCAAAGGTCCTGTAACAGTTCAATAAAGACAACCCTAGCCCTTCTCCATCAACTCAAGGGAAGGTCCCTAATATTCTCTGCTTCCTGGGCGCTAGGTAATCTTCTTGTTCTGCTCGCTTTATTTACAAAGTCCTTTAAGCATCTACTATCAGGTTTGTGCCTGCAGCTTCGATAGCAAAGTTCAGTATTTCCAAACGAAGATTGTGCTCTTCATGGGCTGTTATCGTTGTACCAAAGTCGGGGAATTGCAATTCTGAGAGAAACATGTGTTTTAACTTGCTGAGGCGGGGAGGTCTGGGGAGCATGAATGTTAGTGACCCTTCTTGTTCGACTCCGGGTACCAACAGTCGTATTTCCACGGTGACGATGGGCTCAGAACTGGACACCACCACCGCTCGAATCCTCCCTGTCTCCTGTTTCAAAGACATTTGTCGCCAGATATGTCCACTCAGGGGTGGAGTATCTTCTGCTAGGCACACGCACTCTTCTTGACCTTCTTCGGTCCGGTGCTTCAGCGCCCTGAGCACCTTCTTCCGGGTCTGAGTCTTCTGATATCGGAGGAAGGGTTATCTCTGGAGTTGACCTCAGGCTAGAGCTCCTTCTTTGCGGCCAATTAGCTTCTCCACGTGCCCTTCTACTCCTTCTCCTTCTTGTCTGTTCTCGCTCTCTGTCAGACCTGTCAGTGTCTGACTCGTACTCCCAGCTACTTTCTCCTTCTGTAGCGTCGTCTGTTTCGCTGTTGTACTGACCGTCCTCAGCTTGGTCAGACTCGTTCCCTGCTTCCGCTGGCACCTCTACAGCTTGGCTAGCCCCCTCTATGGCTTCTCGGTCCTCTGCTGGACGTCTATCCGAGAGAGGAGCTGTTTCTTCCAGAGGTGCTGGAACCCTTCGCGTATGTGACGCGTGGATCCAATTGGGCAGGCCTCCCACCTTCACAGCCGTGTTCGCGATCAGGATGATCTGGAAGGGCCCACGCCAACGAACATCCAGGCAGCTTCTTCTCACATGTTTTTTCACCAGGACCCAGTCCCCAGGATACAGGTCATGGCACGGGCCCTGGCACGATGGAACCTCGGCAGCCTGCACCTGAAGGGACACAGAATGAATGGCGTCAGACAGCCCCTTACAATAGTCCAGGATCATATCATCTGTGATATTTAACAATGCAGTAGTTGGGACAGATGGCAGCCTCATTGCTCTTCCCATTAACACCTCATGTGGTGACAACCCCGTTCTTCTGTCTGGGGTACTACGAAGGCTCATGAGGACCAATGGCAGGGCGTCAGGCCAACTCAGGGTCGTTGAGGAACACACTTTTGCAATTCTGGCTTTGATCGTGCCATTGATCTGCTCCACAATTCCTGAGGCTTCTGGTCGGTAACTGCAATGCAATTTCTGATCTATGTTCAGAGCCGCACAAATCATCTTCACAAGCTCGCTGTTGAAATGCGTTCCCCTATCTGATTCCAAAGAGGCCGGCACCCCGAAGCGCGGAATGAGTTCCCTAAGCAGTAACTTGGCCACTGTGAGGGTGTCGCACCTACGTGTAGGGTATGCCTCAACCCATCTGGAGAATACACAAACAACCACCAGGACATAGCGGAGGCGGTTGCACCTCGGCATTTCAATGAAATCTATCTGCATTCGATTGAATGGACCTCCAGACCTTCCTATGTGGCTCAGTGCAACTGGTGTTCTTTTCCCTACGTTCAGCTGCTGACAGGTCACACAACGCTGGCACACTGCTTCTGCTGCTATTCTAAACTTAGGATTGTACCAGGTCTGTCTAAACACTCTCAGCATAGCGTCTCTCCCTAGGTGTACGGGACCATGTATGTGTCTGGCCATTGGGCTCACCATCTCATTGGGCAACACTGCTCTGCCATCTGCTGAGACCCAAAAATGGGACTCACCCACTACACATCCTGCCTTTTCCCATGTTTCTTTTTCAAAATCAGGAGCATTTTCTTGCATGTTTGTCAGTTCGTCCCAAGTATCAACAGTTTCCAATATCATGGCTAATTCAGTCCTTACATTTATTCCACCCACTTCCACCTCTGTGAAAGAGTACCCTTGTTCCGCGCAATACCGCGCGACTTCGTCGGCATATCTATTGCCTTGCGAGACGAAGTCCACATTTCTGGTATGTGCGGTGCACTTTACAACTGCGATACCTGCTGGACATTGCAACGCCTCTAACAACAGGCGCACAAACTCTCCATTGCGAATGGGAGAGCCTGAAGAGGTCATGAACCCTCTTTGAGACCATAACTGCCCATAATCATGAACCACCCCATAACCATATTGGCTGTCGGTGTATATGGTGACTCGAATTTGATTGCTTGCCAAGCAAGCACGTGTCAAGGCAATAATCTCGGCTACCTGAGCGGAGTGTACTCCTTCCAGGCACCCAGCTTCCACAACTCCAGTAATTGTACAAACAGCGTAAGCTGCTCTCAACTGCCCAACTTCGTCTCTTACACATGAACCATCGACAAAGAAAATTTCATCTGGGTCGGTCAGTGGCTCATCTACGATGTCGGGTCTGGGTTTGGTGCATAGTTCAGTCACATCGAGGCAGTCATGGTCTGTACATTCATCATCATCCTCGATATCATTTGGGAGTGGCATCAAGGTGGCAGGGTTCAAAACAGAGCATCTCCTGAGGGTCACATTCTCTGCAGCAAGAATAACTTGCTCATAGCGCGTGAGCCTGCTGTTGGTCAGATGCTGTGTTTTGGTCCTGGTCATCAACAGTTCAACAGAATGGGGCACGCACACCTCTAACGGGTGCCCCATGACGATATTTTCACATCTCTCAATGCTGACACCCGTTGCAGCAACGGATTTGAGACATCCGGGCAACGCTGCGGCTACTGGGTCTAAAGTAGCCGAGAAATAAGCAACTGGTCTACGGGCATTCCCATGGATTTGGACCAACACAGACAACGCGCAACCTTCTCTCTCACAACAGTAAAGCAAGAATGGTTTATTGTAATCAGGCATTCCCAATGCCGGAGCACGACACAGGTCCTCTCGCAGCTGTAGGAATGCCATCAAACAGTCTTTGTCCCATGGTACCGGATCGCTCACCTCCTTATGCGTCAGTTTTTGCAAGGGCTTTGCTTTCAGTGAAAAGTTCGCGATCCACTGTCGGCAATAACCCACCATCCCTAGGAACATCCTGACCTCTCTCTGTGTCTTAGGCGCATTCATTTTCATGATCGCCTCTATCCTGTCTGGTGACACCTTTCGTTTGCCTTTCTCTATTCGGTGTCCCGAGTACTGCACTTCTGTCAGGCAGTACTGCAACTTTCCCGGGGACACCTTGTGCCCATTGGCAGCTAGGTGATTTAACAAAGCAATGGAGTCCTCCCTGCAAGCTTCTTCTGTTTCTGACGCCACGAGGAGGTCGTCTATGTACTGGACCAGAACTGACTTCTGGGGCAGCACTAGACTTTCAAGATTTTTCTTCAAAAGCTGGTTGAAGATCGATGGGCTTTCTGTATACCCCTGAGGAATACGACACCATGTTAGGACGCGACCTTCCAGCTTAAATGCGAAAAGAAAATGGCTTTCTTCGTCCAGAGGGATCGAAAAGAAAGCCTGACAAAGATCAATCACAGTGAACCACTCAGCTTGGAATGGAATCTGAAACAGTATCACTGATGGATTCGGTACCACTGGACAACATGAAACGACTATGTTATTAATCTTTCGGAGGTCCTGCACTATCCGGAATTTCCCATTTGGTTTCTGCAGACCCATAATCGGGGAGTTGCATGGACTACCCACGATTTCTTTCAGTATTCCCTGTTTAATCATGGACTCGATCACGGGTTTTATGCCTGCAATCGTTTCTGGAGTCAATTTATATTGGGGTGTTCTTGGGAACTCAGCATGCGGTTTCACTACAATTTTCACTGGGTCCACCCCTTTGACCAATCCAATCTCTTCCCCAGTGAAGTCCCATACTTCTGGTGCCACTGTCTCTCTCAAGTCCCAGGGGAGCTCATCTACTGTCAAAGTAGGGTACAGCTCCACGCATATTCTTGAGTTTGCAACTTTGAAGTCTGCGTCATCATCATTGGTCAATACCTCCACTCCCTGAGGTGTACAGTATATTGTACAATTCAATTTACACAACAGGTCTCTGCCTAGCAGACACACAGGACTTGAATCGCAAACCACAAACTGGTGCTCATCGCTGTACTTCCCTATTTTCACCTGTACCGGTTCTGTCAATTGGCTGGTTATTCTCCTGTTTGCGACCCCCACCACTTGTATGGTCTCTCCAGACATGGGCAGGTCTGGAACTGCAGCTGATCTGATCGTGGATCTAGTGGCTCCTGTGTCCACCAGAAATGTCGTGGGGCACCCTGCTACTTCTGCTTCGACATAGGGTCCCCTCTGGTCCACCTCTAAGGCTGCCCCGAGGGTGCAGTCTTCTCTTTCCACTCTCTGTCCGGTTAATGGGTCCACATAATAGCACTCTTCTCCTTCTACAAACAGGGGCATCTGTCTATAGGTCTTACCCATAGTCCCTACTCGGGGAGGTTGCGGGAACTGGGCTCGGGGAGGAGCCCCCCCCCCTTTGAGCACCTTTCCCTGGTATGGCGTCACCCCTCTTGTAGGCGCGCTCTGGACCTCTTCCTCCTCTATCTCTTGTTCTCCTATCTCTACATTGTAGGGACACTCGCGTTTCCAATGTCCCACCTCGTTACACTGGTGGCACCTAGTCGTTTTCTTCAAGGCAGCTACGTCTATTCTGGGTCTAAAGGTGGAACTCTCCTCATTGCCCTTGTTCTGACTGTACTGCTTCTTTCCTCCTGTACCTGTTCCTTGCTGCTGTTGCTGCTGTCCCCCCTTCCCTGCTGCCTGCATCTGTACCACCATCAATTTTTCTTTTAGTTTCTTAGCCTTGGAGTCTATCTCATCACAGCAGTACCTGGCATATCTCAGTATTTCGTCTAGGGGTTTATTTTGCCAACAAATCAAGTGTTGCTGAATCATTAAACTAATATCCGGTCTCAGTCCCAGGACGAACTTGGACACAAATTGCCCTATGTCTTTTGGATCCATTACATCCAGGCCGCTATACTGTTTAAACGCCTTCAGCAATCTCTCGTAATATTCGTGGACTGTCTCTTTGGGTTCCTGTCTAGTTCGGTCTATTCTGACCCAATCTATGTCTTGCATTGGCACTTTCTCTTTCAGCCAAGTCATCACTCTCTCGAATTTTGCCATCACAATCTCGGACGGCCCATTAGTCTTAGCATCTCTCTCCGGCTCCGTTGTGGGCCACTCAGCGCTAACCTTGCATGCTGTCCACAGATCTCCTGGTACTACAATGTCAAACAGCGTGTTCAGATCTATCCATAGGACCTTTGAGATTTTTACAAATCTCTCAACTTGCTTGTACCACTCCACTGGGTTTTCCCGCAATTTGGGGAAGGAGGTGGTAAAAGCAGCTAAATCTCCCCTACTCCAAGGGACATGCACATAGTTCCCATTTGCGACTTCGCGCAAAGGGTATGCTCCTATTCCCTGCAGCCTTCCTGGTGTCGTACCAAGCGTGCTTCTCCTGACGGTCCCTTTCTTGGACCACCTCTCTTCCCACTTATCTAGTGCCCTCCATGTCCTTATTCCAGTGATCAGTTCCCTTATGTGCGTTTTCAGCCCGATCGTTCTCCTCTCATCTAGGTCTCGATCTGTGTAATGTAGCCTGTGGTTACCCTGTAATGCTTTGGTTCTTGACAGGTCCACCATATATTTGCCTGCTAGTTCGACTAACTTCTCATGGATTGCTCTCGCCTTTCGAGTGATGTCCTTTGCCATATACAGTATTTCATCCTGCTCATACATTTCCATTCTTTCTAAAGGCAGGGTACCATCTACCATGTCATCCAGGTCTGACCTTAAGCTGGCGACATCGAGTCTCTTGGCTTTTATCTCAGCTCGCAATATGTCTTTCGAAGGGGGCTCACTGGTCTCCCTACCATCCCAACTCCGAGCTCTACGTTTGGGCTCGGGAGAGTTAATGAGTGCTCTCCCTTGCTCCCATCTCTCCAGGTCCCATGCTCGGCCATCCGACCTTGGAAGGTGATGGAACACGGGCCTGTTACCCCCACTCTTGCTCTGCCCACTCTCTCCTTCTTCTCTCCTTTCACCGTACGCCTCTCTGTTATTTTCTCTTTGGTCGCTACTCTCCCTTTGCCTAGTATCGCTCAGTATCCGATACGATCCTTCCTGGTTCCCCATATTCCCTGGGCTGCGCTCGTGTCCGTCATCACAGGGACTATGGTGCGACCTCTCACAACTCCCATTCAGTTCTCTGGTGCCGGGCACACAGTGGGTACACTTAAAGCTGTTTCTGTACTCTTGCGTTCTCCTCTCCCCTTCACTGAGTATTGGGCGCGCCACCCCTCCACTCCCGGGGCCCCCGTTTTCCAGGTCCGTTCTATCTCCACTCCGGGCCCAATGGGTGACTCCCCTACTATCTCTCTCTCTCCAGTCCCACTCCGGGCTGCTCTCCCCAGCCCCGCAGTGAGTCCGAGCTCTGCTGTCCTGACTTTCCCTTTCAGCTTCCGCAGCTATGATGCTCTTGTGAGCCTCCACTGCCTCATCCCACTTCTTCATGTACTCATTTAGCTCTTGAAAGGATTTTCGTCCAGATCCCCTCATATCCACTGGCCATCTAGGGCCCCCAGGATCCCCTCCTGGATCCCCTGCTGTGTGCACCGGGGTGCTCCACTCTCTTGGTATCGGCATCTGACTTGGGAAATTGATCGTATCGTTCCTCCTTGCCGTCTCTGCTCTTTCTCCATCCTTCCGTACCCGTTCTTCCCCTCTTGCTCTCTCTGGGTCATATATCGATATTATAGGACCTATGGTAACAGGTACCTGTAGTGCATCTGGTAATGCGTAGGATGTGGCGCACTCCGTTTCCGGCGCTCTTTGTACCACAAACCTCCCGACTACCTGTTGCACCTGACTAGGCTGGGACAGCTCTTTCTTTGCCTCAGGATCCCACTCTGAACTGGGAAGCGGTCCATGCTCTCCTGTATTGCCCCCCTTTTCTCTTTCACTATGCTCGACCTCTCCCCCTGCTCTATTATACGGGGGTGGCCTGTCTGTCAATAATCTGTTTATCAGGCTGTCCTCTGTTTCGCTCTCATCATCTTCTTCTAGGGGGCTTTTATTTCCGGGCACCTCTAACACTGGGTACAGTTTATTGACTTCCATGTTATGCACTCTCCATCTTTTAGCATCCGCATCCCATCTGGCATCCTGTACTGCCCTTACCGATCGTTTCACCCTTTCTTGTCGTCTGTTCATATTCTTTACATGCGCTGCCCTAATCCATGCATCAAGGGCTTCAAACTGAGTCGGTCTAGGCAAGGGTCTCATTGAGGTCATGACTGATTTTAATCGATGTAACACCTCTAATCTGAACGTCCCGTACTTCGGGAACGTCAATTCCTCATTTCCTTCCGTAATCTTACTCCACTCTGTTATCCAAAGGATCGTATGCAGCCCAACATTCACTGCCATGTAACGAGCCGGCGTACCCTCCGGCGGGGCTTCTTCCCCTTCATCCGATCCCCGCTTCTCTTTTTTAAACGCCGCTCTCAGCCATTTAAAACACTTCATAATTATACGCACAATATCCAGCCTCGCTACTCTGTTTACTTCCTGATGACAATCCACCAATCCTAGCGCGGCTTTGCTAACTTGGCCTATCGCAGCGCGGTCTTTCTCCGGTCGGCCAATCACAGCTCAACACTTTCTGACGTCTTTGCTAGCTGGCCTATCACAGCGCGGTCTTTCTCCGGTCGGCCAATCACAGCGCGACACTTCCTGACGTCACTTTTCTCCGCTTCGCAGCAGCACCCCTCCTTTCTCAACTCGTCTCCCGGTCATGCATGCGTCCCATTCATACACCGAAAAATGACTACTTCCGACCAAGCGGTCACTTCCCTCGACTGTACGTCCACAGTCTATATGTAATTGTCAACACAACTGACGAAATGTCTATCGTCTCTCTGATAGGTTGCTTACACACACAGTAACCTCCGACCAGCGTCCGTTACTCACGCACTCACTCTTACGTTCCCCCTATCTCGGTCCTTCGGGTGATCAATGGTACCTCATGACCCCCTTCACACTAGTTGACAATTACTCTGGGTGTCCGATACACCCGAACCACTTAAGCTCTCCTTGAACTTAAGATTTCCACCGGTTGCGCGCGCTCACAACCTGTTCCACAGTCACTCTACAGACATTCAACTCCGCCAGACATTACAACATAGATACAATACAAAAAACACCGCAATCTAACACGCATGACCCTTTATACTCACTCTCGACCGATACTGCTGCTTTTTCTGTCTCACGTCATCCGGATCTTCTTCGGCGGGCGGTTCTTCCGATCATCGATCTCTAGGGGCCTTGGGGTAAGCTAACCTGGCCTAGGTCACCGTCCTCAAGAAGGCAACCATCCTCTATAGCTACCAACTGGAAGGGCGAGATTTTGATCGATACCTTATCACTATTGATCTAAACCTCGATCTGGTCGACTGAACCTTTGTTGCCTGTCATTGAGGGAAGAAAGTGCATCTCTTACCAAGTTAGTTCACCCAATAAAGGACCCCGCTCCAAAAGATCACAAACAACTTCTAGCTTTCAAAAGTTTATTGTAAGGTTAGGATAAGCTGCAAATACAGGCATCTCAGAATGAGATTCACGAGATACACAGGTCCAACTACATACATGTGCTCTCTGAAAGCCCTCAGACGAGCAACGGAAATTACCAGCACAAGTTCTAAGAATAATAAAGCTATCAGCATTGACGCATATTGAGATCTCTCCTTCATTTAAGTTGGAGGAAAAACACACAGGTTAGGCTGTCCCTACCCTGCTCTAGATGGTATCCCTACTTAACCAAGTCTCAACCTAACAAAAGGCGTCAGCAGTGAATGACCCCCAAGGGAAGTCACTCACTCTTAGTCTCTTGGTGAAAACCTATAGTTCTCCAGTCATGACCCCTCTCTGCCTACCCATCCGCTCTCTGAAGGGTCCTCAGGCATCTGCTCTAACTCCACCCAGGGGTGCTGTCCCTAATACAAAACAGTCAACAACATTTGAGACGCCCCTCGTGAGACGCCCCTCACGTGGTGTAGCTTCTGGCTTTTTCCATGCTGCTTTGTATTGGGCCTCATACGTTGGAGTTGACCTTGCTTCTCAGACTCTTCTCCGGCCCGCTGATACCCCTTAAAACATTCCGGAACCCTCCTCCATGTCTGGGCCGTCTTCTGAACAGACCTCTATTCATATTATTTATAATTGGATCCCCCCTTTTCTCTTGCAGACAGACATCTGCAGCCAAGATCCCAACTCTCATAGACTTCCAAAAAGTTTCGCAACATTTCTCGGCCCAGACCAGTACGTGTAAATCAATGTTAAAACATTTCAGGCCTACAGCATTTCTCATAATAATTATAGCATTCAACTTCTTCATTAATTAAAGCATGTTAATACTCTTATTCTATTATTCAGTAAACACATCTATAAATCATGGCCCATTAATGCAATGACCAAAACATTAGTGAAATCCATATCGTGAAAAGAAACACCTTCCCCTTCCCTTCTAGCTCTGGCCCTGAGGCCTACCACATTCTGCGTTTAACCACATGCCATCTTACATTTTAGCAGCTACACGACATGGATTCAGGAATAATCACATCTAATAAAATCATATAGTGTCACACATTTCTGTATTAGTTCCACTTCTTCTTAAATCTCTACATTAGCTATACATTCAGAATATAATTGCAGATACTACTAGCACTCATGGCATTTCTCCTCATGATTTGTGCTTACTACGGGTAAGTGTGATGCACTCATACATTTAGGTCAGTTTGCGCTCTCTCAGATGTCTGTCACATGACTCCAGCATGATCCCTAGGAACCAATAGTGGAAAGGGTCAGTGAACCCTGAGAGCCTAGTTCCATGTAATTATCAAGGGACCGCCAAACCCTACTTGAGATTAGTGGTGGGGAATGCTTAACTAAGAGTGACGTATGAGCCCCATGGTGATAAGAGACCCAAGCCCACCAGGAGTGATATGATAGATTGTGAAATGTCTTCCATTCCATAAGTATGAGTTTAACTGCAATGGTTAACCAAGACATATTTAAATATCTTGGAATGGCTCTAGATTTAGCATGCTTTGTAGCCCTCTGTAACTGTGTGTTAACCTGTCAAGACTAAAATGTTTCAATCATTCTTCTTTTTTTCACCTAGGCAATGTTTTGCAACCTGGAGCCGGAGCCCTTGTTGCCCGAGTTGCTCAGTTTCTGGGGTAAATAGCTTAATTTCCCTTACGTTGCACTCAGATAATGTGCTGTTCTTGTGTCACTTTTTGTCAAAATTCTTTTTATTGTTAATCAGCATCATAATCAAATACAACAACAATGGGATAATTTAGCATGCAAACCCCTGAGGGGAGAAAATCAGCGAATTGCAGTCCAGTTTCTCAAATCACAGGTTCCTTACATGCCTCCCATATTCGGCTGACAAGATGCTCAGTTTAGGCCCACATTTCGTAAATGTACACCCTTACGTGGGAACAAGAAACTGTAAACTCAGAAATCTTCCCCCCTTCCCTCCCTTATCCCCTCCCCCCCCCCTCCTACCCCGGTGGTTTCGCATAGTGAGGGCTCAGTGATCTAGACGTGTTGTGAGTGGGCGGCTGGATTATATTGAACTTGGCCTTTCCGTGGGGGATAAAAATGTCTGCCTGGATCCCTTGAAGGGGTTCAGAATTGGAAAAGGTGCATAGCCCTTATGGAGGGTGGGCAAACCGCTGATGGCAAGCCTCGGGACAGGTAAGTTACCAATGGGCCCCATTTATATTCAAAATTCTTATATGCATCACAAATGATGTCAGCCAGGCGCTCCATGGAAAGTATTCTCCACAGACTGGAGTGCCACAACGAAATGGTGGGAGCATCTTTCTTTTTCCAAGCGGCCGCTATGGTGAGTTTAACCGCTCCCAGACCAGCCCAAATGATTGCCTTACCTGCTCTCGTTTGGGTCTCTGATACCCAATAATGCCCCCTCTATAGTCGTTGGTATGGGGTAACCAGCATTTCTTTAATATGTGAGAGGATTTCTTCCCAGAATGGGCGAATGCCAGGGCAGTCTCACCAAATATGGCGAAAGGTTCCCTGCATACCACAGCCCCGCCTGCAGAGATCTGAGGTATCCGGAAAAATCTGTTTGAGTTTAGTGGGATAGAGATACCAATCTAGAAGTGTCTTATAGTGGGCCTCCCGCAGTGCGACCGAATGGTTGTGGCTAGTAATGTCCCCCCAAACACGTTTCAACTCCTCTCCTATAATGTCCCGACCTAGCACCTGTTCTCAAAAATGCATGTAACGTGCTCAGGGAGCTTGTATGGTATTCACTAATCGAGCATAGAGAGAAGAGATGGCCCTTTCATGTTGCCTGCCTTTAAGACCAGTCGCTCCAAGAACTGTCAGATCCCTAGTGACCGCCTCCCGTATATGTGGTTGCGTGGCTCAGTGCTTAAGCTGGAGGTAGTGGTAGTGTTCGCTGTGTCAGATTAGGAATTCTCGTTTGCAGCTTTCAAATGTCAGAATATCAAAGTTGTGGAAGAGGTCTTTTTTTTTTTTGGGTTATAAACTTTTATTCATCGATTTTAAGCCAGTACACTGCTATTTAGCCAACAACCCGGAGGCAGGCAGCATCTGTAATTCCAAGCGGCCCACATGGTGTGGACACTCAACGAACGCAGATGTACACAATACGCAGTATTAATATGTAAGAACCTTATACAACTAAACCAGTAACTCTTACATTGTCGCCGTTCACAGTTTGTCACTTTTGAGAGTACAGTGTCAGCAGTACCTTGGCCATTTGGCAGTTTGCGTCTAGTGTGGAAAGGTGAGCGCAGAGGATTGCGTGGGGAGGGAGGGACCGCGGGGGAGGGGGGGCTGCACGGGGAGGGAGGAGATCAATCCAGGAGACAGCCCATGCAATGCCAGGCGTGGTGTCGTCTTTTAACAGGCTCACTTCAACGGGGCCATCCGAGTACAGTCGCCACTACTTCCATTCCGAGCCTCCGTGGTACAACCCATAGGCTCCTCAACTCCCTCACAACGTCCATCAGCCATCACCAGTCTCTCCGCGCATCATGTCAGTCTCTATTCATCCGCACCTCCGCCAGTCAACCAGGTCGTCAGGGGTTGCCAGATATCAGCAGGTCTAGATCTCAGTGGTAGCAGCTCTCCATATGTGGTCAGTTGGTCCCGACAGTATAGCGCCGACTGAACCCAGTGCTCCGCCGTCGGAGCATGTTTCCGCTTCCAATGTAGCGCAATTTGCCTTTTTGCCAAGAGGAGCAACAGTATTTACAACAAGGGGTGGTGAGGGACAGAGTCTCTGAATTAAGCAGAATACTCTCACCCAGTCAAAAGATCAGGGCTAGATCCAACACCGTTTTTTAGCTCATTGCACCATCCCAGTTTCAGAACCTGGCTGTATGCAAATTAGTCTGTTCCTGTCCCAGTGCATGATGGGAACAGGGCAAACCAAACTACAAAAGCCAATTCTTACACTGGGAAGGAAACAAGCTTCCGGGGACCGGTTTCTGCCATTTCAGGCGTCTTCGGCCCGGCTTGCTTGAATCCTGATGGTGCAATGAGCAAGGGACTCATGTCTGAGTATACCCTTCCACGCTTAGGGTGGACAAAAATATTTACAACAAGGGGTGGTGAGGGACAGAGTCTCTGAATTAAGCAGAATACTCTCACCCAGTCAAAAGATCAGGGCTAGATCCAACACCGTTTTTTAGCTCATTGCACCATCCCAGTTTCAGAACCTGGCTGTATGCAAATTAGTCTGTTCCTGTCCCAGTGCATGATGGGAACAGGGCAAACCAAACTACAAAAGCCAATTCTTACACTGGGAAGGAAACAAGCTTCCGGGGACCGGTTTCTGCCATTTCAGGCGTCTTCGGCCCGGCTTGCTTGAATCCTGATGGTGCAATGAGCAAGGGACTCATGTCTGAGTATACCCTTCCACGCTTAGGGTGGACAAAAATATTTACAACAAGGGGTGGTGAGGGACAGAGTCTCTGAATTAAGCAGAATACTCTCACCCAGTCAAAAGATCAGGGCTAGATCCAACACCGGAAGCTTGTTTCCTTCCCAGTGTAAGAATTGGCTTTTGTAGTCTGGTCTGCCCTGTTCCCATGATGCACTGGGCCAGGGACAGACTAATTTGCATACAGCCAGGTTCTGAAACTGGGATGGTGCAATGAGCTAAAAAACGGTGTTGGACGGTGTCCGCGTATTCCTTATAGAAAGAGGCCGTGAGGCCATCTGGGCCATCTGGGCCAGGTGCTTTGCCCAAGGGCATGCCAGCTATGATTTGTCGGATGTCTTCTGGTGTGATCGGCAAATCCATATATTCACGTGCTCCAGTGTTGAACCATGCCAACGCCACCGTGTCTAGATAGTCCGTAATCACCTCATCCTCGGGCTGCACCCTGGAGGTGTACAGATTCTCATAGTAATCCTCCATAGTTTTGAGGAGC
The DNA here is from genome assembly GCF_964261635.1 of Lissotriton helveticus. Taxonomy (NCBI): domain Eukaryota; kingdom Metazoa; phylum Chordata; class Amphibia; order Caudata; family Salamandridae; genus Lissotriton; species Lissotriton helveticus. Next base: position 256,775,925 of record NC_136071.1, read on the forward strand.
TCTCCCGGCGTCCGTGCTATTACGCCAGTTTCGGTGGTCAGTTCCAAAATGTATTCCGTACCTCTCGGTTTCCGAAGCATTGCGGCAAGCGTCCTACCCGGGCGGTCTCCCTCCCTCTTCTTGATATTGGGTGAGTTTCGCCCTGAAGGCCGCCTGGGTCGCCGTCGTAGGCGAGTCAATAAGTTCCGCTTCCAGAGCCGCCAGTTCTTTTTCTAGCGCGTCTAGCGTGTTTCTTATGGATCTCAGTACTCCGGTTTTAAGCGCCATACACTGCCCTCTTATTACAACCTTGCATGCCTCCCAGAGTGTGCCGGGCGAGTCCACAGACCCGTCATTTATCGTAAAGTACTCTTCTAGCTTATTTCTCAGCTCCTCTTTAAACACCTGGTCTAGTAGGGCCTGCGAGGGAAACCGCCAACTAAATGGCTGAGCGTACTGCGCAGGGGTTGCCAGGGTCACTACCACCGGGGCGTGGTCTGACAGTGATCTCGGCAAATGTGCCGCCGACAAAACTGAGGCATGCAAGTCCCTGGATAGCAGCCAGTAGTCGAGCCTCGACCACGCGGCCCTATGAGCCGTGATGCAAGTGCCTTCCCGCGTGAACGGGTGTAATATCCTCCAGGAGTCTACCAGGGACGCTTCCAAGATAATAGTTCCCAGTGTCTCGGCCGCCTTCGGATGGTGCTCACGGGCAGCGCCCTGTCGATCCATAGCGTCAGACAGCACTACGTTGAAATCACCTGACCACAATATCGCTGCATTGGTATAGGGACGCAATTTATCCCATAGCTGCTCATAAAAGGCGGGGTTGTCGTCATTAGGGCCATAGACATTCACAAGCAGTACCCGGATGCCACACAACATTCCCAGGATTAGCGTGTATCTGCCGTCCCCGTCCCTCACAACCTGATGTGTTACCCATTGCAAGCCTCTTCGGATCAGAATCACCACCCCCCGTGCATAAGTCGAATATGGGGCATGCACCACCTCCCCCCATCGAGCGTGTTTGAGTTGTGGGGCATCAGCTGTGTGTAAATGAGTTTCTTGCAGCATGCAGATATCCACATTTTTCCTAGCTAGGTAGGCATGGACCAGTCTCGCTTTCCTCCTATCATTCAACCCTCTCACGTTCCATGACATGCATGTTATCGATGGCGTAGTGGTGCGCGTATCAGAAGCCGTGGGCGCATTCGACCTTAAGCTCCCATCAGCTGCCATAGGAGTAACAGGAATTGCGTGTACAATCCAATCAATAGCGCACCCAGCGCAGGCCACTCAGGACCCAACGGTCCCCACTCCACAGTCAATCGGAAAGACGACCACATCCATTCCATCCACATGACTTTCGTTTCGGGGACAATGACTCTCGCGTAAGTGAACTTCAGCGACAATTTCAATTTAGCGTTTTCGTAGATGAACAATGCGAACCAAACATAACTAAACCTCTTCCCATCCCCACCACCCGCTCCAACCCCCCAATTAGGTCGTGCAATCATCCCCACCCATTCCAACCCAGCAGGACGGATTAACAACAACAATAGATAGTCAGAACAGATTGTGGGAATCATCCCCTGGGGTGCGCGGGTATGTGCCTTCTAACCCCGCACTTGTGGCAAGGCGATCAAGCGCATGCCGGACACTTCGCGCTACAGGGCCCCCCACCCCTCAAGCCAAGCGGAGTAACAGCATTTCGGTACAAAAAATCGCGAACAAACAGCATACTGCAATACTGTCCCCATTCAAGCAGGCAGCTTCCTGACATCCCTCCCCCACATGAAAAGCCCCCAACAACGTTGGGCATAAGGAAGCTGCGCATTATTCAACATCACTTAGCTGTGCAGTGTCCTCCTGCTCCACCACCTCTTGTGGACCCTTCAGTTCCTTGGCAAGCTGTTTAGCAAACTTCAACGCCGCCCTGGCATCTGTGAAGAACGTGGGCTTGCCCGGGCCCTGAACCCTTAGTTTCGCTGGATAGATTAGGGAGTACTTCGTGCCAATTTGCTGAAACACTTTTTTCGCAGGCAGAAATTCCCTTCTGGCTAATTGCATTTGTAACGTGAAATCAGGGTACATGGCTATCCGGTTGCCCTTATATTGTATCTCCGCCATACCGCGTGCCAGTCGCAGTATCGAGTCCCTGTCTCTATAGTTGAGGATCCGAGCTAGGATGGGCCGAGGTGCGGCACCCGGCTTCGGGACGGGTCCCAACGTACGATGCGCCCTCTCCACTAGGAACATGGGGGACAGCTCTGCGCCAAACAGGTCTTTCTGTTCGATGTAGCTTTCCATATTTCCAATGTCTGTCGATTCTGCCACTCCCGTGATGCGCACGTTATTCCTTCTGGACCTCGCTTCCAAATCCTCATTCTTCATTTGGATTAGCGCCAACACCTTGTCCATGCCTCGCAGCTTTTTGTCTAGATCTGACTGGCTTTCCTCAGTCTCGGTCACACGTGTTTCTAAGACCCCAACCACTCCTTCCTGCTTGTCCATCCTTCTGGTCATACTGTCCATCCGAGCAGCCAGCGCATCCATCTTTCCATCAATTCCCTGCAAACTCGATTTGAGGTCTTGGAACATGGCTTTGATGTCGTCTGCCGGGAGCACGGGCCGAGGTTCTCCCTGCGATTCCTGTTCCGGTATTTCTTGACCCTGTGTTTTCTTGGTCGCCTTTTCGAACGCTATTTTGGGCTGTCTCGTGTCTGGCTTGCCCATGATGACGGCTGGGTTCCGCGCGACCACCAACAGGTGCCCGAGGCCTCCTCCGCGTCCCACACGCCGGTCAGGCCCGGCGCCGCGTCCAGCAGCGGGTGTGATACTGACACTGCGTAGACCAAGATGCAGGCGGCGCGTTATGGCAGTACAGGTGGCCACTCCGGTCAAGAAGAGCACTTCCTAGTATCCCAGTGCAAGGAGACACCGGTGCGCGACAGGCAGGTAGTGAAGTGTTGACGTGGGGAGGCAATGCGCAACTATCGCCCCTCAGCAGTTATGCCATGCGGTCTGCTGTTCATGCGGTCACAGGCTCCTGCATAAAAATGGCGGCGTGTTCACCAACTGACATACGCTGTGGCCGGCCGCCCAGATCGATTGTCAAGCGGCCCTCTCCCCAGGGCGCTATCACTGTTACCGGAGACCTCCTCACCCGGGCAGCGCAGGCGGAGCCCCACTCACTGTCGGGGCACAGCCACGAGGTCAGTTCTCCTCCGCCCGTCCACCTCAGCTGCTCTATGTGTCTTGAGCACGGCGTCCGAAGCCGCCGTGTAGGTGGTCGCCGCCGCTAGCCCCCACCTCTAAATACCTGTCGGGCAGACGGCGCGGTCAGATGCACCAGTTCACGCTCCGGGCGGGGCCGGCCACTCGCGCGATGCCGGGACGGCAGTCACTTCCGGTCGGGCATCGGCAACTCAAGGCCCCGGCGCGTCACACCACAGCAGGCCTCGCAGCGTCCACATGTAACGGGGACAGCACGACTCCAAAGCCGATTCGCGCCGCAGCAAGGCTCCCGCGGATCAATGTGGGTATGGTCCGCTGGCTCAAGGGGCACGAGATCCGAGCTCCAGTGTCTTCAAAAGCGGATTATTGCCAGATTAATGTGCTCAATCGGCGGAGCTGCGCTTTCAGGCAGCCATTCCGCTCGGCAGTTAGGCCACGCCCCATCAAGTTGTGGAAGAGGTCTGATCGTTTGAGGCAGCCGCCTTCCTTCCAGCAGACAAATGGCCCGTCGTGTAAGGCTGGCGGGAAGGCCGGGTTAAAGTGTATAGGGGTGTACGGGGAGGGGAAGTGGTCCAACTCTGTCGTCTTGTAACGTGATCCCAGACTGTAAGGGTGGTGCGTGTGGGGGTGCTCAGATATGCGTTTGCTGGCCTGTCCTTCTTAGGCTTCCATAGGACATCCCAAATAGAGCGCCTACTATGGCCAGATCCATATGGAGCAGGTGTTTTTCAGATCCCCTTGCTGTCCATTCCATTACTACAAGCAGTTGTGCTGCTTGATAGTATAAAATGAAGTCTGGGAGAGCCACTCCTCCCTCTTTCTTTAGTCGCCTCAGCCTGTGAAAGGGCAGGCGGGCCTTCCCCCTTGCCAAATGAAATTGGTGGTTAGTGAACGTAAGCGGAACAACATATCCCGGGGAACCTCGATGGGAAGAGCCTGAAATAGATATAGGAATTTCGTCAACACCGTCATTTTGACGGCATTGATTCGCCCAAGCCAAGTGACAGAGGTTTCCAGCTCTTAAAATCTTGTTGCATCTGTAACACTAGAGCAGGATAGTTGGCTTTGTATAAGCCCCCAATTTTAGGCGTAAGATAAACACTCAGGTAGAGGAGGGAGTGTGTCACCCATTGTAGGGGTGTTTGGTGCCGCAGTCTCGTTTCGTCTGTGTCCATGAGCGTGAGGTTGAATATGGAATATTTGGGAAGGTTGACTTTAAAACCCACCACTAGTTCGAAACGGGTCAACTCCTCCTGACTGGTCGGAAGGGAGGAGGCAGGTTCCCGGAGAGTAAGCAGAATATCATCCGCAAAAAGAGACGCTTTATGTTCTGTGCCTCCAAAGCGGATTCCTCGGATCTCCTCATTAGCTCTGAAACTCTTGGCCAGGGATTCAATACTGAGGGCAAATAAAAGGGGGGAAAGCAGACAGCCCTGTCTCGTGCCTCTACTAAGGGCAAATGGGAGTGATGTGTAGCCATTGACCAGTACTCGCGACCGTGGGAGGTGGTAGTTCGCCCGGACCATATGGAGCAATCTGTCTCAGAAGCCAAATTTCTGCTTAGTCAGAAAGAGGAATGACCAATCCATCCTGTCAAAGGCCTTTTCGGCGTCGAGGCCTACTAATAAAGCCAGGATATTACATTTAGAGACTTTCTCAATTAGATGGACAGTGCGACCGATATTATCATGTGTTTGACGCCCTGTTATAAAGCCGGATTGGTCAGGGTGGATTAGTGTGGGCATCAGGTCATTCAGCTGGGCTGCCAGGATCGCTGAGTACAACTTCGTGTCAAGGTGGAGAAGTGCTATAGGCCTATATGATGCACATTTCTGAGGGTCCTTTCTCCAGCTTGGGAATGACAGATATCACTGCTTTGGCCATGGTGTCTGAGACCCTGGCATCGGTCGCAATTGCATTAAAAGGTTTGATGAGGTGTGGAACTAGCTCAGACCCGAAACTTTTGTAAAAATGTGCTGAGAGTCCGTCGGGACTCGGGGCTTTGTGAAGCTTGAGTTTGGCGATAACTTGTCTAACCCCCTCTGCGGGAATGGGGCCCTCCAGGGGTTCTGCTGTCGCTGGGGGGAGATGTGGAAGTTCCACTGACTCTAAATACTGCTGTTGCAAGGTTATGTCTAGTGTGGTGCTAGTGTAAGGTTCCCCATAGAATTTGCCAGAGGCGTTAGCTTTGCGATCATCTGCATGTAGTACATGGCCATCCCCGTCCAAGATACCCTCGATATATTCGCTTTCCCTCTCCTCACGGAGTTGTCGCGCTAAGTGTCTCCCCACTTTGTCCCACTGAGCATTTGCTAAGCGCCTCAGTTTCAGTAAAGTAAACTCCGCTCTATTATTATAGATAGCTCGGAGTTTGCCCCTAAGCGCAGTGAGCTGCCACTGGAGCGCTCGTGTGGGGAGGGCCTTGTGGGCTTTTTCCACTATCTCTAATTCCTCTTCAAGCCCTACTTGTTCTTTCACTCTCTGTTTATTCAATGCCACATTGAGCTGTATGCATTTGCCATTCACCACCGCTTTAAAAGTGTCCCAATTGATTTGTGGTGTAGTAGTCTGTGAGGTGTTAAGCATGAAATACTCATTAATGGAGGTTCTCAGTTCGGCGCAAAGGGTTTTATCCTGAAGGAGCGAGCCCAGGAAGTACCCGCGTGCCGTGCCCGGCCTGTTCCCATCCCAAACTAGACTGGCTTTTAAGGCTATGGTCTGATATCGAAAGAGGTAGGATCTGAGCTGCCTGCAGTGAGCCCACCAGGGCCTGACTAATAAAGATGTAATCTATCCTAGAGTAGGACTGGTGGACGTGAGAATAATAGGTTAAATCTTTGGCAGTGGGATATAGTGTTCGCCGGGTGTCACTGAGACCTAACATGGACATTTTCTGTTTGACCCCTTTAGAGAAACCATTGGGGGTATCCCGGTGTACGTGGGAGCTGTCTAACGCTGCGTGCCAGGCCTAGTTAAAGACCCCTAGGAGAATGACTGGTCTCTCTGTGAAGTCACCTATCATGTCGAGAGTGGTAGATAGGAATGTCGCTTGTCCCGAGTTGGATGCATAAAGGGAAACAAATGTGCATAGCGTACCCCTGAGTCTTCCCTTCACCATCAAGACTCTGCCCTCCCGATCAGTTTTAAGCACTTCAGGTTGGAATCTAGCTGTGGTGCGAAAAAGCAAGGCCACTTCATTGTGCTTAGTGCCCGATGAGGATCTATAGATCAACCGATATGTTTTGTGGCGAAGCCTCGGTTCTTCGGATTTCTTAAGATGTGTCAAACTGGCAATCATTGCGGTATGTCCAGATTTTCTGATGTTTTTTTAGGCAAATTTAAAAGTTTAACGTTCCAGGGCGCTATGGATACCATTTAAGCGGGTCGAGCCCTCTCCCCCTTCTCACAATACCTCCTCTTAGAACAGCATGTATACTCTGTAGCGCCTCGTTCCAGTACAACCAGACCCACAACACTAACCTTCCTGTGAGCTATATCAACCCCACCTGGGTATGTGAGTAAGTTACCCCCGCACCACCACCGGAGACCCATCCCCCCAACCCATCCCCAAAATCCCCTAGAATGACCATGCTAGGAAGCCAACGGGCAGAAAACTCCCATAAAGAGAGTACGGTAATTCTGGGCGGTATGGACAAGGCCCGCACCCCCCGGCTGCCATGCAATAAGAACGAAGAGAATAGTCAGCAGTTCTAGTAGAGGTTGAAGACACTCTTGCTGAAATAACCAGTGTCCCCAAGCGGAACTGGGTCTCGGCTGCTACTAACAGCTCGCGACCTCCAGCGAAGCAGCTCTGCGATTCCTCTGAAATGTTCCTGGTGAACCCGGACAATATCTGTTGATCCTATATTGGAGAAAGTAATTTAACTTGCTGCTAGTTTTTTGTGACCGTTTGCCAGGAACGGGTCCTTTCCGATGTTGGCTTAGATCATTCACAGGCCCTGTGGCATCGTTGTTCTCTGGGCCTGGCAGGCCTAAAAGTTGGAGCCGTCTCGAAGGTCAGTGACATGGCACAGCTTGTTTTTGTATTCAAACGCGAGACCGAAGGGGAATGTCCAGCGATATCGAATCCCTTCTTCACGTAATTTCGTGGTGACCGGGCAGAGCGACTGCTTACGTGCCAGAGTTGAGGGTGCCAAGTCCTGGAAAAGTATGCTTTTGTAGCCCTGAAAGGAAGTTTCGTCTTTCTTCCTCGCCGCACTGAGGATGGCTTCTTTTGTTTTGAAAGAGGGCAGTTTTACCAGAACGTCACGTGTCTTGTGTCGATCCCCCATCAGCATGGGCCCCACTCTATGGACACGGTCGATCTTCACCTTTAGTTGATGGGGTGTTAAGATTTCTGAGAAAAGACCGGTCACAAATGCCTCAAGATCTGGTCCCTCCGCGCCTTCTTCCAGGTCTCGAATGCGAAAGTTCTCCCTCCGGGCATTGTTTTTCAGGTCTTCCATCTTTAGGATGACGTGGCATAGCTGCGACTGGAGGTTTTGCGGTGCTTCACGCCATTTGTTGGAACACAGGTCAAGGGACTGCACCTGCTCCTCCACCTCTAGCGCCCAGGATCCACCGTCGTAATTTTCTCTGTCAGGTCCGCCTTAAGTTGATCCATCGAGGAACGCAGGTCATGTTTTCTTTCTTGACATAGCTCAGTTTTAAAGTCCTGTAGGGAGGCGAGCAGATAATCCCTGGTGAGGGCCATCTTCCTCACATGCTCCGGGTCCGCCGCGGGAGAAGACTTGTCTGCCGTCGTGAAATAATGGAAGACCTTATTGACGTCTTCTTGGGTGGCATAGGGGCAGTGCAAAGCGCGAGGCCAGCGCCGTCCGCAGGGGCCCCTCTGCGGATCGTCGCTGTCGTTCAGGCCCGGATGATCAAGGCCTCCAGGCGCTTAACTGGCCCTGTTGTCGGTGGTCCAGCTCCCCCAGCCGTTTTGAGGTCAGGCGTCTCGGGAGGGACCCGTGAGCATTAGGAGGTGTCGGTTTACGTTGTGGATGGCAGAAGGGGTCGCCGGAGAGGAGAATGCGCAGAGTTCCTCAGACCCCCTGGTAGATTCCGTGGAGGAAGCTGAGTCCTGTCCCAAGCTGGGTCACATTGTCGGCGCCCTCTTGAGGTCAGGCATGCCTGAACACCAGGGTTCCCTCTGGGCAGATTAACTGGCATGCAAGGAAGAATTGGGGTGACTGACCCGTTGTGTAGCGTCTTGCTGTGTCCACCGTTATTCCCAGTGGCAGGTGTTGACTTGGCTATGCAGCGATTTTGTCCCCGATCTCGGGCGCCATTCCTGCCATCAGCCCGCTGTTCCGCGGGCCGCGTCTGGCCAGTCGCGGATAGCCGAAGACATATGCGTCTCTCCTTCACCTGGAGCTTATGTCGGGTGGGGGCCTACTACCGGCAAGGGTGCACTCCGGCAGCGTTCAGCACAAACGGGATGCCACAGGTCCGCGTCCACCTCGACCGTTACTTTCCCAGCGTGCCATCTTGAGGGACCTGCCCGGTCGCGTCTATGTCCCTTCTCGCATCAGCATCCAGCGCTGGTCGCCGATCCTGAAACCCGCTGTCGTGCACCAATTCAGCGCAGGTAAGTTTCTGCTATCTTCATGCGGAATTTGCTTGTCTGTCAGTGACAATAAAAGGGTATAAACAGTCAAGGGGGTCCGAAACTGAAACGGTTCATGTCCGTTCAGCCATCTTGCTTGGCCATGCCCCCTTGTGACACTTTTTGAATTAGCTCATGGTGTGTCTGATGGAGTTTTGACACGGTTTACCTGAGGCTGAACTATGCAAATCCTAAGAAGTTAGGTGATTCGGAGGACCGAGCTGTACTTCAAGGTTTTAAATAGGAGCCAAACATGCACATTGTGTAATATTCGTGGTCCAGTACCTTTCTGCCTCTATTTCCCCTAAAAATACAAAACAAACAAGCTTCTGTGCAGGATAATCTTTTATTTGTTGAATATGAAGATGTGTTCTATGTATAGTTTTCTAGTTTATCTTGCTTTACATACATAATAGACACAGGTGTTATGTTTTCCAAGCAACTTCTCAGCTGGGCTCCCATACCTCCAACTGGACTGTAGCTTCACTTTACTGGTAGTACAAGCTAACCAGCCACTGTAACCTATTTGAATCCACCAACTTTTTCCAATGTATCTGTTTTTAACTTTCTCTTTCGCTCCTTTAAACAAGTATAGCACATTCTGCAGCAAGCTTCTCCCCTTCCCTCCATTTCCCTCTCCCATTCCCCCAGTGGGTTCAACACCAGTAATAGAAGTGCTGTCATTCTTGTGCATACAGAAAACATGCCGACCAGGCTTTAGTGTTCAAATGTACATCTCTGGTTAAGTTTTGCCATCATATTTATCATACAGGACGGCATACCCTTTCTGGATCAAGCAAAAGCATAACATTAGAGTCTTTTGTGGGCTGCGCTGGGTGCATGGAGTGTGGAGCACAGGGCATGAAGCGGCCATTGCATGGATACTGATGGATGGATGGATGGTTAGCCAGAGGTTGTCAGGTGCTGGATCCCTCTGGCCAGGTTATGGGCCCAAATCAAACCAGGTTGATGGAGGAAAGCAGTGGCCTTTCCAAAAGTCTAGGGACAGTTGTATTCTAATACATAGGCGGAGTGGCATTATGGATGCATTTCGATAAGGAGTTTGGCTTATTTTACTGCACTGGACATAATCGGAGAGTGTGGCATTGCGGGGAATTATTGGCAGTGCCATCCTTGACTGAATGGTGCATCAGTGCCAGCCTAAGGAGGTTTATTTTGATGTAACGGACTTGCAGCACATTCCGTAGGGGTGAATGAGAATGTCACCAAGCGATCTTGTTATGCGGGTTCTGGGTTGGGGAAGGAACCATTGTGGTAGTTTGATCTCGTCCACAGTGATAAGGCAGTACAAGATTCAACCTTTTAACCTTAGAGCATGGTGTGTTCTCTTCATTAATGCACAGTATAAATGATCTTAAAAAGCAAAGCTAAAAAATGTGAGGTTCAGATGGGAGCATTATTTACAAAAACATTTGTTTAGGATTGTGCAGGCTTTGGAAATTTGACACTGTAACCGAGGTCATGCAATGATCCACATTTGTAAAGCGTGAATAATCACCCGTAAGGGTCTCCAGGCGCTGGGGGCCGTCGGGAAGATTAAGCAAGCTATTGCCCAGAGCCACTTGGTGTTGGGCTAATCTGCTGCCGGGGCAGGGGATCGAACCGTGATCCCCAGATTCCAGCGTCAGTTGCCCTGGCCGCGGCGCCCCACCTCTCCCTTCAACACATTTAAATTTACTAAATGGAAGTGTCTACAAATATATGTCCCGGCATACACCATACAATTATTTTCTGTTGTAATTTAAGGTGAAAACGTCATATAACTTTCACCCATGTTTTTTTTTTTTTAAAGCTCCTGTATCTCTTAGGTGATTCCTATCTAAACCATGGACAAGATGAGGTCAAATCTAAGAACTGGTTCTTGCAGTCAGGACTTTACTAAGTTTTCTCCATAACCCCTCAGTTGGTAATATTGTTCAGGTGATCCAGCATAAAGTAGAAAGAGGATGAAGCGGAACACTTAATTTAAAGGAAAAAAAACCTGCATTGGGAGAAGATATCCAATTCTCTTAATAACCGTAATTCGAAAGAGATTTCACGGTCATTGTAATGATTTTTCCCTGAATTACATTTGGCTAATGGTGGTGGAAAGAGATGTCCGGGCTTGCTTGATTTACTGGCTGACTGAATGTTATTTCTTGTATTTTAGTGGTTTTCCAGAGTCTGTTCCTGTGTATTGTGTTAACAGGCAGTGTTCCTCAGGTTTGCAAGCTGTCATCAATATAGCCGGTAAGAACACTATTTTCCCTGGCTCTAATGCGATCTTTCCTTCTCTTGAAAGAAGCACTGGTAAAGCCAATAGATCTTACCTTTTGCTTGCTAACGCAGACCTGTTAGACTTTGCCAATGCTTTTTACCAATGCTGTTCAGCATCAGCAGAAAGAACTGCTTATAGCTGATGTTGTGCTGCATCACCAAGAAACAGCGTAAAGAAAAGCACCATGACCTATATGTGCGCATGCGTCATCACGCTATTCAGTTATGAGTCATGACACTTGGGTGGCCAGCATACTGTATGTGCGCACGCATCACCATGCCAGCATCTGTAGGGTATAGCGTAACCTCCTTTTGTTTATCTTTTAATTTTTCAATCTAAGATAGCGGACGTCTCTCTTGGAGCAGTAAATACAAAAATGTTCAATTAAATGTGCGTGAACGCTCAGTTTGTATAGGAAGCTGCCTGCCAGGAACTTGCAGGGCCTTCCAAAAATCGAAATGTGAATGCCAATGGAGCAATGAAGGAGCAGGCGCAGGGGATAAGTGAAAAGAGGGGGATGAGGAAGCAAAAGAGATTAAGGAGGCAAGGGAACAATGGATGACTGAGGCTAGAATAACAAAATAAATAGAATAAAAGCAAAGTAAAAGAGCAAAGGGGCAAGCAATGGACGAACTGGGAGGGGGTAGGAAGGAGTAACATGAAGGATGTGGGTGGTATGTATTTAAGGAAACAGTTAGAAATTGCGTTTTTGGTTGGCAGAGGTATGCACCCTATCCAAGCAGTAACCACAGTCCTAGTCAGTGAGTCAGATGCACACCATAAATTAACCTGTGCTCACCCTCTGGTAGCTTGGCACGGAGCAGTCAGGCTTAGCTTTAGAGGCAATATGTAAAGTATTTATGCAGCACTTCAAACAGTAACACAGTGAAAACACCACAAAAAAACTCCACACCAGTCTAGAAAAATTTATTATGATTTTATGAATAAAACAAGACCGAAACAACAAAAATCCAATAAGTAGAAGTCAAGATATGAATTTTTAAAGATTACATTCAAAAATAGCACTGAGAAGTAGTAAGCGCCTAAAGAGTTAATTGGTCACATTGGACCGTTACAAAGTCAAGAGTTCAGACCAACCACGATGGAGCACAGGCCAGATACAGGACACATGCAAGACCCGCTGAACAAAAGTACCATAATCCTGGTCGCAAACAACGAGATGCGGGGTGCAGCCGAGCAATGCATTGGTGTCAATTCCGCAGTTGAAGAGATGCATTGGTTTTCTCCATGCAATAATGGCGAAGTGCCCGTTCTAAGATATGTTGGTTGAGCAGCTGATGCAGCGGGTTTCTCCACGCAGTAGAAGGAATGCATCGATCGTCCTTCTGCAGTGGTGGTGATGCAGCGGTTCCTATGGCAATGCTTGGGTTTGAGTGCGATGCACCAGTTCTGTCCCTCTACAGCAGCAATTCAGGGATTCTGCCCTCGCAGCAGAGGAATCGTGGTTCTGCTGGAGCAAGCACTTGGGTCCGCTTTAAATTAACAAGGCGCACATGAGCAGGATAGAAGACGTTGATGTCCCTGAGTCTTCTAAGAAAAGGAGGCTAGTCAGCTAGCTCTTCTAGTCACTCTGCATCAGGTGATGAAGGTCCAGTCAGAGAGAGTAGCAGGCAGCAGGGCAGCACATCAAGGCAGCAGTCCAGCAGAGTGGCAATCCTTAGCACAGCAGTTCTTCTTGGCAAGTTGGTTTCAGGCCCAGAATTGTACTGAGTTGGTAGAGTCCGAGGTCCAGTACTTAAACCCAGTTGTGCCTCTGAAGTGGGGTAACTTCAAAGAAGGGTCTTTGAGGCGCACAGAGGTCCTTTCTTCCTTCCCTGGCTCCAGACTCGCTACAAGGAGCTATGCAGCCCTTTGGGTGTGGACAGGGCCCAGCCTACTCAGGTGTGAGTGTGAGGTTGTGCCCAGCCCATTACCTCCCTTCCTCCCACAACAATGCATGAAATAACACCCAGCCATCCTTTGTGTGTGGCTGTCTAGGGGGAATACACAAAGTGAAATATCACCCAACCCAGCCAGTGACCTGAGACAGACAGCAGACACCAAATGGCTAAGAGCAGGAAAATGCCTAACTTTCTGAAAGTGGCATTTTCAGAATATTAATGACAATTCCAACTTTACCTTTAAAGATGGGTTGTCATTATCATTTCATAGGTACTAAACATGACAACTCTATCTTCTCTCAGTTAGGAAATACAGCTTATTAAATGTAATAAGGAATCCCCACTGTTAACCTATGAGACGAGTAGGCCTCTCAGTAGTGGAAAATGAATTTGGGAGTTGTTCGCTACCAGGACAACTTAAACTTTAAAAAAACATGTCCCACTTTTTGATTACAAGGCATCCCTGCCCAGTGGGTACCTAGGGTCTACCTTAGGTGGGCAAAGGGGAGTGTAAGGCTTGGGAAGTGATTTTAAATGACAAGTCAACCAGGCTGTGTAAACTGCACACACAGGTCTGCAGTGGCAGGCCTGAGACATGTTTAAGGGCTAGTTGAGTGGGTGGCACAATCAGTGCTGTCGGCCCACTAGTAGCATTTCATTTACAGGCCCTGGGCACATTTAGTGCCCTGTACTTGGGACTTACAGGTACATTAAATGTACCAATTTGTGGAGAAGTCAATCAAGCCATGTTTATGGGAGGGAGCACATGCATTTTAGCATTGGTTAGCAGTGGTAAACAGTTTAAAGTCCTAAGGCCAACACAAAGAATCAGCACAATTAGGTGGTAAACAGGCAAACCGGTTAGAGAAGACCATCTTAAGACTGCCAGGTCTACCAGAAACCATGTGCATTTGGCTGAAAGAAAGAAGAATGGTAAAGAAGCTAAGCTCCAGGGGCGGACTAAACACAAGAAGAGGAGGGAAAATCATCAAATAAACAAGTAAACAATAGTGACAAGAAAGCATAAAAATCATGAGCAATAGGCTGTCCTAAAGTCTAAGCATTAGTACTGTCTACAGTAGGTCTTCGCAAGAAGCCAACTAAAAGCTATCTATAGATCAGATCGGAAGAAAAAAAAGTGTCTGAAAATGCATTGTTCGTCTACATGCCTTTAAGTTTCCGTTAGTATTATTACTTGCCTTCCTCAAGATTTAAGCAGGATTAATATATGCGGTCTTCAGAATGGCCTAAAATCAGGTATCCTCGATAGGCAGAAAATCAGGCCAGAGTATACGCTGTACCTATTTTGATCTGATAAGTAGAGCCCCTTTCCCCATCCACAATTATGGTTTTGCTGCGTAACTAACCTAATTGGCTGCCTATCTGAACTTGAAAGAAGACATTGTGTATTTATGGAGGAAGAGAAAGAAAAATGTTACGTACTGTATTATCACAGGCTCATATTTGGTGAAAATGGTGGATCGTTTTAAGTTTTTCTCCAGAAATAAAACAAACATTTGTCTCCCTAATCTTTAAAAGCCAAGATCCAAGAGGCCTTTATTGATAGACACAAGTTTTCAGTGCTTCCCAAAAAACTTGCAACTTCTTATATTCACTGAAAAAGTAACTAGTTGTGGTTTTAAAATATAAGCTCCCCTTCTGTTCCAGGTGGTATCAGAAATGGTTCATACGACATTGGCTTGGCATGCGGGTAAGTATATTTCTTTATTTTCTATTTTTGCACAACATATGGTAGACATAGATATCTCATTTCAAATGCATTCTTGTTTGAGCAGTTCTTTTTTTCATTAGAACCCTGAGTGTAATTTTGGAGCTGGACGGATACCAGTATGCTTTATATTAGGTCATACCTACCAGTATTCAACCACAATTACAGCATTCTGAAGTCGCCAGTTTGGTGTTCCTGAGTTGTGCCTTTTTAAAGGTACCCTGTGCTGGATGGTCCTTTACCTGTTTTTTCTGAAGATATGTCCTGCAGATTTACTTTGACCCACCAGATAAGTAAAGGATGGTGCTCGTACACAGTGGCAGTAAAAAAAAAAACACTTGCTTCTCTCACGTGGGGAACTAACACATAATGCAGCAGAGCAGTAGGGCAAATTAAACAATTAACTGTTTTTTTTCTCTACATGTCTGTGACAACTTGGCTTGTTTTCCTCCTCACTGAAGCCAGGACCACTCTATTGCAGTAATTAGAGTAGTACCAGTGAAAGCTACTAATGTTAGTAAATAGTTCGAAAAACATAAGTGGTGTAATGGATGACATAATAGAATAGCGAGTAGAGGAGTGTTTCTTAGGGTTGCCCTTTGTCTTCGCAGTTGTAGCTGGCTAAGGACCGTAGTAACTGTATTATGGCAAAAAGTCATTTTCATACTTTTGCCATGAGTTATAGGTAAGATTCAAAAGAGTAGTTGCAAGATAGGATTGTGGCTTACAGATTGGCAGCCAATGTAACTATCTTTTGACAATTACTTCCATAACTCCTTACAAGCTGCATGCTCTCTTTGATGGTTCTGTTGAATCTTTCTACCATTCCCTTATTGTCTGGATGGTACATCCCGCTTTACACCGTTGGTGAGCACAAGAAAGCATTATTCAAGTGACTAAATCATTGTATAGGTATGCATTACATAAAATCAGGAGTATTTCAGAGAGAAATGTCTTCTTGTAGTTACTAATAGTGGTGTGTGGGTTTTTGTTTGATCAGTTTGGGCCCTTTTATAAAGGCCATAGATGTTGTCTTGTCTAAACCAGAATTTGTCACTGCATTGTTATAGACCGCATCATAATCGGTCACAAAATCAAGTCTCTAAATGCATGTACACCTCCTACACCTCCTTTTAAAATCACTGCCATTCAATATCTACATGCATGCCTGCATACACATGCAAGTCTGTTGCAGAAAGAGAAGAATGATTCGCAGTTGAGTCCTGCATCATATAAACCTTGCATTTTGGGGATGCTATTTTACAGTGGGCCTAGTTATAGTTACACAGAAGCATAATGCGGTTTGCCAGATCATACAGTGGCATTTTGATTTTCAGGTCGCAGCTTACAGTAGAAACAGCATCGTCTTCTATTAACATCAGCGAAGAGCAGCATGAGTTTGGAGGTCTGCATTACCTGCCCGCATGTTGGTGACCTAATAGTTAATCTCTCCCTGATAATAAGAAAAACACCTGCCAGAAATGTCATTGTTGCTTTGGCAGCATATAATACAACTCTTTAATAATGTGCATATTGCAGCTGTCTTTTGCAATTTACACTTCACTGGTTTAAACATCAGCAAACAAACGCAGCCTCTTTCTCCCTTTAGATGAGGATCAAACGAGTGTCCCTATGGCATTGCAGCCCACATTTCACACCACTGAGGCTGTAGCATTTGTTGACACAGATGTGGGCTCAGTCAAGCGCAGAACAACCTGTTGTTCATTGCTTCATCTCAGGCAGACTCTGAGCTGCAGTAGCCATCTCACTCAACAAGTAGCAGGAGCCTGTAAAATGTAAACCCATTTTCTGCAGATTGGCTCCTCTGCTTCTCTGTGACTCAGAAGAAGCAGCAGCACAATGCCCCATGAGAGTTGTAACATAGGAGGATTAAGTGTGTCACCTTCATAAGAAAGCAAATCTGTTGCTTTTGGATTTTCTTGCACACTGCCTTGACGAAGGTGAGATTTTCTTCCATTGCCTTGGTGAAGACTTCATAAACAATATTTCCATTAGCCATATTCTAAAACAGGCCCTTATCCTGACAGACTGGAATGAGTGGGTCAAAAGCGGATATTGGCTGCTGAGCGAGCTTGCCTGGGTCCTGTGACAGTTTGGCTGTTTGTCATCCTTTCCTATCTCATACAGACAAAGTCCTGGGGTGCTTTTGGGTCGGGGTCAGTAGGGTATTGCAGCTGTACAGTGGTAGGCCCTAAAACAGTTTATTGTGATCTGTGGTTTGTTACAATCTTGGGTTGTGCAATACTGGTGTGATGCAATGTGAACAAATAATTGACTGGTTACCTGGTTAGGCAACATGTTGTCTTATGGTTTTGGTTATCTTGATTCCTTTTGTTCACTGTGAGCTTAGTTGGTGATGGCATTTCAATATTGTGTAGCACACTTAGGTGTGGGTGAATTTAGATGAATAGGTACTGGTGATAAGTGAGGGGCTAGTAACATACAATTTTAGTCAATGGGAGGTGTAAATCATCTATGTGTGCCGTGCATGCTGGGTTGTGCAGAAGTATCTGATTTAATTAATTAGAGCATTTATAGAGCGCAGCTTTCACTCCGAGGACCATCTTGGTGCTATCGTAAGTGGGGGCTGTGGTGAGGGAATTAGTGACTACAGTCTTGAGGAGAGATCAGATGAGTGATAGTACTATATGGTCTGGGGCTGCAACGATCAAGGTTTTTAAGAGTTTCTTGAACATGAGTTCAGACTGTGCCAGTCTCATCTGGGTGGGTAAAGTATTCCAGGCTTTAGTTCCTAGGACTGCCATTGATTTTCCTCCTCTAGATGACAGTTCGAAAGGGGGGATGATGTGCTAGAAGATTTTCCGAGGATGATGCAGGAGCCGTTGGGTGATGTATGGTTTAATTCTGGACTATAGATATTTGGGTCCTGTAGCTCGGAGGGTTCTAAATATGATTATTAAGAATTTGAAGAGAATCCTTTCATGTATGGGCAGCCAATGGAGGGTTTTGAGTGCTGCTGTGGCCGAGGTCCTCCTTGGTAGTATTAATACCAGCCGGGCTGCCGCGTTTTGGGCTATCTGTAGTCTTTTCAGGACTATCATTTTTGCTCCTGCGTATAGGCTGTTGCAGTAATCCAAGCATGACCAAATTAGGGCTACTGCCACTGTCTTTCTGTCTGTGACAGGGAATAGATTGAAAACGTTTTTGAGGGGTTTTATCAAGTGGAAGCACGTGCCTGCCACTGAGAAGGCTTGCTGGTGGAAGGATAGTGCACAATCAATTCTAATCCCTACATTTCTCACTGTGTCAACTGTGTTAGGAGGAGCCCTGTCAGTTGGCTGCCACTGTTTGGGCATGAAGGTGTTGGATTTCCCAAGCAGAAAGATCTCAGTTTTTTGACTGTTACATTTACAGGGGTTTGTTTTCATCCAATCCATGACTGCAGATAGACAGAGCTGGAATTTTTCTTCTGCTGCTGTAGAATTTTTGTCAAGAGAGAGGATTAGCTGAGTGTCACCCGCATATGAGATGGACTCGATGTCAAAGGAGGCAATCAGGTTGAGCAACGGTATCATATAAAGATTAAAAAGTGTTGGACTCAGTGAAGAGCCCTGTGGGATGCCAGAGAGCAATTGTTTTTCTGTTTATTTGAAGTTGCCTAAGGTTACTATTTGTCTCCTGTTTTTCAGGAATGAAGTTAGCAAGGCCAAAGCTTTGTGAGTGATGCTGCTATCTGCAAGCCTATCTACCAGGTTGTCGTGGGAGACCGTATCGAAAGCAGCCGATAAGTCCAACAGAATCAGTACTGCATTCCTACCTTTATCTAGGGCAGAGTTTAAGGTTTCTGAAGTATGAAGCAGCACTGACTCTGTAGAGTGACCAGGCCTAAAACCCTATCGGTTAGGGTGAAGAATGTTCGCTTCTTGCAGATAGTCCTTTAATTGCGGGTTGACTAGCTTCTCTGCTATGTTGCTCAGATAGGGTAACAACGAGATGGGTCTGAGATTACAGAGGGTAGTCGGGCCTAGTAGTGTCTTTTTTGGAGCGCTTTAACCGAAGCAATTTTCCAGTTTTCCAGTACTATTGCTATCCTGAAGGAGGAGTTGATTATTTAGTTTATAGGGTTTAGGATGTTAATGAGTGCATGTAAATTTTTTGGGGGCAGGGGTCAAGAGGAGAACCTGATTTACGTGAGAAAATAGCTTACCTGAACTGTTCAAGGCTAATCTCCTTAAAACAGTTGAGCCCTGTTCTATTTTCTAGGACAACTGCTTCTGAAGGCGAGCAGTTATTTCCCTTAAAGTCTTCTGTTTAAGTCTTTCAGGAGATAATTTGTTCTATAAAACAGAAAGTAACGTGATCTAATCTCATGAATATGTATGTCGAGTTGCATGCAATGAATACATCGATATACATTTATATTTCTTTTATGGTAATATATCAGTTATCTATATGTAATGAAAATATTGGAGTGATAATCTGACTTCTGTACTGAAAACCTTTCAAGTGAGTGGTGATATCTATTTCCTCGTTGTTTGTCTGCAAAGTGATTGGTCAGATGTCCTATAAGCCAAGTAAATATCACTATTGGCAAACATTTCCGAATGCACATCATGCAAATGTGCTCAACAATTGTAATATAGACACTGCTTACCAATCCCTTGTAATAAATGTGTTGCCACAAATGCTTGTAAACAAGACTTCCATCATTGCTGTCTCGTATGCGTAAACTCCAGCTGCAGTGTTATTTCCCTGTTCAAAGTTGCTCAGGCAACATGTAATATATATTGAGGGCACTAATGTAAAAATTGCAAGTGCACATCGCCTAAAAAAATAAAAGAAGAACCTTCCAATGCCCGCCCTTCTCCCTCTTCCCATACAATCAACGACTGCGTCACATGAAGCCTTTATCACTGTTCACGCATATGTTCCAGCCCAAGGTTTCTCATCTCTAGGTTTGAATCAGATTGGCTTTGTATGCTAGTTATCTATTGGGATGAGTGTGAATGGATAATGCAGAGGATGCTGATGTATCTGGGACAGGTGAGCTCCCATATTCTGTCAAGGCACTGACTCAAGGTTTTCACGAAGTGGGCTTTCCCGTTCTCCGAGGCCGCTGAGAGCTTTTCCATTGCCTAGAAGCCGCCAAAGCCTGTAGAGCCAAGCCCCATATTTGGGTGCCCGTTCTTTTCCCCATACTGGTGTGATGGCCTGTCTGGCTGCAGATCAGTGGCAGCTGCTCCGGGGCAGTAGTGGTAGGGCGAGGAAGAGTGGGGTTGAATGCACACCTCCAATGCCGGTAGACATTTGTTGTTTATATTTTTATCTTCACAATGGAACTCTTCGTTGTATGCTGACATCATACTCCATTACACTTATGTTTACGCACCTGTCTTCGTGGCAGCTCTCTAACTGTTCAAGGCTAACGTAGCTCTGTCCTTAAATGTAAATATGTGGAGTTAAGCTTACCTATATTAGGCTGTAGTAGTTTACATTTAGTAGATAACAATATCTCAAACTTTGATTTGTTTTGAAAACATTAGATCGAACCAGTGGCCAGATTCCTATAAATTTACAGGTTTTTGACCATTGATTAGGAGAGATCTTCGCTCCATAGATTATCACCAGAGGGCATTCAGATTTGCCGATACCTGATCCAGGCTTTGCTCTCAGTCAGAGAGAT
The DNA here is from genome assembly GCF_964261635.1 of Lissotriton helveticus. NCBI lineage: Eukaryota > Metazoa > Chordata > Amphibia > Caudata > Salamandridae > Lissotriton > Lissotriton helveticus. Next base: position 256,796,325 of record NC_136071.1, read on the forward strand.
GCATCAGGAGAGCCAGCTGCATGCAGCTGGGCCCTTGACTAAAGCATGAGCCTGCCCTTCTACGACAGAACTCTGATAACAAACAGCCTGACCTGGTATTTTAAAAGGTGTGCTATATGTTCCAGTCTAAGTGCTCGAAAGGCAGGGATGCTCTGTAATGCTTTAGCCTATCAAATTAGTGTAAGGGGTGGAAACCTGCTTATGTTTCTTATGTTTCTTATGTTTTCATTAATAATTGCATTTTTTATTGCGATTTGTGTGTCACAAACATTTCCATTAACAGCATAATAAAAGATAATAGAGATCATGGAAGATCACGCGGGTGCTCATGGCATTATTTCAAGGTCTCAGCGCAACGCAGCAAAATATAGGGGAACGTTAGAGCGATCAATGTGGAACTGTCTCTGGGCGTCTGCCCCCTGCTTTCTGATAAAAGCACAGAGGTGGTCTCCCATCTCAGTGTATCCCATCACACATATCTCGTCCCCCGCCAAGGAGGCTGTTAAGACTGCAGTTCAGCTTTATCCCAGCTGGGGTATTCAGCATTGCAGCAGGGAGCGCTAAATCGGTGTCCGAGTGACTTTCTGGGTCTGCCTCCGGGCTCATCAGTGAGGGTGTAGATTGGTCTTGCGCGGTCATATGTTCATGAAGGGCCAGATAAGTAACCAGCAGGCCACAGATATCTTTCGGTTTCATCCGAGGTGGCATGAGATGAGCTCCCAATAGTTGTCCAGTTGTTTATGGCACTTTACGGTGTCCTGTATCCAGTCCTTAAGTTGGAGGGCAGGTTACTCCCACCCAGTGCATCGTCACTCAATATTTGGCCAGGAGCATGAGGGTGGCAGTGAAGTGGTGCACCCCTTTGTGGACATCTAAAATATCCTGATAATATAAGCAGAGTCCCGGGGAGCTTGGGGTCCATGATCTGATCGACCATATCAAGCACCATCTCCAAGAATGCTGCCACCCAAGAACACTCCCAGGCCATATGTATAAAGTCTGTGTCCAAAGTGCCCCACCACCTGCATCTAGTGTCTTCTGCAAGCCCCATTTTACATAGTGAAGTAGGAGTGTGATATAGACTGTGCAGGCATTTGAAGTGTTGCAGCCTGTAGTTGGACCTGTCAGCAAGCAGCAATACAGCCTCTGATCATTAGTTCAGTATCTAGGTCTCGCTGCCAGAGGTCCCTCGTCGAGGCATAGAAACGGGGACCTTTTCCTGCATAATGATGTCTAAGTTGGTGATTCGCTTACGCGGGTTCTGCGCCTTGACTAGTAGATCTAGGGCATGAAGCGCCAGGGATGCATCAGGGAAAGTGTTGAGCACGCAGCTCGAAGCTGATGGACAAGGAAGACATCCAGAAGTTTGCTCTTGGGGTCTGCACTCACTGCTCGCGTGGTAAGGAATGTATCATCTAGGAAGAACTTCCCTATAGTATTGAGATGCAGCTTACGCAGTTGGGTGCTGACACCGTGGTCCTCTGTGAGTGGCAGAGCTGGGTTATTTATACTAGGGAGTGCATTAGTGTACTAAAGGTCCTAGTGAGCTTGCCACTGTGGGCATTGTCTGATCCAAACTGATCAGTTCACCGTATCCACCTCAGTCCTAGGCAGCTTCGCTCGCAGGCAAACAGTGGTATTTAATGGGTAGGGAGTTGCATTATCATGCTATATAGCTATATATGGCCAAAACGGTATAACGTTTCAGCAATAGTAGGTGAACTGAGCTAAAACATATTAATAGTATTACTTCAGATCATGCGTACCCAACACACCCTACCAAATGGTAATGTCAGCATCTGACTGACTGACTGAAGTACTTATAAAGGGCTTGAAATACAACTTCACACTAGCCTTTGGACTGCTTGCCTGTCCAAGCCAGGCTAATGATATTGTAGCATATGCAGTTGAAAAATTGGCAGGTCAGTGGGATAGGAATGTTTTCAAAGAGAATCAAGATTTTTGCATGACCTCCATTTTAGCAATGACAATTCTGCCGGCTAGGGAGACTGGTAGCCTGGTACAGGCAGGAATTCTATCTTCCAGCCATGTTATTTCCGTTCCATATTTCTCGTGCCAGAGGTCAATGCTTCTGCTAATCCATGTACCTAAGTATTGGACAGATGTGTCGATTCAGCGCAGTAGGAGGCTCTACCAGTGGTTCGTGTGAGGGGGAACATAACCCACTTGGCCCAGTTTATTGTTATCCCTGTTAGGCCGATGAGTCAAGCAAACTCCCTGAGTACAGGCGAGACATTAGTCGCAGGGTTTTGCTTGTACAATGTAATATAGTTGGCATACATAGATACAATCAACTGCCTAGTTGTTAAATTTAGACTGCACTTTGCATAGTGCTGTCACAGGGGGTGCCAAGGACTCCACACCTACTGCGAAGAGCAGAAGTGATATAGGGCAGCTCTGCTGAGTGCTCCTGGTGATGGCGAATGAGGCGGAGCGGTCAACTCTCAGTTTATACGGATGCGTGTAATGGACTCCCTGTAGAGCCGTCTGATCCATTTTACCAAGGTGCAGCTGATGCCAGTTCTCTTGAATTGAATGCAGCTTGGGATCCAAGGAGTGTAGGAGCGCTAACGTAGTGTGCAGATTATGGGCTGTAGAGCGCGCCGGAATGAACTTTGACTGGTCAGGTCGTGCAATGTCTGAGAGCAATGGGGCCAGCCTGTTGGCAATCAAATTGGCTAGTACTTTATTGTCTACACTAATCATGGAGAGTGGCCTAAAGGAGGTGTATAATTCACAGGGCTAGTCGTGCTTCAGAACAGCGACTATTATGGCCTCTCTGAGTGAAGATGAGAGGCGACCAAGAGCCTCGTCGTACCTCGCTAGGATGCAGGATGCAAGGATATGCGAATAATCACTGTAAAACGAGGTTGACGGCAGCAGCGGCTCCTCCTCTGGGGCGTAAGAGTGTCGCCCCCCCCATTAAACCATTAAGCCTCCCTTCAGTCAGCAGTGAGGCACCATTGAATAATAAAAAATAAAAATAAAAAACAAGGCTGCTGCTGTTCTGCATTGACAGGGCGTGGCCAATCCTAGTGATTGGCAATGTAGCCTCCTCTGAAGTCCAGTGTGTATTTCGGATTGGACAGGTCTTGGACTGCGGCCAGCCTGACATGCTGTCATGGATTCCCTCACCATGCCATCCACTGGTCACAGCACGATCCTGTACAGAAACGATCGGCTCCACCACAGGACAGGGACTACGACTACCAGCAGGCCTAGTGAGGCCGTATGGAGGAATGCGGACCAGAAACGCCTATAAAGCGTAACTCAGCGAGGACGCAGCGTCGGATATTTTGATCCTTGCCGGCCTTGCCTACAGCCGCCAGACCCGGTACGGAGGGATCCCGCCATTCTCAACAGACTGGTGGAGTAGGGAACGGAGGTAAGATTGAGCCGCTGCTCTCTGCCCCTGCTTATTGATACATTGCCACGCTAGCTGAGACGCACACCACGGAGGTGTTTGGCCACGTCTCAGCTGAGGAGCATGAGAGGAGCATTGCGCCATAGCAGACCAGAACAGAGGAAACGAAGGCAAGATCGAGCGGCTGCTCTCTGCCCCCGCTCCCTGGATCCATAGTAGCTTCCTTAGCATCACTAGCAGAGACGCACACCACGGAGGTGTTTGCCGCGTCTGTTGAAAGACATGAGAGCCTGCCCGTTGATCTTTAAGGGAACCCTGGGGTTTGCTCTACGAACAGAGAAGGTTGAGCGGCTGTTCCCTGGCTCTGGTTACGAACTGCATGGTTGATTGCCCGGCTGGGCATTCCCAAGTTCGTTGCTTCATCGATGAGAGCACCCACACTGGATCAGGAGCTACCTCACTGACTGTATTCCCTTAGCAGCTTTCGAACGGCATTTCGGCCATTTCTTAGCACGGTGCCCTCCGTTGGCGAACACCGGGACCGGTGTTCATGCGGAGGACGGTAAGAGCCCTTGGTGCTGCTAATGGGTATCGTTGACTTTACTTTACATTCATGTACTGTATGATTTACTATTCGGTTAGCTCTTTCCTTTTCTTCTTATCTAATAAATACAGCAATAGCTATCAAGTCTGATTCTCTTGTTTTTTCCGGGCCTTCCCCGATCCCGGGAACATCAGGTTGTTACACATGCACACTTTAGGCCTCGAACATATGCTCTGTTAAGGAGCCAGAGGGGAATGCAGCTCGGCCCTTCTGATGTCCCTGGGAGTGCTGGGTTTACCTGACCCAATCAGTCCTTGCTTTGCTCTCATTCAGTTGTTTTTACTATAATATGCCTGAGAGCAAAGCCTGGATTGGTGCTGGGCAGGGGTGCTTCCAAGGCAGAGCGCTGAACACTAGGGTGGGACGATTAAAGGGCATTACCAATCACTTGGCTGTTATAATTTTAAATCCCGAGTGAGTGGTCATTTTTCTTTAACGTTATTCCAATGACGATGCCTTTCACCTTTTCTGTCATGCACAGCACAGTTACATACTTGTACACGAAGGGAATGGAGAATAACAGGTGCCTCTTCTAATACGCATTCTGCTGGCTCCTTATAACAGATTATGCTAACTGAATAGGAAAGCACGTCAGGCCTTCCAAGATTCACCAAAAGGCACACTCAGTGCAGCAGAACAAAAACCAGGTACAAACACCCCTCTCACTTTTTGTCATCTCCGGGGTGCTGCTTTCAAGGGTCTGAGTGGCCCTGCCGGAGGATCTGGGATGCCCCACTGGGTCATACGACTGTGAGAGTACCAATGGGGTTTGTGTGTGGAGTGGGATTTGTGTGGGGGTGTGTGGGGGTGTGTGACGGGGATGGCTGGGGGGCACGGTTTAGAATGGGTTAAGGGACGCCAGCTTGCGTGGACCTCGACGCCTGTGTACTCTGTCATTGCATCAGTGACGAAGACTTTGTATACCCATGTGTGGCGAGCTTTACGGGGCTCGGATATTATGTATGGACGAGGTCTCTTGGTTGAGGGCCCTCTTCTTTCTAGAGGGTCTCTGTGTTCCTGGGTTCAGACCTGGAGGTGTCTCAGCCACTGGGAATGTCCCACAAAGCCAAGCCAAGCCAGGATCTGTTATCCCATCCCAGTCCATTGGCCAGGCACAGTACAAGTAGTGAGAATAGGGCATTTGGAAGTTTGCGTACCTCAACGTGACCTCGCAACACCTCCGGCTGTCACTGTCGCGGTCTGTGGTCTTAAGGAATGTGTCGCCCGAGTCCACCCACCCAAACCCAGTGGTGGCTGGCATGACTCACGGGTGGTGAGGCGGGCATGGATGGCACAGAAGAGTGTGGGGTTGCACCATATAAAAACAAAATATATAAATATAAATATATATATATACACATAATTTTCCGCCGGGTCCTGTGTCTCTGCTCCTGCTCTCCTCGTGGGACTCGAACAGAAAGAACAGCCAGGCTCCCCTGAATCATCTAACCACAATAGATGTGTTAAGCCAAGATAGCTGTGCAGTTTTGCCAGGATGAGCAGGACAGTGGTCTGGTAGAGAGAGCTTTAGAATTGTAGGAAGTTTTGCTATGTGCTGTCATTGATGGTGTGTATTTCGTCTTGGTTATCTATGATCTGGGTGACGTGCTGGCCCAGGCCCTGTGGAGCATCGGGGCTAACCTAGGGCCTTCCTAGCTCTATCACCCTCCCCATATCTCCGAGTAGTGGCCTTTTTGCTGAGGCATCTGGTTTCTCTATCAGGTAGATCATCGTATACCCAGAGTTTGGCTTTCATGCTAACCAGCATCGTCCTGTCTCCCGTCGCATAGTGTTGTGGTTCTAGATTTCAGATATCCCTCTCCAAGGTGTCCAGTTGTGTAGGTAGTGCCTTTAAGACCCCCACCTGTTTTTTAAGGCAGCTCCCTGTACCATGACTTTGAAAGCTTTCCATAGTGTGCCTGCCGAAGAGACAGATTGGAAGTAAAGAGAAAAGTATTCTAAGATTCTGGTTTGTATTTCCTTGTGAAATAAATGGTCTTGCAGCAAGCATGGCGGTAGTCTTCAAGTGAATGCAAGTGTTCGTTCCCCACTACTTGTCAGCTCCAGGAATATTGTGGAATGGTTAAAAAGTGTTCTAGGAGGGTGCTCTACTGTCACAGTTCTTGAGCTACATTAACAACACATATAATTAAGGGGGACCCAAGGGCAATTTAACGACCAGCTCTGAATACAAGCCCTAATTACATTTATCACAAAAGAGTATCAGAGGGTCAGATTCCTACAGGTGATTACTATGAACAGAGGTGGTTACCAATAGCCAAGCAGTGAAAGTTATAATAGCCAGGTCAGGTTTGCGTCCAGTCTCTGGCACCCATCAGTCACCACTCGGAACCGCCCTTCATCATTTGGGGCTCCGAGGACAGACAACGCACCTGTTCTTTTCTCTAACAGAGAAGGACTAGCCCTCCTGTTGGTCAGGGCATGGTCGTTGAGAGTTAGAAAGATATATACTAACAATGTGGCTGACGGGGTAAAAAAAGAGTGCAGTGCTAGGAAAAAGTGATACCAAATAGTAGTAAAAAAGGTGAGTAAAATTGGTTTGAGGAGCAAAAATGTTTTATTAAGGTATAGCTCCCGACACCAAGGTTAAAAAATAGCCAAGACAGGGAAAATTTATAAACTGTCTAGCGGTGGAACGTGGTCGACATGTTTCAGCAATAAGTGGCCCTCTGGCCTTGCTTTCTTCAGGACCTAGAAATGACGCTACTGCAAACAAAAAAAACCCTACAGTGAGAAGATTTGTGTTCTATAAGAAGAATAAGAATAACCGGAACGACTTAGTTATTGTTTTAAATGTCACCTGAACCTTCTAGGTGTACTCGTTCCGATACCTCTTACGAACTCAGTATTCGACTGATTTGTAAGAAGTAAAGACCTCACCCCACCTGGCTGCGGCTCAGGACATAGGTGAAGCACCGCTCTCTCCGTCGGTACTTCAACGCGGCATCTGTGCCGTCTGCGTTGAAGTACCGACGGAGAGAGCGGTGCTTCACCTATGTCCTGAGCCGCAGCCAGGTGGGGTGAGGTCTTTACTTCTTACAAATCAGTCGAATACTGAGTTCGTAAGAGGTATCGGAACGAGTACACCTAGAAGGTTCAGGTGACATTTAAAACAATAACTAAGTCGTTCCGGTTATTCTTATTCTTCTTATAGAACACAAATCTTCTCACTGTAGGGTTTTTTTTGTTTGCAGTAGCGTCATTTCTAGGTCCTGAAGAAAGCAAGGCCAGAGGGCCACTTATTGCTGAAACATGTCGACCACGTTCCACCGCTAGACAGTTTATAAATTTTCCCTGTCTTGGCTATTTTTTAACCTTGGTGTCGGGAGCTATACCTTAATAAAACATTTTTGCTCCTCAAACCAATTTTACTCACCTTTTTTACTACTATTTGGTATCACTTTTTCCTAGCACTGCACTCTTTTTTTACCCCGTCAGCCACATTGTTAGTATATATCTTTCTAACTCTCAACGACCATGCCCTGACCAACAGGAGGGCTAGTCCTTCTCTGTTAGAGAAAAGAACAGGTGCGTTGTCTGTCCTCGGAGCCCCAAATGATGAAGGGCGGTTCCGAGTGGTGACTGATGGGTGCCAGAGACTGGACGCAAACCTGACCTGGCTATTATAACTTTCACTGCTTGGCTATTGGTAACCACCTCTGTTCATAGTAATCACCTGTTGGTTGGTTCTATTGATATTTGATTTCTCGTTTCTCCCAAGCTAGTCGCAGGATGGTGTCATAATCTCTGTGGTTAAAGAGGCGTGCTGTGATAGGATGCGTAGGAGCCCCCTGGAGGGGGCCTCTGGCCCAAAGAGTGGTGCACAGACTCCACCGAGTACAGTAGGGAAAGTGCATCTCCAAAAATGGCTAGTAGCATTGTTTCTAGGTATCTTTTCATTTTATCCTTTGCAGTGCACTCCGGAATACCCATGAATGCACAGGTTATTTCACCTGGATCGCGCGTCTAAGTCCTTGTTCTTTCCTTTAGTGACTTCTAGGTCTTGAGCTGACATCCCTAGTAACAAGCAGTAGTCTATGCGGGAGCAAGTGTTGTGAGTGTGACTAAGGTGCCCTCTGTCTCCCTCATATGCCTGAGTCATCAGATGTCCACCTGGTCATTGTCAGATGTGATGTTGTGTAGCTGGAGTGCAACGTGCGGATGCGGTCGTTTAGTATGGCTAGATCTATCCTGTGTGGCATCTAAGATGTCCCACCCACTCCCCCCCCATGCTATGGCTCCTGGGCAGAGGCTGAGTATACGGCACCATAATGCTGGAAAGAAGCCCAGGGTCATCCAAATTAGATCCATATACAGAGATTGCTATGGTCGTCTGTTCATATAGCATTTTACTCTCAATAACATATCCACCGTCCCTGTCGCAATCTACCCTGTTAGTGTCCCATGGCATCCCTCTGCATATCACCCCACAGGCATATGCTAAATATAGAGCAGTATGGGCCTCCGCCATTCAGCCAGCTTTTATCTGGGCCTAGTGTGGGTAGTTAGATGTATTTCCTGAAGCAGGCCTATATCTACACGATGTCGGTTGATGTAGGCAAGCACTTGTCTGGTTTTTCGTGCATTCATTCCTCTAATGTTCCAAGATATGACTTTCACCTTGGGCATCTTGGCATCAGCTGTCCCTCTGTGTGAATTAAAGGGCAATGCTGCAGCACTGAGGAGGTGGTCTGTGTGCCATGCAAATGTAGTGCTAACATACCTGTGTGTGGTACGTTCAAATATTCCACCCACCCACTCCATTAGTCCAACATTTTTAAACAATTTGGATCCCTTCCTCCCCTCCCACCATGCCCTCAATTTACAACTAACATAAGAAACACTCAACGTTCCACTGGGGATTATCCAGGGGATGGCCATTAGGCCAGACTGTTGCCTCCCCTCACTTAGAGAAGGGTGGATGAGAGAGTTTCATTTGTGGAGCCCCCGGCTGGCATGTAACGGATGTCCATGTTGGAGTCAAATAGAACATGTCCATTGTCGGGTATTTAGGCATGTGTCACAGTAGCAACCCCGCACCTGCAATAGATGTGGGTCCTCACCTCTCCAAGCAACTAGTCTTTATCACTGAGGCCGCTTTGGGTGCCTTCATTTGTAGCAAGTGTTCGCGAGTAGTATTTTCGACAGAATCTGACAGCCAGCTTTGGGTCAGAAAAGAAACTGGGTTGCAACCATTCACTGTAAGGTGTAGCTTGTTTGGGTAGACAAGTGCGTAAGGTACTCCAGCTTTCATAAGTATGCTTTTGGTTGGTAAAAATTCCCATTGGGTAGCCTGCACCGCTAGGGTGAAACCTGGGCAGGTGGATATTTGGTTCTATTGATATTTGATTTCTCGTTTCTCCCAAGCTAGTCGCAGGATGGTGTCATAATCTCTGTGGTTAAAGAGGCGTGCTGTGATAGGATGCGTAGGAGCCCCCTGGAGGGGGCCTCTGGCCCAAAGAGTGGTGCACAGACTCCACCGAGTACAGTAGGGAAAGTGCATCTCCAAAAATGGCTAGTAGCATTGTTTCTAGGTATCTTTTCATTTTATCCTTTGCAGTGCACTCCGGAATACCCATGAATGCACAGGTTATTTCACCTGGATCGCGCGTCTAAGTCCTTGTTCTTTCCTTTAGTGACTTCTAGGTCTTTTCTATGCATTTGAACTACTCAGTTGTGAAATAGTGACTTCCTCAAACTCAGATACTTTCCTGTCCACCTGGTCCAGGGGGGGCTTCATGTTTGTTGATGCGCCCCTTCTTGTTGTCCAGTTGGTTCGTGAGAGAATCAATCTTGTTATCTATAGTGCGAAGGCCTTGCTGCATCTCAGTGAATAGGCTCCTAATGTCCTTCTCTGGGGGTGTGTCCCTGGATGTCCAATTCGGCAGCATCCCACGTCTCTCAATCATCCTCCATGGTTCAGGCATTCCGCCTACTCTTAAATTTCAGTGTGGGCTGCTTAGTATCTTGTTTGCCCATTATGGTGCGTGGTTCTCCCCATAAAGACTCCTGCAAGCCGGTGAACCAATGAGTGTTGGCTAAGTGCAACAGATCGATGGTCATGCACAGGGAGCCTACCGGGTCCCATCATGCAGAGCTCTGTGGGTACAAGCAGACAGTTTGTGTTAGTGTCGTCCTATTGGCCTTGCTGCAGCCACAGACTTCCTGTGATCAAATGTTCAGCGGCAGTTCCTCCATTTAGTCCTCCAAGCACAGTCAGTGGTCTTCGAGGGGAGCCAGTGAGCTCCGCAGCCATGGGCAGCGGCTTCCCATGGTCCAAGCCGCTTGATATAATTTATTCCCTAGTGGCCTCCTCCTGTCGTCTCTTTCAATGTAGTGATCCTAGGCCAGGGGCCCCATCGCGCTCTAGGAGGCGAACCCATGCACTCTGTCCAGTAGTCAAGTGTGCAAGCTAATTGCCTCTCACTGTCCCTTGTTTCAGGGGCCCAGACAGTGCCACCTGGCCAAACCCCAACTCCTGCAACACCACAGCAGGAACAAGCTTCTTATATGCATCTCCAGCAGATACTCAATGCAGGGCAGAGCCTCTATCTACTTTCCTGCTCCGCGCGGCTGCGACAAGCCCATCCACGGCCTCCAGTCCTTTCAGGGTCCCGTCCGATTCCTGTCTCCTCGGTCCAAGGCTCGCTTCCTTCAGTGGTCCCGCCAGCTCGGAAAGCTCCGGCAGAGTCATCCCGCCCTTCAGCTCATCCAATGCGCAGCAGGCCACAAGGACTATAGGAGTGTGCAGCTGTCTTCCGAGTTGGCCTAGGTAGCTTGGGTCCGTTCACGCAGTGTGTGTGGGGGGAACGCTATGACCTTAAATTCACTCGAAGGGAGTGGGACTGGCGGCTCAGAATACAGATTTAGGGCGGATTATGATATTGGCCGCCAGAGCCTCACCAAAGCGCAACCATCTTGCTGCCCGGCTCTCTAGTGCCCCCTCAATAACAGCAGTTTTAAGTACAGTCTTATCATTCTGTTCATTACTATTTATTTCGTTTGCACAAAATCAAGATCTTTAAAATAAAAAAAGTCCCAATTTCTTAGAGTAATGTTTGAGTGTGTTGTCTGCAAATTGTTTTGATTACAACTGTGTCCCTAAACTCATTTAACAGGACTGATAAGTCACCTGAAAACCCTGCCTGCGTAGAAAATAGCCTGGTGGGCTCGTGTTAGGACTGCGGTCAATTGGGCATCTCTGAGTGGGAGCACTCAACTGAGGCCATGCACCTTTGGTTTGATATCCCACCCCTGCAATTCTGGAAGAAATCTCCAGAATTCATATCCGGCCAAATGCATGAATGCCTTCCATGTTGTAGAAGTCCTCAACTAGTTTACAGTTTGTGAGCTGCCATTCTAAGTATGCGTTCCCTTTCATAGCGGGTGAAAACTCACAATTGCCTTTTTTGGGAGTCATAGGTGAAGAGATAGTTGCCAATCCCTCGGAAACCGATTCTCTCCATGCTTCTATGATAGCTCTCAGTACTGGGAAGAATATGGGTTTTTACTTGTTGGCCAACAAAGGGACCTTCCGCACATGCATGCCTGTCCATAAAACATCATTGTTTCTCTGCGGTGTCGGGCGATGCCACTCCACTAAACATCGAAGTTGTGCAGCAAAGTAATATTGCATCAGTCAAGGAAACCCCAGAACTTCCCCCTCTAATGCTGAAATTGTTATTACTTGACCATGTCATTTTTTCTAAATTCTGCTGTTTGTGTCTATTATACCTGGTAGGGGCTGCAAAGGCATTGTTTGTATCACGTTCATGACTTTAGGTAAGAAGGCCATCTTGACCGCCTCTGTACGGCCCAACTGGGACAATCCCCCCTCATCTGCCAACTCTGCAAGTCTCTGAGGGCCAGCTCCAATTGGTCAGCGTAGTCTGGATTGCGTTGATGCTCAGAATTAGTGGATTTTGGTGTTCATTTTAAACCCAGCATTCCGGCCAAATATTTCTAGTTCTCATAGGAGGGCCGGGGTGGAGTTCAGGGGTTCCAGCAACATGATCCGCACATTTTGGGTATACATCGCTATTTTATGATGTTGCTTTCCTAGCTGCACTCCTTTAATCCTGAGGTTAAATCTTCTACTTGCTGCCAGCATTTCTAGATACGAGGCAAAAAGGAATGGGGACCGCGGACACCCCTGTCTCCTCCCCCTGCTTAGTGTGTTTTTACAGACTATTTACCGCCAGTGACATATCTTTGTTGCATTTCATTTCATGCCATAGCTTGTAAGTTTGTATCCACACTGTCTCCCTCCTCTACATCCATGATTTGCAGAAGAGCAAGCGCCATATTGCTGTATGGTTAGTTGGCTAGGTGTGCTAAGTGCAATTCTCCAGTAGAAGTCATGTCTCCCAGTTATTAACTTCTGCAGACCATCTTTCAACCAATAGAAAAGGTTCTCAAGTGTAACCCATGGATTAACTAAGAGCATGGCATGCTCCTTGAAGGGATCACTAACTAATGTCTCTTACAGATATATCGTTACACAAGTAGTAACTTGTGCAATAAGAAAGTTAACCTCAAGAAAATGCATGCATCACACCAACGTTGGACACTAATTCATGAAGCTTTTGTTCAACCAACACAACTCCAAATTGTATTTGCCATCTCTGTGTTGCTGTTTGCGCTATCTATCAGAAAATCTACGTAATAAGCTTAGCACGGATATGGGTTAAGGGATGTTCTTGTCCTCAAGAATAGATTAGGAAAGATTCAAACAGCATTACAACTAGCAGTGATAATCACAAAGCATTGGTACAGCCTTTCACATCACTGAAGTAGCCTTTTTTGATGATGCGTTGCTTGGCATAGGTAGTACTCAAGAGACACCAGAATGGATGCTGCCCATCAACATATCAGTTTTCTTGACCTGGAGAAGTGCACAAAGGATAACATTTTCCTCTTTTTTTTTTTTTTCCAAATACATCCAAAATGTAGTTGAATGTGCGGAACTGTACCTTTTGTGAACCAATTTTGTGTCGGAGACCATATTCTGGAATCTACTTTTATGAAGCACTTTTTATGTTCTTTGTTTGTTTCAGAGCTTTTTAACTATAGAATATGCGGTAGCAATGCTTTCTTTTTTTTCAGCGTTGAATCCATGAGTCTCAGATCCGCATCAACACCAGGCGATGTGAGTTCCCGCATGTTGGATCACCCTAAAGCCAGAGACTGCATTATCCCTATGGGGTAAGTGGCACTTCTTCTGTTCGTAAATGTACCAGTTTTTAAGAACCCAAATTATAATGACATCGTGTTTTACAGTGTATTGGTGAGGCCTTTGCTTATGATGCTATATAGGAAGTGTTTTTATGTTGTGCGTGATGGCCACTGAGGTGTTGGTATTATGTTATGGGACCCAGCACCACAGTACTCAGCAGTGTGATGGATGAAGAAATGTGTGATATTGACGTGCAGTGTTTGGTTTTCAGTAAGCTGGCGGCTTTGATTGGGCCTGCAGAACCTTTTGTGCTATTTCTTCTGATCACAGTGAACTTAATAGGTCATCACACTAGTTGTCAGGCCGAGATTTTAGTTTGTTTATAATTTTTAATGATTCTGAGCGAGCCTATCTAGACTTTGCCTGAAATCAGACCTTGCAATTTAGTTCTGGCATTTCCTGTTCAATATGTTAATTTGGTGGCCGGAGCCAATGACATCCACAAGCCCCCTTTTCTGATGAACTGTTTACATTAGCCACTCCTATCATCTGTTTTTTTCTGCGTTTTGTGCTCTTTCTTCCTATATGTGTTGTGATATCCTGTTTCCGATCTATTTCTGAAGTTTTCACCTCCCCATTCGAAAACCATTGATCGTCTGTTATACTGCTTTTTACCACTATTATTTGGGTCCTCCCCAATTTCACACAAATGGATGAGGCCCTACCACAAAACTTGATGAGGAGACTCCAAAATTCAACTTAGCCTGGTCTTCCTGTATATAGACAAAAGTACTGAACTGAGCTGGTCCCCATGGAATGCCGAGGTTCCCAGTGAAAGGCACAGGCAGATCAATCTTTCTTTCCTAGGATGAAAAGGAGAGACCGTGTCGTACTACTTGTACCTCTCCGGTAAAAACGGTGCATGTGTTGGACAACATAAACGTCAGGAGTGTGCCAGACTGAATCTATGCACACCCTCACGATATGTTGGCCTATAGTCCTGCAAGCCCACAGTGCACAATCTGGAGCCCTAACCTTATAGGGTAACAAATGTGTAGGCAATTTTTGAACCTGACAACCCTGATCCCCAAAGAAAGCGTGGAAACATATCTAGAACTCTTTCGTTTGGGTTCTCATGCATATCCAAAGAAATACACGAGAAATACTAAGAAAGGCATTTCAGTGTTTACTTAAGCATTGTGATCCTTGTATAAAATACGTGGGCTGGGATTCTTGGTAGAAAGAAATAGAATAACTTAATTAGCAAATTGAGAACAGTGAAAAGGATAAACGATTTCACCATTTTGCTAGAACAGTGAATATATGCAGGCATATAAGTACTGTGTATAGTGTACTCCCACCTAGTTCCAGCTGGTGTGGGGCACTCTTGTCACGTTGTCAGGATAGGTCTGGTAAGAAACACCACCATTAACGTGCTCAAGTTTCTTAAGTTGCCCACCCTTTTACACACAATGACTTTTGATATACATTTGCATACATGGCAACTGTGAGTCTGCCCTTCCAAGTGGTGTCACCCCAGTCCTGGACCCATGGAAGTGGGCCTAAGGTGCTTGCTCCATTGGAACCGGGACTTCCTCTGCTGCCGAACTGGCACATTGCTGCTGCTGCGCAGATTGGATCCGATGCGTTGCCACTGCTGCGCAGATTGGAACTGCCTCTGTGCGAGTCGAACCGCTGCTGAGCCAATCGAAACTGGCTCATCGCTGCTGCTGCGTTGATAAGACCCGACGCATCTTCTTCGGAATCGGCGCTGCAAGATGCTCTTCCCTGCGCAAAGTCTTTGCATCCCCGTCAATGGCAGCTTCGAAGATGACGAGACTCTGCCTTGCAGCTTACCTGCTCATCGGAGCCGACACATCGCAGCACAAGCCCCATCGACAGGATCCTCTATGTCGACGTATCGTGATCTCGCACCGCACCTTGCTGCATCTCGAAACCGGCGCATCCCCTCTGCTGCGCAACGTATCCTTGAACTAAACCCACGCAACACTCCACAACCTCTGATTAAGGTACTTTTGTTCAGCCGGTCTCATTGGATCTGGCCAACCCCCCATCGCAGTCGGCCTGAACTTTGGACTTTGTCTGTCCATTGTGACCATTTATTCCAAGTTAGTGCTTTACACTTCTTAGCACTATTTTTACTTAAACCCTTTAAACATCATATTCTCAAGTTTCAGGTATTTTATTTTGTTGTTTGATCTTGTTTTATGTATTCAATTATGTTCTATTTTCTAAACTGGTGTAGGATATTTTTGTGTGATGTTTTCACTATTTTTACTGTTTGAAGTGTTGCACAAATATTTGACACATTGCCTTCAAGTTAAGTCTGACTGCTCTGTGCCAAGCTACCAGAGGGTTAGCCCACGTTAATTTTGGAATTGCTAGTGCCTAACCATGACTAAAATTGTGGTTACTGCTTGACTAGGGCTCATACCCCAGGCAACCATGGAACTCAATTTCAAGAACAAGAGTTAACTTCCCTTTTCCGGTATAAGTGAGTACTTTAATTGGGAGAGTTTGGAATCGGAATGACACATCATCATAATACTAGTGACATTTGTTAATGTAGTTTATCATCCATTGGACAACCTACATCATCAAAAACATTTTATTTTAATTGTATTTGTCTGTAGAGTTTTATATAGTGCTAGCTCGACCCGAGGACATCAGAACGCTTCACAGTGTATACATGGTAGCAAACTAAGTAAATAGGCGATACTTAAGAGGGTATAAGGAACACTAGCAATGTATTTCTGACGTAGACACAAATAGCAGTATGTTAGAGAAATAAATGCATGTCTTAGCGTCAGTGGCTGATGTAGTAATGAGGTAGCGACAACATAACAATATGATAATTCTTGGATACATTTGCAATGGGTAACATGAGGAGTAAGTAAACAAACATATTGCCAGCTATTAACTTTGGGCTACCTCACGCGTAGGCAAAATATAGGAGGACATTAGAAACATTATCGGAGTTGTTTTTGAGGTAGCGAAGCATAGATACAATTGCACAAGATGTCCGGGGAGTAAGTAGACCTAGATAAGACCAATAATTCACAGTGAACTGCGATGTGTATGAGAATTGAATGGGTGAGATGGGTAGAATCAACTTTATTCGACCTAATAAATAGACCATAAAAGCACAACAAAAAATACATACAGAAAAAAAGACATTCATTTCATTTCATTAATACTCGTCTATTGCAATATTTAACTCGCCCCCACTGGAATTTAAACGTACAGTGAGTGAATATGCGGGAGTGTAAAAACCTCAAGTCAGGGTCCACCATACATTCCTATTCTATTCAGTTAAATTGATTCATGCTAATAAAATATTAATAAAAATCCATGAAAATGTTTGTCATATAAAAGCAAGTTAACTAGGGAACATATTTTATTTAGTCACTTATCCCTTGTCACATGAAATTATTCATGTCATAATCTAAATGTTCTTCCTAGCATAAAAAAGACTCCATAAACAGCTTGACCTTCTCACACATATCTTGATGGTTAGCAACGTCTGTAAAAAAAAATATGCCGGACAGCATTGAGTAAATGATAGCTGCTTCAAAAGACTTAAAATTTAGCGAATCCTCCATGTGTTATAAAATGTACAGAAGAGTACAACATGCATTGTACTCTGTACTCAGATGTTATCACAGGGACAATTACATAAGTTTAAAGAACAGTCATTAAGTTCCATTAAGCTGACCTTCCGGTGAAAAGTGTCCATTCTGAAATGAATCATGAATCTGTGCCTATGATTCGGTACAGCTGTCCGGTAAAACTGCATATAACTAGTTAAAATAAGCTGATTCCTTCAAACAGTAGGCTTTAGAAGTACATCTGACAACCGTATATTCTCTAAATGGTTTAATCATTCTGTTTTTAGGTCTTTCCTACTAAAATTGGACTACCCCTAATTGGCACATTTGCTTTACTTGTAAGTCCCTAGTAATTGGTACTTAATGTATACATGGCCTGTAAGTTAAGTGCTACTACTGGGCAGCAGTACTTATTGTGCCACCCACTAAAGTAGCACTGCAAAACATTTCTCAGGCCTTCCACTGCAGCCTGTAGTGCAGTTTTAAACTGCCATTTCGACCAGGCAAAATTAAACTTTTACCAGGCCTAAACTTTCAATTACTTGTGGGTCACCCCTAAGGGAGGCAGCTCATGGGGCAGTGTGCTACCTATTTCATGTGCTGTTTTCGCCGATGTGATAACTCTAGCAGGCATAACTTTGTTGCATAGCGGTGATCTAGTCAATCTAGTCTAGTCAATCTGGACGATTGACTAGATCACCGCTATCCTCCATAACTGATTAGCAATTTCCTCAATTATGTACAGTAGAGCATTGACATCTTGTGCTAATGATTTGGGTGCACTAGGTATATGTTCATTGTGGCAAAGGTTGGCTTTTTCTGGCATTCACAAATGCTTGTTCAATTGCATTTACAACTCTGGAAATCTCTGGCCCAGATATCATCCATCTTCTGAGAGTTCCTGTAACTTCTATCAGACCTACAGCACCACCATCTCTCTTGATGATAGCATTTTCCTGCACCTGATTTTGATCTATAGCACTTGTTGAGAATGCGCTGTTGCTTTTATTGACAACAAACTTTCCTTTACGAAACTCTGAGTGAATGTGTGGGTAGCTTTCTGCTACTGTTGCAATGTCGCGTATGTGGACAGACCACCATCGAGAACGACTGATTTGTAGTAAACATCCATGGAACCATCTGATGGAACCATCTGATCAAGAACTTGTACATACAAATAAAAGTTACCCTCTCTAATTCAACAACCAAATTCAAGTATCTGCAGATCCATAACAGTAGTCCAAAATTGGAAGTGTGGGTGTTTGTTCGATTTCCACTTAAGCCAGTTAGAAAACTCCCTAATTTCTTTATGGGACTGTCTAAATTCAAGATAACTTTTATAAGACTTCTCTCTAATACTTACAGTGGAGCAATAGTAATTTGATGAGCATGACGTGTACAGGTTAAGTGGGAAACATTAATTATAGCATCAGTTTTTCCTATTGTAGTGATGTCAGCTAGCACTAACCCACTGGTCCATCCACTGTTCGAAAGCCAGTCTCCAGGCACTTTAAAGAAAGTCATTTCGATATGAAGTCCTCTCCCCTCATCCTCACAGCATATCTATCTTCACCATACAGATGTGGTACATCCCGTTGAATTTTTGCTAGGGTGAAAAGAGATTGGTCAATTAAAATAATAGGTGTTTGTCCTGGATCGAAATAATGAACAGACTCTTTAATGACTTTCATGCAATGCAAGACCATGGATATAGAGTGAGCACTTTCTGTGAACTGCGACAATAATGCAGTTGTTGACAGTGGTCTATTGATGGGTAGTAGCAATGAGGTATAGAATGCTGTCCAAGATATGTTTTCATCAGAAGAACAATTTCCACTCTCAACATTTGCGCATCACTCTTTCAAGCCATTTATATTCATAGGTGATAGCAGCATCAATGATATCACTTTGGTGATCATTTACTACAGATAGCAATGGTACGTGATAATCTGTATTCTTCATTGAAACTGATTCGATACTTGTATACAGTACTGGGAGATTAGAAATCCTGTTTTTACTTTGCCATATTTGGATTAATCACCACAATAACACAATCAATTCCTTCTAGTTCTTGTTTTGGGTGTTGTCAGAGTTATTGCTGTTCCATGTAAGGAGTGTTTAGCTTTCAGGGAACATGGGTTGTGATCTATGTTATCAATATTTCCACCGGTGAGTACTTGAAACTTCAGTTTTGGTGGGCACACAACTTGTTCACTCTCAGACAGTGTGCAATGCTATTTCCTAAGACAGCAGACACTTGCAAAGCCCTATCTTATGAAATACAAATACCTAGTTTATGGACCTTGCCAATAAGTTCTCGATTTCTTGTTTGACTGCGGATAGAAAGAGCAATGTATCTGGACAGATGAGTTTCTTTGTTGCTGTTATGTCTAGGAACTGAAGAAGAGTCTGTTCTTGAATTCTTTACACTGTTAAACCTCAGTAATTCGAAAATAGACAATGCTATATTGGTAGTGGCTGTTTCACAGGAATACTGATCTCTTATATCTGCTCCATCAAATATAATTTTAACAAGGGTAAGAGGCGATTCCGGAACTGATCGGTTTCTACAATCTTCCCCAAACGTCCCGTTGAAGTTTTCAGATTTCTGCAGCACCTCCCTTCTAACAACGATTGCTGCATTAGCAATATTTATGGCGTCAAAAATTGATTTGTCAAAGCAAATACTAATGCGGATCCTCAACAGCTAACACAACATCTTTTCCTTAGTTGTGTAACTTCAAACCTCTTGTATTTCTGAGAACTCTCTCTTTTAGTCTTGTCGAGTTGACCTTACCTGCTGTGGAATCGAGCAGCTTTACTCTGGTTGTGTATAGGTTTATTAAGTCACAGAATTTGATTTTTGTTTTTTTAACATATCCGACTTGCGAATCTTTCAGATAAGATGCAAGCTCGTCTAGAGCTATTCCTTCTACAGAGGTCTCCCTATGTGATTCATTTTTTATTCTTTTGTACACTTCGTGCTCTGTTATAGAGTCCAACTAAATATTAATGATGGTATTCAGCATCTTGTGTGTGCATATTACCCATAGCCAATTATGCAATAAGCACTCTGTCTTGCACTAACTGACCAGCATTAGCTTTATGCTTTACAGATGTATCTGATTCATTGTAAAAGAAAATACATTTCTTCCAGGAATTTTATTTGGAACTGGAATTGCCGAATGTGTGTTTAACTGGACTACCCTATATCCGCATCACTGTTTTCTTTTCTAAGCCTGTTGCAGCATTTGATTGTCACACTTGTTAAAAAGCAATTTATGTCACAATGAATTGTTAGTCCTTAATGTCTGCTCAATGCCAGAACCATCATTAAGATTTTCTAGTTCGATATTCATAGTTGCACATTCCAGTCCTTTAAATTTCTTTAGGTTATGGTCTAAAACACTATATCCAGACCCATAATATTTGCATGTAGCATTTGCTGGGCTGATAAGTCTTTCCGAAGTGCTTTCCTGACAAAGAACTCACATGGACCAATTTGTTGCAACAGCATTATCATGCTGGACAGCTTGACCACTAGTTGTGGGTGTTGCAATAAGGTATTGTTTCAAAATGCTTCTCATTTTCAGGTATGACAGAAGATGTATTGAAGCTGGAGAAAAAAAATAGAATGGTACATATTAATATTTAATCCAAATTAGTAAATGTTGATAAATGTCAATAAGTATGAATAATTACATCAAATTTATAAGAGATTTGAATTTTTAGGGTTTCTACATGGTTTTGGCAGCCATTTTTGTTTTATATTTTACGTCAACCTAGATTCAATATGGCATGCACATGACATGCACTGCCTTTACACATGAACTTTTGGGCCAAATCTGAAGCAAATTGGAAGATTTAAAAAGATTTTTTTGATATTTGTCAGTCATCTTGGATTGTGATTAGACTATATAACGTCATAGGCAAGATACACTTGAGGTCTTGTTCTTATATGATTACTATTACAAAGACAAATGTTTGCACCAACTTTCAGATATATATCACAATGTGAACGCTTTTTGATAGAAAACAGGCTTAACAGCCGTACTATAACACTGTCACTTTCCATTTGGCTTCTTTGCAGGCATTAGCACAAAGACTGAGAACAGAATGAAATTCTGTAAAGTCAGTTATTGTAGGTTAACGCATCTTTCTGTGATTTTGGCCAGAAATGGTCATAGGGAAATAGACTATAATTCAAAGGGCATAGAGTATCTTACATGGCTTTTTTCAAAAGTAGTATTATAGCATTTTTCTATCTGTCCGGTATGGTCCGAAACTTCAGTGATGCATAGCAAAGGGCATGAATATCTGGTAGAAGAGAGGGAGATAAAGCTTATGCTGCTTTGGGAGTAAAACCGGGCTTTAATACTAATGGGTAAGCAGATGTAATCGAGGTTAAAAGCACCATAATCTCCTTCTGTGACATCTAGTCAAAGTGGTCTATTTTAAAAGTGCATCTAAAACCCACTCAGATTGGGAAAAGAGAGGATGTAAAGATGGGTCAATCAAATTGGCTATTTTATTCAGAAAGAAATGAGAGTAGAGTGAAACATTGTTGTAGGAGACTGTGATGCAGAGAGGGCATCAGGATACATTAAAGATCTATAGATTGAGAACCTCTCCGTAGAATGATTGTGTGACTTCATGATCTGTGTATGATAATACTGCGACCTGGAGTCTGTGATGAGTGATTTATATCTCTGCAACCCTTGCTTACATTTGTGTCTGGCTAAGGAACAGTTAGAGTGCTTCCAAAGATGCTCTCATGTTTTTTACATTGACTTTTGGTCGTACGTAGGTGGTCTTTGTACCAAGAAGCAGTTGCCTTTCTATCCCCAATGTGTTTTGTACCAACCCTGCTAAAAAAGTGCAGACCAAAAACCGATTCTTTGACACAATGTAGTACCTTTTTTAGGTCGAGCCTAGGTAGCACATGCGCTGTCTCTTCAAGACATGCAGTATTTACTCTGTGGGCTTACAGGCTGCCCGTTGCCTTTTTATTCATCCTTTCGATTGTCTTTCAGAAATGCTTGCTTGCTAGTGGTTAATGCTTCCTCTTTGTCCCTCCTTTTTGTGTTTGGTTTCCTCCCACAGAGCATCCCCCAATTGCTGTTAACATTATGCTACTGTGTTTGTGTTCATTTGGTGGACTTTTTTACTTTGATTCCTGCTTGTGTCCCTGTTTGCCCATCTACAGTGGTTCAGCTTCGGCACCCGTGACTTAATCTCCCTGTTCTGTTCAAATACTAAAATGACATTTCAGACATAGTTTTTTTAAAAATTGCCTCTTTAAATTTCTCTGACTTCAAAGTGCCAGAATTTCCCCCAATCCCATCCTGCTTCGCTGCTTGCTGCTTTAGTGAGCCTTGGTCACCGTACCTTTAGCAGCCCACCTTTGCAGCACGTTAAGGATGAGGCTTGGGCAAGTCCTGTCACATTTTCTCTGACTCAAACTCAAAAATATTTCCTCTGACGCTTGTTTATATAATGTGATCTTGAGCGACTCAAAGGTGTTGAAACACTTTACATGAGCGCCAGTTACATCACACAAGGTCAGATCAATTTTTAGGGGCATTTTTATAGAGTGCGAACTCGATTGACCCAAAGGTACTGAAGCGATTTACAAAACCGCCAGTTACATACGAGGCAAGGTTAATTTTTTCATTTTTAGATGTGTGGATATTAATTGATGCTGACGCCGCCCCTCTTTATTCATTATTTCCCCTCTACCTGAAAAATGGGATCCATTTTGTTATGTCCAGTGCCCCTGTACCTAGACCCTTGCCCTGTACCTAGATGGTAAGAGCAGTGTTTTGAATGGAAAACTCTGGAGAAGGGTGTCTGGTGAATAGAGGCGCGGGGAGGAGGAATGTAATGTCTCCACCATTGGAAAGTACTTCACTGCTTTTTAGGTCTCGGCAACGAGAACTATTGTCGCCTAGTAAGCTAGCAAGGGACTACAGAGAGGTGGACGAGCCGACCAGGGTCTGTGGACGCGCACAAAGGCAGGCAGGCAGGCAGGCAGGCAGGCATGCGCCAGACATACACACAGACACACAGACAGACAGACACACGCACGCATGCATGCATGCACACACACACACACACACACACACTCTCACACTCTCTCTCTCTCTCTGCCGCCCCCCCCCCCCCCCCCCACTCACCGGGCTCTTTCCCTCCGCATCGGGTCAGTCACGGCAGAAGGCAGACTCGTGTCTTCTCCGGCGATCTTCAGCTGATGTGCACGCCCACGCTGCGTCGTGCGCGCCCGTTGATCCTCAGCTTGTTTACAATAGCGATCGTTTCTTCCGCTAGCACTCCGTGGCATCTCAGACGCACAGCAGGTAGCATTAGCACCTCTTGTTTTAAAATGCGTTTGTTTATCTAGGACGGACACGTTTACTGGTTGCTTGTTATTTATTGTCTTCTTTCCTCTGCTTTCCCCTCCCACCCCCTGCATGCGTTGCTTCTTCCCTTCCCACCCAGTGTGTATTGCTTCTTCCTAACCCCCAACCCCCCACGGTCGGTGTTGCTTCTTTCCCTCCTACCCCCATTCAGGGTTGCTACTTCACCAGTCACCCCAGAAAGTGTTCCCTATTCTCCTATTGCACATACGACATGCTTTCCTACAAGGACACCTGCTTTTCCACTCCCTGCTCCTCATCTCTGGCCCGCCCCGGGCGTCGTGCTTTAGGTTTTCGCACTGCGCCAGCTTTCATATTAACAACACTGGCGCCATGCTTAATATTTTGACAGGAGCCCGCTTTTATGGTTTTTTTTTGGTATTCATTAGCATTTTTTTACAGTAGTACAGCACGCTACACGTAATCTTCAACAAGGGCAGCCACGCAGCCCGCCTAGCTCTATTTCAACATCTGCCGCTCCTAATCAGCAACAATGGTGGCTGCACCTTCTACATCTTTTTCGTGTTTATCCAGTTGGTTCCTTTATGAGATCTACACAACTATGTGCCTTTCCATTCAGTGGTCTGGAGTGCAGGTTTGCACGTATGTCGCAGTTTATTCAGATTCCTAACATACCGCGGTTTTGCACCAGCACTGGTGTGTTTCGGGCGGCCTTCAAACTGATTTATGTTCTGCATCTCTTCCCCACCAAAGCAGTGTCCAGTCCGAGTGCGCTCTTCGAGGACTTGTCGTTTCACTAGTTCTAGGAGCAGCTCGTGTGAGCACCAGTGTTTACAGGCGCACAGGCTGTTCATATTACTTATCGTCCCTGAGATATTTATTACCTATCTCGACTCTAGGGCAGTCACAAATTCTGACACTGCTTCCTACCAAGGACCTTTTATGGCAACATAAGAACCATTGTTTTTCTAAAACATTAGTCAACCCCAGGTTCACTTATTAGAGTCCCCTTGTTTTCCTTACTACATTGTTCTCACACGGCACGCCGCACTCTATTTCAACATCTTACAATGCTTTTTAGGTCTCGGCAACGAGAACTATTGTCGCCATGTAAGCTCGCAAGGGAGTACAGAGCGGTGCACGAGCCGACCAGGGTCTGTGGACGCGCACACACAAAGGCAGGCAGGCACACACCAGACAGACAGACAGACAGACAGACACACGCACGCACACACACACGCACGCACACACACACACACACACACACACCCTCCCTCTCTGCCCACTCCCTCTCTGCCGCCCCCCCCCTCTACCCCCACTCACCGGGCTCTTTCCCTCTGCAGGGGGTCAGTCACGGCAGCAGGCAGGCTCGGTGTCTTCTCCGGCGATCTTCAGCTGATGTGCACGCTCACGCTGCGTCTCCTGCGCGCCCACCACGCTGTTTCGCGCCCGTTGATCCTCAGCTTGTGATTACTACTCCTTCTAACCCGGATTCTAAATTACTATTTCTTGGTTCTCTAACTCCACTCTGTTGATTCGTAACAAACTGATATTCAGCACATTTCAGAGTCTCGCTTTTGCTTCTCATAAATACAATAAGATTATTTTAAGCAATGTCTACCCTTCTTTTGGTTCTGTGCCTATTATGCTTCGGACTATAGAGTTTTAGAAAGTGTGGTGGAAGATTCCGTGATATCAGCGGTGTGCACAGTGCAGAGTGAGTGTGCAGAGTAGTGAGTGCAGAGTAGTGAGTGCAGAGTAGTGAGTGCAGAGTAGTGAGTGCAGAGTAGTGAGTGCAGAGTAGTGAGTGCAGAGTAGTGAGTGCAGAGTAGTGAGTGCAGAGTAGTGAGTGCAGAGTAGTGAGTGCAGAGTAGTGAGTGCAGAGTAGTGAGTGCAGAGTAGTGAGTGCGCAGAGTGAGTGCGCAGAGTGAGTGCGCAGAGTGAGTGCGCAGAGAGAGTGTGCAGAGAGAGTGTGCAGAGAGAGTGTGCAGAGAGAGTGTGCAGAGAGAGTGTGCAGAGGAGTGAGTGTGCAGAGGAGTGAGTGTGCAGAGGAGTGAGTGTGCAGATGAGTGAGTGTGCAGATGAGTGAGTGCAGAGGAGTGAGTGCAGAGGAGTGAGTGCGCAGAGTAGTGAGTGCGCAGAGTAGTGAGTGCGCAGAGTAGTGAGTGCAGAGTAGTGAGTAGTGAGTGCAGAGTAGTGAGTAGTGAGTGCAGAGGAGTGAGTGCAGAGGAGTGAGTGCAGAGGAGTGAGTGCAGAGGAGTGAGTGCAGAGGAGTGAGTGCAGAGGAGTGAGTGCAGAGGAGTGAGTGCAGAGGAGTGAGTAGTGAGTGCAGAGGAGTGAGTAGTGAGTGCAGAGGAGTGAGTAGTGAGTGCAGAGGAGTGAGTAGTGAGTGCAGAGGAGTGAGTAGTGAGTGCAGAGGAGTGAGTAGTGAGTGCAGAGTAGTGAGTAGTGAGTGCAGAGTAGTGAGTAGTGAGTGCAGAGTAGTGAGTAGTGAGTGCAGAGTAGTGAGTGCAGAGTAGTGAGTGCAGAGTAGTGAGTGCAGAGTAGTGAGTAGTGAGTGCAGAGTAGTGAGTAGTGAGTGCAGAGTAGTGAGTAGTGAGTGCAGAGTAGTGAGTAGTGAGTGCAGAGTAGTGAGTAGTGAGTGCAGAGTAGTGAGTGCAGAGTAGTGAGTGCAGAGTAGTGAGTGCAGAGTAGTGAGTGCAGAGTAGTGAGTGCAGAGTAGTGAGTGCAGAGTAGTGAGTGCAGAGTAGTGAGTGCAGAGTAGTGAGTGCAGAGTAGTGAGTGCAGAGTAGTGAGAAGTGAGTGCAGAGTAGTGAGTAGTGAGTGCAGAGTAGTGAGTGCAGAGTGCAGAGTAGTGAGTGCAGAGTAGTGAGTGCAGAGTAGTGAGTGCAGAGTGCAGAGTAGTGAGTGCAGAGTGCAGTGCAGGTGAGTGCAGGTGAGTGCAGTGCAGTGCAGGTGAGTGCAGTGCAGGTGAGTGCAGTACAGGTGAGTGCAGTGCAGTGCAGGTGAGTGCAGTGCAGGTGAGTGCAGTGCAGGTGAGTGCAGTGCAGTGCAGGTGAGTGCAGTGCAGGTGAGTGCAGTGCAGTGCAGGTGAGTGCAGTGCAGTGCAGGTGAGTGCAGTGCAGTGCAATGCAGGTGAGTGCAGTGCAGTGCATGTGAGTGCAGTGCAGTGCAGGTGAGTGCAGTGCGGTGCAGTGCAGTGCAGGTGAGTGCAGTGCAGGTGAGTGCAGTGCAGGTGAGTGCAGTGCAGGTGAGTGCAGTGCAGGTGAGTGCAGTGCAGGTGAGTGCAGTGCAGTGCAGGTGAGTGCAGTGCAGGTGAGTGCAGTGCAGGTGAGTGCAGTGCAGTGCAGGTGAGTGCAGTGCAGGTGAGTGCAGTGCAGTGGCGTGCAGGTGAGTGCAGTGCAGGTGAGTGCAGTGCAGGTGAGTGCCTTGCAGGTGAGTGCAGTGCAGGTGAGTGCAGTGCAGGTGAGTGCAGTGCAGGTGAGTGCAGTGCAGGTGAGTGCAGTGCAGTGCAGGTGAGTGCAGTGCAGTGCAGGTGAGTGCAGTGCAGGTGAGTGTAGTGCAGTGCAGGTGAGTGCAGTGGAGTGCAGTGCAGGTGAGTGCAGTGCAGGTGAGTGCCTTGCAGGTGAGTGCAGTGCAGGTGAGTGCAGTGCAGGTGAGTGCAGTGCAGGTGAGTGCAGTGCAGGTGAGTGCAGTGCAGTGCAGGTGAGTGCAGTGCAGTGCAGGTGAGTGCAGTGCAGGTGAGTGCAGTGCAGTGCAGGTGAGTGTAGTGCAGTGCAGGTGAGTGCAGTGCAGGTGAGTGCAGTGGAGTGCAGTGCAGTGGAGTGCAGTGGAGTGCAGTGCAGGTGAGTGCAGTGCACACTGCACTGGAGTGGAGTGGAGTGGAGTGGAGTGCAGTGCAGTGCAGGTGAGTGCAGGTGAGTGCAGTGCAGTGCAGTGCAGTGCAGGTGAGTGCAGTGCAGGTGAGTGCAGTGCGTGCAGTGCAGGTGAGTGCAGTGCAGGTGAGTGCAGTGCAGGTGAGTGCAGTGCAGTGCAGGTGAGTGCAGTGCAGGTGAGTGCAGTGCAGGTGAGTGCAGTGGAGTGCAGTGCAGTGTAGGTGAGTGCAGTGCAGTGGAGTGCAGTGCAGGTGAGTGCAGGTGAGTGCAGTGCAGGTGAGTGCAGTGCAGGTGAGTGCAGTGCAGTGCAGGTGAGTGCAGTGCAGGTGAGTGCAGTGCAGGTGAGTGCAGTGCAGGTGAGTGCAGTGCAGGTGAGTGCAGTGCAGGTGAGTGCAGTGTGTGCAGTGCAGATGAGTGCAGTGCAGGTGAGTGCAGTGCAGTGCAGGTGAGTGGAGTGCAGGTGAGTGCAGTGCAGGTGAGTGCAGTGAGTGCAGGTGAGTGCAGTGCAGGTGAGTGCAGTGCAGTGGCATGCAGGTGAGTGCAGTGCAGGTGAGTGCAGTGCAGTGGCGTGCAGGTGAGTGCAGTGCAGGTGAGTGCAGTGCAGGTGAGTGCCTTGCAGGTGAGTGCAGTGCAGTGCAGGTGAGTGCAGTGCAGGTGAGTGCAGTGCAGTGCAGGTGAGTGCAGTGCAGTGCAGGTGAGTGCAGTGCAGGTGAGTGCAGTGCAGGTGAGTGCAGTGCAGGTGAGTGCAGTGCAGTGCAGTGCAGGTGAGTGCAGTGCAGTGCAGGTGAGTGCAGTGCAGGTGAGTGCAGTGCAGTGCAGGTGAGTGCAGGTGAGTGCAGTACAGGTGAGTGCAGTGCAGGTGAGTGCAGTTGAGTGCAGTGCAGTGCAGGTGAGTGCAGTGCAGGTGAGTGCAGTGCAGGTGAGTGCAGTGCAGTGCAGGTGAGTGCAGTGCAGGGCAGGTGAGTGCAGGTGAGTGCAGGTGAGTGCAGTGCAGGTGAGTGCAGGTGAGTGCAGTGCAGGTGAGTGCAGTGCAGGTGAGTGCAGTGCAGTGCAGGTGAGTGCAGTGCAGTGCAGGTGAGTGCAGTGCAGTGCAGGTGAGTGCAGTGCAGGTGAGTGCAGTTGAGTGCAGTGCAGTGCAGGTGAGTGCAGTGCAGGTGAGTGCAGTGCAGTGCAGGTGAGTGCAGTTGAGTGCAGAGTGGTGTGTATTGACAATGTAAATGACAATGCCATTTATTTATGATTTAAAGAAAAAAAAAGAAATGTCATGAGCAATGCCAATAGCTCTACCTTTAATGATGCCGAGACCATTGCATTGTAAATGCTTGTTTTCTAGGCTGCTCAATGCTTTAGTGATGCAGTCACACACAGAATGTTATAGTGCAGTTGACTTGCATCGAGGCGCATGTCTTTCTGTCTGTGTATTAAAAAGCCGTGGAATGCACCCATTAATGTTTCCGAAGGCAAGCATGTATTCCTGAATCACATTGCTTGACCGAGTTTGTAGTAATTGTATAGCTCTTCAATCCCTAGTGGCACAGCTCCCTAGATAATATGCTGCATAAACAAACACTTCTAAGGTTCCAAAGGCGAGACCTATTGGCTATGACACCGCTTGTTATATTAGCTTTTTATGATGGAGCCAAAATAAATTAGGTATACAGCAGAGGAGCGAATTGTAGCTTTTACTTTGATACTTATTAAATAGCCATGCTCTTGGTAATCAGAATCCCACTTTTCTTCTGTGTGTTTAAAAAAAAAAAAAACAGGGTTTATCCTATGAAGGTGGTAAGTGCGAGTCCAAATTTAGATCAAACTAATTTCTTTAAAAAGTTGAATCTGTTCATTGTAACCAGTATTGATTTTCCAAACTTATATCAGTGTCGGTTCAAAATTCCAGTAAGAAATTGGTTTTGTTGATTGTTGTTCTGACGGTGGGATCCTGCTTATGTTTTTCATTGGTTATATATTTGCATATTGTTTTTGCAGCATAACATCAGAAAATGTTGCAGAGAGGTTTGGAATTAGCCGGGAAAAGCAAGATGCCTTTGCTTTCTCTTCCCATCAAAAGTAAGTGTTACCAATTATTTTTCAGGTAAGATGACCAAAGTAATTTCAAGTGTGAGAAAGCATGCAAGACAGAAAATAATGATATGGTACATAGTTTATATACACATTTTCCCTATATTAAAATGGAACTATATCCATGAGGTCTTTTATAGATTGTCATAAGTTTCCAAGAAGCAGGTATTGTGCTGGGCCAAAAATCTTTTGCCTGAGTTTGGACTAGCTGTGCCATCCTGCCCTTGTATTTTTCTGGGCAGCTCTGTATGTTTTCCTCCATTTAGCTTGATGCCCCGGTTCAATTTATTATTACACAAAAATGGCCTAAAGGTCAGTACATTTAGGCACAAGATATCTGTGCACATGCCAATCAAAGTTTGTAAGTTTATTAACCAAAGAAAAATGATCTGTGAATCAGTTTCAGACATCCAGTTTTCCCTAGAAAGGTGGGAGCGAAGTGTGCTGGGGGCACAGAGGCAGGACATGCTTTTATAGTAGTATCAGGACGGTTTTGCAGCAGACACATGGATATAGCTAAACGAAGGGAGCATACAGTTGTCTGGAGACTGAGATCATGAGAAGGGAAGAAGACGATTTTCAGCTGTAATAAGAATGTAAGCATTTTTGGCGGAGCAAGCTAATCATCGCTTTCCTGTCTCGGAAGCCAAGATGTGGAAGAGAAGCAGAAAAGAGTCACAGATGGGCATCTCCTTTAGGTGTGGCTAACATGAGCAAAAAAACATGGCTGCAGCAGTGACGTTAGGACAATAACTTGCATTTTACACCACAAAACCAGACAAAATATTGGGAGAATGACTCCTGCAATATTAGCAGACCCTTGAGACTTTCAAATGTTGTAGCCTCCGTTGTTGGCTCTGGCAGCCCATCCTGGCCACTTCAGCTAGTACCTGTATCCTCTTCATCAACTACACACTTATGATTCCTACACAGGTGTGCAAGGAAAAGACTGAATGACCAGGAGCTTGGAGCCTGTACTGGGTTGCCAATCCACATCATGACCGGGCTTACATCTGTCAAAGGTGGTGCAGTCTCCTTGCTACTTGGCCTGTGACTTGTTTTTAGATAGGAGGCACAGAAGAAAGCAGGTTACACAGCTATGTAGCACACTGATGTCATAAATTATGTCATAGAACATATGAGTGATGTAATATGTGAGGTCATAAGCAGTGCATGACAGGGCCCAAGTTGTAGTTTGCTTTGACAACTATAACTGATGCATTTCGGTGTTTTTTTTAGTTCAAAATAATTTCTAACTATACATTCACTTTAACCTTTTATTTTTTTTCAGTAAATTTCTTGTTTACTTTGAAATAAAATAATATTTTGATACCATACGTAAAGCCAACCCATTTGCGTGCTGTGGGTGGTTGGATGCAAGGACAGGCCTGCAGCCAGCCCCCACCCAAGAGGCAGGCAACCCCACTTGGCACACAGCCTATGATTGTGCGTGGCATGGGAGTGACCAACCCCTGTGCAGGCAGACAACCCCCCGCAGGCTAGAGCGGTGTACGGTTGGCCTTTTGCAGTGGGAACTCTTTTTCCTGAGATTTTTTGTTGTTGAAGGGGAGGGGCTGCTCCCCCCAGCCTTATTAGCCCCTTAGGATCACATCCCCTCGGGCCACATTCCATAATTAAGGGGCAGAGGGAAAGCAAACCCCTCTCCCCCATCCCTGAGCCTTCTAGGGCCCCGTAAACCTCATCCCCGGTGCCAAATTCCAATAAAAAAGGGCAAGGGGCCGCATAACCCCCACCCCAAGCCTTTTTGGGCTCCGAGGACCCCATCCCCGGGGCCAAATTCCAATAAAAAAGGGCAGGGGCCGCAGAAACCCACTCCCCAAGCCTTTGTGGGCTCCGAGGACTCAATCCCCTGTGGCTAAATTGCTGTAAAAAAGAGGAGGGGGCCATGTGGCCCCCCTCCCAGAGCCTTTTTTAAC
Source organism: Lissotriton helveticus (assembly GCF_964261635.1). Taxonomy (NCBI): domain Eukaryota; kingdom Metazoa; phylum Chordata; class Amphibia; order Caudata; family Salamandridae; genus Lissotriton; species Lissotriton helveticus. Next base: position 256,827,407 of record NC_136071.1, read on the forward strand.
ACCCAGGGACCCCAATATTCGGGACTAAAATCCATAGAACAGGGGAGGGTGCATCCCTCCGTGAGCCTTATTAGGCCCCATGGACCCCATCCCCCGGGTCCAAATTCCATATAAAAGGGGCGAAGCCACAGTGCCCCCCTCCCCTAACCTTATTTGGCCCTGGGGGCCACTCCGAGCGAGATGAATTGCCTAAAAATGGGTAGGTGGAAACACGGCCCAGTGCCAAAAGCAAATAAAAAAAGGTTTAGGGCTGCACTGAGCCCCTCCCCAAGCCTTACTAGGCCCCGGGGACCACAGCCCCCAGGGCGGAAATGCCTTATTAAAGGGAGGGAGCATGCTGCCCCTCTCCCGAGCCTTCTCAAGAGGTGGGTGCCCAGATGCCTGCCCGGTAACCCCCAAACAACAAGTTGAGTGCCTCGTTGGAGCCCCAGCTGGCTCACTACATAGTGCAGGAGCTGACATTGCTCCCACCTGGAGGGAGCAGCTAATTATGCATGCTCCATACAGGCGGGAGCATTATTAGTTGCGTTTCCTTGCCTGCACTCCTGCAAACAGGGAAACCGAACAGAAATCTGCTCCCAGCCAGCTGGAGCATGTTTAAATCTCCCTCTGGCTCGGAGCAGACCTGCCTTCCCTGCCTGCAGTCGTGTGTGCATGTTTGAACCCGTATAGCGGGAGATATAAAAATACTCCCATCCGTCTGGAGTAAGTAAATGTTTTCCTGTCCGTGCTAGTGCGGGCAGGGAAACTTCTGTCCCCGGGGCTGGGCTTCCCGAATACAGCAACTAGGCTGGTCCCGGGGATGGGTCCCGAGCCCTTAAAGGCTCAGTGGGAGGGCCTCATGGCCCCCCTCCATTTAAACTTAGTTTCAGTCCCTGATGGGGACCTACAATGGCTTGAGAAGGGGGCGACCCCATTTCCCGTTTGTTTGCAAGGGGTTATTTTTTAAATCAGCCTGCCCTGGGAGATGGGGTTCCCGGGGTCTTTAAAGGCTAGAAAAGGGGGGCTGTGCAACCACCCTCTCTTTTAAAAAAAAAAAAAAAAAATAGGGTTTTGTGGAATCTAGAAAGGCTCTGTGAGGAAGCCCTACTCATGCCTCCCAAATTATTAAACGAAGGGGGCGGGGCATTTTGTGGGGAGGGTAAAAAAAAAAAATTGCCAGGATCCTGCAGGAGCGGGATCGCAACAAAGATGTTGTTTTTTTTTGCCCCATGGGACGTGTCTGTGTAAAACGTTCAGTAGATTTGGAGAATTAAGGTTTAAAATGTATGGCTAACATCCAGGTGTGAAGCTCTAGTAGTCGCTCTCACGGCCTGTGTTGTGGGGCTATCGAATTTGGAGTTTTCCTGCTGTTACAGACTGCTTTCAGGAGGAAGAGAGAACAGAAGAGTGGGTACTTCAAAAATAGGCAGACCCCAAACACAAACGTCAGACTCTGGCCCTAAATTAGATTTGTTTCCTTGAAATGGACTAATAGAAGGGGAGCTTGAGGCCCACAAAATAGTCAACTGCCAAGCACTTAGTCAGGCTGTGTGAGGAGAAAAGTCTTCTGCCTGTGACCAGGACTGGGGTTTAAGGCCTACCTGCTGACCAGGTCCAGTGTACCCTATGAGGGAAAGGAGATAGCTGGAGGGAGGGAGGGCCCTTGTGTCATCCTGGAGGGTGTATCCCTTGAGTGAGGAGAGGACTGCCATGCTGATTGGGCCGTTGTCCATGTGCGCTTGAAGAGTTGGTGCCCCCATATGCCAAAGGGGGTGACAGCAAAGAGGAACATGTTGTCTTTTAATTGGGTTGTTGCCAGAGTATGAAGCAGGATTGTTGACCCTAAATGCCAGAGGAGGCTACCGGAAAGGACAAGGATTGCAGCCTGGTTGATGCCGTCATTGAAAGCATATGCCACACTAGTGTCCCTTGGGATCCTGAGCCCTGACTGAGATCGGAACCAAAAGCGGTCTAATCCCCACCCACCTGTAGGAAGGATCAATGGAAACGTGCAGTTGCTCTAGAGGATCCCTGAGGACACCCAGCCGCTGCCCCTGCAGAGCCGCTTGTGTTACCAAAGTCAGCCACTAAGCGTCTGCACATGTGAGTGAGAAGCTCTCGAAGACTTTGGTCATGCAATCCTTGCTGGAGTAGTTAAGACTGATCCCAGAGCCGGAAGGCCCTGGGCGGACTTGTATACCAGGTATCGCTTTGGTGGTGGAACTCTTTTCACTTCCCTAAAAGAGTCAAAGTAAGACTCAGACTGCTGGTGGGGGTCCTAACCTTAATGGTGCTATAGTGACTGGGGATTACCCACTAGTGAGAAGGAAGTGGGATTTGGGGCCTGCCTTTTGAACACTAGAGCCCTGACCTCCGGGAGCTGTGTGCATTGCTTGCGTATTTTACTTTGTGTTAGTATATAAATGCTACTTTTGAGTTGTAAGCCTGTGTTCAACCCCTTTATCTTTTCCCCTGCACCTACCCCAAGAAGCCTTGGACTGCTAGACCAGCACTACCACTGCAAGTCAAGTGCTCAAGGAGTACTTGACCCTGTTGTTAAGCATCCATTGTAGGTCAGGTCCCGGGCTTTCTGTAGTAAAAGGCCTCAATTCCCGCAGCTGGCCCCAGTAGCTCCACTTGCCGTGGCCGTCTGTAAGGGATTCTGATATTAAGTATAGTAATATTTTACTTTGCATTAAAAACCTTAAAAATTCACTAAAATAAATCAAAGGTTAAAGTGATGTTATACTTTGGTGAAAATGTCTGTTAACACGTAACATTTTAAACCAAAAAAACGACTAAAATTCACCAGTTATAGTTTACTGAGCTAACTAGAATTTGTGCCCTGCCATGCTATGCTTATGACCACAGATTGCATCACTCATGTTATGTTTAATGACATGATTGACAACATCATTTTGTTTTCTTTTTTCAATTCTCTTTATTCAAGTTTTCACATCTTTGCAAGTGTTACAATGGGTTATGCTAAAGCAGGACCGCATTTTGCTTTGTTCACTCTGTTCTGTTTAGAAACTTAGTTGGTTCATCTCTTAGGAGTTCCGCCCAGTTCGTTTCTTGCGACAACCCGCAAGATTCCTGTAGCATGGAGTTCTTTGAAATCCCCGGATACATTTTTGGTGATTGATAACACCACTGATAACATCTCAAATAATATCATTGATGTCAATACTGGCGATGGTGAGGGCATAAGTTCTAGGTAGCTCATTAAAATATAACTGCTGAATTGTGACCATTAGGAGAGTTGTTTTCCTGTGTAAAGTAATTGTTACATGGCATCTGTGAGGCATTAAAGTGTTTTTCTAATAATATATATATATATATATATATATATATATATATATATATATATGTGTGTGTATAGGTTTAACTGACAAAATTAAGTCTTGAAATGTGATACAAATTTACATTTAAAAAGCAAACAAACATTGAAATTTACAAGTTCTAGTTTTCTGAGCTAACTGTAATTTTTCCCCCCAGACACGCCTTGCTTATGACCTCACATATTACACCCATCATGATCTGTTAAATGACTTCATTGATGGTACCACTGATGACATCATCCAGACACTCTGACAATGTCTTAAAGGTCTTGTGGATATGAGCAATTCATCACCCTGCACCTGTGACTGATTTATTTCACTAATCATGTGATAATGGGCATATCGTCTGACCATGTGCTAGACACATAGATACTTCTCAAATCACCCATGACCAATGATGATCTTTGTAAATTGCAAAGCAACCTCTGCTTATTGGATAACCTTCTGCAATTCTAAATTAATTTGCCTGTTTAGTAGTTTTTTCTCTCTCTCTCTCTCTCTCTCCAAAAGACCACTGTGCCGTCAAAGTAAAGTTACTAACATTTGCTTTTTTTAGGGTTCTGTTTGCACTCCTATTACTCAGTACGTTTTATGATGTCTTTCCTTCCTGGACAGTAGGTCCAAATGAGATGTGTAGGTTTGACAGGCAGTTCTCCAGACTGTTTGCTGGCTCCATTAATGCTATTCCTGCTTCACAAGCTTGTGAGAATTGGTCTTGGAGAAAAATTACTTGCCTGCCCTGCAATCATTCACGACAACTTAACCTTTTTGATGTATTTTTCAGAGAGCTAAAGTTGAAGGCATGCAACGAAAATTAAAGTGAAACAGCCCTCGTGGGAGGGCCTTAGTTTTATCTTTGACTTCAGTAACCTATACATTTCTCCTGGTTTGACTATTCCCCATTGTTATAGTGGGCATGAATTACAGTCCGAACAATAGGGATTAACTTATTATTTGTTAATGTTTGTTCTCCTTGTGCCACCTGTGATGTGTGATTTGTGGCACAAGATGATTTATAGGTACCAATTTGCCCTTATTGTTCTTAATCATTCATTTTTGTGACATCAGGGCATGCAAAGCTCAACAATTTGGCAATTTCAAAAATGAAATTTTCCCAGTTACCACTACAGTCTTGGATGATCAGGGTAACCCAAAAACCGTAATAGTCGAACAGGATGAAGGAATACGTCCCAGCACGACTACGCAAGGCCTGGCGAAGCTCAGGCCTGCTTTTAAGGAGAATGGCAGCACAACAGCCGGTATGTTGACAAGATATTCTTAGAAATGTATTAATAAACAATTGAGTTGATTTTATGAGTGGGTGTGGCCTGACTGGATTTGATTCGTTATCATTTTATAGATTTACATTTATTTTATTTCATTTTTATTAAGTTTTGACGCCAGTTTGAGTTTTACCAAATGAGGTATGCATCGGTTTGTGAAGAGTTTATTAACCCTTGTAAATCAGTTAAAACCACAAACCATTTACCAAGGCTAAACTGATATCAAGAAATGTTAGTCTGTTGGAAAGTAGCTAACAATTCTTTGAAGCATTTTTCCCTGTGATTACAAAATGGGGGGATGTAACCCTGAGACATCTGGTCTAGAAAGGAAGGGACCATGTTCACACCGGTGCTTTATAATCTTCAGGTAACTCCAGCCAAGTCAGCGATGGCGCTGCTGCTGTTCTACTAGCCAAGCGTGCGAAAGCTGAGCAGATGAGGCTTCCAATTCTTGGGATTCTGAGGTCCTATGCAGTTGTCGGTGTCCCACCTGATGTAATGGGCATTGGACCAGCCTTTGCTATCCCAGCTGCACTGGAGAAGGCTGGTAAGCTTTGCTTTCACATAGGTTTTATAGTTACTTCAGTAGTGTTTGGAGCAAAGGTGGGGTACGACACCAGCTAAAGAGTTGGTGACGTCATACATTGGTCAGAAGGGACTTAACAGTGTCACTTAAGCACTCGCTAGGACTAGCTGTGACACAACTCATTAAGAAGCGGCGCTGAATAGACAATGCCATGCCTCCATTAGAGGTATGGTTGAACTGAGGAAAGGCCAGGTGCTCCCAATCTTTCCTCCTACCATTTCTGTCAGGAGTGTAACATTAAAGTCTCTTGATCAAACCATCTGGGTGCCACAGTTTTACGACCACTTTACATTTTGCTAATTTTCCATACATTGACCGAGGGCAAGGACCTTCTACAAGTGGATCTCTTTTGGATTGCTCTAAATGAGCCAAACACACACATTCCACACATTTTGCAATTGGATGAGATGTGCTAAAAAATGCCATTTAAGACCCCCAGTAACCCTTCTTTACGTCCTAAATTCACATTAGGTTCAATAGTTAAAAAAAAAAAACTATTTCATAATTCGTTCAGTCAAATTCACTTTATTGAGACGGTATATTGATATGTTCCCTCTCGCTTGCTTTGGTAGTCCCCTTGTCTGTATAACTTGCTAATAGTGCTTCCGCTGGAGGTTCAGTACTTTTTTTTTGTGTGTAATGTTTTCATTTTAAAAAACAGTTTTTTGTAGCTTTGCACTATTAGTAGAAAACGAAATTGAACTGCCAGTTTCTGAAAAAATGCTGGTACTTTATCTATCATTTTAGTGATAATGTTTATTTAGGAAGTCATTCTGTATGTTCCCAAGGATGTTAAATCACATTAATGTAAGATAGTGTTGCTGTGCCTTCAAACAGTATTAAAACCTAGCTTATTAACTTGCAATTTATTTTTTATTGTTTGGTTCTGAACTATTCATAAGCTATGCTTCTTGAGCTTGGATAACTTGTTTCTGTAGATCAAGTACCAACTAACTTCATCAGGTTAAATGGTCAATTAAAACATGCTGTTTCTATGGAGTCTTTTAGGGATGCCAAAAAAGTTGTCTAGAGTAGGCTATTCAACCACCCAAGAGGAGATGATTTCAAAAGTTACTTAAATGCAGAACTAAAAATAGGATCATCATATCGGCATTTGGCCAAATAAATAAGTGTTATATCCAATTAAAAGAAAGCACAGGCCGCTGGGCTTTAATTCGGGAATAATAACAGGTTTACCATATACCCTATGCATGTGTTATCAGGTTGCCAAGACCTGGTGATAGGGCAAACACTAGAAGTACCAGAGTTACCAAATCATCCTTTTCTCCTGGAGTTTGGGATCGGTTCACTATATATATAATATTTTTTTTAGTAAAAACTGGGACATCTGCGCGAAATTAATTTGAGACTGACAGGCACTATTCTAGGATTTTTAATCATACAGTTAATTATCCCCTACCCTTCTATGCCTTATTTTTCTGTGATACTCTTGTGAGCTTGTTTACTCTGTCTACATTATGTCCATAATTTGCATCGCAGAGTGTTAACTTTCAAACTGAATTGACCGATTTGATAACAATGGCGCTGATAGTGTGTCCTCCCTAATGAGTCCTTTTCTCATAGGTCTAAGCGTACATGACGTGGCTGTTTATGAAATCAATGAAGCCTTTGCCAGTCAGGTGAGACTATCCTCCAAGTGTACCTTCTCGTTTTTTCAGGTTTTATTTTTATTGTACGTTTCTACCTGTAGATAGGGCAACCACCACAGGTAAATTACTGTAAAATTAAGCCAATGGGCAGACGTACATACGCTTTGCTATGAAGCAGTGGAGGAACAGTATGAAGTCGCTGCTTTTCAATGTTGTTCAGCGGATTTCCTGAAGCAAAAAAAAAATCATTAAAATGGAGGTTAAAATTGTCTGAACCACTCACTGCCAACTATTTTGGTAGATGGATCTGTTATCATGAACTGCTTTTCCAGAATAACCAACAGGATTTTCCAATTTGTAAACAGCACAGTGGCAACCATGCTTTGGTCGCTGAGAAAATGACTGCTCAAAGGTGGAAAACTAGAAGGCAGACATTAACTGTAATGTACAGCACTGTCACTGCTTGCCCGTGGGCCCACAGAAACACAGGAGAAGGAAAGATGGCCATTTCTAAATCTGGAGTCTGGTTTTGTGTGCTAGAACACACACTCTCGCACACTCACTCTCACACACACTCACTCTCACACACACTCACTCTCGCACACACACACTCACTCTCGCACACACACACACACTCACTCTCACACTCACTCTCACACTCACTCACTCACACACACACACACACACACACACACACACACACACTCTCTCACACACACACACTCTCTCACACACACAAACTCACTCACACACACACTCAGACTCACTCTCACACACACTCACTCATCTCTCTGGCTCATATTTGGATTCAGGGCGGAAAGCTGAAGGGGACCAAGCCGAAGACTAGTTCAGGAGCACATGTCGCCTCCTCCCCACAAACACCTCTGCGGTGTAGTCAATGCCCTTGAAGCCATCTCCACCACAGTGGCTCGAAACTTTTATTTTCTTCCTTCACAGACTTCCACCTCCAGTCAGATATTGTTTTGAGAGTTATTTGGTGTAGTTAGCAGTAGGTATAAATGAGTAGCTTTGGCACAGAAAGGCTGGCAAATATCTTGCTTTTTTGTAGAACCTGGTGTTTACTTGTTAACAGTTTATCCTGTGAATATAGTGCCTTTTAAGCAAACTTGTAAGTGGGGTAACGGAGATATAACATTCTAAAGGCCTGTTCTGTAAAAATTTTTGACCAAAAAAAAGAAGAATGACATGTTAATTGAAAAAGCTGCATTATTACTTCTTGTGTATAATGCTCTTTGTTACATATCTCGTATAGGCGGTCTATTGTGTTGAGAAGTTGGGAATTCCTGCAGAGAAGGTGAATCCCAATGGTGGAGCTGTGGCATTGGGGCATCCCCTGGGCTGCACTGGAGCAAGGCAGGTTGTCACTCTCTTAAATGAACTGAAGCGCAGAGGAAAGAGGTGAGTTGCGCCTTAACACGCACTGCCTTGCTTACTGTTATTCTCTTGTTTTTTAAGTAATGTAGTACTGATATATTTTCTTAATCCTTCTTAATGTCTCTAAATAGTGTGTTCAGTTCTGCCCAACTAATTATATTGTGTGCAGTGGTCCGTGATATTGCCATTCAAGTGCCACTTTCCCTTTCATGTCCTAAACCCCATGCCCCTAACTTTGGTTTTAGTTATCTCCACAATTATTAAATTTTTCTGATTATATTCTTTAAAATTATTCTGAGAATGTTGACGGACTGTCAACATAAACTACAGTCAACATAAACTAAAATAACAGTGCTTTTGCTATGCAATAGCTACTTTACCATATAGTCCTCCAGGTTTAAGTGCAAATTAAATTATTTTCCATTGTATTCAGAATGTCGGTGAGGACGAATTGGGAAGAGTGTTATGAGGCATAATTGTTCTTAATAAATGGCATGTTACAATTTTTGGAGATACCCAATTAGCCTTTACTACCATAAAACTGACCCAGGTGTCAGAATATGTGTAAATCAGATTATTAACCGGTAGTCACATTACGAGTCAAGTAATGTCATTAATCTTGTAAAAAAATAATCTTGATTGTCCTCTGAAAGAAAGGAAGGACTTGCACAAAACCTGGGGAAGGGCTATTTAAGATTGAGTTGCCTTTACAGACTTAAGTTTGTCATAGTTAGGATAAGTTCCTTCATAGTTTACAAAAAAGGTAAATCTGTGTTTTTTGTTGTTGTTTTTTTTGGTTTTTTTACAACAATATTAGTATTACCCTGTGTGAAAGGGGACAAAGATAAAAAGAAAGAGTGGTCAAAAGAAAGGGAAATGGCAAAAGTGAAATAACAACCAAAAGGAGATCAAAGAAAGAAGATGGAATTAAAAAACAGGAGAAGTAAAAGAAAGGGGAGGCACAAAAGGAAGCAAAAAAATAAGCGGGTGAAGAAATTAAGAAAATCAAAGGAAAAAAACGGATGAAAATTGTAGGAAAGATGTAGATCAGAGGTCTTCAAACTTTTTGATGCCGAGACCCCCCTGTCGAAAAATGTTAGGCATGAGGACCCCCTCCTGACCAAAATGTCTAGAACTTGGTACTCACCATCATCCACAACCAAAAGCGCCCCCAATTCCCACGCCAAATCATTTTACAGTGGGGAAATGAAACTAAACAGTGTTTAGCCAAACCAAAGGTTTGTGGATGACTATGGTTCGTGGTCTTTTGGGTTTTGTTATTTGTTTCAGTTTTTGCTAACCATCTTGGCCAAGTGAACCATAAATTCTGAAGGCCACGAGAAAATGATAAGAGGCTGGCTGCCTAGGTGTCCAGTCACCTAGGCTATAATTATGTTCACGTGGTATAAGTACGGCCATGGGGTATGCCCTTGTAATTTGTGTGCTTGGGCTATACTCAAAGGTCATCTTGAAGCAGACTACCTATGCTCACGGTGCATCTCTTGTCCCTATGACCTCTTTCACATCAGTGCCCCTAGAAGTGCCCTTCTTTGCAGGCCATACGTTCAGTGCAGTGGGAGGCTTAGTATCTGGAAGGAGAATGACATCCATTGTGAAAAGGTGTTCCCATTCACTTGGTGCAGGTGCCGGACAACATGTTGCACGGTCACACTGGCTAAACTGAGCCTTCGTCTTGGGAAGGCCTTTGCAGGGTGAGGGTCAGAAGAGAGGTTGTGAAAGATAGCAAAATACACTTGTCTAGAGATGGAAGTAAATAGACACCCGTTTGATTTTTGTGGGTGACGTTCATTGTACCCAGAGGCAGCTACCAACCACAGGTAATCTAACAAAGAGGTAGACTAGATTATTGAAGAACACACAGGCTGTCGGAGAGGAGCTGGGGTGCCTCCAAATCAGCACACACAGTGATTGTGTGAGAGGCTGGCCTTGACATGAGACAGAAAGCTTTTTACCGCACACCATTGTCTCCTCCTTCTCCCCTCCCCGGTACCTGGTTGATTAATGGTAGCATGTGTTCTATATGAGCTGACGACTCACAAAGCATTTACTGCTGCAGTGTGTCAACAATATCTTGTTGAAAACTATCTTACAGCTACACAGAATGGAAGGTGTACACAGTCTTCACCCTTTATTCTGTCCAGCACGACTGCTCATCCCGGTCTGGTAAAGCTGATATGAACTGGTTCACAATTCCATGCATTAATTCACCACAAGGCATCATATTGAACTCCTGCTACAAGAATGAAAACGGATAGCTTGAAGATTAAGCATTAGGAGCCCTGGTGTGAGGGTGCAGTGAGTAACAAACAAAACTAGCGTATTCACTGAATCTGCAAAGCCACATGCAGCTTTTATTACACAAAATAATAGTTTAATAGCGCACAATCATGACAACCCATCCCACCTCTCTTTCTATTTATTTTGTTTCGAGCTAACTATAAATGTAGCGTGCTTCAACCTCCCTGTCTTGAGACATGCCCAGTGCCAGTCTGCGGGGACTCTGGCGACTTGAGTCAGCTGAGTTTTGTGGATTTATTCATTTATTATGCAGCTGTTGAGATGGGGCCTCTCACACCTTAGGAATCTCGGCCCGGGTGCACGTGGGACAGATAAGCCCTAGAGGAGACTGATGCTACTTGTTTGGTTGCCAGGGAGGAGGAAGAAAGCCCAGACATTTACACTTTGTGCCTTACTACTTACCTAGGATAGCCAGGAGCGCACACTGCGACCTTTACTTCGCTATTCATGCCTTGTGGTGAGTGCATACACAGCATACTTTGCTGAGTGCAGGCGTGAGGCAGAGGCTATTTTCATGTTGTGCACAGTAGAAGCTAACGCACAGGGAGAGATTATTGTATGGAAATGAGCTCCACACCCGATTGTACACAGTTAACATTGCTTATTTATAGCATTTATTCAGTCATGGTAAACTGATCTTCATTGCTTGATTTTGCTCGAGAGTGTCACTCATAGTCGTTGAAATGTCACTAATAATTGCAATGAATTTATGAAAATGTCACACATAGTAATCTGAAACCTTGGCAGCTATCTGACGTGCCCTGTTTAAATAGAAACATTCTATCTTCCATTGTGTTTCTTTGGAGCAATCAATGAAATTGAGCGCGGAGTTAAGGCAGCATAAATAAATAGACACATGCAGGAAAGAATAAAAACGGACAGAACACAGAAAATAAAGATCAACCGGAGCCTTTGCCCAAATCCCCTCATGGCTCAATCGGGGAAACAAATAAGAATCTGTGTGTGTGCGCAAGTCAGTTTCAGTGTATGTCTGAAGCGGGGAAGAGGCAGGTTACCTAATTAAACTGGGAAGCTTTGAGTTGCCTTGGAAATCAGCCGGAAGTAACGCGGAGATCCTAATGAAGAGCCAGCAACGAGCCACAAAGCAGCACACGAGGTGAAAGCAGGGATGGCCAAGGAAGGCAGCAGTGACGGCGTGAATATTGCAGAACTCCCTCGAAGTACAGGCTGCATTGCAAAAGGTCCTGGTCCATCTTTATGGACAAAGTTTGCGGGCATTTCCTGGTATGCATGCTGCAGTCTCTCTGATTGGAGGACATGTTTTGATGACGTAGCCACATTATGATTGGCTTATTTTACCTAGTCCTCCAATCAGAGAGCCTCCTGAGATGCAAGTATTTCTAATCCAAAACGAAGAGGAAACGTTTTGGATATGAGGCAGACGTGAGGCTGGTGAATGCGCGACCCCCTTCTGATGACTCCACGCCCCCCCTGGGGGTCGCGCCCCATAGTTTGAAGACCTCTGATGTAGATAGACAGTACACGAATGAAAGGGAAGCATGGAAAGATATTACAATGGAAAGAAGAAACATACAGAAAAATTAAAAAGGGGAAGGAAACGTGATATGAATGAAAGAACAAATACGAAAGAAGGCAAAAGGAAGTCAAAAACAAAAAGATACAGAAAGAACAAAAGACAACTATAAACAGGCAGGCGGGCTAATGGGGAAATAAAGCAGTGTGGAACAGGAAAATAGATAAAGGTAGCATGAAAGGCTAAGAAAGGTGAAAAGTATGGATTGAAACAGGATCCGAGTGTAAAGATGAGGTGAAAAAAAGAGGCAGATGAGAAAGGCAAGACATGAAATGGGAAGGGAGAAAGTCTGTAACATGAGTTTGAGTTTGGCACGTAATAGTTTGAGGTGATGAGAAAAAGGGGAGAGATGTAAGGGCAAGGTAGAGATTCATGTAAAAGAGGAGGGGGGATATGGAGGCTACAACTGAGAAATTGAGGTGGGTTAAAGAGAGGTGGAGATAAAGGGAAAGTGGTAAATTGTATTGACAATGACATTGGTAGATTGTCGTGGGTATATTAGTAATTTTTATGGTGATACCCTAAGGCAAGCTTCCTTTGCATATTGTGGATATTCTAGGCATTGTGTTGGCACTTGCATAATGCTCTTTACCATAATGTGAGCTTTAAAGGTTCAAAATACATTGACATTAGGTAGTCCGACATAGCAATTTGGGGGCATTTTATGTGTTTGGTTGCTATGATAAAGGTCCCATCATTGGAGCATTGTAAGTAAGTAAGTAAATTTATTGTGTATAGTTAATTAAAACCAGTACATTCGTTACATTTAAAACAATTTCTTAAAATATGATGACAATATGGTCTATGTAATCGTCTTTGTAAAAAAGGCATGCAGTGAGAAACTGCTTTTTAAGACATTATCATAGGTGCTTGTGTCAGAGCCGTTACAATCAATGTACCCTTACATTGATTGTTAATGATCCCACTGAAGATCTATTGATAGAACCTGTAAGGGCTTTGCAATCCGAGGTATAGTTCTATTGTTCGAGCCTATGAGGTCTGTCTTACTTGAGGATTAGCCCTGCTTTCAACTGAGTTTGAGATCGGTTGCTTTTTATTTTCATATCTCATGTTGGGAGCTACAGGGCAGACAGGGGCTACTGGCTCTGCAACTGGGGCAAGTATACCCTTTCTGCACTTGACTGTCAGCATAGTGAGAGCAAGCGGTCACAGGACAAGACCTCAGTATTTATAAGTCAACTAAAATACATTTATATATTTTCCAACCTTGTGCTTATCTTAGCAAATTGGAATACCACACAGTTCAAATAGTAATAAAGTTACAGGTTTGAAGTCTCCTTTTCAAATCTCATTGGAGCGCTACACCCCCTACAGTGCCCTTTACCATCTCCAGAAGATCTCCTAATGTCTACAGTCCATAGTATGAAGTATGGGCATTTGCATCGAGATGGCTTGGGTATCAGTTCACAGCTAGGCCCCATTTTACCTGTTCGATGAAGATGAAGCTCTTGTGATATTGGCAAGTGCGTTCTACAAACCTGCTACTGCAGTAGTTGCTTAAATGATGCCAGACTACGGCAGCAGCATCACGTAGCACATAGATTGCTGGGCGAGTTTAAGCACAGTGGCCACTTGTCTTTGGCAGTTATGGCCTCCTAGGCCAGAGTGGTACTTGGTCGCAGACTTTGCATCCTCTGGGCCAGATCTCTAGTTGGAGTTTGCCTTTGGCAGGAGTGGGCTCTCAGGCTGTCAGGTCTTCCGCATCACCAGAGACGCTGGCTCCTGTTGCGTGGCAGCCTCAACACCAGGCACAGCACCACCACCAGTGTTTCTCTTTCGTTCAACGTCTTGGTGCAGAGAACTGCTCAGGGAGACTCTTCACAATACTGGTTAACTCCTGGCTTCGATCTAGCAGTCTGCTTCTTATTGATGTTCCTCATGCTGGAAACAAGCTGGCCTTCTCCTCCTGTGCTCTCCTTTCTCCTGCAGGGCCAGATACTCCCATTAGCTCTCTGGGGAGGCTGGCAGGTTCTGAAGTGCTAGGCCGACCCCAAGCCTCCGGTACCATTTACTAAAGGGCAACACTCAGAACTAATCAGCGGCCCTTTGCTCACAAGGACTTTATTGAAGTGATGGAAACTGGACTACCCTTTGAAATTCAATGTCTAGATCTCCACCCTCCAGCCAAAGGAATGTGCAGTCAATACACTTCCACTCTCTGCAGAAATTGTATCCACCCTCCATCTTGTGCCATGGTAAAGCAAGGCCCATCAAAATGGATCTCGCTGCCCAGTACTCACACTCTCAACACACATAGTCTTACTACTATACATGTGCTACACAAACACACACTTGTCAAGCACACACAATTGCAGCACAAGGGTGTGGGGCTCACACTAAAGTAGGAATGTACACAAGTGGCAGAAGGAAACCTCTTACACAGAAAAAAAGCCTGGTCAAGATTAATGAATCACAAAACTGGGTCTTGTGTTTCTATCGACAGGGCTAGGCCTCTGGACACACACTAGATTTGGTTGGTTGCAGGACTAATTAATAAAAAAAGAAAAGCCATAAGTTTCACACGCATCTCATTATTTGACCAACCCCATCCTAACACATACCCTACCCTTCAGAGTAGATTCTTCCTCAGAGTGTATGTCTGAAAATCTATGTGAAAGAGACTGCATGTGAATGGCAGTAAGGGCAAGGCAGAAAAAGCTATACAAATTATAGTATGCTGTTTATATTTGCATTTCTGTAATGCTTCAATGCTTTGCAGATGGGTAGCATATTACTATTTGGGTTGGCTTTGAATGGAATATCCATGGAATAGCGTGTCTGTCACATGACCTTTGTGGGTAGTATTGGAATGTGTTTGAGGAAAAGAGTTGTGTCGATTTATATTTTGGCATCGCACCTGTGTGTGTGTTAACGGGAAAATAAGAGCGATAGAAGGCTTAAGTATTAGATGCTGGTGTATAAATGCCAGAAAGTGTGTGAATGTAGTGTGGCCTTAGTGGAAAGTGTTTTAGTGTTGTATGTGAAAACATGTCCTACCAATTGTTTACATGCTCCTGTGCATGTAGGACAATGGTGTGAGAATAGATGCAGTTGTGCATACCTATACTTAACCATTTTGAAGTGTTCTCACGCTTACAGCTTAAACCACATTAACTGTGGACCATGTAAATATGCCCAGATTTGAAGGGTGCTACCTTTAGGAGCTGGAGTTCTTTCAACTTAGGTGTATGTTTTGGAGTCCACATAGGAGTGACAGAGGACCAACCTATAAGAATTAAACAGCCAGCTATAGAAGGCCGCGTCAAATTGCATATCCGGATTATTTGGATTTACTGTGCAATCAAGCCCCAGAGAAATTGGACTGCAATCAATTTGAATGTTTTGTGGGGGCAACATTTGGCACTGGTCTGGGGTGTGGCGGGGGGAGGTGGGGAGTGATGTATATTGAAGGCAGACCTGGGGATAATGATGGCTTGGTGATTGGAGGGAGCAGGCAAGCAGAGCTGTAGTTAAGCCGTGGAATAAGAAGAGTGTAAGAGCAAATATGTGGTTCTTCTCCTGAATGCTAAGCTGAAAAATTAAATAACAATGCATGACGTATTTTAATGTGAGTTTCATCTCCATGTATCTTTCCAGAGCCTATGGCGTGGTTTCCATGTGCATCGGGACTGGGATGGGTGCAGCCGCAGTGTTCGAATACCCTGGGATCTGAGCTATTGAAGGAAACCCTTTTCTACAACATGAATCGGAAGAAACCGCTTGCTGACCACTTTCCTAACTGCATTCTCCACGTGTAGTGATTTACACAGTAGAACTAAAAACTACAATTTACATTAAGTAAACTGTACCTTAGACTAGCCTCAATATTATTACATGGGAATATCAGAGTAATAACAGAAATTGTGATCTCTCAACTGACAACACAGACATGACCTGCAAAACAGATGGATTTGAGTAGGTAGAGGCAGTGACATGTTGGTGTCAGAGAGTAAGAGGATTTCACTCACTAAACTCACTTCTGTTGATCAGAATTATGTTCCTGCGGTTATCTACTGACAGGTTGACAGGGACAGTGCAGTGACAGCATGGTATATTCCAGACCCATATTTTGTTTAGTCTTTCTTGATTATTGGAGCTGAACAGCCCAACAGTCCCCCTCAAGAAGCAGATCTCCCTTTGTTCCCCAGAACTGTGATAATGTTTTGCTTAATACTGTGATATTGCAACAATTCTCAAGTGTTCTAAAAAAAAACCTTGACGATCTGCTCAAATTTGATAATTGCACTTTGTAAATAGATTGTGGCGGTACATCTGCCTCTTGAAGTCTTTAATCTCATTATGCAAACTTTGTATTCAAACGAAGACCAAAGTAAATATTTTAATAGAGATGTTATAATAATAAATAACAGAATAAACCGTTCACATGCCTCCTGCTATGCGTTGCACTACCGAAAGACCCATTGGGTGAAAGGACTGTGATGATGTGTAGAACTGGAAGCTTGAGGAGTGTTGACTTGTGCTGTCTGTATGATGAGATTGAACAAACTTATTTGATGTCATTTGCAGTCCCCCGAATGATTTGATTCATATAGTGTATATAATTTGTGATACTGCAGTGACACAATCTTGACAGGTTAAAATTGTTACACTTTTTAAAATAAAGAAGTTACGACGGAGACTTGAGCTTCTAAAATAATGTAAAATATAGATCAATATAACTCTGTGGCGGTCGCCACTGGCTAGTGCTAGTTATGATAATGTTTCCATAAGATATGGATTTTTTGGTTTTCCAAAAACGTTGGGTCCAGTTAATGACTCTTCACCAAACTTTCCCTGAAAAAGTATTATCCACCTCTGCTCCTCCCAGGAAAGTTTCTGGATGATCTGTCAAGTGGGGGCTGAGGAAAAAGGTGGTCTTAAAATATATTTTCCCCATGTAATTTTCCCTAGGAAAATGAGACACTACAGCCAAAAAAGACTAAACGGAATAAAACAAAATTGGGAGGAAAGCTAGAACATGGTCCAGAATGCGTGCTTTTTGTGTAAATTCTTTCAGTGGTTTTTGAGAAACTGAGGTTAAAATGTATATATGGACATATCTATATTAGGCTCTCTTAGACAAGGTACTAATGGGTGCAAGTATCAGAATTTGCTAGTTGTTACTCCCACTAATTCCTGGTGCCAAAGAAGGACTGCTTCCGCTCTATCCTTGCCCTGTATATTCCTTCCTCAGGAAGGACAAGTTCATAATGCTCGCCTTGGACTAAGTTCTTTCTGCCCTAGATCCATGAGACTGGATGGTATTTCTGGACTTGCAGGATGCCTATTTCCACATCCACATACTGTATTCAACAGGAATTGCCTGCAGTTTCGGGTAGGCCACGAATGCTTTCAGCATTAAAAGTGCACCACGGATCTTTACAAACGTGATGGTGGTGGTTGCTGGCCATGTCGGTAGGTTGATAATACCAGTTTTCCCATACCTTGACAATAGATTGCTAAAGGCAAGTTCCCCTCAGTCATGAACCACCTTCACCTGCTGATATCGCAGGGATTTTCCATCAACATGCTAAAGTCACTTCTGATTCCTTTACAGAGACTTCAATTTATCGGACCCGTCCTTCACATGGTCCTCTACTTCAGTTAGACCAGGACCTTCAGGCTATCACCCCGCTGTTTTAACCCTTGGTCTGGGTCTGAATGAAAGCATCTCTGAGACTTCTTGGCCTCTTGCATCCTGCTGTTGAACCATGTCAAGTGGCACATGTAGATGCAACAGTGGGAACTGGAGTCTCAATTGGCTCCGTGCCAAGAGAGCCTTTCAGATTGCATCCAAGTGTCGGAGGAGACTGCAAAGCAGCTGCAGGGGTGTTACTGGATTACAATTGGACGGATGGTAGACCACTCTCAGCACACCAGCTACAGCTAACAGTTCTGATGGATGCATTGTTGCTGGGTTTGGGAGGTCATCTGGGAATGGTGGAGAACAGAGGCATCTGGTCTCCGGCGGAAGACAAACTCAGCATGAATATATGGTACTGCAAAATACTGGGCAGGGTGCCATTGCACCAAGAGACCCTGTGCTGCTTGAAATGGCTGATCATCAGGTCATTTCCCTTGTCATATAGCACCTGGTATGATCTTTAAATGCCAGGGCGACGTTGCGTAGCTCAGGTGGCATGGGGCATCTTCAAACATTGGCGAGAACCCTGCCTCTATATTTTCACCACAGCCAAGAACGCGCTTTGTACAAACTTCTGCATTTTAGACTTCCCAAGGCGATTCTCGGTGGGAGACTTGTTTTGTTTAGGATTGGAGCTCCTGTATGCCCTCCCGCTTCTATCTCTCCTGCTCAAAGTTCTGACGAAGGTCAGAAATGACCAGTCCCAATATTCCTAGAGTCTCCAGACTGGGTGAAAAGAGTTTGGTACCCAGACCTTCTGTCCATGAGTGTTCGTACTCTAGACTGCCCTTTCAGGGGGGCCGCCTGTCGCAGCAGTTTGGCAGGGTCCTGCACCCGAGCCTGAACAACCCACACACGTCCATGCCTGGAGATTGAGACAGCAGTTGACAGCTTTTTGATCTCCGTGCTGATGTAGTGAGTTTCAACTTGGCAGCCAGGTGTCTCGACTAAAAACTATCTGACCTGAGAGAAGTTTGTTGCCTTGTTCTTCCCGAAATATCCAACCTTTAAAGTCATAGGGGCATATGTATGAAAGAATGCATTTGCGATTCTCAAATGGCAATTTTTAGAGAATCGCTATTTGCGAATCGCAAAACGATATATAAATAAAAAATCACAATTTCTTTACGATTCCCTCATATTCCTTAATTACGACTCACACATTGTGAGAATTGAGGAATCCCTTCCATGCATTCCTATGGACCAGGAGGCCCATAGGAATTAATGGAAATTGCGTGCGCAAATTGCGAGTACCCAATAGGTAATCGCAAATCGTGCACGCAATTTCAAGGGTGCAAGGGTTCCAAAAGGACACTGTGTTGCACCCCTGAAATGTGCATGTGTGCACATGTGGCCACATACATGCCCTAAGGGCATTTATATGTGCCCCATGACACTGAAAAAAGCAAAAAAGTGTTTTTTTCAAAGAATTCGCAAATTACCACCAACAGTAAGTTGGTGGTAATTTGCGATTTCTTATGTCAAATTCGCACAACTTAGGTGCTTTCTACATAGCGGCAAATTTTGCGATTCTCTAATTAGCAATGCCCTTTTGGCATGATACATCCCAAAAGGCCTTTTCCCGTTCGCACGTTTGCGTACTGGAAAAGGGCTTGATACATATGCCTCATAGTTTGCTGACATATTACTCTTTTTTTGCTTATCCTTAGCTCAGCAAGGTCTTGCTCAGGCAACAGTTAAAGGTTATGTTTCAATTTTTTTACGTTTGCCAGATCAGCCATTTTTGTTCAAATTACCTGTTGTGATGCTTTATCCAAAAGGACTGACTCGTATGTTCCCGCCAACACCTTTTGTGATGCCTCGGAGGGACCTCAACCTGGTTCTCACTTTTCTCATGTACACCCTATTTGAGCCAGTGCACAGATACCCTCTCCAATTGCTCCGTCTAAAGAGTGCTTCTCATAGCAATAACATCAGCACTGTGTATTAGGGAACCATATACAACCTTCTTCTGGATAAGTTAGGGCTCAGGACTAAAGGACCATTTCTCTTGGAACTTGCCACTCCTTTCCACTTAATGAGGAAGAGCGATTTCCTCACCTAGACTCAGAGAGCTCTCAGATTTGACATTGGTCGAATCAAGGACCAGCAGGAGACCGATCAGCTATATCAGGGGTTCCCGGGGTCAAAAAAGGAAAACGTTGTGCAGACAAGAATCATCTGTAGATGGATTATCTTGTGCAACAAAATCTGCCACAGGCTGGCAAAGGCTTCTACCACTGTGCTGGTGTGCGGATCCAATCTTGGACATCTGTCAAGCTGCTATGTGGGCATCAGTTCACATGTTCACAAAGCACTGCTGCCTAGATAGCCAGGTCTGCTGTGGGGGGCATTGTGGCCAATCTATCTTTCAGGATTACCTGGTCTGATCCATTTGAAGGACCTACCACTTGGGGAGGTACTGCTCTGGTAACTGTTCACAAGGTGAGAAGTCTGTGGTTAGAATTATCCATCAGAAGAACAAGTTACTTGCCTTTTGGTAATGCTCTTTGTAGTTGATACTTTAACTACAGATTCTGCTCCAACACACTCTCTTCCCTGTTCTGTGGCATGGGCTCTTATAGTCCATTCTAATAAGATTCCATTTTAGGGATCTGCACACTGGCACATTCTCATTACTGATTCCATGTCTGACTGCGCGGGCAGATATCAGAAAGAAACTTATGTCAGCGCGCATAGGTGACAACACAGACCGGCTATATGCCATCTAACCTAAAAGAAGCTAGAGTCATACCCCTTCTAAAGAAATCTGGGACGGATGTGGCCAATCCTAAAAACTATAGGCCCATATCCCAGCTACCCTTCCTTGCAAAAGTCCTGGAGCAACATGTCCTCAAATCACTATCCTCTTTCCTGGAGGACAACCAACTCCTCCACGCTCGCCAAGCAGGCTTCAGAGCACAGCACTGAGCTGGTCATGCTGACGGTGCTTGACGAGCTTAGATCCATGGCTGACAGTAAAAAGCCCAGTGCCCTGATCCTATTGGACTTATCAGCGGCATTTGATACTGTCAGTCATGAGATACTACTGACCAGACTCTCTACCTTGGGCATCAATGGTCAAGCACACCAATGGCTCAAATCCTTTCTATCTGGCCGGTCCCAAAGGATTCAGCAGGGTGAGCAGATATCAGACAAAGGGCTGCTTAGTTGCGGCGTCCCTCAAGGTTCCGCTCTATCTCCACTACTTTTTAATATCTATTTGCAACCACTGATAGTAGCTTTAGCCAACATGGACTGTAAAATATTCAATTACGCTGATGACACTCACCTCCTCCTCAGCATACACAACACCCCTCTCGCCCAAGCACATGTCCAAAATGTGCTCAGATCTACAGTGAGTTGGATGTCCGCAAACTCGCTGAAAATCAATCCAGACAAGACAGAGATCTTGGTCATCCCTTCTATCAACTCCCCTTGGAATGATCACTTCCGGCCCCAGGAGCTAGGCCCCACTCCTACCCCCGTGCTGGTCGTGAAGAGCCTTGGTCTGAAAATTGACTCCGAGCTCTTAATGGCCAATCAAGTCATCTCGGTGGTCAGTACATGCACTGGTCTGATCAGACAGATGCGGAAACTCACCCCTCTTTTGACCACCATCTCGCTACAAATGATAGTTTCGGCCACCATCGTTTCAAGATTGGATTACGGCAATGCCTTATATATGGGCCTTCCTCAGAAAGTAACCAACAAACTTCAGGTGGTCCTTAATGATGCAGCAAGACTGGTCTTCAGGCTTCCTAGAAGATCCCATGCCACCCCGTTGCTACACAAATTACATTGGATCCCCATTAGGCAGAGAGCGAAATTCAAAGGCCTCTGCATCATCCATAAATCAATCTACGGCCTTGCCCCGACCTACATAAAAGAACGCCTGAAGGCCTATGTGCCAGGTCGCACATTACAGTCCTCCAAGGCTGGTCGTCTATCCTTCCCCCGATATAAGCTTGTATCAAAAGGAGGCAGAGCCTTCTCTGCCTTGGCCCCCCAGCTCTGGAACGAGCTTCCTGAACATCTCCGTAAGGAACCTTCCCTGCTTCGTTTCAGGAAACAGCTCAAAACTATCCTGTTCAGAGAATCACTTAGCACTGTTTAAACTCACGCATCAACCCTGTGTCATCTAGCTGTCCTCCTTCTCCCTCCCTAGCGCTGAGAGACATGCTGGTGATTCAGCGCTATACAAATGTCAATTAACAATAACAATAGGGGCCCTGACGTTAGATCTAGAGAGGGACAGATCTGACACGAACCCACATAATATCACCTACAGAAGCATGAGGTAAATTCTCCAGATCCAATCTGGCTCCTGGGGGTATTCACATGGTGTGGAATCTTTGATTAGACAGAGAATCCATCAGAAAGAGTGTTACCGAAGGTAAGTAACTTGTTCTTTATTACCATTGTTATGGGTGGGGAGAGGCATCATGACCCACTCGAGAACCTGCCTCGTGATTCATGTCCCCTCCCTGCAGTCAGCACTGGAAATTAATAGCATATTACACTCTGCTCATCTGCAGACATTCTATATTTGAAAATTGTCTGTCTAAAATACATTTGTACGATTAAATGCATCATTTGCATTAGGCTCTTGATCATAAATTCTTTACATGGCCCTTGTCTAAGTGAAGATTAAGTGTTTTTTCTTTAATTTGCTTTTGAGTTCGTCCATTATTTGTAATTGAAGGGAATACAATAAAATAGAGAAGTCTTGCATTAGAAACTGTGTCCACCTCAGACTGGCAACGCTTCTTGTCAGGTTTCTGCATTCACTTTCTGCTACATATTACCATCTTCCTAACACTTATGGCTGTTTCGTGCTCGTTTAGTCCTACCTCTGTTGCTGCTGTATTTCTTGTATGTAGGGAGTTTTACCAATGATTCTGCTCCACATGCATTGTAATTTCGCTTTTTCCTTTACCATTAGTTTTGCAACATGAACCTAGCTTTGCAGTATCTCTCCATCTAGTGGCTGGTCAAACAGAATGGATGTTGCAAACTTTTTTTTTACCTCAGCTAGCGCTGAAAAATTGGCACCAAAAAAGACAATTGGCACTTGTTGCAGCTTTAAAATGCCTATAAACTACTTCTAGGAATACTAAAGAAGAGCCCACTGGAGGAGTATCCCTCTACCCAGAAACACCTCATTCTTCTTTACTACTCCTGATACACAATATGAAATTGAAAAGAATTAAGCGTCACCCTTACATGAACTTGTAAGTGATATGCTGGAATTCCAGTGAAGAAGAGGTGCAGATGTGGATGGATTACCTGACATATTTCACTTTTGATGGTTAGGAATCCTGTCAAGTATATCCATCCTCACTAGTTGAGTGCGTTTGAGTAACTCTCTCCAACACATATCTGTTTACTCGTAAAAAAAAGTGAATTTAGAAGAGGAGGGCTTCTTAGACACCTGCAAAGGAGAAACCCTATTCACCCAAAGCTCTAATTGGTTCTGCAGTTGGGATTAGAGATTTTCAAGACACCAGCCTCCACACTGTAGGAGGTGCCTCACGGTGGATACCAAATTTCAATCTTCACCTCAGGCGCCAACCTACATCAACTGCATGCAGTACTACACTAATATGGCTGCAGCCTGAAGGAGACCAGTCAACCCATGGTCCTTCCTCTTGCTATGGAGAACAAGAAACTGGATGCTGCTTGGAAGAAGGATGAGCCAGTAGCAGCTGCACAGAGGTGAATTGCAAATTTTGCTACATTTCCTTATTGCTGTAGTTCCAGTTGCAGGGTACGCCACCTACAAACACCTGCACACTGTAATGTGAAAGGTAAAATATCTTTATTACGCGACTCCCCAGGGCAGCCTCACTGGTCAACCCGCATGCTGTCAACTGCATTTCTTTCCCTTAAACATCAACCTTTCCAATTCTCCGCATCCCAAATGCAAGACATTGCAGTACATCAATCATAATGCATATTGTTCCTTTATAACAATGACATTTTATATAAAAACTAGCTTACCCATCGCTCGTTGCTGCGATCTCAGAAGAAATGAAATTTAAGGAAACTTGTTATGATAACATTCAATTTACATTGTCATTTTTATTGAAACTTATTCATTTTAATATGGAAAACATTTTAAAGTGTTTTAATTCTTTTTATTTATTCGAGTGCTTGTGGATACACGGTATTTTTGGTTTTTCTTTCTGGTGCGTACACGAATAAATCAGAAGATTTTCAGACGCGTGAGCTGGCCACGTACAGTTGTCCATGTGAGAAGCACTGATTCTCCAAATCTAGTCCACACACTTGCAGCGATTGTCCTTGTGCTTTGTTGATGGTCATTGCAAAAGTGAGTCGCACCGGTTACTGTAAACGTTCAGTATTGGAAAGGTTATGAGGGACCTTGGGGGCCGGGGGCCGATATTTAACAATTATTGTTTTTTTTTTTACCAGAAACCTTCGCGGGAGTGTACTCAACAACTTCCCAAAGTTTCATGCCGATCGGATGAATGGTGTAGTAATGCATAAAGGACAAACAGACAGACATACTTTCATTTTTATATATATAGATAATAAATGGTAAATAAAAAAAACTTAGAAGCAAAAGAAACATAGCAAAAAATATAATGCATACATTTGGCAAAAGTGACATGAACGCACTCGCATAGCACAAACATTGATTGTTGTCACAGCCTCTTTGTACTTCCCAGGAAATCTTATTTGTCTTTTTTTCTTGTATATCTTTTGCGTTCATATCACAGAACTTTATTTCATTGTTTTCTCCACACTTCATTCTTTACCCGTCTACATTCACTCCATCTGGAACCATCATGAACTCAACATAATTTTTCCTATTCTCTTAACAACCTTAGGTTTAGAAAATGCTGACCTACCTTGCCTTAACCTTTTGACCACACTAAATGTCAAATTCATTGGCTCTACATCTTTCATCAATGTAATCCTTATACAACATTTGCTTTTGTCACACATTCTTCAGCAATTCTCATACATCAATATGTATGTTTCCTTTGATCAAGCCCCTAGAGAGAGTCAACTTCGTTTTTTTCCCCTCAACAATTAAAAAGGAGGCAATCCTGTGGTACAATGTATACTAGTCCTGTATCCCCAAAACATCTGCTTTACATGCTCTTTCACATTTTTTACCATTGGCCTTAGCCATCTAAATGCGCTCCTTTACAATGCTATTCACCCTGTCCACGAGACCGTATGCCCTTGTTGCAGGGATTCTTCCCAGGAACAGAACTATGCTTGGAACAATAGAACCTCAGTGTGTAGGGACTGAGTCACCACACCACCACAGTAGCTCTGTGCCCGAGTCCGACTAGCTTTACTTGCCCTCTTAACCTTACCAGAGAGATAAGTGACTTAGCACCCCAGGACACAACACTCTTGACACGCTCAGGACGCACCCTTATCAGTCAGGTTTATCTCAGAGGCAGTGTGTAAAACATTTGCTCATAACCAACAGTAATATAGTGAAAACACTACAAAAGGACACCACACCAGTTTAGAAAAATATCCAATATTTTTATATATCCAGAACAAGATCAAAACAACATAAATCTAACATAGTACTTTAAAAGTATGCACTTCGCAAGAATACTTGAAAAACTCAGTCCCTTGAAGTTGGTAGCTCCATCCGGCGCTACCGCAATGCTGTAGGCAATCAAATCCAACAGTTCCGTCACACCGTGTCGGTCAGGGGTGTCAACAGACCTGTAAACAGTACCTTTTGTGTTGCGGCCGACGCGTTGGTGCGGGCCGGTCGTGGCAACTGTCACGGTTGCGGTGTGAAGCGGAGTGGTGTAGCGTGGCATGCAGTGCCCTCAAGTCGCGGTGCAGGCAGCTGCTCGGTGATGGACCGCTGCATAGCCATTTTTCCACGAGGACTCCGTTGGAACTTTTCTCTCATCGTCTTAGAGAACACAGAGACCGCGGCGGCGTCTCCATTTTTCCGACACACGGCTGAAAGTGAACCGCTCGTACACTGATAACCGTGAAGACACGAAGCCATCTCCATTAAACTGATGACACACTGAGCCCGTTTCAAGGTATCCCTCGTTCTTCTCTTCCACTTTGGAGCCGGATAGCCCAAAGTCTATGAATCACATGCCCGCTTCACCCCCTTGTCCTGATGAAGACCCTGCCTTAACGTCCTACGTGTACATATCCCTTCATTTTGGGGTCGAAACGTCAACAGAAGCATTTAGAATATTAATACATGCGCCAATAGCATGGTTTATTGACAATTTACAGAGCATTGATTGCTTTACTGCTTACACTGGCTCTCTGTTGTAAGCCAGAATGATGTGTTTCTAATGTTTTTTCATGTTTTGATTATATTTCTTCCACAATGACCGATTTTGCACGTCCCTCTTCTCTCACTGAACACTCCCACCCACCCCTCGATGTCCTGGGGCACTAATGTAATTGTATGGTTATAAATGATATAAGCAGTCTAAAACACATTTGTGATTAAATAAGAGTGTGGCAATTTGTTTTCTCATGCAATTTTATTCTACTGTATATAATGAGGTTTTCATGAGTTTGATAATGTGTACTGGGACCCCCCTCTCTCTATGTACTATTTAGCACCCAGGTCCCAGCGACTTAATTGGGTAAAACCCTCCTTTTTGTAACACAGTGATGGTCGTCCAGCAGCGGCGGTGAGACCAGGGCTGCGTTGCGAAGTGAAGGTTGTGCTCTCTGCGGTGCTGACAGATCACGGTGAATAGGACAGAGCTGGTTGTAGGAAGCTGGCGTTGGTCAGTCCGTACTGCGGTGTGGGACGGGGTGGTGCGTCGTGTGACTTAGGAGCGGTGGCCCAAGCCACGATGCGGTCACGGAGGTCGCGGTCAGTGTTCAGCTACTGCGTCGGTGAGACCAGGGCGGTGAAGTGAAGCGAGGCAGTGCAAAGTGCTGTGCCCACAGGTCACGATGCAAGCAGCGGCTTGGTGGCAGCGGCGGTCGTCGTCGGTGAGACCAGGGTAGCGGTGCGAGATGCAGCAGTGCCCTCTGTGGTGCCTTCAGGACATGGAGCCAGCGATGGAGTCGGTGATTGAAACGGTTGCTTTTCCCTTCTCTGTGGCAACTGAAACAGCGGTTCCAGAGGTGGTACCCAGAGGTTAGTGAAGTCTACTTCAAGCCCTTGGAGATACTCAGCACAAGTAAAGAAAGTTCAGTCCAGTCCTTTCACTGCCCAAGGCAGAAGCAGGAACTGCAGGCCAACCCAACATTTAGGAAAGGCAGGACATACATCAACCCCCCCCCCCCCGGGTGGCCTTCGGAGAGAATACACATCCTCCGCACCTGTCATTCAAAAGCCAGACAGTCAATCCACAAACCAGCAGAGGCACACAGGATAGCTAAGCATGAAAATACCCACTTTCGTAAAGTGGTATTTTCAAACCCAGAACATACAAATCATATTTACTAAAAGATGCACTTTCCATTCTAAGTCCTGTTATGTTATAAGCAAAACTCCCATTCTACCCCGTGAGACAGATAGTGTTTCCGTAGTGAATAGTGAAAAACGAATTACACTGTAATTCACTACCAGGACATGCCACACACATCAGTACATGTCCTACCTTTAACATATACCGTACCCTGCCAACAGGGGTACCTTGGGACTTCCTTAAGTTTGACTTATGTGTAAGAAAAGGTAGGATTAGGGCCTGGCACGAAAGTACACTTGCCAGGTCTACATGGCAGTTACAAACTGCACACAGACTCTGCAGTGGAAGGTCTGAGTTACCTTTACATAGCTACTTCTGTGGGTGTCACAATCAGTGCTGCAGGCCCAGTAGTAGCATTTAATTTACAGGCCCTGGAATTCTCAGTGCACTGTATTAGGGTCTTACTAGTAAATCAAATATGCCAATCATGGAAACACCAATCCATACAACAAATTATAACAGGCTTGCACTTTAACTCTGAACAGCAATGAGAAAGTGTGCAGATACACTAAACTAGCAAAAACAGAGTAAAAACTGTGAGGTCAGAAAACAAAAACACTGGGGAAACACGCCAAAAGATGCCAAGTCTAACAATGGTTATGTGGTGACGTGCAAAAGAAATACGGCCCGTGACAGTGAGCCATACTGGGAACACTCGACACCCTGGGATTGTACACTGCAGTCTTGCAATGACAGATATTTTTTTGACATAAATATTTTCTTGAGAACAAAACCGAGGACCATTGTCTGATACAACTTCTTCTGTGTATCCTTCACTAATAAACAATTTTTCCATAAATTGTATAAATGACTCTTGGTACCTCTCAAACCATTTGAAATAATAATCCACCATGACAAACCTATTACGGTGACCTAAAATATCAATGGGACCCATAATATCTATGGCCACCTTCAACCATGCACTAACAGGCAGCCGCGGTGCGTCCATTGGGGCGTAGGGGCGTAGCCCCACCAGCCACAATGGACCCGCATCGCGGCCGCAATCCTATCTATAAAATATTATACCAGCAACAATCAGGCAATCAGCCTCAGCCCACCGCCGGGAATTGTGCAGGGGGGGGGGTGGCCTGCAGCTTGAGTGACACTCAGGCTGCAGCAGACCGTAGTGCGCAGTCCCGCTGGGGAACTTACAGTGCACTGTGCGCATGCTTTGGATAGTTGGCAACTATCTCAAGCATGCGCACTGTAAGTTCCCCAGCGGGACCCAGGGGTACTTGTTCGCCTGCCACAGGTTTTCAAAGGGCGACAGGGCGAGCAGCAAATGTGCCCCCCTAGCCAATCCTGGCGCTGCATGCAGCGCCAGGATTGGCTTGTCCACCACACAGCATCCATCATTGGATGCTGCGCGTGGGGGTGGCACACACGCTGCGAGGAGGATGTCGGCGCCGGCGGTAAGAAAGCTTTGGCTGTGTACATCAGTGCAGAGCACACACGTGTTTCGGAAGCATCAGCTGTTGAGGCTCAGCACCCAGAAGGCCGTTGCAGCGCCTCTGAAGGCAGCACTGTGTTGAGCCCAGCCGCCCTCCATGTGCTGCCCCGTCCACGGCCTCCTGCTGCCCGCCTTG
This sequence comes from Lissotriton helveticus, assembly GCF_964261635.1. Taxonomy (NCBI): domain Eukaryota; kingdom Metazoa; phylum Chordata; class Amphibia; order Caudata; family Salamandridae; genus Lissotriton; species Lissotriton helveticus. The sequence continues at coordinate 256,856,193 of NC_136071.1, forward strand.
GACACTCCGGCAGGAGCAGAACCGGGCTGGCCCGCGCCTCATTTCAATGCTGCAGCGAGGATTCTCTAGCGCCTCGAGCGCTTGGAGTGACCACATCGTATGAGTTTTATTCATGCGTGGCTCCTGCCCCTCCTATACATTACATTGCACACTAGAAGGGCCGCATATAAAAGGGCTGCGGTCAGCTGTCCTGTGTCACAGCTGTTCTTGCTGCAGCAGATCACACGTCTCCGCCCCCTGCGCTGCTTGCAGTGACTCTAGCCTCTGCTGCCCCCTGCTGGCCCCGAACTACTCTCCAGCTGACTGGCTTCCTTCGTATATTCATACTTCGTACCCAGCGTCATCTGAAGGACTCCCGGTCGCCACAAGATATATTTTGGAAGTCTCTCTATAAAACAAACTTGAATTGCATCACCCGTTCCCTGCTAAATCAATTCTGCGTGTTGCCAAGCAATACTAAATTATATGTTACATTTTGTCAGGGTAACAGCAAATGAATTAAATTAGTTTTTTTGGGACCCCAATAATTCTTAAAATGACACAGAATAAAAAGACAGAGTCAAGGTAAAGGTAGGCAGAGAGCGAGAGAGACTTAACAAGAGAAATAGAATATAAGGAGGTTACATAAAGTGAAAATGCACGTATTCAGGGGGACCCTTGTAAGGTGGGGGTCATTGGCAATTGCCCATTTTGGACTTGTCTTAAATATCTGGGGCCGTGTTACACATGACTGCGCCGGCGCTAGTTGTCGATGTCCGCCAGAGTATGTTTGTGTTTATGTGCGTTTGTGTCTGTGCGCTAATACATTATGCGCACAGACGCAAACGCACATAAACACAGAGCTCAAAGTCTGCGCCAACATCATGGCGCATTACAAATAAACATGGGCGGAGAGCTCCGCTCCACCCGCAAAGTGTGCGTAATTGTGCCTACTCCGCGTTCCACGGAGAATGCGGAGTAGGCACAACTCTGCACACTCCGCGGCGGAGCAGAGTTGCCCAGCCCCCGCCTCCACACCCCCTAGGAAAAATGTTATTAAATATACATTAAATTATATTTTTGCAAAAGCGCGAGCGCCATGTGCAGATCTTCAAGAAACCAAGGAAGAAAGGGACGGCAGCCCGGGGACGCCGCAGTCAAGGTAAGAGTTTCTTTTTTTACCTTTAATGTATATTTAATGTAATTCTTCCTAGGGGGGAGTGGAGGCGGGCGGCAGAGCGGAGTTTCCACAGAGTTGGACTCCGCATAGTGCCGCTCCGCCAGCTCTGCCCAGGCTTAATTACAAACCGATCCTCTGTAATGCGATCAAGCGCACCATACTCTGCTGAACTCAGAATCTCTGGAGTCCACTGAGGTTCTTCCAGGTAATAATGACGCTTTCAGGCGACAGGGGCGTTAATGGTGAGAGAGAAGCAGCAGGGCGATTAATGGTGAGAGAGAAGCAGCAGGGCCATTAGTGGTGGTGAGAGAGAGGCATCAGGGCAGTACTTATGGGGAGTGAGAAGCAGGCAGGGCGTGACTAGCGAGTGGGGAAGGTGTTAACAGTAGGAGGGAGACGAGAGAGTTAATGGTAGAAGGAAGCAGGACAGGACGTCAGCGGAGAGAGAAGGCGACGGGGGCGCTGTAAGAGGGAGACGGGCATTAATAGAGAAAGGAAGACCGGGGCGTCGGGCAGGCCCCTGCTACGCTTCATGGAGTGCGGGGCTTCCTGCCCAAGGCCACTGAATATATTTGGAGACATGGGAGACTCGGGGGCTCCTCATCGCGTTCGGGGAGGGGAGTGGGCACCGTTTTTATCACGCTTCTGAGGAGCATTCGTGGTGAGATGGAGACATGGACCTTAATGGAGAGGGCAATGGTTTTAGTGATGAGATGGATAGAGTGGTCCATGGAAAGGAGACCTTGTGTCAATGGCAAAGGGAGACGGGCATCAGTTATGGTTATAGGGAGAGCATGCGTTCATTATGCTTTAGGGGAAAAAGGCAGAGGTAACCCTGAAAGTAAGAAGGGGTGACATGGAGGGCTTGGCTTCACAAAGAGTTGAGGAAGGCAGCCAGTAGAGCAATAGGAAGGAAAATCGAGACCTCGCCATAATAAAACCTAAATAAATGTACGAAGAGGAAAACAAGAAAAGAAAAAGGAGCTGGGCATTTTGGGGTGTGTGGAGAAAAGGGACAGGGCAATGTGGGAGAACGCAGACGAAGCAGTCAGCCACGAAGACAGATGAAGTAGTGGACTTCATAAAGGGAGCTCGGTAGTTAGTAGGGTAAATGCAGATCCTAAGAAATCAGGAGATGGGGGAGGGAAAGGAGACGGCTACTTTAACGAAGGGACATGTCAGCCCAAGACACAGAGTGGGGAAGGACGTAGAGGGCATTGGTGGGAAGGGAGGGGGCAGATGGTCACAGATCGAGTAGGGTGAAAAGGTGAAAGGTGGAATTTGGAGAGGGGGGTAAGGGATAGAGTGAGCAATTAGCTTTAGAATGGGGAGTCGTGGAAAGGAAGGTGAGATCGGAGTTTTAATTCATGGTAAGGTAGTGCAGAGCAGAGGGTTAATATGCTTGCTGCGAAGAACATGTACCAAGCATATAACAGTGAATGTAATGTAAACAGGTCAGTGGGTTACTGCTTTTGTCAGAGACTTCCTTTTGTTAGTTGTAGTTTACAGTGAACTATTAACTGTCATCATCAAAGAACTGCGTGCAGACTTCAAGGTATAGATTAGTGTGTATGGATTTTTCCCCCAGACTGTCATTATTCCAATGTTGGGAAAGGGGTTCACTTGGGTACAAATCAGTTCTTGTTATTAAAGAGAGCATCAATCCATTGTGTTACATTTTAAATTCAGAGTTTGTGCTTCTCCAGACCAAGTACTCTTTAACTATACTGCCTATCAATATGGATGACATGTGAATTCACCCCTTGTTGTCTGTCTTATATAACATGTCCTATACACTGTTTTACACACCTATGATTGCTAGTCTCTGTGTAATGTGTGCGTTATGTACAGTGCTGTTATGTACAGTGGTGTTCATTCGACTTCCTATGTTGCTGGAGTGCATTTGGTTTTTTTGCAACTGATTCTATGACTTTTTAGGGTGTATCCTCGAAAGTTTCCTGGTAATGTGGCTGACCTGCTTGCTGAAGTGCACTTTATACTTGCTTTTGAGTGACACCAAGTATTGCTGGTTTAATTCGATTCCGTTTGCTGACTTATGATGCACGGCTTGATGGGTGCATGCGTTTGTTTCCCTGTGACTAGTTTGTTCTGATATAATTGTCTTATTTGCAATAGTTTTCAGTACACAGTTTGCTCAATCAGTTATGATTTTGTGTGACTACCTGGATTCCTGGAGTGCCTCTGACTTCGTTCTGTTTCTTTACTTTTTGTGACTGTTGGTCCTGCGGGGAAACATTTTCAATTTATGTTGTCTTGTTTACTGGGAGCATTGCTTTTATTTTCCTTTAGTGTAATAGGCTGGCTGGTGAAGTGCACTTCCCATAGTGTGCAGTCACTTCAATTTGCCTTTAGGTGACTACCTGGCTTGATGGTGGTTTTCTATTTGATTTCATGTAACTCCTTGTCTTGATGAGTGCATTGGTTTTAGTTTGTTTGAGGTAACTGTTTCACATGCTGGTCTCATCACACAGCTGACACCCACCCTGAGAAAGCCAGAGCTGCCCTGTTAGTGGTATCAACACCAGTGCGCTTAGGTTCCTTACAGCTCCTTCACTTGAAGTGGGTTACCACCTACCCGTTACTTTTTGTATCCTGCTCGTACCAAGTCAGATCCAGACCCAGACCAGTCCCCACAGTTGCTCCGGATTAAGGGACATTGTCATGTCATCTCAGGCGCGATGTAAAGACTCCCAGTGAGCTGAGGACTCTTTTGGCTCAAGAACCAACTAGCTGGAGACCCTTGTGGTTGTTTAAAGATTTAAGATCAGCCTGTAACTCAGTCTTGAGCTGGGTGGGTGACCTCGATTACAAAGTGGCTGGTCCAGATGTCCCATTATGACCCCTTTTGCCTGTTTCCCCTTCAGACGCAGAGGGCATAAAACTGGGGGGTGCTCAACCCTGCCAAAAAACTGAGGGGTGACCCTAAGAGCACAGCTGCCATCCAATCAGGGGTGGGATGCTTTGGTGGCTGGTCTGGTTTTCTGGATGCATTGGCTCAAGTTTTTCCCATGTAATTGATTGGGTGTCTTGGTAAGTTGCTTTTATGTGAATGTCTGACTTATGACTGCGCATTCCTTTCAATGTGCACTTGCTTCAGTTTACTTTTTGAGTCACTGTCTAGTTTGCTGGATGTATTGCTATCATTTTTCTTTCATTAAACTGTTTGACTTGCTTGGTGCTTTTATGTTGGTGCCTGCATGCTGAGGTGTACTCTTCTTCAGTTTAAATGTATGTGACTGGCCTGTTGACTAGCACCCTGCTTTCAAAGTGAAGGTTCACAGGTTCACACTTGCTTTAGTTTACTTTTGTATGGTTGACTGCATGCACTGTTTTGCTGGATGCATTGCTTTAAGTTACTACTTGATGCATTGCTTTCAGTTTGCTTTCAAGTAATTGCCTCTCATTTTCCTAATGCTTTGTGAAGGCTGTTTCCCAACTGCTGTGCAACTTCTTCTACTCTTAGAGCTGAGATTTTCATGAAAGTCTTATAGTCTGAATTCAGCACCTGAGCGTAATAGGACAGAATGTATGAAGCTCTGTGGTTATACTGAATAAGCAGCTACCTATGTTATGCCATCTATTAATGTAATAACTGCACTTTCACAATTGCTTTGCAACTTCTTCTACTCTTAGAGCTGAGATTTATAGTCTGAATTCAGCACCTGAGCGTAATAGGACGGAATGTATGAAGCTCTTTGGTTATACTGAATAAGCAGCTACCTATGTTATGCCATCTATTAATGTAATAACTGCACTTTCACAATTGCTTTATTAACCTTCCTGCTTTCTCAAATTTGCTTGAAAATGCACGATTTTTCTTCTTTTTTTCCAAAATGTTCTTGGGGGGGGTAACCCTCCCAAACCCCCCATTTGGGGTTCGGGCTCGCTCCGTGCGCTCGCTCGCTACGGTGCTGTATGCAAATCGATTTGCACCCCACCGCTTTGAAATGTCACCCACCGCCCCTGCTATACACCCAGCTATTGAAGGGCATGTTATTTGCACACCCAGATCCTTCGAACGTACTGAACAATCAGTGCTTTTTGACCCAATTTTAAGGAAATTTCACTTACATTCTGTTGCAAAAATGTCTAAAATTTAGTTTTTTTGGCTGCAGTTTTTTGTGGCTGCATAATGTAGCAGACTAGACCACAATGTCCTTGGGGGCCTGACAATTTAAGGGGAAATAGAACTTTAGCAAGGCAGTGGAACAAGGAGAGTGTGAGAACTAATATATAGTACTCTTCCTGAATACTAAGGTATCACATAACAGTCCATGACATGTTATAATGTGAGTTTCATCTCCATGTATTGTTACAGAGTCTTTGGCGTGGTTTCCATGTGCATCTGGACTGGGATGGGTGCAGCCGCAGTGTTCGAATACACTGGGATCTGAGTTATTGAAAGAAACCTTTTTGAACAACATGAATCAGAAGAAACAACTTGCTGTCCACCTTCATAACAACATGATGCAACTGTAATGATTTACAATGTATAGCTAAATACTGCGATATACCTATTTTAATTGAAATAAACTATACCTTAGACTAATTGGAATATTCATAAATGGAAATATCAGAATAATAACAGAAATGGGTGATCTCACAGACTGACAACACAGACAAGACCTACAAAAGAGTTAGATTCGAGAAGGAAGAGGCAGTGAAATGTTGGTGTTGGAGAGTAAGAGGATTTCACTCACTGAACGCTCTTCAGTTGAATAGAATGATGGCCCTGCGGGCATCAACTATCAGATTGAGGAGGGCAGTGCAGTGACAGCATGGTATATTTTGGACATATCTTTTGTTGGGTCTTTCTTGATTACTGGGGTTGAGTGTCCCAACAGTCCTCTGAGAGAAACATATCACTCACCCTTTGTTTCCTAATTGATTTTATTTTGATATTTATATAGCGCAGCAGTCACCCAATGGCATCAAGATGCTAGAGAGAGACCGCCCATACCATAGAGTCCAGAAGCAAAATAAAAGAACATCAGCTCACCGTGTATCTGTAAACAGCCAGGTCTCAAGGGCTTTTCTGAACAGGAGCAGAAGAGGGATAGATCTGAGCGCCAGGGGTAGGGAAGTGCAGTGCTTACACTGCCACTGAAAAAGACTTATCCCCCCACTTCCGCTTCTTGGTGCCACTAGTTTCATTTGGGGTGAGGAGCGAAGTAATCGGCTTAGGGAATACCATTTGAACATGGTATTCAACCTTAAAGGGTAGGAAGCGTGCAATGACTTATGGACCATACACAGTGATTTAAAACTGATACGTTGTTCAATGGGGAGCCAATGTAGGTGTTCTAGTCCCTTCTTGGCTGATTTTTTTTGGGAATGTCCAGAATAAGTCTTGCCAATGCATTCTGCAGTACCTAGAGTTTATGATGTATGTCCTTATTAGCAGCCAGGTACAGGGCATTGCAATTATCAAGTCTGGACATTACCAGGGCCACTGCTACATGGATCCTAGCAGAACGCTGGATGAAACAGTAGATTTTTGTTAACATCCTTATGAGCCTGGAGCATGTGGAAATGGTACGATTCACTTGGGCATTGAAGCTAAGTTCTGTGTCCATCAGGACTCCCAGATTCTTAGCCTTTTCACTTGGGTCAAGACAGCATCCCAAAGATTGAGGCCAGCAGTTACTGTTCCATTGGATTGCCCCTGATCCAAATATCACCACCTACGTTTTTTCCCCATTCAGTTTAAGGAAGTTACTCCGGACATGCACGTCCACGGACATTCTTTGACCATGATCCCAGCCCTTTGGGGATGGTAACCATAATTTGTGTATCATCTGCATATGATACCACCTCTAATCCAAAAGAATGGATTACTGTAGTGAGGGGTGCCACATACAGATTTAAAAGGTTGGACTCAAGGAAGACCCCTGCAGGACTCCACAAGGAAGTGAATAGGAGTTTGAGTGAAATGATTTTAAATTCACCCTTTGGGATCTTCCTGTCAGGAATGAGGAAAGAAGGGCAAGTGCTTGATGAGAAATACCAAGACTCTAGTGTCTGACCAGCAGCAACGTAGGAGAGATGCTGTCAAATGCTGCTGACAGATCCAAGAGAATTAGCACCACTCCCTGCCCTTCGTCCACCGTACGCCTGATATAATCCGAGGCTGAAACCAAGGCCGCTTCTGTACCGTGATACCTTCTGAATCTGAACTGCGACTCATTGAGCCAGGATTGCCAATCTGCAGTTTCCATAAGCTGCTTGTTAAGATGTAATTCCAGAATTTTTGCTGGAACAGGGAGCCGGGAGATGGGACAATAATGTTTACAGTCCCTAGAGTCCAGATTGGGTTTCTTCAGAAGAGGTCTTATGATGGCTTGTTTCCAAGAATGAGGATAAATTCCAGAACGGATAATGATATCCATTAATTTATAGGGAGGTTCAGCTTTGGTATCAGCAGCTATATGTAAAATTGCCTCCTGAATGCGTTCTCCTAAGATAATGTACAAAAGTAGGAGGTGTAAGGTCACAACATTTTGAGAGACCTCTGTGTTCAGTGTTGGGCATCAGTGGACCATCTTTGGTAGGGTTGTTGACTGTTGGCTTTATAATGAGCATTTTTGAGTTTGACTCTAAGCCAGTATATATGTCTGTGATCTTATTTTTAAAAAAGGTAGCTAATTGATTGCAGAATGTTTGTGACGTATCAGGTTCTTCCAAGGATTAGGAAGATGAGAGCTGTTGTACGAGCTGAAACAGTTCTTTGGTTGATTTAGAATGATCAATTACATGTGTGCAGTACATCGATTTTTCTTTCGCAAGTGCACATTTATATTCCTTGACCCTAGCTTTATATATAATTCTGTCCTGATCCTCTAGGGTTCGTCTCCAAGCTCGCTCAGCATGAAGACAGCATTGTTTTAAATGCCTTGGTTTGTCATTGTACCAAGGAGCTGACGAGCGGGATTTTTCTGAGTACATAATTTAGGAGGTACCACTATATCCGCTGTCGATATAAGCCATGTATCAAAGGCCTCAGCTCCCAGATTAGAGTCCTCTTGGATAGTACAGGGAATATTTTCTAAGGAGTTATTCAAAGTGGCGGCTGAAATACCTTTCCAGTTTCTAAATGTACTAGGACCTTGGGAGAGTCTCTGTTCTTTGCTTGCTACTGGATGCAGCACTGGGAATATGTTTTGCTTACGAAAGTGTAAAATTGGCACAATTATAAGTGTGCTCATAACAACATTATGGTTCTGCTCAAATTTGATAATTGCACTTTGTAACTTGGGTGTGGTGGTACACCTGCCTTTGGAAGTCTTTAAAATCGTTAGGTCTGCAAAGTTTCATATTCAAACGAGGACCAAATTAAATATTTTATTGGAGATGTTATAATAAATATCAGAATAAACTATGTTTAAATGCCACCTGCTGTGTTTAGAAAAATTGAATCAGTCATGGGGTAAATGGACTGTTCATGATGGATACTTCTAGCCACAGATTCCTCACCTTTTGAATATTCCCCAGGTGTCTAACTGTATCCAGAAAATCTTCAGCAGTATGCCTTTGCACTGCTAAGTGACATTGTGCGGTCCTGTGCAACTTTGTTCTCCTCTGGAAGTGATGAACGGAACTGTATATAAATGCCAACCATGCACACTGATTTCAGTTTTGTTCTTTCCTCAGCTACCCTTAGTCTCTTCATCAAACTACTGTCTTACAAATTTAACCTGTAAAGTACCAGTGTGCATGGGAAATGTCACCCCCCAAAAACAACAGGTTTTAGACTTGTCACCATTGACGGGGGTGCCCCCTGCATTTTTTGCTTTTGCCTCCTGTGTTTTTGCTGTGTGTTGGACTCCGTTTTGCTGGTCTAGATGCTTTGGGGACTTTGCCACTGCTGTTCAGTGCCAAATTGCAAGTGCTCCCTTTTGTAAATTGTTGTTATGGATTGGGGATTCCATGATTGGCTATTTGACTTACAAGTCAGTCCCTAGTACAGGGCACCATGTGTGCCCAGGGCCTGTAAATCAAATGCTGCTAGTGGGCTTGCAGCACTGATTGGGCCACCCATATAAGCAACCTGTAAGATGTAACTCTGGCCTGCCATTGCGGAGCCTGTGTACAGTCTAGGACTGCCACGTCGACTTGTCAAGTGCACACACTTGCCAGTCCCGAACCTTCCCTTTTCGTACATGTTAGTCACCCCTAAGGTAGGCCCAAGGTACCTCTGTGGCCAGGGTGCAGTGTATGTGAAAGGTAGGACATACCCTGGTGTGTGTGGCATGTCCTGATAGTTAAAAACGAAATTGGCAGTAATTCACTATCAGAAGGCTACCTGTTCCCATAGGACAGAATGGGGAGTCTGTTTATAACACCTTATAAACATAACTGGCCCTGGGAACAAGGTAGGAAAATAAAGTTTAGTATGCCTGAACACAGAATGTTGGGATGCATCTTTTAGTGAGGGTGATTTTTACATTCCGTGTTCGAAAATACCACTTTTAGAAAGTAGGTATTTTCTTGCCTAACCATCCAGTGTGCCTCTGCTAGGTTTGTGTATTGCATGTCTGGCTTTTGGATGACAGGTGCTGGAGAGGGGCAGTGGCTCCAGAAGTCTGATGAGTCAGGGGGGCTGGGCTGAATAGACCTGGGCTGCATTTAGAGTAGGGGGATGAGATTTCCTTTCACCTGACTGGGCCTGGTCTGCCTTCAACAATGCTCTCTCCACCTCCTGCCAGGAAGCTGCACCAGTGAGGACAGAACTGGTTTTGGCTAGGTACAGACACTCTCTGTCTTCAGAGAACAAAGGATGTTTGTGTATAAAGAGTGGGGCCAGGCCCCAGACCCCAGACTTTTATATCACTTCTGGGAAATCAAGAGGAACCCTTGCCAAAGAGAGGTGCCAGAGAACCGGAGGAGGAATACTGCCCCTGTGCTTTTTGCTGTCTGGGGTTGGCCTGCAGTGGCTACTTGCTGCCAAGGAAAGTAGAAAGGGACTTTGCTGTTTGCTTTGTCCCCTGCTTGAAGAAAAGATCTCCAAGGGCTTGAAACTGAGTTTGCCTTCTATTCTGAAGTCTCAAGGACACAAAGACTTCACCACCAGCTCCCCTGAACTGCCCTGCTGGGAGTTCTGACCTGCAAGAGGTGCCTGCTGTTGTTTTGGACCTCTAGAGAACAGTTTTCCACTGGGAGCTGGAACATCGACCCAACATCGAAGAAGCAAGCTGCATCCAAACCGGTTTCCGATGCATCGCCAAAGAAATCGTTGCAGCGCCTGCCGCGACTCGAGAAATCAATGCATGCCCCATTGAGTGCACCATCGCACCGAGTGTGATGCAAGACCTGCTGGGTGGCTGCAAGAATTCATGCATTCCAGATCGTCGCATCGCAGTGCCAAGTTGGTCGCATCATTGGGGGACGCAGTAAGAAACCGACGCATCACCTCCCCACGCAGTAAGAAACTGACGCATCACTTCCTCTCTGGTAAAGAACCGACGCATCACCTCCCCTGCAGTAAGGATCCGATGCATCACCTCCCCCTGAGCAAGGAACAGACGCATCACCTTCCCTGATTGTAATGGAACTGACGCATCACCTTCCCTGCGGCCCGTTTTGTTTGTTTGTGTGACGCATCCAAGGTACTTTGTGTGAAAATTGTCGCATCTGCAATTTGCTTTGAACAGAACTATTTCTACCAACTGAAAGTCATATTTCTATTGCTGTATTGTGGATTTTTGTCATTTGGTCTTGTTTTGGTTTCGATCAGGATTACTTATTTTTCTAAACTGGTGTGGTGTCCATTTGTAGTGTTTTCACTGTATTACTGTATGTGTTCACAACTGCTTTACACACTGCCTCTGAGCTAAGCCTGTCTGCTCGTGCCAAGCTACCAAGGGGGTGAGCAGGGGTTATTTTAGAAGTGTATCCCCCTTACCATGACTACCTCTGCCAACTAGTGACCCCCATTTCTAACAACAGGGTTTAAACCCTGTAGAGACTATTGCTAACAAATATCTGTGGCAGATCCTCATCAAGTTTGCCTTTGACGCTTGGGGTCGGGCCATGACTCCAAAGCCTGCAGGGACTGTACCTTGATGCATCCGAAGTTCATCTGGGACAGTGAAGTAAAACTCTACATTGCTAGACTCCACGCCTTGACTGGTTTACGTCGAAGGCAAGGTCCTATTCCCCAAGCCATTCATTGTTGTTGTGGTCAAATTATTATGGTAAGTCAAAGAAAAAGCAAAAGAAGTCCAAGCAGGAATCTGCCCCTTCCAGCTACTCGAACTCCAGGGAAGGCGGAAGGGGATCAACATGCATCCAGACTCGCTCCTGAACCAATTCCCCATTGGTTCTGATTCTGTCCCTTGTCCCAAGGCTGGCCACATTTCTGAGGCTGTCAGTGATGATGCAGCAATTCAAAGAATTCTGTTATGCCATTGTGAGGCTCTTTGGCATTCTATTGGCTCAGTCTGGCATGCCATTGGGCTCCAAGGAACTGCAAGGACTTACTCCTGGAACTGCACCTTGGGGTCTGCTCTTGGTGTCAGGTGGAACCTCTGGACCCACTACAGGCCCTGCACCAGCATCGGTGCCGAACACGAGTTTATCTCCACAACCCATGCTAAATTCTGGTTCATCAATGTTGCAAAATGAAGTGCATCCCATAATGCTTTCCAAATCTGAGTTTGCATTGCTTTGACCTTTGTTGCCCTCTGATTCACCTTGGCCGCAGCCCTTCAGTAACTAATCACACTCAGATACTTTGTTCTACCTCATAGAAGGGCCCATGTTCTGCATGCTTTATTAAGAAATTACTCAGATAATTATATTTTGATGCAGGGGATGAATTTGCACACCCCTATACCAATGACAACTGGTATGAGGATCTTCAAGATGTCAGTGGCCTGGACATTTCACCAGACACTGGGCTTGTTTCTCCACCTGTCCCTGCCATGGAAGAGAGTGCCTTATTTGCAATGGTGATGCATTGGGTTAAAGTTCTTAACCTTCAGTTGCCCACCATCGTGACGAAGAAAAACATCCTAACTGAGTTGCTTTGGTCAGGGCAAATTAGTACTGAACCCTTCTGCCATTTAATTAATCCTTCTCAGACACTCTTCTTGGGGAAAGGGCGAAGTCTTGTTCCAAGCTATCAATCAACAGACAAATAGCACGACACCATTGCGTGGGTGACCCAGGTTTCATAACACAGTCCCAGACACCAGAAAGCCTGTTTATACAGGCATCCACAAGCCAAATAAACCCCAACGCCTTCCCTACCACTTCACGAGAGAGAGAATCTAAGCACATTGAAAAATGTGGAAAGCGCCTATTCTCTTCTATCAGCTTGGCACTATGTTCAGTCAATAGCAGCTATCTGCTCGGGTGTTATATCAATGCCCATTGGGACTCCATCGCTCAGGTCATAAATTCTATCCTTACCTAACCCATTCAAGATGTTTGAGATGCAGCGAACTTTACTATCTGCTGAGGGCTGGACACTACAGGTTGCCTTGGCTGAACAGTAGGAACCAGTGTGGCCCTACGAAGCCACGCCTGGATGAGACTCACAAGTCTTTCTGGCGATGTCCAATCCACCTCGATGGACATACCCTTTGATGGCTATCATCTTTTTGGCAAGAAGGCAGGTTAAGTCCTCAAGCCCTTCAAGGATAGCAGGACCACAGCAAACTCCACTCCAGTAACTTCAACCCCTCCATGGCTATGGTAGGGGTTTCTATACTGCAAGCAACCTAAGCAGCTAGCCCAACTCACAGTGCAGCCCTTTCGCTGCTGAGGCTGCTTTACCCACAGGCAACATGGCAAAGAGGGGAAACTAGCTGCCCAATCCACTGCCCCTTCAGCTTTAGCTGCTGCAAATCCTTTTTAGAATGCTCTGCGAGTTATAGAAGCCACCCTGTCAGAGGTAGGATCGATGATTTTCTGTCAGGTCAGAGTGGCAGGCAATCACTTCAGAGTTGGGGGTCCTGCAAATTGTTCAGCGGGGTTACACCCTACCATTTCTTGTTGCCTGCCGCATCTCCCACCACCCTCAGAATGGCTTACGGCGAACCACCTGTCTCTCTTTAGACAGGAAGTGCAGACCCTTTTGGACAAAGGAGCCATAGAGAGATTTCAGCATCAGTAGAACATGGCTGCTACTTTCACTTCTTTCTGGTGCTGAAGAGGGGTGAAGCCCCCATCCTATTTTGGACCTTTGCCCTCACAATGCCTTTTTGTGGATGGACAAAATAAAGACACTCACTCTGGTCCAGCATGCCAGCGACCCTAGAGACTGGAAGGTAGCATAGGACCTGCAGGATGCTTATTTGCACATCCCCATCCTGCAGGCTCTATCTGTGTTTGACAGTGGGGTATGAGCACCTTCAGCTTGATAGGATCCCCATTGGCCTAAAAAGTGCCTCTAGGATGTTAACGAAAGTGAAGGCAGTGGTTGCACACATTCAGATTTTAGGGGTTCCAGTCTTCCCCCTACCTTGACGACTCACTGCTGACGGCAGGCTTATCCCATGCAGTCGCCACCCACCTCCAGACTAAAGGGAACCTTTTAACATCTGTGGTGTTCACAATCAACATGCCAAAGTCACACATGACTCTTTCTCAGGCCCGCCCCTTTATCAGTACCTTTCTGAACATCATGCCCTTTCCTGCCTTGCCACCGGTGCGGAGAGTCCAGAACATTCGGGCTATGATCCAAATGTTTCCATCCTGAATCTCAGCTTGGAGTTTAATTTCTTCCTGCCATCCATCAAATGGAAGCTGATGGTACTACAACAAGCAGGGTGGGTGAGGTTACGATCCCTGTGTTACGAGGCACCATGCAAAGGAAGAGGCTGAAACACTAGGGTTTTTTTGGTGGCACACCTCCTGGTGGGATCTTTGAACGGCAGGCTGGACAAACTCAGCAACCGTTACATTGAAGCTGCATGTGTACAGTCCACTACTAGGTAGAAAATGGCAACTTTTCAGCTCTAGGCTATTTGAGGTCGTCAAGATCTTCCCTCTGACTGCTTTGCAACACATGTTTTGTATCCAACTCAATATTCCATTACAAGAAACATACTAAAGATGGCATCTACATTATAGAGCATTATGTGTTTAGGTAAGCAAAGGTCATGCTGATTCTGTCTATGGTGTACACGCAAAGCATTGAACTGTAATAAACATGTTTGTGTCATGTTAATGAAAAATGAAGGGGGGGGTATACCACCGATCTGAATTCTCTCGTACCATCATTAATCTGGAGATCAAATGAGGATCAAATATTAACCCTTTGTCGGAGATGAAATTAAAGAAAACCGATACATTTACAGTGTTCCTCTCTTTGAATTAAACAACAGACTTTCTTTCGTGGAAAAGAAATGAGAATTAACAGTTTTCCAATCTTCAAAGAAGGATGAATTTAGAACCTACTACCACTTATTGTCTACTTGTTTTCTTTCTGAATAAAAATAAATGAGGAGGCTGGGTGGCTTTCATTTTTTCCTTTACAGCGAAGAGTTAAAATTGGATGGAAGAACTATATGTAATTATTCTTAGGTTTATTTTCAATTCATGTCCATTATCCCCTTTGGTATCGCTTTGTTTACATAGTGGGAGCATTAAATGCATCTTCTTCTTAGCAAGGCGACCTAGAGATCGTTGTAAACTCCAGCAGAATTCATAGCCATGGCTCTGCCTAGAACCATAAGAGAGAACACAAGCCTGGAGACCAAAGGCTGGTGAACCTGCATTTTGGTGAGTTACCGATATGATGGGGACCTTTGTTTATAGAAAATCAGTCTGTTGTCTTTAAAGAAACATTCTTGACAATAATCGAATCTCAGGTTAAGTGAGTAAAAAAAAAATTGTTAAGATGAGAAGTTTTAATTTGAGTTTTCTTGTTTAAAAGAGGAAAATTGTTTCCCGGTGTTGTCATAATCTCTGTTATAAGTCTACACTGATCTATAAAGGAAGATGAAGTATGGAAGACACCAGAATAGGAAGGCAGAACAGAAGGAAACAGGCAAGAACGATTAGGTTAGGGTTAAGTTCTAGATTGGATGGAGAAGACATTTAGAAAAAAGTTAGCAGATGGCAGAATGGGTGGAAAATTGGCAGGAGTTAAACAAAAAAGTGAGACGATGTAGGTGGAGTTATGCAAGTTACCTAATCAAAAGAGGGCTATCTGGAGGGGAAAAAAGTTGAAGTAAGGGATTTTCCATGTACAAGTTAATTGGATGTAAGCGATCCTGACGAAAAAAGACTGATGTCAAAGGAAATTTGCATTTTTTGAAGAAAATGTGTTGAAACTAGATAGTAAAAGGGCTTCTGCAGAATAAGAGTCCAGAAGCTTGTTTTGCATTTGGATTGTGTACATTAGTAGGCAGGGCCAGACTGTCCGTAGCAGGCACCGGACGTTTCCCCGCCAGGGTGGGGGCTGTTTTTGTTACCGGGTGCCGGTTTTGCAATATCAGACCCCTGTAACAAAAGCAGCTGTAGTGTTTTCCATGCACATAACACCCCTCACCCTCCCTACGCTGGTGCAACTCAATTGCCAGGGCCAGTTTGCGTTCCCAGTCCGGCCCTGTTAGTAGGAATCACCTTTATAGTCAGGCATGCATTGGTGAACGCATGCAGAATAAAGTAGGCAGCTCAAAGTAGAGTCATTTGACAGAGTACTGAATAGACAGAGAAAGTCAGAATCCCAGTGCGTAAACGATTGACTTGATAATTTGAATATTTCTTTTAATTTCTAAGTGAAACACAACATAAGTGTGAAATATTTTGTTTGGATAAATTAAATAATCACAGAAGTTATTTTTGAAGTATCTGAGGCGAAAGAAACCATGGTAACTGGTGGCCATTTTCCCTTCCATCAAGCCACATGCTATTTCTAGTCTTGACCTGTTAAGACATTTTACGTTTTTTAAGAAAGAAGCACACAGCATCAATAATTAGGTGACCAGGCAAGTAAAGAACAAATTACGTATCTTTGGTAAAATTCGCTCTGATGTGTACTCTTTTCTACTGATACCTCATCATCAAGTATCTCCAATGCATCTTACTGGATCTAGAAAATGCTTTGATGCAGTTCCTTTCAGGCAATGGCGGCACTGAAGCAGGGTCAATGGGAACAAGCATTGACATAGCCAATATGTCTCGCCTTTGGGACCTTATAAGTTTTTAGCCATGCAATAGTTGATGTTATTGCACCAAGGATATTGTGCTGCTTAACAAAATACTTATAAGGTCCCAAAAGCGAGACCTATTGGCTATGCCAATGCTTGTTTGCCAAGCTACCAGAGGGTTGACCACTGGTTAATTCTATGATTAGATTTTGCCTCACCCTGACAGATTATGTTTACTGCTTGAGTAAAGTTTCACCCCCCTAATAAGTAACCAGATTTCCTATACACAGCTTGTACAGTTGTTAGCTTTTAGACAGAAGAGCTACATCATATTTAAAACAACGATAAAGGTTCATGTCTAACAAGCAGACCTGTCCCTAGTCTTTTTTCCACACAGCGACAACATTGATGGCTCCTGGTGTGCTTCTCATAGTGCATGTGGTTTTCAGGGCTATTATTATGAGGTTGGTTGTCGATTGGGTCAACCACTGTTGGTAGGTCGAGAAGCACCAGCAAAAAGGCCTTGTAAGACTCTTGCATTTAGGATTATAAAGGGCTTCACTGATTAGCTAAAGAGTGTCAGTGCCCCTTCCTCATGAAAGTTTTTTTTGTTGGTGTGGTATGAAAAGTTTGGGACTTTTTGTGGATCCTGGCCCTGTTACTCTTCTTGGTAAAGAGGTAAATGAGGGCACTTTATGTATTGTTTGAGAGATGGAGTGTTTCTTTGGCTTCATTGAAGGCAGTGTCCAAGGATGAGGCTATGGCTGAGGGGAAGTAGAGCCTTCTATATTATCCGAGACTCAAGTAAATCTCCTTTTTTTAAATCTGTGCACAGTGAGGGTTTAGGTTTTTACACAATGTGTTTTTAATACTGTTTTGGCTTCCACATTTTTTTAAAGGGTAGTAATTATTAGATTAGAAGTGAGTTAGCATACATTGCTGGCTAATAAGTGTGAGCAAGTTCATGGAAATGTCTTTTAAGAGGCAATGCGCCTTCTTCATTTTTAGTTTCCCCTTGATGTGCCAGTGGCTGTGGGGCAGGGTCGAAGAGGGCAGAGGAGAAGAATACAGAGGAGAAGAGGGCTGAGGAGAAGAGGACAGAGGAGAAGAGGTGAAAGAGGGTAGGAGAAGAGGGCAGAGGAGAATAGGACAGAGGAGAAGAGGACAGAGGCAAAGAAGACGGAGGAGAAGAGGACTGGGAAGAAGAGGACAGAGGAGAAGAGGGCAGAGGGGAAAAGGACAGAGGAGAAGAGGGCAGAGGATAAGAGAACAGATGAGAAGAGGGCAGAGGAGAAGAGGGCAGAGAAGAGAAGGGCGGGGTAGAAGAGGACAGAGGCAAAGAGGACAGTAGCGAAGAGGGCAGAGGGGAAAAGGACAGAGGAGAAGAGGGCAGAGGATAAGAGAACAGATGAGAAGAGGGCAAAGGAGAAGAAGGCAAAGGTGAAGAGGGCAGAGGAGAAGAGGGCAGAGAAGAGAAGGGCAGGGTAGAAGAGGACAGAGGCGAAGAGGACAGAGGCGAAGAGGACAGAGGCGATGAGGGCAGAGGAGAAGAGGGCAGAGGAGAAGGGGGCAGTGGTGAAGAGGAAAAAGACGCTAGGGGAGAAGAGGGCAGAGGAGAAGAGGGCAGAAGAGAAGAGGGAAGAGGAGTAGAGGGCAGAGGATATGGGGCAGAGGAGATGAGGGCAGAGGAGATGAGGGCAGAGGAGAATAGGGCATAGGAGAAGAGGGCAGAGGAGAAGAGGGCAGAGGAGAAGAGGGCAGAGGAGAAGAGGGCAGAGGAGAAGAGGGAGGAGGAGTAGAGGGCAGAGGAGATGAGGGCAGAGGAGAATAGGGCAAAGGAGATGAGGGCAGAGGAGAAGAGGGCAGAGGAGAAGAGGGAAGAGGAGATGAGGGAAGAGGAGTAGAGGGCAGAGGAGTAGAGGGCAGAGGAGATGAGGGCAGAGGAGAATAGGGCAAAGGAGATGAGGGCAGAGGAGAAGACGACAGAGGAGATGAGGGTAGAGGAGAAGACAACAGAAGAGAAGAGGATTCCACAATGGTAGCTGCAGTGGACGGTCATCACTGTGAAACCATTCCAGATTTTCAGCGCTGAAAGTGTTTAATTATATGTAACTCACATCAACCTGTTAGACAGGAAATGTTTCCTGTATTTCCAGCCAGCTTGTCTGACTGGAAATTCAAGAGACTTTCTTTGAAGGCTACAAAAGCCAAGAATGTCATTACTGGAAAGAGCTGTAAAAACAACGTTTGCCTTCACATCAGGCCATGTCCTGGTGATTGTTGGTCACTGTTTTCATTACTCCAAAGCGTTGCGCTGTTTTGTGTGTTATTTGCCTCACAGAAGGCAGTGGGTTGAACCTGAGTACTCCCTTAGTTGATACATTCTAGTTTTGTGTGCTGAAGTCCCTTATTCTTACTGAGCTCCGGGGTGTGGTTTGTATTGTGAGAGCATACGTTATGATTGGAGGGTTATGGGTATCACCTCTGTCCACTTAAACTACCTATTTTACGGTAAGTGCAGAGACACCTGTGTATTTGCAGTGTGGATTGGTGGCACACAATCTTAATATCACAATGCTGTTGATTTCAAGAAAGCCTGACTGCTTTCCAGAAGACAGCCCTTGGCAAACAGCACCTCTGGTTTCGGGGAATGCATAGAAAAGCTCGGTTTAGGAAATGACGGCAGAAAGTGCCTAGAGGGCCCTGCTAGTGAAAAAAGAGGGACGACAGAAAGCACAGAATGGACAGATGGGGGGCGGCATAAGAATGCATAGATGGGGGCTGCAGCGGAAGAGAGAGGCGGAGGGAGTTGTGTGTGCGCGCGCTAAAAGAATTTTTATTAAAAAGCACACGAGTGGTGCACGCGCGTGCGACGCCAAAAGAAAAGTGAAAGGAGGCTGGCGAGTGGTGTACGATGTGCACGCACCATGACGAGAGAGGCAAGCCAGATGGTGGCTCCACTTATCATTGTGCGCTTAACCGCACGCTCTATGCCAGCCAAAAGCTGTGGTAGGACTTTTAAAAGCCCACACACTAAATGTCTTGCAGAGCAGTGCATGCGCTGGCTCAGCGAGACCTAAAAATGCACATGCATCACAGCAAGAAGTGGCACACTGGCTTAAAAAATGTGTGACATACTAACTTGACATTAGTTCTGTCTAATTTTCCACCTTCACAGAGACAAGAGAGATCACACGAACAAACTTAAGAAGTAAACAGCAAGGAGATTCATACATGCTACCTCAAGAGAGATAAAAGGATGATGAGGAGCCTGTGGGAAAAAACTTCTAGGTTCTTCTGACAGGTTACTCTCCTGTAGAAACACCCAAGGAAGTGCCCACAAAAGGAGAATGTTCTTCGTAGTATGGGAATAAACTAGACTGGCATTGTTCAGATCTGACCCCCGTGTGCTTGCACCGTACCCTGTACATCTGCTAGGAACGGGGACATTTGGAGGAATGTCTAAATGATATATGTGAGAAGTTGGCCTGATATATGATGCTCACTAGTTCTAGTGATCACCTTGTATCAGTCCAAACAACCCTTATGGTGATTGGTTGTAAGTCAACCTTATAGACCAGCTATCCTAATGGTAGCATGGACAAAGCAGTCTTAGGCTAAACTCTTTTGGCATGTGAAGCCAGCTGTTTTACCACAATATAACCCCTTGAATACCAGAAGAAAGGACACCACACAGGTTGTTATGAAAATAAACAGTATATTTATTAATAACAACACCTCTGAACTCTTTATGAGGTCAGAGGGCTAAGCACATGACAATCTCTTACGAAAAATACGACAAGTTGCACAAAATTACAATGGTGAGGCACGACAAACCATATACTAAGTAAGTGGAATGTGAAAGTCGATAAAAAGAATGGAGCTGTCCAGAGGCTGGAGGTTCGCTAGGACTACACTATCTTCACCTTAGTCCTTAGGTAAGTAATAGGAGGCCCACGGGACGCGTGTGCGGAGTGTGAACTCACACGCGAGATGCGTAACAACGTCTATGGACAGTACAGTTCAAGTTAAAGGTGAGTACGGACAATCCTGACTAGTTAGGACAAAAACGACTGTGGAACTGGACACTAGGACAGTTAAACTACCCTTGAGCACCGAAATGCTCTCGTTACCTCACCCACGGGCTGCGGGTGCATAGGTGCCAAAGTGTGTCGGGTTCTCGCGTTGAAGTCAATGGAGCCTGAAAGAAAAGATGCTACAGGCGACCAGGAGGAAGATGTCCGGTGCGATCCAAGGGTGGATCGGTGAAGAAGAGGACCTGAAAGCAGAGGGGACAGTGTTCAAAGTCACTAGCCAGTGACCGGTGTGGAACCAGGAAGGAACCAGGTGCTGTCGTCGCGATCAGGTGAAGAGTGGACGCTTGACTCTGCAGCCACGTGGACCAAGAGGTGTCTTCGACGACCAGGATGGAGGCACGAGCTGTCCCACGCAGGCTCTCGCTGTCGGTGGTGTCGGATCCGGGATTGGAGTCAACAGGCCTTGGCAAAGGCAACCCACGCGGTGAGTGGAAAAGACGTCTGGTGCGGACTAGGAGAGTCCGGGGTGCCCCTCTTTTGGAAGGGAGCAAGGGCCAGTCTGGAGCAACCAGACCAGCAGCAAAGATTCAAAGGATCGTCGTCTAGGAGGTCACTAACCAGCCGGCAAGTGACCAGACAACGCGTCGAGCAGCAAACAAGGCGAAGGGCCCACGCAGATCGCGTGGAAGCTGGAGGGCTGATCTTCGGTGCAGGGACTGCTCGGGGCTGGGCCTTCTCAATCCCCAAAGCACTTGGTCGAGTTTACCTCGGGAGTCGTGCTGGAAGCAAAGTGCAGGTTCTTTCAAGATGGCCGGTCCCACGTGTCTCGTCGCACCCACGGGTCTCAGCTTGGCTGTAGAGGTGAGTTGAGGTCGGAGAGGTCTGGGAATCCGGCTCTCGTCGGGCTCTGAAGTCTGGATCCTCGAGGGAAGACGACAAAGTGAAGCCGCTGGACGCTTGATGGTGCCTGCAGTTGCAGGGTGGACACTCCTTGTCCACAAGGAAGATTCTTCAGTCTTCTGTGGAGCAGAACGTCGAAGTCCAGAGTTTCTTCTTGTAGAATTGTTCAGGATAATCTAATTTGGAATGGGACCAGCTCCTACCTTTATACTACTAAAGGGGGCTGCACTACTGACTAGGTCGCTCCCCTGGGTGGGACCAGGAAGGGGGGTGGCTACACCCCCTATCCTTTGTCCGGTTTCCCGCCAGAGCTGGGGCAGGGATGCCCCAGCAACTGGTTTGAACCGGTGTATGCACAGGACACCTTGTGTGCCCCGGGCATGTCTCATTCCTTTCAGGCCTGTCATACCCAATACACAAAATCCTGTCTGGGGTGGTGCTAGCACCTCCCAAGGCAGGAAACCCTTTGTCCAAGCCTCCCTCGCTGGAAGGACTCCCAGCAGCAGGAGGTCAGACTTGTGTCTGTGGTGGCAGCATCCATTTTGTGATGCCAAGGCTCGAGTTAACTTTAACCGGGGTTCTCAGTTACATACATGTCGTGCTCCTCTAGAAGGGTGGAATGCTACCCCCGTCGCCAGAATTGGCGAGGGGGTAGTATTCCAATTTGTATGACACCTTACTCGACATGTTTTGATAATGTTATACCAGAGTTAGCATTTAACCGCCAGGTTGATAATGCACTTAAGAGTATATGGTATAGCGTTATCATGGAACAGCTATTAAGACTTGGTTCCGCAAGCTGCAGACGGGCTCAGCTCATGCCAGAGCACCATCTCACATAATTCCAAGCACTCTGCCTTCAGGATTGATAAGGCCTGCCATAGGAGTGACTGATAGGAGTATATGTGTCCATTTTAGGGTTAGATATAGGTATACTAGATCTATAGCAAAGGGTGATTACACCACCTTGCCCCAGCTGTCATGCAGCCAGTTGTGTCAGTTTTAGATGGCCAGCCAGGGGTGGCATAATACATGCTTCAGGCCCTGGTAGGCCCTGGGTACACCTATGCCCTGGGTACCTAAGGTACACTGTACATGGACTGATAAGGTGGCCCAGTACCAATTGGTAAATGCACCTAAAGTACATGGTTGTCAATTTAGAGAGAGAACAGCTAGGCTGTGGGTCTGATTAGCAGGCCCACAGCCAGGGAAAGTCGTAAACCAGTGAAGCAAAAAGCAAAAATCTGGGGTGACCATAGGATTGCAGACCCCACTCTCCTACAATATACATCTACAGTGCAACTGTCTATGAATCGGAGGTGCATGCACAAATGCACTTTTCTGATCACTAGTCTGCCAGCCTAGTGGCAAAGTTGCTGTCCTTGCATCACGGGATCTGCATAATGTGCCCGTCTTCAGTGATTGACCAAGAATCGTGATTCTAGACAAATAACTTTTCCATGTGTCTCAATTGTAAATGTAAAATATTTAAATTAAATACTAGTAACTATATTAAAATTGTGTAATGTAAATATGTATTGCATAGTTTTTGTACTACTAATTAGTAGTTGTTTAACGACTCTCCGTCATATTCTGTAATTTCATTTAATTGGTTTCCTCAGCAATATTGTTCTTTGGTCAGTGCCGATTTTACAGATGCTCCTGCAATATAAATGTTCTCAATAAAGCACTGCCGTGCTGCATGGAGGTGTATCAAATACCTTAAAAACATAAACACAATTAGCAGTCTGCAGAAGAACTCTTAAAGAGGTGTAATTGAGATGAAATTGAAAAGCAATTGTAAAGAATTAAATAATTCTCTGCAAATGAAGATATTACTTTTAACAACCTTTTCACCATCAGTAGAGTATTCTGGGGCAAAGGCCAACAATATTTAAAAGTGACACCCCTCTGTTCATCAATCAGGAACCTCGGATCAATCCCAAAGTATCTGATCAACCAATACTCCTTTGAGAGGATGTAACATGATGGGCCACCCTTGGATGTGCTAGGACTTATCTTCTGGAACACCCTTACCCCAAATCTGAATCAAATCTCAAGTGATTCAGGACAATTTTGATAGCCAAATGATTTAGAGGCATATTCACAAGGAGCTTTCTCTTAATTAATGGCACTTTATCACAGCCAAAGTCGTGATAACTTTACCCTACCATTCACAAGCAGGTGCTAACAGCCCACAGGACCAGTTTCTCCGTGATAGCAGCCGCAAAAAATATCGCCACAGAGGACCCCTGCAACTGTCGCTAAAGAGATGCAGATTAGGCGTTCCCGTGCCAAAAGCCGCAACAACACCACACCTTGACATTCACAACGATCAGCCAGATTGACGATAAGAACACAAAACACGCGATACGGCGCGTTAGCAGCAGGAAATTTACACCTGCCCTGACCTGGTGTAAAGTCGGACGGCAGCCTTCACCACAATAGGGAGCCCAGCCCAGAGCCACGCCTGAAGACAAACAGAAGCCATGGAGCTACTGATCATGCAGCGCGAACACCCAAGAGGGCCACTACAGAGGCAGCGCAGACAAAGACAGCAGCCCCCAGGAAACGCACCTGCCTCACAGGCACAACTTCTGACAATGTCACTGTCCACTACAGGCTGCAAGGGACAACCATCCTACACATCCTGGCCGTTATCGCCCAACAGGCCAACGGCCCCAACACAGTGGACAACCAACATCCCACCCCACACCAAGCTGCTGGCTGTGTGCACCTGTTGGGCCCTGGCACACCCCAACCAACACCCGCCAGAGTCGGCGGAGTCTCACAGACATCCACATCCAAGTCCCCCATACCTGTCATGGACATTACCATCACCCTGGCACCCCAGGCCCTGTACGGCCAATACAATGTGCATGAATCGCTGGAGACCAAGCAAGGATCATACGCCATAGCCGGATGCACGCACTGGTTGGGGGCAATCCACTGCACACATGTCCCACCTGTGCCCCCTGGTGACACAGCACACAATCAGCACAACAGGAAGCACAAGTCACACATCTATGTACAGGCAACATCAGAACACCGTGGGACCTTCACCAATGCATCATCCAAATACAGAGCCTGTGTGCATGATGCCTTCACCTTCCGACAAACCATCAGCAACAAGCCTTCCAAGGATGGCACTCAGGGAAATGCACAGCTCCTTGGCAAGTTCCCAATTAACACCCCACTCACTTCAACTCCACAACCATGCAATCCACAAATCTGGCAATGCACGTCACAAGTTCACAGCCAACATGCACAACAACATGCCGACCTACCAGACACGATTGAACAACTTACAATGTTAACCTGGGCAAGCTGTGAACATGACCAATCAATGTCATGGCAACTCAGCCACACAATAGACAAATCAGGGGAGAGGAGGTAAGCAGGCATGTGTGAAGGATGCAGTAGAACCATGATTGGGAAAGTACACAATGCCAAGAGTGGCGGCAAAGTGCTGGATGGACTGCAGTATGCAGAACACACCCATATCCACGCTGACATACACCTCTGGTGTATGGAGTGTAGTGGACAGTGGAAGCAACCATGTCACCCCAGCCAGCGGGGGTCCTTGTGGAAATGTTGCCTGTTACGCCCCCGTAAGCGTGAGCAGAGTGGGATAGGCCGGCGTACGCCAGGCCAGCGAACGGGGGTGAATAAAAAGCACGTAGCCCTGGGGGTGGTCCTCTTCCTGAAAGCACAACGTTTCTGCCAGGGCGGCGCCTCCAACCCACTCACAAGGCCGACGCCCTCCTCGTCAGCGGAGTATCCGGAGATCCTGTGCACCTGCCGAACCCCGGCCCGCTGGAGCACGAACCCGTCAGGGCCGACCCTGCGCAGCCAGGCCACACCGATCAGCAGCAGACACCGCCGTGTGTCAAGGTGGGCCCACCACGTGCCAGTGTAACCTCCAAGCTCGAGGCCCGCGACCCGGACAGCCTTTCAGACGACCGCTGTCACCCTGACACTGGCCCACATTACTCTTTCTCGTTTACATATTCTACCGGCGTCCGCTGCGGCTCAGTGGGTGCCATATGTGAAACTTTGTCCTGGCTAATAAATAGCAGTGACCACAAATCCGAGACCGCAACCACAGCACCAGACTCCCTTCGATCCGTGAGGCATATTTCCATATGTGCATCTTACGCCACGTGCTGCCACAAACTCTGTTTGACGCCATCCGGGACACGTGCTGCCACAAACCCTATTTAACGCCATCCGGCGACACGTGCTGCCACAAACCCTGTTCAATGCCATCTGATGCCACATGCTGCAACAAACCCTGATGAACGCCATCTGGCGACACGTGGATGAGGGACCAGGACTACCCTGCGGACCAGTAGGTCTCACATCCAGCACCTAGTCGCGATTCACGAATGGCAGAGTTCACACCAGTGGTCGCACGGAGAGGAGTAAGAGGAAGATGCGGCCCAGTCTGGACGAAAGCCGGGTCACAGTCACGGAGGTGACCAAATACGTGGTGCCACTGAACTTGAACTACGCAGGCTGGTGGGGCCACCAACCTATGCTGGCGACACTCTGTGAATGACCCGTGCTGACCGCTGCCTCCGGCCTACACAGCTGACTGACTGACTGAAATGCTTATAAAGCGCACGAATGCCGCGGCGTCTTGGCGCTGGAATACACAGAAATACAATGGGTGAAGAGCCAGGTTTTTAAGGCCTTCCTGAAGCTTAGTTTAGATTTTTGGGCGCGTAACATGGGGGGCAGCGAGTTCCATAATTTTGCCGCTAGGTGGGAAAATGATTTTCCTCCCCATCGGGCTCTGCTTATTCTGGGTCGACACACTAAGTCCTGGTTGGCTGACCTCAGAGTTCGAGAGGGTATGTAACGGGGCAGTAGTTTAATGAAATCATCAGGTCCCTTTCCATATAAGGACCTATGTACCAAACAGAGAGCCTTAAATTGAATACGGCGCCTGACCGGGAGCCAGTGAAGCTCTCGAATGGTTTTGGACGTAGGGTGACGTTTTGGGAGGTTCAGCAGCGCTCTAGCCGCTGCATTCTGAATTGCCTGCAGTTTGGTCAGTTGATTTTCTCCTGCTCCCAGGTAAAGTGAGTTACAGTAGTCTATCCGGGACAATACAAGGGCTCCCATCACCGTCTTTCTTAATGCAATCGGGATGTAGGGTAACACTTTCCTGAGCACCTTGATGCTGTAGAAACAGGCCGATGTCACCTGGTTGATTTGGGCCTTACATGAGAGATCCTTATCTAGTTGAAAACCAAGGTTCCTGACCTTGTCTACAGGGAGAGGGCAAGACCCTGCCTCAGGAGGCCACCATAAATCACTCCAAATAGATAGTTTGTGACCGAACTCTATAATTTCGGTTTTATCCGTGTTTAATCTGAGAAAATTATGGCTCATCCAGTTCTTCACCCCAGCAAGGCAGTTCTTGAAGCTTTCAGTCGTGGCTTCGATGGAATGGGAAATTGACACTACAATTTGAGTGTCATCGGCGTAAGTCACTAACTGCAGGTCATAAGATCTAATCAAGGCTGCTAAAGGAGTAACGTACAGGTTGAACAACGTAGGTGACAGTGCCGAGCCCTGCGGGACCCCACCCGGAAGCTGCGCCTGAGTAGGTCACAGATTCTGAACTGAACATAGAGTATGCAAAGGCAGATTACATATCATTGCAAGCGAAGAGAGGCATAAGAGGTTGATGCCTTGCATTTTGGTGGAGAGAAAAGGATCATCGTTACGGAGGTGTTTGTATACTACGGAACAACTGCCCTGGTGTCACTAGCCCTGTGCATAGCGAGCCAACAACACGTGGCTGTGGGCCACTGCTGACCGCTGCCTCCGGCCTACGCTGCAGTCCAGTAGGTCACAGAGTCTTAATTCTGCAATGGCGGAGTTCATATCAGTGTACCAGCATCATCGCTGAATGCATCTCCACTCAGCCCCGGTGCCACTAAGTCTGTTCCCCGACATTCATGGACACTCTGAGGCCGCACCTTGGTGGCGTCTGAGTCTATGGACTAGGGGGCAGTCGCATTCCACTCCCCCATTTGATGCTTCTGGATAAAATCCAACCTTTCTGCGTCTTGCACTGGAGGACACCTTCCAATGTCCCCCGAAACCCTCCGCAACATATACCTCAGACATTGATGGTGACCCGATCAGGTCGCATGGCCCATCTGACTGCACCACAAGTCACCGTCCCGTGGCTGGGTGCCTGTACCAGCCGCAGTGCATACGGGGCCACTAACTCTGTGCTGGTGAAGTCCGGGATCCCTTTTCCGGAGACATTGGATGGGCTCTGGAGTGTAGTCCTTGGGGTCCTCAACACCATTTCTCTGCGGCTGTGCGCTGTATGCAGACTCCGGGCCCGAATGTGTCCCACCAGGGCTCACACACCACAGCGAGTCCAGCCCGGATGACGCATCGCCACAGGAGGCACACGCCACCACCGCAAGGACCACCTCCAACCGCCGTCTGCCAGAGTTGAAACGGTGGTCCAGATAGACTTACGGAGTTTGCTCAGGCCTGTCGTGGATGTCATCATCGGCCTGATGCCGTGCTCAGCACTCCAGGTGCCACTGACTCAGTGCACCGCAGGCCATTGTCTGTTGCTGATTGTGTTTTGTGCTGTGGAGCGGTTACGCAGGTATGTCATCTCAAACAGTGTGGGGGCCCTAAGACATTAATAGGGAAGATGAGCCAGGTCTAACACACCCCATTGCATCTGCATCAGGAATATATCCAAGCGACATAATCTGAGACTTTTTCTTCACATGAGCGCGCTCGTCTCTAGTGTTCAAACCCCAGTGCACTGTAACTCACGGACACAACTGTTTGCATGTTGGCTGTCCTCTGGACTTTCTCTGGCTCACTCCATATTGCTCAGAAGTTGACTCTGTATTGCACGTGTTTTCTGTTTCCGTTGCATTGGTGTCCAATGTTCCCGTGGTTGCCAGCACCAGACATTCCGTGTGGAATGGCTTACACTCACCCCAAAGACATCCAGCACAGGCGTCACTGTACATGTGGCCCTGCCAATAAAGGGTCCGGAAGCATGTGCCCGTTGCCAGTTCAACATGATATCTGCGTGTGTCCCTGTGGTCTTGTAGTATGCATGTGGGCCCTGGGCCCTACGACATTACATTGTGCTGTGTACATCGGATGCAGACATATTACCGCAGGCAGCAGTTTTGAGCTTGGACATGTAGCTTTGTCATCACCCTTTCAATTCGTAAGGTGAGTGGCTAGGGTCGTCGTACGCACAGCCAACATGGGTGTGTGACTGCTATTTGAGCGCCCCTGGGCGTGGTTCTGTGCATGTGCATGTGTCTCTATGGCAGTGTGGGTCTCCTTAGTGGGGTGTGGGTGGGCCCTGAAGGGTGATGGACCCCTAGGTATGTGTCCTTGTTCGCATTCCATGGGTTTGACCGCCACCCACACCTGTTGGGCCACCTCCTTTTGGGGTGCTGCCACAAGGCATTGGGGTGCCATGGGTGGGTGGGTGAAGTGTCGCGAGCCAGCTGTGCTTGCGGGTGCTTCCTGCTGTGTGGTCTGTTGCAGGCTCGGTGTTCTCCTCTGAGTAGCTTGGCTGGTCGGACCTGCTGGGGGGTTGCGTGGGATATCCATGGGCTGTTGTAGGGCGTCTGTGTCAACGGTGTGGTGGTCATCTCTGGCATCACAGATGTGTTGTGTTCGGTGCTCTGCTGAAGGTGTTGTGTGCCTCTCTGCGATGTGAAGAGGAGGTGCGTCTTGACTTTGTGTAGACATATATGTTGGCGCATTGTGCTGGTTTGCATGCAGGCTGTTTAGCAATGTACATTGTGACTGTTTGGGGAGTGCTGGATTCTCCTATGGGTTAGTGTACATTTGGACTACATGACGGATGTGAGGTCGTACGCGTACATTTCCATTTCACTGTTTCCGGCTCTGTCAGATGTAGTGGGGATGTTTCTGTGCATGTGCAGAGCCAGTTGTGTCCCCTGTTCTGCAGTGTCGGCTATGCGCGTTGTGCCACATTGTCGTCAATGTGGGTGTGCTGTTCGTGCTATGTGTGTGCTGCAGTGTGCCAAGGGGATGTAGGACATGGTCCAGGGTGTTTGTGGGTGTGCAGTGTGCTACACCTCGTTGTGCATGTATGCCATTGTGCCCATCTCCCCCCGTCCCCCCAGTACCTGTTCGTTGCACTCACTGTTGATGTTGTGTTAGGTCCTCTCGAGCTGTGTCCGTACTCCCTACTCCTTGCACCGTATCCACACTGATGACTGTAGCCTGGGTTTCCTCAAGCTCCTCCAGTGGCGCTGTACTGCCACCTCCTGTCGCCATTGCTGCTTTCCTGTTGGCAGCGGGTTGGTGCCTGGTTTAGGTAGTCACGTCATGCCGTCGCCTACTGGCCTCCTGGATTGGCTTCCTCGGCACTCCGACTGCAATCCAGGTGGTCTGCTGGTGGGTCAGTTGCTGGTAGAGTTCTGTCACCTCTGTGATGCTGATCTTGTTTTCCTGCGGTCTGCACCCAGTCTTCCTCTCCCTCTTCTCCTTGGCCTTCCCCGACCCTGTTGTTCCTTGCTGATAGTCTGTGGGGGTTGTGGGGCTCGATTGGCCTCTGCGCTGGGTCAGGATGCATCCATGTTGCTACGTGCTTTGGCTTGTTTCTGGTGTATTTTTTCTGTGGTTTTTATGGTGCATTGTCCCGCCAGACGCGTGGGATTTGCAGGCCTGCGTCTGCTTTTCGCTACTTTTTGTACCGCGTTTGGCCTCATCGCATGTTTTTTTGCGTTCTGGTATCGTATTTTAGCGGCGTGGCGTTGATTTTCACGTGGGCATTTTCTGCGTTATCTGGTGTCTATCGCATGCTACTGCCTCGTTGTGAATTCCACGTTGACACAGGGTTATTTTCACGCGATGGGCTGCGATGTTGAAAGTTGCGTTACGTTACTCTTGCAGTAGTTATCACACCTTCTTGTGAATATACCCCTGAGTCTTATCTTCAAATAAACTATACGTGGTCTTGAATGAGAAGCTGTGAATCAAGACCATTGCACATGACTGCTAACCCATCAAGTCAAATTCTAAGACCCTGATTATGAGCTAGGGGTAATGGTACAGATTGTTGTAGTCCAATTTAAATACATGCTAGCAGTTCAATTAGAGATTTGATAGTCTACATTGCATTACATACATGGATCAGTATGAATATGTTCACAAAACCCATCCGTCAATCTTCACAATGATAATGATTCTAAGCCAAGTCAGACTTTTAACAACCACAAGTACTTCCATTACAACTCTCATTTATCTTACTTTGGATTACTTTGACCTTGAGATCTTCTTTCATGAAAAAAGATTAGTGGTTATAGGGTCAGAGGGTGGTCATATGTTTCCATTCTAATAATTGAGTTAGAGCTGAGGTGTTGATCAACCAACAGCTGCTATGCTTTTGTTCTTGCTTGTGCTTTGCATCTCATTTAAATACCTAGCATTTCAAGGTTTGGTTTGGAACTGGTTTTTAATGTTCTCAACATCATGTGGATATGCTTATATGTTATGATTTTATCCGTTATCTCCTTCCACAAGCATGCTTTTGATAGTATCTTCAGCATGTAATGGCACATTAGATCATGGTGTTGTTGGCGCTATCTTGCCAGATAAAGTGCCTATGCAGCATTAGGGATGGTGTTAAACCTCAAGCATGTATGAGGCAGTATGTCCCTACACAGCACTTAGATACAAGATTGATAAATAGCATTTCAAGGGTTTCAGTCTCTGGAGTCCCTAGTAAAATACAAACCCAAAATGCTTATTAAATAAGTTCAAGCTGTAATACAGATAATAGTCAAAACACATATCAAATCAATAAAGGGAATTAGCTGAAGGCTTAGTCAAAAACAGCAGCAGTATAACATGAAGGGAAGGTAAAAATAGTCTAAGTCCAAATCATGAGACAATCCAACAAGGGTTCAGTCTCCAAAGTTGGGTTGCCAGATGACTGGCTCATCTCCATGTTCCATAGCTTTTATAAACAAATTCACCACAGACGTCAATGGAAATCACAAAGTTAGCATAAGGTAATCAAATCTAACAATAAATTGACAAATCACAATAAAGAATTATAAAATGTTATCTAATGCCACCATTCTAGCACTATGCTCCTAACTGCATATGAATGTGCCCTATGGTAATCTAATGTCTTCAAGTGTGACGGTATGTTATGTTATGTTATATCAGCTTATAAAGCGGGCTGCTACCCGAAGGTGTCCTGGCGCTGTACACTGTTCCCCTAAAAGCGTCCATATCCTGCAAGGGGACCTATGGCTAAACTGGAAACAACCATGTTTTCAGGCCCTTTCTTAAAGATAGAAAACTCCATAGCAGACCTTAGATAGAGCAGGAGCTCATTCCAGGCCGAAATGGCTCTGAAAACAAAGCTCTTCCCGCCCAGTTCGCCTTTTTAGTCTTTGGGAGGGCC
Source organism: Lissotriton helveticus (assembly GCF_964261635.1). Classification (NCBI taxonomy): domain Eukaryota; kingdom Metazoa; phylum Chordata; class Amphibia; order Caudata; family Salamandridae; genus Lissotriton; species Lissotriton helveticus. The sequence continues at coordinate 256,887,873 of NC_136071.1, forward strand.
GCCCTCTTTGCATCCATTGAGCGAAGTGCTCTTCCTGGAACATACCATTGGATGCGTTTTGTTAGATCTTCCGCGCCAATCCCCCTCAAGGCTTTAAAAACAATACAGAGGGCCTTAAATTGGGCCCGTTGTTTAACTGGAAGCCAATGAAGTTGGCGTAGCCCATGTCTAACCGACACAAACCTCGGGGTGCCTGTGAGCAGCCTGGCCGCCGCATTCTGCACCATCTGTAATCTGTTAAGATGTTTCTTGGAGATGGTCAGATACAAGCTGTTGCAGTAATCCAGGCGAGAGAGGACGAGAACCGATATTACCGTTCTAAAGGTTTCATCAGTGAGGAGGAGTTTTATTTTCTTTAGTGTTCTCAATATATAAAAGCTGGTAGATACCACGCTACTAACCTGATCACCAAAAGAGAGGGTGTTATCGACAATCACTCCCAGGTTTTTGACATTCCGTACCGATGGTGGCGAGGGCCCATATCGCTGGGCCACCAAGCTGGGGACCAGAGGTTGGGATTATTCCCAAAGATGATGACCTCTGTTTTGCCTGCATTCAATTTCAAACAACTGTCTGCCATCCAGCTGGTTATTGCCACCATGCAGTCTTGGTAGCTTGGGGCCTTTTCGGCTTCTTTGCCTCTCTGCAATGATAACACGATTTGAGTGTCGTCAGCATATGAGGTTAACAGTAGCCCAAAAGATCTTATGATGGCAGCCAGTGGGCTCACATAAACATTAGAGTGTTGGGCTAAGTGAAGAGCCCTGGGGAACCCCACAGGGAAGAGAGAATGGTTTAGATCTTGCTCCCCCAAGCTCTACAGATTGTACTCTGTCAGCCAAGAAAGATCTTAATAAGTTCCAGGCTTCACCCAGGGCCCCCGCCTTTGATAGACGATCCATCAGAACCTCATGATGGACCGTATCGAAGGCAGCCGACAGATCAAGCATGATCAGAATGGCTGAGCCTCCCTGATCCACCACCTCACGCACCTTCTCCGTAGCTTTAATCAGGGCTGACTCCATACTGTGACCCGAACGGAACCTGTATTGAGAGGGATCCAGAATATTGTTGTTCTGCAGTAGGGGATCTCTGTGTATAGTCATAATCTAGTGAATAGTCCCGCCCATGTGCGCGGACCCCGGAGCAATCAAAAATAATCTCTTACAGTGTCAAAAAATGCAGACATGCATAGACACTTAAGAGAAAATTTTAAAGACAGATAATGCAGCCTAAAAAGGCTACACTGTCCAGTACTTCAACTAGAAATTCCACCATAAAATCCACAAAACAGCAAAAGCCTGTACAGATTTCCATTGCTTTAATAACAAAACTCCCTCAGGAATGATAGAGAGAAGAACCTGGACAGACAAGCCCCATAGTCTGCCATTATGTGGCTCAAAACAGGATACTGTGCCTTTAAGAGAATCTTCCAGAACCTTCTCCCAGTATCCCAGAATGCATAGCAGGTCCAACTTACTTTCAGTTCTTTTTTCCGGCTCCTGCAAGCAGGACCCTGGAGCATTGAGCTCTCCCTTTTCAAGGGTTTTGTTGGTGTTTTTCACTAATTTCGTTTTTTGTGTACTTTTAAAGTACTTTGGGGACTTTCTTCTTGGATTTCTGCTCTCTTTGGCTGTTCATAATGCCTGCATTATTTGATAAATGCCCAGAGTGCTCCAGGAAGAAGGCCAAGTCAGACCCCCATGAGGTTTGTATCCTCTGCCTTCCCTCTTCCCACATCCCAGAGGAGTGTGTGATCTGTAGAGGCTTCTCTGGCAGGACCCTGAAGGACAGGAGAAAAATCAGACTTCAGGGACTTGAAGAAAGAAGACTGAAGGCTCAAGGTGGGTCTGGAGGGGCTTCTGCTGCCCATGCTGAGGCCTCTGGGGGGCTCCCCAGGGGCAGGAAGTCCAGCAAACGTCCAAGATCTCCGTCTGGTTCAGTTCCTATGACCACGACGTCGAGAGGAAGGTCCACGGCCAGTTCCCGGTCTCCCCAGGGCTCTGGGTCGAGAAAACGTCGCCCGTCGACGTCGAGGGACGTTTACAGGCCGCCGTCGAACCCGGTGTCGATCTCCTCGTCGTCGCCGTCGGCGTCGAGTGGACGGCATCGGAGGGCCCGGCGTCGGCGCTCGCCGTCGAGGCGACACCGCCGTTCGCCGTCGAAGACAAGGACATCGCCGTCGTCGAGGGGATCCTCGTCGTCGCGGTCGCCGTCGAGATGGAGGAAGTCTCCGGCGCCGAAGAAGTCGACGTCGAGACGGTCGAAGAGGTCGACGTCGAGGCGATCGAAGAGGTCGACGTCGAGTCGTTCGAAGAGGTCGACGTCGAGGCGTTCGAAGAGGTCGACGTCGAGGCGTTCGAAGAGGTCGAGGCGGTCGAGATCGCCGTCGAGGCGTCATCGCCCGTCGTCGAGATTTAGAGGTTTGTCCATCTGGTCGGGGTCGACGTCGAGGCGGAGAAGCCGGTCGACGCCGAGGAGTGTGAAACGGTCGACGCCGAAGGGCCGCTCGCCGTCGAGGGAACCACGATCGACGTCTGAGCACCGATCGTCGACGTCAGGAGGTCGTAAGGACAGGCCCAGGACTGTGGGGGGCTCCCCACAGTCAGGACAGGATGGTGGCTCGCCGGGAACGGCATACTCCGAGGTGTATACCCCGAAGAAGCCTACTGCACCGCCTTCTTTGCCTCCTTTGCCTAAGGGCCCACCTCCGAGGGTTTCGACCCCTCCTCAGTTGCCTCCTCTACCGGCGCCTCAGGCCCCGGTTCCAACTGTTCCTCCTCCCCCGGTTCCACCGAGATCGGTGTCGATGCCTCAACTCCCGACACCTCCGAAGAAGACTCCGCAGTCGAAGGTTCCTCCTAAACCCAAGACGTCCGACCCGGGGAGGCCGGTGGAGCGTCCCAGACCCAAGAGATCGAGGTCACGCTCAGGTAGACGGGACAGGTCGAGGAGCGGACGCCGATCCTCCTCGAGATCCAGGCATCGCCATAGGAGGCATAGGTCCAGGTCTCGTTCTGCCTCGGGGACCCGTTCCTACTCACCTACGTTGTCAGATTCACCGGAGACGAGGGTGTCCCCGATTGATGATATTGGCACGTTCCAGGAGGTTCTCCTGCGCGGGGCGGCGAAGTTGGGGATCGAGGTTACGGCCCCTACGCCCTCAACTTCCGTGATCTTTGAGACATTACATAAGAAACACCTGTCTCGCCCCCTGCTGCCTTTGGTGCCAGGACTACTTGAGCCGGCGGAGCAACTCTTCCTTACGCCGGCGGTGGTGAAAGCTGCGCCTTCCAGGCTCATGAAGAAATACAGGGCTCCTGAGTCGGAACCGGCTTTCTTGCGGAAGGACCTGACACTGGATTCGGTGATTGTGACGGCGGCTCGGAAGATCCATGCCACCTCTCCTGCCTCCACCGTACCTCCCGATAAGGAGAGCCGCTGGATTGACTCTACTGGACGAAAAGCTTGTGGGACGTCCTCTACAACGATGAAGGCCTCCAGTGACTCGGCGTTGTTGGGACGATACGACTGTGCACTGTGGGACTCCATGGAACGGTTTGCGGACCTTGTTCCGCGCGACCGGAGAGAGGATTTCATGGAGATCGTCCAGGAAGGGATGCTGGTTTCTAACCAGGCCATTAGCGCCGCGGCGGATATCTCCCTGCTGGCCGCGCATGGATACTGCCACGGTATCAATCAGAGGCGCCATGCTTGGCTTCGGTTGACGTCGCTTAAACCTGAGGCGCAACAGCGTGTGGCAAATCTGCCGTTTTCCGGGGATACCCTTTTCGGGAAACACGCAGATGACGAGATGGCCAGGATGAAGGCCGAGGCGGAAACCCTGACGGCGGTGGGCTTGGAGAAGCCCAAAGATAAGAAACCCTTCCGCCAATTCCAACGGCGTTTTGGATCGCAGGGTCGAGGAAGGGGACAGTCTTCTGGGCAACATCAGCAGCAGCAACAACAGCAGCAGTACAGAAGACCCTTCCAAAAACATCAGAGGGGTAGAGGTGCACAGCAGTCCTCTACCGCGACCAAGGGCCCGGCTGGGTCTCGACCCTGAGCAGTTACTTCCCCTTCATCCGTTACCCGCTCCGGTGGGGGGAAGCATTCAATTTTTCCTGGCAGAGTGGAGAAAAATTACTCAGGACAAGTGGGTGCTGAATATTGTTTGCAATGGATACAGTCTTCGTTTCACCAGCCCTCCTCCATCGATTCCTCCGGTCAGCTCGCAGTATCAACTGCGCGAGCTCCAGGCGGAGGCCGATATCCTGTTAAAGAAAAGGGCGATAGAAGATGTACCTCTGTCTCAAAGGGGAAGAGGTCTGTACTCCCGGTTCTTTCTGGTCCGCAAGAAGGACATGAACGAGTTCAGGCCCATTCTGGACAGGCAAACAAGTGGATTCGCAGAGAAAAGTTTCGCATGCTGTCGTTGCATCAGATTTATCCTCAGTTGCAACGGGGAGACTGGCTGTGTGCCATAGACCTACAGGATGCATACTTCCATGTGCCCATTGCACACAAACACAGGAAGTTCCTGCGATTTCAAGTCGGCACCAATCATTATCAGTACACGATACTTCCGTTCGGGCTGAAGTCTGCGCCCAGGACGTTCTCGAAGTGCATGGCAGTGGTAGCGGCACACCTGAGGAAGGACAAGGTGTTTGTCTACCCGTACCTGGACGATTGGTTGATCAAGGCCTCCTCCTTCTCGGAAGCTCAAGCACACTTCCAGAAGACGTGCGTTCTCTTGAACAAGCTGGGGTTGCACATCAACATGTCCAAGTCTGTTCCGACTCCGGTCCAGTGCATCCAGTACTTGGGAGCCTCCATCGATACGCTGTCGGCAAGCGTGTCTCCTTCGGAAGAGCGACGTTTATCACTCCTTCGGAAGGCTCAGGCTCTCATGTCCACTCCATCCACGACAGTGAGGACGGTGTCTTCTCTGCTGGGTTCGATGGCCTCCTGCATCTTCCTGACGCCACATGCGCGGCTGCACATGAGACCGCTGCAGGAGTGTTTGGAAGATCAGTGGGAACAGAGGAGAGGATCTTGGGACGACAAGATACGACTGTCTCTACATGCTCTTCAGTCTCTGAAGTGGTGGTGTTCAGCGGAGAATCTCCTCAGAGGGGTTCCCTTCCACAAGGACATTCCCACTCAGACTATCGTGACGGATGCTTCTCTCCTGGGATGGGGAGCGCACTCCGGAGACCTACAGATTCAAGGGACGTGGTCCCCGGCGGAGTCCACGTACCACATCAATTTCCTGGAACTCAGGGCTGTTCACTTGGCGCTGAAGGCCTTTCAACCGTCCTTCCAGACCAAATCTCTGCTCGTGCAAACGGACAATACGACCACGATGTATTACCTCAACAAGCAGGGGGGCTCGAGATCGCGCACTCTGTCTCAAGAGGCGCAGGCGATCTGGCATTGGCTTCTGGCTCGAGGACTCTCGATAACGGCCACTCATCTGCCAGGTGTGCAGAATGTTCAGGCAGACGAGCTGAGCAGACTGATTCAGGAAAACCACGAATGGGTCTTAAACGACGAAGTACTAGGAGAAGTCTTCGCAAGGTGGGGAACTCCAGACGTAGATCTGTTCGCCACCGCCGAAAACAGCAAATGCCGAGACTTCGCCTCCAGGTACTACCAGCCGGGGACGCTGTGGAACGCGTTATGGATCAACTGGTCGAACAGCTTTCTGTACGCTTTTCCACCCATTCCCCTGATTCCAGCGGTTCTCATCAAGCTCTCCCAATCCAGGGCGAAGATGATTCTGATTGCCCCGGAATGGCCCAGACAGTGGTGGTTCACGGACCTGCTTCACCGGTCTCTCCTTCCTCACATGAAGCTGCCGTGCAGGCCGGACCTTCTCACGAAGTTCGGGGGGCGGATGGTGCACCCCAACCTCTCGTCTTTGAGTTTGGCGGCATGGCTCCTGAAATAGTGCAATATGGCCATTTGAATCTCCCAGAGGATTGTATGGACATACTGAAGGAGGCTAAGCGACCTTCCACTAGGACTTCTTATGCTTACAAGTGGAAGAGGTTTTGCATCTGGTGCAAGTCTAAGAACTTCGACCCTACGACATGCAAGGAAGATGTCATCCTTCCATATCTGCTACATCTGGCGCAGTCTGGCCTTAATGTCCATTCCATTAAGGTTCATCTGGCTGCTTTGACTGCCTACAGGAAATGCCCTTCACAGACTTCCTTCTTCCAGATCCCTGTGATCAAAGATTTTCTGGAAGGCTTGAAGAAAGTGTTCCCTCCTGTCAGGCTTCCTTCGCCTTCATGGGACTTGAATGTGGTGCTGTCCAGATTGATGAAGGAGCCTTTTGAACCTATTCATAAGGCTTCGTTGCAGCACCTGTCCTGGAAGGCGGCGTTCCTCGTGGCCATTACATCGGCCCGCAGGGTGAGTGAAATTCAGGCGTTGTGTTGCCAAGAACCTTATACTGTATTTCATGCTGCTAAGGTTGTTATGCGTACTCACCCTAAGTTTCTTCCCAAGGTTGTTTCTGATTTTCATATCAACCAGACTATTATCTCCTAGTACTTCGTCGTTTAAGACCCATTCGTGGTTTTCCTGACATACACAACAGCTTCAGCACTCAACCGACGCACGCCACGACCGAACCACTGCCCCCCACCACCACCCTCCGCGCCTGGACCCCGATCAGCACCGAAGACACCATCCGCACGATGAACTCCATCCACTCCGAATCCCCAACAGACCCCTGCCCTCACCACGTCTTCAACAAGGCCGACGCTGTCATCGCACCCCACCTGCGGGACATCATCAACACCTCCTTCGACACCGCTACCTTCCCGGAGAGCTGGAAGCATGCCGAACTCAGCGCTCTACCTAAGAAACCATCAGCCGACCCCACCGACCTCAAGAACTACCGCCCCATCTCGCTGCTCCCGTTCCCGGCTAAAGTCATCGAGAAGACCGTCAACAAGCAACTGGCCGCCTTCCTCGAGACGAACGGCTCCCTCGACCTCTCGCAGTCTGGCTTCCGGGCCAACCACAGCACCGAGACCGCCTTGATCGCAGCTACAGATGACATCCGAGCCCTGCTTGACAACGGAGAAACAGCGGCCCTCATCCTCCTGGACCTCTCCGCGGCCTTCGACACTGTCTGCCACCGTACCCTAGTACAGCGCCTCAGCAACGTCAGAATCCAGGAGAAGGCACTGGAGTGGATCACCTCCTTCCTCGCCGGAAGGACACAGAGAGTCCGCCTCCCTCCGTTCAGATCGGAAGCCACCGAAGTCATCTGCGGCGTCCCTCAAGGCTCCTCGCTCAGTCCAACACTCTTCAACGTCTACATGAGCCCCCTCGCAGCCATCGCACTCCAGCACAACCTGAACATCATCTCCTACGCCGACGACACCCAGCTGATCCTCTCCCTCACTAACGACCCCGCCACCGCCAGAGCCAACCTGCACGAAGGGATGACAGACGTAGCCAAATGGATGTCGAACAGCCGCCTGAAACTGAACTCAGACAAGACGGAAGTCCTCATCCTGGGATCCTCACCCTCCGCCTGGGACGACTCCTGGTGGCCTCCCGCCCTGGGCAGCGCACCCAAACCAACTGACCACGCACGCAACCTGGGCTTCATCCTGGACTCCTCCCTCTCCATGACCAGACAAGTCAACGCCGTCTCCTCGTCGTGCTTCAACATCCTGCGCATGCTACGGAAGATCTTCCGGTGGATCCCCACCGAGACCAGGAAGACGGTCACCCAGGCCCTCGTCACCAGCCGTCTGGACTACGGCAACTCCCTCTACGCCGGAACCACCGCCAAACTCCAGAAAAGACTCCAGCGGATCCAGAACACCTCAGCACGACTCATCCTGGACATCCCCCGCCGCAGCCACATCTCCGGACACCTGAGAGACCTGCACTGGCTCCCGGTCAACAAGAGAATCACCTTCCGGCTCCTCACCCACGCACACAAAGCCCTACACAACCAAGGACCAGGATACCTCAACAGCCGCCTCAACTTCTACGCTCCCAAACGCCAGCTTCGATCGACCAGCCACGCCCTCGCCGCCGTCCCCCGCATCCGAAGAGCCACCACTGGAGGAAGGTCCTTCTCCTACCTGGCCGCCAAGACTTGGAACTCCCTTCCGATCCACCTCCGCCTGACCCAGGACCACCTCGCCTTCAGGAAGCAGCTCAAGACCTGGCTGTTCGAGCAGTAGCGGATCCCCTCCCCCCCAGCGCCTTGAGACCCTCCGGGTGAGTAGTGCGCTATACAAATGATCTGATTGATTGACTGATTGATTATAACTTTACCTACGTTCTTTCAGAATCCTTCATCTCCAGCGGAAAGGTCTTTGCATTCCCTGGATGTTAGGAGGGTGCTGAAATTTTATCTGGATAAAACCAGTGATATTCGTAGGTCAGACCAATTGTTCATCAATTATGGATCAGTCAGGACGGGTCTTGCGACCTCTAAGCAGTCTATCTCTAGGTGGATTGTGTCCTGCATACAGCTGTGTTACCAAAAAGCTAATAAGACCTTAGGAGGTAAGCCTAAGGCTCATTCCACCAGGGGCAAGGCTGCCACGACAGCATTGCTCTGTAATGTTCTGATTGCAGAAATCTGCAAGGCGGCCACTTGGAAGTCGGTTCATACCTTTGCTAAGCATTACTGCCTGGACACTGATGCTAGGGCAGGTGCTCAGGTTGGACAGGCTTCGCTGCGAAATCTGTTCGCACAATAGTGGTGTTGATTCTCTTTTCTCCACCGCCGCTTTGGTGTGGGGATGGGCTTGCCATTCTATTCACTAGATTATGACTATACACAGAGATCCCCTACTACAGAAGGAGTAGTTTCTGTCCTGTAACTCCAGTTCTGTAGTAGGGGTATCTCTGTTATAGTCATAAGCGCCCTCCCGCCTCCCCGGTGGAGAGAGAGAGACATATTCCTTTAAGGAATGCTACAGGTCTGGCGTGTTACGCCTTCAAAAAGAACTGAAAGTAAGTTGGACCTGCTATGCATTCTGGGATACTGGGAGAAGGTTCTGGAAGATTCTCTTAAAGGCACAGTATCCTGTTTTGAGCCACATAATGGCAGCCTATGGGGCTTGTCTGTCCAGGTTCTTCTCTCTATCATTCCTGAGGGAGTTTTGTTATTAAAGCAATGGAAATCTGTACAGGCTTTTGCTGTTTTGTGGATTTTATGGTGGAATTTCTAGTTGAAGTACTGGACAGTGTAGCCTTTTTAGGCTGCATTATCTGTCTTTAAAATTTTCTCTTAAGTGTCTGTGCATGTCTGCATTTTTTGACACTGTAAGAGATTATTTTTGATTGCTCCGGGGTCCACGCACATGGGCGGGACTATTCACTAGATTATGACTATAACAGAGATACCCCTACTACAGAACTGGAGTTACAGGACAGAAACTACTCCTTCTCCAAGAACAGGCTTAATTGCACGTTCATGGCCTTCTCCAAAATTTAGGCCGGTAATGAGAGGCAGGAGTTAGGTCTGTAGTTGCTCGGATCACTGCGATCTAAATTTTTATTTTTTATAAGTGGCAGAATTGAGGCCGTTTTCCAGGCGACCCGATAGTGCCCTGCCCCCAAAATCTAGTTAAGTAAGGAGGTAAAGATGTTAGAGATTATGATTGGTGAAATTTTCATTTTCGCAGCCGGACACAGGTCATTAGGGGAGCCAGATCTACAGCCCATCAATAAGTTGTTAACTGCTTTATTCTCCAATGGTGTCAATTTGTTGAACGTAGGGGGGTGGTGTGTTTCATTGGCCCTGAATGCCTCAATACTAGTCTCATCTTGATTGTGGCAAAAAGAGGCAAAAATAATTTCAACTTTGTTTAGAAAAAAAGAAGGTAGAGAGTCACAGAATTCTGGACTACTATGAGTATTATGTTCAGGGGGAGTCGTGAGATTAGACACTGTTCTAAACAGTTCCTTTACTGAATATTTTTCACCAGCAATCTGTTTTATTTATTTATTAATTTTATTTTGAAGGGTTTATAGAGCGCGAACAAGATCCTTGCGGATATCAGAGTGCATTCATTACAGTGATCAGAGATGATTATACATAATCAGTAGCGTGACACATTATACCGTACTTGCAGTAATATGAGGGAAAGAGCAAGCATGGGATACAAATACGAATACACAGGAAATGTTGTGAGAAATAGGTTTTTTATGCTTCCTGAATTGTTTTTTTTTATAGTCGATAAGACTATTTTTGTAGGCTTTTTTATTAGTCAGGCTGTATCCATTTCTCCAGAGACGCTCCAGCCTCTTGCACTCTAATTTCAGATCCTGTAGATTCTGAGAGAACCAAAGGGCGGAGGGGGATCCACAGTACAAATTAGCAACAAAATAATGGAAGTCATACAAGTGAATGGCTGCTGGCAGAGAAAGCCTGTGTGGCAAAGGCTTCCGACTTATTTATTTGAGAACTGTATGTCAACACAGAGCATTACAAGTACACATTTTGGTTATGTGCGGTGTACAGAAGAATGAAAACACACACAATATGGTGGCTGCATTAGAAAAGAAAATGGGGTTGTGTCATAGTCGGGCCTAATTGCGTCAAGCATAGGAAAAATACAGCTATGCTAGTGTAGTGTTGTTGTTTCACAATACTCAAAATATCAAATACGTATGTTATTAAATCATATTCAGCTCTAACAATGTCGTAACACCTCCTTGGGCAGGACTTCCAGCTCAAAATCTATAAACTTGTACTTCCTTACACTGATGGAAGTTTGGAAGGTTTCTGTTTGTGATTATTGGGCACTTCCTTATGTTTTGTGCATGTGTTATTTATCAGGTGCAGTATATAGCACTCATATTTAACACATGCAGTAAATACCAATTCCGTGTACACGGTAAACACTCACAATCAGTGTTATTTAACGCACGTTATTTACTGAACCCAGTGGAATCGGTATTTACTGGATGTGTGAATTTGGCGGTTTTACTACCAAACTTGAATCTCCCCCTTCTGCACCACATGGCTCTTCTGTACCAGCCTGGGCACCAAGAAGTAACGGAAGGCTAGATATAGGACTTTACCAAATTACCACATAACTATATAAATAACGCTAAAATGCGGTTTGACTTTTTTTTTATTGTGCAATCTGCAAAAGTTTACATAGTACAATAGATTTTTTACATTGATATATTCATTATAAAATGTACAGAACATAAGGTGTTTTTCTTTGCTCTGGATTTTTCTGCATTTGTAAGCATATTAACCAATTCAGAGAAGCCAGTGATGTAGACAGCATGATATCAATAGTCTGTGTGGCAGATGTGTATCTGTAGACACCGCCCATCACTAAGGGCTACGCAAAGCCTCGTATTTCTCATCAAAGGAGCCTCGGCCTTGAATACTTAGCCTGCAGGGCTGCTCTCCAAGCATGCCGTGAAATGTCACCTGCGTCTCATATTCGATTGCATCCCTGAAAGGAGAAGAAAGTGTTAAAAATTAGCAAGCGATTAATCAAGCATGCAAACCTGAAGAAATTCTAAATACTGGCTGTTGTCATCATGATGTAGTAAAAAAAATTACACTCTAAATGATCTTAATCTGGAAGAAACTGCGTTGTACATATATCATTACCTTGTGCTGCTTCTATGCCTCTGGTGATATAATAGCAACATAAGCAGTGCTTCAGTTTTATCTGTTGGACATTTGAAGGCCAAAAAGAAGACACCATGGACCATGCTGCTGCGGAGCGTTATAAGCAGAGCTGCACCGTGTGAATGCTTCAGAGGGAAAGGCTCAGATACGGAAGAGGGCAGGAGGCTGATCTCTGGTCTGCTTGGGCGAGAGGACGCCTCACATCTAGCCCACAAAGCAGTTAGGAGGGACAACGTGGTCTTACAAGTGCTCATGGGAATAGCCAGAAAATTTAAATGCCCTCCATTTTGAACCAAGGTTAGTGAGCCTGACGCTCCCTAAAAGACCTCCTTTGTTTTTTCTATCCAAGCATCTATCCATCTATTCATCCTTTTGCCCTTCCATCTACCTGCTGATATCTACTATTTCACCTTTACATTGTCAACATTCATTCTTTGACCATTTTATTCATCCATTGGCCTTTCCATCCATCTATTCACACATCCATCGCCTATGCATTGATCCGTCCATGCATCTAGCCACCCTTCATTTGACTTACCCATCCATCAATAAAGCCTTTAATCCATCAATTGATCCTGTTATCCCTCCATTTCTCAAATTTCCATTTACTCTGCCATTCTTTTGTCTAGCCATCCTATCAGGTTCATATTCACTCTGCCATTCTTTCACCCATGCAAACATCCTCTCAGATTTCTATTTACTCTTCCATCCTTTTACTCATCCATATATATCCATCTTCTCAGATTTCCATCTACAATGCCATCCTTTCACCCATCTAGCTATCCTCTCATATTTCCATTTACTCTGCCATTCTTTCAGCCACCCACCTACCCACCCATCTATCCATGAATTCCCTCAGTTTTTATTTACTCTGCCTTCCTTTCATCCAACTATTTATCCATCCATCTATCCCCTCAGATTTCCTTTTACTCTTCCATGCTTTCACCCACGCATCCATCCTTTTAGATTTCCATTTACTGTGCCATCCAGCCTTCCTATCAGATTTCTATTTACTCTGTCATCCTTTCACCCATTTATCATTCCTCTCAGATTTCCAATCACTCTGCCATCCTTTCAGCCACGGACCCATCCTCTCAGATTTCCATTTAATATTCCATCCTTCCACCCATCCATCCTCTCAGATTTCCATTTAATCTTCCATCCTTCCACCCATCCATCCTCTCAGATTTCCATTTAATCTTCCATCCTTCCACCCATCCATCCTCTCAGATTTCCATTTAATCTTCCATCCTTACACCCATCCATCCTCTCAGATTTCCATTTAATCTTCCATCCTTCCACCCATCCATCCTCTCAGATTTCCATTTAATCTTCCATCCTTCCACCCATCCATCCTCTCAGATTTCCATTTAATCTTCCATCCTTACACCCATCCATCATCTCAGATTTCCATTTAATCTTCCATCCTTACACCCATCATCCTCTCAGATTTCCATTTAATCTTCCATCCTTCCACCCATCCATCCTCTCAGATTTCCATTTAATCTTCCATCCTTACACCCATCCATCATCTCAGATTCCCATTTAATCTTCCATCCTTCCACCCATCCATCATCTCAGATTCCCATTTAATCTTCCATCCTTCCACCCATCCATCATCTCAGATTCCCATTTAATCTTCCATCCTTCCACCCATCCATCATCTCAGATTCCCATTTAGTCTGCCATTTTTTCACCAATCCACCCGCTCATCCAACCATTGTTTCACCCTCCCATCCAACTCCCACTCATCCTCTCACCTACTCATCCTTTCACCCACCCAATCATCATTTCACACACTCATACTTTCATCCACTCATTCATCCACACATCCGTGCATCTGTCAATCCTTTCACACATTTAGCCATCAATCATTTGACCCATACATCCATTTTCACCCATCCATCCTTTAACGTATTCATCCTTTCCCTCACCATTTCTTCACCACTCATCTGCTCATCCTTTCACCCACTCACCATCCATCCCCACTATCCTTTTACCCACTCATCCTTCCACCCACTCATCCATCTATCCTTTCACCCACTCATCCACCCATCCTTCTTTACCTTTTCTGTTAACCCATCTTTCTTTCTTCCTTGTAGCATTAATTATGAGCTGGGGACCCCTGCAAGTTTGATGCGGTGGAGAAATATTACCACTCGCTACTTTTGTCAGACTTTGAAGTACTGAAAATGTCATACATTTCTCTTCAGGACTGTCTGTAAAACCTAAGACTTTTTAGGCAGTATACTTTCAAGAGGGTAATGTGGCAGGCACGACTATGTACATGTATTAACTAGTGACATTGAAAAAAGTAAGGTTACAAGCTTCTGGAATGGTAAAGTTGAATTCAAATGACTGAAGGATGAGAAGAAATTAAACATAGTGGATGATTATTGGGGGAAAGTACTAGTCCGATGTAATAAAGGAATTTAGTGGTGACTTTTTTCAAGTTAATTTCTGCTTTGAGCTTTGAACTGATGCAAATGTTAATGTGTGGTGGATCAGGGCTGTGGGGTTACTCTAACATTAGCAAAATCCAAACCATGGAAAATAAATTCTTACGCCACATCCTGTCCGTACCTGAAAGTACTGCAACTATGATTTGCCATGTTGAGTTGGGAGTAATTTATGTTACTGATACTATTAAGATTCAACCCATCCTCCTATGGCACAGGGTGTGGACAAATGATGAATGTTTGGTTAATCGGGCTATTTTAAAGGACGTTTTAGGACTGGACAATATCAATGATTCTAAATGGATATGTTATGTCAAGGACTTTCTCAGTGAAATGAACTGTGTTCAATACTTTGAGGACCCACCAACTATGGCATACATATCGAGAAGAGACTTGAAAAATCTGTGTATTGCTCATCTCAGGGATAAAAGACATTTAGAGGAGGCAAGGAAAAAGACTGTCTCTGCCCATCAGGATATTTTATGCGGAGATAAATTACAGCCATACCTGTCCCTATATATGTCCAATCATGAACGTTTCCTTTTAACCCGGTTTAGACTCAATATTGTTTTTAGAGTCTTGTCTTTTCCCGTGATGAATTGCTGGTTGAAAGAACTACCCTTTTGCCCATGTGATGATGTTTCCCCACAGTCTGATATTCATATTTTATTTTTTTGTAAATTTTATACCTTTGCGCGAAAGAAATGTATCATCCCGATTCTTAAAGACTTAAATTTACGAAGATGTCGCTTAGCGTTTTTAGAGTGCCAGAAACTGGAAACTGTTTTTATGGTAGCCTCAATGGGTGAATTTTTTAAATCTATTTTTAAATGTCGTAAATCGATTTTGATGAATTAACCCCCTTATTGTACATAGGTATTTTAAAAAATGATTACATGACTCCCTGTGTAAACTGTATTTTCTATATGCTACTTTTATGGTTATTTTTGTCTTTTTAACCGAATAAAGTATTTTGAATTGAATAATGTGTGGTGGCAAAACAATAAATTAATTTATTTTCCCAAGACAGGAGTAAGCTTACGAGCCCCTGCTAATGCAGGGATGGAGGCCAGTGAGGGACAGCAGACCTCCATTCATGCATTTGCATTCCTTAAATTTCGTTTTTAAAGCAGCCACTTTTTTTAGAAGATTGAATTGGCATTTAAAAATGAAAGCAAACATTCAAAGAATGACAAGGAGGGAGCGTGCAGTGGCCCCCAGGATATGCCAGTAGTCACCCATCACAAGGTGAAAACTGTTGCTCAGTGTCAGCTTCCCCTCCCTCTGCAAATGAGATATCATCCTCTCGGTTTACGGTATCATTTTAAGGGTTCGCGACAAACTGTGTTTGCAAAGCACTTTCTCTACTCATTTATCGCAACAACAAGTGGGGCAGCCCTTTCAAGCTTCCTTATCTTTGTAATTCGTCACCAATTACACTTAGGGTCAGATGTATGTGGAATGACCACTAAAAGTGGTCGTGATATGGCACCGACTTTTAGCAAATCCAATAGCATTTTTCAAACCAACCTTTGTGCTCATAGGTCGGGTTCAGAAAATACCAAATGACTGTGGCTCGCAATGTGACCTATTTTATGAATATACATGAGGTAGGTCATTTGCGTCTGACTACGATTCAATACCATCACAGGGATGGTGCCCTGCTAGAATGAGAACAGACCACGTCTGTGATTGCTTTTAAATACAGCAATTGTTTTTACAATGTTGCCCACATTCCCTAAAGGAACAAGCATTTACAATGCAATGGTCTCGGCATTATTAAAGGTAGAGCTATTGGCATTGCTCATGGCATTTTTTTTTTTTAAATCATAAATAAATGGCATTGTCATTTACATTGCCAATAGTTTAATTGTTAAATAAATGGCATTGTCATTTACAATGCCAATAGCTTAATCGTTCATTAAACATTGTTTTCTAGATATTGGGTGTAAATTCAGTGCTAAATTCAATTATCACTCTTATGTTTGCACAGGATGTGGTTTCATCCAGTCGCAATATCTCGCATTTGCCTCACAGAAACATGTAACCGTTGTTTTGGCATTTATACTTGCAAGCCAAGGGCAGGAGAATCCAGAAAGCAAACCTTATAAATGTAATATACACTGACGAAGGCAAATAATCATCTTACTGAACATTTGGCTTAGCAGATGGAAACACACGTATCTTTAAAGAGAACATCTTTTTGATGGTGAACCGCAGAATCCAATCTTCCTCTCTGTCACAGGCTACATGAATTAATAAAGCGCCTTTGTTGCTGGGATCTGTTGCAGAAACATTTTACATAATGCCCGAAGCTCGGGTGTCTCGTGTTTCTTTTCACGCCAATGAAAATCTGAATCGACCCCAAGTCTTGGCCAAGAGACTCAAGAGAGGAAATTAGTGGAAAAGCAATCCAATCTTATAATTCAAAACATTTCATCCTTTATGTAATTGGTGTTCACAGCACAGCGCACTTTCAGCACCCGCACTGCTCAGGGCCCCTGGATTTTTCATTTACAAAAGAGCAGCGGGCATTAATGCCCAGGCCTGGCGCTGACTGCACTTCACTCAACATTATTAGACCAGGCTTCAATGTCATACATGCTCGAACTAATCACTGCAGTCAAGGCCGTCAGCTAGCAGAGGCCCTGAGGACAGGCCAGGAAATAAAACATAACACGTGGAGTGGAAAACAAGTGAATTGGCGCGTTCTACCTTAACCAGCCTCGAAATTAGAAAGACCCATTGACTGCCGTCCTGTAAATAGCCATACATGATCAGGCATCGCCTTCAAGCACCTTCAGGTTTACAAAGAAAAGTAGGTAACCCCATTTTAAAGTGGGGATGCAACGTGAACAGTGAACATGCTTCTCTGCAAGTCGCAGGTACTAGAATGTTTAAGGATGGGATGAAAATAAACCTGAACAAAAAGCTGCCCACATTTGTGAATTGTGATTCGTTATTACGGTGGAAATGTATCAAGGGACTAGAATGCTTAAGGATGGGATGAAAATACACCTGACCGTCCTATGCTTTAGGTTCTTGAGCTGCTGAGCAAAATGCGGGGAGAGGCGACGTCAGAGGCCTCGAGAGGTCCCGGCTTCGAATTCCAGCGGTGGGGGCTGAAAGGACGAGCAGGCGGGGAGAGGCGATGTCAGAGGCTTCTGTGAGCTCCCAGCCTGTCGTTTCCAGTGGTGGGGGCTGCAGTGAGGAGCAGGCTGGGAGAGGCGATGCCAGAGGTCTCTGTGTCTTTTCCAGTGGTGGAGGCTGCAAATGGAGCGGTGCGGTCTGAGGCCCCTCTGAGATCTCCGCAGGGGATTCCTGTGGTGGGGCTGCAAAGGGAGCGGCGCTCCGAAGCAAGAGTGCCGCAGATTGCGGGGTGGTCCGGGCGAGCGGGGGGGGAGGGGACGCAAAGGCGAAAGGCGATTGGGATGAGAAGCAGAGCGCTAGGGAGTCGCGTCCACCATCATGGCGAGCTTCGGGCAGAAATTGCTGCCTCAAAGCTCAGAAATTTTCGGAATCGGGGGCGTGTTTTTATGTTTGAGTGACGGATGACGTCACAGGAAGAAAGAAGACAAAAAAACACGCCCCCGAATCTGAAAATGACCGGGCCTAACGGGAGTGACACTCCTCTCCTCCAATGGCTGGCCTCCGTTTAGGAAGCCAGCCAATGGAGAAGAGGGGCGGGTTCCAAGCCCCCTAACTCCAAAACATAAAATCTTCGGGACTCCGCCAACTGCTTCGCAGTGCGACGGTCCCTCGATCCTAAAAAGGGATGCGTCTATAAAAAAAAGAGAGAAAAGTTTGTAAAACTATTTTTTTTTAGGCGTTAGCGGTACGCCCTTGTACCACTGTCTGCTCCAGAACAAGCACTGGTATAGCCAAAAGGTCTCGCCTTTGGGACCTCATAATTATTTAGCCATCCAGCACAGTATTCTGGGTGCTACAACATTTACTGTACGTGGAAGCTACTAGCCACATTATCACACTGTATTAAGAAGTACTTATTTAAAGTGTTATAGGCTTTTGCTTCAGTTCTATTGACAGCTAAACACATTTCCTTCCAAAAACCATTTAATACATGAATTGCCAGACGTGAGACACTTGCAGCAAGTTTAAATAGAAAACGTTTTACAGTGCAGAGCAAATAGCGCTTTAAACAGGGATCTGATTCATTAGAAAAAACCTGTGATTAAGACAGTTAACAAAGTATGGATCAGTCTCACGTTTGCAACTTTATTACCTAAGGGAGAAACAAGAACACAAGCAGCAAATGGGAGGGGGTTTAGGCACAAACAGGTGCCCTTAGAAACCTCTGACATTTGATCTCGGTCATTGTCTACACAGCAAACGTGACGAGAAAAGAGGAAGAGATGAGCAGAAACAAAGAAAACGAGCCAAGGAAATCGAGGGAAACACAAGATTGCGAGTATGTGTGTAAACTATAAATGCCAACAGCTAGGCACATTTTGTTAGAAAAGCCAAAAAAACACAATATTCCTAACACAAAAGCTGAGGGAATCAAGGGAATCTGTGCGTTTGTAAACTAAATATGCCATCAGCTGAGCGCATTCTATTCGGAAGGCCAAACAACTCAACATTGTAAATTGACGAGCCAAGGAAATAATAGAAAATAATGCGCTGAAAATAACAAATGGCCAGCAGGAAAAGATACAGTGAAGGGGGTGTGGGATGACACTTGAAGTGCTGCTTGGGGTAAATCTGCAGCAGCGTTAGGTGCTATTGACCGGAGTGTTTATACAAAGGAGGAGTACATGCATATCTGCCTCTCGGAATGGGAAAAGCTCCAGTAGACAATACTGTACTGCATGGGCTCGGGATGGGCTAAAGCGCTCCTCTACCTGCTCAAAGACCCAGCTTTTAGCCACACACTTGGCCGTGCAGTTCAGCAGTGACACAGGCAGCTACTGGGTAGGCGGCGACGAGGAAGAGCCAGCCAGAGGGCTGTGGTATAGCGTTGAGTATGGCTGCGAACTGATGCACTTGACGGGGGTGGCGGCAGCTCGACCATGTGAGTCTAAGACACAACTGATGAGGATGGGCTTGCCTCAAGAAAAAGAAAAAGAGTGCTCCAAAAAGGACATAAGTAACCAAAAGAGTAGGGGGGCATGTAACAGGGGCAGTGTCCATGGAAGGGAACAGCACACCAAAAGGCAGGACAAATAGCAATGTTTCACTAATGAAAAGCAAGGAATTTAGAAAGGCACAAGGAACGAATGAAAAGCGATCGGAGTGAAGAAAGCTCATACAGTAGATGCGGCACGTCTCGAAGATGCGCTGCCTAGGCTAGACCTAAAAATAAAAATGTTTTTGGGCCATTCACAAAAGGGAAGGTGTTCCTTGGGTCCCCCATCCGGTTTGCCATTGGGTACCACCTCCTTTGAGGTGACAGCAAAATATTTATGTTTTGCAGCTGCATTTTAGTCACAAAAGCTAATAAATACAACGAGAAATCACAATTTGGAAGGGATGGCTTAAACATGCCCCTAACAAACAGCGATTCCTTATGATTTCCTTAACCCATTTAGATATTAGGTAACAAGATACCACGTTTTCTTGTTGCAAACCCTGTGATTTATCGAACTGCATGGTTTGCAAAAAGAAAATGCTTTAGTACATCTGGCCCCGGTGCAATAAAGCTCACTCGTTAGAGGACACAAAGCTTGTAAATTTGTGAATGATAGTCTTTTCAACGGTAAATGAATTTATTCCATCCGGTACTAGGGTGCATAATAGCAAAATAACTGGGTACATTAAAAGCTAGATTTTAATGCAAGAACAAGTAAACTACATTTAGGAAATGATCTCTAGAGCGGGAGAAATAAAGAAAATATTTCTATTTCGAAGCGTAAGAGATAAAACCTGCTTTTTAACACATCATTATGATACATAATTCTTTTAGAAATGTATGGCAGACATCATAACATTCTGGCATTTTTATGAGGCCTAATCCTATGGCTTTGGTAGGACTTTATTGTATGAGAACGAGCTAAAAAATAGATTATTTGGTGCAGATCAGGAACGTACGTAATGCAGGCCCCTGTAACCCCTGCGTTACCGGGGGGGGGGAGGGGTGGAGGGGCAATCTTTCAGGTGAGCCCACATTCAGCCTGACAATTTGTGAGATATGGGCGACTCAGGGGACCCCCATCATTTAGCATTACACTACTGGTGTAGACAAGGTATCCTAAACTAGCATTGTGCCTTTTTGACAAGTGCAAAGGGCTTTTTGATTAAATCTCTCCAAATATTAGCATTATTTGACACCAAGCCTTTAATCATCTTATAACTATTCATCGGCATATCAGACACCTAACAAAAGTACAAATTCAGGTCAGATGCTTGGTCCATGCTAATAAAGTCTTGTTTTTGTGAGAAGAATATAGTGTTCCATAGATGATGCTGTTAATGTAAGTCTGTTCTATGAATTTGAACTGATTTTGAGAAATTTACTAAACACGACAGATCAATGATCAGTGCAAGGCCAAGGTCACAGGCCAGTAGGTAGGGAGTGAGGAAACCGATGATGTTAATATTATAATGATTTGTTGAACAAACTGTTAAGTAGGATTTTAAGGAAACAAAATTATTGAATTGAAGAATCATTTTGTAATTTAAAGTCTATTCATGTTCGAAATAGGTTTGTGATGTATTTATTATGGGTACTGTATCGATCCCCCTATTTCTGACCCTTGTCTGGTTAATAATTAACTAGCAGCCATTCAACTGCACAGAAACCCGTTATCTAATTAGCCACACAACGGCACAGAAGCCCGTTATCTGATTAGGTCATAGCGCATGCCATCTCATTAGGCAAGCACTATTTCTCCAGCCCCCTAATAGGCATACGGTGTTCTCAAAACAAATCAAACCTACCACGACCTGGGAAATCCCCACAGCCATTGTTTTGATTTAGCCGAGAACTTCAGTAAAGAATGTGCGAACGACCAGTTCGTATGACATCCTTATTGACGTATTTATGTCCATCCTTACGTCAATCCCGGCACCTTTCAGGTATAAATAATACCGACATTGCCTTAAGCAAACACACGAGGTGGTGACAAGATTGGAGCAGCGAGACTTGCCGAGGAGCCCAGCTGACAGCGAAGCCCACAGACGCTGCCCCTCCTTTCTGACGCGCTGAGAGAGAGACGCTGCCTTTTTTCCTGCCGAGAAATCCAGCTCCGCCGCTTCCAAGCCGCCCTCGCAGGCAGCTGGGATATCAAGACCTGAGATAGAGATACCAGCCCTCCAGCCTTCTAAATCCCAGGTACTGAACTGAATAACCCCTTGCAGAGAATTCTTGAAGCAGACCCTTGGCAAAGCAAACTTAACTTAAACTGCTATTTATCTACTCCCGCCCACGTATTAGGCTTAGGTCAGGTACATTGGGGTAGGCGTAGTTAGAAGCACCAGTTGAGTACGATTAGTCAATGTATATATGTATGTATCTATTTTATCCATTTTAAGTATCATATGGCTAAGAAACCATATCAATGCTTTTACAGTATTATTTTATAATTCTGTTATTACTGTATGCACTTTACTTAACTATAAGTATTGCAACAATAGCGATTCATTTCTCTTGTATGAGAAAAGAGACTGATCAATAAATAACATCTTTTTATTGAACACGCCTGTCTCTTCCTTTTCTCTACAATCTGGTGAAACTAAGAATGCACTGAACTGACTGAGTAAAATAAGCTGTCTTTTGTTTTCACACGACTCTAGAGATACACTCTTGATTAGGGGAGAGCAAAGTTGTCATGTTCTATGGTTGTCAGAAACGAAATCCCTTCTTGTCTATCCAGGGAGGTTAAACTCCTCCTTGTCTATTCGAGAAAGTTTCTAGTGAACTCTGAGCTAGCTGGCAAACATTAAACTTTAAGTCTAATATCGACAGTAGAAGACCTAGTTAACCCCTGTCCTACGTCTATACTACTGAAGATATTATTCCAATGCGCAGAGCCTATTGGGATAATAGGAACTACACTACATGGCGCCCAACGGTTTGGATAGGCGATAAATCTAACGTAAGACATTAGAGTAACTCAGTCGTGCTTTTTCACACAGACCCCTTTTTCCCCATAATACTCCAAAGACGTCTGGAGTGGGTGAAAGGTTAAATCCGCCAAACTTAGTAGGAGGAGACTCCTATGTATGGTTCTTGGTTTATTCAACGTTGAAGGATACACTGTTCCAAAATATTGTGCATCTAATCTTTGTTTCCATAGAAACCTGATCTGCAAATAAATAAAATAACTTTCTTGACATTAGAATGTCACAAGCTGAAGAAGAAGAAAGGGAGACAGTTAGAATAGCAGCTCAACTCCTAGCGGCTGACAATAGTCTCCTACAGCAAGACCCGGAAGCAATACTCATCCCGGTCAACATAAGGAAATCTATAACTTTAAAACTTATAGAAAATGGGCTGACACCGAGAGTTGGTACAGTCATATTCGTAATTGAGGCACACGAATATCGGCAGACAGAGGTATTCTATTCATGGATAAACTTTCCAGCAGCAAAGGCTGTAACAAAGGACTTCCACTATTACAAAATAGAGGAACCTCCTAATGAGTACACTCCTTTCGAGGAGGTGGAAATACCACTCAAATACCAAGAGCACCTGCTCTGGTTTAATGGCGCCCTAAAACATAATAATCATATCACCAGGCTCGGTCCACTAGGTAGGCCAGGAGCAACGTGGCCGGTCCTAGCCGGATACACACCACATCCAGACATTGAAGAAATGTCTGCACCAGATCTTTTAGCACAGCTAAAACAATTAATTAAAATACATAGACAATTAGTCCAATATGTAATGCGGACTTCAACAGCTATTAAATTTCCACAGCTGATCCCTCACCAGGGGAACACAAATAAAATTACACCACAGAACATACAGTCCTGTCTAGGTAAAGTACCCGCAAAACGGGAACAAATTCCATTCTGGTTAGCACAAAAAATCACTCAAATAGAGGCGGTATTTCCAGATACCACCCCGGTTGAGAAACACAGGATTCTGACTATCTGTCTTTCAATGGGAATCGCACCACATGTGGAGGACTGTGACACTTGGGGTACAGTCTTTGCTTCCATTTACACAAAAACACATGGTGTTCCATCCATGTCAGTAATACCAGATGTGCTAAAACAAATTCAAGATGAATACGGTCCAGAACCTGCTTTAACTCTTGGTATGAAACTACTAAAAGACTTCAAACAGGTCTCGGCAATATTATTAGCCAATATAAAGGGAGAAGCAGCAAATGTGGCGATCCTCCAGAGGTTGAAAGAGACAGATATAGCAGACCAACCATTTGAAATTGCCAGAATCATAGAAAAATCCTATGAAGAACTAGGAAGAGATAGTTTGGGTGGAAAACCGGTGAAACCCCAACTTATTGAAAAACCTGAAAAAGTATTTATTAAAAATAATCTAAACACTCAAAAAAAGAGCTGGGATGGAAATAAACAATCCACTCCTAAAGAAAAAAGATTCCAGTCCAGAGGAAGGTCTCCTCGGCGGAGAGAAAGATCTCCGGACCAAGGACACAAGTCTCCCCAAAGGGAGCCCTCTGAGAAAAAATACAACCTTAGAAATAGGGATAATCTGAAGAAACCTGATAGATAAAGATATTGATACACGTCCCTCTCAATCTTTTCAGACTTCCTCGCAGAAATCGGAAAGAAGAGGACGATCAGAGCACAGGGAAGAGCACGTCAAGTCCAAAGACAAGGAACCTGCTCATCAAAATAAAAAATTACAGTTTCCAAAAAAGAAGGTAGCCAGTATTAAAGTAATCAACCATGCCGAGAATACTGAGGACACAGCTGAAAAACGGAGATTGGGCTCAGACAATGCTAGACAGCGCAGCAGAAGTGAGCATAGCTCGCAAGATCCTTATGAATCATCTGGAGACAGTGGACACAAATGAATACATTCCAGTGGAAACTGCAGATACCAGAGTTAGCAAACCTCATAAAATATATGAAATAACATTGCGTATAGAGGGGGATAAGACTAGAAAAATAAGGGGTCTCTTTTGGGATAATCCCTCCAAGGGCTATCATATCCTTCTAGCTGACAGAGACTGGCCACCAGAGTTTGTCAGGGAGTGCCCTCATGGCGAAGAAATAATTATGCCTGCCTTCTCAAATCATATTCCAATTCATAAAAAATATACACTTGCAAGAAAGTGGGCAGTAGCCCAAGCTCCTGCATTATATAAAAACCATGTAGGATGGGATGAGGACTCTCCTCCTCACAAAATCCAGTTAAAATCACAACCTACTGCTCAGAGGCAGTACCCAATTAAGCAAGAAGCAAAAAAATGGGTAAAAGAGATCCTAGATCAACTTGAATACCAGGGGGTGATTGAAACTTGCACCTCACAAATGAATAATCCTTTGTTTCCTGTCTCCAAACCAGACAATTCATATCGTCTTGTTTTGGACTACAGACACCTTAACTCATGTTGCAAAACCTTTGCAGTACAAAATTCGCATAGTGCTGCACTAATGAATAACATAGTGCGCAAAAAATACAAAACAACATTAGACATCTCTAATGGATTCTTCTGTCAAAATATAGCACCAGAGAGCAGATATTTGACCGCGTTCTCAATAAATGGCGCGCAAAAAAAATTCTGTCGTTTGCCCCAGGGGTTTAAGAACAGCCCAGGATTATTCTCAGCAAGAGTAACAGAGTTACTACAAATATATGATGATGAGGCATTATCTTATGTCGACGACATCTATCTAACAGATGATGACTTGGATACTCACTTGAAGAGAGTGAACACCATAATACTTGGGTTCGCAGCAGAGGGTTACAAATTCAACTTTAAAAAGTCAAGAATTGCCCATCTAACTGTCCTGTTTTTAGGATATGAACTATCAAGTGAAGGCAAAAGCCTGGCTGACAATTTCCTAGAGAAATGTGCTGTAGTCCAAGCACCTAGAACACTAAAAAACTTACAATCAATTCTAGGTTTCCTAAATTTCGGAAGAACTTACATTATAAATTATGCAGAGAGAATTAAACCTCTCTATGATCTCATAAAACCAGATTTTAAAAGAATCAATTGGACTCAAAAACACACAGAAATTTTGAGATCTTTACAAACAGATATGTTAGTTAAAACAAAATTACAAACACGTGACAACACACGCAACCTTGTGATTCGAGTCATCTCAGGAAGATGCGGATTCACATACCTGACCTCTAATGAAGGAGAGAAGGTACCAATTGCATACAAATCACACTTGTACACAAAAGCTGAAATGAAATTTACCCCAACGGAAAAAATTCTAACCGCGGTACAGACTGCAGTAGCAAAAGAACGAGCCCTAGCACAAGGTAAACGAATAATCATCGTGACACCGATACCAGCCCTGGAGGCGGTAACAAAGGCAAGCATTCCGAATGCTAAAGCACTCCATCCGAGATGGATACAATGGGCTAATTCTCTTGCTGCAACAGACGTGGCATACGAATTTGATCCCAATTTAAAAACACAAGAGATTCTCCAATATGAATTCGAATGTCCTCCGACGACCGGAATTCTGCCTCTAGAACATTACGGCTGTATAATATATACAGACGGATCAGCACAACCCGCAGTGGGGGGTAAGCAAGCTTACAGTGCTGCGTGCGCGATTGTTAAAGGTCGCTGGCACGAAGGAAAATTTAAACCAGTGGTCACTAAAACGCAATCTCTAGGAGACTGTACAGCTCAAAGAGCAGAACTACTGGCATTCAAGATGGCGCTTGAAAATACCGATCGAGAATTCCCCACACTCATAGTGTGCGATTCATATTACTGCGTCCAATCTTACAATGAATACTTGCAGATCTGGGTTCAGAACGGTTTTAAAAATGCCAAAGGGGGCACAATCAAGCATAAAATGCTTTGGGAACAAGTAGTTCTTTTGCAAAAGGAACTACAAAAGACTCACGTGATACATACACTGAGTCATCAACGTGATGGCGTTCACGTTGCAGGGAATTCATTGGCTGATGAGGCCGCGAAGGCGGCTGTGCAAACGGCTTCCGTAGCTGCCATCACTCGGTCAAAAAAAAAAATAGACAGCAAAATATTACAGGCTGTCAGCGCTACAGTAAAAGATGCGATAGAAACACTCCCGAAAGGCTTTCCAGTAAAGTACTCATACATAACTGATGCAAATAATGTTCCGTTTGCTCGAATCCCTGGAGTGGGGGATAGGGCAATTCCAAACATGGAACATAGGTTAGGACTCATCATAGCGGCACACGAAGGGCTTGCTTCTGTACATGCTGGCGTTTCAGCCACAGTATCATTATTAAAACAGAGATACTGGTGGCCACAAATGAGACGACAGACAAGGAACTATGTTCTAGAATGTGAAATATGTCAAAGAATGAAAGTATCAACAGTGAAACGACCAGCACAGACGCCCCTTCTAATCTCAGATAAACCATTAGCCTGTGTTTACCTGGACCACTGTGGTCCCTTACAAAGGGATGGTAACTATAAATATATCATGGTCGCAGTGGATTCATGCACGAGATTCATATGGATGTGGCCCCAGCGATCGGCTGACGCCAGAACTGTTATAAAAGATTTGCGAGTCTTTATCGGCACATACGCAATTGGCATGCTACATTCTGACCAGGGTCCTGCTTTTAGCTCTCGAGCTTATAGGGAGGCCATGACCAGCATGGGCATTGCATTGCGGTACTCTTGTCCATTTCATCCTGAGGGAAACGGAATCGTAGAAAGAAAAAACCGTGACATAAAGCAATCTATAACAGCAAAGGTATTAGGTTCAGGAGCTGGGTGGGTCAAACATTTAATAAGTGTCCAACGTAGTCTAAATAACCTGTCAAGAAATTCTCTGAAAGGACTCAGTCCGTACGAACTATTGTTTGGGACTAGAATGTTAATCCAGGACTTAGATAGTCAGACTTCAGTGGTTAAAGAAAAATGCTTTGACATCAAAGATCGCTTGGCTATTTTACAGGACTTAAATGAAACAAGAAAAGACCTGAGCAACATAAAGTTGAAACAGCAGCCAACAACCACTGAAGAAAAACCACCTGTCCCAGCAAGGCCTGTCTGGATTCCAAAAGTCAGGGATCTGGTCAGAGAAAAGATCGCGGTAAAGAAGGAATTTGGGCCTTCTTACAGAAAAGCAGTTCCTGTCTTGTCTATCAACGGGACAAGATCAGTAGTACTACCGCCCCTTGCTGGTAAAAAGGAGAACCGAGTCATATCCATCGACCTGGTTAAACCACAATCATGTGGCCGATAACAAATAGTAGGCCAAGTGGACTCCCAAGAAGTAGCAGAACACCAAAGTTTGCTACATCGACAGAGGTTCAAACTGAAAGACTGATCACATTTGGACAATCGACAGTGAAACAACAAGGACTATGCAACAAAGCAATGGAACTTGAACCTCTTAAAACCCAAATAAAAGCTTTTCAACAAGAAACAACAACCTACGATGATGTAACTACAGACTTTTCTAATGAAACAAAGCAAAAGCCAAAAGCAAGAAGTAATCCAGAAGCAATTGGAACAATTGACAGAACGGCATCCGGCTACTTCATCAACTTCGATGATTCTTCAGAAGAACAAAGCGAACCAGAAGTACAGCCATCAACAAAAACTTTTAAAGACAAAGCAAAGGAACTTTTTCATCAACTAAAGAGAACCTATCTGACTTCTCCATGGATTGAAATTTGGGTGACATTAGGTGCATTTATCCTCATACTTTGGCTCATCATGGTACTATGCTTGGGACATTTCATTGAGGGAAAATATGCTAAAATGGACACAGCAAGCCAGAAAATCAACTTGGTCCTTAAACCACACACATCTTCACACGTCAAGAAAAGAGAACTTTCTTCAGTAAACTTCACAGCCAATCCTATACCAGGCGGTGTAGCATGGGACAATACTGATTATGAAATCTATGGCCCGGTTGAAATCCTGAAGTATCCACACCAATTTAAGATCTCGCTAATTGACTTTGTAAAACCAAGCACATTTGCTGATGATTGGGACTTTGAAAGTATTAATGATATGATGTCTGACCTAGTAATGTCTGCTAAATTTACAGAACATGATTATTTGCAGGGTTCGTCTAATTATGATCAAATGTTCTGCTATAACCACTATGGTAACCATTATCTCCATAAATCTGCACAACCTAGAAATGTTTTAAATTACAACCAATGGGAACATTTTGCTACTCCTCCAAAGGGTAGTTCTAAAACATTTTATGATAAATATTCATACTTTTCAGGGTTTAACACAAGTAATGCAGAAACATTTTATTTCAAATTGTCAAATAAGACAGGTATGAAGACCATGCTTACAAACACAAAATTGATATATTCAGATTCATTTTTTGAGCAAATGAATACATTTGGTTTTGAATTCTGGAATAATAACATTGAAACAAAAACTGTTTGGGGTACAAAAGATTGGCAAGTACAAGGTATAGAATCATTGTTCAGAGCCTGCATGATCCCAGAACAAATTATATTTTTGAATGACACTATTCAACAAACTACCTGTCTTGGCTTAGCCAAAATCAAAGACTTAAACAAACCGTCTATTCCAAAGCCAACAACGAACAGTAATAGCACTATAGATGTTGAGATAGACGTGAACCATATTTTAAACCAAAACAGAACACATCCTGATTGGAAACAATGGTTGATCTGGCCCACAGACACTAATAACTGTCAAAACAGATTCCTGAACAAAATACAGGGGTTCAAATTGACCAGGCCAGACCCTAGATATTCCCAAAGACAACATCCAGGGATAGTAACTACTTACAGTGTGGGCAAGCTCTGCCTTCAATAGCTACAAACATCCACACTGGCAGAAATTAAGCAACACCTAACTTTACTTCAAGAAGGTGCTGACTTGCGTGATTTGATTATGGGACCACGCAAACAGCGTCAAAAACGTTTCATAGCGGCCTCTATATATGCAGCTTACAATGAAGCTTGGAAAGTAACTCAAATTGAGACAGCAGAAAAAATACGGGAAATTGACCGTATTAATTTGGAAAAATCACTTTCTGTTGTGGACAATGGGTTAATGACTCTGTCCTCCAGAATATATTCACTGGACAGTATTGTGTCTTCAGCAATCGATATAATATCGCAAGACTTACTGATGTTACAACACGGTCAGTCCCAATTGCGTTCTATTGTACAACTTGGCTGGACGTTACAAAATCTGCGTTCAGGCTATGTGCCTTGGCGTTTAATCAACACAACGTCACTATTTAATATCTTTAACCTTACTGATAAACAAATCAGTTTGGCACAGAAGGGTGCTGACTATACAATTCTGAGCATTGAAAAGCTTGAGAGATTACCATTGACAATGTCAGAACGACCTGTCATTGAATGGATAATACATGGGATAATAAATATTCCGATAACAACTTTCCAGTTTCAATACTGCCAAAAATATATACAGGCAGGCCAGTATGAAAGGTTGGGTAAAGGATACATTAAGTCAACATGGAACTTGCCCTATACACACGCATGTGTTAGTAATAAAGGACAAAGTGTGTTCCTTAGTGGCAATAATTGTGAAAGGTCACTAAGCGGTACACTTCTGTGTCAGGGTATTAGTTTGCATGGAGCATGTGAAGGGACTTCAAATAACCTTTCATGTCACCAGCAAGGCACACCTGCAACACAAATAGAACCATTCTTTAGGAGACTCTCGAACGGGAGTTACATTCTAATTGTTGATCGCAGATGTTGCAGTCTGCTGCCCGGAAAACCTTATCTCATAACCGTGACTACGAAGGTCATGTGCTGTGAACGAGTATTGTTCCCAAACGATGCACGAGACAGGGAGGCAAGGTTATGGCCCAGTTTGAAAATTTCTTCTATTCGAATTGATACTTTAAGCAGAATGAAGACTGTGCTCCTACAGACGCCAACCCAGTTAACGTCATCAAAAGAAACGTATGATCTCCAAGTTGCAAGGACAACGGCTGAGATTCATTCACTGTTATCAACCAATTCCCCCATACATTTCGCAGAAATACTGAGCGAAATCTTAAATATTTCTGATACAAGTGGAATCGCGAGTGTATTTAAGACAGTGTTTTCGGGAGCTTTAACCCCATTCAAAGCCATCCTGGGTATTTTTCCTGATTTTGTCCATTCCATCTTTGGAGGACTTCCTCTCCTTTTGGGACTAGTGGCAGGCATCCTATTTTTGATCCTGTTACTTCGCTATGGCAAACCACGTCACAGACAAGACACCAGCGACAATGGAAGAAACAATCCGAGCTATTGGCTACCGAGACCGCATAACTAAAGTCCTTGGACTAGCACGGCTACGAGATTTAAACATGACTTGGTTTCTTTCATTTAGACCGATGTGGCAAAGTTGTGTTATGCCTGTATTAAGGTGCTTGCTATGCGGCGAAGAATGCGTGTTGGACACCTGTCTGACACTACAATCGGATGTGCCAATGGACGCAGAGACTTTGTTGGGTCCGGTAACGGCTCATGCATTGTGCTGTCCCCAGCGGCTACCAATCCTGATGACGGCATTCGTGGAGACTTCACCACTGCGATTGAAGAGTAGTGAAGTACAAGATGAAAGCAGCATCAATCAGGTACGACCTTCTGTCAGCTATGCTGATCGAAACATCAATGAAGGCAATCATGCTCATGAATGCATGTTACAAAATTTTTCCGAGTTAGTGGAACTTTCACAAGAAGCAGTTGACAGTTTTTTCGAAAGTCTCAACAATATGATGTTTTCACCAGAGCAGAAAGAATGACTTTGAACAAACTAGCACACGGCGTTCCATACACCCTGTATTTGGCCTTCAACTTTGAAAATAAAGCAATAAGAAATTTTCTCACTAGTTTTTGCGGAGAGCAAGACATTTTTTCCCCATCCATTTCCAAAAATATTTACGATTTTTTGGGACACTTATCTTCTGCTTAAAGTAAAACTATTCTTAGAGAACAAAATTTCTATTTTTAGCTACTCTAGAGACATTAGCTACCCTCTAGCATGTTCACAAGTATTATGATTTTTGTGATGAGATGGTCTCGACTTTTTCTTCTGTATTAAGAGCCATTTCATGTGTAATTTCCGCATTTCATTCATGCTGACTTCAAAATATGCGTTTAGATTTAGCATTATTATACTGCTTGAAGTGCATATAGTAACTATACTCATCTTTTCGTGTATTTCACATTTCCAATTTCAAAATGCATTTGATTGTATTTTGGGGTGGTTCGGTATACACATGCACTACTAGTTTTGTTTACTATGCCTAGATTTGTAAATATGGACATAGATTACGTGGAGTGGGTGTGATGTATTTATTATGGGTACTGTATCGATCCCCCTATTTCTGACCCTTGTCTGGTTAATAATTAACTAGCAGCCATTCAACTGCACAGAAACCCGTTATCTAATTAGCCACACAACGGCACAGAAGCCCGTTATCTGATTAGGTCATAGCGCATGCCATCTCATTAGGCAAGCACTATTTCTCCAGCCCCCTAATAGGCATACGGTGTTCTCAAAACAAATCAAACCTACCACGACCTGGGAAATCCCCGCAGCCATTGTTTTGATTTAGCCGAGAACTTCAGTAAAGAATGTGCGAACGACCAGTTCGTATGACATCCTTATTGACGTCAATCCCGGCACCTTTCAGGTATAAATAATACCGACATTGCCTTAAGCAAACACACGAGGTGGTGACAAGATTGGAGCAGCGAGACTTGCCGAGGAGCCCAGCTGACAGCGAAGCCCACAGACGCTGCCCCTCCTTTCTGACGCGCTGAGAGAGAGACGCTGCCTTTTCTCCTGCCGAGAAATCCAGCTCCGGCGCTTCCAAGCCGCCCTTGCAGGCAGCTGGGATATCAAGACCTGAGATAGAGATACCAGCCCTCCAGCCTTCTAAATCCCAGGTACTGAACTGAATAACCCCTTGCAGAGAATTCTTGAAGCAGACCCTTGGCAAAGCAAACTTAACTTAAACTGCTACTTATCTACTCCCGCCCACGTATTAGGCTTAGGTCAGGTACATTGGGGTAGGCGTAGTTAGAAGCACCAGTTGAGTACGATTAGTCAATGTATATATGTATGTATCTATTTTATCCATTTTAAGTATCATATGGCTAAGAAACCATATCAATGCGTTTACAGTATTATTTTATAATTCTGTTATTACTGTATGCACTTTACTTAACTATAAGTATTGCAACAATAGCGATTCATTTCTCTTGTATGAGAAAAGAGACTGATCAATAAATAACATCTTTTTATTGAACAAGCCCGTCTCTTCCTTTTCTCTACAATCTGGTGAAACTAAGAATGCACTGAACTGACTGAGTAAAATAAGTTGTCTTTTGTTTTCACACGACTCTAGAGATACACTCTTGATTAGGGGAGAGCAAAGTTGTCATGTTCTATGGTTGTCAGAAACTAAATCCCTTCTTGTCTATCCAGGGAGGTTAAACTCCTCCTTGTCTATTCGAGAAAGTTTCTAGTGAACTCTGAGCTAGCTGGCAAACATTAAACTTTAAGTCTAATATCGACAGTAGAAGACCTAGTTAACCTCTGTCCTACGTCTATACCACTGAAGATATTATTCCAATGCGCAGAGCCTATTGGGATAATAGGAACTACACTACAGGTTGAACGCACTTGGGGCTGTCAAACAAATATTTATCATTTTAGATCATTCCATCATTTATCTTTCCCCTCAAAGAACCCTACCCTGTGCAAAATAGCAATGATATTAAAACATTTAAGTCTGATTTTAGCTACCGCCAAAACTCATAGTAAAGAATATACTTAAACGTGTTTAACCAGTAGTTTTTACCGTAGTGGACCATTTCTCCTGGTCCCTCGACCCATTGATTGTTCTCACAGTGAGATTGGTGCTCCCATAACTACTACTCTTTTTTTTTTTTTTTTTTTAAGGAAAGTAGTTACTCCCAATTTTAATCATGAAAGAATTCTGGCTTCCAGACATTAAAAAACATTCTGTTCTAAGTATGGAATTGTCTAACCTCCAAGAAAGTTAACTGAACCAATGATCAGAAGCCTACTATCTTACTATCTTAAGAGTTCTCAAATATCATGACAGGTAGTCTATGATTCGTCGCATGTGCTACCAGATAACTCTTTAAGGAAACTTTGTGACTGGGGCAGAGGCACCTCTAGTGGCTAAGCCAAAGTGGGAGATTTAGAAGGAATGCTTAATTACAACTTGTGGGATTAACATTCAGCCAAGTGCATAGTGAATGAGCAGTCCACCAAGGCTCTACACAACCAAGGATCCGCCCATATTAACCACCATCTGAACATCCCCCAACCATCGAGAAAACTACGCTCCACCTCCTCTCACTTGCCCAAACTCCCCACATCTACTGAAGCAGAAATGGAGGATGATCCTTCTCACACATAGCAGCAAAAACCTGGAACAGCCTATCCACCCACCTCCAGTCCATCACCTCACTTCCAGAATTCCAAATGGCCCTCAAGACCTGGCTGTTCGAATATGTCTCCAGGACCGGCAAGTGCCTGGATACCTTATCGGGTGCTTAGCCGCACTTTATAAAGCTTGATAGATTGGAAGACAGTATGTGAAGACAAAAATTAAAGATTTGTATCAATGATGAAATGTCACTAATCAAAAGCAACACTCCAAAATTAATGGTGTCCTTCTAACCAACACAGCACATTTTCGTGTAAATTTGGCCTTGTGCGATGAATGCCCATTGACTGTATACTTTTAAAATCTTGTTAAAACATTGCACACCACCTATATGTTGTTTCAATGAATCCTTTTAAATGACTTAGATTGAAAAGGGTTTGCTTTCATTACTTTTTTTAACTTTCAGCCCATTCATGAATCTAAAGGTCACGGGACCTTGTCTTGGATGCTCACTGAGCACTACTTTCCTTCATAGAGGATTCATGCTATGCAAGTGGTGATTTCTTCCTTCCATGCTTGCAATACAATGTTCAGCATGCCGGTTTTAAACTGCACTCTGGCCAACAGCTGCAAGTCAAAATTTAAATGAAGCAAAAAAAAGATACAATTTTCAACTCAGTGACTTAGAGTCTCAGTCCAAGGTTAAAAAGGTCTAAACAGCTTTTTACAAATTTATCTCACTGGGTTGAGGAGAGATACCTTCATGAAGGTGTCATACAAACCCTGAAAACTCAATTCAACATATTTCATTGAGATCTGTTGAAGTGTCACTAAGAGCTCCTAAAGGAGCTGGACACTACCCATGGACATCACCCTTCTTGCTGGTTTGAGGTAAAGGGGGACAAGCAGATTTGTCCCTCACACCAACCTGCTCAGAATTATTGGGAAGTAAAAACACATGCAAAATACAATTATCAAATCCTGTATTCCATCCCCCCCCCTTGAATTTTACCTTCTGTCAGAAAGAGGAGCAAGTTTTGGATTCACATCATGTTAAAACTGAATATTTCCTCACTTACCTGCAAGAGCCTAAAGGGATTTGCTCAGGGATATACTACATGTAAACGAGTACTTTGTGCCCAACTTAGAATCTGAAACAGAATCCACACATTGTTTGTTTATTTCCACAGCTCTATGAATTAGGAAGTTAGTATACTGTATGATGTGGCCTATATAAAGGGTATGAACAGCCACCTTGTGGAACCTCAGCAGTGGGAATGCCTCAGGTTGGCCTCGGTTACCAGGCAAACTCTAAATGTCATTGATTCTTTTTCTCGTACAACAAGAGTCAGGTCTCCAAAGGATTCCATTCTACTCATCTGGTTGGATTGTTTCCTCCGGTTGAAGAAATTCAAAGTAATCTAGAAATTTACCACAGTCAAGACAGTGCAATCGCTCAAATAGCCATTGGTTTGCCACAACAGATCTTGAACACAGTACCCCAGAGAAGGGACAGGGTCATTGACTTACCCAGGAGACTAAACTCCTGTCTCAGAGGATAGTTAGATTCACCAATACTCAGTTTTAGTTATGAATTGTAAGGTATGATTTCTGAAAAACATAATTTGTTATCACCAAATATCCAGTTAAACGCAATGATCAATTACAAAAGGTAACATGTTACCTTGCGTTAAACGTGATCAATAAGGCTTCTTTGCTAGCTGAAAGGTGGGTCACATGTGCTTCAAGTATTCCACGAGTAGGGCAGATGCTAAATGTTTCCTTCTCATTGTGTCTTTCTTGTTCATCTAAAGCAATATACAAGAAAATGCCATTAGTAATTCATTGACAGCTAATCTGTGAGAAACAATTTTCCTAGTATCCATATAGAAAAAAAGTGAAAGGTAAAATAATGAAATCAAATCTTTGCTTGCCATTTTATTTTTTGGAGCTGAAAGTGCCTTAAGTTGATGGGCATTGCAAAATACCACGTTTACCGGTGAATTATAGTGAATGTATGCTGTTTGAGAAAGGTGACTAGCACTATAAACATTACAAAGCAAAGGGAAACTTTTGAGTTGGAGGGGATGAATGTGAGTTAAAAAATACATCTTCCTCAACTTCTAGTGAAGATGGAGGTGTAGGGACAATGCCTTCATGCCAAAAAAGTTATTTACCTTCGCAAAACGCTGTTTCTAGTAGAGACTCTATTAAATCATAGGTTCCTCACCTTGTGAGTTTCCACTGATGCTAGACTTGAATCAGGATCTTTTGTAGCAATTCTCTTATGCGTGAACAAGCAGCATTGTGAGGCTTCTCACCGGTCTGTACCGCCCAAGACATGACATCGGAGCCCCTATGTTAAATATTGCAGGGATTTGTTAGCATGAGATGAAAGCCATTTTGTATTTTGGCAGCCATTTTAGTTAGCCATGTGCTCGCCATGTTTCCCTCTTCAGAGCCTTGCACATGCTCAGAAGGGCCTAGCTAGTAGAATGCACCTGCTTCTCTAGTATAACTGTCAGGCTATTTTTGCTGCTGTATGGAGAAGTAACTCTCCTCCCACTTTGTTGAGCAAGCAGATCTTGCAGGCCCATATTAGGCATTTTCCATGCTTACATGAGCCAGGAGTGCCCCTTGGTCTTATGCTGACTACGTAACCCTAAGCATATATAAGGCCCTAGTTTTCTGTACTCTTGAGACTGCCTCATTCAGTTGCTAAGGCTTCTGTGTGACGTAGTCTCCCTCATCTGAGGTGAATAAATGCATCCTTTTTATATTTCAGCTTCTGTGCCAATTTCTTCTTAGTTGGTTTAAAAGGACCAGATATCAGTGAGACCCCTGAGAAGGTTTCTATGTTTTTCACCTATATATGCATCACCTCAGAGTGCTGAGGTCAGTTTCTTTCTGATCTCTCTCCATGGAGACGGACACGGAGCCGTTGAATGAGAATATGGCAGAGTGTAGACTTTCAGGCTGGAATCTTTTTAATTGACTAAAAAGAGCCTTTCCAGAGAATGGGGAGCAGGGCGGCTCGGTAATGAATCTGTGGTTAGATAGAGTCTCTACCAGAAAAGGCATTACCGAAGGCGTGTAACTTGTTCATCTGATAGAGACTTCTAACTGAAGATTCCTCGCCTTGTGAATAGATACCAAAGCAGTAGCATTCCAGGTGGTGGGTCTTAGGGATGGCTCATATCAGAAAATCCGGCATGACAGATTGGCCGAAACGCTCATCCCACCAGACCTGGCTATCCAGGCAGTGGTGCTTTATGATCTTGTGGAGGGACGTCCATGTAACAGCCTGACTAATGTCCAAGACTGCCACACCACATGGCAGCACAGTGGTGGCAGCCTTTGTTCTAGCTGAATGCGGTCACAAGCCTTCTGAGGGCTTCTCTTTGGCTAGTCTGCAGGCAGCAGATCTTTATTCAGAGTACAATCCATCAGGAGATGCTCCTATTCTGTACTGCTTTTCCTGCTTTTCTTGGACCCACAGAAACCCAAAAAAGTTGGCTGTCTTGCCAGTACTCTCTTGCTCGATCTACATAGAAGCTGATCACTCTCTTAGAGTCGAATGCAAGGAAGACTTTTTTCCCCCTTAGAGGGGTGAGGTGGAGCATACAAAGCCAGTAAGTTACTGGATTGCATTATGTGGTACGGCATGAGTACCTTGTGCAGGAATTTTGCTTTTGTCCAGAACACCAATTTATCTGGGAAGAAGGGCGTATGTGGTGAGACTTTGGCAAATGCTGGAAGTTCACTCACTCGCCATGCCGATGTTATGTTGATGAAGAATTCTGTTTTGATGGTGAGTAGGCAGAGAGGTGAGTAGGCAGAGAGGACAGCTGTGCATTGGTTTGAAAGGTGTGCACATCAGGTAAGGGAGAAGCACATCAGCTATGAGAGCTGCAGAATCCCAAATGCTGTTGACGGGAACATCTGGATCAGCCCCTTCAAAATACACATTATTCTGGGTGACTTGAAGAGGGATGTCTGATCAGGTAAACGTAACAATGCCGTAAAGGTTGAAAGGTAACCTTTAACTGTTGTCACAGTAAGGCCTTGCTGAGCTAAAGAGAGCCAAAATAGGAGAACATCTGATAACTGTGCATTCATGGGTTGTATGTGTTGAGAGGAACACCAGACAGCAAATTTCTCCCAGTGTCCTGAGTAAGTAGATTTGGTAGATGCCTGCCTGGCTGCCAAGATGACAGCAACCACTTCGAGAGGAAGGTCAAAAAATGTGACCTGCCACGGCTCTATCGCAATGCATTGGGGTGGTGTAGGTTGTGCAGGCTTGAATGCTTCTACAGAAGGTCTTCCCAAAGGGGCAGCGGTATTGATGGATATGTGCTCATTAACCAGAAGTTTTTGGCACCACACCCTCCTCACCTTGTCTGAAGTCACCAGGATGACTTGAACCTGGTCTTTCATGATATTTTTTAGCACTCTGGGAAGAAGGGGGAGTGTGGTAAATGGTGTTCAGGAGCCCCAATCCCCAATGCTGACAGTAGGCATCCTCCAATATGCAAATCTTTTGACACTACACATTCTCTGTGGTGGTGAATAGAATAAATCAGGGCTCTTCCAATTCTAGGAATATGCCCTGTGCTACCTTTGAGTGTAACTGCCATTTGTGATCCACTTAGAGCCATTGGCTGAGTTTGTTTACCTGGGCATATAAAGATCCTGCCAAGTTCTAGACAATCAGGGCGCCACCCTGAAAGTTCAACCACTTTCAGGGGCACAGGGCACAGGGCCTCCTGACAAAGGACCCACAACCCCATTTCACCCTGTTCTTTGCAATACCACATTGTGGTTGTTTTATCTGTGAGACAGAGAGTACTTGCAACTGACGTGATCGATGATGAAGAATGCAGTCTACAAATTCAGTAACCTGAAAGGCCAGCTCTGCTCTGCATCGAATGAAGTGTATTCAACCATGTGAGAACCAGATTGAGGCCCCACATGGGGTATCACAATAGGTTTTGGCAGGAACATATTGGTCAGGCCGTTTATAAAATGCATAACAGGTGATTTAAACAGAGATGGCTTATTAGACAAATGAAAAAAGGACAATAATACTGACAAATACTGTTGGAAAGGCGATCCCAGGGGAGGCAGAAGATGTCTGACTGATCCCCCCCTAGGTCCACCCCTCCGTGGAGAAGTAGCCGAGCGCTATCGAGAGTCCTCCTGGGTGAGGGTTCTCTCCTAGGATCGTACAGCAGAGTAACCACAACACTACAAACGGACACCACACAGGAAGTTAAGTTCGTAGGCTTTATCAAGAATAAGGGTTGCTTGTTCTTAGCGATATGTACAGGCAGATCGATGGATCTGTAAAGTCTCGTAAATAAGGGACAGGGTAGCGGGACAGTCTCGGTACGGGTGCAGGAAGGGATACCCTGCGCACAGCTCTCAATCCTCGAGCCAGGGGGATTCCGAGAGGTCGGGCCGCGGCAGCGCCAGCAGGCCTCAAGGTGGGTTCGGCGAAGATGGGCCGCCGCAGCGCCAGCAGGCTCTCAAGATGGTTCAGCGAAGATGGGCCGCGGCAGCGCCAGCAGGCTCTCAAGATGGTTCAGCGAAGATGGGCCGCGGCAGCGCCAGCAGGCTCTCAAGATGGTTCAGCGAAGATGGGCCACGGCAGCGCCAGCAGGCTCTCTAGATGGTTCAGCGAAGATGGGCCGCGGCAGCGCCAGCAGGCTCCCAGGGTAGCTTCAGGTAACCGGGTAATGAGTTCTTCTGGTGTCGGCCGCGACAGCGTCAGCAGGGCTCTCTAGTCCAGGATACAACTGGCGTCCTACTCCGGGGCTGGCCCAGATATAGGACTGGAGTCCTTTGATGTCCGGACCCTCGCGCCTGGGGGTCAGAGGGGCCGGGATGATGGTGTCCAGACACCCAACAGGGGGGTGGAGCCAGCACCCAGGGAGGCCGGAGGGCGATCGATACCAGGCGTCCGGGGACGGCTGGAGGCCCATCGAAACTTCCCTCCTCTTGGATCTGTTGAGTGGCCACTCGACCACCTGGTTGGATCTTGGTGCCTCGATGTCGGGGCTTCGCTGGGGCCTTGGTCGGGGCCAAGGCCACGTGCTTCGGACGTGGTTCGTGACGTGATGGGCCCAAGATGGAGTCAGGCCGGTAGTGGTGGTCCGGGGTGGTAACCGGACCGGCAGTATTGGGGCGTGCAGGGTCGGGCAAAAGGGGCCGCCCGAGGCTCGGCGGAGGGCCGATGTCGTTCTGGGCCCGCCATGCGGGAGGGGTAGGACCACGCCATGAGGCCGGGTCCAACACGCGTCCCCCCCCAGCTGAAGGCAGGGGAGAGTCACCCATCTTCTTGGGGGTTCTCCTCGCCGAGGCGGAAGAATCGGGACAGGCCGTCAGCATTGGCATGGTCGTTGCCGGGGCGATGCTCCACAGTGAAGTCCATCCCTTGGAGGGAGATGGACCATCGCAACAGTTTTGGGTTTTCCCACCGCATCTGCATCAACCACCGCAGGGGCCGGTGGTCGGCCTGGACCCGGAAGTGGGTGCCGAAGAGGTAGGGCCGGAGCTTCTTTAGGGCCCACACGACGGCGAAGGCTTCCCTCTTGATGGTGCTCCATCGTTGTTCTCTGGCCAGCAGCCGCCGGCTGATGAAGGCAACGGGAAGGTCGACTCCCTCAGGGTTTACTTGGGATAGGACCGCCCCAATGCCGTGCTCCGAGGCGTCGGTTTGTACCACAAACTCTCGGCTGTAGTCGGGGGCTTGGAGCACAGGGGCGGTGCACATGGCGGTCTTCAGTGTATCGAAGGCGGCCTGGCACTCGGGGGTCCAGCGCACCTTTTGTGGTAGTCTCTTGGAGGTCAGTTCTGTGAGGGGCCCCACAATGCTTCCATAGTCCTTTATGAAGCGCCGATAATATCCGGTGAGCCCCAGGAAGGCTCGGACTGCTGTTTGGGTGACCGGGGGCTCCCAGGCTCGGATGGCGTCAATCTTTGGCTGGAGGGGAGCCACCTGGCCGCTCCCTACTTGGTGTCCCAGATAGGTCACGGACCCTTGGCCTATTTGGCACTTGCTGGCTTTTATTGTCAGTCCGGCCCGTCGGTGGGCCGTCAGGACCTCCCAGAGGTGGGTCAGGTGCTCATCCCAGTGGAGGCTGTACACTGCAATGTCGTCCAGATAGGCGGCACTGAACTCTTCCAGCCCGGCCAGCACCCTGTTCACGAGTCTCTGGAAGGTGGACGGGGCGTTTTTCATGCCGAAGGGCATCACTTTGAAATGGTAGTGGCCATCAGGGGTCGAGAAGGCCGATCGCTCTTGCGCTCCAGGGGTGAGGCCGATCTGCCAATATCCAGCCGTGAGGTCGAAGGTGCTGAGATACTTGGCGGCCCCCAGGCGATCGATCAGTTCATCCGCCCGGGGGATGGGATGGGCGTCGGTCCTGGTGACTGCATTCAGCCCCCGGTAGTCAACACAGAACCGGAGCTCCGGGGGCGTGCCGAGGGCGGCGGCCTTAGGGACCAGGACAACAGGACTAGCCCAGGGACTGTCGGAGGGTTCGACTACCCCCAGAGCTAGCATCTTGGCCACTTCGGATTGAATGCAGGCCCGAACTCGGTCGGGCACTCGGAAAGCTCGGTGTCTTACAGGTGGGCTGTCTCCGGTGTCCACCTCGTGGACACACCACCGGGTGACCCCAGGAGTGAGGGAAAATAGATCTGCAAATTGCCCCAGCAGCTTCCGGCAGTCTTGGTGCTGTTCAGGGGTCAGGGTAGAGGAGAGCGTGACCCCTTAGACGGAGCCGTCTTTCTCGGTGGTGCTCAGGAGATCTGGTAGAGGTTCGGAGTCATCTTCAGCTCCGTCATCGGTCGCTAGCAGCAGACTTAGTTCAGTGCGTGCAAAGTGTGGCTTGAGCCGGTTAGCGTGTAGAACCCGGAGGGGGTTCCTGGGGGACTCCATGTCCACCAGATAGGTGACGGGGCTCTTGCGCTCCACCACTTTGAAGGGCCCCGTCCATTTGTCCTGGAGGGCACAAGGTTCAACCGGGGACATGACCCAGACCTGCTGGCCCGGCTCGAATTTGATGGATGAGGCGTTCTGGTCATACCAGCGTTTCATCTCCTCCTGACGGGCCTCCAGGTTGGCCTCGGCAAGTTCCCGGAACTTCCGAGTCTGGTTGCGGAGGGTCAGGAGGTACTGGTAGACATCTGGTGGAGCACCTCGGACAGCCGACACCCAGCCTTCTTTGACCAGGCTGAGGGGGCCTCGGACCGGGTGCCCATACAATAGTTCGGAGGGGCTGAACCCCAGGGACTTCTGGGGTACCTCGCGATAGGCAAACAGGAGGCAGGGCAGCAGGACATCCCATTTGCGTCGTAGCGGCTCTTCTAGGCCTTTGATCATCCCCTTCAGTGTTCGGTTAATCCGCTCTACAAGTCCATTTCCTTGGGGGTGATACGGGGTGGTGAACTTATATGTGACCCCGCACTGTTGCCACAGGGACCGCATATATTTAGATATAAAGTTGGTGCCCCGATCACTCACGACTTCTCGGGGGAAGCCGACTCTGGAGAAGATCCCCATTAGGGCTCGGCCTACTACTGGGGCCGTGATGGTTTGGAGGGGGATGGCTTCAGGATAGCGGGTGGCGTGGTCCACCAGAACGAGGATGAAGCGGGTCCCCTGAGAGGTGCGGGGGTCCAAGGGTCCCACTATGTCGATCCCCACTCGCTCGAAGGGGGTGGTAACAACGGGGAAAGGCTGGAGTGGAGCTTTGACTCTTCCCCTGCTCTTCCCGCTGGCTTGACAGGTCAGACAGGATCGGC
Organism: Lissotriton helveticus; assembly: GCF_964261635.1. Lineage (NCBI taxonomy): Eukaryota > Metazoa > Chordata > Amphibia > Caudata > Salamandridae > Lissotriton > Lissotriton helveticus. The sequence goes on from NC_136071.1 coordinate 256,930,266, forward strand.
AGTGATTACTCACATCGTTGCGCATTTTCGGCCATTAGAAATGGGTCACCAGGCGGCTGTAAGTTTTGTCCTGCCCCAGGTGCCAGGCGAGGGGCACGTCATGTGCCAAGTTCAAAAGGAAGTCTCTGAATCGAAGGGGAACGACCAGCACCCGGCTGGCCCCTAGTTCGGCAATCGTCTGCTCGCTGTAGAGAAGGTCGTGGTCCCAATAGATCCAGTGGGACCCCGAGGGGTCTCCAGCGGCTTGAGTGGCGGCTTGTTGTCGGATTCCCTCGAGGGAGGGACAGGTTTTCTGTTCCTGCCGGAATTGTTCGCGGGTGGGGCCACCTTCTTGGCGCCATTGAGCTAGTTCTGGAAGGTGGCCGAGCTCGGTGAGGTCTTCATGGCTGGGCCCGTGGGGGCCGGGTTCGGGGTCGGCGTCCTCGGGGACGGCGGGCGGTGGAGGTGCGGGCCACTCCGGTTCTTCAGGCGGGGTGTCTTCGTTCGGGGCGGAGGCCCGGGCGGTCATGGAACGAGAAGGCCGAGCATCCCCAGATGCTCTCTCTGCTCGACGTGGGCCAGGGGGAACTTTCCAGGTCGTTCCCGAGGAGGTAGTCCACAGGGGCATCGTCCCGGACAGTCACTTTCAGCAGGCCCGACACCCCTCCCCACTCGAAGGGAATGCGTGCCATCCGGCACAAGCTCTCGGAGTTGTCCGCCGACCGCACCGGGCACAGGACATTGGGTAGAATTTGTTCTGGGGTCACCAAGTGGCAGCGGACCGCCGTCACGCTGGCTCCAGTGTCACGGAGGGCTTCGGCCCGGCGTCCATTGATGGTGACCCATTGGCGGTATTTCTGTGTGTTGCCTGGGATCGGGTCTCGGGGGATCATGTCTCGTTCACCCAGGCACGCCAAGATCATAGCGGCGGGCTCTCACTCGGCCTGCTCGGGGTCGTTGTCCTCTTCCTCGCCTCCTTCTGTACCCAGGGCGGCGGCCGCGATCTGACGGTTCGGAGGACCGGTGGTGCCGGGTCGCTGGTTCATCGGGCAGAGGGGGTCATTCGCATAATGACCCTGTCGCTGGCATCTGTGGCAAGTAACGTTCGGGCGGGGCCCCGGTCGTGCGGGAGGGGCCCCCCTTCGGCCCAGGGATGGCGAAGTGGAGGTAGGGGAGAACCCCGTGGGGGGATCTCGGCCCCTGCTCTGGCCTCCTCCTCCGCCTCGTGGTCGGTGGTTTCCGGGGGATCCCCGGCCGTAGTCTCCCAGCGGGCTCCGGGGGACTCGGGTGCTCACCCATCTATCAGCCTCAACAGCGAGTTTTCGCGGCTCTGTCAATTTGCTGTCGAGGAGATGTTGCCGGAGTTCGATGAAGCAGTTGTTGGAAAGGTGTTCCCATATAATGAGGTCGACCAACTGCTGGTAGGTGGTGACCTGGCTGCCTTTGATCCACCCTTCGAAGGCACTGCTGAAGAAGTTCACGTACTCCACCCATGTGGTACCGGGGATTTTTTTACAGTCTCGGATTCGCTGCCGGTACATTTAGGGGGTGAGTCCGTAGCAAGTGAGGAGAGCGGTTTTCACGTGCTCATACGAGGTCATCTCGGCATCGGGGAGCTCTAGCAAGGCGTCTCTCCCCTCGTTGACGAACTTCCCCCACAGGCCGGCGCCCCAGTCCTTGAGGGGTACTCTATGGGCGGTCATGGCTACTTCGTAAGCTTTGAACCACTGTTGGATGTCGTCATTCTTGTAGTATTCTTTGACGACATCCTTGGGTATGTGCACCTTCGTGTCCACAGGAGGGGCCGCGGTCTTGCCCCCGGATGCGTTGGCATCGTTCGCTTTGGCCTTGATTTCTAGTTCCTTTAAGCCACGCTCATGCTCGAGCATGAGTCTCTTTTCCTCGAGGTCTCTTTGTCTTCGTTTCTCCTCCAGGTCTCCTTCTAGCCGTAGTTGCTCGAGGGCTATCTTTCTTTCAGCCAGCTGTAGTTCTCCGTCTAGCCGTAGTCGGGCGAGCTCCAATTCATGGAGCCGGATTCTCTCTCGTTCCCGGGCGTCTTCGTGGGAGAGGCCCGTGTCTGGGTTTGTGGGTCTGTCTCCCGCTGGGGGCGCGTCGGTCTCCGGGCGTCCGTTCGGGCCCGGGTTATCTTCGTTCTGGGGTGGCGTGTCACCGGCTTCCACCCAGGCTTGTAGGGCCGATTTAAAGTCCTCCTTGGTGCTTAGGCCAGTGGTAGCGATGCCCAGGTCTTTGCAGAATTGTTTTAATTCCTTATGACTGTAATCTTCAATTTTTTCTTTCTGGAATTACGTAGTCGGTCTGGTTTCTTGCGTAGTCATGGTCGTAGTGTGTTTTTCTCGGTAGTGGTTGAATCACTCTCTGCACGATCTGCGTCGGCTCGGATCCTGTCGCTTGCCACCAATGTTGGAAAGGCGATCCCGGGGGAGGCAGAAGATGTCTGACTGATCCCCCCCTAGGTCCACCCCTCCGTGGAGAAGTAGCCGAGCGCTATCGAGAGGCCTCCTGGGTGAGGGTCCTCTCCTAGGATCGTACAGCAGAGTAACCACAACACTACAAACGGACACCACACAGGAAGTTAAGTTCGTAGGCTTTATCAAGAATAAGGGTTGCTTGTTCTTAGCGATATGTACAGGCAGATCGATGGATCTGTAAAGTCTCGTAAATAAGGGACAGGGTAGCGGGACAGTCTCGGTACGGGTGCAGGAAGGGATACCCTGCGCACAGCTCTCAATCCTCGAGCTCTCAATCCTCGAGCCAGGGGGGTTCCGAGAGGTCGGGCCGCGGCAGCGCCAGCAGGACTCGACAGATGGTCTTTAACGGAGAGGGGGCCGCGGCAGCGCCAGCAGGCCTCAAGGTGTGTTCGGCGAAGATGGGCCGCGGCAGCGCCAGCAGGCTCTCAAGATGGTTCAGCGAAGATGGGCCTCGGCAGCGCCAGCAGGCTCTCAAGATGGTTCAGCGAAGATGGGCCGCGGCAGCGCCAGCAGGCTCTCAAGATGGTTCAGCGAAGATGGGCCGCGGCAGCGCCAGCAGGCTCTCTAGATGGTTCAGCGAAGATGGGCCGCGGCAGCGCCAGCAGGCTCCCAGGGTAGCTTCAGGTTACCGGGTAATGAGTTCTTCTGGTGTCGGCCGCGACAGCGTCAGCAGGGCTCTCCAGTCCAGGATACAACTGGCGTCCTACTCCGGGGTTGGCCCAGATATAGGACTGGAGTCCTTTGATGTCCGGACCCTCGCGCCTGGGGGTCAGAGGGGCCGGGATGATGGTGTCCAGACACCCAGCAGGAGGGTGGAGCCAGCGCCCAGGGAGGCCGGAGGGCGATCGATACCAGGCGTCCGGGGACGGCTGGAGGCCCATCGAAACTTCCCTCCTCTTGGATCTGTTGAGTGGCCACTCGACCACCTGGGTGGATCTTGGTGCCTCGATGTCGGGGCTTCGCTGGGGCCTTGGTCGGGGCCGAGGCCACGTGCTCAGGACGTGGTTCGTGACGTGATGGGCCCAAGATGGAGTCAGGCCGGTAGTGGTGGTCCGGGGTGGTAACCGGACCGGCAGTATTGGGGCGTGCAGGGTCGGGCAAAAGGGGCCGCCCGAGGCTCGGCGGAGGGCCGATGTCGTTCTGGGCCCGCCATGCGGGAGGGGTAGGACCACGCCATGAGGCCGGGTCCAACAAATACCCTTTAACTATTACCACAGCAAGTCCTCGCTAGGCTAGTGATAAGGGTAAAAAAAGGACGTCAGACAACAGGGCTTGTAAGGGTTGGATATGTTGGGAAGAACACCAAACAACAAACTTCTCTCAGTATCCCACATATATTTTCTTAGTAGAGAGACGCCTGGGTGACAGAATGACATTTACTGCATGGAGGTGTAAGCTTTGCAGGCTCAATTGCAGCACTTTGCCCTTCTGCTGCGACAGGAAGTCCTCCCAAAAAAGAAACCAGATCTGAGATCAGATGCTCATGGCCAAAAGTGCTGGGTACCACACTCTTGTGACTCAATCTGTAGCCACTAGGATGACTTGGGCCTTGTCATTCCTGATCTCCATTAGAACTTTGGGCAGGAGAGATATGGATGGAAAGATGAACAGGAGTCTCAATCTCCACTTGAGGCAAAAGGTGTATCCAAGTGAGAACTGCCTTCGGAAACTTCAATAAGCAAACATTTGGACTCTGCTCTCTCTGCAGTGGAAAAAAGACCGAGCTAGAGTTCTTCCCACTGCTGAAAAACGCCCTGTGCCACCTATGAGCCTATTCATCATTTGCGATCCACTATGCAATGCTGGTTGAGTTCAGCCATGCTGGCATTTAAAGATTCTGCCAGGTGTTATATGACCAGGGAGATGCCCTAATAGCTCAACCTGTACCAGAGGTGCAGTGCCTCCTGGCATTGGACCCAGGACCCCAGTACTACCTGCTTGTTGCTGTACCACATAGTGATGTTGTCTGTGAGCACCTGCACCTGTTGCCCTATTATGGATGTGAGGAAAGCTTTTAGTGCCAAGTGAACTGGTTGCAACTAAAACAAGTTGATGTGGAGGCGAAGTCTCAGAGTCCTCTGATCTTCACCTCTCCCAGATGAACTCCAAAACCGAGCAACAATGCATCTGTCACGCCCAGCTGCTCTGGCTGGGGTAGTGTAGGGAGAGGAGTCTGCTACTGGTCTAATTGTGGACCAGCACCTACCACCAGATCTTTGAAAGCCTCCTTGAACAACTGAAAGAATGCAAGAGGTTCACTAGGTGCTGACCCCTTTGAGACTTTAAATCCCACCACAGAGCCTGCAAGGGCCACCTGGTGTGGTCCACTAGCAGCATGCAGGAAGCCAAGAAGCTTCAGAGCTGCTCTCATTGAGTCCCAGGGCTACGGACAAAAACATCAGGATCATAGCCTGAATGTCCTGGACTCATTGAGGTCGGGAAGGCTGAAAACAGCACCATGTCTAGGATGGCCGCGATGAAATGGAGTCTTTGTGAAGGAGTCAAGTATTACTTCCCCTGGTTGATGGTAAGTCCCAGAGTTGTCAAAAGGTTCCCATCATCTGAAGGTGGTTCAAGGCTGTTTGAGGTGAACATGCATTCAATAACCAATAGTCGAGGTATGGGAAGATGGTGCTTGAACAAAATATTGAGTTTGGAATGCAGAAATATCGGGAACACAAAATTTATGAGTCAAACATATAGTGGTATAGAATATCATTGTCAAGAATATCATTTTTGTGTTTTAGTTCATATATTAATTGTATGTGTTAGTATTTTTGATATACTTAATATTTTAAAATATAGTTTGTAATTTCTAGCAATGTATTTGTTTTTTAATTGTTACTAGTAATTTATAGTGTTTTAGCAAGTTGTTGGGTTTGTAGGGAATAAGGTGGGATGGTATTTAAATTAAAAATATTTATATTTTAATATTAATTTGTTTTCTATTGTTCTTTTTTTAATTGAATAATAATTATGTAATTATTTAAGTGTGATTTTATATTCTGAAGTTAAAATTCAAATTTTATTTGAATTATTAGTAATAGTAAGTTTTATTTTAGAAGTAGGATTTTGGGTTCATAGGTGTATAGAGTAGAACATTAATTAAGAAATAAATAATTTAACATTATTGTAATTGTTAAGTCATTATTTAATTGGCATTTAAGCATGATAATAGTTTAATACTGATTTAAGTGTTGTTATATTTGCAGGTTTGTGAGTTTTCAGTGGAATAGGGTGGGAAGTTAAATACAATTATATGTAATTTAATGTATTGCAATTTTTTTTAAATTGATTATTATGTGATTAATAATCATGTCAATTACGTAATATATTAATGAGTGAGTAATTGTTGTACCATTTTCATTTATTTCGTTTATCGTATGTACTTTACTTTTTATGTGTTTATTACACATGTATTTTTTGTAGGTGAGTTGATTGGAAAGAAAATAAATATGTAATTTTGTTATATTAATTGACGTGTATGTAATTTATTAATTGGGAATCATGTAAAATTATTTTATATTTGTTACTTACATTTATTTGGTTTTATGTATTAATTGAAATCCGAGTACTGTATTGTTTATATTTGTCGGACACCCTATGTTGGTGTTGTCTCCTACAATTTTAAATTTGTATTATGTATTGATATGTATTGCATATATGTAATTTTTATTATTGTATCATATAGGTTGAACCCTTATTGATCTACCATATGGTCCTTCTGTGTTTTTTTTGTGTTTTTTTTAAATATATATTTGTTTGGTTGTATATATTAAAAATTGTCGTTTTTAGATAATCCACTGCAGTTATTCAAGTGTCCTTGCCTTGGGTTTTCTCACTTGTCTATTTTACTTGGAAATTTTGACTGCCTAGGAAATTTTGCATACACTTTGTTTACCCTGCCCTAGGAGTCTGTCTAAGCATTACCCAGGGGGTCCTTGTTATTTTCACATTAATTGAAATCAAATACATCAGTATTGATTTCATAATTTAGATTTTTTTTAGTAGCTATGGTAGTTGATAATAGGACATTTTATTTTTTTCTATCTTTCTTTTTTAATTTGAATTTTACAATTCTTTATGTTTTTTAAACACATATATATAATATGTTTATATAATGTAAATTAATGATGTTTTTTTAATTATTAAACATTTTTACTAAATTAATAGGACAAATCATATATGTAGGGCATATGAAGTCACACACTTTCCCTATTGTTGCTCGAGAGGTAATAGTAAACCTTATACCTCCTTATACCTCCAAAGCCCAGCACTTTCCCTATTGTTACCTAGACTGGAGTGTAAATGGTAAACACACAAGAAGCGAGAAGAAGGTCAAAAGGAAAAGAAGCCGAGAAAGTGGTGAAACGAGAGAGAGAGAGAGCAGGTTTGCAAGAGAGAAAGCAGATGTTTAGAGGCTCAATCGAGAGAAGAGGTTGAGGTGAGGAGCTGTGTGGCTGTACTTGATCTGGGTCCAAGACCAGGCGCAGGTAAGTGCACAGGCAAAGGCAGGGGACCAAGCCATCTTTGGAGGTAATACTTATCTGGTTCCAACCTGGTGACAGTGTGTTGCTGGGTGCCAACTAGAGGGGATTTACAGCAAAGGTGGATTGTTGAACATCACTCGAAAAGCCCACAAAGCTGAAGCACCACACTGATAGCAACTGCCCTACATAGATAGTCACGAGTCTCCAGGCAAGACCAGAACATGTACTTCACTGCATCTTGGCCATCCTGATTTATCAGTTGGAGGTTGGTGTGCACGTCATCAGGGACTGTAGGTAGCATATCGGCCACCATGTCCCACAACACATGCAAGTCACACCCCAGGAGGCAAATTGAGTTTACGGATTCGATGGCACCACTGGCAGATGACAACATTCACTTTCTGAATTCCTCCATGGTTTTTAACTTTCTCTCTAGCGGGGTGGTCAGGTAACCCATTTGGGATCAGCCTACTGGTGGGGGACTGAACCACAAGGCTCTCAGGTGTTGGGTAGTGCAGGAGGAAAGGTGGGTCCCCCGGAGATCGCCTGTGTCTCCTGGCTATTTGGTGGTTGGCAGGCGGGCAAAATCCTCGCTTTATCCAAGTGCCCAAATGTGTGTCTGCTAGTGTCTCATTTAAGGGAAGGAGTGGTTCAGAGGAGGCCTGGCCTGGCGGCAATACCTCCGTGAGTACATTGGTTTTTAGTTCCACTGAGGGGAGTGTTGCCACCCTATTTCAAATGAGGCAGATTTCTCCATAGAGGGCCAGGGGAGACATGAGGCCAGTGTCAGGTGATGTATCAAGGCCACTGGCCTCATGGTTGTCTAAAAATAGGTTCTGCTTGTTGTATATTTGTGAAGTGTCAATGTCAACATCATCTTGTGGCTCTAGGTCTGAGATTCTGTGATTTAATGGAATCACAGAGGGGTTCTATGAGTAGCTGAGGTGGATGTGACTTTGATTGAGGTTGCAGTGTATTTGTATCCATGTCTGAAAGGACTATGGGCTCTTCCTCCAGAAGTGGCAGCATTGCTGCTGGCATTAATGAGTGGTGTCCCCACATAAGTCTTGGCGATGTATGAGGACTTGAATTAGGCAATGGCCCCAGAATTGTGGAAGGCCTCGGAATAGGGTTAAGAGGAACAGTCAGCACTGGGGGCAGATCCACCAGTGGTTAACCCACCTGAAGGCCTCCTTGGATACATGGGATCCCAAAGGCACTCCAGAGGGATCTGGTGGAGTACCAAAGATCCAAAACTTAGCTTCATTAAATGCTTGCATCTGTTGTGGCATTACCAATGTCCCCAAAAGCTCAGGTTGGCTCAAGAGGAGGACCTGTGAGCTAGGGTGGCGCAGACTGTGCACTATAGCAACTCAGTTATCACTGAGCAAGGGGAAGGCTCCCCCACGCCATATGTCACGAAAAAGCTCCTCACTAGGTAGGAAGGGGGAGGCATCCAGAATGAAGTGGTAGGACCAGTGGGCAGATGACCCCTGCACACTAGACATCTAGAAACCTTTTGACAAAAATAACTGTCAAGTGAGTGAGGTAGAGAGAGCTAGCTCTGGATCCTCGTCAGAAGGTGAGGAAAAAAAGGAACGGATGTAACCGTCCAGAGGTGGCAATTATATTGTTTCCCAAATGTTACTTTTTGGGTGAGGAAGACCCGGTGAGGAGTTGCCCGATGCTTCCTACTGGAGAGCAATGGACTGAGAAAAAACTCTAGGATCCATTGAGGCACCTGGGGGTATTCAGAAGGTGAGGCATCTGCAGTTAGAAGTATCCATCAAAAATAGAAAAAATCCCACAAAAGACAAATATCATAAAATTGTCTTGCCCGCATGAGGTGGCAGCAGGAGGAGCCAAGTGCTCTAACGAAAGAGGGATTATACCTGCCTGGCTGAACTGAAAACAGATGTTGAAAGAAAATTGATGGAAGAACTGGGCATGCTCCAAGCAGTTATATGAGTGACATCAAATCAGACATGCAATCATTAAATCAAGGAATGGTATCTGCAGAACACCACATCATCAGCAGAACCAATACACACCTCCATGGCACATCTTGAAAACCAACTCAAACTACCAATTGACAAATGTAAAGACCTAGCAAACAGGTCGAGAAAAGAAAACATTCACTTACATACTGCAAAGACAGTAGCTAGACATATCTAGAGATTTTCTGGGATATTCTCAAATGGCACCAAGAACTACAAATAGAGTTGTTGGAGGCATGCAGGATGTGGAAGTGATTTAAGGAAGCTGCTTCAAGGCCAAGAGGCAATGTGGCAAGCTGGCTGATTACAGGCTCAAGGAAGAAATCAATTTCAAGCCAAACAGATGTATAGAAATTACAGGTTGCCACTGTTCCAGGGCCTGTCAGGGGCACACTTACAGTGCAGGGGTGATTTTTGCCCGAAACAGCAGGATCTGAACAAAAAGCAGATTAAAACATAAATGGACTTTTCCAATGGGCCTGCAGTCCATGTGCCATTGGAAGAAATTCCTGATGTGGATGGGGATTGAACTGGTTAACCCTGAAAGGTACTCCTCCCCAAAGTGACAAGGGACCACCAAAGACTGAGAGGAGCAGCAGAAAAAGATTGGGGATGGAGGCCCTGAATCATCAATGGGTCAAGCCAGCCAGAGGAAGAAACTCCTCACAGGAAAACAGCACGAGGACAGACTGGACTGCAGATTGATTGGAGGCTGCCTCTGAAACTGAGGGAACTGCTGAAGTAACCAACAGATTGTGTTGGTCTACGGTGAGGAGGAGGATGTATGGGGAAGATGAGGGACATTAAATAAGGGATGGGTGATAAGAAATCATGCTAAAAAGTTGGCAGGCATGAATGGAAGAACATTCATCTAGCGAAACGGGTGGTTTGGCTATAATGGGTAAAGATAATGGTCAAGCTGTGGAGGAAAAGGAGAGTCAATAGCCTCTTCTAATAGCAATGTTTATACTTTAATTGAAAGGTTTCTTTCGGCCCTACTGGCCTTTGGGAGTTACTTCCTATGGGAGATCAGAGCTACATTTAGTGAGCTAGACAATGTGAACATTTATTTATTTTTCACGGTTAATATAGCGCAAACTTGGCCCAAGGGTATCAGAGCACTTCACATAATATGCAGAGCAACACTGACAGACAATAAACAGGAAAATAATAAAAATAATGGGCATACATGATAATAATATGTAAACGATGGTGGAGTAGACAGGTTATCAGCAGCATTTACAGACAATAGTTCAGAGGTATAGTTGTTCAGGCTCATTACTGGCTTTTGGGGAAAGATCGTTGGGCGAGTTCATTATTTTAGGAGCGTGGGTTCAAGTATTTGGAGAGCAGTAATTACTGAAGGTTTTTTCTACTGAATGAGTCAAAAAGCTTACCTCTCCAATTCTGGCCTTGGACTCTTCTAAGACAACAGGTGTTGCTATACTGTGCACATTAAAGAGCCTAGCCCTAAGGGCAAATAGCCCAGGAAGGGAATTATCTCATGGTTCAACTACTCATTTCTTACTCCCCCATTTATCTATGCACCAAACTCAGGAAGAGACACACTTTTAAAAGATGTATTAGATCAGTAAGTAGACAATGATTTGGGAGGGGAGTGTAGCTTTGCTAAGGATGCTGATTTAGACAGAGCCACCTCTGGAGGTACCTAATGAGGACGGTTATAAAAAGGGCTTAGAAGAAGGTTTGAAGATCTGGGTTTGAGGATACTTGGCAGGCACTACACACCTAGAGCAAGGACTAATATTTCCACTTCCACACACATTGGACATACTGCCTCATAGACAAAATATGTATGATCCAGGAATTGATGCGCTTATTTCAGAACGTGGATACCGTACACATAGCAACAGAATGGGGGACAAAAGTGGGTGGTAGAGACAGACCCCACTAGAGGATAAACATGGTGCTTCTTCAAGCCCCTGTACAGAAATTAAATAGCATAGGAAAAGATCAAATTAATTATGACCGATCTGCAATTGAATACATTCCTCTCAAATTACTCGCAAGCATCTAAAGTCACCATAAAGGGGTAGCCATAGCTGTTTCAGCATGAACAGAGACAGAAATTAATTAGTGGAGAAAACATTAACAAATGACAATGACTAGAGAGATCAGATAAGCAGGGGAGCAGTTGTTGCAAAACGTAGCAATATAGCAAGTATAAGATGACAATACATTGTCTTGTGTGTGCATTATTGGAGCTGAATAGCAGTGTGCATAGATTGTATAGCAGTACCCACTCTTAGCAGCGACCACCCCTATCTGTTGCAGTAGTTTGGAATAATGTTTTGAGAACAGCCTGGCCCACATTAGCTTGTTGTTTGGTTTGCACGTCTACACAATAGTGTTTTGTGAATGTATGCGGTGTAGACCATGTAGCTGCTCTGCAGATGTCATCTAGGGGAATGTTCCCTAAAAATGCCATTGAAGCCCCTATCTTTCTTATAGAGTGGGCTTTAGGAGGAACAGATAACGTACGTTTAGCTTTGTGGTAACAAATCTGTATGCATTTGACAATCCATCTAGCTATCCCAGATTTTGAAATGGGATTACCCTTGTGTGGTAGTGAGAAAGACACAAAAAGTTGTTTTGTCTTACGAAAGGGTTGTGTCCTTTCGATGTAGTATAGCACTGCTCTTTTGACATCTAAGGTGTGAAGAGCTCTTTCTGCTACTGTCTGTGGTTGCGAGAAGAAAACAGGCAGTTCCACAGATTGATTGAGATGGAAGGGAGAAATTACTTTGGGCATGAATTTTGGATTAGTACGTAAAACTACCTTATTATGATGCATTTGCAAGAATGGTTCTTGAATCGTTAGTGCTTGTAGTTCACTAACTCTCTGCAGAGAAGTAATAGCTACTATGAACGCAACATTCCACCTACAAATTGTAGTTCACATTTGTGTAAGGGTTCGAAGGGAGGTCCCATTAACCATGTGAGAACAACGTTTAAATTTCACACAGGTGAAGGTGGTACTCTGAGAGGAATTATTCTTTTAAGGCCTTCCATAAAGGCTTAAATGGCAGGCACTCTGAACAGAGATAGATGTTGTCTGTTTTGCAGATATGCTGCTATTACAGCAAGATGTAGCCTAATAGACGTGTAGGCTAACTTAGATCTTTGGAGATGCAGTAAGTATCCTATGATGTGTTGAATAGACATGTCTAGAGGATTAATATTGTTGTTGTGACAATATATTACAAAGCGTTTCCACTTGGCTGCATAACATGTCCTTGTGGTTGGACGTCTAGCTTCTTTTATGACATTTATGCAGTCTGGAGGAAGGTTCAGATATTTAAATTCTAGGATTTCAGGAGCCAGATTGCAAGGTTGAGCTGAGCGGGGTCCGGGTGTCTGATCTCTCCACGGTTCTGTGTTAAGAGGTGTGGAGACAGGTGCAATTTTTGGTGCGGTACTATAGACAGTTGTAGCAGTGTGGTGTACCACGGCTGTCTGGCCCATGTTGTAGCAACTAGGTTGAGGGTCAGAGAATGCTGCTGTAGTTTGCGTACTACTAGTGGCATGAGTGGTAGAGGTGGAAAAGCATACGCAAATCTGTTTGACCAGTTCATTCATATCGCATTGCCTTTGGATACTGGGTGTGGATATCTGGCGGCGAAGCTTGGGCATTTGGCGTTTTCGTGGGTGGCAATTAGGTCTATCTGAGGTTGTCCCCACATCTGAAAGAATGGTTGAAGAACTTGCATATGAAGTTCCCACTCGTGGGTCTGTTGTGTTTGACGACTTAACAGATCCGCTATGGTATTTTGTACTCCCGGAACATGCTGGGCTAGAAGGAATATGTTTTGAGGTATAGCTATGTCCTGTGCTAGCTGAGAGAGTTGCAGGGAGTGTGTGCCTCCCTGCTTCTGTATGTAATACATGGCTGTCATGTTGTCCGTGCGGACTAACACAGCTTTGTTTGATACTTGCTTTTGGAAAGCTTTTAGCGCTAGGAATATTGCTAGTAACTCCAGATGATTGATGTGGAGTAACTTTAGTAACTTTTGTTGCGGTGTACACCTGCCTTGCATGGTGTACTGCAGTAGGTGGGCCCCCCAGCCGGATAGCGATGCGTCCGCAGTCAAGATTATCTGAGGAACTGGTTCTAGGAAAGGTCATCCCTTGGAAAGGTTTTTGGCGTTCCACCACTGCAGAGAGCGATGAGTCCGACTGTCCACCAACACTAGGTCTGTTAATTGACCTTGAGCCTGGTTCCATTGACGCGATAAGCACTCTGGTAGAGGACGCATTTGAAGTCTTGCATGGAGCACTATGAAAATGCAAGAGGCCTTCATCCCTATGAGTTGCTTGAACACTCGTGCTGGAAGGGAGTGTTGTGGCTGAAACTTTGTCAGAAGAGTTTGCATGCTGGCTATCGTTGCTGGAGTGGGATAAGCCAGTGCTGTTGAGGTGTTTATTGTGGCACTGAGGTACTGTTGTACTTTGGATGTTTGTAGATGAGACTTGTTGTGGTTTATTGTGAACCCCAAGTTGTGGAGCAGTTGGATTGTGGCATGAGTGTGTTCCACGCATTGGTTGTGTGACCTGGCTTTTATGAGCCAGTCGTCGAGGTGCGGGCAGACATAGTATCTCTGGAACTGGTTCTATTGCACTTTTTTCTAGCAGAGATACTACTTCTTGCTTTGCTTTAACAGTTATAGATGTTCTTGTGACATTGGATGCTGTTTGGGTGGTATGTTTGGGGGGTAGATGTTAGTTCTAGACAGTAACCTGACTGAATAATTTGTCGCACCCACCTGTCTGATGTGATGTTGGAATTGTTGCAGTCTTCCCCCCACAGGAGTGGAATGTTGGGGGGGAAGGGGGGGAAGTCATTGGGTAGGGGTGGAGGCAGAGCGGGAGTTGTTGATTCTGCCTCTGTCTTTGTTGTTGTTACCCCTGTAACCCCCTCTCTGGTAGCCCTTAGTGAATGTGGATTGGCTAGGGTTTTTGTTAGAAGTGGAGAGACTTTCCGAGGAGTAGCCTCTTGTGTTGCCTCTGTATGATGAGCGATGAAAAGAACGTCTGGTAGCTTGCTGCTGCAAGGCTCCCATAGATTTTGCTGTATCAGTGTCTTTTTTCATTTTTTTAAAGACACGTCAACATTTGGGACAAATAAACGTGTCTCATCAAATGGCTGATTAAGGATGGAGTTTTGTACCTCAGGTTTAAAACCTGAAATACGGAGCCAGGCATGTCTACGTAGATGGTATTGATTGCCCTTGAGGCGGTATCTGCAGCATCTAGGGCACAACAAATGGAAGTATTAGTAATATTTTTACCTTCCTGTATAAGTTCATTGGCCCTATTCTTGTATTTGTCTGGTAGATGCTGCATTATGGACTCTAGTTCATCATAATGTGCCCTGTCATATCTTGCCAGCAACGCTTGGGTGTTGGCAATGCGCCAGATGTTAGATGCTTGGGACGCGGTTCGTTTGCCGGAGGCGTCAAGGAGCTTAGATTCTTTGTCTGGTGGTGAGGCCTCACCTGATGTCTGAGAATTAGCACATTTACGTGCATTAGACACTACTAAAGAATCTAATGGTGCTGGACCTTTAATGTAAACCGGATCTGTAGGGGCAGCTTTATATTTTTTCTCAATGCGAGGGTTGAGGACCCTAGCCCTGACAGGATCCTTAAAAACCTCTGTCGCGTGCTTGATGACACCTTTAAGCATTGGCAAAATGGAAGTAGACCTTTGTGTGTTATCAAAAGTGTCTGATAGGAAATCTTCCTCCACCGCATTGGTGTGTAAGTCCACCCCATGATACTGGGCAGCTCTTTGGACTAATAGGTTAAAACCTATAGTGTCCTCTGGTGGGGAAGGTCTGGAAGGGTATACATCGTCTTGTGGGACGTAAGGCACATCAGGGGTGTTGTAATCATCCCATGAATTAGGTGACTGAGGGAGACTATTGGTCCCTGCTGGGTCATGTGCATCCCCACCTGTGTCATCAGAGTCTGTGACTACATCATCGTCTGGATTAGTGGATGGTGTAGGTGAGTGATGTGGTGGAGGAGGTGTAGGAGGAGGAACAGTATGGGGAGGTGACTGAAGGCCGCCTGAAGGCTTAGTAGGCATCTTTGCCGGGCCCGAAGGCGGGGGTGGGAATCAGTCTCTCGGTGTGTACCCGGGCCCGAAGGTGAGGGTGTGACCGAAGCCTTTTTTGAGGGTGTCGAGGAAGGGTTGGGGTCGATGGTCTTACTTACGACCCGTTGAGCTGGAGTGATGTCCTCGACGTCAGAATCTTCGGCATCTTGGGAGCTGGTACTCTCTTCGGCGTTCTGGTGTTCTGGCACGTCAACGCCCTCTTCAAAGATGTCATCGGAGATCAAAGCTGAGGAGCGAGCCATAGTTCTTCGAGCTCGTTGTCCCGAATCGTCATCTTGGAGCAGAATGAGGCACAAGCGGAACAGTTTTTGGCCTCGTGCTCCGGTGGGAGGCAAAGGTTGCACACCTCATGTAGGTCGGTGTGGGGAAACTTCGACCCACATCGAGGACACTTCTTGAATGGCGTCCTTTCCATGAGCCAGAAAGTAAGGCCTAGGTTGTCCCAAAGGCCTTTGTCGACGACTGGAATCGAAGACTTTGAAGTGGTGAAGAATCGCATCAATGTGGAGTGCGATTGAAACAATACCGTCGAACTGGGTGAGGATTGCGCGCCGAAGGAAATTCGGTTCCAAACCGAAGCGCAGGAAACACATCCGAGCCCGATGGCGGAAAAGAAACAATCTGAGGATGGAGCCGATGCCCATGCGCAATGTGGTCCAAAGGAGGAGTCACCCATCTCGTGACTTCCAAAGAACTTTTCAGGACAACAAAAAACTGCAAACATCCGGTCCCAACACTAAGTGGCGATCTATGCACAGTGTGCAATCTGCAGCTCATATGCCTCGAACACTTAATTTTGAGGCCCAAAGCATATTTGTGTAGTATAAGATTACCAGGGAATAGGTAGGTGATGAAGAAAATTGAGAAACAAACAGCACACTACAGAGGCAGATTCTACACTGTCTGGGATCATGCTGCTCACTACTTCATGTGTCGCATAAAAGTCATTAAAATTGATGGGATTAAGGGGATCAGTCAATTAAATAAAATCTTTCAACATTAAAGGATTCATCAGAGGCAAACATGGCATATGTAAACTCCCACTTACAAACTCACAGATGCTGAGCACAAGTGATAGGAAGAAAACAAGTTACTTACCTGTAACTACAGTTATCCAGTATTGGTATCTTTCATAGATTCACATGCCTGAATCATTTCCCGTCGTCAAGGCGGGAGTACCACGGTAATAATATATACAACAGCAGTGCCGTAGAAAATTATTTGTAGTAGGCTGAAAAGACTATAGGGCCAACTAGGCCCAAAACTTAGCAGCCTATCTACCTCATTATGTAAAAAGAACTGAAAAGTAGTTCCAACCAATCAGCTTACAGCACCCTTTAGAACGTTCCCAACAGAGGCAGTTCTCCTCAGATTTTCCCAGCACAAGTGAGAAGTAAGTATCCCTAATAAAGAACTGCCCTGCCGGGGAGGAGGGTGGGTGTATGTGAATCTATGAAAGATACCAATACTGGGTAACTGTAGTTACAGGTAAGTAACTTGTTTTCTTATCCAGTATTGGGGTATCTTTCATAGATTCACATGCCTGAATCAGAATGGCAATCACAATAACAGACAGCATTTGATAAACAGAACATTACAGTAAATCATACATATTTACATAACATCCATATAATGTAAGAGACCCTTGAAAAGTCTAACCTTAATGAAGAAGTTGTTGCAGCATCGCCTCTCCAACTGCTGTATCACCCTGTAATGCCGACTGCAAACAGTAGTGCCTTGTAAAAGTATGGAAACTCTTCCATGTAGCAGCTCGGAAAATGTTCTCCAGCGTGACTCCAGCAAATAAAGCTGCCGACGCCGACATCATTCTGGTGGAATGCGCTCTGACCTTTCTGACTAAAGGTCTATTAGCCTTTTCATGACAGAATTGTATCACTGAGGATAACCATCTCGCTATAGTTGCTTTAGTTACAGCTTGTCCTAGCTTGACCTGTCCATAAGCAACAAATAGCTGGTTAGATTTTCTTATGTCCTTAGTTTGTTGAAGGTAAAACTTTAGACATCGTTTGACATCAAGAGAGTGGAGGGCCTTTTCTGCTGGTGTGACAGGATCCGGGAAAACGGTCTTCAACTTTACCGGCTGGTTTAAGTGAAATTGAGACGGTACCTTTGGAATGAATTTCGGATTTGTTCTCAATGTGACATAATCCTTTGAGAAATGTAGGAAAGGTTCTGAAATGGTGAAAGCCTGAATTTCACTAACCCTCCGGGCTGAAGTGAGAGCTAGTAAAATAGCCACTTTCCAGGTTAAGAATTTCAGTTCAGCTCTATGGATAGGCTCGAACGGTCTCCTCATTAATTCGGACAAATTGAGGTCCCATTCAGGAGGCGGAAGTCGAATTGGAGGAAAGGCTTGAAACAATCCTTTCAGAAATTGTTTTATCAGTGAAGATGAACATAGTGAAGGCTTGTCCGAACTTCTTCTGAATCGGGAAATGGCGGCAAGTTGTACCTTAATAGAAGAGAATACCAGGCCCGCCTTGGCTAGAGAAAGTAAGTAAGGTAGAATATCCTCAGGTGGAGCTTGAAGAGGATGAATATTATTTGCTTCGCACCAGCAACAAAAGCGTTTCCATTTGAAACGGTACGTTCTGATAATACTCTGAGCACAGGCTTGGGACAGCATGGAAAGAGTCAGTTTGAGACGAATTGGAGGTGGTCGAGATAATAGGAGCAGGTCTTGGAACCAGTACTGCCTCGGCCAGCAGGGAGCAATGAGGAGAAGAGTGCAATGTTCCTTCTTCATCTTCTGCAGAATCCTTGGTATGAACGGTATCGGGGGAAAAGCGTATGCATAGATTCCTGACCATCTCATGGACAGGGCATTCCCTCTTGACCTCTTGGAAATCTGCTGGCATAGAACAGGCATTTGCTGTTTTGTCTTGTCGCAAACAGATCTAGAGTTGGTGTGCCCCAACGTTGGAAGATTCTGTTCACCTGTTCTTGTTCTAGCTCCCCTTTGTGGCAACCTGTGAGGGATCTGCTGAGGTTGTCGGCTAAGGAGTTTTGAACCCCCTTCACATGCTCCGCTCTGAGTGTTATGCCGTGCTGTATAATCCACTCCCACATCTCTTGAGCTTCGTGCGATAGGGATAGAGATCTCGTTCCCCCTTGCTTGTTTATGTAAAACATGCTGGTGGTATTGTCCGTACGCACCAGTACTGATGAGTTTGCAATTCTCTGAAGGAACACTTGCAGAGAAAGGAAAATGGCTCTTAATTCAAGACTGTTGATGTGCTTCTGCCGATACTGAAGAGACCATTGGCCTTGAATCTGGAGGTCCTGAAGATGACCTCCCCATCCCTCCATTGATGCATCCATAGTCAGAACGAAATCCGGGATAGCTTGAAGAAATGTGAGGCTCGGAGACAGATTGCTTTCTTTCGACCACCACTGGAGAGCTTGCCTCATTCTGGGTGTCACCTTTATGCGATCGTCGAAAGATCCTCCTAGTTGTTGCCATTGTTGTTGTAATCCCTCCTGCAGCGGCCTCATCCTGAGTCTTGCAAAGGGAACTAGGTTGATTGCTGAAGAGCACATCCCTAGAAGAGACACATATGACCGGACAGAAAGTGACTTTTTTGCTGAGATCTGCCTTGCCAGTCTTCGAAGTCTGTCCTGACGTTCCTGAGACAAGAATGCTTTGCCCTTTCGAGTGTCCAGAGAGGCTCCCAGAAAGGTTAAGACCTGTGTAATTGTGACTTTTTCGCATTTAGAGTGAGGCCCAGGCTTGAGAATAGACAAAGGGCGCTTTTGACCGCTTGTCTTGTGATCTGTTTCGATGGTCCTTTGAGCAACCAATCGTAGAGGTATGGGAAGACCTGTATCCCCTGGGACCTCAACGCTGCAGAAACTGGGGCCAAGCATTTTGTAAATATTCTTGGTGCCGACTTTAGCCCGAATGGAAGCACCTTGAATTGAAAGTGGACGCCAGCCACTGTGAATCGGAGGTATTTGTGATGCTTGGGTGTATATGGAAGTAGGCGTCTTCCAAGTCCAGAGAAGCCATAAAATCGCCTTCGTTGAGACAATTGAGCACATCTGCCTATGTCACCATGCGAAAACTCTGTTTCTTCAAGAATTTGTTGAGCCTGCGCAGATCCAGAATCGGGCGCCACTCTCCCAATTTTTTCTTTATTAGGAAGAAGCGAGAGTAAAATCCTCTTCCCTTCTGCGAGATTGGAACCTTCTCTATCGCATTCTTGCGAAACATGTTTAAGGCCTCTTTGAACAGTAAGTGAAGACGAGGGGGACCCTTGGGCGGAGTGTGGTATATAAATAAATAATACCGGATCTAGGTTTGTCTGGACATAGCAATAACAGATAGCTCAATAAATAAGAGTCAAGATTCGAGGTAGTAGGAGTTTGCAGGTTTAATACAGCATAAAGGACAGGAACAGGACAACCTGCACGGACAAGATCTGGGATGAGCGCGCTCCAGGATAGGACAGGAAGGAAGGAAGGATAACTTTAATAACAAATGCATAACATATATATACTAAAACAGTTACATTACAGTGAATACAATAGGCGGAGCAGTGGGTGTGGTCAATAGCAGTCGCGAAAGATAAGGGTGAAAAATGGGTGTAACAGGGGCGTATACATAGACATGTGATGTAAACGTAATAGTATATGTCATAAATGGGGCGGAAACATGGAGGGGGCTACCTAAGGAGCCGGGACCTCTAACCTAATGGTGCGCGCAAACTAACAATGACGTGTTACTAGGAGAAGCTGGGGGCTATGAACTCTGTGCTAGGAGCAGAGACTGAAGTCTGGAGAGTCAGGGCGACACGTACCTAAACAATATCTAGTATCTGATGTTTAGAGAACATGTTGATAGAATCCAAAAGTTATCGGGGTAAAGGCTAACAGACTCTAAGACTGGAGCATGCATTATTCTACATGTAGTGCGTTGAAGAATATTAAATGACCATTAAATGCAGTATTTCTCTTACATGGAGACGTAAAGGCTAGACAATGACGGAAACTATTGATGCGATTCAGTAGCTTAGGAATGCAGAGAAGGAGGGCTGGACTGATAACTAGAATCATAACATACTCTTGGCAGACTCGTAGGCAGAGCCAGGCCGAGCCGGGCACTGCGAGGCAGGAAGTAAGTGAAGGGTCGAGGATACAGGTGGGGGCTGTATCGCTCCTCAGCGAGGGCTCAGGAGACAGAAGCTGAATCTGGTGTCCGGGCCCATTTGAGGCCTAGAAAACGGGGACTTTACAATGAAATAACGTGCACACTGAGAAACGTGGCAACGTAACTTTACATAGGCCTAATACTCGTAGCTTTCACGAGAACTGGAAACTGGCATACTAGAGATGGACACAACTGTAATTGCGTCTTTAATCGAACATGGGGGATACATATGCATATTTAATCATGCACACATAACATAAGATGGAGGACACGTAGGGACACAGAACATGGCAAAATTTACTTTTCCACATTCCCTCCTTGTCACTACGTTTCCATTAGGAAACATCAATATTCATGATACCATCTATCATTTCATACAATATCATTTGCTCGTCTCGAGTTTTCTTGGAACGGGATTTAGAACGGGACTTGGGACTAGGAATACAAGATGTAGCACAAATGCCGCAAATCGCAGGGCCACATTGTATACAGAGGCAGCAACTGAATATGATCGCTACTGCAATACCCAGAAATGACAATACTTTCCATCCCCAGACGGAAATTATATTCCAGAACCAACCGGACCATGTCCAGGTGCCTGGATTTTGGTGTAACATATGGGCAATTTTATGGAGTCTGGTTATAGCTGAATAAACAGACGGCGCGTTATTAGGAATGAAAATGCAGCAACTAGATCCGATGACTCTACATGCCCCGCCCCTATCGGCCAGTATGACGTCAAGGACGAGACGATTCTGGAGCACGACAATTCTCATAAAGGATTGTTCTTCGGTTAATTTACCTAGAGCAGAAGTAGTCTCAATCACTACTGCTTCAAGGGTTCTCGTTAATCTACGTATCAGTTTACTATTCACGACAGTACCTAAGTAGGGGAAGACACCTTTATTGATATCTATGTATTGCTCTAGAGCAGTTTCAGTATAATCGACAATCGGGAGGTTTCTCTTGTGTCTCGTATGTACTAGGTGGGAATTCCTATGATAGTCAGGTGGGGCTAGGAAAACTGGTGGCAGTAGGAAGGCAATGTAACAGGTTCCCTCCCAATCGAGGGGCAGACGAACATATGCGGTTTGACCACAAACAAAATAGGAATGACGTGAAGCTTTGAAAATAGATTTCCTACTGTCACTATACTTGATAATAGTAGTACAATCACTATGGCCTATATGTACGGAACCATTATTTCGGACACATAATTCACCTTTGACTGGTAATACTGACATAGCAGGTAAGTCTGGAGTAGAATCAGACTGAACATTCAGGACCATAAAATTCGAAGAATAATTACCTAAATTATAAACTTCATTTTCTAGATCTAACCCTGTTCTGTGGGGAAGACCTTGCTTGTCTGGGAAACATGTACTGTTAAGTAAAGACATATCTGTTGAGGATGACGTTAACGTGGACCATGCTCCACACGAACCATTATGTGAAAATGGATAAGGAAAGAGTGGCAGAACTCCCTTCGGTGTCTGGAAAGGGGGGAGTCGACCACACACCCAACAATTTGTGGCATTGCTGGTCTGGTGTGAATAATGTAACATGCGGATAAAATAGTTATTACGCATAGCAAGACGATAAGAAAGTTCATGAGGAGGTAGATCACTAAACGTATGCTCTACTGTAGCATTAGCAGACTTATTTACATGAGAAACTGGAAAACACAAATAAAAAGCATAACCTGTGCAGGAAATCATAAGGCTGAAAAACAATATGAAACTTAGAAAAACGATACATCGGATTGAGTTTTGACTAACTCTCTCACTATGGGGGTCTATTATATACATGTCAGAAACCGGTCTAACCGTTTCACCTAGGGGAGGACTTAGACAATCAAACTGGCTGACTTATTTTACTAGACCTTAGTTTAAGCTTATACTCCTGCTGCGGAGTTTTCTCTAACAGGGAAGGGTTCGTAGCAATGTCTTTTGCGGGACAGTCCTTAAGAATAGTACTTTGGCAATTTTTAGAATCCTCGGAAATGTTCTTTGAAACAGGTTTCAGTCCAAAAAATCTTTTCACATGTGACAAATGGACCCAGCCCTTCCTGCCTTCCAGCTTGACGGCAGTACGGGTGGCCAGGAGGACCAGTCGGGGTTCCTTCCAGCGAGGCTCCAGCGGACTTGAACGATCAAAGTTCCTGACAAGAACCATGGATCCGGGAACGATTTCATGCGGTGCCACCTCGGTATTGTCTGGAAATGCGGCGGCAACCTGTGAACGACAAGAGTGTAGGGCAGACATCAAGGAAGCTAGGTAATCTGTCAGCATATTACTTGAAACATCGGTAATACTTCGGGGTCTAGGTGTACCCCACATATTAGGGGGGCGGCCGAATACGACCTCGTACGGGGACAGACCTGATCTGGAATGTGCGACCATGCGCATATAAAACAGAGCAACTGGCAGAGCTATTAGCCAGTCCACACCTTTCTCTTTACATACTTTTGCAATTCGGATTTTCAGGGTCTGATTATGTCTCTCTACGAGACCGGCTGCTTCTGGATGGCGTACACAATGGAACTTCCACTGGTACCCTAACAACAGGGAAATATGTTTCATAAGCTCAGATGAGAATGGTTGGCCGTTGTCAGAATATACGACTCTAGGGAGTCCATAACGGGGGAAGAATTCACGAACCAACTGCTTGGCAGTGGTCGCGGCTGTGTAATCTGGGACTGGATATGCTTCTGTCCACCTGGACAAAGCGCATACAACTACAAGGACATACTTGAAACCTCGACATCGCTCCATCTGAATATAATCCATCTGGAGGACTTCAAAAGGGTGGTCAGGGGGC
Source organism: Lissotriton helveticus (assembly GCF_964261635.1). NCBI lineage: Eukaryota > Metazoa > Chordata > Amphibia > Caudata > Salamandridae > Lissotriton > Lissotriton helveticus. The sequence goes on from NC_136071.1 coordinate 256,953,353, forward strand.
TGGAATCCACCTTGTTCCACCGGGACACTTTTACCTGGATTAAACTGGCAACATATCATACAGGTACGGACTTTCTGCTTGGCTGCAGCTCGTAAATGCTTGTTGGACCAAATGTTCTGGATACTGTCTAACATAGCTTTTTCTCCTAAATGTGCTGGACTATGTGCGGTATTGATAATGACTTGAACCATAGAATCGGGGAGAAACCATGTGGCTTTACCCTTCGTTACCCATCCCTGATCTGTCTGGACCCCTCCTTGTTCGGACCATTTCTTGATTTCATCGGGAGTAGCATGTAACTGAATATCTATGACATCTTGAGTAGGGTCCTTAACTGTCATACAGGTAGTCAGATCTGAAGTGTGTGTCTGTGTCGGATTAACTGACATGTCTGGAGTCTGTGCTGTAAGCTTGGCTGTGCGATCTGCTAGATCATTACCTTGAGAAATAATGTCAGTAACTTTCGTATGTGCTTTGCATTTCATAATAGCAATAGATGTCGGTAAGTGTATGGCATCTAACAGAGCTTGAATAAGGAGACCATGCTGAATCTTGGTTCCATGAGAAGTCATGAAACCTCTCTCCTGCCAGAGCACTCCGAAGTCGTGTACGACTCCAAATGCGTAACGTGAATCTGTGTAAACATTAACTTTCAGGTTCTTGGCGTGTATGCAGGCTTGTGTCAGAGCAACTAGCTCTGCTGGTTGAGCAGACAAGGTGTCAATACGGTGTGTTTCTATAACTTCAGTGTCTGTAGTCACTGCATACGCGGCTACTAGTTCTCCTGTACTTGTTCTCATACATGAACCATCCACATAAAGTGTCAGGTCGGGATCTGGTAATGGAATATCTGTCAAGTCTTGTCTTGGCTTTGTCATAGTGTTAACTACTTCCACACAGTCATGTGTGGCAGGATTTGAAGTAACTGACGGTAACAGTGTGGCAGGATTTAAAACGTTGCAGCGTCTGATTTCTATGTGTGGCTGGAACAGTGTCAGTTCATAACCTGTTAAACGTGCAATTGTCAAGTGCTGAGTCTGTGTTCGGTTTAAAAGAACTTCCACGGAGTGTGGAACTTGTACTGTCAAGGAATGTCCTAACACTATGGAATCACTCTGTCTGATAGCTAGTGCTGTGGCTGCAACTGACTTGAGGCACGCAGGCAGAGCCTGGGCTACAGGATCTAATGTGCTCGAAAAATAAGCACAGGGCTTGTATTGTCCTGCTTGATCTTGTGTAAGAACAGATAATGCTGTACCTTCGCGTTCAGTGACGAAAAGTGTAAAAGGCTTACTGTAGTTCGGTGTAGCTAGAACTGGAGCTTGGCATAGAGCTTTCTTTAACTCATTGAAACTAAGTGTATGTTCAGATGTCCAAGGGAGGACAGTCGATACGGCTGCCTCCTGTGTCGTTAACTGTATCAGTGGTTTGGCTAGAAATGCATACTGAGGAATCCATTGTCTGCAATAAGAAGTGAGGCCAATAAAAGCACGTACCTCCTTCTAGGTCTTGGGCTGAGGAAGACTCGCTATTAACTGGATACGGTCAGGTGTCAACTGCCTACCCCTCTTGGACAGTAAGTGGCCTAAGTAGATCACTTGCTGGACACAGAATTGAAGCTTAGAAGGGGACACCTTGTGCCCCATCTCGGCAAGGAAATACAAGACTGTAAGGGATGCTCACTCGCAAGCACGTTCAGAACGGGCTGTGATCAGTAGATCATCGACATACTGGAGCAGGGCAGTGTCAGTTGGCATGTGAATATTGTCTAGTTGTCTCTTAAGTGCTTGACTGTAAATACTAGGACTTTCTGTGAAACCTTGAGGAGCTCGTGTGAACATATAGCTCCTTCCATTTAAACAAAAACCGAAAAGGAACTGGCTGTCTGGATGAATGGGGACACTGAAAAACGCGTTCTTGAGGTCTATGACTGTAAAAAATGAGGCTTCAGAATCAATGGCTGTCAATAGGGAAGAGGTATCTGGGACAACTGGGTACTGGGGAATAATACATTTGTTAAGCTCTCGAAGGTCGATAACTAATCGATATACTGGGGGTGCATTTGGATCAGTACGTTTCATGACTGGAATGATCGGAGAATTACATACATTGGAGTCAGTTTCTACAACTACTCCTTGAGCGATGAGCTCGTCAATAATTTTGGATAAGGCTGCTACAGCCTCAGGTGGCAATCTGTACTGTCTGATTCGTGGTAACACTACACCTGGTTTGAGAGTCACACGATGGGGTGTGATTTGCATATAACCAACATCAGTTGGACCTTGTGCCCATAGATGCTGCGGAACATTAGACAATCTCGGATCAAAATCTCGTAATACATAGTGACCCGTGAAGTCACGTAAGAACAGTCGTATTCCCTCTGGGGAGCAGCAAATAACTGCACCTAATTCTTTCAGTGTTTTAATACCCAACAGATTTTCTGGGCATGACTTCGTAAGTAACAGATCAGTAGTGCGGGACAATGGACCTACTTCTAGAGTAACTGGCTGAGATATCTCGTTTACAATAGGCTTTCCTGAAAATCCAAGGGAAACATTTCTAGAGCCTGAGAGCGGAGCCCCTGGAACCTCGGCGTGACTGATGGTGGTCCTACTTGCCCCTGTATCAATCAGAAACTTTCTGTCTTTCCCTAATACTTGACTGTGAACATAGGGACCTTCTTGATCTACAGGTATCTCGATGAGAGGCAAGCCTACCTCCCTCTCTAGGCTGTTTCATGAATATGGCTGATACTCTGGATACTCGGACTGTGCATACTGGTACATCTGCTGTGTAACATGCTGTGTTGCAGCAATAGGCTGCGGTGCTGGAACTGTCTGTTGTACATTCTGTGGCTGAGAAGTCTGTGAAACTTGTTCTTGTCTAGGCGGACGTGGTCTTTCTTTAGTCTTACCAGTAGCTATGTTGTGTTTCAGAACTGCACACTCGTTTATATAATGACCTGGCTGTTTACAATAATTGCAGGTCCCTTTAACGGGAACTGCAGGATGACTGGCTTGATTCGTACCCCTCTTCTGACTGTCTTGAGGAACAGATTGTGCAACTAGTACTTTCATTTTCGTGTCTTTCATACGTTTCCTTTCGTGATCTTGTTCTTCTCTGATTCTATTCTGGTGATATTGAAGCATCTGTAACATTTGGGATGGGGTATTAGCTTGCCAGGTACTTTCGACTTTCAAAACTCGGTTCTTAACTTGTGGACTTGAATTCTCGACTAATTTAGTAACAAAGAGATGAGGGTATGACTCGCTACTTGTCTTGAGGCCACTGTTAATACTAAAGCATTTCTCAAATCTAGAATAAAAATCACTAGTGTCTTCGTCTTGTTTCTGTTTACAGGCTGAGATTGCATCCCAGTCTTCCTTTTTAGTGGCCAATAATCTTGGCAAAACTTGTATTAACAGTTCTGGTAATTCTTTACATTTCTCTCCTAGACCGGTACCTGGTACTCGTATCTTGTCTTCAGCTTCTAGAACTGCCCAATCGATCTTTTTCTCTCCCACCTCCCATTCTTTTTCCTTGAGTTTCTCGTATACCCCTGCGGGCAACAGGACCTTTAACATTTTAATAATATCTGGATACGTGTATTCTCCCATACGGAGCATGTCTTTTAATTCTCGGTGGAACCCTGCTGGATCTTTGTCATGACAGGGAATTAATTTCTTCATCTCTAAGAGTTCCATCTTTGTAATCGGGGTGTAAACAAACACTCGTTGCATTTCACCATCTGTTGTCCTGACTGGGTGTACTTCTCGTAACGGATTCTGTCTATCTATGTAAAAGGGTTTACTTTCTGGGGGTGAGACATGAACAAAATGCGGGTTCAAAAACGTTCTATATTTGTGGCGCTGTTCTAGAATGACACTAATTAAATCGGTACCTAGACCTTTCCATCTATACTGGAGTAACTCGTTCAGGACATCATGTAATGGACCAGGATCAGAATGCTGACCCTCATACAGAGTAATGAGGTGCTGGATCATATACATACCCACCAGTCGTTGCTCGGCTGGGGGCAGTTTCAGAAACATTTGTGCCACTATTTCGTCTGGAAAAGTGGTAGAATCAGTAGTCCATCGGACTGCTGATCGGGCTAGTTCTTGTTCATGCATAGTACTTAACTCACTGTAACCGATTCGTGATTTCAGAATGTGATCGGTAGCTTGAAATACTTGTTCTAGAGAACCTTGTTCTGGTGCTGGATGAGGAACAGTTTTCTTGTAGTCTAGACGTGAATGTCGGTCGGAAAGTCTAGTTCTACCTACATACGCTATTCTAGTGGGATTCTCGTCGTCTACCTCTTCAGTAGAAGAGTCATTTTCTTTCTCGTTTACTAGTGCTTCTTTGCGTTTCTCGTGTAACCTTATTATTTCTTTACGGATTTTCTTGTACATACTCTCTATACTACTGAGTGTCTTGTGCTTACCCTCGGCTATATTATCACTCCACCTTGTCAGGATTCTCATTTCGGCCGGATCTTTAGTCGGGGAATCTTGTTCTCTTATTAGACAATTAATCAGAAACTTTAATATCATGAGCTGGATCTCAGCTTTCCTTTGAGACATGGCTTCGCCAATACTTTCTGGATCATCCCCTGTACGGATGAAACGATATATTCTGTCTAGATCTCCTTTCATATCCGGTAGGGTGTCCAAATACCCGGTCACCCGTCTTACACGGATGGAATATATAACTGTACTATCATCACCTGCAACTGGATCATAGCCGCATTCAGTGAGAGCTCGTCGGATATCTGCAACGGACTTATATTTGGGCGTACGCTGTAACGCACATTCATGTAACTCGGCCAACGTTCTACGTTGGTGTGGTGGCGGGGTACCAGGAGGACCTCCTCCTGCGGCCCCTAAACTGGAATCATCGACTGATACTCTTCGTGCTGGCAGAGTGGGAAATTGTAATGTTGGCTGGACCGGGGGTACCGTAGCGGGTACTCCGGTGACTGGAGGAGCAGGATTTACATTATTTACAGGAGCTGGCGGAACAGGATTTGCATATTCTGGGACTGTGTCGTCCAAATAGGATGAAATAAAAATATCAGCTGCGGTTGGTTTGTGACGTAGCTTGGTCGGAACTAATGGTGGCGGAAAATTATTGGATGCCTCCGGGGTCGCTTTTGGCAAGCCCTCGGCAAGAAGAGGATACATACCCTTGATGAGGGCATTCCTCTGTCTGTCTGACTGTTCTGTTTTAACTCGTTCACCTATCTCGATTAATTCCCTTTCTTGGGCTCGTTCTAAAGATTCTCTACTTAATTCTGACTTTCTGATTTCTTTTTCGGTTCTCTTATGAGATTCTTTGCGCCATAACTCGATGGCATCTTTCTGTGACTGTCTGGCTTTCTTTTTCCATAATGCTTCTTCTACTCTCATGATGCACTCGGCATCCCATGTACCCGATACGGGCCATCTATACTTTTCCTCTAATTCCTTGGTATACTCTACCCATAAATCTAGATATAATATGGCACTTATGCCATGCTTTTGATACATAAAATGACCTGGACTGTCCCTAGGCGGGACAGGAACTGCTGCTTCTAGCAGACCTTTTCTGGTTTTTAACTGACGTAGTTTAGAAAATAAGGGCATAACTGAACTGTAATCTAGACACAATACAATACACAATGAACACGATAACTACACCACTTTCATACCACGACATTACAATACATGAAAAACATTTAAAATAACAGTTCGAACAGAATACTACCTGGAATACTGAAAACAGAATACATGAATCTTCTCGAGAACAGGACTGACTAGAACAGAAACTAGATGCACTGCTGAAACAGTACGAAACTTACCGGTCTCATAAAGAGACACGTCAGGACCCGCATCCACCAAAGTGGACACTTCGTTGTGGGGTCTGTGTACCACCAACCCACGGACCAGAGTCAATTAGATTGACCCTGTCTAGATACTACCCCAGCAATGGTACTCACCGGGCAGCAAGAACGGAAGGCCTCGGACTGGACTGGACTGCTTCGACGCCGGACGGACGAACTTCGGACTTCTGTTACGGGTGGGCCTCCGGATACCTCGGACCTTGGACTCTCGGCTTGGGCTCTGGTCGGGACTCGCCGCGTTCCTCCACCGCCTCGTCTGGATGCTGGACCGCCACCTCCGTCTCCTCCGTGGGCCTGAGGGATACTTGAAGCAGAAATATCTGCACGTGCACGGTATGGTTCCGTCACGGCTGCAGAGGGTCAGGGGGCCGGCGTGGCTTCACCGGCGCGTGGGGAAAGGGCAAGTCCCTGTTCGGGCGCCATTATGTGGTATATAAATAAATAATACCGGATCTAGGTTTGTCTGGACATAGCAATAACAGATAGCTCAATAAATAAGAGTCAAGATTCGAGGTAGTAGGAGTTTGCAGGTTTAATACAGCATAAAGGACAGGAACAGGACAACCTGCACGGACAAGATCTGGGATGAGCGCGCTCCAGGATAGGACAGGAAGGAAGGAAGGATAACTTTAATAACAAATGCATAACATATATATACTAAAACAGTTACATTACAGTGAATACAATAGGCGGAGCAGTGGGTGTGGTCAATAGCAGTCGCGAAAGATAAGGGTGAAAAATGGGTGTAACAGGGGCGTATACATAGACATGTGATGTAAACGTAATAGTATATGTCATAAATGGGGCGGAAACATGGAGGGGGCTACCTAAGGAGCCGGGACCTCTAACCTAATGGTGCGCGCAAACTAACAATGACGTGTTACTAGGAGAAGCTGGGGGCTATGAACTCTGTGCTAGGAGCAGAGACTGAAGTCTGGAGAGTCAGGGCGACACGTACCTAAACAATATCTAGTATCTGATGTTTAGAGAACATGTTGATAGAATCAAAAAGTTATCGGGGTAAAGGCTAACAGACTCTAAGACTGGAGCATGCATTATTCTACATGTAGTGCGTTGAAGAATATTAAATGACCATTAAATGCAGTATTTCTCTTACATGGAGACGTAAAGGCTAGACAATGACGGAAACTATTGATGCGATTCAGTAGCTTAGGAATGCAGAGAAGGAGGGCTGGACTGATAACTAGAATCATAACATACTCTTGGCAGACTCGTAGGCAGAGCCAGGCCGAGCCGGGCACTGCGAGGCAGGAAGTAAGTGAAGGGTCGAGGATACAGGTGGGGGCTGTATCGCTCCTCAGCGAGGGCTCAGGAGACAGAAGCTGAATCTGGTGTCCGGGCCCATTTGAGGCCTAGAAAACGGGGACTTTACAATGAAATAACGTGCACACTGAGAAACGTGGCAACGTAACTTTACATAGGCCTAATACTCGTAGCTTTCACGAGAACTGGAAACTGGCATACTAGAGATGGAAACAACTGTAATTGCGTCTTTAATCGAACATGGGGGATACATATGCATATTTAATCATGCACACATAACATAAGATGGAGGACACGTAGGGACACAGAACATGGCAAAATTTACTTTTCCACAGGAGTCGGAGGTGGTTTCTTTAGGAATGCCAGAGTGTGCCCTCTTTCACTAATTCAAGGACCCACCGGTCCACTGTGATGTTCCGCCATTGATGGTAAAATGCAGAGATCTTCGCGCCCACAGAGAAGAAAGGATGTTGGACTGGCGTCCGGCAAAACTCATTGACGCTTGTTTGAATCTCGTCCTTGATTGTTTGCTCTTCGTCTTCCTCCCTGACGAGAGAAATTATTGGAGGTAGACTGACGATATGATGACTGGTAATACGGTTGCTTGTACTGTGATTGGTATTGCCTGTTCTGTTGGTTATGGTAACTTCCTCTAGAAGAAAAGCCACGACCTCTTGCTCCTCTAAAAGAACCTCTCTTGTACTGTAGAGTACCAAGGGATTTTGCGGTATCAGTATCAGTTTTGATGGCAAGCATGGCGTCATCTATATGCTTACCGAAGAGCGAGTCCCCATCGTAAGCCATATCGAGGATTTTTGTTTGAACCTCAGGTCTGAAGGAAGGTTGCTCTAAGCCAGCCTTGGCGTCTGAGCACCGCGGCACCCGCTAACTGACGGGAATTAGTATTCGCAATGTCCAGGGCACAATCTATTACTTCTGAAGCTGCTCTTTCTCCTTCAAGCAGTATCTCACATGCCTCTTGTTGACGGTCCTCCGGTATCAACTCCAGGAATTCAGACAGCTCCGACCACATCTGTCGGTCATAGCGGGCAAGAATCGCAAGAGAATTTGCTGCCTTGATAGAGGAAGCAGCGTTGATGGAAAACTTCTTGCCTATTAGGTCCAATCTTCTGCCTTCTTTATCAGGCGGCGTTGAGATTGGAGTGGACGGATTCTTGGACCTCTGTTGAGCGGCTTGAGATATCAAAGAGTCCGGACTTGGGTGACCCACCAAACAGGATGGAGTTTCTGGTGGTGCTCTGTACTTTTTCTCTATACGAGGAAGGACAGCAGGGATAGAAGCGGGTGTCTTCATAATCTTTAGTCCTTCCTGCCAAATAAAGTCTATAATGGGTATGGCCCTTGTGATCCTCCTATACCCCTCTTTAAAATCATGTAAAAAACAGTCCGACTGCTCAATGGTAACTGGCAGTTCAAACCTTGTAGCAGCCCTTTGCATGATATTATGAAAGCCCCGGCGGAGAATCAGAGGGCTGTGGCAAAGGAGGTGAAGGCATGGGTATTACGTAATCATCCCATGGCTCCGTAGGCGTGTTGTCTTGAGGCAGCTCACCTTCCTCTCTTCCATCTTCATCCGAAGAGGAAGTATCTTGATCTTCTTGTGGCGCGGGTTCTTCAGTGTGTCTTGGTGACACTGGAGGTTGCGGTGGAGGAGGTGCAGGTACATCCGCTGGTACCGGAGGTACACTTTGCGTGGATGGTGTCGGTGGGAACCTCTGGCGATAGTCTGCCAACATGGCTTGCAAATCCTGTATCAAAGTAGGAGTGAGATGACTTGGCTCCTCCGAACGTGGATGTTTGTATGGTTGTCTATAGAAAGGTGTAGACAACTCCTCTTGGCAGAAATGTTCTTGCATATCCTCGTCGTCCTCATCCTGGCATTTTATGTGCAATTCAGATGGATGGCGTGCAATCCCAAAGGGGCCTTCATTATCTCCGTCATCCTCCTCAGAATCCTCTTCTTCCACATAAGACTCTAAGATCTGCGATGGCAACAGTGGGGAAATATTAGAGTAGTTCTGCCTATGATAGGTCTTCAGCTGAAAATGTGTATAGGCCACAGGTGAGACATGAGACACCTGAGGTGGAACAGGCCAGGGTCTTGTTGGCGGAGTTTTGGTGATAGCCGAACTCCTTGAAGATTTAGGCGTCTTAACAAGCTGCGCTGAGGGCGGCTGGCTTATTGGTGGAAGCGCAGTCGACGACCTTGTCGTCGATGGGATCATCGATGAGGTCGTCGTCGACAGTGGTACTGTGGATGGACTCTTCGTCGACGGGCTGTCGTCGACGGGGCCGTTGACGTGGCGGTCGTCGACGCCATCGTCGTCGACGAGATCTTCGTCATCGACGGGCTCTTCGTCGATGTTGATTTCGACATCGACTGGACTTTTATCGTCGATGACTTCGTCGACGAAGGTATCGTTGTCGATGCAATGGTCGTCGACGATGATTTTTCGTCCTTAGTCCCTGAAGATTTCTTAGAGGAAATCGTAGCTGAAACAATAGGTGAGGTAATGGCAGATGTAGATACCGTCACTGAAGAGCTTGAAAGGACAGAAGTCACAGAGACTGTGTGAGAAGACACCAGAGAGACAGTCTTAGTATGGGCTGTACTCACAGTTGTTGATGATGATGATCCTGGAGAAGCTGGGGATTCCATAGGAGGAGAGGACAACCTCCTTGAGGGTTCAGACACTCCATGAGAGGATTTGTGATGTTTTTTCCTCTCAGGAGAAGAGCTATCCCTTGATCTGGCTCTCTTGCCGGATGTTAAAGCCTTGTCCTCATCATCTGTGGAAGATGATTTGAGCCAAAGTAGAACCCTTGCCTCCCTGTCCCTGATGGTTTTGCCAGGGAAGGTGCGGCAAATCCTACAATCTTCACTATGTGAGAGGGATGTAGGCAGTAGATGCAGTCCTTGTGCTGATCATCTACATGGACCCTCTTCTTATCACAGGTCCTGCAGGCCTTGAAAAGAGCTTTCTTCTCAGACATTCTGAAGACAAAAAAAGGGTGAAAACTGAGTAGGCACTCAGGGAGACTCCCTTCCACACGACTTGCGGTGAAAATCTGAGGAGAACTACCTCTGTTAGGAAGGTTCTAGAGGGTGCTGTCAGCTGATTGGTTGGAACTACTTTTCAGTTCTTTTTACATAATGAGGTAGATAGGCTGCTAAGTTTTGGGCCTAGTTGGGCCTATAGTCTTTTCAGCCTACTACAAATAATTTTCTAAGGCACTGCTATTGTATATATTATTACCGTGGGACTCCCGCCTCCACGACGGGGAATGATTCAGGCATGTGAATCTATGAAAGGTACCCCAATACTGGATAAAATAGGCCAATCATACTTTGGCTTATGGCATAAGTCCACCTTTATTATATTGAACACCGACTCAGATCTGCTGTCCATCTTTTCTGAGAGTCGATTAAGTTTACCACTTGGTGACAATAATTATAGATCCTGTTGGACCCGGCCTCATGGCGTGGTCCTACCCCTCCCGCATGGTGGGCCCAGGACGACATCGGCCCTCCACCCAGCATCGGGCAGCCCTTTGGCCCGACACTGCACGCCCCAACATTGCTGGTCCGGCCACCATCCCGGACCCCCACTACTGACCTGGCTCCAGCGTGGGCCCCTCACGACCTAAGCACGAGGCCGCGCTCGACTCCATCTTGGGCCCACCACGTCACGACCACGTGGCCTCGGCCCCGGCCCAGGCCTCAGCACAGCCCAGACATCGAGGCACCAAGATCCACCCAGGTGGTCGAGTGGCCACTCGACAGATCCCGGAGAAAAGGGTGTTTCGATGGCCCTCCAGCCGTCCCCGGACGCCTGGTTTCGATCGCCCCTCCGGCCTCCCTGGGCGCTGGCTCCACCCCCCTGCTGGGTGTCAGGACACCATCATCCCGGCCCCTCTGACCCCCAGGCGCGAGGGTCCAGACATCAAAGGACTCCAGTCCTATATCTGGGCCAGCCCTGGATTAGGACGTCAGTTGTATCCTGGACTGGAAAGCCCTGCTGACGCTGTCACGGCCGACCCCAGAAGAACTCATTTTTCCTGGAACCTCACGAGAACTTGGGAGCCTGCTGGCGCTGCCGCGGCCCACCTTTGCCGAAACATCTTGAGAGACTGCTGGCGCTGCCGCGGCCCACCTTTGCCGAACCATCTTGGGAGCCTGCTGGCGCTGCCGCGGCCCACCTTTGCCGAAACATCTTGAGAGGCTGCTGGCGCTGCCGCGGCCCACCTTTGCCGAACCATCTTGGGAGCCTGCTGGCGCTGCCGCGGCCCACCTTTGCCGAACCCTCTTGAGAGCCTGCTGGCGCTGCCGCGGCCCACCTTTGCCGAACCATCTTGGGAGCCTGCTGGCGCTGCCGCGGCCCACCTTTGCCGAACCATCTTGAGAGCCTGCTGGCGCTGCCGCGGCCCACCTTTGCCGAACCATCTTGGGAGCCTGCTGGCGCTGCCGCGGCCCACCTTTGCCGAACCATCTTGAGAGCCTACTGGCGCTGCCGCGGCTCAACCTCTCGGAACCCCCGGCTCGAGGATTGAGAGCTGTGCGCAAGGTATCCCTTCCTCCACCCCAACCGAGACTGTCCCGCTACCCTGATCCCCTCTTGCGAGACTTTACAGACCCCTCGGTCTGCTTGTACATATCGCTGAGAACCAGCAACCTTTATTTCCTGATAAAGCTTACGAACTCGACCTCTGGTGTGGTGTCCATTTGTAGTGTGTGGTTACTCTGCTGTGCGATCCTAGGAGAGGGCCCTCACCCAGGAGGCCTCTCAGTAACGCTCGGCTACTTCTTAACGGAGAGGTGGACCTAGGGGTGGTCAGTCAGACATCTTCTGCCTCCCCCGGGGTCGCCTTTCTAACATTGGTGGCAGGCGACGGGATCCGAGCCGACGCAGATCGTACGAGAGAGTAATTCACTCACTACCGAGAAAAACACACCGCGACCATGACTACTCAGGAAACCAGACCGACAACGGAATTCCAGAAAGGAAAGATGGAAGATTACAGCCACAAGGAATTAAAACAATTTTGCAAGGACCTAGGCATCGCTACCACGGGCCTCAACACCAAAGAGGACTTTAAATCAGCCCTGCAAGCCTGGGCGGACGCCGATAACGCGCCGCCCCAGAATGAAGATAACCTGGGCCCGAATGGACGCCCGGAGACCAACGCGAACACAGCGGGGGAAAGACCCGCAGACCTAGACACGGGCCTCCCCCACGGAGACGCCCGAGAACGAGAGAGGAACCGGCTCCACGAGTTGGAGCTCGCCCGACTCCGACAAGAAGGAGAGATACAGCTGGCAGAAAGGAAATTAGCCCTCGAGCAACTACGGCTGGAAGGAGACCTAGAGGAAAGGAGAAGACAACGAGACCTCGAAGAAAAGAAACTCGTACTCGAGCATGAGCGCGGCCTCAAAGAACTGGAAATCAAGGCCAAGACAACAGAAACCTGCACCGCCGGGGGTAAGACCTCACCCCCGCCGGGGGACACGAAGGTGCACATACCCAAGGAGGTCGTCAAAGAATACTATAAGAACGACAACATCCAACAGTGGTTCAAAGCCTACGAGGTCGCCATGACCGCCCATCGAGTACCCCTAAAAGACTGGGGCGCCGGCTTATGGGGGAAGTTCATCAACGAGGGGAGAGACGCCCTGCTAGAGCTCCCTGACGCCGAGATGACCTCGTACGAACACATGAAGACCGCCCTACTCACTCGCTACGGACTCACCCCCGAAATGTACCGGCAGCGATTTCGAGACTGTAAAAAAATCCCCGGTACCACTTGGGTGGAGTACGTGAACTTTTACAGCAGAGCCTTCGAAGGGTGGATCAGAGGCTGCCAGGTCACCACCTACCAGCAGTTGGTCGACCTCATCCTATGGGAGCATCTTTCCAATAATTGCTTCGTCGAACTCCGGCAGCACCTCCCCGACAGCAAATTGACAGAGCCACGAAAACTCGCTGTCGAGGCGGATAGATGGGTGAGCAACCGAGTTCCCCAGAGTCCGATGGGAGACTACGGCCGGGGATCCCCGGGGAACCACCGACCCCGAGGCGGCGGAGGAGGCCAGAGCAGGGGCCGAGACTCCCCCGCGGGGTCATCCCCTACCTCCCAGTCGCCATCCCTGGGTTGGAGGGGAGGCCCCCCAGCCGGGCCCGGGCCCCGCCCGAATGTTACGTGCCACAGATGCCAGCGACAGGGCCATTATGCGAACGACCCTCTCTGCCCGATGAACCAGCGACCCGGCACCACGGGTCCCCCGAGCGGCCAGATCGCGGCCGCCGCCCTGAGTGCAGAGGGAGGCGAAGAAGAGGGCAACGACACCGAGCAGGCCGAGTGGGAGCCCGCAGCCATGATCTTAGCATGCCTGGGTGATCGAGACATGATCCCCCGAGACCCGATCCCAGGTAACACCCAGAAATACCGCCAATGGGTCACCATCAATGGACGTCGGGCCGAAGCCCTCCGGGATACTGGAGCCAGCGTGACGGCGGTCCGCTGCCACTTGGTAACACCAGAACAAATTCTCCCCAACGTCTTGTGCCCAGTGCGGTCGGCTGACAACTCTGAAAGTTTGTGCCAGATGGCCCGCATCCCCTTTGAGTGGGGAGGGGTGTCGGGCATGCTGAAGGTGACTGTCCGAGACGATGCCCCCGTGGACTGCCTCCTCGGGAACGACCTGGAAAGTTCCCTCTGGGCCAGCGTAGAGCGGAAAGAGCATCTGGGGATGCTAGGCCTTCCCGAGTGGGTTTGTGCGACCACCCGCTCCATGTCCGCCCGGCCTCCCCCCCAACGGAGGAAGCCCCGATCGAGGAGCCGGAGTGGCCCGCACCTCCACCGCCCGCCGTCCCTGAGGATACCGACTCTGAACCCGGCCCCCCGGGGCCCAGCCATGAGGAAATCACCGAGCTCGGCCACCTGCCGGAACTAGCTCAGTGGCGCCAAGAAGGTGGCCCCACCCGCGAACAATTCCGACAAGAACAGAGCACCTGTCCATCCCTCGAGGGAATTCGATGACAAGCCGCCACTCAAGCCGCTGGAGACCCTGCGGGGACCCACTGGGTCTATTGGGACAACGACCTTCTCTACAGTGAGCAGAAGATTGCCGAACTAGGGGCCAGCCGGGTGCTGGTCGTTCCCCTCCGATTTCGAGACTTCCTCTTGAACTTAGCACATGATGTGCCCCTCGCCGGGCACCTGGGGCAGGACAAAACTTACAGCCGCCTGGTGACTCATTTCTACTGGCCGAAAATGCGCAACGATGTGCACAATCACTGCAGATCCTGCCCGACCTGTCAAGCCAGCGGGAAGAGCGGGGGGAAAGTCAAAGCCCCGCTCCAGCCGTTTCCCGTGGTCACCACCCCCTTCGAGCGAGTGGGGATAGACATCGTGGGGCCCCTGGACCCCCGCACCCCTCAAGGGCACTGCTTCATCCTCGTGCTGGTGGACCATGCCACCCGATATCCGGAAGCCATCCCCCTCCGAACCATCACGGCCCCAGTAGAAGGCCGGGCCCTAATGGGGATCTTCTCCAGAGTCGGCTTCCCCAGCGAAGTCGTGAGTGATCGGGGCACAAACTTTATTTCCAAGTATATGCGATCCCTGTGGCAACAGTGCGGGGTCACATATAAGCTCACCACCCCGTATCACCCCCGAGGAAATGGACTTGTGGAGCGGTTTAACCGAACACTGAAGGGAATGATCAAGGGCCTCGAGGAGCCACTACGACGCAAATGGGATGTTCTGCTGCCTTGCCTCCTGTTCGCGTACCGCGAAGTACCTCAGAAGTCCCTGGGGTTCAGCCCCTTCGAACTATTGTATGGGCACCCGGTCCGGGGCCCCCTCAGCCTGGTCAAAGAAGGCTGGGAGACGGCTGCCCGAGGCGCTCCACCAGATGTCTACCAGTACCTCCTGACCCTCCGCAACCAGACTCGGAAGTTCCGGGAACTTGCCGAAGCCAACCTTGAAGCCAGTCAGGAGGAGATGAAACGCTGGTATGACCAGAACGCCTCGTCCATCGAATTCGAACCGGGCCAGCAGGTCTGGGTCATGTCCCCGGTTGAACCTTGTGCCCTCCAAGACAAGTGGACGGGGCCCTTCAAAGTGGTGGAGCGCAAGAGCCCCGTCACCTATCTGGTGGACATGGAGTCCCCCCGGAACCCCTTCCGGGTTCTACACGCTAACCGGCTCAAGCCGCACTTTGCCCGCACTGAACTAAGCCTGCTGTTAGTGACCGATGAAGGAGCTGAAGACGACTCCGAACCGCTGCCAGATCTCATGAGCACCACTGAGAAGGACGGCTCCATCGAAGGGGTCATGCTCTCCTCCACCCTGACCCCGGAGCAGCACCATGACTGCCGGCAGCTGCTGGGGCAGTTTGCAGATCTGTTTTCCCTCACCCCTGGAGTCACCCGGTGGTGTGTCCACGATGTAGACACCGGAGACAGCCCGCCTGTAAGACACCGAGCTTTCCGAGTGCCCGATCGAGTTCGGGCCTGCATCCAGTCCGAGGTGGCCAAGATGCTAGCGCTGGGGGTAGTCGAACCCTCCGACAGTCCGTGGGCCAGCCCAGTTGTCCTGGTCCCTAAAGCCGCCGCCCCCGGCACGCCCCCGGAGCTCCGGTTCTGTGTTGACTACCGGGGGCTGAATGCCGTCCCCAGGACCGACGCCCATCCCATCCCCCGGGTGGATGAACTGATCGATCGCCTGGGGGCGGCGAAGTATCTCAGCACCTTCGATCTCACGGCCGGGTATTGGCAGATCGGCCTCACCCCTGGAGCGCAAGAGCGATCAGCCTTCTCGACCCCCGATGGCCACTACCATTTCAAGGTGATGCCCTTCGGCATGAAAAACACCCCGGCCACCTTCCAGAGACTCGTGAATAGAGTGCTGGCCGGGCTGGAAGAGTTCAGCGCCGCCTACCTAGACGACATTGCAGTGTACAGCCTCCGCTCAGTGTACAGCCATTGCAGTGTACAGCCTCCGCTGGGATGCACACCTGACCCACCTCCGGGAGGTCCTGTCGGCCCTCCGACGGGCCGGACTAACAATAAAGGCCAGCAAGTGCCAGATCGGCCAAGGGTCCGTGACGTATCTAGGACACCAGGTGGGAAGCGGCCGGGTGGCTCCCCTCCAGCCAAAGATTGACGCCATCCGGGCCTGGGAGCCCCCAATCACCCAAACAGCCGTCCGAGCCTTCCTGGGGCTCACAGGATACTATCGGCGCTTCATCAAAGACTATGGAAGCATTGTGGGGCCCCTCACGGAACTGACCTTCAAGAAGCTACCCCAGAAGGTGTGCTG
The DNA here is from genome assembly GCF_964261635.1 of Lissotriton helveticus. NCBI lineage: Eukaryota > Metazoa > Chordata > Amphibia > Caudata > Salamandridae > Lissotriton > Lissotriton helveticus. Next base: position 256,969,866 of record NC_136071.1, read on the forward strand.
GACCCCAGAGTGCCAAGCAGCCTTCGAGACTCTAAAGACTGCCATGTGCACCGCCCCTGTGCTCCAGGCCCCCGACTACAGCCGAGAGTTTGTGGTCCAAACCGACGCCTCGGAGCACGGCATTGGGGCGGTCCTCTCACAAGTAAACCCTGAGGGAATCGACCTTCCCGTTGCCTTCATCAGCCGGCGGCTGCTAGCCAGAGAACAGCGCTGGAGCACCATCAAGAGGGAAGCCTTCGCCGTCGTGTGGGCCCTAAAGAAGCTCCGGCCCTACCTCTTCGGCACCCACTTCCGGGTCCAGACCGACCACCGGCCCCTGCGGTGGTTGATGCAGATGCGGGGCGAGAACCCGAAACTGTTGCGATGGTCCATCTCCCTGCAAGGGATGGACTTCACTGTGGAGCATCGCCCCGGCAATGACCACGCCAATGCTGACGGCCTCTCCAGATTCTTCCGCCTCGGCGAGGAGAATCCCCAAGAAGATGGGTGACTCTCCCCTGCCTTCAGCTGGGGGGGACGCGTGTTGGACCCGGCCTCATGGCGTGGTCCTACCCCTCCCGCATGGCGGGCCCAGGACGACATCGGCCCTCCACCCAGCATCGGGCAGCCCTTTGGCCCGACACTGCACGCCCCAACATTGCTGGTCCGGCCACCATCCCGGACCCCCACTACCGACCTGGCTCCAGCGTGGGCCCCTCACGACCTAAGCACGAGGCTGCGCCCGACTCCATCTTGGGCCCACCACGTCACGACCATGTGGCCTCGGCCCCGGCCCAGGCCTCAGCACAGCCCAGACATCGAGGCACCAAGATCCACCCAGGTGGTCGAGTCACCCTTTTCCCGGAGAAAAGGGTGTTTCGATGGCCCTCCAGCCGTCCCCGGACGCCTGGTTTCGATCGCCCCTCCGGCCTCCCTGGGCGCTGGCTCCACCCCCCTGCTGGGTGTCTGGACACCATCATCCCGGCCCCTCTGACCCCCAGGCGCGAGGGTCCGGACATCAAAGGACTCCAGTCCTATATCTGGGCCAGCCCTGGATTAGGATGTCAGTTGTATCCTGGACTGGAAAGCCCTGCTGACGCTGTCACGGCCGACCACAGAAGAACTCATTTTTCCTGGAACCTCACGAGAACTTGGGAGCCTGCTGGCGCTGCCGCGGCCCACCTTTGCCGAAACATCTTGAGAGCCTGCTGGCGCTGCCGCGGCCCACCTTTGCCGAACCATCTTGGGAGCCTGCTGGCGCTGCCGTGGCCCACCTTTGCCGAACCATCTTGAGAGCCTGCTGGCGCTGCCGCGGCCCACCTTTGCCGAACCATCTTGGGAGCCTGCTGGCGCTGCCGTGGCCCACCTTTGCCGAACCATCTTGAGAGCCTGCTGGCGCTGCCGCGGCTCAACCTCTCGGAACCCCCGGCTCGAGGATTGAGAGCTGTGCGCAAGGTATCCCTTCCTCCACCCCAACCGAGACTGTCCCGCTACCCTGATCCCCTCTTGCGAGACTTTACAGACCCCTCGGTCTGCTTGTACATATCGCTGAGAACCAGCAACCTTTATTTCCTGATAAAGCTTACGAACTCGACCTCTGGTGTGGTGTCCATTTGTAGTGTGTGGTTACTCTGCTGTGCGATCCTAGGAGAGGGCCCTCACCCAGGAGGCCTCTCAGTAACGCTCGGCTACTTCTTAACGGAGAGGTGGACCTAGGGGTGGTCAGTCAGACATCTTCTGCCTCCCCCGGGGTCGCCTTTCTAACAGATCCACATTATGATGTGTGGTAATGGGGGTAGTCGATCAAGTCAAATTCTCTACAATTGTCTTCACAATTAGCAAAGAAGGTCCCTTTTTATTGGTGAATAATTCTACCTTGCGAAACATCGATGCATGTAGCCCAGGAAGTGAAAAATGGTAGCTTAACCTCACTGAAATGCTACTGATCACATGGACAAGCAGACATACTCACTCCTTCAAATAAGCTTTTATAGAATACAACTATTTTGAATTGCATCATAAAAACACAAGTTCATAGTGTGAAAAACAATATTCCAATGCGTGACACACTATAAAGGTGTCATGAAGTGTCATGTGCATTGAACAAAGAAAGGTGTCAGCATGTCACATTCAATGATAATAATGAAAAGGACAAATTCAAATTAGACACAAATTCAAAACATAAAAGCATGAAGAAAATATGTATCAATCAATCAATATTTCTTTATTCGATTATTAATTAATAATCATAAAAGTACAAGCTAAAACCTTTGACAATGCAACTTTCGCCATTATCACCGTTGTAAATGCATATACACTTATAACAAGCATTTGCAATGCAATAGGTCTCGCATTTGCTAGAGTTTAGGCTATTGGCATTGTAAATGACAATGCCTTTTATTTATCTGTTTTCAAAACCAACACATAAATAAAAGACATTCTTATTTACAATGCCAATAGCTCAAACTCTCACAAATGCAAGATCTATTGCATTGCAAATGCTTGCTTTTTTTTTTACTAAAATGGGAACAATAGTTAAACCATACACACTGTCCTCCATCCAACACAATATAAAAGTATATAACTACTCGATGTGACTAACATGAAGTGCTGCAAAACTGCAGCAAAAAACGCAATAGTGTTCTGCAAAATTCCCTTTTTGGTGCCGCAAAAGTCCCGGAGGATTCTGTGTAATAAACTATTGAAACTGTAGTACTTGCCATTTAAAAAATGACAATGTTTCTTACCTATGTTGTCTAATGTTACCGTACTTTCTCAAATTAACACATTTAATTTTTCAAACAATGCAACAATGGCCAACTATTAGATAAATATCTGGTGATGGAAGACCTAGGTGTTACATGCATAACTGATGTGTACATTCAGATGCTTTCAAATGAAGCCAGAATTTAGGACACTTCCAATAGGTGTTGACTGTTTTAAGAGTGAAAGGATCTGTTGTTAGAAGTGGATGGGTCTGATTTTGAATTGGATTGTGCCCAATCGTTGATGTGATATGCGTCTTGGGGGAGTGCTGTGTGATACACACCTCCGGGAGCACTGAGTGTTATTTGGATTAGATAAGCTGCTCAGGACTGACATTTTGGAAGAAAAACGAAATTTTCAATTTTATATTTTAATGATTTGTTTAGAGACAAGTAAGCAGTTTGCCAGTACTGACCTTATCTGTTCATCTTATCTGCTTGTTGTGTGCTGGGTTCATTTCAATGTTCCGCTGCCCCAACTTTAGCCCTGATGTGGCATCAACTTTGTGGCCCTGCCCCATTGCTCACACTAATGCGGCGCACAGGGAGTTGATGTCAGATCCAGTCACTGACTGTTTGCTTGAACTTAGCGCCAACATAGACCAAGCATTAAAAATGCAATAGGTCTCACCTTTCATTAAGTTAAAGCCATTTGCTTTGCTACACAATACCATTAGCAAGACAAATTGCGTTAACTTAATTAATCCTGGGGGTATAGTCTTTTGATTATATGTTTTCCTGTTGCAGTTCTCGTGAAACAGAGACCCCGCCTCATTCGCTGGTCTCACGTCAGGCCAGCCATTTATTGCATGACCTGTTTCAAGGCATTGGTGCCCCGCCTCATACAGGATGTGAGACCTTTCGTTCCGCACCTGTGGGAGGCATATTTCAAACACATGGCTCACCACTTACTTCTCGAACATTAAGTCTAAACATTACAAATATTTTCAAGACACATGAATATTTGGAGTGTTTTTTTGTACTAAGCATTTGCTTGGGCGCTGGCGTGGCGCAAAGCAACAAAAAGCAACGCAGGACATTGCATGTATTTACTTAGCATTATAATAGACTGCAAGAAGAATACACATGATGCAGTTTAAATATCAACCCTGCTATTTTTATTTCTGCTGCACCTCACAAAAATGCGTGACGGAAAAAGCATTTTAAAAGCTTCTTAAATCCACACAACATTCTGCTGGTGCAAATCGACCTTCGTGATTCCTCGGGAAAGGGCACATGTCGCACGGTACCAATAACATGCTATTTCCAGTTCATATCAGAAATGTCCCACAGGAAGTCAGCGGCAGACAGAGCACTATGAATGGTGGTTTTTGCGGGACTCTGCTCACTGCGCAACGCGTGAGTTAACACCCGTGGCACTTGTGTGTGTGTTTTTGGGCAGCACAGTGGCGGCATTGTTCAGGAAGCCAATAACTGCAACAACACTGCCTTTTACCATGTGTGAAAGAGCTTATGATAATGAAATTACAGTTTTCTGTTTCAACAAGGGTTTTTTGACTATATGTTTTCCTGTTTCAGTTCTCGTGAAACAGAGACCCAGCCTCATTTATTTATTTTAAAAATTTATAAAGCGCGGCGTATACCCGTGGGTGTCTTGGCGCTATAATTTTGCTGAAAATCCCAGAATAAGGTGGTATCTTCCTTCAAACGTATCGTTTCTGAGCGGATTATTGATCGAATAACCAAGTTTTTACCAGTTTTCTAAACTGAAATAACGATGGTGCCAGTTTTATTTCCTTTGGGAGCATGTTCCAGATTTTGGCTGCGGCATTGGTAAAGCTTCTGTCGCCCCATGTCACCGTCCTGGTGCGTGGCACTACCAGTAGGTGGCTATGTTCGGAGCGTAAGGATCTTTTTGGTGAGTAATATTGAAGTTTTCGTTTGAGAAAGGCTGGTCCAAGACCCTTGAGAGCTTTGTAGGTGAGACACAGGGTCTTGAATCTGATGCGATTTCTCACTATTAGCCAGTGGAGATTTCTAATCGCGTGCCTGGTGGACTGAAACTTAGGAATGCCAGCTAGTAGCCTTGCGGCCGCATTTTGTATAAGCTGGAGTTTGGCCACCACCCTTGCCTGGGCGTTTACAAACAGTCCGTTACAGTAGTCGAGTGAAGAGAGTACTAAGGAGCTCACCACTGTTTTCTTAGCACTCTCCGGGAGATAGGGCAGGATTTTTTTAATTATCTTAAGCTTGTAGAAAGCAGACGACGCAACCTGGTTGGCATGGTTGGAAAAATTAAGATTGTCGTCAAATATAATGCCTAAGTTCCTGACCTTTTTTACTGGTTCTGGAGGGGCTCCGAGGGGTGTCGGCCACCAAAGAGAGGACCACTGTGGTGATAAATTTCCAAAGATCACTACCTCGGTTTTCTCCGAGTTGAGGCGCAGGCAGTTTTCCGACATCCATTCCTTGATGGCAAGCATGCCTTCTTGGAATCTGGTGGCAACCTCCTCCCCGTTGTTCTTAATAGCGATCACCAATTGGGTGTCGTCAGCGTAGGAGGTAAGGCTCATCCGGTGGTTCTTAATCACCCTTGCTAAGTCCGACACATAGATGTTAAAGAGTGTCGGACTTAGGGATGAGCCTTGCGGGACGCCACATGGGAGGGCGAGCTGAGGGGATTGAAATGCGCCCAATGTTACTGCCTGTGTTCTGTTGGACAGGAATGATGCCAGAAGCTCTTTGGCTTTTGAGCATATGCCCATCTCCTCGACACGGTCAATCAGAACGGTATGGTTGACCGTGTCGAAGGCCGCCGAGAGATCCAGTAGGACCAGTATAGCTGTCCCTCCTTGGTCCCTAATGGCTCTGATATCATCGGCGGCCTTAATGAGGGCAGTCTCCGTCCCATGAAGTTTCCGGAATCCAAACTGCGATTCGTCCAGGAGACTGTTTTGCTCAATATATTCGGCTAGTTGGACGTTCATTGCTCTTTCCACTATTTTAGCCAAGTAGGGTAGGCTAGCAATGGGTCTGTAATTTTTGAGAATTGTTTTGTCAAGACCAGTTTTTTTCAGTAAGGGTTTCAGCAAAGTGTTTTTTAACTTATCCGGAAAGATCCCCGATTGGAACATGGCGTTACAGATGGGGGTTATGACTTTGCTCACCACATCAGTTACTGGAATAAAAATTTTAGGGGGGCAAGGATCTAAGGCTGAACCTGTTTTAACCAGTCTCATAATATCTCCTATTTCCTGTTCCGTCATATCCCTAAATCGGGAAAACGAACAGTCCATACTATTTTTTGATAATTTAGGATAAGTGCTGGTGTTCGATGGATTGACCGAGAATTCTGCATATATATCGTTTACTTTTGAGAAAAAGTAATCTGCTAAATTATTGCAGAATTCCTGAGTGTGTGGAGGATTCAGATCTACCACCTTCCCTGCCAGAGTCTTAACTACTTCAAACAGTTGTCGACTCGAATTTTTTGATTGCTCAATTTGCTGCTCGAAGTAGTCCTTTTTTACCTCCTGAATCATTTTTTTATAGATGGTGAGTTCATCTTTATACTGAGCTTTGCTTAAGTTATCATATGTTTTACGCCAGGTTCTTTCCTTATTTCTACAAATCTGTTTTTGCAGTCTAAGGGTTTTTGAATACCACGGCGCTGAAGGCACCTTTCTATTTTTTGATATAGTTTTTAGAGGAGCGTGCATGTCTATCGCCTTGCCTACCCAGTTATGGTACTGCTCCACTGCTTCGGTGGGGTCAGACTGGATATTCGGACAGGTGTTGGCCAGGGACATCTTAAAGGTTTCATCATCGATGTCCTTCCATACTCTGAATTTGTTTTGATAAAGGACCTGTTTTTCCGGTTTGGGTCGTTTGAACGGTAAATGACAGAAAATGGCATGATGATCTGTCCATGTGAGCGGCAAGATTTTATATACCTCCAGATCACTGATGTTAGAAAAAATAGCGTCCAGGGTATGTCCTGCATCATGTGTTGGGGCTTTTATGTACTGGGTTAAGCCCAGTGTGTTACAATCTCCTAGTAACGTTAGTGTGTCCGCCTCATCTGTCCTGTCCAGATGGAAATTTAAGTCTCCTAATGCCATAAAGGAATCCTCAATGGCTAAGGGTTCCAACCAGGAGGGAAAAGTGGAAAGAAATTCTGAGCGAGGTCCAGGTGGCCTGTAGATAAGCACTCCCTTAAAATTATGCGACGCGTTCAATTTAATGGCAAAGTGCAGCGCCTCGCATGCCGACGATGGTACCGGGGAGAGTCTAACTGGGAAGATGACCCGTGTGATGATAGCCAGGCCACCTCCTCTTTTTCTCCCCTGTCTGTCTTGCCTATGCACCTTATAACCTTCCGGTACAGCTACCTGAAGGTCAGGCTCGGATGTATCATCCATCCAGGTTTCAGTTATGAAAAGGATGTCTATTGCGTGATCTGTAATTAAATCAGCAATGTCTTGCCTATGCTTAGCCAGGGAGCGAGCATTAATAAGGGCGATGAATATCGTGGGATGCGTGGGGGTAGCGTCGATCCGATGTTTAACTTTGTTGTTAATGAGGGGAATAGTAGTTTTGCAGCTCCTACAGCTGATGGTGGCTTGATCTTCAAGAATCTCTGAAGTATTTAGACAACAAAGCCCGGGATTCAGCTTGCGGATTTCATCAGCGGTGTATGTAATTCTTTCGATATGGCATGACACAGGGGGTATGGCGCTAGGCGCGTGTCCGGCGCGGACGGGCGCAGACGGGCTTGCCTCTGGCGCGCTGTTCTCACATCAGGCCAGCCGTTTATTGCATGACCGGTCTCGAGGCATTGGTGCACCGCCTCATGCAGAACAGAGGATGTGAGACCCTTCGTTCCGCACCCGTGGGAGGCATATTTCAAACACATGGCTCACCACATTAAAAAAAACAAGTGGAAAAAACAAGCGCTCGCCATGACGTAGACTTTTCCCTTTTTCTGCCGTCCCACTTGGACGGCCTCGCCTGCTTTCCTTCTGAAGTAAAAGGTTTATCTTTATGGGCCCATGTGTTTGGCCCCATAAAGATAAGAAACCTTTTACCCACCCCTGCTCCTCCAGCGACACCACTGGGGCTGAGCCCAGCATAGGGTGACACGAACAATATACTGAGGTCACATAGTGAGATGGGAAGCACACTGAGGCTGAGCCCAGCAGAGGGTGACGAAAGCCACATACCGAGACCAAGCCATGCAGAGAGCAAGAGGCGAGACACGCTTAGGCCAGGCTCTACATTTACTTTGCCAGAAGTAAGGCAAAGAGGGCATCGCTTGAAGCGCAGCACAGGCCCAGGCATTTCAAGAAGTGTTCAATGTCAATAATAATTAAAAGAATACTATGTGAACCGTGGCGTCTCATGTGCAAGGAGACTGGGAGGACAAGAAAGCATGGGGGAGAGAGGAACAAACGGAGCGAGACGTGAAAGCATGGTGGGAGAGAGGCTAGGGATGGGGTGGAACAAACGGAGTGGGAAGTTTACGGGTGGGCACAGACAGTGTAACACGAGCAGCGTGCCCATGCACTCTGCAATAGAAAACAAGGAAGTAGTCCCTAAATCAAAAGATAACAGCACAGCCACGTAACTAAACTGTAGTTGGTCGGTGCTGCTTCCTACAAAAACGGAAGTGACGTATCGGATCGCCAGCCAACAATAAGCGAAATAAGAAGTCAATGCCAGAGTTAACCAATGGCAAGCGGCAGGAGAAATTACCCTTGATATTCTATTTACTACAGGTCTTGCAACAGCGCATGCGCTGTCTAGGCTCGACCTAAAAAAGGAAAAAATGTAATCTAACATTATCTTTTAAAAACTACGATATGCAAGTAGCATCATGCTTTGGTAAAAACAGTTAGAGATGTATAGCAGCATTCGTTTTTAAGGAACATTTTATAAAAGACACCACAGCTAAATTAACAGTTGGGTCTAATAATCCTTTTAAGTGCAAAAAAACGGGTCTAAATTGATGAAAACCTCTAGACTTTAAATTAGGAGACAAATATATTTTTCACTGGAAGTAAAATGTTGGACAGAATACTACCAGATGGACCAGGATTTGTAGGGAAGTTCTGTCACATGGGCATTCTAAAATTGCATTGCTATCGTATTGCCAGGAGGTAAGCAGAGACAACACCGTATTGAGCCCAGTTGAAACCCTGTGAGCAGGGATCTCTCCCACAGATTTTTAAGCAAGATAAGATAAGGCTCCAGACCTGGGCTTGTTTGCATTATCTTGCAAGCTCTCATTATCATTCTTTCCAGGGCCCTCGATTCCCTCATTTCTATGATTAGTTTAAATTATTTCTCCTTTATCCTCTTCCCATCTGTTTTGACAATAGACTGAGGAGCATAATACAATTCTGGATGCTCCAATTCAGTAGCCAAGTTGTTTATGTATGCCAGCCACGGTATCTTATGCCCCAGGTCACAGCCAAGACAATCCTGAATTACTTCTCTATTAAAAGCAGTGTGGTCCCCACCCCAAACAGAGATCCATAGAAGTAATGGGGCTATTCTTACAGCGTCTTCCACTAACCCCAAGCCAAATTCATCACGAATAAAGGTGTTAGGGCTTGCGGGACAACCCCAAGTAGTTTCCGACAAAATAGATTCTCTCCCATTTGCATTTTTAAACAGTTACGATAACCCCAGATGGCTGCACCATATGTAAGTACTGGCAGACATTTCATCCCAAGAATCTGGAGGAGAGGAACTATGGGTTTATTGCCTATTAGGGCAGAACATTTAACAAGCTTTATCAAAACGTTGACCTCTGACAGCCATACTTGGGGTCCTGTTACTATATATTGGTTGAAAGTGACTCCGAAGTATGGAAAACAATGAATCCTCGAGATTACGCAACCCTTAATACATAAGGGCCTAACCTTAGAGGTGATCTTCCCACAGATCATTGTTTAGGTTTTAGAGATAATAATGTCTAAATCAAGGTCATTCATAACATTTACAAGCATGTCCACCAAGCTCCTTAGGCCATTGGCTGTGCAGGATGATAAAATTGCATCATCTGCAAACAGCAGAGAAGGGACGAAAGCATAATTTACCCTAGGCATGTCCTTAATGTTTTCTATCAGAAACGTATTCAGGCCATTTATATTTAGTAATAATAAGAGGGGAACCAAAACACAGCCCTGCCTCACTTCTCTTGGGAGGTTAAAGGAGTCTGTACATTCCCTCTTCTAGCCAAACATAACAGTTGCAGCTATCTCTGAGTGCATGGCTCATACAAAATCCAGTAGGGTTTTTGGCAATCCCATGTCAGCTAGTGTAGACCACAGCTTTGATCTATTGACTCGATTAAAGGCACTGCTTAGGTCCACAAAAGCTAGATGGGTGGTGCCCTTCTTTGCCACCACATATTTGCCTATAATCAACTCTAGATTTAGGCATTGCTCCATAGTTCCCTTCCCCTCCCTAAAGCCGTATTGAACCAGACTTAAAATATTACTAGTTTAGGCCCTTTCTTTCAATCTTCCCGCAATGACTCGGCCAGCCACCTTTAGAATTTAATTTAACAGAGAGATTGGCCTTTAGCAGCTAGGATTCTGGCAGTCTAGTTTTTCTAAAACAAGCACAATTTTGGCACACTTCCAATCCTTTGGTATTTCGCTACCTGCAGCTGCATTAAGGATGTTAGTTATCAATAGGGCCCAAAATGAGATATATTGTTTGTATAAATCAACTGGGATTCTATCGGGGCCAGAAGCCTTATTGGCTGGGCTGATCCTAATCGCCTCACTTACTTCCTCTAATTAAAATGTCAAGGGAATGGGAAACTCAATTAAATCCTCACCACCTCCATTATGTCGACTTATGTCTCCTGAATAAATGTTAGAAAAACGTTGTAACCACTGTTCCGGTGAGATATTATTACTTATATCATCGTTGATGAGTAGGGGCAAGTCCTTACCCTTAACTATTTGCCTAAAGCCCCTAGAGTCCCTCTTGGCAAAGGCAGTCATTAATCCGTTCCATGACTCTTCCTTAAGTTTTTCCTTCCTGCTGAATGGCCATCTTGTACCTTGTTCTTGCCCGTATAACATCTGGTTTACTTATTGGTCTAGTGTTAAGGGTCTCCCTTAGCCTCTTATTTGCTAGCCTACATTCTATGTCAAACCACCCAGATTTAGTTTGCTTTACTGGGGCGGAGAGGCTCTTGATGATCTCTGGAATGGATTTAGTGAGGCTTCCAAGACCTCATCTGGAGGAGGATCAATCCTAAGCAATGGGTTCATAAGCAGATCCATATTAGCAACAACTAGGGACTTAAAAAACTCGGGAGTCTGTGTAATACGCCACCTAATTCTGTGCCCCTTGTCTTCAGTTTCCAACCCAATTAAACTTGGGTTGCTATTTCTTGCTGCACCTGAGGGTATTGATAGATCAAACACTATGGGCTTGTGATCACTATAACTGGTAGATATCATATCACCTGAGCTAACTCGTTCTCCAATTGACCTTGTTAAAAAAAATATAGTCAATGGTTGTTCCCTTGCCCCCCCTATAAAGGTCGGTTTGCCACTAAAGTCTTGTTCTATTAGCAAACCTAAGTCTATGAGATCAGTGATACCTAAAGCTCTCATCAACTGTTTGCCTCTGTCACCTACACCAGCTTAGTGGCTATATTGCACTTACGTCACAAAGGGATTTTCATCTAAATGAAGTTGGCCTATCTTGGCATTAAAATCCCCCCTTATACCAGGTTAAAGCTCTGCAACGCCTTTTTTTTTTTAATTCTTTTTTTATTGGATTTGTGTAGCAGAATAAACAAAAAAAGGAAAATTTCATGATAAACTTACAAATACATGTCTTCCAATAGTTCATTCAATAGCTTATATACATTTTCTAATCAACAAAAACATTAAACAACGCTAAATTAATTAAGTCCTGTTAGTTCTCCAATTAGTTACCGGGGCCCATATCCGTTCACCCATGACTCGTTTCCTAATACCTTTAGATTTGTATAAACATGCTTTAATATTATGGATCCCCAACAATCTAGTAAGCCACATTTGAAAAGATGGTGGATTTACATCTTTCCAACCAGCAGAAATCAATATACGAAGAACTGCAACAAAAATAAACATCAAAGCAACTACATCTTCCCCTAATTTTAAATTTGCATCTACACCAAAAATCATCAATGTCGGGGATAATAGGATGTTGTGGCCTGTTAAGCTTTCCCAGAATCTCCCTATCTCATTTTTAATGGTCTCAAGACATATACAGGAGAAAAACATATGCAGTAGGTCCGCTCGGTCCTCATTACAACGGGGGCATTTATCATTTTCAGTCAATCCCCAAGCATATAGTTTTGATGGCGTATGATATAAATTAAAAACTGTTCTATAATGTTGTGCACGTAGGTTAGATGCTCTTAATACCCGTTTATTCATTACCAGAGCAAGGTCTAGATCTGCCTCTGGGTCGTTTAATTTGGAAGACCAGTTAGTTTCCATCTTTTCAATATCGTCAGGAACGATTTCCAATAAACAGCTATAAATAGTTTGATCTTATTTCTATCCCTTTCTAGAATTTTGATCAATGGAAGTTCCTGAGAGGTAAAAGCTCTTGGTCTTAAAGATTGTATAGTACGAGCTAATTGGCCATATAGAAGCCAATGACTCCTAGGAATGCCATATTTATTCTGGAGTACCTCAAATCCCAGAACCTTGCCTTCTTCCATAATATCTCCCAAGGTAAAAATTCCCATTCTTTCCCACATCATAAAGTTCCTATCGCCTTTCAGCTGAAAGAAGATACTAGAATTACGTAACAGTAGGTGAGGGTTAATTCTTGAAACATGAAAAATTTTTAGAACAGTATTCCATGTCTGCCACAAGCTAAACAGAGTTTTTAATCGAGTTTTTTTGTAAAATTTCCGTGCTAATTCCCTCCGAAGCAGCCCTGGCGCTCTATCACCCATAAGCATTCTAAAGATTGGGATAGGATTTTCTTCTGACAAGGATCCAGTTCTTACCTCAGCTTTTGACTGCACTAAAATATGCATTTGAAGCAAAAGGCATGACCAATGATATAGCCGCAAATTCGGTAAAGCCATACCCCCCCTATCTTGCGAAAGGGACATATAGTTTTTGGATCGCCTTATCCTGCCATATTGCCATATAAATCTTATAAATGTGGACTCCAGATTTTTCAGGATTTTTTCTTCAATTAGTAATGGGATTGCTCTAAATAAGTACAGCACTCGAGGAAACATTAACATTTTAAGAGCATTAACCCTCCCTATCAGAGAAAGGTGAAGCACATCAATTCTCCTTAATTCCTTATCAATAGCATTTATTAAGGGGATATCATTCTCCTCAACTATTTTTTCCACTGAGGCATGAATCTTAACACCCAAATAAGTTGCGGATTCTACAAATCTATAATCAGGCCTGGTTATGTTTTTGGAACAGATAATCTGGGTCTTTGTATCATTTAGCTGATATCCAGAATTTGAACCAAAATCTTTTGCCACCTTGATCAGGATAGGTAGAGCCTGTTGCGGATTGGTAGTAATCACAGCTAAGTCATCCGCATACGCCAGGATTTTATTAGAGTACCCATTATGTACAACTGGTTCAATTCCTGGATTGGCTAAAATCTCCTGAATTAGCGGGTCAATGTACAAGGCGAAGAGAATCGGGGAGCAGGGGCAGCCCTGCCGCGTCCCTCTCTTGATGTTTATTATCCCTGATTTCTCACCATTTACCATCACTCTAGCTCTTGGTTCTACATACATTGCCCGAAGGGCTTCGATAATTTTTGGACCAAAGCCTCTACCAGCCAATATATCCCATAGAAAGCTCCAAGTAACACGGTCAAAAGCTTTCTCTGCATCGAGCAGGATCATTGCCATCTCTCTTCCCGCTGCAGCCCGAGCATCAAATAGACTAATGGCTCTAATTACATGGTCCGTCGTTCCACGACCCGGAACAAAACCGTGTTGCCACGGAGAGACAAGACTACCAATGATCCCACTCAACCGATTAGCTAAAATTTTTAAATATAATTGAGTATCTGAATTTATTAATGTAATGGCCCGATAAGAACCCGGACTGGTCGCTGGTTTCCCTTTTTTATGGAAATTATAATAGTCGTTTCTCTCCAAGACATTGGAACTGCGCCAGAGTAAAAAATCGCATTAAATAGATCCAGTAGTAGAGGAGAGATCTCATCTTCTATAGTTTTAAAGACTTCCAAAGGTATACCATCTGGTCCGGAAGCCTTCCCAGAGCTTAGCCCCCGAAGTGCAGCAAGAACCTCGTTCATTGTAATATCTTTATCTAAGTCCTCCTTGCATATTCTGTCTAATTTGGGGCCTCTGTCACAAATTTCTCCACCTTCATTGCTTCCAAGTTTTTCAAATTCATACAGCCTTTGATAAACGTTTTCAAATACTCTACGAATATCCTTCTCTTCCGAATACTCTATGCCTGCTTCTTCAATTTGAGTAATAATCGTCTTTGTCTTCGCTTGCCTTAGTCGGAGGGCTAGAGCCTTACCTGCCTGTTCTCCAGTCTCATATCTCTTAGCTCTTGAAGATTGAAACTCCCTGATTGTCTTCTGTGTTATTTCTTTCTGTAAGTCAGCTTTCACAACCATTAAAGCTTTTAAGCTCTCTGCGCTGTCTCTCCCCATCATAATGTCCTTCACATATTGTTCCTCTGCGCTCCCTACTTTCAGCATTAAGTTATCAACTTGTTCTCAATCTTTTTTCCTAAGTCTTGCAGAGCAACTTATTGTTTCTCCTCTTAGAGCAGCCTTAAATGTATCCCACACTATATTCCGGGAAGCACTATATCTATTATTATCAAAGAACTCTGTTACCCATTTTTTAAGATGTTCAGTAAATCTTTTATCCATTAATAATTTTTTTTCAAAAGACCATGGATTTCTTTTTCCTTTCAAGCTGCTCACCTCATATGTTATTAATAGTGGATTGTGGTCCGAGATTACCTTTGGGAGTTTCGTGATATTTACTTTTGACAATTCTGAAGAAGAAATAAGGACATAATCTAATTTTGTATGTTTCTGGGCTGGATTGGAAAAGTATGTGTACCCCGAATGTTGTGGTTGTTTAACTAGCCATATATCCTGTAGTCCATGAGAATTTATAAGAGCATCAACTGAGCGATAAACCTTAGGTTTCCGTCCAGTATATGGTTTTAAGGTCCCCCAATCTGCCGAGATATTAAAATCGGCGGCAACTATTAACGGCTTGTGATCACTATAACTGGTAGATATCATATCACCTGAGCTAACTCGTTCTCCAATTGACCTTGTTAAAAAAAATATAGTCAATGGTCGTTCCCTTGCCCCCCTATAAAGGTCGGTTTGCCACTAAAGTCTTGTTCTATTAGCAAACCTAAGTCTATAAGATCAGTGAGACCTAAAGCTCTCATCAACTGTTTGCCTCTGTCACCTACACCAGCTTAGTGGCTATATTGCACTTACGTCACAAAGGGATTTTTATCTAAATGAGTTGGCCTATCTTGGCATTAAAATCCCCCCTTATACCAGGTTAAAGCTCTGCAACCCCTGAAGGGGCCTAGTTTCTAAAGTGTGCAATACCTTGAATAAGGCAGAGATTTGGCAGCCCAATATGTGTCAACATAAAACACAGTTGCTACTTTGCAATCCAAATATCTTCTGTTTAAAAACGTGCAGTATATAGCTCATTATGGTCAGACAGACACTTAAAGATGGGAGGGATTTTAAATAATACACAGCTGTCGTATAGTCTCTAATATTAACATCCTTTAAATGTGGAAATAAAACAATGTTCCTCAAAATACAGAAAAGGTTACAAAATACCATTAAGTGCAACTTCGATTGTGCAGGCAAGTTATCTTATGGACACGGAACGAGAGTCATAGGGTGTCTAACAGGATCAGGAAAGGCCACCATGTAATGCAAGGTACTAAGTCTCAGCCTGGTTAACAGGACCGGCTGATAATTATTACATATCCATGTAACATATGGTTCCATAACGGGTCCAGAATTCAAGGGGCCGAACAGGTGCACCAAGCTTTTAACCATTTCAGTGCGATCTCTGTTACACCTAGTCCAGCTCCAAAAACGATCTTAAATAGTCTGATCAACAGCTGAAGAAGGGGGTCTTAGGACTACTATAAAGTCAGGAAAACCCAGAAAATTACTCATGTTTTTAATATACATACTCACTCATCCGCACACAGAGAAGTAGGAAATGGAAAGAGATGCACAGTCCAAGAGTATAGGCACTGATATGCTTAAGCACAATGATAAAATGCATGTTTTTATGTGGCCAGGCAGAGGCCACACAGTATGCTCACTACTCCAATTTTCAGAATATTTTATGCAGAATGTAAAGTTACCAGCTGCACCTATAACAACCATTTCGGACCTTATAAGTGTTTAGTTATCCAGCACAATATCCTTGGTGCAACAACATCAAGTGTTGCATGGCTATACATTTATAAGGTCCCAAAGGCGAGACCTATTGACTATGCCAATGCTTGTTTTGAGTGAGTGGCTCGTGCAGGTATGCCACTGTGGGGTGGAGATGCTGCGAGTGCTTTTACAGGAGCCCCTGTGACATTGCGCCTCTTCAAAATGTATCTTGGGTCTAGTGTAATACTTCTAGCCCCTATTCCCTTCTTCTTGCACCCAATGCATCCTTAAATGTTCCATGTACAGCCGGGGTTGACACTCCTATTAACCCTGCCCTCAAGTGACACTTTACCTGTCACAGGTGGTGGTGGTGGTGGTGGTGGATGTGGTGGTGGTGGAGGTGGTGGACGTAGTGGTGGACGCAGTGGTGGTGGTGGATGTGGTGGTGGTGCACGTGGTGGTGGATGTGGTGGTGGTGCATGTGGTGGTGTACGTCGTGGTGGATGTGGTGTGGTGGTGAATGTGATGGTGGACGTGGTGGTGGACATGGTGGTGGTGGACGTGGTGGTGGACATGGTGGTGGACATGGTGGTGGTGGACGTGATGGTGGATGTGGTGGTGGATGTGGTAGTGGACGTGGTGGTGGTGGTGGAAGTGGTGATGGTGTGGGACGTGGTGGTGGACGTGGTGGTGGGCATGGTGGTGGACGTGGTGGTGGTGGATGTGGTGGTGGTGGACGTGGTAGTGGTGGACATGGTGGTGGTGGACATGGTGGTGGTGGACATGGTGGTGGTGGACGTGGTGGTGGACGTGGTTGTGGATGTGATGGAAGTGGTGGAGATGGTGGTGGAGGACGTGGTGGCAGTGGACATGGTGGTGGATGTGGTGGTGGATGCAGTGGTGGTGGACGTAGTGATGGTGGACGTGGTGGGGGTGGACATGGTGGTAGTGGACGTGGTGGTGGTGGATGTGGTGGTGGACGTAGTGGTGGACGTGGTGGTGGATGTGGTGGCGGTGATGGACATGGTGGTGGTAGACATAGTGGTGGTGGAGGTGGACGTGGTTGTGGTGGACGTGGTGGTGATGGTGGCTGTGGTGGACGTGGTGGTGGATGTGGTGGTGGTGGTGGTGGATGTGGTGGTGGTGAACATGGTGGACGTGGTGGTGGACGTGGTAGTAGTGGTGGTGGACTGGGTGGTGGTGTTGACGGTGGACATGGTGGTGTTGGACATGGTGGTGGTGTACGTGGTGGTGGTGGTGGATGTGGTGGTGGACATGGTGGTGGATGTGGTGGTGGTGGACGTGGTGGTGGTGGCCGTGGTGGATGTGGTGGTGCTGGTGGACATGGTAGTGGTGAATGTGGTGGTGGATATGGTGGTAGTGGTGGATGTGGTGGTGGATGGGGTGTACGTGGTGGTGGTGGACGTGGCGGTGGTGTACGTGGTGGTGGAGGACATGGTGGTGGATGTGGTGGTGGTGGACGTGGTGGTAGTGGTGGATGGGGTTGTGGTGGACGTGGTGGTGGTGGACGGGTTGGGGGACGTGGGTATAGATGTGGTGGTGGTTTACGTGGTGGTGGACATGGTGGTGGACGTGGTGGTGGTGGATGTGGTGGACATGGTAGTGTTGGATGTGGTGGTGGTGGACGTGGAGGTGGTGGTGGATGAGGTGGTGGTGGACGTGGTGGTGGTGCTGGTGGTGGACGTGGTGGTGGACATGGATGTTGTGGAGGTGGTGGTGGATGTGGTGGTGGACATGGTGGTGCTGTACGTGGTGGTGGATGTGGTGGTGGATGTGGTGGTGGACGTGGTAGTGGTATGGGACTTGGTGGTGGTGGACGTGGTGGGGTGGTAGACGTGGTGGTGGTGGATGTTGTGGTGGTGGATGTGGTGGTGGTGGACATGGTGGTGGACGTTGTGGTGTTGGTGGACGTGGTGGTGATGGACATGGTGGTGGTGGACGTGGGGGTGTTGATGGTGGATGTGGTGGATGTGGATGTGGAGTTGGTGGACGTGGTGGTGCTGGTGGTGGACATTGTGGTGGTGGTGGACGTGGTGGTGATAGACGTGGTGGTGATGGACGTGGTGGTGGTGATGGATGTGGTGGTGTTGGTGGTGGATGTGGTGGTGGATGTGGTAGTTGTGGTAGACATGGTGGACATGGTGGTGCTGGTGGTGGAGGTGGACGTTGTGGTGGTGGTGGACGTGGTGGTGGATGTGGTGGACATGGTGGTCATGGACGTGGTGGTGCTGGTGGTGGACATGGTGGACGTGGTGGTGGTGGACGTGGTAGTGGATGTAGATGTGGTGGACGTGGTGGTGGACATGGTGGTGATGCACGTGGTGGTGGATGTGGTGGACGTGGTGGTGGTGCTGGTGGTGGACGTGGTGGTGGTGGTGGACGTGGATGTTGTGGAGGTGGTGGTGGATGTGGTGGTGGACATGGTGGTGCTGTACATGGTGGTGGATGTGGTGGTGGACATGGTATTGGTGGGGGATGTTGTGGTGATGGACGTGGTGGTGGATGTGGTGGTGGTGTTGATGGTGGACTTGGTGGACGTGGTGGGGTGGTAGACATGGTGGTGGTGGATGTGGTGGTGGTGGACGTGGACGTGGTGGTGGACATAGTGGTGGTGGGGGTGGACATGGTGGTAGTGGACGAGGTGGTGGTGGATGTGGTGGTGGACGTCCACCACCACACCACCATGTCCATTGACAAAGAGAGAGAACAAAGTTGGGGCCATCACACAGCCCTGGCGAACCCCCCTGTTCACAACCACCCTCTGTGTCACCTGTCCCTGGTCCCCCCATCTGATTTTGGCATAGTTCCCCTCATGAAGTTTCTTAATAAAATCAAGAAGAAAAATGGGGAGACTCAAATCTTGCAGAACCTGCCTAAGTTTATTGCGGGGCACCAGGTCGAAGGCGGTCTTTAGGTCTATAAAGGCCAGATATAAACTGCCTCTCCCGATGGTCACGATTTTTCAGTAAACCGAAAAAAATCTAAATACTTGGTCCATCGTGCCCACCTTCTGCCTGAAGCCCGCTTGGAAGTGTGAGAGAATATTCCCTTCTTCCATCCATGATCCTATCCTAGAGACGATGACCCTGCCAACTACTTTCTGAATTACATCGATTAAAGTAATCGGCCTATAGTTGGCAGGGTACTCTCTCGCACCCTGCTTATTTATCGTTACTACCTCAGCTCCCTCCCACGAATCGGGGGTGGGGTGGCCCCTTGAAATCAGATTCATTAGTAGGGAGATGAAGTTGGCCCAGAGCATAGGATCATATAAGAGTAAATCCCCTGGTAGGCCATCGGGGCCCGCAGCCTTTCCCGGAGCTATGTTCTTAATGGCCAAATGTACCTCTTTGATTAAAAAGGGTTCAGCTGGAACAGGGTGCTCTGGTCCAGAGATTTCATGGCTACTTAGTGGGGATTGAGATTCTCCCACGCCACAGTACAGATTGAGAAGGGGGTGTACCATTGCAGTTCTGTAATGTGGTTTGGGATTGGGTCTGCTCCCCTTCTATTGGCCTTATTGATTAGCTTCCAAAATGAAGTTGGATCTTTCATCTGGGAAGCAGATTTGAGCTCCTGCCAATGCTGTTCCTCCCAGTCACGTTTCGCTAGGGCTATGGCTCTTGAGTACTCCTTTCTGGCTAATCTTACCAATATCAGATCTTTCTTCCGCAGAGCTATAGTTAGGGCCTTCCTCTTTTCTCTGCACACGGCCGTGTACCAATCCGGGATGGACAATTTCTTTTGAAGGCCTGCTATATTCCAGGAGAGGAGCTGGATCACCCTTGGGTTTGCATCTGCCGTCACTACAGTACCTGGGTATCCCATCGGTCCCCCCTCCTCGCCACAAGTCCTTGATACAGTGTTATTTGCACACAGGGTACACCCTTGCTCTTCCCTATCCTGTGGTTCTAATGAGAGATGCAGATGGTGGGCCTCATCTAGTCAATCTACTCTATTTAGACCAGATTCGCCCCGTTCCCTGTCTGTGGACCAGAGTGGTAAACGTCTAATTTGGATGTCAGAATGCTTGGGGGGGAGGTGCGGTACTCAAGGCTTAATAAGTTCTCTGCAATTACTGGGTTGGTTAACTGCAGCTCAATGCAGTCTGTCAGGGAGCTGTACAAGGAGATCGTTTTTACCCTCACCATATCCTCCCTGATGATTGACCTGCAGCCCCTCACATGACGTAGCCAATTAATTGATTTATTGTGAATAGACTCACTACTTTCCTGGCCAAGTTTATTACTATATTCGGGGACCTTGGTCATATAGACTATTATCGATGGATTTCTTGAGGGAGTACTATTCCTTAGCATACCAGGGCCATCCCTCCCACTCTGTCTTTCTCTAACTAGAGGGGGGCTATGTTGCTAAGATGTGGGCCCAAGGGCTTGGCTCTGTCACCCCGAATTTTCGTAATTTCTGCATAAGATCTAATGGGGCCTGATGAAGTGGACGAGCCAAGTGGCCCTTGAGCTATAATCCCCGTCACCATTGATGGCCCCCCTCCTTCCATCGGTTTGGTAGGTGGCGATGCCCTGGTTGCTATACATGCTTTGGTAGATGTTGGGAGCTGAGCATGGGCATCTGTGACCCAAGACAAGTCCACTTTCCGTATTAATTCCTCCATCATCGTTCTTACAGAAGCCAACTCCCTTTCAAGGTTTTCGACTTTCTGCAATAACTCCTTGTTTAAATGGGCACACTTAGCACACACCAAGGGATCATCATTAGGGGCTCTGATTCCTTGTTTCCATACACTGCATCTGTTGCTATAGCCCCTGTCATCCTTTCTAAAGCAGCAAATCTGTTTGAGCATGTAATACCTCTCTCCGTTTGGCCACCACGAGAGACCAATTGATTGGAATGTTCTGCTACCATATTAGGGGCTTCCATCAGAACAGATACCTCTGCAGGCCCTTCTAGTGAGCAATGAACTTCACAAATGGGAAGATTTGATGGTGTTTTCTTATTAAAAATAGCGGGAATCACCCTTTTCCGAGATTGCATTAAGACCTCGGCGAGGGGATCAGTATTCTCCACGGTATTACTACTAGTATTCCCAGCTAAAACATCTTCACACTCGTTAACAATGGCTTTGATTCTTGTAAGCACGCAATTGGTAGCTGCGTGCGCCACCTTTTTTGCCTTTTTCCCTTTTTTAGCTAATAGGATTGGCGCTCCCCCCTCCATAGTTTTCCTTTTACCCATTTTGTTACTACACTTATAGCATCAAACAGATCTTTCACGGTTTATAACCCACAAATATCACCGTCACAGGGGTTGTCCAATTGGTGCTTCAATGTTCCCTTTCAAAAACCCGCAAGCCCCGTCAGCGGCCAAACAGTACCTTATGTCCTTATGTGTCGTGAACCCGATGTTAGAGAGGGGGCCCTGCCCTGCCTCTTCCTGTCGATGACGGGCGAAGACAGGCCCGCCTGGCACGCACCCGCACGCGTTACGCGAAGCGGTAGGCGTAGACAATTAAGTACAGGCAGGTGAAGGGGCGGGAAGAGGCACACAGCTGAAGGCTTTCACGGGGATGCTGGTCCTCGCAGTCCCGTCACGAGAGAAAACACCCAGGGCACCAAAGTCCACAAAGACTGCTGCGAGCAGATCCCGCGGAGCGGGGGGTGCGAGCAGTTTATCTGCTTGCCGGTGAAGGGGCAGGAAGAGGTACACAGCTGAAGGCTTTCACGGGGCTGCTGGTCCTCGCAGTCCCGTCACGAGAGGAAACACCCAGGGCACCAAAGTCCACAAAGACTGCTGAGAGCAGCTCCCGCGGAGCGGTGGCCGCAAGCAGTTTATCTGTTTGACGGTGAAGGGGCGGGAAGAGGCACACAGCTGAAGGCTTTCATGGGGCTGCTGGTCCTCGCAGTCCCGTCACAAGAGGAAACACCCAGGGCACCAAAGTCCACAAAGACTGCTGCGAGCGGCTCCCGCGGAGCGGGGGCCGTGAGCAGTTTATCTGCTTGCTGGTGAAGGGGCGGGAAGAGGCACAATGCTGAAGGCTTTCACGGGGCTGCTGGTCCTTGCAGTCCCGTCACGAGAGGAAACACCCAGGGCACCAAAGTCCACAAAGACTGCTGCGAGTGGCACCGGCAGAAGGCAAAATAAAATTTTGCGCATGTCACGAAAGGCGCACACACTGATGTGGAGCGAGTCGAGAAAGGTGCGCACACTGATATCATGTGTAATCCCCAAGAAACGTCGTACTTTCGCCCAAAAAAGTCCCAAAAAAAAAGTGCCTAGTGTCACGCCGCCAGTGAAGCCTCCAGTCTGCACTTCACATCTTCTGTCCCTTCGGGTGCACATCGGAATCGTATCGATTCCAAAAGGCCCTCGCCAGGCGTGGCCTAAATCTACTGTCTTAGAGAAAAAATGTGTATCATAATATACTAGTGTGAGTAACACAAGACACTCGCTCGAGCAATAAAACCAGGAGCCAAATTAGCTACTCAAAAATGGCTGCTCTGCTCACAGAATTACAGTGATCGAATTTGATCACAGCAGATTGGCAAATGGATCAGTGAGATATGCAAATCATCAACAAAGGCCAGAGATATCGGAGAACCGGATAGAAAAAGACTGCTCAGACAAAACGAAAATCTGGTTATCAGCCAAGATTCATTATGTTTGTGACGAATTATGGCTATATTTTGTATCTTTACAGCCAAGATCAGACCAAGCACGCCTGCAGTTTTATTTATATGTGCACATGCACCTTGAGAAACGTCAAGAATGACCTATGAAATTGGCTGCTTGTGGATTGAGTTGGGAGTCGAGGGGAAATCCAAGTTTAAGTTACCATTTTAAGCCGTTTTGTTTTATGATTTCAGAACCTCGCGTCATGTTCAGATTGTCGTTTTTTCGTATATGAGCCAGAAAGTGTTATACATTTTAAAAAACTGTGCCCAGGACTTCCACTGGAAAACTCCTGGATCACTTATGAATGGGTACTTGAACGCCGTGCATGCTACTATTTTCCCCGATGTCAGTACACCCCCACTTACTCATTCTGTCACACAAGCAGTAGCGGCTGCTCAGAATCGGCAGCGGTAGGGAAATGAGGGGGGAGGAAGGGGGATACAAAAATAAGGACAAAAAATATATATATATATATATATATATATATTAAACTTTACTTACCTGCCGCTTCGGTCGCCCCATTGCTCCTCTCCCAATCCTTAACTCCAGAGCTGGTGCACACTGTTCAGGCTCCCAGATGCAGCTCTTATGTTGGGAATACTGTTCCCATCATGAGAGCAGTGCCAGGATTGGTCTAAGCGGCCAGGTTGGCCGCTCGGATAGTGCCTAGGAGCATGTGGCTTTTCTCCACCCAGCTGTACCGCACAGTAGGCTGGAGAAGAACAAGTTACTTACCTTCGGTAACACTTTTTCTGGTGGATACAGTATCTGCCTGTGGATTCCTCACCTTGTAAAAATATTTCCCCTTGTGTCAGCAACATTCGGAAATTCTTTTTGTAGCTTTGCGCCGACGTGGACGACGTCACAGAGGCACGACACCGCGCGCGACTCCGCTGACGTCACCGACTCCATAATAAGCCCACGCCGGCGTGATGACATCAGTTCCGCCCTTTTTTCCGTGCCTTCGAGGCACACGGACGGACCGACATCAGTAGATATATACACAGTATACAAATGTCAAGATGACACACATAGTGTGAAACAAATGCAGAAAAGCAATTGAAATAAAACTTTTCCTTCAACAATAAAAACACATTAACATCACAGCAACTCAGGTATAGAAGAGTGGACAACGGGGAGGTGGGTGGGTCAGTGAGGAATCCACAGGCAGATACTGTATCCACCAGAAAAAGCGTTACCAAAGGTAAGTAACTTGTTCTTCTGATGGATACATCTGCCAGTGGATTCCTCACCTTGTGAATAGATTCCCACAGCAGTCCCCACTCCCGAAGGAGGGTGGCCACTCCTCTATAACAGAAAGTCCTGAAGGACAGAATGCGCAAAATGGCCGTCCCTCCTCAGCTCGGTATCCAAGCAGTAATGCTTCGCGAAAGTTTGGAGGGAGGCCCAAGTTGCCGCTCTACAAATGTCCTCAACAGGTACACCCCTAGACAAAGCAGATTTTGAAGACTTTGCTCTAGTAGAGTGGGCTCTTATACCCTCTGGAGAATCCTTACCAGCCAGGGCGTAGCAGATCTTGATGCACAGTATTATCCATCTCGAAAATGTGCGCTTGTGCACAGCTCTTCCTTTTCTGCAGCCAGCAAATCCAACAAACAGCTGGTCATCCACTCGATAGTCCTTTGTCCTATCAAGATAAAAGCTCACCGCCCTCTTAGGGTCCAGACGGTGAAGCCGCTCCTCCTCCTTGGAAGGGTGAGGGGGAGGATAGAAGGTAGGAAGGGTAATAGACTGTCCTAGATGGAATGGAGTTACCACCTTAGGCAGAAAAGCAGCCCTGGTCCTAAGAACCATTCGTTCAGCATGAATGGTCAAGAATGGGGGCTTTGAACTAAGAGCTTGAAGCTCACTTACCCTCCGAGGTAATTGCAACTAGGAAAACCGTCTTAAAAGACAACAACCTCAAGGGACAATTATGTAAAGGTTCGAAAGTGGAACCCATTAGAAAAGTAAGCACCAGATTCAAGTCCCATTGAGGCACAATAAAAGGAGTAGGAGGAAATGTATTTGTAAGGCCCTTTAGAAACCTCAAAACAATAGGATATTTAAATAAGGACGGCTGATCCGGCAGGCAGAGAAATGCCGACAAAGCCGAAAGATAACCTTTAACTGTAGCCACAGCAAACCCTTCGGCGCGCTAAAGAAAGAGCAAATAGAAGTATATCTGACAAACAAACCCTCAAAGGGTCAATGGACTTCTCCCCACACCAAGTCACAAATTTAGACCATCTGTATGAATAGATTGACTTGGTAGAGTCACGCCTGGCCGATAGAATGACATCCACCACTTCATGTGGGAGAGAAAAGGAATTCAGGTTGCCCCGTTCAATCTCCAGGCATGAAGGTGTAAGGTCTGGAGGTGGGGGTGTAGAACCTGCCCCTCCATCTGAGAGAGGAGATCTGCCCTGAGAGGGAGACGGAGCGGCGGGCACGAGGAGAGGTGGAGAAGATCTGTGTACCACACCCTTCTTGCCCAATCTGGGGCGATCAATATTACTTCGGCCCTGTCTTGGAGAATCTTCCTCAGAACCCTAGGAATCAAGGGTATGGGAGGAAATGCGTAAAGGAGTTGCGAGTCCCAACTCAACTGAAATGCGTCCCCCAAGGCTCCCTGCATCGGAAACTGGAGGCTGCAGAATGACGGGCAGTGAGCATTCTTGTGAGTGGCGAACAGGTCCACCGGAGAAGTCCCCCACGTCCGAAAGACGTGACAAACTACCTCTGGATGAAGCCTCCACTCGTGGTCGGCTGAGAACTGCCGACTGAGACTGTCTGTACGCACGTTCAGAACTCCGGCCAGATGATTTGCCATCAGACAAATCTGATGATCCTGAACCCAGGACCAGAGACGCAGAGCCTCTCTGCAGAGACACTGCGACCCTACTCCTCCCTGCTTGTTGACATACCACATCGCGGTGGTGTTGTCCGTCAGGACAACACCGACCGCCCGCGTAGAAAAGGGAGGAAGGCCTTGAGCGCCAGAAGTATCACCCGCAATTCCAGAAGGTTGATGTGAAGCAACCTTTCCTCTGGAGACCATAGACCCTTGATCTCCAGATCCCCCAGATGAGCACCCCACCCTAGAGTGGATGCATTCGTTATCACTGTGGCCACCGCTGGAGTAAGTTGGAAAGGCTTTCCTTGAGACAGATTGCCCTCCACACTCCACCAAGACAGATCTGCTGCAGTTTCTCTGGAGATCCTGATGGACTCCCTGAGATCTTCGTTGTGTTGATACCACTGCCTGCGGAGGCACCACTGGAGTGCCCTCATATGCCAGCGTGCATGGTTGACCAACAGAATGCAGGAAGCCATCAGACCGAGCAGATGAAGGACCTTCAGGACTGGAACGACCGCTCCATTGTGAAATAAAGGAATCATTTCCTGTATGTCGTGAATCCTTTGAGGTGGAGGGAATGCCCGACATACAGTTGTATCCAGTACTGCACCTATGAACAGGTTGCGCTGGGAGGGCACCAGGTGAGATTTGGGTACATTTATTGAAAAACCCAACCTGTACAACAACTGAGTTGTGACTTGCAGATGATGGAGCACTTTCTCCGGAGATTCTGCTTTGATCAGCCAATCGTCCAGATAAGGGAATACCGGAACCCCTGACCTTCTGAGATGTGCTGCCATCACCTTGGTGAAGACTCGAGGCGCAGTAGTAAGACCAAACGGAAGGACCGCAAACTGGTAGTGCTGCGATCCCACCGTAAAACGGAGATACTACCTGTGCGACTTCAGAATGGGGATGTGGAAATATGCATCATGCAAGTCGATCAACACCATCCAGTCTTCTTCCAGCAGCGCTTGAAGAACCTGCGCAAGGGTGAGCATCTTGAACTTCTCCTACTTCAGGTAAAGGTTCAAGATCCTGAGATCCAGGATTGGACGAAGTCTGCCATCCTTCTTGGGGATCAGGAAATACCGGGAGTAGCACCCCTGACCCCTCTCCTGCTCTGGAACCACCTCTATCGCATCCTTTCTGAACAGAGCCAGGACTTCTTCCTGCAAGAGCAGCAGGTGGTCCTCTGCACAAAATCCTTGGCAAGGAGGGTAATTGGGGGGAAATTCCCGAAAGGGAAGAGCATACCCATTCTCCACGAGATTGAGAACCCAAAGATCCGATGTAATCAATTCCCAATCTCGTAGAAAATGGGTAAGCCGGCCCCCCACTGGGCCCACATGATCTGGAATGGTGGATCTAGGGCTGCTTTGCTGTGGTGGCAGGGGGTTGGGGAGAGGTAGAGGAGGAGGAGGAAGCCTGACGACCTCTAGGACGAGCTCTTTGACTGCCTCTGTACGACTTGTACAGCGTATTTTGCTGCTGCTGCTGTTGCGGCTGCTTGTAGGTCCGAAAGGAAGACTTGCCAAATCCTCTGAACCTCTTCCCGGCAGTACCTCTGGACTGTAGGCCCAAAGATCTTGCTGTCGCTCTGCTGTCCTTGAACCTTTCTAAAGCAGCATCAGCCTTCTTTCTAAACAAACCTGACCCATCAAAGGGCAAATCCATCAAGGCAGCCTGGACATCCGCAGAGAATTCAGAGGATTTAAGCCATGCCGCTCTTCTTGTGGCCACTTAAGAACCCATCACTCTTGCCACCGAGTCAGCAGTGTCCAGCCCACTCTGAATGACCTGTCTAGCAGCAGCCTGAGTGTCAGTAATCACCTCTTGAAAATCCTTCCTATCCTCCTCAGGAAGCTTTGGAACCAGCTGTTTGACTGAATCCATCAATGCATGGATATAGCATTCCATAAGACAAGTAGCATTAGTCAATTTGAGCGCCATGCTTGCAGAGGAAAATACTTTTTTCGCAGCCTGGTCCTGCTTCTTCGATTCCTTATCCCCAGGAACCTGTGGAAAAGCGCCCGCAGATGTTTTCGAGCAAGCCGCCTGCACAACCAAGCTCTCTGGAAAGGGGTGCGTGGATAAAATGTCCGGGTCACCAGGCGCCACCCTGTCCCTTCTCGCAACCGCCCTCGAAACAGCAGGGGCTGTAAACGGTCTTTTCCAAACCTCAGATATAGGCTCCACCAAAGCATCATTGAAAGGGAGCATAGGCTCAACCACAGAGATAGGTGAATGAAGGACCTCTGTCAGTATATTAGCTTTATACTCTGCAGTAGGAAGTGTTATATTCAACAAGTCTGCAGCCTTCCTTATAACCACATGATAAGGTGTCACATCCTTAGAAGGGGCGTCAGAAACAGAGGCCAAATCCCAATCAGGAGACAGCTCAAGACCACTAGCCTCTCTCAGATCGTCGAAAAGATCGTCTGAATCCTGCAGCTCACCCTCTTCCATTTCTGCATCATGGTACCTCTGCTCTTCCAGAAGTCTCTGTGCCTCACGCCTCGACCTCTCCTTCAGGAATAAAGTCGCGGATCGGGAATCCGAAGCCGGAGGACCAGACCACTGAACATGAGGTCGGATCGGATTCGGCATCGGTGTCGAGGGTGTCAGTGTCGGAGGTCTTGGCGTCGAAGGCTTCGGCGGCGCCGAGAAAAGCCAAGGCGGCGTCGGAGCCGGCATGAATGGCATAAAAGGCGCAGGAGCGTAAGTCTGGGGGATACCCAGATTGTATGCTAATGGACCCGTGGGACCAACCGGTGCACCAGAGGGGTACATAGCCCTTGAATACACTCCATACATAGCATTCAGGAACTGAGTAGGGTCCTGACCTGGAGCCGGAAAAGCTGGATAAGAGCCCACAGGATGCTCTCAAGGGACCTCTACCTCAGGTTGGTGCACCGGGGTCGACAAACCTGCAGGCAACGGAACCTTCTTTTCTCCTTCTTCCTCTTCTTCTCCCTCACCCTCCTGGTCAGAAGAATGAGTCGGAGCCGGAGAAGGATTCGTCAACAGCTTCAGTGAATGAACAGGCGTATTCACAGGCGAAGCCTCACCCTCAGAGACTTGAACCTCCGGAGTCGGGAGTCTCCACATCCTTGCGAAGCAACTTCACCTGCGACTTCGGTCTCGAGCTCGAGTCCTTCCCAGAGTGATGGCGAGACTTATGAGATCTCTTCTTGTGCTTCTTCCTCGACGACCTCGAAGCATGCGCTGAAGATGACCTCGAGTGCGACTTCGAGCGAGACCATGACCTCAACCGTCGAGTCCGTGACCTCAACCTCTTCTTGTCCTTCCTGCTCTTCAACGTGGCAACAAGGAACTTTGCCTCCCTCTCACGGAGAGCCTTGGGATTCATCTTCTTACAGGAAGACCATTCCTCGACGTCATGGTCCGAACTCAAACACCAAACGCAGCACTCGTGCGGATCCGTAATTGACATCATCTTGCCGCACTCTCCGCACGGCTTGAATCCAGTCTTCTTCGTGGACATCTTAACACAAAGAAGCAAGAGGACACCGAAAAGAAACAAAAAGTAACAAAGTTACTAACAGCTACAGAGGATCCCTCGAAACCGTTAGCGCCGACGACGCGGAAAAAAGGGAACTGATGTCATCACGCCAGCGTGGGCCTATTATGGAGTCGATGACGTCAGCGGAGTCGCGCGCGGTGTCGTGCCTCTGTGACGTCGTCCACGTCGGCGCGAAGCTACAAAAAGAATTTCTCAATATTCCTGACGCAAGGGGATATTCACAAGGTGAGGAATCCACTGGCAGCTGTATCCATCAGAAATGCTAAGTTCGCCTTGACGGTTTGGCCGACCTAAGGTGGCCGGCCAAACCATTGTGCGCACTTAGTAGTGCCCATCACCCGCCTCCCCACTGGTACACATAGAGTGCAAGGCCGGCCCTCGCTGGCAGCTTGCAGGTAAGAAGAAAAATAAAATGATATAAAATTGGTTTATTATCATTTTATCTTTCCTCTGTTTAAATATGCTGCCACCTACTGGGACGACGATCCTCTGCCATAACGGAGGAGCCGCCCCTGCACATAAGCATGCAAATATATAAAAGTGTACGAAAAACTCAATGTATTCAACAGTCTACATTAAATCTCACCTGCCCTTTTTACAATGTTTCAAAAACAACGTCATGAAAACATGATGGAAGGAACATGATAGTACAACTGCCTTACCTATCAAGGCAGTCCAGTAACTTTTAGAGCCACTCCTGTTCAGCAGGAAGACTTCCTGTGTGCGGGTCTGTCCGACAAAACAGGTACCAAAATCGACGGTGTCGCGAGAAAGCTGCAGAACTGGCACGGAAAGATATGCGCAGAGCGGCAACTGCTGCAGAGGTGAACATTGAAAGAGAAAGATGACCACTAGTAACAGGCCAATGCAAACGAGCTCTTAAATCCTTAATGATACCCACAACCATGCTTTGGAACCCCAGTGAAACCATATTTACAGTATACAAGGTGGAAAATATACAAGCAACTGCCCTACTGCTTTTAAACAGGGATGTTTAGCAAAAACAAACATCTTCCCATAATCCTTATTTTATATTTTAAAATCATTATTAGAACAAGCAACATGCCCTATGATCTAGCTTTAATTCTACATTCTTTGCTGCCATGATATATATTTTATCACAAGTTTATCAAAAATACCCATATTCAATATTAAAAACTAGAACAAAATATCACCGTATACATATAGCCAGTGCAAATAATCCCTAACATTAACGCCACATTTAAACCTAGCTTTTCATAAATACAATCGTTTATCCTTATTACATAAATCAATTATATTTCTTTACATACTTTTAAAGGTAATAGTGCTCATTAATCCTCTAAGCAAATTTACACAATACTTTTGGCTCAAGCATTCTTGATCATTCAGCTCTAAATGCATATATGTCCATAAAATGTTTAAAACTATTGAAGTTTTGGCTAGTTGGCATATAAAGATAGCGCTTGCAGCTTCCTGCAATCACCAACACACACAAGTGGGCAAGTGGAATAACATACACCGTCTCCTATTTTCCTCATGCCTTTAAAACCACAGGTAAGTGGACAATTCATAACAGCTACAGACTACCCTGCATGTACAAAACCATTTTATGGTCAGTAAGGTTCAGAATTGGAAAATCAGAGCCTTTACAACTGCAATATTGCATTATTTTTATACACCAAACCCAAATACCGATTCGGTAATGGGTTACCGAATCTTACTAAATCGCTAATTGGGTTTGGGAATAAATACAGATTCGGTATTTGGAAGGGGCATGTTAAGGGCCTCCCTTAAAGATACCAAATCTTTAAGCTATGTATTCATTTTTTGCAGCCCAAACATTAATATTTTACCACCTCCTCAAAGGGGGTGGTAAGCCATTCGGAATTGGAATGGGATCTCCATGGGACACCTTCTCCTTTGTGAAGGTTTACAAAAACATTTCCTTTAAGAAAAATGGGATGCATATATAAAAAAAAAAAAAGATTGCTTTATTTAAAAGCAATCGCAAACATGGTGGTCTGCTGACCCCAGCAGGCTACCATGATGGTCGTTGCAGCCAATCGTACTGAGCCTCGATTTAAGACCTACCTCATGCATATTGATGAGGTAGGTCGAATTGCAAGCCACTATTAATCGATTTTTTTTAGAACAAACCCATATGTCAGTTCTCAAAAACCAATGGATTTGTTAGAAGTGCACAAATTGTACCTACTTCTAACAAATTTAATTTTTTCCATTCTGTTGGACTTGGCCCTTTGTGCAGGTTCACCCCTAAACTTTTTGCATTTCTCCCAGCCTTTTTCTCTGTGTAGTGGTAGTGGTTTTAGGCCTCTGGGCACTTTAGCACTGTGGTCCAGTGTAAAGTGCATGCGCTCTGAGGTACATTCAGTGAGAGGGGCTTGCCCTCCCAAAGGAATGCATGTGGGATTCC
The DNA here is from genome assembly GCF_964261635.1 of Lissotriton helveticus. Taxonomy (NCBI): domain Eukaryota; kingdom Metazoa; phylum Chordata; class Amphibia; order Caudata; family Salamandridae; genus Lissotriton; species Lissotriton helveticus. The sequence goes on from NC_136071.1 coordinate 257,001,503, forward strand.
CTGCTCAGTGTGTATCAGTGGTAATTCCTGTTATGAGAGTAGCAGTATGGTCAAGTCTGGTATGTATGAAATTATGAGAATAAATGCTACGCAATGGTGTGTGCAGATTTATTATGACTATGTGAGAAATGCCACTTTTAGAAGTTGGCATTTCTGTGTGCTATGTGTCTGCCTGCCTGATGTGAATTGCATGTCTGATTTTGGAGGGACAGGGCAGGCTGAGCCAGAAGTGGGTTGAATAGAGAGATCTGCAGTTGGAGTATGGGAGAGGTGACCCTTTGATCTGAGCAGGGCTGTGCCTGGCAAGGTGAATGATGGCTCCACCTCCCACTGTGCGTCTGATGGCAGACCCCCTTATCCTCAAAGGCAGGATGTAGCCTTGTAAACAAAGTGCTCCAGGACCACACCGAACTGGTTCTGGCTGGGCTCAGTGACTTGTGACTTTTGAGAACAAAGACTTTTGGTGGTATAAGTAAAGGGGCTGTGACCCGATGAATTTGTTCAGTTCGTGTTCCTGAATCCAGCAAGGGCGTGCTGCTGCTGGGGCCAAGGGGGGGCTGCCATGAGGGCTTGCCTCCCTGGGCCCTGCATTGCCCCTTGATCCCTAAGGGAACTTGTTGCTTGAATCTTTTGTTGCTGGTGATCCTCCAGGACCTTGGAGGAGCTTATGCTGCATTCTGCGCCCTGGGAACGTTTTATTTTCATTTCCCCAGGAAGAGGAGCGTGGGCTGCGCTGCACGGCGCTGCCCGCCTCTTTAGGGGGAATCCCCACTAGAGGGATTCCCCAGTGATGCTGCCGGGAGCGGGTGCCCACCCCGCATTTGTGTACACCGAGCAGGAGCCCAACCCGCTTATTGATCTTCATTGCGGGTGTCCACCCCGCTTTATGGAGCCCGTGGTAGCGGGAGCCCACCCCACTTTATATTTTGAGTTACGAGGGAGCCTACCCCTCATCACCGCCGCAACCCGAGGGAAATCACCGCCGCGGCCCGAGCCGCAAACAGGAAGTCAGGCACGTCTGCCTGGGACAGGGGCGGGGCCTGCAGCGGATGTCCGTGAGCTCGGCTGCGGGCGGAAAGGAGGGCGGGAGCCTATCCTGCCTCCATGAGCACCGATGCCAAGTCCCAGGTCCCAGGAGGGGGTTGGGTGAATAGGAAAGGCAGCAGAGGCCGCCGATGGCAGCGCGGGGCTCCCATGAGTGAAGGGAAGCCCAGCATGAAGGAGTCCAGGCGAGGCTCTCATGAGAGAGAGAGCCCGGCGGTGTGGTGACTATGGCGCCGGGGGCCGGAGGCACATTGCAGGTGCCTGCCCCTCCCGCCGCATTTAGAGAGCTAGAGCCCCGAGGAGTGGGGTTTCCCCTGTGCATGCCACCCGACCGGAAAAGCAGAGTCTGGTGAGTGGAGCCTGGTTGGGAGGAGGGGGGGAGTGTGTATGTAGAGGCACGTTATCGGTGCCTACCCCCCAGAGCTATTCCTCTGAGGCACGGAGGTGACAGTGGCTAGTTTCCCTGAGCTGACTCGCTGTTGTGGGCCGCTCAAACGTCAGACATATTTGTTTCCAGAGCCCATGGGGCTCCAACGTTAGGTATTTTTAGTTTAGCGGCCTGTGTGGCTCCAACGACTGGCATAATGATTATTAAAGGGCTCAGAGGGGCCCGTGCTTTCCCCCCACATGGCCATTTGTCTTCAGCTGCCCCGCTTGCGAGAGGGCAGCTGCAACATTAGGGGCATCTTGGTTGTGGAGACCCAGTGAAGGCCCCGTGGGCTCAATAGTGCCAGAGCTAATTACTGATTCTGGGCTGCGCCGCACCAATGCGGGCAGCTACCGCGTTTTTGCATATTTCATTCACAGGGCACATTGAGTGCCCAGGCCTTCCTTTCATTCATAGCTGCGCAGCACTTAGTGCCAGCTGCGACGTTTAGGCCATCTCTCCTTAGGGGGCATTTTTGCTAGGAGATAGGAGTGAGATGCACTCTTCTTCCCCAGTCCTTTCACAGCTGCACGGCAATTAACGTCAGCTGCCACGTTTAGGTATGCGCACATGGACTCTGCTGCATTGGCAGTCGACCTGACTTTTGGACATAGGGCATTTGAGTCCCCTTTGAGAAGGTCAGTGTGCCAGGGGGGACTGTTAGGTTTATAGGGCGCCAGGCCCTATTGTGATTTATGTGGTGCTAGGAAATGTGATTTATATGCTATGATTTACGCACCCTGATTCATGCCTCTAAATGTGGTTTTATGATTACGAGGTTTTGCATACTAGTGAGATTATTTCCTAATGTGAGTTATGCTTGGGAGGTTATGGGCTAATATGTTTAGGCTGTGAGGTTGGCACGGAATATATTCCACGCCTAATGTGATACTGTGCATAATATTTTTTATGTTACAGGATGTTGCTGAGTACAGTGGTTGCCAGTAATTACTGGTGGTGTTCTACGTCTATTATATGTTCTACATTTACTATCTTTACTAAGTGAAGGTTCTGACAGTGGCCCAAGTGGCCCTGTCATGTGTATATAATCCCCTGTAAAGATTGCCCAGTGCCAGTTGGCACAGTGTATATTGTGTGATTACTATTCTAATGTGTTTTATGATAATACAACGGCTATTTTTTATATAACCTTGTGTGGAGTTCCTTTTGTGGTGGGCCTAGCATGTTGTTGCTGTGTGGGTTGCGCAAATGCTTTACACATGGCCTCCGGGATAAGCCTGACTGCTCGTGCCAAGCTACCAAGGGGGTGAGCAGGGGTTATCTTTGGCGTGTAACTCCCTCGCCTTGACTAGAGTGGTGGTTTCTGCCTGGCTTTTGCGCAAACCTTAGCCAACCAGAAATCCCATTTCTAACACATTCCAATTGAGTAATCACAAATTTGCAAATCGTTATTTGTCGCAGTTTACGATTCCTTCTTAGAGAGTCAGCTGCCTTCGCGTTTCGTGTTTCTTTAAGATGCACTTGTGGACTACTTTGGTACAGACTGATCATGAAATATGTTGATCATACCGATACCACCGATTTATTACACGGGCGACCTACATAAGCCAAGAAAGTTGTATTTAAACCACATTTTCAGGATATCCATGTAAGATATATTTATATACAATTAATTTAGATATTTAAATGGAACTCATAAACACAGCCAGTAATAATCGTTAAAATAGTGATTGGATCTGGTCTTCTTGGACACACCTTTAACACTGTTGCTCTATTGTTTCCGCTATCAATGTATCTAGCTCCCTCTAGAGATCAATAGGGAGTGAATGATCTTTCTTGGCAGTCCAATGTGTCTGGGGCCTAAAATCATATTTGGACGAAGGCAATCACCTGTCAGATTACTATGCCATGTGAATAGCTGCCAATGCCACAGTGCTAGTCACATATTGGGGCTTATGTCCTGTTCACAAATATCCCAATTGCATGTAGAGTAGTCAAACTATGCCTACAGCAATAGGCAGTGATACAACTCATTAAACTACATTAAACAACTCTGCTGCTTTGACATACCTGCTTAGCTTTGTTGCTGTACTCAAGAATCAGCTGTTGTCTGAAAACCAACTTCTTTTCCCCATTTTCAGACAGAAGCAGCTGGGTACCAGGAAGCATTTGCTCCCCTGACAGATTCTGGTAGGTCAGTAACTCCAATGTAGTGCAGAAGGAAACTTTGACCTGGAGGAGGGCAGTTACAAATTATAGCTGAGGTCACATCTTCACACAAAGGAAATCATTCAATCCCAACATGTGTGGCAGTTTGTTCGTGCAATGGATTCTGTATCCCAGACCAAGCCCATGGGTAACATGAGAGCTGTACAAGACTAAGGTGTACAGGATTTAGGCAAATCCTGAAACAATACAGGTAAAGTAAAATGCCAACGCATTTTATTCAAGTTTTTTAAAATAATTCAAAAATGCACGAATAAGGCAAAGATGCCAACCATATTTCACTGTCATACATTACAAAGTCACAACCAGAATAAAACCTTGACACATACTTTAAAACTTGAGATTATAACAATCACAGATAACAGATTTTTACAATTTAGCTTTCCATTAACAAACATGTGCATAGTCTGTTGTAATCCCATTTAAGGACAATCAAGAGATTCCTTAAAAATCAAGATGATTATTTTTATAAGAAAATCCACACACTGAGTAATTTCCCTCCTTTCCATTTCACCAGATAAAAACCTGATACCATGTATGTTATAAGAGCTGTATTTATTTACTTATTCTATTTTATTTATGTATCTACTGTTATTTATTTTACTTTATTTTAGTATCTCATTATCTATATATTTGTATATTTTACCCAGTCTTATTTCATGCGACCCGTCTTGGTGTAATATCTGAATACCACAGTTTAGTACCTCCCTACCAAACCTGTACATGTATACCAATTCTCGGCTTTTCAATATGCATTTGCTGTATTGTTTTTCCTCCACTGTTCCTCTTGCTTTGAAAAAAGTTTCTATAAACATTTCTTTGAAATAAAAAAAAAACCTGGTTCACACCAGTTGGATGACTTCTAGATGGGATTTCTACATATCCTTTATTGGGATATAATGTCTTACTGGATACAGCATCTGACTCCATATGTTTTTCATTCTCCATCATGTGTCATATGTGCTACTCTGAAGTAGGTCATGGCACAGAGGAATTCAGACCAGGCTCGTGACCCACTTATAAGAAAGTGCTTCAGTTTGCCGCGCACCCCGTTTTTTTCTGACCGGATTGTCTGGGATTTTGACTCTGATCTGAACATTGGTAATCTTCTATAAAAACACCATGGGCACTGCTCCAAAACCTGATGTAAAAGGTTAACTCTAATCAGCATATCTGACCACAGTAATAGGGCTCAGAACAGGCACCGCTGGCAATACAATTCAACTATCACCTGTGGTTTGCAGTGTGATCTTAGACCGCCCACAATTGTGTCATTAAAACCATGGCTTCAAGACTGCCAATGCAGACTTGAACGGATATAGCCAAAACTGCAGCCATCACTGTGGAAAAGTCTACCTTTCATATTTGCGAAATCACCTTCAAATAGAGCCTTGGACTCAGAAGGCGTGGGTGTATAATGTAGTAGCGGGGACATGCCCAATGTTAGGATTGGTGTGTCCCTGCAGTGATATTGGTTAAAAGTGCCACTTCGCCACAAAACCGGTGGTAACTCTCCCAGACTGTTAACGCCTATTTGTGGAAAAGTTATATTGTTCATAAGTTGTCTTACGAAGCAGCTACAAAAATTGGGATTGGGGATTTTTTAAAGTACTAATACACATGAGAACTACTGCAAAAGGAAGCTGATTTGACTGTAGGAACTTTGATGAGAAATAAGTTAAGGGTTTTCACTGGTTAGATAGCCTTATGAGAAAGGCTTCCCACCACCAGCACCTCAAAACACAAGAGGATTGAACAGAAGGGGAAGAACCTGTTTCTGTGAATGTCTGGAAGATGACAGTCTAGACCTGTACTCCCTTGCTTATTAGAACTGGAAATACTTCTCAAGGGTCAGATTAGCTAGATTCCTGTAGTCCTAGCGACACAGCAGACAAAAAGATACCTTACTTGTCAATAACGAGAAGAACTGTGTGCACTGGAACCTGTGCTGGAGCCCTGAATGAAGACTGTGGTTGAACCTGCCTCCCGTTGCTATCTGACCCTGGGAATTAGAGCTATGAGACTGACCAGGAAAAAGAACTCCAACATCAAGGAAGGTTCAGGCCTAGAGACCTCTCAAATGCCCACAGCCCTGGTGGAGTGGTACTAGGTGGCTCACCCTTCCTCTCTTTACTGATCTTTAAAATATGTAGACAGGAATCACTTTAACTCCTATCTGTGCTGAGACAATTTTATTTGTGGTTCGCACTCTATAAATACTCACTAATCTAGTATCATTCTCTTATAACTTACTCTTTCCAACACCGCAAGTTGAGCTATGAAGTCAAACTATTTTTCTTCTTTAAGTTGTTTGAATTTATACCCTAGATTGTATTTACACTTTTAAAAAAATTCTTTGACAATCTCCGTATATATGTGGATAGCCCCTTTATTTGGGAGCGCCTGGCACCACAAAAAATGTACAGATGATGAAGACCTGTTAGCCAAAATGAAATTATCCCTGTCGAGAAATCCATCCTTCATAACATAATTCTAGAGAATAATTTCCCATCAAGGGTTCGTTAGTTTGGATTATCTTTCCATACCTACCAGCATGTTTTGTTGAGGGTAAAGTACAAGTTGTTCTTGCTCATCTCGGTCGCTATGGGATGTTTTGAGGTTCTTGATGGTGTCAATCCCGGATATAGCGAAAGGACACGACAGAAGGAGCCGGAAGTACAGCGGAGTCTCTGTGGAATTTATTAGCTTCAGGCTGCGAGTTGTGAGTGTTTCAGTTAAAATCTAAGGAAGAGAAATGTTTATATCAAGAGTTCCATGTTGGAAAAACTAACCGAAGTTATCACAAAATTATGTTCACATTTTTTTCATTGCTATATGGATCATTAAGTCCTGGTTTTTACTTTTGAGACAGCCTGGACTTACTTGACTGTTAACAACTAATCCTTCCTTGGTGAGTTTAAACTGTAGTCTGGTATTTTATCACAGCTTGCCAAGAATCACATCCAGAACTGGAATTAATAGCATGAATGGGAAACAAATTGGTAGACTTCGACTGGAAATCCTCCAATAATGTATCCTATCACACTTGGTGGGCCTGGGTAAACTATCCTCGCAGTACACACATCAACCAGTCTCATACAAGAGGCTGCTCTGCTCCCTCTCAAGGTATTTGAAATAAGCTTGACCTTTTTATTGGCGACTCTTCTGCGAAAGGGAAATCTTGTACTCACCTACTGACCATCGATTCTAACTCTTCTTATCATATCTGAATCTCGGATCCTCCATGTACATAGTATCACATGACTTCCACCCCCTCTCCTCCCTGCCCTTCTATTCCCTCCCACTCCCCTCTCTTACTCATTTATTACATCATTGGTACTTTCACGAAAGGTATGCATCTGACAGTTCCACCTGTTTCACTTCATCCAGTCCTATTTGATCCACATAGCCAGGTACCATATGCTTCTGTTGCTTCTTATGTACTAGATTTATGTCTATTGTTATCGCATGTCTTTATCATCAGTATCTGCATGTGCCACATTATTGTATACATTATGCAACTGTCGGATGTCGGTGTGGCGCCGCGGCCAGGGCGACTGACGCTGGAATCTGGGGATCAGGGTTCGATCCCCGGCTCCGGCGGCAGGTTAGCCCAGCACCATGTGACTCTGGGCAATAGCTTGCTTAATCTTCCCGACGGCCCCCAGCGCCTAGAGACCCTAACGGGTGATTGTGCGCTATACAAATGTGGATTATTATTATTATTCCCCTTCCTCATTTCCTCTGTACTGCTTTTCATTATAAATAACAATAACATTACTGAACAACAACAAAAAATTGTTGTAACTATTTATTTAGGAGTAACAATTTGGCTCTGTAGTGACAAGTGCGAATGAGAAGGAAACCTTTACTTTCTATGAAAACAATTTAAAACTGAACATTGATACGAGATGTTCCTCCTTTGGATATTATAGTGCGGTATGTCCTTTTCCAGTGATTACCTTTGAAAATGGGACGAGATGGAATAGTGAGGCCTGCAAACCTGCGGCCAATGGCAACCTTTTCCTGGGACGCACTTTATATTTTAAATCAGTCAACGATAGAACTATTTCTCATTTCATAGTACAGCAAAGTTAAATGCATAGCTAAGCTATATTTTTTTTCAGATTGAATTCTGCTTGTGGTTCTCTTTGTCTGTTTTTAGAAAAAAGAGCTGTAAACTAAAATCACGGAAAGACGTAAAAATGTTATCATGTGTCTGTTCTTATTGATGCTATCAATAAGAACAGACACATCTACAAAAAAAAATACTGATCCAGATGCAGTGGGATAAAAAGCGTTATTTGTTGAAATCAGAGCACCCGTGCCAATACAGACAGATTACAATGGAATATTGTCGACCCCGATTGGTATGGCAACTTTTACCTTGAGAAAATCCGATTCGGAGTTTAAAATTAAAGATAATAAATAGAATTCTGAATGGGTAACTTAATTTCGAGAGATTTTCACAGAGGGGTTCTGAGTAAAACAGTGGCAGCAGGAATCTATGGGGAGGGGGCGGGAGCGTGTGTAAAATAATATAAAGAAATAAAATTAAAAATACCGAACTCTGCGACGTCCTCGCTCTGGACCACTTCTTTTGTCAACACAAGAAGTGGATACTGTAACTCCCTTGACCAAACCTGGTGCTGCTCTCATGCAGCATGAGAGCAGCGCCCTGACTGGAGGGAGCGGCCTCACTCAGCGCTCCACAGGGCTCTGGAGGCTTTGGCTTGCTTTAACCCGGCTGTCTTAAGACAGCTGTGTTAGAGATGTTTAAAGTGCGTGTGTGTGGCTGGCCGTTGCAAGACGGTTGTCCAAAAAAACATGCATACTTTAGACACTGCAATACCAGCCCACCTTCCTCCCTGCTGCTGTCACTTAGCAGCGGCCTCGTACCCATCATAATGCTCGGCTCGGGACAGGGGATAAAAACTAAAATGGCAATTAACTACCATTCTATTTTTCATCTCTGGGGCTTTGGGGGATGTTTAAGTGGGGCGATGCTCCTCTTCTGAAAACGGAGGAGCCGCCCCTGGAGTAGCATCAAATAGAGTGACAATGAAAGCCAACCTTGAATTGTTTATGATGTTAATCAGACTCCTGAGGTGAAAAACATCCCTATAATTCACAGTTTACCCATTTAGAAATGTATGTTGTATATGCCTCTTCCCCCAAATACATCTGACATTGAAATTCGAAGGCCGGACTGTAAACCTATGGTGTTGGTCGGTAAGCCTCCGACGAGCGGTCTGAGGCTTACCGACTGATATCTTAATGAGGCCCTGTGTGTCTGTAAAAGTAACCATCAGGCACCTTATCGAGGAGGCATTAAAATGGAATGGCCCAACTGTGGAAGAAAGGTGATGATGAAGAAAACTGACGCTTATTGTCTAGATGGGCATTGAATAAATACAAAGGGGGGTTTACCCAAATTAGCCACTAGGGACCTGGGTGCTAAGTAATATAGAAAAGGAGGGTCCCAGTGAACCGTTATGTATTTTGATCACTTTAATTACCATAAAAATCCATCAAAGCGCATTGCTAATTAATCACAATGAGCTAGACCAAATTCACATTAGACAACAATAATAACATTTTCATCATAGTGCCCCAAGGAGAAAGGGAGGGTAACGTGAAGTAGTGGTGAAAAGAAGAATAGTGCACAGGTAAACAGTTAAAGTGACAACAAATCATACCAACTTTGACATACAAAAATTAGATTGGCTTCAGATCCCTGAGCCAAGCAATGGGATAACTAATTTCCCAAAGGATTTTGGTCAACAATCATGTATATGACGCTGGTACTTAATATCCGCAATAGGGGTGGCGTCAACTGATGTGAAAGAAAATAGCCGTCGACGTTTCGACCCCAAAGCTACAACCGTAGGCGTGGTTTACACCTTACACCGGGGTCTTCATCAGGACAAAACCGTGAAACCCAAGGGTACACTAGATATTCATGGTGTGTGGAATGTATATTGTCCACAGAGTTGGACCAGAAGTGTACAGCAGACCAATCCAACAGCTCCGTTTATCAATTGGATGCTTCAGTTGTCGTTAAGTTTCTTAGTCCCAGTATTCTTGGAATCTAAACTTTAGCGGTTCAAACCACCTATGCACCACCTCGGGACCCAATCATGTCGAAAAATACTCATTGGGTGATGCAGAAGTGTGAGCAGTTGTCGCACGACTCCAAGCAAAACAACCCTTGCACGAGGAATAAATCCAGCTGCACGTCCACTAGTACACCGATCTTTTCGGGAATAATCACCGGAAAGGATGCGGCCTTCCCGGTGATTATTCCTTAAAAGATCGGCCAGAACGCCACTGTGCTTGACTTTGCCACGGACCTGCTGACGCCCTACCTTTTGCCCAGCAACCACCGTGTCACAGAGGGAGGACCGGTGTTGGTGTTCCGCTCTCCCCTTGCCGCTGCTTGTCATCTGCAGCCGCCGAGTAGGGCAGAGCAAGAGGGACAGCATACTACATTGCCCAGCAGCCCTTGACCCTCTACCGGAAGTCGTAGCCCTCTACAGCGCGCCAGGCGGCGCATTTAAATCAGGCCCCACATCCGCGTCGGAGGCCCAAGGAGGACGGGACGGGCCATCCCCTTTTGATTTTGGCCCTTAAATTCCTGTACAAGGTGAGACATCATCACATTACCTGCTTGTATGTACAGTGATTGATATCCACAATCTGAAGCAAAGGCATTTGTATTGCACTGCTGTAGATAAACTGACTGTTTAAGGATAATCTAATACAGCATGATGAAAGCCAAAAAGACACCCATCGCTATTAGATCTTCCACCAGGAATAAAGTGGTCCCTACTACACCTTTGCCTACCCTGACTGCGATCGATATAATGCTGCAGAAAACTATTAATGTTGTGGCTGACGCTATTCAAAATACGGAGAGACGTCTATCTCTAACCCCTAATCTATGTTTTCCCAACTTATCATTACACAACACTCCCGCTATTAACACTCTGGATCTTACTATAAATTCGCAGGAATCACTCTTAATGCAATCCTTTACAGGACTGCCGAATACTCAAGCCAGAGAAACTTCTATCCTAGACACAAGTACACCAATAATCTGTAATACTGCGGAAAGTAGCCCACCACTATTTTGCAGCCCACAGATACATCAACGATTCAAAAAGGGGGGTGGTGATGGACAGAGTATCTGAATTAAGCAGAACACTCCTACCCAGTCAAAAGATTAGGGCTTGATCCATCACCGTTTTTTAGCTCACTGCACCATCCCAGTTCAGAACCTGGCTACATGCAAATTAGTCTGGCCCTGGCCCAGTGCATCATGGGAACAGGGCAGACCAAACTACCAAGCAAATTCTTTACTGGAAAGGAAACAAGCTTCCGGGGACCGGTTTCTGGCATTACAGCCGTCTTCGGCCCGGCTTGCTTGAATCCTGATGGTGCAGTGAGCAAGGGACTCACATCTGAGCATACCCTTCCACACTTGTGGTGGCCAAAACGATTCAAAAAGGGGGGTGGTGATGGACAGAGTATCTGAATTAAGCAGAACACTCCTACCCAGCATGTCTGAGCATACCCTTCCACACTTATGGTGGCCAAAATAATTTCAAAAAGGGGGTGGTGATGGACAGAGTATCTGAGTTAATCAGAACACTCCTACCCAGTCAACAGATCAGGGCTTGATCCATCACCGTTTTTTAGCTCACTGCACCATCCCAGTTCAGAACCTGGCTACATGCAAATTAGTCTGTCCCTGGCCCAGTGCATCATGGGAACAGGGCAGATCAATCTACCAAGCCAATTCTTTACTGGAAAGGAAACAAGCTTGTTTCCTTTCCAGTAAAGAATTGGCCTGGTAGTTTGGTCTGCCCTGTTCCCATGATGCAATGGGCCAGGGACAGACTAATTTGCATGTAGCCAGGTTCTGAACTGGGATGGTGCAGTGAGCTAAAAAACGGTGATGGATCAAGCCCTGATCTGTTGACTGGGTAGGAGTGTTCTGATTAACTCAGATACTCTGTCAATCACCACCCCCTTTTTGAAATTATTTTGGCCACCATAAGTGTGGAAGGGTATGCTCAGACATGAGTCCCTTGCTCACTGCACCATCAGGATTCAAGCAAGCCGGGCCGAAGATGGCTGTAATGCGAGAAACCGGTCCCCGGAAGCTTGTTTCCTTTCCAGTAAAGAATTGGCTTGGTAGTTTGGTCTGCCCTGTTCCCATGATGCACTGGGCCAGGGACAGACTAATTTGCATGTAGCCAGGTTCTGAACTGGGATGGTGCAGTGAGCTAAAAAAACGTGATGGATCAAGCCCTGATCTGTTGACTGGGTAGGAGTGTTCTGATTAACTCAGATACTCTGTCCATCAACACCCCCTTTTTGAAATTATTTTGGCCACCATAAGTGTGGAAGGGTATGCTCAGACATGAGTCCCTTGCTCACTGCACCATCAGGATTCAAGCAAGCCGGGCCGAAGACGGCTGTAATGCCAGAAACCGGTCCCTGGAAGCTTGTTTCCTTTCCAGTAAATAATTGGCTTGGTAGTTTGGTCTGCCCTGTTCCCATGATGCACTGGGCCAGGGACAGACTAATTTGCATGTAGCCAGGTTCTGAACTGGGATGGTGCAGTGAGCTAAAAAACGGTGATGGATCAAGCCCTGATCTGTTGACTGGGTAGGAGTGTTCTGATTAACTCAGATACTCTGTCCATCACCACCCCCTTTTTGAAATTATTTTGGCCACCATAAGTGTGGAAGGGTATGCTCAGACATGAGTCCCTTGCTCACTGCACCATCAGGATTCAAGCAAGCCGGGCCGAAGACGGCTGTAATGCCAGAAACCGGTCCCCGGAAGCTTGTTTCCTTTCCAGTAAAGAATTGGCTTGGTAGTTTGGTCTGCCCTGTTCCCATGATGCACTGGGCCAGGGACAGACTAATTTGCATGTAGCCAGGTTCTGAACTGGGATGGTGCAGTGAGCTAAAAAACGGTGATGGATCAAGCCCTGATCTGTTGACTGGGTAGGAGTGTTCTGATTAACTCAGATACTCTGTCCATCACCACCCCCTTTTTGAAATTATTTTGGCCACCATAAGTGTGGAAGGGTATGCTCAGACATGAGTCCCTTGCTCACTGCACCATCAGGATTCAAGCAAGCCGGGCCGAAGACGGCTGTAATGCCAGAAACCGGTCCCCGGAAGCTTGTTTCCTTTCCAGTAAAGAATTGGCTTGGTAGTTTGGTCTGCCCTGTTCCCATGATGCACTGGGCCAGGGACAGACTAATTTGCATGTAGCCAGGTTCTGAACTGGGATGGTGCAGTGAGCTAAAAAACGGTGATGGATCAAGCCCTGATCTGTTGACTGGGTAGGAGTGTTCTGATTAACTCAGATACTCTGTCCATCACCACCCCCTTTTTGAAATTATTTTGGCCACCATAAGTGTGGAAGGGTATGCTCAGACATGAGTCCCTTGCTCACTGCACCATCAGGATTCAAGCAAGCCGGGCCGAAGACGGCTGTAATGCCAGAAACCGGTCCCCGGAAGCTTGTTTCCTTTCCAGTAAAGAATTGGCTTGGTAGTTTGGTCTGCCCTGTTCCCATGATGCACTGGGCCAGGGACAGACTAATTTGCATGTAGCCAGGTTCTGAACTGGGATGGTGCAGTGAGCTAAAAAACCGTGATGGATCAAGCCCTGATCTGTTGACTGGGTAGGAGTGTTCTGATTAACTCAGATACTCTGTCCATCACCACCCCCTTTTTGAAATTATTTTGGCCACCATAAGTGTGGAAGGGTATGCTCAGACATGAGTCCCTTGCTCACTGCACCATCAGGATTCAAGCAAGCCGGGCCGAAGACGGCTGTAATGCCAGAAACCGGTCCCCGGAAGCTTGTTTCCTTTCCAGTAAAGAATTGGCTTGGTAGTTTGGTCTGCCCTGTTCCCATGATGCACTGGGCCAGGGACAGACTGATTTGCATGTAGCCAGGTTCTGAACTGGGATGGTGCAGTGAGCTAAAAAACGGTGATGGATCAAGCCCTGATCTCTTGACTGGGTAGGAGTGTTCTGATTAACTCAGATACTCTGTCCATCACCACCCCCTTTTTGAAATTATTTTGGCCACCATAAGTGTGGAAGGGTATGCTCAGACGTGAGTCCCTTGCTCACTGCACCATCAGGATTCAAGCAAGCCGGGCCGAAGACGGCTGTAATGCCAGAAACCGGTCCCCGGAAGCTTGTTTCCTTTCCAGTAAAGAATTGGCTTGGTAGTTTGGTCTGCCCTGTTCCCATGATGCACTGGGCCAGGGACAGACTAATTTGCATGTAGCCAGGTTCTGAACTGGGATGGTGCAGTGAGCTAAAAAACGGTGATGGATCAAGCCCTGATCTGTTGACTGGGTAGGAGTGTTCTGATTAACTCAGATACTCTGTCAATCACCACCCCCTTTTTGAAATTATTTTGGCCACCATAAGTGTGGAAGGGTATGCTCAGACATGAGTCCCTTGCTCACTGCACCATCAGGATTCAAGCAAGCCGGGCCGAAGATGGCTGTAATGCGAGAAACCGGTCCCCGGAAGCTTGTTTCCTTTCCAGTAAAGAATTGGCTTGGTAGTTTGGTCTGCCCTGTTCCCATGATGCACTGGGCCAGGGACAGACTAATTTGCATGTAGCCAGGTTCTGAACTGGGATGGTGCAGTGAGCTAAAAAACCGTGATGGATCAAGCCCTGATCTGTTGACTGGGTAGGAGTGTTCTGATTAACTCAGATACTCTGTCCATCACCACCCCCTTTTTGAAATTATTTTGGCCACCATAAGTGTGGAAGGGTATGCTCAGACATGAGTCCCTTGCTCACTGCACCATCAGGATTCAAGCAAGCCGGGCCGAAGACGGCTGTAATGCCAGAAACCGGTCCCCGGAAGCTTGTTTCCTTTCCAGTAAAGAATTGGCTTGGTAGTTTGGTCTGCCCTGTTCCCATGATGCACTGGGCCAGGGACAGACTAATTTGCATGTAGCCAGGTTCTGAACTGGGATGGTGCAGTGAGCTAAAAAACGGTGATGGATCAAGCCCTGATCTGTTGACTGGGTAGGAGTGTTCTGATTAACTCAGATACTCTGTCCATCACCACCCCCTTTTTGAAATTATTTTGGCCACCATAAGTGTGGAAGGGTATGCTCAGACATGAGTCCCTTGCTCACTGCACCATCAGGATTCAAGCAAGCCGGGCCGAAGACGGCTGTAATGCCAGAAACCGGTCCCCGGAAGCTTGTTTCCTTTCCAGTAAAGAATTGGCTTGGTAGTTTGGTCTGCCCTGTTCCCATGATGCACTGGGCCAGGGACAGACTAATTTGCATGTAGCCAGGTTCTGAACTGGGATGGTGCAGTGAGCTAAAAAACGGTGATGGATCAAGCCCTGATCTGTTGACTGGGTAGGAGTGTTCTGATTAACTCAGATACTCTGTCCATCACCACCCCCTTTTTGAAATTATTTTGGCCACCATAAGTGTGGAAGGGTATGCTCAGACATGAGTCCCTTGCTCACTGCACCATCAGGATTCAAGCAAGCCGGGCCGAAGACGGCTGTAATGCCAGAAACCGGTCCCCGGAAGCTTGTTTCCTTTCCAGTAAAGAATTGGCTTGGTAGTTTGGTCTGCCCTGTTCCCATGATGCACTGGGCCAGGGACAGACTGATTTGCATGTAGCCAGGTTCTGAACTGGGATGGTGCAGTGAGCTAAAAAACGGTGATGGATCAAGCCCTGATCTCTTGACTGGGTAGGAGTGTTCTGATTAACTCAGATACTCTGTCCATCACCACCCCCTTTTTGAAATTATTTTGGCCACCATAAGTGTGGAAGGGTATGCTCAGACGTGAGTCCCTTGCTCACTGCACCATCAGGATTCAAGCAAGCCGGGCCGAAGACGGCTGTAATGCCAGAAACCGGTCCCCGGAAGCTTGTTTCCTTTCCAGTAAAGAATTGGCTTGGTAGTTTGGTCTGCCCTGTTCCCATGATGCACTGGGCCAGGGACAGACTAATTTGCATGTAGCCAGGTTCTGAACTGGGATGGTGCAGTGAGCTAAAAAACGGTGATGGATCAAGCCCTGATCTGTTGACTGGGTAGGAGTGTTCTGATTAACTCAGATACTCTGTCAATCACCACCCCCTTTTTGAAATTATTTTGGCCACCATAAGTGTGGAAGGGTATGCTCAGACATGAGTCCCTTGCTCACTGCACCATCAGGATTCAAGCAAGCCGGGCCGAAGATGGCTGTAATGCGAGAAACCGGTCCCCGGAAGCTTGTTTCCTTTCCAGTAAAGAATTGGCTTGGTAGTTTGGTCTGCCCTGTTCCCATGATGCACTGGGCCAGGGACAGACTAATTTGCATGTAGCCAGGTTCTGAACTGGGATGGTGCAGTGAGCTAAAAAACCGTGATGGATCAAGCCCTGATCTGTTGACTGGGTAGGAGTGTTCTGATTAACTCAGATACTCTGTCCATCACCACCCCCTTTTTGAAATTATTTTGGCCACCATAAGTGTGGAAGGGTATGCTCAGACATGAGTCCCTTGCTCACTGCACCATCAGGATTCAAGCAAGCCGGGCCGAAGACGGCTGTAATGCCAGAAACCGGTCCCTGGAAGCTTGTTTCCTTTCCAGTAAATAATTGGCTTGGTAGTTTGGTCTGCCCTGTTCCCATGATGCACTGGGCCAGGGACAGACTAATTTGCATGTAGCCAGGTTCTGAACTGGGATGGTGCAGTGAGCTAAAAAACGGTGATGGATCAAGCCCTGATCTGTTGACTGGGTAGGAGTGTTCTGATTAACTCAGATACTCTGTCCATCACCACCCCCTTTTTGAAATTATTTTGGCCACCATAAGTGTGGAAGGGTATGCTCAGACATGAGTCCCTTGCTCACTGCACCATCAGGATTCAAGCAAGCCGGGCCGAAGACGGCTGTAATGCCAGAAACCGGTCCCCGGAAGCTTGTTTCCTTTCCAGTAAAGAATTGGCTTGGTAGTTTGGTCTGCCCTGTTCCCATGATGCACTGGGCCAGGGACAGACTAATTTGCATGTAGCCAGGTTCTGAACTGGGATGGTGCAGTGAGCTAAAAAACCGTGATGGATCAAGCCCTGATCTGTTGACTGGGTAGGAGTGTTCTGATTAACTCAGATACTCTGTCCATCACCACCCCCTTTTTGAAATTATTTTGGCCACCATAAGTGTGGAAGGGTATGCTCAGACATGAGTCCCTTGCTCACTGCACCATCAGGATTCAAGCAAGCCGGGCCGAAGACGGCTGTAATGCCAGAAACCGGTCCCCGGAAGCTTGTTTCCTTTCCAGTAAAGAATTGGCTTGGTAGTTTGGTCTGCCCTGTTCCCATGATGCACTGGGCCAGGGACAGACTAATTTGCATGTAGCCAGGTTCTGAACTAGGATGGTGCAGTGAGCTAAAAAACGGTGATGGATCAAGCCCTGATCTGTTGACTGGGTAGGAGTGTTCTGATTAACTCAGATACTCTGTCCATCACCACCCCCTTTTTGAAATTATTTTGGCCACCATAAGTGTGGAAGGGTATGCTCAGACATGAGTCCCTTGCTCACTGCACCATCAGGATTCAAGCAAGCCGGGCCGAAGACGGCTGTAATGCCAGAAACCGGTCCCCGGAAGCTTGTTTCCTTTCCAGTAAAGAATTGGCTTGGTAGTTTGGTCTGCCCTGTTCCCATGATGCACTGGGCCAGGGACAGACTAATTTGCATGTAGCCAGGTTCTGAACTGGGATGGTGCAGTGAGCTAAAAAACGGTGATGGATCAAGCCCTGATCTGTTGACTGGGTAGGAGTGTTCTGATTAACTCAGATACTCTGTCCATCACCACCCCCTTTTTGAAATTATTTTGGCCACCATTAGTGTGGAAGGGTATGCTCAGACATGAGTCCCTTGCTCACTGCACCATCAGGATTCAAGCAAGCCGGGCCGAAGACGGCTGTAATGCCAGAAACCGGTCCCCGGAAGCTTGTTTCCTTTCCAGTAAAGAATTGGCTTGGTAGTTTGGTCTGCCCTGTTCCCATGATGCACTGGGCCAGGGACAGACTAATTTGCATGTAGCCAGGTTCTGAACTGGGATGGTGCAGTGAGCTAAAAAACGGTGATGGATCAAGCCCTGATCTGTTGACTGGGTAGGAGTGTTCTGATTAACTCAGATACTCTGTCCATCACCACCCCCTTTTTGAAATTATTTTGGCCACCATAAGTGTGGAAGGGTATGCTCAGACATGAGTCCCTTGCTCACTGCACCATCAGGATTCAAGCAAGCCGGGCCGAAGACGGCTGTAATGCCAGAAACCGGTCCCCGGAAGCTTGTTTCCCTTCCAGTAAAGAATTGGCTTGGTAGTTTGGTCTGCCCTGTTCCCATGATGCACTGGGCCAGGGACAGACTAATTTGCATGTAGCCAGGTTCTGAACTGGGATGGTGCAGTGAGCTAAAAAACCGTGATGGATCAAGCCCTGATCTGTTGACTGGGTAGGAGTGTTCTGATTAACTCAGATACTCTGTCCATCACCACCCCCTTTTTGAAATTATTTTGGCCACCATAAGTGTGGAAGGGTATGCTCAGACATGAGTCCCTTGCTCACTGCACCATCAGGATTCAAGCAAGCCGGGCCGAAGACGGCTGTAATGCCAGAAACCGGTCCCCGGAAGCTTGTTTCCTTTCCAGTAAAGAATTGGCTTGGTAGTTTGGTCTGCCCTGTTCCCATGATGCACTGGGCCAGGGACAGACTGATTTGCATGTAGCCAGGTTCTGAACTGGGATGGTGCAGTGAGCTAAAAAACGGTGATGGATCAAGCCCTGATCTCTTGACTGGGTAGGAGTGTTCTGATTAACTCAGATACTCTGTCCATCACCACCCCCTTTTTGAAATTATTTTGGCCACCATAAGTGTGGAAGGGTATGCTCAGACGTGAGTCCCTTGCTCACTGCACCATCAGGATTCAAGCAAGCCGGGCCGAAGACGGCTGTAATGCCAGAAACCGGTCCCCGGAAGCTTGTTTCCTTTCCAGTAAAGAATTGGCTTGGTAGTTTGGTCTGCCCTGTTCCCATGATGCACTGGGCCAGGGACAGACTAATTTGCATGTAGCCAGGTTCTGAACTGGGATGGTGCAGTGAGCTAAAAAACGGTGATGGATCAAGCCCTGATCTGTTGACTGGGTAGGAGTGTTCTGATTAACTCAGATACTCTGTCAATCACCACCCCCTTTTTGAAATTATTTTGGCCACCATAAGTGTGGAAGGGTATGCTCAGACATGAGTCCCTTGCTCACTGCACCATCAGGATTCAAGCAAGCCGGGCCGAAGATGGCTGTAATGCGAGAAACCGGTCCCCGGAAGCTTGTTTCCTTTCCAGTAAAGAATTGGCTTGGTAGTTTGGTCTGCCCTGTTCCCATGATGCACTGGGCCAGGGACAGACTAATTTGCATGTAGCCAGGTTCTGAACTGGGATGGTGCAGTGAGCTAAAAAACCGTGATGGATCAAGCCCTGATCTGTTGACTGGGTAGGAGTGTTCTGATTAACTCAGATACTCTGTCCATCACCACCCCCTTTTTGAAATTATTTTGGCCACCATAAGTGTGGAAGGGTATGCTCAGACATGAGTCCCTTGCTCACTGCACCATCAGGATTCAAGCAAGCCGGGCCGAAGACGGCTGTAATGCCAGAAACCGGTCCCCGGAAGCTTGTTTCCTTTCCAGTAAAGAATTGGCTTGGTAGTTTGGTCTGCCCTGTTCCCATGATGCACTGGGCCAGGGACAGACTAATTTGCATGTAGCCAGGTTCTGAACTGGGATGGTGCAGTGAGCTAAAAAACGGTGATGGATCAAGCCCTGATCTGTTGACTGGGTAGGAGTGTTCTGATTAACTCAGATACTCTGTCCATCACCACCCCCTTTTTGAAATTATTTTGGCCACCATAAGTGTGGAAGGGTATGCTCAGACATGAGTCCCTTGCTCACTGCACCATCAGGATTCAAGCAAGCCGGGCCGAAGACGGCTGTAATGCCAGAAACCGGTCCCCGGAAGCTTGTTTCCTTTCCAGTAAAGAATTGGCTTGGTAGTTTGGTCTGCCCTGTTCCCATGATGCACTGGGCCAGGGACAGACTAATTTGCATGTAGCCAGGTTCTGAACTGGGATGGTGCAGTGAGCTAAAAAACGGTGATGGATCAAGCCCTGATCTGTTGACTGGGTAGGAGTGTTCTGATTAACTCAGATACTCTGTCCATCACCACCCCCTTTTTGAAATTATTTTGGCCACCATAAGTGTGGAAGGGTATGCTCAGACATGAGTCCCTTGCTCACTGCACCATCAGGATTCAAGCAAGCCGGGCCGAAGACGGCTGTAATGCCAGAAACCGGTCCCCGGAAGCTTGTTTCCTTTCCAGTAAAGAATTGGCTTGGTAGTTTGGTCTGCCCTGTTCCCATGATGCACTGGGCCAGGGACAGACTGATTTGCATGTAGCCAGGTTCTGAACTGGGATGGTGCAGTGAGCTAAAAAACGGTGATGGATCAAGCCCTGATCTCTTGACTGGGTAGGAGTGTTCTGATTAACTCAGATACTCTGTCCATCACCACCCCCTTTTTGAAATTATTTTGGCCACCATAAGTGTGGAAGGGTATGCTCAGACGTGAGTCCCTTGCTCACTGCACCATCAGGATTCAAGCAAGCCGGGCCGAAGACGGCTGTAATGCCAGAAACCGGTCCCCGGAAGCTTGTTTCCTTTCCAGTAAAGAATTGGCTTGGTAGTTTGGTCTGCCCTGTTCCCATGATGCACTGGGCCAGGGACAGACTAATTTGCATGTAGCCAGGTTCTGAACTGGGATGGTGCAGTGAGCTAAAAAACGGTGATGGATCAAGCCCTGATCTGTTGACTGGGTAGGAGTGTTCTGATTAACTCAGATACTCTGTCAATCACCACCCCCTTTTTGAAATTATTTTGGCCACCATAAGTGTGGAAGGGTATGCTCAGACATGAGTCCCTTGCTCACTGCACCATCAGGATTCAAGCAAGCCGGGCCGAAGATGGCTGTAATGCGAGAAACCGGTCCCCGGAAGCTTGTTTCCTTTCCAGTAAAGAATTGGCTTGGTAGTTTGGTCTGCCCTGTTCCCATGATGCACTGGGCCAGGGACAGACTAATTTGCATGTAGCCAGGTTCTGAACTGAGATGGTGCAGTGAGCTAAAAAACCGTGATGGATCAAGCCCTGATCTGTTGACTGGGTAGGAGTGTTCTGATTAACTCAGATACTCTGTCCATCACCACCCCCTTTTTGAAATTATTTTGGCCACCATAAGTGTGGAAGGGTATGCTCAGACATGAGTCCCTTGCTCACTGCACCATCAGGATTCAAGCAAGCCGGGCCGAAGACGGCTGTAATGCCAGAAACCGGTCCCTGGAAGCTTGTTTCCTTTCCAGTAAATAATTGGCTTGGTAGTTTGGTCTGCCCTGTTCCCATGATGCACTGGGCCAGGGACAGACTAATTTGCATGTAGCCAGGTTCTGAACTGGGATGGTGCAGTGAGCTAAAAAACGGTGATGGATCAAGCCCTGATCTGTTGACTGGGTAGGAGTGTTCTGATTAACTCAGATACTCTGTCCATCACCACCCCCTTTTTGAAATTATTTTGGCCACCATAAGTGTGGAAGGGTATGCTCAGACATGAGTCCCTTGCTCACTGCACCATCAGGATTCAAGCAAGCCGGGCCGAAGACGGCTGTAATGCCAGAAACCGGTCCCCGGAAGCTTGTTTCCTTTCCAGTAAAGAATTGGCTTGGTAGTTTGGTCTGCCCTGTTCCCATGATGCACTGGGCCAGGGACAGACTAATTTGCATGTAGCCAGGTTCTGAACTGGGATGGTGCAGTGAGCTAAAAAACCGTGATGGATCAAGCCCTGATCTGTTGACTGGGTAGGAGTGTTCTGATTAACTCAGATACTCTGTCCATCACCACCCCCTTTTTGAAATTATTTTGGCCACCATAAGTGTGGAAGGGTATGCTCAGACATGAGTCCCTTGCTCACTGCACCATCAGGATTCAAGCAAGCCGGGCCGAAGACGGCTGTAATGCCAGAAACCGGTCCCCGGAAGCTTGTTTCCTTTCCAGTAAAGAATTGGCTTGGTAGTTTGGTCTGCCCTGTTCCCATGATGCACTGGGCCAGGGACAGACTAATTTGCATGTAGCCAGGTTCTGAACTAGGATGGTGCAGTGAGCTAAAAAACGGTGATGGATCAAGCCCTGATCTGTTGACTGGGTAGGAGTGTTCTGATTAACTCAGATACTCTGTCCATCACCACCCCCTTTTTGAAATTATTTTGGCCACCATAAGTGTGGAAGGGTATGCTCAGACATGAGTCCCTTGCTCACTGCACCATCAGGATTCAAGCAAGCCGGGCCGAAGACGGCTGTAATGCCAGAAACCGGTCCCCGGAAGCTTGTTTCCTTTCCAGTAAAGAATTGGCTTGGTAGTTTGGTCTGCCCTGTTCCCATGATGCACTGGGCCAGGGACAGACTAATTTGCATGTAGCCAGGTTCTGAACTGGGATGGTGCAGTGAGCTAAAAAACGGTGATGGATCAAGCCCTGATCTGTTGACTGGGTAGGAGTGTTCTGATTAACTCAGATACTCTGTCCATCACCACCCCCTTTTTGAAATTATTTTGGCCACCATTAGTGTGGAAGGGTATGCTCAGACATGAGTCCCTTGCTCACTGCACCATCAGGATTCAAGCAAGCCGGGCCGAAGACGGCTGTAATGCCAGAAACCGGTCCCCGGAAGCTTGTTTCCTTTCCAGTAAAGAATTGGCTTGGTAGTTTGGTCTGCCCTGTTCCCATGATGCACTGGGCCAGGGACAGACTAATTTGCACGTAGCCAGGTTCTGAACTGGGATTGTGCAGTGAGCTAAAAAACGGTGATGGATCAAGCCCTGATCTGTTCACTGGGTAGGAGTGTTCTGATTAACTCAGATACTCTGTCCATCACCACCCCCTTTTTGAAATTATTTTGGCCACCATAAGTGTGGAAGGGTATGCTCAGACATGAGTCCCTTGCTCACTGCACCATCAGGATTCAAGCAAGCCGGGCCGAAGACGGCTGTAATGCCAGAAACCGGTCCCCGGAAGCTTGTTTCCTTTCCAGTAAAGAATTGGCTTGGTAGTTTGGTCTGCCCTGTTCCCATGATGCACTGGGCCAGGGACAGACTAATTTGCATGTAGCCAGGTTCTGAACTGGGATGGTGCAGTGAGCTAAAAAACGGTGATGGATCAAGCCCTGATCTGTTGACTGGGTAGGAGTGTTCTGATTAACTCAGATACTCTGTCCATCACCACCCCCTTTTTGAAATTATTTTGGCCACCATAAGTGTGGAAGGGTATGCTCAGACATGAGTCCCTTGCTCACTGCACCATCAGGATTCAAGCAAGCCGGGCCGAAGACGGCTGTAATGCCAGAAACCGGTCCCCGGAAGCTTGTTTCCTTTCCAGTAAAGAATTGGCTTGGTAGTTTGGTCTGCCCTGTTCCCATGATGCACTGGGCCAGGGACAGACTAATTTGCATGTAGCCAGGTTCTGAACTGGGATGGTGCAGTGAGCTAAAAAACGGTGATGGATCAAGCCCTGATCTGTTGACTGGGTAGGAGTGTTCTGATTAACTCAGATACTCTGTCCATCACCACCCCCTTTTTTAAATTATTTTGGCCACCATAAGTGTGGAAGGGTATGCTCAGACATGAGTCCCTTGCTCACTGCACCATCAGGATTCAAGCAAGCCGGGCCGAAGACGGCTGTAATGCCAGAAACCGGTCCCCGGAAGCTTGTTTCCTTTCCAGTAAAGAATTGGCTTGGTAGTTTGGTCTGCCCTGTTCCCATGATGCACTGGGCCAGGGACAGACTCATTTGCATGTAGCCAGGTTCTGAACTGGGATGGTGCAGTGAGCTAAAAAATGGTGATGGATCAAGCCCTGATCTGTTGACTGGGTAGGAGTGTTCTGATTAACTCAGATACTCTGTCCATCACCACCCCCTTTTTGAAATTATTTTGGCCACCATAAGTGTGGAAGGGTATGCTCAGACATGAGTCCCTTGCTCACTGCACCATCAGGATTCAAGCAAGCTGGGCCGAAGACGGCTGTAATGCCAGAAACCGGTCCCCGGAAGCTTGTTTCCTTTCCAGTAAAGAATTGGCTTGGTAGTTTGGTCTGCCCTGTTCCCATGATGCACTGGGCCAGGGACAGACTAATTTGCATGTAGCCAGGTTCTGAACTGGGATGGTGCAGTGAGCTAAAAAACGGTGATGGATCAAGCCCTGATCTGTTGACTGGGTAGGAGTGTTCTGATTAACTCAGATACTCTGTCCATCACCACCCCCTTTTTGAAATAATTTTGGCCACCATAAGTGTGGAAGGGTATGCTCAGACATGAGTCCCTTGCTCACTGCACCATCAGGATTCAAGCAAGCCGGGCCGAAGACGGCTGTAATGCCAGAAACCGGTCCCCGGAAGCTTGTTTCCTTTCCAGTAAAGAATTGGCTTGGTAGTTTGGTCTGCCCTGTTCCCATGATGCACTGGGCCAGGGACAGACTAATTTGCATGTAGCCAGGTTCTGAACTGGGATGGTGCAGTGAGCTAAAAAACGGTGATGGATCTAGCCCTGATCTGTTGACTGGGTAGGAGTGTTCTGATTAACTCAGATACTCTGTCCATCACCACCCCCTTTTTGAAATTATTTTGGCCACCATAAGTGTGGAAGGGTATGCTCAGACATGAGTCCCTTGCTCACTGCACCATCAGGATTCAAGCAAGCTGGGCCGAAGACGGCTGTAATGCCAGAAACCGGTCCCCGGAAGCTTGTTTCCTTTCCAGTAAAGAATTGGCTTGGTAGTTTGGTCTGCCCTGTTCCCATGATGCACTGGGCCAGGGACAGACTAATTTGCATGTAGCCAGGTTCTGAACTGGGATGGTGCAGTGAGCTAAAAAACGGTGATGGATCAAGCCCTGATCTGTTGACTGGGTAGGAGTGTTCTGATTAACTGAGATACTCTGTCCATCACCACCCCCTTTTTGAAATTATCACAGATACATCAAGGTACCTCTTCCTCACTGAAGGATGTGCCTTTAACTCTATCATGTGAAGTAAACTCGGGGGATTGCTACCTTTAAATACCCCTGTGAATGAAAATGATAGCCTGATAATTAAATCTAGAAGACGGTATAGGAAAAAGTTAAAAACAAACAGGAAATTAATTTCACGACCTATCTGCAAACATAAATCCTCATTAAAAGACGTTTGGTCTAGTTTTAGACTGACCAAACAGACAAATAAGATAACTACTCACCAGACTTTACTACCAACTAGTATGACGGTAATTCAACAGCCAGACAATATATCAGACAGCGTTGATCGGTCATGTCAAACTGATTCATTAGTCCTAGGCGACATTATATGTTTGGACCATATAGAACATCTTATAAGGACCCTTTTGCTGCCAATACGAGAAAGAATTATCAAGCTGGAAGAAATGATTGAGAAATCCGATTCCATACAAAATAAAAATACAGTATTACTGCTGGAAACACTTGAATTTATATCAACAAAAGAGGCGCCAGTCAAATGTCCACCTAAATCGACTAACAAAAAGGCTGTACGATCAAAAAATCCACCTGTTATTGGTAATACTAAACAGCCACTACCTCTCTTACGGACAGGTTCTGCTTTAAATGTTTCCAATAAAAACTCTATTGCCTACAATAATAACAGTGTTCCTGTAGTAATCCCAGACACTAATGCAACTCCTACGTCTCCTCTAGTTGATAACGATGAGAGTGAATGGGCAGCTGAGGGTTTATGCTTGGATAAACAAACTGACCAGCACGGATCATCAAGGTCCTTATTGACACAAAAGGTGCCAATAAATGACCCCACTGTAAATTCAACTCGAAAACCCCCTAAAATACCAATTCATACTAACCTCTCCCCAGAGTCTCACCCATACACAATGGTGATGATAGGTGTCCCTAAACTGGGCGAGGGAAAGACAGAAACGTATGAGGAGTTAAAAAACAAGGTGTCTCATTGGTTAACTACTCATAGGCCACTCCATCCACATCTTGATGGACGTATTGCTCATGCTAGGAGGGTAGATTGGGTGGGACACAGATTTAAGTCTACAGAAGGCGAATGCATTATTGTAACTTTCAATGACACTAGAGTGGCAAGGTACATCACTAGGTGGAGGGACAGCTCTACAAATAGCCTGATCCGTACAAAGGACCTTAGTTATTTCTACCCCTCAAATGGTCCTGGGCTAAACATTAGGTATCCTCACCTTCCGGGGGAACAGAGAGGGTCTTATACTCACACTAACCAATATCAAAACTGGCATAATGTAGGCAATACCAGCCACCATAATATGGGTGACCAATTATATCCAGGTCAGGCTATATCTTGGAATTATAGAACTACAGATTATTCTACAATGTACCCAGAGAGTAGGGAAGGTTTACATCAGGTACCTCAACAGGAATACCCCTACTTCCCTAATATGAACAACCAGTACAACGTTCTAATTTCAAACAGATTTCATGCCTTCTATGACCAGTGTGACTTGGAGGGGGTTGATTGACTATCTGAATCACAAATTTCCTGCGCACATAAAGACATTGTAAATTGTGAGCTGATACTCGGCAAAAGTAACGGTACAAAGGGTTTAAATGATTCTGATATTATTAACAGCTTATCAACAACTGAGCAAATGGGTTTAGATATAAGATCCCCAGTTGAGAGCACACCTCTACAAAATAGATCAGAGCCGCTTACAGACTATGAAGAAGCTCCCAGTCGCGAACTATCTAATGCAGAACAACATCACAACGTATCGGTAGAACAGGTAGTCACTAGAACAGAGCCTATTTTCCCAAAAGCTGCTAAATCCGTAAATGCAAACATAGACTTAAATGCTACAAGTCTGGTTTCCTGGAATACGGCAGGCCTGGCCGATAAAATCTGTGACCCCACTTGGCTGTCTTTCGTTAAACAACACGTAGTGATATGTCTGCAAGAGACCTGGCTGGTAGATAAAAAATTCGCTCACATTGAGGGATACCAACGTTTTTTCAATCCAGCAGAACCCTCAAGTAGCGGGAGAGCAAAGGGGGGTTTGGCAATTTATATAAGTTTGGCTCTTACACATCAAAAAACCATTCGTCACACAGGAAATAGGAATTTCCAAGTACTTGAGTTAAAAAGGGGTAAATATACCCTGACTTTGATCAATTTTTATAATGCATCTAATCAGTTTGGAGAATGTAACCTACTACACCTGAATGACTTTCTGAGTGACAATAAGGGGAATTTGTCGAGTAAATTGCTGATTGCCGGAGACTTTAATACACATCCCTGTGGGAATCCTGGAGAGACGCCCATGGGTTATTTAGGGTGCAACAGCATAAAAGGATTTCACTTTGAGCACTCGCGGCGTGGAACACAGCTTAACAACATGATGGATAAATATAATCTAGTTGCTGCTATGTCTGAGACAGCGGAGCATACACTCTTCCAAGTCCCTACGTATAAAGGCAACTTAAATGGGTCATATATAGACCATATTCTATTATCCACGGACCTTGCGAATTTTGTCTCGGATTTACGCATTCAATGGAATGCCCATAGCGATCATAACCCGATTTCCATTAATGTTGGTGGAGGCATTCTTGAATTGCGAAAGTACAGTGAAAGCCATGGAACTATAAAGTCTATAAATGGAAAGCGCCGCTTAAAATGGACTATGGTGGACTGTGATAATTTGTATACATCGATAAATAACCTTTGTAGTTTTGATCTCTCAATCTGTGTGTCACCCACATCATCTCCTGGCCAAACTTTGTCTGCTTTTGAGGGGGTCGTTGCAACAGTAGGGTCTTTGTTAACGGTGCCAGCAAGAGGGCGTATTGGAAATAATCCAAAATGGTTTGATCACTCTTGCTCTAAGGCCAACAGAGACCTTAAGACAGCCGTAAAAGCTAGACCTAGAGACCCGGCCTGTATCAAAGCCATGCGTATACAATATAAAAAATGCCTCGAAATACGGAAAAAAGAGGTTAAGGCAAGTACTTGGGAGTCTCTCCTAGACCCGAAAATTTTGGGTAATAGTGCCAGGTTCTGGGAAATCATCAACAAACCTTTGTTTGATGACCCAAGTAATTTGGCCCTTGGCACAAATATTCCTGAGGAAGACTGGGTTACTCATTTTAGCACCATTTTTTAAAAGTAATAAGCCCCAGGCAGAATATTCTTTTATTACTCCAATGGAGAACTTTTTGCACTTTACAGCTAATGAGATTGAAATAGGTATTAAAGGCCTAACTTGTAATAAGGCCCCTGGGCCTGATGGCCTTTCCCCGGATCTCTTTAAATCCCTGCCATCACTTTGGGCCCCAGTCCTTACCGCTGTAAACAATGCGGCGGCGGCGGCTGGTTGCCCAACGTCATGGGGGATTTCTACTATAGTACCTGTATTTAAAAAAGGAGATCGTAGTAGTCCACTTTGCTACAGACCAATATTTTTAATCAATTCCGTAGCAAAAGTGGTAGGGGGCGTAATTTTAAATAGATTAAAAACTTGGGCAGATGAAAATAATATAATCTCCCCAATTCAATATGGCTTCAGGCCTGGTCATTCAACGATTACCCAGTGCCTGAACCTGTATATGATTATAGGGAAATATACCATGGCCAGAGAAGGTACAATCCACATGGCATTCATGGATCTATCGTCGGATTTCGACTGTGTAGACCGAGGTAGATTATGGGATGTCATGGCAAAAATGGGCATAGAGCAGAATCTGATTAATTTTCTAGCCGACATGCATTCTGACACACGAGCAAATGTCAGATATACACAAGATTTAAAAGTAACAAGGGAATTTGGAATACATCGGGGCGTTCGCCAAGGGTGTATTTTAGCCCCATTCCTCTTCAACCTGTACATCAATGACTTAGAACAGTACCTCTTAGACACGGGAGTCGATTACCCCTATGTAGGCCGGAAAGGATTGCCGGTACTGCTTTATGCGGACGACGCAGTCCTGATTTCCAGGACTGCAGCAGGCCTACAAACCCTGTTAAAAGCATTTCATGACTTCATGTACTCACGGGACTTGAGTATTAATATTTCAAAGTCCTATGTCATGAAGGTAGGCTTGGGGTATAAAAAATCAAATATCTTTAATGTTAATGGGGAAAAAATTCCAGTGACTAAGACATTCTCTTATCTGGGTGTCCTCTTGGACCATCAGTTAAATTGGGGACCCGCTGTACAGAGGAAAATGGGAGAGGTAACAAGGGCTAATGCAGCCATACTTGATTTTGCAAGAAAAATGGGAAATACCCCAGTGGTTGCACTGCTCCAATTGTACAAAGCAAAAAGTATATCTATTGCGTGTTATGGCAGTGAGTTATGGGGGTTTACTTCTTCCAGAGGTCTGGAAGTTACAGAAAATAACTTCCTAAAACGTGTTCTGAGGGTACCAAGGGGCACTGGTAACTTCTCTGTTCATGAAGAACTGGGTATGCCATACCTAAGCGACAGTTTAGCCGTAAATCCTATACACTGTTGGCTAAACTGCTGGGTAAATACTGAAATACCCCTTACCCAACAAATTCTAAAAGAAGCAATAACATGGGAAAATGGGTCTAAAGTCCACTGGCTCAAATATATTAGAAAATGTTTAATTGAACTAGGGCGCCCTGATCTTTTTGTAACCCCAGAACTTACTAGAAAATCTGATGTTACCTCTGTGAAGAAGTCATTTATTTCTTTTAGGTACTTAGCCCGGGAGGAGGCCGAATTCAAGAAAGACAGTGTACGGAAACAGGTACTTGTAAAAACTTCTGTGCACATGGAACCGTACCTGTCATGGCCCCTGTCAGGCTATGACCGTTTTTGCCCTCGAGGTTTCGCCTAGACTTATTTCATCTTCTACTGGCAGTACCAAGGGGGGCCCATCGAGGCCAAGTGTTGCCATCTTGCGGCTGCGACGATAAGTCTCCGCAAGACTTGGCACACTTTTTATTCATCTGCCCTTTTTACTTGGTACCACGGAAATTATACCTAAAACCAATACTCAAACAGCTGAACTTTGTACAAATTCGACCAGCACTTTATTATCTCCAACTATTAAGTAGTGATTGCACTTTGTTTGTATGTAGTTTTTTAAAACTTGCGATCAAATTCAGGAAAAGCATGGAGGGATAATTGTGTCTCTGTCGAGAGTTTTTCCTTTAATAAGTTTAACTATTTAAAAGCCTTTTTTACTGTGTATTCTGCCTGTAAACTTTTACTTCATGTGATTTTTGTAATATATGAATTATATGCATTAATTGTAATTTTATTGAAATGTGCTTTTATGGATGTTACTATGAACATTCGAATAAAGTTCTTTTGACTTTGACTATCTATCCCCAACAAAATTAACAGAAAAAGCAAAAAGATGATTCATACTTACTTCACAAATGGGTTCATTGGGTATTAAATCACTTGCAACTGAATAAAACACCATTCCTTCATCATCATCGTCATCCACGTCAATTGTTAACCTAAAAAAGAAAAAGTCCAAAACCTTTATAATCAGCCATGCTCTTATCTTAAAATGTAAGAAATTAAAGAGTTTCTGTTTTTCTCATCATATTCAGTGACGAGCATGTTAAAATTGTTTAGTATTCCCTTATTCTACTAATCTGTCTCTCTGCCACACATAGTTACATGAAGTCTTTACTTCTAACAAGTCAGAAGGGGAATCATGGCAGCCATTTTCTAAGCAAGTTTGTGCACATCCATAAAAGTCATTTTTGGACAATATTTCCATCCGCTAATGGCTATGAGTTCCTTCACACTTTGCCAGTCAGCTCATTTTATTATTGAGCACAAGCCTAACACTTTGCCAGTTCAACTTCCCTTGACACAATAACAGAAATGTCCTCCTGAATATATTTGAAACATTTACTCACAGGGCAGGTTTTACAAAACCTTGAAGGTCAAGCCTTATAGGCTCTAATGAATATCCTTGAGCGCGGTTCACTTTTCCTGGAATCCTTTGTGCAATCTGAAAAAAACAGCGAAAGTAATTTCATGATCCAACTAAAACTTCATAAAACTATTTTCTTCATAATTGTTTACCAAAATTACACATATTTATACTGGACAAATACTCAAAACGGCTCATAAAGTACATATTTTCCGGAAAATGGCAAAACATGTATCATTCTGAAAGCAAATATTTATGCTAAATGTTAATTTTAATCAAATGTTATTATTTAATACAATGATAAAAGAGGAACTTAAGAAGGCAACAATGAATAATTTGGTGCCCTTCAAAGTTCATTATCAACAATGTGTTTTTTTCCCATTTGAATGCAAATTTTCAAACAAAAAGTATGTGAGGTTTCAGATTAGTTGGTGGAAAGACAAGCCAGCAGAACAGGGATGCAGCTATGAGAATGGAAAAGAAGTTACATAACATTTCATATGAAGATAGTAGCCAATGTTTATTTTCAAACAATTAACTAAGACCTCCTGGATGATCTCCACTTGAATTATATATTGGAAATAAAGGAGTTCAATGTTTTCTCTTCCTGCATGCAAATTCGTTTCCTCTGAAAAGTGTAGTTTAATGGGAGCCTTGAAAGTTAATTCTTTGCAGATGCTTGCATGCCTGTTTTTACCTTCTCTTCTTTGTCTATCAGATGGGATGTAATGCTTGATTTGGAATTCATTGAAAAAACGAGAACTGTAAAAATATAAATTGAAGTTGAATATGCAAAATGCTGTGGTTTTAATAAAAATATTGGTGAGGATTTTCTGCATAATGGTAAGAGCGCCATCCAGTGATCGATGTCACAAGTGGTCTCAAAACTAATGCCAACATCATCAAACAAAGGAACATTCTGGAATGCTTATTTTTATGTGATTGTTAGTGATGCAATACTGGTTAAATAGAACTGTGTTTACTCTAAGCCGGTTGACCACTTTAAAAGCTGCAGTTTTGTTCATGCTAAAGGTCATGTATGTTCAAACAAATTTGTTTGACTTTTGTGGGATAATCCATTAAAGAGTGGGGTTCTAGCTCCATTTTTTCACATTTCCAGCACCTACACCTTGAGGATAATAAAAACATCCATATGATTAAGTCCGGTTCCCCTAATGATTTTGCTCTGCATACATTTGCAGTATGATAAGGTAGTCCCTAGTGCCCCAGCTTCTCTTTCTATGTGCAACTCTTCTATTGAATTAATGGCAGTCCGACAGTTCTGAAAGGATGCAGTGCTTGCTATGGAAGAAAGAAAGTCCCTTATTCTTACGGATCTATTTCTCTTCTCCCTTTTCCATCCACGATCACTGGAAGAGAAATTAACATTCAGCTCTCCTCCCTCATTGAGCGCAATAACATTCTGATGCCTCACTACAAGGAAGGGAGCCTGCTTTACTGGTTGTCACAGATGACATCCGAATGTCGTTAGCACGGGGCAGCATTGTGCTTATTTTGTTAAAGACATTAGCACTGCTTTAAATGTTGTTTCCTATGCTCTACACTGTTCTAGGTTCCACACAGTAGATCATGATCAATCATTAAAGTGACTTTCGCCCTCCTGACAAACCATTCTCAATTGTTTTTTTTCATGCCTTGCTGTTCAAAGGCTATGCCCTTAGTGTGTGAAGTCCCTTAAGTTTCCTCACTAAGGTCAGCATTTTTTAACATATACGTGATGCCAATATCTGATCTAATCAGCAGCTAGGCCCTTTCTCTAATGTCCTAAGCAGATGGTACTCCGATTACAGTCTTGTTTGTGGAATAATCCATTGCTTCCGTCCAAAAATGTAATTACTGTATGTTATGGTAACATGGATGAAAAGGTGCTGGGGTTTAACTGTCTACTTTGTGGATCTTCACAGCAGAGCACATTTGACAAGTACAGGGCCAGGGGAGGCCATTCAGAGACTTTTCTGTTCCCCAACAGACTTGTTGTAAGGAAATTGTTTGCACAATTGGGCTATGTTCTGTTGTTGGACACACTGGTTTGCGTTTCTAGTTTTTCATTATTGTAGTTAGACATGGAGTAGCGACACACGGGGGTTGGGAGGGGGACGAGCTAGTAACGGAGAGGTCTGGCTGCCCGTATAAATGACTTTTTTTTTTTTTTTTTTAAACCTTTATTGACATCAAAAGGAAAGACAAGTCGAGGCCTACAACCAAGCCGGCCGGCCGCATTGTGCAAGATAATCAGGAGTCACCAGGCAAATATTACATAATCAATCAATACAAAGCAGAGGCCGTACATTCGCAGAAGGGGAGAAGAGATACAGAAACCAAAGGGCTAAAACACAGGAGTAAAGAAGGCTTAATTTTATAATATGGGGAGAAGACATATGACAGGCTCACTTTCAATACGGAGGCATCCGATATCCCAAACCAACCTCAACATTAATAAGGGGGCATGGGGGCAAAATATCGGGGGGACAATACAGTGCATTCAAGAAAATCAGGATACGGGAAACACAATCAGCCCCTGAGCATTATCCTCGTAACATGCCCGCCGCCCAAGACACTACCAAGCCAGAACAGAGGGATCGGAAAAACAATGCATCAAAACCAGCCCGTCATAGTAACCTCTGGGACACAGGAAGGAAAAAAAAAGGGGGGGGGACGAAGCGGGGAAGAGGAAGACAAAGGAAAATGGAGGGAAGACAAAATAAAACAATAAAAAGAAAATAGGAAAATATGAAGAACGAAAGGAAGAGGACACGCCGACACAGGCCCCCCGTGGCGGGAAGACAGGAGACAAAAGGAGTAGCGGCCCAAGTGGGGGTATGGCGATCGGGAAGAAAGACAGCCGAAACATAGCAGGAGGATTAACGACGCCACACCCCCCACCCGAAACACACCATAGGAGGTCGGGACAGACGTGGCCTCTTGAAAAAGAGATACAAAAGGGCCATAGAACCAGAAGACAAACAAAAATAGTGCCCAACCCACCCGTCCCACCCTGCACCCCTGTAGAAGGCTATGGCCCACCCTTCAAACAGCGTGCCTGTCGCCCTAAACCAGAACCCGAAATATAGCGAAAAGTAAGAAAGAAGAAAGAGACAAAAAGGCAACAAAAGCAGAGAAAAGAAGACAGGAGGGAGGAGCAGAATAAACATAATCCGAGCGGGCGGCCGCAGCCCTCCGCCCAACCAGACAAGCACAGTCAAAAACAGACCAGGACGACACCCCATCACGTGCCACAAAACTTTAGGAGAAGGCGACCTCCCATCTTTCTACGATTAAAAACAATTATGCTACTAAATCGTATACCGGGAATCAAACTGAAGTCGTACATTTCACCCCCAACCCTTTCGAGCGACAAACCCCACCCACCAAATGGCAATGTAAAACCACATACTAAATACTAAATCAGCATATAATCGAGTGGAATGGTGACTAGCATAGTTACGTGGGGGGTAGATAGATCCACAAGGGAGCAATAGTCCAAACAGAAAGTATCGATGCATCAAATATCGCAGCACGATCAATGAAAAACAGGAGGTCAGGTGCGACACTGGAGCGGGCGAGGTGGCCCCAATTATAGACACAGGCAAAGTCATCGAAGCAGGCACAGGAGGCAGTCCACCAATAGTTTCAGGCAACAATGTCGAACAGGGTCGCAGTACAGCATCCAAGTCCCCGGGGTCCGAACCTTGAAAAGCAGGGCGCTCCAAAGTCACCGACACACTACACGATCTTCGATCAGTGGCGGAGACACTCAAGTCAATCGAGGGGGGCGAGGCAATGAAGTCTTCGAAACAAGAGGGCGACAAGAAGCAATGGCCGCCCAAAATGGTGGCAGATCATGGCGTACCCACCGAGACGCCCATGGCCAGGGAAGCGTGTAGGGATCTCAGGGCTTCCAGGATATCTCTGAGCGTCGGCTCACGTCCACCAGATCCGCTCCCCACACCAAGAGGCAACACGGGCCCGCCGCCACAGGGTGATTCTCGTTTCAGAGGGTCGGCCGCCATTTCGTGAATCAGCCCAAGCGCCGCTCACCAGACCCCCGGAAAGAACAGTTCTCAAATGTAGGACTTTACAAGCTCCGGGGGTCCCAGCAAGGGCGGCCTCGATGCCAACAGGATGTCCGCCCAAGACGGGTCTCCGCCAGCACCAGTACCAGTGCCCCAATCAAGCGGAGTCCGGGCCCCGAGGACCAGGGCCGCCGGACAAAGCAGCGGCGGGGAGAGACCCCTTCACAGACTCAGGTCCCAGGGCCTCTCACCCACTGCGGCCGCGCGGCCACCAGGGCAGGCTCGGGTCAGGATCGCCGGGATCTTCGCACATCGGCTCCCAACACTGGGTCTCGCTCTCGGCCGGGGCCGAGAGCCGTCGGATCCCACCGGCCAGGTCCCGGTCCAAGTCTCGCAGAGGCCCCGATCTCTCAGAGGCCACAACTCCGGAGCCACTGCACACCGAGACCCCGGGGTCGGATGGTAAGTACAAACAAGCCGTTATGTTTCCAATGCCCCAAAAATGTGTCGTCCCCGGACAGGATAAAAGACAGGATAGGCAATCAGGACGGAGGGCTGCGGGAGCCGAGCTAAAGGGCGACCATTACGGCCGCGAGCTAGGCTCCTCCCCCGTATAAATGACTCTTATGTCGAGTGGTACTCATGGCAATGGATGCGACCTATAATGTTATTGACCTGGAACATCAGGGGTATGACTATATCCATGATGCAATTAAACAATGGTGAAAGCCTGCACACCTTCAATGTTAATACATTTAAACCACTTGTTAAACAATTTTACGTGGTGCTGTCCCCAAATCCAGACTAGCCCCTGTCAGGTTTATAATACTCAAACAAAAAACAAACAGAACCTGTTCGTGTTAGTGACCCACTATACACTAGCCCTTCCGGTGCTCAATTGTACTTAAATTCTAATCCTCTGAGTACTCAAACGTGTCCATAAGCGCCAGGATACCTCAGGGTAGCAGTGCGCTTTATAAGTACACATAACATAGCATAACATAAAGTACTTCAATAATTATCAACAAGATAATGTCAAAACAAACATTACATATACATATGCAAGCCAGTTTGTTAAACAATTCTTTCTTGTTTTATTTTCTTGTGCTTGTTTTCTTGTTCTCATGATTTCACTGGATTCATTCTACACATGAAGATCCTAGGATATTTACATCTCCCTGGTATTCAAATCTCCCAATGCATTTCGGTAAAATACCTTCATCAGGGGAGTACTGGAAATAATAAAAATACTTCTTGTAACAACTCAAATGACAATATTATTTACAATTAGTACATGGTAATCAGGGGAATGGGATAGAACCTCTTGATCCAACCGATAATGTGCTGGTATTGTTTTTCGTGCTCACTGAAAAAGGTATCCTTAAAGTGCAACAATGCTGTTATGTAAAAGTCACGAGGTGTCTGTGTGTAAAGATAAGTATTCCGTTCACCAAACCCGTGATCTACAGAGCTAACTCCATAAGTGTCAAAACACTCACCTGTAACAAAACGCTAAGAATCTTGAACAAACCAGGAAACTTATACCGCCTAAAAAACATATGAGTACTGTATTCGTACCATACTTGTCACGTAAAATCAACCCTGTGCTCATCAAAACCACCAAATAAAGACCTACTTTAATGTGCCTCGAATGCCCCTCTGCTGGGTAAACGCCCGTGTTCTCAGACCACTGTGTTTCAATCTGGAGAATTCTGTCGACACAAACATGAAACGGAGTAAGGGACAATCGTAATCCCTTATGTACACTGCTTGCCCACTGCTTATCCAGTGACTCCCAGCTTCTACCAGTAATCCCGTAAGCTCATACCTTATCCACAATAGTAGCGTTGTTTGTCACCCCTCGTATCTCGTGGATACCGGCTTCCACATCAGGTGCGCTTGCTCACTAACGTTAACTGTGTGTCACCTTTTTAAAGCAAACGTTGCTTTCATCATACTGGCCTTCGAACAATAAAGGAAGAAAGAAGACTCCTATGGAGAGGCTTCCCACTAATCCTGCCTCTTCAAACATGGTATTTGCCACTAAATGTCTGTTCCTTAGGGTCTCTATGGTCTTGAATATTTTAACTTTATTTAGACACAGAAGACAACAGTGTTCAAGAAAAGTACTCATATATTTAATTCACCCACAGCATTTCCTGATGGGATATAGAGTATTTTTTATTATTATTGTTTGCACACACAGATCTTGATTGACTGGCGAAATGGCGTTTTTAGTTGGTTTAGTGGTTCGAAGTTTTTAAAGCAACTTGAACGGGTAAATTGGACACTGTTGTCTCCTGTGTCTAAATAAAGTTAAAAGATTCAAGACCATAGAGAACAGGGCGCCACCTAGCGCAAGTCGTAGAAACGACTTGTGATGTAAAGCCACGAGTGATAACAACACGGTCGTTTTGAACTGGTACTGGGAGAGAGCCAGTCCTTGCTCAGGTCTGGGAATTTGTTTAGTCAGCTTCCCTTCCAAA
The DNA here is from genome assembly GCF_964261635.1 of Lissotriton helveticus. Classification (NCBI taxonomy): domain Eukaryota; kingdom Metazoa; phylum Chordata; class Amphibia; order Caudata; family Salamandridae; genus Lissotriton; species Lissotriton helveticus. The sequence continues at coordinate 257,038,752 of NC_136071.1, forward strand.
ACTGCCTCCAAAGCTGCCTCTGATGCAGATGCTGGATGTAGTATTCTATGACATGTCATAGGGTAGAACCTATGACATCATTACTGGGGTCTGTAGAATGTGGGATAGATACTGAGCTGTGGTCGGAAGAAGACGGTCTCCACTGTGTCTCTTCCTGTGGGTGTTAAGCTGTTCTGTTGCCCGAATAAACCAACTTCTCGGAACCCAACTTCTTCTTTGTGTTCATTTACAACACAATTACTGGCGACGTCCGGGATCAACAATATTTCCACAGAACAGCGTTCACATGATCGGCTACCAGTCTAACAAGTTCGTCGGAAATTGACATTACCTCCGTCAATTTTGGGTAACGTACTGCCTTTCAGGAAAGAAAGTTTTTTTTTTTTTGCGGGGGTTTTCCAGATTTTCCCACTATTTTACATTTCACCGCTTACCTGCTTTGACCGTTGTGCCGTTCAAATCGGCCGAGCGTTCCAGTGCAGCTCGAGACGCCTTCATCCATTCGTCATTTTTTGACGTTCGCTTCTCGCTGCATCCCTGGAACGATCCGCAAAGCATTGTGGGAATTACCCTTCAACCCCAGTGACGCGCTGACGTCACGTGCGTGCCGCCATCTTGGGAAACCTTCGTGGATCGCAATTTCTGCCTTAAAGAGTTTTGAAACCACAATTTCTCCTCGAGTGCGCAGTTGTTTTACAACTTATCGTAGGTACTTTATATTTTTTACGTTTTTGATATTTGAATTCAACTTGCTTACAAACAATTTTGAATAAAAAATGTCGAACATTGCTGCCCCCCCTCATTTTCTACAAACAGCCGGAGATCCAAGCATTGAATGGGATTTGTGGTTCCCTATGTTTTTGGCTTATGTAGATGTCCTTGAAAAGGAGGGGTGTTCTGCTAAGCGCAAACTAGCCCTTTTACGACATTGTTTAGGAGGGGCAGGTATTAAAGAATTTGACAATCTCCCTCCGATTGACGATGCTGGAGACATTGATGTTTTCGAAAAAGCCACTAGACAAATGAAAATTCGTTTTGGCAGGAAAATAAATACTGTCATGGAGAGGTTCAAGTTTTATTCTCGCATTCAAAAACAAGATGAGTCCATAGAGGATTATGTCTCAGCGCTACGCTCTTTAGCCTGTTATTGTTCATTTGAAACAATTTCCTACGAACAGGTTCTTAGAGACCAGATCATGATGCGAACCAAACGCAAGAAAATTCAGGAGAGACTTTGGCTTGGTACAGAAACTACTCTCAATGCTGTCATCAACATAGCCAAGGGTATAGAACAGTCTGAGTTGTTCGTATCTGAAATAAGAGGGTCTAATGTCAAACCTTTAGTTCCTGAACCTGAAGTCTCTTTAGTTAAAAACCAATCTAACCCTAATTTTTCTTCCAGGAATGTATTGAAAAAGGATAGTGAGAAAAAATTCGGTGAGGTCAAAAGCTATCCAGACAACAGATTTGTTCAAAGGAAAAATGTTTCTTGTTATCGTTGTGGTAGTCCCAACCATGTTGGCAATTACAAAGGTTGTCCTGCCTGGGACAGAGTATGTGTGAAATGTAAACGTAAAGGTCATTTTGGCAATGTTTGTCGCTCTACACAAAGAGTAAATTATATTTCACAAGAGGAAGAGGAAGTCCTCAATAGCTTCAATTGCATTCTTTCTGTGGATGAAGTTGAACTTGAAGAGTTTCCCTCTTATCCCATTTTGGTAGATGATATGTCCATTGAACTGATGATGGATTCGTGTTCACGGTATTCTATCATTGGTTTAGATTTGTTTAAACGTTTTTGGGATAATAGAGAGCTTTGTGTCCCTGACATTCATCCTGGAGGTTACTCAGGGAAGAAAATAGATTTGGAGGGATACTTCTGGGCCAAGCTTCAAGTTAAAGATCGAATCACTAATGGGAAAGTGTACGTAGCCACCAAAGGTGTAGCTATTTTAGGGTGGCCACACCAACGTGAGTTAGGCATCAAACTGAATCCTAATGCTAACCCTCCCGTGTGTTTTATAGAGCCAGAAGTGAACTTACTTTCTGATTTGAATGATCCTTGTTTTGTCAGTAATATTAAAAACAAGTTTCCTGATGTTTTCAAAGATATTCTTGGCAAGTACACAGATTTCAAACATAGGATAATACTTAATGAAAATGCTGTACCAGTTAGACACAGAGTAAGGAACGTCCCTTTAGCTTACAGGGATAAGCTCAAAGGAATTCTAGATGATCTTGTTTTAAAACATATCATTGAACCAATTGAGTCTTCCCCTTGGGTTTCCCCCGTTGTTTTGTCACTCAAGAGTTCTGGAGATCTCCGCCTATGTGTGGACCTCCGCAGTCTCAACCAGGAAATATGGGTTGATAAACATCCCTTACCTAATATTCATGAATTGATTTCCTCTCTGTCTGGTGCCACAGTATTTTCTACAATAGACTTGGCGAGTGCATATCATCAAGTGGAGCTACATGAAGAGTCTAGGAAGTTAACAGCATTTGTTACTCCAGAGGGCATGTTTCAATATTTGAGAATGCCTTTTGGACTAGCTAGTGCCGCCTCCGTCTTTCAGAGATTGATGAGGGATGTACTCAAAAATTGTAGTGGGGCAGTGGCTTTCCAAGATGACATTTTGATTTTTGGTAAAGATTGTAACGAACATGATTCTAATTTGTATTCTGTTTTGAATTGTATCCAAGGGAAAGGCTTAACCTTAAAATTTTCAAAATGTAAGTTCAGACAGTCCAAAGTTGAGTACTTAGGCCATGAGATTTCGAAAAATGGTATTAAACCCAAACTCAACCATGTTAAGAGTATTATGTCAGCTCCCATCCCCACTTCCAAAGAACAGTTGCTGTCTTTTCTTGGTCTCACTGAATTCTATGGGAAATTTGTACAGAATTATTCCATGTTAGTTCATCCTTTACGCTCCTTGCTCAAGAAACAAGCAAAATTCGTATGGGGTAAAGACCAACAAGAGTCTTTTGATGTACTTAAGAGTAAGATTGTCTGTGCACCTTTTCTTAAACCATTTTCAGTTGATAAAGAATGTATACTTTGTGTCGATGCCAGCAATATAGGTCTAGGTGCTGTTTTAATGCAGAAGGACAATTCAGGTGAATATGTTGTCTCCTATGCTTCCAGATCTCTTCGTGGCTCTGAAGTTAATTATTCCACGATAGAGAGGGAGTTACTTGCGTGTACCTGGGCCACTCAACATTTCCGTCAGTTTATTTGGGGTACCAAATTCTCACTAAGGACTGATCACAAGCCATTGGTCACCATGCTATCTGCTGGTGGTGGTAGAACTCTCACTGCTCGTTTAGCGAGGCTTGCCGCAAAGTTACAGGAATATCGCTGTGTTGTTACTTATGTCCCTGGTCGTCTTAATGTCCACGCAGACTGCATGTCTCGCTTTCCTGCTAAAGATTGTCCAGCAGCAGGTTACACTGAAGAATGTGATGTGGCTTTTACTATGAGTGATATCAACATCATTGTTGGTGATGATCAGTCTAAACTGATCTCGCAGGCTGTTTGGACAAAAGCTTTGGATCAAGATGACGTTTTGAAGGACGTAAGGTTGTTTTTAAACAAAGGTTGGCCCGAAGAGAGGAAACTTAGTGGTGAGTTGGCCTCTTTCTTTAAGGTAAAGGATGAGTTGATGGATAATGGCGAAATGATTTTCAGAGATGATAAAATTATTCCTCCCATAGGCATAAGAGAACTGATTTGTGATCTGGCTCATGAAGGCCATTTAGGGATGTCCTCCACCAAGAGAAGAATTAGAGAATTTTATTGGTGGCCTAGTATGGACAATATGATTGATAAATGGGTAAGGAATTGTTCCCCGTGTTCTTTAAGTGATAAATCTGTGAAACCCATTTCTGTAAGTTCTACCCCTGTGGAGTTTGTTCAGGGTCCGTGGCGCAAATTAGGAGTAGACATTATTGGCCCTTTTAGTTATCAGTCGGGCAAAGAGATGTTTGCCATTGTTCTGGTTGATTATTTCTCCAAGTGGCCGGAATTGAAAATTGTGGAGAAGGTCAATTCTGATGTAATTGTTGAATTCCTTAACAAAGTTTTTTCCAGAGAGGGTTTACCTGAAGAACTCATCACTGATAATGGTCCACAATTTGTTAGCAAAATTTTTTCATCTTTCCTCTCCAGCTGTGGTATCAAACATAAAAGGGTTTCCAACTATTTTCCCCAAGCCAACGGACAGGTTGAACGTTTTAACAGAGTAATTAAGGAATCTTGTCAGTTGGCTTTGCGTAGTGGTTTGAAATGGAGGAAGGCTCTCCAAGCAACCCTTTTGACGTATCGCTTTTCCCCTAATACTGTAACTGGACTTTCTCCCTTTGAAATGTTGCGCTGTAGAAAGCCTGGCTCGAAGCTTATGCCTTGGTGGTTGAGAACAGAGAAAGGTGACTATTTAGAATTAGATTTGGAGGCTGTTAGAGAGAGAGTCAATAAGTATCAAGCAAGAATGTCCCACCACCCAGCACGTAGTGTGAGTTTACCTAAATTAAGTGTTGGTGATTTTGTAAGAGTAAAGTTTGGTGGACAAATCCGCAAAGGATCTCCTAGATGGTCTGGTCCTCTCAGAGTCATTGAAGTTTTCAGCAAAGCTGTTAGGGTGGAAGATGGCAAAATTTGGAATTTGAGACGCATTTCTGTGTGTAGGTCTGATGACTTGAAACGCTTTTCTGGGTGTAGATCTGCTGACTGCGATTCCTCCTTTTCACAACCAGATCTATCGCCTCCTAATGATCCACATTTGGTGAATGACAATTCAGAGCTTTGTGGTACTCACGAAGCTTTTGATCATCTATCTTTGTGTAAGAATGTTAGTTTTGATAATACTACCAATGCTGATGTCCAGGATGGGCCTGCTCTTCGTGGAAATGCAACAAAGAATGTTATTCCTGAGAATCCTGTGTATGTTGATCAGGGTATTGTTGCAGACAAATCTGTTAATATTGACCATTCTAACTTTGCTCTTCCTGCCTGTGACCAAAAGTTAGCTATTTCACGTAGTAGCTCACGTGTTAGATGTCTTCCGATGAAATTTAGGGATTTTGTTCGTTTCTAATTTTTTTAAATTTTTTTTTAGTTTTGTGTTTTATTTCTCTTTTAGTTTTTTTTAAAGGGGGGGAGGTGTGTAGTATTCTATGACATGTCATACGGTAGAACCTATGACATCATTACTGGGGTCTGTAGAATGTGGGATAGATACTGAGCTGTGGTCGGAAGAAGACGGTCTCCACTGTGTCTCTTCCTGTGGGTGTTAAGCTGTTCTGTTGCCCGAATAAACCAACTTCTCGGAACCCAACTTCTTCTTTGTGTTCATTTACAACACTGGACCTGGAGGAACTCTGCAAGTGGAGGAACTGCTGGCGCTGGTCCCTGGCCTTCTGGTTGCACCTCCTCCTCTCGCCTATGTGACGTAACATGATAGCAAGATGCTGGTTCTACAGCATTTTCTGTATCTGTTCATAGCCTTACCAGTAGTGACCACACATACTTTCTCCAAGGAGTTGAGGTTTCTGGTTTTGGATTTGGTTATGTTATGTTAATATATTTTGTGGTATTGAGTATTAACGGGGTAAGCCCAGAAAACTCATGGACCTGGGTCACTAGGTAAGTACAGAAAGGCTGGTCCGAGTTTACACAATTATTCCACTGGTGTTCTATATTACTTCATACAGACGTTCACCATATATACATGTCATTAGTTATAAATTCAACAGAATGAAAAGTACAAATTACAATATTCAAAGTCAGAATTACATTTATTTCTGCAACCCTGTACTGTTATAGATTCTTCATCGAAAAAAAGTTTTTATAGTTTTCAAGGGTTTGTAATGTAATCATAAAGTCATTACATTTATTGGTGCTCTCAGTGAGGAAGGGGAGGGATGTGATAAGGTTTGTGAGGGACAGGGTAAAGGTGGTGTGACATTGATAACATCACATTTAAAATCAAAAAGCCTTTACAATCAGACTAGTATAAATGTTCCCAAATCACATCGCACATAGGTTAGGTGAATCCATCTCATTTGATCCTATGGTGTGTAAAAAATAGGCGTATCTACGTTTCTACCCCCATGTACGCTTAAGGGTTATTCTGGCCCACATGTTGGGGTCTTCATCAGGACGGGCGGAGAGAGCCTAGAATTTAAAAATCTAGCATTAGATGCTTATGGTGAACTTGTTTTGGTATATGGTCAGTATGTAGGGAATACCTACATATGTGCAGCGGTCAACGTCTGAACCGGCGCGTCGTGGGCCTGCGTGGGCTCCTTGGCAATCTGCAAATAAAAATGGAGGAAGGTCTAAGTTGAATACAATGGCACAACTGCCATGTAGTAAGATGTGATGGGACTGGGAGACTTACTTGGACACTGCTCCTATGCTTGAGCATGTAGTATCTTGTCGAATCAATAGGGTCTCACTTTCCAAATTCGGTGCACATCTGGCACGAATCTGAGGAATCAAAAATAATATACATTGTACGGGCTGGTGTTATACCTTGGGGAACACAAAATGACATAACAGGCTGATAAGCCCGAAGGTGCACAATGGTGGCAACCGGTAAATTTATATAGCAGCACTCATCGTGGATTTGAAAACAAGGAAGGGGGCCCGCAGTGTAAGAAAGAATGGACTAAATCCTTAACACTTTCATCGGGAACCATAATTAAGTTTTAAATAGTCGGGGTCAAATTGGGTAAGAATCGAGCAGATTAGAGGAAATTCTGCGATCATCAGACGTGTGTAATGGCAGAATCGTGGTTTGCAAAGGGGTTGAAGTGAGTAGCGAGATCCGTTTCTTACCTGATCGGCGAAGGCTCAGCCGTCAGTGCGAAGCACTCCCTGTCCGTATCTGGAGCTGCTCGCGGTGCCGCTGCTCAATGCTAGTTAAAAAGGGCTCGGCAAGGCGGGACCAATCCCCTGCCAGTATTACATTTCACCGTCATCGATGATGGCATGTGATCAAGGGGTTGTCTTAAAAGATGCTTACTTGGATTAAGGGAGCTACGGCGAAGGTTTAATATCCCAAACAGGCTGTAGTGAAAAAAGAAGTCTGTTGTGTACGTAAGTTACAAGGCTTTACACATTAGTATCGGTACCATTCTATGAAGATAGCAAAACAAACCCATGACATATCTGGCAGCCCGGGCAGATCATTGCCTGTTCCTGGAGGTGCCTAAGTTGGAAGATTACGCTTATTCAAAACACCCAAGTTACAGAGAAATACGTCATTGAAGGTATACAAATGAGCCTATACATTCACAAAATTTATCAAGAAGTCCTGGTTGGTGGTTACCTTATCATAGAAGTGCCCCAATGGAAGAAATATATTTTTACAAAGTACAATTGAGACATACCAGGTTTCATTGAAAATGAATAAAGGCCTATGTACTATCCCCATTGTAAATACTTGCAGGAATACTACTCATGTATTAGAAGACCAAACATTAGGTTGTAACATAGTTATACTGTAGCATATTCCTATGGTGTAGGAAACCCAAAGAAGTATGTTATGTATGATCACAAGGCAGTGTGCATTACTCAGGGTCTAGGCCTGCCATTTGTGCAAAATTGGCATCTAATTCATTAAGACCTCTGGTTATGGTATTGAATATGTGCATCCATTTGCACTCTCTGATATTTAAGATAGAGTTCAAATTTCCTCCTCTTGGGCCCAGTGTAATCTTTTCAAGTATTACCCATCGCAAAGATTCTGGGGTGTGTTTCTTGTCCATATAGTGTTCCAAAAACGGTGCCCCTGTTGTTTGACATCTGATTCTACTGCAGTGTTGGAAGATGCGATTCTTTATTTTTTGTTTAGTTTGACCGATGTACATCAGCTCACATGGACATAGAATGGCGTAAATAACACCGCTGGTGTTGCAATTCGTAAAAGATCTGAGATTTATAGTCAAGTTGTTGTGGGTTACTTCCTTAGTTTCCCAACAGGTGGGACACGCTTTGCAGGTGGTACATCTAAAATGGCCAACCACCTCAGGTAGATTCCAAAGTCCTTGGATGGTCGGCGTCAGTGGTGTGTCCAGCAATGAGCAGACCACATGGTCTCTTATGCTTTTAGCTTTTTTTAAAGCGTGCATTGGTGGTTCAGGGCTATCAATTACATCTGCGACCAGGCCCCAGTGTTTCTTGACTATTTTTTTGATATCATTGCTTTTGGTGCAATGTGTAGTCACACAGATCATCCGTTCCTGAGATGGTATGCGTTGTTTAGGTGTTAGTAGTGTAGATCTGTCCTGGTACCAAGCTCTTTTTCTAGATCTTGTCACAAGACGCTTGGGGTAGCCTCTGTCCGTCAGGCGTGAGATCAACTCTTCAGATTCCCTAAAATAGTCTTCCTTCAGCGAGCAGTTTCGCCGTATGCGGAGAAATTGCCCGAAGGCCAGGTTGTCCCGGAGTCCTCTGGTATGGTGGCTCGTGTATCTCAAAAGAGTGTTTCTTTCAGCTGGTTTCCTATAGAGAGTGGTATACAGTTTGCCATCCCTTTCCTTTATGCTGATATCCAGAAAGTCAATAGATTCCTTATTCATGTGCATTGTGAACTTTATGTCATCAGACTGTGTGTTCAGCCACTCGACGAAAGCATTCAGTTCATGTTCATCTCCTGTCCATATGGCCAGGACGTCATCTATATACCTATGCCATGTGGAAATCTTGTCATGGTATGGGTTGTGTCTTGAGAGGATGCACTGTTGTTCATAATCAGACATATATAGAATATCCAGATCAGGGGCGAAGACGGCACCCATCGCCACTCCTTTGCTTTGAATGTAGAACCTGTTCTGGAATACAAAGACATTTTTGGTCATGGCAATTTCTAGTAGATCGATGATGAATTCTGTAGGGACCCCTGCCGGTTGTGCCCTCCTTTGTAGCGCTCTTCTCATACATTCCAGAGCTGGTCTTTGAGGAATACTGGTGTATAAAGAGATGATGTCCATTGTCACCAGGATTTGGCTGTTTGTATGGAAAGGCATTTCGTCCACCAAGTTAATCACTTGCATCGTGTCCCTGATGTAGGTGGGTGTTGCTTCAGCGAGTGGTTTCAGGAATACATCCATGTACTTACATAGTGGCTCTAGCAGGGAGCCGCATCCCGATATGATGGGGCGTCCGGGTGGTTTCACTGGATTTTTGTGTACATTGGGGAGTACATAGATCGTGGGTACCCTTGGTTGGTCTACGTTAAGGTAATCGAATTCCTTCTTGGTGAGGAAGCCCATTTCTCTGGCTTTCTTGGTAACTGTTAAAATCGCCATCCTGATCTCTTTCGTCGGATCAGTGGGAACATGTCTGTAGCTTACACCATCCCTTAGTTGGGAGAGGATTTCGGACTTGTAATCTCCAGCAACCAGCATCACTATGGATCCACCCTTGTCGGCTGGTTTGATCACCTGATGGACGAAATGCCTTTCCATACAAACAGCCAAATCCTGGTGACAATGGACATCATCTCTTTATACACCAGTATTCCTCAAAGACCAGCTCTGGAATATATGAGAAGAGCGCTACAAAGGAGGGCACAACCGGCAGGGGTCCCTACAGAATTCATCATCGATCTGCTAGAAATTCCCAGGACCAAAAATGTCTTTGTATTCCAGAACAGGTTCTACATTCAAAGCAAAGGAGTGGCGATGGGTGCCGCCTTCGCCCCTGATCTGGCTATTCTATATATGTCTGATTATGAACAACGGTGCATCCTCTCAAGACACAACCCATACCATGACAAGATTTCCACATGGCATAGGTATATAGATGACGTCCTGGCCATATGGACAGGAGATGAACATGAACTGAATGCTTTCGTTGAGTGGCTGAACACACAGTCTGATGACATTAAGTTCACAATGCACATGAATAAGGAATCTATTGACTTTCTGGATATCAGCATAAAGGAAAGGGATGGCAAACTGTATACCACTCTCTATAGGAAACCAGCTGAAAGAAACACTCTTTTGAGATACACTAGCCACCATACCAGAGGACTCCGGGACAACCTGCCCTTCGGGCAATTTCTCCACATACGGCGAAACTGCTCGCTGAAGGAAGACTATTTTAGGGAATCTGAAGAGTTGATCTCACGCCTGACGGACAGAGGCTACCCCAAGCGTCTTGTGACAAGATCTAGAAAAAGAGCTTGGTACCAGGACAGATCTACACTACTAACGCCTAAAGAACGCATACCATCTCAGGAACGGATGATCTGTGTGACTACACATTGCACCAAAAGCAATGATATCAAAAACATAGTCAACAAACACTGGGGCCTGGTCGCAGATGTAATTGATAGCCCTGAACCACCAATGCACGCTTTTAAAAAAGCTAAAAGCATAAGAGACCATGTGGTCTGCTCATTGCTGGACACACCACAGACGCCGACCATCCAAGGACTTTGGAATCTACCTGAGGTGGTTGGCCATTTTAGATGTACCACCTGCAAAGCGTGTCCCACCTGTTGGGAAACTAAGGAAGTAACCCACAACAACTTGACTATAAATCTCAGATCCTTTACGAATTGCAACACCAGCGGTGTTATTTACGCCATTCTATGTCCATATGAGCTGGTGTACATCGGTCAAACTAAACAAAAAATAAAGAATCGCATCTTCCAACACTGCAGTAGAATCAGATGTCAAACAACAGGGGCACCGCTTGTGGAACACTATATGGACAAGAAACACACCCCAGAATCTTTGCGATGGGTAATACTTGAAAAGATTACACTGGGCCCAAGAGGAGGACATTTGAACTCTATCTTAAATATCAGAGAGTGCAAATGGATGCACATATTTAATACCATAACCAGAGATCTTAATGAATTAGATGCCAATTTTGCACAAATGGCAGGCCTAGACCCTGAGTAATGCACACTGCCTTGTGATCATACATAACATACTTCTTTGGGTTTCCTACACCATAGGGATATGCTACAATATAACTATGTTACAACCTAATGTTTGGTCTTCTAATACATGAGTAGTATTCCTGCAAGTATTTACAATGGGGATAGTACATAGGCCTTTATTCATTTTCAATGAAACCTGGTATGTCTCAATTGTACTTTGTAAAAATATATTTCTTCCATTGGGGCACTTCTATGATAAGGTAACCACCAACCAGGACTTCTTGATAAATTTTGTGAATGTATAGGCTCATTTGTATACCTTCAATGACGTATTTCTCTGTAACTTGAGTGTTTTGAATAAGCGTAATCTTCCAACTTAGGCACCTCCAGGAACAGGCAATGATCTGCCCGGGCTGCCAGATATGTCATGGGTTTGTTTTGCTATCTTCATAGAATGGTACCGATACTAATGTGTAAAGCCTTGTAACTTACGTACACAACAGACTTCTTTTTTCACTACAGCCTGTTTGGGATATTAAACCTTCGCCGTAGCTCCCTTAATCCAAGTAAGCATCTTTTAAGACACCCCCTTGATCACACGCCATCATCGATGACGGTGAAATGTAATACTGGCAGGGGATTGGTCCCGCCTTGCCGAGCCCTTTTTAACTAGCATTGAGCGGCGGCACCACGAGCAGCTCCGCGAGCAGCTCCAGATACGGACAGGGAGTGCCTCGCACTGACGGCTGAGCCTTCGCCGATCAGGTAAGAAACGGGTCTATCTACTCACTTCAACCCCTTTGCAAAGCACGATTCTGCCATTACACACGTCTGATGATCGCAGAATTTCCTCTAATCTGCTCGATTCTTACCCAATTTGACCCCGACAATTTAAACTTAATTATTGTTCCTGACGAAAGTGTTTAGGATTTAGTCCATTCTTTCTTACACTGCGGGCCCCCTTCCTTGTTTTCAAATCCACGATGAGTGCCACTATATAAATTTACCGGTTGCCACCATTGTGCACCTTCGGGCTTATCAGCCTGTTATGTCATTTTGTGTTCCCCAGGGTATAACACCAGCCCGTACAATGTATATTATTTTTGATTCCTCAGATTCGTGCCAGATTGCACCGAATTTTGAATGTGAGACCCTATTGATTCGACAAGATACTACATGCTCAAGCATAGGAGCAGTGTCCAAGTAAGTCTCTAAGCCCATCACATCTTACTACATGGCAGTTGTGCCATTGTATTCAACTTAGACCTTCCTCTATTTTTATTTGCAGATTGCCAAGGAGCCCACGCAGGCCCACGACGTGCCGGTTCAGACGTTGACCGCTGTACATATGTAGGTATTCCCTACATACTGACCATATACCAAAACAAGTTCACCATAAGCATCTAATGCTAGATTTTTAAATTCTAGGCTCTCTCCGCCCGTCCTGATGAAAACCCACACATGAGGCCAGAATAACCCTTAAGCGTACATGGGGGTCGAAACGTAGACTACGCCTATTTTTTACACACCATAGGATCAAATGAGATGGATTCACCTAACCTATGTGCGATGTGATTTGGGAACATTTATACTAGTCTGCTTTTTGATTTTAAATGTGATGTTATCAATGTCACACCACCTTTACCCTGTCCCTCACAAACCTTATCACATCCCTCCCCTTCCTCACTGAGAGCACCAATAAATGTAATGACTTTAAGATTACATTACAAACCCTTGAAAACTATAAAAACGTTTTTTCGATGAAGAATCTATAACAGTACAGGGTTGCAGAAATAAATGTAATTCTGACTTTGAATATTGTAATTTGTACTTTTCATTCTGTTGAATATATAACTAATGACATATATATATGGTGAACGTCTGTATGAAGTAATATAGAACACCAGTGGAATAATTGTGTAAACTCGGACCAGCCTTTCAATATATTTTGTAGAGCGCACATATACCAAAAGAGGTGTCTTGGTGCTGTGTCTGAACGTTATCTGGCAGAAAAACAAAGAAAAACGACCTACTTAAAGACACACAGGGAAAGGCCAGGCCTTTAGTTGCTTCTTAAAACTAATTAGATTAGTCTGTGCTCTAAGGTGGTCTGGCAGTGCATTCCTCCATTCACAGGTCATGTGGGAGAAACTTCTCCCTCCCCAATTGATCCTGGGACCCACTACCCTGTTGGCAGTCGAGGATCACAACACTGCAATATAGTGTTGTGATTGGTCTGAGCGCAGTGGATCGGCGCTCAGATGGAGACTGGGGGCCTGGGCATGTTCCCCATCAGGCTGTGTAATGCAGCCTGGTGGGGAATTTGCAAAGTGTGCATGACTGTTTGGCCAGGCCAAGACAGCCGGCCAAGCAGTCATGCGCAATTGGAGTATGCAAACCACTCCTCCCCCTCTGCCTCCAGTCCTACCCCACCCAAACCCAGCACTGAACATGCGAAAAATAAAATGATAATAACTACTAACATTTTATTTTTCCTGCTCAAAGAGCAGTGGGGTGACGCTCCTCTGCCTTAGCGGAGGAGCCGCCGTTTCCAACAAAATTATACCAAAAGAGTAGGGGAACAATACAAACAACCAAAACCAGAGCAGTTGTTGCTCGCAAAAATGTGTTTCCATGCGCAACATCTATTCTTGTATCAAAAACTGACCCAGGGATGCATTTCATGCTAGAATATAATTCAAATTACGTGAATTTTGTACACTCCTACAAAGAACCACCACGTAAAAAAACTCACAAAGAATACGGGTGCATAGTCCACTTGTGGTCTCTGTCTCTATACTGCAGAGAGAACAATTTAAAAATAAACACAGAAAAAAAAAAGGCAATGATAATCTTGCGACAAACAAAGAGAAAAGGTGAATGGAACATTGAAAGCAAACCTATTGAGATAGTGACCTCCTACAAGTATCTAGGAGTGTCGATCGATCACAAAGGATGGCCCTCCGCTCACATCACTGCACTGCAAGGAACGGCTCAATCTTTGGAAGGCATTTTCTGTAGAGCCAGGAAAGCCATAAGCTCACCTGACCTCTCTCCCTTAATACGATTAATGGGGGCAAATCTTTTACCGTCTGTAGCCCATGGAGCAATAGCCTTCAAAGATAAGATGACAACATGGCTGGATAGAGCTCAGTCAGCCTGTTTCCGTAAAGTCTTTTTCCTACCGACAGCTACCTCACATGCGCAAATACGTAGGGAATTCAACCTTTCATCCCAAAAGTGGATCCTGAAAGCTAGATTCATAGCGTATAGTCTAAAAGCTAAACAAGCACGGGACAACACACTAAAGAAAAACATCTGGATAATGTTAAACACCCAAGGGTCCATTTGGTGTGAATTTCTAGCGCATTGTGTTGAGGCATTGGAAGCAAAGGAAATATGGTCAGCCCCCATACCTATATCAGCGGCCACAAGACTTTTAACAAAACAGGCAAAGTTACTTTCTGCCGACAGTGATATGCAAACTTTGAAAAGCTTAAGTCATGGAAGCTGGGCACCAAAACATTAGAGTAGTGGGACCTTGCCACACTATCTGTCCTCTCCCTTAAAACCAATAATGAAACGTCAATTAATTAAACTACGCTTCGGATTGATCCCACTGTTGGCATACAAATATGGGCGAGGGTACAAAGAGGCGGTAACTACTAAGTGCCGAGCATGTGGAGCTGTAGAGGAATCCTTAACTCACATACTGTGCATCTGCTAGAAACTACGAACACTGAGAATATACTGGCTTCACCCTAATTGGCATATTTTAAATATACGGAGTCAAGCTGCCCTGGTCGAGTGCTTGACAGGTGAATCAGTGCAGCTGGCGGCACGCTTCATGAAATATTTGATGACAGTAAAGGCAGCTATGGACTACGACCAACACACAGAACTATAATCCATAATGCTGTGCCAGTTGCTTAAGCGTTGTTTAAACCTTTTAAATTATTAAACAACGGATCAAACCAACTTTTTAATTGACTTTTTATAATTGGACCTGATGTATTTGTTTTTTGGCATCAGTGCAATGATTTTAATTAATTGAGCAATAAAAATGATCTTATCTTGTGGTGCAAAAGTACATGTATACTTAAATGCATTTATGTTGAAAGCAGTAGTCATCTTTGATTTCATTAGCTTAAGAAGCAGTTTTCCTTCCAAAACAAAAGGTCCTCTAAGTTGAGCTTAGAAGAGAGCCATACATAGAAGACACCACCTAAAATACACCAGCCCAAAAACTCGGCCAAATAACTTTTCCAAGTTCTCAAAAGCCCAATTACAGCACTCTCGGTTGGCGGATCAACCCAGAGATAACCAGCTTGTGGAATCACAAAGGCACATACATAATTAACAAGGAAATGAGTTACACTACATTTTACGTTTGATTTTAAACATGTAAAAGATTTAGTGAAACAATATGTAATTAGTAGTAAGAGTGAGATCTTTGGAACATTCTGTAGCAAAAACATCAAATTACAGTTACAAAGAAAGAAAGAAGAATTACCTTTGAGTCCAAACTCATGAAACCCAGCGCGAAGCCTGAACACTCAATTTTATTTATCACTTCCGTCAACATAAGAGGGGTGAAGGAAATATGGATGGATCCGCTGCTCCGAGCAGGAATGGTCTGTTGACAATAAAGAAAATGAGGAGGGTAAATAACCATGGACATGAAAGGAAGACACCCATGAGTCATGGTGACATTCAAGACTAAGACCCTGCTGCATAGACAGCTCTGGTACTGTGCCAGGGACCACAATTTGTAGAGGCAACCACATAGGTATGCAATGTTACTGTGTAGAGTACACTGAGCTGGGGCGCCTCTCACTGTTATGTCTAGAAGTTATGACATTACTGCCTTCGAATTTTCAATACCACAACACACTCAGCACTAGGATTATTGCTTCACAAAGCCATGGTACAACACCACCCTTCCATTAAACCTATTGGGCCTCATCATGCTCATAACCACCTGCTGTATTTACTGTTGCACCAAATTTGCCACAACACATTGATTTGAATTTTCTACATTGATCTGCAAGAATGTGTCAACTTGAAAATACATTTTATAAAAAGTAAGCAAATTCTGTACATGAGAACCTTGCGGTCAGTGGTTATGGAAACTGAATGGAGTATAGGAATAAGGTTAGTGAGTAAGTGCTCTTACAAATGTGAACCCGTAACTTGAAGCTTCAGGGATTATGAGGGCAGTGGGAGTTGATGAGGGTGCCAGCAGGTTTTCATTGCGTCTCTTCTGTGGTCATGTCTCTTCTATGGTCATGAGGTAAGTCTCCAGGATCTGGTAAATGCCAAAACGGAATAGAGTGTTCTCGGGTCGAAGGGTAGAGTGTCCTAATGCAGTTGGCAAGGATTGGGATTGCTCCCATTTTGAAAGCTTTCCATAGAAATTTAGGAGCATCTAGAACACACATGCAGGATTGCAGACCGTAGATCACGTGTTGGCGTTTAGATGTGGATGTTCTTTGTGAGATATGGTGATGCCAGGTACTGGGTTTTGGCAAAGATGAGAAACTGAACACAGACTAGATGTGCTGTTCTAAAGATGTGCCTGTGTCAAAGAGAAGAAACTAAGAAAACTGCTGTGTGGCCCTCCGCCGCCAATCCAAAAATTAACCACGCGATGAGCCAGGGCCTGGGTGTTGGTGCAACTCTATAGATTTTATCCCCCTGGTGAGGGGACATCAACGGGGTTCTCTCTCCATGCTTATATTCTGCTCCCGTCAGAATTAACAGAGAGCTAATTAAGGGGCAGAGAAAAGCCATGTTTTAAGATGTTAAGGGTGGTAGTAGTAGAACGTAGAGTGTAGACTGGATGGTAGTGGAACAACTTTTCCCCTAGGATTGGTGGGACCCAAGTTATAGGAAGCTGCACATGCTAGTGACAAAGCCTTGAAAGGGCACAACTTGCAAATAGGAAGCCAGCGTAAAGCTTCAAGATGTTGATGCACTGACTCACGACGTGGCAAGTTCAAGATTAAATGAGCTACAGCATTTTGCACCATTTGAATTTTGTTGATGATATACTCAGGCAAACTAAATAAAAGTTTGTAGTGTGGAAATCAAAGAGGGGATATCGAAATCACACAATACAGTAACCAGAATATCAAGGACCAAAGTATTGAGAAGGGGTATGCACAGAGGGAGGCGCAGATTTAGTATTCTAAATTCCACAATTACATAGTTTGAATATGCATCTTGTCAAGGTATGTATATGTGGACTTAGGTATAGAAAATATTTCCATACTTACCTGTCGATATTTTGGTCCTTGGTATTGTTGTCACAATATTGTTAGACCTTGATATTCTGAAACCCCAACTACATAAAGGTACTTGCTGTAATCGGTGAGTAAAGTTACTAAGGACAGTTTTGGGTGAAGCATAGGGGAAAAGGGAAAAGACTTACAGAGCCTTCAAATATTTACAAAACAAGCAGAAGCAACCTAAGAGATCTGAGGTGCTAATGACAAGTTGGCATCAAGTAAGATGCCTAGATTTCTTGTGCAGAACATGGGAATCTGATGGCCAACAGACAAATGACAAGATGGAGTACTAGATTCCAAATGAAAGAGACCCGGTTTTATTAGCTATAAGCTTTAAACAGTCATTGTTCATCCATGTGACTACAGATGACAAACAAGCTGAAAACCGGTCTTCAGAGTAAGATGTATTGTTTGAAATAGAAACCACAATCAAAGCTTAATCTGCATAGAACATGATGTAACATCCATATGATTTGAGGCGTGCAGAAAGAAGGGAAATAAACATAGGGCTTGATGAGGAGCTCTGGGGGACTGCACATTTGGAAGCAAAGTTTTAGAACTGAAAAGGCTCTAACGAAACATATTGGGTTCTGTTCAAAAGGGAAGATTCTAGCCATCTAAAAGAAGAAATACATATTCAGAAATTTATGAGCCGTTGAATAACAATCGCATGGAACACCAAGTCAAAGGCCACGTTCAGATTTAGTAGGACTGGAGCAGCAGCACTACGTTGGTCCAGGTTGGTTCTAAAATTATTTTCCATAGCCAGAAAAGCAGGCTCTGTATTATGCTGAGCCCAAACACCGGATTGCGTTACGTCCAATTCTGATTACTGGTTTCCAAGTACTTGGAAGGCAGAGAATTAACGTGTCTCTTTATCAATTTGGTCTCAAAAGGAAGAAGACAGATAGGTCTAGAATTTGTCAATATTTCCAGATCAGATTAATGTTTTTTGAGAAGTGGTATAAGAGAAGCGTGTTTCCAACTAGAGTGTACAATGGCCCTGTGTAAAAAGTTGGTTTATTATTTGGGGTGGTAGATTATCCACCTCAAGAAATAGTCAAATACATTGTCAGCGTGAACTGTAAAAGTCACTTCATTATCCTGAGCTCAACCTACTGATAGTTATGACACAGCTGACAGGCTTAACTTATTTCAATATGCAAAATATTTGTGCAGAACTAAAAGATTACTAAAGTCAAAATACAAAACAATAAAAATTGAAATCCAAATTAAAAAGAAAAGAATAGAGTAAAACATAATAAACAAAATGATACGAAATTGACAAAACTCCATTAAGGAGAATGAAATATATGAATGTTGTAAAGTTTTAAGTATAAATGGAGCCAAAAAGCACAAATTACCAATGATATTCAATGTAAGGGGTGGGTCAGAGCCCAGGCTTGAATTGAGGCTGGGTGCGATGGAGGGAGTGTCCGATGCACCAACAACTGTCTGATTTTACATCCTGATTTTAGTCCTTTAAGCCCCAATACATTACCAGAGTACACTTCAAAAGCCCACTAAGACCTCATTGGAGGAACTTGGAGACTCAGAATGTGCCACACAGAGGCCAACAGCAGGGTCCAAACCAGGTCCAGTAGCAACTGGTTGGCAAAGGCCTCTTGTTGTTTGATGTCTCCCTGTAGCTACACAGGATGTCAGCCAACAGGCTCTTGAAGTCTTGACGGGTACAGGAAGGAGCAGGTCTAGTCCTTCAGGGCTCCCCTTAATTCACAGGCAGCAGGTCCAGTCTTCTTCTGTTCTTCCTCAGGTGCAGCAGTGTTCTGAAGTAGGTACCTGGAGGAGCCACATTTCTGCATGGCACGAGCAAGTGGGTAAGAAGTCAGTGTGGCTGGGAACGCCCTACAAATTGAGTATATGTTCCTGGAACTACCCTACCCACTTTGGGAATTTTCTAAATGAGGACTAGCGGTGTGTGCTGGGAGTTTACTGTGGTAATCATAGTGTCTTTCCACATTTAACACCAAATCCAGTTAGAAGAAGCCACTGTGCCCCCAATGAACCCAGTGACAGAAGACTGTTAGGACAAAGCAGGGTTTATCAACAACCAGACGTTGGATTAAAAAGAATTGTCTTGCCATCCTGTTCCCTTATTCTCAAGTGGGCCCCCACTATTATATGTACACCCAGCTGATCTGTGAAGCAGTATTTGCCACTCCAGCAGAATTTAACTCTGTCAGAAAGGATGCTCACAGCACCTACCCTTCTACTGATCTCAAAGGAGTCATCCCTGTCCATTCAGGTTGACCTGGCAACCACAGTGACGTCTTTTGTAGCTCCTGAACGGAATTTCATACCGCATTTACACCTATTCAAAAGCTAGTTACTGGCTGTAATAAGTTGGAGAACAAATTAAAATTAGACTGCTGGAACTACAGGCAGGAAAATGTATATTTCTAAAAGTTACTTTCCCTAACATTTCATAAGAAATCTGACTTTGCAATTGATTTGTTTTTTCTTACAAATATTACAAATTATTGTTTAATTATTTTTCTAACTAGTCTCATTCAGTAGTCACTTTATTGGGATTTTAATCTGCACTCTTGTTTTCTACATAGGACACCTGCCTCAGTAATTTGTAAAGTGCAAGTCACTGTAAGAACATGTTAACATTACATTTATACATGTCTACTTTTACATACCATGCACTTTGCCTTATGGGCTATAACGCCTATGTATGAGTGAATTATAAATATTTAAAAGGAGGTTTTGACCTGTCAAAAGGGTTTATTTGGAAAGGTAGATTGCACTATTTAACCTGTTGCAGTCAGACTGAAAATGGTAGGCCTGAAGCCATGTTTTACACTCTCACTGTAGTGGATGGCACAATATATGCTGCAGTCCACTAGTGAAATTCAACATACAGGCCCTGGGTACATGTTGTACCATATACCAGGGATGTATATATAAGTTAAATGTAAGTTAAATATACCAATTAAGAATATGCCAATTCAACCATGTTTAAATGAGGAGCACATGCACTAACCACTGGTTAGCAGGGTTAAAGCGCACAGAGTTCTAAAGCCCACAAAAAGCAAGAAATAAGGGGTGAAAACGCAAAAAGGCAGATTTCCTACATCGTGCCAAATTACAGAAATGCGTGACTGAATCAATGAGAAAATCAGAAACCAGAGATTTCACCTGAGGTTAACAAGAGAGCCCTATTTCACCCCTGTAAGGAGGGCCTGCATCTCACTAGTAGCAATAGTACTAAATTCAGAAAGATTGGGTGGAGTAGTACTGGCTGATGACAATACATTACTATGCCTATGATCCCTGTTTCTGTGACAAGAATAACTTGCTTCAATCGTCGAAATATTTTCCTAGAAAAAGGACAAATATTGTTAATACACGCAGAAAGTTTAATAAGATTAGTGTCAATTCTAGTAGAATAAAAAGTCACTCTCATCATGCAAACTAATCGCGGAGGCAGTTTAAAGGACCTTTTGTACTTTTCTTTGGCTCTAGGACAACAGAATTTCCCCAACAAACATTTAAGTACCTTTCAGTGTAGTTTAATGATTTTCAGCTCCCGTGTACACTAAGGGCCCAACAGCGTTTTCTTATGTGAGATAATGGAAGGTTTAATTGGAGCAATATTATCTAGAGCTATTCAAATCTAACTGTTAAAGTCTTATACTATATTTTACGGGAAAATTGGGAGGTGTCATTTCAAAGGCTGTGTCCAGCATTTCTTTACTGTTTCTGGTCCAGTCTGAGTAGTTTTTTCAGAAGGAAAATACTTGGCAGAACCAGGAGATCGGCAGGTAGAAATATCGAAAGGCACTGTATAATGATTGGTCCATAACAGTTTCATCCTATCAAACCATACCAAATTAGTAAAAATCAAGAGTATTTCCCACTTGGAGACTCATCTATATATATAAAAACGAAGGTATGTCTGTCTGTCTGTCTGTCTGTTTGTCCTTTATGCATTACGACACCATTCATCCGATCGCCATAAAACTTTGGGAAGTTGTTGAGTACACTCCCGCGAAGGTTTCTGGCATATGCATTACTACACCATTCATCCGATCGCCATGAAACTTTGGGAAGTTGTTGAGTACACTCCCGCGAAGGTTTCTGGCATAAACAATTTTTACATATCGGCCTCCCAGGGCCCTCATAATCTTTTGAATACTGATTTTTTCCATTTATGTATCCACAAGCACTCGAATGAATTAAAACAACACTTTGAAATGTTTTCCATATTAAAATGAATACGCTTCAATAAAAATGACACAATATAAATTGAATGTTATCATAACAAGTTTCCTTGAATTTCCTTTCTTCTGAGATCGCAGTAATGCGCGACGGGTAAGCTAGTTGATCATAAATGTACTCCTTTTATTGTAAATGACACCATATGTCAATACAGTATTTGGAATTGATAGGTTTATATTGGAGCTAATTTACAACTAATTTAACACAAACAGGAGTATATTGATGCCACACTAATTTACCCTGATGCTGTGCCATAACTTGAAGGGATCTGGCACAACAAAACTGAAAAATGCATTAAAAGGAAAACTAGAGCATTAAAATATTGTTTGCAGGGTTATACAATTCTAAGTGGCATCCCTTTAGTCTGCCAGATATAGAGACACATTTTCCTTACAATAATTTGTAGCACAGAAAACTAGCACTCACAGGGTAGAGAACAGATCGAATTGGTACATGTTACCAATATGTTTTTACTCTGAGTTTTTATAGAACACTCAAAACTCGATTTGCCATCCTAAACTGGTGAAAAGGGAGAGTGAAATAAGAACCCACAGCAATGGAATAAAAAGGTGGAGCAGAAACAAGACATAGATTAAATCCTGCATCCGGCATCTGAAAGACTGTAGAAATGGAAATTCTCTGATGGATCTTTAGACAGCTTTTGAACTGTAGGTAGCCTTTTTCCAAACTCAGTTGTTGAGGGGTGGAGTTTGAAAGAGAGGTGCCCTAGGTGGTCTTTGTGCTTGAGTCTTGCTGTGTCGTTTAAAATGTGTCAATCAAGTTCTTGAGGAGGCTCCTGAAGATGCTTTTACAAACGTCTAGATGGAATAAACCCACTCTAAAGACTAGCACAGTGTCTACTGACCCTACCCACATAGCCTTTACCCTTTTCTTGTCCAAAAGCTTAAAAGTAAATGAATTACATTTTACAACACAATCACCTTTGAAAATCAGCCAACACATCAACATGACAAACTATAACATAAAATAACATAGTAGAACAACACAACTCTGCCTTATTTGCTCTCATTCACACCCAATATTAAAAGTTTCAAAATTGGTGACTGAGTAAGTAGGGGGACTACTTTCTCCCTCCGTTATACAATAATTTTGATGACGCTTCTCCATCTCTCTCAAAGTAACTTTGAGAAACATTAGAAACAAGAGAGAATATACAGATTTTTAGTATCAACCCACTAGTCTTTTCCAGGGTCAGCAAAAAGTTCAATGTTATTAAGTTTGGCAGTTCTCTATTTGACAGAATTTAAAGGTTAGACAAACATGCTTATTCTACAATGCATTCAACTGAGTCCCTGACCCTGTTACCAGATCCCCCACATTCATCCTGCTGTCTCATCCCTGCTCCTCAAGGCTAGTAGCGCTTCTGCCACTCCCCAGCTACTCTCGGTACATGCCTAGAGAGGGCATTCTGGAAACAAGTTGCCAAACAACAAGCCCAAAAACACAATATCCTAGATGCCCTATTGCAGATTAAGAAGTAGGCACATTAAATTCCACCTGTTCCTATCCCTCTGAGCAAAGATAGCACTACTGTTCTGGACTGTGTTTCCTCACATGCCTTGTCAACCAGTTATATATTTAATATTTACATTTGTTGCCCTATGTATGTGTAAATGTATGTTTGTAGGCTTCAGCAAATGCGTCGAAACACTTACAATCTGTCTGGGAGTGACACAGAAGGGATAGTCTGAGGGAACACCCTCATGTGCTCGAAGAATTACAGAAATTAGCTTCTTGTTCTTTGCTCCTGGTGCTCCTTCTTTAGGAAAATCTTGCTCTTCATAATCCTCCTCTTCTTCTTCCTCATATTCTTCTGCATGCTAAAAATACACAAATATACTCCACAATTAAGCAGGGGAAAAAACTCTAACCACCAACTTGAAAAAATAAACCATTTCCCACACTGCTGATATAAGTTCTAGGGTGAAATTGTGTTCTAAACCAATTTGTGTACAAAAATCCCAAAATAAATTAATTTTATGGCAATATCAGAATAGTTAGTAGTTAAGATGTATGGTTAATAAGCATATTCATTCTGTGGTAAGTGCAGCTTCCCATGATTGGCATGGTTACGAACTTGGTGAGTGAAGACCTTAGACAGCGGCATCTGAAACGAGAAGTTGCTATTCTGGGGTGTTGGATCTTTCCATATGTCTGTGCATTTGCTTTTTTCATACAGTGCAAAGTGACTGCTGGTGATTAACCATTTCCTCCCAAAGAACCATCATGTGTTTCTATCGATCTTCTTGTAGTCAGTGGGCAGCACTACCTCTACTGCTACGATTCCTCACCATGCCTGAACATTCTTATCTACTGCATTCTGTGTGAAGGTATTTATATTTGAACTGTGTTGATGAGGCAGAAGCTCCTAGAGTTAATTAACTACTTGGTTACAATTTTATGTGTTACACACCATTGTGGACTGTAAACTTCAACCATCATGGGGACACCTCTTACAGCCAGCACTATACTTACCTGTGACAAAGGTGTGTTGAAATAGTGTCGAGTGCTAGGATGCAGAAATTACTGGATCTGCAATCACTAATTACCAAGTACACTGAACCCCTGCACCGCACAATTATGAGTTTTTGTCCCCTGAATGTTGAACAAGCATGTGGAACCAGATTTACTGGGACCTCTTATGCACGGTTATCCACAATTCTAGGAACAATCCTGCTACTATTTACCACAAGGTCTTACCTGGGTGTAAATGGGAACAGGGGGCCTATGCAGGGTGAGTGTGGGGAGTGTGTCTGGGGCAGAGCAGGCTGTGGGTCATCGGTGGGGGGGTGCTGCACACTTCACTGTCTTGTAGGAGTTTGTGCAGTGGGGGGCTGGGCTGCGCTTATGTCCGCAACCCCTTCCAGTCCCCAAATGTTTTTACTGGATGCGTTTCTGTACCTGGTAAAATCAGGCCCGGTTGTTAGATTGGGCCCGCAAATGCTTACGTAATGTACTGTTTCTTCTTTGCAGGCGACGTTTTAGGCTATTCCAAACTAATCTCGCCCATTTCAGAGAAATGACCTCTGCTAAGTATAATTTCTAAAATGTTACGTTTTTTCAGTAATTAATTAACTGCTCATGTCAGCGCATAGCTTTCTCAGTAGATAGAGGCCCTCTCCCACTTGTCGGGTGGCAGGCCAAGGGTGAAACGACCTTGGACTATGTTAGGTTGTGCAAAATCCGAGAACTGAAACCTTTTTTTTGTATTTCGCTGTTTAGTTCCATCTGCCTGGAAAATTCCACTTTGGGAGTGTCCTTGCCCGGGTATGAAACGTAAAAATGTATCTCTATGCTTGCTGATTTTAGTTCCCTCTGTATCACTCCTAACGACTGTACAGATGGGGCTCCACTCTGAATGTATATGAATAAACAGTTACTGGTTTGTATTCTCTACTGACTGACTGACTCTTCATTTGGTACGGAAAGTTGAGAGTTGGTCAGTGGTGACCTGGGTAGACTCACGGATGGCAGAGTCCAGGTTCAAGGTTGTTTGGAAGGCTGTTATGTCCCTGAGGCTCAAATCAGGAGGCCAGCCATCTAGCCCTGGAAGTCACTCTGGGTTCAAGAGATGGAGGTCCAGTCCTACTCACCCAGGCAAGTAGGCAGCAGGTCAGCACAGCAGAGCAGCAGGTCCTTTAGAGCAGCAGTTCAGCAGAGTGGCGGCAGTCCTTCAACAAAACAGCAGCCTTTTTTCCTAGCAAAGTATCCACAGGTCCAGAAATGTATGGAAGTGGTGGTGTCGGAGGTCCTTCTTTTATACACAGTTGTGTCTTTGAAGTGGGAAAAAGTTTCTACAGGCATGCCTCTGACGTGCACAGATGCCCTACCTTTCCTGTCCTCTAGACTAACTATAGGGGGTATGTAGCTCTTTGTGTGGAGACAGGGCACAGCCTTTTCAGATGTAGGTCAGGCTGGGCCCAGCTCCTTCCTCCTATCTTGCCAGTGATGGCCCACTCAGTTACACCTAAGCTCCCATTGTGTGTGGCTGTTTAGAAGGAATACACAAAGCCCAGCTACCAACTACACCCAGTCATGTGACCCGAGACTGACTGCAGGCACAAAAAAACACTAAGGGAAGGAGAAAATGGCAACTTTCTAACATGCCATTGTCAGAATTGAAATTTGAAATCCGACTTCACCATAAGTTAGGATTTTAAATTGTGATTCCAGAGACACCAAACTCGAAGGGGTTATCTCTATGGGAGATAGGCCTTGCAGTAGTGAAAAACTAATTTAAGAGTTTTTCACTACCAGGACATGTAAAACTTAACAAGTACATGTCCTGCTTTTCGAATACATTGACCTTGCCCTCTTGGCTGCCCAGGGCATTTCCTAGGGGTGACTCATATGTATTAAAAAGTATAGATTGCACCTGGCAAAATGTTTATTTTGTCAGTTTAAAATTGTCAGTTTAAACTGCACATAAAGGCTCAGCAATGACGGGCCTGAGTCCTGTTTAAAGGGCTACTTATTTGGGTGGTACAATCAGTGCTGTAGACCCACTAGCGATACAAAAGGGGATGATGGACGGAGCGTTTGAGCAAATCAAACACTCACCCCCAGTCAACTGATCTGGGTTTAATCCATCACCATTCTTTAGCCCACTCAGCCACCCCATTTCAGACATGGCTATATGCAAATCAGTCTGACTCTGTGCCTCATGGGAACAGTCCAGCCCGAACTGCCAAGCCATGTCTTCCATGGACCGGAAACAAGCATCCTGGGACCGGTTTCGGATTCATAATCTTCATCAGCCAGGCTATCTTGAATCCAGTGGCCAAGTGAGCAAGGGACTCACGTCTGAGCATACCCCGCCACACTTAGGGCGAACAAAGCGATACAAAAGGGGATGATGGACGGAGCGTTTGTGCAAATCAAACACTCACCCCCAGTCAACTGATCTGGGTTTAATCCATCACCATTCTTTAGCCCACTCAGCCACCCCATTTCAGACATGGCTATATGCAAATCAGTCTGACCCTGTGCCTCATGGGAACAGTCCAGCCCGAACTGCCAAGCCATGTCTTCCATGGACCGGAAACAAGCATCCTGGGACCGGTTTCGGATTCATAATCCTCATCAGCCAGGCTATCTTGAATCCAGTGGCCAAGTGAGCAAGGGACTCAAGTCTGAGCATAGCCCGCCACACTTAGGGCGAACAAAGCGATACAAAAGGGGATGATGGACGGAGCGTTTGAGCAAATCAAACACTCACCCCCAGTCAACTGATCTGAGTTTAATCCATCACCATTCTTTAGCCCACTCAGCCACCCCAGACCCACTAGCAGCATTTAATTGTCAGGCCCTGGGCATATGTAATGTACTATACTAGGGACGTATAAGTAAATTAAATATGCCAATTGGGTATAGGCCAATATTACAATTTTAGAGGAGGGGGAACATGGACTTTAGCACTGGTTAGCAGTGGTAAAGTGCTCAGAGTCCAGCAAACACTAGGTCAGAACAAATAGGGGAGGAAAGCAAAAAGTTGGGGGAAGACCACCCTAAGGCTGACCGGTCGAACAAATAACTATTTGGAGCCGTGTGTGATGACCAAACATCTTGAAGTAGAACATCCTCTTTGACAAAGGTTTCAAATATTGCTCAATTTGACTACTACCATGTCAGAAAGTGGGGCAATGCCCTCATATTTGGTCAAAGTTTTCATGTTAGAGTTAGTGAGAAAGACACTAGGCCACCCTGTTCCATTTTCTTGGGAGTGAGGGTTTAGGGATTTTTGGAAAACTACAGTAGTCTGAGGAATGGCCAAATAGGCAAAGGTAAAGGATATTTCGAAGTATGAGAACAAAGGATGACTATACATAACTACTTGACAAGTTTAAGAGAATTACCAGTTCCAAGCAAGCTTGATAGAAAAAATAATGATTGTGGCAATAAGTTCATGGAGAGGCACGAGGCCTTTAGGTTCATACAGGAACGGACTAGGAGGAACCTGCAGAACATTCATTGAATATTAATAGATGTTTGGCGCTTATAATGGACATGGTAATAGTAGTAAGGAGATTGATAAATTGGTATTACTTACATGTCTAAGACATTGAAGAAGAAATTGATGAGGGATACCTTGGGTCCACGTTTAGAAATCAAAGGAGCTACTCGATTTTGGGTTATGGTGCATTTTCAATTGTACCAGGGAGTTGATCATAAAGTTAGAGCAAATCACAAACCGATGAAAGGAGTGGATGAGCT
The DNA here is from genome assembly GCF_964261635.1 of Lissotriton helveticus. Taxonomy (NCBI): domain Eukaryota; kingdom Metazoa; phylum Chordata; class Amphibia; order Caudata; family Salamandridae; genus Lissotriton; species Lissotriton helveticus. Next base: position 257,066,425 of record NC_136071.1, read on the forward strand.
GTGGTACTACTGAGTGGATGCTGCTTTTAATGAGGAGGAGTGGAAGAGAGATTCTGACGATGATGAGGAGGTGGACGTGGAAATTGTACCTTTTCACTGTAGAAGTAGTGATGCCGGAGTAAAAATTATATTTTGCCTCAAGCGCATAAAATCTTTGAATTGCTCATGTTTCCCAAGACCTATTAATCAAGCTGAGATAGCAGTGTGTGTCCAAAGCCAAAATGTAGTTAAAACAAATATAACAAGTTTTCTTGTAAAACCCTGGTGCAAACTTGTCTTGACCATTCTGGTTCTTTCCCAGGAACTTGAGAGTTGGGTAAGTATTTAAGGATAAAGGGTGGAGTTTGCAAGAGAAACTTCTATAAAGGGGGCCAAAGGCCATTGGTTTAATATAGAGGAGCTTGTAACAGGCGTGCTTTCAAGAGAATAAGAGATATTTAAATGACTGAAGAATTATCCCACAGCTACTGTGTTTTATAATTGGATTCATTGTTAAACCAGACAGAATGATGAAGGGTAGTTAGTAATTGGCAAGAGTGAGTGGGTTTCTAGAAAAATATCTGTGGAGATGTTGTGGGCTTTTAGACAGGGGGCGCATTCCAACGCTGGGGGCAGTTCATTCATATGGACCTTGGAAAAAAGGCTAGGTCCACGTTGTGTCGAGAAAAAAGGAAAGAAAATGGCAAGGAGACTGAGGCAATGGGTGCTGGGTGAATGTTTGGAGTTTTGGTAGGAGTGATAGTCATGGTGTGCTAAGGTATTGATCTCCTGGAACAAAAAAAGTTGTAGATATTTACTTTGTTTTGGTGTACATATTTAAATGTAATATTACCCTCTGCATGTGTGACCTATGTGGATTAGACTTTATTAAATTAAGATCATTTCAGAGTGACAGAAATTAAGGGGTGTACAAAATTCGCATAACTTACTTTTGTGTAATTATGCCAAATGTCAGAAATTATGTAACATAAAAATCTGGTATTTAGAGCCATATTTTAGCTGGAAATGCATTCTTGCGCCTATTTTGGATGCAAGGATGCACACTCTGCTACAAAAGTCGTGCAAACAACACAAATGCTCTGACCAAGCACTCAAACTTGGTTCATATGCGTTGTTCACCAGCTCCTGTGATAGGATTTTTACTCGAACAGTGCAGAAATTATGCAAAGCGGCATATGGTATAATTTGTGGGATTTCGCTTTACAAGCCTAAAGCAAAATGCCAGGAAATACGCAGGATTATCCTTAACATTTCTTTTGGGCCTATTGTAAACTCATTAGAACGACTCTCTGATAAATATGAATTACAATGAGGGGGGGGGGGGGGGGATACTAGTAGAAAGCATCATGTCCCAATAAGAATACGTGTACTATTTAGGTAAAATGTTTTTCAAGGCATTTCTCGGGACCCCAATGCATTCTCAAAACGTTTACAGTTGGTGTGGGGGACAGAAACAGAACTTTCCAGCAATATGTGCTCACATAGATATCCATTATAATATTCTATCCTCCTTTTGCCAATGTACTGCAGGTCGACACAGGTTTCAGTAGACACTTCAGATGGATTTTCTGCATTTGTGTCAAAGAAGATGGAGATCACATCACAATAAGAGGTTAGGAAAAGTTTCTCTGCAATGTTCCTGATGAATACAGAACGAAGAAGAGGATAACATGTATGCATGTACAGTTCACCATGTTTAATTAGACCACAAAGGAGAATAGGATTTTACATCCTTGTCAGCTAGGTTTTAGAAGCAATGTGGGGACTGTGGAGCAATGTCTGAACTTGAATCTCATTATGGGCAAATACATCATAGCCAAAAAAGCCCCTCTGTATTTGGGCTTTATGGATTTAAGTTCAGCATTCGATTGTGTTAATCGCTCCAAATTATGGGTGGCCCTGTTGAATTATGGGCTGGATAAAGCTCTCGTACATTTTCTTGCTCATTTGCACAGCGATTTAAAAGCCCGAGTGAGAGAAAACAGTGAAGGAGAGGTTTCTGAGAACATTTTAATTGGTAGGGGGGTCAGACAAGGTTGCGTCTTGGCCCCCCTGCTTTTTATTTTGTACATAAATGGATTAAGTAGTTCTCTGTCCAAGGTAACCAGCGATGTACCCAGTATTAATCGCACCTTACTTCCTTGCCTCTTATACGCAGACGATGCGGTTCTTATGGGCCGCACCCCAAAAGCACTGCGCACTTTAATAACTGGTTTTGTTTCCCACATGGCGGACCTCGGGCTCTGCACTAATTTTAATAAATCTTATATAATGTCGTGTGGGCCTAAGAGACATAACATTCAGCGCATCGTCACAGGGAATGATGCCCTAAAAAGCACTTGCACTTTTCCTTACCTAGGGTTAATGTTTTCCAATACATGTTCCTGGCAGCCCCATGTGGTTCATGGGAGGAACAAACTAGCTAAGGCAATCAACTCCATAATTAGCCTCCAGCAACCCAAACGTGCTGAGGTAGTAAGCCCCTTACTGCAAATCTATAGAACCCAATGCCTCCCAACTGCAACTTACGGTGCAGAGGTATGGGGATACTCTAATAGCGCCAATATTCAGATTGAAGAAAATAGATTTTGCCGGAAGATCCTGGGGGCTACTATCTCAGCACCAACTTATATATGCCACAGGGAGCTGAACCTTTTTTATGTGGAGGACTTTATTAGGTCGAGACCAGCATTATTCTGGCAAAAAATGTGGCGGAACCAGGCCGCCCCTTTGACCCAAGAAATCCTAGATTGCCTACAGTGCGATAGGGCACATGACATACCCTGGCTCAGTGCGGTAAAAACAGTTTATTAAGTGTGGGTATGGGGCACCTATTTACTTCCCGTCAGGCCACTGAAAAAATGCAACATAAATTGGTAAGAGGGGCGCTGTTTAATCTATACCAAAAAGAGCGAGAAACATCTGAGTTAAACAAATCTACCATCATAAGATATATTCCCCTCCTGGTCCAGGATAGCAGGCCTAACAACTTGCCGCAGAGATACCTGACAAAGAACTTGGGGAGGTGGAACAGACGTTTGCGTTTCCGTCTTAGGGATGGTAGCATCAGATTTTCCTTATCTTTTCCACTGGGCTTTAACAAAAATCTAGAGTCTATGCAATGCCCCTGTAGCCATGGTAGTAAGCAATCTTTGTTGCATTTCTTGTTCTTTTGTGGTTTCTATGCTAGATATTCAAAATTCTATTTAATCCCTTATTTCAAAAAACATGTAATAACGGATTTCAACCTAGCATTTAAGGAAATATTACTTTTAAATTGTGATGAAATTATTTTTAGAATAAGTTGCTTCCTGTTATCAGCTACTCGTTCCCGCACAACTATGAACATGCCTTGAAATTTGATTCTTTCTTTCCCTATGATGATTTGTCAGTGGCTCACACATGCGTTTTTAATACTTTTTGCACTTTGCACTTTCACAATCAACTGTTATTTTAACTGTTTTATACTGTTTTTAATCATTATTATTGGATTGTGTGTTACTTTGTACTTTTATGGATGTTTTATATGTCCGAATAAAGATCATTTGACTTGACTTGACTTAGACCACAAAAGAGGTGTTATTTTTCCTAAATGCAATCATTTGCAAGATTCATTCCCATTACACGATTAATGACAAAAGGTTTCTAAATGTTATTATAATGGATTGCATATTTGGGTATTGCTGTAAGAGGTCCATACAGATAGTACACAAACTGTCTTCATGGCTTGATGACATTTGTACTATGCGTACATGCGTACTATCCCTTGGGGGGTGGTGGTGATTTGTGGTGCCTATCTGTGGCGGGGGGCATCTAGAAGGAAGGCAGTATGTAGCAGAACAGGTGGGTCTTGAAGTTTTTTCCTAAATGACAGAAGGGACGTGGGCTGCTTGATATCTAAAGGCAGTGTGCTCCAGAAAGGAAGGCCCTGGACAGAAAAGGATCGCCCCCCTCTATATATCTTAAAGCAGGGGTTAACCTCTAAATGAAGAAGTAAGCTTCTGAGGTTCTTGGGACATATTTTGGGGTGGAAACAACTGACATGTGACATGAGGCTAAATTGTGGATGCACCTGTACACTGGGCCGCCTCCAAGATCCTTTCTTTACCCGGTAGCCAATGAAAGTCCCTTCTTTGAGCTAAAATATAATCTCTTGTGTGAAGGCCTTAAAGGAATTAATCTGCTGCATTCTGTAAATTGTTGCAGCCATGTAAATGATAGGTATGTAAATCAGCTTACGGTGCATTGCAGCAAACTAAGCAGGTGTACCGTACAGCTCCCACCGATTGCACCACATTTAAGTTCAAAAGTAGGTCAAGATATGCTTGGGCTTCAATAGTTGTTAGCCAAGAGTTGACCAGTTAGTCAAGGGTCTTATCCAGTCAAAGACCACAGCCAAGATTTTCCGCTTCCCCAAAGAGAAGATGTGCTCTGGCCAACATAGACTCTGATGGTTTCCATGATGTTTTGGAGAGAAAGGGTGGAAGCGGGGAAATTAATGTACATCTGAGTATCATCAGCAGAAGATTGCATGAATACTGACTGCAACTCAAAGATGTTAGAGTAGGTTCAGGTCTACATTAAAAATCCTTGACGTAATTAAACCACAAGAGAGGAATACCGCTTTGGACACTGAGGGCCCTAGCTTCGGCCAAGGTTACTGATACCAATCTATCTAATACAATATCATTGTCTATAGATTAAAATGCCATAGAAACGTCCAGCATCACCAGTGTGCAGGCAGCTCATTTGTCAGTCATTCTTATCTTATCTTATCTTAACCAGAATTTATACAGCGCACGTTCACCCAGGGGTTTCATGGCGCTTACCAATAGGTCTAGAAACTGAACCCAAGGAAGAAAAATGGAGTACTAGGCCAGCGTCTGAACAAACAGCCAAGTTTTAAGCTGCCGCCTGAACTGAGGGAGAGTGGTAGAGGAGCGGATCTCCAAAGTGAGGGAGTTCCACAGTTTAGTGGCAAGCGTGGCAAACCTGCGTCCTCCCTTCCGTTGGAATTTAAAACGGGGGACATTCAGAAGAATCTGAGAAGCGGACCGCCGGTTGCGAGGAGGAGTGTACTTGGGCAAAAGTTCCTGGATGTACCTAGGACTGCGTGCACGAAGAGCTTTAAAAATCATGCAGGCAGTTTTAAAGAGTGTACGCTGTGTAATAGGAAGCCTGTGAAGTTGCTTCAGCAGCGGTCTGGCAGATTGCCAACGTGGGAGGCGATAGATAAGTCTGGCCGCATTCTGAGGGTGTCATCTCAGAAGCCCAAGAGGGCAGTTTCAGTTCAATGATTAGGTTGAACTGAATGTGCGAAAACGTTAGACAATGTTCATAGTTACCAAGCAGGTACTTCAGGGAAGTCAATACGTTTAAGTGATTTTAGCAAATCTTTAACTGACTCCAGCCAAACAGCTGAAAGTGACAGGACAGGGTAATTTTCCATGAAGCACTGAGGTTATTTAACCTGAATGTTTTTGATGTGGGGCAACTGCTTAACAGTCTTGGAGAAGCCCAACCCGTATGTTGTTGATGTTATAAATAAAGTAATGGACACAAAGGGTCTTAGTGGGAGGGATCTTAATGGCAGTGGAAGCGGGGCTTAGAGCTGTGGATATTGATTTAAATAGGTTGCAAGAGGAGACCCCCTAAGCTATTACTTTATACATTTGTTTTTATGGCAGTTAAACTGCATAAGATAGTGATCTGACCAAATAACTGGAAAGGTCACAGAAATATTTACATTTTTGTAAGAATTGTATCAAGGCTATGGCCCAAGTAATATGTGGCTTCACTAAAGGTACTAGTAAACCCTAGCTCTCTGAGGCTAACCCATGCCTAACAGCAAGATAGAAGAGAACCTAACAATCAGTATAGTGATATTATCAATACATCTTTAAAAACTGGTCTTATTAATTCCTTTAGAGACATAGGAGATGGTCTAAACAGCAGCGACTTTGGGAGATGCTAATACTAGCTCTTCAAATTGAGGGCAAAATGCATGGGCTCAGTGGATCACAACATGAAGAGGACCCACTGCCATTCATCTCCTTACACATGGCCTATCTTTCCTTGAGAGTTGATATACTGATAGGCCAAATCTCAAATAATAGTGGCATAGGAATATGGTTAGGAGAAAGAACTATTAGGAGTGGGTGCAGTCATACTGTGCTTCAGCCAGCCAACAGATGCAAATAGTTTAATGCCTTGTGCTGCACTGTCGCTGCTGCTCACCTGGGAGGCACTGTCTTACACATCATTAAACTAACTGGCAGAAGAAGAGCAGGGTTCATCAGATTTGGGAAGACGGCCTCTGACGCCCGAGCATGAGCTGGGGCTTAGAGGAAGACAGCCCTGAGTTGCACGGTCTCCTGGCCACTTAAGTCTCTGGTGTCCATGGAAGCATCTGCCCAGTGCAAGCACCTAAAAAATATACCACTGCTTGTCCCGGTTTCTAACTTCCCCTAAAGCTGCATTTCTATTCTTGTAAATTGAACACAAGACATTAGATTGAACAATACTGTGGATGTTGCACTATAATTGAAAGTAAAAGAGAAGGAGAAACATTTAGAAGACCTATGGCTTACATCGTCTGTCCCATTGGTAAGGGATGAAGATGAGGTACTTGAAGTACTGGGGATATGGTTCCAGTCCGGGTTACGTTCATCTCTAACAGATACATCTGAGATTCTGGAACCAATGATCTCATTACCGTCTATGTCCTTAAGGGGAAAGTGATCTCCATAGAAAACTAGGAGATCAACCAATTTGCGATCATCTTTTTCCAGATTGTAGATCTCCCAGTCCAATCGAATATCTAAATTAAAAAAATATATATAATGAATACTTTTCATGAATTAGGAAACAATTTATTTCATGTATAAATTGATCATGTTCTGAGAGGAAAGTTTCTTACCTAGATACCTCAGTGGGTATGGCTGGCACAAATCACTCTCTTTGACAAGAGGACTCACAAAAAGTGAATTAAGTAGAGAGGATGAAAGAACTGTATACATTTTGTTAGGGTTCCCCAGAGGTGAACCAGATACAGAGCAATGCAGCAGTTAGTAGAAATGAGAGAAAAACATTGGTAGTGTCATTGGATAACATAGATGCTTTCAAACTAAAACCAACTTCAGTAAAAGTATAGTATGGCAAGACAATTGGTATTATTGATGGCCAGTCAAGTCAGAGGCAAAGTACTTAAAGGGGCCATTCAGGGCAGAGATAAAAACAGTTCTGTATACCAAGTCCAGTACACACTAACCAACAACGGGCATTCTAGAATGTTGCTTTGTTTGATGATGTCTGCTTGGGGTTTGATGGCCCCTATAAACAGTGACAATTTGAAAGATAGTCAACTGCATTGAGACACAATGCATACACAATAGAACACCAACTGATCCTTTCAGTGGACAAACTAATGAGCCAGAGACGGAGCTTGAGTGACAACACTGGGTTCCATTTTTTTATTATGATATCAAAATGTCTAGAAGCTTCCATGGGTGCATTCCATGTTTTCATTCACACTCACACGTATCAGCCTCGCTATTAAAATGGTACAAATTAATAGCAATACACAAGCAATTGAGAAGCAGACAATTGTAGAAGAGGCAACCGATTGAAAGCCTTCACTATTTATTAGGACAGTGGTTTCTCACGCGTGGCTGAGCCACTCTATAGCTCAGAAACAACTTTAGAAAGTGGCACATTTTCCAGTGTGATGATTTTGACTCCAGTTAATAATCAATTGCATCTCATAACTGCCCATTTATAAAGACATGAAAAACATTCTGGCTCCCCAAAGTCTACTCCATCTCTACTTCCCAGCCTGTTTTACATCTTTACTCACACTTGTGCCTCCCAGAGGGCAATCCCGTATTTACTGCCTGTTCTCAACTTCTCTTTTCACCAAACACACTTGTTCCTGATGCTCCATTTTGCATAACCCTTGTGTTTGCTCTTCCCTGACTGATATTATACAGTCTTACCTAGGAAAACTATCACACACAGAATACAGGGTGAGGAATGTGTTATGCCTTTGAGCCAGTTTTCATTAGAGATGCATAATTTGCCATGCCATTTTAACACTCTAGACATGCTTTCTAGGGACAGGCAGGGACTGCTCTGGTTATGATTGGTCTTAGATAAGCTGAAAAAAACATCGATTGATTGAAATGTACCAGTGGTTCAGACTGATTTAAGCATCTTAAAAACGGAGCCCTTCAAATGTTAAGTGAACGACAAAATAAATCGAGGCAGTGTCTTACCGAAAGGACTAGGGTTATTGATCCTCAGGCAGCGGGATACGGTGTCCCCTCCAGAGATATGTGTGCCAAACCTGAAGAGGAGAAAAGAGTAATATTTGGAGAGGAATATCTAAACCAATTTATAAAAATCGTGTTTGTTTTTTCTTCACAGGGATGCGAAGATCACATCCTGAAGGTAAACAACACCCTCCTTCCCTTTGGACAGGTAGACTCAATTCAGCCGCAAAATCCAGTTTGTGCTCGAATCAGGATTCAAATGTATGCAACATTAACAAACGGGCGCAGAGCTTTGTGCAGTAAAACACAAAACTCCAAGTTTTACATCCCAGAATGGAGAAAACCTGGTATTAACACATTATCCCACATTCCAACTCGTTGAACTCAGAGTGGTGGAGATACTTCACCAACAAGCATTTACAATGCAATGGTCTCGTCTTTGTTAAAGTTAGAGCTATTGGCATTGCAAATGGCATTCTTTTCATTTTTTTTTTCAAACATAAATAAATGGTATTGTCATTTACAAATGCAATAGGTGAGCATTAGAGAGTAGTCGAGTGTATTAGCAGACACAGAGCCCCACACACACAGAGCCCACACACACACAGAGCCCAACACACACACCCAGAGCCCCACACACACACCCAGAGCCCCCCCACACACACAGAGCCAGACACACACACATAGCCACACACACACACACACACACAGACAGACACACACACACAGAGAGCCACACACACACACAGAGTCTCACACACACACACACACACACACAGAGCCACACACACACAGAGCCACACACACAGAGCCACACACACACACACAGAGCCACACACACAGAGCCACACACACACAGAGCCACACACACACAGAGCCACACACACACACACAGAGCCACACACACACACAGAGCCACACACACACACACAGAGCCACACACACACACACACACAGAGCCACACACACACACACAGAGCCACACACACACACACACACAGAGCCACACACACACACACACGCAGAGCCACACACACACAGAGCCACACACACACACACACAGGCTCCGGAGGAGCAGGAAGTGCAGAAGCGGCAGGGGATTAGAGTGCAGGCTAGGGCGCACAAGACACAGTCTCTCAAGCATCATGATGGCCACCTGCCGCGGTCCCATGTGCAGCCCCGCTAAACACAGCTGCAGGCTGCAGCGCACCTTGACCACCACTGTGGCAGCTCAGCTGAGCCGGCGACAGCTCTGGCCACAGGAAAACTGCGAGCGCGGCCGCGCCGGCAGCAGAGCCCAGCCCTGAGGCGAGCCAAGTGTCCGTCCGTCGGCCGGTCGCGCGGGACTGTGGAGTGGACCGTCGACAGATCGTGGCTGGTGGGCAGCAGCAGGTCACTACTAACTAAGTAAGTGTCAGTTCACTAGTGTCCACGCAGCGCTGCGCACGCGCCGCCGCGGCCACCGGTGTATGGTAATGGTTTTATATTTATTATTTTATGTGCGTTTAGCGGGGACTTTACCCCGGGCGTCAGAACTCTCACAGAAACAGATAGTACTGAGACATGAGGAGAAAATTACGAGACAACAAATATTACACAAAAGCAAACGTTAATTACATGAGGCAAAACTAAAGTGACAATCGTGAGCAAACAAAATACAAGACATAGTTGGGGGTGTGTGTGTGTGTGTGTGTGTGTGTGTGTGTGTGCATACATGAGTGTGGCTGTATGAGTGCGCGCACGATTGCGAGAAGCTGACTTGGGAATGTGTTTAGGAGATGTGCACGACGCCGGGCTGGACGTGCGCGTCCTCAGACCCCAATCGCCGTGCGTGCCCCGGTCTGTCTCCCTTGAGGGACATTTCAACGACAATAGGTCTCGAGGACGAGACCTAAAAATGTGAATCACATTAAGACATCCAATTTAAAAAAAAATGTGTTGTACCTGAATGGGACTAATGACACAGAGTAACACGGGGACCCGTTGAGAAAAGTGTCCACCATGATATTATAAATTGGGGAGCCGCAACTAGCGGTGCTTGTGTTCCTCACGAAGTCGTGTCAAATTTACAATGTGCTCTAGGAGAAATACATTATAAAAATGGTGCCCGTAATTGAACGCCCGTGTCAAATGAGCAAACACTCGCAGTGCATGTGCGTGTGAAGGTATTTATCTGAAAGGAAAATGCTGTACTAAGACAACGTGCCACATTAAAAGTGCCGGAGCGAGAAACCCAAACCCATCAGTGATTTTAAATTAGAGGACACATGCCTGAAGTGAAATGAAAATGGTGAAAGACTCATTTAGGCTACTGTGAGGTCCTTAACTAACTCCAGCTCTGACAATATTCATAGAAAACACGCGCATAGCAGTGCCAATAAAATAAAATGATCTGCCTGTATTAAGTGTTGATGAGATACCATTAACAAAAAAACATTTATAAAAACAGGCGCCTGCTAACAAATTAAGCATGGTGCCCATGTTGTTGTTAATGCTCACAGTTTGGCGTGGCGCCTGGGCGCAGGACAGCAATGAGGAGCAGAGAGTACAAACACAGCTGCCATGGTGCAACCTAAAGCGCAGCGCCCTTGTGAGCGGAGAGGTGGAAGTAGAGTCGGCCTGGAGCGCGCCTTGGAAGAGACACGGGAGGGCAGGAGCGTGACGCCGTAAGCGTGCACGTTGGCGTTCCCTGCGGCTCGCGCGTTCACAGACCGGTGTCTGCTCGTGCACCGGTCTGTATCACTTGGGGAGGCAACATAACGACAACAAGTCTTACTAGTGACAGACCAATGAACAATTCAACTTGAAGTGCTGGCTCTTAGGCAGAGGGGCCGCATGGTATTCTAAAATAACCTGGAAGAAAAACACTGTCGCTCTACAGAGTGTGAGATTATAAAATATCTATACAGTGAAAGAATTTAATTACACTGGTTCTGCCAAGTGTGTAACAGATTGATTTGTTCCATAGTTGAGAGGTAAGTCCATTAGAGAGATGCCAACAAGAAGGATAAAACAGGCACTTGTAGGTAACAAGTGAACGTGCATATTTCTGTGCTTCTCTTCACCAGCGTTTCACTTTTACAAATAAAATTATCTTAACAATACTCTGGTGTTGGGCTGTACAAGCTGTGAAGTTGAATGGTTATGTTATGTAGTGGTTTTTAAACAATGCAATAAATCCACGCTAGTTCTAATACAAAGTATAAAACTTTTACAAAATGTTATACATCTATTATTTATATACACCTATATTGCCAATGAATTATTTACTGTTACCGTAACTTCAAATTTCACTATAATTTTAAACAAACGCATTATTAGATGACGTTACCAACGTGTATCATTCACTAATTACATGCCTATCCAAGCCTCCTAAATTGGTGTTAGTGCTTCAAAGACACTCACTTTTACCAAGCTACGGCGTGGCACACTTAACACATTTAACTACAATTAATTACAACAGACAGGGGTGAGTCTTGAACCTCTGCTCCCTCTAGGCACTAACGTATTTCTTGAAGTCTCACCTGTTGGCATGTATCCACTCCATGACTGCCCGCACCTCTGGCTCCAAAGGACCCTTGACTTCCCCGGGATTATACTGGTCAGGAAAGGCCCGATTAAGGTCCTTGTCGTGCCCATTCTCAAGCCCACCCTGTGCACCGCTGCAGATGCCTTCGTGAGCGCGGCGGTAGCCTTCGGAGTTCAGGGACGGTAGCAGGTGCACGTCCGTGGTGTTTAGGAGCTGGCCAATGCGAGGGTCTGACTGGTAATTCCGTACCAGGACCCCTGCCAGCGGAATCAGCAATTCTCGAGACAGCACCTCGTCTCCGTGCATGTTGCCCACCAGCTTCACCTGCGGTGCACCGGGCTCCGCCGCAGTCACCCGTAGTACCCAAAGCAGGCTGCCCTCTGCCGACAGCCCAATAGAATAGAGCAGCACTTGGAGCGGGGATTCGGCAGCGGTTTCCAACTCCCGCAGTCGCGGCTCCAGCTCCTCCGCGGTGGTGTAGTAGGTCTCCTCCTCTTCCAAAGGACCCTTCTTCACGTGCGCTGCAACTGCAGAGTGGAGTACTAAGAAAATAAGAAGTGGAAAGAGCCAGAGCGCGCACACCGACACCAGCGACTGGGCCGCCATCTTTTCCCAGCTCTGACAGCAGCAGCCCCCTTCTGGTAGTCACCAGGCAATGCTGAGGCATCAGAGGGGGCGGACCCAGTCAAGAGAGTGGTGTCTGAAGGTGAGAACCAATCACCGGCTACTGAATTTAAAGTACACGTAGATAGCTGTGGAAATGCATCAATAAACATTACAGTGTAGGGATATGGAGATCAGAGCACAACAAATAGTCGCGCTAAGCTGGCACGGGGAAAAACAAATACAAGCGTGTCACGAACAGCACAAAAGAAACAGCTTGTGCGCGCGCACAAGCTGTTTACTGTTTCTGGGAAGCGTGTTCACAGACCGGAGTCTGCTCGTGCACTTGGGGAGGAAAGACAACGACAATAAGGCTCGCCGGCGGCAGCGCGCTTCGCGCTGCAACGCAGGCGAGCCCTAAAAATGAAACCAAGCAGGTGAGCCTGATCTTCTCAAGATGTATTTGTCTCACTGGAAACACGTTGTCTTAAAGAATCACATGAAGGTAGTGACTGTTAAAACCACAAATTAACTTCTTGCATTATCAAACTCTGGTGGCTGCTAGGGCAATCAATACTGAGAATAAGCCATATGGCTGCTACAGCATGCTTGAATGAAAGGCAGCATCCAAAATGTGAAAATAAATTGATAAGGCGCCTGGTCCCTACTCAGCTTCCAATTTTTTCGTAGCAAAATCAGCTTTCTAATTCCACCTCTATGAAGCATTAATCCTCCCGTAGTAACCTCCCTAGTAATTGAACGCATCCTTAGTGTATTGCCTCACTTCTATTCATACACCATCATTCCTTTGAGGCACTGACCTCCCTCAGAGCAGTAGTGGCACTACAAACTCTTAACCAGGTTACACATGTGTACTTTAGCCGCTCACCTTTTCTTCGCCATCCAGATGATACTCCTTTCTCTCCAGCATCTGTCCCTGGTGGTACCACTCTTCAGCATGCCCCAGTCTGAGTCTTCTCTTAGTCTGTCAGATGGCATCTGACAGTAGTGTGTTTTGGATACCGAGGCAGTTGCCTCATTACTCCACATTTATTTTTGAGTTTTATAGTTGCTGTTTTCGGTTTTCTTATTGATCTGTGGTACTTTGTCACAGTTGGAGTTGGTTCACAAGGTCAGCTCAGTGATGAGCATGCCCCTGTGGCTCTACTATTTTTATATACCCATCCAATGGTGCTGCCACTTCTTAACATCCCCTTGTGATGATGCCACCCTTCCGATTGCCCCACAGTACTGCGAACCTTTGGACTTCCCACAGTGGTGGTGATTCTTGTTAGCAAAGCGCTGTGTTGCTGTGGCAACAGGGCACAAATTACTCCGCTGATGTTCTTCAGCATTCTCTTCATTGTTGCAACTCCTTAGCATCCCTCTTCAGTATCCCCTTGTGGCGCTTACAATCCTTTGGGCATCCTCTAGTGTTGCTGCAGCTCCACAGAATTCACATGTTGCGATTATATTTTTAATCATGACCCGATTACGCTGCCCTCTCTTCAGCCTCTCCTTATGGTTCTGCTGCTCTTCACAATGGCAATGCATCCCTTCATAACACTATCTTTATTCAGCATCTTTCTACAACACATAAATGTTTCAGCATGTTCTTCAAGACAACCGTCCAAGCCATCACTAGCATTATTACTTTGAATAGTTCTAACAGTGAGGCATCGATTGCAAGGCCGAACTTAATTCTCCCAGGGTCAGTAACAGAAGATACCAGCACCAAGGGAATTTGGAGATCTGCAGGAAGGAAGACTGCAGATCGATTATGTTTCTATTAGAGATTTCAACAGCTTGAAAGCAGGCAAAAATCTCCAGATGAAAATCAAGACTAAAATGAGGCATTATTAGGGGATTCTTGCCCCAAATCCCTGGTCACTACTTGCTTCTTAAAGGACCCTCGGTGCCTCACTTATAATCTCCAGTAAATACTCCCTCTTGGAGTTGCTGATGCCTCCAATATCAGGGGAACTCTCAAGGGTGAAGTTAGAGAGAGGATTTCAGGAGCACTCGCAATGAAGGCTTAAGGGGTGTGTTACTACTGATCATCTGAAGTCTGTACTTAGCCTTAAGATCCTTCTTAAATACCAATAAGAAATAGAAGTGAACAGGTGCCTAATCAAGACCCTCAACACTTAAACGGAGAACTATCATCGACTGGTATCCTTTGGTTGTTATTCTGAAATCAGCAAGGGGCTGAAGCATATATTTCATGTTTTGAAGGCAGCATTGCATTCTGTAGAGAGCTAAAGCACGGGATATTCAGGTGCAGTATTAACCTTAAATGTGAATTATTCTCCCTCTTAAGAAGCAACTAGATTAATAACCACCTTGTTCAGTGTCATAAGTAAATGTATGGAAAGCCATAGGCAAAGACAGAGCATTAATGTAGTCATGATGGGAGGGTAAAAAAAGACGGGCAACTGATCTGTCTGTTACAGTGAGTCAGTAATGTCATAATTTTTCAATATGGGAACATGTCAATTGAAAGTCTAGAAAAAAGGACCCAACCCTTCACATTTTATTGGAAGTTTGACAGAGAAGTGACCAGTGATCAGTGTGACTTAGAACCCTTTTATCATTACACCACCATAGTCACTATATTTCTACCATTAAAATGAAGCCAACTTGTTGTGATGCGGTGCTGGATAGCAAAAGGACAAAGATGTTAACTGGTTTATATGTTCATGCGTGCTTATCCTAAAAAAAGATGTAGGTTATCATTGATGCACACATAATATCAATATCAAACTTGTCACAGAGGGAGAACTAGGTAATTCAACATTTATTGCTGAAACTTCAAGGAGTGAAAAGACCCATCTGCACTACATCTGGATTGCACTATCTGATCATGTCTCTGGAATGCCAGTCTAACTTGGGTGGCTAACTGTTGACTCACAGAAAAAAGCCATATATCCAGATCTTCATTGGAAATCCTTTTAGACTAAAGAAAACTCTCCACACATGACTGAATCCATTTGGTTCAACAATCTCAACAGATACTCAGGCTTCATGACAGATCCCACAGATGCTATTCCTGAACAGTCTACTATTCAATTAAAATTGCCATAAAAAAGTTATCGAAGGGCCATTTTACCCCAAAGCATCAGGGTACATTCACATTTTCTATTTATAAATGTGCATTCAAGCACCATTATTGGTTTGATCCATTGTACAGACCTTTGGCATTGAGGTCGTCTGGTTGGGGTGATTTGATTAAGAAAACACACGAACTTTACATTTAATTGATTAGCATGGGTGCAATTTTAAGTTTGAAGTAGGATTACATCTTCATTGTATGTGAATATAAACACACACACACATACTTAATTTGTTTCCCTTGCTCTCCAATTTAAGGAGTGATATTGCATTTTTATGCCTGGTGCACACTACAAACCTAGCTGTATCTGGGCACCTTAACCAGCTTATTAAACAAATCAGTCACCTATACCACACAGCCAGGCCAATGCTGCTACCACAGGCAAAATCCTGCCTTGCAGAGAGACCTCCATTCGTTTTTAAATAGAATGGTTTTAAAGGTTTTTTTCTGGAACTCTTTAGTGTGTCTTGTAGTGTGCATTGTATTTTAATCTCACTTTTCATGTGTTTTACTGGAAAAGCAACTGATATGAACATTTTGTATTGCTGCTGTTTTCTCAAATGCGGCTATAGAGGGGTTGTTGCAGTTTTTTTTTCCTTCTTCGCTTTATAGAGTGATTCAGTACTATACAAATAATACAGTTCGAAGAGGATGGGCAACTATAATTGTGTTCGCAGTCACAGTAAGCATAGTTACGGCTTAAACATTAGTCAAAACGATGGGATATGGGTGGGTGTGCCTGCGCTCTCAAATTACCTTTATTCTAAAATTAAGATAGCTATGTCATAAAACGAATCAGCAGACCAGACCATGCACATTACTTTGAGTTTTGCACAAATGTGAAATGTGAACTCTTTAGGTAGACAAGCTTTAAAGTTCCCAGTGAAGCCTACCCTGACTCAAAAAGAATCACTTTTTGACACAAACAGGCCACAAAGTATTACACAGAAGCTGAAGAGTTACATATGCCCTCCTTGGAGAGCAATCGATCAACATTGCTAAGTGCGTGAATTTCACACCAGTTTATCTGAACCTGAACTGCAAAGACTGCATTTTACAGATTAGACGTTCTAGTTTCCCCATCTTTTGCCCCAGCCCAGCAGTGCTCCTGTAGCTGCTTCTAATGTACCTGACAACCTCACCCACAGGCTGTGCCCGGCAGTACCCACCTTGGGCGATGGCCATGGACTCGAACCGGTGCAGCTCCCGCAGCAGGCAGCTCCGTTCGGTGGCATGCAGGCTGTATATAAAATTCCGGGCGCCCTGTGCGGTGTTTAGCGCCTCGATGGGCTCCTTCCGTGGGTGGGTACCCAGTGCTCTGCAAGTCCCGGGCCAGCACCAGGACCGCAGCCGGGCAGGCCGCAAAGCAGTCCGGCACAAATGAGTCAACATTGGGGCGGCGAAGGGTGGAAAACCAGGGTCAGAGCAGGTCCAAGAACCAAGGTCTAGGGCAGCAGCATCCGTCCTCTGAGGCGAGAAGATCCGCGGTTTGCTGCTCCCAGAGGAGCACCGACCGTCCTGTGTGTGAAGAGGGCACACGCCGAGCGCAAAGGGAGCCCGTGACCCTGGTGGCGAGGGAGCTCAGCTCGCAGGTGCAGGGCACAGGCTCCCATCCAAGGCAGGTGGATTGCTACTGTGGTGCACTACGGAACACTGAAGGAACTCTCGGGAGTCGGTGCAGGGGCTGCCGCTAACCCGCAGGCTGGCTCCAGGCGCCCTTCCACAGTGGTCGCATGGCCCCTGCGTGCCCTTGGGGGTCTCTCACCTGACGCTCCGTACCCGACGCCACCGCTTGTCACTCTCGCACGTGCCCCGGGAGGGAGGTCTCTTTGTGGTGGCGGTGGGTGGGGGGGTTGTGGGGGAGACAGGACATGCACAGCTGACAGGAGGCTCGGTACGGCAAACAGTGGGCGTCACCGTTTGACAAGGGTGCGTCTTCTCACCCCTCCCGCAGGTGGGGCGGTCCTGGAGTGACGTCATCGCGCATGCGCGGAATCTGTGCTTCACTGTACGGGATGCGCGTGGACGCGGTGCATCTTAAAGTAGGGTTAGTACTAGGGCAGCTGCAGTGTCTGAGTTGGTCTGGCTGCTCTGCGTGCCTAACTATTGGTCCAAGCTATAAAGGAATTGCAGAGTTCCCCGGAGAACCATACGCGCAGGAATGGTACGGGGCACGTTTTCAGAACGCAACCTAGCATCCACCGCCTCATACATCACAGAGTAAAGCAAACGGATCTTACTCACAGGGAACGCTTCGAGCAGGAAACGTGGAGTGCTTTAAATTAACGTGCGTATGTGTGCAATGTTTGGGACCTGCTTTGTACAAAATCACGAAAGTCCATACTAAATCTAGACATCGGAACTGGAGACTCACGTGACCGTACGTCAACGCACCTGTGCAGTTCCAGCCTCAAGCGCCGCCTTCTGTGACTGATGCTAAGAGACTACACGTAGGAGGAGCAGAGGCCGCCGATGCAAGATTCCCTCGTGACGGAGCCTGTAGCCCGGTGAGTGGAGCGGGCGGGTGGGGCTTAGTTGTAGGGGGGTGAGTGTGGCTGTGTGTGCGCGCGCGATTGTGCCTGCATGTGTGTGTGCATGCGTGAGTGTGGCTGTGTGAGTGCGCGCGCGATTGCGAGTGAATGGGGGTCAGGAGACTCTGGGCTGGACGTGCGCGTCCACAATCCTGAATCTCTGCGTGTGCCCCGGGTTGTCTTCCTTGAGAGGCATCGCGGCGGCAATAGGTCTCAAGGACGAGACCTAAAAATGGTACTGGCACTGTTCTTCGGAAGGGGGCGTTTAAAGGGTCTGCAAAGCTGTTGGTATTTCAAGGCTTAGTCGTATCTCATTGGTTGCCAGAGGAGGGAGATAGGGAGAGGTGTGGCGCCCCGGCCAGGGCGACTGACGCTGGAATCTGGGGATCACGGTTTGATCCCCGGCTCCGGCGGCAGGTTAGCCCAGCACCATGTGACTCTGGGAAATAGCTTGCTTAATCTTCCCGACGGCCCCCAGCGCCTAGAGACCCTTACGGGTGATTGTTCGCGCTTTACAAATGTGGATTATTATTATTGTGGATTATATCTTGCATTCAGCATGGGAAAGCAATGGGAGGTAGTAGGTTATGTCTCAGGTCTCAGCAC
This sequence comes from Lissotriton helveticus, assembly GCF_964261635.1. Classification (NCBI taxonomy): domain Eukaryota; kingdom Metazoa; phylum Chordata; class Amphibia; order Caudata; family Salamandridae; genus Lissotriton; species Lissotriton helveticus. The sequence goes on from NC_136071.1 coordinate 257,085,076, forward strand.
GTGCTTTTGTGCAGTTCTCCAGGTTTCAATAATCATGGGTGTGTTAAGAAGCAGTATGGAACAAGGATATAGGCGGGAGGGGGTCTGGAAGAGTCAATCATTCAATCAAAAGATATGTTTATTTAGACCATTGGCCTTTAAACAATACACCAACGTATGTCCATTGCACTATATACAATTTCGAATGCCTTTTAAAACATTTTAAATAAACATAAATAACCATCATTCAATTTCATCCGATAAAATCTTATGTACATCTACCCATTAAAATATGCTTTCAAGTAAAATACATAATGCAGTCCAATAAATTACATTTATGGAAGAGTCTACAGCCATCTCTCCCTTCGGGATATATTCTGCCACTAGGTAGGTAGATAGTCATAAATGTTAATTATGTATGTGGGACTGTTCTATTGTGGGCAGGACTCCGATATCATTCCTGCCAGTGGACCTTTTGTCCAGCACGGTCATTGAACCATGGTGATCCTGGACAAAAACACTTTCAAATGCCCCCTCAGACGCTGAGAGACCACACCAGGCACAACATGGACATTAATAAAGGAAATAAGGGAGATAAGCCCTCGCTTTGGAATCCATGTCCAAATGTATAATACGTGACTTACCTTTCACCATTGCAAAACCCACAGTTGATGGACAGAATGCAGAACAATGTCATACATTCACCCCAGTACAGTGATCTGGGCCTAAATCCATCGTTTTTTTGCTCACCATGCCATTCCAATTTGATCCCAGACAGGGAGGACCTGGCTTGGCAGTTCGGGCTGGATTGTTCCCATGAGGCACAGGGTCAAGGCTGATTTGCATATAGCTGGGTCCAAACTGAGGTGGCGTAGTGAGCAGAAGAACAATGGATTTAACCCAGATCTCTTGACTGGGGGTGAATGTATGATTTATTCACCATTCCGACCATCATTTGTTTGCGTATACCTTTCACCATGGCATCATGGGACGTTTCCCCTAAAGCAGCTTCTGCAGGGCATGCAAGAGACATTTTGGTGGGAATGTCTGCCTGTAGGTTTGCCGATGACCTGTATAGCAGAGTGCAGAGGGGTTTGGATGAATGATCAAGGACTCTGACAGGGCAAATGGAAGTGAGTTAACATAAGCTAAAGTGTCCACCACACAGGAGTAGGCAAAGGGATAATGTGTATGGGGAAAGGGAGTATTGGTAAGAGCACAGTCCCTGACAAGGGGAGAAGAAGCCATAAGGCCTCATCCAGCCTCTGTGGGTGTGAAAAAACAAGGAGTGGTGGCTTATACATCTCATCTTTTCAAAGAAAGAATCACACAGGTAAATTCTAGTCCGTGGCTATAGAGGGCAATTTGTTGTGCGGAGAGCTAGGGTACCTACATTTCCACTGACTCAAGGTGAGGTTTACGCAGCTTTCGTAATGCACTGGGGAAGTTACTTTAGATGACACAAAGGAAGGCGTGTTTGTGGCAGTTCGGAAAGAGGTGAGCATCGCAATGACTTTGGACATGGATGTACCCGAGGGTGAAAACAGGATCTCAGTGAATAAAACATGTGGTCGCCTTTTATGACAGCCAAGAGTGATGTGGTACAAGGTTTGAATTAGATGGGTAAGAACTAATTAATGGACCATCTTTGAATGTGAGTATAATCTGGAAAAAGAGTAGATTGGGTACACAGCAGAAAGGATATTCCATGACGGGCAGATGTCAGTGTGAGTAAGGACAATTGTGGGGAGCGGGCCAGGGCAAAGGATGAACTATGAATGGATGGCAAAATGGCCTATTGGATAATAGGGGCACTTTTGAAACTGATACGTGTCGGCTTCCGCTCAATTCATGGGAAGGCTTCATATTTCAAATGTATAATAATAAAAAACAGGTTTGTATAGGCGGGCAAGGCAGAGTTCAATGGGGTGTGAAGAATACAATATGGGAGCTCTGAGGCCAAACACAAAAGTGGTACTGCCATATTAAGTGGTTGCACCAACCCCAGAGAGACGGGATGCGAAATGGACTCGAGGAAGCAACGTAGGTTGGGGGGAAGGGGGGTGGGGGGAATCGCAGAGAGAACACTGTCTTGAGAGGCTTTTTCTGGCCTGGCACTTAAAATGCCAAACGAAGGAAAGTTTGGTTTAATGCTCTATGAAGTGTGTTCATTTGGTTGAGGAGTAGCGATGTTGGAATAGACTAGGACTGGCCCAGTCAGTAGGCAGGTTTACCAGAGGAGCGGTAGATCCAGGTAAGAAGAAGCTCCAGTACCTCGGGGGCAGCACCAGCTAAGTGAGCGATAAAAGCTTGCAGGAGGACAGGGGATGCAAAGAAAATAAAACTGGATGGTAGTCAGAACTGGGCCCGTAAGTGGTCAGGCTAGGAGGAAGCACATTAGGTTCAAAGGAACAAATGCCCAAAACATCAGTAGAAAACAGCTGATTGGTGTGCCAGGGGACCAGGTGGTCTAGAGAAAGGAGAACGTTTTAATACTGCAGATGTAAGGCTGGCGTGGAGTGTCAGAGCTAGGTAGAGGGGTGGATTTGTAATTGGTGGTGGCGGCGACTGAGAGGATGTTATAACCGTTCAATGCTTACAGGTTTGTGCTAGTGTGTTAGGCGATGGGGCTGAGCATTAGTTTTCATGAGTTCTACCCTGCCTCGAAAATAAAACAAGCTTTCATCAAAAGAAAGCTTGTGTGTAGCTCTCCGTTGTATCTCAATATCCCGAGGAAAACACTGAAACAGTCTAACTTCATTAGTGCTTTTGTTAACTTCCATTTATTACAGACTTCAAATCATTAGACACCACCAAGTCAGTGTTTTTGTACACATCAGTAGTCTGTTGCACCTAGATTTACAGACAATATTTAAACACAGCGAGCATGCTTGGTACACAAACCTGATCATAGGTCCCTTTGCTGGACTTTTGGGCTGAGGCCCTGTCATTTGGAAATAGAGCGGACAGCCTGTCACTGACATCCTCATAGGGATAATTGTGGGCGTTAGATCGCCAACCTATAAAAATAAAAACAAACCTAAATCATCTCCTATAAAGATATACTGTTCTAATTTAAGACTGTTGCACAATAAATCCCAAAGCCCACCTACACACTGAACAGCCCTTTACATTCAAGGGCTTCACCTCAGAATCAAGGCACATGCATAAGTGCAGAGATCAACATCTTCGCCAAAAGACATCCACTTTTCACCTTCACTAATGCTGGGTGAGAGTTCTAGAAAAAGCCACCATCTAAAGTCTGAAAATAATTTCACAATCACAAGTAACTACTAACAAAGTTCATAAAACATACATTTACTTGTATACTTCCAAGCAAGCCATTGACATTGAAAAAGACTTCCATTCAATTTAGAAAGAATCACAGCTGGTCAATGCTCCTTCCTTCATGTTTAGGAATGAGCCCTGACAGACGACACTTTTAAGAATAAATGACTGGGAAGAAAATAGTGTATGAGCAATAAAATAGCAATGAATGGCTGGCACTATCTGAGGAGAATTAGTTATGCACTGGTCCCCTCAAGGCAGACTGTGGTCAGGAGAATCCAATTATAATCACAATTTACACATGGAGTATTTGCCCGTTGGCACTGATCTGCAGTGGAAAAGCGCCCAGAGAACCTAAACCAGTAAAAATGAAGTCCAGCACATAACCACAAAATACAGGAGGCAGAGGCAAAAAGTCAGGGGAAACCAAGCCAAGAATGCCAGGTGTAACACAGACTTATTGAAGACAGTCAAGTACAGGGCTGAATGCAGCAGAGAGACATCATGTGAGGTCCAGCTGTTATGAAGTCTGGGTCTAGAAGGTCCGTACTTATTCATATTGAGGATACAGGTGTGACTAAGCCCTGATGGGAAACTAAGCGCCGAACAGTTGATGAGAACATTTTACATTTCAAAACACCAGCTACCTAAACCAAGGGAGGAGGGAGAAACAACTGATGAGCAGGATGTGTTGTGAGATGTCGCTAATCAGACATTCCATATTGCGGTAGAGTTGTGCTATGGCTAAATTTAGGGTCAAGGCTGCCCAGAAAGCCAGGTGTCTGGTCTGACTATGAACTGCAGCCCATAAACCAGACACTGATTGATTATATTCTGGTATCAGGAAATGGATTTAGTAAAATAGAAGAATTTAGGGTTCACCGCATGGGTTTTTATTACCACAACCCTGTTTCTCTGAGGCTGTGGTGGACCCTCCTGCATTAAAGGGTTAATTGCAAGTCCAATACCATACATATAAAACCAAGTGACCAAGGGAGAAGACTAAACTGGTCAAAAGTGGCCCAGTTGGCCTATCATGCACACTTAAAGGAAGTATGTGAGCTGGAACTAATCAATGTCGGAGGGGTTCAACCAGGTGCACAAATTTCTTCTTAGCCCCCCCTGAGGTTTGGCCCTAGTTGCGCCTCTGGGTTCAACTACTCTTCAGAGGTCCTAGGGGCCATTCAGTGATCACAATGGTGGTCTACTCTCTGCTTACGATTCCTACACATGTTGGAACCCTCCAAGAAACAGATATGGTTTGATAAAAATTGTATGAGGGTGCATAGATCACTTCAACAGGCGCTGAGAAATAACCCTAGGAATAAATACCTGATCGCTAGCTGTAGGAGGGACTATAAAGCCCAGATCTTTAGGAGGAAAAAAGAGATTAAGGATGAAGCCTGGCAGGGCCTACTTTCAGCTTCCTCATAAAATACCAGTGCCAAATTCTGGGAAGTTGGAAATCGCCCTTTTTTAAAATAATTAAGATCAGGGGCTCATTTCTACTCATATTCCACCGGAGACATTGGTGAATCACTTTGAAGCAATATATAATATAGATTTTAATACTTTGCCTGAAGACACCCCAAGTGGTGTTTCCATCTTGTTTGTGGGCCTGCAGCAGGTAAAACGTGATATTCTGGCCCTGTCTAGTAATAGGGCTCCAGGCCCAGATTGGATACCAGCTGAACTCTTTTTGGGTGAACCTGGAATTTGAACCCCAATCTTGGCTAAGTGTATGAATGCGGTGGTGGTGGATGGCTGACCCAAGCCCCGGTCAGCCTCAGTCATTGTCCCTATCTTCAAAAAAATTGATAGGGCTGCTCCCCATTGTTATCGCCCCATCTCCTTAATAGATGCAGTAGTCAAAGTAGTGGGGAGGGGGATTCGCAATAGTCTTTTGACTTGTGTAAAGGTAAATGTAAACCTCTCTGACTTGCAGTTTGGTTTTAGACCAGGTCTCAGCACTGATCAATGTCTGAACCTACACTTGATTGTATGTGAACACAAGATCTATGGGGTGGATTGTAACATTGTGTATTTTCTACGTGACCTGCTCCATGATATGTCTTCAATGGTGTGTTTCAATAGAGATGGCTCATGTACAACGTTTTTTACAGTTAGGCAGGGTATGTGTCAGGGTTGCATACTGGCCACATTCCTTTTTACGTTATCCATACTAATATTATAAAGAGAGAGCCCAAACCTTTGAGGCGGGTAATCTCAGTAACCACAGCACCAATCACAACACCCAATACAGTGTTGGAAAGGGCAGTTGCAGCAGAAGGACATAGGCTATGCAGACGGCCACAATATATATATTTTTTTTTGCAGAGTTTTAGGTAGCGCAAACTTGACCCGAACTGAATCAGGTATCAGAGCGCTTTACAAAGCAACAGTTACGTTACATGAGGACACACATTCATTTTTGTTAGGCACGGGGAGATTAAGTGATTTGCCCAGAATCACAGGATGTTTGGCGTCGTTACCAAGACTCGAACCCAGATCCCCAGGTCCGAGGTCGAGCGCCTTAGCTGTTAGGCCAACTCCTCTATACATTTAAAAGGTAAAAGAACCGTGCCAGAAAAGTAGTCCCTTGTGTTGTGGGCGTGTCTGCGTTGTGCTGTGGGCCTGGGCTGGGGCCGTGACTAACGCTGGGGGCGTGTGGTATGGCCATCACATCGTGGGCTGTGGGCGTGTGCTGGGGACGTGACAAACGCTGGGGGCGTGTGTCTGCCCTTCATGCCATGTGTCGTACATACAAGCGCAAATCACTCTGGCCCTGGACTCTCTCACCCCGGTCAAGAATCTTCGGAACAGAGGCAGACCTTCCGCCCCTTGGTTCAGTGAAGAATTAAAAGTCCTTAAACATGACTGTATACGGGCTGAGAGGAAATCGAGGCTTGGCTATCAGGAGGTGGACAAGTTGTCCTGGAGACAAAAAATTGTAGAATACAGGAAGAGCATTAATAAGGCAAAAGCTGACCACTATGCCACCCTAATACTTAATGCCCCTAACAGCGCAAGAAGCACGTTCAACATTCTTAACAGTCTGTCCAATCCAGACTGTGTTAAGAGGGTGGTTCCTTCCTCCCAGAGTCTCTGTGATGATCTTGCTAGGTTTTTCAATGACAAAGTCAATGGCATTATTTTGGATCTGGGTGGTGTCGCTCATTCCTCGGCTGGGTCGACTATCCCTGCTCCGGAGGATAGCCATTTGGGGTCTGCGGATTCTACCTTGGAGGGGGCCACTGTGGTCTCTCTCTCTGAGTTTCCTACCCTGGAATATGAGGAATTTTGGAGGCTCTCCTCTAGACCCACTGCCATGTAAGATCTGGAAGGAATTTAGAGCAGTTCTGTTCCCCACGCTTCGCTTGATTGGCAACCAGTCCCTCACTGAGGGGGTGGTGCCCTCACAGTGGAAGCAGGCATTGGTGACACCTCTGCTTAAAAAGCCGTCTCTCGACCCTATGTGTCCTAAATATTTTAGACCCATCTCTCTCCTTCCTTTCCCCATTAAAATTGTTGAACGGGTGGTGAGCAACACGCTGTCTAAATTTTTAGAACAAGCTAAGCTCCTGGAGGTGGAACAATTTGGGTTTAAACCAGCCCATGGCACGGAAACGGCTCTGGTTACCGTGATGGACGAACTCCGGAGGCGGGCAGACAGGGGGCAGGCAGCCGTACTTATCCTGCTTGACCTGTCTGCTGCCTTCGACACGGTAAACCATGGTATCCTGTTGAGACGAGTCGAGGAGGTGGGAGTGAAGGGCTGTGCCCTGAGGTGGTTCCAATCATTTCTGCCAGGCAGGCAGCAGGCAGTCTCCCTCTCCTCTTTTCAATTTCAGTTCACTAGTGTCTCCCATGGTGTCCCACAGGGCTCGGCCATCAGCCCCATTTTGTTCAATCTTTACTTGAAACCTTTGTTGAGTGTCATTAAGCGTCATAATATTGAGATCGTTAATTACGCGGATGACACTCAACTTATTCTTGCTCTGGAGGGAGCTCAGTCAACTTCTCTTGACGATTTTCATAGCTGTATGCGGGACAGAACACTGTGGCTCAGGGACAACTCGCTGCAATTCAATGCGTCCAAGACGGAGCTGCTTTTCTGCTGCCCAGAAAGGATCCCTTCTGGGCTGCCCAGCAATTTCTGGCCCTCTGATCCCCCTAACGTAGTTCAGCCGGTGAACTCAGTCCGTAACTTAGGGGTGACATTTGATCGTGAACTCTCCTTGGAGATACATGTGACGAAGGTAGTAGGGTGCTGTTTGGCTATCATTCGATCCCTTCGAAAGATCCTTCCACTGCTGCCACCTCTGGCATGCTCCCTGATAGTTCGGAGCACAATACTTAGCAGAGTTGACTATTGCAACGCCCTCCTCCTTGAGTCCCCAAAGTTCCTGCTGGCTAGGGTGCAGAGGTTACAGTCAACTGCAGCTAAACTAGCATTAGGCTGATCCAGTAGGTCCTCGGCCTCTTTGGCAGAGCTGCACTGGTTGCCTGTGAAACAAAGGATCCAGTTTAAATCCCTCTGCCTGGTATTTAAGGCCTTGCATGGAATTGGTCCTATTTCCTTGCATCGCAAGTTTGAGTGGTATGCTCCTGTCCGTACATTGCGCTCCTCTGGGGCTCATCTGGTAAGAATCCCCAGATTCAAAAAAGTTAGAGCTGGTGGCAGATCTTTTGAGGTTGCTGCGGCAAAACTTTGGAACACTCTTCCGGGGGAGCTGAGACAAACTAATAAGCTTCTGCCATTCAGAAGGAAGTTAAAACATGGCTATTCCCTAAGATCTAAGGGGCTGCTGAGGTCCTGAAGGAGGCAGGCCAGTTCATTCTGCTCATTCACTTTTTTTAGCGCCAGGATGCCTGATAGGTGATAGTGTGCTCTATAAATGCAATAAATAAATAAATAAATTACGTTGCTGCGCAGCATCAAGGGCCACACTGGGGGCATGACACGCTGGGGGCGTGTGTCTGGCCTTCATGCCATGTGAACGCAATTGCGCCGCATCAAGGGGCACGCTGGGGGCGTGAGAAACGCTGGGGCCGTGTGCTACATTCCGCCCTTCATGCCATGTGGGTCGTACATTAATCAGAAGATCGTCTGCTGTGGCCGTGTGCTGGGGGCGTGACAAACGCGTTCACCTGGAGGCCTGGTAAGTAACGTTACTGCAGCCTCTCCTGCGCGCTGTTACTGAACCCTCTCATTCAACAAAATTATGCGCGCCTGCTACCATCAACGAGGGCTCTAGCCAGGCTCAGGCGGCGGATCAGTACACTAATTACAGGTGCCTGATAACATCAACCAAGGCTGCAGCTGGACCTCAAGCGGGGGAACACGCGCCTGCTAACATCAAACAGGCCTGCATCTGGGCCTCAAGCGGGGGAACACGCAAATGAGCGTGTCTGCGGGACAATTACTGCAGCCTCTCCTACTCGCTGTCACTCAACTCTCTCATTAAACGGATTTACCCGCGGCTGATAACTCTCTCATTCAACGACATTACACGCGCCTGCTAACATCAACCAGGGGTGTAGCCGGGCTCAGGCGGCGGATCACTACACCAATTACACGCACCTGCTAACATCAACCAGGGCTGCAGCTGGGCCTTCTCCGTCCCTATTCTAATGAAACAAAAAATGTTGTCTACCGCGAGATTTTAAAATAAATTGCCCTTGCCAAATACACACATTACACACATTCTATTTCATACCCGGACAACGTCGGGACGGGCTGCTAGTATAAAAATAAGTTGGAACACTCTCTACTATTGATGAACATCGACTTTCCACATATGTGGTTACATTTCATACCCACTCTATTGTACGCTGACAATAGAGTCCTGATGTCTAGGACTGCTGAGGGACTTCAGCATTTAATAAACTCATTTGTTGCTTTCATGGCAGATCTAGACTTGTCAACCAATCTTAGCAAATAATACGTTATGACAATGGGCCCCAGGTCCTTAAAATCCAGGCAGTTTTCTACTACTGGTCAAGTTTTTCGAAAGGGTTCCCTCTTTCCCGTACATAGGGGTTACCTTTGACTGTGCTAAAACTTGGTCTCCCCTTTTGATGAATAAGGGAATCATCCAGATGAGGATAACTGGAGCCATTTTCGTGTCTGCCTCTAGATTGGGTTAAAAAAAACCTCCAGGGGTTGTGTTAAAATTGTATCCGGCCAAATGATTTTCAGTTGCCATGTATGGAGGGGATGTGTGGGGATATACAGGAGTTGACTCACTTCATGCTATTGAAGACAAATTTTACTGAAGATTGCTGCACGTTCCACATAGTACAGCCTCCTATATCGCCCACTAAGAATTGGACCCACCCTATTTGAACGACAGCATTAGTCTGCACCCTCTTATAAGGTGGCTCAGCATCTGGACCGGACCAGACCAGAATGCAAGTTTAATAGGCTGGTCCTGAAGGGTTGTCTCTCACTAGACAGATGGCAACTGATTATATGGCTGAGGTACGTGAGCCAATGATACTCTCAAGTAGGGACAGGGGTGCTTTTTGAAAACCCAGTAACTATTATGAATGCTGATCTTTCATGGATTTGAGTGAAATATTTCAGATGGAGATGTTCCATTAAGGAACAGAAGGAGTTTAATAAATCCACAGGTAGAACTCATGCCATCTTACAGACAAGACCTTGTATGGAACTGTACTCCGGTCTGGTTTTAAATGCTCACCATCGGTCCCTATTGACCTGTTTTAGACTGAACATGTTCGATCATTTTCTATAGCATCAGTCTTGCTGAGCCAAATAGACAACCTGGCTCTTGTGAATGTGATGGTTATTCCCCTCAAGGTACTATGCACTTTATCATGTTTTGTAGATTTTATAGAAAACCCAAACAGGATTGTTTGGTGCTCCAGCTATAAAGGACGAATTTTACACAAGTCCACCCTTTCGCCATATAGTAGTAATTATTACCAGATATTTATGTTTGTTTCAGAGTGGCAAGTATTTTTAGCAGCCAATTTTAAATTGAGGCAATCATTGACCTGAATATGCATGAATACACTTTTCTCAACTTTTTATCTTTCGTCTTTTATCCGCAATTTATTTGCCATGAATTCTGATACTTTTTTTAATGTATTCAGCTGCTTTGTCTGTTTTATGTACTTTTAAGGTTATGATTTTATTAACCGAATAAAGTTTAATTGAATTGAACATCTGTTTCATATAAAGAAATTTTAGCAGTGCTTCGAGCGAGAAGGGGTTCAAACTGGTAAATGCTTTTTAACCTAAAATAAAAAAACCTGGACCCCTTCAATGACTGGCAGAACTTCAACACCCCAAAAACAGGTCAATAGGCTGTAAGTTATAATCTGAATGTGGTCAGCTATACTGCTTGTTATCATTAAACATAAGAAACATTATTTATGCGAATTCTGAGGAAAAAGCATGCACATCTATTCAAAACCTAGGCCCAGGTGTACGACCCGGTCAATTTGCAAGTTGCGTTGTTTTGCAACTCTCAATTTGTGTTTCACAAATTGGAATTTACAACAGTGTCTCAGACACTGGTTGCGATTCCAAATGGGGTCTCAAATTGCCTGCCACATTAATATTCATGAGGCAGGTACAATTTGCGACCCCATTAGGAACGGCTAGCACTTTCAGGGATGGTGGCCTGCTGGGGTCAGCAGACCACCATGTCTGTGACTGCTTTTTCAATAAAGCAGTGTTTTTTTAAATGCAGCTCGTTTTCCTTAAAGGAAAACTGGATGCATTTAAAAAAGAAAAATGAAAAGTTACTGTTTCACTTTTTAGGAGTAGGCAGTGGTCCGTGTGACCACTGCCTGCTCTTAAAAAATATTTTCAATGACAGTCCCAAAGGGGAAGGGGTCCCCTGGGGACCCCTTCCTCTTTACGAGTGGCTTACCACCTATTTGAAAATGAGTGGTAAACTGCAAGTGTTTTGTGGCCGCAATTCTTACATTAAAATGCTAGTCGTAGGAAGGGATGCACTTGGCAAGCCCCTTCCTAATAGCGAGTCGCAAAACGTATTTTGCGAGTCGGTGATAGGTTACCAACTCGCAAAATAGGGTTTGGATCTATTTTGCTGCGGCAAACGGGCCGATTTCCCTTTTGCAACTGCAATAAACGGTCGTATATCTGGCCCCTAGTGCTGGAGAAGAAACCGTTGCAGTTTCAACCCTGGGCACGAGTCAGGAGTTTGAACACTGTAACTTTGTTTTCAATTTGTTCACATTAAATATAGAATGTGACATTCAATCTGATTTCTTCATCATCCATTAATCTTTTTGATGATGCTAATATGTGCTCAGCAATTGCACTTATGGTACAAGTAGACAGAATGCAAAAAGTACCTTACAGATGACCTCGTCTTGGTAATCCCCCCACATGCTGTTATAGGCGGTTATTTCAATGATAAGCTGCTGGAGAGGTCCGAGCATCCCCGCCGCAGGCTGGACAGAGAACGCCGCTCCCTTCCCGTCAGATAGCAAAGATGCAGCAAAATCTAAATAGAAAACAGAAGAAATATTTAAATATACTATTTTCATTCAAAAGAATTGGATTTTCCAAAATTCTGTTGAGAGCATATAAAACACTAGTGTGCTGGCAAGGGACTTTCATCAATGTCAAGGGTTTTTTACTTATAAGTGTTTATTCTACTCCAACAGCTTATTTCACCGTTGTTTGTTTATCATAGCTAAAGGCATTACAAATACCTACTAAGAGAAATTAGAACTTTTTTGAATCATTCATTTGAATTTTTTTTTTATTATTCAACACTATATGCCATACAAACTCAAATGGACAAAATTGAGATGTCCTCACAGAATATTCCATGAAACAACAGAATATGCATATAAGTATCCTGCCAATTAAAAATACTAAAAATACAATTACACTTTAGTTGATCTACAATTAATCTCATGAAAAGCAGTGAAGAGCAATCTGTATAGACACTTACGAAAAGACAGATCAGGACAAGACAAGTATGGCATATACAACTACCACTCTAATAATTAAACACACCAGTCATTAAACATGGATCCTGTTCTCCCATTCAGATGTATTACTACATCAGTATAGAATTCAACTCTCATTTACAGCTACTAACACGACATCAGATAAGCAATTCTAAAGAGAGGGCTTGTGTATTAACTGTCAGCATTTACGTATTTGTTTTCTGCTCATAAAGGAACGCACACCATTGGCAAAGAATGGCCAATGGTATAAGATCTTAAGTATAATTTAATGCATCCAAAAATAATCTTTTTAGCTTAGTTTCTAAGATTAACTTCATCAACTCAAACACCTCTTGACTGAAACATGCATGGTCAATACAGATCCAAATTGCAGAAGGCTTGCTTAGTCATCCTAACCAGTATTCACACAAAAAAACTAAGTATGACTTCCCGTAACTCATTCTATAGTCAGATTTCCTTAGGAAATGGCAATTGCAAAGTCCACGCCAACCTCTAACCAATGAATCGTGCCCCCGCTCTTCACTCCATTTTATACTATGCCTATCTTTACAAGGTACACAATCAACCGAGTCCAAAAGATTCCCCTAAAACTCCACAGCAGAAAGTAAAACTTTTACAATACACCATACAAAACTGGCATGCCAGGGAACCCCTTGAAACATACTTTCAGTCAGAGTGATTACATTTTCGCCTCTTTGTTCTTAACTTTATATTTAAATTTCAGAAATTTAAATCAACTACTGACTCTCCTGCGCACATATGAAGCGGACAAAAAGGCTCACCATTACTTTAAGCACCTTTTCCAAAATAGCTTTATATTAATAATTTTCTCTGATAGCTGCCCCCCAAGAAGAGATTTTTTTTCGCATCATGTAGTTTGTTCTCATCTTTACACTACGTATATTCCACCTCTTCTGGGCAAGGGTAATAATTTAGAAATCACACTATTGATGAAGCCTTTATCCATCGAAAACAACAAACTGCGAAATAAAGCCGAAAGGCCATTGCTCTAATTACACTGCAGGGTTTAATTATCTCCCCAATTATCCACCATAAATGAGAGGCCCTTAAAATAAAGGCTGAGTCAATATCTCTCAAAGTAGGCATTTAAAACCCTCACTCTGAAATTTCCTAAAAAAGACTGGATTTAACATTCATCTCGGGCTCACCACTGCCATCAATCCTATAATTTCACGTATTGCCTACACCACATCCAGGAAGCTTCTCTATACATTGTAGAACAACAGTAGATGTGTTTATTACTACAATTCTGATACATCTTTGAGGAATCACCTACAACTGGAAGCCCAGCCAGAATGTGGCCATAACTGTTTGATGTGTGGCAATGAGCTAGAGCGAAGGTGAGAAGATGATTCTGGTGGATGTGCATGAATGTTCTTTTATGCTGCCTCTCGGGTGCTGGAAAACACAATGCAGTTGGAGTGCAGGCATCTCATCCTTAGAACATGGAGAGATTTGATGATTGAAATCCTGCCCGAGGTGTCATACAGTCTGAAAAGGCAAAAAGGCCAGCACTAGCTAGTGAAAGCAGGGGCACTTCTGTGTGATGTAAGGGCCTCCTCCTATACCCTTGGGTACGTAGGGGGCTAATTCCTGGGCGTGTTACCGAATCCCCTGATGGCACCAGTGGGCATGGGGCAGAGTCGGTGGGACTAAATTGCCCACTCTTGTCTTCAGAGGGCTATCACTTGTCCTGATGGCCCTTATGCCAGGTATTGAGACAGATTGTGCTATTGTTTTGCTTTCTCTAATAGTTTGATGGACAAACTTTTGGGCTACATCAAGTTAACTGGGGAGAGGATGTAGCCTTACAGCTAGAGTGGTCGACCTCGAAGCTGGGGAACCGGGTTCAAGCAACGACGGTCTACATCCTGTGATTCTGGGCAAATCACTTAATCTCCCCACGCCTAACAAAAAAATTAATGTGTCCATCTGTAACAAAACTGGTGCTCATGTAAAGAAATCTGATACACGATGTCTCGGGTCTAGTTGGCGCTATATAAAACTCTAAAAATTCCACTTTAGGGGTCCTGGATCCAGGTCCTTTTGTAACATTCATACCATGACTTTTGGACTGTTTGGGAAAGCAGTCAAGTGCTCTCTGGAGTTCATCTGGGAATTTGACAGTCTTTTGAATACTTCATGGATTCCACCATGTTACATTGAAATTCATTTTGTGTACTTTTCTACAGGATTACATGCCAAGCGGTTCTGCGCACAAAAGAGGTAAGACAGTGAGGCGCAATCAAATCATAGATAGCAGTTTGTGAAAGGTAAACTCACCATTAGAGCTGCATATTTTAAAGAAAGAAAAATGTTTAGCATCTGGGTGCCTGTTCCCTCGAAGGGATCAGATTCAAATGCGGACTTGAGTGCTCTGATACCTGAAGGTGAGAAGTCGCTAGTCATTACAATTGATAAAATGTGTGCAGTCTTAAGAGGGGAGAAGCAGCGGAAGATTGAGAGTGCTGCAGATCTTAAAAGGAAGGTCCCAGGAACGGGTAGGAGGTCCTGAACACCAACAAACAACGTATTCAGCATGGAAGAAGGCTCTAGTTGTAATAATGTGCACCTTCTGTGGTTGGCGGAAAACTCAGAAAAAATGACACATAGAAGCATGCATTACGTGGGAGCTAAACTGTTTCCAAAGAACCTATTCCTTGAATTCGGATTAGGTATATCACACTTCCTAATGGTAGCAGCTTCACAGTACCCACTTAAACATTAGCAACAAAACTCAGTGATAGAAGATATTTTTCATTTATGTTGGTGGCAAGTTCAGCAGCTTGTTCTTTGTCTAGCTGCTGTTTTTAATTTTGTATGAAACATGGTTGGTTTATTGTAATTTTATTGTAGTTGAGGTTGTCTCAGAGTAGTCTGCAGTCTGAGGCCTTATTCCAGCCTACCGCCATATGAGTGCAACCACGCTGCTCGTAAACACAGATTTAGTCTGTCTAGCTGACCAACATTATTTTCAACTGACACACTGTCTCCTATAATACCTTTACTTTTGCAGCTAAGACATGCATGCATGTAGACATATATTAATTTTTGTTTTAAATGCAGGCATGGAGCTTGCTGGGGACAGTCATCTTTACTGGAACTCAAGCGTTGCTTCCACTCCGTGACCTGAGATGGAGGCCTCAAATAAAGTGGGTTCTATCAGGTCGGCTGAGAGCTGGTGGAACCTGAGGAGTGTTGAAGGGGTAGGTCCCACATTTTGAAGCGTGCTGCCACTCCCATACTCTGCTATTGTATGCGCAGAGGCTAGAACCTTCAGCCGGCACCGCTGCAGCACATCGAGGAGCAAGAACACAAAGGAGCCTGCAAACAGACACAGACATTGGAGGGTGGAGGCTGCCATACTACTCTGAGACAGACCTTGGAAAATGTTGGCTCCAGGTTCACAATGGAGACGTAATGAGTCCAAGGAGAAACGTGACAGCCATTTTTGCATTAGCGTGTACTGGACTTGCATTGTGTTGTGGAGGTAGGTCTGCTTGGGTCTTGGCTGGTGGAAACTCCCCTCAGGACCATTTCTGGCTAAAGTGCCAAAAGCTGAGAATGCAAGTAGGTCAAACGATTTTTGTAACCTTCGTCAAACAGCTTTATTTCCACATGAAGATGAATTGATGGACCCTCACATTGCAGCCTGATCCAAGTTGAGGCACTAATCCATAGTCTGCTGAAAGACATGAGTGCAACAATTGAAAATATTAACTGTTAAATATTGACCAAAATGTCACCGTCATTGAGGAACCTTTAGGGTGAAAGTCTTCAACATGAAGTGAAGATGGTTGGATTAGAACAGAACTTTGCCACTGGATTCAAGACAGCTTGGGTGTTACCCCGAAACCGGTCCCAGAATGTTTCTGGTCCAGGGAAGCCCTGGCTAGGCAGTTCGGGCTGGACTGTTCCCATGAGGCAAAGGGTCAAAATTGATTGGCATATAGCTGGGACCAAACTGGGGTGGCGAAGTGAGCTAAAGAATGATGATCGATTGAACCCAGATCTGTGACGGGGGGGGGGGGTGAGTGTCTGAAAAGTTTCAGCATTCCATCAATCATCTCCTTGTGTTTGCTTTAGAACAGGAAATCCCAGAAATTGAGGCTCAAGTTCACGAACAGGCGGGCAAACCGAAAGGTTTAGAGTTCTTTCAGAGATGCACCATATCCAGCAATGTACGACTGGAACATGAAGTGCATGTAATAGATAATACAGTATGGGCAACATGTTTGAGGATTCTGGGTCTTCCCTCAGTGTAGGCAACTGATCATTTGAAAGAGACTGTGGGACAGTTCCTACAAAGTGTCCTGGGATCTGAGGTCACTGTAATAATGGAAATCCGAAGGATGCTCCGACTGCCAACACTCTGTCTGTCCTGAAGGAAAGAAACCCAAAACTGGAACTGTATTGGTTGAGCTGTGGACTCAACAACAGTGGGAGACTGTTATTCGTGCGGCCTCCAAAAACAAAGGTTTATCCTACAGAGGAAGTTTTGGTGTTCCCGACTTCAGCAGCACACAGAATAAAGAACAGGAATCCAGACAGTTCAGAAGGACCTGGCGCCTCGAAGCATCTCCTGGTTATTGGCAAAACGTTGCGCACAGTACGAGAGAAGACATATGCCCTCACAAACCCATTAGGCAGTGAGTATTTTTTGTAGAGTATTAGCGTGAGTTCCCTGGTTTTAGGAACAGGGAGGAATTAGGAGAAAGTTTGCTAAAGGTTGTTGAGATGTGGCTGAGGTTCCAGCCAGTCATCCCAGGCTTGAGATATAACAGAGTCTTTCCATAAAGGGTGACATGTTTTTTGATGTTCTGTTTCCCCTTGTTTTCCCCCTATTCACTTTACCCCCTATTTGTGGAGTTTACATTCTGAGTACAGACTGTTTTTTGATTCAATGTTTGGAATCTGATCGGAGTCATTGGTCAATTATGGGCTTTAACTTGCAGATATGTAGAATATATTTTAGCTGTGTCCATGCCCAGTTAAGAGATTTAAAAACAAATTAAATAAAAAAAAATGAAACTATATGTGCTCTATTAATAACAGTTAAAAATATACAAAATTTACAGAAACAAAAAGAAATCGAGCCCTTAAGAGTTCACTGCAAAGGAGCAGCTCCATGGAGCAGTTTTCTATTTTTTAACCGCGCAGAAGAAATATGCCATGCTACTGAAATATCTAAAGTTGGTGAGGAAACATATAATACAGTGCAGAGGCATTTTATTAACTTTTTAATGCCGTAGGGGTTTGAACAAAGGCAGCAAAATTTTCCTATTCAGGATGCTTGTTTTTGTGCAAAGCATCTTAAATTGCAAAAAAGTTCCACCCAACTAACAGTCACAGGCAGTGTGGCCCTCCTTTGGGTAACATTTTGCTGTGTATGTGTGCACTTAGAGCATTCCCAAGACTGAGGTTGACGAACCAAGGATGTTGCATCTCAGGCTGGAACTCATCGATGTAGTGTTCAAAACCTACTTCTCCCTTTGCAGGTAAATACCCAGATGATAGGCATCCCCCATTGGTACAGTGGAGTGGTATCTCTTGCTTAGTTCCCCAGGAGCATTCCTTGATGATCCTGGCAGTGGTCATATTAATAAAGTTATGGTTAACCCAATATTCTCTGCACCAAATCTCCTATAGTGTTCTTTAAACATGGCTAGGCATTGATACTTTCATAGGGCATCGTGCAATGATCGGAGGTAAATGGCTGCCTGGGGGGCTCCTATAAAAGTTACCCCTGTACAGAAATGGACACAGGGCCATTATATCTGAAACACAGATCGTGCTTAACTCCACCATTAATGGGATTTGTGTTGCTCCTGGGACGAGATGTACAACTCTCTTCTATTTGGATGTCAATAGTGTTAGAAAATCCCTCATATATTGTTGCTTGAACTACTTTCATTTTGTATTCCTGGATACTTACACTCAGCGAGATGCAGTCAATTCTGCTTTTATATCTCTGAACAGCTCCCATGTCCTGTCTCTGATGTCAGAACCATGTATTGTGAGTGCAAGACCCATGGGTCCAAACACACACAGTGGTTAGCAATCTCTTCTTCTCTCACTCTCATTTTGGGCTGGGATCCAAGAAGGACAGAATGGTGCTCCCCAATGGAGACAACAACCTGCCTTCCCGTTCTGCCCTACCAGTATGAGATGCGTATTTGCAGATGAGTGGCAAGTTCACTTTTGCACACCAGTCCATCCTCTTTTCTGTGCAGCACAGCCATTTCAGCACCATTGAGCCTGTGTTCAACTACGCACATGTGTTACACAAAGAAGCTGGTTACCTAGGTGTCACATAACATAATGTAGGCTACCATGGGCTTAATTAAGGTGCTTCACATTCCATGCATGGCACATGATGCTGTTACCTGGTGACAAGATCAAGCTTTTTTCCTGTATTGCACTCCACTGTATTAGTATTTGTATTGCGCTGTACGAATCAGTGAGGTCTAAAGGCTTTTTCATGGTCAAGTAAGTAGATGCTCCATTTGTTTTGCATTGTTTGTGGTGTGGTTATTAGGATGATCTAAAAAAGAATTGTGTTGTCTTGTGTGAGTCTTGGGGGTGTGCTCTGAACCTGTTGCAGCAAACCTTTAGCTGTGCTAATGATGGGCACTTAGCAAAAGGTGTGATGGATAGGGTTGTATTTGCATAAACCAACCAAAATTACTAATCAGTTTACATTTTTGTCTGCCAACTACATGTGTTGATGTGAGGAACAGGGTCCAGGCTCAGCAGTGGTGCACCCCATGAATGACTTGAAGCTACTACAGTAGTGTGTATTTGGCACACAAATAAAAGTAGTGATGGTGCAACCCATGAAATCTGCTGACACCAAGGTAGTAGGATTAAAGTAGGTTTTGCTGAAGCAGAGATTGTACAATCCATGATAATCAGACACCACAACAGGGGATCTACGGAGTTCATAAAAAGCAGTGATGACAGCCTCTTAAACAAAGCAAAAACAGTGCTGTTTCTACGAGGCCACCCAGAAAAAGATGTAGCACAACCCATGATTAGCAGGCACCATAGTAGTGGGTCTACCTGGTCCATTCTAAGCAGCAATGGTACAACCTAAAGATAACCACAAACACAGCAGTAGTGGGTCTGCAGGGCCAAGCCAGGTTCACAGCTCATTAACCAAGTCATAGATACTACAGTGCCTGGTCTATAGAGTCCACCCTGGTGCTTAGATGGCTCAACCCCATAATAACCACAGAAACCACTGTAGTGAGTTTATATAGCTGTGTAAGAAGGACAAATAGTACAACCCATGAATAAATCACAGATACAGAGCAGTGGTTTTATGTAGTCTAAGCAGAATTGGAGATGGCATGCCTTTTAACCAGCAACCCAGAATCGTGGGGGTATGTGGTCTGCATATTAATGGGTGTGGAACAATCCACAGATCGTCGAACACCATTGTGGGTGTCTATTGGGTCCACCTAGAAGAGGATGCGGCACAACCGTAAAATACTTATGGACATCATAGTAGTGAGTCCAAGAAATAAGGAGTCCATCCATAGCCAGTGAAACACAACTGGTCGCCATCTATCATATCATGAGTAAAGCAGAGAAAAAAAGAGAATATAGTAAGGCTATTTAAGCAGAGAAATAGCAGAAACATTTGTATAAAGCACACTTGTGGTAGACCAGTCTTATTGAAGTTGTGAGTGTTGGCAGTTAAATCTGGCAGCAACTTAGATATATCCAAGGAATGGCTTCTCTATGACAATCAATGCCACAGTCCAGTAATTTGTTTGCAATGTGCAGTGCAAGTCCATGAGACCTATGAAACTAGGTACAGACAGCCCTGTTGGGCCACCGCTCCACTCTCTCTGGTGGAAGTTGCTGTTATAGACCATACGCCTCAGGCTGGAATGAAATAGGTTATGATTTAGATTACTCTGTTAGTACCAACAGCAACAAAGCAGAAGATGATAAGGACGCAGAGACCAGGGAACATTCAGGCAGTAATCCTAGCTTGGACCGTCCATCAAAAACACAAGAAAAGTTGTAGAGGCAGTGAACAACCAAAACTAGAGGACACTGTACCAACCCGCCTGGATGTAGAGTCGAATGAGGTAGAAGGATCTATTTGTGACTCAGGGCCATCCTAGATCTTCACACTGGTGTGCGTATGCCCACCGTGTGAGAAATTTCATGCAAGCAATAAAAAAACGCATGGACAATACTTTATACCTATTAAGGAGAAGGTTACATCAAAAACTCATTAAAAGCACATTGAAAGAATCTGAAAGGCTTTCAGGACTAGCTGCTGGATTTAACAGGTCCATGTACCAGAATATTCACTATGATCAAATCCACAAAGGAAACTAGAGGCCGAGTCAACAAAGGTACTTGGAGTCCAAGTCGATCCCAAGGTTTGCCAGGCTAGAACACAAAGTGATGTGCATCCTGGTGAATCTCTACCGAGAGGAATAGGTTCATCCTGCAAAACATGAAGAGTTGGCAGGTTGAGAGGCATTGCTGATGGGGGGCGGTTAGAAAGTTTGACATTAGTGGTAAAAGTTGACTTCAGATGCAGCGGTGTCCGAGGATTCAGGTTGGAATTTTATGGGGCTCTGCTCTAGTCCACACCATCAAAACCAAGATAGTTATCTGAAGAACATGTACAATAAACCTCGCATTGAATTAGGAAACTACATCATAAAGGAGTAATAGAAAGCCTCAACAGGCACCCCATCAGCTTTCTCAGCAATATAAAAATAGTAAAGGAAAGGTGGCCAGTGTGGTATATAAATAAATAATACCGGATCTAGGTTTGACTGGACATAGTAATAACAGATAGCTCAATAAATAAGAGTCAAGATTCGAGATAGTAGGAGTTTGCAGGTTTAATACAGCATAAGGACAGGAACAGGACAACCTGCACAGGAATAGGATGGCAGCGCTGCCTGGGGCAGGATCAGGATTGGCGTAACATTTAATAACAGTGCACAAGCATATATACTAAAACAATTGCATTACAATACATACGATAGGCGGAGCAGTGGGTGTGGTCAGTAACAGTCGCGAAAGATAAGGGTGAAAGTAGGTGTAACAGGAGGTGTGGACATAGACATGTGATGTAAACGTAACAGAATATGTCATAAATGGGGCGGAAACATGGAGGGGGCTATCTGAGGAGCCGGGACCTCTGACCTAGTGGTGCGCGCAAGCTGGCAGTGACGTGTTACTAGGAGAAGCTGGGGGCTATGACTTCTGCGCTAGGAGCAGAGACTGAAGTCTGGAGAGTCAGGGCGACATGTACCTAAACACTATCTAGTATCTGATGTTTAGAGAACATGTTGATAGAATCCAAAAGTTATCGGGGTAAAGGCTAACAGACTCTAAGACTGGTGCATGCATTATTCTACATGTAGTGCGTGATGAAGAATATTAAATGACCATTAATACAGTATTTCTCTTACATGGAGACGTAAAGACTAGACGATGACTGAAACTATTGATGCGATTCAGTAGCTTAGGAATGCAGAGAAGGAGAGCCGGACTGATAACTAGAATCATAACATACTCTTGGCAGACTGGCAGGCAGAGCCAGGCCGAGCCGGGCACTGTGAGGCAGGAAGTAAGTGAAGGGTCAGGGATACAGGTGGGGGCTGTATCGCTCCTCAGCGAGGGTTCAGGAGACAGGAGCTGAATCTGATGTCCGGGCCCTTTTGAGGCCTAGAAACGGGGACTTTACAATGAAATAACGTGCACACTGTGAAACGTGGCAACGTAACTTTACATAGGCCTAATACTCGTAGCTTTCCCGAGAACTGGAAACTGGCATACTAGAGATGGACACAACTATAATTGCGTCTTTAATCGAACATGGGGAATACATATGCATATTAATCATGCACACATAACATAAGATGGGGAACACGTAGGGACACAGAACATGGCAAAATTTACTTTTCCACATTCCCTCCTTGTCACTACGTTTCCATCAGGAAACATCAATATTCATG
Source organism: Lissotriton helveticus (assembly GCF_964261635.1). Lineage (NCBI taxonomy): Eukaryota > Metazoa > Chordata > Amphibia > Caudata > Salamandridae > Lissotriton > Lissotriton helveticus. The sequence goes on from NC_136071.1 coordinate 257,107,344, forward strand.
ATACCATCTATTATTTCATACAGTATCATTTGCTCGTCTCGAATTTTCTTGGAACTGGATTTAGAACGGGACTTGGGACTAGGAATACAAGAGGTAGCACAAATGCCGCAAATCGCAGGGCCACATTGTATACAGAGGCAGCAACTGAATATGATCGCTACTGTAATACCTAGAAAGGACAACACTTTCCATCCCCAGGCGGAAATTATATTCCAGAACCAACCGGACCATGTCCAGGTGCCTGGATTTTGGTGTAACAGATGGGCAATTTTATGGAGTCTGGTTATAGCTGAATAAACAGACGGCGCGTTATTAGGAATGAAAATGCAGCAACTAGATCCGATGACTCTACATGCCCCGCCCCTATCGGCCAGTATGACGTCAAGGACGAGACGATTCTGGAGCACGACAATTCTCATAAAAGATTGCTCTTCGGTTAAGTTACCTAGAGCAGAGGTAGTCTCAATCACTACTGCTTCAAGGGTTCTGGTTAATCTACGTATCAGTTTACTATTCACGACAGTACCTAAGTAGGGGAAGACACCTTTATTGATATCTATGTATTGTTCTAGAGCAGTTTCAGTATAATCGACAATCGGGAGGTCTCTCTTGTGTCTAGTATGTACTAGGTGGGAATTCCTATGATAGTCAGGTGGGGCTAGAAAAACTGGTGGCAGTAGGAAGGCAATGTAACAGGTTCCCTCCCAATCGAGGGGCAGACGAACATATGCGGTCTGACCACAAACAAAATAAGAATGACGTGAAGCTTTGAAAATAGATTTCCCACTGTCACTATACTTGACAATAGTAGTACAATCACTATGTCCTACATGTACGGAACCATTCTTTCTGACACATAATTCGCCTTTGACTGGTAGTACTGACATAGCAGGTAAGTCTGGAGTAGTATCAGACTGAACATTCAGGACCATGAAATTCGAAGAATAATTACCCAAATTATAAACTTCATTTTCTAGATCTAACCCTGTTCTGTGGGGAAGACCTTGCTTGTCTGAAAAACATGTACTGTTCAGAAAGGACATATCATTTGAGGATAATGTTAACGTGGACCATGCTCCACACGAACCGTTATGTGAAAATGGATAAGGAAATAGTGGCAGAACTCCCTTCGGTGTCTGGAAAGGGGGGAGTCGACCACACACCCAACAATTAGTGGCATTGCTGGTCTGGTGTGAATAATGTAACATGCGGATAAAGGAATTATTTCGCATAGCAAGACGATAAGATAGTTCATGAGGAGGCAGATCACTAAACGTGTGCTCTACTGTAGCATTAGAAGACTTATTTACATGAGAAAGTGGAAAACATAAATAAAATGCATAACTCGTGCAGGCAATCATAAGGCTGAGATATATCAGGAAACATAAAATAATAATGCAATTTTTAGAGTTCTCACTAACTCTCTCTCTATGGGGGTCTATTTTATACATGTCAGAAACCGGTCTAACCGTTTCACCTAGGGGAGGACTTAGACAATCAAACTGGCTGACTTATTTTACTAGACCTTAATTTTAACTTATACTTCTGCTGCGGAGTTTTCTCTAACAGGGAGGGTTTTGTATCATTGTCTTTTGCGGGACAGTCCTTGAGAATAGTACTTTGGTAGTCTTTAAAATCCTCGGAAATGTTCTTGGAAACAGTCTTTAGTCCATAAAATTTCTTTACGTGAGACAAATGTACCCAGCCCTTCCTGCCTTCCAGCTTGACGGCAGTACGGGTGGCCAGGAGGACCTGCTTTGGCTCCTTCCAGCGAGGCTCCAGCGGACTTGAACGATCAAAGTTCCTTACAAGAACCAAACTTCCGGGAACGATGTCATGCGGTGCCACCTCGGTATTGTCTGGAAATGCGGCAGAAACCTGTGAACGACAAGAGTGTAGGGCAGACATCAAGGAAGCTAGGTAATCTGTCAGCATATTACTTGAAACATCTGTAATACTTCGGGGTCTAGGTGTACCCCACATATTAGGGGGGCGGCCAAATACGACCTCATAGGGGGACAGACCTGATCTGGAATGTGCGACCATGCGCATATAAAACAGAGCGACTGGCAGAGCTACCAGCCAGTCTACACCTTTTTCTTGACAGACTTTGGCAATGCGGATTTTCAGGGTCTGGTTATGTCTCTCTACGAGACCGGCTGCTTCAGGATGGCGTACACAATGGAACTTCCACTGGTATCCTAACAACAGGGAAACGTGTTTCATCAGCTCAGATGAGAATGGCTGGCCGTTATCAGAATATACGACCCTTGGGAGTCCATAGCGGGGGAAGAATTCACGAACCAACTGCTTGGCAGTGGTCGCGGCTGTGTAATCTGGGACTGGATATGCTTCTGTCCACCTGGACAAAGCGCATACAACTACAAGGACATACTTGAAACCTCGACATCGTTCCATCTGAATATAATCCATCTGGAGGACTTCAAAAGGGTGGTCAGGGGGCTGGAATCCACCTTGTTCCACCGGGACACTTTTACCTGGATTAAACTGGCAACATATCATACAGGTACGGACTTTCTGCTTGGCTGCAGCTCGTAAATGCTTGTTGAACCAAATGTTCTGTATACTGTCTAACATAGCCTTTTCTCCTAAATGTGCTGGACTATGTGCGGTATTGATAATGACTTGAACCATAGAGTCGGGGAGAAACCATGTGGCTTTTCCCTTCGTTACCCATCCCTGATCTGTCTGGACCCCTCCTTGTTCGGACCATTTCTTGATTTCATCGGGAGTAGCATGTAACTGGATATCTATGACATCTTGAGTAGGGTCTTTAACTGTCATACTAGTAGTCGGATCTGGAGTATGTGTCTGTGTCTTGTTAACTGGCATATCTGGAGTCTGTGCTGTAAGCTTGGCTGTGCGATCTGCTAGATCATTACCTTGGGAAATAATGTCAGTAACTTTCGTATGTGCTTTGCATTTCATGATAGCAATAGATGTCGGTAAATGTATTGCATCTAACAGAGCTTGAATAAGGAGACCATGCTGAATCTTGGTTCCATGAGAAGTCATGAAACCTCTCTCCTGCCAGAGCACTCCGAAGTCGTGTACAACTCCAAATGCATAACGTGAATCTGTATATATGTTAACTTTCAGGTTCTTGGCGTGTATGCAGGCTTGTGTCAGAGCAACTAGCTCTGCTGCTTGAGCAGACAGGGTGTCAATACGGTGTGTTTCAATAACTTCAGTGTCAGTAGTCACTGCATACGCGGCTACTAGTTCTCCTGTACTTGTTCTCATACATGAACCATCCACATAAAGTGTCAGGTCGGGATCTGGTAATGGAATATCTGTCAGATCTTGTCTTGGCTTAGTCATAGTGTTAACTACTTCCACACAGTCGTGTGTGGCAGGACTTGAAGTAACTGACGGTAACAGTGTAGCAGGATTTAGAACGTTGCAGCGTCTGATTTCTATGTGTGGCTGGAACAGTGTCAGTTCATAACCTGTCAAACGTGCAATTGTCAAGTGCTGAGTCTGTGTTCGGTTTAAAAGAACTTCCACGGAGTGTGGAACTTGTACTGTCAGGGAATGTCCTAATACTATGGAATCACTTTGTCTGATAGCTAGTGCTGTGGCTGCAACTGACTTGAGGCACGCAGGCAGAGCCTGGGCTACTGGATCTAATGTGCTAGAGAAATAAGCACAGGGCTTGTATTGTCCTGCTTGATCTTGTGTGAGAACAGATAATGCTGTACCTTCACGTTCTGTGACAAAAAGTGTAAAAGGCTTACTGTAGTTCGGTGTAGCTAGAACAGGAGCTTGACATAAGGCTTTCTTTAGCTCATTGAAACTAAGTGTATGCTCAGATGTCCAAGGGAGGACAGTCGATACGGCTGCCTCCTGTGTCGTTAACTGTATCAGTGGCTTAGCTAGAAATGCATACTGAGGAATCCATTGTCTGCAATAAGAAGTAAGGCCGATAAAAGCACGTACCTCCTTCTGTGTCTTGGGCTGAGGAAGACTCGCTATTAACTGGATACGGTCTGGTGTCAACTGCCTACCCCACTTGGACAGCAAGTGGCCTAAGTAGATCACTTGCTGGACACAGAATTGAAGCTTTGAAGGAGACACCTTGTGCCCCATCTCGGCTAGGAAATACAGGACTGTAAGTGACGCTCGCTCGCAGTCACGTTCAGAACGGGCTGTGATCAGTAGATCATCCACATACTGGAGCAGGGCAGTGTCAGTTGGCATGTGAATGTTGTCTAGTTGTCTCTTAAGTGCTTGACTGTAAATACTAGGACTTTCTGTGAAACCTTGAGGAGCTCGTGTAAATTTATAGCTCCTTCCATTTAAACAAAAACCGAAAAGGTACTGGCTGTCTGGATGAATTGGAACACTGAAAAATGCGTTTTTGAGGTCTATGACTGTGAAAAATGTAGCCTCAGAATCAATGGCTGTCAATAGAGATGAGATATCTGGGACAACTGGATACTGGGGAATGATACATTTATTGAGTTCTCGAAGATCAATCACTAATCGATATACTGGGGGTGCTTTTGGATCAGTACGTTTCATGACTGGAATGATAGGAGAATTACATACATTGGAGTCAGTTTCTACAACTACTCCTTGAGCAATGAGCTCATCAATAATTTTGGATAAGGCTGCTACAGCCTCAGGTGGCAATCTGTACTGTCTGATTCGTGGCAAGACTATACCTTGCTTGAGAGTCACACGATGGGGTGTGATTTGCATGAAGCCAACATCAGTTGGACCTTGCGCCCATAGATGCTGCGGGACATTAGACAATCTCGGATCAAAATCTCGTAGAACATAGTGACCCTTAAAGTCACGTAAAAACAAACGTATCCCCTCTGGGGAACAGCAAATAACTGCACCTAATTCTTTCAGTGTCTTAATACCTAACAAATTTTCTGGACATGACTTCGTAAGTAATAGATCAGTAGTTCGGGACAATGGACCTACTTCTAGAGTAACTGGCTTTGATATTTCGTTTACAATAGGCTTTCCTGAAAATCCAAGGGAAATATTTCTTGAGCCTGAGAGCGGAGCCCCTGGAACTTCGGCGTGACTTATAGTGGTCCTACTTGCCCCTGTATCAATCAGAAACTTTCTGTCTTTCCCTAATACTTGACTATGAACATAGGGACCTTCTTGATCTACAGGAATCTCGATGAGAGGCAAGCCTACCTCCCTCTCTAGGCTGTTTCATGAATACGCTTGATACTCTGGATACTCTGTCTGTGCATACTGGTACATCTGCTGTGTAACATGCTGTGTTGCAGCGATAGGCTGCGGTGCTGGAACTGTCTGTTGTGCATTCTGTGGCTGAGAAGTCTGTGAAACTTGTTCTTGTCTAGGCGGACGTGGTCTTTCTTTAGTTTTACCGGTAGCTATATTGTGTTTTAGAACTGCACACTCGTTTATAAAATGACCTGGCTGTTTACAATAATTGCATGTCCCTTTAACGGGAGCTGCAGGATGACTGGCTTGATTCATACCCCTCTTCTGACTGTTTTGTGGAACAGATTGTGCAACTAGTACTTTCATTTTCGTGTCTTTCATACGTTTCCTTTCATGATCTTGCTCTTCTCTGATTCTATTCTGATGATACTGGAGCATCTGTAACATTTGGGACGGAGTATTAGCTTGCCAGGTACTTTCGACTTTCAAAACTCGATTCTTAACTTGTGAACTCGAATTCTCGACTAGTTTAGTAACAAAAAGATGAGGGTATGACTCGCTACTCGTCTTGAGCCCACTGTTGATGCTAAAGCATTTCTCGAATCTAGAATAAAAATCACTAGTATCTTCGTCTGGTTTCTGTTTACAGGCTGAGATTGCATCCCAGTCTTCCTTTTTAGTGGCCAATAATCTTGGCAAAACTTGTATTAATAGTTCAGGTAATTCTTTACATTTCTCTCCAAGACCAGTACCTGGTACTCGTATCTTATCTTCAGCTTCTAGAACTGCCCAATCGATCTTTTTCTCTCCCACCTCCCATTCCTTTTCCTTGAGTTTTTCGTATATGCCCGCAGGCAACAGGACTTTTAACATTTTAATAATATCTGGATACGTGTATTCTCCCATACGGAGCATGTCTTTTAATTCTCGGTGGAACCCTGCTGGATCTTTGTCGTGACAGGGAATTAATTTCTTCATTTCTAAGAGTTCCATCTTGGTAACTGGGGTGTAAACAAATACTCGTTGCATTTCACCACCCGCTGTCCTAACTGGGTGTACTTCTCGTAACGGATTCTGTCTATCTATGTAAAACGGTTTACTTTCTGGAGGTGAGACATGAACAAAATGCGGGTTCAGGAACGTTCTATATTTATGGCGCTGTTCTAGAATGACACTAATTAAATCGGTACCTAAATCTTTCCATCTATACTGGAGTAACTCGTTCAGGACATCATGTAACGGACCTGGATCGGAATGTTGACCCTCATACAATGTGATGAGGTGCTGGATCATATACATACCCACCAGTCGCTGCTCGGCTGGGGGCAATTTCAGAAACATTTGTGCCACTATTTCGTCTGGAAAAGTGGTAGAATCAGTAATCCATCGGACTGCTGATCGGGCTAGTTCTTGTTCATGCATAGTACTTAACTCACTATAACCGATTCGTGATTTCAGAATTTGATCGGTAGCTTGAAATACTTGTTCTAGAGAACCTTGTTCCGGTGCTGGGAGATGGAAGACTTTCTTGGGTTCTAGGCGTAAATGTCGGTCTGGAAATCTAGATTTACCTACATACGCTATTCTGGCGGTATTCTCGTCGTCTACCTCTTCAGTAGAAGAGTCATTTTCTTTCTCGCTTACTTGTGCTTCTCTGCGTTGTTCGTGTAACCTTATTATTTCTTTACGTATTTTCTTGTACATACTCTCTATACTATTGAGGGTCTTGTGCTTACCCTCGGCTATATTATCACTCCACCTTGTCAGGACTTTCATTTCGGTCGGATCTTTAGTCGGGGAATCTTGTTCCCGTATTAAACAATTGATCAGAAACTTTAATAACATCAACTGAATCTCAGCTTTTCTGAGAGACATGACTTCACCAATACTTTCTGGATCTTGTCCTGTACGAATGAAATGATACATTCTGTCTAGATCTTCTTTCATATTCGGTAGGGTGACCAAATACTTGGACACCTGTCTTATACGTATGGAATATAGAACCATACTATCCTCGCCTGGAACTGGATCATAACCGCATTCAGTAAGAGCTCGTCTGATCTCTGCAATAGACTTATATTTGGGCGTACGCTGTAACGCACGTTCATGTAACTCGACTGCTCCTAGACGTCTACTTGGCGGCGGGGTACCAGGAGGACCTCCTCCTGCGGCCCCTATACTGGAATCATCGACTGATACTCTTCGTGCTGGCAGAGTGACTGATGTGGCGGGGATTTGTACTACGGGCTGGACCGGGGGTACCGTAGCAGGTACTGCAAAAGGTGCCCCGGTGTCTGGAGGAGCAGGAATTACATGATTTACAGGGACTGGCGGAACAGGATTTGCATATTCTGGGACTGTGTCGTCCAAATAGGACGAGATAAAAATATCAGCTGCGGTCGGTTTGTGACGTAGCTTGGTCGGAACTAAGGGTGGCGGAAAATTACTGGATGCTTCCGGGGTTGCGTTTGGCAAGCCCTCGGCAAGAAGAGGATACATACCCTTAATGAGGGCATTCCTCTGTCTGTCTGACTGTTCGGTTTTAACTCGTTCACCTATTTCGATTAATTCCCTTTCTTGGGCTCTTTCTAAGGATTCTCTACTTAATTCTGACTTTCTGATTTCTTTTTCGGTTCTTTTATGAGATTCCTTGCGCCATAACTCGATGGCATCTTTCTGTGACTGTCTGGCTTTCTTTTTCCATAATGCTTCTTCTACTCGCATGATGCACTCGGCATCCCACGTACCTGATACAGGCCATCTATACTTGTCTTCTAACTGTTTGGTATACTCTACCCATAAATCTAGATATAATATGGCACTTATGCCATGCTTCTGATACATAAAATGACCTGGACTGTCCCTAGGCGGGACAGGAACTGCTTCTTCTAACAGACCTTTTCTAGTTCTTAACTGACGTAGTTTGGAAAACAACGGCATGACTGGACTGTAATCTAGACACAATTACAATAAACAATGAACACGATACTTACACCACTTTCATACCACGACATTAAAATACATGAATGACATTTAAAAATAACAGTCTGAACAGAATACTACCTGGAATACTGAAAACAGAATACATGAATTTTCTCGAGAACAGAACTGACTAGAACAGAAACTAGATGCACTGCTGAAACAGTACGAAACTTACCGGTCTCATAAAGAGACACGTCAGGACCCGCATCCACCGGAGTGGACACTTCGTTTTGGGTCTGTGTACCACCAAACCCCACGGACCAGAGTCAATTAGATTGACCCTGTCTAGATACTACCCCAGCAACGGTACTCACCGGGCAGCAAGAACGGAAGGCCTCGGACTGGACTGGACTGCTTCGACGCCGGACGGACACGGGCTTCGGACTTCTGTTACGGGTGGGCCTCCGGATACCTCGGACCTTGGACTCTCGGCTTGGGCTCTGGTCGGGACTCGCCGCGTTCCTCCACCGCCTCGTCTGGATGCTGGACCGCAACCTCCGTCTCCTCCGTGGGCCTGAGGGATACTTGAAGCAGAAATATCTGCCGGTGCGCAGAAGAGTTCCGTCACGGCTGCAGAGGGTCAGGGGGCATACGTGGCTTCACCGGCGCGTGGGGAAAGGGCAAGTCCCTGTTCGGGCGCCATTATGTGGTATATAAATAAATATTACCGGATCTAGGTTTGACTGGACATAGTAATAACAGATAGCTCAATAAATAAGAGTCAAGATTCGAGATAGTAGGAGTTTGCAGGTTTAATACAGCATAAGGACAGGAACAGGACAACCTGCACAGGAATAGGATGGCAGCGCTGCCTGGGGCAGGATCAGGATTGGCGTAACATTTAATAACAGTGCACAAGCATATATACTAAAACAATTGCATTACAATACATACGATAGGCAGAGCAGTGGGTGTGGTCAGTAACAGTCGCGAAAGATAAGGGTGAAAGTAGGTGTAACAGGAGGTGTGGACATAGACATGTGATGTAAACGTAACAGAATATGTCATAAATGGGGCGGAAACATGGAGGGGGCTATCTGAGGAGCCGGGACCTCTGACCTAGTGGTGCGCGCAAGCTGGCAGTGACGTGTTACTAGGAGAAGCTGGGGGCTATGACTTCTGCGCTAGGAGCAGAGACTGAAGTCTGGAGAGTCAGGGCGACATGTACCTAAACACTATCTAGTATCTGATGTTTAGAGAACATGTTGATAGAATCCAAAAGTTATCGGGGTAAAGGCTAACAGACTCTAAGACTGGTGCATGCATTATTCTACATGTAGTGCGTGATGAAGAATATTAAATGACCATTAATACAGTATTTCTCTTACATGGAGACGTAAAGACTAGACGATGACTGAAACTATTGATGCGATTCAGTAGCTTAGGAATGCAGAGAAGGAGAGCCGGACTGATAACTAGAATCATAACATACTCTTGGCAGACTGGCAGGCAGAGCCAGGCCGAGCCGGGCACTGTGAGGCAGGAAGTAAGTGAAGGGTCAGGGATACAGGTGGGGGCTGTATCGCTCCTCAGCGAGGGTTCAGGAGACAGGAGCTGAATCTGATGTCCGGGCCCTTTTGAGGCCTAGAAACGGGGACTTTACAATGAAATAACGTGCACACTGTGAAACGTGGCAACGTAACTTTACATAGGCCTAATACTCGTAGCTTTCACGAGAACTGGAAACTGGCATACTAGAGATGGACACAACTATAATTGCGTCTTTAATCGAACATGGGGAATACATATGCATATTAATCATGCACACATAACATAAGATGGGGAACACGTAGGGACACAGAACATGGCAAAATTTACTTTTCCACACCAGTCATAAATCAAAGTGAGCCCAGCTTCTAGGTGGTTAAGAGGCACATCAAAATTAAAATCCACCTTCTCAGTGACGTCTTCTTGAAGAGTGACTAAATTACACATCAAAATATGAAAGATGCAACTCAAAAGGTAACGATCTTTGGACTACACATGAGATTCCTTTAGCTTGCATTCCTCTCCTTTGGTCTAACATCTCTGCAATTGATTGGATGAAAGAGGCGTTGAGAGCATGCGGCCTGGATAAGTGTTTATCTGTGTTATACGAGTTTCATCTTGGAGAGACAAGATTGTTTTGGCAGCAGGTGCAGCAATCCTTTAATCTTTTGAGTCTTGGTCCTGTGATAAACTAAGGCAAATTAAAGTGACTCTGAAGATCCATAATAATTATTTTTGCCGTATTCAATGGTGTCAAAGTCAAGTCAAAATGTATGTTTATTATGACCATAATCTTTAAACAATGCAATGAACATAACACAGGATGGAGTATGCACAGTAAATTCATAAACCTTTTTTAAAAATTAATCCGTTAAAAAGATCCTACACACCATTATCAAAAATGGTGGTTCTCCATGTTTCCCAAAGGTCAAGGAGCATACTAAATAGATTAAGTCAACCTCAGATCTACCAGGGATTGTGACTGGATGGTGCTGTGAATGATGAAAGGGATATTCTCCAGACTCTTGCATGACAGGACTCTACAGAGACAGACAATAGATGTCAAGAATCAAGAACATTGCCTGGTATATCGATCATACTAAAAGCATGGCTAGTGTACATGCGGGAACTAAGGTAGTGACAAATACAATAATAGGGAGGGAAGGGGCAGCATACTATGATATGGTACAATATTGTAGGTATATTTAGAGCTTTGATCTATGATCAACAAAATCTAAATATCTGAGAAATTCACATTTTATGAAAATTTCGTTTTCATACCAGATTGTGCTTTGCTTGCTTCATGCGCTGCGAGGTGTGGCGACTTTTTCAAAATCGAGCTTGTGGAGCTAGGAGAGAAGGTAAATCAGATCACCACATTATCTGTATTATTCATAAACTGATTACATTTCATAATTTTGCTTCACAAATGATGACTTGTGGAATGGGTTGGCACCTCTGTAGCATTTATTTAAAGTATATGTATATTGAATTTTTTACGTCACTCAGTTTAAGGGCTTCGCTATTCAAGCGGAGTCCTGGTGATAAAATTAGGGTGAGCGCAAAGTCCTGCAAATGTCCACAACTGGCCTATCACTCGAGACAATTAACAGTGTCCAGAATGTGAGCTGTGAAGCACATTCCCAACTCACCACTCAGCTCAGATTCATAATGCTCCAGTGGTCGTCATTTACCAAGTGTAGCTACTGTTTTGTACTTCTGCCAGTCTATAAAGTCTCACTGCATTCTGTCAATGTGAAAAGATGTGCGGTTGGTGTGTGGTAGGAATACTTTATTGACAAATACAGTTAGGACAAAAATGTCCTAGTGAAAACTGGCAAAACAAACCCAAACTGACATGGCTCTTTATATTCTTATTCCCTGAATATGAGCTCCCCGTGCAGAGTTCTACTCTGTTCGATCAGAGGTGGTAGGAATTTTGTGAATCAACGCAGGCTATGAAAGTTCTCTGACAGAAATGTGAGGAAAATGAGTGATTTCATCAAAAATTCAACCTTTACAGGGCATTCTGGGTACGAAAACGTAGTGTCATCCATGCAAGTCGCACCACCTTGTATTTCTCCAGATGTCCAGTTTCAGAAATGTCTTCTACTGATAGGTTTTCTTTTGTTGGCAGTGGAGTCTGGTCCAAATACAGCTACCACATCACCACAATGGGTCAATTTACAAGGTGAAAACTTGATGTCTCCATGTTGCGGTTTGAGGCCTTTTCGATTGCGGGCAATGGGCCAATGGGATGGAGGTCACTGTTATCGACAACATAAGTCTGCCATTTAACTTCCTTCACTGTCACTGTTACCCAGATGCAGAAGTTCCTCACTATCTGTGTAGTATTTAGTGCAGGAAAAGGTTTTCCTGCACTGACCCCTGCCAGAACCTATGTCTCAAGGCAAAACGAGTCATCAAGGACTCTAAAACCAAAACTTGGTGTTCTAACAATGCCTCTGTGTATGTATATATTTTATTACTCTGTCTCATCATACTGAAGTAATCACATACACATAGGTTATGGGTAGTCATTTGTCTATCTCAATTACAGTTTCAAACTTAGTCATAGGGACCGGTAACTTATCGTTCAAAAATTGAACAATGTAGGATATAATTTAAATAGAAAACAATGTGATAAAAATTATGGAAACTAACATGTTAACAAACTTACACATCAAAAATGTGCCTATTTGTTCATGACGTTCAACCTAACTCATCATATCAATTCATTCCTACTTACATTTTTCGTGTATAAGCTTATCCATCTAAAATATAGACTTTAGTATTTTGCCATATCAAAAGCTCATAATTTAGACATAACAACCTATTTTACAAAAAAAGAAACATACAACCCTTAGGGTTTTGAATTTGTAATAGCTCTATCCATCAGGTCTCACATTGTAATAATCAGAAGCCTGGCCAGCTTACCACTTAGCAAATCTCACATTTAAGTTGCGTTACACGCTTCCTTTCTTTATAATGTTTGTCCATTAGCGATTTCAAATGTTCAAGTCTTTCATCGAATTTACAATTACTAAGTCTTACTATCATTGGTATTGATGTTTGGCTAACATACATTTTGCCACGTGCATTTCAAAATGTAGATAACATTCACATTTTTAAACACTGCATATGATCTAAAAGTATCTTCTTTCCCTGAAATTGGAAGGTGTATATCATATAGTTTAATAGTGAGACATGGATATATTACTTTGGATCTGGTAGTGAGGTAAACTTTTAATATGCTTAAATGTATAAGAATTTCATGTATATCTGTATTATCAGCGTATATCATCATGGGGTTCCTCAGATGCACATTTTCATGCCATGCTGGCACCCTGCTCTCCGTTGCTTGATATAGGACCACCACATTGGGACTTTGCCATTCCTCCTGCTCGCCAAGGTAAATGTATGGATATGCCCTACCTTGGTTTGATATTTGCACCTATCCCCTTTCTTCTCTAAAAGAGTAACCCATCACCGTTACTTCCCGGCCTATACCCCCCTATATTACCTGCTAGGAGACTGATGCATGTTCTATCATTTGTTAGTAACCTGTCGCCAGATGTATGACCATTTGCAACTCGCAAATTGGGAAAAATTGCGAGTTGCAATTTGCGAGTCGCAAAGGCAAATGTCCAACAGTTTCAGAGACACTGTTAGCAGTTCCCAATGGGGTCGCAAAACGCGAGCCTCATGAATATTAATGAGCCACTTGCGATTTGTCACCCTATTGGGAATGGCTGGCCCCCCCAGGGATGGTGGCCTGCTGGGCTCAGCAGACCTCCATGTCTGGGACTGCTTGTCAATAAAAAATTTTTTTTTAAAAATACAGCCCGTTTTCCTTAAAGGAAAATGGGAAGCATTTAAAAAAAATTAATATGAAACGTTTTAGTTTAATTTTTTAAGGACAGGTAGTGGACCCTGGGCCCACTGCCTGCCCTCAAAAATATTTTTGGAGCCAGTCACTAAGGGGAAGGGGTCCCCTGGGGACCCCTTCCCATTTGCAACTTGCTTATCCACCCTCTTGACGAGGGCGGTAATTTGCAAGTGTTTTGCGATCGCAATTGCGGTTGCAAAACATTCTTACATAGGGTAGAGACTCGCTATTAGGAAGAGACGCCCATGGCACGCCCCTTCCTAATAGCGACTCGCAATTCCTAATTAGCAAGTCGCAAATAAATTGCAACTTGCTATTTAGGAATTCTACATGGCCCTATAACATTTTGCATCCGCAAAATTGTCGCAAACCGTTTGCACTTGCAATTTAGGGTCGTACATATGCCCCCTGATGCCTTGGTTTCTAGTTAATACTGTGGTAATGATCTGTAAAGGGTTTCGTCTGCGTTATCCTACATCAAGAGGCATTGTAATGATTTCTGTACCATGACACCATATTTTGCTACTTTGTAATAAGTGTGCCTGAGTTATCACTTCTATATGTGGATTTGCAAATACCTTGCCAATAAAAAATGGTTTTAAATAAAAAAAAAATACCAACATGGGGCTTCATTTTGTGATGTATCTAAAACTGTAATCTTTCTCAGAAAAGTAGAACATTTGTTATGTTCTGTTGGAAATTGGTTACTGGTTGGGGGGGCTGAACCCTACTTAAATAGAAACCACAATCTCTGTCAGGGTGAAAAACAAGCAAACACCCAAATGAACCTGTGCCTAACTCTGGTAGCTTGGCACAAATTGAAGGCAATATGTAAAGTATTTATGCAGCACTTCAAACAGTAATGAAGTAAAACAAAACACAAGGAAAACTAAAAATCAAGTTAGAAAAATACACTAAAATGTAATACATTGTTTGACACCAAAAAGACAAAAATACAATCAGTAGAACTGGAAATATGCAATTTTAAAGAGTTGAGTGGAAAAACTGCCTAGAAGCACAAAGCACTAACTGTGGTTATCTGGTCGTGCCAAACTGGGACAAAATCACAAGTTCAGGCCGACCGCAATGGCAAACGGGCCGGATCCAGGGATCCAGTTAGGCCTGTTAAACAACAATACTTTCAATCCTGGTTGTGGAGCACCGTGAGATCCCGCGTCGAGGATGTGTTGTGCAGTAGAGGCGATGCACGCTTTTGCTGTGAAGATGTGTTGTGTAGAGGTGGTTTTGAAAAACTGCAATGTGGGGTCCTGCATCGTCGTTGAGGAGGCCATCAATGAGGGGCTTTTAATGCAAAGTACTATATCAGAGATGTGGCATGCACTGACTGGTTCTGAAGAACTTGCAGGCTTGCGATGCAGAATCATGCGTTGTCTGCAAGGATGCCGTCAATGATGGGCCTGCGAAGCAAAGGCCTGGGTCAAGGATGCGTCGCGTAGTGGCGGGTTTGACAAGACTGTGTGATGAAGTCCTGCAACTGAGATGCATTGTGCAGTGGTTTTGATGCAGAGTTTTGTGAGGCTATGAGTCACGATGTGTTGGTTCTGCTGGGTCCACAGCTGGACAGGCAGAGCATCTTTAGGCCAGCTTAAAAAGGTCCAGGACTGGGATGGCACCACTTGGGAGGGAAGAATTCAGAGTAGACAGATGCTAGGTGAGGTGCCTGGTTCAAGGTGGTTGGAGCCTTCTTTCCCTTTGGCTCTGGTCAGGAGGTAAGCATGTAAGATCTGACAGCCTTAGGGTGGTCTTCCCCCAAACGCTTTGCTCTTCCTCCTCTAGTTTTTGCAGATCTTGTTTGTTTTTTTTGGCCTTAGGACTAGGTAAAATTGGCTCAGACCCAAATGACACATTTAACTTGCTTGTAAGTCCCTGGTAAAGTAGCACTACATGTACCCAGGACCTGTAAATTAAATGCTACTAGAGGGTCTGCAGCACTGATTGCGCCAGCTGTTTGGGTAGCCTTTTAAACATAGGATAGGCTGTGTGAGCAGTTTAAACTGCTAGTTCAACCTGGCACAATAAACCTTTTGCCATGCCTAACCCTTCCTTTTGAATACATATGTCACCACGAGGGTAGGGCATAAATAGCCCAGAGGGCAGGGTGCAGTATATTTGAAAAGTTGGACCTGTACTTTTAACTTTTACATGTCCTGGTAGTGAAAAACTGATACTTTTATTTTTCACTACTGTAATGGCTAAATCCCCCATAGGATAACAGTAAGCAAACTTTTCTTTTTACGGCGTTTTATATAGCGCGTACTTTATCCGAAGGTATTGAGTATCAGAGCACTTTACATAGCACCAGTTGCGTTACATGAGGACACATTCATTTTTTGTTAGGCACGGGGAGATTAAGTGATTTTCCCAGAATCACAGGATGTTCAGCATCGTTGCCGAGACTCAAACCCAGTTCAACAGATTCGAGGTTGACCGCCCTAGCCGTTAGGCCAACTCTTCTAATTATTTCATTTAATAAGTGATAACTTTCAATTGGGAGCAGGTAGAAATGTCAAGAGTGGCGTCTAAAGAATTATAATTTAAAGCACTCTTTAATGGAAAAGTCAGACTTTAAGAAAGTAGACATTTTCTTGTCCCAACCATTTGGTGTCTGATTCCAGTATCCTGGGTCACACGAATGGGTGTTGATGGCAGTTGGACTTTGTCTATTGCACTCAGACAGTGAAATAAAAGGCCATAGATGTTGGCATGATGGACCATCTGTGACTTGATGAGGTGGAGGAGCTGTCTCCTATCACAGTTCTAACTTTCTGGCAACTCTAAATACATTCAGCTATTTCTTCTGTATAGAGGAGCAAATGTTCCTATGGGAATTAACATGGGAAATCAGTATTCTGAGGCACCCCCCCTCCCAATTCTTGTCCCTTGTTAAAACTTTCAATGAAGGAGCCAAAAAGGATGAACTTGTTTTTTGAATGTTCATCAAGATGCAAAAAAGTAATTAGCAAAACAATAAACGCTCTTCCTATGAAAGCTCTGACCTAGCTATAATCAGAAAGTGGCGTCCGTCACTGTGAAATATTCATATCTATATATAAAAAAATATGCCTGTGCTGCAGTGGTTAAGGTCCATATAATTCACCATAGTCTGCTTCTACATTTTAATTTTTACATTTTCTTTTACAGTTAAGGCAGGATGTATAACTAACGCCATCTGGTAACCTAATCATTGAGGTGTATTTTTACCTTATTTTGGATTATTTTGTGGTGCACCTAACGGACAAGTTACTTACCTTCGGTAACGCTTTTTCTGGTAGATCCAATATCCGCCTGTTGATTCCTCACCTTGTGAATATCCCCCTTGCGTCAGCAACGTTCGGAATTTGTCTTCGTAGCACGCCGGCGTGGACAACGTCACAGGAGCACGGCATCGCGCGCGACTCCGACTGACGTCACCGACTCCTTATTAGACCCACGTCGGCGTGATGACGTCAGTTCCGCCCTTTTTTCCGTGCCTTCGAGGCACCCGGATGGACCAACGACAGCAAATATGCAAATATACAATGTACACAGTACATACAAATCAAAATCGCACACAAAGTGCGCAGCAAAATATACACACATAAAACCAGGTATAGCAGAGTGAACAATGGGGAGGCGGGTGGGCATGTGAGGAATCCACAGGCAGATATTGTATCTACCAGAAAAAGCGTTACCGAAGGTAAGTAACTTGTTCTTCTGATAGATACATCTGCCGTGTGGATTCCTCACCTTGTGAATAGAGTCCCACAGCAGTCCCCACTCCCGGAGGAGGGTGTCCACTCTGCTACACCAGGAAATCTTGGAGGACAGAACGCGCGAAGTGGCCATCCCTCCTCACCTCGGTATCCAAGCAGTAATGCTTCGCGAAAGTGTGGAGGGAGGCCCAAGTCGCGGCTCTGCAAATGTCCTCAACAGGTACACCTCTAGATAAAGCAGATGTTGCAGACTTTGCTCTAGTTGAATGTGCTCTAATACCCTCAGGAGGGTCCTTACCCGCCAAGGAGTAGCAAATCTTGATGCACAGGATTATCCACCTGGAAAGTGTGCGCTTGTGCACCGCTCTGCCCTTCTTACAGCCAGCAAAACCAATAAACAGCTGGTCATCCATCCGGAAGTCTTTAGTTCTGTCCAGATAAAAAGACACCGCCCTCTTAGGGTCCAGACGGTGCAGTCTCTCTTCCTCCTTAGACGGGTGAGGGGGAGGATAGAAGGACGGAAGGGTAATGGACTGTCCTAGATGGAAGGGAGTTACCACCTTCGGCAGAAAAGCAGCCTTGGTCCTACAAACCAATCTTTCAGCATGAATGGTCAGAAATGGGGGCTTAGAACTAAGAGCCTGAAGCTCTCTCACCCTCCTTGCCGAGGTGATTGCAACCAAGAAGACTGTTTTAAAAGAAAGAAGTCTCATGGGACACTTGTGCAAGGGTTCGAAGGGAGAACCCATCAAATAGGTCAGCACAAGATTCAAATCCCAATGAGGAACAACAAAAGGAGTAGGAGGGAATCTATTAGTGAGTCCCTTCAAAAATCTTAAAACCACAGGAGACTTAAAAAGAGACGGCTGATCCGGCAAACAGAGAAATGCCGACAAAGCCGAAAGATACCCCTTGACCGTGGCAACAGCAAATCCTTGCTGCGCCAGAGAAAGAGCAAACTGCAAAATGTCAGACAAATGAGCCTTCAAAGGGTCTACGTCCCTCTCCCTACACCAAGAGACAAATTTAGACCACCTATACGAATAAATGGACTTAGTGGAGAAAGAATGACATCTACCACATCGTGAGGGAGAGAAAAAGAATTCAAGTTGCCCCGTTCAATCTCCAGGCATGAAGGTGTAATGTCTGGAGGAGGGGGTGTAGAACCTGCCCCTCCATCTGAGAGTGGAGGTCTGCCCTGTGAGGGAGACGGAGCGGCGGGTGAGAGGAGAGGTGGAGAAGGTCTGTGTACCACACCCTTCTTGGCCAATCCGGGGCGACCATTATGACTTGGGCCCGGTCCTGGCGAATCTTCCTCAGAACCCGAGGAACCCGAGGAATCAAGGGTATGGGAGGAAACGCGTAAAGGAGTTGATTTTCCCAACTCAACTGAAACGCGTCCCCCAAAGCTCCTTGCATCGGAAACTGGA
This sequence comes from Lissotriton helveticus, assembly GCF_964261635.1. NCBI lineage: Eukaryota > Metazoa > Chordata > Amphibia > Caudata > Salamandridae > Lissotriton > Lissotriton helveticus. The sequence goes on from NC_136071.1 coordinate 257,126,021, forward strand.
GACTTCAGAATGACGGGCAGTGAGCATTCCCGTGAGTGGCAAATAGGTCCACCTGAGGAGTCCCCCACATCTGAAAGATGTCGTGAACCACCTCCGGGTGAAGCCTCCACTCGTGGTCAGCAGAGAACTGCCGACTGAGACTGTCTGCACGAACGTTCAGAACTTCGGCCAGATGATTTGCCATCAGACAAATCTGGTGATCCTGAACCCAGGACCAGAGACGCAGAGCCTCTCTGCAGAGGCACTGCGACCCCACACCTCCCTGCTTGTTGATATACCACATCGCGGTTGTGTTGTCCGTCAGGACCTGAACCGACTGACCGCGAAGGGAAGGGAGGAAGGCCTTGAGAGCCAGACGTATCGCCCGCAATTCCAAAAGGTTGATGTGAAGCAACCTTTCCTCTGGAGACCAAAGACCTTTGATCTCCAGGTCCCCCAGATGAGCACCCAACCCGTGCATCCGTTATTACTGTGGCCACTGATGGAGGAAGTTGAAAAGGCTTTCCTTGTGACAGATTGGCTTCCACGCTCCTCCAAGACAGATCCGCTGCAGTTTCTCTGGAGATCCTCACTGACTCCCTGAGATCTCCGTTGTGCTGATACCACTGCCTGCGGAGGCACCACTGGAGTGCCCTCATGTGCCAGCGTGCATGATTGACCAACAGAATGCAAGAAGCCATCAGACCGAGCAGACGAAGGACCTTCAGGACTGGAACAACCGCTCCATTGTAGAATAAAGGAATCATTACCTGTATGTCACGAATCCTTTGAGGTGGATGGAATGCACGACATACAGTAGTGTCCAGTACCGCACCTATGAACAGGTTGCGCTGGGAGGGCACCAGGTGAGACTTGGGTACATTTATCGAAAAACCCAACCTGTGCAACAACTGAGTTGTCTCCTGCAGATGATGAAGCACATTCTCCGGCGACTCCGCTTTGATCAGCCAGTCGTCCAGATAGGGGAACACAGGAACCCCCGATCTTCTGAGATGTGCAGCCACCACTGCCATCACCTTGGTGAAAACTCGAGGCGCAGTAGTAAGCCCAAAAGGAAGGACCGAAAACTGGTAGTGTTGCGATCCCACCGTAAAACGGAGATACTTTCTCTGCGACTTCAGAATGGGGATGTGAAAATACGCATCCTGCAAGTCGATCGACACCATCCAGTCTTCTTCCATCAGCGCTTGAAGAACCTGTGCAAGTGTGAGCATTTTGAACTTCTTCTGTTTGAGATAGAGGTTCAAAATCCTGAGGTCCAGGATTGGCCGAAGCCTGCCATCCTTCTTGGGTATCAGGAAGTACCGGGAGTAGCATCCCTGACCCCTCTCCTGTTCCGGAACCACCTCTATCGCACCCTTTCTGAACAGTGCCAGGACTTCTTCCTGCAGGAGAAGAAGGTGGTCCTCCGAACAATAACCTTGACAAGGAGGGTAATTGGGAGGGAACTCCTGAAAAGGAAGTGCATACCCATTTTCTACGAGATTGAGAACCCAAAGATCTGATGTAACCGATTCCCAATCCCATAGAAAATGAGTAAGCCGACCCCCTACCGGACCCGCATGATCCAGAATGGTGGATCTAGGGCTGCTTTGCTGATGTAGGTGGGGGGTGGGTATTATTGGAGGAAGTAGAGGAGGAGGAGACTTGACGTCCACGTCCACGACCCTTCTGTCTACCTCTATAAGACTTGTACAGAGGGTTCTGTTGCTGCCGCTGTTGTTGCTGACCTTGTCTGAAGGGACGAAAAGAGGATCTACCAAATCCTCTAAACTTCTTAGTGGTAGAACCTCTTGCCTGGAGACCCAAAGATCTTACAGTAGCCCGGCTATCTTTGAATCTCTCCAAAGCCACATCTGCCTTCTTCCCAAAGAGGCCTGTCCCATCAAAAGGCAAGTCCATCAAAGTGGATTGAACGTCTGCTGAAAAGTCAGAAGATTTTAACCATGCAGCCCTTCTGGTGGCAATAGTAGAACCCATAATTCTGGCAACAGAGTCCACCGTATCCATGCCACTCTGAATGACTAATCGGGCAGCAGCTTGAGTGTCGGAGACTACCTCATTAAAGTTTTTCCTATCATCCTCAGGAAGCTTAGATGACAGTTGCTTCACAGAGTTCATCAAAGCATGTACATACCTCCCTAGCAGACAAGTAGCATTAGTAGATTTCAAAGCCATGCTACTTGATGAGAAAATCTTTTTAGCAGATTGGTCTAATTTCTTTGAGTCTTTGTCTGCTGGTACTTGAGGAAATGAACCTGCTGACCTGTTGGAACAAGCGGCCTGTACTACCAAGCTTTCAGGAGAAGGATGTGAAGAGAGGAACTCGGGGTCACCAGGGGCCACTCTGTAACGTCTCGCTACAGATCTGGAAACCGCAGGAGCGGTTAAAGGTCTTTTCCAAACCTCCATTATTGGTTCCATCAAAGCCTCAGTAAATGGAAGTGTAGGCTCAATAATGGAAGAGGGTGAATGCAAAACCTCTGTAAGAATATTAGGTTTGTGTTCAACAGTAGGTAAGGTTAGATTAAGTAGATCTGCAGCTTTTGTAATTACAATGTGGTAAGGAGCCACATCCTTTGATGGAGCATCAGAAACCGAAGGCAAACCCCACTCAGGAGAAAGTTCTAGACCGCTGGCACTATGAAGGTCGTCAAATCCAGAAGTTCACGTTCCTCCACTTCAGGATCATCGTACTCCTTCTCTTCCAAAAGACGCTGAGCTCTGCGCCTTGACCATTCCATACGAATCGAAGTCGATGGATCCGGTAACGACTCCGATGGAGCCGGATCCGACATCGAGCGAGGAGCTGGAGCAGCAGGAGGATGAGACTCACGAATCGGCGTGGCACTTCGATTGGATTCACGAGGTCGATCCGGTGCCGGCGAAGCCGTGTGCGGAGTCGATGACCTCGGCGGAGCCGTACCGAGCCAAGGTGTATAAGGCGTCGGCATAAACGACATAAAGGGAGCCGGGGCGTAAGATTGAGGAATACCCAAGTTGAAAGACAATGGACCCACGGGACCAACTGGTGCGCCGGTGGGGTACATAGCTCTAGAACAGACTCCAAACAACGCATTAAGAAAATGTGATGGGTCCTGTCCCGGACCAGGAAAGGGAGGATACGAACCAACCGGTTGTTCTGGAACAGGTCGTCCCGGCATCAGCTCATCCTGGCCTTCGAGATTTACAGGGACTTCCACTGGAATCTGAGCTCGAGGAACTTCTTCTTCAATCTCATAATCCGAAGAGTGATGTGATTCCGGATCAGGTTCTTGTTCCGGAGTCGGGGAACCTTGAAGAGATTGTAAAGGAGAAGGAGAAATGAAGTCCTTATGATGTCTTCGGGACTTTTTCTTTGAATCCGAAGAGTCTTTACCAGAATGATGTCTCGAGCTATGTTTTCTCCTCTTGTGCTTCTTCCTCGAGGAACCCGAAGCATGACCCGAAGCCGACTTGGATCCTGATCTTTCTCTATACCTCGACCTTGCTCTGGATCTCGACCTCGAAGTCGACTTCGACCTCCTCGACGTCGACCTCGATGATCTATCAGCTTCTCTTCCTTTTACTTTTGCTAGAAGAAGTTTAGCTTCACGTTCTCGCAAAGCTTTAGGATTCATTTTGAAGCAGGATCGACAGTTTTTAACGTCATGGTCTGATCCAAGACACCACAAACATTCACCATGTGGATCGGTGATCGACATCATGCGAGCGCATGATCCACACTGTTTGAACCCTGTCTTCCTCGACGACATTCTCGACGAAGAAGGAACAATTCAAAGACGAAATAGTAACACTAAAATATTAGAAGATACTAAGTATCGCAGAAGATCCCAGAAACCGTTAGCGTCGACGACGCGGAAAAAGGGAACTGACGTCATCACGCCGACGTGGGTCTAATAAGGAGTCGGTGACGTCAGTCGGAGTCGCGCGCGATGCCGTGCTCCTGTGACGTCGTCCACGCCGGCGTGCTACGAAGAAAAATTCCGAATGTTGCTGACGCAAGGGGGATATTCACAAGGTGAGGAATCCACACGGCAGATGTATCTATCAGAAAGGCACATTGCATATTTAGTTTTTTTTTTTTTTAGGGTCAGTTTTCCCCTTCCCTCTTTCTCTCAGGGCCCTACCAGCTTCTTTTTTTCAGGTGGTAAGAGTACTATTATTATTTGTAGGTATCACCTACAGATGGATTTTAAGTTGTCTGTTAGCAAAATACCTGTTGTGGACTATATTAAAAGCTTAAATTGGGCTTACAGTCCACCCACTGCTAGACATTGGTTGGCTCTATTGTCACTCATTTGCATGTTTCTTATTCAATGGTTTATCTTACTCTTCTTGTGTAAGTCACTCACCTGGATCTAGCGTGCTTCAAATCTTTCTAATTTTGCTAGCTTGTATCCATCAATCTTACCACATTTAGAGAAATACTTTTTTTCTTTACGCTGTCCATGAGAGTACATGTGTTTTCAGCACTCTCCCTCATGTGTTGCTTTCCACTCAAATACTGACCTCCATACTGTGTTACTCCCACTTCTCCCCACTGGATCGCTCTCCTTTGCTTCTACTATTTAGTACCAACCCCCACCACACGCTCCATGGCAATCATTCTCTCACTCTCTACTGTTTTTTTTTTAACCCTTCCTCCTCCTACAGCATAAATTGTCCGTTGCTCTTCCACCGCGAGCAGTCCCTAAAATGCACAGTGTACATTGTTTAGTTGTTGAAGGGCTGAGTAGCTCCCATCTGATGCGGAGCCACTTCACTTTCAGAATTTTTTTTTGCACAAGTAAAAATTCTAATTTTTATTTAGTGCTTTAAATTCTATCCACTATGTTGGATCAATAAATTAGTAAAATGGTGCCCTCGTCATGTGATAGGCGCATACATGTGGATGCCTACTGAATGACACGATCGTATGATGTCATGATGTTTACGTGCTTCTGCTCATCTCAGGTCACCACATCTTTTCTTCTTGTTGTAGTTGGATCACTGACAGAAGGAGCAAAATATCGACCTGCCAAAATATTGATGAAAAAATATTGAATGACAACATATTATCGACTTCCTATCTACAAACAGGTAGGTACAAAAATATAAAATCCAAAATATTGTTGTAAATAATATAGTTTGCTAAAATATCGATTTTTTTAAATGTGTTAAAAGAAATGTAAAATAATGATATAATGAATACAATTAAGTAAAACATACTTAAAAATACCTAAATAACCTTAAAATTAATAAATAATTAATGTAAATTAATCAAAATAAACATGCATTTTTATTTTTTAATACATATATATGTTAACTTAATGATATTAAAAAATACTCACTATTTTTAGTGTTGGATAGCTGGAGGGTAAAATTAACTATTCCCATTCCAGTGATTGTAACAGTAGGGAAAGTTTTGGATAGTGTGAGTGTAAAATTACTATTCCCACTCCAGTAAGTGCAACAGTAGGGAAAACGTTGGATAACGGGAGAGTAAAAATTACTATTCCCACTACAGTGAGTGCAACAGTAAGGAAAGCGTTGGATAGCGGGAGGGTAAAAATTACTATCCCCACTCCAGAGAGTGCAACAGTAGGGAAAGTGATGGATAGAGTAGGGGTAAAAATTACTATTCCCACTCCAGTGAGTGCAACAGTAGGGAAAGTGTTGGATAGTGGGAGGGTAAAAATTACTATTACCACTCGACCAAATGTAACAGTAGAGAAAGTGTTGGACAGCGGGAGGGTAAAAATTACTATTCCCACTCCAGAGAGTGCAACAGTAGGGAAGTGTTGGATAGCGTAGGGGTAACAATTACTATTACCACTCCAGTGAGTGCAACAGTAGGGAAAGTAATGATTTAATAATTAAATATATATACATTAATTATCAATACCACTAAAACATCAATAAAAATGAATTACCAATTACAAATTATTTAATGATTAACTAATCATACATACCAATAAATATTAATTATTAAAAAATAATTACGTATTAATAATTCATTAACAAATACATTTTCAATACCAAACATTAATAAGTACTACAAAAAATGCCAATTAATAATTAACAGTGAATTAATTATCAATACACAAAAGTAATTTCAATAATTACTTAATTACAATTAAATTACTTCCCACACTATTCCCCCATAAACCCACAACCCGCTCCGAATAAATGAATACAATTAATATAATTATCAATCAATCAATTAATAAAATGAATTACCAATTAATTAAAATTAATTACCAATTAATAATTAACAATAAATTAATTATCAATATCCAAAACCTAATAAAAATAAATATTGACTTAATTACAATAAAATTACTTCCCACCCTATACCCTTATAAACCCACAATCCGCTACAGAATTAAAACGCAAAATCAAATTAAAAATAATTAATAATTCCTAAAAATTAATATTTTATTTACTATCATTAAATTAATTCCCACCCTATTTCCCTATAAACCCACAACCCGCTAAAGAATTAAATTACGCAAAAATTAAATAACATAAAATTCATTACTTAAAAAAAATTCAAACATACATTACAAAAATAATACATACTTTTAACACATATACTAACACATAAAACACTATAATCGATATGTTTAACAACTATATTATGACTGTCGATATTACTAACTTCGATATTATGAAAATCAATATTTCTTACCTGGATTTCGATATTCTGCACCACTATATTTTCGTGACTCGATATTATGTCCACTCGATATTTAAAACTCAATATTTTGCCAATGTGATATTAAAAATTCGATATTGTGACTGGTCACCGTTGTGGTTGATACTGTACAGCAAATGTTTGTATGATAGGCATTGGTAAAGCCACCAGGTCACAAATTTGAACCCTGCTGGCTTTGCTAGAGCTTGTTCTACCTTCTATATTTTTGACCTTGACAGTCACTTAAGCATCATTTGGACTTGTCTGGGCCAGACCAAGTCTGAAATTCAAAATATCCTGTCCTTAGAGTTTTCAGTTTGTAACTTCACTCACAGGCACTGTTTCCCCCTTTAGGGTATTATAGCAACCATTACTAGCTTTTGGAAGCACTTACATGATTCAATACAATCAACTGCTTGTTCAGTGCTGCAATCTGCATTCATAACCATCCCCTTTATTCAAGCCAGGGAACTGAAAGATGTGACACCCATTTGTAGTGACTTGCTTTAGATGCATGTTCTGGTGGGCTTTTCTGATTGATTCTAGCAGCCTAATTCGGTGAATACAAAATAGCTAGAGACTGCCATATCTAAAATGGACTTGAGTATAAAACCATCTTTTAATATCAATTGTGTGTAGAGGATGTACTTTGTTCTTGTGGCTACATTTATGGAGTACTTCACAGCCTTAGTGTGTCAGATGCATGAATATGTAGATGAAGAGTTAAGTGGTGAAGCTTATAGTTGTTTTTCTTGGAAAGAAGAAGCATAACATGACTGTTGTATTTTGAATAAATATGAGAGGCTGAGTATGTTTCTAGCATAGTGTAGGTATAGCAACCAGGAGGTCGGATAACATATATACTCTCCTCATCCATTGTATGCATGTTTTTGCGCTTCTAAGGGGAGAGGTACTTCAGATGCGCAGATGAAATGAAAGCTCAAACAAATTCTGTTAGAGTGCATGTGAAAATCTATGGGCAGCTATAGGTCTGCTTTAGGAGCTTTGTTCTGTTGCCCCTGGTGGGATGAGTTCTGTTGCCCCTGGTGGGATGAGTTATTTGCTATTAACCTGAAATAAACACTTAAATCCACCTGTGATTGTTTCACTGATGAGTTGATGTTATTGTGTACTTTCTCTCTGCTTCTGTGGTGCCACAACCTTAGTGTGTGGCTCCCTTTTGATGCTTACTTGTGTCATCCTCTTACCCTACACACCAATTTAAGAGCCTGATGTTGAGCTATCTAATCATGTACCACTGTCAACTCTGTCTCTGGGCAACCATTACTGAGCCTCCCTCCCCACAAGGCTCTTTGGTGTCCCCGTGTGCCCATTCCACTCCATGCCTGCTTATGCTTTTTCAGCTGATCCACTCTGTAAAGTGTATGTGCCTCATAGTAACAGTGCTTAATTTGAGCTGGTGGTTTCCGGTGCACGGCACCGGCACTTAATTCACAGTCTACTACATGGTGGGATAATTGTCTGATTTAGAGTAAGCACAACAGTTGTTTACAAATTCATTATACGTTCAAAATTACTCAGACTTGCTGCCCAGGCTAATCTTATAGCTTTGGAGGCCTGGACTAGTCTGAATTGTCACACTTGTGGGGTGTGATGGTTAGTAGCTGGTTTGGTACTGTCATTTGTAGCGCTAGCAGGGGCAATGAGTGGTGTAGGCTGCAGGGGCCTCCTGATGAGGGCCCTGGCACCTATTTTTTTTTTTTTACAAATTAAGCAGTGCATAGTAAACGCACCATCAATCTGACAAGAGTGCTGGTTTTAATGCCACTGACATGTTCAAATAAGTCTGAACTTTTTTCTTGCAGTGGATAGACAGTTGTCCTCTGGCTCGTGTCTTCAAACTAGCATCTTGCTGACTCCCTATTGAAAGATTATCAACATAAGCAAGTACACATGTAAGGGTTAGCAAACGTTTTTAAGAGTATGTTGATTTGGGTATATGATTGTCTTAAGAGCTCCCGAGCCAAGGAACGGCTGTGTTGCTCCTGACCGATACGTGGGACGCTGGCTGGGGATTCGTGCCGGGGCTGGTCCGAGGTCGTGAACCGGCAGGGAGCCATCCGCGTGCTGGCCGACACCACTTCTGGAGTTACCAACCTATCTTGAGGCTGGCGCTTGAGACCACCATGGGTAAACCGAGGGGCGCCAAAGGGAATGCACAGGCCACCTCCGACACGGAACTGCCGGACAAGAGTGACCAGCTGGACCCGGAAATGCCAACTGACCCGAGTCTTCAGCGGCAACTCGACAAGATCTTGGCAGCCATAACAGACACGAGGTCAGCACTCCAACGGGACATTGCCCAGGTGGTCACGGGCTTGGGCTTACTCAGGGCTGACCATGGCAAGCTCTCGGACAGGGTCAAGGAAAGTAGAGGACTCGGTTAGAACCCTAGAACCGGCGCAAAAGACATTGGCAGTCGTCATGAAGGACGCACTAACAAGAATAGATGTTCTGGAGCGGAGGGCGGAGGAGGCGGAGGGGCGCAACAGAAGGAACAACATTCGCGTGGTGGGCCTGCCGGAAAAAGTCGAAGATGGCGACATGGTGTCCTACCTGGAAAACTGGCTCAGGACGGAGGTGGCGCCCGAGGGGCTTTCCTCCTTCTACACTCTGGAGCGGGCCCACAGAGTTCCGTCCAGACCACCTCAACAGGGACACCCACCGCGCCCAGTGGTGGCGAGATTGTTGCATTTCCACGACAGGGACCTGCTCCTCAATACCGCCAGGAAAAATGGGCCATACCAGGTGGACAACAGCAAGGTGAATATTTTTCCGGACTACACCTATGAGACTCAGCGCCAGCGGACCTCATTCTTGGCAATCAAACGCGAACTGCGCAACGAGGGTGTTCAGTATTCATTGCTCTTCCCGGCGCGGCTCGGCATCATCCTTGATGGCGAGACCAAGTTCTTTGACACCCCTGATGAGGCGTGTAGCTGGCTGGAATTCTATAGAGCGGGCAAGGATGGACCTGGTTCTTCTTTCCAAGCTACTTCAGAGGTGGAACTGCAACGGAGATCTAAGAGGGTCCGCAACCGTCGAGGTGGTTTTAGCCGTCCTTCCACTGTGGTGACTACGGCGGAACGGCGTGGAGTGCTCGAGATGCTATCCAGCATATCGGGTCCCCAGGGAGAACCTATGACCGAGGAACCGGAGCCTGGAGGTGGCGGAGAACACTCAGACACGGAGGACTCTCAGGCTGATAGTGTAACCCTCCCGGTGGTCACCCCAAATACGGCGGAGGAACTGCTTGATGGCCGAGGGTGAGCTTGGGTGAGTCGTCCCTGACGGAGCTGGGAGTGATATACTATATAGAGTTACGCGACCCCTGCTGAGACTGTTGAAAAACTGGTTGTACCATGGGTTGGGGATATGCCCGGGACCTGTACATATATCTTATGGCTCCATCGCCACTAGGTGGCCTGAGTGCGGGAGGGCCCTCCTGTCAGTGCTCGACCCCCTCCTTTGCCCCTAAGGCATTCCTGCGGTGACTACCGTCAGGTTAGATTTCTAGTTTTGGAACATGGTTTGGATGGGAACTGGGGGGCAATCTCTGGGTCCTGTTCTGGGGGGGAGGGGGGGGGAAGTCATGGTTGGGGGTTAGTTTGTTCTGGTTACAGGGGAGGGACACCATCGGTGCAGAGCGATTATTGTATCTTATCCTGTTTGGAGGAGCTGGGGGGGGACACGCTGGACTGCAATGGGACAATGGCTGAACTATCCAACCTGAAATGCATTACTTGGAATGTACGCGGGCTGCACACTATGTCCAGACGTCACAAAATACATGCTTACCTGAAGCGTAGGGGTGTTCAGATTGCGCTGTTACAGGAAACGCACCTCACGAAGGCGGAGGGTTTAGCCCTACAACGTAGATGGAGGGGACAGATATATTACACCACATATTCGGCTTATGCTAGGGGAGCGCTCATTTGGGTGCGAGCTGGGGTTCCCCTGCCAGTGACGAAACACACGATTGACCCGGAGGGGAGGTTTGTTGCTATTGCGGGTAAATTAGGGGGGAGAGAGCTGAACATTTGTAGTGTCTATGCGCCAAACGTGGACCAACTAGCCTTCTTCGCGACGCTGTCGGGATCGCTGGCCCACTACATGACGGGGCCGCTTCTGATTGGGGGCGATTTCAATTCGGTGGTGGATGTGGATCTCGATAGATCTCATCCTCCCCTGGTGACTTCGCCTACATGCCGGGTAGCTTGGACTGGCAGACTAAATGGGGACTGACTGACATATGGCGAGCCCAACATCCACACACCCGGGACTACTCCCATTTCTCTGGACTGCACGAGCTACATGTGCGGCTGGATGCTCTGTTGGGGTCGGTAGACGTGGTGTCCGCGGCTGTGAGATCCGAGTACTTAACAAGGACTGTCTCCGACCACAACCCGCTGCTGGCCGACCTTCGGTGGCTCCCGGGCGCCCCATGCGTCCCAACATGGAGGTTGCGCCCCGAGCTGTTAGAGGATCAGGTATTTAAGACTGAACTGGAGGACAGGATTGCTACCTATTTCGTGGAAAATGAGGGTTCGACCGAGGCTAGGGCCACCGAGTGGGATGCCTTCAAGGTGGTTATAAGAGACTACTGTATAGCTAAGAAGGTGGGGGTACGCCGAGTCCTATTAGAGGACCTAGATAAAGCTGACCGGACGCTTCGGGAACTGGAGCTTAGACGCCCCGGCAGGCCGGAACTTCGGGAGCGAGTGACGGCCGCGAGAGAGGCGGTGGCTGTGGAGGTTGAAAGGCTGCGCAGTTTTGATTACAAGGCCTTCCTCACTAGATCGCTGGCGGAGGGTGATAAATCGGGGCGCTCTTGGCCTGGCTGTCTAACCCTATGAGGCGAACCTCTCCCACGGTGGCCATGCACGATGCGGCGGGAGTGGAGGTCTACACCCAGCCGGAGATCCTGGACTGCCTCACGAACTACTATGAGGTGTTGTACCAGAGCAGGGCGGGAGAGGACGCTGACCCCATTGGCACTTTCCTGCAAGATCTGCCTATTCCTACCCTGGAGCCCGAACACGCCAAGGCGTTGGGGAGAGAGGTGGAGCTGGGGGAGATCCGCAGCGCCATCAAGCGGATGGCACGCAACAAAACCCCGGGTCTTGATGGACTCCCGGTTGAGTTTTATGCCACCTACTTGGACCTCCTAGCCCCGTGCTTGCTACTGATCTACAAAGAGGCAAAGCACTTAGGATACCTCCCGGGATCAATGCGGGAAGCTCTAGTGGTACCCCTTCTCAAACCAGGTAGGGAGGCTAGTGATCCGGCGTCCTACAGACCGCTGTCGATGCTCACGGTAGATTATAAAATACTGAGCAGCATCCTGGCGTCGAGGTTGTTGGGGCACATGGGCTCCTTGGTCCACAACGACCAAGCGGGGTTTATCCCCAAGCGTAACACCACCATGAACATCCGCCGATTGCTTCGCCTGCTTGAGGATAGTCATGAAGAGGCTTCCCAGCCCATGAACCTATCGATAGACTTGGAGAAGGCTTTTGATAGCCTAGAATGGAACTACCTCCATAGAGTGCTCGTTGCGTTTGGATTGGGGGACGGTTTCTTGCGCTGGACCGCAGTGCTTTAAGCCTCTGCGGTGGCGAGGGTGAAATCGGGCCCATTGATATCCCGGCAATACTCGGTAGAGCGCCGCACGCGACAGGGTTGTTCACTGTCTCCTCTGTTGTTCGCACTGGCGGTGGAGCCCCTGGCGTTATCGCTTCGCACCGGTGCCCACTACGGAGGGCTACGCGCCGTGGGGGGGCAGCAGTACATTTCCCTCTATGCGGATGACCTGCTGTTATTTCTGGAAGATGCTGGGGAAGCACTGGCTGCCGCCGATGCAGTACTCACGTCTTTTGGTGCATTGTCGGGCCTACGGGTGAACTGGTCGAAAACCTGCTTGTTCCCGGTTCGTAACGGGGAACCCCGGCCTGACACAACCAGGGAGATTCGGTGGGTGCCCAGCTGCTTTAAATACTTGGGAGTCCATATTTACCACTCCCCCGCCGATGTCCTGGAAGGCAACATATCCCGTTGCGTCTGGGCATTGAAGGGCAGCATGTTATTCTGGGCTACACTGCCGCTGTCGGTAGCGGGACGAATAGCGCTACTCAAGATGGTGGTGCTCCCCGACTCCTTTATTATTTCAGAACGTTACCGATATGGATTCCATCGGCTGAATTCAGGTGTTTGAGATCACTCATGGTTGCATTCCTTTGGGGATCGGGCCGCCGCCGGGTGGCGCTTCAGACCCTTATGAGACCAAAAGCGGAGGGGGGGCTGGCGGTTCCAGATTTTGAGACGTATTACCTGGCCGCCCAACTACAGATTTACACGCAGGAGGTGGCGAGGGAATTCCGAGAACCGGAGGAGGGGAGAGGCCTGGGTATTCCCTGGCACGTTCTCTCCTACATCGCGCTGCGGCAGAGGATAGCAGTGAGGGATCTCACGCAGGAGGAACGCACTATTAGACTGTGCTGGAATCGTGCTCAGCGCAAGCTGGGAATAGGCCACCCATACGCCCCCGAGATCCCACTGGGAATGCTTACTGCGCTCCCCCACGGCGGCGATTGGTCCCAGTTGCGTACCTGGGAGGAGGCAGGTATTCAGGTCTTAGGGGACCTGTATGAGGATGGAGTACTCCTACCCTTTCAGACATTATTGGATCGCTTCGACACCTCCAGAGGGGACTTCCTCCTACATGCGGCGGTCAGGAGAGCGCTGCAAGCACATTGGCGGACCGGCCTTGAGGAACCTCCGTTGTCCTCGACGTGCCAATACGTGACGATGGCAGCCGGAACGGTTAAAGCCGTAACGTGCTTGTACACTAGGATGACTCAGGAGCAGCTGACCCCACTGGAGGCGCTTAAGATCAAATGGGCGACGGACATAGGGAGACACATCCCGGAGACCACATGGGCTCAGCTGATGCGCCGGGTTTGGAAGAGCACGCGCAACGCTAGATTCCAATTGGTTCACTTTTACATTCTGCACCGTGCATATCTCACCCCGGAGAAAATACGGAAGTACTTTGCCTCTGACACTGCGGCTTGCCCGAGATGTCAGACAGTCGGAGCAGACCTGGCCCACATGCTATGGTCTTGCTCTGCCTTGTCCTCTTACTGGACGTCGGTTGGGGACACCCTTAATGAGGTTACGGGGCGAACCCTCCAGTTCGACATAGCAGTGACGCTTCTGCACTGGTTCCCGCACACCCCCATGACGCGGGTAACCAGCAAGTTTATAGACATGGGACTTATCCTGGCAAAACGGGAAATAACGCGGCGCTGGAAGGCATGAGTTGGTCCGACGAGCACTAAATGGCGCACTGAATTACTCAAATGGGCAGAGGGGGAGAGCACCCTGCGTTACCAATTGGCGAGGCGGCAGCAGAATGAGAAAGCGCTGGACTCTGCGCAGGCATGGGAGACACTGGTGCAAGCCCTGCGAGATCACAATTCCCCCAGTGACACGGACAGTGACGCCGCTGAGCTTCCCACGTCCCTGTAATTCGATAAACTTTTCATATACTCCTACATGCTCCAGTTATTTTCCTCCTACACGCTCACAGTTGAACTACTACTGCTACTGCACTGATGGTGGGGGGGGGGTTGATGTGCGGACAACATATACTGACTATACCACGAACCTTTGATCCTATATCAATGTTGTCCTGCCTTCGAACTGTTGGGTGGGCCTTGCTACGTTAAGGGGGGGGGAGGGGGCCGTTTCGTGCTTCTGGGTTGTTACGTCTCAGGTTTTCATCATTTACATCAAAAGTAAAAGCGGGACTGAACTACATGGCGAAGACTATCCGGATTGGGCCTTTTGATGGGCCAATGTGTATATGTTGTATCTAATTTGCCGCCCGACCTCCGGGTTGTGGGCTGAATGGCCGTGTAACAGTTCCGCAATAAAAATATTGTAAAAAAAAAAAAAAAAAATGATTGTCTTAGGAGCTTTGGTATAACTGGATTATTTCTTTGAGCGTTTTCAACAAGCATTGGCAATGCCAATAGGTCTTACTTTAAAGGGATGCTGAATGGTACTGTAAAGCATTACAAATAGATAACGTGAGAATGGATATGTATTTGTGTATTTGTGTGGAAGCAAAGAACTTTAGGATAATATTGGTGTAGGCTAAATGGTCAATAACAGTTGCACTGTCAAGCCAGACCTAAAAATCCATGTAGGTTAATGACTGCCCTCTTCCCATCTGTGCTACCACCAGAGAAAAACACCATAAATGATCTAGTTATCTAAGGCACTTTAATAGTATTACAATGTCATGTGTGTGCATCCCTGAATGTTCAAGCACAGGCAGCTTGATAAATAAACAAAATGATCACAGCTGTGTGGTGGGCAATCACTTTTTGTGGAGAAATACAACTTCTGCCCAATCAATTCATGTACTCCTGATTCCCTACATGTGGATGGAGATTAAGCCTTCTCCTGGTGATTTTCACATAACTGTCAGCCGACAGCTGCGCTGTGAAGCTAGACCATAAAAAGGAGTGAAGCACAGCTCCTGAGGGGTGAGGTACAGTTCCAAAGGAGTGAGTGACACTCAAAAAAGGATATTGGTTGAGGATGGTCTAGGAAGACTCATGTACAATGCCTCATAATGATGAGGGTGGAGATGTTACTGTTTTTTTCCCACAATCACAATTACCTCTAAATCTAGCTGTATTTTAAGAACAATTTCAGTACTAGGTTAACTTTTTGGTGTGAGGGTGCTCAGCAGTGAACAAATGCTCAGGAGTGCATGAAACATAAAGTCATGAGAAATCGTGTGCTATGCAATGCCGTTAATGTAGATTTTATCTGAATTTTGGATTTGGTTTTACTTAAACCGATCCGAAGCCCTTGTTTCCTACCTACTCCTTCCCAATTCCGAACGACCAAGTATGATGCCTGGAAACCCTTAGCGCTGACCGAATTGGTTCTGGAAGGCATAAGTAGAGATAGAGCCCTCCGGAGCCGAATCGTACAGCTCTATGGAGTAGGTTTTCTAAGCGAGCAAGTACGATGAACGATTTGGACAGCCTTTATGATTCGTATTGCCCGGAATGAAAGGCTGCCGGAATTGGTCTTTGGGGGCCCATAGCAGCAGGGGCCCTCAAAATCGTGTCCATGGGGGTACCCATGGGTCCCCCCTTTCAGGCCATGCAGTGTGGCAGGCACCAAGTGGTGCCTGCCACAGGGTGCACGATGATCACCAACCACTCCTTTTGTCAATGGGAACCTGTGTACGCGTTCGGTACACAAGCTCCCATTGAAGTCAATGGGAGTCTGCCCGAATCGTATCCAGATGCATTCAAATGCATTGTAATTGTTTGGTTGGACTCCCCTGACACAAGTCGTACGGAAAGCATTGCGGACATGAGTCGTTCGGTTTGCTTGCCGAACGAGATCGGAATCGGGCCCTCTGTATGTAGTCTGAATCAAATACAAATATTGAACATAAGCAAAACAGAAAAAATTAGGTCTTCACAAACTATATCAGGTACCTTATTTCTAATATTCCCTACCCCTCTGGCAAAGACGCAACCAGCTGGAAAATAGTTATTCACTTGCGTGATTATAGCTACGAATTGGCCCCATGTTACGAGAGTGACTTTCAGCCAATTTTCTTTTTTCAGCAAAGAGCTCCAAGCATGGATTAACTTGCTGGTCTATACTTATTATGCAAAAAAGAAGATACAAGTCCAACCATGCTTAGGCCTGTTGGCTAAGTACAACCATAAGAATGTTTGAAGATCAGCCTTATGATACATAGGCAGTTGTATGTATGTGTGAAATCATGCAATTTCATTTAATCAACAAATAATCCATTCCTACTCACTGACTGGTAATCTGTTTACTTGAGGCACTTGGAGAGCCGCTGAAATATGCAACCTCTAGCACGAATGGAGCCTTTATTGTTGTCTGGTTGGTGAGAATCAGCTGCCGTTTTACAGAGCTCTGCAGTAAAACATCAGAACCAAAATCCAAACTAAGGTCTTGAGGACTTGAAGATATTTGTTCTGTCCTGTGGGAACAAAAAACAGATAAAAGCTAGGATATACTTATGGTCATCACTTATTCATGAGAGCGAGCTATATCCTCCTGCTATCTTATCCAGCAACATACGCTCCCACAACAACTTGTCACCAAATCACTGATGTAACTCCTGTAGATGATACAGTAAAGGCACCACATGCCTGAGCACCCTGGCTTTACTATATATCATACACTACACATAATTAAATTTACCAATAATGTACACACTTGTATTTATCTGTAGCTCAGAGGAGCCTAAAGGACGACATTATGCTGCAATAGAAAACTCTGAAATAAATTAGTAGATTATGGGTGAGAATATGCTTTCCAATCAAAAGCACTAATTTTCATTGTGGAATCTTGAACATGTCTTGCATTTCCAAAAGATGTACAACTTCTAAGAAGCTATTGTGAAAGGTCTGACAAAACACTTGAGTCTTGATTATTAGTGTTCTGGTGTGGGATGCAATATAACTTGAACTTGATAAAATCCAACACTGCAGGGTTCAGAATTTCCCAGGTGTAATAAAAAAGCACATATTCTGAGTTTTGCATAAAAAGGAGGCATAAGATGTGTGTTTTGGTGATTCCTGGTTTGACCTATGGAAATTTATCCTGGGGTCCTGACTTTATTGCACTTGGTACTGGGCTGCAACCTCCTACAACAGGATTTATGAGTGTAAAGTTGTTGCTACTAACTGTGCACAAATAGGTGGAGATCTTCACCACACAGGCAGCGATCTCTTTGTGTAGAGGTAACAGTAAGTCCTACTTTACCAGAGGATGTAATGTCTTAATATCCAAACTTCAGATTACTCTGGTGAACTGGTCTCGGCGGAAAAGGACCCCTTCTGTGGTCACATATTCGTCATGCACTGAGTCCTAGAAGGAGCCTACAAGTGCTTCCGTCGGCCGACATTACAACCTCTGGTAAGGTAAGAGTTACTCATAGCTATGCACAGAGCCACACTTAACAATGAGAATAGGCATCCCTTTAGCCCTGATGAACTGAGACCCTGTGTGACTTTTAATGGGGGCCAAAATATGTTGGCACTTGAAAGGAAGGACTGAGACATAATTATCATTGTGCACACTACTTTTCATTTTAATCCTCCCCGATGTACCCTTGAATAAAAGGAATCCTTTTGGGTATACATAGAGTGAGTTTTAGCAATTATTTGGATCCTTGCTTATCTAGCAACATTTATTCTATAGCGCCTCTTATTCAGTTTGAGGCCAGCCTGACAATATTGTCTTGTCAGGGTGGCATGAGTCACCCTATGATGAAGCATGCCACTACAATGTGGGTGAGGCTTTCTCTTTCATTGTAAGCATGACTGTTCTCCTTTGACCCTTTTGTAGTCACTCTAGTTGTGTGTTTGTACTTGATGTGATGTAGGAGCTTTTGACTGGGCCAGTCTGAGAAGATCTAGTGTTGTTTCCTGCCCTTCTGTAGGACTACTTATGGTAATCTCATACCCTGAATGAGGGGTCATGAACGAGGTATGTAGCCTTCATATGGAATGAGGTCTTAGTAATAAGACGGGCGTCATTGTAAAAGTTCTCAGTGGTTAGGAACAGTTTACGAACAAAGCCCTTTAGAGTAAAGAATGCCTCAATGAATGGTACAGCCATTAAACAACTCAAAGTTAAAGCTCCTGATGCTAAATAGTAGTGCAACATGGTCTTAATTTTGAGGGACCACTGAAAGTATATGAGTGGATCTGAGAAGAAGGTATGAATCTCATGACACTTTCCAATGGGGTATGGACCATGAGTCAGAGTGATGCACAGTCTTGTTATGCTTCCCCATCAGGTCCACCCAAGGTTGCAGGTGAGTTGTCTTCCTGTACCTCAATCCCCAAAAGACAATTTCTTAACAAATGTCACTGTTCTCAACAGTGTGACTGCCAGGAAGATATAAAATGCATACAGTATGCTCATTTGTTTAAGACTCTTTCCACATAAGGGTTGACATTTTGCATGTATGACCATCCATAAACTGCATGGATATGTGTGCCATTGTGTCCTTTTTCAACTTTTCTGGTGACCCGCTGTTTGTCTCCAGTGGAATCAACATCAAGCCAATTGGAGGTGCCCCATCTTGTTTTAGTTACTTAACCAGTAGAGCACAACGTTTTTCTTCACTTGGTAGGTACCCACAGTGAGTGTCCTTCCACAGTAGATGGTTGCTTCTGTCGCTTTACCATGTTTTGGTGAGACTATAGGTTGGTTACAGTTGATTGGTATGCATGAGGATAGGTAAGGTGTTTTATATGTGGCACAGGAAGTAGTGTCTACTGACCCTCGTATTAAAATCCATTCAGTCACACATTACTAGGTGCTTCACTTCTCCTGACCATGTGCTTCTTGGCTGTATTATGCGTGGCATGTACGGAGACCATGTGCTATATGGCTAAACTTCTCATTGAGGACATACAATGCATGCAGCACAAGACTAAGATTTTGGGCATTAGCTTTCATGGCTTGTTCTTGTAGCAGCTCATGGGGCTTGTAGCTCAAAGTCAATTACTATTTTGATAGTGTCTGCTCCTAGGCTGTAATAAACATTGGAGCCAGAGACTTGACCTGCACCACTAACAAAACGTAACTGATTTGGGTGTGTATCTTGATAAGGATGCAGAACTGCAGAGCAACAGCCTGTTGCAGCATAAATATGTTAACATTTTTATTATGCAATAACTCTCCTTTACTACTCTAACCGTTCCTGGCCCTTAACGATTAGACAATCTGCAACACTTCCATTTACCACAAAGGCAATGATCCTCTGAATAATCTTTTTCCGCTGACAGGAGGGGTGGAAATTAGAGTAACCAAACACCACTTTAGCTGTCCGAAGAGGACCATTAATTGATAGTCAACTCACAAACTTGAGATCTGATTTTGGTGCACCACTCTTAAAACCATTCTGTAGAAATAAAGTTTAGCAATAGGATGACCCAACCTCCTGAAGAAGTTAAGTCGAGTTAGGATTATGAGGACTAAAAGTTCAGCAACAGCAACACAGAATCAAAAGAAGTAACATGATTGGGCCCTGGCTTTGTAATATGATCACAAGTTATCCATATCATAGGGCCCTTGGGGACAGGCACAGAGATCGCCGCAGCAAAAGTGGTGATCTCCTAATCTGTTGGGCAGCACTGCACCTAGGGCGGCTTAGGAGATGACCTCTGCATCCCTGACGGAAATCAGCTCCTTTGTCTGCTCATAAGCCTGCACTGCCCCACGTGACCTACTAACTGTAGAGTCTTAAGACTATGAGCGTCAGGACCCCGCGGTTCTGGGCAGACTTAATAAGGGAATTACGTAACAATTTGTAGAGGTGTTAAGGTGTGCTCATTAACTGTTGAGAGATAATTAGAAGTTACGTTGAATGTTGTACGCTGGTGGATAAAGACATCAGTTATGAGCTCCGTGTGTGGCATGTTCATTTTGTATGCTACCATGCTAGAAAAGACACTACAACTGGTGACAAGAGCGGGATCTTTGCCCCCAAGAAACAAGACAGCTCTCCCTGGGAGTTTGTAACACTACAGCAAACTGCTAGTGTGTGCCATGTGCACCTCTTCGATTAGAAGCAGTTTGAAGTTGGTGTGTGTGGAATCGAAGCCCCGCTCCAGCCCAAATATGGCCCTTGAAGAAGTCAAAGGCCCTGCAGAGGGCTATCATCGAAAACCCGCCAGAACTCCACTGGTAAGGCCAAAAGAAGTGATACTGCACCACAGCCTAACCTAGAGTCATCATCGATACAAACAAAAACACTGAAGGTAGTGACAACCAGGTACAAAATAAAAGGCAGTGCTGACAAGATGTAACATCAAAAGGCAGTGACAACCAAGCACAAGCAGTGAAATTTACTCACCAGCCTGACAAATTCAAAAGTGAGCGAGGTTATTCGAAAGCGTACACTGGGGTTGCGCTCTCAAGGTTGGTGATTCCTGGTGAAGCTGCAGAAGACAGGGTAATTCAGCAGCCAGTGACCTTCAGCACAACTCAAAAACTCTTCAGGAAAGCAATGGCTACCAGTAGCTGCCACAAGAAACATGGAGTACGAACCTGCTGCATTTCTTAAACCTCCACCATTATTTGATATCTCCCAAAAACAGAATATTGGCACCAGATGGACCCCAAGGATTGAGGCTTTTGATGACTTCATATATGCTCTAGAAGATGGAAGTAAATGACAAGAAATTCCTAAAATATTTAAAGAATCTTGCTGGTGATGGAGTAAAAGAAGTGATAAAGAAAATCTCACAGGTTTCACATCAATTGTGACAGGTGAAAACTAAAGGAATTCAATTGCCCTCAAGTTCATCCAACAAAAGGTATTCAATGTCACAATCGAGCAAGAGTGAAGAGGGTGTATGTGCGATGATCATATCAGCCAAAAAGTGACATGCACACATGGGTCTTGCTGCTTGCAAAGAAGACGAACGAATGATAAAAGCAAGTGAGCCAAAGAAACAAAAGAATTCATATGGACACTGCCCCAATATTGAACTAAAGGTAAACAGTTGCCCCAGAACCTTTGTAATTGACAGCGGTGAATCCACCAACATCATGCCAGTTGAATAGTTTAACAGTTTGTCACTGGTAAAACAAATCAATGTGTCAAACATGAATAAATGGTGTGTACACATGGGCTGCTTCAAAACCGTTGCAGAGTCAAGGATCATTTATAGCGACCTTACGACATAAAAAGACATCTGTGCAAGCCCCAATTCCCATTCTTCAAGGTACTTTGTCTACTCAGTTGTACAACTGCTGCAGACATGAGACTAATATCTATCAATTATAACCACATACACAATCGGAGTCAGTTCCAGTTGTTATTTCATGGCATAAAAAAGCTCAAGACAATGAAAGTGCAACTTCACATCAACAAAGCCATCCGGTCTGTTGCAGAGTGACACTTCAGAATAGCATTTCACCTGTAAGAAGTGGTCGAAAAGGAACTAGAAATGCTATTGAAGCACAACATCATTGAGAACTCTACTGGTCCCACACCATGGTATCGCCCATTGTGGTAGTGCCAAAAAAGGAAAAAAGGACGGTGCAGTGGACATTTGCGTGGATATGCGCCAGGCCAACAATGCAATCGAGAGAGAGAGAGAGAGAGAGAGAGAGAGAGAGAGAGAGAGAGAGAGAGAGATCCAGAGTGTCATCTGCTGCAGAAATATTCCAAGATGTCATACAAGTGTGCCAGTTTGTTATGGATGCAGGTCTCACTCTAAATGCATAAAGTGAATTTCACAAAACCAAACCGAAGTTCTTTGGGCACATATTATCTGATGGAAGAATGACTCCTGACCCAGATAAAGTAAAAGCACTGTCAGCCACCGAACCCCCACAAGATGTCACCATACTATGATTCTTCTTGGGCATGGCCAGCCATTGTTCAAGGTACATTCATGACTTTGTCAACTTAAGTGCCCCATTGAGAGACCTGACTAAACAAAATGCTCTGTTACGATGGTCCTCTGAACATGATCAAAGCTTCAAAAGGATAAAGCATGCTATTTAAAATGCTGCTGTTATGGATTACTTTGATCCTACATTGCACACTGAGATTATTGTTGATGCGAAGCCGGTAGGGCTGAAAGCAGTGCTTGCTTAGCATAGCCATCCAAGTAATCAGGAACACAGTGTGGCGTATGTTAGCCGAAGTCTATCTGATACAGAACGCACCTACTCTCAGCCAGAAAAGGCGAATCTGACTATGGTGTGGGCGTGCAAACACTTTCATGTGTTTCGTTACGGAAAGCATTTCACAATTATGACAGACCACCAAACGCTGCTTATGGTATTCAGACATCCAAAAGGTAAGATTCCTTCTTGCATTGAGAGGCAGGGTTTGCATTTACAGGACTATACAATTGTGCATAAGCAATGCAAGAACCAAAACCCTGCAGATGGTTTCTCACAAGTACCCTTACATCGGTGCAGCTCAAAGTAAAAAACAGCTGAAGAGTACATCAACTACATTGTAAGGTCCAGTACACCTGCGGCCTTCGACATTGAACAGATTGTTGCTGCTACAAATGCAGATAAAGGCATGCTTGGCCTTAAAGACATAATCTCAGCACAGTCATAGAGCCAAAGTTTTTGACCTCTAAATGATGATGTTGAATTTCAAAAGTTCCAGAATATACAGTCTCTGTAGCTGCCTGGAAGTGTGTGAGAGCACAACTGCATCACCTACTTATGGTATTGGGGAAAAATAGTTACCAATTTTTGGGGAATCATATATATATATATATATATATATATATATATATATATATATATACATACATATATATATATGTATATATATATATATAAATAAATATATAAATATATATATATATATATATATATATATATATATATATATATATATATATATATACACATATATATACATATATATATAGCAGTATTTTACGTTGTGTGCGGGCCCTTTCATTGCAGGCAACTTCTGTTGGTATATATATATATATATATTCACTGAAAAAACCATAGGTTATAGACCATATATAGTTAGGAATTAGCATTTAAAAAACCTTATTTTACTCACACAAAACCATTGAAATTCCATATATAGTTAGTTGCACTAACTATATATCGCGCACCCGCAATCCACTGCTGATCATGTCACATATTACATCATTCATGACATGGTCAGTGACATCACTGATGACATCACTGATGACATCTCAAATGACAGTGGAAGTATACGTGTCTGGACGAAGGATTTAGTAGGTGCATGACTGAATGTATGAGTGAGTGATTAAATGTGTCTCACTGAGTGCATGGGTTAGTGACTAAACTGTCTTAATTTGTGCATCATTATGTCTGTTGTTCTGTAAACTGCTGCATGTGTTGATCATTAGCTATACGAGAGGCTATATGTGTTATTAATTGGTTGCCCAAGTATTTCTATGGGAGATTGAGTTTGTGTGGGGGTGGCTGGAAGGTGTGTGACTCTATGCATAGATGTGTGAGCAGTTTATTCACTAGGTGTATGAGTTCAAGAGTGCATGTGGAAACAGCTACATGGGCAGTTGACTGTGTGCATGAGTGTATTGATGAGTGAATGGATATCTCAATGCTACATGTCATAGTAAGTACATATGTAAAACACAGTACATGTGAGAGTTGGCATATATAAATAACTGTGCATGAGAGCCACTGAATGAGTGAGTGGTTGTATCGATCATTGTGAACTTGTATCAGGGATTGTATAAGAGAGTAAATATGTGTTAGTATATGTTTCAATAAGTAAGGTGTGTTTAACTGTATAGTTGAAGAAATGGAGGTGAGATTGTTTCTTTGCATGACTGACTGGGTGTGTGAGTAACTCCATGGATGAGTGGCAGTGTGTGAGTGTCTGTATACACTGAGTGTATCTAAGGTTATATTAGAGTCTGAAGAGATTTATCGTATTAGCACAAGAATGATGTCAAATGAGATGTCATCAGTGATGTCATCAGTGATGTCATTTGAGATGTCATCAGTGATGTCATCAGTGATGTCACTGACCATGTCATGAATGATGTAATATGTGACATGATCAGCAGTGGATTGCGGGTGCGCGATATATAGTTAGTGCAACTAACTATATATGGAATTTCAATGGTTTTGTGTGAGTAAAATAAGGTTTTTTAAATGCTAATTCCTAACTATATATGGTCTATAACCTATGGTTTTTTCAGTGAATTTTCAAGGTTTTGTAAATGCTAATTCCTAACTATATATGGTCTATAACCTATGGTTTTTTCAGTGAATTTCAATGGTTTTTTAATAGCAAATATCATAAGCTGTCGAATGTCAAGTACGTGGTAAGTGAAAACATTTTCGTGTTTATGCACACTGATCTGCTTTGAATGGTGCCCCCCCCTCATTTCTATTAGGAGTACTCTCTCTTTGCAGATAGTGAAAGGTAGTTAACGCAGGCCTTTGCCCCCGTTGTAATCCGTCGTGCCTGCTTCTCTCTCCATTTGATTGATTGTTATCCAAGTATTTACTGTTTTAGAATTAGTTCTCTTTGGTTCATTCTCTATTTACAAACAAACACAGAGTCGCAATACTCTGTTTAGTCTTTGCAGATAACGAAAAATCGTGTAAAAAAAAGAAAAGGAATCGAGCAAAATCAGTAGGCCACTAATGGGATCTCTTTTTGACCTCGCTAAAATAGAAACATTAGGAACAACCCCTCATTACAAATACAAAACTAGTGAGATGAACTGAACTCCACACAATGATGGCTGCAAAACAGCTCGGCTCCGCCACCCACCCCGCCCAAAATAACGATAAAGAACGGCTGCCATGATTGGTTGCGGAATGACCACGACGGAGCTACGAAATGATGCTGCTCTCATGCTAACCCCAGCTTCAGTCTGAAACATCCAGAAACACTGTAGACTACCAATTAGATCAGTTCCGGTAGCGCCCCAATGTAACCCGGTAGAGAAGAACTAGCCCTCCCCTCTTTGACTGATGGTTCTTGTTGCCTGTCCCTTCTGTTGTCATTTAACAGAACTATTTAGCCTGCTGAAAGGGGTTGTGTTCCGACCGCTGGTTGGTGGAGACATTTTGACTATATTCTGTACCTGCGTTGTCGCGTAATGCGTCATATGACGCGCCGCGTTAGCGCATCCGGAAGTCATCCGGGGCGCGCAGCGCGTAACGTAAGCATAACAAGTCATGTGACTTGTTAATAAAACTTTTCATTGGTTCATTTTACTTTTCTTATTGTAATGATGAAAGGCTTGGTCATATGACCTAAAAATTATGCTTTTCATTACTTCCGAACATTATTTTTTCTTAAATATATGTTATAATGTTCCAGGCTAATGTACTTTCCCGGAAATTTTACAACTGTCCTGCAAGTAAAATATATTCTTTTTTCGAGAAAAAGAGCGTTTCTTCGTCCCATGACGGAGCCGTTGAGCAAAAGAGGGTCGACCTGCTGTCTTAGTCGCCGATACGCCTGAATATGAGATTCTTATCGATCACTTTATGTTGCAGGAATAGAAAACACAACAGCCCTTGACCATTTATCTTTACTGCGTTCCTTCGTATTATACCTTTTACCCTTCATGTAATTGGTCTGCTTTATTTCACTTGCCTTTTAATGATTCTAAAACAGTCACTATTATTAAAAACTTTACCAATGTATATACTACTACCATGTTTTCTTTTAAAAACCTTTATTGTGAAAATTTCATTATACAAGTACGAGCCTATAACCACGTGGGCCTGCCACAGAGCAAACTGTAATCGTATATGATGAGTAGACATTTACACTGTAGAGGAACGTAACGGGCGGGCCATTAGGTTGCAAGAACTAAGGTGTCTAACAGTTACGGAATCGGTGGACGTACATTTTATAATTAAAATACGACAGGGCCAGTTACAATAAAATTATCTAGATATACATTTGCGGGCAAGTACCATGGGTGACGTTAATTCGAACTTTCAATAGTACAGTAATCAATAACACATCAGAACTTAATATCAATAGGGATGTCGAAATATTCAATCAATTCTCGTCCCCGCCCGCCATGTGCTTCAAAACTGCATACGTATCTCGTGATTTCAAGGTTCTGCAACCAGTACACAACAAGGAGTTACGAGTCCCATTTATTCCGGCGCCATTTTGGGCGAGGACGGGCAGGTCCAGGATATAGTCAAAATGTCTCTACCAACCATCGACTATGATGATGTTCATATGCTGTATTTATTAGAGTAACACTCATCTGTCCACATGAAATTAATTTGCCACAATCTAAACATGTCATTTTAATCTTTCCAAAGTTCTTCTAAATATTTGGGACCGTTTCCCTTGCCTCTGAAGCTCTCAGTGCCACTTCTTTGATGAATGTACTAGCAGGTCAGGGGTTCTCCTCCAAATCTCTCTTTTATGCAGCACTATAATTAATTGGTGCCACCTCTCCATATGACGATGCATGGTATAGTTACCACAACTATATTTTTTTTCGGTTCCTCTGGAGAGTTCATCGTGGCAGATGAAGCGTGTAACGTACCGGGCATTTACCTTTTTTTGCATGTACAGGAAAGGAAAAAAAAATCGAGCGTCCGAGTTCTAAGGTGTCCCAGGGCCATTTTAGTGGACCAGGCCCAAATCCAAAGAACAGCCATCTCACAGGCTAATGGGGCGACCCACGCCGACTTTCAGCATTGTAGAATGACCACACCAGTACAGCAACTTGCTAGACATCACCTCGGTGCCATCCGGATCTCGGCGCCCCACTGCAGGTGAAGTGCCTCTCAACTATGAAACCACCACGGTGACATCCGGATCTTGGCGCGTTGTGCTGCCTTCGGCCTATTCGCACATCGGTCCGCTACTGACGCCATCTCACAGGCTAATGGGGCGACCCACGCCGAGTTTCAGCATTGTAGGATGACCACACCAGTACAGCAACTTGCTAGACATCACCTCGGTGCCATCCGAATCTTGGCATCTCAACGCCTAGTGGTATCTTCCATACAAAAAATATTGTTACGCTGCCTTTGGCCCCATTCGCACATCAGTCCGCAACTTAGACATCACCTCGGTGCCATCCGGATCTTGGCATCTCAGCGCCTTGTGGTGTCAGTCAGAAAATATTGTTGCGCTGCCTTTGGCCCCATTCGCACATCGGTCCGCTACTGACGCCATCTCACAGGCCAACGGGGCGCCCCACGCCGACTTTCAACATTGTAGGATGGCCACAGAAGTGCGACAACTTACTAGACACCACCTCGGTGCCATCCGGATCTTGGCGCGTTGTGCTGCCTTCGGCCTATTCGCACATCGGTCCGCTACTGACGCCATCTCACAGGCCAACGGGGCGCCCCACGCCGACTTTCAGCATTGTTGGATGGCCACACCAGTGCGGCAACTTACTAGACACCACCTCGGTGCCATCCGGATCTTGGCGCGTAGTGAAGCTGCAGCAGCTGCAAATAAGCTTCAGACAGTGTTACAACCGCTGCTCAGAACTCTCAACTATGACACCACCTCGGTGCCATCCGGATCTTGGCGCGTTGTGCTGCCTTCGGCCTATTCGCACATCGGTCCGCTACTGACGCCATCTCACAGGCCAACGGGGCGCCCCACGCCGACTTTCAGCATTGTTGGATGGCCACACCAGTGCGGCAACTTACTAGACACCACCTCGGTGCCATCCGGATCTTGGCGCGTTGTGCTGCCTTCGGCCTATTCGCACATCGGTCCGCTACTGACGCAAACTCACAGGCCAACGGGGCGCCCCACGCCTACTTTCAGCATTGAAGGATGGCCACACCAGTGCTGCAACTTGCTGGACACCACCTTGGTGCCATCCGGATCTTGGCGCGTTGTATTGCCTTCGGCCTATTCGCACATCGGTCCGCTACTGACGCCGCCTCACGTGCCAACGTATTTTCTCCGCATTTTATACCCTATGCCGCATAACAGGCCATGTGACTTGTTTATAAAACTTTTCATTGGTTCATTTTACTTTTGGTTTCCTAATGATGGAAGGCTTGATCATATGACCTAAAAACAACACTTTTCATTGGATGAAAACTTTTTTTTTTTCCCAAACGATGAAAGCCCCACCTTGTTTCTGGATGTTTCAGACTAAACTGGCGTCAGCATGAGAGCACCACCATCTCGTAGCTCCATCGTGGTCATTCCGCGAGCAATCATGGCAGCCGCTCCCCACCAGAAGCCTGCAGGAGTCGGGGCCCCCAAAACTTTTGATGAATTCTCAAGGCGGAGGGGACGCTTTTGAGAATGGGGTCCAAGACCTAGCAGACAAGCGTCCGATTTCCAAGGTGTCCCAGGGCCATTTCAGTGGACCAGGCCCAAAAAGGAAAGAGCCTGCCGCCATTTTGAGAGTCCTGTGACAGCCGCCTATTGCTGCACCGCAAGAGTGGGCGCAACTCAGCTGAATTGCGGCTTTTGACACAGTGGACCAAAAACGGACGGAATGGCAACTGAAACGGTAAAGGGGCGCCCCACTACAACAGATGACACTCCACCTGGAGAGGCCCGTTCACGCCGCCTCCCCCGGGGCGCCCCACGCCGTTATTCGGAGCAGCATTGTAGGATACCAAAACCAGTGCGGCAACTTACTGGACATCACCTTGGTGCCATCGTTCTGCTGCCTTGGAACTATTCGCACAACAGTTTGCTACTGATGACCCACCCCCCGCGACGCCCCACGCCGTTATTTGCTGGGTGGCAACTTACTAGACATCACTTTCGTGTCATCTAGATTTCGGCGCGTTCTGCTGCCTTGGAACTATTCGCACAACAGTTTGCTACTGATGACCCACCCCCCGCGACGCCCCACGCCGGAAATCTGGACGTTGTGCTGCGTTGGGACTATTCGCACAGCCGACCGCTACTTCGTTGTTTTTCCCTAAAAATGTTTATATGTTATTACTATTTTTGTTTTCTTGTATATATTTATAAATTATTAAAGTTTTATAATCTTACTACTTTGTCGGAGTGCTATATATTTTTAATGTGACACATAATTGTAAAAACTTTGATGTACAAAGAGTCATCCCTGGAATCTTCCGCTTCACGCTCGGTCCCCTCCCCAATCACAATACAGGATGGTTTTCAGATAATAGCAACGCTTCTGCTGTGACGGATCTCATCGAGTGTGGGCCTTGATCTACTATAACTCCTTTGAAGAGGGGTGATTCTTTACAGCTGTGGCCATAAACTACATCTGCAGGGCTAGCTGATAGCCTAGGACCGGCCTGGACAATCGGACACAGAGGAAAAGGAGTGTCAGAGGGTGCGGTAGTGAATAGGGCGAAAGGAAGGTGTCGGGCGGGCACAGGGTGTGATTCTCAGGGAAGAGCAGCGCAGATGGGGGGAGGTTTATTACCCATGCATAAGACAGAGAGCGGGGGTGACCACTGCCTGGGTGAGATGCTTGCGAGGGTGGGGAGCCATGCTAAGGATCGACAGCGTGCACAGAGTGGGTCTGGTCAAGGCATCTAAAATGGCTGCCGTGCACGACAAAAGTGTGGCATTTGAAAAAAGACAAGATGGCGCAGACAATGTTTTTCAACACTTCCTGATTTCCTTCGAATCGAACGTTAACAGACGTTGGGGCATATTACCAAAGTTAAGCGATATTTATCCCTAACGATGCATTGCAAAGATTTTTTTACCGTCAGAAATTATCGCAGATAAACCTTGCTATTATCAAGGTTTATCGCAAATACGATAAAAAACGACCGCAATGCATTAATATCGCTGAAAACTCAGCGATATTCATGCATTACCGAGCTAATGCTCTTAGCCATGTTATCCACCTCCCATTGGATAACATGGCTAAGAACTGCTCAGGGCAGCTGTTACTTTTTGGAGATATTCGCGCTTATCTCGAATATTTCCAAAAGTTGATAATAGGAGATAGCGATGTTAGCGACTGTTTCCAGTCGCTAACATCTTGGCATGCCCACTTTGCATGTCATTAGTGATAAATATCACTCACATGCAAAGTGGGGCCCAAGATGGTCGCTATCTTCTACTAGCCGTCGCTAACTGGTGTTAGCAACAGCTAGGTAATACACATATAATTTTATCTATATATATATATATCCTACTGGCGATAGCCAGTAGGTATATATAGTTAGGACCTAGCTACCATAGGAAATCCGCAACATTCTATTGGGAATAACTTTGGCGCCGGTTGAGGAATTTGCGTGTAATTTTTCAAAATGTAGGCCAGCTCCGCTCCGCTTCTTCCCTGAAAGTTTCGTGGGGATTCGTCATGCAGGGGCAGAGAAAAAAGGGGGGTCCCAAAACGTGTTTTCCCCATGTTAATTTCCATAGGACGAATAGACAAGGCTACAGCCCGAACTGCTGAATGGAATTACACCAAACTTTGCAAAATTGTAGGGACTGGTACACAGAAGTGCCTTTTCTATATTTGGTGAAAATTGCTCCAGTGGTTTTTACGAAAATTAACTTCAAAGAAATGTATATATCTGGGCGGAGCCTAACCACACATCTCATCTTGAGATCTGATTGGCTGTCAACACTTCATCCAAGAAGTGTTGGCAGCCATCTTGGGACCAATATACATGATAGCACCTCATTAAAAAGCATTGCAGTTAATAGAAGATTTTAGGACTTTAGTTACATTATAAATCATTTGTTGATGGTACCATACTCATTTTAGGAATTGTGGTGTGTTCTAAGGTAATTTTACCATGTGAAAAAGACTTCTGCTGGGATATCATGAATCATGTTTGAAAGAAAACTATTATCTCATGCTTTTCCCACAGTGGTTTGGAAGGGGATCTATAAGCTAAACTGAAAGTATATTTTCTGTAAATTCACATTATCTTTCTCAGTCATGTGAGAATGAAGTCTGACATTCTCAGTAAAACATGTACATCCAACAAGGACAGAGACTGTCAGTTGATTCCTTGGTGTTCTACTGCAGCCTCCTAGAGTGTTCTAAAGAACAACTAGAGCGCTAACAGTCCTACTTATTACAAAGGTATGGCACACCTGAAGCCATCTTGATTGGAATAAAGTGGTAAGTCTGAAAACATTTAATTTAAAAAGGAACAAAATGAGGGTGTTCATTTTGCCATAGAAAGTATGATCAGTGCTTCAGAAAGAAAAATTAGGGCACATTTTGAGTGACTTCTCAAATCCTCTTCTATTTCATTAAAAAAATTCTGACATGCAGACTGAAACATGCACTTTGAATACCAGCAGCAGACTTCCCTGGTGAGCAGAAGCTTTACTACAGTGATCTAATGAGCAACTAGAGTGCTAACATTCAGAATTTATGGCAAATGTGTGACACATCTGAATGCCTTCTTGATGGAACCAAAGTAAACAAGCATTGAAAATGCAATAGATCTCGCCCTCGTTTAAGTTAAAGCCATTCTGTTTGTAATGAGGTGGCTTTTTAGCTTTGCTTTTATTAGTGTTTTTAAAACTTTCATGTAAATAACATGCATATGTATGCATATATGTATATGTATGCATGCATTTATATTTGTATTTATATAGAAATGCAGAATATATATGTTTATATATGTATATATATATATATATATATGTGTGTATATGTGTGCGTGTAGAGAGAGGTAGAGAGGTAGAGGTGTAGAGGTAGAGAGGTAGAGGTAGAGAGGTAGAGACTAGTAGAGAGAGAAGTAGAGAGAGGTAGAGAGGTAGAGAGGTAGAGAGGTAGAGAGTAGAGAGTGAGTAGTAGAGAGTGAGTAGTAGAGAGAGTAGCAGAGAGTTAGTAGAGAGTAGTAGAGTGATTAGTAGAGTGAGTAGTAGAGAGTAGTAGAGAGTGAGTAGTAGAGAGTGAGTGGTAGAGAGTAGTAGAGAGTAAGTAGTAGAGTGAGTAGTAGAGAGCAGTAGAGAGTGAGTAGTAGAGAGTAGTAAAGAGTGAGTAGTAGAGAGTAGTAGAGAGTGAGTAGTAGAGAGTAGTAGAGAGTAAGTAGTAGAGTGAGTAGTATAGAGCAGTAGAGAGTGAGTAGTAGAGAGTAGTAAAGAGTGAGTAGTAGAGAGTAGTAGAGAGTGAGTAGTAGAGAGTAGTAGAGAGTGAGTAGTAGAGAGTGAGTAGTAGAGAGCAGTAGAGAGTGAGTTGTAGAGTGAGTCGTAGAGAGTAGTAGAGAGAGAGTGAGTAGTAGAGAGTAGTAGAGAGTGAGTAGTAGAGTGAGTAGTAGAGAGTGAGTAGTAGAGAGAGAGTAGTAGAGAGTGAGTAGTAGAGAGTAGTAGAGAGTGAGAAGTAGAGAGTGAATAGTAGAGAGTAGTAGAGAGTGAGTAGTAAAGAGTGAGTAGTAGAGAGAGAGTAGTAGAGAGTGAGTAGTAGAGAGTAGAGAGTAGTAGAGAGTGAGTAGTAGAGAGTAGTAGATAGTGAGTAGTAGGGAGTGAGTAGTAGAGAGAGAGTAGTAGAGAGTAGTAGAGTAGTAGAGAATGAGTAGTAGAGAGTGAGTATTAGAGAGTAGTGGAGTAGTAGAGAGTAAGTAGTAGAGAGTAGTGGAGAATATTCCAAAGTTTGGCACAGCACCACTTGCACAATAAGTCCAATCAAATCATATTACTTAGAGTCCTTATTGAAGCGCTGAATCTTGGTGTATATTCAAATGCTTTTATTTTCCTTAAGTTTATGTACCACAGCCAGCCGACGCATTTCGTTCTGTATAACAGAACGTCTTCAGGGCGTTCTTATTTCCTTCAAGTTATGTCGGTATCCTGTTGTCATATAACTAGATATTTCTTCCAAATGTTAGACGAGACGTAAGTACATTCTTATTCAAAGTGACTAGGTATCAATTTTACCCACACAATTCGGGCAGACTTGAGTAATTTATAGCATCCTCAAAGTCAGTCTTTCAAAAATTCCAAAGTTTAGGACATGATAATCCAAAACCAAATGTTTCTCAAGAAAAGTCATTTTCAATCGTTCGGAATATCGGCGTTTGGGCAGATATGACCCAGGGACCTCCAGTATGCAAGGGAAATTAGTCCCCCCACTGCAAACGCTCCAGTGGCCTGCGTTGCAGAGAGGTGTAAAAAGGGGCATAGCCTCATTACACCTCTGTGCAATGCAGCCCCCTGGCGCATACTGGAGGTTCCAGGTGGGCTAGTTGGCCCCCAGGGACCCCCAGTATGCAAGGGTAATTAGTTCCCCTCTTCAAACATGCATGGGGGCTGCGTTGCAGAGAGGTGTAACAAAGGGTGTGGCCTCATTACACCTCTCTGCAATGCAGCCCCCTGGCGCATACTGGAGGCTTCTGGTGGGCCAGTTGGCCCCGAGGGACCCCCAGTATGCAAGGGGAATTAGTTCCCCCTCTGCAAACGCGCCAGGGGGCTGCGTTGCAGAGAGGTGTAACAAGGGGCATAGCCTCATTACACCTCTGCAATGCAGCCCCCTGGCGCATACTGGAGGTTCCAGGTGGGCTAGTTGGCCCCCAGGGCCCCCCAGTATGCAAGGGGAATTAGTTCCCCCTCTTCAAACATGCACGGGGGCTGCGTTGCAGAGAGTTGTAAAACGGGGTGTGGCTTCATTACACCTCTCTGCAATGCAGTCCCCTGGCGCATACTGGAGATTCCTGGTGGGCTTTCAGGTCTTATATAGTTAGGAATTAGCATTAAAAAACCTTTGAAATTCACTGAAAAAAACATAGGTTTCAGGCCTTATATAGTTAGGAATTAGCATTTAAAAAACCTTGCAAATTCACAGAAAAAACCAAAGGTTTCAGGCCTTATATAGTTAGGAATTAGCATTTAAAAAACCTTTGAAATTCACTGAAAAAACCATAGGTTTCAGGCCTTATATAGTTAGGAATTAGCATTTAAAAAACCTTTAAAATTCACTCAAAAAACTATAAGTTTTAGGGGTGTTATAGTTAGCTGGACATTTCACTCATACAAAACCATTGAAATTGCTCCTATATAGTTAGTTGTACTAACTATATTTCACGCGCCCGCAATCCACTGCTGATGATGTCACATATTACATCATTCATGACATGGTCACTGACATCACTGATGACATCTCAAATGACATCACTGATGACATCATCCACGTGACAATCACATACACCTTTTCATACGCTAGTAAAATCTTTCATCACTCTTTGTAAAATACAGAGTATCATATTTGAATCCATTGTTACAGCAATACAAGTATATAAAAACCCACTCAGTGATTCATAGATGTATACACACATCTAATCACTTACCTGTAGATTCACTCATACATGCTGTCAATGAACAATAGAATACTATCAAAAATACTTATACACCTAAATCGACATTACACACCAGCACACATCCTATTCACATATGAAGTCATCCTACTCACTTATGCAAACAATGGATCATACTTACATATTTACTTAGCTACACACTTATACAAACACAACTTCATCTATTCATTTAGATAGTAAGTCATACTTAGTGAATTATAAAATCATTATTACAAGTATAAAGTTATCCATACAGTCACTCACACAATCATTGAGTCTTATGTATACTTATTTATATACAACAACTGACACATACACTGCCTTTTATTTTTCTAGTTTGTTGGACATGTACCATTGAGAAATATATTTGCTCATCACCACACCCATAAAGATATTCACTCACCCAAACAACTGTTAGAACATGTAGTTTTAACTTCATATATCTAGTGAATCAACTATTCACACATCTTTGGGCAGTCACACACCCCCCACCGAACCACACACACATTCACTCTCCCATACAAATACTCAGTTAACTAATCAATAACTAATATAGACTTTCACATAGCTAGTAACCAACTGGAGAACCAGTTTACACAACAACTGACAAAGTGATACAGATATTCAAACAGTTTAGTCACTATCCACTATATTTAGTGAGACACTATAAATTGGTCAAGTAAACAGTCAATTACACTGCTACTAAATCCTCCATCCAAATATTTATTTTTATATATCCACTCATTCTTCAATGCAAATTGCTATATATAATGCATATTTAAATAACGAAGCAAACCACATTCACTGGATGATGTCATCAGTGATGTCATTTGAGATGTCATCAGTGATGTCACTGACCATGTCATGAATGATGTAATATGTGACATCATCAGCAGTGGATTGCAGGTGCGCGAAATATAGTTAGTACAACTAACTATATAGGAGCAATTTCAATGGTTTTGTATGAGTGAAATGTCCAGCTAACTATAACACCCCTAAAACCTATAGTTTTTTGAGTGAATTTTAAAGGTTTTTTAAATGCTAATTCCTAACTATAGAAGGCCTGAAACCTATGTTTTTTTCAGTGAATATATATATATATATATATATATACGCCCATAGTGGCTCGCTGCGGTACTCCCTTTGATACTGCAACACAATCTGTAGTTCCTGTTCTCCCCATATATGACTGTTGCCACTAGATGTTCATGCATGCACCTAAAGAAATGTACTATCATAGTACACAAACTCTCCTTCTCTAGAGTTAGCCATAATCCCCCTATTTATGCTCTTTTATGCACATTTTAGGTCTATAAACATCAAGCAGACTTTTTCTTTTTTTGCGAAATACATACTTAGATGTAAGCAGCTCAAAAGTGACAGATTGTTAGAATGTACCCAGTTCCTGTGGGAACCCATATTGACCATACGTACACTAGGATTCTGGTATCTTTGGGTCACGTCTGGAGACATGAAGAATAGGCCGGTGTACTAATTTTCCTCTGAGATTCAAATGTGATTTGGGACTCTAGCAGGATGGATCATTTCAATGTTTTTTTTTAAAAGGGAGTAACTCATATTAATTCCACATAAATGGAATTTTCCCTGGAACTCATATTACCAACTTTGAAAAGGAGGGTGGTTGAGTCACCATTGCTGGGATTCATGACTTGCTAAGTGCTGTAAGTCTTACTCCCTGAGGTGTCCCGTTAGAACTGAATATGGTTCTTCTAGTAGTAGTTTGCTCCAACTAGTTTCATTCAGATGCACCTTCAGAATGATTTAAGAATATTTATGAGAGCCAGACAGCATGGCACCTATTCATAAGACTCACTGAAGAACAGACATAAGACTCACTGGTGAACAGAAACTCAACTAGGTCACATGGAGGGTCTTTAGACAAACAGGAACCTGCAAGCCATGCCATTGGACAGGTTCTTCAGAAGTGAGTTGTTCCCAAGACAAAATGTGCTTTAGTACTTATAACACTGACTCCACTAAAAATATGCTTTCTGTTTCACCAAGTGGAGCACAGTGTGAAGAATGTTCAGTCTTCTGCTCAGATGCAGGTGGGTAATACTTGAGGGTGGACAGCACTGCTGCATTAGGAGTCTAGTGCTCAAGTAAATAACCAGAGGAGCTGGTCAGTATAGAAATACCTTCTTTGGAAGGTTCAGTGCCATCAACACGGGACACAGTGGTGCCCACCTAGAGTTGGCAGAGGGATATGATGTCACCAAATGGAGAAGGATTTACGGGCTAGGGACCAGATGTATGAATATAGCACTTTGCGATTCCCTAATTGCGAATCACAAGGATTCGCAATTAGGGAATCGCAAAATGCAATGTATGAAGGTGTATAGTACACCTTTTGCGATTTCTTGGGGCTCGCAAATGACCTACCTCATAAATATTAATGCGGTAGGTCCCAATTTGCGACCCCCTAGGAATCGCTAAAATCATGGGGATGATGGCCTGCTGAGATCAGCAGACCACCATGTCCGTGATTACTTTTAAATAAAGCAATCTTTTTTTTGTAAATCAGCCGCTTTCCTTATAGAAAAACGAGATGCTTTACAAGAAGAAAAATGAAAAGTTTTCTTTTCATTTTTTAAGAGCAGGCAGTGATCTATGGGACCACTGCCTGCTCTTAAAAATGGTTTTACAAACATTCACAAAGGGGAAGGGATCCCTTGGGGATCCCTTCCTATTTGCGAATGGGTTACCACCGACTTGGAGAAGGTGGTAAAATGCAACTGCTTTGCAACCGCAATTGCAGTCACAAAACATTCATACATACCGATTTGATTCGTTATTCAGAAGGGACGGCCTAAACACACCTTTTCCTAATATTGAATCGCAAACCCATTTTGCGATTTGGTAACAGGTTACTGAATCGCAAAATTAGGTTTGCTACATCGGAAAACCAATTTTTGCGTTCGTAAATGGGTAGATTCTGCGAATCTGCCAGTTTGCGAATGCAAAAAGGCTTGAGACATATGGGCCCTAGCTTTGGTAACTGGGTGCTAGATTTAACTAGTTTTGGGGGGTGGCAGGCAGAGCTAAATAAATTACTGAATGGTGAGAGCAAGAACTTGCGAAGCGGCATTCATTCCACTTTATTTTCGGAAGAAAACTCTGATTACAGGATTAAGAGGGGAGCTTGAGAGAACAACGAGGCATGGGTGTTATTTTTTCTACTGCACACTATAGGGAGTGTTACAATTTTCGTCATTTAATGGAGAACAAGTTGCAAGAAACACTACATAAAGTTTCATTAGTCATTTCACTATATACATAAAGTAATCATTATTACGGCCCACTATGTTAAAGGATGTGAATTAACTTACGTGACTGTTGAAGCAGACAGTGAATAGGCCACACTCAGCCCCTGTGCCTGAGCAGCAATAAATAGGACGAGCGTTTCACTCATACCATCCACATCACAGGAAAACGTAAGATCGTTCAGCTCATCCTAGAAGGAGAAATTGTGGGATTTGGTTAGCAGTGAAAAGTGAAATCAGGAGGCAGGTTCCTTGTGAATAGAATGAGAGTCAACTTTTCTTGTGGTAATCAGCTGCGAATGGTGTACTGACAGCAATATCTTCATCCTCTGTGGTCTAATCTAGGCTTTGGCAGAATTCTTTCAGGAGATTTGCGGTCTTTCGTTATAAGCAGGGCCACTGGAATTATGTGGCAACGGAGAACGAATATAGTACATTACAACGCGATCTATTACATTGCGTGCTTTTACAAAGCGGTTGTTACAATGACTGCACTGTTACTATGCGATGCATTTACATCACAAGTCATTACAACAACTCACAGTAGGGGGCGAGCTGAATCTAGGAATAGTATTATTTACTATTCTTACTCCAGTTTGCGCAACAGTAGGGAAGGTGTTGGAATTAATTTGCAATACCTCAGCATCCTCTACAGCAATTCGTTGTAATGACTTGCGATGTAAATGCATCACGTACTAACAACGCGGTCGTTGTAACGACCGCATTGTAATAGTACTGTGATGTAACGACAGCATTGTAAATGCTATTTCCGGGGAGAACCAAATTATGCAGCAGGGTTGACTAAATGATGCTGCAAGAAAAGACAAACATTCTGCATATTGCGGTACGCTGTGCAACTGTATTTTTTTAGGTATTATATAATTTTAAGGCAAACTGATATCTTCTGAAGAAAGGTGTCATCCCATTAACATAAGGAGCGTTTTTCAGTATCCCTTTAAAACTAGATTTTTTTTGTTAAAATTTGCCGCAGATGATGGAATATATGGCAAGTGTGGTAAATTCATGAAAATGCTACAGCCATGGAATCCAGTGATTCCAGTGACTTGTACCATAATGAGCAATAAAAAAAAAAAACAGTGAAGAACTTACCAATGTATTGACTGTTAGTTCCACACACAACTCGGTCTCTTCGTTGGGGCCCAAAACCCCACATGCTGGCGAGATGGTACCAGAACAGCAGATGGACTGAGACCCACCAAGCTGTGAAAACACAAGTAATATGAAATGTCTGGTTCTTTTTTAAAACTAGAATACAGTTACAATTGGTGTACTGATTTGAATGAGTGAAATAAAATGTCCACATTATGAAAATGAACCATAAAGGTACACTGCTATGTTTCCATATGTTCAAGTCCTGCATTAAAGAATTCCATGGTCTTTGCAAGTGCTAATTCAATATTAGGTCATCTTTTAGTCAACATTCTACAAGACGCCTCGTTTGTTCCTCAGTAGGATATTTTATTTATTTATTTTTGCAACTTGTTAAGCGCGAATGAATACCCGTAGGCGTCTCGGCGCTAAATATAATGTAACCTTCTCAAGTTGAACAGAGTAGCCTGTTTGTTTGATGCAAAAGTCATTGCTTACAGTGCGAAGGCGCCGCTCTCACTGTGCTCAAACACCCAATATTGACTTCATTAGATAGAGCATCTAAACTTTTCTTGTTCTTAGGAAACTTGCAATTTTCTGGCAGACAGTGAAAAATGTCCACTCCTCTTCATTTCTTTCAAAACACAATTTCAGAGGTGTCATTAACAGACCTACCAACTCACATAGTGCCACAGTGTCTCAAATAATACTGTCTCCTTTCACACTGTCACCCAGTAAGGAGTCGACATCACATGATAGCTGGGAAAATCAGCTGGAAACTACTGCAAAGAGTGGGTTTCCAGCTCATCTTTTGAATGGATGTCAATTCACCAAAATGCCAGGGTTAGCGGACATGACATCGCACGCCATTTGACCTTTACTTTGACTCACGCACACACATGCTTACACATACTACCACATTCATACACTCTCACGCACATAAACATACGCTCACTCACAAGCATGCATACAACATACATTTAACAGCATTTTTTTACTTACCTTAGCTTCCAGATAGGGTCATATTCCAGTTAATGTACTCCATTTTCTCTTACACTAATAGTGAATAATAATATTCATTATATGTAGAATAAAACAATTGACAGAAGTCAGGCAAGTGGAGCTCCAACCAGCATCCATTAGGAAGACCTGCCCCTGTGTTTCAGGCACCAATTTTGCCACCGCTGAGGCCAGGGGTCGCAACTACAACCCCTGGCGACCACTAAATGATGTCCATGATCTTTCGGGGGTTTGAACTGCTGATGTTCATTAACGGAAGTTAACACATCACAGTAGAGCAACACCAGCCTCAGCAAGCTTTGTCTTGAGGAGGCAGGGGATTGGTAGGAGGAGGGTATGGTGGGTGGGAGGGGGCAAAAGTGCTTTTAGGTAGTTCTCAAATGAGGCCCACCCTTTCCAAGGCCCTGTCCCCTCCTCACATGATGAAATTGTTTTAGGTCTCGCCTGAGCCAGCGCATGCGCTAGACTGGCGAGACATTTAGTGAGTGCAAGTAATTTTCAAATTTATGCAGTTTATTTGCATTTAAGTAGCGATTTTCAATCGTGGCAGCGCAATTGCTCTTTCATCTCAAGTGAATTCAAAACATTTGCAAAATTCGGTGGTCAGGTTTTAGGGAATGAGGGATGGAAGGTGGTAGTGATTAGAGTGAAAACGTGGGGGTAGTGGACAAGGACAAGGTAGTGTGACATATATATATACATCATCATCATATGGTGGTGCTGATCTTGCCTTAGTGAAAGGTCAATTGTTTCAAGGGAAACACATAGCACTCCATGAACACTGCCACATTGATTACAGTTGTCCTAGCTTGTGTTCAGGTTGAAATCGACATTTCGACCCCTTGTGGGTAAACTAGGTAAGTTCAGCCTTAGGGTGGGGTCTTCATCAGGACTACTGAGGTAGGGAGCACCTAATTTGACATCCAGCATGTTCATTAAGGGCTGGTAGGTTGTGTTGAGGTGGGGCTCAGCTGAGATCTTATAAAGCGGGTGGGTGTACGGCCATCTGTGCAGGTACGAACAAAGGGGAAAAAATTCTAGTTGAATCGTCTGGCCAACCGCCCGATTCTGTTACTACATCTACACCTTCCATCCCTCATTCCCTAAAACCTGAGCACCAAATTTTGCAAATGTTTTGATTGCACTTGAGATGAAAGAGAAACTGTGTTGCCACGATTGAGAATCGCTACTTAAAGGCAAATAACCTGCATACATTTGAAAATGTGATATCTAGAATCGGTATTGTGAATGCAAGTAATTGCTTGTTTTCTGCTATAAGCAATCTTTGCTACTTGACCACTTCTTTATTGTGCAGAATGGAAGGGAGGGGCTAACACTTAACCTGAATAGGCTGTGTCCTGTCCCCACACAAAGGACTGATTACCCCCCACAGATAGCCTGGCAGACAGGACTGGGTTGAAAGGTATACTTGTTTACTTCAGAGAGCTGCTTTGAAGTCACCCCCACATCAAAGGCACTTTTTGCTATAAATACTCGGTCTCTGACCACATCAAATCAAATACTATTGGACTTGTAATAAGCTCTGCCAGAAGTACTAAAGGGCTGCTTAAAGGACTCAACAGAACTGCTAATCTGAAAGGCTTGTGTTTCTATTTGTTTCCCTGCTGCCTGCTGCTCTCTGGCTCTGTTGAAGGAGAGCTGGACTTTGCCTTCTCTCCAAGTGATCTCCAAGGGCTTGTTGGCCTGCCTCCTGTTGCTTGAGACTGAGGGATATTAAAGTCTCTACCCCTGCTCCAGTGGCTGGCTCACTGGAAATGGCTCAGATACTTGCAACACAGATGTCAACACATCTCCTTTCTGTTTGTAACAGAAACGGAACATCGATCCAGTTGCAGGAGCATAACCAGTGCATCGCATAGGAATCAGCGTTTTGCCTCCAGAGATTGATGCATCAGACAGATTATTGCCGCTGCTGCAGCTTGGTGGGACTGAGCATCCCCTCGACTGCCTGACAGAACTCAGCACATTGCTCAATGCCTCTCGAGTCTGACACCTGTCTTCGGAACTGCCACATTGCCTTCACTGTGTGGAGAATATCGACGCATTTCGTTCATTGCGACAAGAAAAGCTTCTTTGTTCACCAGGGCCTGTGTGAGTCATGTAGCTGGCATGTGCTTCTACGAGTTCGGCTCGGATTGTGACTTTTCTCTGGTACAGCGCGACCTATAGTAACCTTTTGGAACTACTTGCTTCTAAGCATTTTACTGCATTTATTGTTTTCAAATTCAATCTCTCAACTTCTTACCTTTGTATTTTTGTCGTTTTGGTCTTGTTTTGTTCAGAATATAAGAATCTATTTTTCAAAACCTGTGTGGAGTCTTTTTGTGATATTTTCATTATGTTACTATATGTGTGTTGCACAAATACTTTACACATTGCCTCATTAGATAAGCCTGACTGCTCTGAGTCAAGCTACCAGAGGGTGAGCACAGGTTATCTTTTAGTATGTATCTAGTTTACCCGTACTAGGAAAAACAAAGGTTAGGTGAATATTTCAAGGACAACATTAACATTTTGAACTAAAAACGCATAAATTCACTTGTAACTTGCGCCCCCACCAAGCACTGCTTATGACCTCTCATATTACATCACTCATGACATGTTCTAAGACATCATTTATGACATCAAAGATGACATTTTAAGAGGAGATGTCACAATTCATTCAAGATCACTTCCTGTTAAGAACCTGAAGAACATGTTACTTACCTTTCATAATGCTTTTTCTGGTGGACACAGTCTCCCAGTAGATTCCTCACCTTTTGAATTGCCCCCATGCACAGCATTCTCATGGAAACTTTTCTTCTCAGCTCTCCCACATTGACGAGGATGTCACAATGGAACGGCTCTGCATGCGACTCCGCGCGACATCATCGGAGCCTTAAGAAAACCTCGTCAGTTGGTGGAGCGTCAAGCCGCACCAACGGCGCCATCATCATAGTCTATAGGTCAGACCTCAACGCCCTCGTCAGAGTTGGTGGACCAGACCCAGACGCCGAAGGTGGTAACACCAAAGGGACACCGAACTCAAGCAGAGGACAAACCTGCTGTTGTGGGCACAGTCACGACCTCGTACACCTCCTTGGGGCCCGAGGGCGCTCCAAGAAAGATGAAGACCCAAAGATACTATGAATAGAGTTGTAATATTTTCTCATTTGTGTCAAAGTTGCCACAGCTTCAAGGTAAGCTGGAAGGTGTGGGGTAGACTCATGCACTGATTCTTCAGCCGAAAATTGGGGGCAGGCCTCATGTGGAAAAGTCGGTTGATGCCTCGACTTCGACCGCCTACATAGAGACTTACCTCGAGATGTTGATGGAGAGTGACGCCCACATGAACGGCTCCTGGTTCAGACCCACGCCCAGTCCGTGGAGCATGATGGGGACTGAGGTTGATGGGACATCTTGGAAGACTATGACATCTGCGCCGCTAGAAGCCTGCAGGACCTGGTTGTCTAGCCCAGACTGGGTGTTTCTTCTCTTCTCCGACCGTGGCAGGTGTGTTGGTCTCAGAATTTGGGGGGGATTTATCGCCCCTCCCATCTGACCTGAGTATGCCTGCCGCTGCCTCCTTCAAGTCCGGCGATTTGGTTGGTGTTACTGCTCAAGGCCCACAGTTGCCGTTGCACCATCCCCATTATCTATGAGCAATCGACCCCCCAACATCAGGAGACACTGCACTTTTGGGGGACAGGTATTCACGTCTGAGATGCGGTTTTAGACAAAGGAACTTAGGGAGCCAAACTATTTCTAGTTTCCCGCTGTACAGCAGGACTTCACCAAGTATTCTCTAACTTGACTGGATTGAGTGGCCTGGGGAGCTCGAGGTCTCAGCATTAGGAGCTGTAAGTTCTGCAGGACCTCTTGTCTAATCTTGGTTTTGGCTCAGGACACTAGCAGGCTGGGTTGCTCGCCTGCGTCCTCCGGTAGCTTCATATGTGTATAAGCTCTCTGTGTGAGGCCGCTACGTTTGGGGGAAGGTGCCCTGTGTGCGTCACAGGCAGCTGCAAAGTGTGTGGACAGGCATAGCCCCAGCCCTTCCATAACACCCTTCATATTGGGCAGCATTTCATGCAGGTCGTTCCCGGCTATGAGCAGAGGCTTCAGGATTCTGACACACCCTGGCAGCTAGATGTCTCTATCAGATCTACAGTGTGTCTGGTGAGGGGACAAAGAGGGGCAGCGCCTGGACAGGGGAAGTATAAGGACTTGGGCCCCTGACCCCCCTGTACCAGAAGTGACACATGGACTTACCAGATGCAAAGGACTCCACCAGGGGTCCCGGCAAGTAAACCACAGGGGGTGTCCCTGAATGCAGCACTAAGGGTCTGTTCTCTTAGGCAGGGCACCCTGGGGGCCCTGCGAGCAGCCGCATTGTTTAAAATGCCACAAAAGCATTGTCAAAACAAATGGAATGAGTATAAAAAACTGCAACAAAATGGGTGGTGAGTCACACACTAAGTAATCAAACCAGACTCATTTTTAGTGACACTGGCTGGTACTTACATTTATTCACATACTGTTAATTTCTTAAAGGAACATATTACGATTATTATATAGCTGCTTGCAGTCCGAGCACTACATGAAAAACTGACCTCTGAAAAATATTTCAAAGGCCAATGCTTAGGAAAGCTTGAACACCAAACAAAAATTAGCCTGTGAAATAAGGGCTGCTTTTCTTCCCAATGCCACAGTAATTAATAAAAAAAAAAACAGAGGTGGGGGATGGGATTATGGCTCTGCCTTTCACACTGCCAACTACAGGAGCCTAGCACTGTGCTGTATATTGTTTTATCTGAACAATAAAAAGGGACATTTGGATATGCACAACTGTGGTAAATAGAGGCCAGTGACAAATGCGGGATACTGGAGTTGGTCCGAGATTTTCCTTTTAGACTACACCACGTGTCTCTTACGCAGGCATTAACGG
This sequence comes from Lissotriton helveticus, assembly GCF_964261635.1. Classification (NCBI taxonomy): domain Eukaryota; kingdom Metazoa; phylum Chordata; class Amphibia; order Caudata; family Salamandridae; genus Lissotriton; species Lissotriton helveticus. The sequence continues at coordinate 257,170,890 of NC_136071.1, forward strand.
CTGCTTCGCTTCCAACACAATTACAGTTTATAGCACTCCAACTGCATGTTCTGTCAATGTGAACAGAGAAGCATTCTGTACACAAATTAGATGAGTAATTGAAACAAAATACTTGTGAGACCACACGGATGCCATGACAGAGACACATAATCATTGGTCGAAGTGGGCGGGATCAGAGGGGAACGACATGCCCATACTTTTTTTTATTTAAAGAAGACGGCTCCCCTAATTTCTGTGAAAAGATACCCGTCCTGTGACTTCTGCGCTGTGATACGGAAGGTAGGCAGACAGCTAAACAAGCCTTCTTGACAGGGTGCCTGCTTAACTGAAAGAATGCAGGATGCCCGTAGTCCCTGCAGGGGACCCCATAGGAGGGTTGACCCCGTAGTATGTCCGTGGGCAGCCGAGCAGCCCATCCTCGGTGGGGGGTGGGGTGGCGTGAGCTAAGGGGGGCGGGATAAAGGGTGGGGCCAAGGGAGGGTTTATATGGGTGGCCCCTCCTACCACGCGCCCTCTTTGCTGCTGCCCCCCTCACTAGTTAGGTCGCATCTCTGGCTGCTCCTCGCCAGCAGTAGGGCCATAGGCTGCCCCTCCCCCTTTCCCGCCCGGACGCTAGACCCGCGTTTTCATCTCCGAGCGTCGTGGATAAGGTAAGCGGACGCTCCTTTGCTTCCCCCCGGGCCCTGTCCTTGGGCAAAACCCAAGTTGTACGGGGCTCCGTGCCTATGACCACGGGGAGGCACGAGGTCCGTGCACGAGTCGTGCGCGTGTGTCGTGTGAGGGTTGGGGCCGCAAGAGCTGGAGGTTGGGTAGTGTGTGGCCCAGCAGAATGATCGGGTATCTGGTATCGCCATGCGGACCGGCACAAGCTGGTCGCACAGCGTCCTCTAGCATGGAAAGGGGTGAGCGGGGTGTCGGTTCAACACCAGACCCCCACCTTCACCCCCGGTCCTATATTTGCAATTGCCGGGGTCACAGTAAATGTGTAATGTGTGCGGAGTAAGGTCTTAACCTTCCATCACCCACCGCATATTTTTGCGCTCGACGGATCACATAAAAGGCGATGGTGTGCGCCGAGCCGGTTTATGAAGCAGGGTGAAACCAAGGAATCGGTAGCACAAGGGATTAGGAGCCCGCCAGGGTAATTCAAATGCAAACAGACCTGGGTTCGATTCCCGCAGAGGCAGCGGTTTTAATTAAATAAATCACCCATTATCCTCTCCGCCACGGATCCCCCCTCTTTTTAGAAATTTTGCCGTCGGAGCGGAGTGCCTTGATCGGGTAGATTATTCCACCGAAGAGCCAGCCCGGAATCGCTAAGATGTCGGGCGGCTGGTATTTAATTAGCACGCACCAATTACCGGGGAGTGAATGTGGTCTGGAGGTTAGCGCGGCCGACTTGGGTGCTGTTCTCCGGTTCGAACCTCCTGTCGAGTCATAAAGAATTTTTACATTACTTTGTCGTGCAGTGTCCCCATGTTCGAGCCTCTGGTCAGGCCATTAAAAAATTTGTACATGATTGTGGTGTTAAATAAGTAGATGTTTACGGGAACGGCAAAGCATCCTGGAACAGTAAGCGGGTGCAACGAAAGAATGCAAAGGGGGTAGGGACCGCGGGAAAGAGAGGGCAGCGTTCTAAGGCACTACGGCAACCGGTTTCACTGCTTACATCATGTTACCCCCAACCCCCAACAGGTGCACGCTTTCTTTTACATGGGCGGCACATCCACCGGTTTGCACCTCTCGTTCCCGACACATCAAAGTCTGCTACATAGCAGAGAAACACAAGATGGCGGGGGAGCGTAGCACAGACCAGCAATTTTGCTATAATGTTATAGCACGGGGGCAGAGTGATAGGGCCGCGCGCCTCGGAGTGATGTGACTGGTTATGCAACAAGGGACTAATACATACGGGATTAATAGGATCGCGCCAAAATAAACAAATGTTTTAACCTAATTCTCATCAGCGCGGACAAATGGTAGCAGGCTGCAGCTCCTGGCAAATAGGGTGTGGTTAGTATGCGCTCGAGCTTGGCAGCCCGAATAACTTACAAAACACACTATTATAGGCGCACCACCCTGGGATAACTTATTTATAAACGATGTTTGTATGTTTCAAATTTAGTTTGCTGTCCAGGATGTCGAGGTCTCAGTTCATTTATAATGCGTGTTCCTTATTACAGGCGGGGTTAGGCAAGCGTCAACAGGACAGCGGGAGCATAGTGCCAAGGCACAGTAAGAAGGTAAGCGCGAGATAGGGGCGGGGGGGATGCCATCCGCTTTGTCGGGGGGGGGGGCACACAGGCAGCTGCTCTCGGGGGGATCGGTGTTCATGGTCCGGTCTCCCTGGGTCCCCCTTAGGTTCCCTGATGCAAGGGGGTCAGGTTGTAAATTATGTTTTTATCGCAATAGATACAGGAGCCGGACTTACAGTCGGATTAGCGGTCACATCGTAATCAGAAGGCCAGTCGACGCTCGTTAGGCCTCATCAGCGTGCAAGTGCACAAAGTAAGTACACAGGGGACAGGGGAGCAGCGTCAACAAGAAGGAGTGGGGGTCGCCGGACCTACAACATGAGGCTAGCTTGGATGGTCACCGTTCCTTTTTCTTGCAGGGGTTACAAGACCGCACAGGATGTCCGCACAGAGAGCGCCATCGGGATCAGGGTCGGCTTCGGACGCGCAAGCAGCGACCTTCTTGCAGACCCATCTCCTTGTTACCGTTTCCTGCAAAAATTGCTGAGCGTTGGGTGAGCTCATGTCTCTCCAAACATCTGGAGCAGCATAAATGTCTGGACGAAATACAATTCGGTTTTCGCCCAGCCCATGGCACCGAAACAGCTTTACTCACTGCTATGGAAGACCTTCGAATGCATGCGGACAGGGGTCAGGCAGTGGCTCTGATTCTGCTGGACCTGTCTGCCGCATTCGATACGGTAAATCATGGGATCCTCCTGGAGAGACTGAGGGAGGCCGGGGTAGGTGGTAATGCCCTGCGATGGTTTTCGTTCCTTCCTGTTGGATAGGAAGCAGGCTGTATCCCTTCCCCCGTTTCAATCTGTTTTTTCTCCGGTGTCTCATGGGGTGCCTCAAGGCTCGGCCATCAGCCCGATTTTATTTAACGTGTATCTAAAACCTTTGATTACGTTGATAAAATCTCACAGGCTAAAAGCTATTAATTATGCCGACGACACTCAACTCATCCTCTCTTGGGAGGGTGAGGAATCAATTCCTTTGGAGTCCTTTCACGATTGTCTGCGAGATACGGTTGGTTGGTTCCACAACAACTCATTACAGTTTAACGCCTCCAAAACTGAGGTTTTGTTCTGTGCTGGTAGCCGGATTCCTCGTCCCTTCCCGGTGGATTTTTGGCCTCCAGAATCCGCGGGAAAAACTCAGCCTGTCTCCACTGTTCGCAATCTGGGTGTTATGATGGATAACAAATTGAGCATGGAAGCCCAGGTTGCGAAAACAGTGTCCACCTGTTTGGCCCTCATTCGGTCCCTACGTAAGATCTTACTACTGCTTCCCTTACAGGCCCGGGCATTAATAGTCAGGTGTACTATTTTAAGTCGTCTTGACTATTGTAACGCGCTGTTACTTGAGTCTCCAGGCCTGCTGTTAGACAGACTTCAAAGAGTACAGTCTGCTGCTGCTAAATTGGTCCTTGGCTGGTCCAGAAGGTCCTCGGCCACAGCGGCGATGGCTGAACTCCACTGGCTCCCGTTAAAACAGTGAGCGTCCTTTCAATCCCTCTGTCTCGTTTTCAAAGCCCTGCATAGACTTGGGCCCAGCTCTTTGCAAGCCATGTTTGCCTGGTATACCCCAACCAGAGCACTTCGATCTGCAACGGCTTGTCATGTGAAAGTGCCGAGATTTAAAAAAGCTCGGGCCGGGGGCAGATCCTTCGGAGTTGCTGCCGCTAAACTCTGGAATAGTCTGCCCCTGGATATCCGTCAAACGGAAGAACTTCTTTTTAGGAAACGTGCCAAAACTTGGCTGTTTCCGCAGGGTTAACTTGATGGTCACCGTACTGCTCTGCCTCTCCCTGCCTCTTCCTCTTAGAGAATTTCTCAGCGCCAGGATGCCTGTAAGGTGATAGCTGCGCTATATAAATGTTTTAAATAAATAAATAAATAAATAACTCGTTAGGACTAATGGCCTGGCCTGGGCCACCAATTTGCTCAATGCCAGCAACCCTGAACCTTGTGGTCACAATGACATTATGGCTCTTGATGAGGATGACACAGGCGGGGCAGGACACTCCAGGGCGTCAAAGAGCTTGCGGGTTCACACGAACAAAGAATTCCCACCCCCGCCAAAAAAGAAGGGCGGGGCCAATATGGCTATCGCGATGGTGCATGATGCGCCTGGTCCTTCGGGCATGCACTATCCCGCACAACCCCCGGCGGAATATGCCACAAAGAGCGATCTTGGTAAGATCATGTCCACATTACAAGTGTTTATGACAGAAATGAGAGAAAGTGTATCGAACATTGGCGGGGGGGGGCAAGCCCAATGAATGTATGGGGCAAGGGGGGCTCAGCCCCCAGCCCACCTACACCAGCCTGTCCAGCTACGGGGACCCGCCCTCTGGGGGCCCCGCTGGCGCCGTTACCAGAACAAGTTGTCGCCCCTGAGCCAGCCACACCGCCCCCTCCCCGCGCCAACACCCCTGGCAACAGATGCACCGGTACCCGCAGTGTCACCCATATCGCCTGAAGTTCCGGCACTCCCACCCCCATCTATGCCAACCACACCGAGTACGGTGCCCCCCTCCCGGCAGCACCGATTCCTCCCGTGGCGCCATTGCCAGCTCCCTCCTCGGCGATGCCACCTAGCGAGGAGGAGGTGGTGCTGGACGCCCCATTGTTGTCAGGGCGCTCTTCCTTGTCCTGGGAGGCTCCATTGGCGGCAAAAGAACTCATCTGGAAGAAGGAGTTCATCGATATTTTCTCACTACTCATGTTAGGGCAGCAAGGTACAGACGTGCGCAGGGCAGGGCTAAAAGAGGACGAGAAAAAAGTGAGGTTCCAGCCATGGCCGGAAAAATCAATTGACACATGGTTGGAAGCATTCGCTATATTGTCTTCTATTATTATAGGACTAGCCCTGGTACAGTACGGCAGATTAATTCATAACGAAGCGAAAAAATGGGGGGGCGTAGGTTGGTTGAACTACGACAGGGAGTTCAGAAAGAAGATGTCCAGATCCCCTAACATGCGCTGGGATCATAAGGAAGTGCAACTTTGGATGGACCACATGGGGTCCAGAGCGTTGCAAGGGGTTGCGACAGACAGCAAAGGGCAGGATACGCAAATAGCAACAACTGAAAAGAGTAACACCCTACAACACACCAACCATAGCACCCCGCCCTTTCGGGGTGGCCAACGGGGGGAGGTCAGAGAAGGGGAGGCGGGAAGTCCCAGGCAGGGTCTTGCAGATTGTTCAACAGCGGACATTGCCACTGGGGGAAATCCTGTAAGTTCACGCACACATGCAGCAATTGCGGAGGGCAACACCAGGCAGGAGCATGTAGGACACACAAAGGGCAGAAGCAAGGTGGTCATTACGGAGGGAGGGGGGGAACGTGGCAGAGTCAGTAGCAAAGACGCAAGTGATGCCCCCCCCCTCGAAAGCCCTCCCCAGCACTGGACTGCCCCAGCAGGGCCCCTGGTCCCACTGCCCCTCTCAGCCAGCCAGCCACACAGGTTAGAGCAGTGAAAGAGCCCTCACCAGTCAGATTGGCACGATTGATCCCTCTGTTGAATAAATACCATAACAGAGTGGACGGGAGACTGCTCCTGGGAGGTTTTGCTGAAGGTTTTGTCATACCTTACATAGGGACACCGTTAGCACGAGATGCTGAGAACTTGAAATCAGCTAAGGATAACCCTGAGGTGGTTAGAGCAAAAGTTTCCAAGGAAATGGAGTTGGGGAGAGTAGCGGGTCCTTTCTTGCAGCCACCGCTCGCCAATTTCATAGTCTCCCCCCTGGGTATAGTCCCCAAAAAGGAGCCTGGGGCCTTCAGACTGATACATCACCTGTTCTACCCCGAAGGCGAGTCGGTCAACCACAACTTGGAAGAAGGGGTGTGCTCAGTGTCTTACTGCTCATTTGATGTGGCCATGGATCTGGTAAGAAGGGCTGGCAAGGGTGCCTGGCTAGCTAAAGCAGATATAGAGTCGGCCTCCCGCCTCTTGCCGGTGCATCCCAGCAGCCAGCACCTACTTGGTTTCAGGTTAGGACAGGAATACTATTATGACAGGTGTATGCCCATGGGCTGCTCCATCTCATGCGCATTTTTTGAGGCATTTAGCACCTTCCTCCAGTGGGTGCTGCAAGCAACGGAGGGGGTTGAAAGCTTGACCCATTACCTAGATGACTTCCTGTTCGTGGGTAGAGCGGACACGCCAGATTGTGCGGAAGCATTAGCAAAATTCCAGAAAGTGGCTGAACACCTGGGGGTGCCATTGGCCCCGGGGAAGACAGTAGGGCCAGAGCAAGTATTAGTCTTCCTGGGAGTAGAGATCGACACCAAGGCAGGGGAAGCCAGGCCTCCGGCAGATAAAGTCAGCGAAATGGCAGCTCAGATCCGGACAGTATTGGGTCAAGAAAAGGTATCCTTGGATGACATACAGAGCTTGTATGGCAGATTAAGCTTTGCTACCAAAGTGATCCCCACGGGTAGAGCTTTTGCGCGCAGGTTAGCCACGACAGCTGCCAAGATAAAACGCAGACACCATGAGGTGAGGCTGAGCATGGGGGTAAAGGAGGACTTGAGGATGTGGGGGGAGTTTCTGGAGCAGTTCAATGGCTCTGTAATATGGAGGGACCCCTGGACTAGCAGCCAGGAGCTGACGCTGTTTACTGACGCGTGGGGCAGGGATGGATTTGGCGCAATCCTGGACAGAGAGTGGTGCGCAGGGAAGTGGCCTAACGCATGGAGGAAGAAAAGGATAACAGCTAACATAACTGTCTTAGAACTGTTCCCGATTGTGGTGGCTTTCCACCTCTGGCCAGCCATGTTAACTGCAAAGAGGGTGGTCCTGTGGTCCGACAACATGGCTGTGGTTCAAGCTATCAACACACAGTCTGCCAGCTGCGCGCTTGTACTATGCTTGCTCAGGGAATTAGTGAAGGTATGCCTGTACAACAACGTAGAATGTAGAGCTAGACACATCCCAGGGGTGCAAAACACAGCCGCTCTTTCACGTTTTCATTGGCAGCGGTTCCGAGAGGCTTGGCCGAGAGCGAGGGAGGAGATGACACCTTTCCCGGCTCGGCTCTGGCACCTGCTGCGGTGGCGCAGCACATTAGAGAGCTAGGCGAGCTGTCCCTGGCACCCCGGACCATGAGGAGATACCAGGCATGCGTGGAGAAATTCTGTGAGATCATGGGCCCATGGGAGCAGGCGGCTTCCGCTAGGATTGACAGGGTGCAAGCATTTATGATAAGGGCCAAAGATGGGGGGAAGAGCCATTCTTAGATGGCCAGGCACCTGTCGGCCATTGGGCACCATGCCAGGCTGCTTGGTCAGAAAGACCCCACCGCATTGTTTACGACCAGGGCGGCGCTCAAAGGTTGGGCACGAGTGGTGCCTAAGTCATTAGACCAGAGGGCCCCCATTGACTATGAAACACTAAAAAAGATGCTGGACGCCCTCCCTTCGGTCACCCACTCCGCTTACGAAGCAACACTCTTCGCAGCGACATTCAGTTTAGCGTTCTTTGGGGCCTTTAGAATAGGAGAGCTGGTGGCTCGCTACAAGAAGGAAACGAACTCCAGGGCCCTGAAGATGAGGGATGTGCGCCTGACAGCTGAATCAGTTGAAATATTCCTACAATACTCAAAAACGGACCAGTCAGGCAGGGGTAGGGGCATCTCCCTGCACCGCCAGGGTAACAACAGTTACTGCCCGGTGGCCCTGTTGGCCGCCTTCTTGTCCTGCTGCCCAAGCACAGATGGGCTACTACTGATACACTTGGACGGCTCCCAGGTCACAAAATACCAGGTGGAGCACGTGATGCAGGGGTGCCTGTTCCTGGCGGGTTACACAAAGGGGGGGGCCAAATACAGCTCCCACTCTTTTCGGATAGGGGCTGCTACCACCGCTTTCAAGGAAGGCCTGTCGGCTGAGGCAATAAAAAGGGTGGGGCGGTGGGACTCCAACTGCTACAAAACTTATGTGAGGCCAGTGAGTGCAATACGTCCTTCTATCAGAAATGAAGCAGGGAACAGTCAGGCAGGGAGGGAATAAGAAGTGTACATATGCATATGACACGGTTTTTAGTGGCTTTCCTGTCTGTACAGTGTTTGAAGTGTAGAAGTATATGTGCCATGGTTTTGGTGGCCGTTTGACTGTACAGTGTTTTGAAGTGTGCAATAAACTAAAGACTTGCAAACCATTGTGTTTTATTGCAGGAACAGAGGTGTGGGTGATGGGGCACTCTTATGTCGCAAGATTGGCAAGATGGGTGGATGCAGTCACCTGGAAGCATGGCTTCAACAACACTATTATATCATGGTTCTGCCGTCCCGGAATGCATTGGGCTGAACTCTTAGGAACGCTGCGTAGGACACTGAAGGAGAGTAGACGGCAGCCAAACATCACAGTGGTGCACCTGGGGGGTAATGACCTGGTAGCAGTAGGCAAGAGACGTTTGCTGGACGCAATGAGGGGGGACCTAAGCATTCTGAGCAGTGAGCTGGGATCGTGCAGCTTATGGTGGTCAGAGATAACTCCCAGACCCATATGGCATGGGGCGAAATCTCAGGAGGCGCTGGAAGTTACAGCAGGCGCGTAAACGCAGCCATGCGCAAATTTACGGAGATGCGGGGGTTGGGTTTCATCAGGCACGGCTTGCTGCATGCGAAATCTATTGGTGGCTGGGAATCTGACGGGGTGCACTGGTCCAAGGTAGGCATGGCGATATTCCTACAAGACGTAGAGGAAGCTCATGAAGCAGCGGGGTGCAAATAGAGTAGAACTAGGGAGCTAGGTGGTGGGGGCTCTGGGCGCAGCGGATGCCACTCCCGGGGCTGTGGAGGATTTACAGGGCGATCCCCATACAAGACAGGCGCAGGAACAAGACCTGAAGCCTCCAGTGCAAAGCGCACCGTGCAGAGTCATACATACTCCAAGGGGTCCTACTTGGGGTACGACGGCGCCCCGTTAGTCCTTAGGGTGGTTGTAAGCCTGAGCAACCGGGGGCTTGCCATATAATGCTCCACCCGGCTGGGGAAGGTGTGAGTTAACTCTCCCTTGTCCAGAGGGCGGAGCGGGTGGACGATAGGTCTACCAGTGGGAGGAGTTATCCTCCCAGGTACTACACCGGGCTATGGCCGCTGGTGTTTTCTTTGGCTCATCTTCAGGTACCCTGCAACAAGGGGTTGCGGGGCGGAGGGGGTCGCCTGTAAGTTAACCCACCTTTTATTTGTACAACAAATAAACCTGCAGCTTCTTCATTCCAATAACTTGTCTGTGTGTTTTTTTGGTTTTGGGGGGCTGTGGGCAGCGGCGTACCGATGGAGATACTATGCAGGATGCCCGTGGTCGCTGCAGGGGACCCCATAGGAGGGTAGACCCCGTAGTATGTCCGTGGGCAGCCGAGCAGCCCATCCTCGGGGGGGGGGGGGGGCGGCCCAAGCTAAGGGGTGCGGGATAAAGGGTGGGGCCAAGGGAGGATTTACATGGGTGGCCTCTCCTACCACGCGCCCTCTTTGCTGCTGCCCCCCTCACTAGTTAGGTCGCATCTCTGGCTGCTCCTCGCCAGCAGTAGGGCCGTAGGCTGCCCCTCCCCCCTTTCCCGCCCGGACGCTAGACCCGCGCTTTCATCTCCCCCCCTACCGCTCACCCGCTGAAAAGGGGGGAAGTGGGGAGGGGGACAGTAGTGATGTATTAATGTTTGTCTCTTGTTGCAGGAGGAGTTACAGGGCGATCCCCATACAAGACAGGCGCAGGAACAGGACCTGAAGCCTCCAGTGCAAAGCGCACCGTGCAGAGTCATACATACTTCAAGGGGTCCTTCTTGGGGACTTGGGGTACGACGGCGCCCCATTAGTCCTTAGGGCGGTTGTAAGCCTGAGCAACCGGGGGCTTGCCATATAGCGCTCCACCCGGCTGGGGAAGGTGTGAGTTAACTCTCCCTCGTCCAGAGGGCGGAGCGGGTGGACGATAGGTCTACCGGTGGGAGGAGTTATCCTCCCAGGTACTACACCGGGCTATGGCCGCTGGTGTTTTCTTTGGCTCATCTTCAGGTACCCTGCAACAAGGGGTTGCGGGGTGGAGGGGGTCGCCTGTAAGTTAACCCACCTTTTATTTGTACAACAAATAAACCTGCAGCTTCTTCATTCCAATAACTTGTCTGTGTGTTATCTTGGTTTTGGGGGGCTGTGGGCAGCGGCGTACCGATGGAGATACTATGTAAATTTGCACAACGGGTCAATCTGCACATGAGAAGGGATCTCAGAGGCCAGTATTGGCTTTAATTAATTTAATCACTTGACACTTCCTGATGACACAGATTTATTACTTTTGAGTGGTTTGGGAAAGGAGTTACCCGCTCAGCTGTGAAGTGTGTGTTTTTTAAAGGGGCTTAACACACAGGGGCGTAGCTTGGTCTGTGGCCTCGGAATTTCCAACAATCACACTGGAGCATCTTGTTAAAACACATTATACAAGAAGCAGGACATGAGGGGGGCTTAAGGGGCAGTGGAAAGAGAGACAAGTACGGATTATTAGGGGTACTTAAAACGTAATATTTTTCAAACTAATCAACATTTTTAAGGCTGTCAAAACATAGACGAGACAGCGTGTGAGATTTTGGTTTTTGTCAAATCCCAGGTGAAATCGGACAGCCACTTCACATTACCTGACTGAAAGCAATTGTACCCAACTATTCACAACAGAATACATTTTTTAGTGGGGGTAACATCCCAAACACCCCCTGGAGCTACACCCTGATAACACAGCACCATGTGCAGCAGGGGCCTGTCTTACGCCCCTAACTATTCTCCACCGGTTCAACCAGGATTCAGTTCTGTTGCTAACTGTTTACAAACCGAGACCTCTAATAAAGATTTCATAAAGTACTTTAGTGCATTTCCACTGATTAACTTAACTTGCATTTATTTTACATTTAAGCTGTGTTTTATTTTATATGCCCATGCCTGAAGGTGAAAGACTGAGCAAAAGTTACACAATATTTTGTTGCTGATGTTGCTGGCAGCCACTCGAAGAGCTTGCTCCAGTTTGAATCTGACTCCCGCAGGAGTGAATTGGCCCAAGAGAAATAAAGCTACCTGGGTAACACACCATTTTTAAATTGGCCCTCTCAAGCCTTTCGCAGACCTGATCGTCCTGATATCTATATTGTTTTGAACCTTAATTTCTCAAAAACTACGGGACAGATTTACACCAAATCACAAAAAGCACATTCTGCGTACCAAGATGTAGCCTCATTCCGAATCTGGGGTAATTCCATTCAGCAGCTTTTGCTGTAGCCATGGCTAAAAAAATCTATGGAAAAGGCATGAGGATTTTCCATATTGGGACCCCCTTTTTTCTTGCCCCCGCTTGACGGACCACCCCAAACTCATCAAGTAGCACCCTTTTGGAAAGTTTGATGGAGATTCGTCAAACAGTGTCAAAGTTATTATAAACACAAAAAACGAATTTCCTATGGAACAGCAGACCTAACTATAACTACCCAGTGGCAATATATATATGTATATAAGTTTATTCGAAAATTAAAACTACGCAAGTTCTTTCTAATCAAAAACCATGGTCGAAATGTATCCAAAAACGTCCCACCAACGCCACAGGCAAACACAAGTTTGGCAGCAGGAACAATGCCAGCTTTAGCAACACTTCTTGCCTTAAGAGACAATCAGGATAACACCATGTGTTCCCAAACTGTGGCGCAGGAAGAAGGAATCAACATCTCACTACCAGGAAAAAGTCCATTCAAAGCACCATCGACATTTGTCCCAATCATGCCACGAGACGCTCTCGATATTTTTCACGAGAGGGTAAATGATGAATTGAAATGTTTATACAGAAACTCTTGTAGATCAAAAACCAGAGCCAGTGGAAAGACAAGAGAATATTTCCAATTAATGAAAAAGTTGAAGGACAATAAAAATGTCGTCATCAATAATGCAGATAAAAGGGGGAATATTGTTCTTTGGGACAAGGAAACGTACCGTGCAGAGGCATTTAGACAATTGGTAGATGAAACTTGTTATGAGCGTAGTGATGGAACTTCGGTGCGTAAAATAAGCACAGACTACAAAAACGCTCTATCACAATGGCAACGAGAGGGGCTGATTACAAAAGATGAATTTAAATTTCTACACAAAGAACATCCTGTGTTGCCCCTATTTTACCTCATCCCAAAAGTCCACAAAGGCTTAGATCCTCTGCACGGCAGACCTATTATTTCTGCTATCAACAGTTGTTTCGAGAACACATCGAAGTACGTCGACCATTATCTGCAAGAATTTGTTACGGCTTTGCCAACATATCTACGGGATTCAAGAGACTTCTTATTCAAACTCAGTACTGTCAAATGGTCACCAGACATGATTTTTATGACTCTTGACATTTCTGCACTTTATACGTGTATTAGACATGAAGATGGTATCCGCGCAGTACAGTATTATCTAGACCAAAGAAATATTGGTATGTATCAGCACAACAACATGTTGGTTGAAATGATTAGAAGATGTTTGAATAATAATGTGTTTTTGTTTGACACTAAGATCTATAGACAGAAACGGGGTGTGGCGATGGGGGATGCTTCTCCCCCAGCTATGCATGTTTACATGTAGGCTGGTGGGAGGAGCATGTCCTCAGATGGCAACACAAGGCCCTATATGATGCCCATGTAGCCCACATGTGGCGGTACATTGATGACGTGTTCATTATATGGAAAGGCAATAGGGAGCAGGCGTTGGAATTTGTCCAACGTATAAATGACAATGAGCTCAACTTAGCCTTTACCAGCGACATCAGCGTGCATACAATTAATTTTTTTGACATCAAGGTCACATTACAAGAAGGGGTCATTACTACTAGTCTATATCGGAAACCAACAGCTGGTAACACGCTTCTGCACGCGACCAGTTTCCATCCTCGCCATACTATTGATAGTTTACCATATGGTGAATTCTTGAGAATAAGGCGAGCGTGCAGTACAGAACTGGCATGGATAGAGTCACAAGATATTGCGAAAAAGAGACTGTTAGCTAGAGGCTATGGGAAGCATATCTTGGAGGCAGCATTGCAAAAAGCTAACTCCTTAGATTGAAACAGTCTGCTTCAACCACACTCCCGAACTACCAGAGAAGGGGAAATCTCATTGTGTAGTACAGCCACTACATCAGATGAACCCATGGGGGAAGCCTCTTGTAGATTTATCACCACATACAGCAAACAGTCACAAGCAATTAGGAAGATCATTAACTCCCAGTGGCCTATTGCATTGACTGATGGCGTTATGAAAGAAGTCTTGCCCGTTAAACCGGACTTCACTTATCGCAAAGCTCATTCCATGAGATCTGATCTAGTCAAAAATAGTCCAGAGATAGTCAATAAAGAGTATTGGGTATCTTCCAAATATGGTTTTCACAAGTGTAGCAGTTGCAGGGCCTGCAAATTTGGTGCTAACACTAAAACATATCATAGTGCCTTCAATGAAAATGAAATTAAAATCAAAGGCAATTTTAACTGCAGAACGGAGTATGCGGTATATGTTTTAACCTGTAAATGCGGACTCCGTTATGTAGGGAGCACCAAATTGCCGGTACAGGCTCGCATTCTCCAACACCTCAGGGCCACTGTCAACTCAGACCCATCTTATCCCGTCGCAAGACATGTCAAGGCAGAGCATGGAGGCAATCTCAATGTCTTGACTTATTTTGTAATTGACAGTGTGCCAGCAAGCAAAAGGGGTGGCGACAGAGATAAGGCCCTCAGGCAGTTGGAGACCAAGTACATTTTAGAACTAGACACCAAAAGTCTGAAAGGTCTCAACACTTGTGAAGATCTGCATCATTATTTATGACAAAGCGTATCAGATTATGGTTCAAGTAGCTTTACATGTTCTCTGTCGACGATTTATATTTATAGATGAAATTTTTCCATGATTTGTTTTATATTGAGGTCTTTTAAGGATGGTGTTCTGCGAATGGGGATCTCATCATGAATTTATTGTAAATTTATGGTTTTATCTAATTTTACTGATGCCAGTTGTTTGTATTTAGACATGACCCACTATTTATCTATTTATATATATTTAAAACATTTTTGCACATTAGGATATCATCTTGCATAAGTCACTTTACCCCTGTACTCTGGTATATGAATTCTGTATGAACATTGAAACACAATCTGATCGTAATCTACTTGCCCTTTCCCTTATACGATTCCCCGGCTGGGGAACTTATAGTTTAACATTGGTTTTGCACAAATAGAAAACATTTTCACTACACATTGCACTTTATAGGCACAACAGCACTTTTCCTGTTTTTAACCAGTGACCACTATTGTGCGTTCATTTTAGACATATTGACGATGACAAATGTTATACAATATAGGCATGTTTATACTGACTATTGTATTTGTTGCGATACACAATTGCATTATGCATATATTGGGTCTAGATGTTCTCTGCTTTGTACAGTATTATATTTTTAAATCCTAGAATTTTTTAGCAAATTTAGCATATTGAGGTCTCTGGTGCAACAATATGTATTGGTACTGTTATAAGCTGTGTTCGTATAACTTATTATTTTTCTTTTTATATATACAATGGTCAGGTTATTCGAGTTTGTAAATATTGCCATGACGAGAAATATGCTGTATTTGTACAGATAAAATGTATAATTGTAAATTCGTCAATTGTGGGAGACAACTAAATCTAAAAGAAGTCTGTCAGCTATTTCTATGAGGCACTCAAAAAAATGGTCACATGGCACAGGATGTAGTGTTTTGATTGGTGGTTTGCCGTTTTTTAAAACAGTTTGGTGTGTGATGGCAAACACTTTGTATTCCGGTGAACAAGGCGACAGGGTCGCCGAAACGCGTCCGGTTTGCGGCACTCCTGCTGCACACGAAAAAATGAAATAAACAAGACACTGCTGCACATGCTACCTGATTTCGTGTCCGTTCTTCTCTAATAGGGTGCTGCGGTTCGTGGCACTCTTTGGAGTGTTGTTGCATATATATATATATATATATAAATATATATACATATATATATATATATATATATATATATATATATATATATATATATATATATATATATATATAAAGAAAGAGAGTTGGCCTCATGAAGATGCCACACACATCGGGGTTAAAACACAAATCACGGCAGGCAGCAGTGTAGTCAGCAGGCTGCAGGCGTTTTGTTGGCCATACGCGTTTCGAGCTGCCTTCAGCTCTTGATCACTGGCGGCAATGAAGCAAAAAGCGGGCTTGTAAGAACAACAGATTTATTGAGATTAGAGTCCCGCCCACCATGGGCGTCACACACAGTAGCATGCTGGTCCTGATAGTCCATATACTGCCACCTAAGACTCACAGTTCTTTGACCCAGTGGTGTCCGCTCCTGCTTCAATGAAAATGAACTCCCTGTCGGGCGAAAAGCAATGTCAGCGCTGCTTTCCTCTGCTCATATATTCCTGCGGCTGAGGCCCCCTCTGTCCACAAGCGCTTGTGTGAACAAGCACTCCGGGTTCGCTTAATAAGCGTCGGGCATCTTCGCGGCTGGGCTAGCCGCATGTATATGCAAAGAAAGAGAGTTGCCCTCATGAAGATGCCACACACATCGGGGTTAAAACACAAATCACGGCAGGCAGCAGTGTAGTCAGCAGGCTGCAGGCGTTTCGTTGGCCATACGCGTTTCGAGCTGCCTTCAGCTCTTGATCACTGGCGGCAATGAAGCAAAAAGCGGGCTTGTAAGAACAACAGATTTATTGAGATTAGAGTCCCGCCCACCATGGGCGTCACACACAGTAGCATGCTGGTCCTGATAGTCCATATACTGCCACCTAAGACTCACAGTTCTTTGACCCAGTGGTGTCCGCTCCTGCTTCAATGAAAATGAACTCCCTGTCGGGCGAAAAGCAATGTCAGCGCTGCTTTCCTCTGCTCATGTATTCCTGCGGCTGAGGCCCCCTCTGTCCACAAGCGCTCGTGTGAACAAGCACTCCGGGTCCGCTTAATAAGCGCGGGGCATCTTCGCGGCTGGGCTAGCCGCATGTATATGCAAAGAAAGAGAGTTGCCCTCATGAAGATGCCACACACATCGGGGTTAAAACACAAATCACGGCAGGCAGCAGTATTGTCAGCAGGCTGCAGGCGTTTCGTTGGCCATACGCGTTTCGAGCTGCCTTCAGCTCTTGCTCACTGGCGGCAATGAAGCAAAAAGCGGGCTTGTAAGAACAACAGATTTATTGAGATTAGAGTCCCGCCCACCATGGGCGTCACACACAGTAGCATGCTGGTCCTGATAGTCCATATACTGCCACCTAAGACTCACAGATCTTTGACCCAGTGGTGTCCGCTCCTGCTTCAATGAAAATGAACTCCCTGTCGGGCGAAAAGCAATGTCAGCGCTGCTTTCCTCTGCTCATATATTCCTGCGGCTGAGGCCCCCTCTGTCCACAAGCGCTCGTGTGAACAAGCACTCCGGGTAAGGATAAAGTGACTAATGCATACTTATTACCTGATATCAAAAAGTGTCTTTGAAAGGATGTATATAGAAAATATAACTACATTACAGGTCATATCGTTATAAAAATCGGGCGCTTATACGTAAAATCAGAATAAAAACATAAATTCAAATTAAATTCATGTTAAAATCCGTATTCACCAAACACCAACAACTAACGATCTTAATATCAATGACCAATTCTTAACGTATTGTACAAGATTTCATATATATACATTAATCAAATCATCGCAAAGCATATATAGTCTGATAAACAAATGTCTGAGGTATTATAATCAGAGATAGTGATACAGGTCTTCACAGATGTTAAGACCTTTTGGACTCTTGGTGTCTAACTCGAAAATGTATTTTGTCTCCAACCGCCTGAGGGACTTATCTCTGTCACCGCCTCTTCTATTAGCTGGCACACTGTCAATTACAAAATAGGACAAGACATTAAGATTGCCCCCATGTTCTGTCCTGACATGTCTTGCCACTGGATATGATTGGTCTGAATTGACAGTGGCTCTCAGGTGTTGGAGAATGCGAGCCTGAACTGGCAATTTGGTGCTCCCTACATAGCGCAATCCGCATATGCAAGATAAAACATAAACTGCAAACTCCGTTTTGCAGTTAAAATTGCCCTTAATTTTGATCTCATTATCATTGAAGGCACACCGATATGTTTTAGTATTGGCACCAAATTTACAAGCTCTACAGCTACTGCATTTAAAAAAGCCATATCTAGAAGATACCCAGTAGTCTTTATTGATTACCTCCGGACTATTGATGACTAAATCAGACCTCATAGAGTAAGCTTTGCGGTAAGTGATATCTGGTTTGACGGGCAAGACTTCTTTTAACACACCGTCAGTCAAAGCTATGGGCCACTGGGTATTCAAGATTTTTCTAATTGCTTGTGACTGTTTGCTATATGTAGTGATGAATCTACATGAGGCTTCCACTACAGGACTTTCCACTGAAGTGGATGTACCGGAAATTATAGCTCCCTCTTCGCTAACAACTGGAGGATTAGACTGTAGCAGACTATTTCTGTCGATAGAATTTACTTTCAACAATGCTACATCCAAGTTGTGCTTTCTATAGCCTCTGGCTAACAGTCTCTTTCTTGCAATTTCTTGTGACTCTGTCCAAGCTCGATCTGTACTGCACGCGCGTCTTATTCTTAAAAATTCACCATACGGTAAACTGTCAATGGTGTGACGCGGGTGAAAGCTAGTCGCGTGCAGGAGCGTATTACCATCTGTTGGTTTTTGATATAGACTAGTGGTAATGACCCCTTCTAGTAATGTAACTTTGATGTCCAGAAAGTTTACCGTGTGTGCACTTATATCACTAGTGAAGGCTAGATTGAGCTCATTGTCGTTAATAATCCTGACAAAATCCAAAGCCTGGTCTCTATTTTCTTTCCACACGATAAAAACATCATCGATATAACGCCACATGTGGGCTACATGGGCATCAAACAGGGCCTTGTGTTGGCCTCTGAGGACATGCTCCTCCCACCAGCCTACATGTAAGCATGCATAGCTGGGGGAGAAGCATGCCCCCATTGCCACTCCACGTTTTTGTCTATAGATCTTGGTGTCAAATAAAAACACATTATTGTTTAGACATCGTCTAATCATTTCAACCAACATTTTGTTGTGCTGGTACATGCCAATATTTCTTTGGTCTAGATAGTATTGTACTGCATGTATACCATCCTCATGTTCTATACACGTATAGAGTGCAGTAATGTCTAGAGTCATAAACAACATATCTTGTGTCCATTCAATGGCATTAAGTTTTAATAAAAAGTCTCTTGAATCCTGTAAGTAGGTGGGCAAACTAGTAACAAATTCCTGCAGGTAATGGTCGACATATTTGGACGTATTTTCAAAACAACTGTTGATGGCAGAGATGATGGGTCTGCCTTGTAGAGGGTCTAGGCCTTTGTGGACTTTTGGAATGAGGTAGAATAGGGGCAATACAGGATGTTGTTTGAGTAAAAATTTAAATTCGTCTTTTGTGATTAACCCCTTTCGTTGCCATTGTGATAACACAATTTTGTAATCACTACTGATTCTACGCACTGAGATTCCATCGCTACGCTCATAGCAGATGTTATCTTCCAATTGTCTAAAAGCCTCTGCACGGTACTTTGTTTTGTCCCATAGAACAATATTGCCCCCTTTATCCGCATTATTGATGACAACATTTTTCTTGTCTTTCAGTTTTTTCATTAGTTGAAAATATTCCCTTGCCATTCCACTAGCTTTGGTTTTAGATCTGCAAGAATTTCTGTACAGGTGTTTCAATTCGTCGTTGACCCTCTCATGAAAAATATCGAGAGCTTCTCGTGGCATGATGGGGACAAATGTCGATGGTGCTTTGAAAGGACTTTTCCCTGGTAGTGAAATGTTGATGCCTTCTTCCTGCGCCACATTTTAGGAGCACATAATGCTGTCCTGGTCGTCTCTTAGTGCTAGAAGTGTTGCCAAGGACGGCATTGTTCCTGCTGTCAAACTTGTGCTAGCTTGTGGCACTGGTTGTACATTGCTGGTGGTAGTACTACCGTGATTTTTAATGAGAAAGAACTTTCGTAATTTAAGTTTTCTAATAAACTTATATATATCAACACGTGTCTGGACATAGTCAAAATTGCTCTCCGGACAGAAACTAAGACCTAAAGATAGAAGCTGGGTCTCTGCGGTGTTTAATTCAATGTCTGTTAAGTTGATGATAGTCAGGGGGTTGGTTGGCTCATTTAATTGCGCCAGTTCTTCTTTTTTTGGCGCCCCCTGCCTCCGCCGTTTTGCGCATTTGCGCCTTTGTTTCCGCCGTCTGTTTTTGGTTTGCCTGGTAATTGACTGGCTCTCGGTCGAAGGGTCTGTAGGCGTTGTTCCCTTATAAAATCCAGTTCCTCTGCATAGCTGACTGGCCCCAGCAGGGTAAAGGAGGAGGTTGACCCCCCCGAACTGCCATCTGAGTCACAGTCCGGGCCATGGCCCATTGTGCCTATGTCCAAATTGGTAGTTGGACCTCCCTCAGCACCTGTGGATGTAGATGTAGATGCAATTACCTGAGCTCCTGCTGTCTGTCCCATTGATCGGGCAAGGGCTTTTTGTTTTTTGACATTATCATATTTGCGAGAGAAGGTGAACACTTGACCTCTCTCATAGTCATTTTTGTCTCTGGCAAACTTCCAGATCTTTCGTGTTTTTATTGTCTCTTCCTGCTTGTTTTTGCGGTCGTACATTTCTTTCATTAATTTATCCACCATGTCCTTATTGTCATTGGTGGTAAGTTTATCCAAATCCTCTGTTAGTTTTTGTATCTCCTGTAAGTCTACCTCACGATCCACTTTGGCAAACTTAATTAGTAGGCAGACATTATGCATTGATGCATCTAGATTGTTTTCTGCCCATTTTTTCAACAGTTCGGGGTTTGGATTGTCAAAATTAGGTGCCAGCAATATACGTAAGCCTCTTGGCACTCGCCCTGCTTCGCGATATTTGTCAAGCGATTTTATTTCCCACCATTTCATCATTTCACTCCTATGATGTTTTTCCAATCGTTTAATTACATTTCTTATGTCCCCTTGTATGATTGTTGTTGACTCACCCCGAGTCGGGCGTTCGTCCACTGACGGCAGATTTAGAAATAAGTCCTCTGCAGTTCTTTCCCTGGTAGCAAATATTTCCTCCATGTCGAGGCACTCCCGCTTATTATGTGCACAGTAAATCAAACTTCTGAACCCTTTGCTGTATATATATATATATCAGTCACCAGTAGGTAGTTATAGTTAGGACCTAGTTTCCATAGGAATTTTTTTTTTACTTGCTTATATCTTTTGGTGCCTGTTAGACGAATCTTCCCAAATTTTCCCCCAAAAATTGTCAAGTTGGGTCTTGTGCATGGAAAGTTTTATGGCGCTCTGTCAAGCCAGGGCCGCGAAAAAGGGGGTTAAAAAAAGTGCGTTTCCATTAATAATTTCACATGCTTTACTTAATATTGCATTCCCTATGAGTGTTTGCTTTTTCCAGGCAGCATACTACTTCTTGCATAATTTGAATTGAGTCACATCCAGGTGTTTACAGCGGGGCACAATTGGGTAGTTGCTAAAAGCAGTGCAAGTTTCTTTCAGTGGGGGCGTATGGTGTTCAGTGGGGGAAAGGATGTGGCACAATGGCCAGAACTGCAGAATTTGCAACTGGGGAACCAGGTTCAGCCTTCATGACTAGTGCAACAGACCACACTCCTGAGGGAGTACATTCCCATGCTAGACCTTAGAAGGCCCCGCTTGACCTTAGAAGCTGGAGCGGCATGTGCAGGGGCGCGGGGTGAGGGAGAGTCGACAGACAAAGACGAGGTAAAATTAAATTTAAAAAAAAGAAAATCACTTACCCTGCACTCGCCTTATTGCTGACTCAGCGATGTGGCGAGCACAAGGTAATCGTCAATGCAGGATTTGCATGCACACCAAACTAAGTTCACAAACTTCACAGTCTCTCTGCTTCATGCACAAGCACTTTTAACATGTGGTGCCTGCTTTGGGGCCACTGGAATTATGCAGCAACGGAAGACAAAAATATTTTGCAGTGTTGACTAAATTATGCAGCAAACAAAAGGCTGAAGCGTAATGCAGTACATTTTTTCTGATACTTTACTATTTTTACATTTTTACACATTCTAACAGCATCTGTAAAGATTTTGCCTCATTAGTACCAGTGTAACATACAAATGCAGCAGTGACAAAGGTGACCAATCAACCTTTGCAAAGGACCTTCCACTTCACACCAACATAAGTCCCATTTTTTAGTAACTTTTGATCAGTTTGAGCTACAAACAGTTTTTCAGTTAAAATCATCAGATTATGCAGCATATGTTATGTGGCAAGTACAGCACAGCTATAATTATGTGGAAAACATTTGCAAACTAGGATATTTTGCCATTAATGCTTGAACTGCTCTTGTGGAAAAAAAGAGAAGTGCTGATGACAGAAACAGCAAGACTCGGAGACAAAGTCCACTTGAGATTCCACTTTTAAGTATATTGAGACATTCTATGATTGGAAACATATCCCACATTGTGAATGTATTTTAAAGTTAATAACTCATATAAACCATTAAATAAACATGTTTATCCATTGGTTGAATTAAATAACGTAGTAAGCTGTAACTGGTCAGTGAATTGGCAAACAAATACAAACAATTGGGATGTTTTGCTCTTTCTGGCCACACCTCTGACTCCACCCACTGACCCAATCCTCAGGTTAGTCCCACCCTCTGATTCTCCGCCCACAGTTCCCCTACTTTTTTTCCCACTCACCACTGGTCTCAAGCCCACCCCAGTCACCGGGGACTCTGGCATTCAGTGTGTGTTATTTAAGTGAGCCCAGCCTCTCCCACACCTGGACAACTGCCTAGATTCATGCATGCTGGATATCTTTTTAAGAAGTATCTTAGGATATTATTCAGCGCAGCCTAAGCCTAAGGCTTCAGACACAGTGCACCGGAGCTTCTAATCCTGACTTTTCCGTCAGAGCAAGCTGTCTGCTCATTGGCAGATCTCCTTATGTTCCTCTACTTTGGTTACCTTACAATTTGAACCAAAATGTGAGAGTACCTAGTTTTAGAGGGCAGGCACTAAAATGTTGATAGTGGTGCAGGCCTCCCACACTGCCGTTCCCCTCCTCTTCATACCTGCTGTGTGCCTGTAACTTATAAGTGAACTTCTACTTTTCATTAGCATAACTATTGACTGAGTTCTTTGTAACATGTAGGAATGGGGGGCATGTTTATTGATCCATGCTGCTTATCCCAAACAATACTGATATATTACTGGTAGGCACAGCAGAATCTTACCTCTAAAGTGTTTAATGGCTAAAACTCATTCCAGTCGACATGCCGCCGGTAGCCAGCCGTTGAAGTATACAACATCATTTTAACCAAGTTGCATCTACTGATCAAGGTTGCAACGCGGGACTCAGTGTTAGGCACTATATGAAGAGCTACTAAACTTTTTTATTGCCATGCTGTCTAAGGTGCAAGCTTTTAACTCCAAGGCATCCTGAAGCACAGCTCTCCACTCAGTGACACCCATTGTATCATCTAAGTAACCTGAGAGACAGCCCAAGTGTCTGCTTATTTAAATGTGTCTCTCTCTTTTGTTTCCACGATTCGCTGATTTGAGAAGAAAGAGATACATCTGTTCACCTTGTGTACACATCACCAGGGAGACGGTGACATTAACCTTGCTGGGGCTAAATAACCAGACAGGCAGCAAGACAAGCCAAGAGCTATAAAGTATGTTGATTGTGGCCAAGGCACGGTGTGATGCGAGGATTGTGTATATGTGTATACGTTTAGTGTGTGTGAGCAGTATGCAATGTTAATGCATACATGTGAATTGCCACTTATGTAGCCAAATGAAAATCTTGTGTTTGTATTTATCATTTGTGCATGCTATATGTGCACAAATATATAGCATTTATTGCCATGAGTGTGTTTATATTATGCGTACATCTCCACTAAACTGATTACGTTAGGAACTTTTACATTATATGTTCCCAGCCGAGCAAGATTTTAGTTTGAGTGGAAAACGCCTTTTGTTGAACGCACATTGCGCATCCTACTTCCCCCGCCCTACCATCCTCCCTTCTCAGTGATGGTGAGAAGTACAGGCTCTCTTTAGCCAAGCTTCTGGTTATTTAATTAAACTACGCTTTGCATCAGCGCAACACCACCTCAGCACCACCTCACCATCAGTGCAGCACCAGTCAGAACCACTCAGCTTTGTTCTATATTTATCTAGACTGGTGGGAGCGCAGGTGATAGGAAGATCACTTCTATCGTTGGATGGGAGTAAGAAATCTGCGGGATCTTCAAGAGTGGTGGGCTGTTGAAGAAGAGGATATTGTGTGGGGAAGCTGATTGCCTGAGGCTGGCCCAACGTGCTGCTGTTGCATCTGTTGCAGTATTTTTCTTTTCTTCCATGAGTGATTACTGCAAGCACATTTCATCTTTTATGTCCATCAAGAACCTAACGATTAATGGTATGGCGGTCTGCATCACTTACAGGACACCATAAATGTGAGGTCACTGGTTTAAGGAAGCACACAGCAAAGACGCAAGTCTATATAAGTATCAGAAGATGCCGGAAATCAAAGTTACGCCATTAGGAGCTGGCCAGGATGTGGGCCGTAGCTGTATCCTGGTGTCTATTGGCGGAAAAAACATCATGCTGGACTGTGGCATGCACATGGGCTACAACGATGATAGACGCTTTCCTGATTTCTCCTACATTAACCCGAACGGGAAGCTAACTGAATTCTTGGATTGTGTGATTATCAGCCATTTCCACCTGGACCATTGTGGGGCCCTGCCTTATATGAGTGAGATGGTGGGCTTCGACGGGCCCATCTATATGACACATCCCACCAAGGCCATCTGCCCCATCCTGCTGGAGGACTACCGTAAGATCACTGTGGACAAGAAGGGTGAGACAAACTTCTTCACCTCACAGATGATCAAGGATTGCATGAAGAAAGTGGTGGCAGTGAATCTCCATCAGACGGTTCAGGTCGATGAAGAGCTGGAGATAAAAGCTTACTATGCTGGTCACGTGCTGGGGGCAGCCATATTTCAAATTAAAGTTGGGTCTGATTCTGTTGTTTATACGGGTGATTATAATATGACACCGGATCGTCATTTAGGCGCTGCATGGATCGACAAATGTCGGCCCGATGTGCTGATCAGCGAGTCCACTTATGCCACAACCATCCGGGACTCCAAGCGCTGCCGTGAACGAGACTTCCTGAAAAAGGTTCATGAGACCGTGGAGCGAGGTAGAAAGGTTCTTATTCCAGTTTTCGCTCTGGGACGGGCTCAGGAACTCTGCATTCTTCTTGAAACTTTTTGGGAGAGGATGAACCTCAAGGCTCCAATCTACTTCTCAACAGGACTCACAGAGAAGGCAAACCACTACTACAAGCTGTTCATTACGTGGACCAATCAGAAAATCCGGAAGACCTTTGTACAGAGGAACATGTTTGAGTTCAAGCACATCAAGGCCTTCGATCGAGCATTTGCAGACAACCCTGGACCCATGGTTGTTTTTGCGACACCTGGAATGCTTCATGCTGGGCAATCTCTCCTGATCTTCAAAAAATGGGCAGGGAATGAAAAAAACATGGTCATTATGCCAGGCTACTGTGTGCAAGGAACAGTTGGACACAAGATCTTGAATGGCCATCGGAAACTGGAGATGGAAGGAAGGCAGACAGTAAGGTCCCTTATGTCCTATATTGTGCAAGAGATGGATTCCTGTTCCTATGCACATATCCATCCTGTTAACCGTCCTAGAGCCACAAGCTGAAATATCGTGAGGTTACTTGTTGTTTCACTGGCTATATTACTTGCATCAGTATTGCTTGTGCACATTCATCTTGTTGCCCCTCGCCCTGGATCTCACTCACAGTCTGTTAATGTAAAACTCGGATACCCACTCATCTTCCCGGGTTGGGAGTTTCCCCTCCCCTGATAGCCCTCCATTACTTTATAAATACCCTTGATTGCCCTTGAGAAGGCTTTAGTGAGTCATGTACTGTGTGTATGCAGAAGTACCTTTGTGCCATCCACTGGGCTTCTTTGAGTTTTTATATCTTCATTTCAATTGTTCTCAGAGTTCAATGAACTTAAAAGCTGTTGTACACACCTTTAATCTGATGAGACTTGCAATATAACATAGAATGCCTGTAATGTAGAGCACCGTATTTCTAATGCGTTTGTATTTAGCGCAATGTCGAGCGCTCTACTTTTGTACCTTTGATCATTGGCACAATTAATAACACTGAGCATAATAACACTGAGCATGATAGGGTTCTGATCGGAAGCGTCCTTGTGCTTTCTATCACTCATAAAAACCGATACTAAACGAACTACAAAGATGGAGGAGATGACCTCATTTAGTAATTCTGGGCCCGAGGTGATTACCCATAGCAACTGCATTGTAACGAACTACAAATGTGTGTGCAGAAGTACCTTTGTGTCATCCACTGGGCTTCTTTGAGTTTTCCTGTCTTCATTTCAATTGTTCTCAGAGTTCAATGAACTTAAAAGCTGTTGTACACACCTTTAATCTGATGAGTGATTATGTACTGTCATGTCTTGTACCGTTCAAACTCCTTTGAGTATTTATGGTGAATCTTCTTCCCCTATTTCATAATCAGCGAGACTGATCACTGGATCAAGAAAACATTCGCATATTTCCCCTGACTTAAGATCCCTGAACTTGCTGCCTTTTGAAGCCAGACTACAGTTGAAAATTGCCTGCATGACACACATGGCTGTACACCACAGGTCACCCAACTACCTCACCCAAAAGCTGACTGTATCAGGAGGCTCGAGAACCAATAGAAGCTCACAAAATCTCCTCCTGAAACCTCGAAGATTCCAGAAGGAAAAAACATACAAACGCTCCTTCTCAGGAATGGCACCCAGGATTTGGAATGCACTCCCTCCCGAAACGAGGCTGATCTCCTCCACTGCATTTTTTAAGAAAGAAGTAAAAGCCATCCTAATGGCTAAATTCACCTGAACTCTATTTTTGGTCCGATCTAAGACTTTACACCGACTCTGTACTAGCTGTTTATTTGATTATCTACATGTATTATGCTTTTATCTGACTGCGATCTTATTTTGTTACTCACGTATTACCTTTTACCATTATTGTAACAAAAAGTCTGCTTAATCACCCTCTTGTTTCCCTTACCCCTTCTTTCTGTAAAGCGTTCTGATATCTGCAAAGATCTTGTTCGCGCTATATAAAACTTTGAAAATAAAAATAAATAAAATCTTACCCCTTTAGCAACATTGGCAGAGTTAATGGGCGCAAAAGTAATCTAATACGTTGACGATACTCAGCATCTCTTCTCTTGTGGTATGGGAGAGGAGCTAGAAGGGGAGCTCATCTCAGAGGTCTCGCTAAGGTGTTTCAGTGGTTAGCCTGGTACCAACTGAAATGCAACCTGGATAAGACGGAGATCGTGATCTTTGGAGCCGGCCCTCTCAGCTTTTTCAGATCTTGCTGGCCTAAGGATGCGCCACAGCCAGGCCCTCCTCAGACTTCTGTAAGGAATCTAGGTATCACATTTTTACCCCTCTTTCCAACCTCAGATACAAGTGTTGATTTGTTCCTGTTTCGGCACTCTTTGCATGCTGAAAAGATTCCTACCTCTCCTGTCTGAGTCAGTCAGGAAAAAGGCCATCCAGGCTCTGATCTCCATGAGACTGGATTATGGGAACACCCTTTACCTTCGAGTCCCTGAGTACCTCCTGAGTAGACTTCAGGTGGTGCAGAACTCAGCAGCCAGACTTTTACTCAAACTCCCCCCTAGGTCCCACATGTCCGCCAATCTGAAGGCCCTTTACTGGCTTCCAGTCTAAAAGGAGGGTGCAATTTAAGGCTATGGTACTAGTGCATAAGGCCTTGCATAAACCTGGAGCAGGGTACCTCAGAGACAGGATTCATGAATACATTCCAGCTCACACTTTGCGTTTATCCTGACTTAGAATGGGCGGCAGATCCTTGTAAAACAAAAGTGTGTTTCCCATGATAATTCCCACAGGGATTTTGACCACGACTACAGCCCAAACTGCTTGAATGAATTACACCAAATTTGGCAGAAAGCTAGCCCGTGGTCAAGAAAGAGTGCTTTTTGTTATATGGTGTAAATCTGTGCAGTAGATTTGGAGATAGTAAAGAAAACCCAAATTTGTATATATTTAGAGGCGCGGATCCCCCTAGGAATCTGATTGGCTTGCAACACTTCAATCAGGAAGTGGTGGCAGCCATTGTGTGTCCACCACCTCCCCGGGGTTCAAAATGAGAACAACTGCAAAATATAAGTGTATTGTGTAGATGGCAGGCATTTCTACATCCAGCCTTGCAGAGGAGTCTTATTCTGTTGGGAAGTGGTGGTGCCTAGGGACAGCGATAGGTGAGACAGCGGCACTACGGGCATCTTTCTGTATGACAAGCAGTACCTGACCACCATCTCACAAGATGACAAAGAGGCTGGGCAGTGGAACAAATTCTGAGATGGAAGTGCCCCTCAATGTGACAGGTACTGCCTGGTGGGCAGGCTATCATAGCCCAGGCAGTACAATGTGAGATACCCTTGTGTCTGGAGCAGGGGAGGGTATGTGTGTGTACTCGGACACCATCTCATTGCATTTCATGCCGATGTTCCCTCCAACTTTCAGACTAAGACATGGTGCAGCATCTTATTTACAGGTGCATCGGCGCAGCGCAGAGCATAGAGTGAAACATGGGGCACGTGAGCTTTTGTGAAACATTGCAACGTGCGTTGTTTGTATTTTACATCTAAAGCTGCCACTGTAGTCTCAGATTCACAGACGATTGGATCTCTAGTTCTGCCTTTATAGCTCCTGGGCTAGCTTCTGGTACAGTAGGTGCCTCCTACAGATGGATAACAAAGGCTAAACAGCGAGGCTGTCCTGAGCTGTCTCAGAGAGGATCATGGGAATTTGTGTGGCTGTGGATGCGTAAGAATACATATGGGCATGTGAAGTGAACTATTGGGTTGGTGCTGTATGGGTGTGAAACTTTTTGGGTCTTTTACTGCAGCTGTGTACCTCTTCAGTCTCTCTCCATAATGTGAGAGTCTATCTTAGGTGAACGGCCCCTGCTGTGAGATATCTGTTAAAATGGAAGACAGTCCAATGTGAGAGACACCCTATTGTATGACATCAGTAGTAGAAACCTACTAATACAGCTTCGGAAAGTTAAGTCTCCTAATTTGACATACAGTTCATTATGGTTGATCCCCTAATACGCGAGACTCACCAAAGTGTGGGATCCCCTAATGTGGGTGCCCTTTAGTTTGGATGACCACCAGTGCATGAGCTTTCTGAATGTAAGATCTCATAATGTGATGGGTCATTTAGAGCAAAAATCCCATAATGTAGAGGATCTGCTAATGTGAGAGTTCCCTTATTGTCCAACATTTACTAGTGTGAGAGATCCCCCTATAGAAAATATCCTTTAATTTGAGAGATCACTTATTGTAAAAGATACCCTCAATGTGTGCTATCTAATATGAAAAATCTGCCATTTTGAGGGATCTCCTTGGTGAAACTAGATATACGTGAGAGATCCTGAATGTGACAGACACCTGTAAAGTTCTATGCACTTGAGAGGGCTACCACTGCGAGAGATCTACTATGTAAAAGTTGCTATAATGCCAGGGATCCTTCAAAATCAGTGGTCACTTAAAAGTGAGGTTTCCATCTGTAATGTGATAGGTCCTCCTAATATGAATGACTCCATGGACTGAAAGTGTCCCTAATTTGAGAGTTCCCCTCCCTCAGATTAAATTCTGCTCCAATCAGTCTCAGAATAAGGAGTGTCAGGCTCCTGTGCAGCGACAGGTAGACGGCGAGGCTGAGGAGACCGCAAACCTCTGGTTCACAATGAAGGAGAGGTTATTCCACACATGGGTCTCTGGTGTCACATGTTCCTAGAAGACAATCATTGCAGCTAATACAAAAAAAGTGAAAACTGGCTTCAGAGTTTGCCTGCATGCCAAAATCATGATGTTCACAGCAAAGTGGGAAATGAAATGAGTTATTTACCTAGATCTTATTCGAGTTCTGTTTCAAACATTGTACTTCAAGCAGACACTTCCATTTACTCACTCTTCTTCAGGTGTTACCATTGTGCGCCATGAGCATTTATTTTGCTACTTCATAGAAAGTATTGTATGAATTGGTTTTGCAACAGAAGCTGTCCTCGAAGTCCTGCTTGGGGCACGTACTGTAATCAGAGCAGCGGTGGGAGGACTACAGAGAGAAACAGGCAGTCATCCTGCCTTTCTCTTTAATATTTTATGAGCAGCACATCCAGATTTTACAATATTATAGCTATCAGATGGGGCCCGTTAGGCAGCAGTGCCATTTGCTACCATCTACCAGAATGTTCAACAGACAGCAAAAAACATTCAAATTTCCAGTCCTACCCCAGGAAGTGTGCCTAGGTCATTGCCACCACATTGCACAATTAAGAGGTCTGGATGCTGGTAATCCACAATGCTTTCAACCAATGGAAGCAAATGATGACACTTTAACAGTCTCTGGCCAATTAAAGTAATCTCCAAATTAGGCAAACCCAAATCCTTGTCAATGCCACTCTTTCTAGAACACTCTCTACCCCAAAACACAAACCCATGGCTCACAATCCATACTCTAACCATATTGAAGGCAAGGAGCAGTAGCACACAGGAGAAGGATGGAGCTGAACAAGACAGTTTTCAAAATGACAGGCAGTTAAAATGTTGGACAGGACTGAGTTTAAAAAAATTGGCATATTTGATTGGATGGTGTAAATATTTTGGTAGCTAAAATTAGGCAGTGATTAAAAAGGTGAAGTAAATAGATTTATGATTGGCTGGGTCCGAGTCATCTGAAAGCCTGCAGCGTTATCAGAGCAGCAAATGAAATCCAGGTGTAATGAAGATATAGATGGTATTTATGATACTTACAACAAACAAGAGTCATGCCCCAATATTCCTAAACTGTTACCCTTGTCAAGGACCTCTGTACCACTCTTGAGTCAACACCACTATAGTTAAGTATAGTAACTGGCATTAGATCCAAAAATGAACTGTGAACATTTACTACCGCACAAACCTTTTCAATCTCACTAAACTGTACAAGGGCCTCTTATTAAAATTATAATAAAAGGTTGTGTTAATATACATGCATGTACCAGTAAACATCTCTTTTCTATAAAATAAGATAAGTTAAAGAATGCCTGCAGTGTAAGACAAATTACCATATTACCACACAGGTCACAAAATATCATGCAGCACTAAGTTCAGTTTGACATATCGATGTGTGCCAGTGTTGCCAATTCACTGCGCAGATAGACACTGCCATTGACAAATATTTTGCCAACAATGGTTGAAATGTAATGAAGGTAAAGCTTTGGTGACCACACAACATTACTAGTACACCCAAACAGACACTAACACACCCAGTGACAGATACATAACCACTAATCCACCCAATTACACACTCACTCAACACACCCATACAACAAATGACCCAGAACACACCAAAGTGTGCTAAAAACTACATGGCTGCTTTTTACAAGACGGCCATTACACAATCACATACTGCCTTCTAATCAGCATGTACCACTGTATACCACAGAACAATATATTACTAAGTATTTTAACACTTATACCTTTAACAATACTTACATTATTGCACCTACTATCAAAAATTAACATTTACACCTCATTAATTATATTCCTGGCATTGTAGATCTACATCCATTCACTCAATTTCACACCACTCCACTCAAAGCCACTCCACTCTACACTATTACACTCTACCCCACTCCAATCTACTTCACTATACTATACACCACTACACTGTACGCGAATCCACTGTACTCTATTCCACTTTATGCTAATCCACTCTACACTACTCCACTCTACGTCACAACATTCTAAACCACTCCACTAGCTGCTATTACACTCTACGCCACTTCATTATACAACACTACAACGTACCCCACTACACTGTACGCCCCTCCACTATACGCTACTCCACTCTACACTATTTCACTGTATGCAATTTCATTTTATGACACTACTCTGCGCTATTCCACTCTATGCCACTCCAGTGTACACCATTCCACTGTATGCTATTTCACTATATGCGCCTCTATTTTACCCCACTCCAGACAAAGCTACTACACTCCACTTTTGTGTCTATTATTCCATTGTATGCCACTCCATGGTATGCCACTACACTCTATGCCACTCTGCTCTATGCCACTCCACTGCACCCCACTCCCACTCTACTCCAATCCACCATATGGTCTTCCACTGTACACAACTACACCCTATGCCACTACACTTTATGCTATTCCACTATATGCCAATCCACTCTACCAAACTCCACTGTATGGTATTCTACTTTACACCACAGCACTTTACGCGACTCCACTTTACACTATTCCACTATACTACACTCCACTCTACACTATTCCACTCTATGCCCCTGCCTTTTACACCACTATAGTGTACTCCACTCTAAACTATTTCACTTTATGGCACTCCACTGCACACTCATACACTCTACACCACTCCAGTTTACGCCACTCCACACTATTCCAGTCTACTACACTACACTCTATGCCACTCCACTCTACCCCAATATATATCATCCAAATAAATAAATTGTAAATCATAGGTTCTTATATAGCGCCTTTCACAGTAAGGTCTCAAGGCGCTTGCTTTGGGAACCCGTCCTGGCTTTTCCCTGCGAGATGACCCCTACTGGGCATCCCCAAGGTGAAAGCCAGGCATCCCATCGCGGTGGGGCCGTTGTGGAGATTAAGCAAGCTATTGCTCAGAGTTGCAGAGTGTGAACCCATGATTCGAGTAGGCGCCGAGGCGAGAATTATCGAGTCTGTGGACATTTTTGAGCTCAAGACCCTGCCGCGTCGGGAATTGAACCCTGGTCCCGGGTCTGACCTCTGCGTCCGGGTCTGCCTCCTCTAACCGGTGAGCCACACTTCTCCACATCCACTCTTTGCCAATCCACTGTACGCTATTT
Source organism: Lissotriton helveticus (assembly GCF_964261635.1). NCBI lineage: Eukaryota > Metazoa > Chordata > Amphibia > Caudata > Salamandridae > Lissotriton > Lissotriton helveticus. The sequence continues at coordinate 257,203,266 of NC_136071.1, forward strand.
CACTGTATGGCACTCCACTGTATGTTCCTACACTGTTCCCCACTCCCATTTACAACACTCTACTCCACCCCAATTCACTCTACAGTACTGTGTTGTATGCCACTTCATTTTATTTCACTAGACTCTACGTTATTTCACTGTATGTCACTCCACTTTACACTACTCCAGTGTATGCACCCCTATTATACATTATTCCAGTGTACGCCACTACAGTCTCTGGTACGCCACTATACGATATTCCATTGTACGCAACTCCACTCTAACTTATTCCAATCTACACCACTCAATCCATGCCACTACAATCAACGCTATTCCACTCTAAGCTACTTCACTGTATGCAAATGAATTCTACGCCACTCCAATCTACATTATTACACTGTATGCCACTACACTCTACCCAACTGCAGAGTGCCCCACTACACTCTACGCTATTCCACTCAATGCTACAGCACTGTACCCTACTCCACTTTTTAACACTGCATTCTACACTGTGCCACTACTCTATGCCACTCCACTGTACGCTAGTTCAGTGTACGCCACTCAACTCTACACTAGGCCACTGTATGCCAACCTACTGGACACCACTACATGGAATATTGTTCTTCTCTACACCGCTCCACTCTGTACACCTCCACTGTATGCCGCTCCATTCTCTGTCACTCCACTCTACACTATTAGACGGTACACAACTTTACTCTACCTCACTTCACTGTAACCCACACCAGTCTACAACACGCCGATGTATGCTATTCCAGTCTACGCCAATGCACTCTACACCACTCTCATCTTTGCCACTCCACTCTACGCCACTCCACCCTACACCACTGTACACTATTCCGCTGTACGCAACTTTACTAAACCCACTTCACTTTATGCTATTCCACTTTATGTCCCAGCAGTCTACGCCACCCCACTATATGCCACTCTTCTGTACCCTATTCCACTCCACTATATGCTTCTCCAGTATACACCACTCCACACCATTAGAATCTATTACATTCTGCTCTACGCCACTCTATTCTATGCCACTCCAGTCTGTGCCACTTCACTATACCCCACTACAATCTACATTACTCCAAAGCATGGTATTCCACTGTACGAAACTCCAGTGGACCCCACTTCACTCAAAGCTATTACACTGTACGCTACTCCAGTCTACACCATTCTAGTGTATTCTATTCCACTGTACACCACTCCACTATACCCAACTGTAGTGTACACCATTACACTCTACGTTAGTCCACTGTACACCACTAGCACCTTACCTCACTCCACTCTATGCCACTCCAGTGTACGCCAATCCCATCTATGCCACTGTACCTTAAGCTATTCCACTCTATGCCACTCCACCCTACACCACTCCACTCTGTAGTATTCTGCTGTACAACACTGCACTGTACCATCCTCGACTGTACGCCACTCCACTCTACTCCACTACACTCTATTCCACTGAACAATACTAGACTAAGCATGGGCGAATTTTGCGAATTCGCGATTCGCGAATTTGCGAATTTGCGATCCGCAAAATTCACGAATTTGTGCGAATTTGCAGATTTTTATATTTTTGCGTATTCGCGGGGCGCTTTGCGTGTTCGCGGGGCGTTTTGGCATGTTCGCGGGGCGCTTTGCGTGTTCGCGTTTTTTTTTTGGGCGAGACCGTGATGCGCCCTCTGGTTCATCACTGCCAACCTCTCGTTTTTTATGCCCTTCTGCCCTCTGTACCACTCGTTTTTGTGCCTTTCTGCCCTCTGCCCCACTCGTGTTTGTGCCCTTTTGCCCTCTGCCCCACTCGTTTTTGTGGTCTTCTGCCTCTGCCCAACTCGTTTTTGTGGCCTTCTGCCCTCTGCTCCACTCGTTTCTGCCCTCTATCCCACTCGTTTTTGTGCTCTTCTGCCCTCTGCCCAACTCGTTTTTGTGGTCTTCTGCCCTCTGCCCCACTCGTTTCTGCCCTCTGTCCCACTCGTTTTTGTGCTCTTCTGCCCTCTGCCCAACTCGTTTTTGTGGTCTTCTGCCCTCTGCCCCACTCGTTTCTGCCCTCTGTCCCACTCGTTTTTGTGCTCTTCTGCCCTCTGCCCAACTCGTTTTTGTGGTCTTCTGCCCTCTGCCCCACTCGTTTCTGCCCTCTGTCCCACTCGTTTTTGTGCTCTTCTGCCCTCTGCCCAACTCGTTTTTGTGGCCTTCTGCCCTCTGCCCCACTCGTTTCTGTCCTCTGTCCCACTCGTTTTTGTGCTCTTCTGCCCTCTGCCCAACTCGTTTTTGTGGTCTTCTGCCCTCTGCCCAACTCGTTTTTGTGGTCTTCTGCCCTCTGCCCCACTCGTTTCTGCCCTCTGTCCCACTCGTTTTTGTGCTCTTCTGCCCTCTGCCCAACTCGTTTTTGTGGTCTTCTGCCATCTGCCCCACTCGTTTCTGCCCTCTGTCCCACTCGTTTTTGTGCTCTTCTGCCCTCTGCCCAACTCGTTTTTGCGGTCTTCTGCCCTCTGCCCCACTCGTTTCTGCCCTCTGTCCCACTCGTTTTTGTGCTCTTCTGCCCTCTGCCCAACTCGTTTTTGTGGTCTTCTGCCCTCTGCCCCACTCGTTTCTGCCCTCTGTCCCACTCGTTTTTTTGTGCTCTTCTGCCCTCTGCCCAACTCGTTTTTGTGGTCTTCTGCCCTCTGCCCCACTCGTTTCTGTGCCCTTCTGCCCTCTGCCCCACTTGTTTTTTGTCCCCTTCTGCCCTCTGTCCCACTTTGTGCCCTTCTGCCCTCAGCCCCACTTACAATGGCACCGGCAAGCTGCCAGTGCCATTCTAAAATAGCTACAAAGTCAGCTTCAACAGGAAGCACTAATAGATAAAGTAAAGCAGGTGCTCGAGTTGAAGGTCAAATTAAGTTACACAATCATTAATCACTCCAAACTCGGGGTGATTAATGATTGTGTAACTTAATTTGACCTTCAACTCAAGAACCTGCTTTACTTTATCTATTAGTGCTTCCTGTTGAAGCTGACTTTGTAGCTATTTTAGAATGGCTCTGGCAGCTTGCTGGCAGCTTGCCGGCGCCATTCTAAAATAGTTACAAAAGTCAGCTTCAACTTTTGACCCAATCCGTTCCGCTCGCGGATTTTGCGGGGAATTCGCGAATCTCGCGGATTGCGAATTTGCTGAAAATCCGCAGAATCCGCGAGCGGAACGGATTTTCCGCCCATGCTTATACTAGACTATACCACACTACACTCTAATACACTGTCCTCCACTATATTCTATCACACTCAGCTCAATAACACTCAACTGAAAGACACTCAACACTATGATTTGAAACACTTTTTTATTATTAAATACAACCGTTTAAATTGAATGAAAAAAAACAAAGTTTAAAGGTAAGTTATAGTTAGAAAATGCTATTTATTCTTTCTCTACAAAAACAACTTAAATTATAAATACTTTAGAAATTTGAAAGTTCAAGTTATTACTTGAATTTCCAATTTGTGCATCACCAGTTATAACTAACATCTATAATTTACGCACCACCATCTATTTACTATATGTTGCACAACTCTCTACACAGTGTAGTCGCATCACTCGCCCAAATTGAAAAACAATATATAGCCCCTATAAAGCCTCTTCCATCTTTGGCTGCATTAATTTTCTTATAAAAAGACAATATTGTAGTAACTGAAATGCAAAATAATATGACAAAACTGACCTCTCCCCATGAATACTTTGCAGGAAGCAGTCCTTGGTTGAACAGCTTTACGCATGCTTGAGCTGGAACTCCAATATAAATATCATTGAACATCAGCCGGGTCGAAAGCAGACACACTTGTGGAGTTTGAACATCAGCCGAGACGGCGATATAACTGTAAAAAGTATATGTTTAATGTTGTATACAAATTTCTAAGTTCCGTAAATTAACACAACATTTATTTAGTGGATCCAAGAGATCAGATTATTCAAGATGCTAAATAGGTGTTTAAACGATATTGCATTGAACTTGCAGCATGGCACAACACAACACATTTTTTTCAACTGTCTGTACAGTTAAAGCAGACCAACTAGAATAAGCAGTGTTGGAAGTGGTTTGTTCAACGATTATCATATGTGCAACTCAATATCCGAGATGAGTATGCACCAAACCTCATTAGACTTTACTAAATTCAAAGCAAGTATTGAGGGATGGAGTGTGGGTAAGTAATTAGTAATAAATCAATTCTTAAAACATAGGCAAGAAATAAACTAAGGGTTCATATCACCGGACATTATCGGGCAGCATGCCTGAGGGTGGGCAGCAGGGCAGGCTTGAAGGACCATCAGACTATCTGCACTGATGTGCTTAGGCTATTCAAGACTCGGATCAAGCATAGCAACCAAAGATGTAATATCTGTAGAATGTGTGGATTCATTTTATGTGGCAGCCATAAAAATCACCATTAGACAGACATTTACAGTGATTGTTCCCTTTGTGGTCTATGTCATATGTTGGCTTCTTAAAGTGAGATTTACCAGCTGCTAACTCAGTTTAATGCAAGGAAGAATTTACCAATGTAATGGTCAGAGGTTGATCTTGAGGGTTTTGTACACATGCAGTGAAGGGTTGGTGATTAGTAGCACCAGATGAAATAGGTTTGATGACAATTTACTGGAATCGGGTTTTAGGCAAATACACGGATATACAGGCAGTAGAATATCATGCATCAACCCTGGAAACAAATCAAGAAAGAGTAGAAAAAATGTTTCTAGTGATACTTTCACTCACAGACCTTCATCAAGGAGCATGTAATTGTGAATAACTTCCCTTAGTGACCAGATCAGGTAAATCAATTTCCCAAGCACTCCATTGGGGAGAACGCACATCCCCAAGTGCCACTCGTTCCTGCAGATCCTTGCTGTCTCAATCCATCTGACACTCAGAGGCTCCTAATCGAGTGCATGTTTAGGTGACAAAGAGATGGAGGCTGCCACCACAAAGCCCAGAAGGCCTACTGCAACATTCAAAGCATCTCCAGTTTGCTCGGGCTCCAGAGTGAAATAAGTCACTTAAATTAAATGCTGCGTCTAAGTAAAGCACTTGTGTCGTATATCTCTGTACCCATCATAGCGCCACGATCCCGGCACACAGCCAATGCACACTTATTCCAACTCTTTGTTCTCTAAAAGTGTTCTCCGATTTATAGGAAGACAAGCAACTGAGGTGGCCTAAGAAGACAGGCACTCACCAACAGAAGTAATCCCCCTAATGACTCAACCACTGCTAGGTGGTCAAGTAACTCTGGTAGATACCTGAACTAAACTGGGTAGAACATTAATGTGAAGCTGTTGATAGATCACCACTACAATGTGGGAAAGGAACCCTGTCCTTTTGTTTATACTCCCTCACACACCCTAGTGGTGTCATGCTTCATCACTTGGACACCCTGACGCCTAAAAGTCAGGGTGGGCTTGACCATTTTTCAGGGAGCGCTCATGGAGATGTTTTTGGCCAGGGGGATAAAGATTAAAAATCCACAAGCAGATCCCAGTTTCCCTTTCTTCTTGGATCTGCTAGGGACAATAAAACCAAAAGAAGGGGGTTAACAGGGATATTATGGTCCTAGGACCCTACAGCCAACATGTTTCAGTCCAAAAAAGCCGAATAAAGGGTGCTGGGCTTTCTTCAGGGGGGGGGGACTGGAAGCCCCCTGGGATGCTGGGTAGAGAATTTCCCTGCACTACTATTAGTAGGGGCAGATAGCTGCTCCCTATTCTCCTAGGTTATTTTATTTTCAGTGTCTCAAATAATCACTCCATCCGTTTTGGGAGAGATTAGACTTCTCATGGGACCTCACTGTGAGTAGGGGTAGCCTTATAGTCAAACAGCCATCAAAGGTCCTGCCCTGTGTCTCTTCCTATTTGGAGGGGGTCCCACCCCTTGGCTGAAAATAAAAGAACCTAGGAGAATAGGGAGCGGCTATCTGCCCTTACTAATAGCAGTGCAGGGAAATGGATGATGCAGGACAGGAAGTCATGAATAACTGTATTCTGAAGACTATGGGCCAGATTCGCAAAGGTAATTTAGGTTGCAGATACAAATGTGCAACTAAATATTACACCTTTATGCTTGCCAGCAATTCAGAAAAGGATTCCTGGCAGCTATAAAAAGATTTACTACAGAGGATTTCTCCACCACCAGTGCACAGGAATCCAGAGTGTAATTTCAGTGCGAGGTGTGTGAAGTTGGCACTATGAGGCATGGTTTGCCTTGTAGGTTTGTGAACATCCATAAACATTATGTTTGAGGGAGTTCACAAACTCTGACCCGACCTCTTCCCAACATTGAAATGGTCAAATATGTATAAACTGCCCTTCCAGCATGGAAAGGGGAACAGATCATCCTCAGATCTGGTTGGTATGTAGGGTGTAGAAGCAGGGCTTGCTCCACATGTAACAATGTTTCCCAAGTAGAGCAGAAAAGTTCCTTTGCACAGCAGGCTCCATTTTCTACTCTTCTGTAAAAAATTCGCTACACAGATGTCTGCACTGTGAGAACAGGAGCCTGAGGGATATCTCATGACCTTTCCAGTAGCTTGCCTAGAAATCTGCTGCTTGCATAGCTTTCCAGATCTCCTTCTGGGGATATTTGCAAAAAAAAACACGGTTTTAAAACTTTGTTAAAGCAGAGATGTAAATTATTTTTTGCTGAAGTCTAGTGCTATGATTTGTGCTTGCAAGAATTTTGAAGATGATCATAATACCTAATCTATGGAGCACCAGAAGGAAAAGCCCCACAGTCTGGGCTCCCAAAAATCAGGTGAAAGGTACTAAGACTCAATCCACTATGGAGCTCCTTCTTTTGGAAATTCCAGAAGAGAGTGGTGTGAACTCCAAGAGCTCTAAAACCAACAAAAGGCTAGGAATACAGCCAATGCTGAGCTAGACAAATCGCATAAATATACCAAAATCCATGGTCTTATATTTCTGCATTTCCAATAACGTTGTCACATTAACGTATATGTCATCACTGCCTATTCAATATCTTGGGAAAAGACAGACAGGACAGTTTTTAGAACTCACTCTGGACACCATCACTGCACACTCACTAAACAAATAAACCGCTCTGCTGTAAACAGTTGTCGCAGCACACCTGAGGCGCACTCGGTGCCTCGGGTGGGGCCCGAAGATGAAGCATGCCACCAACTAGGTTGGTGGCTTAGGACCTTCATAAAAACTAATATGTTTTTCTGACACACACTACATGAGCAAACACCAGTTTAGCTAGTTCCTTTTGATTATCAATGAACTTTGCCGCATCTCTATTGTCTAATACCGCTTGGGAGAGAATGGCCCAGGCCTCCTCCGGGACCTGTGGCAGCACCTGCACAATCTTTTCTCACAAGGAGTGGGCATAACCGCCCAATAGGAATGCAGGGTTCACTGACTGCAATGCAAGGCTGGAAGAAGAAAATATCTTCTTGCCCCAACTATCCAGCCTCTTGGATTCACTGTTGGGGGAGCTGAAGGGAACGCGCCTTGTGAGGTTAAGGCTTGGACCCCTAAGCTCTCTGGAGTAGGGTGGCTGGTGAAGAAGATTGGTTTGCCCAGTGAAGGCTATAGCAGCGGGCGATAGTCCTATTCACAGGAGGCCCTGTGCTGGCCTTGGACCAGGTTCCCAGAAGGACATCAGTCAAGGCCTCATTGAAAGGCAGGAGGGGTTCCCAGGAGGAGACACCTGGCTGCAGGAGCTCTGTCAAGATCTTGACTTCCACCAAAGGGAGCTGAAGGTCGAGCACCTCGGCTGCCCTTGTCACCACCATGGCATATTAAGCTCCCTCCTCAGTAGCCACGGTAGCGGAGAAAGCAGGACAGAATCTGGGGAGGTATGCAGTACACTGGACTCACCCAAATCCTTATACCAGTCCATTTCATGCTTAGGCTGGTCTTGTAAAGGGTCCAGTGACCCCTCCCAATCTTTCTCCATTCATAGCCTCTCAAAATAAGGTTGAGGAACTGACCTAGGACCCAAGGGTGCAGCCGGCACAGGAACTGGTGTCGATAGATGCGGATTTGGCCCTGGTTTGTCGGGGATAGGAATGGGGCTGGGACCGCCGGTGTCAGAAGTCTTGGTGCGGGTCTCAGGTGCAAGACCGGCAGTCCGGATCCACCACCGGATCCATTGGGGGGCATTGGTGATGGAGCAAGCAGTGCGGAACCCAATGGAGCCTCTCTGAGTCACCGGGTCCCGAAGGCGCGCCAGGAGGGTCAGGTTGCCCAAACATGAGGCACATAGCGTCATAGAATTCTTTAAGCGTGGCAGGGGTCGCTCGGCTCCTGGAAAGGAAGGGAAGTGCGGAGCCGACCAAGGTGCAGGTCCCGTAGAACAAGGGCTAGAGCACAGAGACTCCTCTGTCAAGTCGGCCAGCAGATGGGGAGAAGTTGAAGCACGCTTTGACTTCTTGCGTATCTTATGCCTCTTACAAGACAGACCTGACGGCTTTGAGTGAGAGGACGATGATTTAGGACTCCCGGAGCAGTGCCTAGATGTATTTCTCGACCAGGAACAGGAGCGAACGGCGTGGAGCCAAATCCTGGGCTGCAAGCAGCTTTAGGGAATACTCCTGCAAAGCCTTCGGAGGCATGGCCTGGTAGTCGGACCATGACTTCGGATCGTGGTCGCGCTCCATGCACCAGAGACAAATTAAGTGTGGATCCGTTACTTACATGGCATGATGGCAGGCACCGCACGGTTTGAATCCAGAAGTCTTTTTCGACATAGAGGAAAAATAGTGAGGTATTTTCACTGTGTCCTGCTCGGATAGGGAGGCCCTTATTTGAGGTTGTAAAATTTGGAAAAAATATTTTTATAAGCAGGCAGCAATCAGCGCACCTTAGCCACACATGACTAAACATTTGTGCAAATGAGTAGATACATCTTTTACTCATAATTTACATTATGCAATGTGCAATAGATATCTAGAATAAGAGAGTGACAGAAGTGCAATACATTTCTTGGTCAAATGTCTTGATACTGGGATACAATTTTTACCTTCCTTCTCCATTTTCGACGATTAATTCTAGGACAGTCTCTAGTCGCTGGCATGCAAACGCCTCAAATAAGATCGAAATTGTCTCTGAACCCAACGGATGTAACTCTCCACTTGGTGGAAGGACAGTGAACTGTGACTGCTGTGTAAGAAAAAAAAAAGCAACAAAAATGAAAAGTGGTGTTAACTCACTGCTGGACAAACACAGTTTGTCATACAAGGCATTTATGTTTAGCGATTTGATGGTGTACATTTTCAGATCTAGGAGGTAACTTTGGATATCAATAAAGACTAAACCCTAACCGTCACCATGACAACTTCCTGAATTAAATCAAAGATATTTTATGCGGTGCTCAGCCCAGCACCGCCTGTGCTCAAAAAGGTGCAGTGGGAGTAGGCACATAAAAAGGCACATGCCTAAGAATAGGAAATACGAAAAATGTAAAGGGGTGACAAATCTCAGGATGCTTCTTTTACATAGCTCTAAAAGTAAAAGAGATACACATTTACCTCTAGACTGTAATCTACTGTTCCTTCATAGACTCTTTACTTTTTAGGGATATGTCTCTGAATCACCAACCCCACTAACCATTCTAATTTAACAGCAACTTGTAGTCTCTCCCTCTTCTCTCAGAATGTTCCTCTCACCAGCAAATTTCTGTTGCTATACTGAAGCAGTACCATATAAATCCCAGCCTTCAACTGGACATGAGATTGCGATAGGGGAACCACGCCCATGGCAGGGAAGAATAGGACTATGAGCATTTATCGACAAGGAACCAGAACAATACTAATTCTTCTTTTGTCATCATTCCCTAATTTTTTAGGCTGTCCCAAGCAGTGTAAACTCTATAACTGACACTCTTTCTCACCTGTGCATGTCCGAAACAAAGAACAAGACATATGGAGGGAACTGGTCCTAATACACTGCTTAAAATGCAAGAGTCTGTCTTTAGAACAAATTGACTTAAATTGTGAAGGATGAAATGTCCCATTTACTACAAAATGATCATGGATACGTGAAGGAACCACAGTAGAATTTCAGCTAGATTTCTAATGACCAACCAAGAGAGTGCTTTGGCAACTGAGGGATAGGATTTCTCCAGCACACACAACTAAAAAACAGCAATGAACCACCCCAAACCACTTCATTGGCATGATGCACAACAGTGCACAGATAGTCATCTAGCCTTCAAGAATGTGAAAGGCGGGATCATCTCATCCCAATCAGTCGTAAGATTGGCTTCCTTCTATATGCACACGTCAAGTTCTGTATACCAAAGGTCAGACGATTTTACCATCAACACACTCCTGACCAGCAAGTTTAGGCTAGAGCTTATGGCGGAAGATTTTAACAAAATGGCAAATTGAACATAACTGCTGAGTAATCTGGTAAAGAAACAAAAGGTTATATTATCAACAAGCTAAAAAGATGAAGGGCTTGAAGTGGTAAAAAAGCTATTAGGCAAAGAGAAGCAGCGGTAAAGTCATACATAAAGGTATGAGATCATGCCTTAACCTAGAAATACAGAGACCAATCTTAACAGTCGAACAAACAAATACTCCAACATGCTGCTGAGGGCAGGGGATGCTCTTACGCTAAGGCAGAGGAGCGTCGCCCCACTGCTTTTCAGCAGCGTAAAGTGGCAAAAGTGCCTCAGCAGGGAAAATAAAATGATAATAGCATCTTGTTATTAACATTTTATTTTTCCCTGCTGAGGCACTTTTGCAGGGTGAGATGGGCAGCTCTGCAGAGCAGGGGGAGGAGTGGTGGGCATTCTGTAAGTGTGTATGATGGTTTGGCCAACCAAACAGTCAATGCGCACTTTGCTTGTTCTCCACCAAGCTGTATAGCCTGGGTGGAGAACATGCACAGGCTCGTAGTCCTCGTCTCACAACTGAACCATGGTGCTCAGACCAATCATGACAGCAGCGTCATGATTGGCTTAGGGGGGCCTGTGTGTTTCCTACTTCCGTTCTGGCTGGACACGAGACGCAGGAGAGACAACAAGGAGAGATGCTGTAAGTTTTTATTTTTCTAAAAACCCCAGCTCCCCTCCACACCACCGCTGATTCGTGCCAGCTGCCACTGGCAGTGGATATAGCTAAATTTCTTCAATCATGCAATAAAAAAGCAAGCACTGCAGATACTGGTAAATACTACACGTGCAATACGGCAATTAAATACATACAAAACTTCAAACGTGCAGAATTCCTGAGTGTGGAACTTAACACCTATCACAGAGGAATGTTATATAATACAGACCAAGTGCCCACCAACTGACAATACTGATTGCCCTGTGCAAGGAGATAGGAAGAAGCTAAGAGATACTCCCATACTGTCATATCAACTGAGTTGTGACACATATTTCTTAAAACTCCTTCAAAAAGGAAACAAATCCTAGAAGTTAACACTCCCTATTCTTTCTAAAGGCCCTTGAAACAAGCAGAGAAAGAGATACAACAGGGAGAATAGAAAGAGAGAGAAAGAAGGAAAGAGAAGCAGGACATCAATGTATACATTTGGTAATCTTCTTAGAAGAAGTAATCTGTAGTTTATTTTGAGCAACAAAGAAAGAAGCCAAGGCCCCTGACCAGGACAACATAACAGAGAGGCTGTGGTATCCTAGCCAAGTTTGGATTTGACGTAATAACAATCATAGATCAAGAGAAAACCACTCCAGCGTTAAACATGGAAAAATAACTACAGCATCTATCAACATGGTGCAATCAGGTGAATTAAGGTCTTCCTCAAGAGGGAAGATGACCAAAAACCTATACTACATTGCATGCCTGGAGACCTCAGGTTTCAGGTCTCTACGGAGCTGGTTCCACAAAAACATCTATTGAAAAGAATGAAGTAGCTAACCATGAGTTGCTCACTAAGGTCAAGCCTGTCTGGGGTGGCAAAGTAGGTAACAAACAATGGGTTGGGATTCTACCCAGAGCAAGTGTCAGTGGTTTAGACTATTTGCAAGCATTCCTCCCATCACCATTATGCGTTTCAAGCATTTAAAAGCAATAGCATCAGCGCAATCAAAATTCAGGGATACAACAAGAGAGCTAACTACACTAGGGGCCTGATTACCATTTGGTTCTTGTATTCCGACCCATGCGTAAACCGATTTATGTACAGGTCAGAATTAGTAGCTGGTATGTAGTTAAAGCATCAAATGTTTATTGTATGCAGTAAATATCTCAAGCGACGTTAAAGTTCGACAGGTTAAACCTGCTGAAATTTAACCGGGGAAAAGCATACAGCATTTTTGATATCATATAGATTTTGGTTAATGAAACACCAAAATCTGCATGGTGTTCCCAACCAACCTGTTGTAGGCCATATTTATTGCACCGGATAAATACCATACCCCATGGTATTGTTATTTATCAGGTACGAAAAACAGCACCCATACTTGTATTCAGGCTCTGGGTCTGTGCCCTCTCACATAGAACTAAACCTTAGGAATGCCTTGAAGTGACAGGAATATCTGTATGCAGGAAATACAACTAAAGAAATGGACAGTGTTTCAATAAACATAGGCCTCCTAGCCAGAGAAAGACATGCTCAGGACAAAGAAAGAGTATGAAAACTGATGGCAATTCAAATGGCTGCTGGAGTTCCCTCCTTCCCAAAATATGAATTTTAATTAGGAAGGGGGACAAAGTGGCAATGTTGGTTCTCTTAACCCGTAGCTTACATGCCAACCTGCCTTATTTCAGACTCATCTCAACAATCCAGCACTGGTGGAATTAACTTAAATGCTTGATAAGGGCTTTCAAAAGATCAAGGAGTTTGCCAGTCAGGTAGCAGTAGATACACTTCTTGAGAGCTTTCCTGTCTGATTTAAGTTTGGTCTGGACACTTGAGCCTAAGTTCAACTGCTAATGCATGTTCTTTAGAGGCAGATTTGAGCAGTGTGGTGATCCTTCATGGCTACCTAGTTTATACAATTGGTCTAACAAAGGGTCGAATAGAAGCTACTCCATGTTACCTGAGGATTCATTGGGTCTTCTTTACTTTTACTCTAACAGTTATTATAAAATCTGGTCAGTGAGCTTCTCTAACCCTCTGCAAGCCTACGTAGAAGCCTCCAAGATGATGCCAATCAGACACAGAGAAGCCATACAGGAATGATACTTCCCATCCTCCTGCACAACTTATACACATTATAGCATATGCAAGCAGAAGGGCTGGAAACATGCCAATACTGCAAGAGAATGCTCCATTTTTTTTTGTTTGAATCTGTTTATAGTTTTATCAGGCAACAAGACACATTACAGTAGCATTGTCATTACACCTCTCCAGGAGAGCATTGTCATGAAGTACAATAGTTATACTCAACAGATAAGTATGATGTTGAGAGGAGTTGATCATACAACAATCTGCAAAGGTTTGTCAGAATACATTTACCCGCCTAGGAGAGAAGATACAATACAGACATATCAGCCTACTAAGAGAGTAACACATGGACATTGGAAAATAACCAGGCGATTCCAAAGTATTATAAAATCACAATCAAAGAAACACTAGCCCTACTCCCCCCCCCAAACAGGCACACACATTGTGATTAAGCAAGAGAAGACATTATGTGCCAAGATAAAACAACAGGTTTGGCTCCTGAAACACATGAGCAGAAAAAGGCATGCGCCCGTAGATCCTCGGTCTTCACTGTCTCTGCCTATTAGTGGTCAGCTTGAACATCGGTGGCATGCCGAGTGGCTGTTTGCAGATCAGTCAGAACAGTGTCCCAATAAGTCGCTATTGGAAATTTGCGCAGGCCTAGGCCGTCCTTTATGTTACGCAACACTCTCTGCCTGGGCCTATGCGATTAAGTATTGAGTCCAGGCTGAAGCAGCTGGGGGCTCAGGCGATTTCAGTCAATGAGTAATGAGTTGTTTGGCTGTCAGGAACGGTAGGTCAAGTGCTGGCCTTGTCCCATCACATGAAAGTGTATAGTAAGGTGCTCTTGCACCATGTTGCCTTATTTGTTCCCTAGTGCTGCATTCAGGGAGGTACAGGAGGGAATGACCAGGAGGTAGATAATTATCCTCCATCAAGTACTCATATAGTAGGAAGGTTCAGTCGCAATAGTGATCCTCAGGGTGTGAAGGCCTACCGCATGCCAAGAGGCTAGCTCCGCCAATGAAGTGGTGATGTGTCCCTAGGTGTGCCGAGCAGGGCCTTTGCCAGAGCATAGGGGGTCACTGATATTGTGAGGCAAGGGAATCGGCAAAAGCAGCGATATGCTATTCCCAGAAGCAAGGGGTCAGGTATTTGCGCTCGGGTACAAGGTTGAAATAGATGAAGGATGTTGGGGAGGAGGTAGGCAGGCATTATCGTGGCAGTGTCAGCAAGATGCAGGCCCGCCAGCCATTTAACTACCCATTGGAGTTGGGATGTGAGGTAGTTGAGTTCGAGGTTTAGTACAGCGAGCCCACCCTGATATGTAGGCAAGTATAATTTTGGGAGTGCCTCTCTGCACCAAGAGTTGTTCCATATGAATTCCCTCATTAGCTTCTCAAAAGAACGAAAGAAGGATGCTGGAATGTAGAGGGAGAAGTTGGCAAAATAATATAAGAGTTGGGGCAGGATGATAATTTTAAGGTGGACTATGTGCCCTGCTACCGATAGCGGCAGTGTCTGCCAAAAGGTCATCTGAGCTCTAAGGGATGTGGCAGCTCATACGAGAATGCCATCAAATAGGTCTATGGGCAAATGATAGACCTGGATACCTAGATACCGGAACGTGGTGGGTTACCACGTTATGAGAGCCCTGTTTAGAGTGAAGTGTTTGTCCAGCAGTGCAGGCATGAAAGGGAACAGACAAGACTTAGCCCAGTTAATCCTCAGGCTGGAAAGATCAGCAAAATGGTTGAGAATTAGGGCGATAATAGCTGGAATCGGATGCACATCCCTAAGATGGATGAACACATCGTCCGCGTAAAGAGGGATGAAGTGAGTTCCTTCGCCCAGGGGGATACCCCATTGACCACTTCCCACGGGAAGGGCAAGTGCCAGAGGCTCTATCGCTAGGTAAAAGAGTAGTGGGGAGAGCAGGCATCCCTGACGGATGCCCCGGCATATCTGTATTGGCTCCAAGACCAGGAGGCCCATCTTGACCCTTGCTAATTGTTGACTATATAGTAGCTTAACGAACTGCATAAAACAGTTCCCGATACCATGAAGCGGTAGCATTTCAAAAAGGAAGGTACATTCAAAAGAGTCAAAGGCCTTCTCAAGGTCCAGCACCAGGCATCCCACTCAGGGCCATTGACTTGGGGGATACTTCAGGACACGAAAGAAACGCCACATGTTTAGAGTGGTATTACGAGCTGGGACAAACCTGTTCTGATTGGGACGAACCTGTTCTGATCCGGGTGTATCAGGGCCGGGACCAGAGTTGCTAGCCCGTCCGCTAGGATTTTGGCCAGCTCTTTGTAACCCATGTTCAGCAGCGCTAAGGGCGTATACAAGGTACAGAGGGAATGAAAGAGTCGATGTTGTGTAAGTTGGCATTGATCACCGTCTGATATAGCAAGGTATAGTGGCAGGTCTGCTTGTGATGTATATCACGCTGAGTGTAGAGCAGAGTGCCAGCTGTGGATTGCAGTGTCATGATAGAGTGTAGTAGCTAGGCTTGGCACATGAGCCATGCCAGTAGTGAGCCAAATTTGTTGGCAATGGCATGAGTCCTGACTGAGTGAATCACGTAGTTGAGGCAGGGCAGCTGCTCCAACAGCGAAGTATGCTCTTATTGAGTCTCCAGCAGGCAGCAAGAGTTTGCTGGGTTTCATGCCGCCAGGGTCTCAAGTTTTAGGAGTGTGTGCTCGATTTGGAATATGTCTTTGTCGAGTTGTTTGTGCATGTTCCAATTCAACCCTAAGCAGTGGCCTCTAATTGCAACTTTAAACGCATTCCACTCAATCAGTCTAGTTGTTGTCGACTCATGATTGAGCTGAAATTAAACCTTGATAGCTTAGCTAAGCGAGGCACCAAAGGGGGATCTTCTAACGCCGCTGTTTGTAATTGTCAGGTTGGAATAGTGGGAGGGCTTGTGTCCCATGTGAGTTGCAGATGTTGGGGGTTGTGATCAGAATGGGTGCGGCCTAAATAATCGATGTGCGACAGAGGGAAGTAAATTAGTTGTACCGACAACTCAATCAATTCTAACATGCAGGTGATGGGGCTAAGAGAAGGAGTATACTATTGTGTGAGCGTTACACAGGCGCCAAATGTCAACAAGCTGCCAAAGCTGAAACCAGTTGTGTTGTACCTGGGGGACGCGGTTGTGTGAGAAAATCGAGGAAATGATCGATCCATGTCAGTGTTCAAAACACAATTGAAATCCTCTCTATAAGCTTGTGAAGCCCACTCCAACAGGAAAGCCTCTCAGACAGGTTATGGAGGAACGAGATTTGATCTGTGTTAGGTGCGTATATGATGCCTATCAAGATGTGGTGGCTGTCTAAGTGGGCCTTGATGAACATATAGCATCTCTCAGTGTCCACAACGACATCTTCCCCCATGCAGGGGACCCCCGGTTTGACCCAAATCAGAACACCTCTGGCATAGGAATAAAAATTGGTGGCAAACACTTCACCACGTCAGCGTCTTTAAGGCTTAGTCACTTCGCTGAGTGTTAAATGTGTTTCCTGCAATAACCTACATGGGTGGAACGAAGTTTGAGATATGAGTAAACAGCGTAGTGGCGCAAGGGGTGTGCATTACCCACATGTGTAAGGTAATTATGTTAGTGTGGGTCATGATGTCAGCGTATGAGGATATGATGGTAAGCTACCGCATGCAGAGCGGGTGGCCTGCACATGGGTAACACTAGTGGCTTGCAGAGGTGGGTGTTTGGTTTGAGCCCCATAGAACAGAGAAATGCAACTGAGAATAAAACCAAGAAAGAACAATGAATACTATTAGAGCTGAGAGACAGCACGTACCTGCCTAAACTGCAGAACAATGTGTATCGAAATTGGTGAAACAAACAGCATAGAGGAGGTGAGGGGAGAAGGTGCAGCAGTCAAAGGTGGTGCACCCCATACGTTGAGAATGCGTATGTGCCAGCTAATGATGGGTGAGCAGCACCACATCAGGACGCCATTATGTGACCCAAGGTGACTGCTTGGTGTCAGCAATACATGGCGAAGAAGTGCAGGGGCTTGGTGCCCACATGCCAGCTGTAAAGGAAAGGAGGTTAGTTGAGATACAGGTAAATCCACAGTAGGTCATGGTTATTGGAGTTTCATCATACAGACTGCAGTGATTTGTGGAGCATAGTTCAAATGAAATTGTCTACAGTCCATGGAGTTACATCAGGAGAGACCATTGAGTCCATTCCAGAGGGCCATGTCGCTGAGGAGCTGTCATCACGGAAGGACTTGGCGGAGTAATCATCAGGATTGAAGTCCTGGGTAGCCTCACGTATCGCGTCCGTTGACTGTAGAGCTTGTCTTCTTTCCTGAATTACTTGTTCCAGATGGCAGCAGTTTTGGGTCTGGGGGAGCACTTTGATTTGAGTCCGCGTCTGCTATGGTGACCTACAGTGGGACCGCGAGGCACAGAGTTGTCCGGTGGGTACTGGCTAATAGGTGCAAGTCCTGATTACATCAGTCAGTCCCAAGCATCTCCTGGGGATTTGAAGAAGTGGATTGTCCTATCGGCGGCAACGCAAAGACGTTCGGGGACAAGAGAGAGTACCGCAAATTAAGAAGGAGTTACGTTGACGCTGCACCACCACTGTGTAGTCTGGGGAAAACATGATGCAGGCATTATCAATGACAACATCTCAAAGTTTCCACGTTTCTGGTAAAATTGAGTTGCGGTCTCGGTAGTGAAGCAGGCGGAACAGTAGTGGTTTGTGGTCTGAGCCAGGCGTGGGTGTCCATGTTGGAAAGCGATGGGCCTGCTTGATCAAGAAGAACTGTTATCGGGTGGTTGGAAGGAGTAGATCACTCAGCCAGTGTTCAACGTAGTCTACCACGTTTTGTCCTTCGACTCCTTTGGGAAGACCAACCATGCAGACACTGTTTCTTCTAGAGTGGCTTTCCACATCCTCTGCCCTGTACTTAAGAGTGTGCACACAGTCCACAATTGCCTGGGATTTTGGGTAATATTTGGCAAGAGTTTGTTCCGCAGTGCAGATCTTGTTGGCCAGTTTAGGTGGTCTGCGTATAGCAGTGTGAGGTTTGCCGCCATGCTGTAAAATTCATTTTCCAAAGAAACCTGGGTGCTTTCCAGGGATGCCTGGGTCGTCTCCAAAGAGTCCAGGACAAGGTCCAACTTGACCCTGAGGGATGAGGGTCACAGGAGGCAGGGTTGCTGATCACTGTGTCGGCAATGACAGGTGGGCGAGGGGGTCACATTTGTGGTGCCCAAGCATCGGTGCCCCATGGTCTTGTTGTATGTAATTGAACCCTTAGCAGGGATAGGTCCAGGTCACTATGGCAGCTGTCCCACTTGCCAGCGTCTGAGGGCCCACACAGATGCCGCAGCACAAGCTCAGCGTGTCCAGAGGTGCCCAGAAAGCAGCTCTCAACAGAAAGGGCAACAATGAAGAGATCAGAGGTGTGTCCCAGCGAGTATCAGGCATGAATGTCTCCAGCGGCAACAGCCACACAGGGCACAATGGGTGAGGAGGCAGCGAAAGTGTGACAGTGTAAGAAGTGCAGCCTCAACAGTGTATGACACCCCCAAGTTGTACAGACCGGGGGATCCTCCTCTTTCTTTAATACTGGTTACTTATGGCTGGGCTTGTCACGCCAGCAGGGAGACCCAAGTAGAGCCGTGACGGGGTCTAAATGTCCACTGTTGGCCAGAGGCGGTAGAAAGAGTTCTTATGATCATGAAATGTTATTTATTGGTAGTTACTTGTTCTTGCTGTACTGTATACCTGTGATTATATCTATAAAGTTGTAAAAAAAGAAAAAATTTGCCTAGCTGGAAGTGTTCTCAAAATTTCCCAGTGTCACAAACATATTGTTTCTTGCTCACATACACTGCTCCCCCTATTGCTAACGTGAGGGGGTGTTCTCTGGGTCAATCTACACATGCTTCCTCTACAGCTGAGAGAGAAAGCAGTCAGAGACCATCTGATTGCCCGGATTAGATCAGAGTACACATTGAACTGTCACTTCTTGTTTGACCAAATACCGCTCACATTCATATCTTCCATATGAGCTCCTCCTTCAGTTAAGAAATGTTCCTTTTGGCTTGCAGTCTTACAGGCTGGGCCAGCAGAATACGGTCCATTCAAAAACTCCTTATTCCTCTTAAGGAACAGTTTATGGTGTGTTCGAAAAAACTGCCACCAATTAGTCCTCAGTAGCCACTGGAGAGAGCCCATCCCCAATTTCATCTGAGGTACCAGTAGAATATATAATGCCATGAGCTCCAGCACTTTCAATACCTGTATTGACAGAGGCATCTTGTCTGGCCTAATAGTATCTTCACCTATGTATACTGATCCGTCACTGGAGGCAGACAAACTTTTCTTTACATCATGTCCATCACTCAACCAATATGCTAGGTTGCTTCTTGTAGGCACTAAGATTGATCGTAGTAGGTTCAAAGGGTACATTTGCTCATGAAGAATGGCTGTTGCTTTGTAGAATGAATCTAGAATCATTTCATGCAAGATACTCTTTATGAGCAATCTCTTGAGGTGTGAGGAAAACTGCATTTTCAAAAGACTTAAATTTGATCAAACCACGACCAGAATCTTCAGAAGGCCTTGAGATACAGATGTCAGGCAAAATGGATGAATTTGAATATAAAGTATTTGCCTCCCACAATGAAACACAATATTTCCCATATTATGAAAGAATGGGTATGAGGCACTATATGTCTGGAATGTCTGGGGATTCAATTGGATTCAACACCTGCAATGAAGTTAAATATCTACCACCTCAAGACACCATCATGATTTCCTCTTTTTTTTCAGAAACTTGTTAAAAAAACATATTTTACTTCTAATAGGGGCTCTTAGCCTTCGTACCTTCTTTTTGAGGATGAGACAAATTCAGATTAAGCCCTCTTTTTCATTTTGCTAAAGATACGCCTTCTATAGCTCATCTTTAGCAATATTTGGCATAGCTTTTGGATGAGTATTTCTCTAAAATTTGCAGTAATTGGCCTTTGTGGTGGCGACAGAAACCCAAAACTTTAAGCTGGCCACCATTTTCAAAATCTTACAAGATTAGTGGCTCATATGTCAGTGTTTCCATGCCAAGAATACCTTCACTAGCCTGCCCCATGCTGATATTAAATGGAATAATCACGTGGCTTCCCTTGTACTTCAGAAATCCCGGTTGTAAAAACAGGTCTTGTTTTATTTCACTAGATCCCAGTCTCGTATAGGTGTCCAGTACTAAAGAGGTTTTCTGAACAGCTTGGTCCTTGGAAAACCGGAAGAACAGCATGGTGTGAGAGGCACTGATATTCCTGAGAGGCTCAGAGAATGACACAGCATTCTATGGCAGATGATGGAAAGCAATGCAAAATGCAGCCTGAAATTCCTTTTAACTAATAAACATTTCCGAGTCAGTATCCTCTGCACACTGGAAGAGAAGTTGATGGGCTCCAAGTACACAGGGTAGAGGCACCGCTTGTTCATTTCACAGAGATGAATCTATGGTCCTTTTTACAAGTTATGCACTACTCAATTATAAGTGGGTTGGGAGCACCTCACCATATGCAGAAATAACAATTCCACTTGTATTGGTCAGAAAATAAACGGCTGGAGAAATTGAATTGGGAAAGCAGTGCATTGCAGCCCAGACCCATTCTCTGGTCTTTCTGACTCTCAGACAAGGTAGGAGGTACATGTAATGTTCCGTAGCGACCCAGGATTTTCCCATTCCCTCCCCCACCCTCCTCCAGAAGAAGAATTCTTGTCACCTCCACCCTGTGGGTAGACTACCTGGTGGGAATCCTATGTAAAGACTTTTCCAATGCCTTGTAAGTGGGGAACTTTATCTATCCTCCATCTGAATGTGCTGGTGTGGGCCATAATTCAACATCTAGAGTTTACAGTAAAAAGCTAGGCTTTGGTGGGTGGAGAGCAGTGGAGAAACTGAGGCAATGAAATCACATTCATCCAATGTTTAATTTGCGCTGGTAAATGTAAATGTAAATGTGCTGGACTTGTAAAGCGCACAGCTGCCCGTAAGCGTCCCGGCGCTTGCTTAGGGAACCTGTCCTGGTATTCCCCTGTGAGAACCCCGGCAGGGTGTCCACAAGGTGAAAGCCAGGCATCCCACCGCGAGGGGCCGTAGTGGAGATTAAGCAAGCTATTGCCCAGAGTCGCAGAGTGTGACCCCGTGAGTTGAGTAGGCACCAGAGCGAGAATTGTCGAGTCCGTGGAATTTTGAGCCCGAGACCCGCCGAGGCGGGGAATCGAACCCTGGTCCACGGTCAATCTCAGCTTCTGGGTCTGCCGCCTCTAACCACTGAGCCACGCTTCTCCACTGGTGATTGCAGGGGTGAGCATCTGAACTCATTTTTGTAGTTGGAGACCTTTTTATTATCAGAAAGGGAGAAAGAAGGGAAAACAAACTTTACAACATGAGCTGAGCCACGTATGCCGTTTCCACGCAAGCGTAACTTCGCTTGCCTGAACCATGCATCTGACTTAACCAGGCATATGAGTGGTTAAGGCAGATAGCGGTATATTGTCCAGAAGGGTCGGGAGAGGAACAGGAAGCTCCGGACGCAGACAGGCAAGTGGGGCTGGGACAGGGTTTGGGGGATGTAGTTGTTTGAAGGGGCAGAGTTTTAGGCTTCAGGAAGGAAGGGTTGGGGTCATTTTAAGGGCTGGGGCCGAGCTTAGGGGGAGGTAGTTGTTAGGGGTGGGGATCCGTTTTAGGGCTCAGGGCGGGGGTCAGGGCAGTCTTTTTAAAGGGGGGCAGGGTTTTAGGGCTCAGGTAGTTTTAAGGGCAGTGCAGGGGTAAGTTTTAGTGCTCAGGGTGGGAGGGGCTGGGGAAGTTTTTAGGGTTCAGGGAGCGGGTAGGGGTAGAGGTAGTTTTAAGGCCAGGGTGGGGTAAGTTTTAGGTCTCAGGGTGGGGGGGCTGGGGTCTGGGTAGTTTTTGGTAGGTGGCAGGGTTTTTGGCCTCAGGGTAGGGGAAGGGGTCGTTCTAAGGGCAGAGCACGGCTGGTGTTAAGGCTTGGTCAGGGACCGAGGTAGGGGGATAGGATTTTAGGGTTTAGGGCGTGGAGGGGGAGTGTCGGGGTAGCGGTAATTTACGACGCATATCCCTTTAACAAACATGACTTTCCAACTAAATCTGTTGTAAAGCCATGCATGGTAAAGGCATGCGTGGTAAAGGAATGCGTGGTTAAGATGTATTCGTTGTTGCGACCGCTTTGTAGAGGCACGCATGTTTCAGCCATGCGTGCTTCTGTCATACAACCAGAAAGAAAGAAATATGACGGGGAAACTAGGAAAACAGTGATAAATAGAGAAAAAATAATGGCGGATAAAACCCGCCAGATTGAGATAAGGAGACAGGCATTGTAGAGTGAGGGGAGAAAGAGGCAAGGTGTGGAATCACGACGAGTCAGCATTGCTGTTTAGCACCACTGGCATTCGGCTACAGGCTCGCACGATAAACGTTGAAGTCCTGCACTTATTGCTTTACAATCGAAGCTCTGTTCACATCATCAATGAACGAAATGTAATGCTCTATGAAGTTACCACTTAGGACTGTTTTTAGGTAATTATAGGGCCTTGAAGAAAAGAGTGGATGTCATGTAAAAACACAAGTGAAAGACACCATACAACCATTTCTGAACAGGTGGTCTATTGTCCTAGGAACAAGTGCTACTAGTATCTCCTAACCTCAAGAGATATGCCATGCTAGGCAGACCTTTTTTACCTCTGGCCTAAGAGTGTGGAAAGCATCACAGTTAAAAATTAAACAATAATGGAATGTGTTATTGTGAAGGAAAGAAATCAAAGTTATAATAGAATAATTTCACATTGACATCCAAGGCGTGTGGTTTTCAGCTAATAATATTGGCCTCTACACTGCTGCATCAGTCTGCTGGGCTACAAAGACTGCTCAACTTTTTGAGAAAAATGTTGCTGAGAATAAATAAAGGAGAAAAAGGACCTGCACTAAATCTATAGAAAGAAAAGTAGAAATGTTCAAAATTCAAACTCGAAGGTCTTTATAAACATTACAGCAAATAAATGGAAAAAACATTTATCACATAAAAAAATAATTTGTAACTCATATTTCAGAAATGTAAAAAAATTCAAAGTATTTTAGACACTTCCCCTTCTTGTGATCCTGCTACCCATACACAACCCTTACCAGTGAAGCTCTGACTAGATGTTAGAACATCTCTCTTTGCAGAGAGAAATGGCTGCCATATCTTACCTCTGCCTTTCTGTCTGCCATGCAAGATGGGCTTTCCCGCATACTCCATTTAGCTGGCAGCTGACTCATGTTTTCAATCTGGAAGGTGGTTAATGTTTTGTCTCCCAATTTAATCAATCCTAAATCGATTGAAGGAGCATTGATAGAAACCAGGGGACCCTGCAATAATGGAAAAACATTATATGGTGCAGTATGTTTGATTCCTATTCTCAAATGTGTACACATTTTGCCTCTGCGCATTAGAAAAGGAACTGTAGTAAATAGCATCATGCTTAGTGTGCATTCTGTTTTATGTGCCCATTCACATATACAAATAGAAACAAGCACTGACAAAGCTAATAGGTTTGTACGGTGCACAGAGGTACACACAATATTTATGCCTGCCTATTGACACAGGCCACACTTACACTCATATGCAGGCACAGCAATGAACCTACCGTCACTCACCAATTCACCTAAAGGCATCCGCACAAAACACGTCAACAGATGTCCATGCAGCCCGACTAAAAGACAAACGCCTATCACAACACAGGGACCAATGGATACACAGGCTTCCATGTGTGCAGACCCACAGGTACCCTTGCATCCAGACTATCAGGCCTGCATGCACCCATGCATCCAGATCATCTGACATTGAGTCACCATAGCACACAGATCATAAGATATACAGAATCCCCTACCTTTCTGGAGAGATAGGTGTGACTGAGGTGGAAAAAGTAGTGGAGTCCCTACGCCCATTAATCAATGGTCACATCTTTAAAATATCACCTCCTAATGGGCGATGCAATACTTGCCTAACCAATCCTTCCTTCTTTGCCAAGATTACATGCGTGTAGTAGAAGTGCCAGGGCACACGTTTTAAGGTAGTCATGCACTTTTTAAAACAATTCACATAACATGACATAACACGACATAACATAACAATACAGTGCACTCTCCTTTGCATCCCTGGCCTGTTATTCAGTACACAGCTGTGTCATAAAATACCTCTTTCCCTATAACTTCATGGGCATCGATGCTCCAAAATGTTGGGAGTAGCGGAAGTGACATCACGTACACTTTAAATTTTATGACATCCCGGGAAGTGGCATCATAAAACTAATGACCCTGAGTTTTTCACACTCACTCACTCATTCATTCATTCATTCTCACTCACACTCTCTAACACTCCCTTGCTCTGAGTCTTAATTGTACTCATTCAGTCGCATTCACCCATTTTGCCTCATTATTACTCACTCATACTTACTGACACTAAATTTCACAGGGAAATCAGCCTGTATGAGGTACACAAGTTGCCGGATCTCCCCGCCTTGCGGACAACTGTTAAATGTCTTAAATCATGTGGCAATTCACTTACTGCACTGGCTTTGCTGAACATGGCCAAGCGCCTAAACCTACATGTTTTGCTTGTTAAACTCCACCGGTATTCCCATTTGGTCCTGTGGTATTACTTGGTTGCAACAGCCCCACCATCTCTGATACCTCTGCTAGGGAGAGCTCCTGTTCTAGATATTGTCTTTCCTCTAGTTCAAAGCTCGGGAGTGGCTGTTCCTCGTGGAAAGTCATGGTATCTTCCTCTTTAGCCGAACGTCTTGCTGTGTACACAGCCTGATAGTACATGGTGAACGCATCCACAGTATTCTAAATCGTTTCAGTATGCGACTAATCAATACCCCTAATTTCTCCCACCCATCTAGCCACTTTCTCCCTCCTGCTCAACCTAGCCAACAGGCCACCCGCCTTATCCCCGACTTGGTATACTAATCTCTGAATTGCTAGGAACTGTTTTTTTGTTATATCATGGGTCAATGCATAGTAACCTCTGCCCAAGGTATCTAGGCGGCAAAGTGTCACTTGGTCTCCCATGTCTGTGTGTAGTTTTTCAGCCTCCCTGATTTCTTGTTCAATTGTTATGATTTCTTCCCCTTTCCCGGAGAACCCTCTTGTAGGCTTCCCAGAGTACACTAGGGGAGGACACTTCATCTTTATTGTCTTCAAAATAGAGTTCCTAGCGATTCAGACACTAGCTATCCCTCAACTCTTGACTATAACTCCCAGTGTCACCTTGAGTAGGGCACGGTCTGAGATTCTCAACGGCCAGTAGTCGGCTGCTATGTTGTTGGTGCATTCTTCCGTCAGGACGAATACATAATTTATGCGGGAGAAAGTCTTATGGACCCTGGATAATAAAGAGCATTTCCTGAGTGGGAGAAATTGAACTCTCCAACAACCTAGGAGGCCCAGTGCCTGTGTAAGTTGGGGCAGTAGCTCCACAAGGGATCTCAAATTACTAAGAGATGGAGCGAGCACGCAGGGTTTCACTGGTCTGCCACCGTGGGGATCAGCCCGAGACCAGTGGTGGCTTGCATCCTAAACTACTGTGTCAGAGATGCGATCGCGAAATGTGGTACAAGTAAGGCAGGTCACTTTGAGACAGACAATTCCAAAATCATGATCTTTCCTGATACACCATGATGATACAAAATTGACATTCTAACTTCATAGTCTACCACAGACAGGAATGTGTTGCATACTTTCAGAAAGACTAAAGTGTTTGCACTACACTCTTTGCTACTAACTCTAAATTGGTGACTGCAGCTACTTTCATTCATTTAAAAGGTGGCAATTTGAATTTTTCTTCACTGTTTATTTTAAATTTTCGACTTTTAAAATTGTATTTGTTTTAGTGTAGACATAGGTGTAATCGGCCTTGACTCTGCTCTCCGCTGTTTTTTTTTTCCTATTTGGAACTATTTCTGAATGGTCAACGCTTTAGTTGTCGCGGTCATGTGCTGGGGCCTGAGGGTAGATCAAATCATAGAACATTTATTGAGCGCACATATCACTCAAAAGTCTCATGGCGCTGGTGGATGTCTCTGAGAGGATAAGACTTAAGATGAAGCTGGATGTCAAACAACCATGTCTTTAAGTTTCTGTGAAAACAGTTGTGATCACTTAAGGTGCGTAGATGGAATGGTAGTTTATTCCAAAAAGACGGCGCAAGGTAAAAAAAAGATCTCCCTCCACCTGTAGTAGTGCGTATTCTGGGAGACACAAGAAGCGCTTGATTGCTGGATCTAAGAATTTGACCAGGTAAATACCTGGTTAGTTTTTTGGCCCAAAAAGCTGGGCCCTTTACGTACATATTCTTGTGCGTAAGGCAGAGTAACTTAAAACGTATGCGCAACCAGTGCAAAAGCTTCAGACTGGAGGCCGATGGAGATCTAGGTGGAAGATCAAGTACCAGTCTTGCTGCAGTATTCTGCAGAACCTGCATCCTTGATAAAAGATTTTCATTAGTGGAAGCCAGTAGGGCATTCCCATAGTCCATACGATTGATGATGAGTCCTTGGACTAAGGGTTTTCTTGCCTCCAGTGGGATCCACTTAAAAATTTTACGCAGGCTGTGCATGACTCCGAAGCAGGCACCAATAGTCTTATTTACATGGTCTTTCATTGACAGTTTGTTGTCTAGTTGGAAGCCCAGATTTCTCACTCACTGAGTTGAAGTAGGACAAAGGCCAAGGCTAGAGGGCCACCAATCAGGTGCCCAATACTCATCTGCCTTACCAAACAGCATTATCTCGATTTTCCCTCCGTTCAACTGAAGGTGGTTAGTACACATCCATATCTCGATTTGAGACATACAGTCTCTAAAGCGAGACTTAGTTTCCAATGGGTCTGGACTGAGAGTGACCAAGATCTGGGTGTCGTCGGCGTAAGACACAACTTCGAAACCAAAGGATCGAATCACTTTGGCCAAAAGGGTCACATAAAGGTTAAAGAGAGTAGGACCCAGAATGGAGCCCTGCGGTACCCCCATCTTTACTGATCTACTACGAGAGTTTGTACTTCCCACCTGTACTATCATAGTACGATCAGTTAAGTAGTTCTTAAGCCACTGGAGTGCCTTACCCCTGACACCAATCTCCCAAAGCCGACGTTCAAGGATGCTGTGGGAGATGGTGTCAAACGCAGCAGATAAATCAAGCAGGATGAGGATAGATGCCTGCCCCCGTCTAAAGCCCGCCTGATATTATCCGTTATCTCAAGCAAGGCTATTTCAGTGCTATGGGCTGCCCTAAAGCCAGATTGAGAAGAGTCAAGCAGTCCATGGTTCTCACGATGGGCAACAAGCTATTTGTTGACCAAGAACTCAAGCATTTTTCCGAAATGAGGAAGCAGCGATATAGGACGGTAATTAGTCAGGAGTTTTGGGTCTGCAGTAGATTTTTTCAATATAGGCCTGACCCTGGCAGTTTTCCATGATATAGGAAATTCTGATTCTGACAATGATTTATTAAATAAGTCAGTGAGGTGGTCTAGCAGAGCAGGGGCAATGGTAGGAAAAATATTTGGTGACAGAGGGTCAGTCGGTGAACCAGTTTTTATTTTAACAAAGGCTTCAGTCACCTCTGTAGAACTGCACTGTGTAAATTCCATCAAAATATGAGGGGTATCTAAAGGAAATGGCAAAGAATTCCCCATATCATTACAGTTATCACGCACTGGAAAGGAGGTATGACTGGCCATGATCTTGTCCTCGAAGAATTTAGAGAGAGAATCTATCCAATCTTGAGAAGTAGAAAGTTGAAACTGAGCAGGGGGATTAGAGAATTCCTTTAAAATTTGATAGACCTCTTTATTAGAGTTCGCAGCCTTCTCAATACGATTCAAGAGAAACATTTTCCTAGTATGCCTTATATTTTCCATGTACTTATGGTAAACACCTTTGTAAAATGCGCGGTCTGTCTGTTCCTTGGTTTTCCTCAATTTCCGCTCTGCGGACCTACAAGAGAGCTTCTGTAACTTTAGTTGGTCAGTAAACCAGGGAGCAGCTCATGCTTTAAGAGTAACTTTAGTAAGAGGAGCGATTTTATCCAAGGTGTTGAGTATAACTCTATCTAGGGAGATAGCACACAAATCTATGTTATCGTTAGGGCTAGATGGAGTGGGACTAAAAGTGGCAGCGAAAAGAGGCAGAGTGACTTTACGCCAAAATCTTCTCCAAACGACATCCTTATAAGGGACCATTTTGATAGCATGGTCAGAAATGATACATTTTAATAAAGAGTGATCAGACCACAATGATGGTGTTAGAGATTCCACCCTAATCTCTGTCGAGTTAGTCAACAAAAGATCGAGTGTGTGACCAGCAATGTGAGTTGGCCCAGTAACCAGTTGAACCAATTCCAAGGTGTTGATGCTAGAAATTAGCTGGTCAGTATCAGTATCATGCAATAACTCCGCATGGTAGTTATAATCGCCTAACAAAAGGAACAAAACGTACATGCAGGGAGTCTCTAAAGAAAATATAAACGAACGTGTGGCTCTTTGCACTACATTTACTGCTATTAATTGTAAATTGATGATTATGGCTACTTTTTCTAATTTAAAAATCAAACTAGTTAGGGGTCATGTACCGGGACAAAGGGAGAGACAAAAACACACATGCTGAGGGCACGCCACTGGTGCGCTAAAGACACGCCCATCCAGTGCTTAAGTTGAGCCGGTGGTTTGCGGTGCTCGGCACCTGCACTTAAGTGTTAGCAACGGTATCTATGACAGTCTACCACATGGGGGCGCAGTTTTGTTAATTCAGAGATGAGCACAACAACAGTTGTTTATTAATTCAATATACATTAAGAATGACTAATACCTGCTGCCAAATCTATTCTTCTAACTTTGGGGTCCTGAAAATGTCAGAATTGTAACACTTGTAGGAGTTTAACTTATTAGGTGTGCTGGTACTGTAATCGGCAGCGGCAAAACGTAGTGCAAGCCTGCTGGCTAGAGCTCTGGCATGTGAAAGAGGACAAAGACAGCCACCCTTGCTGTTTTTATCAAGACATAGAACCATTGCTCATTTATACACAACAGGAGCTGCTTATGGTCAGAACTTGCAACTGTAACTGCCGGATTAAATTTAGTTTTATGCCCAGAAGAAATAAAACCAGTACAGCAGAGTTATTATTATAGTAGCTATTCACATAACCCCAATCTGAGCACTTATAAGTCAGTTACCCCAAGTTACGATTAAAGACAAAGGTGATTTAGGAGGCTGTGATCTTGTAGGGTAGATCCTTACTAACACATTAAGAAGAGATTTGCAACCTTAGTTTAGACACAAATCTAGACCTCTTCTTTATGGTTAAGACTTGGATCCAAGAACATCGTACTCCTGATACAGCTGGGTCAGTGCTTAAAGGTAACTAGTGACCGGAAGGAATGGAAAGATGGTAGGGTGGCTATTATTTTTAGGCACTCATTAAACATATGACTACTCACTGTGCATAGTAGTCGAGGGAGGGACTGATTTGCAATATATGTCTTATAACATCATCCAACGGCAACACCGCTAATTCTGGTTATGAATTAGTGCAGCAATATGCCCTACTTGCCATAAAAGCTACAAATCTATTAGTATTAGGTAAATGTAATATCCATGTAGATTAGAAAGACTCCCCAGAAACTAAGAACCTTCTAGAGTCACGTAATACTATCAATCTAAGGAGGAAAATTAATTCAGTTACTCACAGAGCTAGTCATTGTTTAGACCTGTTATTTGACAATACTGATTTTGTGATACAGGTGAATCAGACCCCAGTCTTCTGGTCGAACCATTTCGTAATATCACTTTACTTAATATTGAAAATGGCGGCAGATAGCAACATTAGCAACATTTTGCAAAAAAGGAACTAATCAAGAGTTACTCCATCGAACATCTGTTCTCTACTAAACATTACCATTTTCATCCAATTTATCATCGATAATATAAGCATATAGTGGGCAACAATAGTGCTACACCTATGCAAGAACGTTGTGAAAAAATGTCCTTCCTTGTTGAGTAGATAGAGTATGTGTATGCTGATTTTGATAGGAACAGGATGGAGACTGTATGAGTGGATCAAGAAAATAAAGGGCTATCTGAGCAAGAATATAAAAAGATTTTGACAGGGTAACAGAAGAACTAATATAACAACGAGTAAGCTAATAAAATCAGTTTTGCTACAACTTTCTTGAGACACAAATATTTTTTATATGATTACTGAACAATTTGCTCCTAAATTGGCAGAACTCCTGAATTGATCAGTTGCATGTGGGTTACTCCCTTCCAGTTGGAAAAAGGTATCATTATTAAAAAAAAAGCTGCATTGGATAATGCAGTTTTAAAGAATTATAGACCGTAGCGTAGTATCAAGTTGTATTTTATGTGGTTTTGGTGCCCTATTTCTTACTGTCGACTGGAGCCATGGCGCCACAGGAGAACTATTTCAAAATATTCCAGATACAGGGATTCATGAGGAATCAGAAGATAGAAGTATCCATCGGATGAGTTTTTTCAGGCCATAAAATAAAAGTGCTCTAAACAGAGATAATTTGCCTGTCAATTTTTCTAGCCATAATTCAGCGTCAGTGATCGAATTGCCAGAGGTGGAAGACATTAAATGTGCATGACCCTTGGCTTCCCCAACAGGAGCAGGCCGTGTAAGATCTGAAAGTCTGCAAGTGAGGGAAGGTATATCAAGGAAGAAACAATCCTATCTGGAAGTAAATATATATATAGTGTTCTTCTTAAAACATCACAATGTCAAATTTATGAAAAATCTGCAATAACTGCAGCTCTTTTTTGACACTAACATAAGGCATGTGATAGAAGCATTAGGGCCTCCAGGAAGTGTTGGTTAAGCCTATCCATCTCACTGGCCAGCGAAAAGGAACAAATAAAGAGACTGATGGAATACATGCAAAATTGTATCAGACAGAAGTCATTAATACTGGTATGTCACATGCACACAAAGATACATAGCCTGAGGGTGAGAATATTAAAAAAGCATGTGGCTCTAAGAAAACTCTATTGCAGCAGAAAGCAGCAGGGCTTACTGATGTATGAATGATACAGAATGAACAAGTGAGTTACCTTCGGTAACACCTTATCTGGTAAAGGCACTATCTAGTCGTAGTTTCTTTCCTTTGAATATCCCGAGTCAGACTGTATCCTGAAGTTTTGTTAGCAATACACCTGCGCGCAGGTAGGTGGCATAGTTCGGCTCTGCGCCAGCATCGTCTGCTCCATAAGTGACATGCACAGTACCAATATAGGCGCCACCTCGGAGCACTGACGTCAGTTACTTTTGCGACTTTCCACGCCAGGAGTGTGGAGTCGCGATGAGAAACCACTGGTGTGGAAAAGAACAAGGCCCTGGTAGGATGTCTCCTACACCTGAACCGATTCACAGAGTGGGGAGGGTTTGTAAGGAATATGCAGCTTGAAAGATTCTCTACCAGATAAGATGTTACCAAAGGTAAGTAACTTGTTCATCTGATAGAGACTTCTAGCCACAGACTACCTACAATAGATACTCAGGCAATACCTCCTCGGAAGTGAATCTGTGAATTAGATTAAACCAAAAAATCTTGCAGGACTGAACAGGCGAAATGCCCGTCCTGACGGACCTGACTGTTCAGGCATTATTGTTTTCTAAGAGTACCCAGGTTACTGACTAACAAATATCCAGGATAGGAACGTAGTGCGCAAATGCAGTGGTAGCAGCCTTGGCAGTGATAGCGTGAGCCTGCAAGCCCTCAGAAGGCTGCTTCTTGGCCGATGCGTAGCAGATCTTAATGCACCGGATAATCTATTGTGAGATGATTCTTTTCTGTACAACTTTCCCTTTTTTGCTACCACATAACCCACGAAGAGTTGACTGTCCACCCATAACTCTTTTGTATGGTCAAGGCAGAGCGAATACACTTTTTTTGGGTCCAGGTGGTGGAGTCTCTCCTCTTCTTTAGAGGGATAAGATAGAGCAAAGAAGGTAGGCAGAGTGATGTTGTGGCCTACGTGGAAATGAGTTAAAACCTTTGAAAGAAAAGAGGCACGCGTCCGAAGAACCAGTTTGTCTGGGTAAAAGGTGGAGGAAGGAGGGTACAGCAAGGGCACTTCTAGTTTGCTGACACTCCTGGTCGATATTATGCCCACTAAAAAAGCAGTTTTGATAATCAGCAGCCTAAGAAGGTGCTTGAATGGTACACATCTAAGCAAGGTAAGGACCAAGTTGGAGTTCCACTGATGCATGTAAAAGATTTAGGTGGGAACATATGTTGCAGGCCTTTAAGGAACCTAGTCACAACAGGTGACTTAAAAGAGATGGTTGGTTTGGCAACTGCAAAAAATGCTGAGATGAAGGACAGGTAACCATTAACTGTACCCAGAGGAGAGCTCTGCTGGGCCAAAGACAATGCAAACAAAAGAACTTGTGTGAGAGGTGCAGATAAGAGGTCGACCTTATGGAAGGCACACCATGATACAATTTTCTCCCAACAGCCGGTGTATACCATCTTGCTAAAGGGATGTATAGCTGCCAGAATAGCATCGCAGACTTCTGGAGGAAGGTCGAAAGCTGTCAACTGTCGCTGCTCATCCTCCACGCATGGAGGTGGAGGGTGAGCAGAACCCTGATCTGTTGGTGTGACAGAAGATCATCCCGAAGAGGCAGCCAGACCGGAGAACTAATGGTCATGTGCAACAGCTCGGGATACCAGACTCTCTGTGCCCAAACAGGAGCCACAAGAAGGAGTAGGGTCCGGTCCTTACTGATCTTCTTGAGAGCTCTGAGCAGGAGTAGTATTGGCAGAAAGGTGTACAGAAGGTTGGTGTTCCTCTTGAGGCAAAAAGCATCTCTGAGTGAGAGCTACCTTGGAAACTAAAGTGCACAAACTGCTGACATTGCACGTTCTTGGCAGTGGTGAACAGCTCTAACCAATGCTCTCCCCACTGCTGAAAGAGAGCTTGCACCACCTCCGGGTGGAGACGGCATTTGTGATCTGCTAAGCATCTTCGGCTGAGTTTGTCCACTCTGGCGTTCTGAGAGCCGGCCAGGTGTTGAACCACCTGGGAATGCCCTGATGTTCCCACCATATTCAGAGGTGCAGAGCCTCCTGAAATAGGATCCACGACCCAACCCTGCCCCGTTTGTTGCAGTATCACATGGCAATGGTGTTGTCCATGAACACCTGCACCAGCCTGCCCTTGATCGTAGGAAGAAAGGCTTTTAATGCTAAGTGGATCGCCCAAAGTTCCAACAGACTTATGTGAAGCTTGGACTCTAGCAGGGGCCAGAGTCCTCTGATCTCCACCTCTCCCAGATGGCCACCCCAGCACAGAAGTGATACATCTGTCACTACAGTCAACTCTGGCTGGAAAAGGGAGAGGGGTCTGCCTCTGACCCAATTGTGGTTCATTAGCCACCACAGCGGATCTTTTGCGTTTCCCTACGAGAAGTGAACCATGTTGGAGATATTCACCTGATGCTGCATCCACTGGGCCTTCACTGCATATGCCAGCAGGCGTTGTCACCAGCAGGATGCACAGGACCATAAGGCCCAACAACCTCAGTGTCAGTTTCGCCAAAATCCAGGATCTAGGCTGAAACATTGATATCATAGCCTGAATATCCTGGGCTCGCCACTTGGGAGGATAGGCCCGATACTGTGCCGTGTGCAGAACAGCTCTGATGAAAGAGAGCATCTAAAAGGGAATCAAGTGTGACTTTGGCACGTGATAGTGAACCCAAGCAAGTGCAGGTGGTTTGCCATAGTCTGAAGGTGGGAGATGACTGCCTGGGGTGAGCCAGCCTTCAACAACTAGTCGTCGAGGTAGGGGAAGACTGAAATCCCTGACCTTCACTGAAGAGCTGCAACCACCACCATCACATTGGTGAATATCAAAGGGGCACAGGTAAAGCCAAAAGGGAGCACAGTAAATGGAAGGTGCTTGTGGCTCACCATGAACCGCAAATAGTGTCTGTGGCCTGGCAGGATGGAGAGTGGAAACAAGCATCCTACAAGTCCAACATTACCATCCAGTCTCCCGGGTCCAGGGCAGACAAAACTTGGGCAAGCATGAGCATTTTGACCAATTTCTCTTTCTTCAAGAAGAGGTTGAGGAGGCACAGATCTAGGATAGAACGAAGTCTTACATCCTTCTTTGGCACCAGAAAGTAATAGGAATAAAAACAACAACCTACTTCTGATGCAGTCACACTCTCTATGTCTATGGCTCTCTTGGCAAATAGAGCTTGCACTTTTTGACGGAGCAAGGAGAGACGTCCTTTGTCAGCCAATCATAAGTGAGTGGACTGGGTGGAGGGGTTGTCACAAAGGGGAGGGTGTATCCCCTTTACACTATCTGTTGTACCCAGCGGTCTGATGTGACTGAATTCCAGTAGAGGAGGTGATAGTGTATTCCACCCCACTGGGTACCTATGATGGTTTGAGGACAGACTAAAGAGGTTTGGAGGCAGCGACTGCCAGGATGTGGTGGACTGACCTGACAGCTGGGTATGGATGTGGGTGGAGAACCCTTCCGTAGCCACGAAAGGGCAGAAGGCAGCTTGGGCTTGGCGAGTGGCCATAGACAAGCCCAAGGGTTTGGCCACAGCTTTGCTGCCCTTGAAGAGCTCCAGCACTGAATCCACCTTGTCTCCAAAGAGGCGAGAGCTATCAAAAGGCATGTCCATGAGGGAAGCCTGACATCCCCTGATACGAGACGTTCTCCGCCAGACATGGTGATGCAGGACCACCGACAATGAAATTGCTCTACCTCGAGAGTTGGTAGTGTCATGTCTACATCTGATGGAGAACTTTGCTGTATCTCTACGATCGGCAACTGCCTGAGAGAGTATGGGTCAGGCCTCCTCTGGAACCAGAGGCAGCACTTGCGCAACCAAATTGCATAGAAAATGGGCATAATGGCCCAAGAGGTACGTGGTGTTCACCGACCATAGTGCAAGGCTGGTGGAAGAGAACATTCCCATACCAATGGTGTCCAGCCTCTTGGATTCCCTATTCAGTGGGGTCGTAGGAAACGCGCCAGGGTGATTGTGGGATAGGAGGAATGGACCACCATCATTAAATGGGAGTAAGGACTCCCAGCTGAAGCACCTCTGTCTAGATGTTAGTTTTTGACTGCCATTGAGGGTAGGTTAGGGTCCAGGACCTCAGCCATCCTGTACACCACCATAGCGAAAGAGGCTTCCTCCTCTAAAGCCACAGTAAGAGGAGACATCAGGTCAGTGTCAGATGAAGAGTCCAACCCACTGGCTTCACCCAGTTCCTCATACCACTTGTCCTCCTCAACTGGGTCTTCTATATAAGGGGCCATAGACCCCTCCCAAATGTCTCCCTCCCCATGCCTATCTATTAAATAACACACTGGCTCTGCTCCGGGGAGGAGGTCTTCGGTTGGCGCCGGATGAGGCATCGGAAATGCCCATCCAGCTCTGTGTCGGAGTCTGGTATGATTATGGGTATGGCGCCGCATAGGGGCATCTGCACAGCTGGGTGCGTAAACATTTGAGCAGGCGACGAGGAAGGTCTTAGTCTTGCTAGAAGCTCCACACCAGATCCAGTGAGGGATCCTAAGAGCCCGTTTGATGCCAAGGGCGAACCCCCTGGTGTGGTTCCAGTATGGGCCCCTTCTGCACCTGTAGGGCCCAAAGTAGATCCAGAGAGGCCCATCTGCCCAAAATTGAGGTGAATGGCCTCATAAAATTGCTTTAGCTTGGCAGGGGTCGCTCCGGGAAAATTGGGGAAGGGTGTAGTGGACCCAGGTTCAGACGTCACCAACTCACGGGCCTGAAGTGTCAATGCTTTCTCGTCTTGTCAGATTACTTCGACGGGTGCTAGGAAGTCAAAGAGTGTTTGGACGTCTTCAACTGCTTGTGTTTGTTGGACTTATAGAAAACAAAAGAAGGAGTACCACCAGCAAGAAATCACAGATTCCTATTGGGGTGGAAGGTTTAGACAAAAGGAAGAAAGTCTCCTTTTGTTAGAAACCCCTCACTCATCACCTAGTGATGACATGCTTCATCATCGGGGTCCACCCTAATGACCTAGCGTCATCAGGGTGTGCTGCAACACCTGATTACAGTGGAGCAGGTTGTGAGTGATGGTGCGTGAAAGACGGAAAAAGTAAGTGTGTTAAAAATTGTCCTGGTTTGAACTTGAAGAAAATAAAATTTTTATTAGCAAGCAACTGGACAATGTTAAAATCGTGGCGAGATAAAGTGAGGGCAGTAATGGGGCCGTGTATCTCTGTATGTGTTAGGTCGGTCTACATGTTTCAACCATAAAGATTATAATTAACCAGGTTTTCTTCAGGACCATGAAACCAAGAGGGTGGACGGTCTACGTCCCCTAAAAGACGCACCCAATCCTACACTCTGGGACCACTGGAAGGCAAAAGTGTGCCCGTGGTATCAGCTCGCACCTCAATGGGTGAGCTCCAAAAATAAAAATACCTGTAAAGGAAGATACGGACACTTGTCAAATAATGGACGGTATACATGCCTGTTACGTAGTGCAGTGGTTCAACATTGTGCCTGCATGCTGTCATTCCCAATGAGGCTGTGTATTGTATTGTAACACCAATCAATGTGGCGCGACAGAGGTAATATTCAGCTCCGACTTAAATTAGTGGAAGGAAGGATGTGAATGTGACCAAAGGGGGGCGGTGGAAATTAACCGCAACTTGCACACTAAGTAACTAAGGTGCTGTGTGTTCGTATATATCTACACAATTTCCACGCAACTCAGTAATTTTGGTGGCGTGGTACTAACTCGCATACAGACTAGTGTGTGCGAGGGCATATCAATTAGATGATGCATGCACTTCCATGCTGATTTGCAAAACATAAAACAAAACAAACACGCCAACAATACGAAACAAACAAAGACCAAGGCTCACTCTCAATGGAGTGTTCGAAGACTTCATAGGGCAGGGGAGGTTACCCTCGCATCGAAACGTATTCTGAAAGAAAAGGGTGTTTCCAAAGTAGAGCGTTAGTGCCAGACCGGGGATCGAACACACCGTGGTAACCACTACCATGTCCCAATGCAGCCACCATTCTTGTGGCTTTCCCGGTCCCCGAGATACCGCTCACGTGATCGGGAAGGGAAACCCCGCCCATCACGGAAGCGCGCTGACGATAACTGCCACCTCCGACGCCCAGCTCAATACTAGCGGGGCGGAGAAGGAAGTAGGTTACCGGCCAGAGTCCTCGCTGCCTAACTGTAAGTAAGAACCCAGCTAATCCTGCCCGTTACACTAGGGCATTACTAACGCATTGAGTGCCATCACGCGCCTCCAGGACACAGCTCTGAGCTTTCCGAAGCCGGTCTCCCGCGCACTAACGCTCTACTTTGGAGCTGATACCACGGGCACACTTTTGCCTTCCAGTGGTCCCAGAGTGTAGGATTGGGTGCGTCTTTTAGGGGACGTAGACCGTCCACCCTCTTGGTTTCATGGTCCTGAAGAAAACCTGGTTAATTATAACCTTTATGGTTGAAACATGTAGACCGACCTAATACATACAGAGATACACGGGCCCATTACTGCCCTCACTTTATCTCGCCACGATTTTAACATTGTCCAGTTGCTTGCTAATAAAAATTTTATTTTCTTCAAGTTCAAACCAGGACAATTTTTAACACACTTACTTTTTCCGTCTTTCACGCACCATCACTCACAACCTGCTCCACTGTAATCAGGTGTTGCAGCACACCCTGATGACGCTAGGTCATTAGGGTGGACCCCGATGATGAAGCATGTCATCACTAGGTGATGAGTGAGGGGTTTCTAACAAAAGGAGACTTTCTTCCTTTTGTCTAAACCTTCCACCCCAATAGGAATCTGTGATTTCTTGCTGGTGGTACTCCTTCTTTTGTTTTCTACAGTTACACCCAGGGGTACAGGAGTACTCCCCGTTCACGTTCGGTGAACATAACCCTTGCTCTCCTCTTTGTTCCTTTATGTTTGTTGGACTTACCCAACTTCCCTGAGGACTTTGAGTACGATGAGGAACGTTGGGAGGAGCTTCACGAAAGGTCCCGGGACCTTCCATTCGAATGGGACCTTGAGCGTCATAGTCGAGTGATGCCGGGCTTCGAGGAACTTGAGGGTTCACTCCCTCAGCACCTTCGGGTGCATGGCACGGCAGTCGTCACACGCCTTGAGGTCGTTTCCCAGCTCCAGGCAGCACAAAGACACGAGGTGGGTTTGTCAACAACATTTGCCTGTGACAGGCTCTACATGTTTTCAAACCAGTCTGTTTCTTGGATGATATCCTTACCGCAGGAGATGAAATCTTAGAAAAAACATCGAAAAAAGTAAAAAAGAAGACCAGTCAAAAATCACTGAGAGGTAGCCCAATCCAGATCAGTGCTATCTGGCATGGTAAGGAAACAACTGACATCAGCGCGCAGAGTTGGCGCCTATATAGGTACTGGGCACATAATTTCTGGTGCGGGCGATGACGTCGAGATGAATTACACCACCCACCGGCACGCAGGGGTACTGCTCGAAAATCCACTGGATCAAGTCTGACGCCTGGGGATATTCAAAGGTAAGAAATCTGCAGCTAAAAGTCTCTTTCAGTTATAGCTAACCGGATTAAAACTAAGGAGGCCTTGTGTGGGTTACCACTGCTAAAATATTTTTCACGCCTTGTGTAGACTTATTCCTCTACGGTGTAAGATAACGTTTCTTCAGTTCTTTCAAATGCTTGCATTGAAGCCTGAGCAATTGCAAGTTTATGAAGCAGTACTATGTTCTTCTAATACCACTTAGGCGCCATACTTGCCTTAAACGTAGCTTCAACATGTAATACAACCGGCTCTGGTAAGTGCTCGATTTTACACTGCAGTTTGTGGCTGGTAAACCCGTTCCTTCCACCAGTGAAACACAATTCCAATAAACAATGCCCATTTGCTTCTGTGGATGAAAAAGTGTATTTTTTTATTAAAAATGTGAAATTAGAGCACTGCTCTAACAACTGTAAAATCAGAATACTGCAGATTCAATACAACTCCTTAGTGTTATTCTATCAAAAGGGATAAACAACAAACAATTTTTTTTTTTTTTTGCAGAACTGAATCAGGTATCAGAGCGCTTTACATAGCACCAGTTACGTTACATGAGGACACGCATTCATTTTAGGCACGGGGAGATTAAGTGATATGCCCAGAATCACAGGAGGTTTTTGGCGTCGTTACCGAGACTCGAACCCAGATCCCCAGGTCTGAGGTCGAGCGCCCTAGCCGTTAGGCCAACTCCTATTAATATGTTACACTCTTGACACTCTAGACAACAAGCATAAGGTGAAGAGAAAGTTAATCTGGGAATTATGTTAAAAAGACTCACCTATGGGGGATGCCCATGAGCTGCTGCTGCTGCTGATACCTGTTTGCCTGGGAGAGATACCAACATCTAAAACTCCCAGGCTGCATTGCTCTCAAGTGGAAGAGGAGGAGCAAAATGCTACAATACCACATCTGTTTTCCCCACTGGGTGGGATGCATGCAGCATGAACCTGGTTAAAGACCTGGCTAAGACTAGGACTGTTTTCGCCAGTCAGCAACTGGAGGTTGCTGGGAAACCCCCTAAAGTTTGCTGTTTTTCTACAGCATAAGGAACTGAAAGACTATAGGTAATCCCCAGTCTGCAACCAAGGGATCTACTCATACCCCATATGATTGTTTCTTAGAACGTGTCATGGGGGTAGTACCCTATGTAGTGATGCTATTGCTACTCAAGTTTACGAGTCGCACACTGCTCTCATTAATGCTGATGAAGGTTGTCCCTTATCTCATACAAACTGCACAGTTTCCAAACACAAGAAAACAGCCTATAACACTCAAACAAATGATGCTGAGACTCAGAGCAAAGGTTTTGACAATTCTCTTAACATGCCTATATTCAGAAACAGTAGTGGCTGATCTAAACTGTAAGCATAGGGGCAACATGAACAGGGGGTGGAGGGAAAAAATATATTAAACAACTTACCTTCACCTGCAGCTGCCGCCTCGGTGATCCTCTCTCAACACTAGTCACGCTGCACAGGCTCCCAGAGTGCAATCACAGCGCTTCTTCCATGCTGGTAATATTATTTACCAGCATGAAAGCAGTGCTAAGATTGTCCTGTGTGGGCTGATGTAATGCTCGCACATGCAAAGGAAGCTTGCAGCTTTTCTCCAACCCGATCGTACAACATAAAGAAGGCTGGCCAAACTGACATGCACACTTTTAAGTGCCCACCACTCCTCCCTAGTGAAGCTCAGTCACAATGGTCCCACCACCCCACTAACCTCAGCTGACAATAGTAGGATTAGGAAAGTAAAAATAAAATTATAATAAAATTGTTTTATTATCATTTTAGTTTTCAGTAGAGCAACGATCCTCTGCCATAACGGAGGAGTCGCCCCTGTATAGACACTTTCTACACAATTTTTTTTAGCAAAGTCAATTTATAAATTAATGCAAGATTTAAACCAACAAATGGCCATTTACAACACATAGACTTGACAATGGAAAACTATTTGAAATCCCTTGATTATACAGCTGTGCTACGTTAGGTCCATTTTCCAATGCTCTTTGTTGTTCCCTCGATTACATGTGACTCATCTATCACTTCTGCCCAGAATATTGCTGCAGCTGTTACAAGTTTCCTGTTCCATGTGTTAGTGCCCTCAGTTGGTCCTACTCCTCTGACTATAGCTGCTTTGCCTACCAACATCCTAGGTTATTCTAACCATTTGGCTGCTCCTATTGAAATTGTTTCCACTCCAAGTCCCACAATTTCAGTTATAGGATTATCTCAATCTATCCTACGCCTGTCTTTATGTCCTGGTTCTAGCCAATGGTCCTGCTTTCTCTCCTGGCTTGTCTGAAAACTCTACCTCAGCTAAAGCATAAGGTGGTTCATTGGCTGGCCAATCATGTGAGTTGTATTATTGCTGTATGTGAGGAAAGCAGTGTATCATATGGTGGGGCTGTGCAACTTAAACGTGTAATAAACTCAAAAACCGGTCTTGGGTCCAGTCAGACTCACTTGCAAAACCTTAGCTCAACTTGGGCATCTATGGTTTCAAGCAGTCAGGCTTTGTCAAAGGAACAAGTGCAAAGCATTTAGCAGTAACAAAACAGATGAACAAGAAAGAAACCTGACACAATGAAAGTATGACCCCAATATAAAAATAGCTTTTATTTTTAAGAATTTTTAGACTTCAATATGAACAAAATCCACCAGAGGGTTCTGGAGATATAAATTATTAAGTGAATAATAAATCACTGCTTTTCATTCAAATCGCAAACATGCTTTGTCAACTACTGCTGTTAGTAGTACCTTGGAAAACTTGTGTATGTTGTGTTTGGTTACTTCAGTCCACTTTGGGCAACTACCTCTGGCTGAGAGCATGTCACAGGGGCCACTAAGGCTTAGTAGGACAGTTACCTTGCAGTCAAAGCAATTATTCTTTACCTGCTATGCCTTCATCTTCTGGTAGGGCTTGGGGTGACCTTTCAATATCGTTAAAAGTTTCCCTAAAATATTACATCACACCCAGTATTTTCAACCATCATGGATAGAATTCAATCATTTTCGGTTTTCTGGGCTGGGGG
This sequence comes from Lissotriton helveticus, assembly GCF_964261635.1. Lineage (NCBI taxonomy): Eukaryota > Metazoa > Chordata > Amphibia > Caudata > Salamandridae > Lissotriton > Lissotriton helveticus. The sequence goes on from NC_136071.1 coordinate 257,245,105, forward strand.
TGTTCAATCTTATCTTTTTAATTTCTAGAACAATGAGTTTTCTAGAAATTAATATTTTAACCTTAGATCATTGTTTACACCTAGCGACGAAGTAGCTCACTCAAGAAACAGGGGTATTCAAATGTCTCTTAATATTGTCTTGGGAGGAAGATTACAATGTCAAAAGCGGTTCCAAATCACAATCATTTGGTCTTTTGTATTCTTCGTTATCTGAGGTACACGTACTCCCGTATTTACCCTCCAATCGCCAAGGTTTTGTTCTGTTTCATTATTTAAATTAGAGTGATTTTGTTAATGTTTATGAATTACAACAACTGGATCAGGGATTTATACCAGCATTTTCTGGGCGAGGTTGTTTCTTCATTATTTATTATGTATTTGTGTGTAGGTCTATCTGACTTATTCACTGATGGGTTTGTTATTAGTAATTATGATCATAATCCCTTATCTGTTAATTTTCATTTGATTTTTTTGGATTCTTGTTTTTCTTTGTCACTTGGCTGCCCAGAGTCACTAAAGGACTCAACTGGAAACTGCTTGACCCCAGCAAATTTCTGAGAACTTTGTTGGGTAGTGAATTAGTCGGTTTTATTCTTGACTTTCTTTTCCTACTAATGATGCCCTGATTTTGAGTTTGTTTACTGATCTTGGAGTCGCTGCTAAACTGTTAACCACACCATCTAATCATGTGAAACTGGTCTCTCATAATTGGTTTGATTGTGATTGTTCAACAGCAAATAGGAGACTCTGCTGTGCCTTTGATCAAGCAGGCTTGGTACAAAGATGAGACTGCCGGCTGTAGAAAGTCTTACAAAATAACTTTAAAAAGAGAAAAAACATTCTTCAACTTAGTGCTTGGGACCCGCTTAAAAAACCCTGTAGACTAAAAGACATGTTTGTGGTTTGGAGTGGTTAACTCTCAGCAATTCAGTGAGGGTAATAGCCCTTCTTTCGCAGCTTATGTTTCTGCAGACCATTGGCTATGCCATTTCAAATGATTTACTTTCGTACAGAAAGTAACCATTTCCCACCCTGCACCATTAGCCAAAATGTCCACTTCATCATCTATTTTCTATTGATGAAGTGGTCTCTGCAATTTAGGATAGCCGTTCCGGCAAAGCCCCCAGGCCTGATAATGTAACTATTGATCTTTACAAAACAAAGGTTGTTCTGTGGGCCCCATTAGGGATCAATGTTTTAAATTCTGTTTGTTCTTTACAATTTCCTACCTTATATTACACTTACGTAATTGTGCCTATGCTTAAGGAGGGTAACAGCCATGAAGGCCTACATCTTTGGTTAATTCTGTAGTTAAGGTCGCTGCAATGATACTGCTTAACATGATTTTGACCTGAATGGAAGAGAATAACAAACCAGTTGACATCTAGTATGGTTTCAGAGAAGGGTTAGGGACCATGGAGCAAAGTCTTAATTTGCAAGTATACAGTGGCTAAAGAAAGTGCTGTCCATCACTTCCTTATCTTAGCTTATACAGCAAGCTGATCCTCTACTTGATGGTCTTTAGTGTGGTCAATATAAAAGCTTAAGGTTCTATTAGGGCTCCAGTCAATCCAGTCTTTCCTCAAGGGGTGAGGCGGAACAAAGAACGCTGTGAAGTTGATAAATTGCCCAACAGGAAAAGGAGTCACAGCTTTTGGCAAAGAGCCCGCCCTTCTCCTCAAAACTAGTTTGTCAGTGAAAAAGGTGGTGTAGGGTGGCTTCACCGAGAGATCCTGGAGCTCACACATGCTACTAACTGAAATAACTGCAGTGAAGAAGACAGTTTTGCGAGTCAGAAGACACAATGAGCAGCTGTGCATTGGTGCACATAAAGGAACATCAGGATCAAATTAAGATTCCACAGTTTGGGAGGGAACACATGTGTTACATCTTTAATAAATTGCATTACAACAGGTGACTAAAGCAAAACTACAAGGATGGTTCTGCAGTTATGAAAAGGCTGAAATATATATCTTTTAACAGTGTCCACTGCAAGGCCTTGATGGGCCAGAGACCAAACAAACTTTGAAACATCTGACAATTTGGCTTGCAAAAGGTCTGTTTCACGAATTCCACATCGGGCCACAAATTTGTTCCAATGCCAGGTGTAGATGGACTTTGAGGACAGGTGCCTGGCAGCAAGGCTGACATTCAAAACCTCAAATGCAATACACTTATGTCGCTTGGATGTCCATGCATGGAGGTGTAGATTGCCGAGTTTTGGGTGCAGAACTCTCCTGCGGTGACAGAAGATCCTCCCAAAGCAGTAGCCTGCAGGGCCGGACTGGCCATAGCGGGCACCGGCTAATCCCCAGTGCGCCGCACGGGTGGGGGCCGGTTTTGGGCCCATGGGTGCCGTTTTTGTTACAGGGACATTTTTGTCGCATAGCCGGGGGTCGAGCACCTTGCCAGGACCGATTTTGGCTCCCAGTCCGGCCCTGGTAGCCTGATTAGAGGACAGATACTTATGGCAAGATGTTCTGGGTACCACAATCACCTGGAAAAATCTGCAGCAACTAGGATGACCTGGGTCCGTTCGATGCTGATCTTTTTCCAAAACTCGCGGCAGGTGAGGCAGAAACAGAAAGGCAAACCGGAGTGCTCCACTTATAAGACATTAAAGTAAGATAAGACCTTAAGGTTTCCAATGGAAGTCAAAATGGCGAACACACTTTTTTAAAACAGTTCCTCACATACACTCCACCCAGAAAGAGCTCAAATTGATGTCCTTAGACAGGTCCTGAGCGATGTAATATGTAAGGTCATGATCACTGCATGGCGTGGGCGCAAGTTATAGCAGATCAGTAAAGTATACCGGGGGATTTATTTTTTAACTGACATGTTCGCCTAACTATTACATCACTTTAACCTTTGTTTTTTTGTGCATATATACCTGAATGGCAAGTTATGGAGTATTTGGGCTGTCAATTTATGGTATGCATTGCAGGGGCATGATGTATTATTTGCTCACCCAACCATAACTCGCCAATTTGATAATTTTCTGTTTCATGTAGCAATCATAACTAGTATTTAACTGTGGTGTTTTAGGGAATTATCTGAGATTGATTATTTAACAAACATATGTTAAACGTCTTCTGAGCAGAAGAGCATATAACTTACAATCAACAGGGTTTTTATGATTGTTCTGTACAATATGGCTGCACCTGGCCTTTGACCATCCTGGAGATGGGGTGGGTCACAAAGCTCGGCCTGTACCCTGGGTTCTGTTCCCAATATCCTGCTTTGCAAACTCCTACAGTGTACTACTTTGGCTGTGCTCAGCAAAGGTTACCTGCCGGCTGCACACTCAACCTTGGTGCTCAGCACAATTGATGTGCACATGTCCATTCATAGAGGGCTCTTCTGTGCTCTGGAACCAGCTGTATATGACCTCCAGCCATGCGATGAGGGCTATTGCCAGGCCCAAGTCTGCCCTGGGGCCCACCGTGTTCACTGCGCATAGTCTTTGCTGTGCATAATTGCACTACAAAATGTTTTAGTTTTTTTGCATGATTTGTAAAAACAAAAGAAAAGTGTTATAAAATTGTTCATTACATTTGTAGATCCAACTGCGAATTTGCAGAACCATGGACATGGAATTGGATATGCAAATCTCAAGAGAAAACTGGGATCAAGGATGCTCCCCCCTCTGCCCTCTGTAACCTCGTGTCACCTTTTTTTCAGATTGCAGGCTTTAGTGTCTGGTATTTCGTACTGGCCACTGCAATAGAAAAAATTAAGCTGCTATCAGCTAATCAGATCATCCAGATCTTTGAATCCCCCAAGGATCTACAAATTGGAAAAAAGGGAAAACCATTCTCTCTCTTCTTTTGTTTTTCGAATTTATTATCTTCAGAGGATTTATGGAATTAGATCCACAAAATATCAATACATTTAATTGTCCATGTCCTACTAACTTTAACAACTCAAAGCCCGTCCAACTGTTTTTTTTTCCAATGCAAACTTCTCAAAATGAGTGAAAATATTAACACCAGCAAATGCAAAGATTTCTGTAATTTCGTTCAGCCGTTTTGCCACAACGGAGAGCAACTTTTCCAATCACAGTTATGACGGAGCTCACACTTTCTTAAAACAGTCCCTCAAGTAGACTCCGCCCACACAGAGATCAAAGAAACCTAAAATGTTGAAACTAAGTCACTTATTCTATTCAAAAGCTTTGTGTACATGTGTCAAACAGTGCCAAACTTTCAAATAATGAAAAAAAGGTATTTTCAGTGGAACATGAAATCTACCCATAACTTAATAGGCATGGTTGCCGACTGTGTAATGCACATATAGAATGCAAATTCACGTTTAGTCTTTTCTCAGTCCAACTTGTACCTGACCCATAACTCCCTAGCAGTAGTTTTTTGATACATTTGAAACTTCCATTTCATGTAACAAACTTTCCTGCACGTTTTGTACAACGACAGACTGATCAGTAAATTGCCGTCAATAACAATGGTACAAAAGGAAAAATGTACCTTCAATTCCAGATGCTCATTCCCAGTGATCTATACAACTCTTCTTTATTGAATGCACATTAGATGCATCATTACGTTGGGTTCGGATATATGTCATTCTGTCAAGGGAAGGACTAATAACAGATGTGCCTGTGTGGTGTATCAAGGTGACAGCTAGCTCAACATAAACAGCTTCAAGCTATATCATCTGCACTCTGTAAGGCCCAATGGATTACAATAATAGATGGCAAGCTATAGCATTTATTTCCACCCTCATAGAAGCCTACCAATCCACCAAATCTGTTGTGAGTCACCTCGATGATGTGTAACCTCATAATGTCTGGTATCCTCTTCTACATGGTCGCATAACTTCTTGGCGACATTCAACATACTTTAATATACGGCTGGGGGTATATAAATGCATGTATAGCTGAGTTGTTTGAGCTACCACAGCAGCAATGTGCCTGCAACTGGCTGATCCCATGTCTGAATCCTGGCAGTGTTGGGAGCGTTTTTCAGAAGCCAACAGACTAAATGTCTTTAACGTGATAAGCAAGCCGTATTTCAAAGCTGAGACACTACTTCTGTGCTGGTCACTCTACATTCGGCTGCTATTTGAAAGCTATTCCAACAATAAACAACATCTCTGCTTTCATGGATATTACAAACTCTGACAGTAGGCTATTTTCCTGTGGTTGTGGCACAGATACAACACACCATGCCAATGTTGAATTAATGTTTACAGTTACTGCAGTTTTGAAAAGGAATTAACAGTTTACCTAATGTTCCAGTGTAGGGTTCAACCTGAATTATATGGAAGTCAACAATCTTTTCCCACTCATAGCAGACTGCAGCTTTGCTGTTGTTCCACATCTGTAGGACACAAAAAGTGAATTTTTTGTAGACAATAAAACACTCTTCATTTTATGAAGTGAAACTGGCATACCAATTCATAAGCTCTAGACTACATGTGCAGAAATAGTTACTTAATTGCTATTCTGATTTTGTCTATATTGACCTTCCAACAACTCAAAACCACAACCTTCCTTTTGAGCGAACGATAAGGGAAGGTCAGCTCAAAAGTCTCCCTAATCTGATAATTTACAAACAAATACATACTTGGAGGTCTTACTCACAATGTATTACTATGCACTTACCAGCCAACATCTATAATTGAGAATAACCCACACTTACTCCTTACTGGGAGTCATAATTTGAATTAGCACAAAAGAGAAAATAGAGGAATCTATTCACTCAGTGAGGAATATGGTATAAACACTCAAAGGTGAAGAGTAAAGAAGTTGGATCTGGTGTTTGAGATTAGAAGTGACTGAGTAGGTGCCTTGCAACTTCATGTAAAATTATCAGAAAGCGTGTCATTACCACAAACTTGAATCCTGAGTCCTTAGTTTTTACAAATTTATATAGTGGTCTGATCCGGCCGGATCTCCTATGGAGAGCAAATAACTGTGCTGTGGAAACCACACAAGTGGAATGAGATTAAAATGGCTCATCACCAGAAAAAATGCTCATGATCACAGAAAAGTGACCCAATTTTAGCAATAAGTAGGGTGAAGGCCATATGATATCTGTATCAAGGAACACATATAACACTGCTGAAGGAAGCCAGCGGGCAATGGCGATAAGATCATGGAGCCATTTTGAATCAAACACAGCCTTAACAGGATGCATTGAGTCATGCAAAATTTGAGCAAACCCACTTATCTATAAAATCCTTGTGGAATATAGGATGAGGAAAAGATCAGTTCTGGTACCCACCAATTGGAATAGGAGACTCTCACTGGAGCGGTCAGCAGAGAATCCTTCACTGATGTGTTTAGCGCAGTATCAAGAGATCTTAGAAATGTCCAGCACCTGCTTTTCTGCATGAACAAAAAGTGACTTTCTTCAAGTTCAGGGTCCTGAGTCAGTTCCATTTTCTCCGGAGGAACGCAATGTGTTGGTTCCAAAAACGGAAATCCAGCCATCAATTTTTGATGAGAGTATGAGAACGGGAGAAGTAACATTCTGTTTTGCCTTGCCCTATTAGAATCCTCACAGTTATGCTTTTAAAAAATCCAGTTTAAATGCCTCTATGGATTAGAAAACCTTTGTAAATGCCTTTTGTCTGATTGTTTGTAGAAAAGTAACATGTCTGCTAAAAAGTGAATAGCAGTTACAAGGAGTCCTAAAAGACTCCTGTGTGTGAAGGACTTTATAGATGAAGGAAGAGAACTAAAGGTCCAAATAAAATCCCCCTCCTTGCCTTATCTCAGGAACTGAATTTACTTACTCAGGAATAATAGCTAAAGGGCTACACACAACGTTGAATCCAACCCAGAACTCTTTTTGTACAGGGAGGCATGGAGGCTTACATGACAAGTAAGACGGGCGAGAGTTGTTTATAGATCTATTGCTCCATGAATCTCTGTGTATTTAGAGAAATTACTTTAAAAAGACATTTTCTGATTAAACATATCATTACTTTGTAATAAGGTCAAGGAGATCAAGACAGCATCCTTCGACAATCATTAGCGAGACCACCTGATTAATAATAAAATGATGATTAAATCTGATGGAGAGAGCCAGAGAACATTGGGTGACTCCATTGCCTAGCATCTGTGGAGTGGAGCACGCACTATACTGGGTTCTAGTGGCCAACTATTCCCTCCATTTGGTCATTATGGAAAGGATCTTGCTTTAAAAAAACATGAACCGAGCCACTGGGGATGCCTTCTAAATCGGACCCATTGCTCTCCCATCACTGGTAGCCAGACTCAAAACTGGCACCCAGGGCTATTTCTCCAAAATCTTCATACCCAGACCCGTTAATCTACACAGTCCGGAGAGAAGGCCGGGGAGAAGGGGGCCCTGCTAGGGGCCCCCAAAGTTGCTTTCCGACAGCCTTTCAATGTTGGAAAGGCCGACAAGGAGAGGCTGTAAGAAACCGACATCATAATCCCGACGGCAGAAACGCCAACCTTGAGGGATTATGAGTGGTTTCCGACTGGCCGAAGGACTCCTGGAGCCCTTCGGAACCGAATCGGTTTGCCCGGCCAGTACACATTCCGACCGCAGACACTGTAAGTCGACATCGAAATGAGGCCCTTAGTGTATTTGGTGTAGCTCTTGAAACCAGGAGGTTTTATGCTCATGGTGAAGGAAGGAACATGAAACAAGAAAACAAGAAAAATTGTCAAACAAATTCAAAGTCACATAATATTTTAACTGTTGTTCATGGTTCTTAGCACACCAAAAAACTCACAGGCAATGAAAAGAGAAATGTGATGCGATATGGTGGTGCTATAAGTATACCAGATTGCTAGCTATATTCACCAGGGTGATGCCTGGGGCATATGACAAGAAAGAATGGGTAATGTAGCCTCCAAAGGAGTTTGTTGAAGAGAGTAAATTAGTGATTTGTAGCTTAAATACAGGTAACTTAATTAACCTGAGTAAAATTAATTTGTTGACAATTATATAAACAAATATAAATTTAAAACTAACTAAACAAAACAAGACACGACAATGAAACAATACACTTTAGAACAAAGACTATTGAACATGTGTATAGGCAAAAAATAGATTTTATCAAATTCAGTCATCAAGGGAAAAATACAATACAGAAAAATATGTGCAGCAGGATTACAGGATGAAAATCAGAGGTAAATCAAAATCACTGTAAAGCCTGTAGAACACCTATCCAAAAAGATGTAGACAATTGGATAAGGTTGGGAGTCGACGTTTCGGTCTTTATAGGTAACTCTCTAAGACCATCATCAGGACGAAGGTAAATTAATATTGTAACTCCCTTTCAACGAAAAGGACTCTCTTCCTATGTTGGGAAGATATAGTGCATTTAGCCCAGAAAGGTGTTTCTCTCTATAGCTTCAAGAGCACACACAAATGGAAAAATTGTGATAATTGTGGGACACCCCGCTTTTCAGGATTTTGGAAGGATTTCAAAGTCGTTACAAATCGACGATCTGTTCTATTATCGAGGGGGGGATGCGTGCAACAAGCTTGCCTCTTGGATAATTTCAAGGAAATGCTCGGGAAGGAACAATCTGTCTGAATCTCGATCGTTCACTGAACGCGGAAGGTATCAGCCGTCACTCTGCGCATGGGGCATATGACAGCAACAAGTTTTAAAAGTCCCATTGTGTGTCGAGATTTAATTGAAGTGCAGCGGGAAGAGTATCCATTAGAAATTAGCATCTATGGAGACGCGCGAGCGCGTTACCTAAGATGGCCGCCGCCACCGGAGCTCCGTGATTCCCGGAGCTTTCAGCCCTAATTACGACGATATACCGGCAAAAAACCCAGCGAAAATACCGGCGCTTGCCTCATGAACCTTCCACCTACCTGTGAGTCCGTTTTGGAGCGTTTTTGACGACGGAGTTATTTTTCTTCACCTCACAGACTTCTGCTTCAAGCTCTCCATCGAGGTACTGCCGAGAATGTGAGCCTGGGGGCGGAGTGTCATTTAAGAAAGAGGCTGGCTTGGGCCTAGCTCCGCCTACAGTCCTGTTTAGCTGCTGCACCTGGGATTTATCAGTGTTATTTAAGCAATTGTCGTTATTTACAATACCTTTCCTCATATTTTGAGGTTATTTGTCTCACTCTATTTTTCTTCATATTAAGTCATATTTTTTTTTTACCTCAAAATGGATTCAAAAAATCCTTCCGCTAATAAAAGGAAGCAGCAGGTTTCTCCTCCTCCCACAAAATCCAAAGTGGTGGAATCCTCAGAGCCTTCTTTGTCTTTGATTTTGGAGGAAATTAAAGCCTTGCGTTTGAATACTGACTCCATTGCTTCAGAGGTTAAAAATGTTCGTAAAGATATGGCTTCTATGTCCATGAAGGTGTCAGACAATACCATTAAAATCCAAGATAATAAGAATAAATTGGATGCTTTTACACCTTTAATGACTAGAATTATGCCAATGCATACTCAGCTGCTGGACTTAGAAAATCGCAATAGGCAATACAATCTGCGCATCTTTAATTTGCCTGAAGAAATTGAAGGGACCAATTGTCGCCTTTATCTTGAATCTCTTTTGCCTGGTCTCCTGAATATTAAGTTTGCAGAAAAATTTGAAATTGATAAAGCTCATAGAGTTCCGTCACATCGTAATCCTCGTCATTCTAAGCCAAGGCAGATGATATTTAAGGTCCTGCGCCATCACCACCTGGTCCTTATCCGGAAAGCTGTTCGTGAAATACCATCTTTAGTGGTGAATGGAACCAAAATCTTCATCCATCAGGATTTTGCGAAAGAAACAGTGGCTATTCGTAAAGAATTTTCATCTCTTCGTCCGCATCTGAGGAGTCTTGGCTTCAAGTATGGACTATTTGATCCTTCTACAATGCGTATCTGGAAGGACAATGTCTCTAAATCTTTTCAACGTCCTGAAGATCTTCGTCTTTTCCTTGAACAGCAGGCTCCTCCATCAATGGATACACAAGACCCTAATTCTTGACTTCATATCGCTGGTTTCTTGTGACAGGTCTATTACTAAATTTCTTCATGGGCTCCAACGGTAACTGGCCATGCTTGGTGAACGGGTGTGCGTTTCCTTGTCTTTATTTATGTGGCATGTTCGTACCTTACTCTCTCTTTTTTGTTTCTCCCTTTCCTATCTTTCGATCAGAGTTACTCTATTAGTCTGTCTTATCCTACCTTCTTCTTGTTCCTATTCCTGTCTTTTTCTTCTCTTATATCCTAATGGCTAACATTCATAATATAAAAATTGTTTCTCTTAATGTGAAAGGTTTACGACATCCGGTGAAACGTTTAAAAATTTTGGATTATTTAGGTAATTCTAAGGCTGACATCTGTTTTGTCCAAGAGACTCATATTGATGATAAAGTTTTAAGTTATATGAACAAAAAGTGGGTGGATTCTATTGTTTCTTCACCTGCTGCAGGTAAAAAAAATGGGGTCGCTATTTTCTTTGCCAAAAGGTTACATTGTCAGGTCTTGCATAAGATCTCCGACTCTGATGGTAGATATATTATAGCTAAAGTTAAAATTCATGATTCTATTTTCTATTTGATGAATGTTTATGGTCCTACGTCAGAGGATCCTGTTTTTTGGACATCTGTTACGTCAGAAGTTTTAAAGTTGGGAAATGCTCCATTGATTTTTGGTGGTGATCTAAATATGTTTGTGGACCCCTTGTTAGATAGATTGTCTACATCTCGATTTAGACCGTCCAAGACTTTTCATGCCTTTAAGACCTTTCTTCAAACTACTAAAATAGCTGACATTTGGCGATTGCACTATCCAACTGGTAAAGATTTTTCTTTTTTTTCCAACCCACACAATTCCCATTCCAGAATAGACTATTTTTTCCTTTCCCCTTCCCTTATTCAATTTGCTAATGATCCTATCATTGGTACCATCGACATTTCAGATCATGCTATGATTTCCTTTGTATTAAATGTATCATCTTCATTTTCTAAGCAGTCAAGATGGCGCATGAATTCTGACATTGTCCTTAACGATACTCATAAGCCTAAGTTACTCCAAGCTATTCAAGAATATTTTACTTTTAATTCGGAAGGGTCTACCTCCATTACCACTCGCTGGGATGCATTTAAAGCTTATATTAGGGGTACTACTATTTCTATTATGGCTCATGAAAATAAGAAGTTTAATTCACATATCAAATCTCTAGAAAAACAAATTGCTCATTTTGAACGTTTATTTGTTTCATCTAGTGATCCCCAATATAAAGTAAAATTGCAAAAGCTGCGGTATGAATTCAATGCAATCCTCAGTACTAGAGCTGGAGTCCAACTCTCTAAATCCAATGCCAAATTTCGTTTTAATACCAATAGGTCTGGTAGACTTCTGGCTAATTATTTGCGTATTAAACGAGATAAAACTCAGATTACATCTATCAAATGTCCTCAAGGTAAAATTGCTTTTTCTCATAATGAGATCGTCAATGAGTTTTTGAATTTTTATTCTACTTTATATAATAAACCTGATTATTGTGATGTTTCTTTAATTGATTCCTTTTTACAACACTCTGATTTACCTCACATTTCTGCCTCTGACAAAATTAAATTAGATTTACCCATTACTAATGAGGAAATTCTTTCAGCCATTAAATTGCTTCCGAAGAAAAAATCCCCTGGTCCTGATGGTATCCCCGCAGAATTTTATAAAGAGTTCCAACATCACCTTTTACCTTTTTTGAATCAGATTTTTTCTCATTTTTCCTCATCAGGTACTATTTCAGGTTCTTTTTCTGAAGCCTTAATTGTTGTACTTCCCAAACCTGCTAAGGACCCTACCCTTGTTGCTAATTACCGTCCCATTTCCTTAATCAATCAAGATTGTAAACTATATGCTAAAATTCTCGCTTCCAGGTTAGCCCCTATCCTTCATTCAATTATTCACCCTGATCAATCTGGTTTTATGAAAAATGGATATTCTGCTAACAATACGAGAACGTTGCTACATGTTATTGAGCAAAGCTCCTCTATCCTTAACCCTGCTGGTGTTATGGCATTAGATGCTGAAAAAGCTTTTGACAAAATCCATTGGCAATTTTTGTTTAAAACTTTGTTATCCTTTAATTTTGGGCCTTCCTTTATTCGTATGATTTCTGCTTTATACTATACTCCCACTGCTCGACTATTTATTAATGGTCAGATTTCTAACCAATTTTCTCTTTTCAGAGGCACTCGACAGGGTTGTCCCCTTTCCCCTCTTTTGTTTTTACTTGGTATAGAACCATTTCTTAATTACATTCGTAAATGCGAAAACATTCAAGGGATTACTGTTCGTGATATTACTGTTAAAACTCTAGCATATGCTGATGATGTGTTATTATTTATTAGCAATCCTGATTCCTCTGTTCCTTTTCTGCTTGATATTATCTCTAAATACTCTATTGTGTCAGGTTATAAGTTAAATGTTACTAAAACTGAATTTTTTCCACTCAATATGTTGTGTACTCCTGATATGCTACCCTCACCAGATATAGTTTGGCAAAAGAATAAATTGAAATACCTTGGTATTTTATTTTCATCATCCCTTCATGCTACCCTAAAATTAAATTCTGACTTCATTCTAGAACATATCAAACAAAAAACTTCCAAATGGTCCTCCCTTCATCTTTCCTGGTGGGGGAGAATGGAATCTATTAAAATGACTATTGCACCTAAAATATTCTATTCCCTTGCAATGATCCCAACTCAATTTCCACTCAAATTTTATAAAGATGTTGACAAACTTCTATCAAAATTTTTATGGAATAACAAGCCTCCCCGTATAGCTTATAAAAAATTAAAAGTTCCCAAATGTAATATTGGTTTTGCCCTACCTGACTTTCTTCTATATCATAAGGCATTTATCCTTAAACAGAGTTCGTTATGGTTTAATATATCTCCTATGCTTACACCCCCTATTTGGTATCATATAGAGACTTCCCTTGTTAAACCTTTTCCTTTATTATCCCTATTAACCATGTCTCCCGTATCTAAAATTGTACACTCGTCCTCCATAATTAAATCGTCAAGATTAATTTTTAACGATTTAGACTCCAATTTTGAATCCCCTCTACTTTCCACGGTACATTTGTCCTTATGGCATAGTGCCTTGTTAAAATTAAATAAGAATATTTTGTTTTGGTCTTCATGGATTGCTAAAGGTATTTTTTATCTTGGAGATGTTTTCATGGATGGAGCGTTTATTCCATTTATTCACCTCCAATCAAAATTTAATCTGCCTTTAACTGATCTGTCTAAATATCAATTCCTTTGTAATTCTATTTTAGATTCTTTCCCACATGGCATTCCTTCTAAAATGACAGCTGATTTTATGCTATATGTTAATACTGTGTCTTTATCCCCTAAAGCGGTGTCTGTATTTTATAAGAAGCTCACTATATCCTTAGGTTCCAATATTGATACACTCTCTACCTTTTGGAACAATGAGCTATCTTTATCTTTGCCAAGTGATTCTTGGTCATTAATATGGACTCTTTCTATTTCTGGTTGCTTACCAGTGTCAATTTATCAAACTAATGCTTATATTTTATTTAATTCCTTATGGACACCACTGCGTTTATTTAAAGCTCATTTATTACCATCTAATGTATGCTGGCATTGCAATTTGCAGCCTGGTTCCTTACGTCATATGTTATTTGAATGTCCGCTTATTTTGAAATTTTGGTCTGAAGTATGGACTGTAATACAGAAAATTCTACCTATTTCAGATTCACCCTCTTATACTTTAATCATATGCAAATCTGTTGTTTTGAGTGTACCCCTTGAAGATAATGAAGCTAAACTATTTAACTTTTTGGTATCGGCTGCATTGAAATCCATCACATTTTGTTGGAAGGATGTTACTTCCCTTTCAGTCCATGCTTGGTGGTCTTGGATTATCTTTACAAGAAGAGGTGCTCAATTGTCACTACAAGGTTTTCATCATAATTCTTCTACTTTTCAATCGTTCTGGTCTCCTATAGATTCATATGTACAGTTATAACTATTGTTGTTCTTCCTTACTACTGTATTGTATTGGTAACTCTACTTGTATTAGTATTTATGCTATGAATTATATATTTCCCTTCCCCTTTCCCTGCGCCCTTCCCCTCCTTTTTTCTCCTTAGAATGTCTATTTTTTTCTTGCGATGTATTTTATTGAAGACTGTATATTTTATGATTAGTTCTTTTCGCTTCTTTGTATTTTAATGAAATCCTTCTTCACTTTTTTGTATGTATTTATGTGATTCATCATTCTTAAAATTTCAATAAAGTCTTACTGAACAAAAAAAAAAAAAAAAAAAAAAAAAAAAAAGAAATTAGCATCTATTACGGGAATGACAAGCTGATGCTTGGAACCAAATTCGTTTATTTATAGAAAATTGAAGCTGGTATTAGGTTGACAATGTATGTGTTTTCAGAAAATTAATAGCTGATAGGGACAATATTAGATAATTAGTGATAGGCAGTGCAGATTCGGGACCATCTACTGTCAATTCTGTGTCATCATTTCCTTGATATCAGCAAGAGCACTTTCTTTTGTGGTGGCCATTTCATAGCTCATATCATTCATGATTTATAGGCCTACTAAATATAATTGTGCTGGCTGAAGACACTCCTTTGACAGTTGCAAACTTAAATCTACCCGGTCTCATATCTTTTTGACCAATTTAGACCCAATTACACATTCATCCAAAGGTCCCTCAGCAAATCAGCAGTAATTTGAAAGTATGTAACGTCTCAAACAACAGCCCCCACATACTCAGTCATGTAGAAAGTAAAGCAGACTGACCTTGAACTGTTTTCTAAGTGTTGAGCCAATAAAGTTTTCCCCTGGAATGATAATGGCGTAGGGTTCCAAGAGGAAGTTAAATGGTTCGGTCGAACCTTTCACTTCCAGGTCAAGTACAATCACATCATTGACCGTGGGCTCCAACTGGGCAAGTGTCTTTCCAGGACTGTACGGGAAAATCAGAGCAACACACAAGCGAACCATTATAATATCTTACCTTTCAATACAACACGTATAATGGAAAAACAATCTCATCAAGTGGACCTCTTTTGCAGTATTTTGGATTTGAGCTCTGAGTTATGTATATTCAACATATATGATCACCATACACTTAATTGATTAGAATTAAGAATCATTAGACGTATATTGGTAGGACAAATTACTGTTGTTATGTCATGTATTTAACACCGGAAAATCAAGCATCTAACAAATGAAAACAATATATTTTATAGAACTGTTTACATTTTATTCGCAAAACTGATTCTCATTTTTTATTTTTTTTAACAACTTAGGTATTCATTCAGACATGGCTGGTAACAGGACTAAAGGCAAAAAGTGAACTGAGTTCCACCCACCTGTCTGAAATGTTGCCACATTTAGACCAAGGTATTTTGCAGCTTTTCCAAAGGATGTACCACTGCTGACTCAGTCTTCAAGTACACCCTTTCAGCAGACTTTGCTCTGGCAACATTTTTATAGTAAGTACCTCCTTGAAATAGACGGCTCCCTGGAGCCCTGTCTGTCAACACAATGTCCCCTGTCTAGAACTACCATTGAAACCATGGCAGTTGTGGTCAGAGAACCATTTAATGCCCCTCACGTGGAAGGAAAAGCTTCCAGAGCACTGGGAACATTTGTTACGGAATTTCAGGAAATTAAATATCTCCAGAAATCAGGTAAGTTTTTCGCCAAGCTTGCATGGGGGGCCTGCAGGGATATTGCTTGTCCCCTGAAGCAGCGCCTGCCATGCACACAAGGCACCTTTCTGGGGCAAAAAATCTGCCACAGTACAGCACAATTGATGGCACAGCAACCACACTTCAGATGACCACATTAAACTATTTTTTAAGAAAATAACGAAAATAACTCATGCTTACTACAAATTACTAACCACGGCCCAACAACGGGAATGATCTGTTTAGAAGGGAGGAAATTAACTTTGTAGGCATAAATTTATTAGATGCCATTTCGATTATGTTTGTCTAAGCTTTACCAGTCCCCAGTTTTTTTTACCTTGCAAGGATCTTTTCAAGCACTTGAGAGCAATGACACTAAATACTACCAAAAGAGCCCTTAACTTACTGCATTATATTTTTGTTTTTTGAAAGAAAATATTACATCTGCCAAATCATTTAATCGGTGAAGTTGAAAACAATCCCTCTTACTAATGTAACATATATTTTTTCAAGTGTCAGAAGATGGAATGTTTATCATGACAAATTAATATCGCCTTATTCATGATTTTTCCCCTTTACTTACATCGGGTTTTGCAAACCGGTGAAAAGTCATACAACGTCGTAGACAATGACAGACTTACACATGTGTTTTGTGAACTGGCAAAATGCATTTGGTGGATAATGCTTGCTCAGTTTTCGGGAAGCTTTTGCCAATGGTACCATGTGGCTACACAGTCTTTTAATTAATACTCTAATAAATTAAAACGATTCTTGCATCCAGCATTATGATGGAGCCAAATGCCATAGTTGACATAATGTAATTTTATTCAAAGTTTCTCTTTCTAGAGTGCTTTATGAGGTCTAATTTTGCATGAATTTTTTCAATAGTGCCAACTATACATGACAGTCACTTTGTAAGGACTGGACTAGCCTACTGAGAGAGTAAATAGTGCGTGGTGTCCTTGGCATGGTAAACAGGCGTGTACCCCTGCTTCACTAATCTAATGTGTGTTCGGTGACCTAGGACTTTCGTTGGTAGTGAGAGATACAGAATGAGTTCTGTGACCTGGAGGGGGGTACAAAGCATACCTTTAAAGAGGGCATTGGACTATTGGAAGCCGACCACCAACAGTCCACGAAATTCCGTTAGGTTAGATTTGTTATTGTTTTGCCTCCCCTCCTGTATACTCCAGTGGAACACACTTCAATTGAGGATATGAGGTCTACTGGTTGAAATGCTGGTTGTGGGACCAGCAATCATTGTTCCTTAACCAAATCAATTTGGCAATCTTAATTATTTGTACATTAGCTACATTTTTTGCAAAAAGGGATGTTACAATGAACAATCCAATCCGTAGTCATCTGTGTTATTAAAATAAATGACAAATAAGAATGATAATCATAAAATGCTTTTTAAAATGTAATGCTAGGAAAAATATTCAAGTTGCAAGTACATACATGAGTCAAGCCATAATCAATTGAAAACATTAGTTAAACAAATTGGATTAGCACCAGAAACTCATCACTGTATTTACCCAGTGGGTAATGGTGGTATGTGTGAATGCTAGGGTTCTCATGGCTTACACTGGTAGGTACTATAACACATGCAAATAATGTTTCCATTGACTGTTTTGCATACTCTCTCAAAGGGCTCAACAATTTTCCTAAAAACCCTGCATGAAAAAACAACCTTAGAACTTCCGATTGTCGACTCCCCTTTTTTAATCAAATAATCCTCTTTTTCCCTTTCATCCTCTGCATGCCTCTCCTCTAAGAGCACAGCCTACTTGAGTCACTTGCATGTTTGCCTTAATCCCTATCACAGTACATCTCCAAATTGCCCACACATTTTTTCTGAGCTCAGAAACTCTCTGTAAAAGTCACACCCCTGTACCCTAAAAATACCTAAAAACTTGTAGCTCGTCAATTAATATTGTCAACCAATGCATGCAATTCCCATACCCCCTTTCCCACTACATTCGTACAAATGAAATCTATCAAATAGATACTGGAATAAAGGCATGAATGGTTCTGGTAGAGCACAAACATAATACCAATAAACAACGATAACTACAAAAACACTAACACCTGGGACTTGGAGCAGTGTTCTGCCTAGCACAAAGCACACCAAAGACTTATCAGTGGTAGTAAGTGCTAAATAATGCAATCACAATACAATATATAACCCACACTAAAACTAATATTATAACACTCAGCAATCAGCCAGTCGCAGTTCATACAGGCTGCCTAGTAATTCCCTTTACTGTTTGACACTCTTACACTCACATAACTGCTAAGGTTCAAATCCATCACCATGTAGTGTACTAGTCTACAGCAATAAAAAAGACAAAACTGCTAAGGGTAAAATCCATCACCATGTAGTGTACTAGTCTAAAGCAATAAATAAGACAAAATTGCTAAGGGTCACATCCATCACCATGTAGTGCAGAAGTATATAGCAGTAAATAAGACAAAACTGCTAAGGGTCCAATCCATCGCCATGTAGTGTACTAGTCTACAGCAATAAATAAGACAAAACTGCTAAGGGTCGAATCCATCACCATGCAGTGTACTAGTCTACAGCAGTAAATAAGACAAAACTGCTAAGGGTCAAATCCATCACCATGTAGTGTACTAGTCTACAGCAATAAATAAGACAAAACTGCCAAGAGTCCAATCCATCGCCATGTAGTGTAGTAGTCTACAGCAATAAATAAGACAAAACTGCTAAGGGTCGAATTCATCACCATGCAGTGTACTAGTCTACAGCAGTAAATAAGACAAAACTGCTAAGGGTCAAATCCATCACCATGTAGTGTACTAGACTACAGCAATAAATAAGACAAAAATGCTAAGGGTCGAATCCATCCCAATTTAGTGTACTAGTCTACAGCAATAAGACGAAACTGCTAAGAGTCCAATCCATCGCCATGTAGTGTACTAGTCTACAGCAGTAAATAAGACAAAACTGCTAAGGGTCGAATCCATCACCATGTAGTGTACTAGTCTACATCAATAGATGAGACAAAACTTCTAAGGGTCGAATCCATAACCATGTAGTGTACTAGTCTACAGCAGTAAATAAGACAAAACTGCTGAGAGTCCAATCCATTGCCATGTAGTGTACTAGTCTACAGCAGTAAATAAGACAAAACTGCTAAGGGTCAAATCCATCACTAGTGCTGAATAATGCAATCACAATACAATATATAACCCACACTAAAACGAATATCATAACATTCAGCAGTCAGCCAGTCTCAGTTCATACAGGCTGCCTCGTAATTCCCTTTACTACTTGACACTCTTACACTCACATAACTGCTAGGGGTCAAATCCATCACCATGTAGTGTACTAGTCTACAGCAATAAATAAGACAAAACTGCTAAGGGTCGAAACCATCATCATGTAATGTACTAGTCTACAGCAATAAATAAGTCAAAACTGCTGAGGGTCAAATCCATCACCATGTAGTGTACTAGTCTACAGCAATAAATAAGACAAAACTGCTAAGGGTCGAATCCATAACTATGAAGTGTACTAGTCTACAGCAATAAGACAAAACTGCTAATGGTCAAATCAGTCACTATGCAGTGTAATAGTCTACAGCAGTAAATAAAACAAAATTGCTTAGGGTCAAATCCATCACCATGTAGAGTACTAGTCTACAGCAGTAAATAAGACAAAACTGCTAAGGGTCAAATCCATCACTAGTGCTGAATAATGCAATCACAATACAATATATAACCCACACTAAAACGAATATCATAACACTCAGCAGTCAGCCAGTCTCAGTTCATACAGGCTACCTCGTAATTCCCTTTACTACTTGACACTCTTACACTCACATAACTGCTAGGGGTCAAATCCATCACCATGTAGTGTACTAGTCTACAGCAATAAATAAGACAAAACTGCTAAGGGTTGAAACCATCATCATGTAATGTACTAGTCTACAGCAATAAATAAGTCAAAACTGCTAAGGGTCAAATCCATCACCATGTAGTGTACTAGTCTACAGCAATAAATAAGACAAAACTGCTAAGGGTCGAATCCATAACTATGTAGTGTACTAGTCTACAGCAATAGGACAAAACTGCTAATGGTCAAATCCATCACTATGCAGTGTAATAGTCTACAGCAGTAAATAAGACAAAATTGCTTAGGGTCAAATCCATCACCATGTAGAGTACTAGTCTACAGCAGTAAATAAGACAAAACTGCTGAGGGTCAAATCCGTCGCCATGCAGTGTAATAGTCTACAGCAGCAATTAAGACAAAATTGCTGAGGGTCAAATCCATAACCATGCAGTGTACTAGTCTACAGCAATAAGACAAAACTGCTAAGAGTCCAATCCATCGCCATGTAGTGTACTAGTATACAGCAATAAATAAGACAAAACTGCTAAGGGTTCAAACCATCACCATGTCGTGTACTAGTCTACAGCAGTAAATAAGACAAAACTGCTAAGGGTCGAATCCATCACATGTAGTGTACTAGTCTACAGCAATAAGACAAAACTGCTAAGAGTCCAATCCATCGCCATGTAGTGTACTAATCTACAGCAGTAAATAAGACAAAACTGCTAAGAGTCCAATTCATCGTCATGTAGTGTACTAGTCTACAGCAGTAAATAAGACAAAACTGCTAATGGTCGAATCCATCATCATGTAGTGTACTAGTCTACAGCAATAAATAAGACAAAACTGCTAAGGGTCGAATCCATCACCATATAGTGTACTAGTCTACAGCAGTATATAAGGCAAAACTGCTAAGACAAAACTGCTAAGGGTCAAATCCATAACTATGTAGTGTACTAGTCTACAGCAATAAATAAGACAAAACTGCTAAGGGTCGTATTCATCACCATGTAGTGTACTAGTCTACAGCAATAAAGAAGACAAAACTGCTAAGGGTCGAATCCATCACCATGTAATGTACTAGTCTACAGCAATAAGACAAAACTGCTAAGAGTCCAATCCATCGCCATGTAGTGTACTAGTCTACAGCAGTAAATAAGACAAAACTGCTATGAGTCCAATCCATCACCATGTAGTGTACTAGTCTACAGCAGTAAATAAGACAAAACTGCTAAGGGTCAAATCCATCACCATGTGGTGTACTAGTCTACAGCAATAAATAAGACAATACTGCTAAGGGTCGAATCCATCACTATGTAGTGTACTAGTCTACAGCAATAAATAAGACAAAACTGCTAAGGGTCTTATCCATCACCATGTAGTGTACTGGTCTACAGCAATAAATAAGACAAAACTGCTAAGGGTCGAATCCATCACCATGCAGTGTACTAGTCTACAGCAATAAGACAAAACTGCTAAGAGTCCAATCCATCACCATGGAGTGTACTAGTCTACAGCAGTAAATGAGACAAAACTGCTTAGGGTCAAATCCATCACCATGTAGTGTACTAGTCTACAGCAGTAAATAAGACAAAGCTGCTAAGGGTCAAATCCATCACCGTGTAGTGTACTAGTCTACAGCAATAAGACAAAACTGCTAAGAGTCCAATCCATTGCAATGTAGTGTACTAGTCTACAGCAATAAATAAGACAAAACTGCTAAGGGTTAAATCCATCACCATGTAGTGTACTAGTCTTCAGCAGTAAATAAGACAAAACTGCTAAGAGTCCAATCCATCGCCATGTAGTGTACTAGTCTACAGCAATAAACCACCCATTGCCACCTGAACAGGCATGGAATAACTGAAGAGATCTGTCCCATACAATGGCCCAAGTGGGACTCTAATTTAGTCCATCACTACAGGCCCTGACTATCTACATTCTAAGGCCACTTCTTGGCATCTCATGACAATCAGATTTGGGATGATTTTAACATCCTATCAAATCTCTCAACCACTTCTTTCTCTAAACTATGCTTGCTCAGGACCATAACTCTAAACAAAATATCTCAGAGTTGACCACCCAGTGACGTAACCAGCTAAGTGGACTCTGAACATAAGAAATTCCAAAAAGAGATCTGCAGAGCTTCTCAAAGCTGCCAGCGTACTAAAACAATAAACGGTGCTTCTATCGCTCACACTTCTTAATCAATCACACTGCTAAGCACTGCATCCCATTACATGATAACCACACCTCAGTGGTCCTCATACACAACATAGAAAAGCTTCCCACACATGATCAAAACAAATACAACATCCTTCCAGCCACACATTCTACATGTTGTACCGTGCTACCTATGTAAGCAAGTGTTTCAGCGCCCCACATAGGGGTAGTAAGTACTATATAAATGTTGTGATGCAATGCAATGCAAACTTGTCCATGTCCATACCCTGACTGCATCACATCAGGTGGTGGTGTAGGTGTTCCAAAACAATAGAGGAAGTACAGAGGTGTTGACAGAATCACCCTCCAAACTGATTTACATAAACAAAGAGATTCTATCAATGTGTGGTGATATACTTGTTTTATTTGATTTTTGGTGGTGAAAAAATCGTGAAAATACTCTCTCTTAGGGTGGTAAAGATGAGAGCGCAATGTGCTTTTTAAAATACCCCTCACACACTAAAAAAATCCAGTAGTGTCATGCTTCATCATTGGGGTCTTCCCGTCCCTCTACGGGGCGGGGCGTGCTACGACCTGACCGGCTACGCGGGAGCACTAATATGGTGACAGGACTATGTGATGGTGCAAGGTGGGTGGTGTCAGTGAAGTGTAGGGACCTAACAATGTGTGGGAATACAAAAGTTAAAAATCCTCTGGCTAGTGGAAAAAAACAATTTATTCACTTCCCTAGCTGGGGACGTTAAGAAGGGGGTTTTGGGGTTGAGCCGATCGCTACAACCTGGTCTACATGTTACATGGTGGTGTAGGTGTACCATGCCTTGTGAATCAGTAGTATCACCAGCCATTTTTTGTGTCAAAGAGAAGTAAACCTACTGGCTCTTATGTAAAACTGCAATGGAATGAAAGTTATAAAGCACGAACGTTCACCGCAGAGGGCATCTTGGCACTGAGGAACAAAAAACAGACTATTGACAAAGAGTAGAAAAAAAAGAGAGTAGCCAATTAACGGAATAAGTATGTTTTTGGGACCTCTGAAAAGACGTGGATCAACTGATTGATTAAATTCTCAACAAGAGATTATTCCAAAGTTGAGTTCCTAGATATGACAGAGCCCTGCCACCAGCCCTATTCATCCTCACACGAGGTACTGCCAAAAGCAATTGAGACTGAAGATCTCTTGATGATTGATGATGCTGAATTCAAGCAGCTAGCAATGATTTTCAAAGCCATGAAAGAGCTTATACATCAGGCACAGAATTTTAGATCTGTAATATTTTTATTGTTAAAATTTGCAATAAGATGGGGGGCGTGGCTTGGCCGGCAGCGATGGCGGCAGCGTTTTAGGTTTGCTCCGGCCAGCCCCGTAATTATCCTGACATCTATCCTAACCTGAGCTCGCTCCGTTGACTAGCTGCGCTCCGGAGCCTCGCCGCTGCTCGAGGGTGCCCCCGGTTGTCTGTGGGGGCAGCTGGGGCGCCGTGCGGCGATCTGTGGCGGGGGCGGGGCCCAGTGCTCGCCCGGGAGGCTGAAGCCAGGACCTGTGGCACTGAATCCTGCCGGGGAAGTTGACATCGCGCCGGCGGCGGAGTGCTGGTGCCCCGTGGGTCGCGGAGCTCTGCAACTGCGGCCCCCCCCCCCCCGGCCGCGGGAGAGCCTGGTCCACAGGAACGTGAGGCAGCTGGCGGTCTCACCGGGCCTCCTGCAGCGCACCGGACTGCCTGCGCCGGCCGCTTGGAGCTGAGGAGGCGGCCGGCCCTCTGAAGGACGGCGGCCATATTGCCGAGTCGGCCCACCGCTGTGAGCAGTGGGCTCAAGGATCCGGTGACTTTGGCCTGGTGGGGACTCTGGTCTCGCGGACACAGAGTGGAGGACTGCGGTGGTTTATTGGGGCCAGCGCTGGATTGCTGCCCCCCCCACCCGCCCCCGTGGACTCTGGTGTGCCTCGCCGGCCTACGTGTGACACTTTTTGGGGGCTCCTATGTGGCGTGTGATGGCGGCTGGCTGTTGATTCGTGGCCACTGACTCCTGGTGCTGACCCAGTGGTAAGTTGGTGGCAGAGGGGCTAGGAGGTTGAGACCCGGGGGTGAGGCGCCCGCTCGCATTCCCCCCCCTCTCTCTTCCATATATCCTGCCTGGTGGTGTAGTGGTGGCCCTCGGGGTGCCCGGCAGCCTCATCGGGCTGCGGTGCCTGGGGGTGTGCGGGCCGCAGTGCTTTGGAGGGGCTATTTGTGAGCGGCGGGGACCCCTGAGTGTGCGCATCGGTGGTCGGTTCGGGCCACAGCGCGCGGACGGTGGTGGGGTCGCCTGGCTGGAGTGGTGAGCAGGCCCGTGGCCTTCCAGATTGGCCCCTCAGATCTCCGGTGTGTGGGCACTAAAGGGTGTCGCTGTGAGGGGCTCCGTCCCACGCATTTCATCTACGGGCACCATGACGCGGGGTGCAGCAGGTGGCGGACATACTAAGCAGGGGACCCTTGATAAGTTTACTGAAGCGGGCCAGGTGGCTGGTGGTGGAGGGCCGCACAACGCGGGGCCCGATAATGCTGCGCTAATGGCGGCCATTACGCAATCAAGAGACATGCTTGACGCCAAGATTGGGGCCGTTGGGTCTGATGTTATGTTGCTCCGCCAAGATCTACGGAATGCTGTTGAAAGAATCACCGGCACGGAGACTCGCGTCTCCGAAGTTGAGGAAGACGTGTCTGTGCTCAAGAAAAAGGTTGTCGCCATGGAAAAGATTCAGAAGGGCCTCGCCATGCGGGTTGAAGATGCGGAAGGGTGTGCACGACGGAATAACCTCCGTTTTGTTGGTTTTCCGGAGGATTATGAGGGCAACAACGCAGAGCGCTTTCTGGCCCAGTGGTTGGAGGGCTGGCTACCCTCGGACGCTCTATCCCGCTGCTTCGTTGTGGAACGGGCTCATCGGGCCATCATGCAGAAACCCCCGACCGGGGCGCGCCCACGCCCATTCATTGCGAAATTTTTTAACTATGCTGATCGCGACGCCATCCTGCGACATGCTCGGTCAAGGGCCCCTCTCATGTACAACAATGCCACTATACTGATCTTCCCGAATACACGCGGCTGGTGCAGAATCAACGCCAGTCCTTCCTTGCAGCTAAGGCCCGTCTCCGGGGCCTTAACATCCAGTATGCTCTGCTCTACCCGTCACGATTGCGGGTCATTTACCAGTCCCGCACGCTGTTCATCGATTCCCCCGAGGAGGTCTTCCAGTGGACCGACGAGACTGTGAAACTTCGCGTCACCACGGCTCCAGGTAGTGAATCGGATTTCTCCTCCGGTGGGAAGGCCCATGAAGGCCTGCGGAGTCAGCGGCATCGGCGCAAGGGTTCGACATCTGGCCGTGGCTCCCGCTCTGGCTCCGCGTCCCGCCAGGGGGATCTGCCTCCAGAGCAACGACACCAGGACGTCCCTTGATGTGTGAGACTCCCATCCTGAACTCTGTGCGCTGCAACAATAGACGCTCAGGTGCTTAGGTACTTGGGGCTGGAGCCTGCCCCAGTTGTTTTGGGTGGGTAGGAGTGAGAACCCTGTTAATGGGTTGTTGCTCGGGGATCCATTGGGAGGAGGGGTTCGTGTTCCCCTGTTGGGGATCGGGCTGTGCTCCAACCGCGACAGGTGCTTCCATGTTTGGGAGGTGCAGGGTGGGGGGTGGTGGGGGGGGGTTGCTATTCTGGGTTAGAGTTGGGGGGACTGTTTACGCATGTTATGCTGCTCTGTGTTTGCGATGCTGTTGATGTGCTGAGTCGCCACGACTCGTGTTCTCTATGTTCATACTTGACCCTATGTCTGCTGCAGGGGACGGTAGGCCGGTGAGCTACGGATCGTTACGCGTTTGAGCTGGAATGTGAGGGGAGGGTTGGACAAAGTGAAGAGGGGTGCGGTTTTCCGATATGCTAAAAGGGCGGGGTGGATGTCTTGTTCTTGCAGGAAACACATATGCTAGGCACTAAGGTCCCATGTCTCCAGCGCTTTGGGTACACACAGGTGTTCCACTCAGGCTTTGTGACGGGGTCTAGGGGGTTGCTATACTTGTGCATCGTAGGATCTCCTATGTGCATGATACACTATGGACTGACCCACAGGGCCGATATGTCTTTGTGCAGGGCAGGGTAGGGGGGGACAGGGTGACCCTGGGTAGCGTATATGCCCCGCCTCCTCTGCAGTGGCCTCTGGTGGAGAGACTCACGGACCTTTGGGATGCCATACCGGATGCCCTGTCTATAGTTGGGGGGGATTGGAACGATGTTATGGACCTGAGTAGTGATAGGTGGCGAGTGGGAGCGATCGCCGGGGGAGGTGAGGGGGGCCACCACCACCAAATTCCATGCTCTGGTGACTGGTCTGGACTGGATTGATGCGTAGAGGTATCGCCATGGTTCGCGTAGGGACTACTCATACTTCTCAGCTGTCCATGAATCCTTTTCTCGGTTGGACTACATCTTTGTACCGAGGGGGTTGGCCCATAGGATCCACTCGGCGGATGTTCTACCGAGAGCCTTGTCCGATCATTCCCCGGTAGCCCTTACGTTCCTCATGGGCCCAGCCAGGCAGCCGTTTCGCTGGCGGATGTCTGCCTGGCACTTGACGCAGGATGATTACCGGGAGCACATAGCCAAGAAACTAGACCACTACCTGCGGTCCAATGTTGGTTCCGTGACCTCCCCAACCACTCTCTGGAAGGCCCTAAATCCCACCTTGCGGGGAGTAGTTATTTCCTGGTGCGCAGCGGCCCGTACGGAGCGAAAGCGAGACTTAGTGCGGCGCGAGGCTGCGCTTGAGGACTTGGAGCATAGGAGTCGGGGGGTGGATGGGGTCCCATCAGACGTCAACTG
This sequence comes from Lissotriton helveticus, assembly GCF_964261635.1. NCBI lineage: Eukaryota > Metazoa > Chordata > Amphibia > Caudata > Salamandridae > Lissotriton > Lissotriton helveticus. The sequence continues at coordinate 257,271,660 of NC_136071.1, forward strand.
CTACTTGCTCAGCAACAGTACACAGTCGTTCTTATGGAGGAAGCGCAACTGGCTTGGCTGGCCACTCGTAGTCGGGTGTACCAGTGGGGGGACAAATCCTGCAAAATGCTGCACCGCCTCTGTCAGGGCACCTTTCATTCCCAACCGCTGCCCCAACTTACGTGCCCTAATGGGGAACCTATACTCGAACCTAAGGCTATCGTGGAGAGCTTAGCTGTTTAATACGAGGGCCTCTACGCGCCCCGGGAGTGCTTGCCGGTTGGTATGGTTCAGAAATGTATTGATGACCTCCCCCCGTGGGCTGTCTCCGATGAAGTGCGGGATTCCTTAGATAAACCGTTATCGGACGATGAGATTGGTATGGCTCTGGGTGAGCTGAATCCTGGTAAGAAGCCGGGTCCCAATGGCTTCCCCGCCGAATTTTTTCGCCGGTTTTTTGTGCAGCTGGGTTCGCAACTCCGACCAGTGATGGAGGAGGCGCGCGAGGGGGGGGTGCTCCCACCTGACTGGAGGCATGCCGAGGTCGTGGTCTTTTTGAAGCCTGGCAGACCCCCTGAAAGTCACGCGTCCTACCGCCCGATATCGTTACTGAACACTGAGGCTAAGGTCCTGGCCAAGGTTCTGGCTAATAGGCTCAAACCGCACATAGCCGACCTGGTCCATCCCGATCAGGCCGGCTTCATGCCTTGCAGAGCCACCCGCCACAATATCAGGCGCGCTCATGTCGCGATCTCCGCTTGGAAGGGGCTGGTGGAGCAGGCGGCGCTCTTTTTGGCCGATATGGATCGCGCCTTTGATTCCTTGAGCTGGGTGTACTTATTTGCTCTGCTGCGACACCTTAATCTTGGCCCCCGCTTCTTGGCATATGTTCAGCTGCTGTACACTGATCTTACGGCCTCCGTGCGCGTCAGAGGTGCGGTCTCCTGCTCCTTTTCGGTTCGGAGGGGAACACGGCAGGGTTGCCCCCTGTCCCCCTACCTATTCGCGCTCGCCATGGAGCCCCTCGCAGCATGGGTGCGCATTGATGCCCAACTTAAAGACTTTCGGCGGTCAGCGGATTTGGTGGATAAAATAGCGTTATACGCTGATGATGTTTTGTTTTTTCTTACCGATTTGGACCGCTCGGGCTGCGGCTTTTGCGTATTCTGCAGATTTTTGGCGAAACCTCTGGTTTATGTATGAACCCTACTAAGTTGACGTTGTGGATACTCGGGGGTCAGGGACTGGTAGGGGTTTGGGCATCGGACCTCCAGAGGGCGTCGGGCGGTATGAAGTATCTGGGGGTGTATTTATCAGAGGACGCTGCAGTTTCCCGCGAGCGTAACCTCACCCCGGTTTGGACCCGTGCGCGCGAGGATGTTAAGGTGTGGTCTCGCTTGCCTTTGTCTATATATGGCAGATCGGCCATTTTCAAGATGGTTGCGCTTCCCCGCCTCGTGTACCAACTACAAAATCATCCGCACAGATCCCGCCCAGCTGGTTCCGATAGGTCAACTCGGTACTGAGTAGCTTTCTGTGGGAGGGGGGGACTGCTCGTTTGGCGCTGCGGACATGCTTCCGCTCGACATTTACTGGGTTCTGGCCACATCGGACGTGCTCTCGTATTATCAGGCGGCTCATCTGCTGGTTATAAATGACTGGTGGTATAGTGATTGGCTTATGCAGTGGAACAGTTCCTCATGGGTTCGGCGTCGGTCCACACGTTGCTGTACTCGGCTACGCTCCAGCGGTGTCTCCTTTCGGTCATGCAGGTGGTCTTTTGCGTTTGGCGGAAAGCGTTGTGTAGAATGGGGTGGTGGAATGTACTTACTCAGGAAACCCCCCTCTGGTCCAATGGTCGTCTGCCCCAACTGGCTTCACTATCGGGTTTCCGGGGCTGGGATGCTATAGGCATCTCCACGTTGGGCGATGTGATGACAGGGTGTACCCTTAAATCCTTCCAGGACTTGCAGAACGAATTTGTGATGCCCCGATCTCAATTTTTTAAATATCTACAATTTCGGCATGCCTTGACGCCCTATTTAGCCGACCTTGAGCAGCTCCCTGACTTTAGTCCGCTGGAGGCCAAATTGTTTATGGGAGACCTACCTGATAAGAAACTCTCCCGTATCTATCAGACCCTGGTGCACCACTGCTCCTCTGATCTCCACAAACTCAAGGCTGCGTGGGAGGAGGATCTTGGGGATTTGGAGGAGGAGGACTGGAATGAGGCTCTGGCAAGTCCGCGGTTAGCAGCGATCTCCTCCCGCTTGCGCTTAATCCAATTTAAATACCTGCATCGCGCGTACTTTACTAGACAGCGCTTATGGAGGGCTGGTATGGTGGGGTCCCCTGATTGTCTCCGCTGTGGCTTGGACGCGGGCACACTCCTTCATACTGTGTGGGGATGCTCCGCACTGCAGAGGTTTTGGGAGGGTGTCTTTCGATGACTGTCTGAGGTGCTGGCCTGGGTGCTTCCACGAGACCCTAGGTTGGCGTTGCTTAATGTTATGGAGGGCATAGGGGGCAATAGGTACAAACGACATTTGCTGCTTCTGGGCCTTGTCCTGGCTAAGAGAGACATTGCCAGGGCCTGGAAGGCTCCGCGTGCCCCGCCCCTGGCCGCCTGGAAAAGTGGCATTGACTTTTGCATGGGACTTGAGCAACCTATATTTTTGGCCAGAGGGTGCCCGGGCAAACACTTCAAAATCTGGAAGAGATGGGCTGAGTACCGAGGGCTGGACTTGGACCCTCCGCCTGACGCGATGTCTCTCCCGTCGCCCTGACATTGGGACATTTAGTAATGCTGTGGCGTGTCTTGAACTGTCTTTGCACGTCTTCTTTACTCGCATTTCCTATTTCTCTGTTAGCAGCAACGCACTGGTGGGGAGGGCGGTTAGTTTGTTCTATAATGTCTGCAAATTATATGCTTACTCTATAGATGTTGGCAGAAGATCCCGGTTTTCGGGACTATGCATTTTCTGTGAGATCAGACAAATAAAAATCTGTTATCAAAAACAATTTTGCAATAAGATAAACAATCAGTCCACCTACATCTACTGGCCTGAAAGAGCAGTGAAGAATCAATAACAAATAGACAAAGTAGAAGTAGGGAGAAAGAGAAACAGTTGGGATTGGGGTGAGGGAGGTGGGGAAAGTTGTGGCAACTGGATTAGGACCAGACACTAGTTGCATGAGAAGGACAGTGAAGGGGAGTTGTGGAGCATAAAAGCAGTGTTTCACTCATTGGTTCAGGTAGGTGTACAGTCTGGATATGTTAGGTAAAGATCTGCAGATACTGCGGGCAGGTCAGTTCCCTAAATTCGTCCGCCAGGTATCGGATGCATGGTCCCCACATCTTGGCAAATAAATGTAGCATACGTAGGCATCCATACTAATATTATAAAGAGAGAGCCCAAACCTTTGAGGCGGGTAATCTCAATAACCACAGCACCAATCACAACACCCAATGCAGAGCTGGAAAGGGCAGTTGCAGCAGAAGGACATAGGCTATGCAGACAGCCATCATATATATATATTATTTTTAAGAGTTTTATGTAGCGCGAACTTGACCCGAACTGAATCAGGTATCAGAGCGCTTTACATAGCACCAGATACGTTACATGAGGACACACATTCATTTTTGTTAGGCACGGGGAGATTAAGTGATTTGCCCAGAATCACAGGATGTTTGGCGTCGTTACCAAGACTCGAACCCAGATCCCAAGGTCTGTGGTGTCGAGCTCCTTAGCCGTTAGGCCAACTCCTCTATACATTTAAAAGGTAAAAGAACCATGCCAGCAAAGTAGTCCCTTATGTGCCTGTCTGCGTTGTGCTGTGGGCGTGGGCTGGGAACGTGACTAACGCTGGGGGCGTGTGGTACGGCCATCACATCGTGGGCTGTGGGCGTGTGCTGGGGGTGTGACAAATGCTGGGGGCGTGTGTCCGCCCTTCATGCCATGTGAGTCGTACATACAAGCGTCAATTACGTTGCTGCGCAGCATCAAGGGGCACGCTCGGGGCGTGTGTCCGGCCTTCATGCCATGTGAACGCAATTGCGCCGCATCAAGGGGCACGCTGGGGGCGTGAGCTACGTTCCGCCCTTCATGCCATGTGGGTTGTACATTAATCAGAAGATCGTCTGCTGTGGCCGTGTGCTGAGGGCGTGACAAACGCGTTCATCTGAAGGCCTGGTAAGTAATGTTACAGCAGCATCTCCTGCGCGCTGTTACTGAACTCTCTCATTCAACAAAATTACACTCGCCTGCTACCATCAACCAGGGCTCTAGCCGGGCTCAGGCGCCGGATCAGTACACTAATTACACGTGCCTGATAACATCAACCAGGGCTGCAGCTGGGTCTCAAGCGGGGGAACACGCGCCTGCTAACATCAAACAGGCCTGCATCTGGGACTCAAGCGGGGGAACACGCAAATGAGCGTGTCTGCGGGGACAATTACTGCAGCCTCTCCTACTCGCTGTCACTCAACTCTCTCATTAAACGGATTTACCCGCGGCTGATAACTCTCTCATTCAACAACATTACACGCGCCTGCTAACATCAACCAGGGCTGTAGCCGGGCTCAGGCGGCGGATCACTACACCAATTACACGCGCCTGCTAACATCAACCAGGGCTGCAGCTGGGCCTTCTCCGTCCCTATTCTAATGAAACAAAAAATGTTGTCTACCACAAGATTTTAAAATAAATTGCCCTTGTCAAATACACACATTACACACATTCTATTTCATACCCGGACAACGTCGGGACGGGCTGCTAGTAGAATTATAAAGGGAAACTCCTGCTTGACGAGACATAAGTTAATTCTAGTTGGAGTAACGTGATCGCTTTTCTTCAATCTACAGATCACTGCTGACTAATTAGTCCAGAGGCCGCAACTCTCATGTCTGAGTACCAATCTGTACTCTGTAGCATCTCAAGAAGACATAGGGAAACAGCTTTTATTACGAAGTTTTTACTTCATATAACATATACCGCATATTTTTTAATCGTAAAGACTGTTGGCACGCAAGTCTTTACAAAGCAAGACTTTACCGCGCATTTGAACCGTAGATGGCAGCGTTTCTCGATATGTCATGGTTTATATATTTTTAAGGGTAATTAAAAAAGAGGGCTTCGAGTGTCCTCCCTAAAATATAACATTCGAAAATAGTACCACACCTGTAAATGACAAATGTAATTTGTTAAAATATAGATATTGAGAATTGAGAATGAATGTATACTTTTTAACAGTAGTTGGCAGTGCAAGACTGTGACAGGATTTTTCAGTAACAGTAAACGTGGTAAAAGTATGCGTGGTAGTGGATTGCGTGGTGAAGGTGTTTCAAATGTGAGTGAATGTCAATGCGTGTTAGTGGCATGCGTTGTAAAATCTGCGATGTTAAAAAGAAGGTGTGGTAATGTCCTAAAACCGAAGACATCATTCGATTGCACAGGACTTGCTGTGCTAACTCCGTCCAGCAATTCTTGTTCCAAAGACATGTTGATGTTTAGGCTTCCACTGTCAAAAGTTGTGAATGCGAATAAAGGGGATGCAAGGTGCACCCACCACATTATTGAATCAGCACCACTCATTGATGAGGTAAAACAAGGCTCAGCCTGCAAACGGATCAAGGGTCTTAAAGCACATAGAGGAATCTGGTAGAAGGACTTAAGACTTATTGGCGGAGTGAACACCTGGGGTGAGAACTGTATTGTGTTCTGCATCTAATCGGTAGGGTAAGTGATCTGCAACTGTGCCTAATTAACGCCTATGCTCACATTATCCTGAGGGACAGTAGTCATAAGAGATCTTCTACAATGGCACAGAGGGTATGGGGGGTTGCACCTTACCAAAAATCCTACCTTAAGAGTACAATGTTGTAATTGTGATACCTATGGAAAGGGGTAGAATTTCTTTTTGCTGTGCGCTTAAAGTACTTTATTTTCTAAAAACAAATAAGCAGTGGGCAGGACAATACATTCTTTTGTTGGTTGATTGACTATTTAGTTCTGAGCATTCGTCCTCCAAACTACCTCCCCGAGAAGCATTGACTGCTCACCCTCATACCCTGAGAGACAGGTGAAGAAAGGGTTATACCTGGACAAGTTTGCAGACCCACAGTAGGACCGACACCAGGACAGAAGTGACAACAGACCTCAACCACCACAGTTGGGGCAGTTAATGAGAAACTTCCGCTTAGAATTACAGCTCCACTGCCACAACATTCAGCAGCCTGAGACTTATATTCCAGCAAACATTAATGTTCGAGTTAAAGGAAATGACACTTTTTGCATGATCACCCCTAAGTTTTGGACTGATGCTGCTGGATTTTCGACTCTGAAAGTGCGCCTAGCCCTCCCAACCAGGCCTCAGTGCCAGTGCTCTGACGTGTTTTATTATATTTATGTTTTATTATATTGATATTGTGGTTTATTTATAAGAAGTGGCAAGTACCTCGATTACTCAATCAAGGGGCCTGATATATTACACAACAGATCCATGGCTGTCACTAATAATAGGAGATCATTTAATTGGGCATACAAAATGCAGCATCCAGAAATACTAGCAAGTATCTATAAGGATGTTGCAGACACTCAGTCACTGATAGAGGATGTATCCATGGCTACATTATGGTCCTCCATCATCTCTGAACACACTAAGCTCTTCATCTCATTAAAGGAACACTTATTTGGTAGAGTAGCAAAAAGCAGAGCAATGGCTGGGAGGTTGGTGCACTCAACCAAATGTATAAGTAGTATATCGCAAGCAAGGAAATTTCTTAGAACAAATGTTTATAAGTTCTCTGGTGCTCCGGAGGAGGAAGAGCCATCCATTCTTCCCCAATTTTTAAGATTATGGAATTGTCATTACTATTCTCCAGGCACACAGAAATGAATTGAGGTTGTGGTTTCGAAAGTCTTTCTATTACTTGATTTAGTGATACAAGCCCTTTTGCCAACATGTGTTTGGTCTCAAGCTGTTGGTGTCACAGCAGACTTCCTCAGGGCAAGATTTCGGTCTTTTCAAACAAACTCAATCTTATGGTCTTTGACAGGTTCTATCAGCGGTCGTCACGTCAGACTACTGCTGTTGATCGCTGTGCTTGAATTCGTTATATTTAAGAAGTGGATGTATTTTTAGTCGGTGAGTACGTTCTCTTGGTTATCCGGTCCGCTGCGAGTGTCGGCAAAAAAGTGTGTCAACACTTATTTGGTATAGTTATTAAACCTAACACAACAAGAAGGGAAACCAATCCTTGGTTCTTCAAAGATTGTAGAAAGGCTAAACATATCTTAGTTGAGGCAATCAAAAAGGGGGACCAGGAAAAAATAAAAGTTGCTAGGGCCAATGATGAGAACCAAATGGCCTGTAGAAAAAGTTGTTGAGAGTAAAATAATTGGTTCAATCTCAATCTCGATGAAGCTCTAAAAAGGAAGATTCACAAGGTGGTCCGGCACATTATACCTCATGTTGTTCAACAGGTACGGAGAGCTATATACAGATACACCACTGGATGAACTATTATTGTGCTTTAAATTCCATCTCACAGCCCACAGAGGGCACAAATAATGTGCCGTCCAACCAAAACACATGATAAAGAGGGACTCGTTTTTACACTGAAAGACACTATTCTGCCAATTGGCTCTATAAAGTGGGGAGAGGTTCCTGGTCCTGTCTTTGACAAACTCCAGGGATGGATGACTGACAGCAATGTGCTCACCCACCTACAAAACTGGTTTAAGAACAAGGTGCCCACAATTGAACAGACCTTCTGATTTTTACATATAAACTGGAAGATAGTCACTTTGCAACAGAGACAGTTGAATGTGGCTTTTTTCCACCTTTATTCTGCTTTTGACATGATTCCTAGACATAAATTATGGGCAGTTCTGAAAGGGAAGCCGCTTATGAAGGGCAAAGGGTAATCACACACAGGAGGGGCTGCTCTTTTGGTTTATAAAACAGGTCCCAGTAATTCTGAATTTGTCCTGGTCTAAGGATGGGAGGAGGCCTTCTGAGAAACATTCCCTCTAGACTGGGAGAGAGGGCCTAGGCTAAAAGTACCAAATAAAAAACACCAGTGTCAAAGGCAAAGCGTCAGATATGCTGGTGGAAATGTGTTGCTGTCTCTAAGGGAAAAAGAGAGCAGTAAAATATGGCATCTGTGGCAAGATGGCAATTGATATCGAGAAATAAAACAGTACAAAGAGAGGTGTATGGGGCGCCAGTAAATAAAAGAACAGGACTGGCTTCTGTAGGAGAGCTAGAGGACATACTCAGAACAGGAAAAGTCATAGGAAACACCATTGGAGGATAGACTCCTTGATGACTATCTCAAAGACAAAGCAAGTTCCTTGACTTACAGGAAGATATTAAATAATACCCCAGATGCATTGGAGAAAACCCGAGCCAGTTGGGCGGAGGATGTGGGTGACTTAGACGATGATGAATGGCAGGAGCCACTAGCATCCCCTCGTGAGCTGGCTATACAGTCCAGGTTCAAACTAATATAGCTTAAACTTCTGCACTGAATATATTCTACCAGTGTGAGGTTGGTAAAATGGGTACATTGAGCTCCCCTCTATGCCCTAGATGCTGTGGCCAGGAAGGGACGTATCTACACCAGTGGTGGGACCTCTACGTTGTGTGGTCATAAATATAATTGTAAATGCTAAAAGAGTTCGAAATTGTTGGTCTGTAAGCATGAGAAGATTGTATGTACCCCATGCACTGTATTATTTTATTGTGCACTGCTAATACGCTGTTTTTCTTCATTAATAAAAAAAAATATATTTTTTTTTAAATCATGAGAGATGTGCCATTGACTGCTGATGGTAAACCAGTTGGGAAAGGATCAGTGGAAAGGCTACCCAGTTAGCTGAGAAGGTATTTGGTAACTTCCCTCCCAGTAGCATTCATCCCCTAAAATACAGTTGCCAATAGCCTCAAAGAAGCAAAATAGGCTGCTTTAACGTGGGCCTGCAGTTTCTCTCTACAGAAAGAATTGTTGTTTAAGTTGTGATGAGTACCTGCCTCTGAGATGGTAAGCAAGCAGGAGGCATAGAAAGAGAGGCCAGCGGCTATGTCACATAAAGCGAGCACTAAATGAGCTAATTTGGGACACGCCTCAGCCGTAGTTTTTTCTGGCCGGGTGTCTTAAATAGTTCAAGAGCTGGAACAGTACTATTTTACCACTATACACAGCACTAAATGGTTTAATCCTATCTCAAAGATCTGCACTGGCTTCCTGTTCATGAAAGGATTCAGTTTAAAACCATTTCTCTAACCTTCAGAACTATATTACACGACCCCACCTATCTTCAAAATCTCTTTCAATGGTACCATTTGTCCAATACCCCCACATCTTTGAGGACGAAGCTCCTTAAGGTTCAGTGTACCCTCTGAGTTCTAACCAGTGGTCATTCCTTTGCTTATCTAGGGATAAAGCATTGTAACACACTCCCACAGGATATTCAGTTGCTGATATCTGAAAATACCTTCCAAGTTTAAAACCTGGCTTGCAATCTAGCCAAACCCTTTTATTCCTGAGTTGTGGGTCGGTGTGTGCAGCAATGGAATGCCCTGTGTAGGTAGCTCTTGTGCACTATCAATATATAATTCATTCATTCTTATCACTGGATTTTTGAAGGTATGTGCTGCTTTTGACTGGAACTGTAGCAGAATTTATTGACTTATCGAGGCTTTGCAGTTGGTACACTATGAGTTCCCTCCCATTCTTTTGTTATGATTATATGATTGCGCCTTATACCTCCTTCCTCTACCTGACAGTTCCTGTCTATTTAATTCACTCTTGCAGGTTCTCGTTTAGCCGTGCTTTTTCCTCTTGTGACTATTTTCCTATCTTTTGCTAACTGTCTATTTTCTTACTTGGTATCTCTGAATCTAAGTCAAAGTCTGGTGATGAAATATAAGTCCCCGTCCCAGAAACGTAGTGATGGTGCCCACCACAGGCAACCACAGGGACAGATTAAACACTGGTTGTGTAAGGGTAAGGCCTTGTAAAGAGAATAGGGTGGGAATAGGGTGGGAATTGTGAAGGGAGATGGATAAGGGACAAGGATGTGCTATGTGAGTGAAGGATGCGGGGCAGAGGAGGAACTACTGAGTGGTGTAGGATACAGGGGCAGTTGTACTATGTGACTGACAATTGTGGAAGATACCAAGAGGGAGGAAGGGGAGATGAAGGACTGTTTGGTGAAAATTACATATTTCTTCTCATTTTATCTGACGAATAAACTTTAGATTTCCATCTTGCTAATGCTTACACTCCACAATAGGCGGGCAAGAGACCGAGAGAAAGGCCCAAAGACCAATTAGCAAATTAGAGAGCGAAAGTGGCCCCTGTGTGGTACTGAAAATTCTGGACCTGTGTTATGAACATCATCGTAGCATGACGAATTTGATATCAGAAGACCGAGAATGGTTAGTACACTACGCACAAGCATTTTCGTCATATTCAAGTGACGATTTCACCTTGAAATCGTAGTTTTCGTTCTGAACCCTCGGGTTCCATTTTGTGTACGGCAGCCATTTTGTGAGTTGCCCTCACATAGGTCAATGATAAAGGCCAAACACGGTCCTGAAGGACACGTACACCTTTCTTGACTTCTCTGTGACCTGGGCAAGCTGACTCCACTGCCCCAGGCCAAACCTGTTCAGTCAGTTCCTCTCCCAGTGGCCGAACGAGATAGAATCAAGGCACAACGTGCCATAAACCTTTCATCGCACACAAACCATGCCTAATCTCGCACACACCTGTCCCTGTTTCCTACTTTATGACTTGCTTTACGAGGAGGAGGTGCCCGTTTTTATTGGGGTTTCGTTGATATCTGATGAAAATATTGGGCCTTGCCGGGTAATTGATTGTGGGCTGAACAAACTGAAATGTGGGATTGTCATCATGACTCTGTTTTTTCCTTTGTAGTGAAAATATGTGAATGGTCAACTGTAAACTAAAGAATGTTTGCCTGAAGCATAATATTCTGTATAAAAAGAGAAGGCTGACTTTGTAAGATTGAGCAGTCTCCTGAGAATATACACCGTGTTGTACTTCTAGGATACCTGTTACTTGGTTGCAGCCAATAAATTCGATCTTTGACTTCACCTAGAAGACTCTGTGTTTCCGTAGTCTGAAACAGGAAGGACCCAAAGTCATAGGGTGTGTCCCTGGCACCGCTGGGTTACCAGGTCAGTACCGGTTCTGAAAAACCCAGTACTTCAGTTGGTGCTCAACGTGGGGCGATATCAGCGGTACCGGTCCAAGCCAGAGGTTCGTGACAAAATTCTGGAGGAAGGCCGCCACTTCATCGACCCCTGCATGTCGACGTGGTCCGAAAGTCTTTGCTGCGAGGTTCCCCGCTTCCCGACGGCTACGAAGGACTGCTGCCCTGACTATTGCCCTGTTTTGGACCCTTGATGATTGGTAGAGCGAAACGATAGACGAGTCTTCTGGTGCAGTCATCGATACCTCAGTTAAGTATAAGTGGAGCGTCTCCCAGTCCTTAGTTGGTTCTTAGTTTTGAGTATCCCTTGGGATCTTTGATTTGGAACTTGCAAGTACCAAAGCCGAGGGACTCGTGTATTCACGAGACTATCGTAATCGATAATCCCTTGAAGTTTGAAGCTAGACTAGCGAGCAAAGATGCCTGGTCTTAGCAGACTTGGAAATTTGTTTTGTCTTGGTTGTAATAGGGATTCCCGATTGGAGGACTCGTGTCCGGTTCCTCCGATTGGAACTCCAACTTATGAATTATATGTGAAGCATGGAGTAGGCCCCATCACATACAATGAAGTATGGATTAAATACACCAGAAAGGATGGTGTTTTAAAATGGCCCCAATATGGTAGTTTTGACACGGAAATCCTAGATAATCTAGAAGTTAGACTTTTTAAGAAGAAAGCCCGGCCGGCGATGTTTGACTCTTTCCGCCTATGGCGGAAGGAAGCCAAACAGAAAGAAATTAAATTAGCTAAAAAGAATAAAAGAGAAAGGGGTATCTCGATAATGCAAGCTGCCATGCAGTTTAAAGATAACGAAGAGGAACAGATGAGTGAGCAGTTGCACAGGCAACGTAAAATGGTTATCGATAAATGTTACCCTGTGTTGCCGCCTCTTCAGCAAGATGCAGCAAAAGACATTGAAAAAGACCCCCTAATGTCGCATTTATTGAGTTCGCCACCCCCTTATGCGCAGAGTGCTACGGCACCTCCGCAGCCTTTAGCCGCACAACCTTTGGTTGTATTGCCTCCTGCTCTTCCACAACAACCAGCTGCTCTTCAGTTGGCTCCTACTCTCCCGGTGCAGCCTCCTCAAGGGCCACCGACTTTGACATCTGCTCTGCCTTTGCTCCCTACAACTTTGACCACTATATCGACTACCAATCCGGGTATTCCTCCTGACACTGCCTCTGCATCTGCCTTGCCTCACTCTGCTTTTCCGCCTGTCCTTTCATCAAATTCTCCCTCTGTTCGCCAGAGAATGACTAGCACTGTTGCTAGCCTTCTATACCCTCTCTTTGGAGCAACAGGTGTATCTCCTGCCTCAGAGCGTAAACAGTTACATAGCCAACTGCCTGATTCTAGGGAGAAGGAAACATTGAATTATTTGGCACATAAATGGGTTACCGACCCGGTAAGATATGAGCTAGAGTCTGTTATGGATGTCTTCCAGCAGTGGGAAGCACCAAAACAGAGATACGTTTTTGAGAAAATGTGTACCTTCCTGAGTGAGGATTTAGAGGAGAATGATTTGGAGCCCAATCCACCTGAGTTATGTCATATACGGTTCGAGTTTGGGAAAGGCGCAATTGTGGGTGCCGATGTTAAGAAAGCAGTTGCGACATTGTTGTTGTTTAGGAGCGAAGGTGTTTCTCGGTCTTTGTTTGGGTCTGATTCCTCTATTAAAAGGAAACTGAGACAATACCCCATGAGGGAGGTTCCCCCAGTATGGAAGGAAGCAGTGGTGGCTGGTAATAATAATGTTCCCCCAGCCGTTCCAGCACACTTTCAGCGTGTGTGGGTACATGTTCCATGGAAGCGCGCTGAAGTTTTGGCCCTTAAACAGACATTGCCTGATCCCCGTAAAAATCCTGCAGGGTATTACAAGGAATTGACACAGACTGCAGGCTCTTGCATTATGAATCTAGTGGATATAGACATGTTATTTGGAAATGTTGTTCCACAGCCTTTATGGGGAAAGATTCGTCATGCGGATCATGATCAAAAGTTAGGTGACACCTGGGCTAATATTAGTGCTGCAGATGACCAACAAGTTGGTGGTGCTAAACCCGAACCTTTAGTGGCAGAGCTCCCTGGTAGGATAATTACTTACATGAAGACTTTGATGCCTGCTATGAGGGTGAATTGGGACAAGTTGTCTGCGTGTAAGCAGAAGAAAGATGAGACCGTGTCTGATTTCTTCACCAGGTTTGAAGAAACAATTGTCGACCACAGTGGTCAAGATATGAGTACAGAAGGTGGTCAACGGTTGTTCGTTGACAAGTTCGTACATAATTTGCTTCCCGAGTTATGTAAAAAGTTGAAAGATTCAGAGAGTTCTTGGGCCATTTCCTCTTCAGCACAGATATTGGCTACTTCACAGTATTACGAAAATCGAGATAAAGATGAGAAAGATAGAGCAGACAAGAAAACGAAAGAGTTAAAAACAAAGGTTCTTTTACAACAGGCGTACCCGCCTCGTGGTGGCCAAAGTAACTATCAGCAGCCTCAGCAGTTTCAGTAAAACATGCAAAGGACCGAATATCCTCAACAACGTTTTCCTGTAGGCCCTAATCAGTGTGCATATTGTAAAGAAGAGGGCCATTTTAAAAGTAGCTGCCCTGCTTTATTACAGCGTATGAATGGTGTTTCTAGCCCAAGAGGTCGAGGTACTCCACAAGCGCCTAGAGGTAGAGGACGTGGAAATTTCCCCCAAAATGCGCGCTCATTTCCACCTCAGAATTCAATGAATAGGTTTGATCAACAGAATAACGCGTCTAATAGAACAGCTCAGTACTATGCTGATGACTACTATGCAGAGGACGAGAATATGGAAGATAATGATTGCTAGGAGAGCCATAGACAAAGAGAGGGAGTTGTTTCAGTTCCAGTAGATCAGAGTGGACCCTACGTTGAGGTGATTACATCAGGTGTGTCAGAGCCTTTTCTGTTGGATACTGGTGCTACAAAGAGTTCTATTATGCACTCTAAACTCCCTGGCGCACCTTTGTCTGGCGAAATGAATGTTTCAGTAGGTTTTTCTGGCGCCCCGGTTAGGAACCCGATTTCTAGTCCTATGTCCCTTTCTGTTGGACCTTGTGAATTCGAAGCACCCCTTATTCTGACGACAGGTTGTGGTGAAAACTTGTTAGGATTGGATCTTTTAAAAAGATTGTATGCGACTTTGTACTGTTCTCCTTCGGGAGTACAACTTACACTGGGTAAGAAAGTGATTTCTCCAATGTATTTGTCGAAGGATAAAATTCCAACAGAATTGTCATTTCTTCCTCATATTCTTTGGGCTACTGGTCCTAATGATGTGGGTCTTTTGGAAATACCGCCATATGTTGTGACATTGAAAGCCAATGTTAAAATGCCACGAATTCCCCAATATAAAATATCTAGTGAAGGTGAGAAAGCGTTGCTAGCGATCATTTATGATTTGATTGAAAAAGATGTAATTGAAGAGACAAGAGGCAACGTTTGCAATAGTCCTGTTCTGCCTGTTTTGAAGCGTACCGATCCTTCTCAGCCACCTGTTTACAGATTCGTGATTGATCTTAGAGAGGTCAATAAAATGGTTGTGCCACAATATCCAGTTGTCCCTGATAGCACTGCCCTATTGACTATGATTCCAGCTTCCGCTACTTGGTTCTCTATGATTGACTTGAAGAATGCTTTCTTCAGCATCCCTATTGCTGAGGAAAGTAGGGATATTTTCGGCTTCAGTTTAGGAGGTCGAAGCTTCCGCTTCAAACGCGCTCCCCAGGGCTACTGTGAAAGTCCATCGATATATAGTCAAGCCTTAAAGCACAGCTTGACACAATTGTTTTACCTGATGGCGCTACCCTTATTCAGTACGTTGATGATTTGCTCGTCGCTGCAGATACTGAGGAAATATGTAAAGAAGCAACATTGTCATTGTTGCATCATTTGTCTGATTTGCATTACAAAGTGTCCCTTTCGAAATTGCAATATTGTCGACAAGAAGTGACCTACTTAGGTCATCTCTTATCGAAGGAGGGAAGGAAACTGACCCCAGAGAGAATTCAGGCAATAGCGAAACTAAGTGTGCCAAAGACACAGAGAGAAGTGCGTGCTTTCTTGGGTATTACATCATATTGTAGACAATGGATACCAAATTTTTCGTTGTTGGCCAAACCTTTGGTGGCATTAACTTGTAAAGATACACCGAATCCCCTTCCATGGTCTGAAGAATGTCAGAAAAGTTTTCCCGAATTGCGCAATGCACTATGTTCGGCTCCTGTGTTGGGTACCCCGACTACAGTAAGCCCTTTACATTGTATGTCCATGAGAAAGAAGGTTGTGCATTATCAGTGTTAACACAGTTGTTTGGGAACAGGCAGCGACCATGTGCGTATTTTTCGTCACCCTTGGACCCGGTAGCTAAAGCGTTGCCAAGTTGCTTGAGAGCGACAGCAGCAGCAGCTGTTTCTATTCGACAGTCTGCTGGGTTAGTCATGAATAATACATTGATTGTGATGGTTCCACATGCAGTGGACACGTTGTTAAACAGAACCAAGACACAGCACTTAACTAGTGCTCGGTTGTCAGGTTACGAGTTGACATTGCTAGCAAATCATGTGCACATAAAAAGATGCAACACGCTTAACCCAGCTACGTTGTTGCCGATTGAAACTGAGTTAGATACTTCTGAACAGCATGATTGTTTTCTCAGAACAGAAGAAGAAACGAAAGGGAGAATAGACCTTCAGGACACTCCTCTTTCAAAGTGTGATGGTACCTTATGGGTGGATGGTTCATGCTTCAAGCTTCCGAATGGAGATACGACTGCAGCATATGCTGTCACGACTTTGCATACGATTGTTGAAGCTGCACGTATCCCACATAATTCAGCCCAAGCAGCAGAGTTGATTGCACTTACGAGAGCGTGTGTGTTGTCGAAAGGAATGAAAGTGACCATATATACCGACAGCCAGTATGCATTTGGTGTGGCTCACAGTTTTGGACGATTGTGGAAAGAACGTGGGTTTCTGACTTCGCATGGAGCTAAGATACAGCATGGTCAGTTGGTGAATGAGCTTCTCGAGTCACTTACTTTGCCGTTGCAAGTTGCGATTGTGAAATGCAGTGCGCACAAAAAGGTTACTGATGATGTTGGTCGTGGAAATGCATTTGCTGATGAAGTCGCAAAAGAAACAGCAAAGGATGTGATGAGTCGAATGTATGTTGCGGGCCCTGCAAGATGGATTGGTGACGTTGGAATGTGTGAAGACACGATAGAAAGCGTAAAGTCCATTCAAGCTCAAGCTACAGAAAAAGAGTTGAGTGTGTGGAGAGAAAGTACGGGTAGATTGGATGTGAATGGTTGTTGGGTTGAATTGTCAGAGCATCAGAGATGGTTGTTACCCGATGCGTATGTGCCTGCAGTTGTTACGATGGCTCATGGAATGGCTCACATCAGTGTGAAAGGAATTTGTAAGTTGTTGGCTCCAGTATGGCAAAACGCTGGAATTCCTAAGTGTGCAAGAATGTGGTCAAGAATTGCATGGTGTGTCTGAAATACAATCCTGGTAGGGGAACCCCGACTCCAGCTGGTCATTTTGCGCCTCCAATGTATCCGTTCGAGGTTTTGCAGCTAGATTTCATCCACATGGAAAGGTGCAACAATTTGAAATACGTACTCGTTGTTTGTGCCTTTTCAAGATGGGTAGAAGCGTATCCCCTAAAAGACAACACTGCCATGTCCACAGCTAAAGCCCTTGTCAAAGAGTTCTTCCCTAGATTCGGAATGCCGAGAATGGTCTGGAGTGACAATGGGAGTGAATTTGTGGGTCGAGTGATGAAGAAAGTATGCGAAGGGCTAGGCATCCAGCAGAAATTCCATGCTGCAAATCACCCCCAATCAGCTGGACTAGTAGAGTGTTACAATGGCACGTTAAAACTAAAATTGGCCAAAATCCAAGCGAGTTCTGGCCTTAAATGGCCTGACGCTCTGCCTTTGGCACTCCTATCAACTAGAATGACCGTGCACTCGCGAGTGGGACTTAGTCCCTACGAAATCGTGTTCGGCCGTCCGGCCAACATATGGGGAGTGCCAAGGCCGACCAAATTCAGTGAAATCGAACATCCTGTTTTACTTGATTATTTATACGAATTGACGGCTAAATTGCGTGTTTTACACCAACAGGTTCACGATTCTCTGCCTCAGGTCTCTGAAGCTCCAGGACATCCGATCAATCCTGGATCCTGGGTGCAGGTCAGGAACTTCCAACGAACAAAGAATGACCAGCCCCGGTGGACCGGCCCTTATCTAGTTCTTCTCTCAACAAGATCAGCCGTTCGAGTGGAAGGGAAGAAGCATTGGATCCACGGCGTACACTGCAAGAGGGTGCCTTTGCCTCTACCGTACGACCGGTGGGTCCAGGAAGGTGTCGCTGACTCAGAGACTGAAACTGTGCCCCGATTTCTGCCTTTCAGTGATGCACGCATAAAAGGAACAATCTCCGAACATGAAAGTGACAATCTCTTGCAAGAAGCTGTGCTGCCGTCAATTGGATTAGACACTACAGAGCCTGAACTCCTGTTTCAAGACCAGACAATACTTGGAAAGAAAAGATATAATCTGAGGCCGAGAACTATGGACAAATAAATAATCCTTTTTCTTTACTATTTTTGAAAGTGCAGCTCTCCCATCTGAGAAACTTTTTTATTTTTGTTTTTCGAACCACCATCCGGGTTCCGCTGTAGGGTCGCGTTTCCCAAAGTCTTTGGGGTGCAGCTGAAGACGTTAGGTCGACAGTTCTGGTTGGTCTAAGGGAGTTGCCCTGGACTGACAGAAGCATCCCTCTTTAGAGAGGATGGAGTTTTTCGAGATGGAGAGCTGCCAAAACAATGAACTTTAAAGAGAGAACGTGTAACATGATTACAACGAAACGTTTTTTGATACTATGTATTTTCATGTTGTTCAGTGTTATGATGTTTTTTATAGGATATGTTTTATTCTCTTTTCGAGTGACATTTGCACCCACTACATCGCCCATACCTCCTCCTACTATTTCCTCGCATTCTTTCCACCCTTTTCCTGAACATGAATCCGCTAGGAGGTTAGAGTTTAATAATAACTCCTTCGTTCAGCTTTTGCACCAGCACCAACTAGTAATGAACACGACCAACTGTTGGGTGTGTGGTCTTATGCCTCACACAACGGATAAAGGTATCCCTTATCTGGTTCTGCCTTTCAGCCATAATGGTTCTGTGTGGGCATACAGAACAATGTTCATTTATGCACATGAGACCTACCCCCTACGTTCTGTGGAAGATAATCCCAAAAATAGTGCTCTAGTTAAGGGTATAGTAGACATGGTTAAGGAAGATATTTCCTATGAGACTATCCCGAGAGATGAGACACTTGTATATATAGGATGGAACGTGACCGGATATGGAGTTACTCTGAGTGAGAAACAGCAAGCTAAGAGATCTTCCCGGATTTGGATTGTACCCCATCAGGGTCACCTATGTCTGCAAGGTATTGGCAAGAATCCCAGAGCTCAGTTAGGGAAAAGCACCTGCACTGAGACATATGTTTTTGCGTCTCAGACTTCCCCTCCGTTCTTAGCAGCTAAGGGTACCTATTTCATCTGCCATGATAGAGCCTATACATGGTTGCCCCCTGACTTTTCAGGCCATGCTTTGTTTCGTTCCTGTTGCCTCCCACCTACACAGCAGCGGCAGATTACCATAAGACAAGGATAGTTAGAGGTGTCTTTAGTGAAGAGGACACTGCAGAACAAGAATTTGGAGACTTCGTGAGGGGTTTTCTGCCGTTCTGGGGACCCATGGTTAACAGCAGGAACATAAGGCAATTAACAAGGGTGGTTGAATCCACCGTGGTTGAAACTGCTGGTGCCCTTAGTAACTTGACTGCTGAGCTCCAGTCGGATCGTCTTATGACCCTTCAGAACAGGGTCGCGTTAGACGTCATACTTGCAGACCGAGGTGGGGTATGTAAGTTGATCCAATCAAGTTGCTGTGTTTTCATTCCAGATAACGCTCCAACAGTGTACCAGGCCATCTCCAAACTACATAAGATTTCCGAATCGATTCATGTAGACAAAGGAGATTGGTCGTTAATGGGATGGTTCTGGGAACTGGTATCCGGCTGGGGATGGAAAATTCTGATGGTCATTGGAATGGTCTTAGCCATCCTTTTCCTGTTCTGTCTGTGCGTACAGTGTGCTCCTGCAATATGTGGCCTCTGTGCTACATCATGTATAAGGAAGCCTGTATCGAGGGACGAGCTAAGTAATAGGATGATGCTACAGCAACATCTCAATGACTTCAGGAATATAGACCTGGACTCATATTAGCGTGAGTATAGGTTTATTGCCTATGTAAGGGCAAAAGGAGGGTCTGTGGTACTGAAAATTCTGGACCCGTGTTATGAACATCATCGTAGCATGACAAATTTGATATCAGAAGACCGAGAATGGTTAGTACACTACGCACAAGCATTTTCGTCATATTCAAGTGACGATTTCACCTTGAAATCGTAGTTTTTGTTCTGAACCCTCGGGTTCCATTTTGTGTACGGCAGCCATTTTGTGAGTTGCCCTCACATAGGTCAATGATAAAGGCCAAACACGGTCCTGAAGGACACGTACACCTTTCCTGACTTCTCTGTGACCTGGGCAAGCTGACTCCACTGCCCCAGGCCAAACCTGTTCGGTCAGTTCCTCTCCAAGTGGCCGAACGAGATAGAATCAAGGCACAACGTGCCATAAACCTTTCATCGCACACAAACCATGCCTAATCTCGCACACACCTGTCCCTGTTTCCTACTTTATGACTTGCTTTACGAGGAGGAGGTGCCCGTTTTTATTGGGGTTTCGTTGATATCTGATGAAAATATTGGGCCTTGCCGGGTAATTGATTGTGGGCTGAACAAACTGAAATGTGGGATTGACATTATGACTCTGTTTTTTCCTTTGTAGTGAAAATATGTGAATGGTCAACTGTAAACTAAAGAATGTTTGCCTGAAGCATAATATTCTGTATAAAAAGAGAAGGCTGACTTTGTAAGATTGAGCAGTCTCCTGAGAATATACACCGTGTTGTACTTCTAGGATACCTGTTACTTGGTTGCAGCCAATAAATTCGATCTTTGACTTCACCTAGAAGACTCTGTGTTTCTGTAGTCTGAAACAGGAAGGACCCGAAGTCATAGGGTGTGTCCCTGGCACCGCTGGGTTACCGGGTCAGTACCGGTTCTGAAAAAACCAGTACTTCACCTGGGCAAATGTTTGCGAGTACACATGCTTTAAAGTAATAGCTTAGCATATCAATGCACAGGGACTGTGGTTATTGGTTGTCGCTGTCCTAAATTATTATGTTGCTAATGTGTATAATTCTTAAAGTGACATAAGGGGAGCTCAAAACACTGCCAACAGGGGCAAGAAAAACAGAAAAGAGGGCCAAGAAGAGAGGAAATGAGGAGAACACTAAAGGGAATGAGGAAGGAGATTTGCAGATGGAGTGGTCTTCCCCAAGACAGAAGAAACAGTGGTCCATACATACACTGCCGTAGGCCTCTAGCCACTAACAAGTAGGAAGGGAGGGAAATGGAGCAATAATGGGGAACAGCAGAGTGCAGATATACGCCTGTGAGGTGGCAGATTTAGAACTTAGTGCACTGTGTTCTAGGGCAGGCAGTGAGAGCCGCTGAGAGCCTGGAGTCTGTCCATCTTCTCCAGAGTGTCAACAATGAGACGTTTCATTATCCTACTTAGGACATTCTGCTGTGCCCACAAATAAAGAGGGACAGCTAGAGAGGATGGGACAGTGGAGCTGCTAGGAGGACAGAGACCATCAGGGTTAGATATTTCGTGTTTGAGAAGGTCATAGGCAGAAGGAAAGGCTAGCAGGAGGATGGTCCTTGTATAGAAAATTCTGCTGGCAGATATATTCACAAAATGTGTTGCTATTTGATATTCTGCTCCTTCTACTGTTCGTTGTTGTGTTTCAAGTTTGGGTATTTGGTCTTTGCTGTAGCAGCACCATGAATACTTACACTTTCTGACTTGTTTAGGTGTTTTGTGTTTCTGTGCTGCCAACATCTTTTCAAATGTGTGTTGCATTTTAGGCCATGGGAGTGTCAAAACCAAGAATATTTGAGGATCTGGAACTCAGGGTTACTGTGCATTACCAGGAATTGAAGCTTCTGCATCCAGCGTGCTAGCGGTGCCTGAACATTAGGCATCCTGCCCATGACAGCAAGAAACTTGTCTCATATACTGATACCCTACCTGATTGTGCTGAAACTCATTCCAAAGGGCCCAGTGTGTTCTAGAAGATTTCATTTGCCTTTTTCATTGTTCTAGAAAATAGAACACTGCATTCTACATCTTGCCAAGTCCACTGCCCCCATGTGCATTAAAATGCAACATTTAACAGTGTTAAATTTCTGTCTCAAATGAGTAACTTTGACACGGGCTCGGAAGATCACTCTCCTCCCTACAATTCAAAATCTTGGATGCCAACTTCGGAGCTGAGTCTCGGCGTCGGCTCAACATCCTGCGTTTCTGGGCAAAGCATTTACTCTCCCCGTGGCTGCAATTAATTAATGTGTCCTTAACTGGGGCTCATGAAAAGCACTGGTGTTGATAAATAAGTACCAGTGATGAGAGTCGGAAACCACCGGCTCAAATTAAGCACTGAAAAGCAGAGATTTCTTCAAGGGATTAACACAGGTGCCTATAGCCTAGGGGGATAGGGGAGGCCCTGGTATTCAGGTGGGTCAACATTCAGCCCAAGGTCCATTAGCATTTCTGCAATTTGTGAGACTGAGCGGCCCCCATCACATTCTGGAGGGGCTCCTCATCATTTTGAGTTACGCCATTGGATTTGTAATACGAATACTTGAGAGAATGGTCGTTTTACCTGGTTGGCTCTGGGATGTCATTCAGTATCATGTGAATTACATTATGAAAGTTCTTAAGCTGCAAAATAAACATAAAGACATACACCTCAGTGAAAAGATTCGAATACATTACAGCTTTGTTAGATCAACAACAAAGTGCAGAACACATTAGGAGAGTTTGCAAGGTATCAACAGTATCTGTATTTGACTATGTCATAGGTCAATCTTGTTAAATTTCACAAATTAACATCTCTACCTCATGTGAAGCAATTACCCATTCTGAGGTCAAGAATAACAACGGCGAACTTCTAATTTTGCACCTCACGCTAGTTCCAGTATGTATTGTCCCTGCGCAATCAACACCAGCGCCAGCTGTTGCGTGAGGCCTCTGTGTTCCAGATCCAAGATTGATTTCAATGATATGGGGGTGTGCCAGGTAATGAAGTCCATTAGTCAGTGAGCAGTATCAAAAAAAGTTCTTCATTTCAATTTTACAAATCAGATCAATAATACGAAAAGCTCAGCCAATGCGGTTCATTCCCTCAATGGGAACTTCATCAGGGCTTCTATGTCAGTTCAGAATGCTTTCAAAGGCTCACGTGGTCGGTGTCAGGATTCAAATCCAATGTGCTGTACTTGAACTCTCCAATGTGCTTACAGGCTTGGTCAGACCTGCATGTAGACACCATATATGTCAATAGAAAATATTCAATTTTTTCGTATTATTGAACTGATTTGTGAATTTGAAATATGGGGCTTTTTTGGTGCTACTCGCTGACTACTGGACTTCATTACCTGGCGCACCCCCATATCACTGAAATCATTTACCCATTCTGTATGGATTTTCTGATTGATGACCTACCGAGAAGATGTTTTACAAATACACAATGCGTTTAGCATTAATTAAAAATAAGCCTCATTTCAGATATTACAATTCTAAAATGACAACAAATAGTTTGGAAGAAAATGTTAAGGACCATACCAATGTGTTCAGATTTGTATCTTTTGTAATTCTAATATTTGCAGCACAAACCACAATATACATACAGGAGAAACTCAATCACTTCTAGACATGAATCAAACATCTGCTTTTGAGTGTTTGACTGCACTTTTGCAGCATTAGCCGAAGGCAGGGTTACTGTCCTCAAGATTAGGTGTCAGTGAGGTTCATATGCTTTTCAGCACAAGATGATGGCTAGGTTATACCATTTATGTAGGAGCAGACCTACCCAGAATTTGGTGGCTTAGAATGAGAAATTCCTGGATCCTACGCATATATTTTTGGCAGTGTTATGAGCTTGCTAAAGGAGATTGGCTTATTGTAGGGGTCTGTTTGTGCTTATCGGGAGATCCTTCTTTGTAAGCAAATTAGCTAGGCGGATATGACATTTGAAGGGGAGGCTACAAAAGATACATCATTTCCTGCACCTGCCACATTATAAAACAAGCAGCTGATATTCGAACAGATTCCCACTAGATATGATGTGAAGATGCAACGAAAGGGCATTGTTGTGGTCTAAAAACAGAATGTGAGTGAACAGTTGAAGCTGAGAAGGCTGGCTCAAGATGGGGCAGCTTGAAAGTGTGACTCTGAGGTTCAGCTAGCTAGAGGCAGAATGGCCTGCAAGGTAGGATGACACCTTCAGAGTAATAAAGACTTCCAGTGGCTGACCAAGGTGTGATCTAATGAGATAACAAAGGATATCTCCTTCAGAGAAAGAAGAAAGGCTAGGTCTCGAAGGACTCTATGACTTCAGAAAGGTGCATGCTGAGGATGATGGGAAATTCCTGAGCAGCATCCTTGGGAACAAGAGGGACAGCTGTGCACCATGCTGAGAGAAGGGAACATCTGGCAAAAAATCCTGGTTGGAGGGGTTAAGGAAGGAAACATACAAATGGAGCACCTGGGAGAATCGAGTAAGCACCTCAGATTTATATGTGCACTATTATTATCAACTACGAGAATTTATAATCAAATGTAAAGTACATAATAAATGGGATTTGCCTCTTTTGTGCAGACTGTTCTTGATTTAAGAATTGAGGACCTGCAGACATCTGTGTTAAAGTGACTAATATACATCAATTACACGTAGCAAAATCTGAGCTCGTGCTTTATTAGTCTATGTTGAAAGTGGCCACTAACTATACAATCACAACATAGCTGTGTTACACTAGGATGAAGCCATCGTGTTGAGATGAACTCTGAATATATTAGAGAGAATCACACTTATTAGGAAGGTGTTGCTGGGCTAGAGGTTTTTTCATTCTGAAACACTCTTAAACACTCTTACACATTACCTGCTAAAGTAAAATAGATTTTACTGACAATTCTAAAAGGGGCAAAATGGGTATTTTCTACTCTTGTGTTTCATGAATGAAAGCAAATGTTACTTCACTCAGAAAATGCATGCATTGCATTCGCAATTGTGCATTTCAACAACACCCCACCACATGCCTTTTCACACACCACAATACCCCATAAAAAGTCTTTCAGTTCTTCAATGTGTGACTGTGTCACATCTTCTCCCATTCCAGGAGGCCTTGACATCCACCAATTACTCACCACCATTAAATGTCACAAACATTTGACATTTACTTGCACTGCTAGACAAATTAAGTAATAAGAAATAATCAATTGAAGCACAAGACACTCCCTGTTTCAATGACCCAATTCTTTTTAGGGTTTGATCCCATGAAAAGACCTAGAGATACGAGTATTCTGGAAGTTTGTCTGTGTGATATTTCTTTGACATAGCCCATACTCACCACACCATATATTCCCACATACAATATTCAGGTGTTAAATGGGATCAAGAGAACATGGACTTTTGACCCGCGGGGTTCACAAAAGCCAATGTAAGTTTGCAGTTGCCAAATAATAACACAAGAAACGAGTCACTGTCACAATCCCCAGAAGTATTTGGGATTTAGAATACTGGAATTTCAGTTTCAATTTCAATTTTAATGAGTTAGCATTTTTCCGGGGCATAGCATTCTATTCTTTGTTTGGGAAATCCTGGTTTCCTAGGCAAATGAAAACTTGCATTGGCCACTGTGTATCCCAGGGGCCAAGGGTTACACTGGACGGCAATGGATACCCAAGTAAAGAGAGCCAGAGAGCGTCTGTACTCTTGATCGCCTTACACATTAAGAATTGAATGATGATAAAGAGGCTGGACTAACTACTAAAATCAAAAGGAGATTGCAAGACAAAGTAAATGGTTATATCCTAAGCAGGCTCCAAATATAATATACCATTTGGTTTCAACTCAGCAACAGATTTAAGACTACTGCATATCCCTTGGTGTTACTTTGCATAATTAATAAGAACCTGCTCTAAAATGCAGGGTGTGTAAGCCAAGATTATTGGCCTTATTTAGGCTTTACAAGGTGCCCGCCATCCTGCTGGGGGCGGAGTTCATGACCTCCGCTACCGAGGAGGAGTGCTGCCGCCACAGTGGCTCCCTTCACAGCAGTGAATTTTGCAGCGTGGCCACCATGTTTAAGATGCCCATTCAGCAAACTCTTATTTTTTTTGTTTCCTTGTCCATTATCACCATGCCTTGCATAGTGGACACCGGCAGAGAAAAGGAGTGACAGGCAGTCATCCCACCCTCAAAAGGGCAGGGCAACCATTACTGCGACCCAGCGGTCCTGTTACAGATGGACTGCTTGGTCAAGGGTTACCACCAGAAAAGGCTCCACCAATGGTAATCCAGCGCGTCCCCAAACTCTAAATAGAACGGTGAAACCACTGATTTGAGGGGACAGGAAGACCGCTGACTTACAGCATTCCTCACGTTCCATCAAACCCTAAATGAGGCTCTTCTTTTTTTTTTTCACTGACATGCATTTCATCATAAACATGTTAATATCATTGAATAAAAAAACAATATTTCTTCAAGAAGTAATTCTCCTTTAAGATAATGAAGTAATTCTGTATACCTCTTTCGGAGCATAGGTGAGTGTAAACCATTGTTCCTGGTGAGGCTCTAAAATACCCTGCCTAGGGCATATACTGAATGGTGTCTCGGAGTCAATGTTGAAGGCAATCTTTTCAGGGTCGTAGGATTCCCCAGGCATCAATGGTTGAAGATTAGGTTTTATTATTTGCCAGTAGAATGGCAATGGCACATGTCTGGAAGATAGAAATGTAATACTTCACAGTTGCAGATTCATCAACGAGGGCAAGAAGGATGGGTGCTAAATGGGGCGACAAATCATTTTAATGCTCATGCAGGTTTTAAAGAAGGGAAGAGGAGTCAGACATTGTCACTGCCATATTTGACACTTACAAGTATGTACAACACAGAACAACCCCCATCACTTCAGCCTTTGCAAAAACAGCTTAACAAAGCACTCATGAAACATTATCTTCTGTCAATCTGTGGGTGGTGAGTGGCTTTGGGAAATGTGTGCATATGTACTTAATTAGGAGTTTTGTGGAGGGCCTCACGTCACCTCATGGCCACTACAGGTCTCCAGCATAAAGGTATTTTCTTAAAAATACATCCACACTCAACTACACAACTTGCATTACAGTATATCGCTGTCATTCAATTTTAGCTAATACGATCACTGAAGGGAAACTCTTCCCCACCAGAGGAAACATACACCCAGTATCCGCTCCCAGAATCCATTTGATAAAACTTACCCAAGAAGCTGGTTTAACTCAGCATATTGAAAGTGGCAAATATGGTGACCTTTGAGTATCTGAAGGATCCAACGAGTTGTTTGCTACTAACGTCTAAACTATGTATCTCATCCCTGGTACTCAAATAATGCTCAACCTTAAAGAAAGCATTGTGTTTTTATTGGGCAGGGACTCCGATTACGTACTCCCTTTGTAGCATGAGGTATCAGCCTGTGACTGTGGAGCTTAATATTCAAATTAGAAGTATTTAGTTAAACCACATTTTAAGATGGAATTCAAAATTTGAAGTGTCTTCAGATCCCTTTTCCTTGCAACTGCTTGCAATTATATTATGCAAAAGTAATAGTTACCAGAATGATGTTAAACCTGTCTATTATAAAACTTCAAAATGAAGCAGCTGGCACTCAAGATGTGTAAGTGCATTAACTACCCATGTTTGCCTACCATTACAATTTGTCTATCAGAATTTTACAGGGTGCAAGGTATGCCTATATGTGTGTTGGGTCATAACATAAGATGCACAAATCTAGCCTTGTACAAGAAAGAGGTGCTAAACTAGGGACTGTGAAATGGCATTAAAGAGGAGCGTTCTGAGGAGGATGAGCCGCGCGAGGAGTCTGGAGGGAGGATGGTGGATTGCGTCTGGAGGGTTGGTTGGTTGGTTGTAAAAAGGGGGTGGTGATGGACAGAGTATCTGAGTTAATCAGAACACTCCTACCCAGTCAACAGATCAGGGCTTGATCCATCACCGTTTTTTAGCTCACTGCACCATCCCAGTTCAGAACCTAGCTATATGCAAATTAGTCTGTCCCTGGCCCAGTGCATCATGGGAACAGGGCAGACCAAACTACCAAGCCAATTCTTCACTGGAAAGGAAACAAGCTTCCGGGGACCGGTTTCTGGCATTCCAGCCGTCTTCGGCCCGGCTTGCTTGAATCCTGATGGTGCAATGAGCAAGGGACTCATGTCTGAGCATACCCTTCCACACTCATGGTGGCCAAAATAATTACAAAAAGGGGGTGGTGATGGACAGAGTATCTGAGTTAATCAGAACACTCCTACCCAGTCAACAGATCAGGGCTTGACCCATCACCGTTTTTTAGCTCACTGCACCATCCCAGTTCAGAACCTGGCTATATGCAAATTAGTCTGTCCCTGGCCCAGTGCATCATGGAAACAGGGCAGACCAAACTACCAAGCCAATTCTTCACTGGAAAGGAAACAAGCTTCCGGGGACCGGTTTCTGGCATTACAGCCGTCTTCGGCCCGGCTTGCTTGAATCCTGATGGTGCAATGAGCAAGGGACTCATGTCTGAGCATACCCTTCCACACTCATGGTGGCCAAAATAATTACAAAAAGGGGGTGGTGATGGACAGAGTATCTGAGTTAATCAGAACACTCCTACCCAGTCAACAGATCAGGGCTTGATCCATCACCGTTTTTTAGCTCACAGTACAAGAATTGGCTTGGTAGTTTGGTTTGCCCTGTTCCCATCATGCACTGGGACAGGAACAGACTAATTTGCATATAGCCAAGTTCTGAGCTGGGATGGTGCAGTGAGCTAAAAAACGGTGATGGGTCAAGCCCTGATCTTTGGACTGGGTAAGAGTGGTCTGCTTAATTCAGGCACTCTGTTCATCACCACCCCCTTTTCTGGTTGGTTGGTTGTAACCTGGATGGGACTTGAGCTTTTTACTAATGAATATCTTTTTATTCTACAAATCAAGCTTAGATTTTGATGCGCCCACTACAGTTTCCAAAGCTCATGTCAGATTTCGCAACACAATTACAAACAGGTGAGCAGCTAGAGGAGTGGCTGCAATAGGTCAGAGGTGTTCCGGCTAAATTTGCGGTACAAGATATTACTGGAAAATTTGCCCCACATGCCAATTCTAAGTACAATGATGCAGAATGGTCACTCAGCAGAATATAAGAACAAATAGTTATATCCTTAACACAAGACTAACGTGCCGGTCATGAACAATGCAAATAAGAAGCACAAGCTCACAATATGGTCACTTTCATTAGCGCGCAATGCCATTACTATTCATGTTTGTCACGTACGTGGAGTTCCTTATCTGCATCTTCTTCTCCGCCGTTGAATATGGGTTCAGGGAGTAGAAGCGCAAGCGATGCTCAGCGATCACATCTACCAGCCCACCAGGTACAGGGATGCTTTCATCACCAATCACGGACATAAGTTCCAAACCTAGACTTTGTCCGGAACCTGAGAAGATGATTGAGTTACAAATACATTTTGTATGATTCTTTATTAGCTTTTCCATAACACGAATTGTCCTAACCATGCTACCTGAATACTGACTGCGGAATTAGTATTAATGGTGTTGGTATCAACAAACACTTCACTTAATGCTTACATGATAAAATCCATTAGTGCCTACTCACAATCTTTTTTCAGCCCCTTATCTGACAAGTTGTCCACATCCTTGAAAGCACCTTGGTGCTGTAATTGAAGTATAAACCCCGCAAAACATTCAGGAAAAGAGTTCACATAGGGGCACACTTTATTAATTTATAAGCACCATGAGACATGTTTTGGGGTAATTTCTATCAAAAACAGGTTTTCCACCGAAAACAGATAATCATATATTTACTCCAGGCCACAAATAGCTTTTAGCTTATCCAGCCAGCTGCACTAAATCTTTTGTTCTTGGATTTTGCTTGCTGAAGTAGTTAAGAGTTAGTCAAATTCGGTAATTATAATAATAATAAATACTGAGGGCCACATGCATGAACACATTTTCCCATAGACACAGAATGGGCAAAACCCTTTGATGCATCTGGCCCTAAGGACCTGGTTACAAGTGGCCTGAGATGGATGTGACAATTATTGCACGCAATAAAATTCGACACTGAGGTGTCCAGAATTTATCAGAGGTGATCATTATTATGTATTCTGACTTTTTGGGGAAAAACAGTTTGGTGCTTATTACAGCAAATCTGCAAGTCGAAGTAAATACCAGGCATGTTTACCCAGCTAAATTCCAGAAGGTATGAAATGTCAACATTTAACAGAGGTTACGATGTTCGAATTACTAACAACTGCAATGCCTAATATCAATTTAACGGACCACTTGTAACCTGGTCCTAACTTTTGAAGTTTTACAATGCACTTTATTTAACAATATTTTACATTCAAACCTATTAGTGTGAGATCCTGGACCTGGCAGTTGTCACAAACAATAGCAAATGTTTGTTGGAAATTATCGGCAGAGGCTGGAAAAAATACAACCTAAAAAGAAGTAAAGACAAAAAAAGACATGACGATTTATTTTTCTAGCTGTCAGTTATTTAATATTAAATCAAATCCCTGAACCAAGACAAACCTGTTTCTTAAATTTTATACTCGAAAAACAAGCGACACGCCACTACAATAAAACGAGGAAACCCACTTCTGAACATCATGTGCTGAATACAAAATGCTTGGCCCAGTTGAATATCAGAAATTTGGAATACAAAATCACCATCAAATAGTCTGCTAGACCCATTTAGAAGGTTCATTTTTTTAACCTTGCTTAAATCTCTTATGCATAGAGGTGAATTCAAACAAAAATATGATGTTAAAAAAGAGGCAATGGTGCAAAAATGATACATTCAGAATTAATTAAAGAAACTGGAAAAACATGAGGACCTGCAACAACAACTTGATAAATGGTCAATAAAAAGATAAGTTCCTGTTATCATGCAAAATAGCAACGGAGAAACAAAAAATTGTTTCCTATTACAAACATTCCCAAAGAGTATTTCTCACACCAGCGCACTCACATAAACAATATAAATGCAACTTGTACATATTTTCTGAGCTGGACTTCTGTTTGAAGCTGTTACTTTCAAATGTCAAATGAAAAATTATCATGCTGATGAGCATTTTTAAATCAGAGCTATCAGTCCACCTTAATCAGGCTTGTGTCTCAAAAAATTAAAAGGAGGGAGCCCCTCAAAATTCCTTTTCCTACTAAATTTCAAAATGTTCGTTTTTATTGAAAAACACATCGACAATTAAACATGTATGAACCTGTATGTGAAAATTACAAAATGAGTTTCCAGCAGATAAGTTAACCCAATTTCCCACAAAACATTTATAACACATCCCATTAAATAAATATATATGAGACAATGTTGTGATACAGGGCTCAAGGTTTCTAGATTTTAAACCACTGTATCACTCGAGAGGCTCAATGGACATCTCAGTTTGGTATTAATTCTGATCGGATAATGCATTACCGAAGGTAAGTAACTTGTTCATCTGATATAGATTTCTAGCAGCAGATTCTTATCATCTGAATAGATATCCAAGTCTTACTTCCTGGCGGTGGGCTGCAGACAAATTACTAGACAAGAAAGAACTGAGGACCGAACGGGTAAAATGCTTGTCCCTGTGGACCTAACTGTTGAGGCAGTAGTGTTTGGCAAAAGTGTGCAGGGACGCCCACGTTGCTGCCAAGAAGATATCCAGGACCAGAACACAACGAGCTAATGCTGTGGTTGCAGCCTTTCCTCTGGTGGAATGGGCTTGCAAACCCACAGGAGGCTGCTTCCTAGCCAGAGCATAGCAGATCTTGATACAGATAATGACCAAGCATGAAATGGTTTGTTTCCGCACTGCCCGACCTTTTTCAGCTCCCACGTAAACCACAAAAAGTTGGTTGTCCACCCGGAAGTCTTTTGTGTGGTCAAGGTAGAACTTTTTGGGTCCAGCCAATGAAGACACTCATTTACTTAGAGGGATGTGGGTCAGCGAGAAAAGAGGACAGTGCAACCTACTGACCCAGATGGAATGCTGTCACAACTTTGGGAAGGAAAGAGGCTTGAATGCGAAGCACCATCTTATCCAGAAATGTATTGAGAAAGGGAGGCTTGGAAGATAAAGCCTGCAGCTCACTCACCCTTCGCCCAGATGTTATTGCTACTAGAAAGGCTGTCTGGATGGTAAGCAGATGGAGGCAAAAAATGTGCAATGGCTCAAAGGGAGCAAACATGAGATACGTGGGAACTAGATTGAGATCCCACTGCGGAATAATAAAGGGCAAAGGGGAAACATATGTACAAGCCCTGTGAAGAACCTATTTACAATAGGGGATTTGAATAGAGAGGATAGGTCAGGCAGCCACAAGAAAGCGGACAGAGCAGAAAGATAACCCCTGAGAGTGACCAGAACAGCGCCCTTCAGGGCAAGGGTAAGAATAAAGAGAAGAATATTAGAAAGAGAGGCAGAAAGAGGGTCAATAGACTTATCTGTGCAATGTTTTACAAATTTTTGCCAACGGTAGGTGTATATTTGGGCGGAGGGACGCCTCGCTGCATAGATAACTTTACAGACTTAGGGAGGAAGGTCGAAAGCTATCAACAGTCGCCGCTCAATCTCCACGCAAGTAGGCGGAGAGTTAACAGGTTTGGGTGCAGAAACCTCCCCTGCTGCTGCAACAGAAGATCCTCCCGGAGGTGTAGCCTGATCGGAGGATTGATGCTCATTTGAAGAAGCTCAGGATACCAGGCTCCCTTGGTGCCCTGTCCGGAGCCACAAGAATGATTTGGGCCCAGTCGTTCTTGATCTTCTTGACAACTCTGAGCAGAAGTGGTATAGGCGAAAAGGCGTACAGGAGGTCTGAGCTCCAGTCACGATTAAAAGCGTTGCTGAGCAATAGCCACCTCGGAAAGTCCAACGTGCATTCTCTTTGGAGGCGAACAGATCTAACCAAGGCTCTCCCAACTGCTGAAAGAGACAGTGTGCCGCCTCCGAGTGGAGACACCATTCATGATCCGGTAGACATTGACGTCTGAGTTTGTGTGCCCTGGCGTTCAGAGAACCTACCAGGTTTTGAACCACCAGGGTAATGCCCTGCTATTCCAGCCATGTACAGAGCTGTAGGCCTTTTGACAAAGAGTCCACAACCCCACACCACCCTGTTTGTTGCAGAACCAAATGGCAGTCACATTGTTTATGAACACTTGCACCAACTTCCCCTTGGCAGAGGGTAGACTGCTTTCAATGCCAGCCGGATCGCCCGAAGCTTCAACAAGTTGATGTGGAGCCCTGACTCTGCCAGAGACCAGAGTCTTCTGATCTTCACCTCTCCCAAATGGCCGTCCCATCCCAGGAGTGACGCATATGTCACTACTGTGAGATCTGGTTGGGGTACGGAGAGGGATCTGCCTCTGACCCAATAGCGTTTTTTTAGCCACCATTGCAGGTCACTTGCAGTTCCCGCCTAGATCTGAACCATATCGGAGAGATCCCCTGATGCTGCGCCCACTGAAACTTCAGGTCCCACTTCAGAGCCTGAATACGCCATCTGCCATGATTTACCAACAGTATGCAGGAGGCCATGAGTCCCAGCAGCCTTTGAGTCCTTCTCACCGAAATCCAGGACAGAGACTGAAACATCAGTATCATAACCTGAAATATCCTAGACTCGCTGCTCGGGAGGATAAGCCAGAAACTGCACAGTGTCCTGAACAGCTTAGATGAAAGGAAGCATCTGAGAAGGAGTCAGGTGTGACTTCGGCACGTTTATAGTGAACACCAACAAATGCAGGAGGTCTGCCATGGTCTGGAGGTGGGAGACAACAGCCTGGGTTGAGGACACCTTAAAAAACAGTGATTGAAGTAGGGGAAGACATAAACCCTCAACTTGTGCAGATGAGCTGCAACCACTGCCATCAACTTGGTGAACACCCAAGGGGTGCTGGTAAGGCCAAAGGATAGCACAGTGAACTGAAAGTGCTTGTGGCCTACCTTGAACAGCATGTAATGTCTATGAGCTGGCAGAATGGCCATGTGAAAATACGCATCCTACAAGTCCAACACTACCAGCCAGTCTCCTTGGTCTAGAGAAGACAAGACCTGAGCCAACATGAGCATATTTTATTTTAGTTTTCTGAGGAAGAAATTGATGGTCTGGAGGTCCAGAACAGGCCAGAGACCTTTGTTCTTTTTTTGGTATCAGAAAGTAGCAGGAAAAACAACCACTGCCTATTTCTAAAATCTGAATCTTCTCAATAGCCCCCTTGGCCAGGAGAGATGTAACTTCCTTTCAGAGCAATAACAGATGATCCTCTCCCAGCTGTTCTTGAGTTGTCGGTAAAGGAAGAGGAAAAGACAGAAAAGGAAGAGTAGCCATACCGAATGATCTGTGAGACCCATTTGTCTGATGTTATGGACTGCCAGCGGAGATGATGTTGAAATCTCCCTCCCACTGGACTGTCACAGTCTTGCAGTACCAACCTAGGAAGGCTTGGAGGCTGCAGCTGCCACGGAGTGGGTGGCGGACGACTTCTGGCTACCATCCCCACAAGGTCGGAATGTACAGTGTCCATGTCCTCGCACAAATTTGGGAGTCTGTGCAGGACGGTGGCTGGGGTATGGCTGACACAGTTAAAAATCCCTTCCTTTGACACAAAAGGGGTGAGAAGCAGACTGGCAGCAACGTGTTACAGAGAGGCCCAAGGACCTGGCAGTAGCCAGTGAGTCCTTGAAGTGCTCCAGTGCTGAGTCTGCCTTCTGTACAAAGAGACTAGTCCCTTTGAAGGGCATGTCCATAAGGTTGGCCTGGACATCCCACGAAAAGCCAGATGTTCTCAGCCTGGCATGGTGCAGTAAGGCCACTGTTGACAAATCCACTCTGTCCAGCGAGTCCGTTGTATGCAGACCACACCTGATGGCGAACTTTGCCACATATCTCCCATCCTTCACTGCTTGGAAAAGCATGTTTGGGCCTCCGCCAGAACCTGTGAGAGCGCTTGAGCAACCATTTCCCAAGATGTGCGAGAAACGGCACAAAAGGCGCACAGTGTTCACCGACCGCGAGGCTGATGAAAGAAACATCTTTTCCCAAGTGCATCCAGCCTCTTGGATTCCCTGTCTGGGGGAGGGGAAAGGAAAGAGCCATGGAATGTTTAGGCTTGTACTACCAAGCTCTCAGGAGTGGGGTGTTGGCTGAGGAAACTTGGATCGCCTGGTGCAGGGCGATGGGGGTGTGCTATTGTCCTGTTTACAGGAGCTCCTGTGCTAGGCTTGCACCAGGTGCCTAGAAGGACATCTGTAAGTGCCTCATAAAAAGGGCAAAAGGGTTCAGATGAGAAGCACTTTAGGAAAGAGGTTAGACTTGACATGCACCAATGGCAGTTCCAGGCCAAGGACGTCTGAAGTCCTCATTGACACCATAGCATAAGATGCCCCCTCTTCCATTGCCACAGTAGGCAGAGAGAGAATACCAGCATCTGGAGAGGAGCCCACTCCATTGTCCTCTGCAAGACCCCTCACATTCTTCTCCCATGCCTGAAATGTCTTTAGAATAAACAGACAACGATGCAGACCCTCTGGGCTCTGTCGGCGCCGGTGTCGACGTCGACCCGACTCTGGGTCATCGGGTATCAGAAAGGGGCTGTCGCCGGCGTTGCCAGGAGCATCGACTTCGGGACCAGTGCAGGGGTCGTGTTGGCACAACCGGTGCTGATCCAAATCTGGAATCAGATCCATGAGACCCTAAAGGCGCCGAGCCTGAAACCGTCGGTGGGGAACCTGATGGGACCTCCTCCGACCCCACGGAGCCCAAAGGCGCACCGGAGGGGTCGGCCCACTCAAATACTCTGCGCATGGCCTTGTAAGATTCTTCAACCTGAGTGGGGGTCACTCTGGCTCCCGAAAATGGGGGAAGGCGCGGAGTCGGACATGGACCACTCCGTCAGGCCTTCAGTGCCATGGTCCGGCAGTCCGAACATGACTTTGCGCTGTGGTTGCACTCGAAACACCATAAACAAACAGACATGGTACGGTGACGGGCACCACACAGTTTCAAACCTACTCGTCCAGAGGTCAATCCTTGATACACAATGAAAAATTACTCAACAAAACATCAAAAAAAAAGTCAGTCAAAAAGAGACCGAGAGGTAGCTCTTCTCTAGATCAGCATTAGCTGCAGCGGAAAGAACTAATGTTCACAAGCCTGCGTGGCACCTATATAGGTGAGCGTGACATCATATCTGGTGCTAATGATGCCACGTGGAGGCAAACAGAGCCACCCGGCGGCACTCAGGGGTACAGCTCATGCACACGTTTCCGGATCCAGTCTGACGCCCAGGGTAATTCAAAGGTAAGGAATCTGCAGTCTCTATCAGAAATTAGCTTACTGGACTCGCAAAATCATTGTTTTGTTCATTTAGGATGTTTGAGGGCATGCAAATCATGGCACTGTTTAACTAAATCATGTTATACCCTGCTCTTTAGATCCATGTTGCACAACTTACATTATATCACAAAAATAAGTTTGAATGTTGGAAAGTACCTGTATAAGCATATGGTCAGTGCTGTGTGTTAACATGTACGCATACGTCAGTATTTTTCAGAACAATTTAATTTTATTATATGCTTCTATTCCGGATTCATTCCGGTCTTCTCTTTTTCTGTTTAATGAAGTCATTTGGTTTTCACCGGTTTTCTCTTTATTCGTCCAATTATGTTCTCCATGCTGCATTTCATTCACCTTCTTCTTTATCGAGGTCTGCCTCTCAGTCTTTGCATCATGTCTCTTTTCTCTTTCTACATCCATCTCTTATTTATCAGTTTTCTTCCATTCATGTATCTCTCCACCCTCCGTCTAGTTTCTCTTCCAAAAGTACTATGCCCTCTTTGCTATCTCTTATTGATTTGAGCACTTTGCTGTATTCCTATTTTCCTTCTAACATTCACTTGTGATTTATTCCACTAAAAGTTCCATATTCCTTAAATCTCAAATTTCCCTTGTTTCAGACTTAGGTTTTAATGTATCTAGTTCACAATCCTGTTGCTTCTCAGATACTCTTCACTATCTTTTGCATCTATACACTTGTTAAGCTGACAGTTTTCACACTGTTTTCTCCCAATCTTGCATTATACTTATAGAAAGAATTGGAAGACACTGTATGGATTAACGCATTAGTATACCGAAGTACTTGTGAACTTTAAATCCTCTGCAATGAAAGTTAATAATTGATCCCTTTGTTGGGGGGTGCCCTCACTAGTTCTTAACTATAATTCATATTTTTCTAGTTTTAACTGCTTATCACTTGTCTCTTGTATTAAAGTTGATATATTTGTTGTTTACTTTTTGCCGTGCAGCCCCTATAAAAAAACTATATATAGCCACTGCTTTATCACTTAGCATTTTTTTTATTAAATAAACATTTTATGCCATGCATTAAACCCATTCCACCACAACTTTAATAGTTTTGTCCTACCTTTTAGAATTCCCTTGCATACTCCTTTTTTTTGTTTTGTAGTAGCCAGAACAGATCAAAGCTTTCATATTAGCAGTGAATACCAATATCAAAGTCGTTTTTGACCTCTTTCAACTCGCTATGCCAGGCTGGTTAAATGATGTCAGAGCGAACTGCAGTTCTTATATTCAAATAAGCTAAATTGACTCTGGTTTTTATGCTTCTGATGTAACTACAGGTAGAACAGTTGAGCTGGATAATACTGAGAACTGTTATGTGCCACCCTAAAAATGTACAAGCATTTTGTGGTTGCTTTGTTTTGCAAAGCTTGAAGCCTGTCAATTGTTTTTGTTTGTGAGCCCCAAGTATATAATGTTGCAGTAGCAATTGAAAGTCATAACCAACACTCTCCTTAGATGCACAGGCGGATTCGTTCGGAGAGGAGAAATAATGTTTTGAAGGCAGGCGAACTGTATATTAGCCCCTTTAACCAGGACATTGACTTTGACTTGGGATGCTAAAGGGAATTCTGCTTGAAAGAAGATCTCTGTGTGCTTCACTTCTTTCCCAGAGGCCGTGAGAAAATGGTGACTTCATTCAGAAGCAACACTGCTCATAGACAGGATGCCCTCTGGAAAGTAGTACATGATAGCACCAGAAGTAAAAATCCCAAAGTCACAACAAACCTCCAGGGTCCCAACTGCATGTCAATTCTTGCAAAGCTAGGATGGGAGCACAACCTAAGCTGACAACACTGCAATAGAGCTGATGCTGGCAGAACATGAGCAGAGCTAGGGCCAGAGTTGCCAATATTGGAGCAGAGTTGGAGTAGGCAGGACTGCAGAAAGCTAGAGTTGGCAGGATTGGAGCAGGAATTAAGAATTTAACACTAGGGGGAAGCTAGTTATGAGTTATTTCTACACTGTTCTAACAAATAGTGTATAGTGGCAGAACAGAAACCACCTACAGGAAGGGACTGCCCAAAACAGGTATCACCTGAAGAAACAGGCTGGTCATACTGAAATGGTACTTATGTTTGGGGGCCATCTTGGAACAGAGTTGATGTGTTTGGTGGACATCTTCAAATGGAGCTTGTTTGGTGGCAATTTTTGAATGAAGTTCATGAAAGGTGGTTGAAATTAAGCTTCCTGCTTACATATGTGTCCGCTCCCTGCTGAGAACCTTAACACCCCGGCTGATCTGAATCCTAACTGGTGATCATGAGAAAGATGGTATTGTTGAAGTTGTCTTGTAACTTCACATTCTATGATCTTGCTGGGATAAGGTAAGTGAGAAATATGTCAATAATTTGCCCAGATTATAAGCGTGATTATGGACTTTTGAAAGGAGGGCTAATAACAACTCTCTTAGAATGTATAAGTTTTTTCACCTTTGTGATATCTCTAATAAATAGCAAGATTAATTGTTTATGCAGGGGCCTGGGAATGGTCTAAAAATACCAGTCTCAGATTATAGCTCACTGAAAGTTGTCAAAGTGGACTGAGACAGAGGTGGCCAGTTGAGCAGATTCTGAGACAATGAAGGTTTGTTAGCGAGAGAGTCCATGATATTGCTGATTATGGAGTGAAAGGAATCCAGCTGGCCATCACAATGTTGTTGTGATGCACATGAGGTGTACTTTGCATTGTCTAGGTTTAGTTTTTGGTAAATACTAAGGCCCCCATTAGGATGGCGGGCGGACTTTGCCCGCCTGCCATTCTCGCGGAAAACGGGACCGCCCACGAGCTGTGCGGCGGTCCCGCCTAGCATATGGGCGCATCATGCATTTATAACATTGCGGCGGGCGGTTTTCACACCAGCACCCGCTGCAATGCTATAAATGCTTGTGATGCATTTGTATACACAAAGCGGCAGGCACTGCGCGGTGCCTGCCGTAATTGCGTATGCAAATGCAGGGGGGTACCACAGGTACCCCCCATGTGTACCACATGGGGCCCCCAAAGTGAAGACCGCATGCTTGAAAGGTATCTGATCCTGGCAATCCTAATAAGGCTGGCTGTGTCTGAAAGACACCGCCAGCCATATGAACCCTTTTCCGCCCCGGCCGCAAGGCGACCGGGGCGGAAAAGCGGCGGACGGTGTTTACGTCCGCTGGGGTCCCCCCGCCATTGTAATATGACTGAGGGGAAATGGGTGGCGGCGGTGACGGATGTCGGGCGATCCGCCCGACATCCTAATGGGCCCCTAAGTCTCCTTTGTGTCATTGGAAGCTTCATGGATGTATTTTGCATATGTAGGCATTAACTGCTCTGTTACGACCATTTTGCCAGCCTTTCTAGTTTCCTTTACATATTTTACAATGCACTTATCTTTACATGATGGTAACTTGCGCCTTTTAGATTATAGATTGCTAGAGAACGGATTTGATTCATCTTCCCAAGTTTCTTGCTGGACCAGTTGTTAATAGATTTATTCCCCTGTTTTAGTTTTTAAGTTTTGCTGAAGTCTGCCTGTCAAGAGCAGTAGATGTGTTGCAATAAAAGTTAAGTAGCAACCTGCAAGATCTTCTGGGTCAGAGGGTTTGTTCTGAGCAAACTGTAAGTCTCTTACAATAAAGGCACATAAGCAAGCCAAGCACGCCATGCACTAGGAAGCAACATTACATGCAGCAACACAGCATTTAATCTTACTCAAATTGGACTCCGCATGAAGGAGGATGTTTAGGGCCTCATTTAGAGTGTGGTGAATGGGATATCAGTCAAAACGAGCCGAACACCCCGTCCGCCATACTACAAGTGCCATTTGCTATAATATACTTGTAATTCGCCCGACAGAACATCAGTAACATCTGTAATGGAGTATTGTGTCCTCCAAGTAATACAAAAGGCCCTTAGTCTTAATGTACAGTGTATAACCATGGGATCCCAAGGTCTAGTCCTGGGTACCTCTTTTCAACACAAAATTACATATTCCATGTAAATTACTTTAGTTTCCTATGCCTCAGTTTCACCCTCAATTTCTTAACCGTCCAACACTGTGTTTCTTAGAAAAAGGTAATCACAGCATGAAGCCATTTACATAAAAAAGTGGACAATTACATTAAATAAATTATGTGAAGCTATATTGTAAACTTTCCACTTTTACTTGCAAGTCCATATTACGGAAATGTATTTGGATAGGAAGATCAGGTTATCAGAAACATTTATAACACTACGCAATATTTGATCATAAAAAATATATATTTAAGAACTTGATTCTTACCTCTATTAAAGCACTTTGGCCAGGATATAACTGAAACACAGAGGGTCGGATTCCAAAGGGACTCTGCTCCACAAAACCAGAAGTAGCAATACTCTTAAAGACAAAGACAAGACTGGCTTTAAGCAACTGGGACCTTGTTAAGGATCTACAGCATGTGACATTGGTGGTTTTAACACTGCCTACACATTAACAAA
Organism: Lissotriton helveticus; assembly: GCF_964261635.1. NCBI lineage: Eukaryota > Metazoa > Chordata > Amphibia > Caudata > Salamandridae > Lissotriton > Lissotriton helveticus. The sequence continues at coordinate 257,312,066 of NC_136071.1, forward strand.
GCCTGAACCTCAAAAGCAGGGTATTTCAAAAGTAGTCACCACTCTCCAAATCAAATGTCCAGCTGGCCAATCTCGTGTCACCACTGAATATAAAAAATGACAAAACTGTTGAAAAAGGTTTTGCTTTACTTTGAAAACTACAGGAGTCCACCACTCAGCTCCACAGCTGCTTTAACAGTTCAAGCAGGTATCCTAAAATATATAATATTATAAATGGGCAACAGTGGATTATGAGGATGTTTTTCCCCAAGGTGTTTCTGTGTTACATCAAGTCCACAACAAGAGTGAAAGTTGAGTTGTCTATAATGTCATCCAGAACCCCGATGTGAACAGCATCCCTGTAATCCACTTTTTAACCATCTACAATTTTATGTTATGTATGCCATCAAAATCATGCGCCCCTGCTTTCAACTGCTATGAAGTGGAAGAGAAGCAATGGGGGAGCCAGATATAACATTGTGTCTGTTATGTATCCCTGTCCCAAAGGTTAAAAAGAAACCTCACCTGTCATCCTTGACCAACCCCCACCATCTTCCCAACTTCATTATCCTCCTACAACTGTGCTTTCTGCTTTCACTCAAAGCAGACAAGCAGAGATGTGCTGACAGGCTTTCAGGGAGAACTATCAGCCTGGCCTGGAAGGCCTTTATGACATTACAACAGAGGGAACCAGTTTTGTTATCAACTGTTGAGATGTCATAGCAGTGGGTTATGATATCCAGAAACTGAAATAAACTATAGAGGCTTTCTATGAGTGCCATGCACAACAAGGCTGCTACATGTTATAAACTGTAGTCATTTGTAATGATGACATCATCATGAAGCACGGTACCCTAGCAGCCATGTCTTCCTTCAAGTGGAACTGCAGCGTTGGGTTCTGTTGTAAATATGTTATATCTCTCCTGTGTCTATTGCTCAAGAATGCTTGCACGCATTCTGTGTTCCATGCCGAGTGTTCTGTAAGTGCCAGTTGGAGACTAGGTCAGCTAGCGTGGGGACCTCGATTGCTGTGCTCTTCGAATAAAGCCTTTCTACTCACCTCACCTCTTTGTGGTGCTTCTTCTTCAACAATTTTGGCGACGATCCTGACCACAGCTGACCTCAAAAGAAGAAGAATTCATTGTACTCTCCAACTCCGCGATGCACAGCCTACGAGAGTCACCCAAATAATGAATCCACCAAGTAATTCTGCTTCCGTTTTGAAGACGTCTGGGTAAGACTCAAAACTTCTCGCAACTGAATGGGTGAGCACCAATAAGCTGACATTTTGGAGGAGGAGAGAGCTAACGTTATCGACACCAACTGTAAGTTACCATCAGCGCATGACTATTTGTATACGTCATTGTTGCTAGGCAGCGCAAATGCTCCTGACGCTTTGAGCGGCGCGTCATTGCCTAGCAACACTACATCACGGTACACGCAGAAGCGCCGGACATGCATAGTTTCACTGCGTTCCAAGCCTCGCTAGCATGTTCCGACGTCAATGCGGCCATTTTGAACACCTCGTTTCATGGTTGCCTAGCTACGAGCTGTAGCGCATCGGAACAAAGTATCTCATCAGAAGAAGGGAACAGTTTAGCAACGCAGCGGGCTGAATGAGAAAGTGCGCCGGGCCGAAACTGATCAGCGCTTTGAAAGGTTTGTTCACCCGCATGTGCGCATTTAAGCACAAGGCTTGCATATGCTTATCTATTTATGTACAGCACTCATCAAGTATATTCACGGTGATGCGCACACCTGTATTTTAAAGACATAATCTTTGTGCACACCATCTTTATTCACTTTTCAACAGTGATGCGCATACCTGCTTAACCTCTTGGTTGATAGATCTGCATTTTATAAGACTTACTCTTCTCTTATATTCACATTTGATGTTTATTTTGTTTGATAATATCTGCACCTCTGTTTTAATCTAGCATTCCTTAGAGCCACCAACAAACATTCTTTGTGCTGCCTTTAATTCATTCCAGTTTGACATTCTTTTATGATATAAGGGGCCAGATGTAGGAGGCCAAATACCGGTCGGTAACGGCCAATTTCGGCTGTTACCGACTGGTATTTGGAGTTGCAGATGTAGGGGGCCTTAAATTTACCGATTCGGTATATTTACAGATTCGGTACATTTACCGAATCTGTAAATTACCGAATCTGTAAATTTACCTAATCGCAAATTTGTGATGTAGGTGGCACTGAAAACAGTGCCACCGGCCCTTAAGAATTTGTTATTTACCATGACATACTATGTCATGGTAAATAACGAATTCCTGTGTACATGCACATCTGTGCATGTACACCTGTGCCCTAAGGGCATGTATGTGTGCCACATGGCACACAAGCCAGAATCAGGAGTGCAACAGGGTGTCAAAGTGACACCCTGTCCCCCTTGTAAATTCGGTAATTTTCCGAATCAGTATTTATCGATTCGGTAATTGACATTGATTCCTATGGGCCTCAAGGCCCAAAGAAATCAATGGCAATTACTGAATCGGTAAATACCGATTCGGTAATTACCGAATCATACAGATTCAGTAAAAATTACCGGATTTTCTCCTACATCTGATTTACCGAATCTAGAATACCGAATCGGTAAAATTCGGTATTCTAGAGTCGGTAAATCAGATTTACCTACATCGGGCCCTTGGTATTTAATAACTTTATTGACATAAATTGTAAGTATCACTTTTCGTCATGGCTCAGCAAGTAACAGTTACTCTTCCTCCACCATTCTTAAATGAACCTGGCACTCCACCTGTCCCATGGGAAGACTGGATCATCATTTTTGACAACTATCTTGACGCTCTTGATTGTCAAGAATTTTCAGGGAAGCGTAAGAAAGCTGTATTGCTTAGTACCTTAGGCAAAGAAGGTCAACGTATATTTAGATTTCTTCCTCCAGCACTCCAAGCAAATGGCCAGCCTCTACCTGATGAGTAAAATGAGGCTATCTGTAGGTTAGAGACACGCTTTTCCAAATAAGAAAATTTAGTTATGAATCGCTATAAATTTTATACACACCACCAACGAAATGATGAATCCATTGATTACTTTGTTGCTAGTTTAAGGGAACTTTCAGTCAAGTGCAAATTTGGTGGTATGTGTGATGAACTGATCAGAGACCAATTAATAGTACAATGCAACAATAAAAAAATCCAAGAGTGTCTATGGCCTGCTAAAAATCAAACTCTGAAAGTAGCAATTGACTTAGCGAAGGTCATTGAAGAATCAGAAAGCTGCATGAAAGAACTGCAAAAGAAATCTGGCACTCAACAAGAGGTGTCATAGGTTTCGGAGAAAAGTTTGAGAGAGGAAGGGGATTCAGAGGATGATGAATCTGTGGTTGTTGTGAGAAATAAAACTAAGTTCAGCAACAAAAAGAGTTTCTCTGCAAAACCAACCAACAAAGTGTGTTCACGGTGTGGCGGCAATAGGCATACAGCTGAATCAAGATTTTGCTTTGCATCCAACAAAGAGTGTTTGAAATGTGGGTCACTTTTCAAAAATGTGCAAAACTAAGAACCGCTCAAAAGTTGCAGTGGTTCAAGATTCTGTTGGTGAAATTAAGAAACAAAAGGATCGTATTTTAGTACCTGATGAAGTTAGTGCTGTTGTAGACAATGATGAAAGATTGAATAGACCAAAAGCACAATTCATGATTGATAATTGTGAAGTCTCCCTTATAGTTGATACAGGCTCTAGATACACCATTATTCCCCAATTTAGAAGAAATCTTAGAAAGGTTCAGTAGTGTATTTAAAGATGAGTTAGGCGAATTAAAAGGGTATTTACATTTTATTGGTCTAAAAGATTTTCTACACAACACAGACTTCGAAGGATTCCCATTTCAGTGAGAAATGAGGTTAAGTCTTTGCTAAATGAAATGCTACAGAGTGGCGTCATAGAACCGGTTGAAGCATCGTCTTGGGTTTCTCCAGTTGTTATTACCAAGAAATCGGATGGAAAATTGAGATTTTGTGTAGATTTAAGGTCACTAAAGAAGGGTGTTGTGGCAGATACTTTCCCATTACCTAATATAAACAAGCTACTTTCCACTCCACAAGGTGCTAAGTATTTCTCTAAATTAGATCTTAAGAGTGCCTATCACCAGATCAGACTTCATGAGGCATCAACGCATCTCACTGCTTTTATAACCACAGAGGGTACTTTTCAATTTACATGTCTTCCTTTTGGCCTTATTTCAGCTGCAAGTGTTTTCCAGAGAATGGTCACTAAACTTTTCACAGGTATCCAGAAAGCAGTTTATTTTCAGGACAACATCCTTGTCTTTGGAGACTCTGTTGATGATCATAATGCTGTACTAGAGAATGTCCTCAGCAGAATCTCCGATGCTGATCGGACTCTTGGTAAAGACAAATGTTCCTTCCTAGTTGAAAAAATAGAGTACCTTGGTCATGAAATATCTATTTAAGGAATTAAACCCAAGAAAAATCTGTTAGAAGCTATTCGCTCAGCTCCATGCCCATCAGACAAAGATCAACTTAGATCTTTCATGGGGTCGATAGAATACTATTCAAAATGTATCAAGAATTACTCTGACAAAACTGCACAATTGAGACTCTTGTTAAAAAAAGGGTCGACATTTTTGTGGGGTAGTAATCAAAATTCTTGTTTTGAATGTATTAAAAAAGAAATTTGTGAGGCCAATGTTTTAACCCCTTTTTATACCAAACGTACTTCAATCCTTATGGTTGATGCCAGTGCCACTGGTTTGGGTGCTGTTTTGTTGCAAAAATAAAGTGATGGCGAAAGAACAATTGCATTTGCATCATGCACACTTACCTTGTCCGAACAGAATTATTCTGTCATAGAAAAGGAAGCACTTGCGGCAGCTTGGGGTGTTCAGTATTTCCTCACCTACCTTTGGGGGACGAAATTTGTGTTAAAAACGGATCAGAAACCGTTGGTTCGCATCCTTTCTCCTGGTGGTGCTACCAAGACTTCTCCAAGGTTAGCCAGATTAGCTTCTAAATTTCAAGATTACAGTATGAGATTTCACATGTACAGGGGTGGCGCAATGTCCAAGCGGATTGTATTTCCAGATTATCAGTCAAGTGGGAGGATCTTGATGATAAATCTTTCAACATGGAAAATGATAAAGAATCTGTTGCTTCTATTCGTGATATCCTTGAAGTTAAAGAGTGTATGTTTACTTGTGAAGAATGGCCTGAAGGCATGGCTAATGATCACGTGCTTAAGAAAAGTAATTCTTCTCATCTAATTGGGTTTATGTTTATGTTTATGGGATTTGTAAAGCGCGTGACTACCCTTGGGCATCTCAGCGCAGAAGGGAGAGTTGTGTTCACATTTCCACTCGTCCTTTCTTAAAAATTTTAGATGAACTTTCAATTTGTGGTGACACTTTATTATTGCAAGGTGCCAAATTTGTTCCTCCTACTAGTTTGAGACCCAAAATAATCAATATCGCTCATGAGGGGCGCTTAGGTCAAACTTTGACTCAACGCAGACTAAAGGCCAATTTCTGGTGGCCGGGTTTAGATGCTCAAGTGTCTTCCTGGATAGTGGAGTGTCCATCATGTAAAGAAGGTGAAAAGAGACTCAAAATTGCTGTTGGGTCATTTTCTGGGCATCTCACTTATCCTGACAAGCCTTGGCATAGCATTTCTCTGGATTTATTTGGACCTATAGAATAACTTTCATTAAATCAACGCTTTGCAATTGTATGTATGGATCTATTTTCAAAATGGCTTATGGTCAGTTTTGTGAAAGACATTACCACTGATACTACTATAACTTTCTTGAAAACGATTTTTCAGGAAGAAGGCTACCGCAATATACTTGTCACAGATAATGGCACACAATTAGTCTCTCACAACATGAGTTTCTTTTTATCAAGTTCTGGTGTGAAACATCACCGCACATCCCTATACAACCCACAAAGTAATGGTTTGTGTGAGAGAATTAACAGACTTGTCAAGGGAATAATTCAAATGTCTTGCTCTAATGGCAATTTTGATCAGAATATTGTTTTTGATATGGTCTGGGCTTATCGTACCACTGTACATGGCGATAGCGAAAAATCACCTTTTGAAATAATGCGTGGAAGAACTCCTGGTACCAAATTTACTCCTTGTTGGATTAAAGAGTGAGTTTCTCAGGGTGGCCATAACCATTATACTTCCTCAAACACTCCTAATAGCAATGGTACTTCTTCCAAGCACATCTCAAAAGGAGATCTTGTTAAAATAAAATCCAGAAGAATTTCAAAAGGTATGTCTAAATCCAAAGGTCCATTTTGTGTTAAAGAAGTGTTTCCTCATTACATAGTTTTAACCAACGGCGAAAAGTGGAACCTTCGTCGTGTGGCTTTATATCAAAAGAATTCTGTGGTTCCTACTGATGTTACTCATTCTTTTTCTTCTAACAGTGGGAATAGTGGCTACATGTATACCACTCCTGAAGAATCCAATTCTTCTTTGAGTTCATTCAGTAGACAAAATGTTGGTGGCGGTGATGCTTCTGATTCTGGTCAGGCACAAGACAATCAGAATGTTCCTGTGTTCACTGAATCCAGGATCCAGAGGTGTCGCAGACCTCCAGCTTATTTAAATGATTATTGCTGTTAGTAATATTTTCCGGTAATTTCTAATTTTCACTGTGTAACATTTAGTATAATGGTTTGTTTCTTTCCCTAAATGAGGAAGGAATGTTGTAAATATGTTATATCTCTTCTGTGTTAATTGCTCAAGAATGCTTGCACGCATTCTGTGTTCCTTGCCGGGTGTTCTGTAAGTGCCAGTTGGAGACTAGGTCAGCTGGCGTGGGGACCTCGATTGCTGTGCTCTTCGAATAAAGCCTTTCTACTCTCCTCACCTCTTTATGGTGCTTCTTCTTCAACACGTTCCTCTTCTGTAGCACTTTGGTGCTATTGATGAAGCAAGATTTCGCACATTACGCGACTTGCTGAAGTCAAGAACCTCGATTTATGTATAACTCTGTAATCAAAATTGTACGTCTTACTAATTTCCTTTATTTTTACTATATACATGTATCCTAGGGATGCTTGCCTATGTGTTTTACTAATACGATTAATTTGTGTTTCTAAAAATGGCCGCCGTTTAGAGTATTGCTTCTGCGCATGCGTTAGTCACACTCACGTGACGTGACGTAGTTGTGATTTGGAGGGAAAGGGTGCGCATGCGTAATAGCCACAAGATGGCTGCTTGGGTAATAACATGGTGAAGCTTGTGCAGATGCTCGCGTGTTATTGTGTATTGCACTAAACCATAACTGCATAGTATATTTTTATAGTGATAAATCATAAGTACACAATCATGTTATGTAGTTTATTCATTTATTTCTATGTTTTAATTTGTTTCCGCTTACTTTTCATGTACCGTGATAAACGGGGGGTCCGAAATGGGTCGAGAGCCATCTTGAAGGTCCCTTCCGCGCATGACCGCGCAGCCTAGGGAGCAGTAGCCTTGAGCGGTGGAACTCAGCCAGCTGGCAGCCCCAGACAAGATGCTCCTGAGAAAGCTACCTCTGACCCAGGAGGATGGAGAAATTGTGTTCCTAACTTGCTACATTGTAAATTCTCTATTGTATTCTGTGTTACTTGTCTGTGGGAAACCTAAACTGGCTAGGCGGTACCCTAGAATGTAAATCAGGCCTTAGAAAAGTCTGTTCTGATTGGTGTGTTAACCTAGCCTACTTTGGGACCAATCGAAATTAGGGATTCTGACACTTTGCAACATTGGGGGGTGGTACACTGACCCAAAAACAGTATATCTAGCCTAGGTTTAGCTATAGAATTTGTCCGACTTGTCTGAATAGCTGACCTGTCACTGACCCAACGCACTCAATAGGTGACTGAATTTACAGAGCGCTGCGGAGCACTCTGTCCGAAATTGACCACAGACTTTTAAGGTTTTACTAAACCTTAAGTGCTGGCGGAGCACTTTGCTGAGGAGTTCGCTAACCCAATCGGGGTTCTGACTGATAGCCGCAGAGAGGGTGGAGCGCAGGCGTTGCTTCCGAACTGCGGGTGCTGGTCGTGCCTTGGTGGTCCTGTCCTGATCCTAATCTGGGTTTCCTGTCCTGTCCTGGGGTGTCCATTCTGCACCTGCTGTCCCATTGATGACTGCTATTCCTTGGGGTATTTCCTGTCCTTGACTGATCCGTGGCCAGGGTTGGTTTTCACACCATTCTAGGTAAATATATAGATAGGGTTGAGAACTCTATACTGCACCTTTCTATTTTTCTGTCTTTGCTTCAATAAAGACATACCTTTGCACATGCTATATTTCCATGCTTTTCGCAGTCTACCATATGAAAACCTATTGCAATTTTCTCATAATATGTTTCTATGTTACCTTACCTTTTAGAGCACAATTCTTCCCCATACTGTTTAGGAATTTAGATGTGATTTATATTTCCTCCTGAATTCTATTCTTGAAATAATCATATTAGAATATTAGAGTGTTTCACTTTTACCCCTTTTGATAGATGTATAGGATTCCTAACTTTCCACTCATTTTCATGATGTACGTCCCAATAGTATAATTCTAGTACATGCGAATAGCTTGCTCATTTATAAATGTCTATTCTTGACTTTCAGTTTAAGTCTACTTAGCGTGTTCCCTGTCCCTCTCTTTACAAACTTAAATGGTTGCCCTTACACTTTTTTTGTATGGTTACGTGCTTTTTGTTATCTTGATTATTGATTGCCTTTTAACTATAAGCCTAATACTCGCAGATACTGATTTCTAGACAAACTTTAAAAACTTCTCAGTTGTCCGTGGTCATTTTATGAAAATCAAAGTTTATGAAGTTGGGTTTGTATTTTGCCTGCCTTTCTTCACAGCTAGCTCCCTGATCCATTGTGGTCATAGGTATCCGTAACGGTGGATGGTAAGTCGGGTACACTAGAATACAACAGGAAGGAATCAGGGTGCTGATGGTAGATTTGTGAGGTCGCCTGATTAATGTATATGGTGAATTGAAATTTATGGGCCCGAAAAACTATATGGTGAAATTATTGGTCAGGTGACCCCCGATCTCTATCAGTATTTTCTGGTAGCAGAGGTAATGGTTAGGGACTAGTTAAAGTTAGGTAGGACTAGATAAGTTAGATAAGTTAGATTCTGCTATGTAACAAACCTTGTTGCTTCTAAGAGGGTAGGCAGTTCGGGTGAATTGATCGCTCACTTGAAATGTTTGCTTTGAAAAATTATGAAATGTTTTAAAATTGTTATTCTTGTTATTATACTGTTATATGTATTTATCCATTCGTTAGTAAAACGTCTTCAATGTTGTCGGGAATCCCCGGGGAATTGAATAGCGAGTGGTGAAGAGAATCCACTTGCTTTGAGGTCACTTACTCCAGGAAGGTTAGTGCGGGTTAGGTAGAACTGGAAGCACTAACTAGGGTTTTTCTGAATGTCTGTTTGAATAAATGTTAGCAACGAGGTTCATTGGCAAAATTCCTATTGTGGCATAACCTAGTGAGGGTCACACCGGAAAAGTAGCAGGTTCATCGGAGCTTGGGTGAAAGCAAAGGGGTTCGCTGGTGAAACTTTAGACTTGGATATATCCCGGAAAGGTGGATGAGTCTAGGGAAGTAGCAGGTTCTCCAATGCTTGTGTGAAGGGTAGGCAGAAGAGATCTATCCGTAGTGTGTGAAAAGTAAATGGAAGTAGTTTACTTGTAGTGAAACAAATCTTTCCTGTCTAGACACTTGAGTACAGTGGCGAATGTGTATTCGTTGTTAAATAACCAAGCACTAGCACTTTAGAAAGAAAGAAAGTTTCCGTTACCTTGTGAAGGAGGGAGTCAGTCGCGAAGCTGCTCTGACGTCACTCTGTGCCGCGCTGGGATTGGTAGACGCAGCGGGTGCGTAGCGGAGCTGGAATTGTAAAGGAGGGGTGAGTGCCGAAGCGTGAGAACCTGTTTCGCGAAAGGCCGCGCACCCATTGGTCGAGAATATTTGAATTCGTGCATTTCATTGGTCGCACGAAAATAAGAGACGCACTAGGATTGGGAGCGACTTGTAAACAAAGCCGCTCGCACAAAATCGTATGTGGCATTCGTACAGACCGCATACTCGACCTGATCCACGACATATGGGATTTGAGAACGATCAGTGGAAAGGTGTTAAAAACGACATTATGTACGGAAATAAAAGAAAAGTGTCCCTTGTAAAGAAAGTAAAGAATTACTTCAAAAAGGACAAACCGATTAGAACCAGAGAAGGTGTTGTCATTCCGCCACCAAATACTCCCGCATCTTTCATGCTGTTTGACAAAGGATACCATACCTGCGTATGGTTGGAAAGTTGGGTGGAGTACACCAAGGATGACGGAGTATTGGCTTTCCCGTTAGATGGTACATTTAATGGCAGAATTTTATTTAATTTGAGAACCAGAATGAATGACTTACATCCCAGACCTAGATTAACGCAGTATGAAGCACTAGAATTATGGGAGATTGAAGCTTTTGAAAGGGATAAGCCACGAATGGATAAAGGGTTAACTAAATTTTATCCGAAACTGAAACAAGAGACCCGTGACAAAAAGTTGAAACAGTGGAGACAGAATATGATTGTAGAAGGACTGTTTCCAATGATGCCAGTGGGTGGTCCTCCTGCAGGGGAAAAGAAGACAGAAAAGTGTAAACATTGGGTGCCTATTGGAGAATCAGATGATGAATTGTTAGATGACCTGTTTTTAAGAAGTCCACCTCCTTATAATGAAGGACACCGACCTTCTAGTGAAGGGGATAATTCTCGAAGACCTCAGCCCCAGGAAGAGGCCAGATCTGCCAGTGTGGGAGGGGGTTGCTTCATGCCTCCCTATACTGAGAGTTTAGGTCCCGTAGATGCAAGGGATATTTATCCAAGAATGCCAGCTAGTGGGGGCGCAAGATACTCCCGGGAAAGAGACTTTTGCCCTAGATCCCCCTATGAAGGTGAGGCAAGATCATCCGGTTCAGGAATACCGTTCCTAAACCCTCCATATGAGGAAGAACCCAGATCCCTAGGCACAGGTACTTTGCACCCTAGACCTAGTTATGGTGAAAGACCCAGAGAGACACCTCCCACTGCCCCGAGTTGTGCTCCAACTTTAACCCCACAAATATTACATGACAATTCCGTTGAAAGGATATTGTAGGACAGAGAACGAGAAGCACTAGCTAAGCAGAGAGCTGAAATAGTTCAGAGGATTTCTCAGTTAAATGCAAGTCCTGAGTCTTTAACAATCCCGGTTACTATCGGACCAGTGGTTCCATTGTATGGGGATCGACAGGGAAGTCCGAGAACTCCAGTTATTACCCCAGTTGTAGCCCAACCGAGATCAGAGCCCTTAATTGTAGACGACTTAACGAGTGAATGTGAGTCTGAAGTTTCACTAATGGATCTGCCCATTAGGGAACCAGGAAAAAGGATGCAGAAAAGACATAATCCTTTCAATGCGAGGGAGATTCAAATGGAATCAACTTCGGGTACTAAGAGTGTCACGGTAGTAACTCCTGAAGAAATTGAGAGATGGAGTCGAGAATTAGAAAAACAAACTCTTCAGTCGAAACCTCTAGATCTCTACAAACTGAGAGTAGAAATAGAAGAACTCATGAAGGGAAATGTAGGATTAGATCGATTAAATACCTACACGGAAGAAGAGCTGTTGTTTATCTGCAAGAGCCTTACTCGAAATGCCAGGGTACTCCATGAAAATCTAACTGACACTGCAGCTAGTATGGGAATAGATATCTCGAAGTCAAAGCCTTTGCAAAAGCCGTACAGAGCAGATTTCTCAGACAAGGATCTGGAAAACCTGAACATGTCAGGGAAGAAGGCACAGGTCAAGGAGTTATTGACAGTATTGCAGAAATGGGGAAATGTGGACAGATGGAAAGCCAGGTGGGCCAAAAAGAAAGATGAGGCTAGATCCAAACAAGTGACTCCTCAGTTCGTTCTGAAAGAAGCTGATAAACCAGAACAGTTATGTCCTATGCGTGAAGTGCCAGGTGGAAAATACGTACATGTTCCATGGTCCAGACAGGATATTGTGTCCTTTACAAATGATTTCCCAAAATTACGAGAGAAGCCTGTGGACTGGTACAGGCAGGTGGAAAGGTTTGTAAAGGTGCAAAAATGCCTGTGGAAAGATTTGGATGGGTTCTTTGATATCGTAGTTCCGGTAGACTTATGGACCGAGTGTAAAATAGCCATAGCATGGCCTAGTGAGGAATACCCGAGGGACTCTAGAACAGGAGAACCCTCTAAAGAAGTGATGAGAAAATATGATCAAGTGATTCAACATTTGAAGCTAAAAGTGCCCGCAAAGGAAACTGATTGGACAAAAATAGATAGAACTACGCAGGAAAGGGACGAGACTGTGCACTCCTTTTATGAAAGACTGTTACAGGTGTTTAAAACATACAGTGGTATAGATAACATCGAGATGAAGGACATGACCCACTTCATTTACAGGTTTGTAAACGGTTTAAGACCCGAAATTTGTCAGTGGATCAAAGATAACAAAATCTGTTGGCAGTCCAAGAAAATAGACGAGGTCCTACGGTATGCAAAATACTGTGAGGACGAGATGGCAGATAAGAAAAAGGCCCTCAAGGAAAAGGTGATGTGGGCACAGGTAAAGCTCGCAGAACAACAGGAAAAGCAATTAAGTAAATTGAGTAAGAATACCCAAAATCAGGGCCCTGGGGGTGGCGGAAAGCCCAAAGTAAAAATGAGTAGAGAAGAAGCTAAAAAGAAATTCCCCTGCCACAAGTGCGGGGAAATCGGACATTGGCGAGACGACTGTCCGTATTTACAGCATGATAATACCCAAACCCCTGATTTAATTCCACAGACGCAGAATGAAAAACCAAGAAAGACCCAGCAGCAGGTACAAACAATCCAAGTGCCCAGAGCGCCAAAACCTAATTTTAAGGGAAAATCACCGCAGGGTGACGACATAGAAATCTGGGGAGGTAATGAGAACAGAAATGCAGCAACTTCGCAGTATTTGTTAAATGACACTTTTTTCTGTGGCGACGAGTACTGACGGGGCCTGAGAGGGGAGGACAAGGAGTGTGTACTTGGCGCCTCCTTGCCGGTAGACCAGTCAGGGCCATACATTGAAGGAAAGGTTGATGGAAATGATGTCACCTTTCTGTTGGACACTGGTGCTACCCGTTCTACTGTGAGAACAGCGGACGTTCCAAACCTACCCCTCTCAGGAGAAGCAATCCAGGTAGTAGGTGTATCTAATCATTGATTAGTACCCCAGTTACTGAGCCCATGGAGATTTCAATAGGGAATTTTAAAGAAATGCATAGATTTGTCGTTTGTGACACCAGTCCAGTAAACTTACTGGGACGTGATTTGTTGTGCAAAATGAACTGTACTATCTTTTGCACACCAAAGGGCGTTGAAATTCAGACCCCAGACGAAGATGGCATCTATAAGTTAATGTTAATTAGACCTGACTCAGAAATTAAACTAATGACTGTACAAGACTTACCCGAAGAACTTCAAAAGACAGTGAAATCACAAGTGTGGGACTTTACTGGAAAGGATGTAGGATTAATGGCAAATGTAGATCCCATACAAATAGCCATGAAAGAAAATGCAGTTTACCCCAATACCAAGCCTTACAGAATGAGTGCTGAAGTGAGAGCAGGAGTTGCCATTGAAATACAGAAATTGTTAGAAGCAAACATCATACAAGAAGTGATGAGCAGCCCTTGTAATTCTCCCATAATTGGAATCAAGAAACCTAGTGGCAAGTACAGAGTAGTGCAGGACCTGAGAAAGGTAAACAAGATCGTTGTTCCTTGCTGTCCTATTGTCCCGAACCCCGCAGTAATCCTGTATCAGATTCCTTGGGATGCTGAGTGGTTCACCGTGATTGACCTATGTCATGCATTCTTTTCGATCCCATTGCATCCAGATAGCAAATTTCTTTTCTCATTTGCTTTCAATAGTCACGTGTATGTTTGGAATCGTGTCCCCCAAGGGTACACAGAAAGCCCCTCTATCTTTAATCAGATCCTGAAAAAATGCCTTGAATCCCTAGTCTTACCTGGAAAGTCTGTTTTGGTGCAATATATAGATGACCTTTTGGTGGCGTCTAAAAGTCATAGGGATTGTGTGATTGACACCATCGACTTGCTGAATCACCTAGGTGAAAAGGGACATAAAGTGGCCCCTGAAAAATTGCAGTTCTGTTCCAAATCAGTGAAATATCTGGGGCACCAGATAGAAAAAGGCATCAGAAAAGTCACTTCCGAGAGTCAGTATAATTCAAAAGATGCAATTACCCCGTACTCAGAAAGAGATCAGAATGTTCCTGGGGGTTGTAGGTTACTGCAGGCAATGGATTGTGGGATTCGCAGTCCTAGCAAAGCCCTTGATAAACATGACCAAAAAGGGAGCGAAGGACCCAGTTGAATGGGATGATGAAAGCCTAACAGCATTCACTAAATTACGAGACTGCCTATGTACAGCTCCTGCTTTAGGAATGCCTGACTATTATAAGGAGTTTGCCCTGTTCTGTGACACACGAGACAATTGTGCATTGTCAGTCTTAACCCAGGAACATGGGTTAATTAGACGCCCAGTGGCATATTTTTCTGCCACTTTGGATCCAGTGGCTGCTGGATTACCTGGGTGTCTGAAGGCGGTAGCTGCCACTTGCACGAGCTTAGAGCAGAGTGAATCCATTGTAATGGGACATCCTGTAACTGTGTATGTTCCACATGCAGTTGTAATTTTACTGACTCGAACAAAGACCCAGTATCTCACCCCTAGTCGGCTGACTAAATACGAGAGGATTCTCGTGGGTGCTGCAAATGTAGTTATTACTCGGTGTAATATACTGAACCCAGCCACCCTACTCCCTGACTCAATGGTTGTAGAAAATCAGGGAGAGAACGAGCATGACTGCATTGACCTGACAGAATTCAGTACTAAACCTCGCCCAGACATTAAGGAAACACCTTTGCCTGTACATGATGAGGAATGGTTTGTGGATGGCTCATGTATGAGACACAAACTGGTGGGCCTAAGTGCTGCTTATGCTGTAGTCTCTTTAGAGAGCATTAAAGAAGCATCATGTTTATTTGGAGTAAAGTCTGCACAAGTAGCCGAATTGATAGCATTGATAAGAGCTTGCAAATTGGGAAAAGACAAAAAAATAACAGTGTATACTGACAGTCAGTACTGTTATGGGGTTGTGCATGACTTTGGCCAATTATGGCTACAAAGAGAATTCCTGACTTCATCAGGTACTCCCATCCGGAATGGAGGGGTTGTACAAAATTTACTGGAAGCAATCCAATTACCAAAAGAATTGGCAGTAGTCAAATGTGTTGCCCATAAAAGAGGCCTTGACGCTGTATCTTTGGGAAATGATTTTGCTGATCGAGTGGCAAAACAATGTGCTATGGATCGCATGTCAATAAATATCAGACTGGGAGGGACTGGAAACAGCTGCCAACTTAGTATGTTTGAAGAAGTACCTACCTGGGATGAAGTGAGAGAATGGCAGCATGCTGTGCCTTGGGAAGAGAAAGAGAAGTGGAAGGAACTTGGTTGTCGACCAAGGAGTGAGGATGGTGTCATTGTGGGCCCAAAGGGTATGCCTGTGTTACCTAGACACCTGCTCTCCTCTATGGCAAGATTAATACATGGAAGTTCACACACTGGTAGGGATGCCATGGTTCTGGTGTTTCAACAGACCTGGTTTAATCCGAAGTTCAGGAAGGTAGCAGAATCACTCTGCCAGAGGTGCTTAATATACCAACAGTTCAACGCTGGTAAAAGAACAGTAGTTGAACTGGGAAAAATTGGAAGATCAGGGGGTCTCTTTGTAAGAATTCAAATTGACTTCATCACCATGCCTCGTTGTGAGGGAAAAAGATATGTCCTTGTCATTGTCTGCCTGTTTTCAAAATGGGTGGAGGCTTACCCTGCCCCACAGAATGATGCCATGACTGTAGCCAAACTGTTACTGAGAGAATTGATACCTAGGTTCGGGGTTCCAGTCATGATTGAATCAGATAGAGGCGGACATTTTCAGAATGAGATAATGGCTCAGCTCTGTAAAGCATTTGGAATTACACAAAAGCTGCACTGTGCACATCGTCCAGAGGCTTCTGTAGTAGTAGAACAAATAAATGGCACTATAAAATCGAGATTAGCAAAAATGTGTGACTCTACTGGTATGAATTGGATTACTGCCTTGCCTCTTGTTCTGATGGGACTCAGAAGTATTCCAGACCGGAAAACAGGCCTGAGCCCCCATGAAATCCTAATGGGAAGAGTGATGAGACAAGCATGGGTACCAGGATACAAACTGTTAAGCATTACTGATGATTTGGTACTTGAATACTGCAAGCAACTGGGTGACCAAGTGCGTTCTATCTCTCGCCAGATTGGGGAAGACGCCGTCGCCAACCCGACAACTCCAGTTCACAAATTGGTTCCTGGTGACTGGGTTAGAATAAAGAAGCATACTCGTTCGAGTTGCCTTGAACCAAGGTGGGGAGAAAAGCGCCAGATAATACTGGTGACCACGACAGCAGTGAAGTGTGCAGGCGTTCCCAAGTGGATCCATGCCAGCCATACACAGAAAGTAGTTCCGGACAAGGAAACTGGAGCTGAAGGTTGTCCAGCTGAGGGGTCTGCAGACACCGGTCCAGAAGTAGCTGATGACGAACAACCGAGCACCAGCCAAGATGATTGGATACCCATAATCGACCTAACGGAGGACCCAATCAGAACAGGAGAACGGAACCAAGAAGATAGAGAGTGGAATAGAGAGGAAGAGATAGGCACAGGCGAAGACCCTTAGATCATTGAGATTCACATCAAATCTGAGGATGAAGAGGGAGGTCAGACAGGGACAGAACAAGTGATCGATACTCCTCCACTGACTCCTGAAATTGAAAAGGGACAAACTAGAACTAGTACAAAAGTTCGAGCAGAAGTAAATCAAGAGATCGAAGTGCTTGAACAGGATCAGATAGAATTAGAAGAACGTGTTCAGGACACAGAAACAGAGACATTCGAAAGCCAAAATCAAAATTCACCTGAACCAGGCCAGCTTAGTAACCAGGCAGAAGAAATAGATACAAGACCTGGGATTAGTCAGATAGGAAGGGAAGAGACAGAGACAGAAGTGCCACAAACAAACGAAAATAAAAGAGTATTAGAAGAAAGCCAAATCACAGTGCCAGCTAAAAGACTCAAGAAAAAGAAAAATATTGAACCGGGATTTATTAGGAAACTGAGACTGAGAATAAAAACAGTAGAAGAAAAACTTGCAGAAAGAAGGAAAAGTCCTCGAATTGCAGAACAAGCTGGAGAAAGCTCCAAAAGAAGGAGTGATCGAATAAAAAGACTGAACGAAAAATACCACGATCCTGAATGGACATTTTTAATTTTGGAGGATTTTGAGGATCTTGATTTAACTGACGAAAGTGATGGAGAACCGATTGCTGATCAGTCTACGGAAGAGGAAGACAAATTAACCTGAAGTTGCACAAAGTAAGCTAACTGTGCAAAGTTACAGAGAGGGGTTGAAAAAAATCTTCTTCTGAACGAAAATGTCTGATTCAAACGTGAATGGAAGGCCTAGACGCAGTTATTGCAAAACATGCTGCAAAGTATGTATATGTAGTATAGCTATAGTGATAATAATTTGGATAGGACTAACAGTTTTCATTCCTTTTATGGTAAGCAAAAATACTAATATTTACCCTACTCAGACTGTGACCACTGACACTGAAGAACTGACAACACGAAGTGTAGAAAGACGTGAAAAAGAACTCAGACAAACAAAACGAGACTTAGAAGCATCAGATGAGGAAGGACTACATTATCATGGAGTTAGAAACCAGACACAATTAAATGTTTTCGCTAATCTTTTAGTGCACTATGTAGAAACTATGGAAATAGAAGACTGCTACGGTGTATAAGAAGGGGGCAAGAGATGACCCTGCGAACTACAGACCCATCAGTCTGATAGACATAATCCAGAAAGTGGTCGGCAGGGTCATCATTTCAAGAGTAGGCGATTGGATAGAGGAGGCTAGTATCCTCTCCCACTTACAAGCGGGGTTCAGAAGGAAGGTAGGTACGATGGACCAGGTCTTTCGCCTTTTTGCCATCCATTGGAAGGCGGTTACCATCATGAAAGGCAGTTTGTACATGGCCTTTATCGACCTCAAAACTGCATTCGACCTGGTCCCTCGTACAAAACTCTGGGAAATTCTAGGAGAGATGGGTTTTCCCAGTGGCCTTCTGAGCCTAATCGTAAGGCTGCACGAGGGGAACTACGCGAGGGTTAGATGGGGATCCCAGGGGCAACTAACTGACAGGATCCCAGTGCGGAGAGGAGTGCGTCAGGGTTGTGTTATGGCTCCGACCCTCTTCTCCCTATTCGTAAACGGAGTGGTTGACCATCTAAAGGGGGAGGAGTCGGATGCCCCATCCCTGGCGGGGGAGAGAATCCCCACACTTCTCTTCGCTGATGACACCCTATTAATTTCCAAATCCCCGGTGGGCTTACAAAAACTCTTGAATCGGTTTAGCTCCTTCTGCACTACCCGAGGCTTAACAATCAATACATCGAAAACCAAATTGATGGCTTTCGCACCCTCAAAAAGATTTAAAAATAATTTTGTGCTCAACAATGCCCCCCTCGAGCTGGTCGAGTCTTTTGATTATCTGGGTGTCCGGATTAACAGCCGCATGACCTGGAAGGATCACCTTTCTAAAATGTTACTAAACCATCGTAGAGTATCTGGGGTGACGCTGAAGGAGATCCGTGAATCAACCAGTAAACCGGTCTCCCCAGCAATGACCATCTATGAGGGACAGATTCTTCCTGCAGCACTTTATGGCTCCGAACTTTGGGGGTTCGAAGGGGTTTTGGATTTGATGAGAGCGGAAAACAATTTTTTTAGGAATGTGGTAGCTCTCCCCGTTTCTACCCCAATGATCCCACTTAGACTAGATTTGGGCAGAAAAACAGTAAAGGATTTGGTGAGGCTACGCCCGTTGCTATTCTGGTCTCGCCTAAGAAGAACTGAGGAGCTCGCTAAGTACGCAGAAGGGCTGGACGAACTATTACTACTGGACACAGGCAAAAAAATAGGATGGCTAAATAAACTGAAAGAATTGGCTTTCAGCTTGGGTCTAAGAGAGGCATGGGAGTCGCAATTACCACCACCCAAAGATGTTATAAAAAAACTATACTGGGACTGGGTACAGAGTAACGCTACGAGGTTTACGAATGTGGGCTCACTTACTGACCAATTTTTGTCAATTAAGTGTGTGCGAAAACTGGAACCCTTTCTCGATTTAATAACCAAACCAATGGATCGTGCACTGTACCTAAAATTGCGCTATGGGACGCTCCCGGTTCATGACTTTACGGCGAGCTGGTTGAATACAGATGCCCGCTTGCGTGCATGCCCCGGCTGTGCGGCTCCTAAGGAATCGGTGGCTCATTTGTTTTTTGCCTGCCCAGCCTATAAAGGGGCGCGGAAATTCTGGCTGAAACCCGTCTGTAGGGAACTAGGACTGAGGTGCCACAGCCAGGCACTACGTGTCCTCTCAACAGATTCTTCATCGGCCAGTATGATCTGTGGGGTGGCTAAATTTCTGGGAAGTGCTTGGATGACACGTTCCCGCTTACTGAAACTACACTCCGGAGGTTCCACAAGCTGAGGACGGAATTAATGCTAGTAAATTGACGTATATGGTGTCCATGTTTTTACTGTAATTTACAAAACTTTTATCGGTATTTTGTAATGTAATGTATATGTATTCTTTTATGGTGATAAATTGCCGAATAAAGATATTCAATCAGAAGACTGCTATGTCTGCATGAAGCTACCTACTTCTGTAGCTGAAGGCGTGACTTATCATCACCTACCTTTGACCTATGGAATTTCCTGTAGCATATTAGCTAGTTTATTTTACAAAAGAGGACCATTACAGTATTACTATTCTAATTCTGACGTGATATTTTCTGAACTTCCTATACGTGGAAATCTGAATCCTGTACATACCAAAAGTGACGTTAAACGTTATATGGGAGAATACTTTCTGACTATAGGTACCATAGACTTGAATGAAGCACACAGAGATAACTTGACCTGTTCATTACATGAACAAGAAAAAATATGTTTAAACATGGCAGAGAAAAGAAGGGAGAGTTTCCAAAGAAAGGCAAATGACAAGAGACAGAAAACTCCTAAATGGGCTGAAAATATGGAAGGCACCTCAAATGGTGGGAGTGGTCCTGCTCTGTTGCTGGATTTCGAAAGGAAAGGGAAACTTTGTCTTCATCGCGAGAAGACTAGTTATTATAATAACATTTTCATTGGTTCCAGTCAATGTGAACACAATTACAAGGTAATTGGAGGTTGGGGTTTCAAAAATGGGTCAGAACCGGTGTTTCCCGGAATTTATTATATATGTGGAAACAAGGCTTATTTCAAATTGCCGGATCACTGGTATGGAAGCTGCTACTTTGGCATTGTTTTCCCGAAAATATACCATGTGAAAGAAATTGCTGGAAGCAATGAAAACACTAATGGCTTAGTGCGTAGTAGAAGAGAAAGCGTAGGTGAAATAATGGGTAGTATTTTTAGTGCACTGATACCTGGAGTGGGAGTGGTTCTGAACACTCACAGAATTTGCAAATTATCCACAATAGTGAATGTATTGTCTACTGACACAGCTCATGGATTCCTGCTGGTCAATACCAAAATGGTTGCGATCAGATCAATGGTTTTGCAGAACAGACTTGCGCTGGACACCTTATTAGCAAAAGAGGGCGGAGTCTGCCGGATGCTGAAGGCGCAACATTGTTGCACTTACATACCGGACAAAAGTGTACAGATCAAAAGATATGTGAAAAATATTACTAATTTGGAAAAGGAACTCAAACCACTGGAGGTTGACAGTGCCTGGAAGAGACTTGTCGATGGTCTCTCCAATGTAGGTCATTGGTTTGCAAATTTGGGTAGAAGTTTATTGTTTAAGGTACTGATGCCAATTGGAGTGATAAGTCTCATCATTTTCCTCATATTCGTCTGTTGCAAATGTCGCAAACACACAAAGAGGTACACGGTGGATAGAAGGGGTGTGAAACGGAGTGTGGATGAGCTTGAATTGGAAGAAATGAATAATCAGATTTACAAAAAGGTGAAAAATTCTCACCCTGATAAAGATGTGAAAGAGAAATTGAATCGCTTGTTGGAAGAGATTGAGATGCATAAAGTGTGAAAAGTTGGCATCTGGTTCCATCTTTATTTGTGATGATAGTAAATATCATCAAAGAGGGGATTGATGAAGCAAGATTTCGCACATTACGCGACTTGCTGAAGTCAAGAACCTCGATTTATGTATAACTCTGTAATCAAAATTGTACGTCTTACTAATTTCCTTTATTTTTACTATATACATGTATCCTAGGGATGCTTGCCTATGTGTTTTACTAATACGATTAATTTGTGTTTCTAAAAATGGCCGCCGTTTAGAGTATTGCTTCTGCGCATGCGTTAGTCACACTCACGTGACGTGACGTAGTTGTGATTTGGAGGGAAAGGGTGCGCATGCGTAATAGCCACAAGATGGCTGCTTGGGTAATAACATGGTGAAGCTTGTGCAGATGCTCGCGTGTTATTGTGTATTGCACTAAACCATAACTGCATAGTATATTTTTATAGTGATAAATCATAAGTACACAATCATGTTATGTAGTTTATTCATTTATTTCTATGTTTTAATTTGTTTCCGCTTGCTTTTCATGTACCGTGATAAACGGGGGGTCCGAAATGGGTCGAGAGCCATCTTGAAGGTCCCTTCCGCGCATGACCGCGCAGCCTAGGGAGCAGTAGCCTTGAGCGGTGGAACTCAGCCAGCTGGCAGCCCCAGACAAGATGCTCCTGAGAAAGCTACCTCTGACCCAGGAGGATGGAGAAATTGTGTTCCTAACTTGCTACATTGTAAATTCTCTATTGTATTCTGTGTTACTTGTCTGTGGGAAACCTAAACTGGCTAGGCGGTACCCTAGAATGTAAATCAGGCCTTAGAAAAGTCTGTTCTGATTGGTGTGTTAACCTAGCCTACTTTGGGACCATTCGAAATTAGGGATTCTGACACTTTGCAACATTGGGGGGTGGTACACTGACCCAAAAACAGTATATCTAGCCTAGGTTTAGCTATAGAATTTGTCCGACTTGTCTGAATAGCTGACCTGTCACTGACCCAACGCACTCAATAGGTGACTGAATTTACAGAGCGCTGCGGAGCACTCTGTCCGAAATTGACCATAGACTTTTAAGGTTTTACTAAACCTTAAGTGCTGGCGGAGCACTTTGCTGAGGAGTTCGCTAACCCAATCGGGGTTCTGACTGATAGCCGCAGAGAGGGTGGAGCGCAGGCGTTGCTTCCGAACTGCGGGTGCTGGTCGTGCCTTGGTGGTCCTGTCCTGATCCTAATCTGGGTTTCCTGTCCTGTCCTGGGGTGTCCATTCTGCACCTGCTGTCCCATTGATGACTGCTATTCCTTGGGGTATTTCCTGTCCTTGACTGATCCGTGGCCAGGGTTGGTTTTCACACCATTCTAGGTAAATATATAGATAGGGTTGAGAACTCTATACTGCACCTTTCTATTTTTCTGTCTTTGCTTCAATAAAGACATACCTTTGCACATGCTATATTTCCATGCTTTTCGCAGTCTACCATATGAAAACCTATTGCAATTTTCTCATAATATGTTTCTATGTTACCTTACCTTTTAGAGCACAATTCTTCCCCATACTGTTTAGGAATTTAGATGTGATTTATATTTCCTCCTGAATTCTATTCTTGAACTAATCATATTAGAATATTAGAGTGTTTCACTTTTACCCCTTTTGATAGATGTATAGGATACCTAACTTTCCACTCATTTTCATGATGTACGCCCCAATAGTATAATTCTAGTACATGCGAATAGCTTGCTCATTTATAAATGTCTATTCTTGAATTTCAGTTTAAGTCTACTTAGCGTGTTCCCTGTCCCTCTCTTTACAAACTTAAATGGTTGCCCTTACACTTTTTTTGTATGGTTACGTGCTTTTTGTTATCTTGATTATTGATTGCCTTTTAACTATAAGCCTAATACTCGCAGATACTGATTTCTAGATAAACTTTTAAAACTTCTCAGTTGTCCGTGGTCATTTTATGAAAATCAAAGTTTATGAAGTTGGGTTTGTATTTTGCCTGCCTTTCTTCACAGCTAGCTCCCTGATCCATTGTGGTCATAGGTACCCGTAACGGTGGATGGTAAGTCGGGTACACTAGAATACAACAGGAAGGAATCAGGGTGCTGATGGTAGATTTGTGAGGTCGCCTGATTAATGTATATGGTGAATTGAAATTTATGGGCCCGAAAAACTATATGGTGAAATTATTGGTCAGGTGACCCCCGATCTCTATCAGTATGACACACCAAACAGCATCTCCAGAGCTGCTACTGTTTTACTGGCATAGCTCAAGGACAGCTTAAATCTGAGACAATCAGCAAATCCGCCATTCAACTTACCCTTTGAAGAGGAAACTTAACACAGCAAATATGCAAATAAATGGCTTTAAAAGTATTTCTAAAGCTTTCTAAACTATTCCTAAATGATAATTAAAGCAAGCAGTGGTAGAAATGGCATGCTGAAAAAGAACAACAGGATTGTACACAAATTGTATTCAAGGATCAGCTGCTTTTAGAATTAGAAAATATGAACAGATGACGATTATTTTTCTGCTACAAAGGTGGCTACTCAATGAATAATGTGGTAAACAAATATTTTTTTAAAATAAACATGCTACTGGCTACATAGGTGTTTTACCTTTTGGCTTCAGAAAGCAAAAGGCGCATTTTTAGTTACAGACGAAGCTCTTTGCAAAAACTAGAATAAATATATAATAAGGTACTGGAGACAGGAAGAGGCTTTAGAAAGAAAGATTTTCTTTAAACCAACCAATCAATCAGGTTTTATAAAGCGGGGCTAATCACCCGCTAGAGTGTCCAGGTGTTTGCAGGTCCCGGAGGCTTATTTGAACAGCCAGGTCTTGGGGGCCATTCGGAATTTCGGAAGTGAGGTGATGGTCCGGAGGTGCGTGGGGAGGCTATTCCAGGTCTTTGCTGCGATGGGGGAGACGGAGTGTCCTCCACTTCTGATTCGGTAGATGCGGCGAGTATGGGCAAGTGAAAGGAATACAGAGAGTAGACTTCTGGACGGTTGATGGAACTTCAGGAGGTGATTAATGTATGAGGGTTCTTGGCTGTGTAGAGTCTTGTGTGTATGGGTCAGCAGCTTGAATTGACATCTCTTCTAAACAGGGAACCAGTGGAGTTGCCTGAGGTGGGGTGTGATGTGGGTTTGTCAGGGAAGACCAATGATGAGTCTAGTTGTGGTGTTCTGTATGGTTTGAAGTCTCTTTAGGAGTGGTTTGGTGATTCCTACATAGAGTGTGTTGCAGTAGTCCAGTCAGCTGGTGATGAGGGCCTGTATCACCGTGCATCTCGTGTGTAGGTAAGCCAATTGAAGATCTTATGTAGCATGCGCAGAGAGAGGAAGCAGGCAGAGGAGACAGCGCTGATCTGTGATTTCATGGTGAGTCTCTTGTCAATGATGATTCCAAGGTTTTTGGCGTGGTCAGGGGGAATGGGTGATGGTCCTAGGTCTGATGGCCAGCAGGAGTTGTTTCATGTGTTGTTGCTGTTGCTGAAAATCAGCATTTCCATCTTGTCTGTGATCAGCTGCAGGCAGTTGTTCTTCATCTAGTCGGCGACGTTTGTCATGCATCTATGGAAGTTGGTTATGGTGGTAGTGAGGTCATCGGTGAGTGAGAGGATGAATTGGATGTCCTCTGCATAGGAAATTATATTGAGACCGTGGGATATGATGATATTGGCCAGCGGGCCATATAAGCGTTGAAGAGCGTGGGGCTGAGGGATGAGCCCTGGGGGACAACACAGGATGATTTCCTTTGGTTCAGAGCTGAAAGGTGGGAGGTGGATCACATGAGTTCTTCCAGTGAGGAAGAAGGTTATCCATCTACGGGCGTCCCCTTGAATGCTGATGTAGTGGAGTCTTTTGATCAGCGTGTGGTGGGATACGGTGTCGAAGGCTGTTGGGAGGCTGAGTGGATCAAAGCTGCCATTTCTCCTCAGTCAAGGAGGGTTCGGATGTCGGCGGCGGCTGCGATCAGGGCAGTTTCGGTGCTGTGATTATTGCAGGTGCCAAATTGGAAGGCGTTGAGTAGCTGGTTCTGCTCTAGGTGTGTCATGAGAGGATTTTTGAGTAGTGGTCTGATTTCGGTGTGTTTCCAGGCATCAGGAATGTTGCAGTGGTGATAGAGGTGTTGAGTAGGGTGGTGAATTTCCTAGCCGATCCTTTGGTTTATGAGGTTGAAGATGTGGTGCAGGCCTCAGTCTGTGGGAGCTCCCCAGTGAATGGAATTTATGGTGGATGTGGTGTTCTGGGTGGAGAGGATGTTCCAGGTGGTCAGTGTGAGGTTTGTGTCGGTTACGGTGGTGGCATATCTGTTGAGGTAGTCCGTAGGTGTGGTTTGGGGTTCAAAGTTTCTGTATATGGTTGCGATTTTGTTGTTGAAGAAGTGGGCGAGGTTGTCGCACAGGTCTTGTAAGGGTATGATGTTGTTTCGGCTGGCAGCCAGTTTGGAGAATTCCTTAACAATGTTGAAAAGTTCCTTGATGTTGTTGGTGCTGATTACGATGCATGAGGCAAGGGATGTTTTCTTTGTTGCCCCCAGCAGGCGGCAATTTAAATAGTTGCTTCTGCAGTTTGTATAAGGGGAACTACAGAATTCGTTACTTAACAATGATTAATACTCTGATTGACCTTTCAATCATGAAGGCCGCATTGAAGGAGAACTGTGAACACAAAGAAATACCATAATGTTGGTATGGAAAACATGACATCCACAATATAAGGTGGTAGATCAAAGGCAGTCCACTGCCGCCACTCAATCTCCATGCATAGAGGCGTAGATTTCGCAGGTTTGGACAAAGAACCCTGCTTTGCTGACAGAAGATCCTCCTGAAGCAAAGTTTTTTGTAATGTTATGTGCATTTGTAAAGCACACTATCACCTGCAACGGCATCCTGGCGCGGAGCTAGTGTGTGTGCCTAGCCATACCTATGGAAGGTTGGTTATTAAAAAAGCCAGGTCTTCAGCTGCTTGCAGAATTCAAGAAGAGAAGGGGGGCTCTGATGTGGAGTGTCTTTCCATGCTTTAGGAGCAATGTAAGACAATGCCCATCCTTGTTATTTGCTTCTGTGTATGTGTGGGATGTGTGAGAGTAGGAGTCCTTCAGAGCAGGGGTGTCTGGGTGGTTGGTGGAAGGGGGTGCGACTGTTCAGGTAGGTGATGCCTGAAATGTGTGGTGCCTTGAATGTGTGACAGCTTGATTGGAGGGCAGATGCTCTTGCTCAAAAGTTACGGGTACCACACTCTCATTGTCCAATCCTGAGCCACTTGGGTGACATGGGCCAGGTCATTCCGGGTCTTCTTCAGAAGTTGGAGCAGAAGAGGAGAGGTGTAAAGGTGGACAGAAGTCCTGTGCTCCACTCCAGATGGAATGTGTATCCTAGAGAGAGCTGTCTTGGGAACTTCAACACGCAAAGGTTTTGACACTGAATTCTTGCTAGTGGCAGAAAGATCCAGCCAGGATTTTCACCACTATCAGATGATGGCCTGTGCCACCTCGGGTGCAATGCCATTCATAATTTGCCTGGTGCTGCTGGATGAGTTCATCTGTCCTGGAATTTAAAGATCCCAGCAAGTGGTTCGCGATCACAGAGATGACCTGATGCACCAGTCAACTCTTCTCCTAGCACAGGGCCCCACTCCCCCGGTTGTTGCAGTACCATATGGCAGTGGTGTTTTCCATTAGTATCTGCACTAGCCTCCCCTTACTGGGCAGCAGGACGTCCTTCAGCAGCATGTAAATGTGCCACAAATCCAACAGACTGATATGAAGTTGGGTTTGCACCAGAGACCAGAGTCCTTTGATCTCTACCTCTTCCAGATGACCTCCACAACCCAGTAGTGATGCATCTGTCACTACAGTCAGAGCACCGGGAGGGGTCTGCCTCTAGTCCAATTCCAGCAGAACAGCCACTGCTGCAAATCTCGTGTAGGCTCCTCTGAAACCTGGGCAGAATCCAACAGGTTTCCTTGGTGCTGGGCCCACTGAGACCTTAGAGTCCACTGCAGAGCCCACATATGCCACCTGGCTTAGTCAGTGCAGAAGGCTAACAGGCCTAGAAGGCTACGAAAAACTGTCATCAAGACCCAGGACCAAGGCTGAAACGGTATACAGACAAAATATTGATTCCAAAATATAGAATTGCAGTAATATCGAAGTGAAAATATAGAATGGACAAAATATCGAATGGACAGAATAGAGGCAACAAAAATATTGAATTTAAGGTAAGTAATTTAATATCGATTTTCATAAACATAAGTCAAAATATCGAAGTATATAATATAGGCATTAAATATATCGAATTTTTAATAATATCGATTTTTTTAAAGTGTTTTGTATGTTAGTATACGTGTGAAAAGTGTAAAATTATTTTATAATTTATTTTAAGTAATGAATTTTATGTTATTTAATTTTTGCGTAATTTAATTCTGTAGCGGGTTGTGGGTTTATAGGGGAATAGTGTGGGAAGTAATTTAATTATAATTAATTAAATATTTAACTTTATTTATTGTTTTTTTTAATTAATTGTTAATTAATTTGTAATTGGTAATTAATTATATTTAAAATGGCAATTAATGTTACTTAATTG
The DNA here is from genome assembly GCF_964261635.1 of Lissotriton helveticus. Classification (NCBI taxonomy): domain Eukaryota; kingdom Metazoa; phylum Chordata; class Amphibia; order Caudata; family Salamandridae; genus Lissotriton; species Lissotriton helveticus. Next base: position 257,339,928 of record NC_136071.1, read on the forward strand.
ATTAATTGATAATTATGTTAATTGGATTAATTTATTTTCCGTAGCGGGTTGTGGGTTTATAGGGGAATAGGGTGGGAAGTAATTTAATTATAATTAATTAAATATTTTAATTTATTTATTGGTATATATCTTGAATTAATTGTTAAATAATTTTCAATTGGTAATTAATTAAATTTTAATTGGTAATTAATTTTTATTAATTGGTTAATTGATAATTATGTTAATTTTATAAATGTATTTCCCGCAGCGGGTTGTGGGTTTATAGGGGAATAGGGCGGGAAGTCATTTAATTGTAATTAATTAAATATTTTAATTTATTTATTGGTATTTATTTTGAATTAATTTTTAATTGCTAATTAATTAATTGTTAATTGGTAATTAATTTGTATTAATAGGTAATGGTTTTTAATAATTAATTTTTATTTGTATTTTTAATTGATTAATTATTATATTATATTACATTGGTAATTACTTTTAATTAATTTGTTATTGGTATTAATATTTATTTTCTTTTTATTAATATATGAATTATTTACTTCCCTTACTGTTACACTCTCTGGGGTGGGAATAGTAATTTTTATCCCTACGCTATCCAACGCTTTCCCTACTGTTGCACTCTCTGGAGTGGGAATAGTAATTTTTACCCCTACGCTGTCCAACGCTTACCCTACTGTTGCACCCTCTGGAGTGCGAATAGTAATTTTTACCCCTACGCTGTCCAACGCTTTCCCTACTGTTGCACCCTCTGGAGTGGGAATAGTAATTTTTACCCCTACGCTATCCAACGCTTTCCCTACTGTTGCACTCTCTGGAGTGGGAATAGAAATGTTTACCCCTACGCTATCTAACGCTTTCCCTACTATTGCACTCTCTGGAGTGGATATAGTAATTTTTACCCTTCCGTTATCCAACGCTTTCCCTACTGTTGCACTCTCTGGAGTGGGAATAGTCATTTTTACCCCTACGCTATCCAACGCTTTCCCTACTGTTGCACTCTCTGGAGTGGGAATAGTAATTTTTACCCCTACGCTATCCAACACTTTCCCTACTGTTGCACTCACTGGAGTGGGAATAGTAATTTTTACCCCTACGCTATCCAACGTTTACCCTACTGTTGCAGTTGCTGGAGTGGTAATAGTCAATTTTACCATCCCTCTATCCTACAGTAAAAATATTGTATATTATTAATTAATATTATGTCAATATATATATATATATATATATATTAGATCCACAGGTTGCTTACAAAGCATAAAGGACGCACTCAGGAAATTGCAGAAAAGCGGATTTATTTATCCAGCAACACGCTACGCGTTTCGACAACTGATTTGTCTTGATCACACGTGAAAACCCCCTGGTGGTGACAATGAGTTATACATTTCGATCATGTAAACACAGACAAAGGACATACAAGCAGTTCCACTAAAGTAATGTAGTAAAACTACCGCCATATTGAACTGGTGAAAAGTGACCATAGTATCTCATACTCGGACAGTGCCTGAGAACAAGGAATTAATGCAGCGCAAGTTACTGCAACCAAATAAACATTTGAGGACAAGTGCCCTTTTAGACTTTAAAAATTGTTCAAATGAAAAATACAAGTAAGTATTACTAATGTATCTCGTAGTAGGACAGTACCTACAAAACAAATTCATATTACCATGCAAACTATTGTCATGCAACATTTTAAAGAAGAATGAGGACTAGTGCCCTTCCAACTGAAACAGCAATTCAGTCGTGGATGTGAATATAGCCAGATTCACTAGGTACATTGGTTACGGCGGTCTGGAACAATAATCAAAACATGGACTCGTCAATTGACATGTCTAGCCATGTACCAGAAAAGTCTTGTAAACAAAACGAATATGTATACATCGGACAGCAGGGAGAGTGCAAAGAAATCAAAAAAGTGAAAATTCTACTTTCATTCTTGTGGTAGTGTCATACATCCAAAGTTCCATATGATAGAGGACCGTGACAATAAATGTGACAGGATTGAACACAGGAATTCTCCATCATATCCTGAAAAATACACATAAAACATACAGTTAAAATCAAATAAAATCAATGTAAACCTGCAAAGGAAAACATGAATGATTATATCTTTTTAACTTATTCATTTTACACAGCTTGTTCTGAAGCTAACATTGATATTGTTCATAGAACTAAGGGATCCTAGGAAATGGGGGGGGGGGTTTGTTAGGTGTAAGAGGGAGGTGAGGGAGTAATTTATCCCTCGTGTAAATGAGTGGCAAGCTCCTCATCCCAGTTATGCCCTCCCGGAAATTTAGTCTCGAGGTCCATGATCCAGCGTGATTCCTTCTTCCTCAACGCCAGTTCACGGTTACCCCCTCTTCTTCCAACATTTACCTGTTCTACCACAAAGAACCTGAGCAGAGAATTGTCTGAGTTGTGGAATTCTCTAAAGTGCCTTGCAATAGGATAGTGACTGTCAACATGAGTGATGGCCCTGAGATGTTCCATTACTCTCTTTTTGGCTGTGCATGTGGTGCTACCCACATACCTTTTGTTACATGGGCATTCGAGTATATAAACAACGTACGTGGTGGAACAGGTGAGGAATTGCTGAATAGATTTATGTTCCTTCTTCCCTGGTATGTTGATATACTTCACCATAGTACTGTTGGAGCACGCCTTACAATGCCCACAGGGGTAAAACCCTCTAAGACCTTGAGTGCGTTTTTTGTTGTCAGTTATGTCACTTTTAATGAGCATATCTCTCAGATTCCTGCCTCGTCGGTAAGTAATTTGTGGTCTAACAGTGAGGAGGGGACCTACGATATTGTCACTACGTAAGATTTTCCAATTACTGGCAAGTATTTTCCGTACTTTATCGGATTCCTGATTAAAGGTGGTTATAACTCTCACGTTATTCTGGGTATCACTACCTATGTCTCAGTACTGAACAAAGCTGTCCAAAAAGTCGGGAGTGTGGATAGAACGAAAGCTCTCAACCCAACACCCTCAGACATAGGTAGTGATACCCAGAATAACGTGAGAGTTATAACCACCTTTAATCAGGAATCCGATAAAGTACGGAAAATACTTGCCAGTAATTGGAAAATCTTACGTAGTGACAATATCGTAGGTCCCCTCCTCACTGTTAGACCACAAATTACTTACCGACGAGGCAGGAATCTGAGAGATATGCTCATTAAAAGTGACATAACTGACAACAAAAAACGCACTCAAGGTCTTAGAGGGTTTTACCCCTGTGGGCATTGTAAGGCGTGCTCCAACAGTACTATGGTGAAGTATATCAACATACCAGGGAAGAAGGAACATAAATCTATTCAGCAATTCCTCACCTGTACCACAACGTACGTTGTTTATATACTCGAATGCCCATGTAACAAAAGGTATGTGGGTAGCACCACATGCACAGCCAAAAAGAGAGTAATGGAACATCTCAGGGCCATCACTCATGTTGACAGTCACTATCCTATTGCAAGGCACTTTAGAGAATTCCACAACTCAGACAATTCTCTGCTCAGGTTCTTTGTGGTAGAACAGGTAAATGTTGGAAGAAGAGGGGGTAACCGTGAACTGGCGTTGAGGAAGAAGGAATCACGCTGGATCATGGACCTCGAGACTAAATTTCCGGGAGGGCATAACTGGGATGAGGAGCTTGCCACTCATTTACACGAGGGATAAATTACTCCCTCACCTCCCTCTTACACCTAACAAACCCCCCCCCCCATTTCCTAGGATCCCTTAGTTCTATGAACAATATCAATGTTAGCTTCAGAACAAGCTGTGTAAAATGAATAAGTTAAAAAGATATAATCATTCATGTTTTCCTTTGCAGGTTTACATTGATTTTATTTGATTTTAACTGTATGTTTTATGTGTATTTTTCAGGATATGATGGAGAATTCCTGTGTTCAATCCTGTCACATTTATTGTCACGGTCCTCTATCATATGGAACTTTGGATGTATGACACTACCACAAGAATGAAAGTAGAATTTTCACTTTTTTGATTTCTTTGCACTCTCCCTGCTGTCCGATGTATACATATTCGTTTTGTTTACAAGACTTTTCTGGTACATGGCTAGACATGTCAATTGACGAGTCCATGTTTTGATTATTGTTCCAGACCGCCGTAACCAATGTACCTAGTGAATCTGGCTTATATTCACATCCACGACTGAATTGCTGTTTCAGTTGGAAGGGCACTAGTCCTCATTCTTCTTTAAAATGTTGCATGACAATAGTTTGCATGGTAATATGAATTTGTTTTGTAGGTACTGTCCTACTACGAGATACATTAGTAATACTTACTTGTATTTTTCATTTGAACAATTTTTAAAGTCTAAAAGGGCACTTGTCCTCAAATGTTTATTTGGTTGCAGTAACTTGCGCTGCATTAATTCCTTGTTCTCAGGCACTGTCCGAGTATGAGATACTATGGTCACTTTTCACCAGTTCAATATGGCGGTCGTTTTACTACATTACTTTAGTGGAACTGCTTGTATGTCCTTTGTCTGTGTTTACATGATCGAAATGTATAACTCATTGTCACCACCAGGGGGTTTTCACGTGTGATCAAGACAAATCAGTTGTCGAAACGCGTAGCGTGTTGCTGGATAAATAAATCCGCTTTTCTGCAATTTCCTGAGTGCGTCCTTTATGCTTTGTAAGCAACCTGTGGATCTAATTGGATTTTCGGCTTGTGGTTCGCCGAACTTGGACGCCACCTGACTTGGGAGCTACGATCCCGGTAGGACCCTCTTGTGCCTACATATATATATATATATATATATATATATATGTGTTAAAAAATTAAATTGTATGTTTATTTTTTTTTTACTTAAATAAATTATTTAATACTTTTAAGTTATTTAAGTATTTTTAAGTATGTTTTAGTTAATTATAGTTATTATTTCATTAATTTTAAATTACTTATATTTTGAATAACTATATTTTTTTCGATATTTTTGTACTTACCTGTTTGTAGATAGTACTTCGATATTTTTGCTTTCTATATTTTTACTTCGATATTTTTAGTATTCTATATTTTTGTATTTTATATTTTTTCAGTGATCCGCTGAAACATCAGGATCATAGCCCGATCACAGCCAGAATATCCTGAACTCATTATGACGGATTGAAGACCTTGAAATGCACCATATCCAAGACAGTTCCTATAAAAAGAAGCCTCCACAAAGGTGGTAGGTGTAACTACAGCATGTTGATCATAAACCCTAAACATGTCAGGAGGTTTGCAATGCCATCAACAGCTAGTCATTAAGGTAGGTGAAAACTGGTATACCTAAACTTTGAAGGTGGCCAGCAACCACCATCATCACTTTTGTGAACACTCGAGGGGCGAAGAAGAGGCCGAATGAGAGCATGGCAAACTGAAAATGCTACTGGCTTATCTTGAGCCACAGGTAATGTCTGTAGGACTGCGAGATGGGTATATCAAAATACACATCCTGCAGGTCAAAGGCTAACATTCAGTTGCCTGGATACAGGGAAAACAAATCCTTGGCTGTGTGAGCATTTTGAATCAATCCTTCCATAGGAAGGCATTTAGAGGATGAATGTCTAAAATACAATGGAGACCTACCTTCTTCTTCGGCATGAGGAAATATCAAGAGTAATAACCTGTATCTATCTCCAAGTCTAGAACCCTCTCAATGGCCCCTTTGGAAAATAGAGCTTGCAGCAAGATGGAAACGTGCTCATCTGAGCGCCGCTCTAATGTAGAAAAAAGCTGCTGTGGGTATAGGGACAGAAAGGCATAGCGTTGCTGAAGGATCGGGAGGACCCATCTGTCAGAAGTGAGGGATTACCACCCTGCGAGAATGTGTTGGATTCTGCATCCCAGAGGATGGATATGTGCCGCTAAGGATAAACTAATGTGGCTTGGCAGCTGCTGTTGAAGGTGAGAGGGACTGGGAAGATCTGTTTCCTTGGTGTCCTGATCAGTGCCTGCCTGGTCCCCATTCCCACTACAAAAAGACTGGAGTGACTGCTGTGGGGGTGGAGGGACCTTGCTCTGCCTTTGTGCTGACCCATTGAGTAGCCTCAGAAAGGCTGACACTGATGGGGAAACTTTCTGGCATGGGTTGGGAGGCCTATGGAATGTACTGTTCCCGGCCCTACTTATAATGTCCTAAGGGTGTGTCAGTTTTTTTTAATCAAATAGGATCAATCAAATAGAATATCCATATGGGATGCCTGCACATCTCCTGAAAACCCCTTGGCCCGCTTCCATGCATTATGATGGAGCACCAAACTGGGTTGGTGCATGCACACAATCACATTAACTAAATTGACAACATGCATTACATCATTGTTTTAAAGATAAAGTTTAACTTTAAAAGAATATAACGCATGTCGACGATTTAGTGAACATTAGCACATTAAACACATTAGAAAGGTAAATAAAATATTCACTAATGTTGCTGCACGTCCTCGCTCCGGTCGCAGTGTTATTCTCTCGTCCAGCACGTACCTCAGTTAACTCCCCTAACCAATCCTGGCGCTGCTCTCATGTTAACCAGCATGAGTGAAACTCCAGGATTGGATGGAGCGTGCTCTCTCAAACTCCCAAGGGGGGGGCACTGGAGGCCTGTGCTTGCTCTCCAACCAGCTGTCTAAGACTCAGCAGCAATTGCCTGCCCCGCCCTGACACTCGGCTTGGGATGCTGGTTAGTAAAAAATAGGAGGAATTTTCTGGGGACATTTATTAGTGGGCCAAGAGTCCTCCAAACCTAATGGAGGAGCCACTCCTGGTATCCAGGCCAGCACAAATGACCTATTTGGCCGCATCCTGACCAGCCTCAATGGTTTGAGCCAAGGAGGATCTGAATTCTTCCAGAACCACCAGCAATATCTCGCTAGCCATGCCCTAGAGGGCATGCATATATCAGCTTTGATGACAAATCGCGGTGGCTGACAACAAGCCGAACAGAACACTTGTTTCCCGAATGCCACAAACCTCACTGACTCCCTGTACTGCGGAATTGTAGGAAATTATTTCGGTTTTACTCTGCTGATAAAAGCTTTGGACCACCAGACTGCCTAGATTGGAATGCTGCATCAGAAAATCCAAGTTGCTGAGTTCCGGTCTGTGGGATCAGGTCCACTGACTTTTGAACAATGGGCAAGAGCAAGTATTAGAGCAGGTGACCATCAGATTATCAGTTAGGGCTTTGTTGAATGAGAGTAAGGGTTCAGAGGAAGCAGGCTCAGAATGCAGAAATTCTGTAAGCACGTTTGTTTAAACCTCAGCAGAAGGCAGTTGTAGGTTCAGGACTTTAGCAGCACGTCAAATTACCAAACCAAAGGAAGCACTTTCATCCGCTGGCACCCTGAAGGGAAACTCAACCCTGCATCTTCTGAACTATCACCTGGAGGCCGAAATACAAACTGTCATCATAATAACGCAGGAGTAATTGATCCCCTTCATCACCAATGTCATCTCCAGGAGGCAAACTCTAGTCCGAATCAGAACCAAAAAGATGACAAAGCCTTAGAGGATAACATTGTGGTGGTGGAGTATAGTGTCAGAATCAGATGGTACATGAACATGGGTGCACTTGAGTGGAGTCGGAGCACGCCCTCGGTTGAGAAAGTTTCTGCTCGGCGTCAGACATACAGTCACCACTGGATTACCCTCCAACACCAGTGATGTCAGAATCAGCATCTAGGAAAGAGGGACCAGTGCAGAACTTCATACGGGTAGAGCAACATTTTTTTAACCTACACGGAGGAAAACAGTAAGGAGATCATATTCTACAAGACAATAGATGTATTTATTTGGTGATTTCACTTACATCCATACGTTCAACCATATCATGGTGGTGTGATTTTGAACTCTTTTTAGATACACTGCGATAAAGCACCTTGTAAGATCAATTTGGTAAGAAGTTTGTAAGATGCAGAATTTTCCATAGCAGCGTCAGGTGTATATTGATATTCTTAACCATCTCACTAATTCAAGGGGTCTAAATTGAAAAGGATTCACCAGTTTTGAGAGCTGGTGGGGGCAATACATAGACTGAGATGCCAGGAAAGTGGAGGTGTAAAAGAGTCTGGCACTCCTAACGGAAGCATTTCTAGTTTTGCTAATTTAAAACAACAGAAAGCTTTCTTTCGCCAATTGCTGAAGAGGGTTTAGACAGTTAGTGATGTTAAACTGTTTTTTGGTCAATTTCAATGCAATTGCAATTTTGGATGTTGTTGGTGTACATTTAGAAGTGGGTTTGATCCTGCTCCAGCAGTTGGGAAATAGGAAGCATGTAGCAGATACAAATAAACAGAGAACTGGATGATAGCTGTTGAATAATGCCTAGTGATCAGTTAGAGCAAACACATGGAGATGATGGACGGAGCGATGAAACTTTTCAGACACTCACCCCCAGCCACAGATCTGGGTTGAATGACTCGTCATTCTTTATCTCACTTCGCCACCACAGTTCAGACCCAGCTATATGCAAATCAGTCTTCACCCTGTGCCTCATGGCAACAGTCCAGTCCGAACTGCCAAGCCAGGTCTTCCCTGAACCGGAAATAAGCATCTTGGGACCGGTTTCTGGGTAACACCCTTCTTCAGCCAGGCTAGCTTGAATCCAGTGGCAAAGTGAGCAAGAGACCCACGTCTGGGCATTTCCTTCAAACTTAGGGTGTACAAAGCAAATACAAGGAGATGATGGATGGAGCGCTGAAACTTTTCAGACACTCACCCCCAGTCACAGATCTGGGATGAATCCATCATCATTTTTTAGCTCACTTTGCCACATCATTTATATTTATTTTTATTTATTTTTTGCATTTGTAATGCGCACAGATACCCACAAAGGGTTTCCCGGCGCCATGGCTAAAAGAACAAGGCACAGAAAGCAACTGTTGACAACACATTGACCGCTATTTGTTTAAACAGTTATTTATTAAACAGCCAGGTTTTAACTTGTTTCTTAAAACTGGCATAGTTCTCCTCTTTACGCAGGGCTAAAGGAAGGGAGTTCCAAAGAACTGGTCCCAGGCGGGAAAAAGATTTACCTCCCATTCGGGCCAGTTTGAATCTGGGTACTGTGAAAGTTGCTCCATTTAAAGAGCGAAGATTGCGTACAGGTACATGAGGCTTAACCAGTTTCTGCAGATACCGTGGTGCAGTTCCCGCTCTAATCTTGAACATATAGGTCAAGGCCTTAAACCGGACCCGGTTCTCAACTTTCAACCAGTGTAGGTCTCTAAGGTGGCTCGAGATCCTTGCTGTCCTAGGGATCTTACACAACAGCCTGGCTGCGGAGTTCTGGACAAGCTGCAACCGCCTGGTTACAGCTAAATTGGAGCCCAGATATAGAATGTTACCGTAGTCAAGCCTAGATGTTATTAGCGCATTGACTACGGTCTTCTGGGTATCCACAGGCAGCATCCAGATAATCTTCCGCAGCCATTTAATAATCGTGAAACAAATGCCAGCCACTTTATTAGCCTGTTGTTTCATCGATAGAGAATCATCGATGCACACCCCCAAATTTCTAACCTGGGTAGATGGACTGGGAAAAACTCCCAGGGATGGCGGCCAGTGCCTCTCCTGCCACAGATCACGATTTTTTCCCAGGAGAAGAATCTCCGTCTTCTCCCCGTTGAGCTTCAGCTGGTTAGTTGACATCCAGCTGAAGACCTCCTGAAGACCAAGTTTCAGAGCTGAAGGGGATGAAGATTCTGCGTTGGTAAGGGAAAAAATAATATCATCAGTTCAGAACCAGCTATATGCAAATCAGTCTTGACCCTGTGCCTCATGGGAACAGTCCAGCCCGAACTGCCAAGCCAGGTCTTCCCTGAACCGGAAACAAGCATCCTGGAACCATTTTTTGGGTAACACCCTTCATCTGCCAGGCTAGCTTGAATCCAGTGGCAAAGTGAGCAAGGGACCCACGTCTGGGCATACCCTGCCAACTTAGGACGAACAAAGCAAACACAAGGAGATGATGGATGGAGCGCTGAAACGTTTCAGACACTCACCCCCAGTCACAGATCTGGGTTGAATCCATCATCATTTTTTAGCTCACTTTGCCAACTCTTCAGTTCAGACCCAGCTATTTGCAAATCAGTCTTGACCCTGTGCCTCATGGGAACAGTCCAGGCGAACTGCCAAGCTAGGTCTTCCCTGAACCGGAAACAAGCATGCTGGGACCAGTTTTTGGGTAACACCCTTAATCAGCCAGGCTAGCTTGAATCCAGTGGCAAAGTGAGCAAGGGACCCACGTCTGGGCATACCCTGCCAACTTAGGGCGAACAAAGTAAACACAAGGAGATGATGGATGGAGCGCTGAAACGTTTCAGACACCCACCCCCAGTCACAGATCTGGGTTGAATCCATCATCATTTTTTGTCTCACTTTGCCAACTCATCAGTTCAGACCCAGCTATATGCAAATCAGTCTTGACCCTGTGCCTCATGGGAACAGTCCAGCCCAAACTGCCAAGCAGGTCTTCCCTGAACCGGAAACAAGCATCCTGGGACCGGTTTCTGGGTAACACCCTTCATCAGCCAAGCTAGCATGAATCCAGTGACAAAGAGAGCAAGGGACCCACGTCTGGGCATACCCTGCCAACTTAAGGCGAACAAAGCAAACAAAAGGAGATGATGGACGGAGCGCTGAAACTTTTCAGACACTCACCCCCAGTCACAGATCTGGGTTGAATCCATCATCATTCTTTAGCTCACTTCGCCTCCTCAGTTAAGACCCAGCTACATGCAAATCAGTCTTGACCCTGCGCCTCATGGGGTGGCATGGTGAGCAAAAGAATGATGGATTTAACCCAGATCTCTTGACTGGGGGTGAATGTATGATTTATTCAGCATCCATCCATCATTTGTTTGCGTAGCACTAGTGATCAGTTAGAGGCTGAATCTGTAGGTCTAGGGTATACTTGATAGTTTCAAAGCAAGTACTCAATCAGTGTAGGGCATTCCTATTTAGGTCAAAACAATTTTCTAATATGGGCAGCAATATGTAATGATGCACAGAGTTGTATACTAAAGAGAGGACGATGAGAAGCAGAGAAGATTGTTCACCTTCATTGGTGAAAGTAATTCTATATTGATGGGGAGGCAGGATTAATTCCCTCTCATGTGTCGGAACCTTCACCTATTGACATTTGATTCCACCTGGACAAGACTGTGCTTCTTCATTCCTATGGTAATCTGTTTTGTCCTTCATAGGAGAGCACAAGGGATAAAGCCATCTCCTGCCAACTGGAGTGAATGTGTTCTTTAGAAAACTTTGATTGTTTTCTTGCTTGAAAGGTTTCAGTGGTCCTAGGTAGTTCACAATAGGTGGACAATAGGTACGGCGGCTTCTTGTTTAGATTGCTGAGGGGTGCACATGACAGAGGGCTGTAGAGCATACAATCGGTGACTCCTCAGACCTTTATCGCTCATTCCACATTCCAGCCGTGGGAGATGTCCTCATTTGGGTAATATATTTGAGCCAGTAGTTGATGTCTCGTGATCAACATCTGTTGGTATTGCTTTGTGTATATCAATGTTTTAAGAACTGTGAAGCAGCCAGAGTATGGCAATACAACCACTATTCTACTGTGAAATTAAAACCATTTTTCAACCTGAATGTCTAGTTCTGACTTTATTTCCTCCTCACGACAGTGGGGTGCTAGATATGTAACCACATTTAATACAAGACATTTGGTTACAATTTCACTTTTCTACCTTGAAAGTCACCAGGCTATGTGCAATGGCTATGTAGGTGTCTAGATTTCATGGACAGCACAATATATGTTTAATCAACAAACAATATACACATCACTCACCTTCACAAAACACAGGATTTGCTTAAGTTACAAAACATCTACTCACTCGGAAATTCGGTGGTGGCCATAGTTTCTTCGGCATTATGCAAAACCTTCCACGGCTGAGTCCTTCATTTGTACATACAAATTCTAACATCTTTATGCCTCCTGCTAAACAGGCACCACAGTCAAAGGTGCGGGGTACTGCAATAAATTGAAAATGTGTGTGAAGGACAAGAAAAATACATATCCTATCCCCTTTACAGACAATTATTTCCAGGGACAGACCATGGTAGAAAGTACGTAACAACCCATATACAACACAGCACCAAAGCCATATAGTTGTCAACACAATGCTCACCAACAGTACAACTATGCACACATGGGCCTAAGCTAACAGATGCCACAAAAAAAGCAAATGGTACATTACACACCTAAAAGCACACAATAGCCATTTACCCGGCTTCTGAAAGTTTCTCATTAACGCAACACATGCCTCAGGCAATCCAGCACTCAGAATTACAACATAACACACCAGGGAACTCCCACACACAACACCAGAACCTTTTAGTTTGACCAGCAAAGACTACCACTAGTCCAGCAATGGAAAAGTTTCCTCCCCTGGGAAACATCAAAACCCTATGGCTTGTTCACTTATATCCAAATGTTACGACAACGTCTTAAACTAAATAGAATAAAGCATTAGACAGAAATACAGTAATAATTTGAGTGGTCCTCAGGATCTAGTGTAGAATATTTTTAATGAATACACTATGGTATAGAGAGCAGTGAAGTCAAAGGAATACTGGAAATGTTGCTGATTAGTTTACAGGCCCAGTTGTTTTACACAATAAAAACCTTTTAGTTATCAGCACACAAGACCTTCCCCCACTGAATTGACATCCTTTATCAGAGGATCTGCTCCTTGATTGGCCATAAATGCCTAGTGCTGGCTGGGTGGGCACCATCTCGACTACAGGGCTCATTGTACCATAGTGCATTCTGTATCCAAGCTGGGAGAATGTAAAATGGGTCTTTATTAATTCCCTCTTGCTTCCTCTATGGTAGTAGCTTATTTTTAAGCAATGGTGAAACTATTGGTTGCAGCATAGTAATCACTCTGTTGTTAGAGGTGGTATTGGTATTACATTGGTATGATAATTGAACGAGTATCTCATATATGTCTTTACTGTACTTCAAACTGTACATCAGAAAGCTGAACTCCATTTCTGGAACTTCTAATTAAGTTAGGATCTTATTTTATGGGTGTGGATCATGGTTACTGCGCTTCCCCTTATAGTAAAAGTTCTTAAGTTAATTAAAAGGTGATTGTACTTTGTGTTTTATGCGTATGTGTTTATGTATTACTGAAAAACTGATGTACTTTATGGATATTTTTGGGCCAAGAGGTGCTGAGCTTTGAGCTTTTATTGTCACAGTGGTTAGTTGTCCTTAAAGTAAATAGTGTCATTATTATGTATTTGGGGTGCTTGTTGTACTGTCAGAGTGGACTAAGTTGACAACTTTACAATGTTGGAATCCCTGGTTTCAATTACTGCTGCTATCTTTGTCACACTCTGCCTCCATCACTTGTGCACCTGGCTGTTGCTATGTCGGCAGCCTTTGAATATGATTGAGTGTTCAGCTGTGCTGTCTTCAGAGTCGGTGAAATAATATGCTTCTTGAGTGGTCTCCTATCTCACAAAGTGTTTCTAGGCTCCCTGCCTGACATGGTGCATACAGTCATCAACCTTTCTCTGTGCACCCTACGTATAACTGCAATTTGTTGACTTGCACTCCTTAAGAACGTGTATGATAACTGCTTTATTTCCACAGTTAGTTAGTATTTTGGTCTGGGACTGAAGTTTAAGCCTGATGCCAACTGGTAACTCATGAGTGTGGGCTTGCGTTTTCCATGACATGACTCAACCTTCATCCTACTATGCTTGTGTTACATTTATGTCTGTAAACATTAATGTACAAAAATAACTGCACTGAACATTGGCCAATATTTAAACGTAAGTTATTTTTTATACCGCTTTAAAAAAGGAAATACTGTGACATTAGGCAGTGCAGAGCTATGTTTTTATCTGTTATTCAATTGGCCGACAGTAAAACATGTTTACACGTAGGTTCATTTTTAAGACACGCTGGGAGAGCACATGGCACTTTAATATTTTAGCAATTTACTGCTTTCTGCCATTTCCTTTATTGATTTATAGTGTTGAGTTATGTTGTTTATTTGTTACTCAATTGCCTGACAATTAAACATGCTAATATGTATGATAATTTTAAGACATGCTTTGAAGGCATTTGGCACTTTATCTTTTTAACAATTTGCTGCTATCTGTAACCTCCCTTCTGATAATATTGAATTATGTTTTTAAATGCATGAAATGTCTATTGTTATACGTATGTTACTTTTATGGATGAAAACCCTTCCGAATAAAGTGTCAAACTTAAACATGATGTAAACATACATTGTGAATGGTCCATTACTTGGCAGCCTCAATGTAAATTGTACAGGGAAATATTTGTTAAGCACTGCTTTGGAAACATATGTCACACCTTTTTACATTAGGAGTTTAGTACACAGTGAGCATGATCCAATACTTAGATGTTCCCAGTTGCTTCCTCTTGTGGCTTTGAATTGTAGTTTTTTGGGGGTATTCAGATGTTGTGATATTAAGACGAGGATTTTTGGGTTTTGCATAAGGTAATGAAGCATCAATGACAATGGAATCTCAGGCACCACTTTGGACAATGGGTACGTAAATCTGTGGAAATTTTTGGAATGCACAAAAAAATAGTTTTTTTGTATGGGTTTTGTGTGCTCTTTGAACAAAATGCACCATGCCCCCCCCCCCCCCCCACACACACACACACACACACATCCTCCTACCTGTAATTGGGGAGCTGACAATTATACAAAACCAAAAATAAGAAATTAATTTATTTTTAAATTTTATACTTGCTGACTTGATCCTGATATTTCCAGGAAAAAGGCCAAAGTGTAATCCTATGTTTTTTTTTGTTTTAGAGTATAGTATTTTATTGACCTTTTGAAGATACAATACTAACAATGGTTGAACATGCCTTGTCACAGCTTCAATTGTATGCAAATCTCTGGATACCAACCCCATCCCCCCACCCCGTTCGGTGAATCACAGTTTATGCATGGTTATAATCCATATAGTACTTTTCTATTGGTCATCAACAGTGTATCAAAAATCCTTATTGGTAACACATTGTAGAAATGCCCAATAGGACTAAGGTATCCCTCCACGTATTACCCCCCTTCGAGCATTATCTCCGCTCAATCATGATCTACGGGGATAGCTCGTCTCTGTAACCCTATGGTTATTGGAGTTGAGGCAACACAGGTGAGAACACACTCTGTGATTTTGCAACATATCTTACAAATTTTGATTCTCATAAAAACCATACCATGCAAATACCATTGTGCTAGATGGTTATTTTGGTTTAAGAGCACTAAAGGATGGAGAAATAACAGAATAGTATTGAGATGAGTAGCTGTATTGAGATGATTAGCATTCTTGCCTAGTTTTACAATTAAGGTTTGGAGAGTAAAGGTGGTGGTTCACTGAGCAAGGCACTGAAAGAATGGTAAAGTAAATGAACAGGGGTGCCTTATTTGAGTTCTAATCATCTTGCCACAAGGTAGTGTTTCCCGATAAAAAATGGTGTGTAAGAAAGTTTGCAGAAGAGAATATTTAATTAAATTAAATCATTTTAACAGGGTTTTGTCTGATGTGAGTTTGAAAGTGAATTACTTAGTTTTAGTTGTTGATGTTGAAACTAAAGAGTGCTCACATGCCAATGTTATTAAGCGTAGTCATGAAATCGATACACTTACTGATTTAAGATCAAATTTTCATTGAAAAGATGGATTTCTTTTTTGGAGAGCAAAGGATGAAGGCAAAGTTTGGTTGCTAGATATTCAATCCTGAGACTATGGAGACAATCCAATTGAATTAAATAAGCGTTTGGTGCCAGAAATAGAACGTAAGGTTGAGAAAAAACACGAGGTAATGTTCACTCTGCAGAAAAGGACACTTCTCATCTAAGTAGGCCACATAAACCCAAATATCAGATAATGTAGAATACTAATAAAGGTGAAGTAATTGTAAGCTAATGTACAAGGGAAGGAAGGCTGAATAGTGGTTATTGTTTGGATAGAAAGATTTTTCCTGACGTTTTCAAAAACGTTATAGTAGTAGACAAACACATGATGAGATCAAAGAAAAATGTTAATCTGTTTATAAACAGGTTATATAATGTGCCTTTGGGCTTAAGGAATGGAGTTGGAGAAGCTAAGTAAGGAGGGGTGTTAGAACCAGAGTTAAGTCCAAATTTTAATTTGCCTCCAGTAACACGAATGAATTAGTTTGGAATTTTTTTAAAGGTGTATATAATGGAGGTCTGCCTTTTGGCGTATCCATGCCTCAAATTTAATGAAATTGTGTAATTTGTTTAGGGTGAATAATATTTTTAGAGATTGTGATGAAGAATGACCAAGCTGTTAAGCAAAAAACATGAAATTTAGGCACAACAAATTGATTATTTGTGTCATGAGCATTTTGAAAATATTTGTAAAACCAACTGACTATTCTAGATTTCCTGATCTATTCCTGGGGTTCTTATGACTTTTTAATAGAAATTTGCTACAGACATAGGATTAACAGTACAGGGGCAGATTTTCGACTTTAAAAATTGGCTGTCAAGTATAGTCATGTTAAAGAAGAGCAAAATGGTAAATTTGCCCGAAGGGCTTGGCCATACTTCATGATCACCAGTCCCAGGATGCTTGCTTCCGGTTCAGGGAAGACCTGGCTTGGCAGTTCGGGCTGGACTGTTCCCCTGAGGCACAAGGTCAAGAATGATTTGCATATAGCTGGGTCAGAACTGAGGTGGCAAAGTGAGCTAAAGAATCATGATGGATTCAACCAAGATCTGTGACTGAGGGTGAGTGTCTGAAAAGTTTCAGCACTCCGTTCATCATCTCCTTGTGTATCCTTCATGATGAGCCAGTTTAATTTCTCAGCCTGCACGCCCAATAATAGAGCATTTCCAATGCCATGCATGTCTCTATCAAGCTCTTCAGGATCAAGACAGTAGCACACAGCCTCTAAGCAGATCCAAGAACATAGCGAGCTCTGCAGAAATTCAATGCCCTGCTTTCTAGCAAAAAAAAAACAAATAACAAAAGCCATTGATAAATCAAAGGGGACGCACTAAGATAAACTGCTTTACATGGAGCATGTCCATTTTGTACAACTGTGCCTGATTACTAGTTTGGTGGATGGGATACTCCATCCCAAACGTGATGGATATCCCGTCTGCCTTATTACAAGTTCCATAGGATTAAATGGAATTGTAATGTGGCAGATGGGATATCCGCCACATTTGTGATGGAGTAAACCTGTCTACCAAACTTGCAATCAGGCACTAAAACAAAACCAGGGCATATGAACATTTAAATATAACATATGAATACACTGCTTATGTGCTGTCTGTTTATCACTGTCTTTTTGAGGCATCACTTCAGAAGTTGACAATTAAAAGATAAAATAGATTTGTACCAAACTGGTCCACAGCCATCAAATATTATCTGGAGAACCCCAGCCGATATAAGTACTCCTAATTTTAATTGATTGTATGACACTGTATCTCATGAGTATATCCTGAAATTCTAGCATGACGTCAGCCATCGTGGACTAATGCTGCACTACTCATGTTTAGTAAGGTTCAAGGGAGGTAGGTGAAGTCCAAGCCACTTGTACAAAATTAAAATTGTAAACAATAAAATGGAATTTTAAATGACCAAAGGAATCACTTCAAAGAAAGATTTACCTTATTGTGCATGAAGTTATCATACAGAAGCTGGAATACGTACATTGGGAAGGTTTATAAACTGGAACCCGCTCTTGTGGCAGTAAATTTAAACTAGCTAGACTACATAAAAACAGAAAATGAAATAATCTGGCACTCTTTCAGAAGTGTATATTGTTGCATTTTAAAAGTCAGTTCACTGAAAAACCTAGACCGTGAGACAATGTTTACGTCAAATGAATATTATTTTTATTTCTATATATTAAGCATTCAAATTGTCTTTGCATTCCTAGAAGCATAAAATGATTTAAGATCATACTACTAAGTGACTGTGACATACCAAAGCTTCACAAGGTTTTAAGTACCTGAATGTGATTACCAATTGTATAACATTTTGCCCTCATAGAATGTGAGCCAGATGAAGATGAAAGGCACTACACTCAATTTTGGATGTGAAGTGTTTGAGTTTTGAATACTGTTCTTCTTTAACCTTACACGCTTTCAGAGCCTTAAATGCTTCTGTCATGTTGAAAGACTGACTTTTTCCTCTTAAGTGTTTACTTTTCTCCTCGTTACAAGTTTTAAGGTCCCACAATCTGAAAAGCAATCTGAAGAAGAACAATAGTTACTTACCTGTAAACTGTGGTTCTCCAGTATTGGTGTCTTTCATAGATTCACATACTTGAATAATTCCCCGTCATCGAAGTGGGAGTCCCACGGTACATAAAATAGTAGTGGAAACATATATACATAAAATACATACATATATACATATATAGATATATACAAAAGTATATAA
Source organism: Lissotriton helveticus (assembly GCF_964261635.1). Classification (NCBI taxonomy): domain Eukaryota; kingdom Metazoa; phylum Chordata; class Amphibia; order Caudata; family Salamandridae; genus Lissotriton; species Lissotriton helveticus. The sequence continues at coordinate 257,358,371 of NC_136071.1, forward strand.
ATAGATATCAAAATATATATAAAATATAAAAAAAATAAAACCTTAAAGTACCATAGAACAACATTAGCCCATAGAAAGCATTGAGGGAGAGTTCACTTTAGTAACATATCCAAGTCGTTATAATAGTCCACATTCCAGCCAATCAGGCTGTAACACCCTCTAGAACCTTCTCCTCTGAAGCTCAAGCCCTCAGATTTTCGTAGCACAAAAGTGCAGGAGGAGAAGAAAGCCTCTGAGGGGAGGAAGGGTGGGTCGCATGTGAATCTATGAAAGACACCAATACTGGAGAACCACAGTTTACAGGTAAGTAACTATTGTTTTTCTCCAGTATTAGGGGTGTCTTTCATAGATTCACATGCTTGAATAAGAATAGAAAGCAGTACGCCATAATACCAGAGTCATAAAAGGCAAAAAATAAAGAGCAAGCATAGTAATACACATTAGCAACATGTATATGAATGCACAATAAAAACCTTTTATGACTGGAGGCGGGAAGCAACAGAGGCTCACCTTTATTTGAAGAGATTTCGCAGCACCGCTTGACCCACAGCAGTATCCGCAGCGGTAGCTGTCTCCAGACAATAGTGCCTCGTGAACGTGTGCCTGCTGGACCACGTTGCCGCCCTGCAGATCTGATGTAGAGGCACTCCAGCAAATAGGGCAGTAGAGGATGCTACTGCTCTCGTTGAGTGTGCTCACGCTGGAGCAGAAAGAGGCTTGCCGGCTTGCCAGCCTGTTGATGGCAGTAGGATATGGCAGAAGAAATCCAACGAGCGATGGTCTGTTTAGTGACTGGATGTCCCTTGCGCATCCGTCCATAAGCCACAAAGAGCTGGTCTGACCTTTGAAAGGCAGCAGTACATTGGATGTAGAATTTGAGGCATCGTTTCAAGTCCAGGGAATGAAGAGTACGCTCAGCAGGAGACTGAGGGTTAGGGAAAAAGGTTTTGAGTATGACAGGTTTGTTAAGGTGGAAGTCCGAAGGGACCTTGGGTATAAACTTAGGGTTTGTACGTGGTACAACAGCGTCCTTGGAAAACTGAAGAAACGGAGGCTGGATTGTAAAAGCTTGCATGTCGCTCACTTGCCTGGAGGACGTCAGTGCGAGGAGGAGGGAAACCTTCCAAGTAAGGAATTTCAAAACTGCTGAGTGAATAGGTTCAAATGGAGGTTTAGGAAGCTGGCCCAAGACAAGATTCAGACGCCAAGAAGGTGGAGGACGCTGGATAGGTGGAAACATCCGAAACAGACCTTTAAAGAATTGGCGAATGATCCGTGAGGAATATAGAGACGTGGAACCATCATGCCGAAAGCGTGAAAGTGCAGCCAGGAAAACTTTGAGAGTGGAATGTGAAAGTCCCGACTTTGCCAAAAGGAGGAAGAAGGGCAAGATTTGCTCAGGAGTAGCTAGCATAGGATCAATGTTTTCCGAGTGGCATCAAACACAAAACCGCTTCCATTTCAATTTATAGGTTTTGGTGGTGGAGAAAGCCCGTGCGTGACCTCTCTGCAGTACGGATCAATATTTAGATGGGCAAACTCGTGGTGCTCAGGTTCCAAGCGTGAAGCTGGAGAGATGCCGGGTCTGGATGGCATATCTGCCCGTGGTTCATGTTGAGAAGGTGAGGCGGGGGCGAAGAGGGATTGGATCGCACTGGGAAAAAAGAAGAAAATCCGTGAACCATGGTTGACGCGGCCACCTGGGCGCAATCAACAGGATGTGACATGGTTGAAGTCTCATTCTCTGTAGGAGGCGAGGTATCAGAGGGGGCGGCGGAAAAGCGTATACAAATTTTTTCGACCAGTTGATCGAAAATGCATGCCCGCTTGACCCTTTGTGGGGATGCCAACTTGCGTAGCGTAGGCATTTGCGGTTGAGTGGAGTGGCAAACAGATCCAGCTCCGGCTGGCCCCACAGGCGAAATACATACTCCAGAGTTGATTGATGGAGTTCCCACTCATGATTGTCTTTGGCCGATCTGATGAGAGAGTCTGAAAGGGCGTTGGAGACGCCCGGTACGTGAACCGCAGTTAACTGGACTCGATGTTGTATTACCCATTCCCAGATCTGTTGTGTCTGTCTGGGGAGCAGAAGAGATCTCGTACCCCCTTGCTTGTTGAGGTAGTGCATACTGGTGGTGTTGTCCGTACGCACCAACAGTGACTCTTCTTCCACCAGTAGACGGAAAGATTTCAGATCAAGAAAGATAGCCAAGAGCTCCAGGCGATTGATGTGCCACTTGCGCTGGTCTGCCGTCCATTTGCCGTTGACTGACAACCCTTCAAGGTGCGCACCCCAACCCTCTAAGGAAGCGTCCGTCGTAAGGGTAAGCGTGGGGGCTGTTTCCTGAAACAGACGCCCTGTTGCAATGTTTGGAAGGTGAGCCCACCATTCCAATGCGCCCTGGATGCGAGGGGTCAGGGAGACTTTGTCGTTGAATGTCCCTGAGACTTGCAGCCACTGTTTGTCCAATTCTTCTCGGAGGACTCGCATGTGTAACCTGTAATTGGGGATCAGTGGTATGCAGGACGAGGTCATGCCGAGAAAGGATTTTAACGTTCTTACAGAAACAGACTTTCTTGAGCGTAGAAGAGCCACCATTTTGGCAATACGATCTTGGGGCTCCTGCAAAACAAACACCTTTGCTAGATGTGTGTCTATTACTGTTCCTAGAAAGACTCTTTTTTGTGCTGGGCGGACATGCAATTTCTCGTGGTTGATGGAAAGACCCAAGTCTTGGAAGACTGACAGGCAAGTCTGAGTGTGTTGTTCTGCTGCGAGAAAGGTCGGGGCCTTTATCAAGCAGTCGTCTAAATAAGGGTAGATTTGTATGCCCTGTAGGCGTAGATAAGCCGCAACCGGAGCAATGATCTTTGTGAAGACCCTCGGCGCGGAACGAAGGCCGAAAGGCAGAACCTTGAATTGGAAGTGTTTTGATCCTACTTTGAAACAGAGGTACTTCCTGTGTCTTTGATGGATTGGCGCATGAAAGTATGCGTCTTGGAGGTCAATTGTGGAGAGGAACTCCTCGAGATTCAGGAACTGTAAGATTTCCAACATGGTCAGCATTCGAAATGTTTGCGACTTGATGAACTTGTTGAGGGCTCGGAGGTCTAAGATCGGGAGCCACTATCCCGATTTCTTCCTGATAAGTAAAAAGCGGGAATAAAAGCCCGTCCCTTGTTGTAATCGAGGAACCACTTCGACTGCCCCTTTTTGGATCATAACTGCAACTTGTGCAAACAGTTCCTTCAAGTGCGCTGGAGGGGGACCAGAGGGAGGGTGGTTGGGAGGAAACTTGAGAAATTCGAGAGCGTGGCCTTTTGAGATGACATTCAAGACCCAACGATCTGAAGTTATTTTCGACCAATTGTAAAAGTTTTGGGAGATTCGACCTCCAACCTTCAGAGCAGGATAAGACTTGATCTTTAGAAAGTCATTGTTTTTTTAGAGGTGGTACCTCCTCTGTAGATGGATTTCCTCTTATAAGGCCTGGAATCAGACTGCCTATTCTGATTTTGGTGAGAGTAGTGCTCCTTGTTTTCACCATAGGAGCGGTACTGGGAGGAGCCTTGAAAAGTGGAGGACGTGCCCCTGCCACGTGCTCCACAAAATGGTCGCTTTCGGTACTGGAGAGATTCCAGGGCGCAAGCAGTGTCCGTATCTTTCTTGATGCACTCTAAGGTGTCATCCACGTGCTTGCCGAAGAGGGACTCTCCATCGAAAGGTAAATCGAGTACCCTTGCTTGCACCTCAGGCCGAAAAGACGTAGCCTTAAGCCAGCCCTGCCTTCTTAAGACTGCAAAAAATGGGGGTGTTTTTACCTATGCCTCTATTATGAATATGACAATGAATGCTGAATTTGGGTAAACCAAAATGTATTAGTTTAACCGGACTTTTAAGTCTTTTAATTTCATTCACTTTTGAATCACTCAATTATTTTAGTATAGGCAAAACAAAGAACATCATCAACTTCATGTATTACCATATACTACCGCAGTGCAAAATTATTTCAAACACAACATAAATTGTTACAATAATGAAAACATTACTACACAAATAACAATTACATATATATACAATTACAGTATCAAAGTGCTCTTAATTACAGTGAAACATGGAGCTGTTACTCAACAATACAGTTTCAATCCTGATTAGTAAACCACCTTTAAGACAGAAAAAATGTACAGAGTATTTCAACCCAATACAGTGTGCATCTGCTTCTATACAATTTTAGAAAAAGTTCTGCATTAATCACTGCCAATAAATGCGACAGAGTCAAAAATGCCGACGCGTTTCGAGTCCCTTAGGTGAATCAAGAGACTCTCATCAGGGCTGTCAAAGTCTGGTCCATGGAAACTATTTGTAAAATACAAAAAAAGAAAAAAACTTAATCTATCTAGTCCTCCATCCATTATTTATTTACAAAAGAATTTCTCCAATGACCATAGTGCAGCCTACCTGTTGATTTCAAGTTCCAAGGCTGCACTTATCATAAACTGTGGTCTAGGCCGTGGGTACTCACTGAAACAAAGTAATATTGTTTTAGTGAAAGTCTCTCTTAATGAGGAAAATGAGGCAAAGCCCGAAGGGCAGTGTTTTACCTTTCACGTTTTGATGTAGGCGTCACGTCTGTGTTCCACCCACCGCTGCAAAAATATTCCTTAAGCGGATCACATGTTCTGCAAAAATGTAAATATCCTTTGTCAAGCTTGCACTCGCTGTGTTTGCATTATTTCATTAAGAAAAATAATGGGGCTGACTTACTTTAAATCCGCCCTGGCGCGGTTCACTCCCACTATTGGTTGACGAGTGAACTTGAGTTCTGTGGAAATACAAGCAGTACAAAGGCGTATTAGCCTGACCGCATTATCGCGCAGAGCACACCAGCTGTCTAATTCTTTCCACCCTGCGCGGAAGCCTACCTTCTTCTGTCTTCCACCACAACGTCTCCCCTTGAACTTTTCCGCTACCGATCTTCAAATGAATTCGAGTTCTATGGGAAATACACAAGCGGTACAAAACGCGTATTAAACTGACCGCATTGTGATGCAGAGCAAGCCACTTTTTGTGTTCTCCTCTCTCCTATGCAGGGGCCTACCTTGTTCTTCGCTTTGTCAAAACGACTCCCCACAGCACACAACGAAGGCACAACCGCCTTGCAGATTGCGCGTTTGTTTCTCCAGGGTTAGGAACAATGTCACATGATAGTCATGTGACCTGAGGGGGCGTGTGAACCGGGGTGGTGACTTCTGGGAATAGTAGTGCTTTGTGGGTTGGAATATACTGCCAACTGTTCACGCTCTGTTAATTTCACTGAGGCAATTAAGCCCCTTATTTACACTATCGAATTTCATTATTAAGTAGGCTTCCTTTTGAAGTAGAGCCGTTTCCACATTTACATGATGTTTGGGATCAATCCAAAACAAAATCGTCCACTTAAAGTCATTCTCACTGTGGTTGCAACTCACAAAATGTTCCACCATGGGCGCAGTAAGCACTTTTTTCTTTATACGCGAGCGGTGCTGTGTGATCCTGACATTGGCTGCCTGGGTAGTCTTCCCTATATATACCTTGTCACAGAGGCACACCACGGCGTAGACCACATTTTTAGTTCTACAATTTGTAAAAACATCATGTCTCCATGTCACATCATTATTGGAAAAAACATTTCCTTCCAGTGTTGCCGCACAAGACACGCAATTGCCACATTTGCGGTGCCCACAAATAGGTTTTAAGTTCCACTGGGATATAAGGTCACTTTTTTGCTTTGGGATAAAACTATCAGCTTTAACCAAATGTTGCCCTAAGCTTTTGTTTTTACACATGGCAAAGATGGGTTTTTGAAGTGGAGGGTCCAGTGTTTCAAGTAAATGCCAGTTATTTAAAATGATGCGCTTGAATTGGTTAGTGTGCTGACCGTAGGTCGACACACAAACCAATCTGTCAAGCTCCTCCTTCTTCTTCACTTTAAGCAAAGTATCCCTCGGGATGAACCTTACTCTTTTTTTCGTGTGCGAAAGCAGCTTTTTTGGATAGCCCCTATTAACCATTTCTCTACAGAATAGGGAGGCGTGTGTCTCGAAATCCGACAAAGTCGTACAATTGCGCCTTATCCTTAGCATTTGCCCATAGGGCAGATTTTCTCTTAGACATTGTGGATGTGAGCTTTTGAAATGCAAAATTGTATTGACCATTGGTCACGGTATATTGACGATGTCTGGCTCTTGTGGCAGGGGAGTCAGACCCAGTTAGATCAGTTCCATGATTGGCTTAACTCTCGACATAATGACATTAAATTCACACTTAATTCCAGTCAACAAAAAATGACTTTTTTGGATGTCACAGTAGGCAGCAGCGAGGGAACGCTATTTACAACAATCCATAAAAAAGCAACAGACAGAAATACAATTTTGCATTTCAAAAGCTCACATCCACAATGTCTAAGAGAAAATCTGCCCTATGGGCAAATGCTAAGGATAAGGCGCAATTGTACGACTTTGTCGGATTTCGAGACACACGCCTCCCTATTCTGTAGAGAAATGGTTAATAGGGGCTATCCAAAAAAGCTGCTTTCGCACACGAAAAAAAGAGTAAGGTTCATCCCGAGGGATACTTTGCTTAAAGTGAAGAAGAAGGAGGAGCTTGACAGATTGGTTTGTGTGTCGACCTACGGTCAGCACACTAACCAATTCAAGCGCATCATTTTAAATAACTGGCATTTACTTGAAACACTGGACCCTCCACTTCAAAAACCCATCTTTGCCATGTGTAAAAACAAAAGCTTAGGGCAACATTTGGTTAAAGCTGATAGTTTTATCCCAAAGCAAAAAAGTGACCTTATATCCCAGTGGAACTTAAAACCTATTTGTGGGCACCGCAAATGTGGCAATTGCGTGTCTTGTGCGGCAACACTGGAAGGAAATGTTTTTTCCAATAATGATGTGACATGGAGACATGATGTTTTTACAAATTGTAGAACTAAAAATGTGGTCTACGCCGTGGTGTGCCTCTGTGGCAAGGTATATATAGGGAAGACTACCCAGGCAGCCAATGTCAGGATCACACAGCACCGCTCGCGTATAAAGAAAAAAGTGCTTACTGCGCCCATGGTGGAACATTTTGTGAGTTGCAACCACAGTGAGAATGACTTTAAGTGGACGATTTTGTTTTGGATTGATCCCAAACATCATGTAAATGTGGAAACGGCTCTACTTCAAAAGGAAGCCTACTTAATAATGAAATTCGATAGTGTAAATAATGGGCTTAATTGCCTCAGTGAAATTAACAGAGCGTGAACAGTTGGCAGTATATTCCAACCCACAAAGCACTACCATTCCCAGAAGTCACCACCCCGGTTCACACGCCCCCTCAGGTCACATGACTATCATGTGACATTGTTCCTAACCCTGGAGAAACAAACGCGCAATCTGCAAGGCGGTTGTGCCTTCGTTGTGTGCTGTGGGGAGTCGTTTTGACAAAGCGAAGAACAAGGTAGGCCCCTGCATAGGAGAGAGGAGAACACAAAAAGTGGCTTGCTCTGCATCACAATGCGGTCAGTTTAATACGCGTTTTGTACCGCTTGTGTATTTCCCATAGAACTCGAATTCCTTTGAAGATCGGTAGCGGAAAAGTTCAAGGGGAGACGTTGTGGTGGAAGACAGAAGAAGGTAGGCTTCCGCGCAGGGCGGAAAGAATTAGACAGCTGGTGTGCTCTGCGCGATAATGCGGTCAGGCTAATACGCCTTTGTACTGCTTGTATTTCCACAGAACTCAAGTTCACTCGTCAATCAATAGTGGGAGTGAACCGCGCCAGGGCGGATTTAAAGTAAGTCAGCCCCATTATTTTTCTTAATGAAATAATGCAAACACAGCGAGTGCAAGCTTGACAAAGGATATTTACATTTTTGCAGAACATGTGATCCGCTTAAGGAATATTTTTGCAGCGGTGGGTGGAACACAGACGTGACGCCTACATCAAAACGTGAAAGGTAAAACACTGCCCTTCGGGCTTTGCCTCATTTTCCTCATTAACAGAGACTTTCACTAAAACAATATTACTTTGTTTCAGTGAGTACCCACGGCCTAGACCACAGTTTATGATAAGTGCAGCCTTGGAACTTGAAATCAACAGGTAGGCTGCACTATGGTCATTGGAGAAATTCTTTTGTAAATAAATAATGGATGGAGGACTAGATAGATTAAGTTTTTTTCTTTTTTTGTATTTTACAAATAGTTTCCATGGACCAGACTTTGACAGCCCTGATGAGAGTCTCTTGATTCACCTAAGGGACTCGAAACGCGTCGGCATTTTTTACTCTGTCGCATTTATTGGCAGTGATTAATGCAGAACTTTTTCTAAAATTGTATAGAAGCAGATGCACACTGTATTGGGTTGAAATACTCTGTACATTTTTTCTGTCTTAAAGGTGGTTTACTAATCAGGATTGAAACTGTATTGTTGAGTAACAGCTCCATGTTTCACTGTAATTAAGAGCACTTTGATACTGTAATTGTATATATATGTAATTGTTATTTGTGTAGTAATGTTTTCATTATTGTAACAATTTATGTTGTGTTTGAAATAATTTTGCGCTGCGGTAGTATATGGTAATACATGAAGTTGATGATGTTCTTTGTTTTGCCTATACTAAAATAATTGAGTGATTCAAAAGTGAATGAAATTAAAAGACTTAAAAGTGCGGTTAAACTAATAAATTTTGGTTTACCCAAATTCAGCATTCATTGTCATATTCATAATAGAGGCATAGGTAAAAACACCCCCATTTTTTGCATTTAATAGTGGCCCGACCTACCCTCTTTCCCAGTGGGCCCAACCCCCAGTTGCCTTCATTCTTAAGACTGCAGCACCTGCCAGCTGTCTGAAACCTGTTGAGGAAATTTCTATTGCGCAGTCTATAATTTCTGATGATATTTTCTCTCCCTCTTGCAAGATCTTTTGTGCCTCTGCCCTGGAGGATTCAGGAATTAGGTCAACCAAAGCTGCGATCTCCGACCACATCTGACGGTCATATCGCCCAAGGATGGCTAAGGAATTTGCCACCCTGACCGTAGTTGCAGCCATTGTGGTGAATTTTTTGCCAATGGTATCCAGGCGGCGACCTTCCTGATCCGGAGGGGATATTAAAGGAGAAGCCGGATTACGTGACCTCTTTTGAGCAGCTTGCGTAATGGCTGAGTCTGGCTTTGGCTGAGACACAAGGCAGGCAGGTGAATCTTCTGGCGCCTTATACTTTTTGTCGAGGCGAGGAAGCACGGCCGGGTTTGAGTTAGGTCGTTCCATGAGTTTGAATCCCTCCTTCCAAATGAAATCAATGATTGGAATGGTATGCACTTACTTTAAAGAATGATCCTTGAAATCATAAAGAAAACAGTTCTGTTGTTTGACGACCATAGGCAAGTGGAAACGCTTCGAGGCTCTCATCATTAAAAGGTGGAAACCCCCAATGTCCACTGGGGGAGAAGCCAGAGGAGAGGTAGGAGGAGGAGACAGAGTCTGGGCCTGATAGTTGTCCCAATCCGCTAGGACAGCGTCATCATCTTGGTCTGTATCATTCTGAATATCATCATCAGTACCAGGATCCTGAGGAACTGGTGATCATGCCTGTGCAACTGGAAGTGACTCCGATGTTGGAGGAGGCGGATTTGGAGAGGCCTGCGAAGAAGATGGGAAACGACGATTGTAATCGTCTAGCATGTGTTGAAGGTTAGAGATTAAAGTCATTGGTATCTGTGCCATAGGAACCTCGTGGTCAACATCCTGCTGGTCATCTCGAACTGAGATGTGCGACCCCCTCTCATCATTATCATCATCATCATCTTGATACTTTATATGTAGCTCCGATGGGCTACTTGCAGGACGAAAGGTGTCATCAGCGTAAGAGCCATCAGAAGATTCCTCCTCTGCAGGCGCAAAGAGTTGACCAGGGGGACCTGACCCATGTTGGATAGGACTCAGAACCAGCGGAGCCGGACGTTTTGCAGTAGTAGCTGTCACCACTGTGAAGGTGGTTGCAGTTGCCAGAGAATACTGCTCCGTCGACAGTCCAGTCGACGAGCTCGTCGTCGAAGTCGTCATCGAGGGATTCATCAATGATGACCCAGGAGTCGACGAAGTAGCGGATGCCGTCAACGGAGCCGAGGCCATTGTCGTTGTCGTCGACGAGGTCTTCAGCGTCGACGGAGCCACCGACGACGAGGTGGACGTCGATGAGGCACTCGACGTCGACGAGGATGCCGTCGACGCAGGTGGTAGCGTCGACGAGTGACGCGTCGACGAAGCCTTCATCGACGAGTGACGCTTTTGTAAGGTCATCGGCTAGACGGATTTCTTCGCCGTCGACAAGATCTTCACAATGGATGATATAGGCCTGACCTCTTGGTGCATCGTCAACGATGCAGACGTCGTCGTCGTCGTCATCGTCTTCGTCGACATAGAGCAGGTCGTCGTAGAAGTAGGAACAACGTTGACGGATCTTGTTGCCGTCGACGGACGCGTCGACGAGCTCGTCGACGAGCTGGCACTCGTTTTGGATGACGAGGGCACAGAGTGGGACTGCGACGCCAGAGAACTAGGTCCCGTAGGCGTAGAGGCCGGCAGATCCCGTGGGGAGACAGACTTGGGAGCGTTCACAAGATTCTTCTTTTTAAGAAAAGGAGAAGGAAGCTGGGTCTCTGACCCACGCTTCAGAGAGGTCTTAGAATAACAGGAAGACACACTCTCTATATCAGACATGGGGTTGTCTGAAGTCTTCAACCTCTGTAGCCACAGAAGGATACGGGCCTCTCTATCCTTTAGGGTCTTTGAAGAAAAAGTTCTGCAAAACTTGCAACTTCTCACCTCATGGTCCGGGTTCAAGCAGTAGATGCATTTTTTATGAGGTTCCTCATGGAAAAGGCGAAGTTTACCGCCGGAATAAAGATTTCTTTGTAGAAAACATGTTGTAGAAGATTAGATGGTTTGTAGAATGAAGAAAGACTCCCTTCACACGACGTGCGGTAGAAAATCTGAGGGCTTGAGCTTCTGAGGAGAAGGTTCTAGAGGGTGTTACAGCCTGATTGGCCGGAATGTGGACTATTATAACGACTTGGATATGTTACTAAAGTGAACTCTCCCTCAATGCTTTCAATGGGCTAATGTTGTTCTATGGTACTTTAAGGTTTTATTTCTTTTAGATATATTTTGATATCTATTTATATACTTTTGTATATATCTATATATGTATATATGTATGTACTTTATGTATATATGTTTCTACTACTATTTTATGTACCGTGGGACTCCCACTTCGACGACGGGGAATTATTCAATCATGTGAATCTATGAAAGACACCCCTAATACTGGAGAAGGGGCACTTCACCGATCTGATTCAACCTAAATGGGCACCCATCTTGGCACCACTAAAATAAAGGACAATGCCATGTAGTGGATGTTGAATCGAAGTAAGAAATATAAACGTGTGACTGATTTTTAAATGCCATGCTGGTAATATTTGTGGTACTACAGATCAAACTTTACTCACAGAGCAATATAGGAGGAGGTCTCCTAGCTTCTATTGGCACCAGAAGTGGGTAGGGTGATTGTGTCTCCACCAAAATAAAATCTTCAAAATCAGCTAGTGAGTCAGGAACAAACCTCACACTATAGTGGCAGCTCATTCCAGGGGCTACAATTCCTCCTTCGCCTGGAAACTTTCCTGGATATAGAAAATGACAAGTTAGAAATATTATGAAGAAAACACACATTGTACATTTCACATTTTTAACTCATGCTAAACATATTACAGAGGATCAGGTCTGATAAACCAACATAGGATGAAAAAGTTTAAATACAAAAGTAGAAATATATTTATTTTTTCAAAATGATTGAAAAAAAAAATAAAGATATTCAAAATAATTAGTGAGAAACAAGCTTTATCGTGAAAACAGTTGCAATTTCACTACTTTTGCACATAGCAGCAATTGGAAAAGTAGTATCTTTTGCTAATGAACACATTTATCAACTTATTTGGGCTACAACATTGCCACTTAACCTAGAAAAACAAATTATTAAGAATTAATTTTATACGTTGCCTATTTACTACAGTTCATTATTCAGCTTATTTGGGAATAATATACGTTTGGAAGCTGTTGAAGAAGAAATACTGTGAGTTTATCAAAGCCGAGCTGTAAGTTGGATGGATGTTACTGGTTTGGGAGAGATGGAGGTCCATTTCAATTGATCTATGGCATGTTTAGGCAGCTGCGAACAGTGCATTTATAGTTTCTTTTTTTGTTTTTGGATACTTTTCAGCAGTGCCTTAAGGGTGGAGGCAGTTGCTTTAATTTCTGTGAAAAACAATAGATTTGCAATTCTGATGTAACTTTTTAATGAACAGTTAGTTTAGGAGGTTTTGTGTTGCTACTAGATAGAACAGTGTTTAGATTAGAGGAGGGGTACGAGAGATATGAGCAAACTTCAAAACCTTAATTTTAAAGCTAAAGGAGTTTTGTAATAGGATTTTATAAAATCGCATCAAAAAACATTCTCATACACTTGATGTTTTCCCTTGTTTATATATTTTTTTCAAAAGATTTCTTCTTAATACAATGCACACATTTCTGATTTCACCGTCTTGGCATTTTCATTTAGCATTTGCTTTTTTATTGCATTTCAAAATATTTATCCAGATCCTATAAAGTAGGTTGAAATAATAAATATGAATTTATGAAGGAACTGTACAACACTTGAATACTCACAAAACAAATTCAAGTAACTATCCCTGAAGGAGCACACAGTGAATTCAAATATTCTGTACTTATGTATGTACTTATGAACAAATACAATAGGCATGCACATTTTTTTAAAACTTTTGAATCGAGCACAGATTCACAAATATTGATACATATAGATACATATTTAGTTTATAAATTTTAAAATTCAAATGCAGCATTATCATTGCATTTTGCGGGTATTAATTAGCCAAGAACCTTCTGGCTATTCTGGCATTTATGCAGAAAGTTGTTCATTGAGTATTTTGCACACAATTTGTTTGATATTCATATCTATATTTATTAAGATGTGATAATGTGTATATTTTAAATTATTTATACATATTTATTGTGTTTTAACTAACTATACAAATTAATGTATTTATTTTTTGAAAGACATAGGGGGTCATTAGGATGGCGGGCCATCCTGACGGGGATTGGGACCGCCCGCCATAAGGGCGGGCGTCCTGTGGGGGGCATTAGGATGTGCCCGCCACAGTGGCGGGCACATCCTGCATTTCTAGCATTGTGGCGGGAGGTGCTCTCAGCACCGCCTGCCACAATGCTAGAAATGCATTTTAGCATTTGCATAAACAAAGCGGCAGGCACAGCGCGGTGCCTGCCACTTTGTTTATGCAAATGTGGGGGGGTACCACAGGTACCCCCCTGTGCAGCCCCCACTCCTCCTTCGACCCCCAGAGTGAAGACCGCATGCCATTCCGTGGCGGCATCGCATTGTAAAATACCCATTGTAATATGGCTGGCGGTGTCTGATAGACACCGCCACCATATTATTCCTTTTCCGCCCCGGCCGCAAGGCGACCGGGGCGGAAAAGCGGCGTACGGTCTTTCCGTCCGCCGAGGTCCCCCCCGCCATACTAATATGGCGGGGGGAAAACGAGTGAGGATGTTGGGCGGATTGCCTCCGCCAGGCTGGCGGTGGCTACCGCCAGGCTGGCGGGGGCAATCTGCCCGACATCCTTATGGGCCCCATAGTATTTAAAATGTGAGCCTGCATATATATTTTTAAATATTTTAATATATGTGTTACACTAGGAATGTTCAAAAGTGTGTGGAATATGAGCATTACGCTACTTTCATAAGACGAATGCATGTGTAAACTGAAAAGAATCAACAAATCATAGTGTTTCTTCACTGTTTATTATCACGTGGTGTTGCATTAACAAAAGTATTAAAAAAAATGGCGTACTGCATTCCCATTATGTGATCATGGGCACTGGATGCCCGAAACACGTCATGAGATGAGGAGTGAGGAATAAGGAATAAAGAAACATTTGACATTGGATTTGTCCTGTTGGTCCGTTTTTCTTCAAGCTCGCCGAAAGGAAGGGCTAGGAGGTGTAGTGCATGCATATAAACATATATATACATATACATACATATGTACATATATATCCCTTGAAGTTCGTGCTCCTTCCATCTCCCCACGGCAGAGGATCGCCAGTGCCAGCAGAGGGCACCGGACAAATTGTTGCGAAAAAGTCAAAAGTAAGGCGATCACTCAGAGAATTGCACACCAGCAATTGGTTTATTTTCAGTAACATGTTTCGCTTGCACAGGAAGATTGATCACACACATATGTATATGTATATGTAGATATGTATATATATATATATATATATATATATATATATATATATATATATATATATTACCTACTGGCGGTCGCCAGTAGATATATATAGTTAGGATTTTTTTGAATAGGGATTTCTGAAAATTCTATGTTGAATAACTTTGGCGTTGATGGACGGAATTGGCTGACATTTTCAGGAAAATGGCACATTTTGTTTCTGAGTGTCCCCTGAAAGTTTGGGGGGGGGGGGTTTCGTCAAGCGGGGGCCGAGAAAAAAGGGGGGTCCCAAAACGTGTTTTTAACATTGAGTTTTCCATAGGGCGGTTGGACTCACTTTTAGCTCGAACGGCTGAATGGATTTCCCAGCCTCCCAGCCCCTCTCTCCACCCCGCCCCCGCCTCCCAGCTGACCCCACCTCCCACGGATAGTATCGGAAGGACCCGCCTGACCCTGAGCTGTGACCCTCCTGGCTGGCTCAGAAGCGGTCGCTCCCTGCATTGGTATCGTAGCGCTTCACTGCTTGTGATCCACAGACATCATAGCGCTTCCCTGCTCCTGATTTGAATTTAAGCCTAGCTGCAATCAGGATAGCGCTTCACTGCTCTTGCATTTAAATTAGTAATTGTAGCCTGGTTATCATAGTAGCGCTTGACTGTTCCTGGCTGCCCACTTTGCATAATTTGATTTGTAACTGAATTTGATCGTAGCGCTGACTGTAAAGCTAACATTGTTTACTCTTGCATAGCCCTGCTTGTGTTGTTTTTCGTGTTCGATTATTTGCTGCCTCCATTTTGGTGCTCTGCCTCCCAGCCCCTCTCTCCACCCCGCCCCCGCCTCCCAGCTGACCCCACCTCGCCCCTCCCCCTCCTCCTTCATCCTTATATGACAGACACATTAGCGCGCAGCGTTCACGCGCAGCGGGCACGCCCTATGCGCGCCGAAGGTGCGCCAAAGGTAAGCCCATCTTCGCCCGTCCGCGCCTGGACCGCGCCCAGCGCTAGACCCCCTGGCCCCCGCCGTACCCAGCCCACTAGAGTCACATATGATACCGCAACTCTCCTCGCCCTCAACCCCGGACGCGCACCGCAATGCTGCGAAGCAACCCCAGGACGTACCCACGGCCCATTCGCCTGCCTCTCCTGCAAGTTCAACTGCTTCAGGACCCTAACCAAATCCACTTCATCCACACACAGCTCCGACTCTACCCGACTGAAGTGCATCCTGCTCAACACCCGCTCAGTCCACAGACACGCAACAGAACTCTGGGACCTACTCGACACTGTGTCACCGGACATCGCCTTCCTTACAGAAACATGGATGAACACATCATCAGCACCCGACATCGCCATAGCCATACCGGATGCCTACAAGATTACCCGTAAAGACCGCACCAATCAAACAGGAGGAGGCATCGCCATCATCCATAAGAACACCATCAAAATCACGACCAGCTCCGATGACAATCTTGCAACCGCCGAACATCTCCACTTTCAGATCCACACCAACCCAAGGACCACACTTAGAGGCACCCTCATCTACAGGCCTCTAGGTACCCGCAGCCAATTCAGCGATGACATCACCGAATTCGTCAGCTCACATGCCCTCGCCTCTGAGAACTACATTCTTTTAGGAGACTTCAACTACCACCTTGAAAACAAACACGACAGCAACACCACCACCCTTCTGGACAACCTGGCCAACCTCGGACTCAAACAACTTGTCGACACCCCCACCCATGCAGCCGGACACACGCTCGACCCTATCTTCACCTCCTGCAAGCACATCTCCTTCGATCGCACCACAGCTCTCCACTGGACGGACCACAGCTGTGTTCACTTCAGCTACAAAACCACCCTGACCCACAACCGCCCACAACCTATTCCTCGGAGAAACTGGAACAAAATCACCACCAACCAACTCCTCACATCACTCAACCAAAACCCTCCCACCCTCTCATTGGACCCAAACAAAGCGGCCACCAATCTCAAACAATGGATCACCCACAGTGCTGACGAATTAGCACCCCTGAAAAAACACCAGATCAAATCAGCCAGCAAAAAGGCTCCCTGGTTTAATGATGACCTTAAAAAATCCAAGAAGCTATGCCGCACCCTGGAGAAAACATGGAGAAAAAACACAACCACCGACAACATGTCCACCCTCAAGGCAGCCACCCGCAAACACCACCAACTGATTCGATCCGCCAAGAAATCAGCATTCAAAGATCGTCTCGACAACAACACTCACAACAGCAAGGAACTTTTCAACATCGTCAAAGAATTCACCAACCCCACCGCAGCATCTAACGACATCACTCCCTCCCAAGACCTCTGCGATGCGTTATCCTCCTTCTTCTACAACAAAATTGCCGACATCCACAACAGCTTCGAGAATACTCCCGGCGCTCAACCCTCCCCACCCCCCTCACATCCTACTCCGACAACTAACAACCTTACCACCTGGAACCCAATCACCACTGAAGACACCATCCGCCTAATGAACTCCATCCACTCTGGCTCGCCTACTGACCCCTGCCCCCACTACATCTTCAACAAAGCGGACTCCATCATCGCACCCCATCTCCGTGATGTCATCAACTGTTCATTCAACTCTGCCACCTTTCCAGATAGCTGGAAACACGCCGAACTCAGCGCCCTTCTGAAGAAACCCACAGCAGACCCCTCTGAACTTAAAAACTACCGACCCATATCCCTCCTCCCATTCCCGGCCAAAGTCATCGAGAAAGCAGTCAACAACCAGCTCGCCGCCTTCCTTGAATCCAACAACTCCCTCGATCCATCTCAATCCGGGTTCCGAGCCAAACCAAGCACCGAAACCGCCCTCATTGCAGCGACTGACGACATCCGAACACTACTGGACAACGGTGAAACAGTGGCCCTCATTCTACTCGACCTCTCCGCCGCTTTCGACACAGTCTGTCACAGCACCCTTATACAACGCCTCAGCAACATCGGAATACAAGGAAAAGCCTTGGACTGGATCACCTCATTCCTCGCTGGAAGAACTCAAAGAGTCCGACTTCCCCCATTCAACTCTGAGGCCACTGAAGTCATCTGTGGCGTACCACAAGGATCGTCACTCAGTCCCACCCTCTTCAACGTTTACATGAGTCCACTCGCCTCCATCGCGCGTCTACACAACCTTAACATCATTTCTTACGCCGACGACACCCAGCTAATCCTTTCCCTCACCAAAGACCCTAACACCGCCAAAACCAATCTTCACGAAGGCATGAAAGAAGTAGCCGAATGGATGAAACATAGCCGCCTAAAACTCAACTCAGACAAAACGGAGGTGCTCATCCTAGGATCTTCCCCCTCTGCCTTGGACGACTCTTGGTGGCCTTCCGCTCTGGGCACAGCACCCACACCCACAGACCATACACGTAACCTTGGCTTCATCCTAGACTCCTCTCTCTCGATGTCGAGACAAGTCAACGCAGTCTCATCCTCCTGCTTCAAAGTACTTCGCATTCTCAAAAAGATCTTCCGTTGGATCCCCCTCGAGACAAGAAAGACTGTCACCCACGCACTGGTCACGAGTCGCCTGGATTATGGTAACACACTATACGCCGGAATCACAACAAAATTACAGAAAAAACTCCAACGCATCCAAAACGCATCAGCGAGACTCATATTGGACATCCCTCGCCAAGATCACATCACCGGACACCTAAAAGACCTCCACTGGCTTCCCGTCAACAAAAGAATTACATTCCGCCTTCTCACCCACGCACACAAGGCCCTCTACAATCTAGGACCCGAATGCCTCAACACTCGACTGTCCTTCTACAAACCCAACAGCCAACTAAGATCGTCCAATCAAGCCCTCGCCGCTGTCCCGCGCATCCGAAAATCCACCATGGGTGGCAGATCCTTCTCCTTCCTTGCTGCCAAGACCTGGAACTCACTCCCCACTCACCTCCGCCTTACTCAAAACCACATCTCCTTCAGAAAAGAACTTAAAACCTGGCTATTCGACAAATAATGAACCCCCTCCCCAAAGCGCCTTGAGACCCTCTGGGTGAGTAGTGCGCTATACAAATACCTGAACTTGAACTTGAACTTGATTTCCACAAAACTTGGCAAAATTGTAGGGACTGGTAGCCCGATGTGCCTTTGCTATGTCTCAAGATATATGCTCCAGTGGTTTTTACGAAAATTAACTTTGAAAAATATATATTAGGCTACATTGGGCTATATATATGTTAGAGCCCAAATGTAGCCCAATGTAGCCCAAAGATGGCCACCAGAGACAAAAAAAACAAATGTAGCCCAAATATCAGCCAGATGTAGCCCAACTATAGCCCAGTGACAGAATGTCCCAGAGTGTTCTAAAGAACAACTAGAGCGCTAACAGTCTTACTTATGACAAAAGTATGGCACACCTAAAGTCATCTTGATTGGAATAAAGTGTTAACACTTAAAACATTTAATTTGCAAAGGAACAAAATGAGGGGGTTCATTTTGCCATAGAAATTATGATTAGTGCTGAAGAAAGAAAAATTAGGGCACATTTTGAGTGACTTCTCAAATCCTCTTATATTTCATTAAAAAAATTCTGATATGCAGTCTCCCAAGATGGCCACCAGAGACAAAAGAGCCCAAATGTAGCCCAAATATCAGCCAGATGTAGCCCAACTATAGCCCAATGACAGAATGTCCCAGAGTGTTCTAAAGAACAACTAGAACGCTAACAGTCTTACTTATGACAAAAGTATGGCACACCTGAAGTCATCTTGAGTGGAATAAAGTGGTAACACTTAATACATTTAATTTGAAAAGGAACAAAATGATGGGTTTCATTTTGCCATAGAAATGTTATATATATATTTATATATATATATATATATATATATTACCTACTGGCGGTCGCCAGTAGGTATATATAGTTAGGATTTTTTTGAATAGGGATTTCTGAAAATTCTATGTTGAATAACTTTGTCGTTGATGGACGGAATTGGCTGAAATTGTCAGGAAAATGGCACATTTTGTTTCTTAGCGTCCCCTGAAAGTTTGGGGGGGTTTCGTCAAGCGGGGGCCGAGAAAAAAGGGGGGTCCCAAAACGTGTTTTTAACATTGAGTTTTCCATAGGGCGGTTGGACTCACTTTTAGCTCGAACGGCTGAATGGATTTCTATGAAACTTGCCAAAATTGTAGAGACTGTTTGCCCGATGTGCCTTTGCTAGGTCTCAAGATATGTGCTCCAGTGGATTTTGAGAAATTAACGTTCAAAAAAATATATATATCTGTGACAGCGTCCCGGTTAGCGCCCCGGTTCGCGTACCAGACGCGTAACGGAACTTCGCGAGGAGAAGCGGATTGGCTCTCCGGTGACTGTCAACATTCTAAACAGTCCGGAGCGGCCGCCATCTTGTCTCTCGGTAGGATCGAGAGACAAGAGGTGGAAATAAACGAAGGGGGAAATGAATGAAAGGAGGCAAGGTAGACCCCTCTAGACCCCCTAGGATTGATGTGGGGGCTATTAAAGGGCCCCGCGGGGCAAAAAAATTAAATACATTTTTTTTCGATTATTCGCGATGGAAGCGCTACCCGGTACGCGAACCGGGTAGCTCACCGGTAGTGTAACGGGAGTCCGCCATCTTGTGTTTCGGACGAATTTAGTCACAAGATGGAGGATAAACAATGTTGGGAATGGGTATAAGGGGGCACGGGAGACATATCCTGACCCCCTAGGTTTTCTGAGGGTGGCTGAGGAGGCCCATATATGTAAAAAAAACCACTTTTTTTTTCAAATTTTCGCACGGTTAGCGCCCGGTCCGCGCACCGGGTAGCGTTCCGGAAAGCGTAACAAGGGGAAAACCAAGGGAAATATTAAAATAATATTTTAGAGTGCTTTGAGGTAGGGTAGCTCTGAATAGAGCTGTTGTGTTGTGTGGGTGATGTAAAGTACCAACATGTAGGTACCAATGAAGAGTCTAAAATTCAATGTACACCGTCTCCTCTGTAGATATTTTGTATGTTCTAATATGGGTTATTTAAATGTAAATGTGTGGAAAAGCACTTCATGCTTTAAAGCAATTGTATTTTTGAACTGATTGTTCTTTCCTCTTAGTCCTCCTCTTTGGGTTTTTTTCCCCACACTCTTCTTCAGCATGATAGTTGATAAATTCGTTCCCTCAAAAAATGTACATAAAAAAATTATATTAAATACATATAAAATATATTTTTCCTTTAAAAGAAGAATACATTTTACAGCTTTTGATATTTGCTATTAAAAAAACATTGAAATTCACTGAAAAAACCATAGGTTATAGACCATATATAGTTAGGAATTAGCATTTACAAAACCTTGAAAATTCACTGAAAAAAACATAGGTTATAGACCATATATAGTTAGGAATTAGCATTTACAAAACCTTATTTTACTCACACAAAACCATTGAAATTCGCATCTATAGTTAGTTGCACTAACTATATATCGCGCACCCGCAATCCACTGCTGATCATGTCACATATTACATCATTCATGACATGGTCAGTGACATCACTGATGACATCACTGATGACATCTCAAATGACATCACTGATGACATCACTGATGACAACATCCAGTGACTGTATGTTTCTGTAAAGTTAAAATATGTCTTACATATTGAAGAATGAGTGGATGTATAAGTGTCTGGATGAAGGATTTAGTAGGTGCATGACTGACTGTAGGAGTGAGTGATTAAATGTGTCTCACTGAGTGCATGGGTTAGTGACTAAACTGTCTTAATTTGTGCATCATTATGTCTGTTGTTCTGTAAACTGCTGCATGTGTTGATCAGTAGCTATATGAGTAACTATATGGGTTATTGATTGGTTGCCCAAGTATTTGTATGGGAGACTGAGTGTGTGTGTGGGTGGCTGGGAGGTGTATGACTCTGTGCATAGATGTGTGAGCAGTTGATTCACTAGATGTATGGGTTCAAAAGTGCATGTGGAAACAGCTGTATGGGCGGTTGACTGTGTGCATGAGTGTATTGGTGAGTGAATGGATATCTCAGTGCTACATGTCAAAGTAAGTACATATGTAAAACACAGTACATGTGAGAGTTGACATATATAAATAACTGTGCATAAGAGCCTGTGAATGTGTGAGTGGCTGTATGGATCATTGTGAACTTGTATCAGGGATTGTATAAGAGAGTAAATATGTGTTAGTATATGTTTGAATAAGTAAGATGTGTATAACTGTATAGTTGAGGAAATGGAGGTGTGATTGATTCTTTGCATGACTGACTAGGTGTGTGAGTAACTCCATGGATGAGAGACAGTCTGTGAGTGTCTGTTTACACTGAGTGTATCTAAGGTTATATTAGAGTCTGAAGAGGTTCATCGTATTATCACATGAATGATGTCATCAATGATGTGATCAGTAATGTCAAATGAGATGTCATCAGTGATGTCATCAGTGATGTCATTTGAGATGTCATCAGTGATGTCATCAGTGATGTCATTTGAGATGTCATCAGTGATGTCATCAGTGATGTCATCAGTGATGTCATCAGTGATGTCATTTGAGATGTCATCAGTGATGTCATCAGTGATGTCATTTGAGATGTCATCAGTGATGTCATCAGTGATGTCATTTGAGATGTCATCAGTGATGTCATCAGTGATGTCACTGACCATGTCATGAATGATGTAATATGTGACATGATCAGCAGTGGATTGCGGGTGCGCGATATATAGTTAGTGCAACTAACTATATATGCGAATTTCAATGGTTTTGTGTGAGTAAAATAAGGTTTTGTAAATGCTAATTTCTAACTATATATGGTCTATAACCTATGTTTTTTTCAGTGAAAATATATATATATATATATATATATATATATTAGCGCTCAATACTCACTGTATTATGATGTGTTATTACTGTCTTTAGACCTTTTCCGACGCTCGTTTATGATTTCAATGAGAATAGCTATTCAAAGCAGTATTTCTTTAATGTCTATGAGGGAGGAAGGGCTATATATACTTCCAGATGTATGGCGGCAATTTGATTGACAATTGCTTCAGTGAAGCCGAAACGCGTCTCTTTTTACTTTGAGGTCGAGTGGGACCCAGAAAATAAAGAAGGCCATATGCAAAACTTCCTCGAGTACGTGCCTTCTTCCTCGCAGGAGTGGGATGGTGTGTTTATATATATATATATATATATATATATATATATATATATATATATATATATATATATATATATATATATATATATATATATATATATATATATATATATATATATATATATATATATATATCTCCTAGTTATAGTTAAGACCTAGTTTCCATAAGAAAATCGTTTTTTGACTTGCCTATATCTTTGGTACCAGTTGATGAATCTTCACAAACTTTTCCAAAACAAATGTGCCAGTGGGTCTTATTTGGCACGGAAACTTTCAGGGTGATCTGTAAAGCAGGGGCCGAGAAAAAGGGGGGTGGATGAAAAAAGTGCATTTTCCGTGTTAATTCTCATAGGAATTTTGAACACAACTACAGCCCGATCCGCTGGATGAAATTACACCAAATTTGGCAGAAAGGTAGCTCTTGATCAAGAAAGAGCCCTTTTTTTGTTATCTGGTGTAAATATGTTTAGTAGTTTTAGAGGTATTAAAAGAAAAACACATTTGTATATATAGGGATGCGACCCCTCCACAAATACTCCTGATCTCCTGCAGAGAGCTTATTGGCAGCCAACACTTCAACGAGGAAGTGTTGGCAGCCATCTTAAGACTCGGAATCAGCAGAATCGCAAACAACAACCTAAAAAAAGGGAAGCAGGCAGGGTAGGAATACCCTGTCTCCCTAGCCCTGGTGCTGGTGTCCCCAGGGACCCTGCCAGGGACAAAAAGCATTTTTTTAAAATTTTGCAGTGAAAATCAGAATGGATTTGTAAATTCTTGGCAAAAAAACAAACACAACCCAAGCACACTCTCCCAAGCTTCTTTACAGTATAGCCCCCAGTGGTGCCAAGTCCCAGGGTCATGTGGGCATAGAAAAAAAGAGGGGGCTCACAGGGCTCCCTCCTAAGGCTCTTCTTAGACCTGGGGACCATTTTTTAATTATAAGATGCGGAGCACCTCGTGGACCCCTTCCATTGGGCTTATTGAGCCCTGGGGACCACCAGCCCCCCGGGGCTAAATTTAATGAAGATTAGGGGTTGCGCAGACCCCCCTTCTTGGGGATTTAATATGCTCTGGGGACCATCACCTCCCTGGGGTGTAAATTTTTTCATTGGGAAGCCATGCGGACACCCCCGCCCCCCGGTCCCCAGAGACTGCCGCCACCCCAGGGCCAGTAATTAAACTAGAAGTGGGAGGGCTATATACAGACACAGGGACCACCACCTCCCTGTGGCTAGCCCATGCAAAGCAAAAAAGGGCCACCGCGTGACCCCCTGCTGGAGCCAATTGTGGACCTGGGGAACGCCACTCCCCAGGGCCGGCTACGTATGTCCAGGGGCACCCACCCCGAGAAAATACTGTTTGTGAGAGCAAACAGTGTTTCAACTCCTAGCAAGCAGGAGCTGCCGAACTCCTCCCGCTGGGAGTAGAGTTTTCATCTGTTTCCCTGCACACTGTCAAAATGAAAGAATTGCATCCACATGCAGGCAGGTGCATTTTTGGCTGCTACCTACGTGTGGGAGAAATGCAGACTCTTGCTGGAGGCAGGGAGCCGGCAGGGACCTTGGGGGCATGGGGCTCCCCACGGTCCCCAACAGTTGTCATTGAGTGTCCTAGATGGACCCCAGGGCACCCAGGAGTAACAGACCGAGCCCCAGGGGATAAGGTCCCGGGCCGAAATCAGTCCAGGAGAAGGTCCACCTGGCCTTGCTCCCCCACTGAATTTAGGCTGGGCCCCAGGGGAATGGGGTCCCTGGGGCCAGAATCGGCCCGAGGAAGGGGGATGCATGGTCCCCCACCCCCAATAAATTTTGGCCAGGCCCCGAGGGAAGGGGTACCTTGGGCTGATATGAGCCCGGGGGAGAGGGGCCACATGGCACCCCTCCCCATTAAGTTTTGGCCAGGCCCAGGTGGCCCTGATGCTCATTTTACAGAAACTAAACCTCAACGGGAAGCACTTAAACATATCAACATAGCAGGTTCCCCAAAATTGAAGCTACACTTCTCTAAAGGACATTTGATCATGGCCTCTTGGGCTTGACGAAGGAAAAGTAAGTCTGTTTTCTTTGCAATTTGACATTGAAAGATTACCTGAAATGCTTTGTGGAGGTGAATGCATCATCGATCTATTGGAGCACAATCTGTAGTGACTATAAAAAGAGAGTCCTTTCTAGTAATTGCCGGGTGAGAGCAGAGTCCATTGTTCTCCCTTTAAATTACTACGAGTTTTCAAATGAGCAAATCACTTGGAAGCTTCGCCCGTTTGGCCATGCCCACTTTAGAAGTATGCAAAGTTCTTCCCGTCTTTTGACAGGATGATGGACAGCTTAACAAGAGACCACCCAGCGCCTTTCCCGCTGATTTTGGTGAGGCGTTCTTGATGCCAAGGAATATGGGCACATCTCCACCAAACAAAGAACCACTTACTTCATATAGTTAGGAAGAAGTACCACCCTTGTTTGGTGAAGCATTTCAGGTAGTCTTTCAATGTGGAATTGCCGAGAAAACACGCTTACTTTTCCTTCGTGCTTATGAGCATCAGAAATGTTATAATGTATTTTAAACTTGTTTGCTTTTTTCATGTTATAGTTGTTTATATTGTTTGTTAATGTAGTTGTAGTTTTGTATTGCTGCTAATTTGTATTGTTGGCAATAAATAAGTTTAAAGTTACTTTGGATTACTTTTCTTAAAATGTATTATACATTTTAAGTTTATTATAGTACTGCAAAATTCAGTAAACTGGCAATAGCATGTTGAGGGAATGTAAATATGCTATCACATATATATGTATATGATTGGTACTATGCTCTTTTTTTACCCTACAGAGAGTTGGTAATAGAGGACTCATTTATTTTGCAATGTAGAATGGTTAGTTGTTATGCAACTGTGTGGTGTTGCATGCTATAATATAGGTAACTGTAATGCAAGAGAGGGATCCTGCAAATAAGGGTAATTACATGTTTATACTCGAATACACACTGCTATGAGCTGCTGTGCACACCCTATTATGTGTGGTGTGTGCCATTGGGAAGCATTTGAAACAGAGGTAAGTATGTCTCCACAATGAAATATGGACACGAGTTATCCAAGGCACAATTTTGATCAGAGAGGATACTCCATTTTATAATCTACTATGGACATTCATCAGTATGAAGAGAGGTATGTGAAGAGAGAACTGTTTATACCCACAGCCTACTTTCCACATGTTATTCTGGGGAGATGTCCCACCTCAAATGGCAGTGGGTTTTCATATCATAGTCTAAATAGATGTTACGTAAGACACACTTTTGAGTATAAAGGTAAAATAAACTCCACACTTTATTTGTACTTCAGTCATACTGAGGAGAGGTGATAGCACAAAGGTAAATCAACTGTCACACCCTCATTTGCACAAACATTATCCAAGAGTCACATCACAGTAGAGAGGCCAGTCTCTCCACAAACTATACTACGCAGAGTTATCATGTAAGAGACTTGTGTCAGGAAACAGGGAAGTTTCTACCCATAGTCTACTATGCATACCTGTCATCATGAGAATAGGTAGAAGTAGAGAGCTACATTTCTCTTAAACCCTACTAGAGACACCTCTTACCTTGGTAAGATGTGTTAGCAGAGAGATGAGTCCCTTTCCATACAACACTGCATATCACTGTCTATTGTTATAAGGGGAGGTGTGAAGACAGAGGCCACTGGTTCACTACACCATATTGTACATCCAAGATGTCCTGGAGATAGGTGCTAGTACAGAAGACAATGTATTATGCGAGGGAGGGCTGTGAGCGGACAGGGAAATTCATTCCCACAAACTTATAAATATGGCTAATTACTAGGTGAGAGATGTCAGTGGGGAGACTAGTACTTGCTATACCTAGTATGAAATAGTGAGGTCTTACATGTGAGGTGAATACCATTCCCACCCTACTAGTGAGGCTAGGAAAAGGTGTGATGGAGAGGCAGTGTCTTTTTACACCCTACTCTACCCCAAAGGTATCTTCATGCACGTTCTCAGTGGAAAGGCCAGTCTCTCCCCATTGTCTAGTAGTGGGGATTATTAGAGGTAAGCATTGTAATGAAGGGAAATGTAAACTCTTCCTTTAAAGTATTTTTACATTCTCGCAAGAGTCTCAAGGGATTGTGTAAAAAAGGCGGTAGCAAAAAATCTGATGCACATAAATTATAATTTATTACAACAGGATATGTTAAGTGAAAAAGCAAATTCCACTATAAAAGTACGCTCTCGTGAGAGGTCCAGGACAGTCAACATCGCTATGTATGAGAGTATCATGGCTCTCGCAAGTGTCTCGCGAGGGTCATCAAGCATCAAAAAAGGGAACCGCACAAACAACATTCATAATGAAAGTATAGGGTAGCTCAGAAAAGAGATTTTTTAATTAAGATTTTTTAACAACTGTATATTTTGTGCTTTTAAATATTTTTTACTTTTTTGTATTTTTCTAAAAAAGGTTCAATAAAACAAGAAATTGGAAGTAAACCAAAAAAAACTATTATTAAAATAAAAGAGAAAAAAAATAGGAAAAGAATTGTAAAAAAAACTGCTGCCTAGGTGGGCACTTATGATCCCAGACAAGAGTGTCCCATGCAGCCCTGCGTGTCTAAAAAGAAAAAGTGCCCAGCTTGCATAAGCAGCAAAAAAGGGCTTTGTTCAGAGAAGCAGAGATGCTATCTGCTTGAACGGTGAGTACCTGGGCAGGCACAGTGTCATCAGGTTAAAAAGATGTGGGTGCCCCTGATTAGTTATCAAGTTCTGTAGCACAGGCTAATTCAGCCAGAGCAAGGCTTTGAAGGTGTGTACCCTTCAAATGTCGCCACATCCCAGTGGTACGCATATTGTATTGCTTATTCCTGCTGCCCCTGCTGAATCCTTTTTGCATATTTTACATATGACATGTTTAGTTTAAACTTTTTTCCTTCCAGGCCTCATTTAAAAAATGGAGGACAGAGAGTGCAAAGTGGCCGTCCCTCCTCACCTCAGTATCCAAGCAGTAATGCTTTGCAAAAGTGTGGAGGGAGGCCCAAGTTGCGGCTCTACAAATATCCTCTACAGGCACACCTCTAGCCAAAGCAGATGTTGAAGACTTTGCTCTAGTAGAATGAGCCCTTATACCCTCTGGAGGTTCCTTACCAGCCAGGGCGTAGCAGATCTTTATACACAGGATAATCCATCTCAATAGCTTGCGCTTGTGCACCGCTTTTCCTTTCTTACAGCCAGCAAATCCAACAAAAAGCTGGTCGTCCACACGATAGTCTTCAGTCCTATGGAGGTAGAAACTCACCGCCCTCTTAGGGTCTAGGCGGTGCAGCCGCTCCTCCTCCTTGGAAGGGTGAGGGGGAGGATAAAAGGTAGGGAGGGTAATTGACTGCCCCAGATGGAAGAGAGTTACCACCTTAGGCAGAAAAGCAGCCCTGGTCCTAAGAACCATTCTCTCAGCATGAATGGTCAGGAATGGGGGTTTCTAACTAAAAGCCTGAAGCTCACTTACCCTCCTTGCAGAGGTAATTGCTACAAGAAAAACAGTCTTAAAAGACAGAAGTCTCATGAGACACTTGTGTAAAGGTTCAAAGGGTGAACCCATCAAGTAGGTCAAGACAAGATTCAAGTCCCATTGAGGCACAATAAATGGAGTTGGAGGGAATTTGTTGGTAAGACCTTTTATAAACGTAATACAATAGGTGACTTAAATAAAGAGGGCTGGTCCGGCAAACAAAGGAAAGCCGACAAGGCCGATAAATAACCATTTACAGTCGCCACAGCAAAACCCTGCTGGGCCAAAGAAAGAGCAAACTGAAGTATGTTAGACAAACGAGCTCTTAAGGGGTCAATAGATTTCTCTCCACACCAGGAAACAAATTTGGACCACCTATAGGAATAGATTGACTTGGTGGAAAGACGCCTGGCCAAAAGAATTACATCCACCACATCAGTTGGGAGAGAAAAAGAATTCAGGTTGCCCCGTTCAATCTCCAGGCATAAAGGTGTAAGGTCTGGAGGTGGGGGTGTAGTACCTGCCCGTCCATCTGAGAGAGGAGATCTGCCCTGAGAGGGAGACAGAGCGGCAGGCACGAGGAGAGGTGGAGAAGATCTGTGTACCACACCCTTCTTGGCCAATCCGGGGTGATCAAAATAACTTGAGCCTGGTCTTGACGAATCTTCCTCAGAACCCGAGGAATCAGGGGTATGGGAGGAAACGCGTAAAGGAGCCGTGAGTCCCAACTCAACTGAAACACGTCCCCCAAAGCTCCCTGCAATGGATACTGGAGACTGCAGAATGACAGTCAGTGAGCATTCTCGTGAGTGGCGAAGAGGTCCACCTGAGGAGATCCCCACGTCCGGAAGACGTGACGAACCACCTCTGGGTGAAGCCTCCACTCGTGGTCGGCTGAGAACTGCCGACTGAGACTGTCTGCACGAACGTTCAGAACTCCAGTCAGATGATTTGCCATCAGACAAATCTGGTGGTCCTGAACTCAGGACCAGAGACGCAGAGCTTCTCTGCAGAGAAGATGCGACTCCACTCCTCCCTGCTTGTTGACATACCACATCGCGGTCGGGTTGTCCGTCAGGAACTGAACCGACTGACCGCGAAGGGAAGGGAGGAAGGCCTTGAGTGCTAAACGAATCGCCCTCAATTCTAGAAGGTTGATGTGAAGCAACCTTTCCTCTGGAGACCAAAGACCCTTGATCTCCAGATCCCCCAGATGAGCACCCCACCCTAGAGTGGAGGCATCCGTTATCACTGTGGCAACCGATGGAGGCAGATGAAAGGGCTTTCCTTGAGTCAGATTGCCCTCCACGCTCCACCAAGACAGATCCGCTGCAGTTTCTCTGGAGATCTTCACAGACTCCCTGAGATCTCCGTTGTGCTGATACCACTGCCTGCGGAGGCACCACTGGAGCGCCCTCATGTGCCAGCGTGCATGGTTGACCAGCAGAATACAGTAAGCAAACAGACCGAGCAGGCGAAGGACCTTCAGGACAGGAACGACCGCTCCATTGTAAAACAAAGGATTCATTTCCTGAATGTCGAGAATCCTTTGAGGTGGAGGGAATGCTCGACAAACAGTAGTGTCCAGTACTGCCCCTACAAATAGGTTGCGCTGTGAGGGCACCAGGTGAGACTTGGGTACATTTATCGAAAAACCCAACCTGTACAACAACTGAGTTGTCTCTTGCAGATGATGGAGCACCTTCTCTGGAGACTCTGCTTTGATCAGCCAGTCGTCCAGATAGGGGAATACAGGAATCCCCGCCCTCCTGAGATGGGCTGCCACCACTGCCATCACCTTGGTAAAAACTCGAGGTGCAGTAGTAATTCCAAACGGAAGGACCGCAAACTGATAATGTTGCGACCCCACCGTGAAACGGAGATACTTCCTGTGTGACTCCAGGATCGGGATATGAAAATACGCGTCCTGCAAGTCAAGCGACACCATCCAGTCTTCTTCCAGCAGCGCCTGAAGAACCTGCGCAAGGGTAAGCATCTTGAACTTTTCTTGTTTCAGATAAAGATTCAAGATCCTGAGATCCAGGATTGAGCGAAGCCTGCCATCCTTCTTGGGAATCAGGAAATACCGGGAGTAGCATCCCTGACCCCTTTCCTACTCTGGAACCACCTCTATCGCGCCTTTCTTTAACAAGGTCAGAACCTCCTCCTGAAGGAGACAGAGATGTTCCTCTGAGCAAGCCCCTTGACAAGGAGGGTAAGTTGGAGGGAATTCCCTGAAGGGAAGAGCCTACCCATTTGCCACAAGATTGAGAACCCATTGGTCTGTAGTGACCGATTCCCAATCCCGCAGAAAATGGGTAAGCCGACCCCCACAGGACCAACATGACTGGGAATGGGGAATCTAGGGCTGCTTTGCTGCGGCGATAGGAGGAGAGGTAGAGGAAGAGGAGGAGGAGGGTTGACAACCTCGTGGACGACCTCTGTTTCTTCCTCTATAAGATTTATACAGCGTATTTTGTTGCTGTTGCTGTTGCTGCTGATGAGGCTGCCCTTGCGAACGAAAGGAAGACTTCCCGAATCCTCTGTATCTACGAAAGGATCCTCTGGATTGGGTCTGCAAGCCAAGTGATCTTGCCGTGGCCTTACTATCTTTAAATCTTTCACGTGCGGCATCAGCCTTCTTGCCAAACAGACCCGTACCATCAAATGGTAAGTCCAACAAAGTAGCCTGCACATCCTGAGAAAAGTCTGAAGACTTCAACCAAGCTCCCCTTCACGTAGCCACTGCAGAGCCCATAATTCTAGCCACCGAGTCAGCAGTATCCAGGCCACTTTGAATGACCTGGCACGCAGCAGCCTGGGTATCATCCAAAACCTCCTGAAAGTTCTTCCTGTCTTCATCAGACAGTTTTGGCAGCAACTGTTTAGAGGAATCCATCAAGGCATGGCTATACCTTCCCATCAGCCAAGTTACATTTGATGATTTCAGTGCCATGCTCGTTGATGAGAACACCTTCTTAGCAGACTGGTCAATCCGTTTTGACTCCTTGTCAGCTGGAACCTGTGGGAAAGCTCCTGAAGACCTCTTTGAGCAAGCCGCCTGAACTACAAGGCTCTCAGGTGAAGGGTGAGCTGACAAAAATTCTGGATCCTCCGGTGCCACCCTATATCTCCGTGCCACAGACCTGGAGACTGCAGGTGCAGACAAAGGCTTCTTCCAAACCTCCAACACCGGCTCCAGAATAGCCTCATTAAACGGTAACAAAGGCTCAGTCACAGAGTATGGAGAATGCAACACTTCAGTCAATAGATTGGACTTAAATTCGGTGGAAGGAAGATTAATGTCCAATAATTAGGCAGCCTTTCTCACAACTGTGTGATATGGGGCTACCTCCTTCGAAGGAGCATCTGAACCAGGAGAAAAATCCCACTCTGGGGAAACATCAAGACCACTTGCATCTTTAAATTCTGCAAAATAGTCCTCAGAATCAGGAAGTTCACCTTCCTCCATGTCCTTCTGATAGCGTGCCTCTTCCACAACTCTTTGGGCCTCCCTCCTGGAGCGGATCCTCGGGACTGGAGTCGATGGATCCACAACCGACTCCATCGGATTCGGGACCGGCGTCGAACGCGGATCCGACGGCGCCACCAGCGCTGAACGAGGACGAACAGGCGGTGCCGGAGATTCTCGGTACGGCGCCGGAGATTCTCGGTACGCCGCCGGAGCCCTCGGTGCCGGAAAATTCCAGGACGGCGTCGCTGGAAGAAAGGGCATAAATGGAGCCTGGGCATATGCCTGAGGGACACCCAAATTGTAGGCAAAAGGAGCCATGGGGCCCACAGGCGCACCTGAGGGGTACATAGCCCTTGCGAAGACACCATACATAGCGTTAAGATATTGTGTGATGGGTCTTGGCCTGGAGCCGGGAAAGGGGGCTAATTTCCCTGCGCCGGCTCTGAAGCCGGTGTACCTGGATTCGGGACCGTAGGCACCGACAAAGGAACCTCTTCAGGCTGCTCCTGATCTTCTTGCTCTGGCTCGGCTTCACCCGGATCAGAAGAATGGACCGAATCCGAAGGAGCCAGCGTCGGTGATCGAGAGACTTCGACTTCAGGAGACACTTCCTTCTCTGGCGAGATCGGATTTGAATGAGAATGGATCGACCTCACTACTGCGTCGTTGAGGAGAAGATGACTTCGGCGGCAGTTCCTTATCAGAGTGACGCCTCCAAGAGTGCTTCTCTCTCTTATGTCTCTTCGACTTCGAGTGTCCCGACGCCGACTTCGAACCCGACCTGCATTCGGAACGAGATCTCGACCTCAACCTCGATCTCCTTTTACTCGTCTTCTTACTCTTCTTCATCTTGGCAATAAATAACTTCGCTTCCCTTTCCTTTAATGCCTTAGAGGTCATCTTCCTGCAACACGCACATCCATCGACGTCGTGATCGAAAGACAAGCACCATACGCAATCCTCGTGCGGGTCAGTGATGGACATCTGCTTCCCGCACTCCCTGCAGGGCTTGAAACCAGATTTTCTCCCAGACATCTTTGAAAGGAAACGAGAAAAACAGACAAGAACAACTATAATAACAATGTTACTACAGAGAGTCCCAAGAAACCGTTGACGTCGACGGCGCGGAAAAAAGGAAACCGACGTCATCACGCCGACGAGGCCCTATTATGGATCCAGTGACGTCAACGGGGTCACGAGCGGAGTCGTACCCTCTGTGACGTCACCCATGACCTCGCCGGCGTGGAGAGCTACAAAAGTTTCCGATTGGCTGCTGCGCAGGGGATATTCACAAGGTGAAGAATCCACTGGCAGATGTATCTATCAGAAACACAATGCAGGGTTTTACAGGGGGGGGGGTACCATAGGTACGTCCTCGGCCTACAACCGTAGGCTGCCGGATTTAGAGGGCCCCAAAGTCACTTCCCGACAGCCCTTCTGTGTTGGAAAGGCTGATGTGGAAAGGTTGTTGGAAACCGACATCGTAATCCTGACGGCGAGAATGCCCTCCATAGAGCGATAGGAATACTCCGCGAGCCAGTCGGAACCGAGTCGGAATGACCAAGCAGTTTATGTTCCGACCGCAAACATCGTAATCGGTCGGCCGGACTGTAAACTGACCGAGTTGGTCAGAAGGGCTCCGACACGGTCAGGAAGATTCCGACCGTTGGGAGGAGGCTTTTCGCCCGATATCGTAATGAGCCCCTTAGTATGTACTACACTTACCCTGACTAGGATTGGGGTTCCTGCTTGGACAGGGTGCATACCTCTGCCAACCAGAAATCCAATTTCTAACAAATGTTAATACTTTTTGTTTGACTCAGACATGCTTTGTTCAGCCCATGTTTGGTTTGGATCTCACCACCAATAGTACTCCTTTTTCATGCTGAAATTGCACTACAACCTAGTAATGAGGTTCAAATAACCTAAAAGGAAGCCTTAAGGGGTTGAATGTATTTATTTTCACAGTGAATCCATTGGGAACTTCAGGCTGGGCCATGCTATACCTTTTGCAACATGGGAGTCACACTGGTAGGCAAATAAGATTGTGATTCCCATGTGCAATATAGCAGAACATGGGAAAACACAGTTCTGAAGAGTTTTGACATGGACAAACTTTGGCTTGTTACATGAATAAACAATTGTATTCCACCATGCTATTATAACATGAGCTGATATAAAATGTTAAGTCAAATTTAGGGCTGCAGAGCCTGTGTGTGCAGTTTTAAACTGCCATTTTGAACAGCCAAAATAAACCTTTTGCCAGGAACAATCCTTTTTTAACACATATAAGTCACCCCTAAGGAAGGACCTGGACCAAGGGCAGGGTGCAGTGTGTTTAAAAAGTTGGGCATGTACTTTTAAGTTTTCCATGTTTTGGAAGTGAAAAACTCTGAAATTCATGTTTCACTACTGCAAGGCCTATCTCTCGTATAGGGTAACATTGGGATTGCATTGTTACAGTTTCTAAATGTAATTTCCAAATAGGAAGAGAGAACCAGTTCACGTTTGGTGTCTTTGGAAAAGGGGTGGAAAAAGCCCAATTTAGTGGTTGATTCAGGTTTTAGATCACAATTTTAACAATGCCACTTTTGGAAAGTTAAAGACAAACAATTGATTAACGGAATGCAGAACAAATCAAAACATCACCCCCAGTCAAGAGATCTAGGTTAAATCCATCATTCTTTTGCTCACCATGCCACCCCAGTTTAGACCTGGCCATATGCAAATTAGTCTTGACCCTGTGCCTCATGGGAACAGTCCAGCCCGAACTGCCAAGCCAGGTCCTCCCTGGACCGGAAACAAGCATTCTAGGACCGGTTTCAGGGTTTCACCCCTCATCCGCCAGGAGGGCTTGAATCCAGTGGCACAGTGAGCCAGGGACCCACATTTGGGCGCCCTAGTTGCGCTGGGTATGACGGTGGTTGGCTGATCAAAACAGTATTTACCCATTCCCTTTTAAACGACATTTGGTCATTGATTAAGGGTTCGGGTGTATGCTTTTGGAAATACCTCTACCTAAAAGTCAATTAGATGCTAATTTTTTTCTTATTCAAGAGTGAACGCTCAGTATTTTGTCAGTGTTCTAAATTGTAGGGTAGTGGATAGGGCCCAGTAAATGAAAACAATTAAGGGAAATACAATTAGGGACACAAATACTGGGGCCTTGAGATAGATAGGCCATGAGAGGATGGAGAGGAAACATGACATACAGCAGACAGAAGGAGAGTCAGTTCCGGCAGAAGTCAGGCGGGGCAAGCAGCCCGAGCCAGCTGCCCCAGCAGCGGAGAGAAGTGGAGTGCAGAGTTGTGAGTCTCTTACCAAGGCCACTACCGTGCTACCATTGCAAAAGACCCCCTAAATCACCAATCCAGGCGGGGGTCCCCTGGCAATCCTCCAGTGAGCAGAGCAGAGAGCGAGCACTGCCGCCGTCAGGAGCGGCCGCAAAGTGCGAGCCAAGGGGGAGAAAACCGCGGACAAGGTTGGGCTTGCGATACCCCCGTGAGCTCCGCTCGCACCAACTTAAGGCTAAGGCATTCGGCCACTGAAACTCTGGTGCTGATTTTGGTCTCCACATTTGGGCATCACAGGAGTACATAAGGAGCGCTCGATGGACTAGAGGCTGCCAAACATCTTTTAGCTCTTCAGTTCAACACACTTCACACCTCCCCAAAAGAAGAAAAGAGCTTCCCGGCTGGCACCTGCCTGCAGCCTGCTGGCCTTATTTTCACCTCAACCCCCCTCGTGTGCCCCCCGGACTTTTAAAGACTTCCTAGCCGGCGGCCCCAGCAAGGGCACATCTGAGACCATGTGACTCACTGGCGAGAGTCGAGACAAGGGAGATGTTAGGAGTGAGAAACTGAACAACCGCCCTACATTAAGGCTGAGTTCAGCTGGGGATGCCTGCTATAGGACATCTGGTTTCCCGGGGTGAGTTCAGCGTGAATGCAGTGAGATTACGGAGGGTGGCTGCAGGGGGCGATTTAAGTCACATCATATCCCTATTTGGCATAGCACTGTGGGGAGAGGAGCACGTCCCAAGTGCACACACAGAAGAGAGTGCACAGGGACAGACTAAAAAGTAAAGGGATTCAATTCCCCAATTCGTTAACTCCCAAACACCCTCTCCTTGGTGCGGAAGGAAAATGCTCAAGGGATACCTGACTAATCTAAAGAGGATGGATCCTGACTAAAACGCCCACAAATATCATACAACAAGGGTCACAAGAAGTACGGCTCAGAACTTAAGACAGGAGTCGAACCCAGCGAGCAAACAACAAGGGCTTACTACGCATTATTTTCAGGCACTGGGCAGCCCGCCACCCCCGGGTATGTCCCCCGGAAGGGCCGATTAGACCACAGAGAGCAACCCCCAAACAACGGGGCCTGCCAGGCACACATCGAGCTACCCTATAGCAAAAACTCCCCTCTTGGGGAAGGTTGCCGCCTGCCGCTCGACGAAGGGGGCCAGGACCGGGCACAAGAAGCATGGGTACAGGAAGGACTAAATCTGCCCCTTCATAGCGGGTGTAAAGTTGGGGATATAGGGGAGAAGAGTAAACTGCATAATGAAAGGATTGGTAATACTGACCTCGGGAGGCACATAACAGTCGTAGGTACCATTAGGTAGCCTATCGATCAGTGGCGGTGGGTCCATTGGGGGCGTTGGGGCGTTGCCCCACTAGCCACCGTCATCACGTCGCGCTGCAATTAAGTATGTGGAGTGCAATTCAAAAATAAATTATCCTAAGAAGCGCACTCACAGTCTGCGTGCGTGTGTCAATGAGAGCCAGCTGTACCGGGACAATGAAGCAGAATCGGACATCGCGGAAGGGTGTGGGGCGGGGCTGTGGGACAGTGTGGGCATTTTGGACTTGTCCTTTTTTACGACTGGCCCACGCATGCACACACGCGGTAGTCCCTTCCCTCCTCCTCCTCCCCTCTAGCTCGCAGACAGGCAGGGACCCGGGGGACCCGGGTCTCACATGGGCAGTATTCACCCTGCTCTTTATCCAATCCTGGCGCAGTGGCGCTGTTAAGCTGCGCCAGGATTGGCTGAGTAAATACACTGCGCAGCATATTTCAGCACTGGTGCCGCGCGTGGGTGGTGCAGAAGAGCGGGAGTCGGACTCGGACCCATTCAGTCAGAAGATGGCGCGGGACGGTAAGTTTTAATTTTTAATTAATTTATATCTTTTTTTTCATTAAACCCCTCCTGCCAATACCCCCCCCCCCCCCGGCGGCGCGACGACCCCATTTCAAGCCCCCACCCACCTGTAATGCCGGCCGGCGACCGTGACTGGAAGTGAAAGAGGTTATCAAGAAGTTTTGCTAACCAGATTGTATGCTGACATTTGTTTCTCACCGTGACAATAATAACTATTCACACACTTTATTGTTCCCTTATGGGCAGTCATTTATGTTGAAATTTGAAGGGTAAATCATAGTGGTTGTCTCTTTGAATAAAAAATATCGAACTTTGGAAACCATTATTTCTTGCCGTGCAGATCGTAAAATTTAATTTTTTAATTAAAAACAAAACTCACCGTGAAATCAACATTTCAGTAGTAACATGACAGGTATATCATTGCACCAACTCAATTGTCTCATGAGTGCACCAAAGTACAAATGCTGGACTGTCATGTACAAACGTTATAAACAACAGGTGACCTGGCCGGTTTTGTTTGAAAATTATTAGAATAATTACTATTGGATTAGATTTGCTAATACTCTCTGCCGGTACAAAAAGTGATGCAATCTGTTCAGTGTTGGTAAAGTATATACATTCTAGTGTAACATTTCATTTTCATTGGGAAGTAGTCTGTCAATAGTAGAGTGGGCTTTTTGCCCAAAAATAATGCCTGCTTGAGACAGGCGTGAAGCGGAATAAATGTTTCAATTTCTCCTAACTTTTGAACAATGAATGTCTTCTGCACCATACAGCAACTATGCTGCAAAGGCGTGTGCATGGCATTAGGCTGCCTGTCTGCTGGCCAGGTCAGCAGAAGAGATCATCAGCGCCAAATCTAAGTGGATATGGTTTTGCGATGCTCCCCCCACCAGCACAAAGCAGCACACTGCACTAGAAATGAGTAACTATTCCGACACCCCCTCCTAATGGGCTGTTCGTACTTGTAGTGTTTAGAACACAACATGCCAAAGAATCTCTTGCAAGGAAACGATATATAGGAGGAGCCTGCCCAAAACTGCATAATTAGAGCATGGACACACTTAGGTAGTGGTACTTTATAATAATTCACATTTATTATGTGCTGTTAATTCTGCAAATCATGTAACGAATATCTCGGCAATTACAAATATTCTCAGAATTAATAAATATACTCCACACAAACATTGTTCATCACCCATCCCTAACCGATGAATCTGATGCATCCTATCTGTCTTGTGGTCTTGTAATATTACTATTGAATGTGTTGCACTGCGAGTCATGTGAAACCCCTGCATATCTGTGGACTCGAAGGTCTTAAACTCAGTGTCCAAACCAACACCGTGCTTGCTTTTTTTTATTGTCTGAATGATGAGTATTGAAGTGTGTACTCATGAAATGTTTTACTCCGTAAGCATTAATTAGTGCTATATTTGTTTTTCTAACCATATTTTTAATAAAGAGTGATAATTTTTGATAGAATGTCATCTTTTGTTTTTAGCATCTCTTTTATATATTATGCCTTTAAGAAGAATAGAATTTTGCCAGTAGACTCTGCTAACCTCAATACACATGTTGAGAGTTGAAGGAGAAACGTCTGTGTAATTCACCCCACACCTGTTTAGGCCTCACAGCAGCAGGGTGACTGGGCTGTGGAGGCAGCTGTGCTAGACGTGTGGTACTGAGGGGGGCTGTGGAGAAGGAGGCCTAGAGAGGGATGCGGGATCTCCCCTTGGCAGTGGTGAGATGAGGGACACAGGTCCCAGCAGCTTTTCGACCTCTGTTGGGGCATGGTGGTAGAGGTCACATGCTCTGTGTAATTCCACAATGCACAGTTATTTCAGGAGTGCGGGGATGGCCGGTATCTGAGTTTATTTCTGAATAAAGCACCGCAGACATTGCTTTGCTACCTATCATTACTCCAATCTCAGAGCTACCCAAGTACTCCTTATCGCTCTTGTGATGGTCAGTTGTTCAAAGTGCTTAACCCAATGCTGATGTCTAGGTGCCAATTCCACATCGAACCGTAACGTTGCCGCAATGCGCTCTTTATTTCGAAAGGAAAGCTTGAGTTAACAGTAGCATTCAGTCTGTTTGAGGTCGGCATCTCCCATGTCTCTTAATATCCTGCTTCAGGTGATGCCACGTGTCTGTCCTTGTACCCGTAAAGACAACCTTTATCACTAAACTCCAAGTACTGGGCGGCGCCGCCTACACCTCAATGAGACCCTCTCGAAACCCCCAGTCCTGGTCTGATTAGGGCTGACTTTTAGGCCTGTTTTCAAAGATTTTAGGAAACTTTGAGATTCTTTTATGAAAACAAGTTTTGAGACTATACATGAAAGAGCAAAATTACAACAGAGTGGAAATCACTTGGCCTGGCCATAAGACATCACTAATTTCTATTTCAATCAGTGGCAAGACTCCCACCGCTCCTCATTTGTGCTTTTTTGATGCCCTGGCCTTTACGTTGGCATGATGGCTCAGTGACTTAGGCTCACATTGACAGAGACATGGGGGAGGTAAAAGGCTCAGTCTAGATCAGATATAGTGCTGCCTCTTCATAAACCTGTATAAACTGTGAATGACTGATGCATACTGCGCACTCATGCTTATCTCATTGTATAAACCACATAGAGCTCAATATAAACGTTGAACAGCAGGTGCATGTTGGCTTCTGTGCTCTGCGCGTTTCAAAAACCGCTCAGTAGAGATAGGTTAGCCAGTTATATAGGTCTGGACACACTGTCAGTGGAAGTTTACGCCTCACCACTTTGAAATGTCACCAGCCGCCACTGCTATCGATGCGACAGACAGCCTCTTACAGATCAAAATCTTGATTCATTGACATCAGGAGGAAGACGTGCCCGAGGTTATTGAGGGCAAAGATCTGGTGCGTACCAGCCCGCGAGCTATCTCACTATCAACTACAAAGGCCTCACCAATTGGATGCCGACAACTCGATTAGCCAGAGACAGGAGACCTCACCGATTCCTTTCTACAAAAACTAGAGCAAACAATAGAAAGGACTCTGGACCTCACTGCCGACCTCATTGAGAGAGGGGATGTGGTAAAAAAAACTGGAAAAAGATCAAGCAGGGTTGTCCGCAGCAACAGGCCAGAAAGATCAATATGAGCAAGAAGATACCCCCATTTGATAACCATCAGAGAAGCACAAAAGTCAATAGCAATGGCTCTGATATGGCAATCAACCAAACTGGAGGTCCAAGTTGACCTTCTTCAATCAATAGCCCAATGCCTTGTGAACCAGAGCCGCAAGCTGGAAGAATTGGAGGCAACGATCAACTACAATCAAGAAATGATAGCTCGTACAAGCTCATGTGACAATATAATAGATAAGTGGGCTGAGATGCCGGAAATACTGGGGGATATAGTAGCACTAACTAAGAGTAGAGGCGAGCCATCAAAGACATCAGAAACCATTGAATCGCTGGCAAAGGGAAATCACACAGTGACATCCAAAGGAGAACCCAGCCGAGCGAGGAAATCGGAATCAAAAGCCATAGAAAATTAGCGCAATAGCCTAGAGAGCCAGCACCCCCGACAAAGAGCGACACCAAGGAAACTCCGGCAAGCCCAGACATAAAGGAATCTGAAGAGCAGAAAGTGACTGTCATGGGGAAGTAGGAGTCAGATCAGAAGCCCCCCTAACAAGGAGGGCAAAGAAAAAGCTGAAGAGATCAAAAATGAAAAGAAGATCAATCCTGTCGGCAATGCTGAACAGTAACTCACTGCCACTTTACCCAATTTTTAACTTCAAACAGAAGATTAAGAGCCACGGTATACTGGCAAACAAAGAAAAGGCTGAAGAGAGAGCAAGAGATGGTCAGATGCAACAGGGCAGGGACCATGTGGACCAGGCGGACTTACAACAACCAGCCGGGTCAACAGAAATTGCAGCCCAGGTGACAACAAACAGGGTTAGCTTGGGTAAAGAGGGTGCCTCCACACAAATAAGGCTCTATGACCTTCTGGAACTGGAGGGTAATAAAGGCCCAAAGGAGCACATTACACCTCCCCTGATGGAGCAGAAGCAAAAAGAAAGCTGGATGGGAAACAAAAATAGGGTTGAAGGTGAACAACACTGATGAATCGCTAACAACCCCCCCAAAGTCTGAGATCATGCAGCCAGAGCATTGGGGGGGCCACGCAAACAAAATAACTTGAGGAAACACCGACAA
Source organism: Lissotriton helveticus (assembly GCF_964261635.1). Lineage (NCBI taxonomy): Eukaryota > Metazoa > Chordata > Amphibia > Caudata > Salamandridae > Lissotriton > Lissotriton helveticus. The sequence goes on from NC_136071.1 coordinate 257,399,236, forward strand.
TATATGAGGTGGTGCTCACCCCTAGGTACCACATGGAAGGACCCCATAACATCCTAAACAGAACTAATACCCTCCGACTTTTTGGTCATGTCAAGTCCCTGTCTCAGATCACCTCGGAAAACATAGAATGGGTAAAGTTCAAAAGGTCACAAGGAGACAGCCATGGCGATTCAACCCTCCTGGGCTTTAGCGAACATTCTCTTCAACAGGCAGTTCTTGGAGAAGCACAACAACTAGCAAGCTGGAGCATAGAAGTAACAGAACCCACTCAACCTAAATATTCCTCCATCCTCATACCTCAAAAAGAGGGGCCGGGGGCCACATCAATCTTGAAAGGCAATAACCATAATAAAAAACGAGGGGAAAACACAAACAAATGCCCTGGTACGCCAATAAATATTTCCATCTTTCAAAAAGATAATCTGTGAAGAGTGCTAATCGGGCAAACTGAGCAGGCTACAAGGGGTGAGAATTGTCAACAGCACCCGTAGCCAAAGTCAATTCTCCGCCAGAGCAGGAAGGGAAATGTCGGTGCAGGAAGATCAACATCAAGGTCACAACTCCGACCTCCATCAAGAATTAACTCTCATATCATGGAACATCGCAGGATTAAACAAAAAAGCAGGGAACAAGGAAGTACAGGACTACCTCGCAAAAGAGGATATCATATCTTGACAAGAAACCTGGTCAATGACATCAACTCCCATAGCAGGCTCCCATGAACATCGGATAAATGCAACAAAAAATACCATCTTTGGACGCCCCTCCGGGAGTCTATCAATTTTCATAAGCCACGCGCATAAACTTAAATCTACAGAAATAAGAGTAAACTCTTCAGACCTGCAAGTAATGATAATTGCTGGGTTAAGGGAGGACCGCCAGCCATTCAATTTGCTGCTCATAAATTGTTATATCAATCTGGCACTGACCGCAGCCAGTATGGAATTACTCACCACCACGATGGAGGAAATATTAATTAAATACGAATATTATAATGTAATCATTGCAGGTGATTTTAATTTGAGAGGTTTGGAAAGGGCCCATGGCAAGCAACACAAAGGGCACGAAGTGGGCCCATAGCTATCTCTTTTTAAAAATGTAAAACTTTGCTCAACTCACTTCATGATGAAACTACGATCACCCTTGTGGTGCCCCAAAACATCATTCAGGAATATATTGTAGGAGAGTAGGGTCTGCTTCCTATGGTCACCCCCACTTTTTGCTTTTGCTTCACTGGTTTTAGACTTAGATGTGGCTGTGGGCCTTCTACTCAGACCCACAGCCCAGATGCACTCTCTCTAAATTCTCACCATGTACTATAGGTACATCCAATTGGGAATTGGTTCACCTTATCAGCCCCTGTAGAAGTGTACCCTAGCTACTCAGGGCATAGGTGTAACCAAGGCCTACCAGGGGCTGCAGCATGTATTATGCCACCCCTGGCTGGCCACTCAAAGTGACACAACTGGCTGATCACTCAGCTGGGGCAAGGTCGTTTAATCACCCCTTGCTTAGGAATGGAATGGAATGGAAGAGGATTTATAAAGCGCGTGGCTACCCGTGGGCGTCCCTGCGCTAAGAGTAGAGATTCCAGCAGGGATAGCGATGTTAGGGAACCTTAGGGAAGAGGAAAGTTTTAAGAAGTTTACGAAACTTCTGGAGACTGGGTTCAGTGCAGATCTTAAGTGGAAGAGAGTTCCACAGTGTCGCGGCATTGATGGAGAAGCGACGTCCTCCTGTTCGTGCCTTTTTTATTCTAGGGACATTAGGGAGGTACAGGTGATCAGATCGGAGTGCTCTGTTGGCTTTGTAGGGGCCCACCAGACTTAGGTATAGTATTCCTATATCTACCCTTAAATATAGACACACAGTAACCTATAAGTCACTCCTATGGCAGGCCTTAACAATCCTGGAGGCAGAGTGCTTGGTTATGTGTGAGATGGTGCTCTAGCATGAGCTGAGCCTGGCTGCAGCTTTCGGAACCATGTCCTTAAAGCTGTTCTATGATATCACCATACCATATACTCTTAAGTGCATTATAATCCTTGCCGTTGAATGCTAACTTTGGTTTGGCTTTATTTAAACATGTCGTGTAAGGTGTCATACGCTTTGGAATACTACCCCCTCTCCAATTCTGGCGACGGGGGTAGCATTCCACCCTTCTAGAGGGAGAAGACATGTTGTTGCTGACTATCCCGGTTAAAGTTAACCAGAGCCCCAGCGTCACAAAATGGACGCTGCTGCCACATACACAAGTCTGACCTCCTGCTGCTGGGAGTCCTTCCAGTCAAGGAGGTTTGGACAATAGATTTCCTGCCTGGAGAGGTGCGAGCACCACCCCAGACAGGACTTTGTGTATTGGGACAGGGAGGGCTGAATAGATTGAGACACTGCCTGAGGCACACTAGGTGCTTCATGCATACCCCAGTTCAAACCGGTTGCTGGGGCACTCCAGCCCCAGCTCTGGCACAAAACTGGGCAAAGGAAAGGGGGTGTAACCACCCCCCTTCCTGGTCCCACCCATAGGAGGGACCTAGTGAGTAAACCAGCCCCCTTTAGTTGTATAAAGGTAGGAGCTAACCCAGGAGACTTTAGTTTAATCCTGGAATCGACTTGAAACGAAACTCTGGACACTGCGACATTCACCTGAGCTGAAGACTGAAGAATCTCCCTTGTGGCCAAGGAGTGACCACCCTGGGCAACCAGGCACCATCCAGCAACTCGACGGCTTGCTTTGTCCCCGTTCCCGCCGGAACCCGAGCACAGAGCCTGACAAGACCTCGACTCCCGGACCTTTCTGACCCCACTGCACGACTCCATTACAGCTGAGCCCCGTGGAAGGCGTCGGAACCCGTGGAACCAGGTAACTTGGAAAGTCTTCAACTTGCTAACAGCGCAGCTCCTGAGGCACCCTCGAAGCTGTGCACTGGGATCTGAGACACCCCGACACCGAGCTCCACCTGCACCGAAGACCAGCCCTCCACACTCCACGAGATCTGCGTGGGGCCCTTCGGCTTGTGTTCAGCTCGACGCGTTGTCCTGGTTGCTGGCCAGTTGGCTAGTAGCCCTGTGGCGACGATCCTTTGAAAATCCATCGCTGGTCTTGTTGCTCCAGACCGGCACTTGCTTCCCTGAAAAGGTGAAGTACCTCAGACCCGCCTGGTCTGCACCAGAAGCTCTTTGTGCATGCTGCGTGGGTTGCCTTTGCTTAGGTTTGTTGGCTCCGATCTTGAAGTCGACCCCTCCATCTGCGAGAACCTTCGTGGGACAGCTCCTCTCCAGCACCTGGTCGTCCTCGACGCCTCTTGGTCCGCGTGGCTGCAACAACAAGCTTCACGACAGCACCTGATTGCTCCTCGGCGACGTCTGGTTCCTTCCTCGTCCCACCCGGTCACTGCCTAGTGACCTAGACTCTGTCCCCTCTGCTTTCAGGTCTCCTTCATCTTCGATCCACCCTTGGATCCACCCGGACACCTTCCTCCTGGTCGACTGCAGCATCTTCTTCCGAGGCTCCATAGGAATCAACGAGAAAACAAGACACACTTTGACACCTGTAGGTACATATAAAAACAAGTCTTAGTATACTTAAGTTCTACTGAACTTAGCTGTTGTAGAGCCTGGGCCTAGCACACCCTGACTACAACTCCTAGACAGGTTCTGTGGGAAAACACATAGTGTAGGTAGGTGCAACACCCCACCTCACTAGAAAACATGTCTCAGACAGTGAACCCCAGTGGTTCTCTGCCTGCAGAAGTGGATCCCTTGGGGACTGCTTCAAGATATGACGCCTTAGCCTTCCAAGAATTGAGACAATTGTGTACTTCTAGAAGGCTAAAACATGGTTCAAACCCTACCCTCAAATTCCTAGTTGAGCTCTTAGAAGAGTATGATGCTCAAAAGACACCTGACTCAGGTGATTCAGGTAGTGCAGAAGAAGTCCTTCCCTCCACAGAAGATTCCACTGATACTATTGAGCCAGATGAGGAAGAAGAGGGGGTAGAAGAAGATGATTCTGATCTTGAGGTAAACAGCCAGGTCCCAGTCAGAAGACTTAGCCAGGCTAACTTAAGCATACATGGGAGTCAGTATGGGCAGCCCTCATACAGACCTCCAAGTGGGCTTAACCAGAAGCAGAGAAGAGGGAGATCCCACTCCAGGGACTCTCTCCACTCTCAGGCTTCAAATGGCTCTCATGGCCTTGCTCAGAGAGGGATGACTCCCCCTCAGAGAAGGGAACATGAGGCAAAGATGAGAGAAGCTGCTCTTAGGATTGAAAGACAGGAACTTGAGGTTGCCCTGGCCAAAGAGAAGCTTGCTCGTGCTAGAGAGCATAGAAAGAGTGGGTTAGAACCCACTGGTGGCAGCAATATCCCTAAGGATAAAGATAGATCCTATGAAAATAGACACCTAAGCAAGATTGTGCCCCCCTATAAAGAAGGGGATGACATCCACAAATGGATTACTGCTTTGGAGAGGGCCTGCAAAGTGCAGCAGGTACCCCAAAGTCAGTGGGCAGCAATCTTATGGCTCTCCTTTTCTGAAAAAGGTAGAGATAAGCTCCTCACAGTTAATGATGGGGATGCTAACAACGACTCTGTCCTGAAGAGTGCTCTGATTGATGGGTTTGGCCTAACCACTGAACAGTATAGGTTGATGTTCAGAGATACCCAGAAAACACAAACTCAGGACTGGACTGATTTTGTGGATTGTGCCACTAAGGCTCTGGAAGGCTGGTTATTGGGAAGTCAATTTAGGGACTATACAGGATTGTATCATTTGATCATGAGAGAGCAAATCCTTAGCAACTGTCAAAACCAGCTATTGCATCAGTACCTGATTGACTCTGATCTGACCTCTCCCCAAGAATTGGGAAAGAAGGCAGACAAATGGGTCAGAACCAGGGTTAAGCAGAAAAACCAGAACCAAGGGGGTGATCAGAAAAAGGCAGACCAGAAGGGTAATGAGCAGAAACCAAAAGACCAGAAGTCTTCACCAGCCCCCCAAAAGGCACAAGGGGGCGAGTGGCTCCAAAAAGAACAAACAGAAACAAGAAGGTCCAAAGAAGCCCTGGTGTGGATACTGTAAATCAGTCTCTCACTGGTTTAGTGAGTGCACCAAGAAGGGCACCGCACCAACCACCATTGCCCCTAAGGCAACTGTTCCCCCTAGTCCAGCTGTTAGTGGTGGTTCCCAGCAAAAGGGTGTAGTAGAGTTAACCCTGGGAACTGAGGTGGACTCTGGCCTAGTCAGAGTACCAGCTCAGGCTGTTCTTGTCTGTGATGGGGACATAACAATGTCCTGTACTGTAAGTCCCAGTAATCTGAGCAAGTACAGACAGACACCTTTTATTAATAATAAGATGGCTCAGGCCTACAGGGACACTTATGCCAGTGTCACCATGGTGACACCTAACTTTGTGGACCCTGAACAGATCATACTAGGTGAAACCTACCTAGTGGCCAACGCTAGCAGTGCCACTACCTCCCATAGTATGGCAGTTGTTAACTTCTCCTGGGGAGGGGTAACTGGCCTCAAAAGAGTTGTTGTGAGTTCAGACCTTCCAGTAGAGTGTCTGTTAGGTAATGATATTGAAACCCCAGTTTGGTCTGAGGTGGAGTATAGGACCCATGCAGAAATGCTGGGAATATCAGCACATGTCCTTGCTGTGACCAGGTCACAGGCCAAAAAGTGCTTACCTGAACAGGTGCTGGATCTTGAAACAATAGACCAGACACCAACCAAGAGAAAGAGCAAGAGGGTAAAGGCAGTGCCTTCCCCCTGCCTCACGTTGAGCATCAGCCCTCCCAGGAGGATGATTCTGAGATCCAAGAGGGAACTGTCCTAGAAGAGCTTGAGCCTGATCAGGTTGAGTTTCTTGGGACAGGGGGACCCTCAAGGGCAGATCTGAGGCAGGCTCAATTAGATTGTTCCTCTCTTGAACCCCTCAGACAGCAGGCTGCTGCTGAGACTGCTGGGAATGCTCAAGGTACCCATAAAGTGTATTGGGAGGCTAGAGACCCCAAACCTGGTGCTTCCAGGAGGTTGGTTATACCTCTGCAATTCAGGGGCTTCCTTCTCACCTTGGCCCATGATATTCCCTTAGCAGGACTCTGAGGTTACGTAGTGTTCAGCCTCGCTTCGCTACAGCCGCCATTTTGCGTTTAGTCGCCATTTTATGTTGCCTCACTCAGGCAGCATGGCTAACGCGGAGAAAATGGTATTTTCTGCCACTTTCAGCTGTTCGATGTTTTTTCTCGCCAAGGAGCAACCTTTGTCCTTGTGTGCGATACTGATGTCAGGGTCCGGCCGAGTTCGCAAAGCCATGTCTAGACTGATTAATCCATGACTTACTCCACTGTTTGGGTCCCACCATTCTTCTCTACCTTATCTTATTTAACTGGCCTTCGCTATTCTCTCCGTGTGTTCTCTTGTTACATAGCTCTTCTCTTTGAAGCATTCTACACATGTTTTGCCACCTGCAAATCGAATTACGGGCACCAGTGTTGATTAACCTGATGGGAGGAGAGCACACGGGGTCTGAAAGGAGGGTGTGTTTTAGACATCTGATAGCTTGTTTTCGAACTATTCCTATTTGTCAGTTTTGTGTATATTGGGAGTTGTCATTGTAAACCTGTGTTGTATAATAGACTGTGCGCCACAGATTGAAGTGGCAGTCTCTTGAGAACCTACCTGTGTGGTACTCCTTAGATAACTGTGCTTAGTTGCAGCTAATAAAACTACTAATTCTACGCCAAACAGAGTGTCCTGTGTCTCTGTCGGTCGAGGCAGGTGAACTCAGAGATCTTAGGCGTGCCCTGCGCCGCTCGGCCCATAAGGCCGGGTTCTCCAATTGGCGCCCAACGTGGGGCGACTTCAGCGGTAGTAGTTCTGCCTGAGAGTCGTGAGGAGCTTCGCGGGAAAATTCCGGAAGATTTCGCGAACCACGTGAGCGACCCCTGCATGTCGAAGTGGACAGAAGGTCTTTTGAAGCGTGGCTACTCCTTCCCGACGGCTGCTGACGACTGCTGCCCTGACTGTCGCCCTGCCTTGGCCCTTTGGTGATGATTGGTATCGCGAGACGATAGACGGACATCTGTTGGCGTAGCATTTAGTTAAGTATTTGTGGGTAGCGCCCACTCTCTTTGTTTTTGTATTTTGTTATTCGATTAGCGCGCTAACCGAAGCCAAGGGGTAAGTACGTTTGTGCTGTGACTCTATTGTCTAAGAATCCCTTGACGTTTGTAAGGACAAAATGCCTGGATTTAGTAAGTTTAAGAAATTTTGTTGTTGTGGTTGTTTTGCGGATTCCTGTCCAATTCCTCCAGTTGGAACTCCTACTTACGAACTTTACTCAAAGCACGGTCTGGGTCCTATAGTTTTTAATGAAATATGGACCCGTTACACTAAAAAGGACGGTGTTTTGCAATGGCCACAAAATGGGTCCTTTGAGCCAGATATATTAGATAATTTGGAAGCGATTTTATTCAAGAGAAAAGCCTGGCCGGCAATGTTTGACTCCTTTCGCCTATGGCGCAAGGAAGCCAAACAGAAAGAAATTAAGCAAATGAAGAAAGATAAGAAAGAACAGAGTATGTAGATTCTACAGGCTGCCCAACAATTTAAAAATGACGAAGCTGATCAAGCGGTTGAGGTTTCAGAAAGACAACATCGCATGGCAATAGATAGATGCTATCCTGTATTGCCTACGGTATCAAAGAGTAAAACTCCTGATGATGATTCTTTTATGTCCCATTTGTTGACATTACCTCCGCCTTATGTGTTAGGAGCTAATGCACCGCCATTACAGCCCGCTGCCAATGCAGCCGCTGTACTTCCTGCACAGTTGCCTGTCCCTGTGATTCCGCCTCAACCCCCTCTGCCAGCAATATCGGTACCCCAATCTCCTGTGCCTCAGTCTTCTCCATCTGTCGTTTCTTTTACTACAGATTCCTCTTCTGTCTTACAGAATACTTTGTCCCCCGTTTTAGCGTCAGATTCCCCTGCAGCTCGACGGTGTTTAGTCGACACTGTCTCAGGTCTTTTGTCACCTTTTCTTGGACCTCTTTTCTTCTCTCCTGCCTCGTCTAGGAGGCAATCTCGTAGTCAATTTCCAGATTTGGAAGAACGGACTAAATTAGATTCCCTTGCCTATAATTGGATTATGAGTCGTGTACAGTATAATACACGTGATATTTTAGATACTTTCCTTCAATGGAACGCGCCCACACAGAGATATGTATTTGATGTCATGTGTAATACTCTGATTAAGGAATGGGGAGACGTAGATCTAGACTCGCCTCCTCAGGATTTATTCGACATACAGGATCAATTTGATAAGGGACTTATTGTGGGTCCTGCTGTAGAGCATGCTGTTCAGAAACTTGTTGCTTTTCGATCTACACTTTTCTCTCAAAATTCTCTTGAGCCTGATCCCACGGTTCGTCGTAAGACGGCGCAATACCCAATGCGCGAAGTTCCTCCGATATGGAGAGATGCAGTTCCACAAGCAGGTAATGTTCCTGGTGTTCCTGCTCATTTTCAGCGTATATGGGTACACGATCCTTGGAAAAGGTCAGAAGTATTGGCACTCAAACAGTCTTTACCGGACCCTCGTAAGAATCCTGCGGGATATTATAAAGAGCTGTCTCAGACTGTTGACGCTTGTATTATGAATTTGGCAGATATTGACTTACTCATGAGGAATGTAGTCCCACAAGCAATATGGGCCAAGATTCGTAGGCAGGATCATGCGGTAGCTCTAGGTGGTGATTGGGCTGCCATTACAGCTGCGGATGCAGGTCAAGTAGGTGGGGCCAAACCGGATGCCCTGATCACAGAATTGCCTGGAAAAATAATAGATTTGATGAAAACTTTAATGCCTGCAATGCGTGTTAATTGGGATAAGTTAGCGGCGTGTAAGCAAAAGACGGATGAAAGTGTCTCCGACTTCTTTACTCGGTTTGAGGAGACTTTCATCGACCATAGTGGACAGGATATGAGTACTGAAGGTGGACAACGATTGTTCGTAGACAAATTTGTTTTTAATTTACTTCCAGAATTATCGAATAAATTAAAACAATCAGAGAGTTCTAGGGCTGTCTCTTCCACTGCTCAGATATTGGCTACTGCTCAATATTATGAGAATAGGGATAAGGAGGACAAGGAGAAAGCGGAGAAAAAGACTAAAGACTTGAAAACAAAAGTCCTTCTGCAACAGGCTTATCCCCCTCGTTCTGCTCAGCCCTCATTTTCACAGCCCCCGCAGTTTCAGAGGTTGTTGCAGAAGCCAGTCCCCTCAGTTCCACGAGCTCCATTGGGCCCCAACCAGTGTGCTTATTGTAAAGAAGATGGTCATTTTAAGAATACTTGTCCAATTTTATTGCAACGGTATGGTGGATCATTGGCGCCACGGGGTCGTGGTGATTCTCGATCCATATCCAGAGGAAGGGGTTGTGGTGCGCCACCTCAGGAACGACGTCCCTCTCCCTCTCAAGACTCTACGAATTATTTTGATCAGCAGAATTCTCAATCTGCACAATACTACAATGATGACTATTGTTTCGATAATGGGGACGTTGCTTTCCATACTAGCTAAGACAACAATAGGCAAAGTAAGGGAGTCATATCAGTTCCAGTAGATCAGGAAGGACCTTATGTTAATGTTATGGCATTAGGTGTTACAGAACCATTTCTCTTGGATACTGGTGCTATGAGAAGTTCTATAATGCATTCTAAACTCCCTGGGGCACCTTTGTCTGGCTTAACAAATGTTTCTGTAGGATTCTCTGGCGCCCCAGTTTCAAATCCTTGTCCTTTGCCCATTTCTATTGGTCCCTACGATTTGAAAGCTCCACTCCTTTTAACGACGGGATGCGGAGAAAATTTGTTGGGTTTGGACCTACTGAAACGTTTGCATGCTACGCTGTATTGTTCACCCTCTGGTGTGCACCTTACTTTAGATGATAAGTTGACTTCTCCAATGTATGTATCTAAAGAACAGCTACCACCCGAGTTGCGTTCACTTCCCGCTACACTTTGGGCTGTGGGTCCAAATGATGTTGGCTTGTTGCAAATTCCACCATATGTAATTACTGTTAAAGACAATGTTAAGATGCCACGTGTTCCACAATATAAAATATCCAGTGATGGTGAGAGAGCTTTGTTGGCCATTGTTCATGATTTGGTTCAGAAGGGTGTGGTTGAAGAGACTAGAGGAAACATTTGCAATAGTCCTGTTTTTTCCTATTCCTAAACGTACTGATCCCTCTCAACCACCTGTGTATCGTTTTGTAATTGATCTTCGAGAGGTCAACAAAATTGTTGTCCCTCAATTTCCTGTTGTGCCGGATATCACAGCTTTGCTTACCATGATTCCTGCTTCAGCAGGTTGGTTCTCAGTGATCGATCTTAAAAATGCTTTCTTTAGCATTCCCATTGCCGAAGAAAGTAGGGATCTTTTCGGCTTCTCTCTCGGAGGCCGCAGCTTCTGGTTTAAGCGCGCACCCCAAGGCTATTGTGAAAGTCCTTCAATATACAGTCAAGCTTTGAAGTCACAACTTGATACCTTTTCTTGGCCCTCAGGTGCCACTCTTATCCAATATGTGGATAATTTGTTGATCGCTGCAAATTCTGAAAATGTTTGTAAAGCAGCAACTGTATCGCTCTTACAGCATTTGTCTGATTCACATCATAAAGTATCATCTTCCAAGTTACAATATTGCCGACAAGAGGTTACCTATTTAGGTCATCTCTTGTCGAAGGAGGGAAGGCGATTGACTCCAGAACGTATTCATGCAATTGCACGAATGCCTGTACCGTCCACACAAAGAGAAGTGCGTGCTTGCTTAGGCATTACCTCTTACTGTAGACAGTGGATTCCAAATTTTTCCCTTCTTGCTAAACCACTGTTGGCACTTACACTTAAAGACACGCCCCAGCCTTTGCCTTGGACTGATGAATGTCAAAAGAGTTTTTCTGATTTGCGTACTGCTTTGTGTTCTGCTCCTGTGTTTGGTACTCCAGATTACAGTAAACCTTTCACACTCTATGTGCATGAAAGGGGGGATTGCGCATTATCAGTGTTGACGCAACGATTTGGCGACAAACAAAGGCCGTGTGCCTATTTTTCTACAACATTAGATCCAGTAGCTAAGGCATTACCTAGTTGCCTTAGAGCAACAGCAGCAGCGGCAATTTCTATTCGTCAGTCCGCTGGACTAGTGCTAGATCATACTCTTAATGTTATGGTGCCACATGCAGTAGATACTCTTCTTAATAGGACGAAAACTCAGCATTTAACGAGTGCTCGCTTGTCTGGATACGAGTTGACACTTCTGGCTAGTCACATACACATAAAAAGATGTAATGTCCTAAATCCAGCGACATTGTTGCCTGCTTTGGATGCTAGCAATGTACAAGATCAGCATGATTGTTTTCTTCGCACTGAAGAAGAAACGAAGGGTCGAATAGACCTTAAGGACACACCACTTGTGGATCCGGATGGGATCCTATGGGTAGATGGGTCATGTTTCAAGCTTCCTAATGGTGAAACCACAGCTGCTTATGCAGTAACGACGTTGTATACAGTGGTAGAAACTGCACGCATTCCGCATAATTCAGCGCAAGCTGCAGAATTGATTGCGTTGACAAGAGCATGTGTGTTGGCGAAAGAGAAGAGAGTGACTGTCTATACCGATGGCCAATATGCATTTGGCGTTGCCCATAGTTTTGGTCGTTTGTGGAGGGAAAGAGGATTCTTTACCTCCCACGGCACCAAGATACAGCATGGTCAGTTGGTCACTGACCTTCTCGAATCACTTGCCCTGCCTACTCAAATAGCGATTGTGAAGTGCAGTGCGCATAAAAAGATTACTGATGATGTGGGTCAAGGAAATGCGTTTGCAGATGAGATAGCGAAGGAAACAGCGAGGAATGTTGGAAGTCGCATGTATGTTGCAGGGCCTGCTAGATGGGTTGCAGAAGCTGGTATGTGTGAGGACACAGTGGAAAGTGTGAAAGCAATCCAGAAGGAGGCCACTGAGAAGGAATTAAGTATGTGGAGAGAAAGTACGGGAATGTTGGATAGTACGGGATGTTGGACGGAATTGTCAGAGTATCAACGATGGTTGTTACCTGATGCGTATGTACTGCCTGTAGTCACTATGGCCCATGGACCAGCCCATATTAATGCACGGGGTATATGTAAGCTTTTAGCGCCAGTATGGCAGAATGCTGGTATTCCTAAATGTGCAGAAAACGTGGTGAAACATTGCATTGTTTGTTTGATGCACAATCCAGGAAAGGGAACTCCAACTCCAGCAGGTCACTTTGCACCCCACTACGTACCCATTCGAGGTACTGCAAATAGACTACATCCATATGGAGCGTTTCAATAATCTCAAGTATGTCCTGGTGGTGGTTTGTGCCTTTTCCAGATGGATAGAGGCCTACCCCCTAAAGGACAACACTGCTTTGTCCACTGCAAAAATACTCTTGAAAGAATTCTTCCCGAGGTTTGGTTTGCCGCGCATTGTCTGGAGTGACAATGGAAGTGAATTTGTAGGTGAAATTATGCAAAAGGTGTGTGTAGGTCTAGGCATAAGACAGAAATTCCACGCGGCCAACCATCCTCAGTCAGCAGGTTTGGTAGAGTGCTACAATGGCACTCTCAAACTTAAGCTAGCAAAGATTCAGGCCAGCACGGGCCTTTCTTGGCCTGATGCTTTGCCTTTGGCACTCCTTTCTACTAGAACAACTGTTCATTCTCGTTTGGGGCTTAGACCATACGAGATTGTGTTCGGACGCCCAGCTAACGTCTGGGGAGTCCCCAGACCTAAAAAGTACTCAGATATCCCCTACCCACTGTTGGTTGACTATTTGCATGATCTCACCACTAAATTGCATGTTATTCGTCAACAGGTCCAAAACGCTTTACCAGAGGCCTCTTCAGATCCCGGACACACTATCCAGCCTGGGGATTGGGTGTGCCTGAAAAATTTCCAGAGAAAAAAGAACCTGGAACCTCGCTGGGGGCCTCCAAGACAAGTTCTGCTTACAACTCGTACAGCTGTCAAGGTCCTGGGGAAGAAACACTGGGTCCACGGTGTGCACTGCAAAAGGGTACCATTGCCTTTGCCGTATGACCAGTGGGTCCGAGAAGGTATTGGTGACAGTGAGTTTGAGCAGGTACCCAGTTTCGTGCCGTTCAGCAGTGCACGCCTGGATTGAACTAGCTCGGAGAAAGAGGACGATGATGTTCTACAGGAAGCTGTACCCGTTCATCTGAGAGTCGATACAACAGATCCCGAACATTTATTCCAGGACCAGACAACGCTTGGAAAGAGACAATATAATTTGAGGAAAAGATCCCCTAAGGACAATTAGTTTTGACTTTCACTTTTTTTAAACTCTATTAATAAAGATAAATGTTTCCTTCCCTTATCCATCAAGTTGCAGGGTCACGGTAGGAGTCTTGAGCTGTGACCTGAATAGTGACTAGGTCAACAGGACTTGCAGTGTCATAGGACGGCTAACAATCACAGCCAAGTGATTAAGGAAGATTATCGTGAGCGAGGCCTTTAGAGTAATGAATAGTGCAGGGAAAGGAAGTGATATTAAAATGTTGAAGAGAGCTCATTATAAGAAATTATTATTTGGTCGTTGTGGTGTAGCCCTATGTGTTTTAGTAGGTTTAAGTAGTTTATTAGCATGCATAGGATGGATTATTCATGTCCTGCAGTCAGTGCCTGTTCCCGTTTTTGTCCCTCTAACTCCCTCTACTACTGTTTCACCGCATAAGTTTTACTCACTCCCAGATCACGAGCAAATGAGAAGAATGGAATATATTAACAATTCGTTTATTCAACTGTTACACCAGCACCAATTGATAGTAAATGTTACTGATTGTTGGGTATGTGGTCTCATACCACATAATACACAAAGAGGAATGCAGTATCTAGTCCTCCCCTTCTCATATGAAGGTTATGCTTGGGCCTATCTGGCTATGTTTTCCAATGCATACCAGAATTTACTTTGATACCCTTCTGGTGGATCCTATAATGGTGGAGTGGATTTCAGTCATAGTTCTTTGATAAAGGGCATTGTAACTATGGCAAAGATTGCTGATATTATCAAGATTCCCAAAGACGAAAAGAGAGCGTATGATGGGTGGAATATAACTCGCTATACTCTTAGCCTTACTGACAAGCTCAAGCAACAGAGTTCTGCACCGATTTGGGTACTACCCCAAAGAGGTCGTTTGTGCTTGCAAATAAACGTCCAGAATACCAAACCTAAGCAAGAGAGAAGCAACTGTTCCCACACTTATGTCTATACTCCTTCTACACCCGCACCATTAGTGGCTTCACAAGGTACATATTTCATCTGTCATGATAAAGCTTATACATGGCTTCCCACACACTTCTCGGGAACATGTTATGTGGCTTTTCTCCTCCCTCCTACATACACCGCTCCCGCTGATTATGATAGGAAGAGAGTTGCTAGAGGAGTGGTAGATTCAGAAGATACAGCAGGGCAAGAAGGAGGGGATTTTCTGAAAGGGTTTCTTCCCTTTTGGGGTCCGATGGCCAATAGCAAAAATATCAGACAGTTGATCCGTGTGGTTGATGCCACAATCAATGTAACTTCTGGAGCTCTGAAAAATTTGACTGCTGAGCTTCAGGCGGATCGACTTATGACCTTACAGAGTAGAATGGTTTTAGACATAATACTTGCAGATAAAGGAGGAGTTTGCAACTTGATTGGGTCCAGTTGTTGCATTTATATTCCTGACAACGCCCCTACAGTATACCAAGCCATCTCTAAGCTACATGTCATCTCTGAGTCTATCCACCAAGATACTGGAGATTGGTCTGTGATGGGATGGTTTTGGGGACTACTGTCCACTTGGGGATGGAAAGTGCTAACTTTCCTTGGAATGATTTTAGCACTCGTCTTTTCTTGTCGTCTTTGTCTACAGTGTGGTCCAGCTATTTGTGGACTCTGTGCCACAATCTGTGTCTCCAAATCAGTAGCACAACAGACAGAACACATTAAGATGATGGTGCAGCAACATCTTAGTGACCTCATGACCATTGATATCAACTCAGATTGAAATGGGTTCCTTTGTGCCTTGCCTGAGTATGGCAAAAGGAGGGTCTGAGGTTACGTAGTTTTCAGCCTCGCTTCGCTACAGCCGCCATTTTGCGTTTAGTCGCCATTTTATGTTGCCTCACTCAGGCAGCACGGCTAACGCGGAGAAAATGGTCTTTTCTGCCACTTTCAGCTGTTTGATGTTTTTTCTCGCCAAGGAGCAACCTTTGTCCTTGTGTGCGATACTGATGTCAGGGTCCGGCCGAGTTTGCAAAGCCATGTCTAGACTGATTAATCCATGACTTACTCCACTGTTTGGGTCCCACCATTCTTCTCTACCTTATCTTATTTAACTGGCCTTCGCTATTCTCTCCGTGTGTTCTCTTGCTACATAGCTCTTCTCTTTGAAGCATTCTACACATGTTTTGCCACCTGCAAATCGAATTACGGGCACCAGTATTGATTAACCTGATGGAGGAGAGCACACGGGGTCTGAAAGGAGGGTGTGTTTTAGACATCTGATAGCTTGTTTTCGAACTATTCCTATTTGTCAGTTTTGTGTATATTGGGAGTTGTCATTGTAAACCTGTGTTGTATAATAGACTGTGCGCCACAGATTGAAGTGGCAGTCTCTTGAGAACCTACCTGTGTGGTACTTCTTAGATAACTGTGCTTAGCTGCAGCTAATAAAACTACTAATTCTACGCCAAACAGAGTGTCCTGTGTCTCTGTCGGTCGAGGCAGGTGAACTCGGAGATCTTAGGCGTGCCCTGCGCCGCTCGGCCCATAAGGTCGGGTTCTCCACACCTGGGCCAGAACAAGACTTGGAACAGGCTTGTCCCTCACTTTCACTGGCCCCATATGTCAGAAGATACCAAGGAGTTTTGTCTCTCTTGTGTTACCTGCAAAGCCAGTGGCAAATCAGGTAGCACAACAAAGGCCCCCCTCATACCACTACCTGTGGTGGGGGTACCCTTTGAAAGAGTGGGGATAGACATTGTAGGACCACTGGACTCCCAAACAGCATCTGGGCACAGATTTATACTGGTGGTAGTGGATCATGCCACCAGGTATCCAGAGGCTATTCCCCTGAGGACCACAACAGCTCCTGTTGTGGCTAGGGCCCTACTTGGAGTTTTCTCCAGAGTGGGGTTTCCAAAGGAGGTTGTCTCTGACAGAGGTGCAAACTTTATGTCAGGATATTTGACTGCAATGTGGAAGGAGTGTGGTGTCAACTATAAGTTCGCCACCCCCTATCACCCACAGTGCAATGGGCTTGTGGAAAGATTCAACAAGACCCTCAAAAGGATGATAAAAGGGTTACCTGAAAAGCTGAGGCGAAGATGGGACATCCTTTTACCCTGCCTTCTGTTTGCTTACAGAGAGGTCCCACAAAAGGGGGTTGGCTACAGCCCTTTTGAATTTTTGTTTGGGCATCCTGTAAGGGGACCCCTATGTCTTGTGAAGGAAGGATGGGAGTTACCTCTCAAAAAGCCTAAGCTTGACATAGTGGACTATGTACTTGGTCTCCGCTCCAGGATGGCTGAGTATATGGAGAAGGCTTCCAAAAACCTTGAGGCCAGCCAAGAACTTCAGAAAGCTTGGCATGACCAAAAGGCTGTGCTGACTGTGTACCAGCCAGGACAGAAAGTGTGGGTGTTGGAGCCAGTGGCCCCAGCAGCACTCCAGGACAAATGTTCTGGACCCCATACAATAGTTGAACAGAAGGGAGATGTCACCTACTTGGTGGACCTTGGGACTCCCAGAAGCCCCCACAGGGTGCTTCATGTCAACAGACTAAAAGCATTTGTCGACAGGGCAGACATGGGCTTGCTCATGGCTACAGATGAGGGGCAGGAAGAAGAGAGTGACCCTCTCCCAGACCTGCTTAATCAGAACCCTGATGATAGGTCAGTGGATGGTGTAGTCTTTGCAGAGAGCCTCTCTGAACATCAGCAACAGGACTGCAGACAAGTTCTTCAGTCCTTCAGACATCTGTTTTCCCTGACCCCAAGTCAGACAAGCTGGTGCACCCATGAGGTGGACACTGGTGACAGTCTGCCTGTCAAGAGTAAAATCTACAGGCAACCTGACCATGTCAGGGACTGCATTAGTACAGAGGTCCAAAAGATGTTGGAGCTGGGAGTTATTGAGCCCTTAGAGAGCCCTTGGGCCAATCCAGTAGTCCTGGTGCCAAAACCTCACACCCAAGATGGTAAGAGAAAGATGAGGTTTTGTGTGGACTACAGAGGTCTCAATGCTGTCACTAGGACAGATGCCCACCCCATCCCCAGGGCAGATGAGCTCATTGATAGATTGGCTTCTGCCAAGTCCTTGAGCACATTTGACCTGACAGCAGGCTACTGGCAAATCAGATTAGCTGAGGATGCAAAAGCCAAGACAGCATTTTCGACCCCAGGAGGACATTATCAATTTGTGGTAATGGCCTTTGGTTTGAAGAATGCACCTGCCACTTTCCAAAGGCTGGTGAATCAAGTTCTCACAGGACTGGATGACTATTGTGCAGCTTATCTAGATTATATTGCTGTCTTTAGCTCCACCCGAGAGGATCACCTGGTCCACCTGAGGAATGTTTTAGAGGCTCTGCAAAAGGCAGGCCTCACTACCAAGGCTACAAAGTGCCAGATAGGGCAGAGCAAGATTGTGTACCTGGGCCACCTGGTAGGTGGGGGTCAGGTTCAACCACTGGAGAGTAAGATCCAGACCATCAGAGACTGGACTCCTCCAATCACCCAGACACAGGTCAGAGCTTTTTTGGGCCTGTCTGGGTACTACAGGAAGTTTGTGAAAAACTATGGGTCCATTGTGACACCACTGAATGACCTCACTTCCAAAAAGATGCCAAAGAAGGTTCAGTGGACAGTTAGCTGTCAAAAGGCATTTGATGACCTGAAGCAGGCCATGTGTACTGCACCTATTCTGAAAAGTCCAGATTACTCCAAAGAGTTCATAGTCCAAACAGATGCTTCTGAGTTGGGTGTGGGAGCTGTACTTTCACAACTGAATATAGATGGTCAAGACCAGCCCATTGCTTTCATAGCAGAAGGCTGACCCCTAGAGAGAAACGTTGGTCAGCTATAGAGAGGGAGGCCTTTGCTGTGGTTTGGGCCCTGAAGAAGCTCAGGCCATACTTGTTTGGCACTCACTTCAAGATTCAGACCGACCACAAGCCCCTCCTATGGTTAAATCAGATGAAGGGTGAAAATCCCAAACTTCTTAGGTGGTCCATTTCCCTACAGAGGATGCACTTTACAGTGGAACATAGACCTGGGACTGACCATGCCAATGCAGATGGACTCTCCCGATATTTCCACTTAGAACATGAAGACTCAACTGGTCAAGGTTAGTTTAATGTCCCTAAGTTTGGGGGGGGGTGTAGGAGAGTAGGGTCTGCTTCCTATGGTCACCCCACTTTTTGCTTTTGCTTCACTGGTTTTCGACTTAGATGTGGCTGTGGGCCTGCTAATCAGCCCCACAGCCCAGATGCACTCTCTCTAAATTCACACCATGTACTATAGGTACATCCAATTGGGAATTGGTTCACCTTATCAGCCCCTGTAGAAGTGTACCCTAGGTACTCAGGGCATAGGTGTAACCAAGGCCCACCAGGGGCTGCAGCATGTATTATGCCACCCCTGGCTGGCCACTCAAACTGACACAACTGGCTGATCACTCAGCTGGGGCAAGGTCGTGTAAGCCCCTCTCCAGCACCTGGTCATCCTCGACGCCTCCTGGTCCGCGTGGCAGCAACGACAAGCTTCACGACAGCACCTGATTGCTCCTCGTTGACGTCTGGTTCCTTCCTGGTCCCACCCGAATACTGGCTAGTGACCTAGACTCTGTCCCCTCTGCTTTCAGGTCGTCTTCATCTTCGATCCACCCTTGGATCCACCCGGACATCTTCCTCCTGGTCGCCTGCAGCATCTTCTTCCGAGGCTCCATAGGAATCAACGAGAAAACCCAACACACTTTGACACCTATGCACCCGCAGCCCGTGGGTAAGGTAACGTGAGTACTTCGGTGCTCCTGTAGGGATTGACTATCCTAGTGTCTAGTTTTGTTAGTTGTGTAATCCTAGTTAGACCGGAAGTGTCCTAAATCTTCAGTTACTTACCTTTTAAGTTCCCATTGACTTTCTATTGACTCTCGCGTGAGTGTACTGACACTGCACGCGCCGCCTGTGGGCCTCTTACTCCTAACCTAAGGTTCAGATAGTGTAGCCCCAGCGATTCCCTAGGCCCTAGGCCTTTCCTTTTCCCGAGTCGTGGTTCTTATACCACTTACTTAGTATATGGTTTTACGCGCCCCTAGGGCCTAACTGTAAATGGTGCTATTTAAAGTGTTTCTAAGAGTAACTTGTTATGTGCTTTTGCCTCTGACCTCATTTTTTTTTTTTTTTTTTTTTTTTTAAGACGTTTATTAGTGTTCAAAGGTACAGTACATATAGCAAAGCCTACAACCCTGCGGGCCGGCTGCAAATGAACGGTGAATCGTGAAGGTGTGGGTCATCATAAAAGGGCATGTCATTGCGTCCCTCGTGTCCCCGGTGTGCTAGGACATGGATAAGATAGTCACATTTTCGCAAGTCTAGAAAGGAAAAGTCCATAAATGACGCCTTGTTTTTCTTTTTTTTTCTAGAACTTAGCCATGAAATCGGCAAACTAAACAAAACAGCTCGTATCGGTATGTCCCAATGTTCCTTTCGCGACTTCCCCACTCGAAGTCCGCCCCACCTGCACGGTGTTAGTAGGAACCACCTCTGATCGGTGTGTTGTTTGCCGATGATGTTACAGTGCAACTGGAGGTCAGAGGTGTGTGTGCGCAAGTGTGCCTGAACTTAGAGTGGGACAGCCCCTGTGGGCCATGATGTGTCATCGGTCGCCGGCCTCGTTAGTGGAGCATGTTGCAATCAGGTGGAGGAGCCTCGCTGTCGGTGTGGCTATCGGCGTCTACGCCTGCAGTCGCCGTCTGTAGTGCCGCCAGTGGCTCCTACCCACTTCAACACAGGGGGGTCAGGGAGGCCACCGTCTGTGAGCAGGGGTCCGATACTGTAAACATGTAAACATATATGTGAAAGTGGGTGGGGGGGGGGTGGAGTGTGCTTGCGGGGGCGATGTCAGCAACTCTGTGCTTGGGGCGCGCTGCTGGGCAATGGCTGCTGATGGGCGCCCGCATTGGCGTTGGGTCGTATCCGAGGTCTACGCGCTGGCTGATTCTTGTCTGTGTCAGGAGGGGGGGGGGGGCGTCGCTTGCGGTGGTTCCTGCGATACAGCATTAGCCTCTGTGACCCACCTCCGGTTTCACTTATTCTACGTGAGCCCTCTGGCAGTGCCCTCCCCCTGCATGGTCCCCAGGATGCCATCCCAGAGCTGTGCTATCGGGAACTGCCGCAGACCCGCTATTTCTTCCCGGTAGAGCGCCGTGCCTTCCGCCCTGGCCCAGTTTGTAAAGGATGCGAACCAGTGTTTTGGGGTAGGCGGTTCCCGCCGTTTCCAGTGTCGCGTAAGCAGCCGTTTGGCCGTGATGAGGCCCAAATCCCAGAATCGTGCCTGTGTTTTGTTCAGTTTGGTTCTGTTATAGAGTCCGAGAATGCACGCCTCCCACGTGTCTGGCAGGCCCGGGCCCGTGCTGTGATTCAGGAGTGAGGTCACTTCCCCCCAGTACGTGGTCAGGGTTGGGCAGTGCCAAAGCATGTGCAGGATATCTGCGCCCAACAGGTCGCATCTGGGACAAACGGCAGTGTCGATCGCGAAGTATCTGTTTATTCTATCTGGCGTTAGGTATGCCTGGTGCAATATGTACAGTTGGATGATGCGGAAGCGGGAGTTGCGGGGGATGTTTACGGGGCTAGCTAGTACCATGTCCCACTCCTTATCCGTCCAATCCCTCCCACGGTGCGCCGCCCACTTAGCCCTGATCTGCTGTGTGGGTGTTTGCGTGTGGATGAGAAGCGCCTGCGCTAACCAATGCGTGATGTGCGATCCTCTGCCCATTACATGTAGATATTGGACCAGGTGGTGCATCGGCGGCTCAACCTGGATGTCACCCCAGGAGTCAGTGTATGCCCGCAGTACCGACGCATGGAGTAGGAACTGCCCGGCCGGGAGTCCCGTGGTGTCAGATAACTCCGCGAATGAGAGCAGGGCCCCGTCAACATACAGGTCACCCATGGTCTCTACTCCAGCCGTGACCCAGTGTTCCAGATTGCGCGGCGTAACCATCCCGCTCCTCCTGGGGGTGCCCAGCAGGGGGAGGGCGGGAGCATATGGTCTGGTAGTGTGCGTCAGCTTCAGGCTGCGGAGAAAACATTTGCGGGCCACGGCCACATGCATGGGCAGGGGACGGGGTCCTTTGGTCAATGGGTGAAACAGGGCGCAGATCCGGGAATGCGTCCACTGGTAGTCCGCAGTGGCCGTATCGTCCAGATGTGCATCGTTGAGCCAGTACGTCACCCATTGGAGCTGTGCAGCCAGGTAATACAACTCCATGTTGGGGACAGCCATTCCTCCCTCCGCGGTCGGGGAGTACAGTTTAGCCAGCGCCACTCGAGGTCGCCCCGTGTTCCAGATCAAGCCACGAAGCATTGATTCCAGATCGCGGAATATCCGCGTGGGGACATACGTGGGGATATTCGCGAAGTGATATAGCAGCCTAGGGAGCGCTATCATTTTAGTAAGAGCTATGCGGCTGGGCACGTTCAGCGGAAGGGTTTTCCAAAAGGACATCTGAGCTCGCAGAGAGGAAATGGCGCGCACCAGGTTGCCCTCCAGTAAGTCCTGTGGGTCCCTATAGATGTGTAGCCCTAGGTATTTAAACGTGGTCGGGTACCAAGCGAGCCTGGCCCCTCCAAGATGTACATCGCATTCCTCCTGGTCACTGCTGAACGAGTATGCCCCGGACTTGTCCCAATTGACCCTGAGGCCCGAGACCTCTGCGAAGGTCTGGAAGACGTCCGATAGCTCGGCTGGCACCGCGGTGAGGTCCCGCACATAAAGCAGCAGGTCGTCTGCGTAGAGTGAGACTATGTGCGTTCCGTCAGCCAGTGGGATCCCCCATTCCGCTCCTCTGTCTCGTAGCAGAGCCGCTAGTGGTTCAATGGCTAAGGAGAAGAGGAGGGGCGACAGGGGGCAGCCTTGCCTGGTGCCTCTACGCACCCCGATCTTCTCCGACAGCAGCCCTCCCGTCCTCACTCGGACACTGGGTCTCTGGTAGAGCAGTCCGACCATGTCAGCAAATGCCTCACCCACCTCGAATCTGTCCAGCACGGCTCCCAGGTATGGCCATTCTACCGAGTCGAAGGCCTTCTCCAGGTCCAGGACCAGGCACCCCGCTGTAGGCCAATGCGTCAGAGCCGCTTCCTGAATCCGGAAGAGGCGGCGTAAATTACGAGACGTGCACCGCGCCGGCATGAAGCCGTTTTGATCTGCGTGCACCAGAGTTGGTGCCTCCAGGGCCAGGCGGCGGGCCAGGAGGGAGGTGAAAATTTTATAATCAGTATTTAGCATGGCCAACGGCCTATAGGACCCCATGAGTGCGCCATCTCTGCCTGGTTTCAGCAGCGAGACCAGGTTTGCCTCGTTAAGCGAGTCTGGGAGTGCTGATTCTTCCATTGCAACATTGTACAATTTGAGCAACTCCGGAACCAGCGTGTCTGAACACGCCTTAAAAAATTCGGCAGGTAGTCCATCCGGGCCAGGTGATTTGCCGTTGGACAGTGCGAAAATGGCCTCGCGTATTTCTTCCGCGGAGAGTGGCGCCCCCAGGGCGTCTTGCTGCGGGCCTATAAGGGAGGGCAGCGGGATGTCCGCCAGGTATTCTGCTATGTAGGCCGCAGTTACTCTCAGTTGCGATTTGTATAGGGCCCGATAGTGTCCCACAAACGCTTGGTGTATCCCGTTTTGGGTGTACACTAGTGCTCCCTCAGGCGTGCGGATGACGGAGACCGGCTCCGTGCGTTCCTCCTGCCTGACTAACCAGGCCAATAGCCTACCAGGCTTGTCACCGTGTTGGTGTACTCGCGCCGAATGGGCCGCAAAGTTGACATGCCGCAGCCGTTCCAGTAGCGTTTCGTGCTCCGCCCGGGCCGCCTGCAGCCGGTCACCCGCACCCTCCACCGCCTCCTGCTCCCCGCCGAGCAGGTCCGCCTCCACCTTGCGCAAGTCCTCCTCCAGCTTCCGCCGTATGCTCCCCTGAGTGCTCAAGCAATGTCCCCGTACCACCACCTTGAATGCATCCCACTCTACTCTCGGGGAGGATGCTGTATCTGTATTGTCCTCGAAGTATTGCGCTACGCTGGCCTGCAGGGAATCTCTAAAGGGGCCATCTAGCAGTAATGCAGGTTGCAATCACCACGTGGGGATCGGTGGGTGCGGGCGTTCCCAGGCCATGTGCAGTGTATGGGGGTTGTGGTCTGAATGTGTCCTACCCAGGTATTGAGAGTCAGTGATATGGGGCAACATGTCCGCTGACACCATGTATCTGTCGAGGCGAACATGTAATGCATGTGCTCCCGAGAAGTATGAGTACACCCTAGTGTTCGGATTGTGCGCACGCCATGCATCTTTCAGACCCCACTGCGTCGCCCATTGTGTGAGTGTCCTCGTGGCCCCCTGGGATGTCGCCTCTGGCCTCGGCGGGACCGAACGGTCCAGCACTGGGTCTAGTACCGCGTTATAGTCGCCTCCCAGGATCCATGGGACGCCGTGCCAGGGCGCTAATTTCTCTGAGATACGCGCCAGGAAGGTGCCCTGATCCGTGTTTGGAGCGTAAATGGACGCCAGGACCACTGGTTGCCCGTCTATGCGACCCTTCACCAGGACATACCTCCCCTCCGCATCTATGTGAACGTCTGACATCACAAAGGGGGTTCCCGGCTTTACCCACAGCAGTGCCCCGCGGGCGTACGAGGAGTATTCGGTGGCATACAGTTGTCCCCTCCATCTCCGCCTCAGCGCTGTCACCTCCGCCCCACTCAGGTGTGTTTCCTGCAATAGCGCGACCTGCACGCTCTGCCTCTTCAAGTAGGAGTAGATTTGGTACCTGCGCGCGGGTGTGTGCATACCTCTAATGTTCCATGTGCATATTTTTATGGCAGACATTGCAGCAATACACATTCCCCCCTGACCCTCCCAATAGTAGCGGCACCACCAAAGGCCCCAGCAGTGGCTCTCCCAGCTCTTCCGTTCCCACCCCCCACAGTACACTCAGCAAAGTTTGGAAAAACATAAGGACAGGGAAAAAAAACAGTAAAGAACAACAACCAACAGCGGGCTATCCCCGCTAAAATACCATAAGGGCAGTGGCGGAACGGGCCACCGTCCATACTCTCAGGAGAGAGGAACAGTCTTACTTTGTTTAAGGGGCAGTGTGTGCTAAGCACAAGTTCGGCAGGATGGATATATAGTCAGTTTAGGGGAAGCAGGCCGCTTCCCTGAGCCATTCAATACAGGACGTTAGTGGCCGCCCACTGCGGTCCGATGCTCCAAGTTGCCCATCCTGTGTGCGGCCAGGCGCAAATGCGTGCTAAAAGACCACCCCCTCAGTGCCTTCCCAGCTCACCACCAGTGCCATAAGGGCAGTACTCACAGTTCCAGGTGTCCACAGTCCGGTCAGCTGGCAGGGGGGGAGGGGGGGGGTGGGAGGTGTCTCCAGCAGTGGCGGGCGTCAATTGCGCATCATCGTCCAGGCGACCACTGCCAACCCTTCCCTCGTCGCGGCAAGGCCAGTGCAGGCATCCCCCGTAGGGTCAGTGGATCAGGTCAGAGGTTTGCGGCGTGACGATGGGCAGTTCCACCGAGATCTGCGAGTTCGGGATCCCGTATATGGCCTCGTCGTCGTCGTTAGGTACCGGCTGTTGGCCGTCCTCCTGGGCCGTCTCATGGGAGGATGAGGTGCTTATTTGGGAGACCTTCTGCAGTGCATCGCTTTGTTCTCGGAGCATCTGGTCCAGTGTGGGGGAGTGTCCCGCCCCCTCCTCCGTGTGCTGAGACTGTTGGGTCCTGTGCCTGCGGCGTCGTCGTGGTCCTCGCGGCCTGGTCCTCGTCTCGCCCCCGCTAGAGTGTTTCGGTGCTGTGTCCGTGCCCCCGTCCAGCCACTCGTTGGCCTCCTCAGGCGTGCTGAAGAAGTAAGTGCTGTCACCCGCCACCACTCTCAGCTTGGCAGGGAATAGTAGGGAGTACTTGAGGCCCGCGGTGCGTAGTCTCCTCTTCACTTCCATGAAATCGTGCCTCTGGCGCTGCACCTGGATGGTATAGTCGGGGAAGAACATGATCGACGCGTTGTCTATGCGTACCTCGCCCAATCGCCGTGCCTCTCGCAGCACCGTGTCTCTGTCCCTATAGTTCAGTATCCTGAAGAGCAACGGCCTCGGGTTGGCACCGGTGGTATAGGGCCTCGTTGGCACCCGATGTGCGCGCTCCACGACGAAGTGCGGTGACAACGAGCCTTCAGGCAAAAGTGTCCGCAGCCATTCTTCCACATGCTCGGCCGGGCAGGCCCCTTCCCATTTCTCAGGAACCCCCACAAGTCTAATGTTGTTGCGCCTCGCCCTCCCTTCCGCGTCCTCAGCCCTGTCCTCCAGGTACTCCACTCTGTTCAGGAGGTCCTGCACTTGCCTGTCTGTCTGAGTGACTTTGGGCTCGATCTCCTTCACTGCGCCTTCAAGGGTCTTGGTTCGGTCAGACAATTTCCTATGGTCATCACGCAGGAGGGTCAGGTCCACTGCGACCCCATCAATTTTGGACTCCAAGGAGTTTCTAGTTTGCTGGAGGGACTGCTCCATCCGTTCCACCGCTGCCAGCACGCTGTCGAGCCTCGCGGCCAGTTGCTCGGCGGCCATTTTGTGTACCTGTTTGCCCGTCTTTGCCTTCGGCGGGGCCCAGTGCGGGTCCGCACTCCCCCGGACATGTGCGGGTGGCGCCCGTCCTGCAGGGTCGGCCCCCGGTGCTGCTCCAGTGATGGTGTCCCCTGAAGTGCCGCGCTCCTGGGTTGGGGCCCCGCGGGTGCTAGCTGGTCCCTCAGGTTAGGTCGTCTTTGTTGTCCCCTAAGGGGGGGGGCCCTCCAGCGGGTGGCCTTGTGTGGGGGCCTCGGCGCGGATGGGGGGGTCCTGTCCTCCCCGTCGCCCCCGGCGGTCTGCGGCCGCGCCGGGCGTCCCCCGGAGCGCCAGCGGGTCACGGCCCTGCCACTCCGCCCCAGTTGTAGTGGGGGCCGGGGGGGGCCAGCACGGTGCGCGGGTCCAAAGGGTCCTGGCGGCGTGAACGGGTCTGGGCACCAGTTCCGGCCCGGGTCACAGCCTCTCGTGTGCCTCGCTGTCCCTCAGGCAGTTATTGTCCCCGTGGGGGGGCCCCGCAGGCGGGCCCGGTGCGGAGCGCACCGTCGCGCGTCTCCGTCTCAGGGGGGGGCGGTCAGTCTGCCTCCGGCAGCGGCGTGGCGGCCAGGCGAGGGGGGGGCGGTCTGCCCCTCTGTGGGTCTTGGGGTCGCAATGCCTGGGCTGTCGCTCCGCGCGGGCTTCTCTATGCTGATGGGCGCAGGAGGGACTCGCCGCGTGGCTCCGATGCCTGCACAGTGTCTCGGAGAGGAGCCCCCGCTGGTCGGGGCCGCCACGCCACCGGCGCCTCTCCGGGGTCGATCTCCACGCCTCGTCCGCCCCAAGTGTGCCCCAGGTGTGTCGTCAGGAAGACCAGGGAGCCCTCCAACTCGCAGGGCAGCAGCCGCGCGGCGGCCGCGAAGTGGGGGCTGGGGGCCCGCTTTCCGCTTGGTCCGGGCCCTCCGCTGGAGTCCTGCAACGAGTCGAGGCGATCGCCGGGCCACCGGAGGTCGCTCCCAGCGCGGCAGCAGCCGGCCAGGGGGCTGCAGACAGTGTGGTGTGGCCTACCAGTTGGGGCCTGTGAGCTGGGCCCAAGCCTCGGTCCCCCGTGGTTGCCCCGCCGGTCAGGTGTCAGCAGATCCCGCGGGAGGTCCACAGGATAGGTCGGGGTCAGCCCCGTCGGAGCCCCGAATCAAAAGTCGGCCAGATTGCCGAGGAGAGCTCCGGGAAGGTCTGCCAGCAGTTTCGGGCGGCTAGGGTTAAATGTGGCGGAGAAACGGCTCAGGGAAGGGGAGCTTAGCACGGAGCTCTACCCTAGTGCGTCCTCCGCCATTGCGTGCCTAGCCACGCCCCCTTGCCTCTGACCTCATAAAGAGTTCAGAGGAGTGTGTTAGTAAATAAATACATATATATTTTATATATATCCTGTGAGGTGTCCTTTCATTTGATATTCAAGGGGTTACATATGGTAAAACAGCTGGCTTTACACGCCCTCAAGAGTCTTTTAGCCTAAGACTGTTCTGTCCACGCTACCACTAGGATAGCTGGTCTATAAGGTTGACTTACAACCATCACCATAAGGGTTGTTTGGACTGGTGCAAGGTGTTCACTTGAATAGTGAACATCATATACCAGGCCAACCGCTCACATATATCACCTATTAACTATATTGTAATCAACTAGAAATCGGCCGATAAGCTGAAAGACTTTACGGTCGGCGATAGAGGGGAAGGCGATCATAGGCCTCT
This sequence comes from Lissotriton helveticus, assembly GCF_964261635.1. Lineage (NCBI taxonomy): Eukaryota > Metazoa > Chordata > Amphibia > Caudata > Salamandridae > Lissotriton > Lissotriton helveticus. The sequence continues at coordinate 257,426,899 of NC_136071.1, forward strand.
ATGTGCAACATTTAACCTAGGAGCGGAATCAGTAGACCTCCAGAAAGTGATGAGAGAATCCACAGGGGATGAATGTTTCAGAGCCCTTAAAAGAATAAAATGGACAACCAAACTCGAAGGAAAAATTCAGGAGTGGGCAATAATGTGGTAAGCTCGTGGCCTGCGGGAAATCCATTCAGAGGCTATAAGTCTCTGGGAAGCTCTAACAGAGGACCTTTGGCGGAAGCTGGGCAATAATCATTGTAAAAAAATACTTTGTCACAAGGACCCCTCCTCAAAGAGGCTAAAGATACCAAAGAGCCTGAGTCAATGTAAAGGTGCTCTTATGAAGGCACTCAGAGGAAGGCAGAAAAGAGGAACATCGGTAGAGGGGGCCTCCAAAGTTGAATTGAGATCCACCTACAGGAGGAAAGTAGGTGAGCACAAGAGGAAAGAAATGGAACAAAAATGGCTCACAGTATTCGCCCTGATAAAGGAAAAGGACAACGCCAAATTATGGAGGTATATCAACCGCCTGAACTTCCAGTCCAGGAGCAAGGAGAATAACATCGCAAGCAATGAGTGGGAAGTGTAGGTAAGGGGATTATACATCAGAGGAATACCAGCTGCTGAGTATGCTCTTCCTAAGAACACCTTGGATACAGGCACTCATACTGACACTCTCCCTAAGCATATATACGAATCAGGACAAATGAGGATAATGGCTTCACAGAAGCAGTAATAACAAGGGAGACCAGGAAAATGAGGAACAACGGGGCAGCCAGGCCCTAACGGCACTCTAGCCCTGGCATTTAAATCAGTCCAACCCTTCTTTGACTCAATCCTCACCCCTTTATTCAATTTTGCTTGCTCAGCGTCAATAATACCCCAATCATGGAAAGAATCAGTCCTTTTTCCCATTCATAAGAAATGCGATCACTCCAACCCCGCGAACTATAGGCTTGTAGCCCTGCTCGATGTAGAAGCTAAAGCCTATGCTAAACTATTATTGAGAGAACTAGAGGTTTGGGCTAATAACAATGAGATACTTCCATTCTACCAGACCGGCTTCAGGGCAAATAGCTCAACAAAACGAGCTGTGAAAGACAGGCACCTGCCGCTGATTTGCTGTTTTATAGATTACAGCACAGCTTTTGATAGAGTTAATAGGGGTAAACTCTAGGGAAAACTGTCATCCTGGAGGATTCCATCAAAACTCATGGAAGCCATCATATCCCTTCATGAGAGGACCTGGGTACAAGTCAAGGTAAGCTCTACAGCGTTATCAGACAGAGTCGAAACTAACAACGGTCTGAAGCAGGGCTGTGTTTTGGCACCCCTATTATTTAACCTCTCTACAGCAGACTTCAGTACGCAGATGATACTGTAGTGATGGATCACATAAGGATGGGTCTCCAAAGAGCATTAAAATAGCTGGGGAAGAATAATAAGGAAAATTACCTGACAGTCAACCAGAGTAAAACAAAGATAATGATATTCGGCAGATATCCCCACAAAAAACAAGCAGTCTGGAATTCGGGAGATCACCAAATAGGGACCACTACAGCCTATAATTATCTTGGGGTTTGGCTGCACGAGATGGAAACACCGGCAACTCATATAAAACACTTAACTGCCAAAACCAACAGTGTAATTTTAACAATGAGACACTTAAGACAACGCTTGTCCAGCCCAACAGCATGTTGATGGTCCTTAAGGCAAAATTTATCCGGCCATTAACTATGGCCATTTGGCATTTCCGGGAGCCTTAGACAAACTTATAGCAGCAGCTCAGGTCAAAGCCCACAAGTTTGTGCTGCAAGTACCCAGGCGCGCAAGGAACACCAGGTTACGCTTGGAACTAGGGCTCTGCAGACCTGAACTGGCCCTCCAGGGGACCTAATTAAGTATTATATTAGAGTCCTTAAAGCCCCGTATAACTCTCTCAAACATCATTTGGTAACAATATTCAGAGAAGAAGACTCTCCATGGCATATCAAGCGGGACAAAGCAATAGGGACCCTAAACATCGAATCCAATAGTCTGCCTTTACCAGACATTCCGCATAAGGCCTGGTCAAACATCATCAAACGGCAAGTCCGCTGTATTTTTCATGAAAAGGATCTAACCGCACTTCGCCATAACACCCTAATGATGGCATTGGACGAATCTTACACCATGGGGAAAGCTCAACAATACCTACGGCAAGCACTAGGGACCTAGGGTCGCAGGAAAATGCTTTTTATGAAGCGAACAGCCCTTAGAACTGCGGACTTTAATCCAGCATGGGCACGAGCAGACGGAGCCATTTCTTGTCGTCTATGCAACTACCAAAGGGAATCGTGGCTCCACCTATTATGTTGCTGCAAGACGCAAGACACAAGCTTTTGAATGTCAGAGGTTGATTAATGGGCCAATAAGGAGCTGGCATAACATCCATGGGCAAAGAAGAGTTAGCCAGCCACTCCAAATGTTTTGACGGCAGTCCTGTAGCATAGGTTTTGGACGGGGAGTCGCGAGTGGAAAAATTTTACACCGCGTGAACAATTCCCGTGCTGTCTTGACCCATGAAGAGAATTTCCCTCCTTCTAGCTGTAACTCGGGCTGCTGTGAATCACAGTGTGCCGACACGGGCAATATCCGTGAGTAATCACATCATACTCTTTCAATTTTTTACATCAAGTGCCTCACGGGAGGGTGTACCTTAGTGTGTACATACCACCGGAGTGCTATTGGTCTATGGTCCTGACGAATGCTGTGCGATCCTGCATTTTTACAGCAGAAACATGTTGACCTTATATTTCACTCAAGGACACAGGTCTCCAAATTCAGAACCTATTTTGTCCGCCTTTTTAATCTGGATACAGGTTGGCCCACATTGAAGATTTTGTTTGGGTTTCAACCTAGTAATTTTTAAATTCTGCACTCACTTATTTTGCAACAATTTCTTTTGAGTTAAACCACTGTCACACTCAACACCAACCCGCTCCGCTGTAAATCAGGCGTTGTAGCACGCTGGGGGGGCATTCGGCCACCCCAGCGGGGACCCTATGATGAAGCATGTCACCAACTAGTGGTGAGTGAGGGTCCTTTTAACAAAGAGGTTTACCTGTCCTTTCCAGTTATGTGTAGTTATACTACTTTTCTGGGTTGCGACCTCCTGATTGTTAGGATTGGATTTTTCCAACCTTACAGTTATGCCAACCGGGTAGGGACCATTGCATAACCTAACACACCTTGTTTTGTCTTATTTTGTTTTCATTAAGTCACTCCTTCGTTGTTTAAAATATAATTATTGGGGTACAGGAGTGTCTACTCGCGCCCTATCTCTCTTGTTGATTTTGTTGGCTGCCCCAAATTAACCAGCAAACGACAAAAGCTGCTCCGCTCCATTCTAAGAGACCTCGGCATCAGAACGTGCAAGGAGGCATCAGATTGGTGCCTTTCGGAAACAAAAACCCACTACCTCGCAAGAGCGGCAACATTTATTCACCAGATCAGACAGGCCTTAGACGCAAGTGCATAAATGACTCTACACAAGCTTTTGAATGTCAGAGGTTGATTAATGGGCCAATAAGGAGCTGGCATAACATCCATGGGCAAAGAAGAGTTAGCCAGCCACTCCAAATGTTTTGATTGGAACATTGTTGCAACATGAATTAAACCCCGGATCAACAACGCAGCAACGGATCTGCCGAGTACCAAACTGTTCTCATGATTTCTGTGTGCCCTAGCCTTATCCTTCTCATGTGTATTATTGCTGTTGATATTGTACTGTCTACTCCGAATGGTTTGCCTTCCAGGTGCAGATTTCAAATAAAAAGAGTTAAACCTAAACCCCCGGATCAAAGGCAAAATGGACTTTGCAACACAAGATTGCCTATTGGAAACGGGGTTTTAAAGCTGAAGGGACGGCTGGGGAGGGGGGCGGCATGGGTGGGAGAGCATGGGGGTATTAATTTTTGCTTTTTACTGTAATGATTTTAAATAATCAAACGGTTAACAATAAATCAGTCACTGTCAATAACTGACATATAGGAGGGGTGACAGGAATGGTGGGCAGCATGAAAGGAACTCATTCTGGGCTTAATGGCCTCTTTCAAAAGTTAACAATATCAACCAGAGGCAACTTTGCTTATCAGTTCTCCCATTTCAAAGAGGTCTCATCACAGCAGCAACACTTTCAAAGAATGACTATGAACTGATGACTGCAAAGATTCTGCTTTAAAAATATTTAATACACTCACCAAGTCCAATAGCAAAGTGGGGCGTAGAAGGAGGAATGATCCGGACATAGCGACTGACTGCTGTCAAGTTTCTCAACTCGACAGTCATCTATAAGAGTTAAAGAAAAAACAAAAAACAGAAAGCTAAATCCAGCAAGTCATTTTCTTTTTCAGTTCATTCACCAATGAAGGACTATTCAACGAAATAATTCTCTACAAAATCGGCCTGTTACCAAGTAAAGATTGAAATAAAATAATAACATAAATAAAAAAGGTGTTGCCTTCAACCCTACTGGGTTACCCACCCCTGGTAATATTTTTTCCTCCGTATTCAAAAACCTACTGTGTAGGAGAATATTGAGGTAGCCTCCAAGTTTAGTTTTCAGCCAGAGTGGGAATATAGTCTGGTGATTAAATGCATAATAATACTAAAATGACATGCAATCAGCAATTGTGTTTGAAAAGGATGGTTGATGCAACTGTTGTGATCAGCAAAATATCTATGGGCAATTAATTTGAGGCAAAAATTAATAGAACTACTGTCGTTGCGTCAAATGTTTCAGTTTGTGCTGCTGTGATGTCTTACCTCATAGATGTGACCAACTTCATATTCCGAGAAGAAAACAATAGGCGGGTTAGCAAGAAATACAGGAACGGGCTGGCAGGGGTCACTGAAAGTAAAGAAAGCAAAAGGCCGTGAAGAAACACATCAATGATCCAGTAATGTTCTTGAATACAGAGCAGCTTGACAAGTACCTGGAAAATGGTTCTCAATGCAGTAATTTGTTTGTCTTCAACAATAAAGACCATCAACAAAGCAAGGATTATTTTCACTGCATTTGGTGCTTTCTCACAAGCAGAACCAGATCAAAGGTGCCAAGAATTGACGTGAGTGTTTGAAATCAAATGTAGAGAACCACCCTATTATACAAAGGAGTTCATAGATCACAGAACTGCAGAGCAAGACGTTCAACTTTTCTACTTTCCTATGCCATAATACACTGCCATGTACCCGTGGGCTATTCTAAAAACAATTTCAAAATCATAATGTCTAACACCCTTACTGTAGTAACAGAGTAATCACTATAATAATGAACTCACTGTTGCAAGACAGTTATATCTGAAGTTCTAAAGTTATGAGAAGACATCACACAGAGGAGTTAGTGTGTACTCTAAGTAAGTGTTATGTGTAACAACTAGCGCTAGCATATAATTTTGTAGATACTTTACTGCACTGTGAAAACAACCGCATTATTCTTGCCTTCAATGAAAACATCTGAAAGGGAGACCAGGTGAAGTGTAATGCAAAAGACTTTGCAAGACCTTCCACTAAGCTGTGATTCGAGACTGAAGGAACTCAGTCACAGCTGGGTGGATTAGTTTCATGGAGCTGTGAATGCTAAAATGTTCATCTGAAGAGACAAATGTTGAGTTTTTACTTGAATGATGTGAATCATTAGTAGTAAACAGTGGATAGTAAAGGCTTGGCCCATTGACATGGGTTGCCCACATGTACATGTCTGGGAAAAAACAAGTTACTTACCTGTACACCGTGGTTCTCCAGTATTGATATCTTTTATAGATTCACATGCTTGAATCTTCCCTGTTGTCATGGTGGGAGTCCCATGGTACTTAAAACATGCAGTACTATAAAAGTACATTAGGTAAAATAGAGAAAGCAGTTGAAATTGTTAACCAATTCACATCATTTTAGTAGATCCAAACTCCATCCAATCAGAGGCTAAACCCCTGCAGAGCCGTTATATCTCAGATTTCTATCACAAGTTTGAATATGTAAAAGTTTCTATGAAGTATATCAGGGGTGAGCCAAAACAAGGAAGTGCCAGGGGGCATATGAATCTATGAAAGATATCAATACTGGAGAACCACAGTGTACAAGTAAAAAACTTTTTTTCTCCAAGATTCATTCTTTCATAGAGTCACATGCTTGAATCAGACTAGCTAGCAGTAGTAGTTAAAAAAAAAAAAAAAGTCGGATTAGGCGAAGACATTGCCCGCGGGAATGCATCAAAAAACAATTCAGGAAGTAATATGACATACTGCCATCATATATAACTCAATGAGAATACAGATGATCAATATAAGACATTATTATAAAAAGTTTATAAAGTAAGAAAATAGTAAATGTGGTGTACCTTAATGAAAAAGGTGTCGGAATACCGCCTGCCGACAGCAGTATCTCCTTTTCATGCTGATCCCAAACAGTAATGCTTGTTGAAACTATGGGCATTCAACAATATTGCTGTCCAGCAGATGTCTGGAAGCAACCGTCCAGCAACACTGACGATACCCAGCATGCTATACTGCTCCTTGAGAGTGCATAGTTTTTCTGGGAAGTGTGAAAGAGACAAGAAGCAGATAAATTTTTCTTAAGGGTTTGGTGCTGTGAATATAGAATTTTAAATAACGCTTAACGTCCAGTGTGGAGAACTCTCTATGCAGCAGACAATGGGTTCTTGAAGTATGTTGCCAAAATTCTTGAATCATTCAAATTGAAAGACATTTGGGTTTGTTCTTAACAACACTTTATCCTCTTTGAATTGTAGAAAAGGCTCTGTGACTCTAAAAGCCTGAATCTCACTAATTCTCCTGGCTGATGAAAGGACCAACAAAAGTTCCATCTTCCTTGAGACATATTTGGTATCTACTTTATGCTTGGGCTTGAATGGTAGTCTCATAAGCTGAGAGAGAATTGTATTCAACTGCAAGAAAACTGCAGGAGGTTTTAAAAGTGGGAATAGCCTGAAAAAGGCCATTCATGAATTCATTTTCCAGACTATTGGGCCAAAGTGATATTTCCCAAGACTTCCTGAGAAACCTGGAAATTGTTGCTAAGTCCACATTGATGGAAGAGTGTGCTAGGCCAGGTTTTGCCAAGTGAAGGAGATATGGCAACAGTGGCTCCGGAGAAGAGTGAAAGGGATGGAGATCCTTCTTGGTGCACCAGTGACAGAATCTTTCCTATTTTGCCATATATGCTGTATTTGTGGAAAGAGCTTATGACTGCTCCAAGATAGACGTGCATTTTGTTGGAATAACTAGAGATCCAAACTTATGGTCATGAAGATTCCAGGCTCATAAACTGAGAAACTTAATTTGTGGGTGTAATGTTCTGTCTGCAGCTCATGGAGATCAGGGTGTCCAATGGTCGGAAGCAAATGAGAGGGGACACAGACATCAGGAGAAACTCTGTGTACCAAAAACTGTCTTGGCCATGCTGGGGCCATGATTTTTTTTTAATTTAAACTTTATTGTTTAGTTATTTAAAACCATAACAAATATCCTTTACAGTAAGCAACCAATATTAAAAAGGTAAATAAGATCTCATAAAAGAAAAGAAGTAAATTTCATCAAAATGCAATCCTACGAGGAGGAGCTACGCGCGGATCCAAGATGGACGCGTGAGCAGAGGGCTCCCGGGACCCCTTCCGCCACCCTCATCTATCCTGAAACAAATCCTGATTTGGACGACGGGTATTTCTTGTTGATGCCCTGCTGATATTAAAAGCTTTTTCCGAAACTCGATTTGGCCACCGGGAGCCGGACTTGCTGCTCCTCATAATTTGAGGCCTATGGCGGAGGCCATCCGGGGGCTTGAGTTCCCGAGGTGCCCAGGTGGCAATTGAACAACAACGGCTGGAGCGCTGCCTCCGCTGCCCCTGTGGTACTTTCGGTTTCGATTTTGGTCATTGTTGACGCCACCTCGCTCCTGCTTGCTACTGCTGCCCTGGGCTAGCCGTCAATTCCGCTCTGGTTGTCGTTCCTCGGCCTCTCGACACAACAGGCTTGCCATAGAGGGCATCATTTTGACCAGATTCCAGAGGTCCTGTCGGAGCTCGTCGCCCACCATGACGGGCAGGACGGACTCTGAGAGGCGCAACACCCGAGGCCCGAATCGTGGAGGGGCGGTCCAGGCACAGACTATAGATCGCTTTACCCGCCCGAAGGGATCCCCGGGTGGACCGAGCAAGGCCCTAGGGGAGTCTGGTGACGATGCTCCTGCGACTGAAGATCCGACTCTGAAGGATGTCATGGGCGCCATTGCCAGTATCCAGACTGCGATGGGTCGGCAATATGAAACTCTGGCCGCTAAACTGGACACGGTGGCAATCGAGGTCAACCTTATCAGGACGGACTTGGGGAAAACCAATGAACGGGTTAAATCCCTGGACGTCAAGACAGCGAGCTTGATTACGGATGTCTCGGATCTTCAGACCGAGGTCCGCGATCTTCGTATGGCCAGAGATTCGTTCGCCCGTCGGCTGGATGATTTTGAGAGCCGGGCCAGACGCAACAACGTCCGCATCGTCGGTGTTCCGGAGGACTCTACAGACTCGCCTATGGACCTTTTGGTGGAGGATCTTATTCGGAACCACTTGGCACCAAAGGGCCTTAATAATCTTTTTGCGGTGGAGCGTGCTCACAGGATTCCAGGTGGGAAGCCCAAGCTTGGTGCCGCTCCGCGGCCTATAATAGCCAGGATTTTTAATTTCCGAGACAGAGACGCTATCCTGCAGGCCTCCCGTACTAATGGTCCCACTAAGTTTGAAAACGTGTCTATCAGTTTCTATCCGGACTTCACGCAGGCGGTGTAGAAGCAACGTATGGGCTTTACCGGGGTGAAGAGACGTCTCAGGGACATGGAACTGAAATACGCCATGCTTTTTCCGGCTCGCCTGAGGATCGAACATAATGAACGTGCATTTTTCTTTGATCGCCCCGAGGGGGCCAGTGACTGGCTGGACACCCTGCCGACGCCACACATCAGCCCGGAGAGCTTGGGGGGCGCCGAGGGCGGCTTGGAAGAACAGGAGTAGTGAGTCTGTGCCGACGAGCCAATTTGTTGGACGCTTTGCAGTGGCTCTGTGATTGCGATGTTTCTACGTTGTAGATATCCGGGGTGGAGGGATTCGGGACTCTTCCTCCTCAGGGGACGTTTTTCTCTCTCTTCTTGTAGGTTAGTTTAATGGGGCGACAGGCACACTGCAAGTTGGGGTGGCTTTTTGGTCTACCGCAGGGGTGCAGGGTGGGGGCTTGTGTGTTGAGGGTTCCTTGGGGGGTGGTGGGGGGTCTTTTCTTGTTTGCTTGTTACGAGGCTACGATTTGGTCGCTATTTTATCATTTGTGCCTGTTTTGTGTCGGGGAGGACTGTTTGTTCTTGTCTGGGATGGGGGGTAGGGGGCTGAGGGTACTGAGCTGGAACGTTAATGGTCTCGGGGATAGGATAAAACGGGGGATAGTTTTGCAATACTTGAAGCGACAATCCCCGGATATCGTTTTACTGCAGGAGACGCATCTTGTAGGTAATACGTGCCATGCATTGAATAGACGAGGCTACCGCTTGGTGGCCCACTCTGGATTCACCACTGGGTTGAGGGGGGCGGGTATCCTGGTTAGAAACTCCCTCCCCCTCGAAGTGGATGATAAGGTGCTAGATGATAGGGGCCGCTATGCCGCTGTTGTGGGTCGCTGGGAGGGGAAGACGATCTCCATTTTGTCTGTGTATGTCCCCCCTGGTCTTCAGTCCACCACGTTTTCTGATTTGGGCGGGGTGGTCCTGGGACTCCCCGATGGCTTGCTGGTAGTGGGTGGCGACTTTAATTCGGTCGTCAGTGGAGAGGAGGATCGTAGCCCCCGTAGAACCCTCCCCGCATCACAGTTATGGCTGGGGGATTTTTTGGACACACTGGGATTAGCGGATTGTTGGAGAAAACTCCATCCTGGCCAGCTCCAATACACCTTTTATTCGGGGGCTCATGGTAGTCTCTCGAGACTCGACTACATCCTTATACCAGCGGCACAGATGGTCTCAGTGAGGGAAATTAGACATTTGGCTAGGGGGATTTCGGACCACTCCCCACTCTGGCTCACTATTGACGTGCGGCTGGAGTCCGGGGGTCGGATCGCTCCTATTAATCCGTGGCATCTTCGTAACCCCAACATTGGTGCGGAAGTGGTTAAATGTATGGATTACTATTTTGCTGAGAATGAAGGGTCATGTCCTCCCCTGCTTCTTTATGGGAGGCATATAAAACTGTGATCCGGGGTCAGACTCTCTCTTTGATTGCCAGCGAAAGGAGGTGCAGAACTATGGAAGTGGTACGTCTGGAAACTGATATCTCTGAGTTGGAGGGGCGGCTGGAGTCTGGAGCTACGCCTGGTAGCTTGCACTCCCTGGCGCTTAAACAGTCTGAATACAGAGCTCTGGTGACTGATGCGGCTAAGGCGATGAATCGTGAGCAGCAGGGGCGCCTGTATGATGTGGGTGACAAGGCGGGGAAATTGATTGCTTGGCTTGACAGGAGGGATAGACTGAACCGGGTGGTGCCCGTGATTGAACGAGTGGATGGTGTGCGTGTGGTGGACCCTGTCGAGATAGTGGAGGTCTTTGCCCAGCACTTTCGGAAGGTTTACGCGTCGGTCTCAGACAGACCCGAGGAGGACTCGCACCTGTTGCTCCGCGATATGACGTTGCCTAGTCTGTCGGACTCGGACAGGGAGCTTATGGAGGCGGATTTCTCTACCGATGAAGTAGCGCTCGCTATCCGTGCGCTTCACTCGGGAAAGGCTTCGGACCCGAACGGTATGCCAGTCGAGCTGTATAAGCTGTGTCCCGACAAAATCGCGCCATACCTTCGTCGGATGTTCTTGGCGTCGCGAGATCTCGGGCTTCTTCCCCGGGATCAGAGACTGGCATCCATTGTGGTCATCCATAAGGATGGAAAGCCTCGGGACCACTGTTCGTCATATCGGCCGATCTCGCTTTTGAATGTGGAGCCTAAGGTTCTCGCTAAGATTTTGGCGAGCCGAATGGTTACGGTGATTGGCGATTTGGTGCACCCTGATCAGTCCGGGTTTATCCCCCACCGTAATACCGCACTCAATCTTCGACGCCTTCATGGTGCCTTTGCGAGGGCGGGGTCTCTTGCGGAACCGGCCATCTTGGTCTCCCTTGACGCCTCGATGGCCTTTGACACGGGGGAATGGCCTTATTTGTGGGCTGCCCTTGCCAAGTTTGGTTTTGGTCCTAAGTTTATCGGGTGGGTTAAGCTTTTATATGAGCAACCGCTGGCACAGGTGGTGGTTAATGGAAGGGCCTCTGACCCTTTTGTCCTCGGGCGTGGCACGCGGCAGGGCTGCCCTCTGTCGCCTCTTCTCTTTGCGCTCGCTCTTGAACCCCTTGCTGCGTGGCTCCGCTGGGAACCCTCGCTCAGGGGCATACGGTGGTCCCCTACCTTCGAGGAACGGGTGTCGCTTTACGCCAACGATATACTGTTATATCTTACTTCTCCCCGTAAGTCATTGGGTGTTCTGTTTGACGTCCTGAGCTCTTTCGGGAAGAACTCTGGTTTGGTTATTAACTGGGCTAAATCCTGTATTTACCCGCTTGCAGATGGACAACCGTCTTTGCCCCGTTTCTGCCCTATACTAGTCTCCAGTGTTGGTTTCAAGTACTTGGGGATCTACATTTCTATAGACCCCAGGGTACGCTTTGAGCGGAATCTACTGCCTCCGCTTGCCCGACTTCGGTCGGATGTAGTGGCATGGTGTGGATTGCCTCTGTCTCCTTTAGGGAGAGCGGCCCTGTTTAAGATGATGTCTCTTCCCCGATTCCTATACGCCATCCAGAACACGCTCGATCTGGTTCCGGCCGGCTATTTCCGTGAAATCGAGGGCCTTCAGAGGAAATTGATTTGGGGTGGACGGCCGCGTATAGCGTTGGCGAAATTGACTTTGCCCTGGTATGACGGTGGTATAGCTTTGCCGGATGTCAAGCGCTATTATTGGGCGTCACAGTTGAGTGCTATTAACCATGCCATGTATGGTCCTGTTCCTAATCCCGCCTATGATATGGATAGGTGGCAACTACCAGGGGGCGATTATAATAGAGCGCTATACTCCAAGACCGCGAGGAGGAATCTGATGGGCCCCACTGCGGTGGTGATACGTGTATGGGATAGTGCAACATCGGCCACGGGCTGGGCGGATAAATTGACTAGGGCTACTCCCCTGTATGCAGCTGAGAGACTGGGTGGTCTGTGGTCCTCGAAGGGATTCGATAGATGGGACCTTATCGGTATTAGCAAAGTGGGGGATCTTTGGGCCGTTGACAGAGTCAAAACTTTTGATGAGCTAAAACGGGAATATAAGCTGAGTGATAGGGAATATTTCCGATATCTCCAGGTCCGCCATGCACTTGCCTCGGTCTTCCCTGCTGGTACCTCGATCCCTGAGTCTTCTCCCCTGGAAGATAGAGTGCTGGATGGACATGTCCCTGACAGCACTATCTCCATCATATATAAAAAACATATTAATGCCCGTTCGGACCTTCTTGTACAGCTACGAGAGGCATGGACTGGTGACGGTCTGGAATTAGACGATGAAGACTGGCAGGCTGCAGTATCCTCCCCAAAAGAAGTCGCTATTCCCGCGCGTCTCCGACTGGTGCAGCTCAAGATTCTACATGTCTATGTCACGGGTCCACGATTGATCCATATGGGCTATTCTGTGGATGGGTTATGTCGGCGTGGATGTGGTTTGCTTGCTACCTTCCTCCACATTATGTAGGAATGCCCGGCGGTTGTGGTTTTTTGGAATCGAGTGCATGCGGTGATGGGAGAAGTGACGGGTGTCGGGTTACTCCCCGAGGCCAGACGCTGTTTGCTGAATGTTTGGGAACCAAATGACTGTACCATTGCTCAGACTCAATGGGTCACGCTGGGCAATATGATTGCAAAGAGAGATATCGCTCAACTCTGGGGGTCTCATAGGACACCATTGGTCACGACCTGGGAGGAGAACATGGATTGGTGCATGTTTAGAGAAAAAATTGTGTACATCTCCCGAGGTAGGCCCAAGAAGTGGGGGAGGATTTGGGGTCAGTGGAATTCGTACCGTGGAGAGATTTGTGACCCTCCCTTTGCAGACCCCCCGGACCTTCCGAGCTCTTCTTGACTGTACGTTCCGGTGTTTTGATTTTCTGTTCTTTGTGAAGTGCTATTCACTCTTGGTCCCCGCTCCCCACCTCTACGATTGTTTGATGCTTGCTTTCCGTTTGTTTCCCCCCTACTGTACATTGCAGGCCTTATATTGATACCTTTGCCTCGATTCTTTTTCTTTTTTTTTTTGTTGTTGTTTGAATGTAATAAAAACATGAAAACCTTTTATTTATCCTCATCTGCCAAATGCTCCGAGTCCCACCATACTGTCACGCTGCCGGACCCTCGGGTTGTCGGCTGATGAGCTGTGTATTGATCTGTTCTTGCTATTTTGTATGATTGACCGGCCTTGGTGGTTGTAGGTCTGTATCTGTATTCCTTTTCCAAAATAAAGGTTTAAAAAAAAAAAAAATGCAATCCTAATGATAATTCTTCCAAAGGCTAAAAGAAAAGCAATTAAAAAGAAGAAAGGTTGATACAGAAGAAAAGACTTATTAAATCTAAAAATGCTGAATTGCTTTCAGGCGTTTTTCAAAGGCCATCAAGAACTTTATCATCTTGCAATTGATTATAGGGGCTGTTGAGTCCAAACCACCAATAACAGCCGTCCTGCAGGTGCGTAGTCTCTTGGCCAAAAAAATGTTCTTTAAGAAGAGAATTCGCTCCCGATTCAGCTTCTTACAGTAGCATATAATGTGAATCAAGTCTTCTTTTATGTTGCCACAGAGGCGACAGACAACTGTTTCAGTGTGTTTCCAGGCAGGTTCCTCGGCCAAGGTTGGATATTTGCCGAATCTCAGAGCCATCAGCCTTTTTTTGATGAAAACAGAATAAGTTGTATCTAAATAGGCCGCCGGGGTAAGTATTTTGTAGCTGTTGATCACAGTCCATGAATGGGAGCGGTGTGACAAGATATCTTTGTCAGTAATCAGGGAATGAAATTTGGCTGCCTTATTTAATGCATGTTTAAATGAGGTAAATGGCAAGTTTTTGTCCCACAAATTTACAGTGCATGTTTGCTCCAGAGCACAGGTCAAGAATTTGTTTGCTTCTGAATTTTTTTGCGTTTCCAGCTCCTGCCATAAAAATCTATTAAGATTATTATCAGTGGCGTTCTGCTTAATTCTGTACCACACCTTGATGCATGTGTAGAGTCTTCCCAGTGATTCATTCATTAGGCCGAATTCTAGGCGCATCTGCGCTGGTGAGGCTGAGCTAGGAAGTTGAAGGACCTTTTTGTAGATTTTTGTAATTAAGTTGTTTAAAATAATAGAATCCTTACCATGCATTGCTACACTAGCATATGCTAAGGTGGGGAGTACTTTGCTAGCAATCACTCTAAGTAGTGGTTTGAACGAAGGGCCTTCCAATTTTTTTGACAGAGTGCCAAGTGCAAATATTAAGGCTCCTGCTCTATGTGTCAGATAGTTTTTCTGATCTTTTAGGGAAAGCTTGTCGCCGGTGTAATATCCCAGGTATTTATAATTTGATACCCTTTCCAACTGTTTTCCTTCCAGCCTGATGTTGAGATGTGCTGATCGTCGGTTGGTAATTAACATTGTTTTTGTTTTGGATAGGTTGAGAGCAAGCTTGTTTGCCGACAGGAATTCCGACAGTTCTGTTAGTAGTCTGGACAAGCCAACTTTTATTAAACTCATAAGCATGATGTCGTCGGCATATGCCAAATGTGTGAGTTGTAGATTGCCTAGTTTCGGAGAGTGAGCCTTGCAGTTGTTTAATTTACCTGAGAGATCTGAAATAAATAGATTGAATAATTGTGGAGCCAGGACGCAACCCTGTTTTAAGCCGGTTGTTGTGAATACCTTTCTCGATAAATGGGATCCATCCCCTAGTTTAATTTGTGTCCAGGTGTCAGAGTAGAATAACAACAGGCCCCTTAATATGCTCTCTGGTATAGCCCATGCTCTCAGCTTAGCCCATAGTAAGTTCCGAACCACACTATCAAAGGCGGCTTGCAAGTCTATAAAACACAAGTTCAAATCCTGTTTAGTGCGCTGGCATTTTTCGGCAATCATTGTAATGGATAAAATGTTCAAAGTTGTGTCGATTCCTTCTCTGAATCCAGTTTGGTTATTTGGGATTAATTATTTTTCTCCTGACCAGTTTACCAGATCTTTTAGAAGAAGTGATGCTAAATATTTGGCTTCAACGTCCTGCAATGCTATTAATCAATAATTAAGTGGGTTAGATCTGTCTCCACCTTTATATATGGGCGTTATGATGGAGCCTTGCCAGCTTTCAGGAATCAGGTTATAGGTTTGCACTTCTGCAAAAAGTTTTTCCAGGGGTGAGCCCCAGTATTCAGGTGCATATTTGTAGGTGGCTTGCAGGATACCGTTCGGCCCCGGTGCCCTGTTGCTTTTGCCCTTTCTAATTATTTTAATTATCTCCTCTGCAGAGTAGATGCCATTTGTTGCTATGGGGAGTGAGGTATTCCTTAGGTCAGTTGTTGGTGACTGACTGCAGCCTTCTTCTTAGGTACTGGTTTTATTATGATGTTTTGAAAAGAATTGCTGCCCAGATACCTTTAATGGTTTTTCTTTAAATTTTAATGAGAGGAAAGTCGCCCATTCGGTTTCCGGAACACTCGATGTTAGTACATTTCGAGGTCTTGTTAGTTGGTTTACGATCTTCCAAAATTTTTTTAAATCCGGGAGTTTAGAGCTGGCCAGCAGATTAGTCCAGAAATCATCGTTCGTCCTTTTTTTATTCTCCCAGACCCTTTTTTGTATAAATGTCTTTGTGCAAGAAAATTCTCCAAATGACGCCGGTCTTTGTCATTCAGCAGCAGCTTCTTTTAGCTTCTGCGTAGATCCCTTCTTAAGTCTTGCAGTTCCTTCAGCAGTTTCTTATTTGGATTGACTCTCTTAACCCTCATGTTTGATGATTTTATTTTTGTCTTTAGTTTCTCCAAAAATAGGGTCCAAACTTGTATCTTATTCATTGTGGCATTTCCCATCTCGTTCAATGTGTCCTCTATTATTGAGAACCACTCTTCTTTATTGGAATTAGTCCAATTTATTCGTTTTTGGTTAATTGTGCATAGTTGGCCCTCTAATATATATGTAAGGTTGAAGTCTTTCCACGCAGAAGTTGAATTTAATATGTTGCATCGCATGATCACTCATGGGTGTGTATTCAATATAGAAAGTGATCAGTTGGGAGATCAATGAAAGACTTACGATGGTAAAGTCCAATATTGATTGGGCATGCGTGCCGTAATATGTTTTTTTCGGCGGTCGGTCTTCGTCTGTCCTACCATTCAAGAGGCGCATGCCTAGATACTCTAGCTCCGTTACCAAGTGTATGCCTAATCGGTCCTTTCGAGTCCTTGTCCCACCTTGTGTCTGCTGAGAAACGCTCCCGTGCATGTTCTCTGCTGCTAATATTTCATCTTCCTCTGGAGAATATATCAGATTGGAATTGAAGTCTCCGGTTAGTATTATGTTCCATAGTGGCTCTGTACTTCGTAGACCCATTATTACGTTGCATAGCAAAGCATTTTTTATCTTTTTTACTTGAAGATTCGGTTGAGTATAATAATTAATCAGGATTATCGTCTTGTTATTGTATGAGATTTGTCCTGATAATTTAATTAGCTGAATGCTTGGGTCTGGGGATTTAAGTTGTTCCAAATGGATTTTTAAAGCTGTTGACACGTAAACTGAAAGGCCTCCAATGGCTCGACTACAGGTTTTACATTTTTCTGTGGCTACTGTGTAATGAATAAAGCCGGCCAATGCAATTTCTTCTTGCAGCCATGTGTCTTGCAAGGCGATTATATCGCAGTTAGCCCAATCATCTAAGGCTAATCCATCTTCCAACAGTCTTTTAGCTCCGGCGATATTACATGAAAGTACATGTATGTCATTGTTTACTGCGTGATTCATCTCTGCTCCGTTCGGTCAATTCTTCCGTTTGTCATTTAACATGCTGGGGAGCCATTTCCAAGTATCGCTTGATATTAGGGATTCCCCGACTCTATCTACTTCAGATCCTTCCTGTGTAATGGCTACATCACTTCTGCCTTTGGCATTATGTAAAATCGAATAGACTGGCTTTTGAGGAGCAAGTTCAGCCAGTTTCCTAGTAAGTTGCAGACTGCTAGGTTTCTGAAGAGGAAGCAGATATCGTGGGATAATGGGCTGTGATACCCCATGTTTGAAATGTATCCGATTTCCCTAGTATTAGTTGCACTGTCGCAGGGGATTTCCAAGTAGTCAGTGTTTGTTCATTTATTATATCATTTGTTCCACTTAGGAATTTAACCCGTTCTAGATCAGTGGTTTTAATGTCACTCAATTCCTTAATTTCAGCCATGAGTTTCAAGATGTTGCTCCTGTTCAATATGTCATGTCTACCTTGTGTCTTATACTCCGGAGTCAAAATAATTTGAAGACAGACGTCACCAGGCTTAGAAAAGTCTAACCTTGACTTTACTTCCTCCTCCTGATTCAGTTGCATAATTTCCTTGTTCAATATGCAGAAACTTAATTTACTCTGAATCAGATTACTCTGAGTTTCTGATGTTGGATTTTGATAATGTGGTGGGAGATTGTCTACGATATCTTGTGCTCCTATTCGTTGCGCTGTGTGTGGAGCTATAGCAGTCAAACTCGTTTTTCCTGCTTCTTTACGATGTTCCGTTTGTAATTGGCTAATAGTACAGTCTGGTAGCTCTTTAATACCAGCTGGATGCTCTCCGATTTGCATTTTTTGAGGTGTTGGTATTGTTATTATGTTGATTGATTGTTTGTGCCTTGCCGTGTTGTTGTTTTCCAGGGCTGGCACCAGATCTAGAGGTGGCATACTCTTCCGAACGTCATTGGGTTGCATGATGTCCTCTGGGTAGATATCTCTGTTTTTTCCCAAGTCGCAGTTTTGTTGGAATTTTTATCTGAGCCAGTGACAGGCAAATTGTTCGCTTTTAGCGAGGCATTCTGCTGTGTTTTTGTCATGTAGGGAGATTTTCGGGCTGCCCGATAGTAGGGTGCCCTTAGGTTACTTTTTGGACGACAAGTTTGTTTTAGTGGACCCAATAGCTCCTACTGTTGCATCCGGACTAGTTGCCCTGGTACAGTCCTCTTTTGTTCTCCTTGTGTTTAGATTTGAAAAGATAGGATACATTCTAATGCCTGGTCGTGAAGCTGCTTCGCATTTTTTGTTCCTAGCTTTCCGTTCTTTTTTCCTTTGTCTCTTAGTTAGTAATTGCTTTATTGGTTCAGAAATGGTTGCCTCAGGCGTAACTTTTTTGATGGTTTCATCCCTAATTATAGAGTTCCCGTGCTTAATGATTTATTCCTTATTCGGTTGCCCTGTGGAAGGCACGTTGTTAATTGGAAGTTGGTGCTCAGTTTTGGAAGTGCCCAGTCGGTCTAAGTCCATATCAGGGTTAATAACGCGTTTGTTTAGAGTAAGTATCTGCTCTAGAACAGTTGGTAAAATGCTCATTTTATCAAGAATTGGTCCGCAAGGGCAGGATGGTTGGAGATCAAGAGTGTTTGCATGAGCTCTTTTAATTAAGTTATTCAGATTGTCTAATTTCGTATTGATCCCTGCTATATAAGATGCGATTACATTCATTAAGTCAATTTGGATATCCAATTTATCAGATTGCATTGTTAAAGTTGTCGTAGATGTTTGTAATGCTTGTAAGAGGGGGGCTACAAAATCCAGAGGCCCTTCTTCCTTGTGGGCATTAATCTTAGCCTCATTTGATGTTGATTTATTATGCCTCACGTTTTCTGCTGGTAAATAAGTTTCAATAGGACCCGTTGACCTACTTTGAGTCATGTTGTAGCTCAAGTCTGATGATTGTAGATCCTCATCATTGCTAAGCTTTTCAGCTTCCACATTTGCCTCCTCTTGAGGCTCCTCTTGGGCTGACATTGTTTCAGCCAGTGGATCTTTCTCTTTACTTTTATCAAATGAGTGGCTAGGATTAAGCCATAGATGGGAAAGCTCATCAAAGCTCGAGTGAAATTGTTGTATGTGGTTTTGTTGAGTTTTATTCGTTGCTTCAAGACTTAGACTTGGAGATCGACTTATTGAGTTTGCTTGAAGATTTTGTTGTGTAGATGTAGCAGTAAAATCATCAAGGGCAGAGTGTACTATTGCTGATGTGATTATGCTGGTTTTTGTCTCAGTCAGGTTTTTCTTATGTGCAGGATGTGTTAAATGATCTTGGTTTTTAGGGGAGACGCTGTTTTCACTAGATTGGGGAGTTAGATTCCCTGAAATAGGCTTATGCGCAGCGTCTTCCAAGCAATGATTGTTTGCTGCAAAGTCTTTCGCTGGGTCCAAGGGTGTCGATAATCCTGAAACTTCTACTGTTGAGGAGAACAGTGCTGACCCTGGGTCTTTTAAGAATTGGAATCGTAAGCTCTGTAAAGAGTTTTTGTTTGATGCAGATTTTTCGAAAAGGGAAGCGATTGGTGAGATTAAAGGGTTTTTTAAGGTGTTGTTTGCCTTATTTGCATTTGTTTTGTCGACTCTTCTCCGTTTTGCTGTGCCCTTTAACGCAGTTGATTTGTCGCCTGGAGCCTTTCTTACTTTGCCGGACCTCATAGTTATTCTAGATTCGGGTCAGTTCGGCTCTGCTTTTGCGTCAGTTGCTGCCTGTTGATCACCTACTAGGGTAGAGGCGCTTGTTGCCTCTCTTTGGCTCTCCTTCGGGCTTAGAATAACTTCTTATCTGGTGCGGGGGCCGGTACAAGGCACGGGTACCAAGGGCAGGTACTGTTGTCCGGCGCACTGTTAGCTAATTAAACGATTGCGGGGGGTTGGGGGGAAAACGTCTAAAATAGACAATGCGAGGCTGCTCCTGTCTACAATTAGTACAGTCATCAGGCATTCGGGCCAAACACCGCTGGAAGGCGTCACCCTAATTATCTGCGTAATCTCCTCCCCAGATCACAGGTCGCAAATTCAGTAGCTTTATTTCTTTGTTTCTTTGTCTCTGGATAGTCGCGCTACTTCACCCGCTAAGTCTCACAAATTCGCCCAGGCGTGAGGTAGGCGTATGATATCAACTGTTAATAGCGCTATCACTCAGCGTCCTCAACTGCGCCTCTGTCTACTGTGTAGTGCTTTGTGTGCTTTATATGCGTTGTATGCAAATAACAATCCGCAGTACGCAGGGGGCCCGCTGATGCTGATACAACAAAATGCCAATAATCTCACCCCGCTCACCGTTTAGTGCCGTCAATGGTCCGCGGTGATCCGTCGTGGCACGCAGCAGTCCGCCGCGACTCTCCCTCGCCCTCCCTCACTCGTGGGCGGGGAGCCGTATGCCGTATGCCTTGTGCCGAGAGGAGGCCGGCAGGAGTTAGGAGGCAAGAGGCAGAGCGTTTTGGTACGCCAATTCAATGCGCTTCGCCGTGCCTCACCTCGCCGTCGCCGCAGTCCCGGCTCTGTGTCAGAGGTCCCTCTGTCAGTAACGGGACGAGCGGCTTGAGCAGGGCCTTGAGCAGGACCTTGGATGCCGTGCTGCTGAGTTTGGCGAAGGCGGCGGCGTTCGTCGTCCTGCCCGCCCACTTGCTTGCTTCAACTGTGACTGCTCTCCACTTGCTCTGACGACTCTATGTTTAGTATGTATGACCAAATGCTTACAGTATTATGAAGTAAATGTCAGTGGTGTGGCCCCGCCCGGCAGGGACGGCGTTGCAGTCCACGGACTGATTCAGTTAAAAACAAGGTATTTCCCAGCAGCAAAGTGGCTTAATGAGGGACCCCTATTACATACTCACAAGGGTCAGTGTGCATCAGATCACATAAAATAGAATATCTCTTCGAAGAAAAGAATATTTGCAAGCAGTCGTCACCCCAGAACACTTCTTCAACAATCCGTCAATAAGGAGTTCAAAGGCATACATCTGCCTAAAGTCAATTCCTTTTGTAAAAAAATCACAACACACGCTATGGCAGAACTCCAGTGTCCACACGTGTTTATAACAGTAGTATTACTCAGTCAAGGAAAAATAAATTAATGAAAAGGGCTCATTCTATTTGACTTGCATAGAATGCGCTTGCGGGAATGTCTGTGTTAATTAACACAGCTGGCAGTAATTTTGTAGTTTCCAGAAATCCTCTGAGAACAGCCAAAGAGGCGGGCAGGTCCCAGGAGTAAGAATTCTTTTTGTAATACCGCAGCTCGCCAGCCGCCGTGAATTCACACCAAAATAAAACAAACAACAGAAATAATTGTCAGAGCCCAACAACGCGCTCTTTAGGCAACTGGCTCCGTTACTGAAAGGGGTTTGCTGGAAGGTACATGCAGCGCGTCCTCGCGCTGTGAAGGCCGAAAAGGCTAAGGAAAGGAAAAGTCAGCGCAACCTCGCGCTCCACAAGGTAGGAAACATCTCCTTCCTCTCACTTAATGTTATCAACACCCGGGGCGAGACGATATTACCGGCAGCCACGGGGGGCCTCGGCAGCGGTATGATCAGTAGGTTTCCCGGCAAGTCTTTGATCTCTGCCTCGCGAGCGTAGTGCTCGAGCCGCTTCTACGCTCCTCCCTTTGGCCTCTGACCTCTCCGCCACCAGAAGTTCAGGCCACCACGCCTGCCTCAAGGACTCAGAAGCTCTGGAACTCGGGAAAGCTCAGGAGCGCCAATTCCTGCCTCCCGTGCCTTTTAGGTTCTCACGCTCACCGTCCGTCCTTAATCGTCGCTGCCGCCTTACTCTCCTTACTGCTGTTGTTCTGCGGGGGGCAGTGGTGATAGAAGCGGCGGCTCCAAGGTATGGTAATGCTGTGATGACGGGTTAGCTATCGGGAAGCCTCCGCTGCTGCCACCGCTCCACCGCTTCACTCCTGTCTGCTGCTCTCTGGCTACTCCGTGGCCACTCCTTTCACAAGCACTTTGTACACGCTGCACGCCTGATGCCCATCGTTTGACATAAACGCTGGGGCCAAGAAAATAAGATGACATGGCTCTCTCTTCATCTTGCGTATCACCATGGGAATGAGAGGGAAATGAGGAAACTCATAAACAAACATTCCTGTCTACTGTCTCTGAACAGCATTTCCCATGACCCTTTCTGAGGTAACCTGCTTTCAACCCTCTTGCATTTTTTGTGGTTTAGTGTCACAAAGAGGTCTAGGTTTGAAGTATCCCAGTTTTTGAAGACATAATTGCTTGTGGTCCAATTCCCATTTGTGGCATTGGGTGTTTGTTCTGTTGAGAGAATCTGCCCATACATTGCCCATGCCCAGCACATGCTCCACTTTTAGGGAGATGTGTTTCAGTAACCTTCTCCAGATTTGCTGGGCTTCATACAAGAGCATCTTTAATCTGGTTCCTCCTTCCTTGGTGAGGTAAAACATTGTGGAGGTGTTGTCTGTACTTACTAGGACAGGGGAGCCGTTAATTCTGGGCCCAAATGTCTGGAGACCTAGGAAAACAACTTTCAGCTCTAGAAGGTTGATATACATTTGAGTCTCTTTAACAGACCACTTTCCATGTATTTCTAGTTCATGGAGATGCACTCCCCCGCCATCCAAGGAAGCATCTGTTGTAATTATGAAACTGGGACGTGCTGCCTCGATTGAGAGACCTGGAGATATATTTCCTCTTTTCCCCACCATGACAGAGCATGCTTAATCGTAGGGGTGATGACGATGACATCCTCAAACGAACTGTGGGTTTGAATCGACTGAACATCCAGTTGTTCGTGTAGAGGTCTCATATGTAAGCAAAAATGTGGAATTAATGGGATGCTCAAGAAGAACATTCACAGTATGGATGTCTACATCCTCACAGAAGTGGACTTTAATTTTTGTAGTAGTGCTGCCGTCTGTAATATTTTGTGACTCCGCTCGGTCGTCTGGTATGCTTTTGCAACCCTGGTGTCCGAAACGGCTCCAAGAAACACCAGCAACTGGGCTGGAATGACAGATTACTTTTCTGCATTGAGTTGAAGCCCCAGATTTGAAGAGCTGTCGACAAGCCAATGTAAATCTTTTTGCAGAGTGAAATGTGGGACCCTTGACCAACCAGTTGTCCTGGTAGGCGAATACCTGGTGTGTCTGTTTCCTCAAAAAAGCAGCCACTGGTGCAATGCCCTTCATGAAAACCCTGGGAGCTAATCGAAGGCCAAGGGGAAGGTCTTTGAATTGCAAGTGGCACCCTGCCACCTCGAATCTCACGAACCGTCGATGTTTGATGTAAATAGGAATGTAAAAGTATGCGCCTAAGAGATCAACAAATGTCATGAAATCCTCCTTGTTTACCATCGGGTGGCGCAACCAGCGCTGCAGGCCCACTAGCAGTATTGGCATTTACAAGCCCTGGCACTCCTGGTGCACTTTACTGGGGACTGACAGTAAATCCAATGAACCAATCAGGAATATCAATCACAGTTACACTTTACATAGGGAGCACTTGCACTGCGGCACGGGTTGGCCGTGGCGCAGTGCCCTGAGCAGCGGACACCAGCAATAACATCTGAGGCACATCAGCAAAAAGTGGAAGGGAAACTCACGTCAAGGTGCCAGGTCTAACAAACAAGATCTCTTGCAAAGACAGCATGTTGAAGGGATGTCTCTTTATATATTTGTTTAGGTGTCTGAGATCCATGATCTGTCTCCATTTCCCCAACTTTTTCTTTCTGAGGAAGAAGTTGGAATAGAAACCTTTCCCTCAATGTAGGAAAGGAACTTCCTCTATAGCTCCCTTTAAAAGAAGTATAGCAATCTCCTGTTTAAAGAGAGTAAGGAGTTGATGTGCTCTCTTGGGAGGAGGGTGACAGGGAGGCTTTTGGACAAATTCCATGGTGTGACCTTGGTGTATGACATCCAACACCATCTGTCTGTTATTATACTTTCCCATTGGTAAAAAGCGGAGAGGTAATTGCATTGGTATGAGGTGACTGGTGCCGGGGAAATGCCACTGTCATCTAGAGAAATCCGGGGCTTTTCTCACCGCTGGAGGTCGCCGTCGAGCTTGTTGTCGAGTGTAAGACACTTTGGAGGCTCTAAACTGCTGCTGTTGGCCTGTGTACTGGGGCCGATAGCTCAGCGTATGGCTGATACCTGTATGATTGGTAAGAGGGTCAATGTGTATTGTCCTCTCCCTCTTCCTCCACGAAAGAGCTGAAAAACCTTTATTGCAGTGTTCTCAGAGAGCGTGATGTATCAGTGTCCTTCTTTATGGTCCGAATGGTGTAGTTCACATGTTTGCCGAACAAGTTTTCCCGTCAAAGGGCATATCCATAATTTAGGCTAGGACCTCAGGGCGGAACAAGGTGGCCTTCAACCAGCCCTGTAGATGCAGAACTGCTGCCCCTGCCATTTGTCTGACCATGGTGGAGAATATGTCTATTGCCATATTGATAATCTCAGAAGATGCCCTGGCACTGTCCTGCAAAATTTGTTTTGCCTCCTCTTTTTTGTGCTCAGGAAGGTGATCAAGAAGGGATGCCAGATCTGACCACATTTGACGGTCCTAGTGACACAGAATGACTAGTGCATTTGACGCTCTGATAGAGGAAGCTGCCATTGCTGCAACGTGTTTCCCAATGGTGTCAAGCCTCCTGCCTTCCTTGTCTGGAAGAGCTGAACAAGGGGCCGAAGGATTTCTGGAGCATCGTTGCGCTGCTTGCATGACAACTGAGTCTGGGCGTGGATGCCTTATCAAGCATGCCGGAGAAGAATCAGGGGCCTTATACTTTTGGTCCATTCTAGGAACCATCGAAGTACTCAAGCAGGGTTTTTCATTAGTTGCAATCCTTCTTCCCATATTTAGCTTACTATATGCATCAACCTTACAGACTTCCGTGCATAGTCCTTAGAACTTTAATAAATCATGTAGGAAGCATTTGGTTTGCTTTATAGAGAGAGGTAAATCAAATCTCTTGGAAGCACATTTCAACAACTCATGGAACCCCCCCAATATCCTCAGGAGGAGAACTTGTTTAGGATAGTGAAGGTGACGGCGGAGATGATGCAATATAGTCATCCCACTCTCGACCCGATGGATCCAGGTCCTGAATCAACTCTCATTCCTCTGGCTGATCATCTGGATCACTATCAATGTAATCATCCCTTATGGTGATGGTAGGAGGGGCAGCTCTAACCTCTTGCATTTGCACAGGAGTAGCAGGCAACAGTGCTGTGACAGGTGAGTGAGAGAGAACGGCACCTGCGTTTGAGGAGAGCGATTGTAACAATCATTGAGAATGTGCCTTAAATCAGTAACGAGTGAGATGGGCACTGCTATGGCATCTCCTCTTGATGCTTGAGTTCATCATAACCTTCCTCTTAGGGATAATGCTCTTGGAAAGAGTCAAATCTTTGAGATATGGGCTGCTGGCGAGGCGTGAATGAAAAACCTCCCTCAATATAATTGGAACTGTCCTTATCAGGATCATCATCTACACCCAAGGGATCCCACCTGGGCCAAAAGGGAATTTTTGAAAAATGTTTGCGGCGGGTACATGAATTCGCACAAACATTAAAATATATATATTGAAGAGCAGTCGCCCAAACCTTGTATTTCAACCCCACGGTGAGCCAGGTCCCAGAGGCATATTTAATTTTATATTCTAGGGAAGGAGGAGCCTGCTGCCCCCCTGCCCATGACCGATATGGGCCTCGGAGACCGCCACCTCCCCAGGGCAAGGCCAATATGCAAATATGAGAAGGGGGGCAGTTCAGCCCGCCTTCCTAGGCCTTTTAAGGCCCCGGGGACTAGCACCTCCACTGGGCTTGGCTAGGAAATATTGATTTTAAGAGGAGGGCTGTGCGGACCCCCTTCTAGGGCCTTTTCTGAACCCAGGGGATCAGCACCTTCCTGGGGCCAGGCCGATTGCAGAAAAAGGTGGAGGGGGCACCAGGGACCACCACCTCCTTGGGGCAGGCCCTAGAAGAACATAGGAGGAGGCCCTCCTGGAGCCTTTAATGGCCCTGAAGACAGCCACTGCCCAGGGCTGGCTTCCTGTGTCCCGGAGTGCCCACCCCAGGGGTATAGCTGTTTGCTTATGCTTGGCGGAAGCTCTGCCGGCTCCCGCCAAGCGAGAACATACAGTAAGTCTGCTCCCAGCAGGCAGGAGCAGGAAAGCTGCTCCCACTTGCTGGAAGTGGACTTTTCTTTTGCTTTCCTGCGTGCTGTTGACTTCTCTTGAGCTACTCCTCAATTTCCAGATGCATGGCACACCTTCTCACTGAAGAAATGTTAGAGGAGGGAGACAGAGGATATAAAACTGATGATTTTACTTAAGATTATTGATGCACTCCTGAACATCGTAGACTTGTTCTGCCTGTTGTGGGTGCCCTGGTACTAACTACTATATACATCAGTTCGATGGGAGTGTCTAGGGTGGGACCTTTCTGTGGGTGGAGGGTGGGGTTTCTTTAGTTCTTATGGGGATTGTTTGATTGTCTGATAACACTACAAAAGTTTAAAATGTATGATACACGCACTGTTGCTGAGCCCGATGGAGCTGTCTTACTCCTATTTAGATGCTATGTTACTGACACTGTATAATTGCTCTAACCACCCTGCTAATAAACAGATTTTTAAAAAAAAATTGATGCATTCCTGAAGATACTTATTGTAATATATGTTAGTGGATGATTTTTTTGTACCCTTTCAAGTAGTTTAAAAGTAAATGTTGACAGTTTGTGAAAATGTGTTTGGCCATTATTGTACTATGTACATCTATACCTACATATGACTATGTTTTGAAAATACCTTCCGATTTTTATGGTATTAGCCATCAGAAGTAGTAATCTTGGCTACTTAAATTATACGGCATGGGAGGGCCAAATTATGTGGAAGGATTACATAAATTATTCACCCAGAAAAGGCAATGTATGCAACATAATGTTACACATTCTGGGTTGTGATTACCTCCTTATTTTGGATTTTTAACACTTTGGCCCTGTATGGGCAAATGTTTTACCTCATCAGTCCCACTCTGACACCCATATACAGAGCTAAGCATAAGAAATGTGACTAGTCAACCTTTCTCAAGGGCCATGTTTTGCCGAGTTTTTAGTAACTTTTGATCCATTTTAGCTTGAAGAACAAGTTACTTACCTTTGGTAACACATTATCTGGTAGAGACTCTATCTAGCTGCAGATTCCTTACCTTTGAATTTCACAGGTGTCAGGCTGGATCCAGAAACCTTTGCTCAGCAATACCCCTTGCGAGTGCCGTTGGGTGGCTCCATTCAGCTCTGTGTGATGTCGTTGGCGTCATTAGCATCAGTTATGACATTGCTGCACCTATATAGGCACCACCCAGGCGCACAGACGTCAGTACTTTTAATTTTTTTCATGCCAGAAGCGCAGAGTCGCAAAGTAACTGACATAGTGATGTGCTAAACTAGGGCCCTGAAAAGGGCAGTAACCCTAGCCCTACAACATTAGTTCAGAAATCGGGGAGGCATTGTCGGGGCTGTAAGGAATCTGCAGCTAGATAGAGTCTCTACCAGATAATGCATTACTGAAGGTAAGTAACTTCTTCATCTGATAGAGACTTCTAGCTGCAGATTTCTTACATATGAATTAGATACCCAAGCCATACCACCCAGGAGGTGGGTTGCTGACCAATACCTCAAACTAGGAAGTCCTGCAAGGCCAAACTGGCAAAATGCCCCTCCCTGCAGACCCGATTGTTCAGGCAATAGTGTTTGGCAAACGTGTGCAAAGATGTCCATGTTGCTCCCTGACATATGTCAAGGACTAGGACACCATGAGCCAAGGCCGAACTCGCAGCCTTTCCCCTGGTGGAATGGGCCCTTAATCCCTCAGAGTGCTGTTTTTTAGCCAAGGCATAGCAGATCTTAAAGCAAAGAACGACCCAGTGAGAGATGGTACTTTTTTGCACTGCCCTTCCCTTCTTAGCTCCCATGTGCCCCACAAAGAGTTGGTCGACCAAGCGGAACTCTTTTGTGCAGTCAAGGTAGAACGACAACGCTCTTTTTGGGTCCAAATGGTGGATGCGGACCTCCTCTTTAGAGGGATCCGGGGAAGGAAAATGGTGGACAACGTGATGGATTGACCCAGATGGAATGGGGTCACGACATTTGGTAAAAACAAAGCCCGGGTGCGAAGCACCACTTTGTCTGGAAAAGACATCAGATAGGGAGAAGTGCAAGATAATACCTGCAACTCACTCACCCTCCAGGCAGATGTAATACTCACTAAAAAGGCTGTTTTGATGGTCATCAGTCAAAGGGGACAGTTATGTAAAGGCTCAAAGGGAGCACACATTAGGTAGGTGAGGACCACATTATGGTCCCACTGTGGCATAACACAGGGCGTGGGTATATACAAGTGAGCCAGCCGTTTTAGAAATCTATGTACAATAGGAGACTTAAAGAGAGAGGGCTGGTCTGGCAGCCACAAAAAAGCAGACAGAGCAGAGGGGTAATCCTTGAGAGTTCCCAAAGCAAAGCCCGCTGGGCAAGGGTCTGGATGAATAAAATAACAGTGGAAAGAGAAGCAGAAAGAGGATCAATAGACTATTCTGTGCAGTATATTAAAAGTTTCTGCCAACAACAGGCATATACCATCTTAGTGGAGGGCCGCCTGGCTGCCCAAATAATATTACATACATCAGGAGGAAGGTCAAAAGCCATCAACTACTGCCGCTCAATCTCCACGCATAGAGGCGCAGAGATGACAGATTCGAGTGGAGAACGCTCCCCTGCTGCTGAGACAGAAGATCCTCCCAAAAGAGCAGCCTGATCACCAGACTCTCCTTGCCCAGTCTTGAGCCACAAGAATGACTTGGGCCCGTTAGCTCCTGATCTTCTTCAGAACCCTGGGTATGAGTGGTATTGGCAGAAAGGCGTACAGCAGGCCTGAGCTCCACTCGCGACGAAAAGCGTCGCCGAGCGATAGCCGCCTTGAAAACTCTAGCACACAATACTGCTGACACTGTGTGTTCTCTTCAGAGGTGAATAAATCTAACGAAGGTTCTTCCCACTGCTGAAAGATACTTTACGCCACCTCCGAATGGAGACACCTTTTGTGATTCGCTAGGCGTTGGCGGCTGAGTTTGTCCCCCCTGGCGTTCAGCGAACCTGCTAGGTGTTGAACCACCAGGGTTATGCCCTGCTGTTCCAGCCATGTATTGAGACGCTGGGCCTCCCGACTAAGGGTCCACGACCCCACCCCGCCCTGCTTGTTGAAGTACCACATGTTATTGGTGTTGTCCGTGAACACCTGCACTAACTTCCCCTTGACAGAGGGAAGAAATGCTTTCAATGCTAATCGAATCGCTCAGAGCTCCAACAAATTTATGTGGAGCCCCGACTCCGCTGGAGACCAGTGTCCCCTGATCTCCACCTCTCCCAGATGGCCACCCCATTCCAGAAGTGACACATCTGTCACTACTGTGAGATCTGGTTGGGGAAGGGATAGACGTCTGCATTGAACCAATCACGGTTCGGTAACCACCACAACAACTCTTTCACAGTTCCTTCGGAGATCTGAATCAAATCTATGAGATTTCCCTGATGCTGTGCCCACTGGAACTTCAAGTCCCACTGCAGAGCCCGCATACACCACCTGACATGCTTTACTACAGGATGCAGGAGGCCATGAGGACCAACAGCCTCAGAGTCAGTCTCACCGAAATCCAGGATAGAGGCCGAAACATCGAAATCATAACCTGAATATCCTGGACTTGCTGCTTGGGAGGATAGCCCCAAAACTGCACTGAGTCCAGAACAGCTCCGATGAAAGGGAGCATCTGGCTCGTTTATACAGAACCCCAGCAAATGCAGGAGGTTCGTCCTAGTGACTGCCCTGCCAACAACCAGTCATCGAGGTAGGGGAATACTGACACCCCTAACCTACGCAGTTGAGCTGCGACCCCTGCCATCACATCGGTGAACACCTGAGGGGCACTGGTAAGGTCGAAGTGGAGCACGATAAACTGAAAGTGATCGCGGCCTACCTTGAACCACAGGAAACAAATGTGGCTCGGCAGGATGAGGATGTGAAAATATGCATCCTGCAGATCACACGCTACGATCCAGTCTTCTTGGTTTAGGGCAGACAAGACCTGAGCTAGAGTGAGCATCTTGAATTTCTCCTTCTTGAGGAAGAGATTGATGGTCCGAAGATCTAAAATAAACTGCACCCTTTGTTCTTATTCGGAATCAGAAAGTAGCAGGAATAACAGCCACTGCCTGCTTCTGAAACCGGGACCCTTTCTATAGCTCCCTTGGCCAAGAAAACTGTAACTTCCTCCTGGAGCAATTTTAAGTGATCCTCCATCAGCCGCTCCTGATTTCGCAAAATGGGAGGAGGAAAAGAAAGGAAAGGCAGAGAATAGCCCTCCTGAATGATCTGCAAGACCCAATTGTCCAATGTTATGGACCTCCAGTGGGGGAGATGATGATGGACTCTCCTGCCAACTGGAGTGGTGTGGTCTTGCAGAGTCAGACTAGGAGTGCTAGGGCAGGCTGGCCGATGACTTTTGGCTTCCATTCCCTGGTCGGAATGAACCGCATCCATGTTCCGGCACAGCTTGGGAAGCCTGCACAGGATGGTGGGTGGGTTAGGGCTGAGGGGGTTGGAAACCCCTTCTGTTGCCACAAAAGGGGTGAAAGGTAGACTGGCCATGAGGAGTAGAAGAGAGGCCCAAGGATCTGGCCGTAGCTCAAGGGTCCTTGAACCTCACTAGGGACAAATTTGCCTTTTCCTCAAAAAGGCAGGCTCCATAAAATGTGCCTGTACTACACCAGAGAAGCCAGTTGTCCAAAGCCAGGTGTGGCGCCTCAAGGCCACTGTCATGGAATTCGATCTGCCTAGCAAATCTGTTGTATCAAGGCCACACCACATGGTGAATTTTGCTGCATCTCTCCCATCCTTAACTGCCTGAGAGCGCACAGCCTGGGCCTCCTCCGGGACTTCTGGCAGCACTTGCGCAGCCATCTTTCGAAGGTAGAAGGAGAAATGGCCCAATAAGCATGCGGTATTCACAGACCGCAATGCCAGGCTGGAGGAAGAAAATATTTTCTTCCCAAATAAATCCAGTCATTTAGATTCCCTATCCAGAGGGGCGGGAGGGAATGTGCCCTGTGCTGTAGAGGTCTGCACCACTAATCTTTCTGGGGTGGGGTTTTGGCTGAGGAACTTTGGGTCGCCTGAAGCCAGGAGATGGAGTCATGCAATTGTCCTATTAAGAGGAGCCCCTGTGCTATGCTTGGACCACGTGCCTAGAAAGACATCAGTAAGTGCTTCATTAAAGGGCAAAAGGGGTTCTGAGGGGGGGCGTGGCCAGCCGGGCAACATGGCGGACGCCACTTGCTAGAGCTCTGCTAGCGAGGCCCCAACTTATCCTGCATTTCCCCCGGACGGAGTGACCTGAGCTCACCAGTGCCAGGCAGAGTGGTTGCGAGATCGCCTGGGGACCCCATCGGTGTGTCCAAGACCGTGGGGCACGGCCGGGGAGCCGAGAACGCGCCACTGCCTGTGCGCCGCGGGCGAACATGACGAGGGCGCGACGGGCACCTGGACCTCGAGGAAGGGAAGAGCGGCCCTGACTCCGGCACCGCGGAAGCAGCGTATGAACCGCGGGAAGCAGCGGAGGAACCCCGGCCGCAGCTGCGGGCAGCGGAACCCTCTGTGGAGGCACTGAGGACCGAGTGATCGATTGCTCCACCTGGCCGCTGGCAGGCTGAGAGGAGGGACCCGGAGCGGCTCGCACAGGGAGCCGGAAGGAGAGCGGCTGAGCGGCGGCATTGCTGCGACCGGAGTGTGCTGGGAAGGCGCAGACTCGGCCACTGGCAGGACCCTGTGGACGTGTGGCGGAGGGAGAGAGTCCCGCTTCTCCACAGACGGCCCAGTGCGAGCGGCGGACAGCCTGCTGCAATTCCTGAGGTGAGCTGCGGGGCCCAGTGGCGGGCGATTGAGAGGCGGCCCAGCGCTGACACAGAATCGTGACCGGCGGGAGCTGTGAGGTGCACAGGGACGTAAGGCCGGCTGAAGGACACGGCAGGGCGGCGGTGGCGAGGCTGGGGTGAGACGGCCACTGGACTTCGCCACGCAGGCGACATTTTGTTTTTAGGCGCCATTTTGGGAGCCCGCGCAGTGAGAGGCCCCTCCGCCCCCCTGCTGACTCGACATTGGGCTCCTCGACCGCGCTGACCAGACCAGCCACGGTGCGACCACTGCGGGGCGACGGAGCCCGCCTGTGCTGCTGCCCCCGAGGGGGGCTTCCAGTGCGACATTCCTGCCTGCAGCCCGCAACGGTCTGCAGCACGGGGCACGCACCGCGCTCTTGGGGACAACCAGCGCACGGCCCCCGTCACAGACGCCCACAGCCGGAGACCCCCGCGCGTCCATCAGAACACGACCCCGGCTGCAGAGGTGTGGACTCTAGCCTGGCTGTGGCGCCTTTGAGAACAGAGGAGACACGGTGGGAGCAGTGAAGGCCAGGGCAGAGCAGCGAAGTAGTCGAGGCAGGCAGCTGAGTGCACCGCCTTGCCCCGGGAAACACCTAGGCCGCCCACAGGAGGTGAGGCCCACGCTTACGGACCGCGCCCCTCAGTGTATGTCACCTGCTGCCGCGCCGGGGCACACAGGCGGAGTTGGCGGTGAAGACCTGAGCAGGGTGCAGTGACAAGCAGCCTGTGAGTACCGCCTGCACACCTCCTGGGAGCGAGGCACACATTCGAGACCTGACGCTGGGCCGACACAACAACACGCTTTACTGAGGCGGGTGCGCTTGGGCCTGATAAACGCTGGTTGACATATCGACCCCCCCGGCGAGCGCAGGGAGCCTGGTGGGTTCGTGCACCCCGCTGCTGCTGGTCCACCGTCGGGGGAGTTGATGCCCACGGCGCAGCAGCTCGCCACGGGTAGGCTGAGAGATAAGCAGCAGTCGAAGCTGCAGGGCCCGGGCGGCCCCGACCCGCCACAAGCTCAACAGCTGATGGAGATGGAGCCTGTCTCGGCTCTGGCGGCCAAGATGGATACGGTCTTGGCTGCGGTGGAGCGCATTGGGAACACCCTAGTACAAACCAAGACCTCCCTGGAAGCGGGACTCGACAAAGTCACCTCCGACTTCACGCTTCTGCATGCGGATCATCGCAAACTATCGGAGTCAGTCGCCGCGCAGCGCCAAACGGTCCAGGAACTGCAGCCGGTGGTGCACAGCCATGCCTCTGCTTTGCAGGACCTCATTGACAGAGTTCACGTGTTGGAGGATCGCGCCGAGGATGCGGAAGGGCGGTCCCGGCGCAGCAACGTTCGGGTAGTGGGTCTACCGGAGGGGGAAGAAGGGAAGAGCCCCGAAAACTACGTCGAAGACTGTCTGCGGGCACTTCTGCCACATGGGACACTATCGCCGCAATTTGTAGTGGAAAGGACACACAGGGTGCCAGCACAAGCCCAGAGGTCTGGAACTCGGCCCCGTCCGTTCCTCTTCAAGCTCCTCAACTATCGCGACCGCGATGCAGTGCTCCGCGAGACCCGGAAGATGGGAGACCTCAAAGTGGGCAACAGCCAAGTCTTGTTCTTCCCGGACAATACGCAACAGTACAGAAGAGGCGTGGCTCGTACCTGGCAGTGAAGAAGCATCTGCGGGAGCTCGGCCTACCCTATTCGCTGCTCTTCCCCTCCCGCTTGAGAGTAGTCACCAAGGAGAGCTCGCGCTTCTTCGAGGCCCCGTCAGAGGTTTGGGACTGGCTGGAGGAAACAGGACAATGGTCGGGGCCGCGACCGACAGGCCCAGATGAAGGCGGCTGGCAGGAGCAACGCTCCAGGAGGCGGCGGAGGAAGAGGGGGACCCGGCGGAGCGCAGGCTTAGGACAAGCTGCCCCTAGCCCGGAGAAAATGCCACAGGAGCGACAGCAGGCCCTAGAGGCGGTTGCGACGCTGGGTGCAGGGAACACAGGCAACGACCTAGACCATGGACAGCTGAGTGGAGCACAAGCCAGCGGCCCGTCGTCGCCGTCCACAGTGCTGTCAGATGATATTGTCATGCCTACGGTCACGCCCCAGACAGCGGACTTCATAGTGTGAACTGGGTCGGACTTGGAATGACCAGATGTACTGTCCGAATTGACTGCACTGCATATTGTATCCTTTCATTGCTTGTCAGATGTGTCGCTAGCACGGGTGGCGGGCCTCCGATACCAGGCGCGTGCCACACTGCAGGCGCCTAGCCGTGCCCGGCGGGGGGAGGAGCTGGGCGCTCAGCGCGTGCACCACCCCATGGGCTACCCAGGGCCGATCTGGCGCGAACCACCGATCGATAACTTCATGAACACCTCCGCAAGTTTAAGGGCCTTGGGCAGGGCGTAGTAGGATAAGCTACTGACTGCGCGTTCCCCCACACGCACTCACTTCGAGGACACATTGTCTTGAAGAGCACTTACCTATTAGGTTTGGACGTTTGCCCCGTTGGGAAACCGCCCGTTGAGTTATCATGTTTATATTAGTTCACATATTTGAGGAGCGACACTTAGCGAACACCCAGCACAGGCCCGACCCCCGGCCCGACGGGTCGACCCCCCCGACCCCCCAGATGACTACACTACAACACACGCCATGGCAAACACCACCATCATGACGTGGAATGTCCGTGGCATGCATACCCCGTCGCGTAGATACTCAATATTTGCTTACCTGCAGCAGCACCGGGTGGGGATTGCGCTCCTCCAAGAAACGCATATGTCTCAGGTGGAGCTGGACAGGCTTCGCAGACGCTGGAGGGGGCAGATACATGGCACGACTTACTCTGCGCAAGCGCGCGGGGCCCTGATATGGGTGAGAGACGGCGTCCCCTTTACATACACTGACTCGCAAGTAGACACTGACGGGAGGTACTCTTTTGTCAGGGGGAGGCTTAACGGGCAGGAGGTACTGCTGGGTTCCATCTATGCCCCCAACACGGACCAACCTACTTTCCTGGCGTCCCTCAACCCTGTCCTCCAGAGATATGCGGGCCTTCCCTGGCTATTAGGTGGCGACTTTAACATGGTTCTAGACACGCACCTAGACCGCTCCTTCCCACCCCTGCGCACAGCGGCAGCGACATCAACAGCACAGGCCTTTAGGACCTGGTTAGCACACTGGGACATACATGATCTTTGGCGCACACAACACCCCGCGGACAAACTATACTCGTATTATTCGGCTGTGCATGGCCTCCACTTTCGCCTGGACCGCATAGTGGGTTCCCAGTTCCTACTTCCGCTACTGTCCAAGACTGAGTACTTAGGAAGGACACACTCAGACCACAATCCCCTCTGCTTCCAGCTCAACTGGGAGGCGGATAGAACCCTGGTGCCCACCTGGCGACTGCAGCCTGCGGCGTTAGAGGACGCCGAATTCAGGTCATCCCTGGGCACGGCCATCCTTTCTTATTTTGAAGATAATGAAGGCACGGCGAGCGATCCGGGGGTGGAGTGGGACGCCCGCAAGGTGTCCATCCGTGGGCACTGCCTGGGTGCTACGTGGAATATCCGCGCGCAGGTGTCTGAGTCCCTGACCCGTATCGAAACTGAGCTCCTGCGCTACGAAAGAGAGGGAGAGGGTGCCGGCGAGCATGCGCATACACTGGGGAGCTTCGTGGTGAGCATGCGGTCCTACTTGAACGACTGAGGTGCCACAATTACGCGGCCCACACGGCCAGAACACACTCACAGGCGAACAGGGCTGGCCGCTTGCTAGCTTGGCTGGTCCGAAAAGCAGACCGCATGGCTCCGATTGGCGCCATCCGATCACACGACGGGTCGGTGGTGTACACACAGCGCGAAATTCACCGGGCGCTGACGGACCACTACCGGGAGCTCTATAGGTTGCGCAGCACTGGCCACGCGCAAGAGCTGGCGGGGTTCTTGGACTCGGTCACTCTGCCTACTATCGCGGACAGCCACAACGAGGACCTCGGTGCGCCGCTGTCCTTGGAAGAAGTGGGGGACGCAATCCGAGCGCTGGCGTCCGGAAAGACGCCGGGGCCAGACGGCCTTCCGGCTGAATATTACAAAGCACACAGCGATATCCTGGCGCCACAGCGCCTCAGGATGTATAGGGCGTCAGTGGACGCCGGCCGGCTTCCAACTTCCCTACGGGAAGCGTTCTTAGTGTCCCTACCCAAGCCAGACAGAGATCCCATGTCCCTGGGCACCTACCGCCCGCTGGCGATGCTGAACACCGATTACAAAGTGTTCGCCAAGCTCCTTGCAGAGCGACTGGCACCGGTGGTCCCGTATTTAGTACATCCGGATCAGAATGGTTTCGTACCAGCAAGATCCACATTCCTGAACCTCAGGAGGTACTTCCGGGTGGCTGCGGAGGCAACATTAGCCTGGCCCAGGGCGGGATGCCTGGTGCTAGACTTAACAAAGGCTTTTGATTGCCTGGAGTGGGGATATCTGTCGGCAGTGCTGGTGGCGTATGGGTTAGACGACAATTTCCTGCAGATGGTGGGGCTTCTGTACAACCACCCCGTGGTCCGTGTGCGGCTGGGACCGTATGTCTCCGAGGCGGTGGCGGTGGGTAGAGGTACCCGACAGGGTTGCCCTCTGTCGCCGCTCCTCTTCGCTTTGGCAATAGAGCCCTTAGCTGCGGCCATGAGACAGCATCTGGCGGACGGTATCCCGCTGGGCGACGGGGTCCACCAAGTGTCGCTGTACGCTGATGACCTACTGGTCTTTGTCCGGGACGTGAGTCACATACCGGACTCACTGGCCGCATTACTGAGTCGTTTCGCCGACCTCTCGGGGCTCCGAGTCAATGCGGGCAAGTCGTGCCTTTATGCGTTTAGGGAGGGCGTGACGGAACCCAGAGTACAGTCTTCACGATACAAGAGTCTACTGGCAGGAGACTACATTTAAATATGTCGGGATCCAGATTTACCGCCAGCAGACAGACCTGCTAGACGGGAACTTGGGCAGAGCAGTGACGGCGCTCCGGGCTCAGATAAGCGGCAGCGACATCAACAACACAGGCCTTTAGAACCTGGTTAGCACACTGGGACATACATGATCTTTGGCGCACACAACACCCCGCGGACAAACTATACTCGTATTATTCGGCTGTGCATGGCCTCCACGTTCGCCTGGACCGCATAGTGGGTTCCCAGTCCCTACTTCCGCTACTGTCCAAGACTGAGTACTTAGGAAGGACACACTCAGACCACAATCCCCTCTGCTTCCAGCTCAACTGGGAGGCGGATAGACCCCCGGTGCCCACCTGGCGACTGCAGCCTGCGGCGTTAGAGGACGCCGAATTCAGGTCATCCCTGGGCACGGCCATCCTTTCTTATTTTGATGATAATGAAGGCACGGCGAGCGATCCGGGGGTGGAGTGGGACGCCCACAAGGTGTCCATCCATGGGCACTGCCTGGGTGCTACGTGGAATATCCGCGCGCAGGTGTCTGAGTCCCTGACCCGTATCGAAACTGAGCTCCTGCGCTACGAAAGAGAGGGAGAGGGTGCCGGCAAGCATGTGCGTACACTGGGGGAGCTTCGTGGTGAGCATGCGGTCCTACTTGAACGACTGAGGTGCCACAATTACGCGGCCCACACGGCCAGAACACACTCACATGCGGAAAGGGCTGGCCGCTTGCTAGCTTGGCTGGTCCGAAAAGCAGACCGCATGGCTCCGATTGGTGCCATCCGATCACACGACGGGTCGGTGGTGTACACACAGCGCAAAATTCACCGGGTGCTGACGGACCACTACCGGGAGCTCTATAGGTCGCGCAGCACTGGCCACGCGCAAGAGCTGGCGGGGTTCTTGGACTCTGTCTGCCTGCCTACTATCGCGGACAGCCACAACGAGGACCTCGGTGCGCCGCTGTCCTTGGAAGAAGTGGGGGACGCAATCCGAGCGCTGGCGTCCGGAAAGACGCCGGGGCCGGACGGCCTTCCGGCTGAATATTACAAAGCACACAGCGATATCCTGGCGCCACAGCTCCTCAGGATGTATAGGGCGTCAGTGGACGCCGGCCGGCTTCCACCTTCCCTACGGGAAGCGTTCTTAGTGTCCCTACCCAAGCCAGACAGAGATCCCATGTCCCTGGGCTCCTTCCGCCCGCTGGGATGCTGAACACCGATTACAAAGTGTTCGCCAAGCTCCTTGCAGAGCGACTGGCACCGGTGGTCCCGTATTTAGTACATCCGGATCAGAATGGTTTCGTACCAGCAAGATCCACATCCCTGAACCTCAGGAGGTACTTCCGAGTGGCTGCGGAGGCAACATCAGCCTGGCCCAGGGCGGGATGCCTGGTGCTAGACTTAACAAAGGCTTTTGATTGCCTGGAGTGGGGATATCTGTCGGCAGTGCTGGTGGCGTATGGGTTAGACGACAATTTCCTGCAGATGGTGGGGCTTCTGTACAACAACCCCGTGGTCCGTGTGCGGCTGGGACCGTATGTCTCCGAGGCGGTGGCGGTGGGTAGAGGTACCCGACAGGGTTGCCCTCTGTCGCCGCTCCTCTTCGCTTTGGCAATAGAGCCCTTAGCTGCGGCCATGAGACAGCATCTGGCGGACGGTATCCCGCTGGGCGACGGGGTCCACCAAGTGCCGCTGTACACTGATGACCTACTGGTCTTTGTCCGGGACGTGAATCACATACCGGACTCACTGGCTGCATTACTGAGTCGTTTCGCCGACCTCTAGGGGCTCCGAGTCAATGCGGGCAAGTCGTGCCTTTATGCGTTTAGGGAGGGCGTGACGGACCCAGAGTACAGTCTTCACGATACAAGAGTCTACTGGCAGGAGACTACATTTAAATATCTGGGGATCCAGATTTACCGCCAGCAGACAGACCTGCTAGACGGGAACTTGGGCAGAGCAGTGACGGCACTCCGGGCTCAGATAAGCTTCTGGTCTACACTTCCGCTGTCGCCCACAGGCAGAGTGGCCCTCGCTAAAATGGTGATGCTTCCCCGCCTCCTCTACTACTTCGCGAACCTCCCACTCTTCCTGCCCGCGTCCTTCTTCTCTAATCTCAATAGGATTTTACGAGACTTTGTCTGGGGTGCATCTCGGCACCGCCTCGCGCTTGGGAAATTGTTTTTGCCCACGGACAGGAGCGGACTAGCGGCTCCCTGCTTCGAACATTACTACTTGGCGGCACAGCTCCAATGGGTCGCCCGCTGGCTGGCGGACAGGGGAAGAGTCGATACCCCCACAACTGACCCATCGTATACACTGGAGCGGATCACTGTGCTGTTTCACCCACTGGCAGCGCCAACGCGCCCCACCCCACTACTGTTGGCGGTAGCATTCAAATGCTTTCGCAGGGCACTGTACCTCACAAGAGGAGTGCGCCCTTATGCGCCTGCTGTGCCCCTGGAGGGTTCGCCCGGCGGTGGGGGGACGCTCACGTACTCCATGTTAGAGCAATGGCATGCGACACTGGGCGACCTGTACCAGGACGGAGTATTGACGCCCTATGAGACGCTAGTCGCGGACGCTGGCCTCCCCCCTGGAGGCTTCCTGATGCACAGGTCTCTAACGGCGCACATGGCGGCTAAATGGGGCGATGTCGCGGAAGATCGGCACAAAATTTGACGATGCAGTACCTACACGTTATGGGCAGGGGCAGACACCTAGTCAAGTGGTTTGCTGCGTCCCTACGGGCGCATACGG
Source organism: Lissotriton helveticus (assembly GCF_964261635.1). Taxonomy (NCBI): domain Eukaryota; kingdom Metazoa; phylum Chordata; class Amphibia; order Caudata; family Salamandridae; genus Lissotriton; species Lissotriton helveticus. Next base: position 257,466,655 of record NC_136071.1, read on the forward strand.
AGCAGGACCTAGCCCCACTACGGGCGAAATGGGAGAGGGACCTGGGACGAGCGTTCGCAGACAGAGAATGAGAAAAGATTCTAAAAAGCCCGGTCTGCATCCCCAGAAATGCAAGGTTCCGCCAAATCCAAGTATACATAGTGCACAGGGCCTACTTAACCCCAGACCTAATAAATAAATACTTCCACAGAGCGGACGCATCTTGCCCCAGATGCGGGGAAGTGAACGCAGAACTTCTTCACACTTTGTGGCATTGTCCGCGCCTTGGCACCTACTGGAGGGACATTCACGCACTGCTTACACGGAGCACAGGCCGCATCATCCCTTGCAATTGGTCTGAGTGTCTCCTACACCACTTCAAAAGGCCACCCAGGGACAAGGCGTCGTCCAGATTCCTCGACTTAGGATAGGTGACGGCGGTCCGTCTACTCACCAAGAGATGGAAGGCGAGGGACCCGCCCACCACGAGGGCGTGGATCCTGTCATTCTCGTCATGGGCTCGCGCGGAATGGACAGCCATCCGGAGGAAGGAAACTATGGGTCTCCGTAAGGAGCCTATGGCAGAGCGATGGGAACACATGCTAAACACCATGCTGGAGACTGGAACTGCAGCGGAGGAGGGGGCGGCGGGGACCTAAACTGACACCACAAGCGGGAGGGGCGGGGGAGCAGGCAGCATCATGGCAGACATACCCTTAGGTGTAATGCGCGACACGGCGGCGATACAATGCCTGGTGAAGAACTTTGCGGGTCCACTGGGTGGGAGCGGAAGAGGAGGGGAGGAGGGGGGGGGGGTCTGGGCTGGTGGGGCTGAGAACTGGGGAGAAAGGCAATGTAACCTGGCAACTGTGTCGTAGTTAGTTGTTTTGTTCTATTGCACATGCTAACCAGTTGGGGATGGGACGGATATGCAATGCTTGTCCTTCTCATTATAAAGAGGTGAAGAGCTGACTCCTGTTTTCTACTCTGCAGGCACACCTGGGCATTGGTGTCCTGCTCCAAGCCACTTTAATTGCATTGTCATGCTGCCACTGATGAGTCACACTGTTGATATCCCACTCCCTGTGAATTACTGAAGAGAAATTCTGATTGTAAAGCAGTGCCTTTTGTATTGTTGAATTTGCAAATACCAATAAACAGATTTCATTTTAAAAAAAAGGGGTTCTGAGGTGGAAGCCCCACCCTGAAGCACTTCAGTCAGGAGAATAGTCCTGACCTCCACTGAGGGCACAGAACTAACTTAAGACAAAATCCTAAACTTACTACCATTTTGGTATTCACAGAAGGCACTTACTCATTTCGGTATTCACAGAAATTAGGAGTCCTAACTTTAGGACTCCTAAATGCCTTCTGTGAATGCTGAAAGTCTTAAAGTTAGGATTTTTCTCAGTTTAGGAGTAGTAAAGTTAGGACTCCTAACTTTAGGACTCCTAAATGCGTTCTGTGAATACCGAAAGTCTTAAAGTTAGGATTTTTCTCAGTTTAGGAGTAGTAAAGTTAGGACTCCTAACTTTAGGACTCCTAAATGCCTTCTGCGAATACCGAAAGTCTTAAAGTTAGGATTTTTCTCAGTTTAGGAGTAGTAAAGTTAGGACTCCTAACTTCTGTGAACACCGAAATGAGTAAGTGCCTTCTGTGAATACCAAAATGAGTAAGTGCCTTCTGTGAATACCAAAATGGTAGTAAGTTTAGGATTTTGTCTTAAGTTAGTTCTGTGAATCGGGCCCCTCCAGTCCAAGCACCTCAGCTGCCCTCTTGACCACCATGGCATAAGATGCCCCCTCCTCCGTAGCCACAGTTGGTGGATGCAGCATGTCAGTATCTAGAGCCAGTTGAGAATCTGCACGACTTCCTTACCAGAAGTGATAGAACTCATCCATAAAGGCGTGGATGATACTAATTTTCTGCACCCTATAGAGGAATTGATAAAAATAAGTCTGAGACGCGGAAGATAAACTGGTTCTGAAAATTATCTAATACTTAATAGTGCCTCAACCGAAGGGGAGATGATGAAGGGGAAGGTAACTTATCCACCGAAAAGAAAATTACTGGAGGGAACTATTTCTTGAACGCGTGCTCTTTACATATTCCTCTTCCGCCAGGCGGGAAAGTGAGTGAAGAGGTCCTCTGCATACAATGACGCTCGGAGATTACCTTTGGTCAGAAGGATGGATTAATTCTCATGGCAATCCGGTCACGGTGCAGTCTCATGCAGAGAGGAGCCACAGAAAACGATGCAATATGGCATTGGCTACTCTTCTCTCTGTTGTCATAGCAACGAGAAGAATGGTCGTCATAGTCAGGTGTCAAAGGGAGAGGTTCCAAGCGTGCATTATGACAGCGGGAGGGGGGGGGATTTCGAAAGACGACGAGGAGGGAAAATTAATTATTTATTTCATTTCATTTGTCGAAATCCCACCCGGCCCCATCACCCACCGCTCTTACCTTCACGGCCATAGCTGCATTATGAACTGCTAAATGGGGAAAGAATTCCAGAAGCTGTTCAAGGGTCTTTTCATGATTGGGAGTCGAAAGTAGTTCTTGTATCCCGTTTGGAGGGACCGCAGGGCAATTCAGGACTACGGGCCTTAACTGTAGGAGTTGAGGTATTTTGTCTCGTATGCCCCAGGGTCCGTCGAGCCATGACCTTGCAAACTGGGCCAAGTACAACCCCTTCAGTACTTGACTCTCAGTGGTAAAGATGGTGAGCTTTACAGGCTTCTCAGGGAGCTCGGCACTCAACAAACACACATTAGTTTAACAAACGATTGTCTAGCACTGTGCTTGACTTTAAAGAAAGAAAGCACTTTAATGCATAGCGGAACTAAATACTGCACACGTGAAAATGTCACAATACAATTTCGTGTCCTGACACTAAAGTCTGCCCCTATCCCGTCTATTGACTCTGGTTCCCCTCTTGTGGTTCTGGTAGATTCTTCCCTTGGTCAGTATTTAACGAGATTAGGATCAGGTGCAGATTCCCCCAAAAGCTTGTATTTGCACTTAGTCTTTTTTGCAGTCCCCAGTTCACACTCAAGTCTCTCAGCCCATGTTGGGGCAGGCATTCTCAGTGGCTGCCTTGCTCCTCCTTGACTTATCTACACTCCCTCTTCTTTTTTTCGGGGCTGATGTGTGAGTCAGCTGTTCTCCTCTGCGTCCTCAGCTGTCGCATCTGCAGTGATGCGGCTGCTCTGGGCTGTTGATGGCTGCTCGGTTTCTCACAACTGGTCTGGCGAGAAGTGACGGCTGGTGAAATTTTAAAAATGGTGAGGCGTAAACTGTCCAGTTACAGTACTGAGTTTGAGCAAGAAAATGAAATATTAATGCAGTGCTTCTCCCTAAAGTGGTTCCCGGTGTTTAAAGAAGTTTGGGATGAATTTACCCTGGGTTGCGTTGACGCTTCGCCTGTTATGTTCTGTATTGTAATTACAGAGTGTTTCTAGTTAGCGGGTGCTTAGGATCGAGGCAATCGTCCCATACCTCAACATACAGATCAGCCGATCCTATAACTTTAAAACAAAACCTAGCACACCACAGTACATATCTCAACAGACTAATTTGTCACTCAAATTCAACATGAACATTGACAAAATGTATTTTTTTAATGTCATTAAAGGTATTCCAACTCCAGCTGACACGTGTTTCGTCGTTCGGGAAGATTACCCACGACTTCCTCGGGGCTGGAAAAACATATAAAAATAATACAGTATAAGCCCTAAATACAGTGGGCGTTTCTCACAACATATTAGAACATTTCCAAATGTGTATACATAATCATGCACATGGCATGTGAGGGCCTGCCTGTGCAGGTGGCATACTAACACCCTTGATGATGGAAATGAAAAGAAAGACCCAAATACGAAAACCGGAATCCAGTCCAAATTGTGCACCCGAGCAAAATAATCAATGATGGTCGTGTCCGTTAAGCAAGCTTTTTACACTAGTTCTATCCACGTGCGTCTAAGTATCGTGGGGATAGGGGTGCTGGGCGTGGTCTACCAATGTATCTCGAACGGTTATTGTAGAGATTATTCGTGATAGATGTGCAACGTGCTGAAACAATAGAGACTGAGGCATACCCCAGGCCTACCTTTATGGTAATAATCAGAAACGTTTTCCGCCTAAATTAGACAATAGTGAAAAAAGATTAATTCATCCAATCAATCTGGAAATCTAACTGGATTCCGACTTTGTCCTGTAAGTTTTATGTAAGAACTCCCTCCTACCGCCAAGTCTGCGTGGAGGTTGAGTCCGCCCAGGTAGTACCATCTTATCAGGGTGGGGAGAGGATGCCCATGATGAAGCATGACACTATAATGTGTGTGAGGCATCCTCTTCCATTAAGGATGGCCTCCCTGGTGTGAAGGGTCTTACGTGACCTGTAGTAGGTAGCATCCAAATCTAATACTGGCTTTACGCACTTTGTTTTCTATCGGCAAACCCACTCTTGAAGTGGTTAGTTTGGACCATCATACCAATTCTTCAGTACATTCCTGGACCTGTGGACACTACCCAAGGAAGACTGCTCTGCTGCCAGAGCACTACCCTGCTGCTTGCGGCCTTCCATGCTCTATGAGAAGAAACTCTGGGCCCGCTTCCTTCATGTCAGGCAGAGTAAATCCAAGGGTCAGCTGGCTGGCCTCTTGTTCTGAGATACAGGGACACAACAAGCTCCGGAAGCCTTCCTGCAAATGCCCAGCTGACCTGCTGCACTGGACCTGCCTGGACATGAAACTGGCCCTGCCTGACCCCTGCTGGCCTCTGCTGGAGTGAGTTCCTGAACCCCAAGTGGTGCCTCCCCCGGTCCTGGGCCCTTGGCTGGAATCAGCTAAGTGCCTTTTGAGAAAAGGAAATATCCTGTAGTTCTGGACTCTGCCTGACCTAGAACAGGCCCATTCCCACAGAGATCTTGCTGCCCATGATGACTGTCAACACGAAGCTCCAGTAGACCTGGTTTCTTCGCGATACAGCGACCACACATGACAACCTTCATTACGAAGCTCTGGTCACCCGACTCGTCACACTGCTGTGACCGCAAGTGATGACCAGCAACTTCAAGACATACACTTCGTACTACAGTATCGACAGCCTGCGGTGACCGCCAATATGCAGCTCCAGCATCGACTCTCAGTGATGCCCAACAGGATGTACGTGCTACAGCGACAGTCCGCGAAGTCCAGCCTTCTCTACGTGCTACCTGGATGACCATGCACAATGTTTTCCCTGTTCCTTGCGGCCTCCTTCACTGCAAACAGAACTCTTCATCCCGGCTATGAGAAGGTAACTCTTTCAGCAGGACTAACATGGTAAATTACAGTTCCGTGAGAAGTTTTCTTAATTTCTCTTTGAATAATGTCTGCCAACAGGGTTTCATCAAATCACTTGAAGTGGACTCAGGAATTGCAAAGCAAAATATTTTTGAACTATTAATTAGCATATTTAGTATGTGCGGCCACTTAGAAGGCCAGAGGGATTGTTGCCCAGACTGCCAAGGGTGAGGACGCCTTCAACAACCAGTTGTCAAGGTAGGGAAAGACTGACACCCCTATCCTGCGCAGTTGAGCTGTGACCCCTGCCATCACATTGGTAAACATCTGAGGGGCACTGGTAAGGCCGAAGTGGAGCACGGTAAACTGAAAGTGCTCACGGCCTACCTTGAACCACAGGAAACAAATGTGGCTCGGAAGGATGAGGATGTGAAAAGACACATCGTGCAGGTCACGCACTACCATCCAGTCTTCTTGGTCTAGGGCAGACAAGACCTGAGTTAGGGTGAGCATCTTGAATTTCTCCTTTTTGAGGAAGAGATTGACGGTCCGAAGATCTAAAATAAGCCGCAACCCTTTGTTCTTTTTCGGAATCAGAAAGTAGCAGGAATAAGAGCCACTGCCTACTTCTGAAACCGGGACCCTTTCTCTAGCTCCCTTGGCCAAGAGAACTGTAACTTCCTCCTGGAGCAATTTTAAGTGATCCTCCATCAGCTGTTCCTGATTTGGCAGAATGAGAGGAGGAAAAGAAAGGAAAGGCAGAGAATAGCCCTCCTGAATGATCTGTAATACCCAATTGTCCAATGTTATGGACCTCCTGAGGGGGAGATGATGATGGATTCTCCTGCCAACTGGAGTGGGGTGGTCTTGCAGAGTCAGACTAGGAGTGCTTAGAGGCTGTGTCTGCCGAGGGCAGGGAGGCCGACCACTTTTGGCTTCCATTCCTAGGTCGGAATGAACAGCGTCCATCTTCCAGCACAGCTTGGGAAGCCTGCACAGGACGGTGGGTGGGATAGGGCTGATGCGGTTGGAAACTTCTTCTGTTACCACAAAAGGGGTGAAAGGTAGACTGGCCACGAGGAGTAGAAGAGAAGCGCAATGATCTGGCCGTAGCTCAAGGGTCTTTGAACCTCACTGGGGACGAATCTGACTTTTCCACAAAAAGGCAGGTTCCATCAAAGGGCATGTCCATCAAATTTGCCTGGACTCCACCAGAGAAGCCAGTTGTCCAAAGCCAGGTGTGGCGCCTCAAGGCCACTGTCATGGAATTCGATCTGCCTAGCAAATCCGTCGTATCAAGGTCACACCACATGGTGAAATTTGCTGCATCTCTTCCCTCCTTAATAGCCCGAGAGAGCACAGCCGGGCCTCCTCCAGGACTTGTGGCAGCACTTGCGCAGCCATCTCCCAAAGGGAGTGGGAGAAATGGCCCAATAAGCATGTGGTATTCACCGACCGCAATGCCAGGCTGGAGGAAGAAAACATTTTCTTCCCAAATTAATCCAGCCGTTTAGATTCCCTATCTGGAGGGGCGGAAGGGAACGCGCCCTATGATGTAGAGGTCTGCACCACCAACCTTTCTGGGGTGGATTTTGGCTGAGGAACTTTGGGTCTCCTGGAGCCAGGTGACGGTGTTGTGCAATTGTCCTATTCAGAGGAGCCCCTGTGCTAGGCTTGGACTATGTGCCTAGAAGGACATCAGTAAGTGCTTCATTAAAGGACAAAAGGAGTTCTGAGGTGGAAGCCCCACCCTGAAGCACTTCAGTCAGAAGATTAGTCCTGACCTCCAGTCCAAGGTCCTAAGCTGCCCTCTTGACCACCATATGTAAGATGCCGCCTCCTACATAGCCACAGTTGGTGGATGCAGCATGTCAGTATCCAGAGAAGTAGCCCATCCACTGGCTCCCTCAAGTTCCCCATACCAGTGCAACTGACTGCAGAGTCATCCTGGGGTTCCAGAGGGTCCATAGACCCCTCCCATTCCTCTCCCGAGCCTAATACATCCACAAAGTGCTCAGGTAACAACATAGAACCCCTGGGTTCAATCGAAGCCGGAATATGCGTAGAGCGACGCCGTTCCAACTGCTTGTCATCAGGGATAAGGATGGGGCTGGCACTGCCGATGGGCACCGGTGGCAGTGAGGGCACCAACTTCGGGTCCAGTGCAGGAGGAGGTCGCGATGGCGCGACCAGCGTCAACCCAGATCAGGGATCGGATCCCTGAGGACCCACCGGCACCATGGCTGGAGACGACAGCGTTGAATTCGACAGGGCCACTTCCGACCCCATGGAGCCCAAAGGTTCACCAGAGGGGTCGGCCTACTCAAATACGTGGCGCATGGCCTTGTAGAACTCTTTGATCTGAGCGCGGGTCACTCCGGCACCTGGAAAAGGAGGGAGGCGCAAAGTCGACCCTGGCTCTGGCTCCATAGAACCGTGCCTAGAGGGTCGGTGCTCCTTACCTTCTTCATCAACGAATGACAGTCGAGGTGAAGATGAAGTCCACTTGGACTTCTTCTTCTTCTTGTGCCTCTTCTCTGAGTGTTCTGACGTCCTTGAGTGGGTCGAATAAGAATTTGGGCTCCAAGAGCTGTCCCGCGATCTTCTCTTCCTCGATCGGGATCACTGCGGAGTCTCGCTTGACAGTGTTGGGATGCAAGGAGCTTCAAAGCCCACTCTCCTAAGATCTTAGGAGCCATGACTTCGGATCGTGGCCAAGCTTGAGACACCAGAGGCAGAAAAGGTAGGTGTTAGATTTGGGGGTCTCTAGTTGGCACAGGTAGGTACTTGTGACAAATAGGGACCCTCTCCCCTAGTCAGGATAAGGGAATTACACTCCTAAAATAACCCCTGCTCACCCCCTTGGTAGCTTGGCATGAGCAAAAGGGCTTTACTTCAGAGGCGTTGTAAGTTAAGCAGTTGTGACCACATACAGTAACCCAGTGACAACACTACAAATGGACACCACACAGGTTTTATATAAAAATAAGTAGACTTTATATAGAGTTACCACAAGACCATATAAACGATAAAAATACACACTATGATTACTTTAAGATGGTAGATTTTAGCTTAGTTCAGTTCAGTTCTTAGAGGTGACACTCTGCGTCAATGTACCTTAAGTTGCGTTGCGCTTCCGCGACAAGCAATGTCGCAGCGATGGGAAATGCGGCAAAGTTCAGATACAAAGAAATAAATACGTGAAGATTTTCCAGATTCGGCACGCTTCTCGGGAATGCGAGAAGTTCTCGGTTCGATGCGTGGACTGCAGCGGCGAAACCCTTACGATGCGACGACAACAGCTCCAGCGGCGACTCCCTTCTCCCATGATGCGTGGAGCTTCTGCTCAATGAGACAACTACAGCGGCGACATCCAAGATGCGACGGCAGCAGCTCAGACGGCGGCGCCCTTCTCTGGAATGCGAGGTGCTCTTGGTCGATGCGGTGCAATGCGACAGTTCCAGCGGCGACACCCTTCTTCGGAATTGTGACGGCAGGCACAGCGACACGCTCCGACCTCGTTGCGGGATTCTTCTCCTGATGCGGTGCAGTGCGACAACTACAGCGGCGACACCCTCCTTCGGAATTGCGATGGCAGCGACGGCGACACGCTTCCTCTTCATTGCGGCACGCTTCTCTTCGATACGGTGCAGTGCGACAGTTCCAGCGGTGACACCTTCCTTCAGAGTTGCGACGGCAGGCACAGCGACGGGTCGCGTTTCCAGCCCCTTGCGACACGCAGTTCCTCAGAAGGCCCAAAACAGCAGCAGGCACTTCCAAAGAACTCTGGGAAGGTGGGGGTGAAGTCTGTTGTCCCTGAGACTTCAGCAGGCGGCAATCTCTTTTCCAAGCCCTTGGAGATCCTTCACAAGTGGAAAGCAAAGTACACAAAGTTCCTTTCTCCTTCCTTTGGCAGTAAGGCAACCACTGCAGGCCAATCCCCCAAGCAGCACTTCAGCTTGGGAATAGTCTCTCCTCAATTTCTTCAGGTTCCTCTCCTCAGTAAGGGTTTCTTCTTGTAGTCCAAATTGATCTAATTTCATGGGATCAGGGTCCCAATATTTATACCCCAAAATTCTTTGATCTCTGAGGGGAGAGGGGCCTTTGACCAGTCCAAACCAGTTCTGAAGCACTCTGTTTACCAGTCTTCTCCTTTCCTTTCACAGGGCAGGGCAGGCACATCAGACGCCCTACAGGAGGTAGAGCCAGCATTATGGAAGGCAAGTACAGTCCTGGAGCACTTTGTTTACAGGACTTCTTCTCTTATTTCAGTGTGCAGGGCAGAGACATCAGCCGCTCCCCAGGGGGTGGAGCCAGCATTGTGGAAGGCAGGCACAGCCCTATTCAAGGTTCAGGTGCAACTCCTCCCTCTCATCTAGATGCAGATCTCTCTATTCACCACCGGGTGACTCAGCCTGTCCCCTGGAATTCCCCAGCCCTGTCACTCACAAAACCAGACATAGGAATACACAACCTAGCAGAGGCAGATTTGAATGGTTAGACAAGCAAATACCTACTTTCTAAAAGTGGTATTTACAAACACAGAATATAAAAATAAACTTTACTAAAAGATGTATTTTATTATTCTGAGTTCAGGCATACTAAACTCGAGTTTCTTCCATGTTCTCTGAGACAGTTAGGATTATAAAATGTAATAATTCTAACAGCCCATTCTGGCCTATGGAGAACAGGTAGCCTTGCAATAGTGAAAAATGAAAATGGCTGTAATTCACTATTAGGACATGCCACACACATCAGGGCTTGTCCTACCTTATACTTACAATGCACCCTGCCCCTGGGCTTACCATAGGGGTGACTGATATGAAGAAAAGGGAAGGTTTAGGGACTGGCAAGTGGGTGCACTTGCCCAGTCAGCATGACAGTACCAGACTGCACACAGGCTCGGCAATGGCAGACCTTAGACACATTTTACAAGGCTGCTTCTGTGGGTGGCACAACTAGTGCTGCAGGCCCACCAGCAGCATTTGAATTTACATGCCCTGGGCACACTCAGTGCACTAGACTAGGGTCTGACAAGTAAACCAAATAGCCAAACATGTAACCACTGATTAATACATCAATTTACAATAGGGAGCTCTTGCACTGTGCCACTGGATAGCAGTGGCACAGTGCCCAAAGCATCTAATACCAGCAAAAATACATGAGGCAACAACAAAAATGGAAGGGAGTCCCACGCCAATGGTGCCAGGTCTAACAGTAGGGATCGGTGACCGACAGGCCGCACACAGCTTAAACCCTGTCTTCCTCGAAGACATCCTCACCCACGATGGAACAGAATCTGTAATGCGACAAAAAGTTGCTCAAAAAACAATCAAAAAGTGACAGAGAAGTGGGGGCGTGGCTTGGAGGGCAAGCATGGCGGACGTAGCCTAGTTGAGCTCCGTCCCCGCCAGCCGATCATCCGTCGATATATCCTTCTCTTCCCCATTTCACCGCGGCCCCGAGGGTTGCGCTTGCTGCGGGGGTCGCAGAGCTCACCTAGACACACTTTGGGCCGGCTCGGCGCCGCTGGAATCGAGCGGGGGCAGGCGGACGCGGTGTGGCCTGGGTGGCCTCCGAGAGCCGGGGAGCTCGAGTTTCGCGACACGGATTGACACCCTGCGGAGGCGGCCGGAGCTCGGCTGACAGGTGGCGGACCGGTGGCGGCTAACGGCCGCGCCTGGCTTTGGACGTCTGGGGGAGGCCTCGGCTCTGCATCGGGAGGCACTGGTCCCACTCGGCGGCCCTACAGGAGGTGGCCGAGCAACGCAGCCCACTCGGACGGCGGAAACCACGCAGGCGGAGCAGATCGGCCAGGCGAGTGCCCCTCTTCCTTCTCTGGGCCCCGGGTGGTGAGGAGCAAAGTCCTGGAGTCCCGGGAGGTCCAGTGGCGGCGCAGAGGCCTGGAGCGGCAACGGTGGACCGGGGCCTCGATTTCAACGACACCCAGCTGTGCGTCAGTGCTAGGGATCGGGGCCTGGCAGTAGAGGACACCGACCGCCTGCCATCGTGGGACCGGACGAGCTCAGCTGCCGCTACTGAGAGCCCCTGCGGAGCGGCTGGGAAGTGAGGGGCCAAACGCCCATTCCTGGAGGTAACGGACGGGGGCCCCCTAGGCAGCAGCGGGAAGACAAGCGCCACGCCAGATGCAGGTCGGGGGTGGCTGAGATCTGCTTGGAAGACAAGGGGACCCTGGTGGCGCAGGCCTTGACCCTGAGGGGCGTGATCGGGGCCTCTGGACATTGCGGTGGAGTGCCTGGCCTGACTATTCGGCGGTCAATTCGGACCGCGGTGGGGGGCCCCCCTGACTGGTGGCATTGTGAGTGGTAACCCGACTAGTGCCTGCCAGGTCGCCCCAGATCTAAGTGCAGCACACTCACCATGACCCGTGGGGCAGGTGGAGGCGGAGGGGGCCCCAAGCAGGGGCCCATCGACAAGTTCACAGGGCCGGGAGGCGGTGCGGGGACCTCCGGTGGATCCCAGACGGCCGGGCCGGACAATGCGGCACTGATGGCAGCCATCACCCAGTCCCGAGACGCGTTGGACGCCAAAATTGGGGCAGTGGGGTCAGAAGTTACGCTCCTTCGCCAGGACCTGCGGAACGCGGCCTCCCGCATTACAGAAGCTGAAACTCAGATATCTGGGGTGGAGGATGATGTGGTGACTCTCAAACACAAGGTGGCTGCCCTGGAATCCGCGCAAAAGGGTCTGGCGATCCGGGTGGAGGACGCAGAAGGGCGCGCCAGGCGCAACAACCTCCGCTTTGTAGGACTACCGGAAGTATGCGAGAAGGGAGATATGGAGGGCTTCCTGGCACAGTGGCTTAGAAGCTGGATTTCACCCGAGGCCCTCTCCAGTTGCTTTGTGATAGAGAGGGCGCACCGGGCCCTGGTGCAAAAACCGCCTGAGGGAGCGAGACCGCGACCGGTGATTGCGAAGCTTCTCAATTACCATGACAGAGATGTGATCCTCAAACAGGCCAGGGCAAAAGAACCGCTGCGATATGAAAATCACACGATCCTGATCTTTCCTGACTATACCCGCTTAGTACAACAGCAACGCCAGTCCTTTACGGCGGCCAAGGCACGTCTGCGCGACCTGAAAATACAATATGCGCTTCTGTATCCAGCCCGCCTAAGAGTTATCTTCCAATCTCGCACTCACTTCTTTGATTCCCCGGAGGATGTGTTTCAATGGACAGATGAAATCAGACCTGTGAAGGCGCACACTCCCCCGGGTCGGGACTCAGACTCTTCACACGATGACACGCAGACGCGATCCTCCCGACTCAAGGGCAATTGGAGATCCCGATCCCGACAGCGGTCGGTGTCAAGCACGGCCTCGGAGACTGCGACTGGAGCAGCTGAGAGACAGAAGAAGGGCACGTGAGAGCGCTCAGAGACATATTGCGGACAGTTTGTCTTAATTCCCTCCTTTCTGGGGAGAGTGCGTGGGGGTAGAGTGAGGTGCCTGTGCCCTGTGTGAGACCGAATGTACAGATGAGGGGCGATGGTGGATGGGGGGGGAGTACAATTGTTCCTTTCAGGCGAGGGTGGGAGGGAGTAGGTGTTGGGTGAGTTAATTGCAGTTATGGGGATCCATTGGTGGGGTGGGTTGTCGGTCTCATGTTGGAGGCAGAAACCATGCTGCACCGCGACAGATACTTCATCGTTACTTGAGGTATGGGGTGGGGGTGGGGGGGGGGAGTTCTGGGAAGTTGGTGGATGTTGGATTGGGGGGGGACTGCACGGTTCGGATGCGATCGAGAAGGTGGCTGGAAGCGCACGCGGATGGTATACGTCATGGTTGCTGGCTGCGAAGGGTCTATGATGTCGAGCCTGGGTAGAGGGACCGCTGGGCCTGGGGCCACACTTCGGGCCCTTAGTTGGAACGTGAGGGGGATGCTAGACAAGATCAAGTGGGGAGCGATTCTGAAACAGGCTAAAAGAGTGGGGGCGGATGTTGTTATGCTGCAGGAAACGCATCTTCTGGGGACTAAAACACTATGCCTTCAGCGCTTTGGCTACAGTCAGGTTTTCCATGCAGGTTTTGCCAGGGGGTCCAGAGGCGTGGCCATTTTAGTACACTGTAGGGTCCCATACGTGCACTCCGCTCACTGGCAGGACCCACAAGGTAGATACATTTTTATTCAAGGTACGCTTGGAGACGAAGATGTGGTGTTTGGTTGTTTATACGCCCCGCCCCCCTTGCAGTGGTCCCTGGTTGAAAAGATTTTGTCAGTGTGGGCGACTATTCCAAATGTGTTGGCTGTCATAGGGGGCGACTGGAACGATGTGATTGATCTGACGCGCGACAGGTACAGGCCTGGGGGGGGGGACAGTAGTGTCCGGGTGTTGGAATTGGGGGTTGCCCAAGTCTCAAAGGGGGTAGCATGGCATCAAGCGGGCAGGCCAAACTTGGAGGACATGTGAAGCACTCACGCAGTACCCTCAGTCAACACACCAGGCACACCACAAAAGAGGCAGGACACCAATTTGAGTTGGAAAAAGATACGTTGTTTAGTAGGGTTTCCAACCTGCAAGGCAAAAATGCATTAACAGTGTCATCATAACACGGCGCCAACTGGCACCCAAGCCAAGTATTTCAGTGGGGGATTATTTACATGGGACAAAAAGGGTTTAGTCCATAGTGTCTAGCTGAAATATAAACAGGTTAACATTTGGCACGGAACATCAGTGACCCCTATATAAGGGAAAAATGCACTTGGCGTATTCGCCCATTAAACATGCAATCACCATTAGGGATAAGAACCCAAAATAGCTGGCATTGGCGACTCCTGCAAGAAAGAATAGGAATCACCTGGCATTAACATTAGGTAGGAACACCTGTAATAAAACATCAGGTTTCTTCCCCCCTCCCTCTAGGGAACTATGCGTCAGGCGGGGCCAACTCAGGCCTTCATCCTTGGTAGCGGCTGTAATTACAGCAGACAGCATCCTGCATAACCCCTGTAAGAAAAGACATCATGGCCTACCAGCATCCACTAGCAGGCGGGAATAACCATAGGACTATTAAGCCACCTTCGCAAGCTCTACAGGGCATACAGAACCCCAGTGCTATAGCCTTAGGGAAAAGACCTGGGGAACATGACTTCTTAGCCCCCAACCTGCAACACAAACATCAGGTAGGGCATTGGCATCAATAACATTTGAACCAGGCTTGGATCCCACTGCACTTGGGCATCAATCCCCTAGCTTAGGCGTAACACTGGGCATGTCATCACAGCACATTATCATTGGACCCCCATCACCAAAGACATTAATTACAATATGTCATTAAACAACTCATAGGCAAGTACATTACCCCACAGCACTTAGGTATCTGCTCAACTCAACAGAATGACCTGGTTGTAGAACTTCACAGCATTACCCACCAGTAATGTGACTAAAAGGGAAGACACAATAATATTAGCAAGGTACCCCCCACTCTAATGTACAGGCACATTTATCTGGTAGAGGTTCTACTTCTTCAATTATCAATAAACTATAAGGGTTTTTACTCAGGAACCCTGTGGTTCTCTGCACAGCTTCCACCTCTCTCTTCTGAGCCAATTATTGGTTACTTAAGCCTGGTTTAGGCAGTTCAGTAGCCCGCTTCCTGAAGTCAGGCTTCTCTGGACTGTTCAGTCACTTGTGTGGGTCGTAGCCCCACTGTCCTGCTTCCTTCACCCGGGGCTGCCGCCTCCCGTTCCCACACTACCCGGCTTACTTGTAGACTTGTAGGCGTGTCACACTTGGGTCCTCCACACGCGATGGAGCCCGGCAGCAGACGGCTGTTGGGGAAGGTCGGGGAAGGTTTTCCTGGCCCCAAGGCTCCCTACCGCAACGTCCGCTGTGGCGCTTCTGCCTCCTCAAAGGGGCGGGGGTCGAACACCTGAAGCTCCGACGCGGTCGGCTTCCTTGTTGACGCGACCGGCTCTCCTCAGGCGGCACTACTCCGCCGGGCATGCGCGGAAGCGCTCGCTCTTCTCCCGCCTCCGCACTCACTCCAAGGAAGGACGCTGCTCTTCCGGTGACGCTGCTCTCCCGGGCCTGCCCGATCCTAGGCCCCTCCTGCCTCCACAGAAGCGTTCGCGCTCAAGGCATGCGCGGCAGCGCTTCCTTCTCGGATTGACGCGGCTGGTGCCCCCGGGGTCCCACAGCCGATCGCAGCAGCGCCGCTGCTCCGGGTCAGTCACCTCTCACTCCGGCCTCCCAGGAAGGATGTGCACACACGGCGCCTTCGCTCCTCAGGTCGCTAGGGTGCCACAGACACCCGCCTTCACTACAGCTGCTCCACAGCACCGGTAAGCGCAGCGCTGGGTGTGCGTAGTCAGGGATACCCTCAGTTAAGGGTGTCCTGAGAGGATTCACTGGGGCTCCAATGCAGAAGGGTCTTCTTCCTCAAGTAGCTTACTGTTCTTATCAGCAATTGATGTTTTGAGAGAGGGATCGGTCAAAGGTTGAAGGGGGAACAATCCTCTGAAGAAACTGTCAGCCTCAGAGACAAACTAGCTGCTCTCAGTGTGTCCACCTCCTCTCACCACTGCCTCACTCCTCTACTCTGGGGTCAGCACATCGAGGGCCACACCAATCACAGGGCACAGTCCCTTGGGGGCACAATCCTCCCCTCCTGGGCGCTTCCTCACGCAATGCTGGCGTGGTACCCGGTCCAAACAGCGTCAGTGACCTGGGTTGGGGCCCTCCCTTGTCAGGGGCCCAGGGGACAGCAGAGGGGGGTTTTAGGGGTACAGGGCCCAGCTCACAGGCCCCTGTGGCGGTAGCACCTCACAGCAGGTCCCCCTCCCTTCCTTGTCCCAGCGCTGACTGACTCTCTGGTGACACTTCACCCTATTTATACCCTCCTCCCAGGCAGTGCCAGGACCTTCTAGAATGTTGGCACATCTAGCCTAAACTGGTTCTAGGGGAGGGGGTGAGCACCCTGGGTGCCAGGCTTTCCCTCCAAAAGCTAGGGGTAGCTGGGTAATATTATCTAGACTGCTGACCTATGTCAGTCCAGTGGCAAAACCCATGGCCATGGCATCCATTTTAAAAGCAATACATTTCAGTCAGGTGCAGTTTTAAAATGGGGGTGCAGTTTTAAAATGGGGGATTTTACAAGTGCTCACATTATGTCAGGTAATTACATTTTCACAAGGTGTCTCACACCACTCATGGCCTATACAGGTTTAATCCCATGGGGGAGACAATCCAGATAAGGGGGTCAAAAGCGAAAAATTTTGGGGGGAAAAGGCCAAGTCCAACACCGGTCATACCAAATTGCATGATCTGATCAGAAATCTGGGATGGGTAGACACATGGAGATACATGCATGGCACACAGCGTGAATACACCTACCTCTCGGCAGTACATCATTCATTTTCTAGGCTGGACTACATCTTTGTCCCTCTGGCGGCTCAGGGTAGGGTGGAGGCCGCGGATATTTTGCCACGGGGGCTGTCGGACCATTCTCCGGTGGCGGTCACTATGAGATTAGACCGGAGGCAACAGCAGTTTCGTTGGCGCCTGTCAGTGTGGCACTTACAGCTTGGAGATTACCAGGCCCACATGCGGAAAGCCATAGCGCAGTATTTGGCTGAAAATACTGGGACGGTGGCGACTAAGGCGACGCTCTGGGAAGCCATGAAGCCCACGTTGAGAGGCATAGATATAGCGTGGTGTGTGGCGGCCAAGAGACGGCGCAGGGAGACTCTTGATCAAGCAAAGGTGGCCATACGGGATTTAGAGCAGCGTGGTAGCTCGGATGGGGATGACCAGGTGCTGGAGCAGCTGCTGCTAGCGCAACAGTCCTATGCCTCGTTGCTACTTTATGAGGAGCGGCAGATGTGGCTGGCGACCCGAAGCAGGGTGTACCAATGGGGGGACAAATCTGGGACGATGTTGCACAGGTTGTGCCAGGGCCAGTTTCAAACTCAGACTCCTCCGAGAATACAAGATGAGTCCGGCGCCCTGATAACTGATCCCAGGTCGCTCTCGGAAGGCTTTGCAGCCTACTATGCCGACCTATACTCCCCGCATGAATGCATTAGTGAGGATTTGATAGACAAGTTTATAGCGGACTTACCGCCACGGGCGCTATCAGATGAAGCTCGCGATAGCCTGGATAAACCTTTGACTGAGGAAGAGCTAGGAACCGCCCTTGGGGAACTCAATACAGGGAAGGCCCCCGGCCCCAACGGCTTCCCCAGTGAATTCTTTAAGAAATTTCATCTCCAGTTAGGAACCCAGTACAGAGCGGTAGTGGAGGAGGCACGGGAACTGGGTTGCATGCCCCAAGACTGGAGACATGCTGAAGTGGTCGTCTTTCACAAACCTGGTCGGCCCCCCGAGCAATACGCGTCATATCGCCCGATTTCCTTACTGAACGTGGAGGCCAAGGTGTTAGCTAAGGCTTTGGCCAACAGCTTGTTGCCATACATCTCCGATCTCATACTTCCGGACCAAGCCGGCTTTATGCCCAAGCGGGCGACGCGGCACAATATCAGGCGGGCCAACGTCACGGTTGCGGCAATTCAGTCCTCCGGGGTGCAAGCGGCGCTCTTTTTGGCGGACATGGACAGGGCGTTCGACTCACTCAGCTGGACGTACCTCTTCTCACTGCTGCCGCGGCTGAACCTAGGGCCGGTATTCCTGTCCTATGTGAAGTTGCTCTACACTATCCTTACGGCCTCGGTCCGGGTAGCGGCGGTGGCGTCCTCGACCTTTCCCATTCGGAGGGGCACCAGACATGGCTGTCCCCTCTCGCCCTACTTATTTGCCCTAGCCATGGAACCCCTGGCCGCCTGGGTCCGCATTGACGCGCAGAAGAGGGGCTTTGAGTGGACTAGCAAACTGTCAGACCGCATCGCTCTTTATGCGGACGACGTATTGTTTTTCCTCACGGAACTTAATAAGTCCGGGCCCCGCATCATGCGCATTCTACAGATCTTTGGTGAGACATCGGGCCTGTACGTGAATCCACATAAGTCCACTCTCTGGATGTTGGGAAAGGGTCCGCCGGTCGGAGACTGGGCCGCAGAGCTCCAACAGGCCGCAGGAGGAATTAAATATCATGGGGTGTTTCTTACCGAGATCCCAGTGGTTGCTTGGGAGCGCAATGTGGTGCCGGTTTGGAAACGAACTCAGGCAGACATTAAGGTGTGGTCCCGTATGCCGTTGACCATCTATGGCAGGTCGGCCATATTTAAGATGGTAGCACTGCCCAGGCTGCTATATCAATTGCAGAACCATCAATACCCGATTCCGCCCTCGTGGTTCAAGCGCGTAAACACGGTCCTGGGACAGTTCCTCTGGGAGGGTGGCTCCATCAGGGTGGCGCTGTTCACATGTTTTCGATCCACGTACGGGGGGGGACTGGCGACCTCGGACGTACTTTCCTATTGCCAGGCGTCCCATCTTCTCGTCCTAAATGACTGGTGGTATGGGGACAGGGGAGACCCGGCCTATGCGCTGGAGAGATTACTAATGGAGCCACACACATTACACACGCTGCTCCACGCGCCAAAGGTGCGCAGGGCCTTGCCGGCGGTGACGCAGGTTGTTTTCGACGTCTGGCGGCGGGCGCTGAGGCGGATGGGCTGGTGGCGAACCTTGACCGAGGAGACTCCCCTCTGGCACAATGGCTGCCTCCCGGGCCTTGCTACCCTGGCGGGATTTGAGGGATGGGATGCTATCGGCATCTCTAGATTGGGTGATGCAATGGCTGGAACGACGCTTAAATCGTTTCAGGAGTTGAGTGGAGTTTGACATGCCCAGCACGCAATTTTTCCGCTACTTGCAATTTCGCCACGCCCTGACTCCTGATCTTGAGGGTTTGACTTCACTCCCTGAGTTTAGCCCGCTGGAGGCCCGAGTCTTCATGGGGGAGTTGGATACCAAAAAAATTTCTCGCATATATCAATCCCTGATCATACATTGCTCCTCTGACTTATGTTCACTTAAGGAGAAATGGGAGGAGGATGTGGGGCTACTAGAGGAAGAGGATTGGAATGAGGCGCTGGCGAGTTCTCGAGGCACGGCCGTCTCGATTCGCCTTCGGCTGATTCAATTTAAATACTTTCACAGGGTGTACTACACACGACAAAGGCTATGGAGGGCGGAATTCATTGCATCCCCAGTGTGTACTCGGTGTGGGAGCGAGGAAGGCACGTTCCTTCATACAGTGTGGAGTTGTGGGCGCCTGGAGAGGTTCTGGCGTGGTGTCTGAAGTGGTCTGGATGAGGCGCTTCCGCGCACACCGCGCTTGGGTTTACTGCATGTGCTGGAGGGAGTGGGGGGCAATCTGTACAAGAGACACCTATTATTACTGAGACTAACAATAGCCAAGCGCGACATAGCTAGGGCCTGGAAAGACCCGCAGCCCCCATCACTTCTCGCTTGGAAGAGAGGCCTGGACTTCTGTATGGGGATGGAGAGGCCCATATTTCTGGCCCGCGGCTGCCCTAGCAAACACTACAAGATATGGAAGAGGTGGGCCGACTACAGGGGACTTTGGCTAGAGCCCCCGATGGAGCAGGATCCGGAACCGGACATATGAGTGTGTGCGATGACCGATTGGATGTGTGTAAATGGCTTGATCGACCAAATGCCGTGCGGGGGGAGGGTTTTGGGTGGGTTAGGAGGGGGGGGAAGTTGGGGTTGGGGTTAAGGGGAACGGGTGGGGGACTTTTATCTTGTGATTGCTCCGATTGTTTTGATCATGAAAGTAATGACGGATTGTGTTATTGTACAACCTTATTGATACCTGGCAGATACCTCTGGGGTACAGAGATCTGTGGCTAATTATATGATCTGTCAATAAAATCTGTTTTGAAAAAAAAAAGTGACAGAGAAGTAGCTCTTCCCAGATCGGTGCTTAACTTTCGTGAACAGAAAAGAACTGACGTTTGCATGCCTGGTTGGTGCCTATATAGGTTCTGCAATGTCATAATCAATGCTAACAACGCCAATGACGTCATGCGGAGCCGAATGGAGCCACCCGACAGCGTGCGCAAGGGATATTGCTCAGCAAAAGTTTCCGGATCCAGCCTGACACCTTGAAAATTCAAAGGTACGGAATCTGTAGCAGAAGTCTCTATCAGATACAATTTTTTATTCCTGAAATCTGCACATTATGTAGCAGATTATATATTATGTGACAAATGTGGAAAATCCATAAATATGTGGTGAACACAGTGGCTGCAAAATCACATTATCCAGGGTCCCTGGTAGTAACACATGAAAGTAAAATACAACTGTGCAGAAGACATCTGCCCATGGTATAAAAACTTTTTTTATGGACCATGTTTTACAAATGTGCAGTATACATGACCATTCGATCCCACTGATAAATAGCATCTTCCAAGGTGAGACGTCAAAGCCAGTGCAAGACTCCACATTCAATTGTGCATTAAAGTATTAGAAGAAGACATGAGTAGATGTGAATATGTGTAACATAAATCTACTTTGTCAGAAAAAAAATAAAATCTATACAACTAAATAGTTAATAAAAACGTTCTGATGTCAAAGGCTTCATTCGTTCATCAAGGCTTTTAAAGTCTTCAGCCTGTCTTAAAAAGTCTTTGATCTAGTGAATTAGTCTAGGAGAATTTCGTGATCTGAAAGAATCGATATGTACAAAGAGAGATGCAAGATCTTTTTTGCTATTAGACTGTAAGGAGGTGTCTTCCCATCAATCAGTCAGAAGCCCATGTAAAATAAAAACAAATTCCTGTTTAGTCTCTCTTTTGCTTGCTCAATGAGTGTATTTTGGACGCTGTAATATTGAGAGTACATCCTTGTAGTTCATGATTGTCTTGGTGAAACTTAATTCCATTGGGTTCCGAAAAAAAGCGCAATCCCTGTTCACGTGCAGAAGATGGCGCTGTTGTGGCGCCAGTTGAGCATCTGCAAGACTTCGTTTCCAGAAGTGATAGAACTCATCCATAAGAGCGCGGATATTACTTCCATCGAATTTTCTGCACCCTATAGAGGAATTGATAAAAATAAGTCTGAGACGAGGAAGATAAACTGGTTCTGAAAATGATCGAATACTTAATAGTGCCTCAACCGAAGGGGAGATGAAGCATAATGAAGGGGCAGGTAACTTATCCATCAAAAAGAAAATTACTGGAGGGAACTATTTCTTTAACGCGTGCTCTTTACATATTTCTCTTCCGCCAGGCGGGAAAATGAGTGAAGAGGTCCTCTGCATACAATGACGCTTGGAGATTACCTTTGGTCAGAAGGATGGATTAAATCTCATGGCAATCCGGTCACGGTGCAGTCTCATGCAGAGAGGTGCCACAGAAAACGAAGCAATATGACATTGGCTACTCTTCTCTCTGTTGTCATAGCAACGAGAAGAATGGTCGTCATAGTCAGGTGTCAAAGGGAGAGGTTCCAAGCGTGCATTATGACAGTGGGAAGGGGAATGGGGGGGGGGGGGGGGGGGGGATTCGAAAGACGACGAGGAGGGAAAATTAATTATTTATTTAATTTAATTTGTCGAAATCCCTCCCGGCTCCACCACCCGCCGCTCTTACCTTCACGGCCATAGCTGCATTTTGAACTGCTAAATGGAGAAAGAATTCCAGAAGCTGTTCAAGGGTCTTTTCATGATGGGAAGTCGAAAGTAGTTCTTGGACACCGTTTGGAGGGACCGCAGGGCAATTCGGGACTACTGGGCCTTAACTGTAGGAGTTGAGGTCTTTTGTCTCGCATGCCCCAGGGTCCGTCGAGCCATGACCTTGCAAACTGGGCCAAGTACAACCCCTTCGGTATGTGACGCTTAGTGGTAAAATGGTAAACAGTCACATGCTTCTCATGGAGCTCGGCACTCAACATATTAGTCTAGCACTGTGCTTGGCTTTAAAGAAGGAAAGCACTTTAATGCATAGCGGAACTAAATACTGCACACGTGAAAATGTCACAATACAATTTCGTATCCTGACACTAAAGTTTGTTCGTATCCCGTCTATTGGCTCTGGTTCCCCTCTTGTGGTTCTGGTAGATCCTTCCCTTGGTCAGTATTTAACGAGATTAGGCTCAGGTGCAGATTCCCCCAAAAGCTTGTATTTGCACTAAGGGGCACACGCATCAATATTGCATTTTGCGATTCCTTAATTGCGAAAAATAAGGAATCGCAATTAAGGAATTGCAAACTGCAATGCATTAAGAAATCGCAAAAAAATAAACGATTTCTTAAAATTCCTTAATTGCGATTCTCTAATTGAGAATCAAAATTAAGGAATACCTCCCCATCCATTCCTACGGGCCTAGAGGCCCATAGGAATGAATGGAAAGACATTCTTAATTTGCAATTCACCATTAGAAATTCGTAAATTAAGAATGCAATTTCAAGGGTGCAGGGGTGTCCAAAGGACACCCTGCTGCACCCCTGAAATCTGCTTAGAAGTACATTTTGCACACTCACATGCCCCAAGGGAATGTGTGTGTGTAAAATGGAACTTTGAAAAATGCACTTTAGTGCATTTTTCAAGTTTTCGCAAATTACCATGAAGGTCAACTTCATGGTAATTTACTCCCCTTATTTGCTAATTCGCACATTTTTAACCCCTTCGATGCTCATGACGGAACGGTTCCGTCATGAGCATCGGTTGAGCTGTGCTCATGACGGAACCGTTCCGTCTTGAGCCCATAGGCTCAATGGAACGCTCAGCACAGCGCGAAAATTCGCGCCGCGCTGAAGCGGTTAAAGTTGGTGCGTTGCATTTAAGGAATCTCAATTTGAGATTCCTTAAATTCAATCGCAACTTAAGAAATCGCAAATTTGCGATTTCTTAAATTGCGAAAATTACAAAAATGTTAATGCATCCCAAAAATGGGAATTGCATTCGCAAACGGCCGAATTTTGCGATTCGCACTGATAGAGCAAGATTTCGCATATTACGCGACTTACTTGCGTCATGAACCTCGAAACTCTTATAACCCGGTAATCAAATTTGAATGTCTTACTAATTTCCCTTTATTTTTGATGTACGTGTATCTTAGAGATGCTTGCTTATGTGTTTTACTAATACGAATAACCGTTGTCTTAATATGGCCGCCGCTTTGGAATTTTGCTTCTGCGCATGTGTTAGTCACACTCACGTGACGTGACGTAGTTGCAGTTCTGGTGGGAAAATGTGCACATGCGTAATAGCCACAGGATGGCTGCCTATGTATTAAAGGTGGTGAAGCTTGCGCAGGTGCTCTTGTGTTATTGTTTATTGCACAAATTCGTAATCGCATAGTATATTTTTATAGTAAGAAATATAAAGTAGCTACTCATGATATGTCGTGAATTCATTTATTTCTGTGTTTTAATTTGTTTTTCGCTTACTTTTCATGTACCGCGATAAATGGGGGGTCTGAATGAGACGTGAACCATCTTGAAGGTCCCTTCTGCGCATGTCGCGCAGCCAGGGAGAAGTTAGCCTTGAGCAGTGGAACCCAGCCAGTTGGCAGCCACAGTCAAGATGCTCCTGTGAAAGCAACCTCTGACCCAGCAAGATGGATTCGAATGTACTGAAATTGTTACAATGATATTTTCCTATTGTATTCTGTAGAATAGGTCATGGGAACCCCAAATCTGCTATGCGGTACCATAAGATGTAAATTAGGACTTGTAGAAGTTTGTTCTGATTGGTGTGTTAACCTATCCTACATGGGGACCAACCGAAATTAGGGATTCTGACACTTTGCAACATTGGGGGGTGGTACACTGACCCGAAAACAGTATATCTAGCCTAGGTTCAGCTAGAGATTTTGTCCGACTTGTCTGAATAGCTGACCTGTCACTGACCCAACGCTCTCAATAGGTGACTTTTTACAGAGGTGCTGCGGAGCACCCTGTCCGAATTTGACCATAGACTCAAAGGTTTTACTAAACCTTAAGTGCTGGCGGAGCACTTTGCTGGGGAGTTCGCTAACCCAATCGGGGTTCTGACTGATAGCTGCAGAGAGGGTGGAGCGCAGGCGTTGCTTCCAAACTGCGGGTACTGGTCGTATCCTGGTGGTCCTGTCCTGATCCTAATCTGGTTTTCCTGTCCTGTCCTGGGGTGTCCATTCTGCATCTGCTGTCCCATTGATGACGGTCCTTTCTCGGGGTTTATCCTGTCCTTAACTGACCCGTGGCCAGGGTTGGTTTTCACACCAGTCTAGGTAATTATAAGTGCGAAAACTCTATGCTGCACTTTTCTATTTTTCTGTCTTTGCTTTAATAAAGACATACTTTTTGCATACGTAATTTTCCATGCTTTTCGCTATCTTCTAAATGAAAAGTCTATGCATTAATTTCCATAGCATGTTCCTATGTTTCCCTACCCTTTTGAATACATTCATTTCAGCTGTCTATGAACTATAGATGTGGTTTACAATTTCCTCTTGCAAACTGAGTGAAATACTATTGCTAGATTTATAGCATGTTCCTCTTTTCACCCTTCCTATAGAATATAGGATTCATATGTCCCAATAGTGTAAATCTAGTATGAGCATAAGTGTGCCCATCTATGGACGTTTATCTTTTATCTACTTAGTGTATTTCCCTGTTCTAAATGTTTGCTCTGATTTATTTCCTATACGGTTACGTACTTTTCGTAATTTTGATTATTGACTGCCTTTTGACTGTAAACTTAATGTTTTCCGAAACTGAATACTAAGATACATTTTTAAAACTTCCCAGTTGTCCGTGGTCATTTCAATGGATACAAAATAAGGTATAAGAATTTGGTATTTGTATTTTTGCCTACCTTTTCTTTTACAGCTAGCTCCCTGATCTATCGTGGTCATAGGTACCCGTAACGGTGGATGGTAAGTCGGGTACACTTGAATTAAATAGGAAGGAATCAGGGTTACTGGTAGTAGAATTGTGAGGTCATCTGATTAATGAATAGTTTGAACTGAAATTTATGGGCCCGAAAACTATATGGTGAAATTATTGGTCGGGTGACCCACGATCTCTATCAGTAATTTTTCTGGTAGCAGAGGATGGGTTAGGGACTAGTTAAAGTTAGGTAGGACTAGTTAAGCTAGATAAGTTGGATGCTGCTAAAAAGTTTTTTTTTTGTGTTTTGTGTTTATGCTGCTACGGAAGTAAAACAATTTGCATGAATTGATCACTCACGTAAAATGTTTGCTTTGAAAAATTATGAAATGTTTTAAATTGTTTTTCTTATTATTGTACTGATATATGTATTAACTCACTCGTTAGTAAAGCGTTTTTATGTTGTTGGGAATCCCCGGGGAATTGAATAGTGAGTGGTGAAGAGAATCCACTTGCTTTGAGGTCACTGGCTCTAGGAAAGTTGGTGCAGGTTAGGCAGAACTGGAAGCACTAACTAGGGTTTTCTGAATGTATGTATGAATAAATGATAGCAACGGGATCGCTGGCAAAAATTCTATTGTGATATAACCTAGTAAGGGTCACATCGGAAGGAGTAGCAGGTTCGTCGGAGCTTGGGTGATAGCAAAGGGGTTCGCGGGTGAAACTTTAGACTTAGCATATATCCCAGAAGGTGGATGAGTCTGAGGAAGTAACAGGTTCCCTAATGCTTGAGTGAAGGGTAGGCAGAAGAGATCTATCCGTAGTGAGTGAAAAGTAAATGGAAGTAGTTTACTTGCAGTGAAACAAATCTTTACTCTCTAGACACTTGAGTACAGTGGCGAATGTGTATTCGTTGTCAAATAACCAAATACTAGCACTTTAGAAAGAAAGTTTCCGTTACCTTGTGAAGGAGGGAGTCAGTTGCGAAGCTGCTCTGACGTCACTCTGTGCCGTGCTGGGATTGGTAGACGCAGCGGGTGTGTAGCGGAGCTGAAATTGTTAAGGAGGGGTGAGTGCCGAAGCGTGAGAACTGTCTCGCGGAAAAGGCCGCGCACCCATTGGTCGAGATTATTTGAATTCGTGCATTTCATTGGGCGCACGGAAAATAAGAAACGCGTTTGGATTGGAAGTAATTTGTAAACAGAGTCACTAGCAGAAATTATATGTGGCATTCGTATAGACCGCATACTAGACCTGATTCGCGATATTTAGGGTTTGAGAACGATGAGTGGAAAGGGCATAAAACCGACATTATGTACGGAAATAAGAGGAAAATATCCCTTGTAAATAAGGTGAAAAATTATTTCAAAAAAGACAAACCAATTAGAACCAGAGACGGTGTTGTCATTCCGCCACCTAATACTCCCGCATCTTTCATGATGTTTGATAAAGGGTACCACTCATGTGTATGGTTGGAAAATTGGGCGGAATACACAAAGGATGACGGAATATTGGCTTTCCCGTTAGAAGGTACATTTAACGGCAGGATTCTATTTAATTTGAGAACCCGAATGAATGATTTACATCCCAGACCTAGACTAACGCAGTACGAAGCACTAGAGGAATGGGAAATCGAGGCTTTTGAGAGAGATAAGCCCCGAATGGATAAAGGGTTAACAAATTTTTATCCGAAATTGAAACAGGAGACCCGAGACAAAAAGATGAAACAGTGGAGACAGAATATGATTGTAGAGGGACTGTTTCCAATGATGCCAATGGGTGATCCTCCTGGGGAAGAGAAGAAAACAGAAAAATGTAAACATTGGGTGCCCATTGGTGAGTCGGATGATGAATTATTAGATGATATGTTTACAAGAAGTCCACCACCTTATAATGAAGGACACAGACCTACTAGTGAAGGGGATAATTCTCGAAGACCTCCTCCCCAGGATGAGGTCAGATCTGCAAGTGTAGGAGGGGGATGTCAAAGACCTCCATATAGCGAGGGTTTGGGATCCGTAAGTACGAGAGATATTTTTCCAAGAATAACAGTTAGTGGGGAGGCAAGATACTCGCGAGAAAGGGGCTTTTGTTCTAGACTTCCCTACGAAGGTGAGGAAAGACCATCAAGTTCAGGAATACCGTTCTTAAACCCTCGGTATGAGGAAGAACCAAGATCCCTAAGCACAGGAACCTCGTACCCAAAACCTAATTATGGTGAAGGACTAAGTGATACACATCCCACTGCCCCGAGTTATGCTCCAACTTTGACCCCACAGGTATTGCACGACAATTCGGTCGAAAGGATATTGGAGGACAGGGAACGAGAAGCTCTAGCAAAACAGAGAGCAGAAATAATTCAGAAAATTTCCCAGTTAAATACAAACCCTGAAGCATTGACAATCCCAGTAACTATTGGACCAGTGGTTCCATTGTATGGGGACCGACAAGTGAGTCCGAAAACTCCAGTTATTACCCCAGTTACAGCACAGCCGAGACCAGAACCCTTAATGGTAGATGACCAAACAAGCGAATGAGAGTCTGAGGTCTCACTAATGGATCTGCCCATTAGGGACACTGGGAAAAGGATGCAGAAAAGACATAATCCTTTCAATACGAGGGAGATTCAAATGGAATCAACTTCAAGTACTATGAGTGTCACTCTAGTGACTCCTGAAGAGATTGAGAGATGGAGTCGAGAATTAAAAAAACAAGTTCCTCAGTCGAAACCTTTAGATCTCTACAAACTGAGAGTAGAAATAGAAGAACTAATGGCAGGAAATGTAGGATTAGACCGACTAAATACCTACTCGGAAGAAGAACTGCTGTTTATCTACAAGAGCCTTACTCGAAATGTTAGAGTACTCCATGAAAAACTGACTGACACTGCTGCTAGTATGGGAATAGATATTTCAAAATCAAAACCTTTACAAAAACCGTACAGAGCAGATTTCTCGGACAAGGATCTAGAAAACCTGAATGTGTCAGGGAAGAAGGCACAGGTCAAAGAATTATTAACTGTGTTGCAGAAATGGGGAGATGTAGAAAGATGAAAAGCCAGATGGGCCAAAAAGAAAGATGAGGCTAGATCCAAACAAGCGACTCCTGAATTCATTTTAAAAGAAGCTGGCAAACCAGAGCCGTTATATCCTATGCGCGAAGTGCCAGGTGGAAAATACGTGCATGTCCCCTGGTCTAGACAGGATATTGTGTCCTTTACAAATGATTTCCCAAAATTACGAGAGAAGCCTGTGGACTGGTACAGGCAAGTGGAAAGGTTTGTAAAGGTACAGAAATGCCTGTGGAAAGATTTGGATGGGTTCTTTGATATAGTGGTCCCTCTAGATTTATGGACCGAGTGTAAGATCACCATAGCTTGGCCTAGTGAAGAATACCCGAGGGATGCTAACACAGGAGCACCCTCTGATGAAGTAATGAAAAAATATGATCAGGTAATTTTGCACCTGAAGCAAAAGGTGCCTGCAAAGGAAACTGATTGGACCAAGATAGATAGAACCACGCAGGAAAGGGATGAGACTGTACACTCCTTCTATGAAAGACTGTTGCAGGTGTTCAAAACCTACAGTGGTATAGATAACATCGAGATGAAGGACATGACCCACTTCATTTACAGGTTTGTAAACGGTTTAAGACCCGAAATTTGCCAGTGGATTAAAGACAATAAGATTTGTTGGCAGTCTAAGAAAATGGATGAGGTCCTACGGTACGCAAAGTACTGTGAGGACGAGATGGCAGATAAACGAAAGGTTTTAAAGGAGAAAGTGATGTGGGCACAAGTAAAGTTAGCCGAACAGCAGGAAAAACAATTGAGTAAAATGAATAAGAATACCCAAATTCAAGGCTCTGGGGGTGGAGGGAAGCCCAAAGTAAAAATGAGCAGAGAAGAAGCTAAAAGAAATTTCCCTGTCACCAGTGCGGAGAAATCGGGCACTGGAGAGACGAGTGTCCATATTTACAGCATGATAATACCCAAACCCCTGATTTAATTCCACAGACGCAGAATGAAAAACCAAGAAAGAACCCGCAACAGGTAAAAGCAAGTCAGTTGCCCCGAGCGCCAAAACAAAATTATACGGGGAAATCACCGCAGGGTGACGACATAGAAATCTGGGGAGGAAATGAGAATAGAAATGCAGCAACTTCGCAGTTTCTGTTGAATGACACTTTTTTCTGTGACGACCAGTACTGACGGGGCCTGAGAGGGGAGGACAAGGAGTGTGTACTTGGCGCCTCCTTGCCGGTAGACCAGTCAGGGCCATACATTGAAGGAAAGGTTGATGGAAATGATGTCACCTTCCTATTGGATACTGGTGCTACCCGTTCTACTGTGAGAACAGCGGACGTTCCAAACCTACCCCTCTCGGGAGAAGCAATCCAAGTAGTGGGTGTATCTAACCAACTGATTAGTACCCCCGTTACCGAGCCCATGGAGATCACAATAGGGAATTTTAAAGAAATGCACAGATTTGTCGTTTGTGATACCAGTCCTGTAAACTTACTGGGACGTGATTTGTTGTGCAAAATGAACTGCACCATCTTTTGCACACCAAAAGGCGTCGAAATTCAAACCCCAGACGAAGATGGCATCTACAAATTAATGTTAATCAGACCTGACTCCGAAATTAAACAAATGACTATACAAGACTTACCTGAAGAACTCCAACAGACAGTGAAACCAGAAGTATGGGACTTTACTGGAAAGGATGTAGGATTAATGGCAAATGTAGACCCAATACAAATAACCATGAAAGAAAATGCAGTCTACCCCAATACCAGGCCATACAAAATGAGTGCAGAAGTGAGAGCAGGAGTTGCTATTGAAATACAAAAATTGTTAGAAGCAAACATCATACAAGAAGTAATGAGTAGCCCATGTAACTCACCCATAATTGGAATCAAGAAACCTAGTGGCAAGTACAGGGTAGTGCAGGACCTGAGAAAGGTAAACAAAATTGTTGTTCCTTGCTGTCCTATTGTCCCGAACCCAGCAGTGATCCTGTATCAGATTCCCTGGGATGCTGAGTGGTTTACTGTGATAGACCTATGTCACGCATTCTTTTCAATCCCATTGCATCCAGACAGCAAATTTCTTTTCTCATTTGCTTTCAACAGTCACGTGTATGTTTGGAATCGGGTCCCCCAGGGGTACACAGAAAGCCCCTCTATCTTTAATCAGATTCTGAAAAAATGCCTTGAATCGTTAGTATTACCTGGAAAGTCAGTTTTGGTGCAATATATTGACGACCTCTTGGTGGCGTCTAAAAGTCATAGAGATTGTGTGATTGACACCATTGCCTTGCTGAATCACCTAGGTGAAAAGGGACATAAAGTGGCCCCTGAAAAATTGCAGTTCTGTTCAAAGTCAGTGAAATATCTGGGGCACCAGATAGAAAAAGGCATCAGAAAAGTCACTTCAGAGAGAGTTAGAATAATTCAAAAGATGCAGTTACCCCGTACTCAGAAAGAGATCAGAATGTTCCTTGGGGTTGTAGGTTACTGCAGGCAATGGATTGTGGGATTCGCAGTCCTGGCAAGGCCTTTTATAAATATGACAAAGAAAGGAGCAAAGGACCCAGTGGAATGGGATGATGAAAGCTTAACAGCATTCACTAAATTACGAGATTGTCTGTGTACAACCCCTGCTTTGGGAATGCCTGACTATTCTAAAGATTTTGCCCTGTTCTGTGACACACGAGACAATTGTGCACTGTCAGTCCTAACTCAGGAGCATGGTCTGACTAGAAGTCCAGTGGCATATTTTTCTGCCACTTTGGATCCCGTGGCTGCTGGATTACCCGGATGTCTGAAGGCAGTAGCTGCAACTTGCCCGAGTTTAGAACAGAGTGAATCGATTGTAATGGGACATCCTGTAACTGTGTATGTTCCTCATGCAGTTGTGATTTTATTAACCCGAACTAAGACTCAGTATCTCACCCCTAGTCGGCTGACTAAATACGAGAGGATTCTCGTGGGTGCTGCAAATGTAGTCATTACTCGATGTAATATCCTGAATCCAGCCACCCTACTCCCTGACTCAATGATTGTAGAAGCTGAGGGAGAGAACGAGCATGACTGCATTGACCTGACAGAGTTCAGTACTAAACCCCGCCCAGACATTAAAGAAATACCTTTGCCTGTTAAAGATGAAGAACTGTTTGTGGATGGCTCGTGTATGAGACACGAATTAGTAGGCCTAAGTGCCGCTTATGCTGTAGTCACTATGGACAGCATTAAAGAAGCATCTTGTTTATTTGGAGTAAAGTCTGCACAAGTAGCCGAATTGATTGCATTGATAAGAGCCTGTAAAATTGGGAAAAACAAAAGAATAACAGTATATACTGATAGTCAGTACTGTTTGGGGTTGTGCATGACTTTGGCCAATTGTGGAGAGAGTTTCTGACTTCTTCAGGTACTCCCATTCGAAATGGAAGGGTGGTACAAGATTTACTGGAGGCAATCCAATTACCAAAAGAATTGGCAGTGGTCAAATGTGCTGCTCATAAAAAGGGCCTTGACCCTATAACTTTGGGAAATAATTTTGCTGATGAGGTGGCCAGACATTGCGCCAAAAATCGCATGTCTGTAAATGTTAAACTGGGGGGACCTGGAAACAGCTGCCAACTTATGGTGTTTGAAGAGGTGCCTACCTGGGAGGAGGTGAGAGATTGGCAGCATGCTGTGCCATCGAAAGAGAAAGAAAAGTGGAGAAAACTTGGTTGTCGACCGAGAAGTGAGGATGGTGTCATTGTGGGCCCAAATGGTATGCCTGTGTTGCCTAGACATCTGCTTGCGTCTATGGCCAGACTGATACATGGAAATTCACACACTGGTAGGGACGCCATGGTTCTGGTTTTCCAACAAACCTGGTACAATCCGAAGTTCAGGAAGGTAGCAGAATCACTCTGCCAAAGGTGCTTGACATGTCAGCAGTTCAACGCTGGCAAAAGAACAGTAGTTGAACTGGGGAAGATTGGGAAATCAGGGGGTCCCTTTGTGAGAATACAGATTGACTTCATTACCATGCCTCGTTGTGAGGGAAAAAGATATGTCCTTGTCATTGTCTGCATGTTTTCAAAATGGGTGGAAGCCTACCCTGCCAAACAGAGTGACGCCATAACAGTAGCAAAATTGTTACTACGAGAATTGATACCTAGGTTCGGAGTTCCAGTCACTATTGAATCAGATAGAGGAAAACATTTTCAGAATGAGGTAATCGATCAGCTCTGCAAAGCAGTCGGGATCACACAAAAACTGCACTGTGCATATCGTCCAGAGGCTTCTGGAGTAGTAGAGCAAATAAATGGCACTATAAAATCAAGATTAGCAAAGATGTGTGATTCTACTGGCATGAACTGGATAAATGCCTTGCCTCTTGTTCTGATGGGACTCAGAAGTATTCCAGACCGAAAAACAGGCCTGAGCCCTCATGAAATCCTGATGGGAAGAGTGATGAGACAAGCATGGGTACCAGGATACAAACTGTTAAACATTTCTGATGATTTGGTACTTGAGTACTGCAAGCAACTAGGTGACCAAGTGCGTTCTATCTCTCGCCAGATTGGGGAAGACGCCGTCGCCAATCCAACAACTCCAGTCCACAAATTGGTTCCTGGCGACTGGGTTGTACTCAAGAAACATACTCGTTCGAGTTGCCTTGCACCGAGGTGGGGGAAAAAGCGCCAAGTGATATTGGTGGCCACGACAGCGGTGAAGTGTGCAGGCGTTCCCAAGTGGATCCATGCCAGCCATACACAGAAGGTGACTCCAGACAAGGAACCTGACGCTGAAGGTTGTCCAGCTGAGGGGTCTGCAGACGTTGGTCCTGAAGTAGCTGATGACGAACAACTGAGCACCAGTCAAGATGATTGGATACCCATAATCGACCTAACTGAAGACCCAATCAGAACAAGAGATCGAACATACGAAGATAGAGAGTGGAATAGAGAGGAGGAGATAGGCACAGGCGAAGAGCCTCAGATTATTGAGATTCACGTCAAGTCTGAGGAAGGAGAAGGTCAGACAGGGACAGAACAGGTGATTGATACACCTCCACAAACTCCTGAAACTGAAAAGGGACAGACTAGAACTAGTTCAAAGGTTCAAGCAGAAGAAAATCAAGAGATCGAAGTGCTTGAACAGGATCAGATAGAAATAGAAGAACGGGTTCAGGACTCAGAAATAGAGACATTAGAAAGCCAAAACAAAAATTCTCCTGAACCAGGCCAGCTTAGTAACCAGGCAGAAGAAACAGATACAAGACCTGGGACTAGTCAGACAGGAAGGAAAGAGACAGAGGTAGAAGTGCCACAAACAAACGAAAATAAAAGAGCATTAGAAGAAAGCCAAATCACAGTGCCAGCTAAAAGACTCAAGAAAAAGAAAAATATTGAACCCGGATATATTAAGAAATTGAGACTGAGAATAAAAACAGTAGAAGAAAAACTTGCAGAAAGAAGGAACAGTTCCCGTATTACAGAACAAGCTGGAGAAACTCCAAAAGACGGAGTGATCGAATAAAAAGACTGAATGAGAAATACCAGGATCCTGAATGGACATACCTAATTCTGGAAGAGTTTGAGGATCTTGATATAACTGATGAAAGTGACGAAGAACAGATTGCTGATCTATCTGCCGAAGAAGACGAACTCACTTGAAGTTGCCCAGTGTAAGCTACCTGTGTAAAGTTACAAAGTGGGGTTGAGAAACTTCTTCTGAACGAAAATGTCTGATTCAAGTATGAATGGAAGGCCTAAACGCAATTGTTGCAAAACATGCTGCAAAGTATGTATATGTAGTATAGCTATAGTGATAATAATTTGGATAGGACTAACAGTTTTCATTCCTTTTATGGTGAGCAAAAATACTAATATTGACCCTACACGGACTGTGACTACTGACACTGAAGAATTGACAACACGAAGTGTAGAAAGACGTGAAAAGGCACTCAGACAAACAAAACTAGACTTAGAAGCATCAGATGAGGAAGGACTACATTATCACGGAGTTAAGAACCAGACTCATTTAAATGTTTTCGCAAACCTGTTAGTGCATTATGTAGAAACTATGGAAATAGAAGACTGTTATGTCTGCATGAAGCTACCTACTTCTGTAGCTGAAGGCGTGACTTATCATCACCTGCCCCTGACTTATGGAATTTCCTGTAGTATTTTAGCAAGTTTATTTTACAAAAGAGGACCGTTACAGTACTACTACTCTAACGCTGACGTAATATTTTCTGAACTTCCTATACATGGAAATCTAAATCCTGTACATACCAAAAGTGATGTTACACGTTATATGGGAGAATACTTTCTGACTATAGGTACCATAGACTTAAATGAAGCACACAGAGACAACTTGACCTGTTCATTACATGAACAAGAGAAAATATTTTTAAACATGGCAGAGAAAAGAAGGGAGAGTTTCCAAAGAAAGGCAAATGACAAAAGACAGAAAACTCCTAAATGGGCTGAAAACATGGAAAGCACCTCAAATGGTGGGGCTGGTCCTGCTTTGTTGCTGGATTTCGAAAGAAAAGGGAAACTCTGTCTTCACCGCGAAAGGACTAGTTATTATAATAACATTTTCATTGGTTCCAGTCAATGTGAACACAATTACAAGGTAATTGGAGGTTGGGGTTTCAAAAATGGGTCAGAACCTGTGTTTCCTGGAATTTATTATATATGTGGAAACAATGCTTATTTCAAATTGCCGGATCACTGGTATGGAAGCTGCTACTTTGGCATTGTCTTCCCGAGAATATACCATGTGAATGAGATTGCTGGAAGCAATGAAAACACTAATGGCTTAGTGCGTAGTAAAAGAGAAAGCGTAGGTGAAATAATGGGTAGTATTTTTAGTGCACTGATACCTGGAGTGGGAGTGGCTCTGAATACACACAGAATTTGCAAATTATCCATAATAGTGGATGTGCTGTCTACTGACACAGCTCATGGATTTCTGTTGGTCAACACCGAAATGGTTGCGATCAGATCAATGGTTTTGCAGAACAGACTTGCGCTTGACACCTTATTAGCAAAAGAGGGCGGAGTCTGCCGGATGCTGAAGGCGCAACATTGTTGCACTTACATACCGGACAAAAGTGTACAGATCAAAAGATATGTGAAAAACATTACTAATTTGGAAAAGGAACTCAAACCACTGGAGGTTGATAGTGCCTGGAAGAGACTGGTTGATGGTCTCTCCAATGTAGGTCATTGGTTTGCTAATTTAGGTAAAGGTTTATTGTTTAAGGTACTGATGCCAATTGGAATAATAGGTTTCATCATTTTCCTCATATTTGTCTGCTGCAAATGTCGCAAACACACGAAGAAA
Organism: Lissotriton helveticus; assembly: GCF_964261635.1. Taxonomy (NCBI): domain Eukaryota; kingdom Metazoa; phylum Chordata; class Amphibia; order Caudata; family Salamandridae; genus Lissotriton; species Lissotriton helveticus. The sequence continues at coordinate 257,502,042 of NC_136071.1, forward strand.
TACGCTATGAATAGAAGAGGTGTGAAACGGAGTGTGGATGAGCTCGAATTGGAAGACTTGAATAATAAAATTTATAAAAAGGTGAAAAACTCTCACCCTGATAAAGATATGAAAGAGAAATTGAATCGAATGTTGGAAGAGATGGAAATGTACAAAGTGTGAGAAAAGTTGGCATCTGGTTCCATTAGTTTTGTGATGATAGTAAATATCATCAAAGAGGGGATTGATAGAGCAAGATTTCGCATATTACGCGACTTGCTTGAGTCATGAACCTCGAATCTGTTATAACCCGGTAATCAAATTTGTATGTCTTACTAATTTCCCTTTATTTTTGATGTACGTGTATCTTAGAGATGCTTGCTTATGTGTTTTACTAATACGAATAACCGTTGTCTTAATATGGCCGCCGCTTTGGAATTTTGCTTCTGCGCATGCGTTAGTCACACTAACGTGACGTGACGTAGTTGCAGTTCTGGTGGGAAAATGTGCGCATGCGTAATAGCCACAAGATGGCTGCTTATGTATTAAACGTGGTGAAGCTTGCGCAGATGCTCTTGTGTTATTATTTATTGCACTAATTCGTAATCGCATAGTATATTTTTATAGTAAGAAATATAAAGTAGCTACTCATGATATGTCGTGAATTCATTTATTTCTATGTTTTAATTTGTTTTTCGCTTACTTTTCATGTACCGCGATAAATGGGGTGTCTGAATGAGACGTGAACCATCTTGAAGGTCCCTTCTGCGCATGTCGCGCAGCCAGGGAGAAGTTAGCCTTGAGCAGTGGAACCCAGCCAGTTGGCAGCCACAGTCAAGATGCTCCTGTGAAAGCAACCTCTGACCCAGAAAGATGGATTCGAATGTACTGAAATTGTTACAATGATATTTTCCTATTGTATTCTGTAGAATAGGTCATGGGAACCCCAAATCTGCTAGGCGGTACCATAAGATGTAAATTAGGACTTGTAGAAGTTTGTTCTGATTGGTGTGTTAACCTATCCTACATGGGGACCAATCGAAATTAGGGATTCTGACACTTTGCAACATTGGGGGGTGGTACACTGACCCGAAAACAGTATATCTAGCCTAGGTTCAGCTAGAGATTTTGTCCGACTTGTCTGAATAGCTGACCTGTCACTGACCCAACGCTCTCAATAGGTGACTTTTTACAGAGGTGCTGCGGAGCACCCTGTCCGAATTTGACCATAGACTCAAAGGTTTTACTAAACCTTAAGTGCTGGCGGAGCACTTTGCTGGGGAGTTCGCTGACCCAATCGGGGTTCTGACTGATAGCTGCAGAGAGGGTGGAGCGCAGGCGTTGCTTCCAAACTGCGGGTACTGGTCGTATCCTGGTGGTCCTGTCCTGATCCTAATCTGGTTTTCCTGTCCTGTCCTGGGGTGTCCATTCTGCATCTGCTGTCCCATTGATGACGGTCCTTTCTTGGGGTTTATCCTGTCCTTAACTGACCCGTGGCCAGGGTTGGTTTTCACACCAGTCTAGGTAATTATAAGTGCGAAAACTCTATGCTGCACTTTTCTATTTTTCTGTCTTTGCTTTAATAAAGACATACTTTTTGCATACGTAATTTTCCATGCTTTTCGCTATCTTCTAAATGAAAAGTCTATGCATTAATTTCCATAGCATGTTCCTATGTTTCCCTACCCTTTTGAATACATTCATTTCAGCTGTCTATGAACTATAGATGTGGTTTACAATTTCCTCTTGCAAACTGAGTGAAATACTATTGATAGATTTATAGCATGTTCCTCTTTTCACCCTTCCTATAGAATATAGGATTCATATGTCCCAATAGTGTAAATCTAATATGAGCATAAGTGTGCCCATCTATGGATGTTTATCTTTTATCTACTTAGTGTATTTCCCTGTTCTAAATGTTTGCTCTGATTTATTTCCTATACGGTTACGTACTTTTCGTAATTTTGATTATTGACTGCCTTTTGACTGTAAACTTAATGTTTTCCGAAACTGAATACTAAGATACATTTTTAAAACTTCCCAGTTGTCCGTGGTCATTTCAATGGATACAAAATAAGGTATAAGAATTTGGTATTTGTATTTTTGCCTACCTTTTCTTTTACAGCTAGCTCCCTGATCTATCGTGGTCATAGGTACCCGTAACGGTGGATGGTAAGTCGGGTACACTTGAATTAAATAGGAAGGAATCAGGGTTACTGGTAGTAGAATTGTGAGGTCATCTGATTAATGAATAGTTTGAACTGAAATTTATGGGCCCGAAAACTATATGGTGAAATTATTGGTCGGGTGACCCACGATCTCTATCAGCACCATTTGCGAATGCAATTTCCATTGATGCACGTGCCCCTTAGTCTTTTTTGCAGTCCCCAGTTCACACCCAAGTCTCTCAGCCCATGTTGGGGCAGGCATTCTCAGTGGCTGCCTTGCTCCTCCTTGACTTATCTACACTCCCTCTTCTTTTTTCGGGGCTGATATGTGAGTCAGCTGTTCTCCTCTGTGTCCTCAGAAGTCGCATCTGCAGTGATGCGGCTGCTCTGGGCTGTTGATAGCTGCTCGGTTTCTCACAACTGGTCTGGCGAGAAGTGATGGCTGGTGACATTTTAAAAATGGTGAGGCGTAAACTGTCCAGTTACAGTACTGAGTTTGAGCAAGAAAATGAAATATTAATGCAGTGCTTCTCCCTAAAGTGGTTCTCAGTGTTGTTATCTCTTTGCATATCAGCAGGAAACGAATTGCAGTTGTCGACATAAAGGTAGACCGAGAAAGTGCAACTAGCATGAAACATCAAAGCACAATCACAGAGGGCGGGGGGGTCAAACCGGCCAGAGCTGATGACCGTAGAGTTGAAGAACCAGGCTTGAATTACGGAGCTGGCGATTCCGGGAAAAATCACTTAGGGCCTTATTACGATTTTGGCGGTCCAGAGACCCTGTAGCTGCAGTGGCAGTCCAACTGCCGTGACCTCGGAGGTCCAACCGCCGTATTACGAGATTGTCACATTGCTGTTGGAAAAACAGCCAGCGAACCTTCAACACCGCCAGCCAGCCGCAGAGCGCCACAGTAAAACTGAGTCCGAATCACAAGATGCTGCACTCCTCCTCTAGCCTGCCTCTTAGCATCAAAACCAAACCGCCAGTGGGCAGGAGCGAAGGAGGAGATGCCCACACTTAGACGGCTACCACCTACTCATTCTTTATCCTTATTGGCCTGCTCCGCCCCGGTCCTTTACTTGAATGGTGTTTTTCTGACCCCGCCCTGGTCCATTGATTAAATGTCCAAATGTGAGCATATTGCCTATTGCTGAGCCTTCCCATGCCCATCAATGCGATGCACAGCCTGGCATGTGCCTGCATGGCGAGAGCTTTCCACGCACAACACATGCACAGGGCTCTCCAAGGCTACCACACATTCATCAGAAGGCACATCACTTGTGACTCTCGCTTGGTCGCTCGAGCGGAGAGATCTTGGTGGTCACGAGTGGTGTGCCTTCGGAACAATGTGTGACTACGAAGGACACCACCCTTCCCTTGACCAATTCTCCTGTATCCCCTAAAGCAAAGGGTTAATGATGGAATCCGGCAGTTAGTAATCCCAGGTAGGTCTCTCTTGGGTAAACATATAGGTGTCTTTTCTCACAGTAGCATCTAGACTATTAGTCAGCACCTTTTTCTTTCTGATAGGAATCCAATAGCCCTGATGAATGCCACTGACCTAGTAGGCTAATTATTGAGGGCAGAAACATGTTGGCAACTTTGGGATGGACTAGAGTCATTATAGTCTATGGACTCGATCATGTGATCTGTTTTTAGTGTACCTAGGGTCCTCACTAATAAAGGTGATAACCGAGGAAACTGTAGGTATTTTTAAATCTAACTGGATCCCGACTTTGTCCTGTAAGTTTTATGTAACAACTCCCTCCTACCGCCAAGTCAGCGTGGAGGTTGAGTCCGCCCAGGTAGTACCATCTTATCAGGGTGGGGAGAGGATGCCCATGATGAAGCATGACACTATAATGTGTGTGAGGCATCCTCTTCCATTAAGGATGGCCTCCCTGGTGTGAAGGGTCTTACGTGACCTGTAGTAGGTAGCATCCAAATCTAATACTGGCTTTACGCACTTTGTTTTCTATCGGCAAACCCACTCTTGAAGTGGTTAGTTTGGACCCTCATACCAATTCTTCAGTACATTCCTGGACCTGTGGACACTACCCAAGGAAGACTGCTCTGCTGCCAGAGCACTACCCTGCTGCTTGCGGCCTTCCATGCTCTATGAGAAGAAACTCTGGGCCCGCTTCCTTCATGTCAGGCAGAGTAAATCCAAGGGTCAGCTGGCTGGCCTCTTGTTCTGAGATACAGGGACACAACAAGCTCCGGAAGCCTTCCTGCAAATGCCCAGCTGACCTGCTGCACTGGACCTGCCTGGACATGAAACTGGCCCTGCCTGACCCCTGCTGGCCTCTGCTGGAGTGAGTTCCTGAACCCCAAGTGGTGCCTCCCCCGGTCCTGGGCCCTTGGCTGGAATCAGCTAAGTGCCTTTTGAGAAAAGGAAATATCCTGTAGTTCTGGACTCTGCCTGACCTAGAACAGGCCCATTCCCACAGAGATCTTGCTGCCCATGATGACTGTCAACACGAAGCTCCAGTAGACCTGGTTTCTTCGCGATACAGCGACCACACATGACAACCTTCATTACGAAGCTCTGGTCACCCGACTCGTCACACTGCTGTGACCGCAAGTGATGACCAGCAACTTCAAGACATACACTTCGTACTACAGTATCGACAGCCTGCGGTGACCGCCAATATGCAGCTCCAGCATCGACTCTCAGTGATGCCCAACAGGATGTACGTGCTACAGCGACAGTCCGCGAAGTCCAGCCTTCTCTACGTGCTACCTGGATGACCATGCACAATGTTTTCCCTGTTCCTTGCGGCCTCCTTCACTGCAAACAGAACTCTTCATCCCGGCTATGAGAAGGTAACTCTTTCAGCAGGACTAACATGGTAAATTACAGTTCCGTGAGAAGTTTTCTTAATTTCTCTTTGAATAATGTCTGCCAACAGGGTTTCATCAAATCACTTGAAGTGGATGCAGGAATTGCAAAGCAAAATAATTCTGAACTATTAATTAGCATAGTTAGTATGTGAGAGCCTCTTAGAAGGCCAGAGGGGTTGTTGCCCAGGCGCCTATTAGAAGGCCAGAGGGGTTGTTGCCCAGGCACTGGCACTCACTGCTCAACTAATCACAAGGAATGAGTTGATCATATTTAGATGGCATTGTTGAATGATTTTGAAATAATCATGTTGAACTGCTCTGGTAGTTTTTATACCGCGGCATGTGCCAATGAATTGAAGGAGTGTGGACGGGAGAGTTGGGATTGTAAAATCTTTCAAATCTCGGATGGTAAGCTAAAGTAGCTTCCTGGTTCTTTTTGTGGAGAAGTTGTTGATTACCGGAGGCCCCTGAATGCTCTATGGACAGGGGTGCGCAGTTTGGCAGTAAATTGGGCAAATTCCTAATTGTCCTTCAGGGTAAGGTAGTAGACAGAGAATGATAAGTGGCTTTGAATTTTTTTAATGCTAGAAAGGACTTAAATATGAAGTTAAATTCTTCCAGATTTTCTTTATTTGTATGGGTTGTCATGTTGCATTGAATATGAAAATCGATAATATATTTAGGGTAGTCATAGGTGCTCATTCAAATGGAAAGTCTGAAACTAAATCAAAGTTAGAGATATTCAAGACTAAGAGGTGACCAAAAAGAGTACCTGGTGAGGTCTGCTAGATGAAATAGAATGTCCATGCAGGTTTTGTTTCTTAACAAGGCATGGAGGTGGTCTATGATAAGGAACTTATGCATGTTTAAACAGAGTACAGGGTCTGACATTTTTCACTGGGGATGTTGAATGTATGACGTTACAACGCATACTTTTACAACGCCTACCTTTACAACGCGGTTTTTACAACGCATACCATTACAACGCATAATGCTTTTAGGCGCTGGATAGTGAATAGTTTAATTTACTATTCCAACTCCAGTCCCCGTGGATAGTAGGGAAGGTTATTGGATAGTAAATTAACCTATTCCCTATCCTAGAGCGCCCCCCAGAGCAATGCGTTGTAATAGTTTGCGTTGTAAAAATTGCGTTGTAATGGTAGGTCGTTGTAAAAGTTTCGTTGTAAAGGTTGTTTACCGGGGATGTTATGTTGAGTCAGGCAAGTGGTGACCTAGGGCGAGATGTAGGTAAATCAGATTTACCGACTCTTAAATACCGAATCATACCGAATCGGTATTTAAGAGTCTGTAAATCTGAAGCTGGCAGATGTAGGTAATAAATTACTGAATCTGTACCGAATCGGTAAATACCGAATCGCTATTTCCCATTGATTCCTATGGGCCTTGAAGCCCATAGGAATCAATGGGAAATACCGGATCGGTATTTACCGATTCGGTAAATGCCGAATCCTGCAAGGGTGCAGGGGGTGTCACTTTGACACCCTCTAGCACCCCAATTCCAGGCTTGTGTGTCATGTGGCACACATACATGCCCTAAGGGCATGTCTGTGTGTCACATGGCACAGGTGTCCATGTACAGATGTGCATGTACACCTGTATTCGGTATTTTACCACCCAATAGGATTGGGTGGTAAAATACCGAATTCTGAAGGCCTGTAGCACTGTAAACAGTGCTACCTACATCTGGAATTTACCGATTCGGTAAAATTACCGATTCGGTATTTTACAGAATCGGTAAATGTACCGATTCGGTAAATTTACCGATTGTGTAAAATATTGGCCCCTACATCTCAATCACCAAATACCGGTCGGTAACAGCCGAATTCGCCCGTTACCGACCGGTATTTGGTGTCCTACATCGGGCCCTTAGTCTATAGAAGGAGGCGGGTGAAGTAACCTAAGTTTCAGTGCAAGTTCTGGGAAGAGGAAGGTTTCCTGTGTCCTTCCATGCAAGGTTTCCTAAGGCCTTTCAAAGGAGAGGAGTGAAGAGATGGGCCTTGATGCACCTGATTTCAAAGTTTATGTGACAGAACCACTAAATAGTGACCGATTTTGGAGCTAAGAACAGTGAGCAGGAGGCTAATTATGGACAGAAGGTGTCTATGAGGTCTGTAAGGATAAATGTTGTATCAAAAGCAAGGAAGGGGTTCACTGACAAGCACTTGACTATAAACCAGAGGGCTTTGAATTTCACTGTGGCTCTGAATGGAAGTCAGTGCAGGTGTCTAAGGAAAGGGGAATAGGCAGGGGCAGCCTTTGCACAGGGCAGGATAAGACTGCTACCTTTTACTGCCAACATCAGGTGGTGTCAAACCATAAGAAATGGCTGGACAATTACATTTTTCTTTGGTGATGTAGAGCATTTAAAATGAAAATACTTAATTGGCTAGAATGTGGAAAATTCCTGCACTGTTCCTGGGAATGATGTCTCCTTACCAAAAACAACTCTATTTGGACAACCAGCAGGGTGACCAAAAAACACCATGGAACAGTCAGACATAAAGATCAACTACTGAATGTGTGGGTGGTGGGGAGAGAAATTAAAACCTATACCAGTACTTGATCAAGATATTTTTAACTCAACATGCCATTTTACCCCACCTCCACTGCATTCTGGTTCACATAAATTCAATTAGAGTTTAAGATTATAGTGGTTTGTAAAAGGCAACGTGAACTGAAATCTAGTCTCCTTGACACTGCGTTATCTGCTAACCATTTCTGCCCATGACTCCACCAGCTTATTGCTAGCACTTATAAACACAACTATTCGTCACATTTCAAATTTAGGTTTTCACTTTTTTCTTATCAGCCCATGTCAAGTTCCTTCTGCTGCAAATTCATCTTTTTTCACATTTGAACTTTTCTAAGAAACAAGAAAAATGGCATGAAATTCTGGAATATCCCTTTATAGGCACAAGTTTGACATACCTTTCTTCCAGCACTCTTTTTCTACCAGCAACCATTTTTTCTGTTTTCTTAATTGGCGCAATGAGTGACCTCCCGCCGTATAAAGTGTTGGGTGGAAAGAAGCGAGGATTCTTAAGAAAGTTGTGTCGATTTTCGAGACGAGCAAGATCTGCGCGGGTTTCTTCTCGTTCCTCCATAGGCATTTCATCTTTCCATGATGGCTTTTTAGCAGATCCTAATTTCTATTACAATGGAAATAACACGGGAAAACGCCTTAAGTGCTCTATGCATAACTGCATCGACACCAAGATCACAGATTCACACATACATAGAAACTGGAGTAAACATTCTTACTGGCTTTGCTTTAGCATTTGGGTACTATATCTGGTGACATGAGAGGGCCACTGGAGATAATTAATATGTATAATATGTCACAGTTGGCACCATTTAAGGCTAATTAGCAAGTTTTGTTCTCTTAAAACCATTTTTTATTGTTTTTAATATTTCTATAAGAAACACAAATATTTATTAAATTAGATGGAAATTATGCAACCCTTTCTATAGAACTCAAGAAAAATCACATGGCCTCTTGGAAATCTGTATCAGCCATACTGACTTCATTATACGATCAAGGAAAAGTTAAGTATTGATTGAGGTCAACAGCAAGACATCAAGAGCATAAGCCAAGACACTGAAATATGAATGTCAGCAGCCCTACATGCCAAGAACAGATGCATACTGGTAAGTAGCATTTTGCGTTCGAGGCATGTGGGCTGCTGAATTCATATCTTAGCATTGACTGATAGCAGTTTCTCCTCTAGCGGTGGTCGCCTGTATCAGCTGCAGTGGTTTGAAAAAGAGTTTTAAGGACAGCCTGGCCTACAGCAGCTTGTTGCTTAGCTTGCACGTCAACACAGTAGTGTTTAGTGAAAGTGTGTATGGTAGACCATGTAGCTGCCCTACATATGTCTTCTAAGGAAATATTTCCTAGGAAAGCCATGGATGCCCCCATTTTGCGCGTTGAGTGGGCTTTTGGGGGAATTGTTAAAGTGCGCTTTGCCTTTTGATAGCATATTTGAATGCATTTAACTATCCATCTGGCTATACCTGTCTTGGAAATGGGATTGCCCTTATGTTGTGGTGAAAAAGCAACAAATAGTTGTTTTGTCTTTCTAAATGATTTTGTTCTGTCAATGTAATATATCAGAGCTCTTTTAACGTCTAGTGTGTGTAGAGCTCTTTCAGCCACGGACTGCGGGTTTTGAAAGAAAACTGGCAATTCTATGGACTGATTGATGTGGAAAGTCGAGATAACTTTTGGCATAAATTTAGGGTTTGTACGAAGCACTACCTTATTGTGGTGTATTTGCATGAAAGGTTCCTGAATGGTTAGTGCCTGTAGATCACTCACCCGCCTGAGGGAGGTAATGCCAATTAAAAATGCCACCTTCCATGTTAAGAACTGTAGTGCACATGAATGAAGTGGTTCAAACGGGGGTCACATGAGTCTAGTAAGTACTACGTTTAAGTTCCAGACTGGAGAAGGTGGATGCCTTGAAGGGATAATTCTTTTAAGTCCTTCCATAAAAGCTTTGATAGGTGGTATTCTGAATAGGGAAACATGTTGTCTGTTTTGAAGATATGCTGCTATAGCAGCAAAGTGTAGCCTTATGGATGAGTATGCTAGGTTACATCTTTGAAGATGTAGCAGGTAACAGGTTAAGTTTTGGAGGGAGACATCTAATGGATTGATTTGGTTATTATTACAATAAATTACAAATCTTTTTTCGATTTAGCTGCGTAGCATGCTCTGGCAGTGGGACGCCTTGCTTCCTTGATAATGTTCATGCAGTCTGGAGGCAAGTTAAGATATCCATACTCTAAGACCTCAGGAGCCAGATCGCTAGGTTCATCTGATTGGGATCTGGGTGCCTGATTTCCATGGTTCTGTGTTAGCAATTGTGGCGAAAGATGAAGTCTTTGGTGAGGAAATACTGAGAGTTCTAGGAGCGTTGTGTACCATGGCTGTCTTGCCCATGTGGGAGCAACCAGGATCATTGTGAGTGACAGTTGCCTTAGTTTGCGTGCCACTAATGGAATCAGTGTGTTTGGTGGAAAAGCGTACGCAAATCTGCCTGACCAGCTCATCCATATCGCATTCCCTTGTGACAGCAGGTGTGGGAACCAGGCGGCAAAGGACGGGCATTTTGAGTTATCGTTTGTGGCAAACAGATCTATCTCTGGATGTTCCCACTTTTGGAAGAATGGTTGGAGAACTTGAGGGTGAATCTCTCATTCGTGTTTTTGTTGACTGTGTCGACTTAGTAGATCTGTTATCTGATTGTCTATTCCTGGGAGGTGCTCTGCCAGGAGGTAAATGTTTTGTGGAATTGCCCACTTCCCTATGCTCTGTGCTAGGTGAGATAGCTGCAGAGAGTGTGTCCCTCCTTGTTTTTAGATGTAGTACATGGCTGTCATGTTGTCCGTCCGGATTAACACAGCCTTGTTGCACAAGTATTTCTGAAAGGCTTTCATTGCTAGAAATACTGCTAGTAACTCTAAGTGGTTTATATGTAGTGTCTTTTGCTTGACTGTCCAGAGACCTTGGACTGTGTATTGAAGGAGATGGGCTCCCCAACCTGTCAGTGATGCGCCCGCTGTTAATACTACTTGTGGAACTGGCTCTTGGAACAGTCGCCCCTTGGAAAGGTTTTGTGGGTTCCACCACTGCAGAGAATTGTAAGTGGGACTGTCTATCAACACTAGGTCTTTTAGTTGTCCTTGAGCTTGGTTCCACTGCCGTGATAGGCATTCCTGTAAGGGACGCATTTGAAGCCGTGCATTAGGGATGATGAATATGCAGGAGGCTATCATGCCTATAAGCTGCATGAACACTCGAGCTGGCAGGGAGTGTTGTGGCAGAAATCTTTGAGTGAGAGACTGTATGTTGGCTATCCTGGCTGGATTTGGATATGCCTTCGCCACTGAGGTATCTATAGTTGCTCCCAGATATTGTTGTATGTGGGAGGGTTGCAGTTGTGATTTTGGGTAATTTATGGAAAATCCTAGACTGTGTAGTAGTTGGATTGTCTGCGAGGTATGGCTGGCACACTGTGCGTATGAGTTGGCTTTTAGGAGCCAATCGTCGAGGTAGGGGAACACATGGATGTGTTGTCTTCTGAGGTGTGCTGCTGCTACTGCTAGGCATTTTGTAAAACCCTTGGTGCTGTAGTTACCCCGAAGGGGAGAACTTTGAATTGATAGTGGTGACCTTCTATTGTGAACCTGAGGTATCTCCTGTGAGCTGGATGTATAGGGATGTGAAAGTATGCATCTTTGAGGTCTCATGTAGCAAGGAAGTCCCCTTGCTGGAGTAGTGGGAGTACTTGCTGTAGAGTGATCATATGCAAATGCTGCGAGAGTATGTATTGGATCAGAGGTCTGAGGTCTAATATTGGTCTGAGAGACCGGTCTTTTTTGGGAATGAGGAAGTATAAAGAATATACTCCTGGCCCTTGATGTTGAAATGGGACTGGCTCTATGGCACCCTTTTCCAGCATGGATAGCACCTCTAGTTTTAACAGCGTGATGTGTTCTTTGGACATTGGACGGTGTTTGGGTGGTATGGTGGGTGGAGTAGAAGTGAGTTCCAGGCAGTAACCATACTGGATAATTTGTCTCACCCACCTGTCTGTTGTAATGGCATTCCAGACTGGTAGGAATTGTGTTATTCTGCCTCCGACTGGTGTTAGGTGGTCTGGAGGGAGCTTGAACAAGTCACTGTTTGGTGGCGGTGGAGGCTCTGGTGTTAATACCACCACGTCCTCTGCCCTGGTTATTGTTTCCTCTATAGCCTCCTCTATTGGAACTTTATTAAAGGTGCCTGGTGTATTAGTTCTAAATGAAGAAGAGGTTTGGGATGTGTTGCCTCTGCCTGAGCCTCGAAAAGAGGAGCGACGAAAGAAACTCCTAGACTGTTGCAATTGAAGTACACCCATGGACTTAGCGGTGTCAGTATCTTTTTTCATCTTTTCTAAGATGGTATCAACTGCAGGGCCAAATAAGAAATCTTGTTTAATGGGTTGATTGAGTATTGTAGATTGCACTTCATTCTTAAAACCCGAGATGCGGAGCCAGGCATGCCGGCGTAGCAACACGCTAGTGTTGACAGACCTAGCGGCTGTATCAGCTGCATCAAGGGCGCATTTTATGGATGTGTTAGTGAGGAATTTTCCTTCCTGTATTAGGTCATTTGCTTTTGCCTTATAGGGTTCTGGTAGGTGTTGTAATAATTCCTCCAGTTCATCATAGTGTGCTCTGTCATAGCATGCTAGGAGAGCTTGTGTATTGACAATTCTCCAGGTATTTGCTGCCTGAGAGGCCACTCTTTTCCCTGAGGCTTCTAAAATTTTTGACTCCTTATCAAGAGGGGGGGGGGGCATCACCTGTTGTTTGCTAATTTGCCCTTTTCCTAGCATTTGATACAACTAGGGAGTCTAGTGGTAGATGAGACTTGATATAAGAGGGGTCTGTAGGGGCTGGTTTGTATTTCTTTTCAATTCTTGGATTGAGGACACGTGCCCTGGCTGGGTCTTTAAAGATGTCTGGTGGTTCCTTCAATACTCCCTTCAGAATAGCGAGTATACGTACACTCTTCTCTGATGTTGGGAAGGTGTTAAATAGGAAATCCTCCTCTATAGGGTCAGTGTGCATGTTTACGCCATGATACTGAGCTGCTCTGTCTACTAGCTGGGTAAAAGCGACGGTGTCGTCAGTAGGAGACGGCTTTGTGGGATATGGCGAGGTATCGGGTATGGGTTGTGTATCATATGGGTCATCAGGGTCATTCTGATCGTCCCATGTGTCATCCTGGTTTCCTTGATCATCAGGGTCTATAAAGTCCTGTTGAGGATCTTCACCCATGTCTTCTACGTCATCATCGTGTGGAGGTGTAGGAGAATATGGAAGATAAGGCATGATAGGAGTGAAAGGAGGAGGTGTGAAAAGTCTAGAAGGGTATGTCCCAAAGTCCCTTTTCTTAGGAGGAACATAAGAAGGTGGTTCAGTGTCCAGTCTTCTATTGTTCCTATTGTAAACTGATATGTGTCCGGTATCAGGTTCTATATACAGTCTGTTTTGGTCTGGGTTCACTGGATCAGGATGAAAAAGTTCTTCTTCCACTGTCCATGGCTTTGGCGCCGAGGTTTTTGGATCGGTCGCTTGTTTGTTTTTATTTTTCTGCGGAGATTTTTCCGGCTCGATGTCCTTTGTCCGCTCGACGGCTCTTTTCGGCTCGACGGCCTTGTTTGACTCGAAGACCTTCTTAAGTTCAACTGTCTTTTTCGGCTCGACTGCCTTTTTCGGCTCGCTGTGTTTTTTCAGGTCGACAACTTTTTTGGGTTTGACTGCCCTTTTCGGCTCGACAGCCTTCTTTGGCTCGGCGGGAGTCTTCGGATCGACGACTTTCTTTTGGTCGATTCCCTTTTTCAGGTCTGTTAGACCTGACAGCCTTTGGGTGGTCCCTCCTATTATTTTATTTATTTTATCCCTTTTTGCCTCCTAGTACCTTTCATTTTTATGTCCACTACATTTTTTTTCCTTATGGTGGTGTCCTTGGGGCTAGGTGCTACTGTGCCTCAACCCCCCCTTTTCTTTTTGATGACTCTGGTGCCTACCCAATATTGCTTATACAGAGTCACAAAATGGTGGCTTACAACTGCCACCTGACAAGTTACCTCAGGATCCAGGGCCATAGGACAGTATGGGGGTTTCCAGAACCTTCTGGACTTCTCTGGACATTCTTGGGATAGCCTATAAAAGGTGAAATGTTGGGCGGCCATTTTGGGTCGTGAGGAGAGGAGTGTTCTAAGTCGGGAGTACAGGCTGTGGAGTGAGGAGGTTGGCGCACTGTGGGGGGTTTGATAGCCTCTTGGGGCTGCTATCCCTGCTGATCGATGCTATCCCTCACCTGCTGACCTGACCCTGCAAGAACATTGACTTGTGGTATCCCTGATGCAGAAGAGGCCTGTGGGTACCTCAAGTGGGGCAAACGAAGCGAGGACTGCGGGAAATTGCCAGGTGAGGGCGACTGAGGTTGACCTCTGAATGAAACCAAGACCCGGGGGGTAAGTAGTTTCCTACGCTTGCTGTCCCCCAGTGCCCTGCAAGACCAAACTCATGGCTATTCTGACGTGTCCCGCCTAAGACTGAACTCTGTGACAAGGAACTACTAAATTACTTGCCTCCAGACTTCGAGTCTCCCTGTGGTGGAAAGGGCGCAGCGCCTGTGGGTTGGAGCTGGCAGCGCCCTCGTGTCTGGTCCCAGGTGGTGGTGACGGGCTGGGAGCTCTGCAAGGCTGTTTTGAGGGGAGGCTGGAAGCGCCCTCCAGTGAGGCGCAGCGACTCTTTGCCCGGAGCGGGGAACTGGCGGTGGAGACTGGGCTGACGCATCCGCTTTGCGATGTGGAGGCGGAGCAGTGTCTCGGCAGTGTCTCGATTGCCGCGCAGACCCAGCTGAGGGCTGGGCGGCTCCATAGACGCGGAAGTGTCCCGACTGCCGCACAGGCCCAGTGGAGAGCTGGGCGGTTCCACGGGATAGAGGCGGTGCAGTGCTGAGGTGTCCGCTGACCGTGTGGGCCCTGTGAGGGTTTGTGTGATTTGGAGGAAAGGCTTGTTTTTCGGTGGCAACTCGCCGGTGGCCGACCGGCAAAGAAGTAAGCTCCCCAAGCTACTGGTAACAGTTAAGATCTTCCTTGACAAACTTGTACCTATACAAAAGCGGGAACTTGGGGCTGGTGTGAAGCGGAGACCCAGGAGATAGCGCTGTAAAGCTCAGTGGTTGCTCAAACTTCCTGTTCTCTGATTGGGTTGTGACAATAATTGAATGAGTTAAAAATAACGGAAACCCCCCTAAAGAAGCTTGGGGACCTGCCAGTCCTAAAAACCCTTCTGACCTATTTCTACAACTGTTTAGAAATCGGAGAGGTTACATGCATTGTACGACAATAAGGCAAAACTTGTTTCCATGAGAGATCTGGACCCTGTTTATTACAGCAGAAACCCAGCTGACAGAAGAGAGATGTAATTCTGTTTTCATAACAAAGTAATGATATGCCTGATTTCACTAAGTGAAAGCTTAATGCTCACTGTTGGATATATGTAAATGGTGTAGTATTTGCTGGAAAGTGGGGGTGCTAAAGAAATTGCTGAAAGTCTTTCATTGTGAAAAAAAAGTAAATTGTTAAAGCAGTATAAAGTCTTAAGAATGCCAATAATCGAATGTGGAGACATGCACTAAACTAAATGTAATTACTGCTAAGAGACAAAGAGATACTAGAAAGATTATTTTTATAAAACAGTGTGTATTTTCCTAAAAATTGGTGTAGTGTCCTTCTTTTCTAGTGGATGGGCACTGAGTTACTGAAGAGTGAGATGCTTGCACAACACAATTGCCTTTGGGTTTAGCCGTTCCTACTCTGTGCCAGGCTACCCTATGTGATCTGGTAACCCCAGGTCCAACAGGGTCGATTACCTTTTTCGGGTCGATGGATCTTCTTGGGATCGACGCCCTTCTTTGGGTCGACAGTGTTCTTCGGATCGACACCCTTCTTTGGCTGGACGGCTTTTTTCTGATCAGCGACTTTTTTTGTGTCGGCGCCTGTTCTCGGCTCTGCGGCCGTTTCTGAGTCGACTGCCTTTTTGGGAAGTGTTTTGCTCGGTCCCAGGGTACTGGAAGGCTTTGGTATGGTCTTCGGAGCCGAGCCGGAAGGCGGGGCTTCTGAAGCGGTGTGTCGGTCGCGGCTAAGGCTTTTAGGCAATGCTTTGACCGGAGCCTTGTCTGGAGGTGGAGGCAGGGTAGGGGCTTTGATACTCACGGTTTGCCCCAGTGGGATATCTTCATCGGAGTCCGACTGGTCTTCTACTGTGACTAGCTCTAGGTCGGAGTCCGCTGCCTCTGGGAGCGCATGTTCATCGTCGAAAACGTTATCCGGTTCTGGTGCCTGTCGCCGCATCTCTTGTCGAGCAGCTCTTCAGTTCCGGATAGTTTTCTTCGACTGGAACTGAGCACAAGCTTGACAGTTTTCTTCGTTGTGCTCCTGAGATAGGCACCTGTTGCATACTGTATGCTTATCGCTATGTGGAAACTTGGATCGACATTGTGGGCATCTTTTGAATGGGGTCCTTTCCATCGGCAGGAGGCCCACCTGGCGTCAAAAAGGCCCAACGGCCCATGTCGACTACCAGAGATAGATGGAAAGGGTTGTCGAGTCGAGGGATACCGAGCGGAAACAATACCGTCGCAAGTATACGTTTTTTGGACTTCAGAAGTTGGAAAACTTTGGTCCCAAAGTTGGAGTTGTCGAAGTGCATCCGAACCCAATGGCGGAGAAAAACAATCTGAAGATGGAGAAGATGCCCATGCGCACTGTAGTCCAGAGGAGGAGTCACCTATCTCATGATACTTCGAAGACTCTTCCAAGACAACAAGGTGCAAACATCCGGACCCAACACTAGCTGGCGATCTATGCTAAGATATGAATTCAGCAGTCCACATGCCTCGAACATTCCATTTCCCAAAGAATTTCCGCATTTACAGTGACAACACTTATGAATTACGATTATATCAATTAATTTCAATTAAGATAAGGAAACACTCTCAAGAAAATACATCCATCAATGAGAAGTCGAAAACAAATGCTTACTATGGTCATCACCATTCATTAATAAGGGAATAATTGAATGATACAATTGTACAGATACATTACATTCCAATTGTATTTGCTGGATTTGGCACACTGTACTGTTGCACTGTTGCTCAGTCTATAGAGTTTGATACAAAAAAATATGTGCACCAATACAGAGCTGAAGATGACAAGTTTTAAAATAAAATAAGCAGGACTTCAAGTCGAGCAGGTCCTGCAGAGTTTCAGTTAATTGAAAACTAACTTTGAAACGTTTCTATATTGGGCCCTATAATTATGTTTTTAACTTTACAGGCAAAAGCTCTGATCGAGTTCTCAGGCTGTAAAAACCCTTAAATGTATCCACGTCAGTGATGTAGTCCCTGTGTACATTTCGGATATGTTACTACTTCTTGTTTTTTACAAATGTGTGTTTATGTCATGTTTTATGCAACTTGTATCTTCTATTGTGCATACTGTGAACTGACTCACCTCTAGGTGCCTTAAGGGGGGGAACCAGTACGGAAGTGTCAGACACCTCGATGTGTGTTGTGAAGTTGTGTGTGAGGCACAGGGTCAAGACTGATTTGCATATAGCTGTGTTTTAGACTTGGGTGGCAAAGTGAGCTAAAGAACGATGATGGATTCAACCCAGAACTGTGACTGTCTGAAAAGTTTCAGCGATCCGTCCATCATCTCCTTGTGTTTGCTGCACTCAGATGTCAAGCAATATACCGATAAGATATTGGTGTGAGGAGAAGATGTCTCCCTCTAGACACATTCTGTACAACCTAGTCTCCTGGTTAAGAATCCAAGTGTCCAGGTCCAAATGTCAGCAGCTTAGCCACGTGACCACTTTTACAGAACAGAATCAAAAATAGAGGTTGACATCTTTGTCAGTTATTTACAGGCACCTCTCTCTACCTCTTCTAATTCAATAGAGCCTAAGTGGACAGGATTGTAGTATACTTACAGGTACGTGCACCCGTTTTGATTTCTTGAGTGATTTGCTGGACTCTTGCACTGGAGGGGAGGTTAACCGAGCAGTAGATGTTTTTAAAAACTGCTCTGCACCTTCGTCAGTAGTTGAAACATCTGTATATCCGTCGTCCACTGGGCTTGTAGAAATATGCTGGTGAAAGCTGAAGGTCTCTTTGAAAAGATTTGCCTTTGAATTTGCTGTCCCAATAAAAGAGTAGAGATAAATTACTATACTAAATAAAAATCGAACTTAAAACTAAAAAAATATTGATGGTTTTCATCTAAATTGCAGTAGGAATAAGCCAAACCAGTTTATTTTGGTTTTCTAGGGAACAGATATTTTAAGAAACAAAACAGTCCAATGTACACTCATGCTCACAATACTTTTTTTTTTTTTTTTTACATGTGATCCCCTAATCCCAGAAGATACCTATGTAAAGAAAAATAAAGTGACAAAATGTTCCCCTTGCCGAGATTACATAAATTGCCTTGGTGGTATTTAGCAACATATTACAAAGTGTGGTATTTAACTTAGTTTCTTTCACATTTCTTGTATTTTGTCTTTGTAGAAAAAGGGCCTTATTATGACTATGGCGGTCTCAGGGTGGCGGTGCGTGCAATGTCGGTCTGACCGCCCCATTACAATTTGGGCTGTCGGACGCATTGGCACCACCACAACTGCCAGGGATCAGAGATCCCTGGTGGTGTTACAGTGGTCTTGAGGCTGCAATATGCTTGGCGGGCTGCTGCGGCGAACTGCCCCAAACGTTTTTTACTTTTGCAACATCAGAGGGACTCTGGGACCTAAAATAAGGGCCAGGGCCCCTAATACACAAGGGGACCAAGTCACTGTGTCCTGTAATGGCGGCCAAAACATTTTCTTTCATTGTGCTGCAAGCTAATCAGATCACTTACTCCCCCAGGATTGTAAATCCGATGGGAGCGAGCCCCCTGATGGGGGGGAGGGGGTATGGGGGGTAGGGAGCGGGGGGGAAACTCCCCACCAATCACATTGCTCGTATTTTTCATTTGTGTCCCAAGGGAATCCTGCAGGAATCTTATAGTATCAACTGACAAGATATTTATAAATTGTGAACTTTAATTTCTCAAAAACTACTTTCAGATTTACACCAAATCACAAAAAACACAATTTCTGGGTAAAGATCTAGCTTTCTCCCAAATTTGGTGTAACTCTGTTTAGCCATCATCTGTGTATTGTTGTCTAATTTTTCTTACGGAAAATGCATGGTGAAAAAGTATTTTGGGGCCACCCTTTTTCTCACCCTTGCTTTGCAGATCACCCAAAACATTCTTTCAGGCTTTTTTTAAGAGGCAATGTGTAAAGTATTTGTGCAACACTTAAAACAGAATCACAGTGAAAACAGCACAAAAAGACTCCACACCAAGTTAGACAAATAGCTTATATTTCTATGAACAAAAAAGGAACAAAACAACAAAAAAACAATAAGTATAACCGGTGTTATGAATTCTTTAAGAATAAATGAAAATATAGAGGTCAGAAGTTTAAAGCGCTAATAGGGGACATCTGCTCGCGATTGACCAGGGTAAATCCAAAAGTTCAGGCCGACTGTGACAGAGTGCGGGTTGGATACAGGGACCAGTCTTTGCCCACTGAAAAGTACCTGAGACGCAACATCAACAAAGTCAGGATACGAGAGGCAAAAAGGCGATACATCGGCGTCAAACTTCTGGATCGAAGAAGATGCACCGTTGTTGAGCTATGCCAATCTGAGTCATCATCGAGCCGCAGGATGTAGGCAATGCGTCAAGAATGGAGGCGATGCACCGCGCGGTCAGAGACTCGCAGTCTGTGCAGCAGCAACAATGCATCAGCATTGAGGGAAATGCATTTTGGTTCCAATTGGCGCAAGGTCATTGATGTGTGGATTTTTGTTATTTAGTTGTGCCTTTGAAGTGGAGGTGACTTCAAAGAGGGGCTTTGAAGTGCACAGAGGTCCTTCCTCCCAGCCCTGACTCCGGACACTCTACAGGGGGGTATACATACCTTTGAGTGGGGACAGGGCTCAGCCTATTCAAGTGTAAGTGCCAGCGCCTCCCTCCTATCCTTCCCAGGATGGCCCATCAGGATGTGGATGGCCACTCAGTCACACTTAAGCTCCCTTTTGCGTGGCTGTCTAGAAGGAATGCACAAAGTACAGCTGTCATCCACCCCAGATGTGTATTGGAGACAGGCAGCAGGCACACAGGACTAAGAGCAGAAAAATGCAACCTTTCTAAAAGTAAAGTGTTACTAGGGCACAACTGACCTAGACAGAGTGTGCACTACCTAGTGCACTCTAAATGAGTGTATTATCAAACCTAATCATAAGTAATGCAAATCAAAACCAACTTCATGCAATATTCTCAGTATAAACAGAAAATACAGTCAATTTTTAACGAAACACTGTTTTCATCCATCTTTTCTATGATGCTTCTTTCTTCATGAATCAGAGTTCTGAGTTGTGTGCTACTTCAAACTATGCACATATTCCAGATAAACATGGATTGTCTTATTCCCAATGCATTTCGGGTGTGTCAGACCCCCTTTGTCAGGGGAAATCTACAAAGAAGTGCTGACAATGAAATTATTAAGTGCTCCTATATACTCTAGTGATAGATTAACCCATTACAAGTTAAAAAAAAACATGCTAATGCTGATGCTGTTACCTCCACGTATGTACCACTGACCAAATGGCCTCTGAAAATGTACGTTAAGAAATGCTCAGCACTCGGCTGTCCCATGACTTCAATACCCGCAGGATAAAAATTAGCCATGGACAGTCAAGCTGTATAGTGCTTGTACTGCAATGAAGAAAATGATACTTAATGAACCGTGTACAAACACTAAAACTGCAAAGCTAGACAAGCTATGTGACCTGACCTCGATAAGCTCACCTGTCATGCGATATACCAAACAGTGTGTGTAATCTAAATCCCAAGCTTCCGTTGTGCTGTAATAAAGAGAATAGTACTGAAAAACCATGTACAAACATTAAAACTTCAGAGCTGGCCATGCTAGATAACCTGACCTCAATCAGCTCACCTGTCCTAGGATGGGTCAAACAGTACAGGGAATTTAAATCCGAAGCCTCAGAAGCTGCTGTTAGAACTCCATATACGACGAGGAGCATGCCCAATGATGAAGCATGACACCCAGCGGGCTGGGTGTGTGAGGGCCCTCTATCCGAAAGAAGGAATTCCCCATCCCCCTTCTGGTTAAGCCACTCTTATGCACTCCAACTTACAGTGACTTTTAATCTCTGTAGGAACTGCATACTCGTTTCTTTGTTATTTAGTATTAGGGCACGTATGCTGGACCTTTAAAAAGCCTCCCTGTGTCTCCACTTGTGGTTAAGACAGATCTCCATATAATGCCTGCAAAGGAGATGCGGGTAAACTAGAAAGCGAAATGTCCCTTCTCCTACCCTGGCCACTAAAAGCTCACACAAAGTAACTGACTTACTGCTCAAAAAATTGTCCCCCGTAAATCCAAATGCTGGAAAAGCTCGCCCGAGCGTTAAAAAACACGCTATCGATCAATGGTTTCCTGACGCTCAAATGTAGAGTCCTGCTCACACCCCTCTCTGTTCATGTGATTTGCATCACTGCCTGTCATGAAAAGCGGACTGCAATGTAACTTAAGCTGCCATCTTGAGACGAGTAAAACGTGAATGAACATGTGGAAGCCCCCATTGCACCGTGAATAGTGAATATGAATGAAAATATCACCATGTAAAAAAAGTGAAATAAGAATTGAAATAAGAATTAAGGCGTTACGTAGTAGTGGAAAACGAAAGGAAAACAGGAATAGCAAATGTAGGAGCACGTGTACATCAGCAATGAGAATCAGTCATGGACATTGTTAGATCATGAACATAAAACAATGTGTTACTGAATGTTGTCCAAATGTCAAACCGCCACATGTATCACCAAAATAAATACCGCTGTAAATATGTAAGGCAAATGAAAAAAAATTCTGTGAACACGCTCAACAACATTGCAAATGGTAAATGGCTTGACTGTCCGTGGCTAATTTTTATCCTGTGGGTATTGGAGTTGTGGGTTAGCTGAGTGCTGAGCGTTTCTTAACGTACATTTTCAGAGGCCATTTGGTCAGCCGTACATACGTGGAGGTGACAGCATCGGCGTTAGCATGGTTTTTTAACATGTAATGGGGCAGTCTATCACTAGAGTATATAGGAGCACTTAACAATTTGTGCACACTATATTCATTTTCAGCACTTCTTTGGTTGGTGGCATGGAACTTTTCTGTACAGTTGTCACACAGTGGTGGCATTGCATGGTCGGCTTTTGCTCTACTTGCCTTTTTAACTATTTCTCATCACTTTTCCCGGATCGTAGAGGCTGTTCTTTGTTTGATATTAGTCTAGAGTTGGATAACAGCCATTGATTATGTATATGATCTGTTTGTAGATTTCCCCTGACGAAGGGTGTCTGCATTGGGAATAAGACAATCCATGTTTATCTGTAATATGTGCATAGTTTGAAGTAGCACACAACTAAGAACTCTGCTTCATGAACAAAGAATCGTCATAGAAAAGATGGATGAAAACAGCATTTCCTTTGTTTCGTAAAAAATTGACTGTATTTTCTGTTTATACTGAGAATATTGCATGAAGTTGTTTTCGATTTGCATTACTTACGATTAGGTTTGATAATACACTCGCACACTCTGTCTAGGTCAGTTGTGCACTAGTAACACTTTTCTTTGTTGAATCGGTGGTTGGGTGGAACCACCTCAGAGCGTGCACACCAACATTGATTAGTTTTGAGAAATAGCATTCACACGATTGACAGTTAAACCTGAGTGCAACACAGCTGATTTTTCGCTTGACCTTTCTAAAAGTGGCATTTTTGAAAGAGTAGTGATAAATCCTTTTTACTGGTAAAGATGAATTTATTATTAACATTCCAGTGAAATGAAACATGACAGGACTACCCCTTTTCAATCAGGAATTGCAGCTTATACATATATTAAGGAATTACCAATGTTAACTAATAAGAGGGGAAGGCCTCCCAGTAGTGAAAAATTAATGTGGGTGTTTTTCACTACCAGGACATGCAAAACGTAAAAGTACATGTCTTACCTTTTGATTACACAGCACCTTTCCCTATCACCTACCTATGGCCTACCTTAGGGGTGACTTATATGTAATAAAAGGGGAGTTGGCAAAGGGTTTTACATTCCAAGTTGACATGGCACCGTAAACTGCACACAAATGCTCTTCAGTGGCAGAACTGAGACATGTTTAAAGTGCTACTTGTGTGGATGGAACAATCAGTGCTGCAGGCCCACTAGTAGCATTACATTTAAAGGCCCTGGGGACAGGCAGTGCACTGTACTAGAGACATATAGATAAACTAAATATGCCAATAGTGGAGAAATCAGTCAAACCATGTATTAGTGGATAAGCGCTTGCACTTTAGCCCTGGTTGGCAGTGGTAAAGTGTTCAGAGTCCAAAGGCCAAGAAAACAAATCCAACAGAATTGGAGGACAACAGGCAAAACATTTGGGGGAAGAACACTCTAAGATGGTCAGGTTTAACAATTATGTTATTGCTACAATATTTTTCCAGGACCTTACTTTTGCACATGGTATTCTTACATACAGTCACTATTACTGCTTTTGCCCCTGTTGGTCTTACCAGCCCAAGCCCTGCATGTAGTCTCCTACTGGATATTCTGAGTGGTTGCCAGCAAGGCCTTATCACCACAGTCAACCGCTCAAACCTCTTTGATACAAGCTGGGATCCAAGTTGATTCGTCATCCACCTGCAACAACAGTGCAGCCCTACTAACCATCCTTCTTTTTCTTGTACAGCACAAGCGCAAAAATATACAGACCCTCCACCTGCCCTGCTGACAAGGTAAAAAGTCTGGGGGTCTACATTTCTCATGATCTATCCATGCAACATCAGGTTAGTGCTACAGTGTCTTCCTGCTTCCACCAGCTCAGAAAAATTCGTAAAATAGCCCATTTTCTGACCACTGAAGCCCTCACCCTGACGTTGCTGGCATTAGTCATCTCTCGGGTGGACTATGCCAATGCCCTATACGCAGGCATCCCACAATATCAGATCAAAAGACTTCAGCTGATACAGAATCAGGCAGCACGCCTCATTTACCACCAACCTAAATATCACCACGTCCGTCCCCTTCTTAAAGCCCTTCACTGGCTTCCTGTATCAGAGCGTTGTCAATTCAAACTAGGCTGCTTGACCCACAAATCCCTGGCCGGCATCGGCCCTTCCTTCATCTCGTCGCTTCTGCACCCATACGTCCCTTCCAGACCCCTCCGATCTTCCCACCACGCTCTCCTTCAGACGCCCAGGTTTAGCACGGAGGCCTCAGATTCTCCTTTCTGGCCCCCTCACTCTGGAACTCTCTCCCTCCGGAACTTAGACTTTCCTCTTCCTACCTTCACTTCAGGTCTCTCCTAAAAACTCACCTCTTCCGTTGTGCTTATACATAAGCTCCCCTACCCTCCCTTCTTTGTCTCTTCCTGATTTAGTGAACAGCGCCAAGAAACCGTCCGGTGTATGCTGCGCTCTATAAATCCTTTTTACATTACATTACATTACATTACCTGCCTACTGTGATCAACACCCAGGAATTTATGCAATCATGTACAAAGCAATGACATTTAGCACTGGGACACTCCGCTAGGAGTTAGCCATGCACTTTACAAATCCCGTTATTATTATTATTATTATTATTAAATCTATGTGCACCACAATGCACACCAACAGGCTTAACCATCAGGGAAGGGATGCATTTCTGGGGCAGAACTGAGCAAGTGACCGCCTTCGTGTTTTGTTACAACAAAAACACTGTACATAGTGTAATTTGCTTAACCATGTCTTTGTAGGTATATGGAATAAACTTGTATTTAGTTATTATTCTTATTTCCTTGCTCTTCCATGTACTAGTGCACCTGTCATTTACTTTTAGCTTGGCTGCCTATTACCATTTCCTGGAATTGTAATTAGGCACCGTGAGAAGAGCATAGAAATGCTCTTTTTTCCACTGTAGGGAAAATATTTTACTCCATTGAGAAAGTCTTTCTCCTACACCCCCACCATATCTGGGGGGGCAATCTGCAATCGCTGACCATTTCCATGAATGGAAAGAGTCAGATTTCAGTTTGTGAATGTCCACAAATGTACAGGTTTGTGGGTATTCACAAACCTACAATCCTAACCACACTTTGCTCCGCCCACTTTCTACCCCTTGCATGGGATTTACTACTGCAGATTTCACCACATTTGTTTCTGAAAATGGCTTTGTGAATCAGGCCTTATTGTGTGTACTTCCCTCCTTCTGCCGTGATGGGCTTCGTTCCAAGTACAGTAGCCATCTCGCGCATTCTAGCATCTCCTTAGGATAGTCACACTCATCCACAACAAGGTGCACAATACTGTGGGACCCAGTAGAAACCTCCTCGGAGTCACATAAATAAGATTATTTACTCCCAGGTCAAAATCCTGTTGCTGCCCCTCACTAAGCTAGTCACTGCCAGAGGTGACAGAGAGCCAGGTAGCACCTGCTGGCTATCTGATTCTACTTGATAGAACCAAACCACTTTTTTATGTCTACCGTCCACAATGGCAGCCTCACATGTACCAGTGATCACAAACACACAAATGCTACCTTTACTAGTTTTGCATACTTCATGTGTGTGTTGTGAACTTCATTTATTCAAATTTGGAAAATGTTTATCATATACTTCACAAGGGCCATTGCGGGGTACTGTCTTAGGCCCTCATTTCAAGAATAGGGCTACATTTCAATCCATGTGCAAACAGGTGTTTGTGTAATGACTATAATAATGAGGTAATTACTGCTCCACCTACAGTTTTCCTCTGGTAAATATCGGCAGGTCTAACCTCTGATTCCAGGAGATTATAGGTGTGGAAAGCACCTATTTTTACATATACTTTTCCATGTCAATTCGTAATATAAGAACTATCTCACTCTTTCCCGGCTTACTCAGAATCAGGGTCTTTGGGAAGGCAAAATAAATAAAACTTACCCTCTGGGGCTTTGAAAACTGGTCCTTTATCTGTAAGGTAATCTTCTGGGCAGATTAGGTGATGCTTCCGTAACAGGTCGTTGTCCACGCACCATCTGAAGTATGACTCCACTTCAAGAGGAAAATGCACACATTGAAATTTCAAAACTCTAAAAAGTCGAAATCACTGATAAGTGCACATTACTAACTCAGGCAAAAACGGCATGCAAATCAATAATGTCCAATATAATAGTGGGCAAAGGCAGCGGCGTAGCATGGGTTGCCATTTTAAAATAGAGTATTGCACCCCCAACCCGTAGACCGTTAGCTCAGGAAATGCTAACAGTCCACGGGTTAGGGGGGTGCAAAACTTTCTATTAAAATTTTGCGCCCCTATGAATTTTGCGTCCCGGGCAACCGCCCCTCTGGACCCTTCCACGCTACGCCATTGGGCGCACAATATCTACATAGAATAATCAACCATTGTGATGAAACTTGAAGTGGGAAACATGCACAAGCCCATTATAAGAAAGAGAATTCATAACAAAAAAAATTACAAGTGTCGCTGTAGAAAGTCGCCCCCCAGATAAGCAGATGATTGCCCCGGTACTTTTAAGCTACTGAAAATATGTTATACCACTACAATGTGGTTCAAATATCGACCTGCAAAGCTTTAATATCCACGATATAGACTACAAGAATAATGTAAATGAAAGTAGGGGGGTGTTAGGAATAGACAATTTATACTTCCCTCCCTATATATTCATTCTGCAAGACTATGTTGGTAGCTGAAATCATGGACATAAAGTTTTTGAAGATTGATATTTGAATCATGACAATCTAACAAACAACCGCTAAAACACATGTCATTGACACTCTTTAACACCATGGGAACAAACGGAAGTGAATAAGTTACACATTGTTTAATCATATCAGACTTGAGCATTTTACACATAATTTTGGGGACTTTGGCAGTGATCTAAGTAACAATATAAACTGTTCCCAGAAGGACATAAGCCACGATCACCAACAGAATGCTGACAGATGATTAATGAACATTACTATAGTTATACTGCTGGGGCAGAGGAGACCATGACATTACATTTCAAAGTCTGTGCTCTGGTTGGTAGTCAATCACATTTTTCATGTACTCTAGCTCATTTGGGAAACAATTCCCCTTTTACGGTAAAAGAAGGACAACGGCAAACCCTCCTACAACGAGTAATGCTGCTGTTTCCCTTCCCAAGTGATGGTAAGTGCTTGGGTTAAAAATCATATAGCTGTGAAACTTTCTTGAAGTTTTCTCTGCTTACCATGTTCTGGATGTATGGATAAGTAAGGTCTTGAAAGCATCTGAACTGCACATTGAGAAAAACGCCTACTTTATTTCCATTTTCATTCTTAAATTCATAGCTAAATATTGTTTTTGCTGGTTTACTGATAAACGCTTGATCAGCACCAAAGAACTTGTCGCTAAAAAAGACACCGTGATCAATCACAATGTTGACATAGTCTGTCTCACCGAAACTGGTCTCAGTGAGGGCGTAAAAAATAGTTTTAATGATGTTGCTCCACCTAATTACACATTGTCGACTGCAAATCATTCGCGGAAAAAGGAGGCCTTGATTTTCTTGTTAATTGTTATTCAAAATGCATAAAGTTGGATTTGTGTTGCTCTCTCAGCCTTGGAACATTCTCACACAGAATTAGTGACCCTGCTGATGCCTTGTGGTCTTTTAAAATGGCGGACCGACCCCGTCGCGGGTGGGGCGAATGAAGGCACCTCATTTTGTGACTTTAGCATACTCCCATTTCTCTTCCGATACTGCCCAAACTATTTTTGGGTGATTTGAATACTCACTTAGATACTCCAGACGGTGGACTGACACCTCATTTAACAACAAAACTAAAGTGGTTCCATAGGGTACAAGAATGAATTCGTCACATCACCATAGGCAATTTAGATAGTATGTTTCAATTTTGGATATCAAAGGAACACAAACAAACCAACATTTCAAAAGAAAATTACTTCATAACTGTCAGATACAATCAGAATATTTATTTTAATTTCTAAGGCTGTCTAAACAAACAGTGACATATAGTACAGTGAAATAAGTGCTCAGTGACTGTGGTGAAGTGAGTGCATTATATACAAGTGTGAGTAAAATATTTACAAACGAACAGACTGGATTTACAATTAAGAAAATGAAATTGAGGGAAAAGGTCAGAACAAATTAAATCAATGTCTCCAGTAGAAGGCACAAGTGCTCATCTTTCTAAACCATTAGACCTGATGTAGCTGAGCCAACGTGTAACGCCAACGTTTCGACCCTGACGACAGAATGTCATTGCGGGTCTTCTTCAAGGCTAAGGGGTAGTAGACAGCCCAATTTGACACCTCATTTAAAGCAGGGCTGGACTGGAAACCCAAAACAGCCCTGGCAATTTTGTCAGACAGGCCGTCAGTAACAAAACTGGCCCTTATCGCTACAAAACCGCCCCCACCCTTCCAACCTCCCAGGGAAACGCCCGATGCCGCTGCGGCAGTTCGGCCCTGATATAAAGGAGGTATTTTCTGGATTCTACTTCTCTTTGAGTTCTTTTTCTACTCCTGAGGTGGGTCATGCCTTTGATATTATCAGCGCCACTAAGTACTGCCAATCATAGAATTGATTTTCGGTTGCCTAGTCCGACTATTATGGCGTTCCTTTTCTTGCTTTCTCCAGAATCAACATAAGAATACTCTTTGTCCTTCTCCATCCTCCAAGTTTTGCAATTGGAAGAACGTTTCTCCAGATGCTTTGGTTCGTCTTCACTCTGCAATCTCTGTCCCGCAATCCTCAATAGCTTCTAAACTCCTAAGATGTTCAATTACTAAAAACTTTAGACCAAAGTGCTACTTTATAAAATAACATGAGCAAATTGGCTTACTCATCTTGCAGCTGGTTCTCTGACCCAACTATGACCCATCTCTAAAAAGCGAACAATAAGCAATAAAATAGCCAAAGCTTTGTTCTAGTCTAACAAAATGCCCTGCCTATGGCAGCAGCTACCTTGTCAGTCATCAAAGACAAGAGAGACCCACCAAAATAGCTGATCCCTTCTCTGTCAGAAGATAAATGTAACCATACACCTGACTTTTTCAGAAATAAAATGGTTACACTCAAGGCCATCCTTAGTGAGCTGTTTATCATTGCTCACTTTTCCCCTTCCTCAAACTTAACTTCCAACGCCCACTAACTCTCTAGCTGTTACCTACCATTACCACCAATGGCTTTGTTGATCTAGTGCAGGGCAGCAAGCCCTCGAACTCTCCAGCTGATTTACTTCCTGCAAAATTATCAAAGAGTTTGTGATGGTCTGAATATTTCCTTTTCAATTTCAAAATAAATGCTTTATTAGTGTCAGGGTGTGTTTCAAGTACTCTGAAGCTTGATTATGTCATACCCTATTGAAAAAACCTTCTAAGGACCTGGCACTATGACAAACTATCAACCAGCTTCTCAACTGACTTGCTTGGCTTACAGCTAGAGTGACCCATCCTTTTGCGCTTGAAAGTGTTTGCAATAGTTCATAAATTACTACATCCCTCTCAAATGGGTTTCCACCATGGCCATCGAACAGACCTGGTAGTGGTGGTGGCTCTGGAAGATCTTCACAGCTGCACAGACAATAATAGGTTAGGTCTCTCTCACTCCATGCACAGAATCGCTAACCTCTGTCTCTGACCTATGGAGCATACTTGACTGATCCAAAGGGTTGGACAATCTTTTTTAATCACTGTCCCATGTATTATCTTACCCCCCTTTTTTTTTTAATAGGTCCTGAAGAAGCGTCCTGGATACATTTTGGGCCTTCGAGTGCAAAACATGTCGACCTGACTACACCCGACCTGACTATACCCACAGACTTGAGGCTACTTGGGTACATTATGCCTCAACAGTAGCACCAACCTATGTACATTGCTCTAATCCTGTCAAGTGAGCCATCACATAAATTTTTTTACCTGGTATCTCTTAAACAGTTTAATGTTTTTTGCCTCACTCCTGCATACATACTCACTCCAACCCACACGTTTAGGATGCCCTCATACTTACACCTCTCATCATATAGCAAGATAAAAAAAGATCTCCGTTAAAGAGACTCTTCGTGGGGCCTGTGGGGCTTTGCAGCGCCAGCCCTACAAGGAGCAACACCCGATGATGAAGCATGACGTGCCCATGGACATGTGAGGGCACCAAGGAATAATCCTTAGGATTCCCACCCCATGTCTCGTCCACTGCTTAGTCTTCCTTTCGTTCTGATGGAAATTCTTCCCACTGGCCGTCTTCCTAGGGACCTAAACCCACCCTTATTACATGTGTAAAAAACTTGGGTAGTAAAATGGACTCTGACAATGACAGACCAGCTGGTAAATCTTGTCTTTCAACTATGTATACTGAAACATATGTTGTATCTGTCGTCCCTTTTTCATAAGGTGTTAATTCTCATACAGTTTCTGCCTATCTGAATGAATTTCTGCCTATCTGGATTACTGTAACTCTGTGTTTCTTAACCTCTCTATTTGGCCCAGAAACTGCAGGTAAATCAGTCCAACGCTGCCAGATTAGTGTTGGGGATTGAAACGAAGAGATCACATTTCCCAACCATTTGCCACACTGCACTGGCTCCAACTGAAGTAGCATGTCACATTCAAATCTCTCTGCCCTGTCAATACAGCACTTTACAACCTCAGCCTTTACACGATGTGACTAAATTGTTCTTGAAATTCTTAAACAACAATTCAGAAAATACAGGGACTGTACCTTCTCTGTTGCTGCAGCAATCATACGGAATACCTTTCCTCTCCAAGTTCAACATCAAAGCAATTTGCGTAATTTCCGGAAAACTTTAAAAGCCTGACTGGGTCCTTCTCCTTTACTATCTTTTTTATCCAACTCTTTTTATTATGTTTATAAGGCAAAAGAAATAATATGCAGCAATTGTATTCTTTTCTATAAATTTAAGCAGACGAGTACACAATGTGGTTGTAAATTGTATATCAGGGTATCATTTCGACAAGTACCTTATATGACACTTCCATTCATTACTTGGTAATAATCCCACCACAGCACACAGATTTTCGGATGATTCTTGGGAGACTCTTTTTATACAAATTCCTCAGCCTTAAAGCTGTAATCTATGCAGCAGGTCCATTTACTAGTGGGAAGGTTCCATGTCGGATCTCCTTTAATAGGCAATCTTTGTGCAAATAACAAGCCCATTGTGGCCAATAGCTGTGTCTCTTACTGGCTCTCCCACTCCACCATCAAGCTGACTATTGCCAATTTAGTTTTGGGTATGACCTGCTGACAGTAGGTATCATTCTCCACTTTACAGCTGAGGCAACTAGGGCCAGGGCTTCTGTCCATTTTCCGGAGTCCAGTTGGAATGTAATATATTGGGTGAAAGTATTTTCATTGAATGTGCCAAAGCCACATAGATATTGCAAGTGTACAGGGAGTCATCTTGACCTCATCCTTGTATATCTTAACATCCTGACCTGGATATGATATGTAATCGGCTGTTTGAATCTCTCGGTTGTTCTTGGGGCCAATATATCCCCCGGGTTGAATGCTGCTCTATGTAAATTAACCTCACGCACTGTGGAGAAGTGTGGCTCACTGGTTAGAAGAGGCAGACCCAGAAGCAGAGATCAGACCCGGGACCAGGGTTCAATTCCCGACGCGGCAGGGTCTTGAGCCCAAATATCCACGGACTCGATGATTCTCGTTTCGGTGCCTACTCGAATCACGGGTTCACACTCTGCAGCTCTGGGCATTAGCTGCTTAATCTCCACTACGCCCCCCCCCCCGCGGCGGGATGCCTGGCTTTCACCTTGGGGATGCCCAGTACGGGTATCTCACAGGGAAAAAAGCCAGGACGGGTTCCCAAGGCAAGCGCCGAGATGCCTACGGGTAATCGAGCGCTATATAAGAACGCATAATAATAATAATAATAATAATAATAATAATAACTGTTGTTTACTAGCTTACAGAAGTCCATGCTTAAATGGAGCATGGACCCAGCATTGCCACAAGTCATTTCTGGACATCTATATCCGTACATAAATTCATGTGCAGATATTTACACTATTGCCTAGTTGCACTTTCACATCTTGTTTTCAATCCCAGACATTCTTAATAGTATTGGAATGCTGTGCATATTGCAGGTTTCCTTATGTTTTATGTGGAAAGTCATGTGGCTTTTTCTCAGATCTTGATATTCTAATATTGTGAAATTGTATGCACAGGACGATGCCTGGTTGCAATTGCACATTTACTCTTTTTTCTCAACAGATAAAATATTTGTATTTGTGGAGAACTCTCTACACCCCCACCAAGTTTGAAGGGCTCAGTTCTTCTTCCCACTTTGGAAAGGCTTTTACTCCAGGTGCAAATCTCCAACTAATTCCATAGGGGTAAATGGCCGGAGATTTAGTGAATTATCATAAACTCATATTTGGGGACATTTACACACTCACCAGGCCAACTACCATCTGGAACTGCAAATTGCCACCCCTTGTGTGAGATTTACACCTGTAGAAATGCACAGTCATGGCATATAACTGCACAAGAATAAAGGGACTTACACTTGCTCAGTATCCTTTTCTTGACATCTGAAAGACCTCAATACAGCCATTTTCAACTTTAAAAAAAATAGTTTTGTCAATCAATTCAGCCATTTTCGAATTTAAACACAATTGTTTTGTCAATCAGGCCCACGTAGAAATAGCTTGTGTGAGAAAGCAGAATATTAGTTGGGGTGGGTGGTAGTCCACCACAAGTAATAATGTTACCATTCTTGTTAGATCCAGTAAAGATTTCAGTAAGTTAAACCTGATTTCAACCACTGATAGTTATGGTTCAGAGCAGACAGGCTTAACCTAAGAAAATGTATAAAGCATTTAGAAGTACCAAAACAGTTAAAAAGTTGAAAACACAACACAATAAAAATCCCCCCATTTATAAAAATATAGAATATTTAAATGAAGAAAATGATGCCAGAAAGACAAAAACCATTAGGTGAAACTGGAGACATTATTTTTTAAAGTTTAAAATAGAAATAGCATTAAGCGTCAAATGCAGTCATCTGCTTGTGCTTGACTGTTACCTACACGCAACTAAAGGCAGACCGAGATGGAACACGGGTCGGATGGATCTCTGACAGAATATCGAGGCTGAAAATATCGACAGACAAAATATCTACGTTGGAATATCGAAGGCAAGTATATCGACACCCTATCTACAACATGGTAAGTACAAAAATATCGAAACAAAAATATCGATGTTAAAAATATCGTAATTAAAAATATAGTTTTTTTTAAACAAAGGTAAAATTAAGTAAATAGTACTTATATATATTTTAAACGTATGTTAAAATGTGTTATAATGTTTACAATGAATAAATAATACATATTTACTATTAAACATTTAATTAAAATTAATAATTAAATATATAATATATACTTAAATAATTATAATATATACATTATTTTTTAAATAATTATAAAATATTAACAAATACTACAATTTAAAAATACATCAACACTCATAAAATAATAACATAAATCATAATAACTAATTATCTTTAATAAATAACAACAATTAAATATACTTTCAATATTTTTAAAATTAATTAAATACAACATTATGTAACATCTTAAATACATAAATAAATATAAATAATATTGAATAGCATAAGGGTAAAAATTACTAGTCTAACTCCAGAGGGTGCAACAGTAGATAAAGCGTTGGATAGCGTAAGTGTAAAAATTACTATTCCAACTCCAGTGAGTGGAACAGTAGGGAAAGCGTTGGATAGCGGGTATGTACAAATTACTATGCCAACTCCAAAGGGTGCAACAGTATGGAAAGCGTTGGATAGCGTAGATTGGCTAATTACTATTCCAACTACAGAGGGTGCAACAGTAGGGAAAACGTTGGACAGCGTAGGGGGAAAAATTACTATTCCCACTCCAGAGAGTGCAACAGTAGGGAAAGTGTTGGATAGCGTAGGGAGAAAAATTACTATCCCCACTCCAATGAGTGCAACATTAGGGAAAGTGTTGGATAGCGTGAGGGTAAAAATTACTATTCCAACTCCAGTGAGTGGAACAGTAGGGAAAGCATTGGATAGCGTATGGGTAAAAAATAATATTCCAACTCCAAAGGGTGCAACAGTATTGAAAGCGTTGGATAGCGTAGGTGGGAAAATTACTATTCCAACTCCAGAGGGTGGAACAGTAGGGAAAACATTGGATAGCGTAGGGGGAAAAATTACTATTCCCACTCCAGAGAGTGCAACATTAGGGAAAGCGTTGGATAGCGTAAAAGTAAAAATTACTATTCCCACTCCAGAGAGTGCAACAGTAGAGAAAACGTTGGATAGCGGGTGGGTAAAAATTACTATTCCAACTCCAGTGAGTGGAACAGTAGGGAAAGCGTTGGATAGCGGGTATGTAAAAATGACTATTCCCACTCCAATGAGTGCAACATTAGGGAAAACATTGGATAGCGTAAGAGTAACAATTACTATTCCCACTCCAGAGAGTGCAACAGTAGGGGAAACGTTGGATAACGGGTGGGTAAACATTACTATTCCCACTCCAGTGAGTGGAACAGTAGGGAAAGCGTTGGATAGCGTATGGGTAAAAATTACTATTCCAACTCCAGTGAGTGGAACAGTAGGGAAAGCGTTGGATAGCGTATGGGTAAAAATTACTATTCCAACTCCAGAGGTTGCAACAGTAGGGAAAACATTGGATAGCGTAGGGGGAAAAATTACTATTCCCACTCCAGAGAGTGCAACATTAGGGAAAGCGTTGGATAGCGTAAAATTAAAATTACTATTCCCACTCCAGAGAGTGCAACATTAGGGAAAGCGTTGGATAGCGTAAAAGTAAAAATTACTATTCCCACTCCAGAGAGTGCAACAGTAGAGAAAACGTTGGATAGCGGGTGGGTAAAAATTACTATTCCAACTCCAGTGAGTGGAACAGTAGGGAAAGCGTTGGATAGCGGGTATGTAAAAATGACTATTCCCACTCCAATCAGTGCAACATTAGGGAAAAAATTGGATAGTGTAAGAGTAACAATTACTATTCCCACTCCAGAGAGTGCAACAGTAGGGAAAACGTTGGATAACGGGTGGGTAAAAATTACTATTCCCACTCCAGTGAGTGGAACAGTAGGGAAAGTGTTGGATAGCGTATGGGTAAAAATTACTATTCCAACTCCAGTGAATGGAACAGTAGGGAAAGCGTTGGATAGCGTATG
This sequence comes from Lissotriton helveticus, assembly GCF_964261635.1. Taxonomy (NCBI): domain Eukaryota; kingdom Metazoa; phylum Chordata; class Amphibia; order Caudata; family Salamandridae; genus Lissotriton; species Lissotriton helveticus. Next base: position 257,536,997 of record NC_136071.1, read on the forward strand.
GGTAAAAATTACTATTCCAACTCCAGAGGGTGCAACAGTAGGGAAAGCATTGGATAGCGTAGGGGAAAACAATTACTATTCCCACTCCAGAGAGTGCAACAGTAGAGAAAACGTTGGATAGCGGGTGGGTAAAAATTACTATTCCAACTCCAGTGAGTGGAACAGTAGGGAAAGCGTTGGATAGCGGGTATGTAAAAATGACTATTCCCACTCCAATGAGTGCAACATTAGGGAAAACATTGGATAGCGTAAGAGTAACAATTACTATTCCCACTCCAGAGAGTGCAACAGTAGGGGAAACGTTGGATAACGGGTGGGTAAACCTTACTATTCCCACTCCAGTGAGTGGAACAGTAGGGAAAGCGTTGGATAGCGTATGGGTAAAAATTACTATTCCAACTCCAGTGAGTGGAACAGTAGGGAAAGTGTTGGATAGCGTATGGGTAAAAATTACTATTCCAACTCCAGAGGTTGCAACAGTAGGGAAAACATTGGATAGCGTAGGGGGAAAAAATACTATTCCCACTCCAGAGAGTGCAACATTAGGGAAAGCGTTGGATAGCGTAAAATTAAAATTACTATTCCCACTCCAGAGAGTGCAACAGTAGAGAAAACGTTGGATAGCGGGTGGGTAAAAATTACTATTCCAACTCCAGTGAGTGGAACAGTAGGGAAAGCGTTGGATAGCGGGTATGTAAAAATTACTATTCCCACTCCAATGAGTGCAACATTAGGGAAAACATTGGATAGCGTAAGAGTAACAATTACTATTCCCACTCCAGAGAGTGCAACAGTAGGGAAAGCGTTGGATAGCGTATGGGTAAAAATTACTATTCCAACTCCAGTGAGTGGAACAGTAGGGAAAGCGTTGGATAGCGTATGGGTAAAAATTACTATTCCAACTCCAGAGGGTGCAACAGTAGGGAAAGCGTTGGACAGCGTAGGGAGAAAAATTACTATTCCAACTCCAAAGGGTTCAACAGTAGGGAATGCCATATTAATAAATATTTACAAAATATATTACACATAAAAAATTGTAATTATTTACAATTAAATTACTTCCCACCCTATTCCCCTATAAACCCACAACCCACTCTGGTAACTAAAACATAACATTTAATAATAATTAACATTAATTACCAATTACATAAATATTTTATCAATTAAAATAATTAATTGCCAATTAATAATTAAATAAAACAATTAATTAATTACAATTAAATTACTTCCCACCCTATTCCCCTATAAACCCACAACCCGCTCTGGTACTAAAACATAACATTTAATAAAAATTAACATTAATTACCAATTAAATAATTAATTTATCAATTAAAATAATTAATTACCAATTAATTATTACAATTAAATTACTTCCCACCCTATTCCCCTATAAACCCACAACCCGCTCCGGTACTAAAACATATAATTTACTTAAAAATACATTTATTAATATATAAAAATAATACACATATAATATAAATTAATTTAAATACTTTACAAAAACATATAACACATACATAATAAAAATCTAAAAAATAATACAAATATCGATATTAATAACATCGAAATTAGTTACATCGATATATATGCTATCGATATTACTAACTTCGATATTACTTACATCGATATAAATGATTTCGATATTACTTACCTCAGGGTCGATATTCTGTCCTACGATATTCTTGACATCGATATTCTGTACCTTCGAAATTTTAAACACGATATTTTGGTAGGTCGAAATTTTCAACTCGATATTTTGACTGTGTACCGGGTCGGATACAGGAACCAGGTCGTCCCAGAGAAAAAGTTACTTCCAGACGTCAACGACCTTCAATGAAGCAGGCAATGCGACTGGCGTCGAGACAAGAGGCTCACGTTAACGATGTTAAGATAAAGCCTCGGTGAAATCTTTGGTTTTAGGCAGGAAAAGCTCAGGCAGAAGAGGTTCACGTTTTCTCGCTGCGGACGTCTTGTGTTGATTGGTTGTCCTTTGATGATGGCACTGATGGAGCTGCGGTTTGTAATCTAAGAGGGCTTGTGTCGATTGATTCCATAATCATGGGAAGAACGTACCTGAAGACACAGCGAAGTAAGGTCTAGTCGCGATGTACTCTCGTCAGATCAGCTGGCAGGTTAATCCTGGTCTCCTGATGGTTCTCCAGGTAAGAAGCTTGTAGAAAGCTCTTAGGTCCCAGGTTTTCCCAGGAGGTAAGAAGGAGTATACTTTGACACAGTCAAGGGACCCAGGCTTCAGAAACAGCACTTGGGGTGTGTCAAGACTCACTCCAGCATAAGCCAGAAGCAGGATCCAGGGACGGTCTGGTTGGAACTGATCAGATGGTGTATTCAGGAAAAGCACGCTTTTTGTGTGTCCCTGTAGCTTAACAGGAGGTCAGCCAACTGATCCTTGGAGTCCACTTCTTTGTCATGGGTTTAAATGGAAGCAGGGATACCACACGTATGCCTGTCACTAGCCTATGGGTGGGGATGATTCCTGGCCCCACCCTAACCAATAGTGAAAAGGTTACCAGGGGAAACCTTACCCAAGTTTGCAGCACTTCCTGTGTGCTCTAATGCAAACAATCCCAGAGTGCCTCTCTCCACCTATATCTAACACAGCAGAACCCTTCTCCCCTGTGCAAGGCTCCTGTGCCTGCCCTAGAGGTGTCGCCAGGGAAATAAACAACCCCATCTCTATAGATTCTCAAAACCAGTTCTGATGGCAGCGCCTCTCCCCTTGGGATTGTTGCCTGTCTGACTAGAGGTACACAGGAGGTGGCAGGACCATGTTTTAGCTAACTGACTGTGACTGGTATGCCTCTTTGGAGTGAATTTAGTTCCTGGGCACAGCGCAGATGGTCATCCTGTCAGAGGAACAGAACGCCTCCCCGCACCCATGGTCTTTGTCTCAGATCTGGGAGAAAGTTCAAACTTCAACAAAGGTTCTATTCTGCTCCTGGGTGACAGCTAAAAGCTCATGTAAATGGGCTTTTAAAGGCTTTAGGAGGGCAAAAGGTGATGTTGGCTTTTGTGCAATGTTTAGTACAAAGCAGACAAAACCAATAAATTGGGCTTGTAATAAATATTTTAAAAAGTCAAAAGAATGAACGTGTAGGTGTTTCCAAAGTAGAGATAATAATATTGAATGTTAATATTATGTCCCAATGCTTTCCTATGGAATAGACTAATCCTACTAATGTGAAATAACTTTAAGGGCTTTGCCAATCTAAGGACATGTTTTACATTAAACCTTTACACGTCCTGCTTTTAAATAGCAAGCACCCTGTTTTATTAGACATTAAGGCCTACGTAGGGGTGACTTATTAATATATAAAAGGATGGTATAGGCCTGTCAATTTGCCAATCAAAAAAATGCCCCTACAAAAGTGCCTGTATGTGATCTGCAGACACACCCCGAAGCCTGCACTGTTCAAACTCTGCTTCATGTGCTTGTTTCTTACTATATGCAGATGCACGTGATTGATGCCTGATAATGTAACTCTGCCTGTCTCTTTGACTTTTTGTTTAACCCATTGGGCTCTTATGCAAGTTATCAAAACCTCCATGCATGCAACACACACATATTTACACACTTGATCACAAAACAGTAAATTATAAAGAGATTCATAGAAGAGAGTGCATGCTATTTCCTGAACAGTTACACTGTGGCAGTGTCTAGTATTGCAAATGGCAATAAGAAAAAGGGTCAAACAAACCCTGTACTCTCAAAGAACTAGGATATACAAGCCAATATTACAGAAAGTGTTCCAATAGGTAATTATTTACAAATACATGACAGGTTGGTAGGCACAAGGGTCCCTACTACCAACAATGTAAAGTGAGAGAATTGGAAAAAAGATTCAAATTTAATGATTGGATTAATCATATTAAACAACCCCTCATATGACTATTTCAACAAGTAACAAGGTGCTACATGGGCCGGTGCAGTGCAAGTGAAGTCAAGTGAAGGGATGTGCATAGATATATACAGCACCTAACACAATTTAAGAAATCAACCAACAGGATAAGATTTCAAGATACGAGAATATAAAAAATCTCATCAAAGCATAGTTTTTGGGAAGGGTACCTTCAACAAATGAACATGTGGTTGAGATGTATTGGTCCTTGTGCCTACCAACCTGTCATGCCTTTGTAAATAATTGTCTACTGGAACACTTTCTATAATAGTGCAAATGTATCACTATTTGGTGTAATTTGTGTTTTTGCAAATAATATTGACTAATTAAAAATACATAAAAAGCTATAATTTCATAAGCCTTTACCTGGAGGCAGGCCAAGAGAATCAAACTTATCCCCAGCTTCCTCCATAAGTCTGTTTAGGGCCCGTTCTTCTTCAGCGGTGGCTCGAGCTCGTGCCTGAATGATGTGTCTCTCCACCTTGTCTGCTTCTGCCATGAGACGGTCATGCTCAGTGCGAATCTGGTCAAATGACAGAGTAAAAAGGAAATAACACACTCTCTGTCTCCTACTATTTAAGTTAATCGATTTTTGGTTTAGGTGGTATTTCAACGAGAATAGATTGTGCAAATGAACTTGAGGAGTGACTTTTGTGGTGAGATCATTATGGACACTGCTTCCAGTCCTGGACTTTTGTGTGATAACCATATGCATTCTGGGTACTTTAGTCTTATTTTGCTTTAACTGAACTGATTAGGCTGACAAACTTGAAATAATTGATTTGTAGGTGAAAAGTTCTGGACTGGAAAAAGTGTCCATAATTATGTGAAGTGAGGTGGTCACTTTACACTCAAGACTATGCTTCTGCCTGCCACACCTAGTGGTCTGTAAAAAAACTGTTATATTGGTGCATGTAAATTGATTGATTTGATTGGCTACATACCTTAACTTTGTGACAGTTATAGCTTACTGATATTCCATATCGTGGATTTCCCTCAGTAAAGCGCCCAGATCTCTCCATTTGCCCAATCTTATTTTAAATTACACTAAAATGTACTTGGGCTAACAATTATTCTGGAATTATATAACACTTATATGGAAGTAGCCAGCCGGGCAACTCCTGTATATATTGTAAGAAAGTTCCCGCATATATGTGCCTTGGGAAATATCCAATGTAAATTTAACCAGAAATATTTTCTCATACACAAATCACAATATGCTTGTTAACACTTGTTGGAAAACCAGCAGAAGTGAAAGGAAGCCCTGTTAGGCCAATTGGAAAAGCATCTCGCACCATGGGACCTCCAGTCATATCACACAAATGACCCACAGTCGCCTAAGCCCTCATCGGTGCAATATTTGGTACTGATGTGGCTAGGGGAAGAGAAAAGCGTTGAAACCTGAGAGAATAAACAGGAATTTGACAGTCCTGTTTCTATTCTTGTCCTACTAGTGCCTTCATGATCCCTGTGGCCATGTGAGTCCTGTGCTCATTGTGCCATGGGCCTCAAGATGGGGATGCTTGTGTTCCCTTCTAGAGGGAGCCTCGCCTGGCAGTTTGGGACAGATGGTTCCCATGAAGAGCAGGTTCAGTACTGATTTGAATAAGGCAGGACACTCTCTTGAGTGGCTCATTGGCCACAAGAATTGCTGAACTGGGATGTGGCTCTAGGGATCGCAAGTGGCTCAGATTAATTCAAACTTTCCAACAATCCATCACCTTGTTGTTTGTTGTAGGGGTAGCAAATGGCAGCAAAAGCAAGCCAAAGGTTGCAGCTGCTACCCATATTAATGTCATGAAGAAAGCTAATTAGAAAAAATATTAAATCCGATACCCTTGTTTTAGGGTTGAATAAAAATATGGAATGTGATTTTTATCACTTTTTCCTCTTTACAACAATAACGTACACTTCACTATACAGTCAATCTATTTAAAATTGGCACCACACAAATAACTTTTAGGTCAGAGGAATACCAATCATTGTAAATCATATTTTTGCTGAGAAAATATTAAAGTTTAATAAATGTATTTTCAAAATATTTTATAAGCACAATAAAGCATTTGAAGAAGCGCAGTCCACTTTAAAGAGACTGAAAGCACAATGCTCTATAGGCATTTGTCAACATTATTTGCCACCCACCTGAATATGTGCTTACCAATCAAGTTATTCAAATCAAGACGACATCTACATTAATAGGAGTATAAGGGCTTTCCTTCAATTCTTCCACTCTTCTATAAATCTAAACAAAGAGTATATATCTTTTTTAAGATTTTGAAAGAACTGTTCCTCGGTAAGCCTATTTCACTGTGACTTAATACAAGGACTTCAAAAATATATAATATTGCATAGTAATTTAGGAACAGATAAAGTTACGCCGAGAGCTAGAACTAGGCAGTCTATTCCAGCTGCAATACAGAGCTGCTCCTCTCTCTAAAGTTTCATTTATTAAATTGTAAAGGATGTTTTTATTGTGGTAAGTCTACGGAAACCCCAACATATGAACACAACTGTGAATTCTATATGTGGACGCTACTTGACACTTTGCTGGTATATCGAGGATCTTTTGGAAACCTTCACTCCTCGCGGAACCCGCTTCGCGGGTCCCGCATCGTCACTGCTCCTGCACCGGACTTTTGGAGGCTGCTGTGGGTGACTGACAGGGCTGCAGGGCTGCGAGCGCTGGGACCGGGACTCGATATCCCAGGAGTCCCGGCAACCCCGAGGCCGCCACACCTGGCCCTCTCTCCCTGATTGCCCCGCCCCACCCGTACATCGTAAAAAGCCCTGCCTGCTGCTCAATCGTGGGACGCTACTTGACACTTTGCTGGTATATCGAGGATCTTTTGGAAACCTTCACTCCTCGCAGGACCCGCTTCGCTGGTCCCGCATCGTCACTGCTCCTGCACCGGACTTTTGGAGGCTGCTGTGGGTGACTGACTGGGCTGCAGGGCTGCAAGCGCTGGGACCGGGACTCGATATCCCAGGAGTCCCGGCAACCCCGAGGCCGCCACACCTGGCCCGCTCTCCCTGATTGCCCCGCCCCACCCGTACATCGTAAAAAGCCCTGCCTGCTGCTCAATCGTGGGACGCTACTTGACACTTTGCTGGTATATCGAGGATCTTTTGGAAACCTTCACTCCTCGCGGAACCCGCTTCGCGGGTCCCGCATCGTCACTGCTCCTGCACCGGACTTTTGGAGGCTGCTGTGGGTGACTGACAGGGCTGCAGGGCTGCGAGCGCTGGGACCGGGACTCGATATCCCAGGAGTCCCGGCAACCCCGAGGCCACCACACCTGGCCCGCTCACCCTGATTGCCCCGCCCCACCCGTACATCGTAAAAAGCCCTGCCTGCTGCTCAATCGTGGGACGCTACTTGACACTTTGCTGGTATATCGAGGATCTTTTGAAAACCTTCACTCCTCGCGGAACCCGCTTCGCGGGTCCCGCATCGTCACTGCTCCTGCACCAGACTTTTGGAGGCTGCTGTGGGTGACTGACAGGGCTGCAGGGCTGCGAGCGCTGGGACCGGGACTCGATATCCCAGGAGTCCCGGCAACCCCGAGGCCGCCACACCTGGCCCGCTCTCCCTGATTGCCCCGCCTCACCCGTACATCGTAAAAAGCCCTGCCTGCTGCTCAATCGTGGGACGCTACTTGACACTTTGCTGGTATATCGAGGATCTTTTGGAAACCTTCACTCCTCGCGGAACCCGCTTCGCGGGTCTCGCATCGTCACTGCTCCTGCACCGGACTTTTGGAGGCTGCTATGGGTGACTGACAGGGCTGCAGGGCTGCGAGCGCTGGGACCGAGACTCGATATCCCAGGAGTCCCGGCAACCCCGAGGCCGCCACACCTGGCCCTCTCTCCCTGATTGCCCCGCCCCACCCGTACATCGTAAAAAGCCCTGCCTGCTGCTCAATCGTGGGACGCTACTTGACACTTTGCTGGTATATCGAGGATCTTTTGGAAACCTTCACTCCTTGCGGAACCCGCTTCGCGGGTCCCGCATCGTCACTGCTCCTGCACCGGACTTTTGGAGGCTGCTTTGGGTGACTGACAGGGCTGCAGGGCTGCGAGCGCTGGGACCGGGACTCGATATCCCAGGAGTCCCGGCAACCCCGAGGCCGCCACACCTGGCCCTCTCTCCCTGATTGCCCCGCCCCACCCGTACATCGTAAAAAGCCCTGCCTGCTGCTCAATCGTGGGACGCTACTTGACACCTTGCTGGTATATCGAGGATCTTTTGGAAACCTTCACTCCTCGCGGAACCCGCTTCGCTGGTCCCGCATCGTCACTGCTCCTGCACCGGACTTTTGGAGGCTGCTGTGGGTGACTGACAGGGCTGCAGGGCTGCGAGCGCTGGGACCGGGACTCGATATCCCAGGAGTCCCGGCAACCCCGAGGCCGCCACACCTGGCCCGCTCTCCCTGATTGCCCCGCCCCACCCGTACATCGTAAAAAGCCCTGCCTGCTGCTCAATCGTGGGACGCTACTTGACACTTTGCTGGTATATCGAGGATCTTTTGGAAACCTTCACTCCTCGCGGAACCCGCTTCGCGGGTCCCGCCTCGTCACTGCTCCTGCACCGGACTTTTGGAGGCTGCTGTGGGTGACTGACAGGGCTGCAGGGCTGCGAGCGCTGGGACCGGGACTCGATATCCCAGGAGTCCCGGCAACCCCGAGGCCGCCACACCTGGCCCGCTCACCCTGATTGCCCCGCCCCACCCGTACATCGTAAAAAGCCCTGCCTGCTGCTCAATCGTGGGACACTACTTGACACTTTGCTGGTATATCGAGGATCTTTTGAAAACCTTCACTCCTCGCGGAACCCGCTTCGCGGGTCCCGCATCGTCACTGCTCCTGCACCGGACTTTTGGAGGCTGCTGTGGGTGACTGACAGGGCTGCAGGGCTGCGAGCGCTGGGACCGGGACTCGATATCCCAGGAGTCCCGGCAACCCCGAGGCCGCCACACCTGGCCCGCTCTCCCTGATTGCCCCGCCCCACCCGTACATCGTAAAAAGCCCTGCCTGCTGCTCAATCGTGGGACGCTACTTGACACTTTGCTGGTATATCGAGGATCTTTTGGAAAGCTTTACTCCTCGCGGAACCCGCTTCGCGGGTCTCGCATCGTCACTGCTCCTGCACCGGACTTTTGGAGGCTGCTGTGGGTGACTGACAGGGCTGCAGGGCTGCGAGCGCTGGGACCGGGACTCGATATCCCAGGAGTCCCGGCAACCCCGAGGCCGCCACACCTGGCCCGCTCTCCCTGATTGCCCCGCCCCACCCGTACATCGTAAAAAGCCCTGCCTGCTGCTCAATCGTGGGACGCTACTTGACACTTTGCTGGTATATCGAGGATCTTTTGTAAACCTTCACTCCTCGCGGAACCCGCTTCGTGGGTCCCGCATCGTCACTGCTCCTGCACCGGACTTTTGGAGGCTGCTGTGGGTGACTGACAGGGCTGCAGGGCTGCGAGCGCTGGGACCGGGACTCGATATCCCAGGAGTCCCGGCAACCCCGAGGCCGCCACACCTGGCCCGCTCTCCCTGATTGCCCCGCCCCACCCGTACATCGTAAAAAGCCCTGCCTGCTGCTCAATCGTGGGACGCTACTTGACACTTTGCTGGTATATCGAGGATCTTTTGGAAACCTTCACTCCTCGCGGAACCCGCTTCGCGGGTCCCGCATCGTCACTGCTCCTGCACCGGACTTTTGGAGGCTGCTGTGGGTGACTGACAGGGCTGCAGGGCTGCGAGCGCTGGGACCGGGACTCGATATCCCAGGAGTCCCGGCAACCCCGAGGCCGCCACACCTGGCCCGCTCTCCCTGATTGCCCCACCCATACATCAACAGGCTCAACCTATTTAAGTAACCGTAAACCCCACTGCGCGGGAGCGCGCTGGGGCGCGCAGGTGCGCCCGGGGCGAAGCCCGGGCAAAGGGCGGGCCGTCTAAGGCCATCCAAGGACGAAAAAGGACGGGACGGGCCAGCCCCCTTACATTTGTTTCTCAGTAAGAGACGTACTTCCGTACCAATACCTATTGGACATTAGTTAGAGTCTGTTGAACTATAAGACATTGGTTTTGTATATTGTTAATCGTGTCCATACTTTGAAGATCTTACCCTTGTATTATCATGTCCTCAGATACAGGGAAATCACGAAATATAACTGTTAACACGTCAAAAGGGGCAGTCACAGGTACAATAGATCAATTTTTTAAACTGGTGACTATTGTCCTGGAGAAGGAAATTGCCGACACAGAAAAGCACCTATCATTGGATCTGGTAACCGGCAAACACTCCTCTCTAGGACAAATTGGGAAAGCCATCTCACCAGGGGTGATTGACTTAGAACTTCTGAGTGATAATGCTTCCCCCACTGACAATATTTCCTCCACTGTTTTAGGGGCCGTAGGGGACGAGGGAAATAATAGGATTAATTCCCATGGTGTGACGTCCCTCGCTGATTCCCTAGTTAGCCCTAATACATCAAGGCTATCCAGTTCACCCAAATTATCTGTATCCTCCCCAGTACCCATAGAACAAGTAGAGAACCAACCGAAAAAAAGAAAGAGACGAGGTTCTCTTTCTTTGTCAGGTATGGCCACAAAAGAGAAACCCAACATTCTGGCCCCAACGTCGCTCTTAAGTCAAATAATCCATCTATAATGACTAATACATTAGGGCCATCTCCTGACCAAAACTTGGAGGGCGAACTCCTCACTAAAATAGAGGTCATGGTGAAGTCACTTCTACTTCCTCTGTTAGAGAGAACCAGACTAATAAGTACACACTTAGATAAGCTGGGCAAGCAAATAGAAGGGAACACCATGGCCTTAACTAAATTGGCAATGCTACATCCTAAAAGCTCTACTACTAATCTTGTTGTCCCCTCCATTTCGCTCTCAGAGCAACCATCTACCAGTGGTGTACCTGCGAAATCCGGTACTACGCAGGGGAAAAAAGCACTGGCTAAATCATCTAAGGAAATATCCAATAAAGAAAAGCCCAAGCCCCCTGTAAGCAACCAAGTAAAAAATGGAGAGACTCAAACTGGCAGTGAAAAAAAGGAAGGAGAGAAAAGAGAAGTAGAAACGAACCTCCCTCCTGCAATGAATAACCCACCTATGAAAAATAGACTAGATAAGGAGAAGGGGGAACAGTTACCTCAGCGTTTAAATAGATCAACGACTAGGATAGTAGATCTACCCCCTGAATCGGCCCCATACACAATCATTATGACCGGGGTGCCGGAATTAGCAGAGGGGGTTAGAGAAAACTACCATGCTTTAAAAAATAAAACTATCTATTGGCTGAAGCAAAATAGACCTCTTCCCGCGCACATAAATGGGGAAATTTTAACAGTAAGAGGCGCGATCTGGGTGGGATTAAGACCAAAAGATAAGAGGGGGGACGTAATAATCATCAACTTTAAGGACCATAGAGCAGTGAGGTGCATTGGCGACTGGTATGAAGCCATAGGGGGTGATAATATTTCTACACACTATGTCAGCTACTTCTACCCGCGAGAACTGATAACACACCTAAAACAGAATCCAGCTAAAAGGTTTCACTCAGACCGGAGAGAAGGGGGCTATCAACCCTCTCAGAAAATTTTTTATAACCAACCTTTCCAAACAGTTTATCCCCAGTCACAATGGGGGTTTCAGAATAATAACTATCAACCATACCAGGGGTTTAACGTACCTACTTTTAACCATTTTTCAATGCTGTTTGGGCTGGATGAAGTAGATTGACTTGGCAGGGAACAACCCTCTCCAGTAAAATACACTTTGGCAGAATCTATTAACTTGCAGGGTGATACTAATTTGAAAGGTACTATAGAAAGACAACAAACAAAATGTGACACCCAATTGGTCCTACTGAACCCAATACCCGCAAGGGGGGGAGAAAATCTTATCCTAGGGAATATACAAAGCAGTATACCAGATCCAATAAGGGAGGAAAGGCAATTGGTACTGGAGACCTCTGTTTTAAATAAGGCTAGTAGTATGAACGAAAGATCAGACCCCGGAATGAAAGGAATAAAACTACAAACTATGTTCTGGAACATTGCGGGTCTTCGAGTAAAAATCGTGGATGGAAGTGCCCTAGATTTTGTCCAAGACTATCAAGTAATATGCCTACAGGAGACTTGGCTCACTATAGAAATGCACCTGACAGGGTATAAAACATATTTTTCCCCAGCAATCGCAGGCACCTATGGCAGGGCAAAGGGTGGGCTAATGATCTACATAGCGAACACCATACCGGGCCTAGAAATCACAGTGCTTAGTTTAGAACCAAACTATCAGATATTGAGATTGTCTTTTCAGATGAAGAGGGCTATCCTACTTGTAAATATGTATGACAATCTTGCAGAAAGCGAGAGAGTAAAAACACTTGGGGCTCTCCGCAAGAAACTTTCTACTTGGTCAAAACAGTCACAAGGCTTAGAACCCCCAAGTATTGTGTGGGGGGGTGACTTCAATCACCACCCCTGCAAGAGGAATAACAGTAACATCTGTGGTATAGGGGAGGAAATAGATGACCAAATAACTCACTTCAGCCACTCCGTGGTGGGAGATTTTTTAAACGAAACTCTATCTGAATTGGACTTGGTGATACTAAATGAAGCGAAAACCCCTTGTGGGCAGTTGGAGCCAACCTACCTGGGAAGGGGTTGTGAGTCAACAATTGATTATATACTGATCACAGCAACTCTTGGAAATAAGGCCCAGAGATTCAGAGTGTTAATAAATACTCTGAGTGATCATGCTGCTCTGGGCTTTGACTTATTTATAGATCAGGGGCACTTATCAGCACAGTTTTTAATGACCGCTCTAGCCCAGAACAATATACATTTAACAAAAACAAATGGTTATACCCTAGGATGGGGAAAGATAGATCCCGTAGAACTAACATATAAGGTGGTAACTGCGGCATACCCGGCAATACTGAAGTGTCTAGACCCTGATATAGGGGAAGAGGGAGTCCTAGAAAATTTTAGGGTGATCCTGGATAAGGTAAATGAATGCTTAATAAGAAAGCAAAAAGGTAAAAAAGGAGAAAAAAAAGGGTGGTTTAATCACAATTGTTCAGTGGCCCACAAAACTTTAAAAATAGCACTAACAAAAGCTGTTAGAGACCATGAGGAGGTTAGGACCTTGAGAAGGTCATATAGATTGCCATGTAAAGCAAGAAAAGAGGAATTGAAGAAAGCCCTATGGAACCAACTTCATGAGAGCTCACTTAAGAAATAGCGAATTGTTTTGGAAGGTGGTGAAAGCTCCCTTTCTGATGGATACTAATAACCATCCAAAAGTAGAAGTAGCTATTGAAGGACCAATATGGGTAAACAATTTTTCAAATATTTTCGGTAAACCTTCAGAAGTAGATTTAACTGAGAGAATTAACCTGAATAATCAGGTTAACCCGTTCCCAATTGCACTAGACTTTGGACTCCATGAAGTAATAAACGCAGTAAAAACGAGCAAAAGCGGAAAAGCTCCTGGTCCAGATGGGGTACCAGTTGACTTTTTTAAATTTAAATTAGATCTGTGGGCTCCAATATTAAAGAGGGTGTTTGATGCTACAATGAAATGTGGGCTAATTACATCTTGGACCCAATCAATTTTGGTACCCATATTTAAGAAAGGAAATAGGGAGGACGTGTCCTGTTATCGCCCGATCTCGCTCCTGGATTCGCTGGGGAAAGTACTGGGCAGAGTGGTACTCCAGCGCCTACAGGAGTGGGCGGACGATACCGGGACTCTTTCAGATATTCAGTTTGGCTTCCGAGAGGGCTTCGGTACAACAGAGCAAGCCCTGAATTTGGCCCTATTGATGGGGAAGTACGTGTCGGCAAAGCGGGGTAGGCTGTACATGGTCTATGTCGACCTATCCGCAGCTTTCGACTGCGTCTCCCATGCAAAACTGTGGTCAGCTCTCATCGATATGGGAATAGATTTAGTCCTGGTAACCTTTCTCAGAGAATTATATTCCAATGCTTCATCCAGGGTGCGTTTCGGAGTGCAGGGTGAACTATCAGAGTCATTCACAGTGGAGCGCGGCGTCAGGCAGGGTTGTGTGCTGGCCTCCTTTCTCTTCTCCCTTTATACTAATGGTCTCGAGGTAGAGATGTTGAAGGGGGGCCAGGACCTCCCCCGAGTGAAAGATCGCCTGGTGCCTGCGCTCCTATACGCAGATGATGCGGTGATATTAGCACGCACCCCACGGGAGCTACAGAAAGCACTGAATAGGTACGCAAAATTCATGGGTAGTTTGGACCTCCACATAAATATAAAAAAGACTTATGTCATGGTGGCAGGTCAAGGAAAGAAACAGGGGAAGAGCATTTTTCTTGACAATGAAAAAATAGAACCAACCGCCCAATACCCTTATTTGGGGATTATGATGGACAAGAAGCTTAACTGGAAAGCGGCTATAGAAGCCCGCAAACATCAACTTCTGCGAGCAATTGCTGCTCTTATAAAATTCGCACAGAAGTTAGGAAAGAGGCCACCAGTAGAGCTGCTCCGCATCTACAAAGCAAAGTGTCATTCCACCGCACTTTATGGGGCGGGTCTGTGGGGACATAAAAATACAAAAACCCTACAGGTAGCAGAGAACACCTTCATGAGATTTCTTTTGGCAGTCCCTAAACGAGTATCCACCTTTACATGCCATGCAGAGCTAGGAATGCCCCACATTGAGGATTTGGCAAGGATCGAACCCATACTGCTTTGGCGTCGTATTTGGACGTCAACGAAAAATTCCTTCACAAAAGAGATTGTGGCAGATTGTATGCTACTGGACTATGCGGAGAAAATAGAATGGCTGAGATATGTAAAAAATCTTCTTACTGATCTGGGGACGGCCAAATATTACTTTAACCCTGAAACAATTGCTGAAATCCCGAAGAAAGATCTAAAAATAAGGGCTTTGAGCCATATAGAAGAACTACGTATCAGCACAGAGATAAAGAAACCCTCAGTTCAACATTCCTTGACAGTCATGACTACTGTAGAAATGGAACCATATTTGACATATGTCGAGTCACAATTTGAGCGGTTCTTACTGGCAAGATTTAGGTTAAACATTTTTCATAGGGTTGTAGCTTTTCCTAACAGAAATAGCTGGGACTAATGCTTAACGGTGTGCCCCGGTGACGAAATGTCTGAACAATCAACGATCCACACTGTAACGTTCGGCAAATATTATACTGTACGCCGTAAGCTATGGTTAATTCCCCTTCTGAGAACTTTGGGCCTTAGAAGATGCCGCCCGCCATGTTGTGGTTGCAATTTTTGAGCTCTGAATTGACCTGTAAAACTGTGAGCACGTTTTTAAAATGTATTTTTAAACATAGAGTAAATCTTTAATAAGATAATGTCTGAACAACGGGGGGAAAAGAATAAGGGAACCCGTTTTAAATGTAAATATATTAATTCTGTCTTAATTTTTGAGAAAATGAATTTTAAATGTTATATCTGAGGAATAATGGCTAGTTTGATATCTATATGAAATGTACTGTGGAAACTCTTTTATGGTTTTTTATGTAATTTGAAAACCGAATAAAGATTTACTTACTTACTTACTAGTCATTTTCTGTTGCCTGGACTCAGTAGACCCTTCCCCCACAAACCCTTCTTTACATGAATTTGTGTGCCACTATGTTTATTTCCCTAGGACTTCCTGTTTCAAGGCACACTTCCATGTAGGCTGTATATTGATGAGGCTGTACACTGAACCAGCAAGCCGGTTATGCCTTCCTAAAAAAAAGTCAATTTCTTTCTCAACATAATCCTGTTATTCTTAGTTAGGTGAGGAGAGGGGGAGGGAAGGTGGTGGCCGGGAGCGGGAAAGGATCAACAATGAATTGCTTACAATTCCTTTCAATAATCTTTTATTCTGAAGGGGGATGGGATTCAAGTGTCTGTTTGAAGGTAATATGTGCACATTATCTTCTGACAATTTACATTACATGTGGAAAGCTCTGAATTTACCTTTTGCAGTTCATCCACAAACTTCTCATGATACGCGTTGTCTCCTCCCCGAGATTTGAAATAATGATCTCCTTTGTCCTTCCCTATGACTTCACCAGTGTACAGGTTCTTAAATATGCTGGTCAGCAGATGAGAAATGTCCTGACAATAAAGAGTGCACAAAATTACGCTGCTTATTATGCCTCAAATTTGTAATCGTACTTGGATACGTTTGAAACACTTTTGGCTACACAGTGGAATTGGTGTGGCACAAGTAAGCAGAGAACTTATTTAGGATCAAATGTATAAAACTGAATAATCTTATCAGTCATGAATGTTCATCGTTCGATCTGTTAGTGCAAAGTTATCTTCTAAATGTTGTTGAAACTACCACACTATAAGATGTCAATAGAAACTATAAAATGTCGAGAGAATCCACCTAGTAATTTTCTTTACCATATGGCTAACATGGGGGCTTTTGGATTCTCCTCCATATTTATCACTTTTTGTTGATTACATAAAAGATCTTAAAGATATCCAGCCACGGCTCATGCAGGTAAGAGTGGCCCCACCGTTCTTACCTGCACGAGCAGCGGCTGAAGCTATCTGGTTATGGATGGGGCATGAGTGTCCATCAGCATAGTCTTGCACTTAATAATGGTTAGACTAGTTTTTCCAAAATGTCCAAGTTCATCAATTATTGTTTTCTTGTACTTCACGCCTTTGGAATGAAGAGCCATATAATATGTAGTCAAAGACTTTGCAATTCACAGGGTTTGCAACCACAAATGGTTTTTGGTATGCACTAAACCTATTTGACGTTTCAATAAGGGATCACCATATAGCGAAATGAGTTTAGATAGAGGTCTGTTTATTTGTTTATTATTTATTTATTTTATAATTTTACTAGCCCAAGTAAATGATCGCTGGTTCCGTATTGGGCCAATGCAGCAAATGAAGAATCCCATTCCAAGGAGTCAAAGACCTTCTAGAGGTCCAGTACCAAACAGCCAGATCATGGCCAGTTGGTGGGGGGGTACTTCATGATCCTATAGAAACTGCGGAGTTTCAAGGTAGTATTGCTTGTAGGGACAAAACCATTCTGATCTGGGCCTGGGGCGCCAGCTGATCAGCAAGAATTTTCGCAAAAATGTTGTAATTTGGGTTATGTAGCGTTAGAGGCTTATATGAGCCAGCAACTTCAGGATTTTTATTGGACTTAGCCAAAGATATTACAATTGCCGCTCCCTGGGAGTCTGAAAGAGTTCCCAAAGCATGTGCTTCGTCATACAATTTGAGCAGAAGCGGGGTGAGTTGAGATATAAATGCCCTATACAATTCAGCCAGCAAACCGTCCGTCCCGGGGTTTTCTCATTTGCCAGTGCCTTAATTGCATTCTGGATCTCAGCCAAGGTTATAGGTTCATCCAATTCCAGTCGTACTGTAGCCGGAATGGTGGGGACAGTGAGATTAGCATAGAATGATCTGTATTTGTCGGAGTTGGAATTGGAATCGGGGGCTGACTGATAGACTCTGGTAAGGTGTTGGGTCAGTTCCTTTATGTATGTTGGTTTGGGTATATAGAAGTGTGCCTGTGCTGGATCGCAAATCTGTCAAGGGCCTGCAGGGTTGATCTTGGCGGATAAGCCATGCTAACAACCATCCTGTCTTGTCTGCAGTGACATGCATATGCGCTGAGTTTGCAGCGCAGTTTAGACAGCGCATACGCTTCAGTAAGGTTGCATGGTTGCGCTGTGCATCAGTAAGTGTGATCCGGTTTCCCGGGTTGTCTATAGTCCAGGTTTCCAACTTTAAAAGTTTGTGTTCTAGACTAGTGATGTCATGATAAAGTTGGCGCCTCCGATTACTCTGTGCGCCCAAACAATGTCCCCTCAGCGTCACTTTGAATGCATCCCATTCAACCCAGCTAGTGGAAGCTGTATCTGCATTGCGTTGAAAATAGTCATCAATCATAGTGCCCACTGAGTCTCGAAAGGGGGGGGGTCTTCTAATAGCACTGCTTCAAACCTCCAAGTGGGAATGGGGGGAGATTATGGTTTCCCATTGCAAACATAGTAGCTGGGAATTATGATCAGCGCGTGTGCACTCTAAGCTATCAATTTGTTATGGAGGGAAGTAGTGACGGGGTGGCCACAGTCCTGTCAATACGGACCTGTAACTTGAGTGGGGCAGAAAAAATGGAGTAGACTTCTAATACCGAGTTGAGGTGTCGCCACATGTCCCCTAGGTGCTGTTGCTGGAGCCAATCAGTTAAGAAGCAGGCATTGGTGGTGGCTGATGTGTGATGCAGTGGAAGAAAGCATCGATCTAGAGTAGTGTCCAACCATGATAGGCCATTCTACTGAGAGAGTGTGTGGAAGTCCATAGATAGAACCCAACAGTACAGGCCGGCCGTCTAGTTGTCCTCGTAATCACAGATAGTGGCTCTCAGGGTCTTTAATCGTGCCTTCTGTTATAAATGGGGTGCCGGGTCTGATCCAAAGTAGTGTTCCACGGGCATAACTAGAAACATTGGTGCCATGGATCTGACCCCTCCATCAACGCTGTAGTCTATTGGTTTCTATTTGCGTGAGGTGTTTCCTGAAACAGTGCCACATGTATCAAATGTCTTTTCATGTAGGCATACACTGAGTGCCGATTTGATGGTGTGTGCATACCCCTGATATTCCACGTCATTATGTTAAAGTGTGTAATGAGTCGCGTGTGAACTCGATCATCCCCCTGGTGCCAGTGTATCACCAGTAGGGGCGATGAGTCTCAGGCAAGAAACAAGCATTATGTAATGTGTGTGGTAGAGCCTGGCAAGGGTGTGGGTCATAGCAAACAGGTAAACATATCTTAACACCAATCATAAATTTGTAAATACCAAAAGAGTAGAAACACACCATGTGTCCACCCAAACAAGTAACAACATCAATCGTGAAAAGGCAATTAGGCAGCAACCTATTGGGGGACAGCAAATGTGCCAGTAGGCGGTCTCACTGCTACAGTGAAATGATACTTCAAAGTACCCATACAGCGCATATGTAAACAAGATTTGCCCTACCACCCAAGCACGGGCAGAAGCGTTGATGGCTACCTAGGGTTGCAGTCCCAATTAAAAGACTAGCATAGATCATACCTGCAAGATACAACAAATCTGATGTATACCAACAAGGATGGCAGTCCCAGGTACAGATAGGAATAGCAGTAGGACTGCAGAATGTGATCAGCATTAATAGCAGGTGTAAAACAATGTAATTGGTAGTCTGTGGGGAAAAGTCCGCGAGCAGGGTGCGAGGCTGAATCAGTCTTGGAAGGACACATGGTCGAAGAGCCATCATTGTTGAGTGATCGAAGGAGTCATCATCCATCCCGGAGTTCCTTTTGTGTTCACCTATTGCCGCTGCGGCCTGTAGTACCTGTCTGCATTCCTGCACCATTTTCTCCAAGTCTGGAACAGCTATTAGGGTAGGATGCTTTGTTCTTGGACATCGTTATCGGTGCTGCATCCCCACACCATCTCAATTGGGGGTGCCGTCTGTGTAGATTTGGGGTTTGTGGAGCGTCCCCTGGAGTCCAGCCATTCCCAGACCCGTTTGGATGTATCCCCTCTGTCGCAATGTGCAGACGTGGCGGAAACAGCAGAGAGTATTTGATGTCAAGTCCCCCTAGATTGCACTTGGCTGCAAGGGAAGTGCAGCGTTGTTTTGTATTGCAACAGTATAATCCGGTAAGAACATAATCGTAGCATTGTCCACCTTGATTTCATGTAATTGCAGAGTTTCTTTGAGAATAGCATCTCTGTCTATGTAATGCATCACGGGGAATAAGAACAGTCTGGGGTTAGCACTCAGTGAGTGGTGGCAGGCAGGCACCCGGTGCCTCTGTGAAGTATTGTGAAAGAGTGTCTTGAGGCAGCAACTGTCGCATCCATTGTCCGACATATACGACTGCATCCGATCCTTCTGCTCTCTCCAGCAAACCCACCACTCGCATGTTATTACGTCGCGACCGGTCTTCTACTTTTCGATACAGCATTTCGACACAATCCCACAGTAATCGTATTGAGGCGCCCATGTCACCAGTTTTCGGTTGTATGATGGCAATAGACTGATCAGTTTCATGGACCTTCTCTGCTCATTTGCGATGATCGGTGTGGAGTAATGTCAAGTCTGTTGTAACTGCGTCTAACTTGGTCTTGAGGGAGGTTCTCGTAGGTTACAGTGCAGTTCCAAGCTTTTTCGCCACCGCTAATGGGTGGTCACACATTGTCGGCCCATGACGATATTGCTAGTGGTTACTGGGTATTGTGTGTCCGTCTCGGTGGTGGGGCCCGCTTGCCAGAAATATGTGCGAGGGAACTGTGGCAGCATGAGCAGCCCCCATATTTCAGGTGTGTTGGGCTGGCGCATGAATGCACAGTCCAGTCGTCAAGCTGTGGACCTTCTTGTGAGCTCTTCTGCATGTGCTTCCCAGTGGGAGAGCAGCGTGTGACCTCTGTAGTCACTTCGCTTTACAAGTGGAGTGAATGGTTGTAAGGAGCTGGTTTTCCACAGTGTGTGTGACCGGGGGTGTTAATCTTCTTGTGCAATGTGCTAATGTAGGTATGCTGCAGGATATAAAAAGCGCCAATGCTACATGTGGGTGTGTACGGGCATCCGGGGTGGCGCTAGGTCTGTGCCTGCAGCAAAACAGCCCTCAAAAATCTGTCCCAGAAAGCGAGAGGGCAAAAGGCCCCACACAGGGGATCTTGCAGCCACAGCAGGGGGTCCAGAGTGCACTGACAGTAATGTCCAATAATGTTGCAGAAGTAGGAGTACAGTTCAGCCACCTGGTGATGCCTCTCAGATTGATGCCTAATCCATATAACATGTAGAGCAGACGCCCATCACCTGACTGCCAGAGTAGTTTGGATCGTCAGTTGATTGGGTGTAGCGCCTGTGTGTGTCCCGGGTTGATAGGTCTCACTCAGCCCAGATTGAGCCGATTTCCCTGGGCTCCGAGGTTCATCGCCCCCGTTGCTACTGATATAAACTATTCAGACAAGACGTGTGACCTAGTTGATTTGCAGCCACGTCCAGGCAGCACGAATCGGCGGCCGCCGGTGTCCACAAATCGCGGCAGCTCCATCTCTCGTCTGTCTGTCCTGCCCCTCACCTACTTAGTGGCACGGTCGCGACAACGCACTCCTCCGTACTTTGTCCGCAGACCAGCTGGGCGGCGACCTCGACCACAGTCGTCGCCCGGTTCCTAACTCCCTCGCAGGCGTAGAGGCGGAGTGTACGGACACATCATGGTCAGCAGTGCGGCAGCAGGCTCAGACCAGGGTAGTGCGTAGGGGCCGCGTGTCTGGACACGTCATAGTCAGCAATGCGGCCGCAGGCTCAGACCAGGGTAGTGCGTAGGGGCCGCGTGTCTGGACACGTCATAGTCAGCAATGCGGCCGCAGGCTCAGACCAGGGTAGTGCGTAGGGGCCGCGTGTCTGGACACGTCATAGTCAGCAATGCGGCCGCAGGCTCAGACCAGGGTAGTGCGTAGGGGCCGCGTGTCTGGACACGTCATAGTCAGCAATGCGGCCGCAGGCTCAGACCAGGGTAGTGCGTAGGGGCCGCGTGTCTGGACACGTCATAGTCAGCAGTGCGACCGCAAGCCCAGGCCAGGGCTGCACCCCTCCCCTGGGCAATAGGCCAGATCGGTGCACAGAGTCGGTGGCAGGGGGTCACGGGGATCCAATCCCCGTTGGTCGAGACGGGTCTCTGGCAGAATACGTGTTGATTTAGCGGGGTTAGCTAGCCATGTCCCTCAGTCTATGGTTAACTGATAAATAGTGTGTCTGATGTTACCCCAACTGAGTATGTTTCCTGCCCTTTTTCTTTGGCTTCTGTGTTTTCTTTTCACCAGTCTTTTTTCGCATAGTGTCCATCACAGGGGGTTTATGTTTATGGTTGGTCCCGATGGTTACCCCTATAGAGACGTAACATTCAAACGTCATCAATAATGCTACTTGGGAACCAAATGTATTAATTCATAACCTATTATGTCTTTATAATTTTTCCATTGTGATAAATAAGTTAAGATATGCCTGTGGTCATATGTCATTTATTTCATATGCCTTCCTGTTTAAACTATCAAACCACACAGCAAACCGCCTTTATGTATAGATTACAGTATCACTGTTTCTTTTGTTTGTATACACTTTCCAAAATTACGTTTTTCACTCACTGATTGTCCAAATCAAATCGTGATCCCCAAAAAAACAAACCATTTACAGTTATTATTGCAGGAGAACAACTGTTTTCCTTTGTTACAGTTATAGATCAATTTCCCTCTTTGTCCTTAATACTCTTTGTGATGGAAAGAATGTAAGGCAGCACTCTATTAGGTGTTTTTATCTCATATGAAGCGATTACTGGAAACTCTTGCACCATGAGCTTCTAGAGAACAGCACTTTATCTGTGGGAACATGCTAAGAGCCCACTGACAGTATCAGTGTAGGTGATACAAATCTCAGTCTGGGTGGAAGAAGTTTGTGATTACCCACCAGTGTATGAAAGAGAGGCGGTCAGTCTGATAGAAGGAACGTCTCACTCACATGAGCCCATGGAGTTGTGCTCGATCGAGGTCAACTTAATGTCATGTAGAAAAGGATGTCAATTTGATGAATCACTTTGGCCAGAGGTCACATGTAAATGTGAAATAGAAACAGGGATAGAAGTGATCCATTAGGGACGCAGTAGTTGATTTTTTTAACCTAAACTAAATAGGGGGTATAGTTACTGACTGAATACACTCTATTAAATAAGATTAACCAATCCATCTGCTTGCCATTATACCCAGCTTTGGTTAGTCATGCTAACATGAAAAAAAGTGTTCCATGAGATTTGAAGGTGGCTGAGAGATACAATAACAGCTCTACCTGAAAACCAGTCCTATCTACGAGCATTTCCATAAAATCTAACACCAGCGACCCAACTGACTTGGTGCTACAGCCAGGTTGAAATGCTACCTGTAGGAAGTCCAGCAGTTAATTTCTTTCAGCAAAACTCTGAAACTGAGTGAAAACCAGTCTTTCTAATAACCTTCTTGTATGGGAAACCCGGAAGGTTGGATGTTATTCAAGTGTTCTGGTGCAAATTATTTTTTTGTAATAAAGGTCACACAATAGCTCATTTCCACAGAAGGGGAATGACCCCCTTCCTTAATGAACAGTCATTCACTCAGTAATTGATGACACATATGTTTCTATTTGACATGTGAATGCTAAGTAAAATAAACAAATAG
Organism: Lissotriton helveticus; assembly: GCF_964261635.1. NCBI lineage: Eukaryota > Metazoa > Chordata > Amphibia > Caudata > Salamandridae > Lissotriton > Lissotriton helveticus. The sequence continues at coordinate 257,560,190 of NC_136071.1, forward strand.
AATACATGAGAAGTGAGGTGAGGGTAATGAAGGCGGATGTGGAGGTGACAGAGAGGTGATAAAGGCTGGTGCCGTATGACAAGAGTGGATTGCAGCATTATTTTATAAAACAGAAACGATTGGGGTGAGAGAAGAGGGAAGGGGAGAGATGCACTTTTTGAAATAGTAAATAAAATGTGAGAGTACTTATGAAGTATAGTAGAGGCGGCAGGGGACGCGTGATCAAGAAAGAGGAGAGAGAAGGGATATGAGGCGCGAGTAATAAAGGAAGACAAGTGTGATCAGGATGAGTGGGAAAGAGCAAGAAAGAAGAACAGAGAGCCAAAAGAAGAAGAAAGACCAAGAGAAGGAAGGAGATTTGTAAGACAGCAAAACTACTGGGGAGCTGAGAAAGGCAATTTGACAGTGCAGTATGACAGTGCAAGTAAGAGAAGTAGAGATAAAAAAGAGAGAGGAGAAAAGAGAAAGGGTAGAGAAAGTTCGGAGATCGAAATCAAGAAGGAAAGAAGAAAAACAAGACAAGAGGAAAGAGAGAGAGTCAGCAAGAAGCGAGCCACATAAGACAAGGGGAAGAAGATTAATACAGAAGTAAGGATAGAGAAAATAAGAAATTGGAGAACGAAGAGAAAAGAGGTGAGAGCAGGAAAGACAATGGGAATGGAGAACCAGCAAGGGGAAGAAGGAAGGAGGCAGAGGAAGAAGGAAAGTGAAAATGAATAACCGGTTTTTAAAGCCACAGTTTCTAATGTAGCTGATTTTACAGAGCCATACCAGTTGAAATATAAACAATGTGGCAGTCATGTTAAAACAATATGAGAACACTGAATGCTACTTACCGAAAGTCATATTAACTTTTGTTTTATTTTTTTGTTTTTGTTTTTTATTTTTAGTTGATGTCAACCATATAAAATCACAATAAAAGTACAGTCATAAATTGATCACATGCAATAAAATTGTAAACATCATAAAATACTGAGATTTATTTTAGAATGGTAGAACAATTCTCTATTCAGTTAGCTCATCTTATTTACAACCGTTAAGAATGCCACATATTACATTCTGCTGGGAGTATGCCCTTAAGACGGATGGTATGCATTAAAAACCTATACCTTTGACTTGCAAAGAAGCAACAGTGTAAAGGAATATACTCAAACGTATGAATTACAAGTCTGCCGAATTGGCAATACCTCTTACGGTCTAACAATGTCCATTTTCGTTGCCACTCTCAATGGCAGAAGCTGCCACCAGGATTCTACTCCCATAACATCCAATGCTGTAGGAATTTTAGATAGCCTTGGCCTATAAGTTGTGCGTTAGGAAAGACTATCAGGGATCTGACAAGAACTGGTGGCCAGGTAGATAAAGGGAAGATAGAGAGCTTTCAAGATCATACAGTGAGTCAGTGAATAATAGCGATCCATTGGGGAAGTTCTGCACGAGGCAACAAAGTACAGCCAATTCTTACAGTGAACGAGAACCACAACAGTATTTGTCAGCGGTGTCAGTCCAGGAATCCTGGCAATCACAAAGGAACAAGCACTGTGGTAACATCAAGCAATGGTGGAGAACTTAATTCACAGTCATGAAAGACAAGAAGCAAGAGAATAGTAGTGCTTGACAGGAAAGAACGGAAATAGGCAACATTTGGTAGAAAGCAGGCATACATGCGAACTAGGAAACTGGGAACTAAGGACACAGAGAAAGAAACTGGGAACTAAGGAAGAAGGGAATGGAAGGCAAGGACTGAGGAAAGGGTAACTGCAGAAATTGTGTTAGTTCAAGGAATCATGAAGCACTGAAATTGCACTAGCTCAAGAAAAAAAATGAAACCTTGCAGAATAATGCTAGCTCTTGAAACAAGAACACACTACAAAATATGGCAGGTTCAGGAACCTAGGATGCACTGTGTGGGTTCAAGAAACAAGGATTTGCTATGCTCAGGAATCTGGAAATCTCTGGAAACAAAGGGTCTATCAGACAGGAACTCTGCTACAACTATCAACATTTGACTGAATGGCTCAGATGCTTTAAAGAGATTATTGTAGGAAGGTGGATACCTGACTATGGTTACCCCATTTTTTTTGCCTTGTGTTTAGCTGGTTTTCGACTTAGTTGGCCTGGGATCCTGCTAATCAGGGTCCCAGGCTATCTGCTCTCTCTTTAAATGGACTCCATGTACCCTAGGTAGATCACCAATTTGGTACTGGACACCTTGTCAGCCCCTATACAGTGCACTATAGGTGCCAAGGGCATAGGTGCATCCAAGGCCTACCAGGGGCTGCAGCATATCTTTTGCCACCCCTGGCTGGTACTTAAATCGACACAACTGGCTGTTCACACAGCTGGAGCAAGGTGGTGTAATCACCCCTTGCTTAGATGTAGTATATCTATGTCTAAACCTATATCTGGACACATATATACCTATAAGTCACTCCTATGGCAGGCTTTAACAATCCTGGAGGCAGAGTGCTTGGTTTTATGTGAGATGGTGCTCTAGCATGAGCTGAGCCTGTCTGCAGCTTTCGGAACCATTTCCTTATAGCTGTTCTAGTGATACTGCCATACCATATACCCTTAAGTGCATTATAATCCTCGCGGTTAATGCTAACTTTGTTTTGGCTTTATCAAAACATGTCATGTTTGGTGTCATACATTTTGGAATACTACCCCCTCGCCAATTCTGGCGACGGGGGTAGCATTCCACCCTTCTAGAGGGAGAAGACATGTTACTTACTGCAAATGCGGTTAATCCTAACCAGAGCCCCAGCATCACAAAATGGATGCTGCTGCCACAGACACATGTTTGACCTCCTGCTGCTGACCGAAACTTGGCAGAGGACGCCTGGACAAAGCGTTTCCTGTCACAGGGAGGTGTCACACCACCCCAGACAGGAGATAGTGGATTGTAGCAGGGAGGGTTGAAAGAAACTAGACACTGCCTGGGGCGCACAAGGTGTCCCTGGGCAGATTCCAGTCAAACCGGTTCTGGGGCACTCCAGCCCCAGTCCTGGCGGCAAGCTGGACAAAGGAAAGGGGTGTAACCACCCCCTTCCTGGGTCCCACCCATAGAAGGGACCTAGCAGGTAATCCAGCCCCCAGATTTGGAATATAGGTGGGAGCAGTGCCAATGCACATCAGATTATCCTGACTGAAACTTATAAAATGAAACTCTGGACCCTTCGACATCCCACTCGACGTGGAAGACTGAAGAATCTCCCTTGTGGTCAAGGAGTGACCACCCTGTGCAAACAGGCACCATCCAGCATCTCGACGTTTGCTTTGTTGCAGTTCCCGCCGGAACTCGAGCGACAGAGACTGACAAGAGCCAGCTATCCTGCCTTCCAACAGCCCGATCCACAGTCCATGCAGAGCTGGGACCCGTGGAGGCGACCTGAAGCGTGGGAGCGGCCATCTTGAATAAACCACGAAGCGCTGACCGTGCAGCACCCGAGGCTCCCTCGAAGCTGTGCATTGGAGTTTGAGAAGCTCCAGCCCCGAGCAGCTTTTGCACTGAAGCTCACCCCTCCACACTCGACGAGTGCTGCGTGGGCCCTTTTGCATGTTCCTGCTCGACGCGTTGGTCCGGTCGCTTGCCCATTGGCTAGTGGCCCCAGAACCGACGAACCTTCAAACTTGAACAGCTGGTCTGGTTGCTCCAGACTGGCACTTGCTCCCCTGAAAAGGAGCACCCGCTCAGACCTTGCTGGTCCGAGTATTAAGCCATCTTCGAATCCTGCGTGGGTTACCTTTACCAAGGCTTGTTGACTCCGATTGTGAAGCCGACACCGCCAACAGTGAGAGCCTTCGTGGGACAGCTTGTGATTCACTCCAGGACATCCTCGGTGCCCCAGAGTCCACGTGGCAGCGGAGACAAGGCACCCAACATCGACCTGATTGCGCCCGACATCGCCTGATTCCTTCCTGGTTCCTTCCTGGTCACTGCCCAGTGACACAGACTCTGTCCCCTCTGCTTTCAGGTACCCTTCAACTTCGATCCACCCTTGGATCGCACCGGACACTTCTCTTCTGGACGCCTGCAGCATCTTCATCTTCAGGCACCATCGAACTGCGTGACGAAACCCGACACACTTTGGCACCTATGCACCCGCTTCCTGTGGGTGAGGTAACTTACTAGCGCCGGTGTTCTTACACTGGTACACACCTCTAGTGCCTAACTCTAAAGTTTGGTAGTCCTAGTCCAGTCGGAAGACTCTTTAATCTGTAAAACGATAACTTTTACGCACCATTGACTTTACATTGGTGCATGCGTGTGCTTTCTGCACTGCACCCGAATCCCGCGGGCTACTCCCGTCCTAACTGTGGTTAGTCCAGTGTAGTCCCAGCGATTCCCAAGGCCCTAGGCCTTACCCCCGATAGATTAGTGATTGTTATACCACTTTTTTGATATATGGTTTGAGTGTCCACCGGCCTCATCCAAAAACGTGTAACTTGTATATGTTATATTGTGCTTTTGTTTAAACGCTTGTGCTTCATTGCTCATAAAGAGTAGTGGGGATTATTCTGAGAATAAATACATATATTTTTATAATATATAACTTGTGTGGTGTCCTTTCATTTGGTATTACAGGATTGCTAATGGTAAAACAGCTGGCTTCACATGCCCTCTTGAGTTAAGCCTTTAAGGCTGCTTAGTCCATGCTACCCCTAGGATAGCTTGTCTATAAGGTTGACTTACAACCATCACCATAAGGGATTGTTTGGACTGATACAAGGTGCCCACAGAACTGTGGACATCATACATCAGGCCAACTTCTCACATTGGTGAGCAGCGGTGCGGATTTGAGCTTGCTGTTGTTTTACCATTGCAATCTTTATATCAAATTGAAAGATCACATTAAGTACTTAGGTACATATAAGCAAAGCGTAGCATATTAAGTTCTACTGAACTTAGTAGTTGTAGAGAAAAGGGCTTAGCACACCCTGACTACAACTCACTAGTAAGGTACAGTAGGAAAACACTGAGTGTAGGTAGGTGCATCACTTACACCACACTAGAGTCATGTCTGGCACAGGTGAAGCTACAGGCTCTCTACCTGTGAAGGTTGACCCTCCGCAGGCAACCTCCAGCTATGACAAATTCAGCTACAAAGACTTGAGTGCCTTGTGCACTGCAAGGAAGCTGAGAAAGGGTCACAACCCTACTATTCCTATCATGATAGCCATCCTAGAAAAGGATGACCTTGAGAAAGCTAGAGTAGCTCCCTCAGGATCAGGAGATTGAGTGAACCCCCTAGATACTGAGAACCCCTCCCCAGAAGTAGAAAATGAGGAGGTAGACCCTGAATCAGAAGGTGAAGAGTCAGATCATGGTCAAGGGGATACCCAGGTACCAGTGGTAAGGCTTAGCCAAGCCAACTTGGACCTACATGGAAATGGAGAGGGCCAGCACCTCCCCAGAGTACATAACAGGATTCTCCCAGGCAATAGGAGAGAGAAGCCCTTCCAGGGATTCTCACATTTCTAGTGCCTCAAGAGAATCACAGAGAGGAATGACTTCCCCTCAAAGAAGAGAGCATAAGGCCAGGATGAGAGCAGTGAATCTCCAAATAGAAAGAGAGGAATTAGCCCTGGCCCAAGCTAGACTAGCTCTTGCAAGAGAGCAAAGGTTAAGTGGGGAGACTCCCCCTGGTGGCAGCAATATCCCAAAGGATAAAGACAGGTCATATGACCATAGAAACCTGAGTAAGATTGTGCCCCCCTACAGAGATGGGGATGATATCCACAAGTGGATAACTGCTCTTGAGAGAGCCTGCATGGTACAGCAGGTTCCTGAAGATCAGTGGGCAGCAATCTTGTGGCTCTCCTTTTCTGAGAAAGGGAGAGATAAGCTCCTCACAGTTAGATCTGAGGATGCTAAAAACTATACAGTCCTGAAGAGTGCTCTCATTGATGGGTTTGGCTTAACCACTGAGCAATACAGGTTGGTGTTCAGGGATACCCAAAAGCTCAGACTCAGGACTGGACTGATTTTGTAGATTGTGCTACTAAGGCTCTGGAAGGTTGGCTACATGGCAGAAAAGTACATGACTATACAGGATTGTATAATTTGATTATGAGGGAGCAGATCCTAAGTAATTGTCAAAACCAGCTTTTACACCAGCACCTGGTGGACTCAGATCTGACCTCTCCACAAGAATTGGGTAAGAGGGCAGACAAATGGGTCAGAACCAGGATTAGGCCTAAGAATCAGGGCAATGACCAAAAGAAGGATACTTCCAAGGCTCAAGAGAAGGGTGGGGATAAATCTAAAGACAAATCCCCCACAGGGCCCCAAAAGTCCAAGGGTGGGGGTGGGTCCCAAAACACTTCCTCTGACCAGAAGAAACCTTATTGCCATGTCTGTAAACAGCCTGGCCACTGGAAAACTTATAGCAGTTGTCCCAGAAATAGCAATAAAGAAAATATACCTCCAAGTAAGGCTCCAACACCTCCTGTTACTGTCAGCAGTAATACCCCAGGTGGTGGGAGCACCCCCAGGACTTTGGGTGGGTTTACTTTTGGAGCTCAGGTGGATTCTGGCCTAACCAGGTCCCCTAGTCCAGATACTCTTGTCTATGAGAATGGCATGGGGTTTGCCAACTTCACTGATTGCCCAAACACTTTGAGCAAATATAGACAGGAGCCCATCATCAATGGTCAAAAAGGTGAGGCCTACAGAGACACGGGGGCTAGTATCACCATGGTGACTGAGAATCTAGTCCCCTCAAGGCAACTTTTACCTGGTGCCACATATCAGGTGACAAACATTGATGGAGTTCAGAAAAATCATCCCAGGGCAGTAGTAAATCTCAGCTGGGGAGGTGTCACTGGCCCAAAGAGAGTGGCAGTGTCATCAAACTTGCCTGTAGATTGTCTACTTGGGAATGATTTAGAAATCTCAGCCTGGGCTGAGGTGGAACAAGAAACCCATTCTAAAATGGTAAATCTCCATGGAAAGGTTAGTGGGGCTGTAATGGCTACAGCCCCAATCCAAGATGTCCTTCCTGAAAAGGTTGGTAGGGCTGTGCAAGACTCAGCCCCATCTTCAGCAGAATCCCTTCCTGAAAAGGTTAGCAAAGCTGTTATGATAACAGCCCATACCCAAACTGAGTCCCTTCCTGAAAATGTTGGTGGGGCTGTGATGGCCACAGCCCAAACTCAAACTGATTCATGTGTTGTGAAGCCTGAAACTATGGATCACTCCACACAAACAGAGAGCATTGAGGAGGAAGAAAAATCTCCCTCCCACCAGACACTAGGAAAGGATCAGCCTCCTCAGGGAACTGATCTTACCCCTTGTGAAGAAACTGCCCCAGAGGTAGTCAGGCCTAGCCTGGCAGAGCCCATGATGTCAGTGGACCCTTCCAAGGTGGGACCCAGTCTGGAGCAGGTAACCTGCCCCTCTCTACCCTGCCTCAGTCAGCCCAGGGCTACAGAGGTTAAGGAGGTCAAGAAGCCCCAAAGGGCCCCCTGTCAAATAAAGCACCCCCATCAGCAGATTAGGGGCACCAAAGCTAGCAGCCCTAGCAAGGTGAAAACTTTAAAAACTCCTGAGGGATCCCCCTTACCACTAGTTAGGGACCTCCCACAGATGGAAACTGTTGGGCACAGCCAAACCTGGGACCTAAGGGCGTCAAACCTGACCTGTCCCTCCAGTAAGCCAACAGAAGGGACCCAGCCTCCAGCTGTAGGCAGCCAGAGGTTGACCCTGAGAGCACAGTGCAACTCAGTCAAGGAAAGAAAGGCACACATGGTGGGAGAGGATTGGAGGAAGCTGAGCCCTAATTTAGTGGAGCCTCACTTCAGTACTCCATCACAACACCAGCCTTTTACTTTGCCAAAACACACCAAAGGTAGTGATTCCCTATGGTGGAGACCCTCTGATACCCCTAGGGTGAGGGATTGCTTAGTGGACCATGAGACAGGGGGTAACCATGCTAGTGCAGGTACTTCCTTATATGGCCACTTAGGCAATATAGTCTTACCTGGTCAAGGATAGCCTTATCTCCTTTCGTTTGGGGGGGGGGGGGCTACGTAGGAAGGTGGATACCTGACTATGGTTACCCCAAATTTTTTGCCTTGTGTTTAGCTGGTTTTCGACTTAGTTGGCCTGGGATCCTGCTAATCAGGGTCCCAGGCTATCTGCTCTCTCTTTAAATGGACTCCATGTACCCTAGGTACATCACCAATTTGGTACTGGACACCTTGTCAGCCCCTATACAGTGCACTATAGGTGCCAAGGGAATAGGTGCATCCAAGGCCTACCAGGGGCTGCAGCATATCTTTTGCCACCCCTGTCTGGTACTTAAATCGACACAACTGGCTGTTCACACAGCTGGGGCAAGGTGGTGTAATCACCCCTTGCTTAGATGTAGTATACCTATGTCTAAACCTATATCTGGACACATATATACCTATAAGTCACTCCTATGGCAGGCCTTAACAATCCTGGAGGCGGAGTGCTTGGTTTTATGTGAGATGGTGCTCTAGCATGAGCTGAGCCTGTCTGCAGCTTTCGGAACCATTTCCTTATAGCTGTTCTAGTGATACTGCCATACCATATACCCTTAAGTGCATTATAATCCTCGCGGTTAATGCTAACTTTGGTTTGGCTTTATCAAAACATGTCGTGTTAGGTGTCATACATTTTGGAATACTACCCCCTCGCCAATTCTGGCGACGGGGGTAGCATTCCACCCTTCTAGAGGGAGAAGACATGTTACTTACTGCAAATGCGGTTAATCCTAACCAGAGCCCCAGCATCACAAAATGGATGCTGCTGCCACAGACACATGTCTGACCTCATGCTGCTGACCGAAACTTGGCAGAGGACGCCTGGACAAAGCGTTTCCTGTCACAGGGAGGTGTCACACCACCCCAGACAGGAGATAGTGGATTGTAGCAGGGAGGGTTGAAAGAAACTAGACACTGCCTGGGGCCCACAAGGTGTCCCTGGGCAGATTCCAGTCCAACCGGTTCTGGGGCACTCCAGCCCCAGTCCTGGCGGCAAACTGGACAAAGGAAAGGGGTGTAACCACCCCCTTCCTGGGTCCCACCCATAGGAGGGACCTAGCAGGTAATCCAGCCCCCAGATTTGGAATATAGGTGGGAGCAGTGCCAATGCACATTAGATTATCCTGACTGAAACTTATGAAACGAAACTCTGGACCCTTCGACATCCCACTCGACGTGGAAGACTGAAGAATCTCCCTTGTGGTCAAGGAGTGACCACCCTGTGCAAACAGGCACCATCCAGCACCTCAACGTTTGCTTTGTTGCAGTTCCCGCCGGAACTCGAGCGACAGAGACTGACAAGAGCCAGCTATCCTGCCTTCCAACAGCCCGATCCAGAGTCCATGCAGAGCTGGGACCCGTGGAGGCGACCTGAAGCGTGGGAGAGGCCATCTTGAATAAACCACAAAGCGCTGACTGTGCAGCACCCGAGGCTCCCTCGAAGCTGTGCATTGGAGTTTGAGAAGCTCCAGCCCCGAGCAGCTTTTGCACCGAAGCTCACCCCTCCACACTCGACGAGTACTGCGTGGGGCCCTTTTGCATTTTCCTGCTCGACACGTTGGTCCGGTCACTTGCCCGTTGGCTAGTGGCCCCAGAACCGATGAACCTTCAAACTTGAACAGCTGGTCTGGTTGCTCCAGACTGGCACTCGCTCCCCTGAAAAGGAGCACCCGCTCAGACCTTGCTGGTCCGAGTATTAAGCCATCTTTGAATCCTGCGTGGGTTGCCTTTGCCAAGGCTTGTTGACTCCGATCGTGAAGCCGACACCGCCAACAGCGAGAACCTTCGTGGGACAACTCGTGATTCACTCCAGGACATCCTCGGTGCCCCAGAGTCCACGTGGCAGCGGAGACAAGGCACCCAACATCGACCTGATTGCGCCCGACATCGCCTGATTCCTTCCTGGTTCCTTCCTGGTCACTGCCCAGTGATCCAGACTCTGTCCCCTCTGCTTTCAGGTACCCTTCAGCTTCGATCCACCCTTGGATCGCACCGGACACTTCTCTTCTGGACGCCTGCAGCATCTTCATCTTCAGGCACCATCGAACTGCGTGACGAAACCCGACACACTTTGGCACCTATGCACCCGCTTCCTGTGGGTGAGGTAACTTACTAGCGCCGGTGTTCTTACACTGGTACACACCTCTAGTGCCTAACTCTAAAGTTTGGTAGTCCTAGTCCAGTCGGAAGACTCTTTAATCTGTAAAACGATAACTTTTACGCACCATTGACTTTACATTGGTGCATGCGTGTGCTTTCTGCACTGCACCCGAATCCCGCGGGCTACTCCCGTCCTAACTGGGGTTAGTCCAGTGTAGTCCCAGCGATTCCCAAGGCCCTAGGCCTTACCCCCGATCGATTAGTGATAGTTATACCACTTTTTTGATATATGGTTTGAGTGGCCACCGGCCTCATCCAAAAACGTGCAGCTTGTATATGTTATATTGTGCTTTTGTTTAAACGCTTGTGCTTCATTGCTCATAAAGAGTAGTGGGGATTATTATGAGAATAAATACATATATTTTTATAATATATAACTTGTGTGGTGTCCTTTCATTTGGTATTACAGGATTGCATATGGTAAAACAGCTGGCTTCACATGCCCTCTTGAGTTAAGCCTTTAAGGCTGCTTAGTCCATGCTACCCCTAGGATAGCTTGTCTATAAGGTTGACTTACAACCATCACCATAAGGGATTGTTTGGACTGATACAAGGTGCCCACAGAACTGTGGACATCATACATCAGGCCAACTTCTCACAATTATTAATGAACACATGCTTCAGGTGTGAGCAAGAAAGCACCTGCCAGAGACAGGTGTGCTGATTCACCCACCCATCCTTCACTTGCACAAGCAGGCAGCAGGAAATTGTATGAATTTCAGACATAGACAGGAAAATCAAGTAGGCTCCCACAACACCCAGCATGGATCCTGAATACAAGTAACCTCCTGGTTATTTGTAAGGAGGTTGCAAATCCGGATTGAAAAATGCCACAAGGGCAGGGCTTCTGAGAAACGTAGTCTTTGTGGGACAGAGGGAAACATTCTGGCTGACATAATCTTGACACGGACCCAAAAGAATAGGCAAGTTCAGAATATTGTCCAAGACACTGAGAGTCAGTACACAGATATCATTCAAGGCCAGACGGCTTAGTCTAACAGTAGAAAGTCCACTAGGCATGCCCTCTAGTGGTGGGCATGGGAATAAGGGGAGCAAATAATGACACCGATAGCCAAGTCTATATTAAAGTTGACTAGTCTGTTACTTAGGTGTTTAACATACCTGACGTAGCTCTTGCAGCTAGGGGCTCACTTAACTTTGAGTCAAATAGGATACTCAAATATTTATAATTTGTGTTCTGAGTGATCTTGTTTCCATCTATATCCCACTTTCCTCTTAATTGCTTTTTCCAAAAGAACATACTTTGAGTTTTCACAAAGTTAACTTGCAAGCCATTTTCCAAGTTGTTAACAGTGAGAAATCCTGTGATCATTGGAGCCTGACAGGCGTCTGGACAAAGATCACTAATTCTTCCGCACAGTATAGCACTCCAACTTTGGCCAGGCCTCGCTTTAGTGGAAAAAGTCTCTATGAGCACCAACACAATCCCTGCTGTGTGATTCTACTAACTTTTGCCCTGAAAGTTTACAGTGTGGGGATAGGTTGGTGTTTCTCCTCCTCTCTCTCGCGGTTTCTACCTTTCACCTTACCCATAACTCTAGTCTTCTTCTCCCACTTATCAATCTCCTTTCCTTGCCACTAATGTTTATTTCCTGCATTTAATAGACAAAGACCAGAAATAAGAGGAACCAGCAGAGACACTTCTCAAGGCTGGTTTTAAGGTCGAAGCCCGACCTGCAATCAATGCTTAAGCATTGATTAAAGTGTGCTTCAACATCTATTGTGATCCGTTTTTGGGAATGTGGGACACGACTCAGACGCGCGCTTTTGCAGTCTCAGTTTTGACCGCGGGAGCGCGCGTCTGAGCCGCGCTTGCGCAGATGAACTCCCAGCCCCTGCTTTCGCGCACACACAGACACAGCCAGCCCCCACCCCTCTGCACGCACGCACACACAGACGCTGCCGCCTCCCACCCCCCTGCACACACAGACACACACGCATACGCACGCCGCCGCCCTCTACCTTCCCCCCCACCCCCCACACACACACACCACCCCCCCACCCCCCACACACACACCGCCCCCCTTACAACTAAGGCTTACTCACCGCATCGCCGCCACTCCGTCCTGACTTCTGCAGCCACCGCGGGGCATCCACTCCGTGGGCGCGGGCATCGCGGAAAACGGAAGTCCCGCCCCACGACAGGCGTGACGCTCCCGAACTTCCGTTTTCAGGATGCGTATGCTCGCAGCTTATTAGACCCAGGGACGGGTGTGCCTTGAGAGAGTGCAGGCGCTACTTTCTTCTCCATTACTCTGCTGGTAGCTCCTGTCCACATGGAAAGCCCTCGGTCAGACATAGCAATGGGAATGTTGAGGCGTGGCGCAATGAATGGGACGCACGACGTGAAGGACCGTAAGGCGCTTGCACGAAGCTCTCTTTGGACTGCGTGCGCGCGGCTTCTGCGCGTGAGCTCGACCAAAGAGCTGGGCGCGCGCGTGCGCCGTATGGGAGAGAGGGCGGGGGATGCTGTGGAGCTGTGGAGGCTCCTCAGCTGATGTCACAGAGGCGGAGGCGCTGCGGACCCGGCCTGCGGTCTGCACACCCTGGAGCCGGCGCACCATGAGCTGTCCCTCGGAGGCGGCCGGCGCTGAGACTACCCGGGAGAAGATAATGGAGGCAGGTGGAGGAGCAGCCACAACTTGATCATTACAGATAACAGAGGTGAGGCGACAGCCCCAGAGTGATTGGGAGCCTAGTACAGGGGGCATCTGAGGGGGAACAGACAGGAAGTTGGACGTGCCCCAAAGTAGAGGACCATACACACGTTCTTTCTGAACCTTCGTGTCCGCTCGATTCGGGGCGTTGTGCAGCGTTTGATATCTGCAATGTTTACAAATATTTAATGTTTATTAATGTTAGGGTGGCCTCAGCGCTGTCTCGGTCTGGGTCCTTCACGTATTGGTCTATAGTATTCCGACACATCTGCCCACTCCTTTACTGCACAACCATAGGTAGGCGCCTTCATCACAACGAATCTTTAATATTTAACAGCGTTTGCCCTCTGTCGCTTAAACTCTTGGCACCCCCACCACTGGACAGGCTCCGATCTCTCACGTCCTACTTTCAGCGCCCTCCTTGCATGTCCATCAAATGATAGGTCAGCTTCTTTCAACCTTTGCTCGATCCATCACAGGGCAGTTTATCCCGCAAGCCTCACCTTCACAGTGGAACCCAAGAGGCGTATTATTTTTCAGTACGTTCTACCGTTAATGCACCCACTGATGGCATACTCCGAAATCGCGTCGGAGAGGGCTGTGAGGATGAGATTGCAGCATGCCTGCTAACAGGCCACAAGGATGTGTCATGCAGAAAGCCGTGATCTCAGCCTGCGCTTGGCTGCCTGCACTGCTCTATGTTTTAAGCCCATAATAATGGATCTATGTATGTCCAAACATGCACGTTTATTAATTAGCATCTCGTGTCACCGTTGAGGTAGAATGTGGGTCATCACCTCCAATTTCCGAAATGCACCATCTTTATCGAAATAAATAACCGATGATTCTTCTAATGTGCATGTTTGTTATTCTTACCCTTTAACAATGATTCTTAGTCTTAATAGTGTGCCAGTTGTTATGAAAATGTAACGAGTTTCATATTCTTAAGAAAATGGATGAGCTCGTCTTCATTGTAGCTCCTTCAAAAAATACTTTTGGTGCATTTTAAGTCACAACTGTAAAACTTTTTGCAGCTCTACGCTAGCGGGACTATGAATTGCCTGTACGGGAGCTGCAGTAGATCACGTGTCATTTGTTGTCAGTCCGTGCTTCTTAAAACAGCGACGAATGGATTTCAGTGATTGGAAAGTTGTTCTTCAAGCCTCATTAAAGGCAGGGGTAATCTCTAAGGTATTTGATGTGTCTGGGTTTCACGTGACACTTGCCTCTGACGACAAGTTTTGCTTATGCATGCCAGTCGGGAATGTGTGGACATGGAAATGGCCTTGTGTAATCTCACCATTACCCCATTGTACCCCGCTATGTTTAAAATGCCCAACCTTCATTGGGCAATCTGTTTCGCCTTGTACATTTTTCTGCTTTTTTCTTGTTATTGTCTGTGGGTGAAGAAAATGTAGGACGCTCAATAGAGGACCCTCGTGTTATAGGTAAATCGTATTCAATTTTTACAGTGAAACTTGAAACAATTTTATAGATTTTTCTATTATGTTAATTGCTGCAGTGATTCATGCATCCTACCACTTGAGAAAAGTTGCACCTTTTGAAAAGGGGAGAGTGTTCATTGTTTCGGTGCGTATATTTTCAAACTACAATGACTCAGATTCGTTGCCTTTGCGTTCCTGAAACCTTTTATGGCACCAGCATTACAAGATATTATTTTCTGCCTTAATCAATATATAATTCACACACATGAGGGCTCCCCATTTACTGGCTATGTATATTGTCTCCACAAATGAAAAGTACACAGAATATGAGCAGCCGCCAGGGTATTTCAACATCTCCTGATATTCTTAAAAGTGTAAACTGTGGTATTGCATTGTATCAGTACTTTGAAGTGCTGCCACTCTCCTAAAAGTGTTATTCCAGTACTGGGAACAGCTAGTACACATATTGCACTGGTACTGAGAAGTGCTGATACATTTATTGCACCAGTAACTGGAAGGTTTAGAACCATCCCATTAAAAGTATTGCACTCGTGCTGTTATACTCTCCCATTAAAAGCGTTGCACCCCTCCTGAGAAGCGCTGGTACTCTCCCATTAAAAATGTTGCACCCCTGCTGAGAAGCACTGGTACTCTCCCATTAAAAGTATTGCACCCCTACTAAGAAGGACAGGTACATTCCCATTAAAAGTATTACACCCATGCTGAGGAGCGCTGGTTCTCTCCCATTAAAAGTGTTGCACCCAAGCTTAAAAGCGCAGGTACACTCCCATTAAAAGTATTACATTCATGCTAAGAAGCGCTGGTTCTCTACCATTAAAATGTAAGTATTAATTTTTTTTTTTTAAAAGCCATTGTTATTTATAATATCAACACATCTAACTCACGTAAATACAACACATATTGCATTAGAAATGCTATAGGTGTCACATTTGCGAAAGTTAGAACTATTGGCATTGTAAATGACAAAGCTTTTAATTTCCCTATTTTCAAAACCAACACATAAATAAAAAAATTGTCATTTACAATACCAATAGCTCAAACTTTCCTAATGCGAGACCTATTGCATTGCAAATGCTTGTTAATATTTGGTGGTGCTGAGCACTGACATAACCCAGTCTACTTGAAGACGCCGGCATGGCCTCCTAGGTACCGTCTTTCAAATACAATCCATTTTTACTCAACGTATTAAAGCTGATCATAGTTAAGAAACTAGGAATAACCCAGTCAATAAAAAACATGCTGAATTTCAAGAAGTGTGTTGAGCAAGGTTATCATAACTTTAGCATTAATTGTTACAATGACTTTCGAAACTTTATGCTAAGAACTTTTATAATCAAAAGGGAACCAAAAGATAGTTGAAAATGGTAGGTCACCAACATCCCTGGCTAAGGATCCGCCAGGAGGAACCTTGTATGGCACACCTGTTAGGGACACTCTGAAGGAGGGTGAACTATCTAACCAGGAACCACACCCATGACTGGAGTTAGGGAGAGGCTGCAGCAGCATTAACACATGGATCAGTTACAGCACCTGCATATCAGTTAGAATGTCTCCTTTAATTTAGAACAAACTAGCTAAGTTAACATTTTTAACATCAAATCGGATGATATTTATAAGGAGGAGTACTTGCTGTATCAAGCTCAATCACAAATACTGGCTACTTCTATCACTCTGGCATTAAGATCACTTCAATGGGTATTTTTGGAAACTTGTATCCTATTTAAAATGCCATGACCTACCCATAAGACAGTGCATTTACAGAATCTATTTATTCAAGACTTTTGGATTTTGCTGCCTTATCCATGAGGGGTGTCAGTGCACTTTACAAATCACCAAGAGGATGAAGGCTCCCAGGCTACCATGACAAGCAAGTAGATTGTTGTGCTATCAGAATTAGTGGGGCACAGATAATACAAAGCTGGCTTGTCACGTGCTGAGAGCTACAGTACAGAGTTTTTTCCTGAATTTTTACAAGTAATGGCAAGATAGACATTAGAATGCTTAAGTGTCTTTATGACATGAACCAATTATGGTGTTTCTAAAAAACGATTCGGATTTTGTCTGCTGATTACAGTAAATTGATTTTAACAATCATTTATTTATTTGCCTTTTTTAAGGAAGCCCATGCCTTTAGTCAACATATGATGTGCAGTAATTACAATTCTGGCAAAATATACTTACCTGAGTTCTTTCTGAGGAGGGTCTAGGCCGGAACATGGCTGGTTCAGGTGAGGTGAAGGTTTTTGCTGAGGATGTTCTACGTCCAGCCACCTGTGGGCCAGGAGAGGTGAATTTCTTTTCAGAGGATGGCCTGCCTCTGCACAGACACTGGTCTGGGGAAAAGACACCCATCTCGTCATCTTCTGCATTCATGTTGAAATGTCAGGTTGGCGTCAACAGCAGCAATGCCTGTAAAAGGAATACATAACAAAAAAGATTACCTCAATTGACAGAAATTGCTAAAGTGACTAATTTACATTTGCATTACTGAAATTTCAATGAGACACTACCTCTCTAAATTAACATAACAATCGCTTATTGAGTGAAAATGTAGCCTGGATGAGAGATGCAATGAGTCTGTGATGAGGTCGTTTGGTCCCAAAAGAAATACAAATACAGACATGCTCCACCATTCTTCTAAATTATATTAGGGAACAAAATTCTGAGGAGTTACAAAAAGATGAATATCACTTTGTTTGCCAATTAGGCATGTTTCGTCTTCCAAAGCGAAAGAGCTCTCAATGGCCCATAAGACCCTGCCAGCATTTCTCATTAGAAAGTAGCTTCCCACAGGGCCGGCTTTCACGCTGGTGGCGCCCAGTGCAATAAGATTTTTTGGCGCACCTCTACCCCCATGACCTTCACCTCGGATTCTTTCACTACCACCCCAAAATGTGCCCCTCATCTCTCCGTAGCCCCTCTCTCAAATACACTTTAATTTGTTTTAAAGCGCTGGTTAAGGCTGGTGTAATTTGCTTAGCTATCCACATACTATATTGGTCTTTAGAAGCAATATATGATCAATCTACAACGGGCACAAAATGCAGCTGCCCGATTGCTGCTGGGCATTGCCAAATTCCAGCCTATTGCAAATGGCTTAAATAAACTTCACTGGCTTCCCATGATAAAGTGGACAGAATTTAAATCCCTTTGTTTAGTTTACAAGGCTCTGCAGGGAACTGGACCAATGTTTCTGAGACAACACTTTTCTTGGTACCAGCCTGCTAGAAACCTTTGTTCATCTCAGAGCAAACTTCTTCAGACACCCAAATATAAGAAAGCACATTGGGAAGGAAGAAGCTTCATTCTGGGTACAGTGAAACAGTGGAATTTACTCCCAATAGAGATCAAGAACAGCCCAACATTACTCACTTTCAGGAAAGTACTAAAAACCTGGTTATTTGCTAGCTAAATTCCACTTTCATAATCCAGATGTAGGTTGACTATCCGCTGAGCGCCTAGACGACCCCGGGCAATCGTGCGCTGTATAAACCCTACAATTAAATCCTACAATTGGAACATTGGGAGCAAGATGGCGGCTGAGTGAGAGGAGCCGCGGAGCAGCAGCGCATTGTGGTGCAACATACCCCCAGATTCCTCATCTCCCCCGCACGGTAGTGAACCGTTAAATCGTCTCCGCTTACTATACTGGACGTAACCCGCTCAACCATGCTCAACTACCGCAGCCGCGGTGAAAGAACGCACCTCGCAAGAGCCCGAAGGAGCCAGCAGGTGAAACCAATACCGGGAGCAGCGGGAGCGATCAGGATACTCCGGCTCCTGACGGCGGCGTTCACTTCCTGGGTGCGGCGACAGCGAAGTACTGGGCGTGCTCAGTGGTCTCCGGCAGTATCACAGCCCCAAGCGAAAGTAGGGCTTGGGAGCGGTCTCTGCTGGTGTGGGCAATATCGTGAGCAGGCGACAGTGGCAATGGCCCCTAAAGCAGCCCCCGGGGCAGCAGCTAAAGCAGCGGTGGCCGCCGCTCGGGCAGCTTCTCAGACGGCAGCTGATCCAGTAACCACGGCGCAGATGAAGGAAGCTGTTCTGGAGGCTGGGGCACTATTGGAGCAGCCTGTGATCCCTGAACAGACTAAGAAAGATAAACAAGCGGCGGTGCGGTCAAAGCAGACCTCTTCAATTCCTGAACTCTTTGCTCGCAGCGGCCAAAATCAGAAAAATACAGCAAATGCAGCACCCCACATATCGGCTAAAGAAGCAGCACACGATTCAGGTACCAGCGCTGTATATGCTACTCCACCGGGGGGTGTAGGTAGCGCGTTACGAGAATTGGCTGCTGAGAGTGTTGTCGCTTTGCCTGAAGCAAGGGGTGAAGGCGCAATCCAGATGACCCCCGAACCCACTGGTAGAGAGACGATCGAACAGGAACAAGAACAAGCTTGTGGGGTTGCAATTAATGAAGGCACTAATGTCTGCACCCGGTCTATTACAACATGTATGGTGGATCTAATGGCCGTTGAACCTGTAGACGCTACTATCGGTCAGGACGGGGTGAAAGAAGCTGATTGCAGGGAAAAAGATATTACACTCTTATGCCCTCCTCTCGCTTTAATGACCCTGGCGGAAGGTACGGAGAGTGAACGGGAAAAGGAGAAGGACAGTAGTGAATGCTTCTATTCCTTGACCGAAGAGGCAGAGTGGTCCGAGGATGAGAGAAGTTCTTCTCAGGAGGGAAGTAATATAGAGTCAGACAGTGACCTGGATCAAACACCCCCTAGTACAGCTAAAAGACCTGCTGGTAATGAGAAGATCCACACTCAATCGCACAAGGATTTGACCTGGGATCATTCCTCAGCTACGCCACTCCAGGGTATCCAGGAGGCTGAGGTGTCTGCCCCTCATCCTCCCCTATTGGATGTTATATACCAGACTATGCTCACGCACAGAGAAGAAGCTAGGCAGGATACGAGGAAGTCACAGTCAGCAATGCGTAAGTTACAAACTGTTGTCAGAAAACTGTCGAAAGCTCATACCACTGTGGGGGACAGGGTCACTAATCTAGAAGAACGGATCGTGGCGACTGAGTCAGAAGCTGCCTCTGCGTCACTTAAAGTTGATTCCCAGGCAGCGCAGGTTGTTGATATCCAGTGGAAGCTGGAAGATATGGAAAACAGACTAAGACGCAACAATCTCCGCGTCCTGGGGGTTCCGGAAGGGGCTGAGGGGTCAGACACCAGGGCCTACATTATTACTCTATTTAAGAATGCATTCCCGGAATTGTCGGACTGGAATTGGTCATTTGAAATCCAGAGAGCCCACCGCACTCCGTTCAAAATCCGTGCAGGGGCCACTAGTGACAAACCAAGGGCAGTGTTAATATTCTTAGGAAATTTTATCCTCTGACAAATCTTATCTGATAAGGCCAGACCTGACGCCAAAAGAACGAGTGAGGGTATATCCTTTTTTGTCCAACCAGACTTTTGTCACACAACGGTCGAGAGGCGTTGGAGACTTCGACAGTTGATTAAGCCTCTCCAGGACAAACATATGCAGGTTTACTTAGTAAATCCTGCACAGCTCAAGGTTGTGAGAGAGGGCATGACTCAATATTTTTCATCTGAGGTGAAGGCAAAGGAGTTTCTGGACTCTCTGTGATTTGTTAATATTGGGGAAAAAGTAGATGAGAGATTGAGGTGCGATGTATGGTTAGAAAGATCACTAGCCCTTACTTCTTCTTTTGTGTTGACCTTTGCAAGGGGATAGGGTGATAGGGGGGTTTCTGGGGGTAGGATATGTTTTGTTAATGGTATGATTTTGGTGAATTACAGTTGCACCCACGCACCACGCTGCTGCATCCATCCATCAACTCACAGACCTCGGTCTGAGCGATTCAAGAGGGAGAGGGTGGGATGGAAGGGGGGGGAGGATGGGGGGGGGTTTAAGGGAGGGTAAAGGGGTCACGGGTGGTGGGGGAAAAGCAGTAAAAAAAAAATATTGAGAATTGATGATATAAAATTCAGATTTTTGTGGTGTCACCTGTATAGAATGTCTATTGTCTGCAATCAATCTCTGGTTTCAAAAATTAGGAGACGACTGAAAAACAAAAATGTTAAGTCTTAGTATGTATTCGATCAATATAGGGGGGCTGAACGATTGGCGAAAAAGAGCCAGATTGACAGAATTTGTTAAATCCGAACCCATTGATGTCTTGTTTATGCAGGAAACGCATCTTTCTTGGGCGAAAAGAAAACTGTTAAGATTTGGTGGCTTCGAGATATTATCATGCTCCTCTCAGACTTCAACAATAAGGGGGGGTAGTAATCTTAGGCAAAACAATTCTGGGGGGGCTAAACGGGCTAAATCGGATCCGTTGGGAAGATGGGCTATAGCGGAATTAGGGTGTGGCTTAACGATCTGCGGGATCTATGGATCAAACCAAGATGACCTTGCAGTGTTTGAAATACTGGAGGGGGAATTGTCAAGCTGGCCTGTACCCATTCTGGTATGTGGCGACTTTAACATCTCGATAGATCTGACTAATAACATACCGTATATCGGCAGGAAGCCAAGAGCCTCTAGGGCACTCTTATCTATGATGTCATCACATGGCCTAGTTGATATATGGGGGTCAAAACATCCTGACGATGCAGGTTTCACTTATTTTTCATGCCCCCATCAGAAATATTGTAAATTAGATTATGCTTTAATTTCCTCAGGAGAGATTGGGAAGGTCAACATTAAGAAGCTCCCTAAAGTCCTTTCGGACCACAATCCGTTAGAAATCAGTCACAATGGCCTAGGTCCAGTTAGAAAGAGAAGGTCCTGGACATTCAATCGTAAACTACTGGCTGATGCTTCATTTGTAGAACATCTACGAACATGGACTCACGAGTTTTTTGACGCAAATTAATATAGTGCCTCAAGAAACTCGGTTTGGGACTCGTTCAAAGCAGCACTAAGAGGGGAAGTTATTAGCTATACCTCCCAGGTAAGGAAAAAACAACAGGTTGATAAGAATAAATTATTGGATGACTTGGCTAAGGCAGAAAAACAGCACTGCCTTGAATTGTCATTAGGGAAGGAGAGTACTCTGAGTCAAACCAAAATCTGCCTGATTAAAGCTGAAACACAGAAACTGATGGCTGAAAAGGCATCAACAGAGTATTGGACGTACAGGAAGAAAATGTACGAGACGGGGAGCAGGCTGGGAGGGCACTGGCCCTAAGAATCAGGCAAGATAGCGTTAAAAATGCCATAACAAGCATACATGATGAGGGGCAGGATTATATTGAACCTCATGATATCATATCGGTATTCGCAAAATTTTATCAAAATTTATATAGAGAAGAAGTAGGGGATACATGCCCGAATACCTCAGGTGGTCACTATCCGGACTTAGGTCCCAAGTTGGAGCCCCATGAGGCGGCAAACCTAGAGTCTAATATAACAATAGAAGAGGTACGGGAAGCATTATCTCAGTTGGCTGCAGGTAAAGCTGCTGGCCCTGACAGCATACCCCTGGAGCTCTACAAGTGCCTGACGATCGAGGTTGCCCCACTATTATTAGATCTCTTTAACGGAATTATCTGTACGGGTAAAATCCACGAAACTTGGAGGGATACTAATATAGTCGTCTTCCATAAAAAGGGAAAGCCAAAAGAAAACACTGGATCATATAGACCGATCTCTCTCATAAACTCTGATAATAAGCTGTATGCGAAGATCATTGCCACGAGGTTGGGGAGGATCATCGGTGGGCTCGTCTCCCCGTGGCAGCATGGGTTCATTCCTGGCCGCGATACGACGGACCATGTGAGAAGAGCTATATCGATATTTGAGGCCCATGCTGGGGGGGGGAGGGGTCGCCATGATCCTCCTCGACGCGGAAAAAGTGTTCGACCGCGTTAGATGGCAATATCTTTGGGATGTACTTTGGAGAGAGGTTTTGGCCCAAAATTTTTGACAGCTATCAGGGCCATGTATCGTGATCCGTTGGCTCGTATACAGATGATGGGCCTGAGCTCGGATAGAATTATGATAGAAAGGGCCACCCGTCAAGGGTGTCCCTGCTCACCAATTCTATTCGCTTTATATATCGATCCGCTCATTAGGCAGATACTGGTAAATAACAGCATCAAACCAGTGATAACCAACGGGTTCGAGAGTAAAATACTAGCATATGCTGACGACCTGGCGGTTCTTACACCAGATCCGGCAGTGACCAAACGAATTCTAGTTGAGGTCACCAAGCATTTCGGATTCTATTCTGGGTATAGGTTAAACGAGGCAAAAACACAGGTGATTTGCTCAAAGAATATAACAAAAATGGATCAACGGTATGTTGACTCTGCTACCTATCTTGGGGTCACTATCAAGGCAGATACAGGGTCAATCATACAAGACAATTTCGATCCACTCCTCAAAAAAATAGAAACAGATTTAAAACGTATGGATGCATTACATTTGTCCCTTATAGGTAGAACAAATGTTCTGAAAATGACTATGCTGCCCAAGCTCCTTTATTTATATAGATCTATTCCTTTCCTAATTGAGGAACGGGTGTTAAAAAAAACTGAATCTATCTTTAATAGTTTTTTGTGGCAATATGGCAAGATAAGAAGGACAGCCAAATATATGTCTCTCCCCCAGGAACTCGGAGGTTTGGGAGCTCCAAACATAAGATTTTATCACTGGGCCTGTCTATTGACCCAGATGACTGTCTTATTTGAAGCTGTTAGTAGGGAGAGATATACTTTGGATACAACCTCAGACCTATATACCCTCCCTTCAATATATGAGCTCTTAATGGGGAAGGAAGCAGTAGGGGCATTATTAAGAAAAACTGGGCGTAGGTTTTTCAAGAAAACAAGGCTTAAGGTTCCGCTGGGAGCCTGGGATCTATGGAAAACGATACAGAAATCCCTACAGATTCCCAGAATCAACAGATATACACCGCTGTGGAAATCAGGTTTTTTTCCCGAACCTAAGTATAGATGGGGCCTGGAAAATATGGGAACAACAAGGCATTCAGACGGTGGGGGATATTATATGTAATGGCAAGGTTATGTCACTTGAAGCTATTCAGCAGAAATATGATCTACCTATGGGCCAAAGCTTTAAGTACCTCCAGATTTCACGAACATTCAATGTCGATGTATTAGCCACTGCCTCTCTTGCTCCTAGCTCTATCCTTGAATATTTACTGAAGGGCGGAGATAGGATTTGGGTTGTCTATCAGGAGTTAATAGACAAGCTACCAGATGATCTGGAGAAACATGAGGCAACATGGGCAGCAAAATTACAAGACCCAGATGTAGATCTCGATAAAACCCTATCTTTAGATAAACAGGTACTTAGGTCCTCTAATTTGAAGGCTCAACATTTTATGACCCTCTTCAATCTATATTATACCCCTTCTAAGTTGCATGATTGGGGTATGAGGGTGGATAGTAAATGCCCGAGATGCCAACAAGACTCAGCTGATCTGTTACACATGTTCTTCTTCTGTGACAAACTTACCACAATCAAAACCGAGATCGAGAAATTTCTAGAGGGGCTGCTAGGCTCGAAGATCAGTCTATCCCCAACAGTGATGATCCTCGGGATAGATTCTAAGCTGGGTCTGAGCAGTAGTAGAGAAACAGAGGCTTTTATCTTTCTGGCTGTGGCCGTTTTACGGATTCTATTATCTGCTGCTTGGAAGGACCCCTCCCCCCCGACCTTCTCAATGTGGTTGGCCAGACTCCTTGCTATCCATAACATAGAATCTTGGCTTTATTTACATAAAGGTAGAAAATTGCGGGATTTCGGTTATAAAATGTGGGCCCCATTGAAGTTATGGAGGGAGGGCTTAGTCGCTAATTCTGTTCCGACATAATCCATTTATCTTCAGCATGAATTTTATCCTTTTTCTATGACATATATTTACATATTTATATAATGGTATTTATTTCGACTCTTTATTTCATATCTGGGTAATAATATTGAAGCGTAATTATGTATGTATGTATTGTTATGATGATCTTATATATGAATTGTCCGATATTAATCATTGTATAACTTTTGCATCTTTTGATACCCTGTCAATTCTCAATAATAAACATTTTTAGAAAAAAACAACAATTAAATCCTACAATTACTATACAGATCTGTTCTTTGCAGCAGGCATATTTACCCTCTGTGCTACTTTATGGCGAGTCAAAACTGCCACTAGACAAAACACCATTTCACTCTGTCTAGCAAGAACTTTAATCAGAAGAGTTATCTTAACATTTGTATTACTGCCTGAACTGAAAGCTGGATGCACAAGGTACTCTGCAGCAAGTGTCTTTCAATCTTAAATTATTGCTCAACACAGCCCTCCCATCCCCCTGATGTGGATTCCCCCCTCCAGGTCAGCGCACAGTGCAGCCACACCAGTCACACAGCCCTAAAGTCGGCCCTGGTTTGCCATTTTGAGGTTGTAATCTAGTATTGAATTGTATTGCAGCATTTATATAGCCCTTACCACTTGTACATGGGGTGCTGAAGCGCTTCTGTACATGAGTAGCACTGCTACTTCATGTAAGAGTGTGTGGTAGGAAAGATGTTGTTTTTGTTTTGATCCTATGTGGGAAGTGTTGCACATTGTTCTTAAAGACCATCGAGGTGCAGTTATCGTGTTATGGGATGCAGTCCTTAGCAGTGTGATGGATGCTGAAGTGTAAGAGACAGGTTCTCATTTGTGATTTAAGCATGCTCGTAGCTTTGAACAGTGCTCTGTGTCCCGTTATCGGTAGTTCATATCATGATACAGTGTGCTTGTCTGGTTACTGCACTGGGTTGCCCAATTTGAAATTTTGTGAATAGTTGTCGTACTGAGCTGGCATGGCTTTGATGCAGGTGGCCCTCCGTTCATCAATCACCTCGAACCAATCACCTTGTACCTCGGCAGCACGTTCCACTCTTAATCACAGTGGACGCCTGGGCTGGGCTCCTACAAGAGAACAGCTGCTCTTGTCACCATTACACATTGATCTGCATGTACTGCTCTGGAAGCCATCGGAGCAGAGTTGTGGCTGCAGGGAGGTTCCTTTATCCTTTGTTTTTAGACAGCTGGGGCAGAGAGGTGGCTATTAAACCTAATAGGCGAGGGTGTGAGGGGAATTGCTCAGGGTAACACAGTGCTGCAATGACGCTTCTGTAGCAGAAATCACTTTATGTAAACTGCTGCCATTAGGCTTTTTAACACATATTCACCAATACATCTATCACAAGACAAGATGTTGAGCACTATGTAAAAGTCAAATACTTGAAAGTGTGCATCTACAAAACACATACAAGCATTTTTTCCAATTACTGTTGCCTGTGGTGGGTATTTTCAATATGCCTGGACAGAACAAAATGTTTGCGCTGAGTTTCACTATCTCTAACCATCGTTTCACAACTAAGGGCCAGATGTAGGAGGCCATTTACCGACCGGTAACGGCCGATTTCGGTCGTTACCGACCGGTAAATGGGTATTTGTGATGTAGGTGGCCAATTTTACCGATTCGGTAAATTTACCGAATCGGTAAAATACCGAATCGGTATTTTTACCGATTCGGTAACTGCCAGATGTAGGTGGGACTCTTCTGAGTCCCAATGGCCTTACAGATTCGGTATTTTACCACCCAATCCAATTGGGTGGTAAAATACCGAATCCAGGAGTGCATGCACATGTGTGCATGCACACCTATGCCATGTGACAGACAGACATGCCCTTAGGGCATGTCTGTGTGCCACATGGCACACATGCCTGTATTTGGGGTGCTAGAGGGTGTCAAAGTGACACCCCCTGCACCCTTGCTGGAATCGGTATTTACCGAATCTGTAAATACCGATTCGGTAATGCCCATTGATTCCTATGGGCTTCAATGCCCATAGGAATCAATGGGCATTACCGAATCGGTATTTACAGAATCGGTAAATACCGAATCTTAACGATTCGGTATTTACCGATTCAGAAATACCTACATCCCCCCCCCCTCTATTTTACCACTTCTTAAATACCGAATCGGTAAAATTCGGTATTTAAGAAGTGGTAAAATAGAATTACCTACATCTAGCCCTAAATTGCCTATTTGAATGTGTAAATATAATAGGATCTCGGTACCAAACTCGCTGATCCCTGTGAAAAATGCGATAGGCTCTTTGAACAGAGATGTTTGCAGCCAGCGCTAAACCATCTGGGCGTACATACCACAAGGAAGTATACGGCTGTATTTTAATCAAAAACCAATATATGGAAAGCATGACAAGGTAAGTGCATGTAACTCACACTCATGGTTGCAATTTATTGCACACTGTGATCGGGCAACGAAAGCAGGAACACTGAAATGCTTCATCTATTTTGCACCCCCAGGTGGTCATTGGTACAAGTTATTTGAGTACAAGCACAGGAAACATACTTTATTTGTAAGTCTCATCTCCTGACTGGGACTTCAGGTCAGTAGCCATATTTCGATTCAGACAGACCCTCTTGGCATTTGTATGGTGATGCGAATGCCTGTTGCTTTTTTTTGTATTTCTTTCATCAACACTTAAAAATGCAAGAATACATTTGAAATTTACTGTATTAAGTATATGAGGCATATAATACATTATTATCTAAATTAACATACGTGGGATCGCAATCAATACTGCAAAGTAATGTCAACAAAAGATTTTAATTCAAATAATCTATTAGAGACATTTTTTCAACATGTGTGCTGTGTTACATATATGGGTGTATATTTTAATTACACAGAGTGTATTCAGAGAACCCAGTTAGATACCTTTATTCATCTAAAATCACATGTGCAACCTGTTTATTCTGTCTACCACTCCTTTTCAATCACATAAAATGGAATGTTGAAAGGTTGAGCCAACAGCAGCAACTTCACCGGTGTCTCTGGGTCAACATTTCTTATCCAGTGGCAGCGAGAGAGAGAATATACTGCTTACTGAAGCTACACAAAGTATGTCCCTTGGAAAGCAACTCTGATTTCCATTTTAGGCAGAAACACCCACAAGTGCCAAGAATGAAAAGAGTGTCTGATGAATTGCTTGCTTTTTTGCAGCTAAGCATTTACTAATCGTATGAAACAGGAAGCCAGTGCCTTTCTCTTAAGTAAGTAAGATTGGGGCACCATAAGTAGCAATAAAGTGGATAACTCTGGTGGTCAATGAGCTTCCTAGAAAGATTTGTGTGCATTGTAATCTAAGGTTCAACTCACCATAAAATTGCATAGAGGGTCATTGTGCCTGCTGGAAAGCATAGCATGTAACATGTAGATCAGAGATTTGTTTTTTTATGTAGATAGCTCAGTTGGATACTGTTTTTGTTGCATAGATCCTTGTCTTACCTGTAGGTCACAAGTTAACATCCTTGGTACATATCTTAGTGAATTATGCCCCTGCGGCAAGGACCTGCATGCAAAAACAAGGCATATATAGCATCTTACTGTTTTTTTTCTCAATCTTTTCATTTTTTAAGGCTGCCAAAAAAAGGGTTACTTTGGGTAGTAATAAACACTTATTAGTAAGTGCTATATAAATGGTTTCAGTGTAAAAAGCTAATGGACAGATACATCCGATATTCTAACAATGCATACAGATTTCGTGCATGAAAAACTTGGAAAGGTCAAAAACTTAGCCCCACCCCTTGTTCCGCCTTTAGCATCGCCCTTATGCCCGCCCCAAGTTCCACCCCCAGTCTATACCTCCTTTTGATGAGTACCTGAACTTATTTTTGTCCATTTAAAGCACTGGTTGTGCCTACCATGCCCGACACCGTGTTTCTGACCTTGTAATGCAAGTGCTGCCCAAGGTCGCACTGTGGGCTCTGGACCTGCCTGTGTTCAGAGCGCCGTGATTGGCAGGGGAAGAAAGGCCCACGCTGAGGTAGGGCGCTAGGCTGCCGAAGAAAGGAAAGTACCCACTGTGCTGATACGACATATCCTGCTGGATGGAAAGGAAAAACAGCAGAAAAAGGGAAGGTGAGCTTGCATTAGGCAGGAGTTGCCGGCTTTCGCTGTCATCATCTGCCTGCACGAAGAAAGCAAGGATGGGCCTGAAGGTCACCGCAAGGCCCGGTGGTGACTGCTTGGCATCCCGACTAAGAACCGCATATGCCGTAGGAGAAGAACAGCACTAGAAACACACCGAGCTACAGGGATGCAAAGTACCTCCAGTCACCCTACCCCTGCAAGCTTTTGTCTCCTGTTGTACAGGTTGTCTAATAGCAATAACACCAGAATACCATGTGCATCACCATATCCACCGAAAGAGCATCTCAACACCAGAGTGGTGCCTTAAGCCCGCGAACCAAAAATAGACCCAAAAAGCACTCTTTGCACCATGAGGGACCAATTGTCCAGAGACTACCTGCTGGCCCTACCCGTACCTGGGTCCTGTTGCTGAACACAACTGGCCATGGATCATCTACCCTTGTGGTTGCATGAGTGACTCAACCGTGGCTCTGTTGGCAGTCTGGCAGTGGGCCACCTGCCGCCCAGCACAGTCCACGTGGTCATGTGGTGACCTAGTGAAAAGGTCCTCAAGGGAATCCTGCATGAGAGATGAACCTAAAGCTTTTCCACCGACAGGTCCTGGGAGGCGCAGGGGTATCAAAGGATGACGTCCAAACATCGTCAATGCCGTCCCAGTCCTGCAAGGTTTTCCTTCATGGAGTCAAGCCACTCCATGGGAAAGCTCTGCAGCGGACTCCATCGATCCTTTTGATGCATCCCAGTTTGTACTGTTGACACCAACCCACCACCGCAAGAGCAGGCAGGACAGACCCACAGTGCATGGGTGGACTTTAACCCGACTGACAGGCTGTCGAAGGGTCCGGATTAAATTCACACCTGTGTTCATGCCCAGAGTCATCTGGTTAAATCATGGATGCAAGCAGTGATATCCGGGTGCTCGCAGCTGCACCTGTCCACTTGTCCACTACTGTCTTTCGGACATCCTTTAGAGACTGAGAGACTCAGTGGGGTTTCGTTTGTTTAATATATTCCCACAGATTGGACTCGTTTTTGTTTTTCGTAAACATTTGGGAGGGATATTGTGTCCTGCTGGACATGTAGCTTTACCCAGCCACTCCAAAGGGATGGTCTCACACTCCCTCGTTTCCCCCTTGACGATCCTCAAATGTTTCTGATATGCCCTTTTTCCATACCCCAGTATCCCTCCCACCCTATTCTACTATTTGTATATATATGTATATAGAGATAACTCTAATCACTAGTATATGCTGTAGACCATTGTACTCTACCATTCCTATGTGACGTTTAGAGTCTAACCATTTGTATCGCTTCCTTGAGTGACTCTCTTCCTCGTGTGACTTTACAACTTGTACATTTGCAATTTTTTCTGTTTGTATCTTTTATGTAACGCACGTAATCTTATGTCCTTGTGTACTGAAACTGGTTCTTATGTAAAACGCTCTGACACCTTTGGGTAAAGTTCGCGCTGTATAAAATCGCATTAAATAAAAAAAATAACAGGGCTGGTCTCACACTCAACCCACACCCATCCAACATAGGCGTCACGAGTGACATGGCGTCTGCTAATAAAAGGGGCAGATCGCACGTGCTTGCAGTCAGGTTTTAGTACCCTACTACATTGTGTCCGTGTCATTATTACTCAGCAGCCTAGGGTCCAGAACAGCACAGGAGACCAAAAAAGCAGATTTTAGTGCTTATCTAATTTAGGTGTGCTTCTGTATTTCATTCAGATACTCCTTATGACTAATACTAGATGTCACAAGCATGACACAAGAAATGCACAACGTTTGAAATAGGCCTTATGTGTTATGCAGCCAAAGAATACATTAAAACATTTAAGAGTGAAGCGCTCACAGATACTTTGTCACAGAAAGAAAATTGCTATTTACGCATTCACTTACATTGGAGCAGGATAGTTATTAAAAAAATGTAAAACAAAATGTTAGCTTAAACAGGATGCATAGCAACATCTGATCTGCTTGCTACATGTTGAGAAGGTAACTGAATTAAAAATACCTTATTACAAAAAATTACTTAATTATTATGTGGGACATCATCAACCAGCCCTGGCTTTTTTGCGCTTTAAGAGCTGTGACGGTTATGCCCACACTTATGAAAGCGGTACAACAGCTCACAGCACGCAAAGTGCGTTGTTTTACACAGCACGTGCCGACAGGTGTCACGCGTGTTGGAAAACAACGTGGAAGCCATGAACAGTGAGCATATCTAATAAATGGAGAAAATTTAAATAAATGCGCAGATGGCGATACTTATTGCAATACAATTAAAGGAAGCGTCGAGGCACCTGCGCCGGACAGTGATCGGCTTGTCGGGGGGGGGGGGGGGGGGGGGGGGGGGTGTGGGGGGCGTAGAGACACTGCTCCATACCCTCCTACTCTCTACCTACCTCTGCCGGGAAAGCACAACTTTTGGAAAATCGCTCACTAGTTCAACGACGAGAGCGCCGCCATCATGGTATACAAGCCGTCGCCATGGCAATAACAAGTTCATATCCGGGTCAATATTTACATTGGCGCAGATGGCGATACTTATTGCAATACAATTAAACGAAGCGTCGAGGCACCTGCACCGGACAGTGATCGGCTTGTCGGGGGCGGGGGATTGGGGTGCGTAGAGACACTGCTCCATACCCTCCTACTCTCTACCTACCTCTGCCGGGAAAGCACAACTTTTGGAAAATCGCTCACTAGTTCAACGAAGAGAGCGCCGCCATCTTGGTATACAAGCCGTCGCCATGGCAATAACAAGTTCATATCCGGGTCAACATTTACAGTGGCAATGCATTCCTATGGAACGACTACAGCGACGGAATTACGTTTGGCAATAAACCGATGGATGTCTGACCCTATTACCCGCCTTCCTTACTACAGAGAGTATTGACGTTGTCACCACCCCCGCCCCCCCCCAAAAAAAAAAACAACAAAACGGTGCTGTTTTTGAATGCACAGGCGTACGTTACCTCTTTTTCCGGAAAAACATAGGAGTTTACATTTTGCTGTTCTTGAAAGGCCCAGAGCTGGCACTGGAAAAGAATTAGTGTGAAAAGTTCAGTGTTCTCTTATCAACATGCATTTACCCGGCGTGTGCTTTAATAATCTGCTACAAATAATTGAGACAGCTCTCTAATACTTTTTACGTGATTTTCTGTCATCTGTTTGCCGTTTTAGCTTTAAACTTCAAAAGGGAAAAATACAGGATTTCACGGCTTTTCCTAATTAGTACTGTCTTGAGATATAAAAATAGAGGCAAGGCGAGTAAAAAAACGGTCATGGGGCAATGCTAGAAAAGACGCAATGTTGATAGTTGTGTAATTTTTCCTGTTTGTTTAAGAAACATCAAGCTCTTTTAAACTGTTGAGTTGCAGTGCTGGAATTTGCAACACTTTACTCAAGCAATCGATAAATTGAGGGGTCAAGGTGTGGCAACCAAAAAGGGGTGTAGTCATGAGAGGTGGAATCACGTAGAGCTGTCCAACACTCAATGTAGCATTTTTAGGTTTCGCTGGAGGGCGGAGCTCTTAGCTCCGCCTCCAGAGAAATCTCTTGATTTCAGTAAGGAAAATGGAATACGCCCCCCTGTCCCATTGGCTAGCTCCATAAATGGAGGCTAGCCATTGGGTGCCGGATCTGTCCGTCAAGGCCGGACCAGATTCGGGGGCGTTCCCGAGATTTTTTCCCTGGGCGGAGTTACGTTTTTCCCGTTCCCTCCCCTTTCCCGCCGTCCGTGTCCTCTCCCGCCCTCCTCCCGCCGTCCGTGTTCTCTCCCGCCCCCCTCCCGCCGTCCGTGTTCTCTCCCGCCCCCCTTCCGCCGTCCGTGTCCTCTCCCGCCCCCCTCCCGCCGTCCGTGTCCTCTCCCGCCCCCCTCCCGTTCGTGCAACTCGAGTCAGCTGTGCCCATCAGCGAAAACAGGCAAGAGAGAGACTCTGAAGGGTACACGCCCTCACTGCTCTCCCCTCTGCTCAGGAGAAGGCGCCGCTTAATCTTTCCATCACCGGCAGACCCCCTCAGTGAGGAAAATTTTACTGCGCAGATGCAGTGTTACTACCACCGCTCCCCGGCTCAGGCGCTGTACTGCGCAGGTGCGATACTGTCTCCACGGCTCTTAATTGCCTTAGTGAATTGACACACGAGACAGCTGGAATATTCTAGTGATCCGTGTAAACCGGATCGCTGCTGGTGAGTACTTTCCCTTAAGGTTTCAATCACACTGCGCCCCCTGTCCTATTTGTAAGATCCATCGAGAGCCACCCGGTCAGTACCTTTGTCAAGCGCGCGTCACCCCCGGTGCCCCGCCCTCCCCCGCTCCGACCTCAGTGGCTCCCGCCTGGAAGGTCCCTCTCCCGCTACCCTGTCACGGGCCTGCACCCCCGCCCGGGCCGCTACTAGTGCGGTGAGTGCCATTTGCAACTCTTGGTTGTTGAGAGGAGGCGCCGAGTGGCGCGCGGGGATGGCCTGGGATGCCCCCGGACTGACCACCTTTAGCCCTCTGCGAGGCCAAACTGTCCGGTTCTGCACCACCGCTCCGTGGGGGCGGGGCTGAGCCTCCCTTAGTTTCGCCAACGGCGCTGTGTGGGGCTGCGGCTGGCCAGCTCCCACCGCCACACAGTTTGTGATGGAGCTTCGCTGCAGCCTTCCAACTCGCTGGCCCCCGGCCCCACCTGACAGTTTGGGGTTGCTGTTGGATGCTTGTGATTTGTAAGTCCGCTGCGAAGGCGGAGGAGAGCTCCTCGGGGTTACTATCAGAGCTCCCTTTTAAGCTCATTGGAATGAATTGGACATGAAGGTGAAAGTACACCCTTCGATATGGCGTTTTAAGCTTTTCTGTTTGTTAAAGTAATCGTATGCTTCTCACGTACATAGGTTTTGAAAAATGTAACTTGGTAGTTTTAAATGTTTCTCTTTTGGATTTGTAGTGCGTCTAGAACAGGTTAGTATTTCTATATGTTCAATTATTCATTGTCAATAAAATGTCCATGTTTTAAACGTTCCATCGTAATTGTCACCGTTGCACCCTGGCACGATGTGACTGGGCTGTGTACTAGGAATTTGTGCAACTTTACTCACCCCCATTTGAAAGTGCATATGTGGTTCATGGAGAGCTTTACTTGGACAGGTACTGAGTACCTGTATTTAACTTCATGTTGGTAGGAAACGTGCCTGCCGTTTTTAGAAACGGTGCAGTACTATTAGTGGGAGACTATTCCGGCTCTTCCCAGTGGCAGACAGGTACTCATTTCATGGATACTTAGCACTTGTATTCGTTCCAAGCGCTATAATCATGGTATTCGGTTCCTTAAATGTTTACGAGAGCCTGTATGTAGGTTTCTGTCTTTTTTGGTCTGGACAGTACCTATTTTGCGAGGGAGGGAGTGAGTGGTCTGTACCCAAGTTTAGCTGTTTACGTATGTGAACAACTTTTAATTTCGTGTATATTCGAATAAAGCAAGAAGGCCCTCTAAAGTTTACAATGGCAGGTACTGTCTTGGATATCAACTCTTCATACAACACTTCCCCTTTCAGCATTGGCATCAGATGATTTTAGTGCATCATGTCTCTCAGTAACCCAAACGCTTCTTCATTGTGTTTAGTAAAACGTCTTTAATCCAGCATGTCCATGCCGCAGCATCCTTTTTAGGTTTCGCTGGAGGGCGGAGCTCTTAGCTCCGCCTCCAGAGAAATCTCTTGATTTCAGTAAGGAAAATGGAATATGCCCCCCTGTCCCATTGGCTAGCTCCATAAATGGAGGCTAGCCATTGGAACAGAGATCTGTCCGTCATTCACGGACCAGATTCGTGGGCGTTCCCTCGATTTTTTTCCCTGGGCGTTCCCTCTGTGGAGTCATGCGGCGGTGGGCGGAGTTGTTTTTGTTTTTTTCGGCGCCATGTTGCTCTCATTCTGCGGCCGACCGACGTTGGAGGAAGTCCAGGTGGGTGAGTGCTTGTTTTTGACCGTGTGCTGTTCCCGCCCCCCCTCGCTGTCCTGTGCCCCGTTCCCGCCCTCCCCCCCCTCGCTGTCCTGTGCCCCGTTCCCGCCCTCCCCCCCCTCGCTGTCCTGTGCCCCGTTCCCGCCCCCTCCCGCTGTCCGTTCCGCCCCCCTCCCCGTGTGTCCGTTCCGCCCCCCTCCCCGTTACCGCCCCCCTCCCCTTTCACTCTCCGTTGCTTGTTAGGTCTGGGATTACACCCATTATAGCATTGCATTCTTCTGATCTACAATTAGGTCTCGGGTGTCTCTGCACAGGAGGAGGATTTGCAAACTATGTAATATAATCATTGCATACATTGGATAGCACCCGCTTGCCTCTTGTGTCTTTCCATCAATGATAGAAATGTTTTTAACACAGCCCCCTGCTTCTTCATTCATATATTAACACGACCCCCTTCACCATTATAGATCGGATATGCCGGGCACTGTTGCCTTGCAACTACTGGCTGCGATGGCGCAGACGACGACAACAACTTTCCGAGGTCTTCTGCTAGTGTGTTTTGGGAACGCAGGCGTGAAGATTGCTGACCTGTAAATTACATGCTCACTGTACCTTAACGCTTTAATGATGTTTGTTCTGACTGAGCCTCTTTGCAATGGCCAGAGTCTTAAAAGCAGTGAAAACACTTTTGTCTGCAATTAATATCCATCTGAGCATAGGTCAAGCATTCAGTGGGTTATAATTTGCAGTCTTGTTTTACCCAGTGGTGCCAAACATGATGACTCTCGCAGATGAAGTTGCAATATCAAGGGCAGAATTGCTTGAGTTTTTCTTTGTATCTTAAATTAAATCATGCAAGTAAATGTTGGTTCCTAAAGAAGAGACATGGGCTTGAACGTTTATTTATTTAGCGGTTTGTATTATTTTAAATATTGCAGCTTTGATTCCTATAGATTTAGGCAGGGCTTTAAGTGGGATGAAAAAACCGAGGAGTCTCCGAAAGAGGCTCTGTTTCTCTTCGTGCTGTGTTTTAAGAAATGCAATAGGTCTCGCATTTGCGAGAGATTAAGCTATTGGCATTGTAAATGACAATGCCTTTTATTTATCTGTTTTCAAAACCAACACATAAATAAAAAGTTTGTCATTTACAATGCCAATAGCTTAAACTTTTGCAAAGGCGAAACCGTTGCATTGTAAATGCTTGTTTTAAACTGTATTGGAAAATGGACTTCTTTGCAGATACCTCCTTCCCACACTCATAGCTACCAAGGTTTCAGATAGCTTATGTGTGACATTTTCATAAGTTCAGTGAATTTATGAGTGACATTCAATGTTTATGAGTGACACTTTGCTCACAGGCTAAATCAAGCAAGAAGACCAGGAAAAACATGAATATCAGAAATATCACCCATTTGAGCAACCAAAAACTGTAAGGAGATCTTACAACGGCTGCAAAGCACCAGAATCGAAAGTGGTCTTGTAACCTGAACAAAGTGTAAAACAAATGTGGAACTATGATATTAAACTTGAACTCTGACTGGCCTCAAGGGTAAATAAACGATCCCCAAGGATGGTCCTGGGGGAGTTTCTTCAATATCCCACAGACACCCAGAAATGTAATACAACATCATAAAAATCCTAGCTTATTTACTGAAGTACATTTGGAAAGCAATCGAGTAGTTGCTGGTCTAATATTGCAAATATAGAAAACGGACAAAGAGAAACTTCAAAGTATTTTCTCTAAAGAACCCTGGGGTGCCATCAATACCACTCCCAATACTATTTTCCACTGCAGTTGTAAATATAACTTATTTTGTTGTGAGATGTTTATGAGTGTCTCGGTTATATTTACCTGCTTCATCTAACATAATTCCCGAACATTATTGGGAATTTTTCTCTTCAGTGCCTCCGAGATAAGCCACATAAAGCACTCCTAGGGGTAACCACAAGATGTACAGGCTTATTTGGGACTTTTTATTTTTGTTGTGGCAGATTTATATAGCACAAACTCGACCCAAAGGTATTGGAGAGCTTTACATAAGCAACATTTACGTTACACAAGGACACATTCATGTTTTTGGTAGGCACGGGGAGATTAAGTGATTTGCCCAGAATCACAGTATGCAGAGTCGACAATGAGGCTCGAATCTTGGTTTCCCAGCTCTAAAGTCGGCAGTTTAGCCATGAGACCACATCCTCTTCCAACTAAAGAAAGAGCAACAATGTTCCAAAATGTTCACCATGGTAACAACCAGTGCTTAAAAATGGCGAGTGTAAATTTCACGCTCATTTTTGTCTTAAAAAGTTTACAGGCATAGTAGTTCTCTTCAACGATTATGACATCAGGAATGCAAGTGCCGATTTACTTTACAGCTCTGTGATTGATCTGGCATCTCGACAGTGGTGGAATGCCTAGCAGCATCTGACTCCGACCCTACCCTCTTATTAGTTTCTCCCCACAGCACAAGCAAAGCAGGGAGCCCGAGACCAGGTAGCTAACGCTGGCGCTGAGGAGGCAGGGCCTGCTATGATAGTACATGAAACACGCTGTGAGTGTCACTAGGTCAACGGTCTGCTGAGCCATTCACTGCCACATTGAAATGGGCAAAGTGAATTTCGATTTGCGAGTCTGAGTGGGGCCTGCCTCAAGAACAGACTCTTAAACAGCCATGTTTGAAATGGAGCCAAACTCAGATGACTCCAATTTAAAAGACCAGGGATGCTGATGATTGCCTTGCTCCATGTCCCCTGCACTTTGAAGTTGAAAACAGAAAACACCAATGTGCGACATTATGCCCCTGCATGCCCCTAAAGTGTAACAACATGATGATGCCATGAGGTATGTGCATAGCTGCCAATGTTTCATGCTGCTTATGTGGTGACGGAGTGCAGCTCCAGGGGCTGACTCCAGAGTTCTGCTCCTGTCATTCTAGAGCTACCCTGTCACAGGAGCTCGCTGTGCTCGGTCACAGCTGCCCCAGCCCTCATTTACCACTCGGATGCCACGCTGCTGTAAATGCAGTCCCCACTGTTGCGCCCACTTACTTGCTTCACCCTCAGCACGCAGGTGGTCAAAATGCATGATAAACGCATTTTAATGCAGTGATGCGGACCACCACATTAAAATGCGTTAGTCTGATGCGTGCCACTTGGCAGGGCTGCACACTTTGTGCCCCATTTTAGACTCAGATGCTTGTTTTTGACTCTGATAGTGCACTGGGACCTGCTAACCAGGCCAGAGTGCCCTTGC
This sequence comes from Lissotriton helveticus, assembly GCF_964261635.1. Lineage (NCBI taxonomy): Eukaryota > Metazoa > Chordata > Amphibia > Caudata > Salamandridae > Lissotriton > Lissotriton helveticus. The sequence goes on from NC_136071.1 coordinate 257,597,670, forward strand.
TCTTTCCCCTAAAAGTGATGTGAATTGGTACACCCAATTGGCAACATACTTTGCCCCCTTATAAGACCCTAGTAAATGATACCAGTGGGACCAGGGCAAGGGTAGTTAATGGGTCACCAGGGCTGCAGCACTGTATTGTACCACCCTGTGTGATACAAGTAAAAGTGTTGTCTGCAGGTCTGCCATTGCAGCCCTGCACAACACACCATGTGCTGCAGAACCACACCACTGCCTTAATATAAGTAAGTCACTCAAAAGGTTGTCCTTCTAAGCCCAGGAGATTGAGTGCATTATATTAAAGGTGTGGATATATATGTTTATACATATATATCTCTACAGTAACCCTGTAAATTATAAACTTCTGTTATTCAGCTCCAAGATACCCTTCTGGGTAAACGTGCACTTTACAAATACAGATGTTATGTAATGTAAAGCAAGGTTTTACTGTAAGTGACCTGCGGTCCGTAGAGTAACATGGGCTGACTGCAGAGAAAACTTGAGATAGCCAGCTCCATTATGGAACAACTGAATTGGGTTGTGTTGGAACTGGCCCTTTTTGCAGGGTTATCCCCAAACTTTTTGCTTCTTCCTCCCTTATTTTTCCTGACCAGTGGCTGTTGGCAATAGGACTCTGCACGCTTTACCACTGCTGATCAGTGCTAAAGTGCATATGCTCTCTATGTAAATTGTTATTGTAATTGGATATACATGATTGGCATATTTGTATCCCCAAGAAGTCCCTAGTAAAGTGCACTAGGTGTGCCAGGGCTGGTGATGACAAATGCTACTAGTGGGCCTGCAGCACCGATTGTGCCACCCACATGAGTAGCCCTAAAATGGTGTCTCAGGCCTGCCACCACAGTACCTGTGTGCAGTCTGTGAACTGCCATGTCCTCCTGGTCAGTGTCCCCACTGACCAGGCCTAACCCTTTCCTTTCTGTGCACATTGGTCACCCCTATGGAAGGCCTGAGGTACCCCCTTGGGCAGGGTGCAGTGTATGTGAAAGGTAGAGCATGTACTTGTGCAGGTGACATGCTCTGGTAGTGAAAGGCAGCCATTTTCGTGTTTCACTATTGTAAGGCTACCTTACCCGTAGGCTATCATGGGGAATGCTGGGTACAGTGGCTACCAGCATATCTTCCCATAGGAGCAAGGTAGGACATACAAGTCTGGTATCCCTGAATTCAGCATTTAATAACACATCTTTTAGGAAAGGTGGCTTTTAAATCCTGTGTTTGAGAACAGCACTTTTAGAAAGTTGCCGTTCTCTTGTCTGACCTCTCTGTGTGCCTTGGCCTGTTTGTAAATTGACTGTCTGGTTTGAGAGTGACAGGGGCTGGGGAGCCCCCAGGAGGCTGGCTGAGTCAGCCCTAGGCTGAATGACTGCATCTGCATCTTGAGTGGTGGGAGGGGATAACACCTGGGCCTGAATAGGACTGTGCCCGCCCGCCACAGTGCTGGCTCCACCCCCTGTGGTGCGTCTGATGTCTCTGGCCTGCACTGTGAAAGGAGAGAAGGAATCATGTCATCAAAGTGCTCCAGGGCTGTGCTTTCCCTCCACAATGCTGGCTCCACCTCCTGCTGGGCGGGTGACGACCCTGCCCCTCTCTCTGAAAGGAAAGGAGAGGCCAGGAAAACAAAGTGCTCAAGGAACACCCAAAACTGGTTCAGACCGGGCTCAGAGCCCTCCTGCACAAAGTGAACAAAGGCTTTTAGGGGAATAAGTACAGGATCCCTGACTACAGAAAATTAGATAATCCTGGAATCAAGAAGGAACCTCTGCCAAGGAGAAAGCTGAAACTGAAGAAGGAAGACTGTCCTGCTGTTGCTCTGCTGGACTGACCTGCTGTTGCTTTGCTGCCAAGGAGAGGGGAAGGACTTTGCTTTGTGCTGTGTCCCCTGTCTTGAAGGAATCTCCAAGGGCCCGAGAAGAGCTGGCTCCCTGTTCTGAAGTCCCAGGAACAAAAGGACTTCACCCCCAGCTTCCCTGACCTCTACTGAGAGAGTTCTGTCCTTCCTGGAGTGCGTGGCCCATGTGTGGTGCCTCTAGAAGTTGTACCTGTGTTGGGAAGCTGGAAACCAAGCTTTTAAAGACTTTCTGCAAGTTTTGTCGCATCGCTCGCTTGAGGGGCGCATCCCTGGCAGTGCAAGGAAATTCCTGCCGCTACAAAGGTAGAGATCATCGCATCGCCTGTTGCCGCTGCCAGAGCCGTCGCACCCTTCATTTGCGGGACGCACCAGACCGGTGCGGGAAGATTACCATCGCTGCGAGTGTCGTCGCAGAGCCTGTCGTCAATGGGTGATATCGCCGCACCGCTTGCTTGCAGACCGCATCATTTCACTGCAAGTGTCATCGCAGAAGCCATCGCATCGAGGAGCTGCGAGGGAGAGATCACTGCTGGTCCACGCATCGTCGTCCCGGAGATCGTCACAACTCCAAAGATCCTCGCATTGTGCCTTTGCGAGAGAAAACTTCCTACAGAACCTACGCACCGGAATCCATACAAGTCCGCCTTCCTCCCCATACAGACCGGATTCGTCGTAACACGCCGGCTGCTGCAGCGGGGTTGTCGCACCGCCTCCCCAGGGTGTCAGGAGCAACGCATCGCTTGTTTTCCACCGCACCAGCTTCTGCTTTGGAACTTTGTCGCATTTAAAAGGTACTGTTGGCTAAACGTGATGCAACTGTGAACTTTTCACGCAACTGTGGATTATTTTATTGCAACCTTAAGAACTCTTTGCAACCATATTCTTGAACTGTGTATGTTGGATTTTTGCCATTTTGGTCTTGTGTAGTTTAGATTAAATACCTTTATTTTTCTAAACTGTTGTGGAGTCAGTTTGTGGTGTTTTCAATGTTTTACTGTGAGTGTTGGTACAAATACTTTACATATTGCTTTTGGATAAGCCTGACTGCTTGTGCCAAGCTACCAAGGGGGTTAGCAGAGGTTATCTAAAGAGTGTTCCTCCTTACCCTGACTAGAAGCAAAGGTCCCTATTTGGACAGTGGTACCTACCACTGCCAACTAGAGACCCCCAGTTCTAACAGGTTGTGTTTTGTGTTAAACACTGTGCTTTTCACCCCCAACACCATTCTTGTGTCGAGGGTGAGCTGGCATGCACAGGGATGCCACCCTCAGTGGGTGCCCTCCTAGGAAACAGTGACCCAGGGCCTTGGCGGGCATCCCAGAGCCATTTGTTGCCAAGACAAGAGTTTACCCTCCTGGTGGGATGGCTAGCACTTCCCCAGGACAGAGACAAAAGCCTGGACGGGAAGGAGGTCACACCTCCTTCCTTTCAGGATGGCTAGTGTTTACAGTCATCAAGGCGGTGAGCCTCAAATACTGTCACCGCCTTTAATGTATTATTCCTTGTCCCCCACTCAAGGAAAAAACTCTTTCCAGCCTGATAGGTAGGTAAATTAGTTATACAGGAGGCGTACACCTCCAAAAGGCTACCCACACCTTTAGGGTTGGCTCGGAGGTCTGTACAACCAAGGAAGTGTTCTGCCATGTTGGAAGACCCTAAACTAGAGGGCTCTGGGTAGAAAGGTGATGTAAATCAACAAGATGTTGTCATTAAAGGGGCGGGTTAGCTGCAGGGACCAGTAGCCCATTGGTCACTGTCCCTCACACCCTTAACACCCCTCAACTAGGATTTAGGAGCCTTCCCTGACACTAGAACCTCAATTCTGACTTTGAATCCTAGAAGATGCACCAAGAAGACGCCGTCACTGACAACAGAACCTTGGACCGTACGAAGATAAGACACTTAAGTGCCCTGAAGAGGCCATATACTCGGACCAAGTGTTTGATGTGTGTCATTGGCAAAAGGTCATTGGTCCCAGCAAGATGGACTCCAGTGGACGCCAGAACCCGAAGCCGACTCCCTTGAATTGGTGGGACCAGTCCCTTGCTAGCTGCAGGAAAACCGAAGTGCTGTGTGACAAGAATTGCACCCGCTGGCTCTGTTGATAGTGAGCGCATAGAGAAGTGGTGCCCTTGTGATTGACAGCTGCAAGCTACCTCTGCACCGGAAGGCGCTAAGCAAGGTAGAAGATATCAAGCTGTTGAACCCAGTTCCAAGGACCCCAAAGGCCTATCCTCTCCATGGGTAAAGTGGAACTCCATCTCCAAGTGTGGTTTTTGCAAATGCTGCAAGTTTGACAGCTTTCACGGCTCCATTTTAGAACCTCGGACAGCCACGTTACATCTCAACTTGGACTCCCTGGGCAAGCTAACAAAGTAAGGACTGTTAGAACTTGGTCTAGAGACCCGCATTACCTTATCCACAAGAGGGTTCATTTTTACTCACCCTGCAAATGACTGAGTGTCACCTGTGTTTTCCCACATTGACTTCAATGGGTCCTGTTTGACAGATTTACTGCATTTATTTTTTAGCACTTTAAAAATCCACTGCTCCGATTTTATGTATAATACACAATTAGTTTTATTGTCTATGTCAATATAAAAATAAGCTCTATTTTTATAAATTGGTGTCAGATTTCGTTTGAGTGGTCTCAGTAACTTATCCACTATAATGGTACCGTAAAATGCTTAATGCATGTTCTTCCAGCAATGCCTGGCTGCTCTTTGCCACACTACCAGGACTGAGCTAAGGATTATTGTTGTTGGATCAAAGGATTATCTCCGTGTATTGTGAGACTATTACATGGTAAGGCCATCCAGACATACCACATAATAATCCACCTTGCAACACTCTGCCACAAAGAAATCGGCATCAAGGAGGAATGTGAAAGTAAATCTGTTCTGGCATAATTGGTTGCAAGGGCTACATTCAAAAAATATTTTAAGGGGTAAAGGCACCAATTGTAGTAAGATAACTCTGGTGGTTAATAAAGTCTTATTATTATAGACAACCCAAGGCATAGTGTTACATTTTAAATCATGACCTGGTGTTTCTCCCAGGCATGTGCTCTCACCATATAATTATTACCAGTTAAGAAAATGTCTGACTCGTACTCCTTGAAACCCTGATTGTTTATGTAATATCCTGGACATTCATTTAAATTCTTGTATCATTTATTGTCAATGTACAATGTGTGCTTGTAATGTAAACCACTCAAAAACCCTACATTGTGATAAGTAGCACTGTAAAATAATTAAATTAAATAAACTAGTAAATACCATACAAATTATTTTTGTACTCACACACATAGATGCATTTGGCTTGCAAGCACATCACTTACATAGAGGGGTTGAACGAAGTCAAAAATCTACTACCAAATGGTAGTTTCTCTGATATAATAGAGAAGTGATAAGCTTTGTGCCTTTGCTCCACCTCCACTGCATTGGTATCTATGTGTTAGGCTCCAGAAAGGTCCCAGTCAGGACTCTTTATCTTTTTATTTTTTAAATCATCTTCTTTAATCCAAGGGTAGCCAACGTGTTTCGTCCCACAGGACTTCTTCAGGGCTACAAAAACACATATAAAATACAATGTTGACTTGTGTTCTGTAGGATATAGCATCCTTGCTGTAAAGCATTGGCTTTGCAGAGATTGTCATGCTGGTCCATTGTCCTGGCTTGTATTGCTTCCAAAGTCTTTAAATGGGCTGTTGTCTACCGAAAAGAAAAGCAGACTGTTAATTATTAATTAGAATGAGTGCAGTTGCTAGTTTCATAGCTGCCACATGGCCCAATGTAACAGGATTGTATCTGTAAGTAATCATGATTCCATGGTATAAGAAGTTCCATTTTCTGATGAAATAAAAGCAGTAAAGGCCGTAAAAAGAGAGTTGGCATATCGTGGAGCGTGTAGTCGTCTGGTTCCAGACGACTACACGCTCCACGATACGCCGACACTCTTTTTACGGCCTTTACTGCTTTTATTTCATCAAAAAATGGGAACTTCTTATACCATGGAATCATGATTACTTATTGTTTTTTTTACCCTGAAGAAGTCCGGTCACGGACGAAACGCGTTGGCTATTGGTTTTAAGCATCATTTGTGAATAAAGAATCTGTTTATTGAAGCACCTGACTTTGGAATTCTTGGGAGAACGACTGGAAAGTTAATTGAACTATGTGTATAACACTATTGATACTGTATTATTATCATATTAACTGTTGAAGGGTGCGGGGTCACCTTGTGCGATTTGATTTGAAAACCAAGTTTCTTGGCTTTCTATTATTAGAATCTAGGGGATTGTGTCCCAGACCTCCTGCACCTACACACTCGTATACCATAGGGACTTCGTCACCAGTGCGGGCAGAGCAGCCTTAATCCCCTGTTCTGGTTTGAATTCAGGATTGTATCTGTAGTCTGGTCTTGTCTTTTACCAGAAAACACTGTGCTTGCTGGGATTAAACTAATTTTATAATAGTAAAAAAAAACTGCAAGCCTGGGAATAGTCGATCTCTGCTTAATATCATAAACTTACCTGTACAATATTCTGAGGTCACTCTTTTGGCCACAATATTTTTGCATGTTGATATTTTTGTTGCCGTAAGGGGTGAATGTGCACTTGCAAATACATGATACTTCATACGTGGCATTAGACACTTCATGTTGTATGATATAACCTGTATTTGTAACGTACTTGAAAACTGTGCATTCTGCAGAACATTTTACTTGCCCAGGCTTTTATGTGTAGGACACTGACAAGAGGGGTGCACTGCAGTGGGCCTTCTCAAGCTAAGATAAATGCATGAACACACAAGGTGTCTCGCTGGGTCTACCCACTTCACAACATGAAGCCTTTGTAGCCTGTGTTGCTACATTTGGCACCGAGTGCAGGCATAAAACCTAACTTAAAGTGCTTGTGCAGCATGCTGATCATAATATCCCCCTACAAAATTCGAATACAATTGTTGTTGAAGAAGGGCATAGAACACACGTCTTAAAGCTACAAACCTATTTAACATGAGTGGCAGATATACTCTACCACAATAAGGTCATGGAATCTGTTGCTCCAAGTTTGAGGGTTATTGGGGCCTTAACTTCAGCCATGCCTACCGATGAAAAATTCATTGGCAGCATAGTTTCTAGTTTTGTTTTAAGGCTTCTGTGGAGGTGATACATTCTAGATACTACGAGCTTTTAATCAACGACCCCCAGTAGTATAGACTTAGCTGGGGAGACACCAAAAAACATATATGCTCATCTTCCACCACAGCAGTTTTATTGTTCTTGACAGATGATGGAGGATGGATTTTCTTATTGGCCACATATTGACACATGTGGAACCCTAATATTTCTTCTTTCACAACAACATCTAATCCTGGGAACCATTTAATATATTTGTGATGTAGGCCTCGATTACCAGTGGCCCATAAACTCTGATGTGTCTGGTAATGGGAATTACTAGGCCCTTCGGAATGACATGGTTTTGTTTCACAAAGAGACTTCCGCTGCTGAAAGCAGTCAAAATATCCTTGTAGGAAACCTGAGGAATACATAGGGGAATGGGCGCAGCAATGCAGGTTCCCGCATTTGTTTCCCTAAAAACTCAAAAACTCATAATGCCTGTTATTTTCCCACCTATGGTGGGACCCTGTAGGTACCTGTCTTCCTGGGTGACTTTCACAACTCCATCCAGCTTGCCTTTGGGCTGCCTTCATTGATTAACATTTAGCCGTGCTTTTTTGAATGATCTGGTTTCTGTTGTTCCTTAAGATTGGGGTGCATTTAATAGGACGCCAGCAAGATCGCTACACCTGTACAATACTCAAATATATAATGGTATTTCTGTAGATGAATACTTGTTTTCTATTTCTATTTACAAACGTGGATGAAGTGAAGAAAACTGAAATAAAATTATCATTGATTTATATTTTATGGCCACTTTGAAAGGGCCCCATTGTGAAATATGTAGGAATGAAAATGGAGGCACCAAACAGGAAATAACAATAATCTTGAGCTTAACCTGGAGATTTGCAACTTCAGTGGAGTCATAGCCAGGCTCCATCTTCTGTTTGGGATAGCCAACCTGGTTGGTCAGTTTGTAGAATTTCCACTTCCAGTCTGCAAAGGCTAAGACTAGTGACTAGCTATTCCACTAGTGTCCTGGATCAAAGTAGGTCATGCCTGTATCTTCTTGTAGGCTGTTCTTTATGGCTTAAAAAGCTTTTTGGGGGTTGTTTCATTCTTAAAATGTGTGCGGTTTATAGAGCATCACCGATTCAGTGAGTATTGCATATTCCGGTATGAAGCGACCACAGTAATTCCCAGGGAGTGCTCAGATTGTAGTCACTTCCAATACATTTTGTCGCATATTGACTGATTTGATGTCTTGAATATTCTTGAGGGAAACCCCATTCGAGGCACTGACAGAGGAAGGGGACCTCGTTTAATTAGGGGAGTTGTTTAGGTTCAGCCAGAGTTCCTTCAGTTGGAAAAAGAGTTAGCCATTTTGGATTTAGGGCTTCTGGGCAAAGAAGAAATGCTACAGAAGGATATGGACATAGGGAAAGAATGTAGACAGGATTGGGTGGGAGGGATTCTTCAATCACTGGTTACTGTACAGGTTAAAACTGACACCTCACTACCACCTCAGAACATTCTGGGGTCTGGGAGACAACCTCTGTAAAGAAGGAGGTTCTGCAGGAAGAAACAACTCTCAAGTGTTTCTGATTCCAGCTGGCACACATGGACTGGAAATGCTTTTCAAAGGCTTGGCGGCTGACCGCCTGCTTACCTGCTTTAAGGACACAAAAAGCACAAAGACTCCTGACTCCAAGCGGTTACATCTGACCACAGAGTACTGTACCTTGCAGGAGAGAGACCTAATATGTAGAAGTTTGACTTGAGAGTTGCAGGAGAAAACAAAGCAAACGTTTTCAGAGTTGCAGAAAACTGAGACTTTTGAATTTTTTCCACCTCCAGAGGACTGGGACAGGCTGCTGAGGTATGCTCTGTTAGGGTGTACCTAAGGCAGACAAGACAGCCAGGCTTGTTCCACCCAGAGATATTTGCCAACCTGAAGAACTGGTTCAGGAGGGGATTGCGTTAAAAGTGTCTGGCCTTGTGAATATCTGCCCAGCTCAAGCTTGCAGCCTTGAGGGATTTTGAGAAACCCAAAACTAACTAAATCTGAATGTAAAACCATGGACCAGGGCAAGGTAGCAATCTATCCCAGTTGCCCCAGTTGCAAAGCAACTACCTAGGTGCCTACGAAATCCAACCTTGTCCCACTCTGTGCTTTTAGCACCAAAACCAAGGGCTTCAATCTAGCTCAACGTTGAAGTACCTATCTTCAAGGGATCGCTGCTGGTTTCGGCCTTTGACCTTGCACTGCTGGAAGACATTTACGTACAAAAAGTAGACTGTTAGAAGGTAAAAACTTTGACCAGCGCAACCTACTTTGAGAATCTGACCTCTGCTCTATTGCAGTTGACCTGAAATCATACCTAGGTCCTGGTCAACAACAAAATGAGACTTTACATTGACCCTTGTCATTTTCTAGGCACTTTTGGCATTAAAATGTTAAAAAAAACTCATATTTCTTGGTTGCTTATGCCAGGACTGTGCGCTGCCACATGTTGTTGATGATCATTTAATAAAAAAAGTGTTATAAAAATCATATCTGTGCTTACCCTTTCCAATTTTTATTGTTTGGGTGTCTTTTTGCTTACTAAAATGTTGTCTATTTTTCTAAATTCTTTTTGAAAGTTTATTGAATTATTTAGGTTTTTACAATTGTTGGTACTTCTTGAACATTTCTTTTGGAAATTTCCTGATTCTTTTGCCGTTTCCCTGGCACTTAGCAGAGGTTCTCTAAGAACAGATTTTTTTGTGTAAATAGATTGTGTTCATTAATTTCCCAGATTAATAACCCAGTTTTTAACAGTTGTTAATTAGCTTTTACATGCAAAACTGAGGCTCCTGGACAGATGTACAACCACTCCGATTTGCAGGTCGCAAATTATGTTTTTCTCGATTCCCAAAATAAAATGTACTAATGTGTCTCAGACACATTTAGCGATTCCCAATGGGGTCGCAAATGACATGCCTCATCCATATTTATGAGGCAGGTTGCAATTTGCGAACCATTAGGAATTGGCTGCAATCACAGGGATGGAGGCCTGCTGGGGACAGCTGATCACCATGTCTGTGTTTGCTTTTTACCTGCAAACAAAGGGAGTCGCTATGGGTGCCACTTTTGCCCCAAACCTAGCGATAATATTCATGGACTCATACGAGCAACAATTTATCTTCTCAGATACTAACCCATTTTACGCCAAGCTGGCCTTATGGGTTAGATATATTGATGATGTCCTGTGTGTTTGGGATGGCAATGTGGAGGAATTAAATAGTTTCCATCTTTGGTTAAATCAGCGCAACCCCCACATACAATTCACTATACAGTCAAGCAACAAACGGATCCCGTTCCTGGATATTACCATCAACGTGGAAAATGAACACTTGTTAACGACATTGTATAGAAACCCTATGGAGAGAAACTCCTTGCTACAATACGAGAGTCACCATCCGAGAGGATTAAAAGATAACCTGCCCGTGGGGCAATTCCTACGGATCAGGAGGAATTGTTCTAAGAAGGATGACTATATGCATGAATCCCAGGATCTGTCAGATCGATTAGTAGCCCGTGGATATCCAGGACGCCTCCTGAAAAGAGCCCGCAAACGGGCATGGTACAATCCTCAAGATAATCTCCTTAACACTGATAAACAGGAGGGAACCAATCCAGAGCGCATTATTTGCGTAACCACTTTCTCTACCAAGAGTAATGAGATTAAAAAGATTATCAATAAGAACTGGTCTCTAGTAGCGGATGACATCAATCAGAAAAATCTCCTTTTACACTCCTTCAGAAGAGCTAAGAATATTCGAGATACAGTAGTGCACTCCTTCCTAGATTCACCAGAACAGCCTACCATCACCTCCCTGAGGAATCTCCCTTCGATCATTGGACATTTTAAATGTGGCGCATGTATTGCTTGTTTGTCCATATTACAGACTAAAGAGTTCACATACCGAAATCGAACCTTTCCTTTAATATCATTTACCAATTGTAACACTGCCAACGTTATATACATTCTCTTGTGCCCGTGTGACAAAATCTACGTTGGGCAGACCCAACAAAAGATTAAGCAGAGGATTTTGCAGCATGCTAGCAGGATACGCTGTGCGGTACCAGGTGCCCTCTTGGTCGAACATTGTCAGAGAATGGGCCATGTCCCTCAGGATTTTAAATGGTTAGTCATAGAGATGATAACTCTGGGCAAAAGGGGCGGGAATCTTACCACAGTACTTAACACCAGAGAATTGAAATGGATGGCCACATTTGATTCTATTGCAAATGGTTTGAATGAAACCGATAGCAGCTACGCCCAAATGGCAGTTTTAGGACATTGAATCTGAGGCTTGAACTAATTGTAAACAGGTGATGTGTTCTCATACCATACATACTTGCGATGCTTCACTAACTTAATGACATGACGTCTACACCCTTATGTGAGTGAGGTGCACGTCTGTTAATACTTGTGTTTTGAATTGGCTAGTGATAGGTTTCTTGTTAATCACATCCAGTGTTCACTTTCTGAATTGGGAGATTAAGTGACGTCTACACCCCCATGTTGGAGAGGTGCACGTCTTTACAGTTGGTACGATATGATTATGCATACCGAAATAGTACCTGCTCCCAGCATATGATAGTTACTTTTTAACATTGTGTAATTTCTAAAGTGATGGCACAGTTTAAATAACATCTCTTAAAATAATGCCAATGTCCTTAATACAGTAAACGTTCATTTGTATTAAATGATATCGCAATATTGTAGTTGTAATACACATTATGGAATCCGATTCACCGAGTAGTATTTCCTTCATGTCAGTCACCCACGTGACTAGACGTTAAAACTTTCAAAACACGGAAGTGCGCTGGCCTCGTAGAATCGAAGCAGTGAAGCACTTCACAGTGAGAGACCGCGGCTGCGGCTACTTTTGAAAGTAAGTCGTCTTGCACGGGATTGCCCGTTGTCCCTCGTTGCCTGTAGACGTTAAGATAAATTAATTTACTGAAACTTGCTCCATTTTCTTTATAGTTTGCAGTGATTCACACTGCGACAGTCTACAGAAATAGGACGTTTTTCTCCGCCAAAGGCCATTTACGGTGCTGATTGCCTGATTTATGTAAGTACCCACACTGGGGCGGTTAATGTTTTGAATTGTTTTCCCACTGAGGAGCGTGTCTTATACACACTGACACTCGCTCCTTTACCTTAAAGCTTGCAGATATCCAGCTTTATGCGGACGTATTTTCACCTCTATTGGTCACGATATCGACATCAATCGCCTGATTTATGCGAGTATTTAACCAGTGGGCAGGAGACTATTTCTGTTCAGTTCCAATTGATTGATGGGACTAAAACCTCCCTCCCTTTTCCTTCCAGCGTCAGCTGAGGATCACCAATTAGGAAGGACGTAATCGCTGTTCTAATAAAAGAAAGGAAATATGTAAGTGATCAATTACTCCTTACTCTTGTTTCCTGTATTTTAACTATAAATTACTTACCTGTATTGATTAGTTTCCCTCTTGCTCCCCCTTAGTCGGCTTCAACAACTGCTAACTTCACGGAAGTGGTTTCTTCAGAATCCCTATATTCGGTGCCGGCTGGCCCGATTATCCATGGTAAATTTAATTCTTTATTAACTATCCAAATTTGATAATTAATTTATGATTCAAATTTATTGGAATATATATATTTTATTTCCTAGAATTGCCTTGCCCCATAAGCTCTTTCGTCCTGATGAAGACCCCGTTGTAAGGGTTCAAGTCAACCTTCCATGTAGGGGTCGAAACGTCGACGGCTCTACTTACCCCATCATCCGGCACTATCCAAGATTAGATTATTCATGACTGTGACCGTAGAATGATTATTGTATTCGTTTCATTGTATTGGCTTGAATAATTTACAGCCTTTTATAAATGATAATGATTGTATTGTATTTGAATATATAATTCTTTGTTTCTAAGTCACCCTACTTCTTTCATTTCACCTTTACACTTTTTCCCTTTCCTTCTTTATTTGGGGCTTTAACGTTTTTATATTACCTTAATTGAATTGAATACACAGCACGTTGTGATGTAAGGACAATGTTGGCTTTATTACATATGATGTTTTCTATATTGATTTGAATAAATAAATTGCATACTTTCATGTTACGTTCCTTCTCTGGGACCCCTCTATATTTGTACTGCTTTTTAAATAAAGCAGTGTTTTTAATTCAAATGCAATCTGTTTGCCTTATAGGAAGATTGGATGCATTTAAAAGAAAAAAAGAAAACGTTTTTGTTGAATTTTTTAAGGGCAGGCCATGGTCTGTGGGACCGTTGCCTACTCTTAAAAATGTTTTTTTGCTGCCAAACACAAAGGGGAAGGGGTGTCCCCTTCCTATTTGCGACTGGCTTACCACCCATTTGAAATTGGTGGTAACTGCGATTGTTTTGCAACCGCATTTGCGGTCACAAAACAATCATACATCCCCCTGCGACTCACTGTTTGGAAGGGATGCCCTTGGCATGCCCCTTCCTAAAGGCTACTCACAAACCCTATTTTGCGATTCAGTAAAAGGTTGCCAACTTGCAAAACAGGGTTTGTACATGCTACAACCCTTTTTAGCAGTCACAAACGGACCGATTTTGCATTTGCGAATGCTAAAAACAGTCGTACATCTGGCCCTCCATTTATTTTTTATTTATTTATATCATTTGTAGAGCGCACTGTAACCCTGCGGGCATCCTGGCGCTGAGAGATAGGTCGAAAAGAGGCGGTCAGCTGTGAAAAACAAGCAGAAGGCATACCAGCGGAAGCTATTACTATTGCATCTGGGATGTTATGACCGCGGAAAAAGCCAGGTCTTGATTATCCTGCGAAACAACAGCAGTTCATGTGTTTTCCTGATTTCAAGCGGGAGACTATTCCAAAGGCGGGCAGCTGCTACACTGAACGCTCTTCCGCCCTGGGTCACTTTCTTTACCCCGGGTATTCTCACAAGGTTGGTGGAGGAGGAGCGGAGGGTCCGGGTGGGCTCATACCACTGGAACTTGTTCTGAAGTGGCTTGGGACCCTGACCATGCAATGCTCTGAACACAATGCATAAGGACTTAAATAGGATCATTTGAGGTATTTGGAGCCAATGTAGGTCTGCCAGTGCTTGTGTAGTTGAGGATCGGCGAGTTCGTGAGAGTGCTAACTTGGCTACTGCTGCCTGGATACTCTGTAGTCTGGCAATCAAATATCCCGGAGATTCCAATAACATGGCATTGCAGTAGTCCAGGCGGCTAAGAATGGTACTCCTGACTACTGTTGTTCTTGCCTGTACAGGTAGCAAAGGCAGCAGCCTCCGAAGGCCTCGTATTAGGGTGAAGCAGCTACCACTTTGTTAACATGGGTCTCCAGATTTAAATTCCCATTGAAACTGACCCCCAGATTACGCACTGTGTTCACCGATGTCAGTGGGCCATTTGATGCTAATAGCCAGAAATCGGCTGGCAGGCTTCGGGGTATCCCCCCCCACCTTGCACTGTAGGATCTCCGTTTTCCCGCTGTTAAACTGGAGCGAGTTTTCTATTAGCCATTTTGCCATTTCGTGCATACAGGCATGAAAGCTATCTAGTGGATCTGCCTGAGCACCATCCAGGGATTTCACCATCCAGGGATTTCAGAAGCTGTGTATCATCAGCGTAGTTAATCACGCTGATGTTGTATGCTTTGATGATTCCCAGCAGGGGTTGCATAAATATAGGCATTGATCAAGATGGGACTGATAGATGATGATCCCTGCGGAACCCCGTGTGAGACTTTGATAAATTCAGATTGGTACGGCGGGAGTGCCACCGCCTGCCATCTATCAGACAGATAGGATCGCAGCCAATTAAGCACCATCCCTTTCACCCCGAAGGTCTCCAGCCGTGTCAGCAGGATGTCATGGTTCACCATGTCTAACGCGGCGGAAAGGTCCAGCAAGATTAGAATTGCTGACTCGCCCCTGTCCGCTCGCATTCTGAGGCTGTCCAGTACCATCACTAAAGCCGATTCTGTCCCGTGCCCCGGTCTGAACCCAAACTTTTACTCCTCCAGTATATTATTTGTCTCCAGGAAGAGGGACAGGGGTCTACTGACCAGGCGCTCCGCGATCTTAATCGGGTAGGGCAGAAGTGAAATTGGTCGGTAGTTCTTGTAGCAACCGGGGTCAAGGGTGGGTTTTTTCAGAAGTGGAGTGACAACAGCCTGCTTCCATTTAGACGACACAATGCCTGTGCTAAAGGATTGACCACATAGCTGTCGAAGAATGGGGAAGAGTTCTGACCAGACTTCCTTCATGATCTTGTGTGGCAGAGGATCCAATGAAGAACCAGAGGAGATTCCACAGGCCACTTGAGTGAACTCCTTCCCCGAGGGCATTGGGAAGTTGTCCAAGGATACTTCCGGAGGGGCAGACTCGGCGGTTCCTTCTTCATTTCTGCTATTTGTCCCTATGTTCTGGTGTGGCCAAGTGAGAGGAGGAGGGCCCTCCATACTTTCCACTATTTTAATTATTTTCTCTTGGAAGAATGATGCCAGCCCATCACACAGGTCCTGGGAGGGTTTGATATTACTGTTAGTGCACTCAGGGTGTGTCATTTCTCTTACTATTCTAAAAAGGTCCCTTTATTTATTGGCGCTTTTCAGTTTAATGGCTGCAAAGTGTTCTGCCTTAGCAGTAGCTATTTCTTATAATTTAGTATTGAGATCCTCCAATTGGTTCTATCTTTTTCCGTGTATTCCCTCCTCCACTGTCTTTCGGCCGTTTTGCACAAGATCTTGAGGATGCTCAAACCCTCCGTATACCATGGTGCAGACCATCTGCCTCGTTTTCTGATAACTTTCAGTGGGGCAATCTCTTTGAGTTTCTCAGTTAAGTGTTCACAGAAGGCGCTGTAATTCTCTGTGATCTGGCTCTCTGAGTTAAAAAGGGTTTTTGTATTAAACAGAGGCTCCCCTACTTTTGCCTTTCTTGACAGTCCTTTCCAGTCTCGGCTAAGAAAGGTCCTGTCTTGCCTGGCTACGGGCCTTGTATTGTTCGGGGTTTGAACACTAAAGGTGATTAAATGATGATCCGACCATCTCTCCGGTAAAGTTTCCCCCATAATGATAAGCTGTAGCTCCATCCCAGCCACTGTCCAAATTTCTGTCAAAAACAGGATATCCAAGTTGTTAGATCAATAGCTGTGTCTCGATTGCGTGCTTGGGAAGAGATCTAACATCGAGTAAGCCACATTTTAGACTGGACTTTCTCCGTAAATCAGGTGCTGACTCAAGTGCATTATTAATCAGGGGGTGGCTATGCTGATCTTCCCTATGTGTCAGCCCTATCGAGTTTTCTGGCGGTAAATGATTTAACCGACCAACTGATGGCAGAGATTTACTAAAGAGAGAGGTGACATGTGGCAGAGGGGACAAGCATTTTGGGAAAGGCCTTACGTCCATTCTGGATTGAGTATTTGGTGGCACTCGTGGGAAGGTTGCGTTTCCCTTCAGAGGGTCAAGGCTCTGCTGGTGTACCTTATGACCGGCTTGTCTGGGGCGAACGGACCAGGGGGGGTGGTCCTGGCCCTTGTCCGAGCGTGGACGGGCGAAGACGGGCTTGCCTTTGGCGCGCCGGCGGTGCGCCCGCTTCGCGCGTCCGCTGCACACGTCCGCTGCACTTCCGGCATATCATCTGGCTTTAATGTGAAAGCCCCCGGAAGTGACACTGGTGAAAGGGGAGGACCTATGTCCCTCCACGCAAACGGCCCACAAAGACCACGGTGGACCGGGGGCCTTCTAAGCCCTGAGATGGAATACAAGTGCGTGTGTGCAGGTAGCAGCAGGTACAATTTTAAAAGATAATTCCACAATAGATATGTGCCCCCAATTTAAAATACAGCAGCTTTCCTTACTCGAGTGCGAGCAGCTCTCTCGTTACGCCCAGCGCAAATGCCTGTTTATATTTAGAAGCCCCCGGAAGTGACGCTGGTGAAAGGGGAGGAGCTATGTCCCTCCATGCAAACGGCCCACAAAGACCGCGGTGGACCGGGGACCTTCTAAGCCCTGAGATGGAATACAAGTGCGTGCGTGCAGGTAGCAGCAGGTACAAGTTTAAAAGATAATTCCACAATAGATATGTGCCACCAATTTAAAATACAGCAGCTTTCCTTACTCGAGTGCGGGCAACTCTCTCGTTGCGCCCAGCACGTAGCCCTGTTTATATTTAGAAGCCCCCGGAAGTGACGCTGGTGAAAGGGGAGGAGCTATGTCCCTCCACGCAAACGGCCCACAAAGACCGTGGTGGACCGGGGACCTTCTAAGCCCTGAGATGGAATACAAGTGCGTGCGTGCAGGTAGCAGCAGGTACAATTTTAAAAGATAATTCCACAATAGATATGTGCCCCCAATTTAAAATACAGCAGCTTTCCTTACTCGAGTGCGAGTAGCTCTCTCCGCATTTGCGGTCACAAAACAATCATACATCCCCCTGCGACTCACTGTTAAGAAGGGATGACTCACTGACAAAAACAGATTTTTATGACCAACTGTGAACATAATGCATGAGCCAATCTGGGGTAATCACAGTAGTCAAGCTTAGATCATGTTTTCTGGGGCCAAGCCGTTTCAGAGTATTGGTTTTATTTTCATCTTAAAGGAAGGTGTTCCACTTCCACTGTTCTTCTATTTCCTTTTATAATGCAAAGACCGTCTGTTTATACAGTTGCCTAGTTTGGTTGATTGGCATTCATCATTCTACAACTTGCATCAGAAAAGAGGCAAAGCATGTGACTTTGATGCCTTTTGTGTACTGTTGTCTTTCCTTCATGGGAGCTGTACCAAAAAGAGCACATGTAATTGCTGTGTCTCGGGTCAGAGGAAAAGGACTCATTAGAGCAAGACTGAAATAACCAAAGCAATTAAAGACCTCTGATCAGGTAAATCTGGTGGCCTCAATGGACTACCGATTGAATTATACAAAAGCACATCGACCAAAGTGACACCCCTATTGCATAAAATGTTTAACGAAAGCTATAATAATGGAATACTCCCCAGAGACCAGTGAATAGCAAATATCGATGTCATATAAACCAATTTCCCTTTTGAATGTTGAACCTAAAATCTTGGCCAAGCTTTTGGCCAACCACCTGCTCCCAGTGATAGATTCTCTGGACCACCATGACCAATAGGGCTTCATGCCGAGTAGTAACACAGCTCTTAATCTTAGACGATTACACGAGGTGATGGATACAGCCGCGACCATTGAGGAAGATGCGTTGGTGGTATCGCTGGATGCACCCATGGCGTTCAACATGGTGGAATGGCACTTTTTGTTCGCAGTGTTAGCGAGACCGGGCTTCAGGCCAACATTTTTAAACTGGATCAGGCTCTTGTATGCGGAACACCTGGCACAGGTTTCGGTAAATGGGAGGGGGTCTAGAGTATTTGAACTTCGGAGGGGGATGCAGCAGGGATGCCCACTATCCCCCTGTTGTTTGCATTGGTCCTAGAGCCCCTGGCGGCCTGGATTTGGGAAGATCCCATGATCCGTGGGTTACGATGGACCCGGGAGTGGGAGGATAACATTTCTCTATATGAGGTGATGTTCTTCTGTATGTAGCGAACCCAAGGGTCGCAGTCCACACGATGCTCAATATATTTGAATTGTTCCGCAAGTATTCGGGGTACACAATAAACTAGGACAAGTCAGTGATCTATGTTTTAGCAGGAAGCCAGCCTGTACTCCCCAGTGGATGTCAACTCCAACTAGATACAAAGGGATTTTGATATTTGGGTATATACATCTGTAAAGATCACAAGAGGTTTTATGAGCAAAATTTGTCCCCTCTATTACACCGTTTGCAGAGTGACACCCAACACTGGCGATCGTTACCACTTTCCCTTCTACACACTGAGTATATAAATCCCAGAGTGTGCCAGCATACAGAATGGACCGTCACTACATGCAACCGGGATATCTTAGGGTGCTGTATGGGGGGGCACGGCCGATTCCTTTTCCCCCGACCTTGACTACGCTCCAAGTTTGGCAGGAGGGTACAAAGGTGCTGGGTTGGCAGGGTAGAATTACCTTGATGACTCATCTGTGGGACTCCAGGAAGTTAGGCCTGTTGGGGCTCCAGGCTAGCTTTGGTGGATGGAACATGATTGGGATCTCGAAAATGGGGGACCTCTAGGAGGGAGAGGACATTAGGATCTCCCCGGAACTTCAGAAGGAATATCAGATGCCACAGTTGGAAACTTGTAGATACCTCCAAATCACACATGCGCTAAGAGCGACAATACTCACGGTGACTGTATTGCAAGACATCTCCCCACTGAAGGACAGACTACTAGATAGTTATCTCAACACAAACACGACATCATTGGTTTACCGTATACTTATAAACAATCTGCCAGACCCCTTGAGGTTGCTGTGGAGTAGGAGGAAGGGAGAACTGGGTGTTTTGGATGATGAGGAGTGGGTGGAAGCCATGGCCTCACACAGAGAGGTGGTTATAATATTGCGCTTCAGAATAATACAGTACAAGATTCTTCATAGGGCCTATAATGCGTGCACCACTCAGGTAAAAATGGGGATACTCATCTCACCATGGTGCCTAAGGGGGTGAGGGCAGGAAGGTACCTTCCTCCACCTAATGTGGGAGTGCCCACCACTTCAACATTATTGGACATCACTACTGATGACTAAGAGGGAGGTTTAGAAGGTGGAGAAGGACAAGTCACCATGATGGTGTCTATTAAACATTTGGGGAGACTCGGACCTTACAAATGCTGAACGCATGTGGGTAACATTGGGTTTTATGATTGCAAAATTTAATATCGCAAAGAAATGGAGGGCACTAGATGCTCCAACACTGAAGGAGTGGAAAATGGATCTGGACTGGTGTATGAGAGTAGAGGATGCCCAAAAAATGGACAAAGATTTTGGGGCAATGGAACAGCTATTGGGTAATGTTGGGTAGCCCAGACGCATGTGGGAGACCTGTTCGCGGAAGGGCGCCTACTGTCCTTTACGGATTTCAGGACTATGCACAGCGTTCCCAGAGGCTCATTCCTTCTGCACGCAGGCCTTGGTCACTATGTAACGCACACCTGGGCGCCTGAAGGACGGGAGGCACCTACTAATCCCCTGGTAACGATGCACTACCTTATGGGCACGGGCGGCCATTTAACCAAATGGCTCACAGCTAGCATAAAAACCGGAAGGGCGGTCTCGCTAGAACCACTCAGGGCAACATGGGAAGGTGACATTGGTAGGCCACTGCGAGACAAAGAATGGGAACGCATCCTCCAGTTTCCCAAGAGGGTAGCCAGAAACCCCAAGTACAAGTTTATCCAGCTGATGGTGCTACATAGAGCCTACCTGACTCCGCATCGCCTGCACGTGATGTTCCCCGACGCGAGTAGTAACTGCCCCCGATGCGACGCTGACGACGCATCACTACTACATATGCTATGGCAATGCCCCAAGTTGGGCCATTACTGGGCCACCATCGCTGACACGCTTGAGGGTGCTGGCGCCCGGTCCCAACCACTCACCATAGAACATACACTATTAGGCCTGGGACCGTCGACACGCACTAGGACCGTGGCGACACGTTTCACAGACTTGGCCCTATTACTAGCGAAGCGAGCAATCACCATGAGGTGGAAATCCCCCAGACCCCCTGACCCGGACTTATGGAAAGCAGAGGTAATAAGGTGGGGCAAGGCGGAAGGCGAGGCGCTGCAGCGAGAGGAACGCAGAGGTCTCAGGAAAACACTGATCTCCCTAGACTGGTTCACTGTGCTGGGGACCTTTGAGGCTGGGGAGGAGGAGGAGGGCGGAGGAGATACGGATAACTCAATACACACGGGCTGATTGGGCCCAACCCCTCAGGCCATTCATGATATAAGGTGCACTGTGTTGAGGTGCGGGGGACCCCGTACCATTGACGATTCTATCCCAGCCTGCCCAAGTGTGTGGGAAAAAAGCGAACACCAAGGAACTGTAATATGCGGGGCATCTAGTGACCAGGATGTAAATATCGCAATTATACGCATGTTTGTGGAGTGCCGGGAGGGTTCAATGCGGGTGGGGGTGGGTAGGTTAGGGAAATGTTCAGTCGTTATGGTTCTTCACGAAATTGAAAATCAATGGTACTGTGCTCCTGTTAATACTGAGCAGACATATGACTGCACAATTCTGATTATTGATATGCCTGAATGTGTATGTAGCTGCTCCAATTACTATGCTAATAAACAGATTTTCAAAAAAAAAAAAAAAAAATGTTGGGTAGCCCAGTTTCCAGACATGATCAGGAGCAAGAGCCATTATAATCGACTGATGTGCTTGGGTATGGTGTGGAGGGCTTTCTGGGAGTTTTTCATATATTATAAGAAGATTGTTGTGAACTTACTGATCTGCACGAGAATTGTTGAAAATATTGCAATATGTATCCGTTAAAGAGATGGCAAGTTGTTGATTTGATAATTTATAAATAAAACAATAATTTAAACAAAAGAGCACATGTGAAGACAGCATGTTAGTACCATTGTTTTTTATGTTTTGATGTGGTAACACTACACCAGACTGACGTTGTTGCAGTGTGTATTTCATGAAATGGAGTACTCATCATGAAGATGGTAGATAAATCTTAAATTACTTATCTTTACTCACATCTCCTTATAGTGGCATGAAGAGAAAGGTATCTATTGCAATTTATTGATGAGAAGCATCTATTCAGGCCACAGAAGAGGCACATTTGTAGTCTTCAGAAATGGCTGCTTTGCCTTTTGCAAAACTACCTGGACCATTGCTTAACACAGCAAGTGCAGAAGGGGAAACATCCTTTACAGCGCAACTTTTACCACACAGTGCCTTAACGACGCAACTTTTACAACGCAAACCATTACAACGCATTGCGCTGAGGGGCGCTCTAGGATAGGGAATAAGTTTAATTTACTGTCCAACACCTTCCCTAGTGTCCACGGGGGCTGGAGTTGGAATAGTAAATTAAACTATTCACTATCCAGCGCCCCAAAGCACTATGCGTTGTAAAGGTATTCGTTGTAAATACCGCGTTGTAAAGGCATGCGATGTAAAAGTATGCATTGTAACATCATACATCCGTGCAGAAGTGATGCAGTGATCAGGGCTGGTGTCACACATGCACACGGGTACCCAGGGCAGGCGTGGCTGAAACATACTCGCATACTGCCTCCTGATCCTCCCACTTGTCTGTGTACCATTCTAACTCATGTGTACACCACCCTCGTCCCATGTAAAGTATTAGTTCAACCCTGCAGCTGGAAAGAGGGTCTGTAGAAGTGTCCCGGATGTGCATTGCATTGTGCTGCTTGCTGTGTCTTCAGTGATACGCCCTCTGCTGTTGCACAGTGGCCCTAAGGTGGCACCTGTTTCCCATTCCTTTGCCCTTTAATGCCTGGCCTGCCTCTGCCTGGCCTGCACTCACTCACCATCCCTTGTGAATGGGATGTATGCTGGAGGAGGAAAGTTTTCACGGCTTGGGACTGAACTATACTTGTTCTATGAGGGAGGGAAGGTTTCAAAAGTGATGGGCAAGCAGTACTTTTTGTTTTAAGAAAACCAGTTAGCAAAGATTTTTTCCTGCAGTGCCTGTTTTCTGGAAGGAAGCATTGTACAGCTGCTGTCTGTTAAGTAGATTTATCAACAAGGCTTCAGTATTCCCTACACCCTAACATTTTCTGCCATTACCTCAAAATGTTTTTTTACACTACGTAGGTAGCAAAGTTGGAGCGCAAAGGAGAGAGAAACATTTAAAGTGGTCTGAGCACTTAAATAGCTGAGATCATATTTGTTTGAGACTGATTCCTGGGTTTAGACAGACTACAGGTCTCCCCGGTGCATAATGCGAGGTGAAAGTCCTAAAGTATTGAGGGGGTCAGACAGGGTATTGGCTTTTTGGTGGCACACCACTGTGGAAATGACGACACCAATGCTGACTGTCTTTCCAGATGTTTCCGCCTTTGCGAGGAGAACTCAGATGGGGGTGGGTAGTTCTCCCCGTCTTTTGCCAAGAAGACCCGTTTAGGAATTGACCATATTTTGTGTGATTTACCACCATATTTTTGCCCTGTTTGTTTTTGCTGACTTTAGAACTCTGTCCATTTTACCCCTGCTCATCAGTTAAGTGCCTGTGCTCCTCTTTTCAACATGGTTGAATTAGCAAACTCCTAATTGATATATTTAACTGGCCTATACGTCTCTGTTATATGGTACAAAATGTACCATGGGTCTGAAATTAAATGCCACTACTGGACTGTGCCATTCACTACACTTGCAGTTGTAAAATATGGGTTCCGTCCTACCATTGTAGCCCGACTGTGGCAGTATAAAAACTGCATTTACGCTCTTAAAAAACAACCTTTGAGTTTTGACAGGTCAAAACCTACCTTTTAGATACAAAGTCACCCCATGTAGGCCTTATAGCTCGCAAGGCAAGGTGCATAGTATTTAAAAGTAGGACAAGTAGAAAAGTAAAGGTAGCATATCCCACATTACTGACTGGCCCATAGAGAAACATTGGGAAGCCTTGTTAAATACTAAAACTGTGTCTCAGGAATGGAACCAGCTAGAAAAATAATTAAACAACTATTTTTAAAAAATCCAAGTCAATGGTGAAGTCAGATTTGTAATACATATTAAGGAAAGGTAACTTTTAGAAAGTTACCTTTTCTCTGACTGGAGTTCTTGGAGGCTAATTTGCAGTGTCTCTCTAGCATCTCCCAGCCAATAATTAGACTTGTATATGCGTGAATAGGTGCGACACCTCACGGAACAAACAGAAGTCTGACCTTATCTTGCAGACCTGAAGTGTGCGTCATTTGTGACACTACAGTCTCAAATCCTGCTTGAGTGTCAATTTCTGCTTGACAGGTCTGCTGGTTTCACATAGACCACTTGTGGCACACTTGAGAGTGGAGAGAACAGGATGTTGAGACAATTATGTGGATCCACTATCTAGTTGCTGAAGGGCTCTACTTTTGTCCTACCAGGCTCCTGTCTCTGGGTTTACATATAATCCTTGAGGTACACTTGAAAGAGGAAAGAACAATTCTTGTGGACCCACTGCCCAGTTGCTGAAGGACTCTGCTTTTGTTCTACCATTCTTATGTCTCTGGGTTTATTGTGTGCACAGTAGCTGCCTCAAACTGGATGTTAGTGTTAGATGTGGGAGGAAACTAAGATTATCATAGTACAGCCCCCACACACTCACAGCTCTCAGAGCCTAAGTTTGGTGTAACCAAAGACTGTCACCATCTTGAAGAGGCCCACAGTGGGTAGGGTAGGCCCTGGGAACTTTTACCCCATTCCTTAGGGCATGCCCCGTAGTCATTTCCACCCACTAGCTTATGCCAGTCATAATTGTGACCTTCTCCCTCTTGTAGCTGGGTGAAAGAAGTAGAGTTTAAGAGTCATAACGATCAATTCACAGGGAATACATCAAGCTGCAAGACACTTTTCCTGCAACTGTCCAACTACTAGTGGCAGATGGACCTGGGCTGGACTCTGCTGTTGGCCTCTGCCAGACATACTGTGAGGCTCCAGTGCCTCACATGATGTCCTGGGGTGCTTTGGAAGTGTACTCCTGTGGTGGATTGGGACTTAAAAGACTAAGGGCCTGAATCCGATCTCGTTCGGAAAGCATACCGATCTATTTGGTTCCGGAATGCTTTCCGTACGACTAAGATTGGAGGAGTCCGACCGAACGAGTACGATGCATCCAGGGTATGCCCAGACGTGGCTCCCTTGCTCACTTTGCCACTGGATTCAAGCTAGCCTAGCTGATGAGGGGAGTTACCCTGCAACTGGTCCCAGGATGCTTGTTTCTGGTCCAGGGATGACCTGGCTTGGCAGTTCAGGCTGTACTGTTCCCATGAGGAACAGTGTCAAGACTGATTTGTATATGACTGGGTCTGAACTGGGGTGGCGAAGTGAGCTAAAGATCGATGATGGATTCAACCCAGATCTGTGACTGGGGGTGAGTGTCTGAAAAGTTTTAGCGTTCCTTCCATCATCTTCTTGTGTTTGCAAGTGAGACAAATACCTAAAAGAGTCTTAATTTATAGGTATCACATCCGTTTCGTCCCTCAGCTCCTGCTCAACAGTGATAACCCGTAATCTATGGAGTTTAGGTCTCTTGGCTTCAACCGACATGTTCTCTTTCAAATGTGCTGCCCTATTGAGCTTAACTCTGTTGGTTTTGCAAAGAGTTTCTCTATTATATACGAGTTGATTGGTATAAAGTAGCAGTTTCTTTTTCTGGAGTGTACTATAGCATTATGTCTAGAATAATATGGGGTCTGGAATGCCATGTCTGGATGGACACAGTCTACTATTCTACAGCTGTACTTTGCTCCTTAATAGGCTGTCTCTTTTATTTATTTCATTAATTAAACTATATTTCGTTGAAGTGTTCTTTGCTAGATGTGTGTTACTGAGTTGTATTTTCAAACCAAACTTTGAGACCAACATGGTGCCCAATATTCATACCCTAGCGTATGGCCTGCCAGTTTAGGGGATGCAGAGATCTGTTTAGAGAGCCTCACCTGCCTGCCAGGGATCTCTAATTCTTCAGAGCAACCATAGATGTGGCGGTTGCCCTAAAAGCTGAAGAGTTTGTTGAGTGGGCAAGGCCAGACTGGCCGTACGGGGCATCAGGCATTTCCTCAGGAGGTTGGAAGGATGGGTGGCTGGTTTTGTTAGGGGGGGGCTGTTTTGTTACAGTGCAGCAGTTTTAAATGCACTGCAAATTTACTTGTATTTTGAGCAGTTTTTGAGCAACAATAAAAGTGTCAAGATAACTCTGGTAAATAATGTTCCTACTGGAGCGAGATGGGAGTTTTGTCTTGTGGCAGTTTTAATTCATCTAAGGTAGCACAGAGGGTTAATATGTCAGCTGCAAAGAACATGCACCTTGCATACCAAAAACACAGTATTTTATGTGCATAGCTCAGTGGGTTACTGCTTTTGTAACAGGAATTCTTTTGTTACTGTGTAGTTCATAAGTTACTATCATAATCTAGAAAAGTGAGCTATGAACTGCCATCAAAGAGCTGCATGCAAACTGCAGGGGACAGGTTACAATGTTATGTTACTTCCCAGTCTTTCATTATATTGATGTTGCTAAAAAATGGTTTGTTTGGGTAGAAATACATTTTTATTGAAGTCAAGCTTAACTCCTTTGTTAAGTTCTGAATCCTGAGTTTGTGCTTCTCCAGACCAACCACGCTTAAAAAATGCCTACCATAACGGATGACGTAAATTCTACACCTTGTACTCCCTCTTGCCTTATGTAACATTTTTTATGCACTGATTTACACATGTATGATTCATTGTCTCTGTATGATTGTGTGATGTAAATTGCTCCGACATCCTACACTGGTATGAAAGGTGCTATAAAACAAATGTAATACATGTGAAGGAGGGGCAATGGAGATATGAAGCGCCCTGTTGGAGGGTGATAGTGAGGTAATCATTGAAGCCTTCCAACAAAGATTGTCATATCCTGGTGCAAAGAAAGGTCATCATTTACTCCGCTTTAAAAGCTAATACAATTGAATATATGATGACAAACGTGTTGTAGAATGCAACATTCCTTCCCAAATTTCCTTGGAGGGAAAACTCCCCGAACTCCCCTTTGTAGTGGTCAGGCTCACTCGCTGCACTCGCTATGCACCGAACGGGGGCTGGTATGACAAAATTTGCCAGGGCTATTTTGGGTTCCCTGTCCGGCCCTGTGAGTGGGCACCATGTCTATTGCAAACACTCATTGAACATTTTTTGTTTTTCAGGAATAGTTACAACGTGGTAGCCTGCTCAATAAAAAACGTAAAAAATCACCTTCCCTCTACATATGGGCCATTGATTTCTCTGTCCACAACCGCAATGCCTGCATGGCATGCATAGGAATGGATGCCCCCTCTAAAATGCATGGAGCAACTGTCACTGTCACCTGATAGCCCTGTGGGTACATGCCATCAGGACAGTGGTTTCCCACAATGGAGCAATGGAAGGCTTCGACGTCAGGAGCTTTGTGCTTTGCCCATCTATAAATAAGGTGGACAAACTGTGGGTTTGGCAGGTCAAGACCCATGTGATTTAGGAGGGGCTCCTGCTCTGCTAAACTTTAAATGAGGTCACAAGATCAATCAATCAATCAATCAATCAGAGTACTTGTAAAGCGCGCTACTTACCCGTGAGGGTCTCAAGGCGCTGAGAGGAGGGGGGTGCCGCTACTGCGCGAAGAGCCAGGTCTTGAGGAGTCTTCTGAAGGCGAGTAGGTCTTGGGTCTGCCGTATGTGGGTAGGGAGGGTGTTCCAGGTCTTGGCGGTGAGGTAGCAGAAGGATCTGCTGCCGGAGGTTGTTCGTTGGATGCGGGGGACAGCGGCGAGGCTGGCGGAGCGGAGCTGGCGGGTGGGGTGTAGAAGCTGAGTCTGCTGTTCAGGTGGGCTGGTCTGGCATTGTGGAGTGCTTTGTGTGCGTGGGTGAGGAGCTTGAAGGGGATCCTCTTGTCGATGGGGAGCCAGTGTAGGGCTCTCAGGTAGGGGGTGATGTGGCTGCGGCGGGGGACGTTGACGATCAGTCGGGCAGAGGCGTTTTGGATGCGTTGTAGTCGTCGTAGGTGTTTGGCTGGGATTCCTGCATAGAGTGAGTTGCCATAGTCCAGTCTGCTGCTGACGAGGGCCTGTGTCACCGTTCTTCTTGTTCGGTCGGGATCCACTTGTAGATCCTGCGTAGCATGCGGAGGGTGTTGTAGCAGGAGGAGGAGACGGCGTTGACCTGTTTAGACATGGAGAGGGGGGAGTCGAGGATAAATCCTAGGTTGTGTGCATGGTCGGTGGGTGTTGGTGCTGTTCCCAGTGTGGTCGGCCAAGATGTCTATTACAACAACATATCAAAGCACATCTTGACAAACTTTGTCAAACGCAATGTGAAAAGGGACTGGTACAGCCTGATGTAAAGTTGGAAGGAGAAAAGTATACAGATACTGTGGAAGAAAGAAATGAGACAAGAGCATGTGAGATTAGGTAGGGAGGAAGGAAATATGGGAGGCCTATTGGCAGAGTCGGACAAGAATAGAAATAGGCCCAGGCACCACAATAACAAGCATTTGCAATGCAATCGGCCTCGCATTTCTGAAGGTTAGAGCTATTGCCATTGTAAATAATAATGTTTTTTACCGAAGTATTATTGTTTGCAGTGGAGTAACATAACGGGTAAAGCAGCTGACTTTGGAATTGGTGTACTAGGTTCGAGTTTTATGATTGATTAACCATATTGTTAATGGTAAATACATTCTCTTACCCTACCTGTTTGAAAATGAATTTACATAACATTAAAGCCTTTGTGGGTTGTATTTGTGTTTATTTGTGTAAACTGGTGTGCGTGTTTCAAATGCTGGACGAGGTGTGAGTCCTTGAGCCCGGCATGGGGCTTGGTGCTGTGGCCACTAAAGGTTGCTCAATCCCCCCCCACCCCCCCCCCCCCCCCAACAATAGATTTCTGTATTTTTTAACTGCAGGGCGTCACTCTGAGAGTTGCCATTATTGGAAGATATTGTCCAAAAAATTCTTGACATCCCTGTGTAGCTGCCTGCGCCTAAGGAAAGTCCCTTTTTTTTGTTTACTGATGTGAGATTAGCTACAATATGTTTAAGAAACATAACCTGAGCTGAGTGCCAAAGGCTGCTTGCTCCAATAAAAGAATTCCCAAGACAGTTTAGCTAGTCTTTCCATGTTTGTGTAGTCTTTTTCTACCATGCCTAAAAGAGCCTCTTTTGAATCCCTGGCCGTAGGTTGCACCGGTTGGGGGGGGGGGGGGGGGGGGGGGAGAGGTGGGTGGGGGGGGTTCGGGTGTTTGTAGGTTGGTGAAAAACGAAAAATTTGCAATTTACACACTCAGTAAAAACTCACCCAATGCCATACCCTCCAAAGCTACGGGAAACGGGAAGTAAGAATAATTTCAAAATGACGCCCAGAGCTATTGCAGCACACATAATGACAAAGATGAACTACATGAATGTTGTCGTTTCATATATTGTCGCATTAAATGGTCGGAGAAAGTCAAATGCTAAGCTAAAAAATGTGCGTTATTCACAAAAAGAGAACATAAAAGGGGTGTCTAAGCAACAGGGGTATATATAATATGTGAACAGAACCCCCCTATTTTTAGTAGTGATGATGGGAGGTGGGGGTGTGGGGACAGCACTGGTGAGATTAAGTGATGGCAGCAATGCCGGGAGGGAGGGGTTGCGAGCGAGGTGGCAACAGATGGCCAAAGATGGCCAACCAAAGGAATCAATTGGTAATGTCCGCTGGGTGGGAACCAAGCACTCAAAGGTGGGACAGATGAACAGTATTGACCAACCAGAGTAAAGGAATTTAGAATGGCGGGCCAACTAACCAACCAGAAGCGCTGGGCGTGTTGAATGCCCATATCCTGAATACAGCATGTCTCGAAGAGACAGCACAAGCACTGACTAGGCGAAACCTAAAAATGGCCTCCATTAGTGAATTAGATAGCAAAAACAGTGGTTTATGTTTGCACATTGGGACAGTTTTAAAGTTGTAGACATGCTGTGTAAGGGTTTTGCAAGGCATGGTAGACTATGGATTTGAGCTTGCTGCTTGCAATGCTTGTTTTAATATCAGCAACATCAACATTTAGAAATGGCCTAGCACGCCACAAAATAGCCCTGGAACATCCTGAAAACCGACCCACACACTGACCTGTCAAAACGGCCCGTTGGGCACTGCCTGATTGTCCTATAGGCCAATTAGTAAGACCCTGCTAATTGGTTACTGAAGCAGGGGAAGTGACAGCGAGAACTTGCAGGATTGGGATTTTATGTGTTCACTTCAAAGCCCAAGTACAGATCGAAATGGTTTTCGGATTTGTGAGGCAAGCTAGGACTAAACACGTGCAAAGCAGGTCTATTGAAATATCAACTCCTGAATAAGGTAGTATGGGGCAAATGCATCAACATTGCCATTTGCGATTCCTTATTTGCGAAAAATAAGGAATCGCAAATGGCAATGCATGAAGAAATTGCTAAATAAATTGCGATTTCTTAAAATTCCTTAATTGCGACTCGCAAATTGAGAATCACAATTAAGGAATAGCTCCCCATTCATTCCTATGGGCCTAGAGGCCCAGAGGAATGAATGGGAATGACATTCTTAATTTGCGATTCACCATTAGAAATTCGCAAATTAAGAATGCAATTTCAAGGGTGCAGGGGTGTCCAAAGGACACCCTGTTGTACCCCTGAAATCTGCCCATTAGTACATTTTGCACACACACATGCCCCAAGGGCATGTGTGTGTGTAAAATTAAATTTTGAAAAATGCACTTTTGTGCATTTTTCAAAGTTTTCGCAAATTACCTTGAAGGTCAACTTCATGGTAATTTGCACCCATTATTTGCGAATTTTCAAATTTTAAAAGTTTGATGCATTGCATTTAAGGAATCTCAATTTGAGATTCCTTAAATGCAATTGCAATTTAAGAAATCGTAATTTTGCGATTTCTTAAATTGCGAAAATAACAAAAATGATAATGCATCCCAAAAATGGGAATTGCATTCGCAAACGGCCGAATTTTGCGATTCACAACATTTGCGAATGCAATTTCCCTTGATGCATGTGCCCCTAAATTTCTTAGTCGAACCTCAAGAATGCTTAGTAATACAGAACCAGAAAAAAAGCCTTAGATTGTTTCTTCACCCTAGACAAGACCCAGAGAAAAAAACATGAATTTGAGAACAGCAAGCTAGGGAGGCAAGAGATGAGCCTATGGCCTGTCTGCTTCATCGCATGGTCGTGTACATGGACACACTGACCCAGCTGTTCGTCCTGCGTCTATACCACGGCATTCCATTAAGAGAAAACTCCGAAAGACCCCAAAAGACTTTGGTACAAGTTAGGCAGTTGCAAGGCTGACTTGTCAAGGAAAAAACTATAATGACATTGCTAAGTCTGTAAAAATTAGAGTTTTATGTAGAGCGCAGTACAGAAGAAATTGAGTAGGTTGTGCAAAGAAGGAAGAACCAACTAGTAGAGACAGGGGCGTAGCATCACTGGTGCAGTAGGTGCAGTGGCACCGGAAACCAGAGGCCTGAGGGGCACACTGAACCGTGATTATTGCTGTATTTTGCATTTCAAATTGCAACCATGTGGGGCTTTAATTTCTTGAGCTATGAGCCGCCCATTACACAAAGGCTACGATACTAGGTAGAAATATTGAAAGCCATGAGGAGGTGGAGACCTTTGAGAATGAGTATGGATACCAATAAAAATATTATTATAAAAATAAAAAGAAACTTAGGGGCTCAAAAAGCGGCTTTTGGATTAGATAGCGAATTCGCATATTTATGTTGTCGGAGGACAGAAGGCGAAGATACGGAGAAAGCCTTTTAATGATCCGTTTCTCGGAATATTCACGCTAGTATATCAATTGCTCAAACACAGTTTTATGCTTGTTCACAAGATGGCGCTCCGACATTATAAATATTATCTATATTTGCCAGAACGGTTGAATTTTAATTTTGCTTGTTTTTATAAAAGAATATTTTTAAAATAAGTGTTGGGTTCCAATGTTTTTCTTAAAAGCCTGCCACCTGCGCCTAAGAATCCCATTGTTGCCGAATATAAAGGCTGTCTAGTTTTGATTCAAGCTCTTAGCTTTACAACCCTCCGCTCTTACAGAATCTTGCTCTGGGTGAAAGTCTGATCTTGAAAAATAAGTCTTGATCCCTGCAAATGATTGATGGTCATGGTACCCACCACTGGCAATTACCTTTCAAATTAAGGCCTATAATTTTCATTTTTTTCTTAACTGGAATAATAAATCTGGAATATTACAAAGACAGGAGAAAAGGGTCTTAGGGGAGTTTAACGACCACACCTAGGTTGAACCCCCAATACAATAATTAGAACACAAGAAAACCTAGGGGTCTAGAAAAAGGTACCTTTCGTACACTTTAAACCGCAGCGCCAGCTTGCTGGAGAACTATAGTAGGGGTGGAAAACAGATGCAATTGAAAAGAAGAGGTGTGAGTGATTGTGACAAAGAAACCCGCTTGGTTTAGAGGATTCCCATCAAACACTTGTATGATCAGATTCTATCATATGGTCATCCTCAGGGGTCTGGTGTCTCTAGATCATTGAGACACAAACGTCCCCTGTAGTGTAGCGGAGCCAATGCCCACAAGTACTCAGTGACCTATGATAGACCGAAGATGGGTCTAAGTGCAGTGCAACACTAAAAAAGTGGTGAATTTAAAATAGAATAGAGGACAGAAAATTAGGTTTATTAAGACACAATCCTCTTCCTAAATAAAAACAACATGAACAGTGCAAGGATGCAGTATGAGAACAAATCACTGCATATCAGGCCAACATGTTTCAACCTCACAGGGAAGGACCCAAGGTTGTCTCAGCGTTCTGCTTGGGGCAACGACGGAGAGAGCGTGGCCTCCCCTTTACCCCTGAGTCAGAGTCCAGGTGAGGTGAGGTCTACTCCCCGGCAGAATAGGATCACTGTTTGGAACCTTCTGCACGGCGGAGTTTTGAACCCTAACGCTGTATCCTTTTGTTTGGTTACTACACGGGATCTGTAATATTTAAAGATATATTATTAGTTTGTCACTACGCAGTAGCAACGTTGTGAACAGGGCCCTGACGAAAACCTTGGGTCCTTCCCTGTGAGGTTGAAACATGTTGGCCTGATATGCAGTGATTTGTTCTCATACTGCATCCTTGCACTGTTCATGTTGTTTTTATTTAGGAAGAGGATTGTGTCTTAATAAACCTAATTTTCTGTCCTCTATTCTATTTTAAATTCACCACTTTTTTAGTGTTGCACTGCACTTAGACCCATCTTCGGTCTATCATAGGTCACTGAGTACTTGTGGGCATTGGCTCCGCTACACTACAGGGGACGTTTGTGTCTCAATGATCTAGAGACACCAGACCCCTGAGGATGACCATATGATAGAATCTGATCATACAAGTGTTTGATGGGAATCCTCTAAACCAAGCGGGTTTCTTTGTCACAATCACTCACACCTCTTCTTTTCAATTGCATCTGTTTTCCACCCCTACTATAGTTCTCCAGCAAGCTGGCGCTGCGGTTTAAAGTGTACGAAAGGTACCTTTTTCTAGACCCCTAGGTTTTCTTGTGTTCTAATAATAAATCTGAACGCATAAAAGTTCAGATACCCAACTCAGAAGTTTTATGGAACCAGGCAACATCAAACCACTTAACCGATCTTTACATACTTAATCGAGAAAGCCATCCCTCCTTTTATTTCCACCTGCCAACACCCGACCTAAATATGTAATACTAACATGAATAAAACAAGCAAATATCATGACCCAATTGATACTTATTCATGACTCAAAAAGAGAAACTTCTCCACAGTTGGAGGAAGCAGCTCTTTAGCCCTGATCCAAGCCCACACCAATCACCTGGTTCGATCAAACCATCTCAACTTCAGCATACCCATCCCCCTACTGCAGAAACACCAACACCAAATTTTCACAACGGGACTGGAACAAGACCTCAGGAGCATCTTGGTCTTCTGAACTCTTACACCAATGACCGCAAGCCAACTGCAACCTCCCCAAATTGATCTCCAACTTCAACGCCTAGATCACCGCATGCACAGATTGACAAGCTACTATCAAAGCTAATAAACCTATGAGAACCAACCCACTAGCAAACTGTACACAGAAGAGCTCAAGCTCACCAATCACCACTGCAATCAACTTGAACGCAGATGGAGACAAAGCCAGAATAACACAGACAAGGGTACCTACAAATCCACCTTCAGATGCTACCATTAGCAAATCAGAGCCACCAAATGGTCTGCACTCACAGACCGCATCAAAAGCAGCACCAACAGTGACAAGGAAATCTTTGCCGTAGTAAAAATCTTCACCTCTCTAGCAACAAGCTCCAGCAGGGTAACCCCCTCTCAGGACCCCTCACCCAGCTGTCCCTACTCTTCAGCAACAGGATCATCAGCATCTATGAAAACTTTGATCCCCAACTAGACCCTTCGACCCATGCTGCCCTCCTGCTCATCTCTAACAACCCCCAGAAGACCACCCTGACAACCTGGACCACCATCACCACTCAAGATACCACAACAATTACTCAAGATACCGCAACAACTATGTATTCCATACCCTCTGGAGCACCCTCAGACCCCTGCTCTAACCATATCTTCATAAAAGCACTGGCCCCCTATCAGCACAGCCCGGACCCCCATCCTGAATGACTTAATCATCATAGCACCTACCCAGATGCCTGGAAACACTCCACAGTACTCCCTCTCCTCATGGAACACTGAGCAAACCCAAAGACGCAAGCCAACTGTCAGTCTATCTCCTTGCTACTCTACCTGACAAAAGTGATAGAAAAGATGATAAACAAATGTCTAACCACCCACCTCACTAACAACCACCTCCTCAACACCTCTCAATCCAGATTCAAGCCTAGCCCGAAGTTGCCAAATGGATAAAAACCAACCCCTCAAGCTCAATACAGACAAGATGGAAGTATTGATCTTCAGCAGACACCTTGCTCTGGAATGCCATCTGGTGGCCTGCCAAACAAGGACCCACATTCCTCCTGGCAACCCATGCAAAGAACCTCAGAACAATAATCGACCACCAACTCACCAGGACCGGCTAAGTGAATGCGGACTCAATTTCTTGCTTTCACACTCTCAAGGTGCTCAAGCAAGAAGATCTTCAAATGGCTCCCCACCAACACTTGCAGAACCGTCACCCAAGCCTACATTACCAGAAAGCTGGACTAGGACATTGCACACTATGCTGGAATCAGTAGTCAACTTACCAGAAGAACTACAGACCATAGAAAACTGAGCAGCCAGACTCGCGCTCAATATAAAGGCATTATGCAACATTGGATCCATGTGCCTCCACAACCACATGAAGTTCAGCAAACCTACCAGGTACCTGTGCTCAACTGGACTCCTACTCACATACACCACTGCATAACATAACACCCCTAAACCAATTTCAAATCTAAAAGTGACTCTTTACTGTCAGTCTGTTCCAACATAACTACCGGTCTGGATACTCACAACTAGGACTCAAAGAAGTTGTGTACAAATACTGCCAAAAACTCTCAAAGAAATCTTGGTGACCCAATTGCTTGATATTTACTCTTTTAGAGCTGTACTGCCTGCAAGAGTTGTTTGGCTAATTTTCAGACAAAATTCACTTTGACTGCGCAAAACACTTTGTTATTCACATTAGAAGTCGAAAATTAAAAAATCACGTTTGTCAATTGCTTACTCTAAAAAAAGACACTATATTTCATAAATTAGCATTTCACAAAGCGAGATCGAATTCTTGTTAATTAATAATTCGTTGTTTTTGTGACTTCAGTCTTGTAATTGTGTAGTTGTCATTTGAGATGTCATCAGTGATGTCACTGACCATGTCATGAATGATGTAATATATGACATCATCAGCAGTGGATTGCGGGTGCGCGATATATAGTTAGTACAACTAACTATATAGGAGCAATTTCAATGGTTTTGTATGAGTGAAATGTCCAGCTAACTATAACACCCCTAAAACTTATAGTTTTTTGAGTGAATTTGAAAGTTTTTTTAAATGCTAATTCCTAACTATATAAGGCCTGAAACCTATGGTTTTTTCAGTGAATTTGCAAGGTTTTTTAAATGCTAATTCCTAACTATATAAGGCCTGAAACCTATGTTTTTTTCAGTGAATTTCAAAGTTTTTTTTAATGCTAATTCCTAACTATATAAGACCTGAAAGCCCACCAGGAATCTCCAGTATGCGCCAGGGGACTGCATTGCAGAGAGGTGTAAAGAAGCCACGTCCCTTTTTACACCTCTCTGCAACGCAGCCCCCGTGCATGGTTGAAGAGGGGGAACTAATTCCCCTTGCATACTGGGGGCCCCTGGGGGCCAACTAGCCCACCTTGAACCTCAAGTATGCACCAGGGGGCTGCATTGCAGAGGTGTAATGAGGCTATGCCCCTTGTTACACCTCTCTGCAATGCAGCCCCCTGGCGCGTTTGCAGAGGGGGAACTAATTCCCCTTGCATACGGGGGGGTCCCTGGGGGCCAACTAGCCCACCAGGAGCCTCCAGTATGCGCCAGGGGGCTGCATTGCAGAGAGGTGTAATGAGGCCACACCCTTTTTACACCTCTCTGCAACGCAGCCCCCGTGCATGTTTGAAGAGGGGGAACTAATTCCCCTTGCATACTGGGGGTCCCTGGGGGCCAACTAGCCCACCTGGAACCTCCAGTATGCGCCAGGGGGCTGCATTGCACAGAGGTGTAATGAAGCTATGCCTCTTTTTACACCTCTCTGCAACGCAGGCCACTGGCGCATTTGCAAAGGGGGGACTAATTCCCCTTGCATACTGGGGGTCCCTGGGTCATATCTGCCCAAATGCCGAAATTCTAAACGATTGAAAATTATTTTTCTTGAGAAACATTTGGATTTGGATTATCATGTCCTATACTTTGGAATTTTTGAAAGACTGACTTTGAGGATGCTATAAATTACTCAAGTCTGCCCGAATTGTGTGGGTAAAATTGATACCTAGTCACTTTGAATAAGAATGTACTTACGTCTCGTCTAACATTTGGAAGAAATATCTAGTTATATGACAACAGGATACCGACATAACTTGAAAGAAATAAGAACGCCCTGAAGAAGTTCTGTTGTACAGAACGAAACGCGTCAGCTGGCTGTGGTACATAAACTTAAGGAAAATAAAAGCATTTGAATATACACCAAGATTCAGCGCTTCAATAAGGACTCTAAGTGATATGATTTGATTGGACTTATTGTGCAAGTGGTGCTGTGCCAAACTTTGGAATATTCTCCACTACTCTCTACTACTTACTCTCTACTACTCCTCTACTCTCTAATACTCACTCTCTACTACTCTCTACTACTCTCTCTCTACTACTCACTCCCTACTACTCACTATCTACTACTCACTCTCTACTACTCTCTACTCTCTACTACTCACTCTCTACTACTCTCTCTCTACTACTCTTTACTACTCACTATCTACTACTCTCTACTACTCACTCTCTACTTCTTACTCTCTACTACTCACTCTCTACTACTCTCTACTACTCACTCTCTACTACTCACTCTCTACTACTCTCTACTACTCACTCTCTACTACTCTCTCTCTACTCCTCTCTACTACTCACTCTACTACTCACTCTCTACTACTCTCTACTATTCTCTCTCTCTGCTACTCACTCTCTACTACTCACTCTTTACTACTCTCTACTACTCACTCTCTACTGCTCTCTACTATTCACTCTACTACTTACTCTCTACTACTCTCTACTACTCACTCTCTACTACTCACTCTCTACTACTCTGTACTACTCACTCTACTATTCACTCTACTACTCTCTACTACTCACTCTCTGCTACTCTCTCTACTGCTCTCTACTACTCTCTACTACTCACTCTCTACTCTATTACTCACTCTCTTCTCTCTACCTCTCTACCTCTCTCTACTTCTTTCTCTACTAGTCTCTACCTCTCTACCTCTACCTCTCTACCTCTACCTCTCTACCTCTACACCTCTACCTCTCTACCTCTCTCTACACGCACACATATACAATATATATATGTATATATATGCATATGCATTTATGTATGTGTATATATATATATATACTTCCAAACAAACAAAGGGGTTTCCTTTGGGTGTCCCCTCGAGAAAGCCACAACACAGGTAGGTTTAAAACTTCTGGTTTATTGAGGCAGACTACAGCAGCGGAGCTCCAGACATCACTGCAATCTTAAAAGGGCCGACGCGTTTCATGCAACAAAGCACTTCTTCAAAGGCCAAATAACTGACTGTGCGCCAGGATAACGAGCACCTGGTATCATTCTCGACCATCCTCAGTGGGTGTGAACAGCACTGCTGCTTGCTGGTCAATGTAGTGTTCGTGCAATTTCCCTTCAGTGAGGTTCCTAGCGCACAGCGTGATAACAGTCAATAAACCCCATGTGGGTGCGTGAAATGTCTTTGGCAGGTCTGCTGTACCATGCGACTTGCCTCACCTCCTTTCCTGTCCAATTCTTGCTGTAAACCGGTTGGCGCAGCTTGGACCACTTCCATGCGGCGGGGCTCTCTCACGGCAGGACGGGCCGTCTTTACTTCCAAACAAACAAAGGGGTTTCCTTTGGGTGTCCCCTCGAGAAAGCCACAACACAGGTAGGTTTAAAACTTCTGGTTTATTGAGGCAGGCTACAGCAGCGGAGCTCCAGACATCACTGCAATCTTAAAAGGGCCGACGCGTTTCATGCAACAAAGCACTTCTTCAAAGGCCAAATAACTGACTGTGCGCCAGGATAACGAGCACCTGGTATCATTCTCGACCATCCCCAGTGGGCGTGAACAGCACTGCTGCTTGCTGGTTGTTGGACCTGGCCCTTTTCTGGCAGGTTCACCCCGAAACTTTTTGCTTTTACCTAGCCTGTTTCTGTAACCTGGTGTTGGTGATTTTAGGCCTCTGCGTACTTTTTCACTGTGGTACAGTGTAAAGTGCGTGAGCTCTCTGAGTATGTGTGGTGAGTGACCTGCCCTCCCATAGGAATGCATGGGGAATATGTGTGACCATGGTAGTTCCTGATGTGTGGGGAGTGCTGGGTCGAGTTTTGTATGTGCGAACTCGTGAGATTGAATGCTGCGTAATGATGTATGCGGCATGAATGTGTCTAGTGTGGAAGTGCCACTTCTAGACATGGGTGTGCGTGTGTAGTGAGTCTGCTGGCACGTGATTGGCTGGAGCCTGGCTCCAGGAGTGTGTCTGGGCCTGCTTGTGGATTGACTGTCTGGTTTGAGGGTGACAGGGGCTGGGGAGCCCCCAGGAGGTTGTCTGAGTCAGCCCTTGGTTGAATGACTGCATCTGCAACTAGAGTGGTGGGAGGAGATAGCACCTGGGAGTGAATAGGGCTGTGCCTGCCTGCCACAATGCTGGCTCCACCCCCTGTGGTGCGTCTGATGTCCCTAGCCTGGCCAGTGAAAGGAGTTCCCCATAACCAGATGTAGCTGGTTCTCACACTGCCTGCACCCTGCTAAACAAAGGATTTTACTGTATAAAAAGGGGCTGTGTCCCCTTACAAAATGTTCTTGTTTCTGACTTGAATCCTGCCAGGGGCGTGCTGCTGCTTGGGCCCAGGGGAAGGCTTGCCTCCCTGGGCCCTGCCCAGCCCCTGGATACCTGATGGACCTGGAAGCCTTGTCCTGCTGATGCCCTGGACACCTGATGGACTTTCCAGGGGGAGCTGGAGGACTTTTCTTTGTTGGGAGCTACTGTGCTCCACCTCTCTTGTCCCTGAACTGGATTTATAAGCACCTTGGGTGTTTATGCTGCTCTAGCACCTGGGAGCGTTTTCCTGTGGCCCCTAGCGCTTGAGAGCGCTCTTTGTTTCCCTAGCGCTTGGGAGCGCTGATTTATTGCCCTTCTAGTGCTTAGGGGTGCTTTATTTTCCACTAGCGCTGAAGGAGCGCTTTATGTCCCCAGCGAGTGCCCACCTCGCCTCTACTTTTAGTTTGTATTCTCGAGGGTGCCCACCCCTCATTTTGCCCCCTTTGTTTCACCGCCGCAGCCCGAGCCGTTTTTGATGATGGCCGCCGGAGAGAAGCTTTCCAGAGGCACTGCGCTGTGATTGGCGGGCCGCGGGAGGCTCGTCCTGAAAAGCTGCGCGGTGATTAGCCCGCGGCAGGAGGCGCGACTGAAGGGCCGCACTGCGATTGGCCAGCGCTCTGGGAGACCAGAGAAGAGGATGGCACTGCCGCTGTGGAGCTCCCGTGACCGAGGGGGAGCCCCGCAACCAGAGAAGAGCCCCGGGCCGCCAACCAGGAAGTGCGGCCAGCGAGAGGAAGCCGCGAGTGAAGCAGAGGCCCCCCCGACCAGCCCGGTGAGTGTTGAAGGGCTGGGGGTAGGCGGGAAGCTCCGTCGGGCCTCGGTAGTGTTGGTGCCGTTCCAGGCACAGTGACAGTGAAGGGCGGCCCCGCCTGACAAAGGGCCCCCCCCCCGCGAGAAGGACTGAGGGCCAGTGAGGGTCCCTTGGCAGTCAGAGCGGCCCCATCGAGCAGCGGGCCGCTCCAACAGAGGGGCATGTTTGTTCAGAGCCTGTCGAGGCTCCCATGACCACGGGGCATTGCGATGTAAAGAGACTGTGTGGCTACCCCCCTGACCCTATTTTTAAGCGCTAGTGTCTGGGGGCATGTTTGTTTAAGGAGCCAGAGTGCTCCAATGCCCACATTATTTTCAGAGCCTAGATGGCTCCTGGGCACAGTTGATTTTCGGGCCTAGAGGGCTCCAGAAGGGCGCAAGGTGTATTTCAGAGCCAGATGGCTCAGCTTGGCGCAGTTATGTTCTAGGGGCTAGTGAGAGCCCCTGTCGCAGTTTGGTCTCCAGCTGCCCAGCAATTGGTGGGCAGCTGGACCGTTTAGGCGCCAAGGGAGAGAGAGTCCCTGTGTGGGACAGAGAGGGCACAGTGGTGCCAGGCCTTCTACAGCTGCGCAGCACTTAGTGCCAGCTGCAACGTTTAGGCCTTGTGATTGTTCTCAGCTGCCCAGCAATTA
Organism: Lissotriton helveticus; assembly: GCF_964261635.1. Taxonomy (NCBI): domain Eukaryota; kingdom Metazoa; phylum Chordata; class Amphibia; order Caudata; family Salamandridae; genus Lissotriton; species Lissotriton helveticus. The sequence continues at coordinate 257,638,359 of NC_136071.1, forward strand.
GTGGGCAGCTGCAACGTTTAGGTTTGCGCCGGTGGCGCACCCCTGACTGGGGCTGCATTGGCAGCGCGCCCTGACATTCTGTACACAGGGCTTTTTTGAGTCCCCTTGTTGGATGGCCAGTTGGCCAGGGGGCTGGTATGTGGGTAGGGCGCAAGGCCCTAATGTGATTTCTGCGCAATGTGATTTTGCTATGTTTATGATAGTAATTGCCTAAGGTGATGTTTTGCGCAATTGTGTTTTCTTGCACCTCTGAATGTTTTAGGCATCATGTGTTTTCCTTCCCTGCACCTCTGAATGTGTTTTGAGGCATCATGTGCCTTGTTCTTACACCTCTGAATGTTGTGATGCATCATGTGTAATGTGTTCTTGCTTATACCCCTAAATGTATTTTATTCTTAGGTGGTTGTGTTTTGCCTAGTAGAGTTTATACTAGAGAGGTTATGTGTCCATGCGTGATCTAGGCCTATGGTTATTAGTATTGCGTAGTGTGTACCTACCTTTACCAGTAGTTACTGGTTGTGACCTATAATTGTTCTTTTGTGTTACCCTTATTCTATGATCTACAAAGTGCTATTTCTAAAAGTGCTGATTCTGACAGTGGTCCAGGTGGCCCTGTCTTGTACATAATCCCTTGTGATTATTGCCCGTGCCAGTTGGCACAATGTATATTGTGTGATTACTATCTGATGTGTTTTTGACAATACAAAAGTTATTTTTATATAACCTTGTGTGGAGTTCCTTTTGTGGTGTGCCTAGGATGTTGTTGCCGTTGTGTGCGTGCGCAAATGCTTTACACATTGCCTCCGGGATAAGCCTGTCTGCTCGTGCCAAGCTACCAAGGGGGTGAGCAGGGGTTATCTTGGCGTGTGACTCCCTTGCCCTGACTAGAATGGTGGTTTCTGCCTGGCTTTGGCGTCAGCCTTAGCCTACCAGAAATCCCAGTTCTAACACTGGTCAATGTAGTGTTCGTGCAATTTCCCTTCAGTGAGGTTCCTAGCGCACAGCGTGATAACAGTCAATAAACCCCATGTGGGTGCGTGAAATGTCTTTGGCAGGTCTGCTGTACCATGCGACTTGCCTCACCTCCTTTCCTGTCCAATTCTTGCTGTAAACCGGTTGGCGCAGCTTGGACCGCTTCCATGCGGCGGGGCTCTCTCACGGCAGGACGGGCCGTCTTTACTTCCAAACAAACAAAGGGGTTTCCTTTGGGTGTCCCCTCGAGAAAGCCACAACACAGGTAGGTTTAAAACTTCTGGTTTATTGAGGCAGGCTACAGCAGCGGAGCTCCAGACATCACTGCAATCTTAAAAGGGCCGACGCGTTTCATGCAACAAAGCACTTCTTCAAAGGCCAAATAACTGACTGTGCGCCAGGATAACGAGCACCTGGTATCATTCTCGACCATCCCCAGTGGGCGTGAACAGCACTGCTGCTTGCTGGTCAATGTAGTGTTCGTGCAATTTCCCTTCAGTGAGGTTCCTAGAGCACAGCATGATAACAGTCAATAAACCCCATGTGGGTGCGTGAAATGTCTTTGGCAGGTCTGCTGTACCATGCGACTTGCCTCACCTCCTTTCCTGTCCAATTCTTGCTGTAAACCGGTTGGCGCAGCTTGGACCGCTTCCATGCGGCGGGGCTCTCTCACGGCAGGACGGGCCGTCTTTACTTCCAAACAAACAAAGGGGTTTCCTTTGGGTGTCCCCTCGAGAAAGCCACAACACAGGTAGGTTTAAAACTTCTGGTTTATTGAGGCAGGCTACAGCAGCGGAGCTCCAGACATCACTGCAATCTTGAAAGGGCCGACGCGTTTCATGCAACAAAGCACTTCTTCAAAGGCCAAATAACTGACTGTGCGCCAGGATAACGAGCACCTGGTATCATTCTCGACCATCCCCAGTGGGCGTGAACAGCACTGCTGCTTGCTGGTCAATGTAGTGTTCGTGCAATTTCCCTTCAGTGAGGTTCCTAGCGCACAGCATGATAACAGTCAATAAACCCCATGTGGGTGCGTGAAATGTCTTTGGCAGGTCTGCTGTACCATGCGACTTGCCTCACCTCCTTTCCTGTCCAATTCTTGCTGTAAACCGGTTGGCGCAGCTTGGACCGCTTCCATGCGGCGGGGCTCTCTCACGGCAGGACGGGCCATCTTTACTTCCAAACAAACAAAGGGGTTTCCTTTGGGTGTCCCCTCGAGAAAGCCACAACACAGGTAGGTTTAAAACTTCTGGTTTATAGAGGCAGGCTACAGCAGCGGAGCTCCAGACATCACTGCAATCTTAAAAGGGCCGACGCGTTTCATGCAACAAAGCACTTCTTTTGTTTGTTTGGAAGTAAAGACGGCCCGTCCTGCCGTGAGAGAGCCCCGTTGCATGGAAGCGGTCCAAGCTGCGCCAACCGGTTTACAGCAAGAATTGGACGGGAAAGGAGGTGAGGCAAGTCGCATGGTACAGCAGACCTGCCAAAGACATTTCACGCACCCACATGGGGTTTATTGACTGTTATCACGCTGTGCGCTAGGAACCTCACTGAAGGGAAATTGCACGAACACTACATTGACCAGCAAGCAGCAGTGCTGTTCACGCCCACTGGGGATGGTCGAGAATGATACCAGGTGCTCGTTATCCTGGCGCACAGTCAGTTATTTGGCCTTTGAAGAAGTGCTTTGTTGCATGAAACGCGTCGGCCCTTTTAAGATTGCAGTGATGTCTGGAGATCCGCTGCTCTAGCCTGCCTCAATAAACCAGAAGTTTTAAACCTACCTGTGTTGTGGCTTTCTCGAGGGGACACCCAAAGGAAACCCTTTTGTTTGTTGGGAAGTAAAGACGGCCTGTCCTGCCGTGAGAGAGCCCCGCCGCATGGAAGCGGTCCAAGCTGCGCCAACCGGTTTACAACAAGAATTGGACAGGAAAGGAGGTGAGGCAAGTCGCATGGTACAGCAGACCTGCCAAAGACATTTCACGCACCCACATGGGGTTTATTGACTGTTATCACGCTGTGCGCTAGGAACCTCACTGAAGGAAAATTGCACGAACACTACATTGACCAGCAAGCAGCACTGCTGTTCATGCCCACTGGGGATGGTCGAGAATGATACCAGGTGCTCGTTATCCTGGCGCACAGTCAGTTATTTGGCCTTTGAAGAAGTGCTTTGTTGCATGAAACGCGTCGGCCCTTTTAAGATTGCAGTGATGTCTGGAGCTCCGCTGCTGTAGCCTGCCTCAATAAACCAGAAGTTTTAAACCTACCTGTGTTGTGGCTTTCTCAAGGGGACACCCAAAGGAAACCCCTTTGTTTGTTTGGAAGTAAAGACGGCCCGTCCTGCCGTGAGAGAGCCCCGCCGCATGGAAGCGGTCCAAGCTGCGCCAACCGGTTTACAGCAAGAATTGGACGGGAAAGGAGGTGAGGCAAGTCGCATGGTACAGCAGACCTGCCAAAGACATTTCACGCACCCACATGGGGTTTATTGACTGTTATCACGCTGTGCGCTGGGAACCTCACTGAAGGGAAATTGCACGAACACTACATTGACCAGCAAGCAGCAGTGCTGTTCACGCCCACTGGGGATGGTCGAGAATGATACCAGGTGCTCGTTATCCTGGCGCACAGTCAGTTATTTGGCCTTTGAAGAAGTGCTTTGTTGCATGAAACGCGTCGGCCCTTTTAAGATTGCAGTGATGTCTGGAGCTCCGCTGCTGTAGCCTGCCTCAATAAACCAGAAGTTTTAAACATACCTGTGTTGTGGCTTTCTCGAGGGGACACCCAAAGGAAACCCCTTTGTTTGTTTGGATATATATATATACATACATATGTAAACATATATAATCTGCATATCTATATAAATACTAATATAAATGCATGCATACATATACATATATGCATACATATGCATGTTATTTACATGAACGTTTTAAAAACACTAATAAAAGCAAAGCTAAAAAGCCACCTCATTACAAACAGAATGGCTTTAACTTAAACTAGGGCGAGATCTATTGCATTTTCAATGCTTGTTTACTTTGGTTCCATCAAAAAGGCATTCAGATGTGTCACACATTTGCCATAAATTCTGAATGTTAGCACTCTAGTTGCTCATTAGTTCACTGTAGTAAAGCTACTGCTCACCAGGGAAGTCTGCTGCTAATCATGCTTTCTATTTCTATGGCAAAATGAACCCCCTCATTTTGTTCCTTTTTAAATTAAATGTTTTCAGACTTACCACTTCATTCCAATCAAGATGGCTTCTGGTGTGCCATACTTTTGTCATAAGTAAGACTGTTAGCGCTCTAGTTGTTCTTTAGAACACTCTGGAACATTCTGTCATTGGGCTATACTTGGGTTACATCTTGGTGATATTTGGGCTACATTTGGGCTCTTTTGTCTCTGGTGGCCATCTTGGGAGACTGCATGTCAAAAAATGTTAATGAAATAGAAGAGGATTTGGGAAGTCACTCAAAATGTGCCCTAATTTTTCTTTCTGCAGCACTAATCATACTTTCTATGGCAAAATATACCCCCTCATGTTGTTCCTTTTTAAATTAAATGTTTTAAGAGTTACCACTTTATTCCAATCAAGATGGCTTCAGGTGTGCCATACCTTTGTAATAAGTAGGACTGTTAGCGCTCTAGTTGTTCTTTAGAACACTCTAGGAGGCTGCAGTAGAACACAAAGGAATCAACTGACAGTCTCTGTCCTTGTTGGATGTACATGTTTTACTGAGAATGTCAGACTTCATTCTCACATGACTGAGAAAGATAATGTGAATGTACAGAAAATATGCTTTCAGTTTAGCTTATAGATCCCCTTCCAAACCATTGTGGGAAAAGCATGAGATAATAGTTTTCTTTCAAACATGATTCATGATATCCCAGCAGAAGGCTTTTTCACGTGGTAAAATCACCTTAGAACACGCCACAATTCCTAAAATGAGTATGGTACCATCAACAAATTATTTATAATGTAACTAAAGTCCTAAAACCCTCTATTAACTACAATGCTTTTTAATGAGGTGCTATCCTGTATATTGGTCCCAAGATGGCTGCCAACACTTCTTGGATGAAGTGCTGACTGCCAATCAGATCTCACGATGAGATGTGTGGTTAGGCTCCGCCCAGATATATATGTGTTTTTGAAGTTAATTTTCATAAAAACCACTGGAGCAATTTTCACCAAATATAGCAAAGGCACTTCTGCGTACCAGTCCCTACAATTTTGCCAAGTTTGGTGTAATTGCGTTCAGCGGTTTGGGCTGTAGCCTTGTCAGAACGTCCTATGGAAATTAACATGGGGAAAACACGTTTTGGGACCCCCCCTTTTTTCTCAGCCCCCACTCCACGAATCTCCCCGAAACTTTCAGGGAAGGAGCGCAGCGGAGCTGGCCAAAATGTAGGAAAATTACACGCAAATTCCTCAACCGGCGCCAAAGTTATTCCCAATAGAATGTTGTGGATTTCCTATGGTAGCTAGGTCTTAACTATATATACCTACTGGCTATCGCCAGTAGGTGATATATATATATATATATATATATATATATATATATATATATATATATATATATATATATATATATATATATATATTGTTAGAACTGGCTATTTCTGGTAGGCTAAGGCTGACGCCAAAGCCAGGCAGAAACCACCATTCTAGTCAGGGCAAGGGGGTCACACGCCAAGATAACCCCTGCTCACCCCCTTGGTAGCTTGGCACGAGCAGTAAGGCTAAACTCAGAGGCAATGTGTAAAGCATTTGCGCCAGCACACAACAGCAACAACATCCTAGGCACACCACAAAAGGAACTCCACACAAGGTTATATAAAAATAACTTCTGTATTGTCAAAACACATCAGATAGAAATCACACATGTACATTGTGCCAACTACCACGGGCAATATTCACAAGGGATTATGTACAGGACAGGGCCACATGGGCCACTGTCAGAATCAACACTTTTAGAAATAGCACTTTGTAGATCATAGAATAAAGGTAACACAAAAGAACCATCATAGGTCACAACCAGTAACTACTGGTAAAGGTAGGTACACACTACGCAATCCTAATAATCATAGACCTAGATCACGCATGGACACATAACCTCTCTAGTATAAACTCTACTAGGCAAAACACAACCACCTAAGAATAAAATACATTTAGGGGTATAAGCAAGAACACATTACACATGATGCATCACAACATTCAGCGGTGAAAGAACAAGGCACATGATGCATAAAAAACCCATTCAGAGGTGCAGGGAAGGAAACACATGATGCATAAAAACATTCAGAGGTGTAAGGAACATAACTCAATAGCGCAAAAACACATGATGCCTAAAAACATTCAGAGGTGTAAGATCAAGGTGCGTAATCATATTAAATGCATTACATTTCCTAGCACCACATCAGATTGCGCAAAACTCACATTAGGCAATTACCATCATAAACATAGCAGGTAACCACATTGCGCAAACATCACCTTAGCAATTACTATCAAAAACATAGAAATCACAATGCGCAGAAATCACATACCAGCCCCCTGGCTAACTGGCCATCCAACAAGGGTACTCACAAACCCTGTGACCAGAATGTCAGGGCGCGCTACCAATGCAGCGCCAGTCAGGGGTGCGCCACCGGCACAAAACCTAAACGTTGCAGGTGCCCACTACTTGCTGGTCACCTGTGAACAATCAAAGGGCCTAAACGTTGCAGCTGGCACTAAGTGCTGCGCAGCTGTAGCAGGCCTGGCACCACTGTGCCATCTCTGTCCCTCTCAGGGACTCACTCTCCATCTTGCGCCTAAACGGTGCAGCTGCTCACTAATTGCTAGGCAGCTGGAGGACAAAACTGCGGCATGGGCCCTCACTGGCCCTCAGGACAAGCTGCGCCAACTGTGGGAGCCACATAGGCTCTGAAAACACTTGTGTCCCCCAAGAGCCTCACGGGGCTCTAAACATCATGTGGGCGGTGAGCCCCTCTGGACTCTAAATATAAAATGCCCTCCAGAGCCTCACTGGGCTCCAAATAAAACAACGATGGCCCCACGAGCCTCTCTGGGCTCGCAAGACAAATATGGGCTGTGAGCATCTCTGGGCTCGAACTACTAATGCCCCCTGAGCCCTCGTGGGCGCTCTACAAGAAACTGTGGCGCTTTTGAGTCTCTCGGGGCTCTAAACCAAAACCTCGCAGGCAGGAGGGGGTGGGCACCGGCAATGTGCCCCGACGCCCCCTCTAACTAAAATGGCCCCCTACGTTGGAGTCCCGCTCGGGGGACTCAAGAGACAAGGAACTGCCCTTGGGGAGCCTTCGCGGCTCTACACCCAAAGGTACCGCCTGGGGCCTCTCGTGGGCTCCTCCACACATGGGGCGCTTTGAGCCTCTTGGCTCGAAATAACCAAGCTGCCCCCTGAGCCCCTCTGGGCTCTTCAAGAAGAATGCCCCATCGGTGGAGCGCACTGGCGCTCTGAGCTCCCCCCAGCTCGGGGTACTCACCGGGCTGCTTCCTCGGGGGAATCCGCTGCTCTGCTCCTCTCCGTGCTGCGGGACTCTCCTTTGGGCAGCGCGGGGCTCTCCACGACACCGGAGCCCCGCCTGCCTCTACAGCTGCCACATCGCCGCAATCACCGCGGGGCTCTCCCTTCCACATGGGAGCCCCGCGAAAGCTCACACCGGCCTCCGCTTCACTTGGGCATATCTCCGGTCTCCCTCCATTGCATGGGAGACCGGCAACAAAACACACGGTTCCCCCGGGCAGGGGGAAGCGGACGTTGCTTTACTCAGGCCCGCCCACGTCTCCACAGAACCTGCCAGGCTTCCTGTCTCGCAGGGCCGCCAATGGCAGCGCGGCCCTGGGCAGAGAGGCGGGCACAGCGCCCACTCACACGATCTCTGGGCCGGCGGCGGTGATTCCACTCGAGGGCACAACATGAGGGGAGGGCACCCTCGATAATAAAAAAATAAAAGCGCTACTAAGCGCTTAGGGGCAAAATAAAGCGCTCCCAGCGCTATAAGCAAAAATAAAGCGCTCTCAAGCGCTGGGGGAGAAATAAAGCGCTCCAAAGCGCTAGATGCCCAAAATAAAGCAGCAAAGTCCTTCAGGAGTCCAGGACCTCAGCAGTCCAGGACATAAGGTGGAGCACAGCAGCTCCCAGGAAAGGAAAGTCCATCAGGTATCCAGGGGCTGGGCAGGGCCCAGGGATTCCCCTGGGCCCAAGCAGCAGCACGCCCCTGCCAGGATTCAAGTTAGAAACAAGAACATTTTGTAAGGGGACACAGCCCCTTTTTATACTATAAAATTCTTTGTCTAAAGGGTGCAGGCAGTGTGAGAACCAGCTAGAACTGGTTATAGGGAACTCCTTTCAGTGTGAGGGGCAGAGGCGACAGCCGCCCAGCAGGAGGTGGAGCCAGCATTATGGCAGGCAGGCACAGCCCTATTCACTCCCAGGTGCTATCTCCTCCCACCACTCTAGTTGCAGATGCAGTCATTCAACCAAGGGCTGACTCAGACAACCTCCGGGGGGCTCCCCAGCCCCTGTCACCCTCAAACCAGACAGTCAATCCACAAGCAGGCCCAGGCACTCCTGGAGCCAGGCGCCAGCCAATCACGTGCTAGCAGACTCATTACACATGCACACCCATGTCTAGAAGTGGCACTTCTACACTAGACACATTCATGCCGCATACATCATTACGCAGCATTCAATCTCACGAGTTTGCACATACCAAACTCGACCCTGCACTCCCCACACATCAGGAACTACCATGGTCACACAGATTCCCCATGCATTCCTATGGGAGGGCAGGTCACTCACCACACATACACAGAGAGCTCACGCACTTTACACTGTACCACAGTGAAAAAGTGCGCAGAGACCTAAAATCACCAACACCAGGTTACAGAAACAGGCTAGGCAAAAGCAAAAAGTTTCGGGGTGAACCTGCCAAAAAGGGCCAGGTCCAACATATATATATATGTATATATTGGCCCAAATCTGGATGAAAACTTGACCATCTGTTTGGTATTTGGCAGATCATCTGATACCTCATTTCGATCGGCTGTAAATCACAATCGGGTTGCAATTGGGAGTTTGCCACCCAATTCTGGTATACAAGATGTGTGCAAACGTTGAACTTGGCATTTTTCCCCTCACACGTTTCACTAGGTGATAACTTTCAAAATTTGTAAAGTGAAAAATGCAAAGATTTCGGAGTTTTGCAGCTTATCCCCAATTCTGACCTGCACAGCTCATAATTTCAAAGTTAACTCACCCAGGAAATGGTCTCCAGCAAACATATAGTGGGAAAGGTAGACAAAAAAAGTTCGTTGAAAAATGTTATCTACTGGAAAAATAGAATGAAAACAGTTTGTGGCTACAAAAACTAGATAGAGGTTGATCCTTATAGTGCAAAGATAAGTGTACTGGAAGCAGGGGCAAGAAAGCTTCTTCCTGCTAAAGTAGAGAGAGGAATTTACATAGTGGTGGGGAAGTGGGCAGAGACAAGTAGGGGTTTTTAGGATTCAAGGAACAGTAGCCTTAAAGGGTAGTAAGGGGTTAGTAGGGGCCAGGGATTGGCAGCATTAAGGGGTAGTTAGAGGCGCTTACGGTTCAGGGAAAGGTAACTGTTGAAATGAAAGCCCACACTGCTGACACCAATACGTTCCCGCTAACTCTTCACCCACAAAGGTTCACACATTCGACTTCAAAGCTCATCAACCAGTATACCTCAGGACGCTTCGCTACGGAATACGCAATGTCACCCCTGACGTACACGGAGGTTGATACGAGGGACTCACCGCTGCAAGCCACATCGTTGGTTAGACAAACTCAGCAATACTGCTTGCTTGACTCTTTCTTGAGTTTGTCCACTTTCTTATACTGCTAGCAACCTTCGTAGAAGTGCCCAGTAGACCACTGCCACACAGGTCCACGTTGAATTATATAAGTGGATGCCGCTCCTCATCTCATATGGTTGTAATGGTTTCCAAAAACCCATTTGAGGTTTCCCTTTTTTAAGTAACGCAAATGGAGGGAGCATAGAGAGGGGAGATGACCAAAACTGCCCCCTTTGCAGCAACTCGTCGGCAGTGTTGAAATTAAAGCACAAGAAGCGGAATAAGTTCAAAGTATGCTTTAATGGCCATCCAACTCTCCTCAACAACTGACATGTTTCAACATTCCAACCCAAGCTTCAGCGGAGCGTTCCAAGGTAAGGGGAATGAGAGGGGGAGGTGGAATGTACCAAGGGAAAAAATGAGAGATTGTAACAGTAACGTTAAGGGGTCGTGACTGTTTTTAGGGTTCATGGAAGGGCAGCATTAAGGGGTGGTTCAGGTTTTTACGGTTTACTGATGGATAGTGTAAAAGGGTAGTAAGGTGGTTTTAGATTTCAGAACGGATAGTGTTAAAGGGTAGGAGTAGCAAGTATATTGTAGGGTTTAGAGAGGATAGCTAAAAGGGGTAGTTAGGGTTTTTTAGGGTTCGGGAGTAGCTTTAATGGGTATTAAGAAATTTTAGGGTTCAGGGCAGGGTAGCATCAAAGATTAGTTTGGGGATTTAGGGTTCTGGGATGGGAAGCATAAACAAATAGGGGCTTTGAGGGTTTAGAGAAGAGTAATCTAAAGTTTAGTAAGGATGTCTTAAGGTTCAGAAAAGGGTAGCGTTAAGGGGTGCTATTGGTGTTTATGGTTCGGGGAAGGGTGTATGACGGCAAGTAATGGGATCTGAGGAATTAGAGGAGGGATGCGTTAAGTCTTAGTTTGGGTTTAAGGGTTCAGAATGGGATGGGTTAGGAGGTACTAAAGGGTTAGAGTAGAGCTAGATACATTAAGGAATGCATGTAATAAAAATGACTTTTAAAAATCAACATTTTTGAATTGTCAAAGGTAATAATGAAGGACACAACATTATTACCTTGACAATTTCAACTCGACTTTAATGTAGTCCACATTTTAAAAGTCAATTTTATTACATACAACCCAATACATACCTAACCCTGCAATATTGGTTACCGGGTGCATTATTACTTACCTACATGACATGACACATACAATGAGGCGTTAAACATGTCATCTAGTTCATACACCCTCAATCACCTTTCTTGCTAGTTCCAAAGTATTTTCTGATTTTCACAACTCAGGGCTGTCTCTTACATTCTAACTCACATGACTGAAAAGTTTTTCATAGTTTTATTCCTGACTCTGTGGTGACGGTCTTTGTGTTTACATTTTTTTTGTTGGTAGGACAATAACATTGAGGGTTGAAACAACCCGAGGAAACTCCCAGGGGCATGAAGAGCAGCATTCCTTTCCACTGACGACACAACAATGCATGGCATGTAAAGAAACTATACATTTTAAAGACTCCTGCAGCACCGACATAACCGCTCCTTGTCATTCAGACAGTACATTGCTCATGAACCCTCCTCCCACACAGCCACAGGTTTTCAACAACAGGATTTCCGCATTCTCTCCTATATACACTCAACACCGAGGGGCTCTTTGTGTGCCCCATATTTTACCAATTCCTCTGCAAACCTCAGTTAACACCTGTTAAATTCTAACCCTGGGCATCAGGTTTTACCAGGTGCAATAAACACTACACTACATTTTTACATTTTTTATTTTTTACATACAACACATTCCGGCACTCAAAATAATGGCCTAAAGCATAACAGAAACCACAATGTTTTCACATACCATCCGTACACTGATGTATTATAGGCATAAACATCCTATAGCATTCCTGTTTCTTCACTAGACAGGGCTTTAAGTGAGGTGGTTCGCACCTGTACTCAACCCCACCTTGAATCAGAAGCAAACATTGAGTTGGGTCTCGAACTAGCCCTAAATCCAAGTCCTTAACTTCACAAGAAAAACACTGATTTCTTTTTCAACAGTTTGTGTAAGAACCTCAAGTCACTGCTGCAGGTCCTGTTAATTTCACATGATTTAATTAAATGTTACATGGTGTATGTGTCACTATTTTCTAGGTATATTTCCTTTTCCTAGGTGTTGTGTTTCAGGAGTTTTGATGATCATGCAATATATGAGTCATGACTCACATGTAGCGCCCAGTGTAAACTGACTCCCTTCTAGGTGACTCCAGGGTGTGGAGGAGTGTTCCTGAGGGGCATGATTGAGAGCTCTGGAGATGAGGCTGAAGGCGGTGTGAGTTTCTTACCAGATCTTTCAATGTGTCTAAGGGTGTTCTGACTACATGCACATTGGCCTCTTTACAGAGCAATGGGCACATATGTGCCTACTGTAATTATGAATCTATGGGAAAGTGTGTACAGGGCGTACACAGCTATCAAAATATATACCCACCATAGGAGAAGAAATACGTGTGTGTGACTGTGGGTGTGGTTTTTTATGTGGGTAGCGGATCACTCCACAAGGTGTGGGTAAACCCTGACAGAGGCAATACAGTACACAGGAATGTCTCCACCCAGGATAAATCAAAAGGGTGCTTAATAAAGTCACCAGGGATACAGTCTCCCTCCCAGTAAGAGACAATCAATAAACAAAATTTCTTTGGAACATATCCATAAATAAACTTAAATCAATATTAATATATGTACAATTTGATTGATTTATCACAAAAAGATAACTTTAGAGCAAAAATACACATCCCCACAGTACATTCATGCAACCACTCGAAACAACACATATTCCACATTCACGCAATCTCATTCGTCCTAAGCCTAAGGGATCCAGTCATTCAAACTGAATTAAAAACTTTTTCCTACATAAGGCGAAGAACCACAATATTCAATGGTGGGTCAAGGAGACAAGATAGCCTTCCTGAGAAACAAATTGTTTTGTCTAAAGATTTTCACAAATTCAATGTTTAAAGGCTATGCAATAAAGTTAATACAATTACAATTACTATTAATCAAGATAATACAACATAAGAACAAAGGATATTTTAGAGTTTCAATAATGTCGCATATACTAATCAGAACAATATCGTGCAAAGTTAGATCAGTGCACAATGGCATTCAGGGGGAGGGAAACAGTCCAAGATTCAGGATAATTCAAAAAGATAAAAATAGGACTAGAGTACTAAGCAGAGAAAGGAGAAAGAATTACCAATCACGAATAAGGAAGAGAAAACACTGACAGAACCAAACAAACTCTATCTTTGTGAGGATCGGTCCCGGTAGTGTGTTTAGGTACTTTCGAGTGAGTGTATCAAAAAGCTAAAAGTGCAGTTATATTTGCTTCGGCCCACTTTATGACCTATCCTACTACCAAAGTGCGCGTGGAGTTAGAATAGTAAATACGCACTTAATTACGGTGAATGGCCAGGTCTCATAATAATAGGCATGTTGTGTTGTGTGGGTGTGTGTGACAGAGAAAGAGAGAGGATGGAGAAGGCGAAAAGAAGCATATCCAGAAAGGAGAGATCGAAAGGACAGTAATAGAAGGGGAGAAGATGAACTGTGAGAAATATAAAAGGACTTTAGAGAGACATGTGTGAAGGGAAATGGCAAAAGTGACTAAAGCAGTGAGGAAGATTGCAGGGGAAAGTGATATAAAGGAAACAATGTGATTTGATACTCCCTTCTCGATTCGGAATAAAAATCAGAGCTAACAAGCATCGTGAAAGACAGTAGGCCTGACTTATTTTAGATGTATGTGTTCGTTGCTGTGTGATGTATTGAGATTCACTAACAAAAACACAGATAGAGGCACCCAAATAGTGCCACACTGTGTCAAGCACAGAATTCAAGTTAGCATATTTTAGGCCACTCCCATAAATATATAGACCACGCCTCTTGTAATGGATGTGTTGTTATGCTTATTTGGATATTCTCCTTTTAGAGACCCATCCCCCTAGTTCAATGACATAAACACACCAAGAGCACAGCTGTGGCCAGTCATGCAGAACACAGAAAACCTTCACTGTTAGGCCACACCAAAAATGCACACTCTTCAGTCCAGTCACACCCACCGAGTAGTGCGCTATGCATCTTTAAAAGCGTTTATACTATACTATCAACATATCAATTAAAAATAAAAATAATGACATATGCAATTCACTTGTTTCAAAAGTGATGTTTTGCTTCCTTCTTAAATTCAATAAGATTGTTCTTCATAGTACACATTCAGATACATGTATGTGAACGTATTGAATATGAAATGGTAAAGCAATGCACCAGATTTGAAACTATTAGGATTTTTGTGGTAAGGAATGCTATTGGAGATTCTGGATCTTTGCTCTTTGTAGGCAAGTAGACCCGACTCTACCACTATGAAGGAAGGAGTGCACGACAATATTTTCCAGGACCACATCAAGTCACTTTCTTCCTCCTTGCATGTCAAAGGATACATGCTGACCTTTTTTTTGCAGGCACAGCCTAGTGTCCATTTGGGTCTTGCTCAACCGCCATCCTCTCAGACTCAATACAGTTTACCTTCAATTCCTTTCAAAAGCTCGAAAAAGCCCTAGGTAACCCACTACCTGGGGCAAAACACATGTAGACAAGTACCAGGCATGAGAGCTGACGTCCATCAACTGCAACCACCAGCACAAGTTAAGCACTGCCTTTTGCACAGTCCCATGCTTTTCTATAGTTATGCACAGTGACTGTGGTGAAAGAGGTGCTTCAACAATTCATCCTTGAAAAGTTATTTTCCATGTAAAAAAAATTTGAAAAGTTATATATGCCTTAATACTACGCCTGCAGATTGTTTGTCGTGTTGATGTTACAACGTCATATGGAGCCTGACTTAGAGTTTGGCGGATGGGTTACTCCAGCACAAATGTGACGAATATATCATCTGTCATATTACAAGTGCATTATATCAAATGACATACTATAATACGGCAGACAGGATATCCGTTTGTGACGAAGTAACTCTTCAGCAGAATTGCACCTGGCCTCTGTCGTTTATTTATCTAGAAAATAGCAATACATCTAAGTCTATCCAATGTGGCTTAATTGCATTTTTTGTAAATTGGCAAACAGTCTTCAATTCAGCTAATAGACTGCTTTAGCATAGAAAAAAGACTATACATTGTGTCTAAATGTCTTTCAGGAGCAAAAACAAAAACCTTGAACATATTCAACTGCGTTCAATAAAGCTGTCTTGCAAACCACTGCCAAATCATCCAGACACTGCACAAAAAATCCTTATGGAAGCAAGTTAGGCAAAAAGTATTCTCAAAATGGCAATCACACAACTATATGAATACATTGAAGTTTGCCTACTTCAAAGGCAGGAAGGGGTAACATTATTGGACCTCTGACACCCCAAAAGCAGAACGCTTCTGAACTGAGGACATTCTGCCAGGAAGAAGAGCTGGATGCTGTAAGAGGGACTGCCACTCTGCCTGTTGCTTTGTTTTGATGACCTGCTGCTTTTAACCTGGGAATGAAAGGATGGTGATGCGTCGTTTTCCGGACATGCGGCCTCGATTCCCTGGACCTGGGGGCATAGGTAATGCACTTATACGGAGTGGATATAGAGGATTTGCCTGTAATTCACGTCTGCATACCACTAAATCACTGATCGATTTATTGATGCAAATGTGATGCACTTGATACATGCTGTCAACGTTGTTCTGATGGACACCTTGTGTAGAATTACTGGAGACTCAAGCATGTACAGTAAAGGGTTGCTCAATTTGGACACCTAGGGGCACATTAGGATGGCGGGCGGACTTTGACCACCCGCCATCCCGTCCTAAAAAGGGACCGCCCGCCATAAAGGATTTCACCTGTGGGATGTTTGTTTGTGCCTCTACTCATCATGTAGGTCTCATTATCTGATATACTCTTATTGCTATTACTTTTCCCCACTGGAGGCTAACTTGAATTGTCCTTGACCCCGGAATAATTTAGCTTTGCTACCCTGGTCAGTACCATTTAGTTATATTGTACGGTGGGCTTCACAAGTTCCATTGTTAATCTCTTTTCCTCTAAATTGTTCAGGCATATTTTCTTTAAGGATGCTCTTGATAAGTGCAACAAAGATTCAGGATTATCGTAGTATTCAAAATGACAAATATCCTGCATAAAAATCGTTATGTACTTCAGCCATGGAATTTTCAATGCATGGTCGGCATCACAACAGTCCTGTACGATGGTTCTGTTAAAGCCTGTGTGGTCCGATGTCCAAAGCTTGTGCCATAGGAGCACTGGCTGCACCCTTATTAAATCTTCTAGACAAGTTACGCCAACTCTGCATGACACACAAAGTTTGAGCAACTGGTTGGGACCCCCAAAAGATTTTTAAGAAACCCATTTTCTACCAGCTGTAAGGAATCGACATCTACGTGTCCCCAAAACTCAGAGCTGTACATCGCTACTGATCGACATTTGGCGTTATAAATGCTCATCATAGCCCTGGGAGATTTACGTCCCATTTTCTGGGAAAAATTCTTCAGACCCGCAATTGATCTGAGGAGCTGCATGCTTCTCGATTTCACTGCACTTTTTCAGTTACCATTACTATCGAACTGGATTCCCAAATATGAAAAAGTTGAGGTTTGGGGTAAAATCTCATTTCCTAATAAAATCTTGCGTCCCTTGGCTAGCTTTCGACCAGCTTTCATAATGTACGTTTTACATATATTAATTAAAAGACCTAGGTTCTCCATAAAATGTACAAAGTTATCTGTTATGTTATGTTATGTTAATAGTTTTTTATAAAGCGCACGTACACCCAGGGGCTTCATGGCGCTAACTGACAGAGGACCCAGATGGAAAGGGGAGAGTGCCTAAGCCGATGAAAAGAGCCAGGTCTTAAACTGTTTCCTGAATGCTAGGAGGTCGGTGCAGGAACGCATCCCCAGAGGGAGGGAATTCCAAAGTCCGGATGCAAGAGTAGCGAACCTGCGTCCGCCCTGACGTTGCAGTTTGAATGTTGGTGTGACCAGAAGATGGAGATTAGCAGACCGCAGATTACGGGAGGGAATATACATGGGCAGGAGGATGTTGATAAATTGAGGGCTATGGACATGGAGAGATTTGAAGACCATACAGGCTGTTTTGAATTTTACTCGCTGAGCAAGAGGAAGCCAGTGGAGTTGTTTTAGCAGGGGCCTAGCTGCCTGCCAGCGGGGCTGCCGGTGAATCAGTCTGGCAGCCTGGTTCTGGACCAGTTGGAGACGTTTGCCCAAGTAAAGAGGGAGACCCAGGTAGATGGAATTGGCATAATCCAGATGGGACAGCACGAGTACTATCACCACCTGGATCAAGGCCGACTGGGTCAAGATGCAACTGATTTTCATTATTCTGCGAAGCTGGTAGAAGCAGGAGGATACCACCGAGCCCACCTGTGCCTTCAATGACAGATCACTGTCGATGATTACTGCCAGGCTCTTAACCGATGCGGAGGGAGTGGGTGGGAGACCTAATTCAGGGGGCCAGTAATGTGGGCCCCAGAATGTTTGGCTTTTTCCGTTAAGAATAATTTCTGTCTTGCCCGGATTCAGTTTTAAATGATTCGAGTCCATCCAGCGACAGATGGGTAGCATGGTTTCTTGAAATTCTCTGATAGAGTCGGGAGAACTGTCTATAGTGAAAATGAGCTGAAGGTCGTCCGCATAGTTAAATGTGGCGGCCTTAAACTTTCTCAAAGATTGGATCAAAGGGACTAGATATAGATTAAACAGAAGAGGGGACAGAGAAGAGCCCTGAGGAACCCAGCAGGTGATCGGGAGTTTAGGGGCAGTGAAAGGGGCCAGGCGGACCGCTTGAGTGCGGTCACTGAGGAAAGAGCTGATCCAACTGTAAGCTGATCTCCGAATGTCAGCTTGTTTGACACGGTCGAGCAGGATAGCATGATCGACCGTGTCAAACGTGGCAGACAGGTCTAATAAGACCAAAGCCTGAGGTATTGCTTTGTCTGCATTGGCGCGGAGAGAGTCCATGACAGCAGTGATGACAGTCTCGGTGGAATGAGCAGGCCGGAACCCAGCCTGATCGGGGTCCAGATGGTTGGAGTGTTCAATAAAGTTGGAGAGGTGGCTGGTAACATGAGCTTCAAGAATTTTGGCCAGGTAAGGGAGAAGAGAGATTGGCCTGTAATTAGAGCGGACTGAGGAGTCTGCACCTGTTTTTTTTAGAAGGGGTACGATCACTGCCTCTTTGAAGGCTTTGGAGACCACGCCCTGTGAGAGGGAGGCATTGAGAAGGGTCAGAAAAGGGGCAGGATTGGCCAAGAGAATTTCTTTTAGGATATATGGGGGGCAGCAATCCCTAGGGGAGCCAGATTTTACCCTTGTAATTAAGGTACGTAAGGAACCTACATTGAGGGGTGGGAAGTGGTCAAAAGTGTGATCACTAGGGATCAGGGGGATAGCATTCGGTTTAGGGGCAGTAGCTGGGATGCTGGCTTTTATTGCAGAGATTTTATCCCGAAAGAATAAATTAAGGGAGTTGCATAGATCTTGAGTCACAGTAGGTTTTGGGAGAGCTCTCTTCATATTTGATAATTTATTGACAATGGCAAAGATGTCCTTGGACTTATTTCCAGAATGAGTGATTATGTCAGAGAAATATAATGCCTTGGTTTGGATAATAGCTTGCTTGTAGGCAGTACGGGAAGCTATGTAAATAGTTTTTACATGGGGATCATAGTTGCTCCTCCCTTTACGTTCCTTTTGGCGGATGTCGAGTTTTTTTGCCCTCAAGTCCTCAGAAAACCACTTCTGGGAATCCGGACGGCGACTAGTTTTAAATTTCTTCAATGGGGCATGTACGTTGCTTGCTGCTAACAGCCAGTGAGATATGTTTATTTCAACCTGCTCAAGATCTAAATTATTGGCTGGGATGGTGCTCACTAAGCTGTCTAAAAAAGCTGGTTTATTAAGAGTGCGCCATTTCCGGTTGAGACCTCCTGCCATTGCAGGGGATTTACTGTCCATTACAATGGAGATGGTAAATTTTATCAAAGAGTGGTCTGACCATACGCAGGGGCTTATGGTGGGAGTAGAGATGGTAAGATTATTACTTCACACCTGATCGAGAATTTGACCCTTGACATGCATGGCAGATGTGATGTGATGTGATGGCAGAAATTGAGACCAGAGAGAAGTCCCATGAGTTCGGAGGCCTGCGGGCCACCTAGCTTATCATTACACCAATAGTTAAAATCTCCAAGCAGGAGTATTTTAGCGTAGTCTGTGACCAGGGTAGCCAATTGTTCACACAGGGACAAGGGGAAGGAGGCCATATATTGAGGGGGTCTGTAAACTAAAACACAGATGAGTGGGCCAGACTTAGATTCGAGTTTAATGATTAAGTTATCTACTCCCGGAAGAATAAGGGCGGACAAAGAGGTAAAGACATGCTCTTTTTTGATAATTGCAGCTACTCCACCACCCGTCTTTCCTGGAGCCCGATCAACATGTAAGATGTAATATGAATCTGGGAGGGCTGCCAGGATGTCCGGGGGGAAATCGGTGCTAAGCCAAGTTTCCGTAATGAAAAATATATCAGGTTTATCGTCGAGGAGAAGCAGAAAAATGTCCAATTGGTGTTTAGCCAAGGAGCGGGTGTTAAGATACAAAATATGAAGTTCTAGGTTGGGAACCGTGGTTGAAATGGAACTATGGCTTTGATTGGGATAACAGGCAAAGGCTCTGTTGCAGGGTTTCTGTACTCACACAGAACTGTGCACAGAGGAGTGGAACCTCGGCAAATTAGGATGTCCCAAAACTTACCTTAGCAACCAACTCACCCCTTACCGAGCTAGCTACAGTGTCTCATTGGACATATCAAACACCCAATGTTTAGACAAACCAGAACATGAACTTACAGTACCTCAGGGTACGTGGGACTCATGAACACTCTTTCGTTATATTATCATTACAAACCAGAACATGGAGTAAAGAAGACACATGTGCATTTGAAAGGTTTATTTACTAATGCCGTCTTCTCAGGCGCAGTATCTTTGATAATACAAGTATACTTATTATCAGTAGCAAAATTATCAGCATAGTTACTAAGACATAAAAAGCGAATGGTGACAGCATGTTAACATGCTGTAATGAATAAGAGTTAACAACACTTATATCTCACCCTCCCTAACACATATATTATATTATTATCTAAGAAGGTCTCTTTGGGTTGTTTTAGGGCGGGCCCATACCTTAGTGTCCTAGCATGAAGGAATCACATCAGCATACACCAGCTCTCTCTGCATGTGCACCGCATCAAGTGTGTTAACAATTCTCGTGCAAAGCAATATCAATCCCGCCTCAAGCCCAAGTTGGCAAAGGCTGCACTTGTGTTATGACTATGAAGGCGTGGAGATCAGACCTCATAACAATTCCATATCGTGTTGCTCCTGAAACTTCAGCACTCTCCGTGCAGACATGTTTTATTAAACAAAGCAGATATCAGAGCAATAACATATTATTCTCACATTCACCACGGCAAACTACTAGGTTGAAAGCTAAGTCAACAAATAAGGGTCGTGTGCAGAAGTTGCAAGAAAGGAAAAATGGCGTTTAGATCTCAAACGTACCTATGCTAACTTAACACGATATAGGGATATATAGGAGCTATACAACACCCCCCCATGATCCGATAACGGACTAAATAAGGTAACAGAAGTGCCATCACATGAGAGCAGAATCCATTTATAAACGAGCATGAATAAAGATTCAAATATAAAAATTAATGCTAAAAAAATAGCCCACAAATATACTGTGGCTCAAGCCAATAGGCAAGCAAAAAATAAACTGTCTTGACCAAAAGTCAATAAAATCAAGGAAATGCTATCAATCAGCATGGCAATTTGAGGCAGTGTCTATGATAAGACCGTATATGAAAAGTAAGCTGCAACAGCCTCCAGGAGAAAGTCACTGTCCTCATCAGAAAACAGTTCAGCCATCCAATTTAAAAGATGAAAGGAACATACGTGATCTTCCAGCACCGGATCCTCTATAACCATCAGAGGACAGCTCGGTGGGTTCTCAAGAAAACTTAGTTCCAAGAAATTTTGCGCTGCCGACAACACATCCCAGGGACCCATTAGTCCATGTGCCACCGCCAAGGCCATAACCCTTTCGTCAGAACAAACCAACTCGTGAGCAATGATAGGACTCATCAGTTGATCAAAATCGACGTCAGAAGATGCTGGTCCGCAGAGACACAAATCAATGGCCCAAAGGAAATCACAGGTCAGACAGCGAAATACAGGCTGGACACAGGTGAAATAGGAGAACCGAAAAGATAATCCAAACGCCGTGCTTAGAGTCGCTAACGGCAGTGTGCCATAGTAATCAAGCATGCGGTTGCGAAACCGCGTCAGTAGTAGCTGTGCGTGGTCTTGCACAGGAAGGGCATCCATATTTAAAGAGGCAGAAAACCACCAATGCGCCAGCCGCTAATGCAAGCAAAAACGGGAACCCTCCAAACAAGGATGAAAAAATAGAATGGAAGAAAGCAGGGATGACTCCAAAAATCTTCTCAAAGGAAGTCACGAGACCACCGCTAACAACTTTAAAAAAATGTGCTAGGCCCGTTGTGGAGGATGCGTTAAAGATTGAACGGACCATGGCTCCGAAATGCAAGGGCAAATCAGTGTTTAAAAGAGCCTGAACCTCCGTGCGGGTGTTAGCAATGTGAAGCACGAAAGTTTCACGGGCCGAGCTCAAGGCCACCTCTTTCTGGGACAATAGAGCTCTTATTCTAGCCATGCCGCTGAATTCTGCTCCCAAGGTCGGTATCTGTGGCCAAATGGAAGACTCCCTATGTTCACGTGTGGGAGGATAAAGAACATTTCTGCAGCAAATAACTCGCTCACTAACTGTTACTATGAAAGCTATACCTTTAATTAAACCACAACAGTTTTCATTATTGAGCATTAAATAACTACCATTCTCTAACAATTTAAACGTGGGGATGATAGCAGGAACTGGCGTGCCCTGTAAAACGCAAGCCATATTCGGTCGGTCCTTATTACATGAACCGTGTAACTGTATGTGTCTGCACATCAAAGAATGATCTGGCGTCTCAGTACACTCATCCCCTGTTAGATAAACCTCTTGTTCATCCTTGAAACATCTGTATGTGTATGGGAGTGACCAGACCTCATGAAGAAAACCGCTACCTAAGGGTTCAAAACGACCTATTGGCACATATTTCATACAATTTGAAAACTTATATAAAGCAAAAGGCAGCGTTATTAAACCGTGGATAAGCCACGTAGCAGCAGCGGTCTCTGCCACAGAAAAAGGTAAAGATTCCAATCTTTCAATATGGAGCATAGAAAAGGAAGCATCACGCATTGAAAGCAAGCGTTGTTTGTCAGTCAAATTAAATGGTGCAAATAAAGAGGAAACGTTCATGTATCCCCAGGGAACTTTACCCATTTTTAGAGTCTGTAGTGTCCATGCAAACTGCATGATTGAACGTAATTGATTTTGACCATGGTATAATACAGACACTTCATCATGCACAATATCAACAACAGACGACACAATATTATCTAATGTGTAAATTCTAGAGGAAAGCACGTTAATGCTATTGTCAACCACTGCAAGCACTTTCTCAAGATTTGCCTGATCAATAGCCCTAAGGCGTGAAGCAGCCTCAATCTGTGAGAGTTTCCAAATTTCATTGTAAACACCATATAACCAACGTTTCGACCTGCCACTAGCTGGGCCCTTAATGAAATCATTCAAATCCACGTCTGCATTCAGTCTGGAAAGGTGATACTTAACCGCAGGTAAAGTTGAATGTTTCAGCCAAGCTTGACACAACTTGCCCACTGAGTAAGAGGTGACAGTATGACTCAAATCAAAACGGGGATCAGATCTAACAGTCTTAAAACCGTCAGTTATATTTAAAAATCTCTTTTGGCAAGAATCAGCACTACGGTGCCAAAGCAGCCAACCCTTGGGATTCATACTGGAAATGTTAAAGGAGGAATTCAGAAGCAGAGCCTGTATATCACTAATGGACAATTTAGTAAAATTACTCCAATTCTCATATTCCTCCAAATCCGGGAAAGACGGGGTGTTTAACCTTTTAGATGTAGCCAATCCAAAGCATGTGGTCTGGGAAATGGTTTCATTTAAAAACCACATATGATTTGGGATGAGACATGCACGGTGCAAAGCCTCAGTGCCTTGTACCTGCCAGGCCCTTGAGCCCCAAACTGATTTAAGGTCTATTGTATCCTTCCATAACTCATACCCTCCAGTAACTAATTGATCCAGGAAGGCCTTTGAATATATCAATTTTGTATTTGTAAGTCGAACCTTGGACAGTGGCTGTTTGTGAAATTTAAAATAAAAGGACTCCGGATTGGACTGATTAAAGTCAGTGAAATAAGTATACTTTTTAAGAAACGTTTCTGAACTCCCTTGTGTTGGTGCTGGGCAATGTTCCCACTGAGTAAAATTAACCGCATCCCTTCGGGAAGATGTCTTGTGTAAGAAGTGATTGCCATAATGTTGGTAACAGAACAATTCACCATAATTAGCAGATTCTAAATATAAATCCTCAGCATCAAAAGCAGCATAAAATTTCAAATCAGAAAACAAACTTTCCACAGCATTAACATCCCAATCATCAGAACGAATGTTTTGTTTCACCACATCCCCCATATTAACTCTTAGTACATTAGGGACATTAACGACTTCCGTTGGACCATGAATCTGAAAACGAACTGCATCCCACGCGATTCCATCCAGAACAGGCCACGCTGTGATGTTAACCAAAGTCAAGTCTCTTTTTAATCTGTGTGTAGAATGTGAAGAGGAAAGTGGGGCCAAAGTTCCATTCAAATGAGTAATGCAAGTTCTCTCCTCGACATAGTGTCCATTCATAATCCGAAAAAAATAAAACACAAAACCAAATGACATAAAAAGGTAAACTGAAAAAAGGACCAGCCAAATGTATAACCAAGGAGGTATCAAAAAATGTTTTTTAAACAGGCTAGCATATAATGCAATTTTAGAGGGTTTTTTCGAGGCAAGGGAAGCAGAGTCAAATGAAAATCTGGATTCCGTGGCTAAACGAGCTTGCAGGTCAGGCATGGACAAATCAGTGGGGTATGTATAGTCTGTCTCATCAAGGTTAGTTCCTGGTAAATTATTCAATAATGGACTGGAAACAGCAGGTAATTCGATGGCCACCTCAGGTTCATTATTAGAAGCAGTGGGCATAATTGAATTTCTCACAATGGAAGGACAGGAAACAGCCGGTGTCATGCTAAGAAGAATCGGCCACTCTGTGTATCTTGACATTGTCAATAGAAATAAACCTGTTTTCCTTACGACCTGGAAGTGGTGGTAAAATGACTGTTCTTGTGCCCTTCACTCCAAGCACTGGGACCGGAGCTCGATAGGAGGGACCAAACTCTTTCTTGTTGTCGATCTTCTCTCGAACCAGTTCTCCAACTTGGGGTAGCCAGCCAACTACCGGGATCTGCAACGCATCATCCGATGTGGAGGGCAAATGTTCCTTTGCAAGAGTGTCTCTCGTCTTTTGTAGATTCTGTAAAACATTGCAATGTTCATCTGCGTCAAAGGAAGTGGCGCGAACCACCGAGTCTAGACCGTCAAGGTCAGGGACGAACATCTTGATGCCAAAGAGCATTCCGTATGGGGTCCGCCCACCCAGAGACCTCCTAGGGAGATTATTAAGAGCACGCTGCACGCCATAGAGGTGAGCCAGCCAATTTCTGCCAGTGCCTATAACTCGGGCTGTCAAAGATTGCTTTAAATCACGGTTCATTCGTTCAACTACACTATTACCCTCGGGTCTGTAGGGTGACGAAAACTTGACTTGGACCCCCATCGAAGTCATGGCATCCTTATACGCCTTAGAGGCGAAAGCCGGACCCTGATCCGAATGGAAGGTACCACAGGCAAAAATCCCTATAAAGATACGCAAATCTCTGATGACAGTCCGGGAATCAGCGCTGCGATGTGGCCATAACCACACAAAGCGTGTGCATGAGTCAACTGCTACTAAGATGTATTTATACGCAGTATCAGATGAAAATGGACCGCAGTGATCTAAATAAACACAGCCTAGTGGTTTATTAGAAATGTACAACTGAGTCTGAGGCGGACGCGTAGCAGTTGAAGGTTTAATCTGCTGGCATATGTCACAAAGAAGGACATAATCACGCGTCTGTTTGTACAGTCCCCGCCACCAGAAACGATGTTGTAGTTGCGTTACAGTGGCTGAGACGCCCGCATGCGCAGACGCCACACCTTCATGAGCCGCTGTAATCAAGTCTGTTCTGCGATCCGAGTTGGGAATCAGCCGTTCCCCAACATCAGGAATTGTCACAAAAGGAACCTTTTCGGGACTTAAGTGGTATTTATACTTCGAAGGGAACCCCGAAGGATGTTTACTTCCCTTCTCAGAGGCAGCAATCGCTGCCAAGATGTCGCTATCAATCTTGGTTTTAGACCTAGTAACTGCTGCAACTAAGTATGTAGATACTGCTGATTTCGCTGCTTCATCAGCAAGCGAGTTGCCAACAGCGTGAACTCCCACGCGCTGATGACCGAGAGTATGAATCACATAAACGAGTGGCAACATAGCCTTAAGCTCTGCCACTCGAACCCAGATCATTTTATGTTTTATTGTGCTACCCTTGGAATCATGAAAATCATTTTGAATCCAAAAGAACAAGTTTTCATTGTAAGACTGGACACAGTAGTAAGAATCACTTACAATTAGAGTAGTAACACTTGGATCTGCATACTCCAAAGCTAGTAAGAGAGCACGAAGCTCTGCCAATTGTGCGGTGCAATCGCCCAGGGGCAACGTGTGTACCTCCCTGGAAATGAACTCATCATTCAACATAGCACCGACCACAATGGCGCATGCGGAAACGTAGGCATGTTTAGAGCCATGCGCAACCTGCGCCGACCCATCAGTGTAAATGATGCAATGGAAGTCCTCCAAAGGTCGCATCGCCAGAGGAGCAGGGTGAACGAATTCATACTGCAAGTACTCCTGCGACCGTAAGGAAGCGTCAAAAATAAACATGACATCTGCGGATGACAATGACGCAGCCCACTGAATCCACCGAGGGTGCAAAGCCTTTGAATTTGGTACACTGGCTTTCGTGACTGCCTCTAAATGAGGACAGGGTGTTACCACTAGCATGCGCTTCCCCTGTGACAGAGCACGTTCTTTTAGAATTGCCATCTGTACAGCAGTTTAAACCTTTTCCATGGTGGGAAACCGCATCTCAGCCGAGGTGTACAAGTGCGACTTGTAAGCAATAGGTACTGTGTCACCTTCATTAAAAGTGAGGTAGGTGAAACCCACCGTCCCAGGAATTATTCTTATGACCAGGTTGGTGTGGTTATCACGAGTCAGTAAATATTTAGAAGCGAGCAGATCAGCCTGCAAGGATTGCAAAACGGCTGAATGCTCAGGCAGCCAGCATGATTTTGAGAAAGTTGGTTGTATCAAAGCATACAAAGGCTTGATACGCTGGGCATATTCCGGAATGTATGTTCTGCCGAAATTCAAAAAGCCCAGTAAGGATTGTAATTTTTTCAGAGTTGTTGGTGCGCGCAATTGTGCGCACTTCTCCAAGAAGTGAGGAGCCAAACCTCTACCTTCATTGTTGAGCTCATAGCCCAAAAACAACACTGTGTGTTCAGCAATGTGCGATTTTGCAAAGTTGAATTTGTAACCCATGTCTGCGAAGTTGCAAACAAGAGAATTCACACGACACAGATGCTCCCAAATATCGTCGTCTGTGAGATATATGTCATCCACATACGAAAAAGCATCAGGGTCGAGTGCCTCCAGAATAGAGACAATTCGAGCGGTAAATACACCAGGACTATTCTTGTAGCCCATCGGAAGACGCCGGAATTGCTTTTGGACTCCAGCGCTTGTAAAACTGGTCCATTGGGAGCTAAAGCTGTCCAATCTGTGGGCATAAAAACCATTGGATATGTCAAGCGTTGTCTTGAAACGCTTACGCACGAGACTATCCACTAGGGCAGAGCCGTGGGTATTCTGTACTGCACAGTTACGGCAATGCGAGTTCAAATGCCGGTAATCCAAAACCAAACGATATGATCCGTCAGGTTTATTCACAGTAAAAAGGGGATTATTCATCGGTGACACACACGTTTCAATAACTCCCTGATATTCCAATTGTTCAAGGATTTCCGCGACGGAAGATTTTGCTTCACGCCGAATGGGATATTGAGGTTGAGGCTGCGGCTGAGAACGCAACGGAATTTCGTGGCAAGGCGACAATTTATCCCAACCACATTGGTTACGGTACAGAGCCGGCGCGAGAGCCCGAGCCCACTCTTCTGCAAAATGCTGCGCATGCTCTTTCGAGACAGTGTTCGCGAAACTGGGTAGGATTACCTCCTCCCCTCGCGGCGCCGCGAGCACAAAAGGTGGGGGCCAGTCAGCCTCCGAAAGTAAAATATCATATGTAGAAGACAGATTCTCCCAAAATACACCTTTAACGGTACGCTGTATGTCACCTTCAATTAACAGGACAATTTCATATAGTCTTTCAGGGGGAGCAAGTCTCGTATCCGCTGTTTCTATCACAACGTAGACATCAGTCGCTGTCACCCTCAGTAGTGGACGCAGCGCCTCTCTGACTATGGTTATCTCCGCCGCGCTGTCCAGCAAGGTCAGAGCCCACGTCAGATTCCGAAGCCGCGTTCTCACTATCTGTGGCATATCGATGCGCTGTTAAGGCTGCGACTTTCTTTTTCGCAAACTGCGGACGCCTAGGCGTAGAATCCTCCTGCTTCACCGCGCCGTCCGTCTGGCGGGACTGGCCACGTCCTTGTTGGCCACCACGTCCACGTCCACCCCCTCCTCCTCCACCGGTCTTCGGGGCCGATGTGTCCTGAAAGGAACGAGGAGAGCGTTGATCAGAACCCTGAAAACGATCAGGCGATTTAATCATCGCGCGATCGCGCAAATCATAAACTTTTTCGGGTGGCGCAGGAGCTTGTATAGCAGGAAAAGTAACCTGAGTCTGCGTTGTCTGCTTCCCCTGTGTCTGTTTTTTAGGCCAATTTTGTTTCTTGGACTTGGGCTGGGCATCTGTCACAGCAGATTGTCCCTGTGGTTGTTTTATCTGTTTCACTGGAAAATATTTCAGACCTCTACTTGTGCGGCCAATCGTTTTATAAGCGGCCACCACAATTTTTGCTAACTGGCGGGGTTTGTCGGCATCGGGCAGAGCAGCCAAAGCATTCGACACCTGAAAGTTAACTGCATCTCCTTTAACATTGGAGAGAATGAGATCACTAACAATCTCAAAAGAACCACACAGGCGCATACCCAATTCAACCGCTGCCTCTGGACCGTGATCATTCTGAACACGTCTAACGATTTCAGGCAGGGCAGTCATAGACGGGGTGCCGAAGCACCTTGTATAAACTGCCGCAAATGTTTTTCCCCAGCTGTCACAGTCAGCAAGTTCAGGAGTAATATCCTTCGGTAGAGTAATCGTCAACATTCTATGTTTATCAGCAGGAGTAGAATTCGGAAAAACCGCCTCCAGTTGATCAAACTTCTCTGCTAGCCAGAATGGGAAGTCATCGTTGTCAACCGGACGCGCACCAAAAACCGAATTTACCATCACTGGATTGAGACGCATTCCGCCTCGTTCCAGGGGAGCGGCCGCACCCCCCTGGGGACCACCAGGAAGATGTCGACCGATGTATTGCACTAAAGCACGAATCACGGAAATGGAAACTACATGCAGCCTGCGAATTTCTGCCAGGGTGCAAGCCCCGTGATTCGGGTGCGGGGTAAAGCCACCCAACGCAGGCCAATTAGTACCTGGAATTGAGAGTGGGCCTAACCTCGCAGGGGACATAGAGTGGGGGAGGGCGCCATCAAACCAAACTCGATGCTGCCAATGATCAATAGGTATTTCCAATGCCCTGTACGGCGTATATTCAGCCGGGACATCCGAGGCGGTGTAGGAGTGGAACAAACCAGAATTAGCGTCCACAGCCGGAAACGTAACCCAAGAGTAAAACAACTCGTAAGGAAACGCCGGATCTGCACATACCACGAAAATCACAGCCATCCCATCAACTGGGACTTGGTACGTCTGAAGATGGTTGCGTACCGCTACGCGACTATGCTGCGCAATAGCCACCGCTGCCGCCATTACAGAATTGGAAATAAGAAAACACAAAGAATACTTTGTAGCACAACTGGGTAGTAATTCAAAGAAACCGTTTAAGAAAGAATCAAGCTTGAATAAAGACCTATTTTAAAAAATAGGTAGGTTTCACCGACACCCCGTTTTCCGGAAACGGACGTGAAGGGGTTAAGGCATGAACGATAAACTACTCGAGTGTCATGATATAAGACCACCGAAACCGTTGGGCGCCATGTTGCAGGGTTTCTGTACTCACACAGAACTGTGCACAGAGGAGTGGAACCTCGGCAAATTAGGATGTCCCAAAACTTACCTTAGCAACCAACTCACCCCTTACCGAGCTAGCTACAGTGTCTCATTGGACATATCAAACACCCAATGTTTAGACAAACCAGAACATGAACTTACAGTACCTCAGGGTACGTGGGACTCATGAACACTCTTTCGTTATATTATCATTACAAACCAGAACATGGAGTAAAGAAGACACATGTGCATTTGAAAGGTTTATTTACTAATGCCGTCTTCTCAGGCGCAGTATCTTTGATAATACAAGTATACTTATTATCAGTAGCAAAATTATCAGCATAGTTACTAAGACATAAAAAGCGAATGGTGACAGCATGTTAACATGCTGTAATGAATAAGAGTTAACAACACTTATATCTCACCCTCCCTAACACATATATTATATTATTATCTAAGAAGGTCTCTTTGGGTTGTTTTAGGGCGGGCCCATACCTTAGTGTCCTAGCATGAAGGAATCACATCAGCATACACCAGCTCTCTCTGCATGTGCACCGCATCAAGTGTGTTAACAATTCTCGTGCAAAGCAATATCAATCCCGCCTCAAGCCCAAGTTGGCAAAGGCTGCACTTGTGTTATGACTATGAAGGCGTGGAGATCAGACCTCATAACAATTCCATATCGTGTTGCTCCTGAAACTTCAGCACTCTCCGTGCAGACATGTTTTATTAAACAAAGCAGATATCAGAGCAATAACATATTATTCTCACATTCACCACGGCAAACTACTAGGTTGAAAGCTAAGTCAACAAATAAGGGTCGTGTGCAGAAGTTGCAAGAAAGGAAAAATGGCGTTTAGATCTCAAACGTACCTATGCTAACTTAACACGATATAGGGATATATAGGAGCTATACAACAGCTCGAGTGTATTGGAAGAGTCGCAGAGGATATCGAGCTGATTCAGGTAATCCGAGATGATTGGACAGAGTGGAAGTGCGGCCTGGTATAATGTTCGTAAGTCCTCCGAGGAATACGTGATCATTTGGGCAGGAGGACAGGCCCCAGGGCCCATCCAGACGTGGACGGGCGCAGACGAGCTTGCCTTTGGCGCGCCTTCGGCGCCGTTGGCGCGCCCGCTGCGCTCGTCCATTGCGCGTCCGAGAGGGTGTGGCCATTTTATACCAATGAGGGCGGTAGGGCCGAGCAACTGGTCCGCCAGCCCTATTCCTCACCTAAGATGGTGGCTGAGGAGACCCCCGGACAGCATCTAATCGACTGCGGTGGGGGCGAGGAGCGAGGAGCATACAATCAGTGCAAGTGGGTTTAAAAATGCAGGTCAGTGCAAAGCAAAGCAAGATAAAAGATACAATTTTTAAAAAATAGTGGTAGCGCTATCTTGCATTCCCGGCTTCCGCCTCAGGAATGATCGCACTCTCTGTTAGTCTGCGCACGTAGGAGGAGGCACGACTTTTAGGCCAATGAGGGCGGGAGGGCCGAGCAACTGGTCCGCCAGCCCTATTCCTCACCTAAGATGGCGGCTGAGGAGACCACCGGACAGCGCCTAATCGGCTGCGGTGGGGGCGAGGAGCGAGGAGCATACAATCAGTGCAAGTGGGTTTAAAAATGCAGGTCAGTGCAAAGCAAAGCAAGATAAAAGATACCATTTAAAAAAAATGGTGGTAGCGTAATGTTGCATTCCTGGCTTCCGCCTCAGGAATGATCGCACACCCTGTTTGTCTGCGCACGTAGGCGGAGGCGTGACTTTTATGCCAATGAGGGCGGGAGGGCCGAGCAACTGGTCCCACAGCCCTATTCCTCGCCTAAGATGGTGGCTGAGGAGACCCCCGGACAGCACCTAATCGGCTGCGGTGGGGGCGAGGAGCGAGGAGCATACAATCAGCGCAAGTGGGTTTAAAAATGCAGGACAGTGCAATGCAAAGCAAGATAAAAGATTAAAAAAAATTAAAATGGTGGTAGCGCTATGTTGCATTCCCGGCTTCCGTCTCAGGAATGATCGCACTCTCAGTTAGTTATCTAAAAGATGCTGAAGGGCATTGGGGGTGCGGGCCATAAGTACCGTCTCATCTGCATACAATAATATTGGCTCTAATAAAAGAGAGAGGGACCCCAAGACCAAAGGGATAGGGTTCCACAATTGACACAAGTCAAAATAAAATTCCCTTTGGGCGAATTACCAAAGAAACACAAGTTCTTACAAACATATACATATAACCTCATCAATATCAAATCATAACAAGGAAGCAATATAAAAAAAACACATATTATGTAAGTATAATATGGAAAAGGTAGAGGAAGAGCTATTTGGACAAATATATATCTTTAGCAGTCCATAAAAGCCTCTGTTTATATATGTCCACAGATCTATATTGGTACATGCTGTTAGCTATTGAGTCTGGAAACATCGGAGAATATAAGTGCCGAGGTCCCCTAATCACGATCAAGATATATTAGGAGGTGAGCGTGTTTGTGGTGAGGGAATATCGCGATTCCGTGCCGCTTTTTTGCCCTCCTTAAAACGTCATATATGTAGCATAGATACTTCCGGACACTTAGTGCTTTGGGGCCGTTTCGTAGACTGCCTTTATTACCGCCTAGTTTAAGCCTAGTATTGGTGATCTTTGAAGCCACTACCCAATAGTATTCTAATGCCCTTAGTAAATATTTGCGTGTTAAAATTCTCTAGAGAGACAATTAATAATGCCTTTAGAATATATTTGTGTGTGGTAATAAATACCGCTTTTCAAAGATAACTGTGTCTGTTGACATTAAAATCAGTTGTTTATCTACTCTATATAGGACAACAGTATTTTAACCTTGAAGAGATAATTCACTGGACGAATATTTCTTGAGATATATAAGGAGGCAGAGTACCCCTGATACTAATTTGATTGATATAAAAGAATCGAGGTAGGTTACATACCATGTTTATCTCATATGGCTGCCTCTCTTGCCTAAAATGGGCCTAGCCTAGACTATCTGGCTATCTGGCTATTTCTTTGTCTAGGAAATGCATTGCTGTGGACATAATGCTGTGTATTTAGTGACTGGAGCACTGTGTAAGGGTACTTATGAATAAATGACTAACATGTAGAGACCCCATAAGACCCTGTGATCACGAGGAATACATTTATGTAATCATAATCATTGAATGTACTGTCTATGATTTGGTCTTTTTTATACAGGAGATAGCAATAGGTGATATGATGTAATGTAATGTTATGTATTGTTTTGTATAGTGTAACATGGAAGCAATGTTATGGACTTAATATGTACTTAGGGTTGTATAAACTTGTGCACATTATGTTTTTTTTAAAATATACTTGGAATGAATTATATGTCACTAAGATTGGTTTTGTTTGAATTTCAGAACCATTGGGAAACATTTATTGTCATTGTCCTGATGAAGGTGGTTAAATACTAAACAAACCGCCGAAACGCGTTGATACACAAGGAGTAATACGTGAAAAACAGACTAAGGAAAATTCTGAGCTTGTATTGGAATTTAGTCCTTTATTTGTACCTCCTTTTTTAATAGGAATGTTGAATGTATAATTTTTATAGTGTTCCGTTTTGTATATGTTTCCCATTTTTAACTAAATATAGTGTATGCTAATAAATTGTGCATATATATTTTCATTATAGTGTTTTCACAGTTTTTTTTATATTGCTTCCTTGTTATGATTTGATATTGATGAGGTTATATGTATATGTTTGTAAGAACTTGTGTTTCTTTGGTAATTCGCCCAAAGGGAATTTTATTTTGACTTGGTACAATAATATTGGTACTGGCCTATTGCCGATTTGGGGCAGATCGATACAGGAGTCACAAGGGTGCTGCCCAAACCATTCATATATAAGTTAAATAAGAACGGCGCAAGCACAAACCCCTGATGGACCCCTTCTTAATGTCAACAGGGCTTGTGCATTCACCATTCATACCATATCGGATCTTGGCAGAGCTCATTGAATACAAGTATCTGAGGAAGTGGACGATAACACAGTCAACGCCCATCGAGGCCATAATAGAGCAAAGTTTATCATGGGCGACACAGTCGAATGTGAAGGTCAAATCCACAAATGCCAGGAACAAGTGTTCCCCTTTTATTTGTGTGTACTTGCTCACTAGCAAGTTCAAGTTGATGGCCTGCTCTGTGGTCCCAACACCCTGTCGAAAGCCATATTGGAAGTCGGACAGAATATTGTTACAGCCTGCCCACTCCTGCAATCTGTCCAGCACAATACGACCCACCACCTTGACCAACGAGTCAAGCAAGGAGATGGTTCTATAGTGTGCGGGACTGTTACGGTCTCCCTTTTTAAATATAGGCACAATATGTGATTTCGACCAGGATGCTGGAAAACCAACTTCCCGAAAAGGCTTTAGGACCAGGGTCAAAAGAGGCCTCCAGAGATCAGTGTTGTCTTTAAAAATGTCAATCGGGATCCCATCGGGGCCAGGAGCCTTCCCTCCCTTGCTAGCTCCAATTGCCCGATCACCTCCTCCAGTGTGAAGCTAGAATCAAAATACTTCCACACTGGAGTGGGCCCAGGGGAGATATCTCTCATGCCGGCCACAGAGTTCTCTTGGTCCTTTTCAGCTGAACCCATATATAATTTCACAAAATGAGCCACCCATTCTTGTTCTGTAATTGCTGCCTCTACTCTGGGTTTATCATCGTCACAGTAGAAGGGAGAGTTTACAATACGCCAGAATTACTTAAAATCTTTATTCTGGCTTGCTTCCTGCAGACGGTCTCAAGCCTCTCTTTAAGAACCTTTTGGCGATGTTTTAGTGCTAGCTTGTAGGCCTGCCTACAGTTTTGTACTTCTGTGTTATTCCTACGCGACTCCTTCAAGGCCTTCTTTAACTTATTGTGTGCAGAAGTGCAAGTGTGGTCAAACCATCCTAGCTTTTTCGTTGCCCCGCTAATCTGTTTGTAATCAACCCACCACTAATCTCCTCACAAATGTGTCCAAAAGCCTCCACGACTGTACTAGTGGCAGCAGTTCCGTCCAAACAGACCTCAAAAGCACTACTCTGTTTTATAATGACTTGCTGTAAAAATCGAGATGGGACAACCATGGACCAAGCAGAGTAAAGCCGCTTGAACGGGACAGTACTATATTTTCCGCAGCAAGCGTGGAATGCCCTTGACCAGACTTGCTCTGAAGACTAATGTCCAGTTCAAAGCTCTGAGGAAAGTGAACGCTCATTCCGATATTGTGTAATGAAAAGTTAAGAACAAGTGCAGAATAACGTTTGGGAAATAAAAGGAAATCAATGACACTCTTACCCCTGCTGCCATCAAATGTACAGGGTACTGCACCCGGGAAGCCTCCAAGTTCGTTGGTAAAACCTAAGTCATATTTGAAGAGCAGCTCATTAAGTTTCTCCCCGTACCCTGAATGAACAAAGTGGGAGACATCGTCACCCAATGGAGAAATCATGCCACAGACAGTATTAGCCAGCAATTGGCAGGGTTGGATATTAAAATTACCCCCCCCCCCCCCAAAGCAAGATTTTATCATTTGTAACCTTATCCAAGAAAGTTTCCAGTTCCTCATCAAGTTGACACAGAATATCCTTTATGCCCGAGTTACAAGCCTTGTTATAAAAATTGACTAAGATCAATGAAATAGAGGTCGTAGAATCAACCTGAGAAAACAACACTGGGGTTGCCCAGTGTCCCTCAGGACCTGGGATTATTTTATTTTATTTAAGTAGAATCAACCTGGACAATTTGATCAAATGGATTGAGTAAATTTACTGTTACACTGTTGCTGGCCAATTTGTTAGATACATAGACACAGAGGCCACCCTTTGATCTAACATGACTGGATGGAATAGCTCGGTGATGGAAGGTCTTGAAACCATTAAGATGTATTGTGTCATTGGCCCATGTTTCTTGCACCATCATGATCACAAAACCAGTCATAAATTCCAGCCATTCTGGAATACTATGTTTACTGCGGAGCCCCGCGACATTCCAGCTTAAAACTGTAAGGTTATTCCCTGATGATTTCATACAGATCTTATTATTATTATTAATATCGTTTCTGAGAAGATTACAATAACCAGTAGAGTTATGAGCCAGATTCCCAGAGATGTTAGTCTCTAGGCTAGACCCATAAACAGCCTGACAATCACAGTTACTGCAAAATAGATCACAATTGTTATAGGGGGGGGATGTCATTAAAGGCAATAGAAGGGAGGCTATTATTTCTTAGAAAGGATGCATGAGGAGTTGTTGTATTTAACTGATTTGGGCTCTGCTCGTTATTGCAGGGTACAGTGCTGTCACCTGGCCTCTCAGCATCTAAGTGGGCATCAACCAGTGGCCCCTCTCTACCTAGGCCACGGTCCTCTTGTGAAACGTTAAAAGTGTTTAGATCATCCCACTGGTCAGGAAGGGTTAGATTGGGAACTAATCCTTCTGGACAGCTTACAGTAGACTGGCTCTGCACTATGTGACTAGATGCATAGTTGAGTCAATCTATTTCCAGGGAAGAGAGTAAATCAAATCTATTGTGTAGTGGTACACTAAATTGTAGATGATTGGCTAAATGTGTAGACCTCTGCTGTCGTGCCTGCTGATGGATGTAATCTGTTGGAGGGTAGAAGTATCCCAGGGGAAGTACGTTTATATCCTTAGTTGTCACGTAAGTGCTCCCAAGTCTTTGTAGAATCGCCTGGGTCAAATCTGGGCGTTCTAAGAGTAAGAACAATACAATCGCCAGGGAGTGTTTTTTCCCTGCTCCCTACCCATCTGACTCTTCTTACCATTTTAAACTCAGTGAACAGGGCTTCTGTTAGTCCGGTCCTAGTTCTGAGCCAGCAGAGTGCCTTTTTCCTTAGTGTCTCCCACGTTTCATTAGCCTGTGAGGTAAGAGATTGAACATTTGCCAATATTATTATATACGGCGTGGCTTCTGGGGGCAAGTTCAGTCTCACCTCTTCCATGTTCTCCCTATCCAAAGGGGCTGCACAAGGCCTTGGCAACTTGAGAGGACGTCTGGCGTTATTGTGTATTACGGCTTCAGTATATTTTGTGTTGGTGGGTGTTTACCCAACCGTTATGCCACTTCTTCCATCCCGGAACCAGGTGTGACTGTGGCTTTCTACCTTTTAACAGTTTGAATGGGGCTAGTATGGTTTGGTATCGTGTAAGGTGGACTACTTGGAGTCTGTTGAATATTTCCATTTTCCAACACAAGTTGTTTGCATTTGCTAATTGTATTCCTTCTTTTATGGTTTTAACAAAATGTTCCTCACTTCCGTTTGTTTCAGAGTGGTCTAATGCTGAACGCAGGTGGGTGAGGCTGTTTTCTCCCATACATGTCTGCCTTACCTTTGAGAAGAATTATACTCCATTGTCTGTCAGGATTGTAGATGGCAGTCCTTCTCTTGGAAAAATATCAGTTAGAAAGTTTATGACACTTTTTTGTGCTGGTGTCAGGTACAACCTTAATTTAAGGCCATGTGGAGTAGAGATCCATTGAAACAATTATATATGGTGTTGAGATTTCTCCAGATAAATGAGAAATAAAGGACCAACTGTGTCCATGGCCATCGTTCTATGGTTTATACGGGAGCTTGCGCATAGGGATGGGAGGTTTTCTTGCAAATAAAACTTTGTCACTTGCGTTACACAACAGGCACTCAGATATGGAGCATTCTATTTGTAATGTCCATACCCAGCCACCAGAAGTTCATCCTTAGCCTTTCTTTAGTCTTGGAGACTCCAAAGTGGCCTTCATGTGCCATTGAAACAATTATATATGGTGTTGAGATTTCTCCAGATAAAGGACCAATTATGTCCATGGCCATCGTTCTATGGTTTATACGGGAGCTTGGGCATATGCATGGGAGGTTTTCTTGCAAATAAAACGATGTCACTTGCGTTACACAACAGGCACTCAGATATGGAGCATTCTATTTGGATGTCCATACCCAGCCATCAGAAGTTCATCCTTAGCCTTTCTTATGTCTTGGAGCCTCCGAAGTGGCCTTCATGTGCCATGTTTATAAGCTTGTTACACGCACCCTCTGGGTAAAACAGACATCCATCCATTCCTAAAAGTTCGTATTTCACACATCAATATGCCCTAAATTCATACTTGACGTGTTATTTTAGGGCCAACCTTCATTGACAACCTGTCTAACTTGCCTAAGAATCACGTCATCTTCTAATCCTTCTTTCTGTTTGATCTCCATAATTACTCCATCAGATATTATGCAAACATTTAGTACTGATACATTTTCTTCATCATCCAGTACCCCCTTGCCTTTCTCACTCTCGGTGTTGGCAATAGGACTAGAAAGACAATTAACTGTTCCTGGGATGTATTCCACGGAAAACGTAAACTCCCGTCGATTGATGATCCATCTTCTGATACGGCTGGAGACAGAGTCCAAATCCTTTTTCCCAAAGATCTCTTTCAATGGTTTATGGTAGGACCTGCCCTTGAATTCACTTCCCCAGAAAAAAGTCTTGAATTTGTGTACAGCACAGAATACCGCTGGGGCTAGGGCTTCTTTCTCTAAAAAGGTAGTTTGTTTCCGCCCCACATAGTGACTCTGAAGCGAAGGCGATGGTTACTTCACCCACCTCTGTTGTTTGGGATGGACCACTCTGAGACCCTTTGTGCTTGCACCCGTGGCAATTGTTACTTTTCTGCCTGGCACAAAGGAACTCAATTTGAGAACATGTTTTAGGCAACATTTTACATCTTGCTACTCCTTGCGCAGATGCACAGCGTAGGATGTAGCAGGAGCAGTTTGCTGACACCGTAGGCATATACCCAAGGCAATGCGCCTGACACCGGGCAAGATATAAATGGTGTTGAATAAAATGCATAATTTGCTGTGAAATTATAATTGAGTGATTGGACAAAGCCACACCCAAATCGCATAAATGTCAGAAACGTTCTTTTTTGTCAAAAGACAGTGTATGTCTCAACAACATGAACTACTGTATTCTTTGTATGTGCTTAGTAAAAAGAAAAAAACTTAATAAAAACATATGTTAAAAAAATCAATGGTATCTCTTATGTAATCAATAATGTTTTGCAATGCAGGGGGGCTTTGATAGTTTTGCTTTGCATAGCTAGTCACCTCTACAGTTTTTTTTAGCTTTAACCCCTTCATTTCCAAGCCAAATCCCTCTTTAAACACAAATTTCATGAAAACTACTGAGCAAATTTACACCAAGCTAAAAACACAAAGTCACTTCCTTAGGTAAAGTTCTAACCTCATGCCAAATTTGATGCAATTCTATTCAGCCATTTTCTTCTGCATCGGGTAGCAAAACTGTCTCTGGGAATTAAAATGGGAAATGGCACTTTTGAGACCTGTCCGCCTTCTTCACCTCCGCTTGAAAGGTCTGCTCAAAACTTTCCATGAAGGACTCAAAGTGGAGGATCTTTTTTGTTGTTTTTGTGAAGTGTCATACAAATTCATTGAACGGTGCCAAAGTTATTAAGAAAACAAAAAATGCCTGAATGAACTTTACTGCTAAAGAACATAAAAATAAAAAAAATGGAACACACTGAATCTCGTAAAGAGATGAGTGCGCTGTTCTTTTGAAGAGGGGTTAAATCTCGTGAGGAGATGTGCGCGCCATTCCTTTGAAACGTCAAATCTTGTGCAGAGATGAGCGCGCTATTCTTTTGAAATGGGGAAGGGGATCTCGGACAAAAATACTCTTGGGCACTATACAATTCTCACAATACTGAAGGGCTGCATTATGCACTAAAAGGCCTTCATTCAAAAGTTTGCACAATTTCATATGCAGTCTATGGTAGCGTAGACTGGAGCCGGTTAGTTATTCCTGCCCAGATTCTCAAACAGGCAGTCACAAGATACTAATGGCCAGACTCCTCAAGATTGTTACTTTCTTTTAAACTTATCTGACTGTCTGGGAAGGCAAAAAGATACCGTCTCACCATGGTAGTTTGGCTATAACTCCTGAAGTTCTCTCGCCAACGTTCCACAACCCAGCTCAACATGTAAGAGCTGAGAATAGCGCCTCCAATCAGATTTAGCACTTCTACTCCATCAGTGTGCTTGGGTGTTGGCCATCAGCAATCCCATCCTCATCGCCAGTGTGGGAAGGTGAGATGAAATATTCACAAGGAGCACAATGTAGTGAAGACATACGTTTATTGCTAGACACGCAAGTCATAGATGAGAGAACACAGATTTAAATCGTGGTTAACCGCTGATGGAATTCCCGGATGGAACATTCAATTGTACATGAAGGGGAGGATGAAGCAGGGAAGGAAACACCTGGGAGATACCACACTAAGCCCCTCGAGTACTTCAATATCATTGTTATGTATGGCTCTCTTAGAGAGCGGTACAAAAGGGGGTGGCGATGGACGGAGCATCTGAACCAATCAAACACTCACACCCAGTCAACAGATCTGGGTTTAATCCATCACCGTTCTTTAGCCCACTCTGCCACCCAGTTCAGACATGGCCATATGCAAATCAGTCTGACCCTGTGCCTCATGGGAACAGTCCAGCCCGAACTGCCAAGCCATGCCTTCCCTGGACCGGAAACAAGCTTCCGAGGACCGGTTTCTGGCATTTTAGCCGTCTTCTGCCCGGCTTGCTTGAATCCAGTGGCAAAGTGAGCAAGGGACTCACGTCTGAGCATACCCTGCCAACTTATGGCAAACAAAGTGGTACAAAAGGGGGTGGCGATGGACGGAGCATCTGAACCAATGAAACACTCACACCCAGTCAACAGATCTGGGTTTAATCCATCACCGTTCTTTAGCCCACTCTGCCACCCCAGTTCAGACATGGCCATATGCAAATCAGTCTGACCTTGTGCCTCATGGGAACAGTCCAGCCCGAACTGCCAAGCCATGCCTTCCCTGGACCATTGTGCAACATTCCGTCCATCATCTTGTGTGTTTTGCTTCTCGTAGAGAGCCGCATTCGTTTATTCCAGTGTCTGAATCTCATTACCCACTACTATGACATGCTAACAGTTGATAATAAAACTGGTCCCCACTGCTGTGATGTCATAAAGGCCTTTCAGGCCAGGCTGATAGACCTCCTGAGAGCTCTCTGCACAGCTCTGCTTGTGTGCTTTAACTGGTGGAAGGGGATGGAAGGAAGGCAGGGAAAGTGGTGGGAGTTGGTCAAGGATGGTTTTGTTTTTAACCTTTGGGACAGGGATACATAACAGAGGACATGTTATGTATGGTTCCCCCATTACTCTACTGCCACTGCGTAGCAGCTGAAAACAGGGGTAGATGATTTTGATGGGACTACATATATAAAATAATAGATGGGTAGAAAGTGAATTACAGGAACTTTTTCACCTCGGAATTGTGAGTGAAATCGTAGGCAACTCGCGTTTCGCTCTCGTTATCTATTTGATATCACTCAGAACCCCTCAGAGAAAAACATCCCCATAATTCACTGTTACCCATCTATATTGCTATATGTTTTGCATGGCTCTCATAGCTAGTAGTGTGAATAACTGGATTCTAAATCCATTACAAATGGGGGTGGGGTTGCACACTTCTCACACACCAGCGGGATCGCCCCTAAGGACTGTGGTAAGTGTAGTTTGTGTTCCGCGATGCATCTTCTTTCGATTCTCTGCTATCTTCGCTATCTTCGCCATCCCTGGACACATGTTTCGGGGTATTTACCCCTCATCAGCAGGGATTAGGCCGTGTTCTGGGGTTGCCGGTGACTGCCAAATATTGCCAGGTTTAGTACCACTCAGGCGCGCAGGTGCGGGGTCCCAGGCTCGTCAGCCAACTGCTCGGGGGAGCTTTAACATTACAAATGGGGGTGGGGTCGCACACTACTCACACACCAGCGGGATCGCCCCTAAGGACTGTGGTAAGTGTAGTTTGTGTTCCGCGATGCGTAATTCACTGTGATGACGTAACAACAGTTGGTAATAGAACTTCTAACTCACTGTTGCTACATTGTAAAGGAATTCTAGGCTGCTCTCGCTGGCCGCTCCTAGAGCCTGTCAGAGCAGTGCTGGAGAACTGGGAGAACATTTTTTTAAGGAGAGGTAAGGGAAGGGACAGAGTGGTGAGGTAGATGGCACGCGGTCAGGTATTTTTATATGTGATATAGGTAGGAAAGGCTCCTCTGCCCATTCGTAGCAGGGTTGGACTGGCTTATAGGGCAATCTGGTAATGTCCAAAGGGCTGGTCTCACAAGTTAGTGTGTGGGCTGGTTTTCTGGCCATTTGTGGGACAGATTTATAGTATTGTGTGTCGATTTATACTATTGATTCCCATGATATTACCACAAATATTGCCTGCGACACAAATGAATGCAGCGTCCCACAGCTTGCAAAACATTTATACAGCATATCTTTGCAACTTCAAAACTACCCCGGTTTGAAAATGGGGCTACTTTTTTTTATCTATCTGATTCACTAATGGGGCCACTTTTAAAATGGGGCCCATGCTTATTTTCTGTCCCAGCCTGACCCTGCTGCGTTGCAGTTGAAACCAGAGGCAGATAATTTAGGGGGCTCTATTCTTGTCTACTTGATGTCACTCAGAACCCCTCAGTGAAAGACATCCCCTTAAGTCACTGTTACCCATCTCTAATTCTATATGCCATTTATGGCTCTGGCAGAGAGCCATTAGTTTGAATACCAGGTCCTAAATATGGTTAATCACTGCTATGAGGTACCAACAGTTGAAAGCAAAACTTGTTTCCCACTGTTACTATTACAAGGAATTCCAGTACACACTGACACAGCCTGTGAGCGGGGTGCTGGCTCACTGCTCTGGCGAATAGGGAGCACGGCTTCATTCTGGGAGAGGGAGGTGAGACACAGAGTGTGTTGGGGTGGTGGTGGGAGATATTTATATTTTCTTGTGGGGGAGTAGTTAGATTGGAGAAAGAGTGGTGTGGGTGGGTGGAAGTATATCATGCTTCCATTAAGTTAGGAGAACTGAGTGAGCAAAAGCAGAGGGTAATGGGGTGAATGAGAGTAGGCAGGTAGTTGCATTATTTTTATAATATATTTGAGCGGTAGATGGGGAGGGGTGGGTGCTAGTATATCATTTAGATGGGCGAGAGAAGGGTAAATCTAGTAGGCGGTGGGTTTGGGGGACGAGCTTGACAGGACACCCCGCTTGTGTTTCTTTTATATTTGAGAGGAGTAAAAGTAATACTGAGGGTGGTGTGAAAAAAGGTAGGTATGGTTGCTGCCTGCCCGGTATTTTAATGCCAGAACAGTTACAAAAAATTTGGAAAAATATTTAAAATCTGGTATTTTACCCCTTTAAAATAGAAATTTAAAGCAATGAATACAACATCAAAATACAACTAGATTATTCTGAAGTTGTACAATCTATTCCTAAATTATTTTTAAAGTAAAGATAGGCAGAAAAGAGAGTATTTTACATAAACCTTTATGATCTCTAGACCATCCGATTGTAAAAACATATAGAAATGGCTATTTTTATTCTCAAGCAAAGTGGCAACCTTAGTGGCAGGACTCCAGGTATCATATTTAGAAATTAAGGTGGCAAAGGGGTGAGATGGCCCAAGGGTGATAGGGGAGGGTGGCAGGACACCAGATGTAATGACTGCTAGGGGCAGGCACAGGTGAGGCCCTTTTATGTCAGGCTCCCCTATGACTCCTCTACTCTTGCACAGCTGATGACAGCGGTGGGAGATGAAATAGGTGGGGTCATATCTAACGTAAAATAAAAGATGAGTAACTCGAGTTTCGCTTTCGTTTGATGTCACTCAGAACCCCTTTGTTACTTACAGTTATTCGTCTAACATTCTATACAAAACTTATTGCTGAGGGTATTTTATACCATAAATGACATCTGTACAAGATGATCTCCACTAGAGTGGACATGTGTCTCTCTGTGGGTAAGCAATGTAACTCAAAGAGTAACTTGGAGGTATATCTCTCTAGAAGGTGTCAACCTTCTCCTTAAAGATGTCCTTCAGCTCATTTCAAAGAGCTTGTGATGAAACAGTGCAGGTGGTGGGTGGAGTCGCCATTTTCTAATATATTCTGACTAATTCTTTCAAGGTGTTACTCTTGCTGAAGCTTAAAATTGCCTTTTTATGATCTCAGTAAAGTTTATTTTTTTCCCCCAAAATGAATGGCACATTCCATTGTTTCATTTGCACTTTAAGGACCTTTACGCCTTCTTTCAAGTTTCTTAATGTATTTTCTTTCCCATTATACAAACGTATTTTGATGGGATCTATGTGAAAATTTGAAAATATGAAATCCTAAATCAAGAAAACCAGTACC
The DNA here is from genome assembly GCF_964261635.1 of Lissotriton helveticus. Classification (NCBI taxonomy): domain Eukaryota; kingdom Metazoa; phylum Chordata; class Amphibia; order Caudata; family Salamandridae; genus Lissotriton; species Lissotriton helveticus. The sequence continues at coordinate 257,681,999 of NC_136071.1, forward strand.
AGTACCATGCCCACTTTACCAACAAACTATTCACTAAGTACTTGTAGGTTGAAGGCTACCAGACGGCTGCTAAAGACATCTTGGGACATTCAGAAAGCTTCCGTTTGAATGTATTCTGCCCATTTCTTACCATTGGCTTGGTGATCTGTAACTCACATTTGCATGCTTTCTGTTTCTTGGCTTCCCAGGTTGAGTTTGTCCCTCGCGAAGAGCATCCCTTACTTACTAAATCCTTCAGGGTGCTCTCTTTTCTGTAAACAGGCCTTTACATCTTGTTCTTATCTTGTCACATTTGCTGTGCATTCAAAGGGAGAGGTCAGACTCTGTCTTCTGAGGGAGCTTGGTGTTTTCTTTTCTGTCTCTGACTTCAAGGTGACAGGATTTATGTTACAATCTTGCTGTGAAAGGCTGTTTTTTTTGTAGCACACAACAAAGTTTATTTGTCTGTAATGAACTATGCAGACATTTCATAACACAAATAAAGAACATTTTTTGTAATTCTGAAGTTTGGTGGAAACAAATATTTTAATTCGATCAAAACAAATCAATACACTAGGTAATATTTCCATACATTATTGTTTGTATGCTGTATACTTGTATCAGTAAAACTTTATGTCTGTGCAAATATAATAGTAATTGAAATTGTGCTGTAAGGGGAGTGTGCTACTACACCATGCATACTCCACTCCACTCTGCCACGGAACTCTACTCTGCAGCACTCCACCCTACGCCACTGCACTTTAAAGCTTTCTACTCTCCTATGCACCACTCTACTTTGTGCAAGTGTACTTTTTGACACTCTGCACCACTGCACTTTACACCACCTCAGTCTAGCCCCTCCATTCTACTCTGCACCACTCAACCCTATGCTAATCCACAGTACTCTGCACTACTCTACTCTACACCACTCTACTCTATGCCAATGCACTCTATGCAGCTACACTCGACTCTGCAACACTCTACGTAGCATTATTCTATGCCACTCACTCTGTAGTACTCCACTCTGTGCCACTGCACTCTACTCTGCACCACTCCACTCTATGCCACTCTACTCTCTGCCGCTCTATTCTGCACCACTCTACGCCACTGCACTCTACTCTACAACACTGAACTCTACACTACAGCACTGCACTATATGTGTCTCTACTCTACACCCCTGCACTCTATGCTAATGCACTCTATGCCACTGCACTCTAGGTTACTCTAATCTGCTCGCCATTCTAATCTATGCCCCTCGAATCTACAAGACTCCACTGTATGATACTCCACACAATGACACTCCACGACACTCTGTGCCACCTTATACCACTCAATGCTACTCCACACCACACTCCTCTATGGAACATACTTTTAGCAATGATGAACAGCAGCCACACTGGTGTACAAGGTGGCTAAAACAATTTGGAAAAGCCAACAGCTCTTGCATAGGCGAAACCTATTGGCTTTGCTAATGCTTTTTATTATTACTGTCACTGTTGTATCATGCGCCTTTGTCGGGGGTGTTTTTAACCAATTTTGTTATTTTGGTGATTCTTTCTAATGTCCCTCCCTGTCCATCCTCTTCTTCCTTTCATCTTGTGATGTGGCTGCACATATTTGACTTTGAAATGTTACGCTGTTAAATGTTTTTCTCAAAGAAAACAGTTTTAAATGTGTGTAAATGGCAGGCAGCTTCCTGAGTATCAGAGAGCTCTCATGTTTCCCTATTCCAAGAGTGAGTAGCTCACCAGTCCAAGGTTTTTTCTTTGCATTCTGGTAATTGTAATTCCGACGACAATCAAAAGGACTAAACATACCAGAGTTCAAATTGAAAGTCATGGACTGGGTGACCATCTCATGCATGGAACTGGGAAACTCAAGAGCTCTCGTCTCATATGTATGCACACAGCTGAGTATCTTTGTGATTGGGCTCCATCATGTCTTGTTCTATACATTTTTTGCATCTCTGCCTAATAAGAGGAAAACAAAGTATGGCACAAGGTTTCTACATTACCACCTTATAACCTGTAGAGCCAGTCTTCCATCAAAACCCCACCTAGTTTCATTCAGTAAATTAGCATCAACAGGCAAACTAAGACAGTCCTTGTTCAGCTCTTCTTGGTGATGTGCCAGTCATCAAGGAGAGTTTTGTAGGTTTAATCTTTACACAGTTGTTTCTACTCTTGTTCAAGTAAAGTGCTTTTTTGTGTACACTTAGTGTTTTCATTTAATTAAGCAGAGATGATACGCACCCTTAAGGCCCAAACGTTACTTGGTTCTGGCTTAGTCTCTTGCACCATTAGGAGCATCATCATTAAAATAACTATGACTTTTTGAAAGGTGCCGCCTTATACAAATAAAGGTGAGCCATTCAAAACAATGTTCTACATGTTTCCCCTTACGCTATTGTTGCAAACTATAGCGATCTCCCCTGAGGCAGAGGGTTGCCGTATGTCATGGGATGCCACAAATTCCTTGGAGTATACACATTTAACATGCTCTCCTGGCATGTGCTGTGCTGCTAACCATTGCAATAGAAAGTAAGGTTTTAATATAGGGAACAATTGCTAATGTTTCTTTCTTTGGAGGGGTGGGGGTTAAAAACCACAAAGTCATCAAGTTTCCGATCACAAAAGAAGTCTCTTAAAAAAAAGTCCTCATGAACCCCATCAGACCAGTTGTCTGACAAAATATTATTGACAAAAATATCGGTGACAAAAATATCACGTAAACAAATATTGAGAGCACAAATATCAACTTTATAGACTTTGGATCAAAGCTATCACAGCGCTAAACTGCTCTTCTACCATTGTGTACTCTGCTAAATCCCTTGGAATTACCCTAGACAGAAGCCTGAACATGCGTGGCCATATCAACTCGATGGCCAAAACTGACAGATTTCACCTGAGCTACCTTAGAAACCCGAAACCTTTCCTCAACACTCCTGACCTAAAAACAGCAATTCAGGCACTAGTCATCTCCAGACTAGAATATGGATGCTCTACCCTCGCAGGTCTACCCAAGAACTCTCTGGCCCCTTTGAAAGCCTGCCTCATCGCCGCCACCAGATTCCTAACTGGTTCAAAGAAATTCAACCACATCTCGCCCCACCTTAAAGCTCTGAAGTGGCTTCCTCTTAAGGCCAGAATCCAATTTAAGCTGACTTGCATCACTCACAAGGCCCTTTACTCCAAGTCCCCTGCATTTCTCACCCAGAAACTCGTGCTATCCGGAGGAGCCAGAAACTCCTGGTCCGCCAGAGACCTTTTGCTCCGACCCGCACGCTTCAGAAAAAAACCCATTTACAATAGGGCCTTCTCTGGGGCTGCCCCAAGAATATGGAACTCACTCCCACCTGCCATCAGAAGACTATCGTCTTTGGCACGTTTCAAAAAGGAGGCCAAAACTTTCCTAATGGGCAAATTCCTCTCCTAACACTCACATTACAGTCACCTCAGTGACCTGGTTCCACCTACCACTACGGCATTACCCGGCTCTTCCGGGCATCCCACCCGGGATTTGAGACTGCTTTTTTTCTTGTTCAATGTATGGACTTGTTCTCATCCCAAAAGTATCCGGGTATTGAGACTGCTTGTTTTCCGTATATATTGTTTCTACATGTCTTTTATCCCAATGGCTCCCTCCCCTCCTAAGTCTTTTGTATACCACCTGTTAATCATGTAAAGCACTCTGATAACTTCACGGGTCTGGTTTGCGCTCTATAAAACACTAAAATAAATAAATACATAAATTGTATGTAAAGTTAAAAAATATCAACAGCAGAAATATATAAGACCACAATATCATCAAAAAATGAGTAAGTAAATAAAATTTCAACTATTGTACACTATATTAACTTTAAAACACATATTAACTGTTAAACTAATATTACATATGCAAACATATACTTATATAATCAATACATTAAAACAAATATAATTTATAGATATAAAATAGAAAAACATACCTTAAAATAATTGAAAAATCGTGTCCGACCCCATGTGGCTTCACTCGTACATCCGTATCAGGCCGGGTTTATGCCTCAATTGGCAACCCGCCACAATATTCGAAGGGTGAATGTTGCAGTGGCGACTGTCCAGGGACTGGGGGAACGAGCAGCACTGCTGCTGGCAGATATTGACAGGGCATTTGACTCTTTGAGCTGAATATACTTATTTGCACTCCTACGAAGGCTGAACCTAGGACCTCGATTCAGGTCATATTTAACCCTATTATATAGAGACTTAACGGCGTCGGTGCGAGTTGCGGGCTCTGTCTCCTCTACATTCTCTATTGGGCGGGGTACCAGGCAGAGGTGTCTGTTATCCCTCTATTTATTTGCTTTAGCAATGGAGCCCCTGGCCGCTTGGGTGCGGATGGACGCTCAAGTGTCCGGTTTTGTGGGGGCACACGGATTGTCTGATCGCATTGCACTGTACGCCAATGATGCGCTGTTCTTCCTTACCAACTTGGATAGGACGGGCCCCTGGCTGCTGCGGATAATGCAAAAATTTGGGGAAACCTTGCGCCTATATATGGACCCTCGGAAATCCACCTTGTGGGTCTTGGGAGGCGGGGCGTGCTCGGCTGCTGGGCGTCGTCAGTACAGGTGGTTCATGGGGGATTGAAATATTTGGGGGTGTATCTGTCTGACTCTCCCACCACGGCTTGGGAGCGTAACCTGGCATACGTATGGGATTGCGTGCATGAGGATATTAGGACCTGGTCTCACATGCCCCTGTCTATTTATGGCCGGTTAGCTATTTTTAAGATGGTGTCGCTCCCGCGCCTACTGTATCAACTGCAGAATCATCCCTATCCGATTCCCCCGCGGTGGTTCCGTCAGGTGAACGCTGCCTTGGGCCAGTTCCTCTGGGGCGGCTAGGGTGGCGATACAGACTTGTTTTCAGTCTACGTACTCTGGGGGATTGGCAACTTCAGATATCTGGTCTTATTATATGGCATTGCACCTGCTTGTCTTAAACGAGTGGTGGTATGGGGACAGGACAGACCCGGCCTACACCATTGAGCGACAGTGCATGGGTGATCACACTTTGCATACGATTCTTTACTCTGCCCCGTTGAGACACTCCTTACCGTCTGCCACGTGGATTGTCTTTCAGATCTGGAGGCAGGCGCTACGGAAGATGGGTTGGTGGAACAGACTGACTCGGGAGACCCCACTTTGGCATAATGGCCGCTTTCCACATCTGGTGACTCTACCTGGGTTCCGCGACTGGGACAATATTGTGATCTCCACCCTCGGCAATGTCATGCGGGGTCCGGTTTTAAAATCCTTCCAGGATATCCAGAAAGACTTTCAGGTGCCGAAAACCACCTAATTGTTTAAGTAGTTACAGTAAATGCATGCTATCTCCCCCAGCCTGGAGGGTTTGGAATCACTGCCGGAATTCAGTCCGGTGGAAGCCAAGGTATTTATGGGGGACCTCCTTGACCATAAGATCTCCAAAATCTACTAGTCCCTAGTTACACAATGTTCGCCTTCACTGCAGCGCTTAAGGGAGGCCTGGGAGGGTGATGTGGGTCAGATGGAAGAGGAAGATTGGACAGAGGCTCTGGCATCTCCACGGGGGCAGCAATTGCAATGAGCCTTCAGCTCATTCAATTCAAGTACCTCCATCGTGTCTAGTATACCAGGGTCAGGCTCTGGAGGGCGGGTTTAGATGCCCCCCCAGTGTGTCTCCGATGCGATCATGAGGATGGGACTCTGTTGCATACTGTCTGGCATTGCACTGCATTAGTAAGATTCTGGAGGGGGGTGCTGGCTTGTCTCTCTGAAGTACTGGGGTGGGAGCTCCCCAGCTCTTTGAACTTGGTTCTACTGCATGTGATGGAAGGGATCAGGGGCAATATCTACAAGCATCATCTTATGCTCCCTGGGCTTCACTTTGGCAAAGAGGGACATAGCTAGGGCCTGGAAGGCAGCAGTTGCTCCCTCGGTCTCTGCATGGAAAAACGGCTTAGACTTTTGTATGGGCCTGGAGATCCCAGTATTTGAGGCCAGGGGGTGTCCCCGGAAGCACTACAAGATCTGGAGGCGCTGGGCTGACTATCGGGCCTGGAGCTTGAGCTGCGACGGGGAATCGGAGCCGAGACCCAGTGTGACCTCTATATCTCCTGCTGTTAGTTTCTCCTGCTCTGTTTTCAGTTGTGATCTGTCTGCAGCTCCTTGGCAGGAAAATTGTTTTGTGGATGATGGTGTCTTATATTGTACAATGGAAGTCTGTGTCAGTGATATGTTGCTCTGGAATAGATGACAGTGCGCTGAGGGGTGGGAGGGTTGCCCTGGGGGTTTTATTTTATTTGTATTGCCTTTCATTTTCTCCTGAAATTTCATGAAAAATGGTCAAATTCAATTTCTGTATCTTACATGCGGCAGACGTCTGCGGGGCACAGAGATCTGCATTGTATGTGATGTTTTGACAAATAAAATCTGTTTAAAATTTTTTTTTTTAAACAATAGACAAAAGATAAAAAAATAAACGTAAATAATAAAAATAAAAAATGACTTGTAATATCAAGCATTAGATAGTAAACAATTTAAGAAGAATAAAATAACACAATAAACATATATTAAGAAAAATTTATTAAAAATCAATAAATAATTTTTAAAAATCGCATTAAACTAACTTTTAAAATGAAAACAAATAAGAATATAATGACACACACAAAAAGAAGAGCTGGAGAGTTAAAATTCACTACCCCCACTCCAACCTAAGTAAAAGTAGGGAAAGTTTTGACTTGGCAGGGGTCAGATTTACTATTCCCACTTTAAGTTGAGCAAAAGTAGGAAGTGTGATGGACTTTGGAGGGGTATGATTCAAAAGAAAGCTAAAGTACGGAAAGTGTTGGACTTCAGAGAGGTCAGATTTACTATTCCTACTCCAGTCCAAGCAAAAATAGGGAAACTATTTCACTTTGGAGGGGTCAAATTTACTATTTTGACTCCAACATAAGCAAAAGTAGGGAACGTTTTGAACTTCAGAGTAGTCAGATTTACTATTCCCATTCCAATGCAAACAAATGTAGGTAACATGTTAACTTTGGAGAAGTTACATTTACTATTCCCATTCCAATCTTAAGCAAATGTAGTTAAAGTGTTTCACTTTGGAGGTTATAGCTCAACTATTCAAATTTCAATGTAAGCAAAAGTAGGGAACGAGTTGGATTTTTGAAGGGTTAGATTTGCTATCCCCACTCCAATCTAAGCAACAGTAGGGAGACTATGGAAGGGGTCAGATGTACTATTACCACTCCAATCTAAGTGAAAGCAAGACAAGTGTTGGACTTCGGTGGGGGTTATATTTACTATTCCCACTTCAACATTAGCAAAAGTAGGGAAGGTGTTGAAACTTGGAGGGGTTAGATTGACTATTCCCACTCCAATCCAATACAAGCAACAATGTGGAAAAATAAAGGACTTTAGAGGGGTCAGATTTACTATACCCAGACCAATACAAGCAAAAGCATAGAAAGTGTTGGACTTTGCAGGGGTCTGATTTACTATTCCTACTCCAAATTTAGCAACAGTGGGGAAACAGCTGCAATTTGGAGGGGTCAAATTTACTATTCTGACTGCAACATAAGCAAAAGTAGGGGAAATGTTGGACTTTATAGTGGTTTGATTTACTATTCCCACTCAAAAGTAAGTAATGTATTGGCCTTTGAAGGGGTTACGATTATTATTTGCATTTGAATCTAAGCAAATGTTGTTTAAGTGATTGACTTTGGAGGTGGAAGAGGCGTGGCGCAGTAGACAGTGTGCCTGATTCTGGACCACGGGGTTCACAGTTCCATCCCCGGCACTGGCGGCAGGTTAGCTCAGCAGCATGTGACTCTGGGGAATAGCTCGCTTAATCTTCCCGACAGCCCCCAGTGCCGGGACATCTCTCCGGAGGTAGCTGTGCTCTTTACAAATGCTGGTATTATTATTATTATTTATTATTAGGGGTTAGATTGACTATTCCAACTTCAATGGATGCAAAAGTAAGGAAAGTGTTGGATTTTGGAACGGTTAGCGTTACTATCCCCACTCCAATCTAAGCAACAGTAGGGAAAGTGTGGACTATGGGGAGGGGGATAGATGTACTATTCCATTCCAATTTGAACAAAAGCAGGGAAAGTATTGGACTTTGGTGGGAGTTAGATTTACTATTCCCATTCCAATCCAATATAAGCAACAGTATTGAAATGATAAGACTCTGGAGGGGTCAAATTTATTATTTTCACTCCAATCTAAGCCACTCTACAGATGGTTTTGACCTTTGGCGGGGTCAGATTTAAGCAACAGTAGAGAAAATGCTAGACTTTTACTGTTTACATTCCAATCCAAGCAAAAGTAGGTAAAGTGTTTGGCTTTGGATGATGTAGCTTTACCATTCCCATTCCAAAATAAGCAAAGTAGGGAAAGTGTTGGACTTTGGAGGGGTTTAGATTAACTATCCCCTGTCCATTCTAAGCAACAGGAGGTAACGTGTCGGCCTATGGAGGGGTGAAATCTACTATCACTACTTTAAATAAAGCAAAAGTATAAAAAGTGGTGGACATGGAAGGATTGGATTTACTATTCCCAATCCAATCTAAGCTACAGGAGGGAATGTGTTGGACTTTGGAGGGATCAGATTTGCTATTCCCACTGAAACATAAGTAAAAGTAGGGAAAATGCAGGACTTTGGCAGGATCAGATTTAATTTTCCCATTCTAATCTGAGCAACACTAGAGAGAGTGTTGGACTTTGGAAGAGTCTAATGTACCATTCCCATTCCAATGAAAGCAAACATATCGAAAGTGATGGACTTTGTACGGGTCAGATCTTATTTTCCCATGCCACTGTAAGCAACAGTAGGGAAAATGCTGGACTTTGGAGGGATGACCTTTAATATTCTCACTCCAATCGAAGTAACAGTGGGGAAAATGTAGCACTTTGGAGGGGTCAGATTTACTGTTCCCACTCCAACCTGAGCAACAGTTGGGAAAGTGTTACACTTTGGAGAGGACAGATTTACAATTCCCATTCCAACATATGGAAAAATAGGGAAGTGTCAGACTTTGGAAGGGTTAGCTTTACTATTTCCACGCCAGTGTAAGCAAAAGTAAGGAAAAGTGTTTTACTTTGGAGTGGTCAGTTTTACTATTCCCACTCCACCTTTAGAAAAAAGTAAGGAAAGTGTTGGGCTTTGGAAGGGATACATTTACTATTCCCTCTCCATTCTAAGCTACAGTAAGAAAATCATTGGGCTATGGAAGGGTCAGATTTGCTATTGCCACTCCAATGTAAGCAAAAGTAGGGAAAGTATTGGACTTTGGAGGAATCAAATAGAGTATTCTCTCTCCAATATTAGCAAAAGTAGGAAAAGTGTTTTGAGGGGTTAGATTTGCCATTCTAGCTGCATTCTAAGCAATAGTAGGGAGAGTGTTGGATTTTGTAGGAGTTAGGTTTTCTTTTCCCGCTGCACTGTATGCAGCAGTAGGAAAAATGCTGGACAATGGAAGGGTCTGATGTACTATTCCCATTCAAAGCTGAGCAGTTGGAAAGTGTTGAACTTTGGAGGAGTCAAATGTACTTTCTCACTCCAACTTTAGCAAAAGCAGGGAAAGTGTTGGGCTTTGGTGGGATTAGATTTGCTGTTCCAGCCACAGCCTAAGCAACAGTAGGGAAATATTGGATTTTGGAGGGGTCAAATTTACTATTCCCACTCCAACCTAAGCAAAAGTAGGGAAAATGTTGGACTTGGGAGGGGTTAGATTTACTATTCCCACTCCAATCTGAGCAACAGTAGGTAAAGGGTCAAATTCCATATTCCAATTCTAAATAAAGCAAATGTAGGGAAAGTGTTGGACTTTGGAGAGGGCAAATGCATTATTTCCACTCCAATGTAAGCAACAGCAGGGAAAGTGTTGAACTTTAAAGTGATCATATTTACTATCCCCAGTGTTGGACTTTGGAGGGGTCAAATTCAGTGTTCTTATTCCAATATTAGTAAAAGTAAGGACAATGTCGAGCTGTGGAGGGGGTTGGATTTGCTATCCCAGCTGCTATATAAGCAGTAGTAGGGAGAGTGTTGCATTTTGGAGGGGTTCAATTTACTATTAAAACTCCAACAACTCCAACATAAGCAAAGTAGGGAAAGTGTTGGACTTTGGATAGGTCAGATTTACTGGTCGCACTCCAGTGTGAGCAACAGGGAAGAAAGTGACTTTGGAGGGGTCAAGTTTACTATTACCTCTCTAAGATAAGCACAATTAGGGAAAGTGTAGGAATTTGGAGGGGTCAGATTCACTATTGTCACGCCAGTCTATGCAACCTTTGATAGAGTGCTGATCTTTGGAGAAATCAGGTTTACTGTTCCGACTCCTAAATTTTTTAAATACAACATTTACATATTGACCAAAAATGTAAAACATACTAAAGACATTTATTCATTAAGTATAAAATAAATATACTTACATTTCAAAATACAATTTATATATAACCAATAAAAAGCAATAACTAAAAAAATATTTTTTAATTTTAAAATACTTCCCTCCATTCCACCCCAAAATAAAAACACTGACAATGAAAATGAATAACAAAATAAATAGTATTATAAATATGGGAAATGATTATATCAAATTAATTATTAAATAAAACAATGAAACAAATAAATATAACATTTATTAGCAGAGTTTAACAAGTAAATAAGTTGATCACCCAATTAACAATTACTTAAAAATCAACAAAAAATAAATAATAAATAATCAGATAATTATTTTACATAAGCAATTATTACACTACATAAAATTGATTATAAATTAAAAGCAATAATTTACACTATAAAAAAGTCACACCCTAATCTCCACAAACCAGCAACCCACTGCTAATTAACAATCTCTAATAAATGTATTAAAAATGCATTTCATATAAAACCTACAAACTAACTATACAACTATACCGAAACAAATTAAAAACAATTATTATTATATTACCAATACCTATATTCCTAAAATAACTAATATTTGTCAAACTAATTAAACACAATATTTATACAACTATCTATCTATACTACTATTATAAAGAGAGAACTGTGTCCTTTGAGCCAGGTAAACTCGAAAAGTACACCACCAATCCAAACACCCAAGACATATTTGAAAACCTCAGGGCAAGCAGAAGGACATAGGCTATATAAAAATAAAAAATATACGTTGTTTAAAAAATTTAGAAATAAAAATAAAGTAGTGCCTTGCAAGTAGCGCCGGCCGCGACGTCTGCGTGATGACATCGGGAGCGCGGGGAGGAGCGGCGTTCAGGAGCAACAGGAAGAGCGGAGGACATGAGCGCGGGGAGGAGCGGCGAGCAGCGGTCAAGCGGTGAGGAGCAGCGAGAAGCGGAGGAGCAGTGGAACGGTAAAATCAGCAGCGCGGGGAGGAGCGGCGGGTGAGGTAAGTGAAGCAGCCAAGAGCCGCGGGTGCGCACCGAGGGACGGGCGGAGGGACGGGCGGGAGCCATGAGTGTACACAAGCCCAAAATGCTGCCCCCAGCCCCTTCTGCCCCGGGCAACGCCGGCGGGTGAGGTAAGTGAAGCAGCCAAGAGCCGCGGGAGCGCACAGAGGGACGGGCGGAGGGACGGGCGGAAGCCATGAGTGCACGCAAGCCTGAAATGCTGCCCCCAGCCCCCTTCTGCCCCGGGCAACCCTGGGGCGGGCTGCTAGTATTAAATAAAACTATATAATATAAAACTATATTTAAAAATCGATATCAAATAACTAAAAAGACATTATTCTTACCTTCTGTATTCTGTCTCATGAGTTATGATATTTTTGACATCGCAATATTTTTGACACAATATTTGTGTTCCACAGTATTTTTTTAAACCATATTTTGTCAGAATATCCACCGGCTTATATCGGGAACCTTTCAAGTTTATGAGGTCCCTGGGCGGATATACAGTCTGCCCAAGGCAGAGGCAAAAACAGTCTCAGAACCAAAAGAACAAAAATATTAATTGAATTTGCCTAACTATGCCCGGATAATTCCATGCAACCAATAAATACATAGGATTTTTACCCCCTCAGTAATACTTACTATTTAAGACATGATTACTTGGTACAAATCCTTATAAAATGTGTTAACAGCTTGCACAGTCCAGCCATCATCAGTTCCTAAATAAAATACTGTGTTCTGAATAATCAACTTTTTTACACCTTTTTAAACTTGACCTTTTTACATTTTTAATATAATTTTAACGTTCATCATCTCGCCAATTATATTAACACTTCCCTTCGTCCCCAGCTTAATTTTATTTTCATTACATCTAGACACTCCAAAATAATAAACACACACCATTAAGATTCAGCCCAAAGCCCTTAGACAAATATTACAGGAGAAAACTACAGGTTTTGTAGTTTAGAGCAGCTTGATAATCCTTCTTCCATCTTGCCTTTTGGTATGTTTGTTTAAGTAGATTTACATGAAGCTAAACTATTGGCTAGTAAACTTCAGAATATGAGTTATTAGGAGGATTCACAGTAATATTAGCAACTGTATTCAAAGTATTCCTGTTAGCACTTCTTAGATCACAGAGGATTCCAGCGTTGCTAAACGGTTCAACCTTTAGTTTAGATTTATATATCTGGCATAACAGTATGAACTGTAATTGCCACGCTCAGGTCGCTTTAGGGCGATTGCTGTGCCATTTCAGAAATTAAGGGGCTGATTGTGAGTGATATTGAAGGGAATACAGAATTGATGAAACCCGATTCAATCTGATACCTCTGGGTTCAGAATTTTTCAGGTGCACTAAATTCCACCTATTCTGAGTATTCTGATTCTCCATTTAATGGAGAATAACATGAGTTTTTTTTTGGTGAGTATCTCTGTAAACTCGGCATGTCCTAGTAACCACCTGGTCTTCCCCACACCCCTATTAGATTCTAGCAGGTTTGATGCGGAAGAGGGTAATTTTCCGATGAAATGTTTGGAGAACACGGAAATCCGAACCATGAGCAAACACGGGCTTACATTTTCCGACCAAGCCATAATTAGGCCCCAGATGTGTTTCGACATTCTAAACCATTCATTTTATCTTTTATTTTCTTGCATTTAGCTCTGACAGTCAACAACTGACACCTATTAAATAGTAATGGCAGAACTTGTAAGGAACAAATACAATAGAATGAAAAATATTTTAATATTGTTATACCATTGAAGGCATCAGTAATGTTTAATGTCAATGTGCAGGTTCCCAGTCAGCAGGTTTCTAAAGGTAACTTCCAGATACCACAAGACTGTAACTGATTAAAGTTCTTGCACATCTAGTTACCATGGGCCAGATGTATCAAGATACACTTTTGCGATTCTCAAATAGCGATTTTTAAGGAATCGCTATTTGAGGATTGCAAAATGGTGTGTATGTAGAAATTTGCTATTTTTTAGCGATTTCTTAAAAATACTTAATTGCGATTAGCAAATTGCTAATCACAATTAAGGAATAATTTCTCATTCATTTCTATAGGCCAGGAGGCCCATAGGAATGAATGTGAAATTATTCTCAATTTGCGATTCGCAATTTGCTAATCGCAAATTGAGAATAATCTCAAGGGTGCAGGGGTGTCCAAAGGACACCCTGTTGCACCCCTGAAATAAGCATTGGTGCACATGTGGTGCACATACATGCCCTAAGGGCATGTATGTGCATCACATGGCACTTTGAAAAAAGCAAAAATGGGCATTTTTCAAGAAATTCGCAAATTACCACCGACTTGAAGTTGGTGGTAATTTGCGATTCCTTAGGGACAATTAGCAATTTTTTTTGCTTCATACATTGCATTTAAGGAATCGCAAATTTTTGAGATTCCTTAAATGCAATCGGAAAATAAGGAAATGCAAATCTGCGATTCCTTATTTTGCACTGAAATTTGCTACATACATGCGAATTTCGGCGTTTGCGAACCCATTTGAGCTTCATACATCTGGCCCCATGTCTATATTTATTTGGAAATCTAAGCACGTTGCTTTCCATATTTTAATGGGGATTCTGATGCATTTTTAAATTTGGTATTATGCAAACACCCGTTTAGAGCTTTCTTGAGTGGTGTATAGTTGACCAGAATAGTTTTTCTTGTGTTTAGTAGTCATTGGCCTTAATTCTACCCGTCAAACCTTTGCGAAAATGAAGCAAAGGGTCTTGTTTTATCAGGGAGGTGAACAAGAATGGGTCAAAATAACAAGACAGACATTACGCACACCTGGTCACATTATTAACTGCAAAATGGTGAGTCATATAACTATCAGATATTTCCCTGACCTGTGCACAGGGTCCTTTGTGAAAACTAATAAAAATCAAAGGAATGCCTCGAAGAATGCTACGTCTTTTTAGTTTCCTACAAAAGATTTAACAATAAAGTTTGTTGGTGGCCTCCAGTCTATAATTGTCAGTAGTGGCTTTCAGAACCACATGGCTCTTTCCTGGCATCCGTTTTGTCCACAGCAGTGTCAAAGATACGGTACACAGGAAACTGTTTTTATGATAATACTGTGCTCACCCTTGGTTGAAGGTGTTGAGCTCCTTTCATGAGGGAGAACTTGTCGATGCATTAAATATTTTGGAGGTCAGATTTCTTTGGGAAGCCCGGAGAAGCATTTTCCTAAGCGTGGACGCCATCTTAGAATGGGGTTTACTAGAAGTTGCTGGTAGATGGAATGGCTCTGCTGGGGGAGCGGCGCGAGATGTCTCCCCCTGCAGTTTTCGCGCACGATGGAACAGTCCAGGCGCGAGGCAGGGAGGGAGTGTCAGGGCAGGCTTTTATCGCGTAGGTTGTGAGGAGATTAGGCGCAGGCAGTTTAGAGTCAGGGATTTTGCTCTCCTAGCGAAATCCCACCCACCCACCCTAAAATAAAAAAAAATAATAAAAAATAAAAATAATAAAAAATAAAAAAGAGTGATAATATGTATATCTATATGTATATGTATGAGTGTAGGGTAGCAGGTTTATATATGTATATATATATATATATATATATATATATATATATATATATATATATATATATGTTGTTTCTAAGTATCGTATATTGCCACTTCAGGACATGATTCCCGTAGCAGATTTCTTGAGGCAGAAAACCCTCGGGGAGGAAAAGTCTAGAGCGGGCTTCTCCAGTTATTAGTTAGCTAGGGGGACTTCTAGAGAACAATTGAGGGGAATGATGGAAAGAAAATGTTGGGGAGGTTATGGTAAGTTTGAATACAAGAAAAAATATATATTTGATGGTTTTGGTATAAATTCAAATTTTAATAAAATAAAATGGTTTCGAGTTCAATTGCCAAATTACATGTTATATTATCAATGAGCAGTTATCTGATGGGAATTTAACATATCCTGAATAAAGTGGCCTTTTCTGCTATATGAAAGCAAGTGGTCTGAATTTGTGGGCGAAGCGCTTTGAGAGAGAGGAGAAATGGATTTCCCAGTGGCAGTCCTTTTGTAAATAAATTGCTGGAGCTCCCTGGTGACACATTGCCAGCATGAACATTTTACTGATTACATAACTTATTTTGAGCAATGGTTGGGACAACGTACATTTCAGCATTGGTTTGAAAGCCTCATCTCTTCGCAACAGCACCAAACGCAGAACCATGAGAATGGAACGTTGATTAGCTCACAGGGCCAGCAGTGCGACGCCACGACGCACTGGTTGCCTGGATACAAATGAGCCTGCACAGGCGAAGCCACCACAGTAGTAGAGAGTAAACAAAGGACCTTTTTGAGTCAGTATGTCGAGGAGGGCCTATCGTTTCAGATTCAAACTGACACTCATTTAGTGAGTTTGTTGATGTGCCTCGTGAAGAAACTGGATTGTGTCTTTGCATTGGTTTTTACTCACCATTAGCCTGGAAGCACATGGTATCGCCCACAGAGTGCTGATGTAATAGTGATGTAATAATCATGGAATGTTGTAAGGTTTCCACTGTGACATGTCCTCTGTGTATTGGGCACTAGGACAATAGCCGAGAAGCACAACTGATGGTGGCTGGAGATGGGGACTCTGAGAAACCAGAGGTGACCAGGCTCCAAAGAAGTGATAAGGTGTGGGGTAAGTGGTCAGAGGTAAGTGACAACCGAAGGAAAATCAAACTGAAAACTGGACTGAAAATCGAACGGAAAACTGATTCGGAAATCTCTATATTCCATATTCCTTAAAGCGGTCATCCCGCCCACCTCACTGATTCTTCCCAGGTCCAACCCACGTGATTCAATGTTTGTTCAACACCCCAAATTATTCGAGATTCTCGGTTCAAGATTCTAGGTAAGGACTCCATTTCCTATTGCTTGCAGAGCTGAGCCTATATTTCCTTTTCTCTGATGGTCTGGTACTGCGCTAATCCTGTGTGTTCATGGCTGAGGGTCAGTATGCTAATTGACATTGGAGGCTGTTCTGAATATATGTCTTCTTAAGTGAGTGAGTGGAGAATTTTCATTGGAATGGAAGTGCAGATTTGTATGTGAATGACTGGGTTTGGTACACATTTTGGGGGAATGTAAGTAGAAATATTGTGCGTTTTATATTAAATAGATAACAAATCGCCAAGTCAAGTATATCTCGAAAAGGACAGATTTATTATTCTTAACTACAAATCTACTTACCTTGATGATATATTAGTGGTAGATGTATTGGATTCAATATTTTTGCAGACTAATTTATTAAGACATGGTGTAGTGGTACAACTCCCATTTTGTCTGCACAGCTATGGGCACGGCTATTTGAATAGCAATTGTTTGTGTTCTTTTTATTGACAGGGTGTGTAACCACAGCTTTAGATAAGCCCTTTTGTAGGACTATAAAAAGGTAAAAACGCCCAAAAACATGCACAGTGAAGTCAGGCTTCCACAGATAATGTAGGGCTTCCAGATTCGGTTTTTCCTAAACATGCAGATGCTCATGTTTTCCCTTTCATAGGTTTCGGAGTAACACCCCTCATCAGCCAGGCTAGCTTGAATCCAGTGGCAAAGTAAGTAAGGGACCCCCGTCTAAGCATACCCTGACAACTTAGGGCGAACAAAGCAACCATAAGGAGATGATGGACGAAGCGCTGGAACTTTTCAGACATTCACCCCCAGTCACCGATCTGGGTTGAATCCATCATCGTTCTTTATCTCACTTCCCCACCCCAGTTCAGACCCAGCTATATGCAAATCAGTCGTGACCCAGTGCCTCATGGGAACAGTCCATCCCAAACTGCAAAGCCAGGGCTACCCTGGACTGGAAACAAGCATCCCGGAACCAGTTTCGGGGTAACACCAGTACACCAACACAATCAGGGGAATGGTGCCTTATGTCACACATGCCCAACCCTTTCACAACTCATCACGGGTGCAGTGGGATCAGCATGTCTCACTGAATCTAGTCAGCCCTGGGCAGGGCCAGACTGGGAACCAAAACCGACCCTGGCAAAGTGCTCAGCCGCCCCCCTCCCTCCACCTCCCAGGGGGGTGGTGGGTGCCGCCGAGCTCTTTGCCAGAGCCGGTTTTCAGCCAATTTTGTTATAGGGCCGATTTTGTAACAAAAACGGCCCCCAAGGGCCCAAAACCGGCCCCCACCCGTGCGGCACACCGGGTGATTGCCCGGTGCCCGCTACGGCCAGTCCGGCCCTGGCCATGGGACAAGTAGTGGGATTCAGGCTGAATGCCGAAAGCTGGCACTGGAGGCTTCGTAGCACATCAGCAGTAGTTGTGACCATGTCATGCACACTGTGCACAGTGCAGGCTGCAGCTCTCAGCTCCCAGTCCAGTGTTAGTGTGTGAATACGTCCTTCGGTACTGGAGAGTGTAGAATTGTGTGAGGTAGTCTAGTGGTTGGGGGGCGGAGTAATGGGAGGAGCAGGAACAGGAGGAGCCGGGGACAGGAACCGGGCAGTTAGAGTAGGGACAGGGTCGAGACAAGTTGTATAAAATAAAGCTCTGATATATAAGAACCTGTGTCTGTGGTTCTTTGTAGCAGGATGCTACAACTGGCGACGAGGGTGGGATGAGCAAGCCCACTGTGTGCAGAACCCCAAGAAGACACCCTGTCCCAGGTAACGTCCAGAAAAACGCTGCCGAGTACAGTGAGCTGCTGCCCGAGAAAAGAAGCCAGCAGCAGGTGACCCTGTCCCTCCAACAGTCGAGAGGGACCCAAGAGGGAGCCGAAGCACCGAGCGCTGACTCGCTCGCAGAAGAGACGCTGTTCGCGCCGAAACGCGACTCACGCGTGAAGCGTGCAAGAACTGGGAGCGCTGCGCCAGCAGAAGTCGGGAGCCCACTCCGACTCTGCCAAGCCCCAAAAGTGGAAGAAGAGTGCCTCAGCGTGGAGGACATCGCCCCCACGAAGGTCTGTTGCCCCCACGAAGGTCTACTGCTAAGCGCTGCTGAGCGCGCTGAAATTTGAGCCCGGGTGAGGTCCGACGTCAGAAAACCTCACCCCCGATGCGTGAGCTTTGGCAGGGCGCTGCTGAAGGAGCGCGAGACCCTGCAAAGTAAGGCGGGAGCCCACCCCAACCTCACCTGACTGTAGCAGTGACCAGAGGGAGCCAAATCTGGAGTATGCTGACCCTGGAAGCAACTGCCGGTGAGTCCTGTGTGAAGAATCGGGTCGAGTGCAGAGAGAAAAAGTAGTGCCTGCAGACAACTACGGCGGCCATCTTTGAGTCAGGCAACTTTTGGGACATCCTCCCTGTACAAACTGTAGGCAGCCATTTTGAGGTCAGGCGAGCTGAGTAGCAACAAGCATTGGCGAACATAATAGAAACAAGCATTGATAACTGTAAGGAAACAAACAAACAAGCATTGGCGAAGATCAAACAAACATTAGCAAAAGCAAGCAAGCATTGGTACATGCAATTAAACAAGCATTGGTATATGCAAATAAAACAAGCATTGGCGAAGACCAAACAAACATTGGCAAAGACAGGCAAGCAAGCATTGGTACATGCAAATAAACAAGCATTGGTGCATGCAAATAAACAAGCATTGGTACAGCAAGCATTGGTACATGCAAATAAACAAACATTGGTATATGCAAATAAAACAAGCATTGGCGAAGACCAAACAAACATTGGCAAAGACAAGCAAGCAAGCATTGGTACATCCAAATAAACAAGCATTGGTGCATGCCAATAAACAAGCATTGGTACATGCAAGTCAACAAGCCTTGGTATGTGCAAATAAACAAGCACTGGTAAATGCCAAGAAATAGGCATTGATAAGGCAAATAAATAAGCGTGGATAACGGCGCGTGAACAACAATGAACAAGTCTTGGCAACCAAAACAGAATAAGCACATGCAAACACGAAAGTGAATCAACTAACAAGCACGAGCAACCACAAGAGTGACTTAACAAACATGCATTGACAAAAACAAATGTCAGCACGGGTGGAAACGCGAACATTGAGAAACGCAAGCAAATATGCCGTGGCGAATGTAATGAAGTAACACGTGTCTGTAAAATAAAAGAAGCACAAGCGAACACAAGGACCAAGCAAAGACAACAGCACAATGGAACAAGCATAAGCAAATGCAAGAGACAGATAAAGACGACGCTGAGCACAAACCGAAGAACGCCGAAGGGAGAAGAACTGCTGGGCAGAACTGCAGAAGACCCAGAGGAGGGCCGTCCTACAGAGGACCCCGGAGAGAGTAGAACCATCCAAGTTCATTCACCGGCGCATACTGTGATGGTTACAAAGACTACCAACTTTTAAGCAAAAGACCAGACCAAAGACCTTGACCAGAATCTCCCTCTCTCATGGCGGGAAGAGACGTAGCACAGCGGGTCATTCCATACATTGAAGTACCGCCCCCAGCGGTGCAGACTGATGACCGGATCTCGGATCTCAAACGACACTGGTGGCTCGAAGCCTTGGAAGATCTCTTAAAAGCCAATGGTGAGCAAAGAGAGAGAAAATGTCTGATACTACTCCTCCATCTGGTGGGTCCTGAGGGCCGATGCCCAATCAGGACATTTTCCAAAGAGGATACAGAAATCTATAAAAGACTCCAAAGGGAGCTCTGTGCCCATCTCAACGCACAGACAGATGTGGATCATAATCGCATGGTCTTCAATACAGCACGGCAGGAACCAGGCGAACCGTTGCCAAATTTCATCACTCGGTTGCAAAGTCTGGTACGAGGCTGCCACTTCAACACTTTTACAAATGAGGATGCGGTTCGACTTCGGATAGTTGAAGGTTGCACAAACCCTGACACAAAGCGCAAGATCCTGCAAGGGCATTGGTCGTTAAAGGAAATCATCAAGAAGGCCGAAATTGGAATGCAAATCAAAGCAAGAGACGGATTGAAGGACGTGCACCTGAGAGCAAACCATCAAGATACCTGGGAAGATAGAACTCAGAAAACAAACAGAACTGAAAGGAGAGAGGGGGAAGGCAGACCAGCAAAAAGACAACGGGAAAGATACAGTGACAAAGAAAGTGACAAGGATTACTCGGAGTCGGATTCCTCAGCGTCCGACTACTCAAAGTCAACCAAGGATTACTCAGAGTCAGATGACTCAGAGTCAACCATCCAAAAGACAATTCCAAGGAGTTATTCACCCCCCAGGAGTTCCTCAAGGAGTCATTCAAAGTATGACACACAGTACTCTGATGAGGAAAGAGCGTCAAGTGGGACAGATCGCACTCCCGGACAAGAGGGCATCCTGCACAACAAGTGGGAGAGAAAGACAAACCATAGAAGAAGGGGTCGCACTGGTCAACACCGGAAGTCGGCGCAGGAACATCAGTCGCCAAGCAGTGAAGACGAGTCCAAGGAAACATCTGGCAGGAGAACACATCACCCCCAGATCAGAGGTGTTGGAGCATCAAACAAGCGTGAAGGAGAAACAGGTCGCACAAGACGGACTGATCCTCCACAGCAACAAACCAGAAAAGATCCATGCATCCATGGCTCCCGCGACAACGAAGAAACGGAGAGGAAATTGTTAACTTCAGGCGAGAAGGACAAAGAGGCAAAAGCTTGGGATCAAGCACAAGGAACAAGCACGGGATCATCAAACAACCTCCCAAATGAGACAGCATTGAAGATGTTCCAACAAAGGCACACGGAGAAGCATCTCAAAGACAATTCAAAGGGAAAGAGCAATTTGTCACGGACTACGGAATTCAAAAATCCATTACCCAAGACAGTTTCAAAGAAACGTTTGAGAAGGAATGGGAAGAAGGATCTCTCTGACGCGGAGTGCACATCTATCCGATCCTGGAAGTCGACAAAAGACTTCTCTGACCCAGAAAGCACGTCTATGGCCAGGAACTCCTCTGATTCAGAGAGCACATCTGTCCGATCCTTTAAAAGGGGTATGGCCAGGACCTCCTCTGATTCAGAGAGCGCGTCTGCCCGATCCTGGAAGTCGACAAAAGACTTCTCTGAACCAGAAAGCACGCCTGTTCAATCCCATGAGTCGACCAAGTCATGGTCCCGACAACAGACATGGCGTCAACCACCCGAACGCACCGCGGAACCAAAGGACATCCTTCCCTTCAAGAGCAACATGTCACACACTAAGGTCCCTGAATACTCAGTCACTCCACAGGACAACCTGTCATGTCAGTCACCAGTATATCCAGACACAGATCAGACACCGTCACCCCTGAAGGGGTCCGCGAGGCTGACTCAAAGGACCTACAAAAGGAAAACAGAGACAGTGGACCTTAGTCACCGGATGGGAAGGGACCAGCCAGTCACTCCGCAAGGAAAGCCGGACATGTCTGTAGAGAGAGATTATCAGATGAGAGAGAAACATGCCTATGCACAGATAGCTCACGAGTTCGCCAAACAACCCGAGGCCGTGAATGAGTTATCGAACCAAACCAAGACAGGCTCATCAGATAGCACCGTACTGTCTGGCATGCATGACCCTGACTTGGAGGGCAGTGTTGCCCTCGGCCGGACAGGACAAAAGGAAGTCAAAGTAGATGCGGGCGCTCGGAAGAGGAGAACATTGTCCACTCATGAAAGAGATCGAGCATCTGAACTAACCATAGTTACACCACCGGAAGGAAACATGGGAACTGCAGACTGTGAGAGTAAACAGTTTACATGCAACGTGGTCAAGAATGCCCTGATCAAGACAACGGAAAGATTGACCAAAGCCAAGCCCACCACTGATTCGACACTACTGAGGCTTGAAGAACAAGCTGTCCGCCAACCCGTGTGGTGGATTGAAGAATTGCGAACACTGAGGACATTAAGCTCATTTTGTTAAGAAAGGGGGAGATGTAGAATTGTGTGAGGTAGTCTAGTGGTTGGGGGCGGAGTAATGGGAGGAGCAGGAACAGGAGGAGCCGGGGACAGGAACCGGGCTGTTAGAGTAGGGACAGGGTCGAGACAAGTTGTATAAAATAAAGCTCTGATATATAAGAACCTGTGTCTGTGGTTCTTTGTAGCAGGATGCTACAGAGAGAAAACGCACGCGTAGCTTTACCTTGACAGCCAGCCATCTCGCGCAAAGTACAGTGGAGTAACGGGACTCACCTCAGAGGCAAGGAAGAGCCAGAGAAATTTACCAGGTGGAGCGGAAGTTGCAGACTAACCCCTTCGTTTCCCTTTTAACAAATCCTTCTCTCTCTAGAGAGGTGAGTGAGACGTTACCATTGTATGTTTTTTTAAAATTCTTTTCTTTAATTTGCTGCCAGCAATCGTGAGGAGAGCAGAAAGAGCTAAAAAGAGTTTTTGGCGTTCGGATTCCGCTGGTATTCACGTGAGAGTGAAATCGGCACATTTCATTGCTGGATCCATTATTGTAAGGTGAGAAATGGCTGCGCTGTATAAAAAGTCCATTATTTCATACGTTTGTTCTACTCCTTTACTTCATTCCCTAATTGTCCGTCATTACGAATTAATCACGTACAGTGCAGTCCTTAACATTTTTTTTCGTTATGCTCTGTCAGGGGGCCATGGAGACGTCATGCTATGACCTGCCACAGGTGAGTTTGAAACAATAGTAATCGTTGTACTGTTCATAGTTTGTCGGAACAAACGACAAAGGTACCCTACAGAGCAGCACAGCAGACATCCCTAGGGTCATTAGCAGTGTTCGTGCACTGTTGAATACTTCCTAAAGTTCGGTGGATGCCTTTTTGAAAAACAAGCATTGGCAAAGCTAATAGATCTCGTCTATAGGAAAGCTATTGGCTTTGGAAATGTGTTTTAGCCATGTTGTGTATTAGTGTGGCTGCTGTTCAGCATGGCTAAAAGTTAGTGGCACAGAGTAGGGTAGTGTGAGTTGCAGTTGGATGGAGCGGGGTAGACTGGGGTAGATTGGAGTGGAGTAGACCGAGGTGATTAGAGTGGGATAGAATGGAGTGGGGTAGATTGGGGTGGAGCGGGGTAGAGTGCAGGCCCGGACTGGCCGTTGCGGGCACCGGGCAATCCCCCGGTGCGCCGCAAGGATGGGGGCCGGTTTTGGGCCCTTGGGGCCATTTTTGTTACAGGGCCGTTTTTGCAGCATAGCTGCAAAATCGTCCCTGTAACAAAATCGGCCGAAAACCGGCCCCGGCAAAGAGCTCGGTCGCACCCCCACGGGGCCGGCCGAGCACTTTGCCAGGGCCGGTTTTGGTTCTCAGTCCGGCCCTGGTCGAGTGGGGTAGATTGTAGTGGGTAGATTGGTCTGGTGTAGGTTGGGGTAGATTGTAGCAGAGTAGAAGGGGCTCGATTGGAATGAGGTACAGTTGGGTAGGTTGGAGTAGAATAGAGTGGGATAGATTGGAGGTACGTGGAGTAGACTGAAGTGGAGTGAGGTAGATTGGAGTGGGATATATTGTAGTGGAGTGGGGTGAAATGAGATGGAGTGGAATGGGGTAGACTGGAGTGGAGTGGGGTGGATTGAATTGGAGTGGGGTAGACTGGGGTAGAGTGAAGTGGGGTAGATTAGGGTGGAGTGGGAAAGACTGGGGGGAGTGGAGTTGGGTAGATTGAAGTAGAGTGGAGTGCTCTAGATTAACCTGGAGTAGAGGGGAGTGGGGTTGTTTGGAGTGGGGTAGACTGGGATAGATTGGAGTGGAATGTATTGGGGTACAGTGTAGTGGGGAAGATTGGAGTGGAGTGGAATGCAGTGGGATAGATTGGAGTGAAATGGGGTAGATTGAATTGGAGTAGGTTAGATTGGAATGGAGTTGGGTAGATTGAAGTAGATTACAGTTGGACAGATTGGAGTGGGGTTGATTGCAGTGGAACAGGTTACACTAGGGTAGCTTGGAGTTGGATAGATTGGAGTGGTGTGGATTGGAGGGTGGCACAGTGGGGTGGGATAGATTGGAGAGAGGTAGAGTGGGGTGGGGTAGATTGGGGTACATTGGGATGGATGGGGTAGATTGGGGTGAAGTGGGGTAGATTGGAATGGAGTGGGGTAGAGTGGGGCAGAGTGAATTAGAATGGAGTGGAGTGGGGTACATTGAGGCAAATTGAGTTGATTGTGGTAGACTGGAGTGAGGTAGATTGAAGTGGAGTTGAGTGGGGAAGATTGTGATAGATTGTAGTGGAGTGGGGTAGATTGGAGTGGAGAATATTAGGGTAGATTGGAGTGGAGTAGGGTAGATGGAGGAAGAGTGGAGTGGAGGTAGGGTAGATTGGAGTGGGGTAGAGTGGGGTGGTGTAGATTGGAGAGGACATAGTGGGTTGAATGGAGGTAGATTGGGATAGAATGGGGTAAATTGGGGCAGACATGGGTTGAATAGGGTCGATTGGAGTAGACTGGAGTAGAATGGGTTAGATTGAGCGTAGCGGGGTAGATTGGAGTGGAGTTGGGTAGATTGGAGTTGGGTGAGATAGGTTGGTGTAGGGTAGAGTGGGTTGGGCAGATGGGAGAGGGGTGGAGTGGGGTAAATTATGGTAGATAGCGGAGTAGTGGGATAGACTGGAGTGGAGTGGGGTAGATTGGGGTAGAGTGGAGTTGGATAGATTGGGGAGATTGCAGTGGAATAAGGTAGAGTGGAGTGGAATGGAATGGAATGAGATAGATTGTGGTAGATTGGAGTGGGGTGGGGTAGATTGGAGTAAGGTTGATTGGGGCAGGTGGGGTAGATACTGGAGTGGGGTGGAGTGGGTTGGGGTGGACTGGGATAGATTGGGGTAGATTGGAGTGGAGTGGATTAGATTGGAATGGATTGGAGTAGACCTTAGTGGAATGGGGCAGACTGGAGTGGGGTAAATTGGAGAAGAGTGGGGTAGATTGGGGTAGAGTGGAGTGAAGAGGAGTAGCCTTGGCATAGAGTGGAGTGGGTAAATTGGGTGAGAGTGGAGTGAGGTAGATTAGGTGGATGGAAGTGGGATAGATTGGGTGGATTGTGGTAGATTGTGCTGGGGTACACGGAGGTAGGCTGGAGTGGAGTAGGGTTGATTGGAGTGGAGTAAGGTAGACTGCGGTGTAGGAGTGGGATAGATTGTGGTAGACTTGAGTGAGCTAGATTGTGGTAGATTCGAGTAGGGTAGATTGGAATGGAGAAGGGAGGGTAGATCGGAGTGCAGTGGAGTGGATTGGAGTAGGGTAAATAAGGGAAGACTGGAGTGGGGTAAATTGGGGTAGAGTGGGGTAGATTGAGGTAGATTGGAGTGGGGTAGATTGAAGTGAATCGGGGTGATTAGACTGGAGTGGATTAGTGTAGATGGGAGTTGAGTGGGGTAGACGGGAGTAGGGTAGATTGGACTGGAGTGAGGGAGATTAGAGTGGGGCAGGGTTGATTGGACTGGGATAGAGTGGAGTAGATTGGAGAAGGGTGAAATGGATTGGATTGGAGTAGAATGGGGTAGATTGGGGTGGAGTGGGTTAGATTGGGATCGTTTGGGGTGGAGTGGAGTAGGGTAGAATGGAGTGGTGTGGAGTGAGGTAGATTGGGTAGGGTGGTAGATTGTGGTAGACTGGAGTGGAGTAGATTGGAGTGGGGTAGATTGGAGTGGGGTGAGATAGACTAGAGTGGGGTAGATATGGGTGGGGTGGAGTTTGCTAGATTGAAGTGTAGTATAGTGAGGTGAATTGGGATAGAATGGGGTAGTGAGGTAGATTGCAGTGGAGTAGTCTGGGGTTGATTGGAGGGAGTGGAGTGGATAGATTTGGGTAGAGTGGGATGGAGAGAGTAGCATGGGGTAGAATGGATTGGGATATATTACGGTAGAACAGAGTGAGGTAGATTGGGAGGAATGGAGAAGGTTACATTTAAGAGTGGTAGAATGTGGTAGATTGGAGTGGAGTGAGGTAGATTGAGGTGGCGTGGGGTAGATTGTGGTATATTAGAGTGGGGTAGATTGTGATATACAGGTGTGTGGTAGATTGGAGTGAAGTGAGGTAGATTGTAGTGGGGTAGATTGTAGTGGGAATAGAGTAGAGATTGGAGTGGAGTGGGGTAGATTGGAGTGGGGATTGAGGTCGATGGAGTTGAGTCTGGTAGATTGGAGTGGACTGGGTAGACTGGAGTGCAGTGGGATAGATTGGTATAGAGTGGAGATTGGAGTGGAGTCGGCTAGACTGCAGTACACTGGGGTAGATTGGAGTGGGGTAAACTGGGCTTGGGTAGATTGGAGTGGGTGCAGATAGATCGGGTTAGATTGTAGTGGATCAAGGTAGATTAAAGTGGAGTGGAGTGTGGTCTAGTGGAGTAGGTTAGATTGGGATGCAGTGGGTGGGGTAGATTGTGATATATTAGAGTGGGGTAGATTGTGGTATATTGAAGTGGGGTAGATTGGAGTTGAGTGGGGTAGACTGGAATGAGAGCAGAGTGGATATTGGAGTGGAGTGTGGTAGAGTGGAGTGGAATGGGGTAGATTTTGGTAGAGTGGAGTGGGGTAGATTGTGATAGAACGGAGTGGGGTAGATGTTTGTAGATTGGAGTGGGGATTAGAGCAGATTGGAGTTGAGTCTGGTAGATTGGAGTGGGGTAGATTGGAGTGGGAAAGATTAGAATTATTGAGTGGAGTGGAGTGGGGTAGATTAGAGTGGAGTATGGTACATTGGAGTGGAGTGGGTTAGATTGAGATGGAGTGGGTGGATTGGGGTAAATTTGAGTAGGGAGGTGGAGGATAGGTTGGAGTGAGGAAGATTGGAGTGAAGTGGCATAGATTGGAGCATGGTTGTATGGGGTAAATCGGACTGGAGTGGGGTAGACTGGAGTGGAATGGGGTAGATTGGAGTGGGGTAGATAGGAATGGAGTGGGGTAGATTGGGTTGGAGTGGGGTAGATTGGAATGGAGTCAGATAGATTGGGTTAGAGTGGAGGGGTAGACTGGAGTGGAGTGGGGTAGATTGGAGTGAAGTGGAGTAGATTGGAGTAGATTGGAGTGGGGTAGATAGGAGTGGAGTGGAGTAGATTGGGTTGGAGTGGGGTAGATTGGAGTGGAGTCATATAGATTGTATTAGAGTGGAGTGGAGTCGATTAGAGTGGAGCGGAGTGCAGTAGATTGGAATGGAGTGGGATATATTGGGATGGAGTGGGTGGATTGGTGTAAATGTTAGTGGGGTGGTGGAGGAGGGATTGGAATAAGTGGGGTAGATTGGAGCGGGTCAAATGGGGTATATTGGAGTGGAGTGGGTTGATTGGATTGTGGTGGCGTAGATCGGAGTGCAGTGGGGTAGACTGAGTGGATTGGGGTAGCTTGGAGTGGAGTGGGGTACATTGGGGTAGATTGGAGTGGAATGTAGTAGATTGAGATAGATTGGAGCAGAGTGGAGTGGGGAAGGTGGGGGTAGAGCGGAGTGGGTTGAGGTAAAGTGGAGTAGAATGGGATAGATTGAGGAGAAGTGGAGTAGACTGGAGTGAAGTGGAGTGGGGTAGATCAGAATGGAGTGGAATGGGCTAAGTGGTGTGTAGTTGAGTGGTGCAGAGTGGAGAGGTGTACAGTGGAGTGGCGTAGAATGGAGTTGTGTAGAGTGGTGTGACGTGTCATAGAGTAGACTAGAGTGGCGTGTCATAAAGTGGCATGTTGGAGAGTGTCTTAGAGTCGAGGGGTGTAGAGGGGAGGGGCATAGAGCGGAGTGGCATGTTGAGTGAATGGGCTTGTTGTGGATTGTCGTAGAGTGGGGTGATTTGGTTATCGTGAAGAGTAGTGTCGTAGAGTTGAGTGGTGTGTCATAGTGGGGAGTGGACTGTCGTAGAATGGAGTGGTGTGGCGTAGAGTGGCATAGAGTGGAGGGACATTGAGTGGAGTAGAGTATTGTGGAGTGGATTGGTGTAGAGTGCAGTGGCCTGTGGTGTATATATGCATGGTGTGATAGGGCACTGCCATTACAAACAACACATTTTGACTATTACATTTGAACAGACATAGTTCTACTGCGCACAAATGATAATATGTAGAAATGTCATCACCTAGTGTATATATATATATATGTTTTAATCCTATTCAAGTGTTTGTTTTCACCACACTTCAGAATGACAAAAAAAGTGCTTCATTTGTACTTTCCTAATTCTGATATATTCTGAAATATGAGCACAGTTTATTTACAACCATTTAAATTGTGTTGTGTGCTAGAAAAAAGCCTTTCCATTCACAGCAAGATTGTCACATAACTTCTTTCACTTTGAAGTCAGAGAAAGAAAAGTAAACGTCTAGCTCCCTCAGAAGACAGAGACTGACATTTGATCTCTGTCTAGCAGTGCACAGCAAATGTAACAAAATACAAATAAGTTATAAAGGCCTGTTTATAGAAAGTGAGCACTTGGAAAAATACAGTAAACATGTAATGCTCCATGGGAGGGACAAACTTAAACTGGACAGCCTTTAAACCAGCAAATAGAAAGCAAGCAACTGTGAGTTACAAACCACAAAGCCAATGGTGAGCAATGTGTGGAATGCATTCCCAAGGAAAATTTCAGAATACACACAAGGAGTTGTTAGCAAACCTGACAGCTGTGCTGTCTGGTAGGCTTCAAAAAACATAGTCACATGGATGAAAATCCATGTGGCTGTCTTTTTTGGAGAATTTTAGATATGACATCCACTCTTTTGTGATCCCTCCCCATAACCCAGACATGGTGCAATTGTTTATTACTACTTTAATAATCATGGAAAAAACGTTTAGGGGAGCTCGGTGCTATGATGAGCATATCATTATGGACACTGTTTCTATTCCCGGACTTTCGCTTGATCACCTAAAGAATTCTGGGTGTTGTAGTCTTGCTGAAAACACCTGAAAACAATATAATCTGTAGGAGAAAGTCTCAAGACTGGGACAGTGTCCATAATGACCTGGAGTGAGGTGGCAACTCTGCACCCAATTCACGCTCTACCACACTCCAATTCACCCTCCACAATGCTCCAATGACACATCACAGTTCTTTGAAAATTAAGGTGCGCCTCCATTCCATTAACGGTTATGTGTAAAGGAAGGCATCTTTCTGACAATGAAAATCTGACTGGCCTGACCTTTTGATTCTAACATTTCCAGTATTCAAATGTCCTATTTTGGACATTGCTCCTAATGAAGGATGTATTTTATGTACTGGGTACAAAACATTTCTCATTTTGAAAGTGAGTTTAACCATGTGAAGGATGGGCAGATTGCTGAGATATACTGCATGTTTTCAGGTTTAGCACTGAGACAAATAAAGGAGTAACATCATTTGGACTATTTTTTTCTGATGCAAAAAAGAAAGAGGAGCAAGGAGGTTCGGATTTAATGTTAGTTTGGGGCATGGTACCTAACGTTTTACACTGACCATTTTGAAATAGTTTTGACTTCTTTCCTAATAAAGAAGACGCCAAATACATTTAGCTCCACTTTCTTAAAGGGAGAATCAATTTTGAAATAAAATCAGTTTGCTCCATTTTTTACGTTAGCAGCCATAATCAAAATATTTAGGTTTTGTCCCAGCCATAATCATTTATAAATGGCAGATTTTCTGATGGTTGAGGACCAAGGAGCTGGTACTTAAATAGGAATTTGTGTAAATTCCTCGATTTGAACATACAGATTTTCATGCAAATTCATTATCAAAATGTGCAGACAAATGTGCCATTTTAAAATTTCTTGGGGGGAATCCCTTCCACCAACCCTAATTACGGCATTTACGCTTCACCGTTTTGAAAAGTCACCAGCCGTCACTGCATGGAAGCATTTACACTTCCAAAATAGTGGGATAATTTCCAAAATGTTATACTTGACTTCCTCACCAAAAATGTTAACCAAATCTTCAAGCACAACAAGAATGTTTTTTATCTAGGAGTCAGTGCATCAACAGTTTTTTTTTGGTAGGAGGCTAGGCACCACAATAAGTAGGTTGCGTTGCATTGTATTTAGGTTGCACAATTTACTTGCAGTGCTCTAGTGGAGATTAGAGTAATCACAAGTTTTCTCATATCAGCTTTCCTGTTTCATCTTTTCATTCTGGGATTTATAGTCATGTATATGTAATAGAAAAATCAAACTGCAGGTACCTGAATGCAAAGAATAAAACCAGGACTGGAAAAGGTATTCATGCATGTGCGAAACTGGAGCCAGTAATAACTTTGCAACCAACATTTCTTTGTATGTTGGCAATTATCCGCCTAGACTTCTTGGTGATCAACAAAACTGTAAGTCCCAAAAAGCAATACGTTGTATTTTAGAAAAAGTGGCTGAAGGTGCCTCACATATTAAAAGTATAGCTTTAATGCAGGCATAAGAATTTGGTTTTTGTGCAAAGGTATCTACCCAGGCAGACAAATAGGAACAAGCACTGGCTATTGAAAGAAACATATATTCATAGACAACTCATTAAAAAAAGCAATGGACTGTAGTGATATCAAAAGGGTTGATTTTTAATATAATTATATAAAAAATATGTGGATACATCTGATTCAATAAAAAGATAATTGCATGATATGAATAAACATGAATTATTCGAACAATATATATCAAACAAACATATCAGTATACATAAAAGTTGGATTAGAAGACTTTTTCTTAAAAATAATTTCTCCAATGCAGGAAGTATATAAGGCTGTAAGTCTACGCGTTTCGACAAAAACATTTGTCTTCCTCAGGACAGTTCGATATCAGCCATTATTTCTAAAAAAAGATAAAACAAAATCACAACCACATAACAGTACATTGCAAATGCAGCTATTTACATATATAGGAGATGCTTTTCCTCCTTTTTTCCCCCTCTTTTCTACCATCTACCTTCACTCCCTCTTTACAGCAGGTAGGCCCAGAAGTGGGTATTTTTGAAAAAGTTGTATTGAAACGTTTAGAACAGGCTTTGAGGTTTATACCAAAACCTAAGTACAACATTTCAAAGGAAGAACATCATTCCCTTGAGAGCCTTAAGAACAATGACACCATTGTCATTAAAAGTAGTGATAAAGGCGGAGGGATAGTTCTAGTGGACTGCAGTACCTATGAGGTGAATATGATTAGGATGTTAAATGACCCGATTTTTTATAAAAAAATAAAAACCAACCCTACAGAAAGAATAGTGAAAACCATCAATAGGCTAACCACGAAAGCATTAAATGACGGCGTAATAAATAAAAGGGAATACGAGTTCCTGAACAATTCTGATCGAAAGGTATCCTGTATATATGGATTGCCTAAGATCCATAAGGACCAGGAAAATCCCCCATACCGTCCGATTGTCTCTACAATCGGTACCCCATTAGAAGCACTTTCGAAATATTTAGATCAGATTTTACGTCCGTACATCTCTCTTTCGCAATCCTACGTAAGAGATACTGGTGACATCATTGCGAAAGTTGAGAATTTGGCCTTCAAAGAAGATAAAGACATCTTAGTGACTCTCGACGTACAGTCTCTATACAGTAATATACCACAGGCAGAAGCAATTGAGGCCACAATGTGGTTCATTGATGTACACAAGATTCCCTGTTCTAAACCGTTCATTAGAGATTGTCTGTCTTTAGTTTTGAAGGAAAACTTCTTTGAGTTTGGTAAGGATCTGTTTCTACAAATCAAAGGAGTAAGCATGGGGGCTTCAATAGCTCCATCAATAGCTAACATTTATATGATCTTGTTTGAGAACAAATTCATCTTTAATGAGGTAGCACCATTCTTTGAGTCTGTTTCCCATTGGTACCGTTACATTGACGATATCTTTTTTGTCTGGACCGATGGGAAACAGACTCTGGAAGAATTCCTTTTGTGGCTGAACCTGGTGGATGAAAATCTACGATTCACGGCACACATTAATGAAAGTAAGGTTGAGTTCCTAGATATAAATATTAAAAACAAAGAGGGAGCCCTCGAAGTAGACTTATATACGAAGCCTACCGCTCGTAATACCCTTTTGCATTTTACGAGCTATCACCCACGCTGCCAGAGGGACAGTATCCCCTTCTCACAATTTTTGCGAGTGAGGCGGAATTGTACTAATATTAGGGACTACGACACTCAAGCCGAGATAATGAAACAAAGGTTCATAGAAAGAGGTTACCCTCGTCGCCTAGTTAGAGTTGCTTACAAGAGAGCAAGATTTTATGATCGTGATACCCTTTTAAACTCACAGAAACAGAAAGCAGATCCGAAATTAGTATGTATTACTAAACACTCAACCTTGAATTCCACGATTAGGCAGATCATAAATTCGAACTGGCATCTTTTAAATGTTACAGATAACCAGAACAAATTACAAAAACCAATGTTTGCCCACAAGCGAAATAAAAACTTGAAAGATTACGTGGTTCACTCACGACATAAGGGCAAAACCATGAATATTCCCTTTATTCAAAAATCCATTGATGGGGCAACTGCCATTAAGGGTACCTCACGTTGTGGTTCCTGCCAATCGTGTGAAACCATCATAACAGGCGAAACTATGGATTTTAACAAGATAAAGATCCAAGCCAGAGAACTTTGGACTTGTAACACAAAAAATGTGGTATATCTCCTCACATGTCCTTGTAATCTTGGATATGTGGGTGAGACGTCACGCATGATTAAGACCAGGCTAACTGAGCATAGGTCAGCGATCAAAACAAAAAAGGTCACAGCTCCGCTAGTGAATCATTTCATTGAATTTAACCATAAACCTGAGGAGTTGAAATGGCGCATCTTGGAAAAAATCCACGCACAACAAAACCAAGGAGGAGATGCTATTCGCAGAAAACGGGAAGTTTTTTGGATCTTTACCCTTGGTACTTTTGTCCATGGATTAAATCAAGATTTACCGTGGGAAAACGCAATCATATGACATCACTGCCATTCTTCATCATATGATTGCTATTGATAACGGTTAAGAATACATGTAATAGGATACAGTCTTTCTCCATTTAGGTAATATTTACTCTTTCCCCTCCCATTAAACAACATTGCCCGCGTCCTCTTTTGGGTTACTATATAAAATTTGTAACTGTCGCTATCCAAATATGGATTCCGTACTTGTCCGCTTTAATATTTCCCAAACATCTAGATAGTATTCACTGAAGGACGGTGTCACTTTAAATAAAGGCGGAGCTCGTATGAGGGCGGAATACCTTCAGAGTATAAATACTAGTAGAAAACGGACTACAGGAAATCATTGTTTCCTGCACGAACCGCTGAGGAGGACAGAGCTACTTCGAAATCTGCGTCTCAACCGTCGGTAAGGTTTCGCCGAACACCCCTTGAAATAGGCCCCCCTCCCCATCCCCCTGTTTGTTATATGGCATGTTCATAGTTGCCATACCCGCAATAGGCACTCCAAAACTGAGCGCTTCTTAAACTCTTCCGCTCTTTACCTGGGTTAATCTAAGTGTAATTGGGGCTTTGTATCGTCCTAACAGGCTTCTTTCATCTGACCTAAGCCGCCTATGGGAACGCTAACAGAGCTGAAAATCACCTTGCTTACCGCCTTGCTCGTGTTCCAGTGATCAGTTCAAAGACAGGTAAATCATTAGCAATAAAGCTGATAGTTTCTAAACCGCTGTTGTTATTTTTATGAGCGGTGTAAAGACGAACATCAAACTTTAGTCTGTATCATTTATTAGGTATTTATTTGGAACCTGCAATCATTCTGAATCACTTCCATCTCTTAAAAAACAAGCGGATCGGAGGGAGTCTGCACTTTACAACCCGGCGTCTGTCACCTTTCACCTCTCAAATAGTATTGCACGACAGGTAAATTCCTATTAGAAAGCGGAACTAAAAACTTTGTCTGTGATTTCAGACGCACTTTCCAAGTATTATATTGGACTTTATCTTATGATTTGTAGCTGATTTACGAGATGGAGCCGCCCTTTTGAGAGAATAACAAAGGAAACACATACCACTGTTTGTCTTTACTCCCAGCGTCCTTCTGATCACCGGTTAAAAGGTAAACAACAGTATTTAGGAGTCTCTACTTAGATCTAGTAATTAGATCAAGTTCATAATCTTTTGAGCAGCTATTGAAATAATAGGATATATATATCTTTTTCTCTCTAGTCTAAATGGAAACATCGTTCTTTTAAAGAAAACAACGAGGAATTCTGTCCTTTATATTTTTTTAAAAAGCGTGAAGAGTATTTGTGGGCAGTGGTAGGAAGTCAGCAGTGATTACTGTTTAAACAGGTAAGAATATCATCTGCTGTAATTACCTTACTAGACTAAAGAGATATTTTATAATATTCCAATGAACATATTTCTCTTATTTGAACAGCCATCACATACCGTCTCCAGTTATAAAAGGAGAGGTGCCTTACCCGCCCCATCTACCACGTACCTAATAACCTATAACTTCTCTATTTTAGGTAAGGTTTTTTAGTGATCAAATCCTAAATGTCAATAAACGGTTGTAGTTTCCTCACTTGAATATGGTTGCTCTTTTGAATTTGCTAATTAATTATGGACCTTGTAGTCAATCACAACTGAGAATTCTAAAAAGGTTCAGATTAGTATTTTCTAGAGTAGATAGTAAAATTAATTGCTCTAGCCTAGGCATAACTAATTCCTTTGCCCATGTAATACTACATATGGATGTGATATATGCAGTTAAGATAAATAGGGAAAAATCTTTGGTAAATATTTCAGTATAAAATTCTAGAACTATAGGATCTCCCAGAGATACCGGTCTATTAAAAATGTTACGCCATTTTTCTACCATATGACCACCCTCGGGATTCATCCCGTGTTTTTGTCAATGTGAGATTTATCAAATATGTTAGTGTTTTCCAACCTTTTGCTTTTATATCTATGTTGTACTTGGATATGAAGTCTGGCTATGTAAAGAAAAAGAAATTTTTAAAAAAAGAAAAGAGGGGAAAAAAAGGAGGAAAAGCATCTCCTATATATGTAAATAGCTGCATTTGCAATGTACTGTTATGTGGTTGTGATTTTGTTTTATCTTTTTTTAGAAATAATGGCTGATATCGAACTGTCCTGAGGAAGACAAATGTTTTTGTCGAAACGCGTAGACTTACAGCCTTATATACTTCCTGCATTGGAGAAATTATTTTTAAGAAAAAGTCTTCTAATCCAACTTTTATGTATACTGATATGTTTGTTTGATATATATTGTTCGAATAATTCATGTTTATTCATATCATGCAATTATCTTTTTATTGAATCAGATGTATCCACATATATTTTTTATATAATTATATTAAAAATCAACCCTTTTGATATCACTACAGTCCATTGCTTTTTTTAATGAGTTGTCTATGAATATATGTTTCTTTCAATAGCCAGTGCTTGTTCCTATTTGTCTGCCTGGGTAGATACCTTTGCACAAAAACAGTTTTCCCTGACCCAGGAGTACGATCCAAATCAGGGGGTCCTTGTTACCTACAAAGGCATAAGAATTTGGGACATAGCAGAAGAAGACCACTTACATTTGTAATCTAGGACTGTCTTTTTAATTTGTTGTACCGTATTGCAGTTTTCACACCATGCATAAGACCAGATATACAAATAATTGGCTGCAAAATATTGGTCGCAAATGGCGACCAGTATTTTTACGAACAGTAAAGTATTTTACAATCTGATCTGACCAGCGTGCTAACAGGTTGGGTAATACAATTTTGAATTGTAGTTTGTCACAATCTGACCTACATCATAAATATTAATGAGGTAGGTCACAAATTGCAACTCACTACTATTGGAGGCCAACATAGGGTTGGTGGCCTGCTGGGATCAGCGGACCAACATGTTAAATAAAGTAAATTTTTTTAGTGCAGCCTGTTTTCCTTAAATTAAAAGCGGCCACATTAAAGAAGAAACGCTTTTGTTGTTTGCTTGAGGGCTGGTAGTTGTGTGGAGCACTGCCAAATCCCCAACTATATAGTGTGTTCACCAGGTGATCCTAAGAGGACCCCTTCCATTTTGCAGATGATTTTGCACCTCCTTTGAGGTCTTTGTAACTTTTCAATGTTTTGTAACTTGATTTCAGTCGCAAAGCACAGATACTTAAGATACACAGTCAGCATTTGGAAAGGATACCTTCTGGGATCAAATCAACCAGTTAACTAACGGCAGGAATCGACATCATAACTCGGATGTAATGGAAGCAACTTGGAAAGCCCATATCGAACACCTATACAACAAAACTCGACCTTCAATTGCCCCAAATAACGGAACTATAACAGCAAATGGGGCCGGCGGCGGAGGACAAGCCAACAATACCCTGACCCATGAATCGTCTGGAGTTTTAGAGTCATTTTCTGCTGAAAACTAACGGCAGGAATCGACATTATAACTCGGATGTAATGGAAGCAACTTGGAAAGCCCATATCGAACACCTATACAACAAAACTCGACCTTCAATTGCCCCAAATAACGGAACTATAACAGCAAATGGGGCCGGCGGCGGAGGATAAGCCAACAATACCCTGACCCATGAATCGTCTGGAGTGTTAGAGTCATTTTCTGCTGAAAAAGTACTAGAAATAATAAAAAAATTAAACCTGGGGGAGCTCCAGGTCCCAATGGACTACCAAACGCCCTGTTTCGGCATGACCCCCCATTTTGGTCTTGTCTCCTGACTCCCCTTTTTACCAAAGCCATAACATGCGGTTTGATCCCTGAGTCTTGGAGAGGAAGTATCCTTAACCCAATCCACAAGTCGGGTTCCCGCTCAGATCCCTCCAATTACAGATTAATCGCATTGATAGATGTGGAGGCGAAATTATACGCATCTAATCTTTTGGTTGAGTTAGAGGCTTGGGCCAGCCGATCAAACTTAATACCCTACACACAAACTAGATTCCAGGCAGGGATGGGTACCCTCACCAATATTTCAGCGGTCACTCTCATAGCCAATGAAGCACTTGCAAAATCTAGGCCTTTGTATGCCTGCTTTATCGATCTAACAGCAGCTTTCGATAAAGTTTCAAGAGCTAACTTATGGGCAAAAATGCAAGACTGGGGGGTCCCGCCACGACTCCTGATGGCCATCATCAATCTGTATTCACACACGTGGGTCCAAATCAAGAAAGGAGATGGGTCCAGTTTAACTGGCAAAATTCCAACATTCAATGGGCTAAAACAGGGTTGCGTGTTAGCACCCTGCCTATTTAACATTTACACCTCCGACCTTGATAAGCGCCTTCGATTAATCCAAGCCGACCCTCCTAAATTGGGAAAAAAACGATACCGTGTGTCCAATATGCCGAGGACATTGTCTTGCTAGCACAAACTCCTATAGGCCTGCAGTAACTGATTACAGAATTAGGAGACTATGCTACCTTGAACCAACTCACGATTAACCATCAAAAAACAAAAGTTATATGTTTCTCGAAATCTATTAAAACATCGAAAAGGCAAACTTTTTCCTGGAAATTGGGTGAGCATCCATTGTCTAGGGTTATGTGCTATAAATACCTAGGCTTTCAGCTAGATTGTAAGCTTAACTTCAAATCACACCTGGATCAAGGCCGCATGAAAGCCAAACAATTGTTGTTTGCTTTTAAAACCCTAAGGAAAAAACTTATAGGATGCTCCACCGCCCACCTGCTTAAAGTGATTGCTGTAAATGTTTACCTTCCATTTCATACGGCTCGGAAATTCTGAATACTAAAGATGCCGCAGTCCTAAATATAGCGATACAAAAGGGGATGATGGACGGAGCGTTTGAGCAAATCAAACACTCACCCCCAGTCAACTGATCTGGGTTTAATCCATCACCATTCTTTAGCCCACTCAGCCACCCCATTTCAGGCATGGCTATATGCAAATCAGTCTGACCCTGTGCCTCATGGGAACAGTCCAGCCCGAACTGCCAAGCCATGTCTTCCATGGACCGGAAACAAGCATCCTGGGACCGGTTTCGGATACATAATCCTCATCAGCCAGGCTATCTTGAATCCAGTGGCCAAGTGAGCAAGGGACTCACGTCTGAGCATACCCTGCCACACTTAGGGCGAACAAAGCGATACAAAAGGGGATGATGGACGGAGCGTTTGAGCAAATCAAACACTCACCCCCAGTCAACTGATCTGGGTTTAATCCATCACCATTCTTTAGCCCACTCAGCCACCCCATTTCAGACATGGCTATATGCAAATCAGTCTGACCCTGTGCCTCATGGGAACAGTCCAGCCCGAACTGCCAAGCCATGTCTTCCATGGACCTGAAACAAGCATCCTGGGACCGGTTTCGGATTCATAATCCTCATCAGCCAGGCTATCTTGAATCCAGTGGCCAAGTGAGCAAGGGACTCACGTCTGAGCATACCCTGCCACACTTAGGGCGAACAAAGCGATACAAAAGGGGATGATGGACGGAGCGTTTGAGCAAATCAAACACTCACCCCCAGTCAACTGATCTGGGTTTAATCCATCACCATTCTTTAGCCCACTCAGCCACCCCATTTCAGACATGGCTATATGCAAATCAGTCTGACCCTGTGCCTCATGGGAACAGTCCAGCCCAAACTGCCAAGCCATGTCTTCCATGGACCGGAAACAAGCATCCTGGGACCGGTTTCGGATTCATAATCCTCATCAGCCAGGCTATCTTGAATCCAGTGGCCAAGTGAGCAAGGGACTCACGTCTGAGCATACCCTGCCACACTTAGGGCGAACAAAGTGATACAAAAGGGGATGATGGACGGAGCGTTTGAGCAAATCAAACACTCACCCCCAGTCAACTGATCTGGGTTTAATCCATCACCATTCTTTAGCCCACTCAGCCACCCTATTTCAGACATGGCTATATGCAAATCAGTCTGACCCTGTGCCTCATGGGAACAGTCCAGCCCGAACTGCCAAGCCATGTCTTCCATGGACCGGAAACAAGCATCCTGGGACCGGTTACGGATTCATAATCCTCATCAGCCAGGCTATCTTGAATCCAGTGGCCAAGTGAGCAAGGGACTCACGTCTGAGCATACCCTGCCACACTTAGGGCGAACAAAGCGATACAAAAGGGGATGATGGACGGAGCGTTTGAGCAAATCAAACACTCACCCCCAGTCAACTGATCTGGGTTTAATCCATCACCATTCTTTAGTCCACTCAGCCACCCCATTTCAGACATGGCTATATGCAAATCAGTCTGACCCTGTGCCTCATGGGAACAGTCCAGCCCGAACTGCCAAGCCATGTCTTCCATGGACCGGAAACAAGCATCCTGGGACCGGTTTCGGATTCATAATCCTCATCAGCCAGGCTATCTTGAATCCAGTGGCCAAGTGAGCAAGGGACTCACGTCTGAGCATACCCTGCCACACTTAGGGCGAACAAAGCGATACAAAAGGGGATGATGGACGGAGCGTTTGAGCAAATCAAACACTCACCCCCAGTCAACTGATCTGGGTTTAATCCATCACCATTCTTTAGCCCACTCAGCCACCCCATTTCAGACATGGCTATATGCAAATCAGTCTGACCCTGTGCCTCATGGGAACAGTCCAGCCCGAACTGCCAAGCCATGTCTTCCATGGACCGGAAACAAGCATCCTGGGACCGGTTTCGGATACATAATCCTCATCAGCCAGGCTATCTTGAATCCAGTGGCCAAGTGAGCAAGGGACTCACGTCTGAGCATACCCTGCCACACTTAGGGCGAACAAAGCGATACAAAAGGGGATGATGGACGGAGCGTTTGAGCAAATCAAACACTCACCCCCAGTCAACTGATCTGGGTTTAATCCATCACCATTCTTTAGCCCACTCAGCCACCCCATTTCAGACATGGCTATATGCAAATCAGTCTGACCCTGTGCCTCATGGGAACAGTCCAGCCCAAACTGCCAAGCCATGTCTTCCATGGACCGGAAACAAGCATCCTGGGACCGGTTTCGGATTCATAATCCTCATCAGCCAGGCTATCTTGAATCCAGTGGCCAAGTGAGCAAGGGACTCACGTCTGAGCATACCCTGCCACACTTAGGGCGAACAAAGTGATACAAAAGGGGATGATGGACGGAGCGTTTGAGCAAATCAAACACTCACCCCCAGTCAACTGATCTGGGTTTAATCCATCACCATTCTTTAGCCCACTCAGCCACCCTATTTCAGACATGGCTATATGCAAATCAGTCTGACCCTGTGCCTCATGGGAACAGTCCAGCCCGAACTGCCAAGCCATGTCTTCCATGGACCGGAAACAAGCATCCTGGGACCGGTTACGGATTCATAATCCTCATCAGCCAGGCTATCTTGAATCCAGTGGCCAAGTGAGCAAGGGACTCACGTCTGAGCATACCCTGCCACACTTAGGGCGAACAAAGCGATACAAAAGGGGATGATGGACGGAGCGTTTGAGCAAATCAAACACTCACCCCCAGTCAACTGATCTGGGTTTAATCCATCACCATTCTTTAGCCCACTCAGCCACCCCATTTCAGACATGGCTATATGCAAATCAGTCTGACCCTGTGCCTCATGGGAACAGTCCAGCCCGAACTGCCAAGCCATGTCTTCCATGGACCGGAAACAAGCATCCTGGGACCGGTTTCGGATTCATAATCCTCATCAGCCAGGCTATCTTGAATCCAGTGGCCAAGTGAGCAAGGGACTCACGTCTGAGCATACCCTGCCACACTTAGGGCGAACAAAGCGATACAAAAGGGGATGATGGACGGAGCGTTTGAGCAAATCAAACACTCACCCCCAGTCAACTGATCTGGGTTTAATCCATCACCATTCTTTAGCCCACTCAGCCACCCCATTTCAGACATGGCTATATGCAAATCAGTCTGACCCTGTGCCTCATGGGAACAGTCCAGCCCGAACTGCCAAGCCATGTCTTCCATGGACCGGAAACAAGCATCCTGGGACCGGTTTCGGATACATAATCCTCATCAGCCAGGCTATCTTGAATCCAGTGGCCAAGTGAGCAAGGGACTCACGTCTGAGCATACCCTGCCACACTTAGGGCGAACAAAGCGATACAAAAGGGGATGATGGACGGAGCGTTTGAGCAAATCAAACACTCGCCCCCAGTCAACTGATCTGGGTTTAATCCATCACCATTCTTTAGCCCACTCAGCCACCCCATTTCAGACATGGCTATATGCAAATCAGTCTGACCCTGTGCCTCATGGGAACAGTCCAGCCCGAACTGCCAAGCCATGTCTTCCATGGACCGGAAACAAGCATCCTGGGACCGGTTTCAGGTTCATAATCCTCATCAGCCAGGCTATCTTGAATCCAGTGGCCAAGTGAGCAAGGGACTCACGTCTGAGCATACCCTGCCACACTTAGGGCGAACAAAGCGATACAAAAGGGGATGATGGACGGAGCGTTTGAGCAAATCAAACACTCACCCCCAGTCAACTGATCTGGGTTTAATCCATCACCATTCTTTAGCCCACTCAGCCACCCCATTTCAGACATGGCTATATGCAAATCAGTCTGACCCTGTGCCTCATGGGAACAGTCCAGCCCGAACTGCCAAGCCATGTCTTCCATGGACCTGAAACAAGCATCCTGGGACCGGTTTCGGATTCATAATCCTCATCAGCCAGGCTATCTTGAATCCAGTGGCCAAGTGAGCAAGGGACTCACGTCTGAGCATACCCTGCCACACTTAGGGCGAACAAAGCGATACAAAAGGGGATGATGGACGGAGC
This sequence comes from Lissotriton helveticus, assembly GCF_964261635.1. Classification (NCBI taxonomy): domain Eukaryota; kingdom Metazoa; phylum Chordata; class Amphibia; order Caudata; family Salamandridae; genus Lissotriton; species Lissotriton helveticus. The sequence continues at coordinate 257,723,921 of NC_136071.1, forward strand.
GTTTGAGCAAATCAAACACTCACCCCCAGTCAACTGATCTGGGTTTAATCCATCACCATTCTTTAGCCCACTCAGCCACCCCATTTCAGACATGGCTATATGCAAATCAGTCTGACCCTGTGCCTCATGGGAACAGTCCAGCCCGAACTGCCAAGCCATGTCTTCCATGGACCGGAAACAAGCATCCTGGGACTGGTTTCGGATTCATAATCCTCATCAGCCAGGCTATCTTGAATCCAGTGGCCAAGTGAGCAAGGGACTCACGTCTGAGCATACCCTGCCACACTTAGGGCGAACAAAGCGATACAAAAGGGGATGATGGATGGAGCGTTTGAGCAAATCAAACACTCACCCCCAGTCAACTGATCTGGGTTTAATCCATCACCATTCTTTAGCCCACTCAGCCACCCCATTTCAGACATGGCTATATGCAAATCAGTCTGACCCTGTGCCTCATGGGAACAGTCCAGCCCGAACTGCCAAGCCATGTCTTCCATGGACCGGAAACAAGCATCCTGGGACCGGTTTCGGATTCATAATCCTCATCAGCCAGGCTATCTTGAATCCAGTGGCCAAGTGAGCAAGGGACTCACGTCTGAGCGTACCCTGCCACACTTAGGGCGAACAAAGCGATACAAAAGGGGATGATGGACGGAGCGTTTGAGCAAATCAAACACTCACCCCCAGTCAACTGATCTGGGTTTAATCCATCACCATTCTTTAGCCCACTCAGCCACCCCATTTCAGACATGGCTATATGCAAATCAGTCTGACCCTGTGCCTCATGGGAACAGTCCAGCCCGAACTGCCAAGCCATGTCTTCCATGGACCGGAAACAAGCATCCTGGGACCGGTTTCGGATTCATGATCCTCATCAGCCAGGCTATCTTGAATCCAGTGGCCAAGTGAGCAAGGGACTCACGTCTGAGCATACCCTGCCACACTTAGGGCGAACAAAGCGATACAAAAGGGGATGATGGACAGAGCGTTTGAGCAAATCAAACACTCACCCCCAGTCAACTGATCTGGGTTTAATCCATCACCATTCTTTAGCCCACTCAGCCACCCCATTTCAGACATGGCTATATGCAAATCAGTCTGACCCTGTGCCTCATGGGAACAGTCCAGCCCGAACTGCCAAGCCATGTCTTCCATGGACCGGAAACAAGCATCCTGGGACCGGTTTCGGATTCATAATCCTCATCAGCCAGGCTATCTTGAATCCAGTGGCCAAGTGAGCAAGGGAAACACGTCTGAGCATACCCTGCCACACTTAGGGCGAACAAAGCGATACAAAAGGGGATGATGGACGGAGCGTTTGAGCAAATCAAACACTCACCCCCAGTCAAATGATCTGGGTTTAATCCATCACCATTCTTTAGCCCACTCAGCCACCCCATTTCAGACATGGCTATATGCAAATCAGTCTGACCCTGTGCCTCATGGGAACAGTCCAGCCCGAACTGCCAAGCCATGTCTTCCATGGACCGGAAACAAGCATCCTGGGAGCGGTTTCGGATTCATAATCCTCATCAGCCAGGCTATCTTGAATCCAGTGGCCAAGTGAGCAAGGGACTCACGTCTGAGCATACCCTGCCACACTTAGGGCGAACAAAGCGATACAAAAGGGGATGATGGACGGAGCGTTTGAGCAAATCAAACACTCACCCCCAGTCAACTGATCTGGGTTTAATCCATCACCATTCTTTAGCCCACTCAGCCACCCCATTTCAGACATGGCTATATGCAAATCAGTCTGACCCTGTGCCTCATGGGAACAGTCCAGCCGAACTGCCAAGCCATGTCTTCCATGGACCGGAAACAAGCATCCTGGGACCGGTTTCGGATTCATAATCCTCATCAGCCAGGCTATCTTGAATCCAGTGGCCAAGTGAGCAAGGGACTCACGTCTGAGCATACCCTGCCACACTTAGGGCGAACAAAGCGATACAAAAGGGGATGATGGACAGAGCGTTTGAGCAAATCAAACACTCACCCCCAGTCAACTGATCTGGGTTTAATCCATCACCATTCTTTAGCCCACTCAGCCACCCCATTTCAGACATGGCTATATGCAAATCAGTCTGACCCTGTGCCTCATGGGAACAGTCCAGCCCGAACTGCCAAGCCATGTCTTCCATGGACCGGAAACAAGCATCCTGGGACCGGTTTCGGATTCATAATCCTCATCAGCCAGGCTATCTTGAATCCAGTGGCCAAGTGAGCAAGGGAAACACGTCTGAGCATACCATGCCACACTTAGGGCGAACAAAGCGATACAAAAGGGGATGATGGACGGAGCGTTTGAGCAAATCAAACACTCACCCCCAGTCAAATGATCTGGGTTTAATCCATCACCATTCTTTAGCCCACTCAGCCACCCCATTTCAGACATGGCTATATGCAAATCAGTCTGACCCTGTGCCTCATGGGAACAGTCCAGCCCGAACTGCCAAGCCATGTCTTCCATGGACCGGAAACAAGCATCCTGGGAGCGGTTTCGGATTCATAATCCTCATCAGCCAGGCTATCTTGAATCCAGTGGCCAAGTGAGCAAGGGACTCACGTCTGAGCATACCCTGCCACACTTAGGGCGAACAAAGCGATACAAAAGGGGATGATGGACGGAGCGTTTGAGCAAATCAAACACTCACCCCCAGTCAACTGATCTGGGTTTAATCCATCACCATTCTTTAGCCCACTCAGCCACCCCATTTCAGACATGGCTATATGCAAATCAGTCTGACCCTGTGCCTCATGGGAACAGTCCAGCCGAACTGCCAAGCCATGTCTTCCATGGACCGGAAACAAGCATCCTGGGACCGGTTTCGGATTCATAATCCTCATCAGCCAGGCTATCTTGAATCCAGTGGCCAAGGGAGCAAGGGACTCACGTCTGAGCATACCCTGCCACACTTAGGGCGAACAAAGCGATACAAAAGGGGATGATGGACGGAGCGTTTGAGCAAATCAAACACTCACCCCCAGTCAAATGATCTGGGTTTAATCCATCACCATTCTTTAGCCCACTCAGCCACCCCATTTCAGACATGGCTATATGCAAATCAGTCTGACCCTGTGCCTCATGGGAACAGTCCAGCCCGAACTGCCAAGCCATGTCTTCCATGGACCGGAAACAAGCATCCTGGGAGCGGTTTCGGATTCATAATCCTCATCAGCCAGGCTATCTTGAATCCAGTGGCCAAGTGAGCAAGGGACTCACGTCTGAGCATACCCTGCCACACTTAAGGCGAACAAAGCGATACAAAAGGGGATGATGGACGGAGCGTTTGAGCAAATCAAACACTCACCCCCAGTCAACTGATCTGGGTTTAATCCATCACCATTCTTTAGCCCACTCAGCCACCCCATTTCAGACATGGCTATATGCAAATCAGTCTGACCCTGTGCCTCATGGGAACAGTCCAGCCCGAACTGCCAAGCCATGTCTTCCATGGACCGGAAACAAGCATCCTGGGACCGGTTTCGGATTCATAATCCTCATCAGCCAGGCTATCTTGAATCCAGTGGCCAAGTGAGCAAGGGACTCACGTCTGAGCGTACCCTGCCACACTTAGGGCGAACAAAGCGATACAAAAGGGGATGATGGACGGAGCGTTTGAGCAAATCAAACACTCACCCCCAGTCAACTGATCTGGGTTTAATCCATCACCATTCTTTAGCCCACTCAGCCACCCCATTTCAGACATGGCTATATGCAAATCAGTCTGACCCTGTGCCTCATGGGAACAGTCCAGCCCGAACTGCCAAGCCATGTCTTCCATGGACCGGAAACAAGCATCCTGGGACCGGTTTCGGATTCATGATCCTCATCAGCCAGGCTATCTTGAATCCAGTGGCCAAGTGAGCAAGGGACTCACGTCTGAGCATACCCTGCCACACTTAGGGCGAACAAAGCGATACAAAAGGGGATGATGGACAGAGCGTTTGAGCAAATCAAACACTCACCCCCAGTCAACTGATCTGGGTTTAATCCATCACCATTCTTTAGCCCACTCAGCCACCCCATTTCAGACATGGCTATATGCAAATCAGTCTGACCCTGTGCCTCATGGGAACAGTCCAGCCCGAACTGCCAAGCCATGTCTTCCATGGACCGGAAACAAGCATCCTGGGACCGGTTTCGGATTCATAATCCTCATCAGCCAGGCTATCTTGAATCCAGTGGCCAAGTGAGCAAGGGAAACACGTCTGAGCATACCATGCCACACTTAGGGCGAACAAAGCGATACAAAAGGGGATGATGGACGGAGCGTTTGAGCAAATCAAACACTCACCCCCAGTCAAATGATCTGGGTTTAATCCATCACCATTCTTTAGCCCACTCAGCCACCCCATTTCAGACATGGCTATATGCAAATCAGTCTGACCCTGTGCCTCATGGGAACAGTCCAGCCCGAACTGCCAAGCCATGTCTTCCATGGACCGGAAACAAGCATCCTGGGAGCGGTTTCGGATTCATAATCCTCATCAGCCAGGCTATCTTGAATCCAGTGGCCAAGTGAGCAAGGGACTCACGTCTGAGCATACCCTGCCACACTTAGGGCGAACAAAGCGATACAAAAGGGGATGATGGACGGAGCGTTTGAGCAAATCAAACACTCACCCCCAGTCAACTGATCTGGGTTTAATCCATCACCATTCTTTAGCCCACTCAGCCACCCCATTTCAGACATGGCTATATGCAAATCAGTCTGACCCTGTGCCTCATGGGAACAGTCCAGCCCAAACTGCCAAGCCATGTCTTCCATGGACCGGAAACAAGCATCCTGGGACCGGTTTCGGATTCATAATCCTCATCAGCCAGGCTATCTTGAATCCAGTGGCCAAGTGAGCAAGGGACTCACGTCTGAGCATACCCTGCCACACTTAGGGCGAACAAAGTGATACAAAAGGGGATGATGGACGGAGCGTTTGAGCAAATCAAACACTCACCCCCAGTCAACTGATCTGGGTTTAATCCATCACCATTCTTTAGCCCACTCAGCCACCCTATTTCAGACATGGCTATATGCAAATCAGTCTGACCCTGTGCCTCATGGGAACAGTCCAGCCCGAACTGCCAAGCCATGTCTTCCATGGACCGGAAACAAGCATCCTGGGACCGGTTACGGATTCATAATCCTCATCAGCCAGGCTATCTTGAATCCAGTGGCCAAGTGAGCAAGGGACTCACGTCTGAGCATACCCTGCCACACTTAGGGCGAACAAAGCGATACAAAAGGGGATGATGGACGGAGCGTTTGAGCAAATCAAACACTCACCCCCAGTCAACTGATCTGGGTTTAATCCATCACCATTCTTTAGCCCACTCAGCCACCCCATTTCAGACATGGCTATATGCAAATCAGTCTGACCCTGTGCCTCATGGGAACAGTCCAGCCCGAACTGCCAAGCCATGTCTTCCATGGACCGGAAACAAGCATCCTGGGACCGGTTTCGGATTCATAATCCTCATCAGCCAGGCTATCTTGAATCCAGTGGCCAAGTGAGCAAGGGACTCACGTCTGAGCATACCCTGCCACACTTAGGGCGAACAAAGCGATACAAAAGGGGATGATGGACGGAGCGTTTGAGCAAATCAAACACTCACCCCCAGTCAACTGATCTGGGTTTAATCCATCACCATTCTTTAGCCCACTCAGCCACCCCATTTCAGACATGGCTATATGCAAATCAGTCTGACCCTGTGCCTCATGGGAACAGTCCAGCCCGAACTGCCAAGCCATGTCTTCCATGGACCGGAAACAAGCATCCTGGGACCGGTTTCGGATACATAATCCTCATCAGCCAGGCTATCTTGAATCCAGTGGCCAAGTGAGCAAGGGACTCACGTCTGAGCATACCCTGCCACACTTAGGGCGAACAAAGCGATACAAAAGGGGATGATGGACGGAGCGTTTGAGCAAATCAAACACTCACCCCCAGTCAACTGATCTGGGTTTAATCCATCACCATTCTTTAGCCCACTCAGCCACCCCATTTCAGACATGGCTATATGCAAATCAGTCTGACCCTGTGCCTCATGGGAACAGTCCAGCCCAAACTGCCAAGCCATGTCTTCCATGGACCGGAAACAAGCATCCTGGGACCGGTTTCGGATTCATAATCCTCATCAGCCAGGCTATCTTGAATCCAGTGGCCAAGTGAGCAAGGGACTCACGTCTGAGCATACCCTGCCACACTTAGGGCGAACAAAGTGATACAAAAGGGGATGATGGACGGAGCGTTTGAGCAAATCAAACACTCACCCCCAGTCAACTGATCTGGGTTTAATCCATCACCATTCTTTAGCCCACTCAGCCACCCTATTTCAGACATGGCTATATGCAAATCAGTCTGACCCTGTGCCTCATGGGAACAGTCCAGCCCGAACTGCCAAGCCATGTCTTCCATGGACCGGAAACAAGCATCCTGGGACCGGTTACGGATTCATAATCCTCATCAGCCAGGCTATCTTGAATCCAGTGGCCAAGTGAGCAAGGGACTCACGTCTGAGCATACCCTGCCACACTTAGGGCGAACAAAGCGATACAAAAGGGGATGATGGACGGAGCGTTTGAGCAAATCAAACACTCACCCCCAGTCAACTGATCTGGGTTTAATCCATCACCATTCTTTAGCCCACTCAGCCACCCCATTTCAGACATGGCTATATGCAAATCAGTCTGACCCTGTGCCTCATGGGAACAGTCCAGCCCGAACTGCCAAGCCATGTCTTCCATGGACCGGAAACAAGCATCCTGGGACCGGTTTCGGATTCATAATCCTCATCAGCCAGGCTATCTTGAATCCAGTGGCCAAGTGAGCAAGGGACTCACGTCTGAGCATACCCTGCCACACTTAGGGCGAACAAAGCGATACAAAAGGGGATGATGGACGGAGCGTTTGAGCAAATCAAACACTCACCCCCAGTCAACTGATCTGGGTTTAATCCATCACCATTCTTTAGCCCACTCAGCCACCCCATTTCAGACATGGCTATATGCAAATCAGTCTGACCCTGTGCCTCATGGGAACAGTCCAGCCCGAACTGCCAAGCCATGTCTTCCATGGACCGGAAACAAGCATCCTGGGACCGGTTTCGGATACATAATCCTCATCAGCCAGGCTATCTTGAATCCAGTGGCCAAGTGAGCAAGGGACTCACGTCTGAGCATACCCTGCCACACTTAGGGCGAACAAAGCGATACAAAAGGGGATGATGGACGGAGCGTTTGAGCAAATCAAACACTCGCCCCCAGTCAACTGATCTGGGTTTAATCCATCACCATTCTTTAGCCCACTCAGCCACCCCATTTCAGACATGGCTATATGCAAATCAGTCTGACCCTGTGCCTCATGGGAACAGTCCAGCCCGAACTGCCAAGCCATGTCTTCCATGGACTGGAAACAAGCATCCTGGGACCGGTTTCAGGTTCATAATCCTCATCAGCCAGGCTATCTTGAATCCAGTGGCCAAGTGAGCAAGGGACTCACGTCTGAGCATACCCTGCCACACTTAGGGCGAACAAAGCGATACAAAAGGGGATGATGGACGGAGCGTTTGAGCAAATCAAACACTCACCCCCAGTCAACTGATCTGGGTTTAATCCATCACCATTCTTTAGCCCACTCAGCCACCCCATTTCAGACATGGCTATATGCAAATCAGTCTGACCCTGTGCCTCATGGGAACAGTCCAGCCCGAACTGCCAAGCCATGTCTTCCATGGACCTGAAACAAGCATCCTGGGACCGGTTTCGGATTCATAATCCTCATCAGCCAGGCTATCTTGAATCCAGTGGCCAAGTGAGCAAGGGACTCATGTCTGAGCATACCCTGCCACACTTAGGGCGAACAAAGCGATACAAAAGGGGATGATGGACGGAGCGTTTGAGCAAATCAAACACTCACCCCCAGTCAACTGATCTGGGTTTAATCCATCACCATTCTTTAGCCCCCTCAGCCACCCCATTTCAGACATGGCTATATGCAAATCAGTCTGACCCTGTGCCTCATGGGAACAGTCCAGCCCGAACTGCCAAGCCATGTCTTCCATGGACCGGAAACAAGCATCCTGGGACTGGTTTCGGATTCATAATCCTCATCAGCCAGGCTATCTTGAATCCAGTGGCCAAGTGAGCAAGGGACTCACGTCTGAGCATACCCTGCCACACTTAGGGCGAACAAAGCGATACAAAAGGAGATGATGATGGATGGAGCGTTTGAGCAAATCAAACACTCACCCCCAGTCAACTGATCTGGGTTTAATCCATCACCATTCTTTAGCCCACTCAGCCACCCCATTTCAGACATGGCTATATGCAAATCAGTCTGACCCTGTGCCTCATGGGAACAGTCCAGCCCGAACTGCCAAGCCATGTCTTCCATGGACCGGAAACAAGCATCCTGGGACCGGTTTCGGATTCATAATCCTCATCAGCCAGGCTATCTTGAATCCAGATGCCAAGTGAGCAAGGGACTCACGTCTGAGCGTACCCTGCCACACTTAGGGCGAACAAAGCGATACAAAAGGGGATGATGGACGGAGCGTTTGAGCAAATCAAACACTCACCCCCAGTCAACTGATCTGGGTTTAATCCATCACCATTCTTTAGCCCACTCAGCCACCCCATTTCAGACATGGCTATATGCAAATCAGTCTGACCCTGTGCCTCATGGGAACAGTCCAGCCCGAACTGCCAAGCCATGTCTTCCATGGACCGGAAACAAGCATCCTGGGACCGGTTTCGGATTCATGATCCTCATCAGCCAGGCTATCTTGAATCCAGTGGCCAAGTGAGCAAGGGACTCACGTCTGAGCATACCCTGCCACACTTAGGGCGAACAAAGCGATACAAAAGGGGATGATGGACAGAGCGTTTGAGCAAATCAAACACTCACCCCCAGTCAACTGATCTGGGTTTAATCCATCACCATTCTTTAGCCCACTCAGCCACCCCATTTCAGACATGGCTATATGCAAATCAGTCTGACCCTGTGCCTCATGGGAACAGTCCAGCCCGAACTGCCAAGCCATGTCTTCCATGGACCGGAAACAAGCATCCTGGGACCGGTTTCGGATTCATAATCCTCATCAGCCAGGCTATCTTGAATCCAGTGGCCAAGTGAGCAAGGGAAACACGTCTGAGCATACCCTGCCACACTTAGGGCGAACAAAGCGATACAAAAGGGGATGATGGACGGAGCGTTTGAGCAAATCAAACACTCACCCCCAGTCAAATGATCTGGGTTTAATCCATCACCATTCTTTAGCCCACTCAGCCACCCCATTTCAGACATGGCTATATGCAAATCAGTCTGACCCTGTGCCTCATGGGAACAGTCCAGCCCGAACTGCCAAGCCATGTCTTCCATGGACCGGAAACAAGCATCCTGGGAGCGGTTTCGGATTCATAATCCTCATCAGCCAGGCTATCTTGAATCCAGTGGCCAAGTGAGCAAGGGACTCACGTCTGAGCATACCCTGCCACACTTAGGGCGAACAAAGCGATACAAAAGGGGATGATGGACGGAGCGTTTGAGCAAATCAAACACTCACCCCCAGTCAACTGATCTGGGTTTAATCCATCACCATTCTTTAGCCCACTCAGCCACCCCATTTCAGACATGGCTATATGCAAATCAGTCTGACCCTGTGCCTCATGGGAACAGTCCAGCCGAACTGCCAAGCCATGTCTTCCATGGACCGGAAACAAGCATCCTGGGACCGGTTTCGGATTCATAATCCTCATCAGCCAGGCTATCTTGAATCCAGTGGCCAAGGGAGCAAGGGACTCACGTCTGAGCATACCCTGCCACACTTAGGGCGAACAAAGCGATACAAAAGGGGATGATGGACGGAGCGTTTGAGCAAATCAAACACTCACCCCCAGTCAAATGATCTGGGTTTAATCCATCACCATTCTTTAGCCCACTCAGCCACCCCATTTCAGACATGGCTATATGCAAATCAGTCTGACCCTGTGCCTCATGGGAACAGTCCAGCCCGAACTGCCAAGCCATGTCTTCCATGGACCGGAAACAAGCATCCTGGGAGCGGTTTCGGATTCATAATCCTCATCAGCCAGGCTATCTTGAATCCAGTGGCCAAGTGAGCAAGGGACTCACGTCTGAGCATACCCTGCCACACTTAGGGCGAACAAAGCGATACAAAAGGGGATGATGGACGGAGCGTTTGAGCAAATCAAACACTCACCCCCAGTCAACTGATCTGGGTTTAATCCATCACCATTCTTTAGCCCACTCAGCCACCCCATTTCAGACATGGCTATATGCAAATCAGTCTGACCCTGTGCCTCATGGGAACAGTCCAGCCCGAACTGCCAAGCCATGTCTTCCATGGACCGGAAACAAGCATCCTGGGACCGGTTTCGGATTCATAATCCTCATCAGCCAGGCTATCTTGAATCCAGTGGCCAAGTGAGCAAGGGACTCACGTCTGAGCGTACCCTGCCACACTTAGGGCGAACAAAGCGATACAAAAGGGGATGATGGACGGAGCGTTTGAGCAAATCAAACACTCACCCCCAGTCAACTGATCTGGGTTTAATCCATCACCATTCTTTAGCCCACTCAGCCACCCCATTTCAGACATGGCTATATGCAAATCAGTCTGACCCTGTGCCTCATGGGAACAGTCCAGCCCGAACTGCCAAGCCATGTCTTCCATGGACCGGAAACAAGCATCCTGGGACCGGTTTCGGATTCATGATCCTCATCAGCCAGGCTATCTTGAATCCAGTGGCCAAGTGAGCAAGGGACTCACGTCTGAGCATACCCTGCCACACTTAGGGCGAACAAAGCGATACAAAAGGGGATGATGGACAGAGCGTTTGAGCAAATCAAACACTCACCCCCAGTCAACTGATCTGGGTTTAATCCATCACCATTCTTTAGCCCACTCAGCCACCCCATTTCAGACATGGCTATATGCAAATCAGTCTGACCCTGTGCCTCATGGGAACAGTCCAGCCCGAACTGCCAAGCCATGTCTTCCATGGACCGGAAACAAGCATCCTGGGACCGGTTTCGGATTCATAATCCTCATCAGCCAGGCTATCTTGAATCCAGTGGCCAAGTGAGCAAGGGAAACACGTCTGAGCATACCATGCCACACTTAGGGCGAACAAAGCGATACAAAAGGGGATGATGGACGGAGCGTTTGAGCAAATCAAACACTCACCCCCAGTCAAATGATCTGGGTTTAATCCATCACCATTCTTTAGCCCACTCAGCCACCCCATTTCAGACATGGCTATATGCAAATCAGTCTGACCCTGTGCCTCATGGGAACAGTCCAGCCCGAACTGCCAAGCCATGTCTTCCATGGACCGGAAACAAGCATCCTGGGAGCGGTTTCGGATTCATAATCCTCATCAGCCAGGCTATCTTGAATCCAGTGGCCAAGTGAGCAAGGGACTCACGTCTGAGCATACCCTGCCACACTTAGGGCGAACAAAGCGATACAAAAGGGGATGATGGACGGAGCGTTTGAGCAAATCAAACACTCACCCCCAGTCAACTGATCTGGGTTTAATCCATCACCATTCTTTAGCCCACTCAGCCACCCCATTTCAGACATGGCTATATGCAAATCAGTCTGACCCTGTGCCTCATGGGAACAGTCCAGCCGAACTGCCAAGCCATGTCTTCCATGGACCGGAAACAAGCATCCTGGGACCGGTTTCGGATTCATAATCCTCATCAGCCAGGCTATCTTGAATCCAGTGGCCAAGGGAGCAAGGGACTCACGTCTGAGCATACCCTGCCACACTTAGGGCGAACAAAGCGATACAAAAGGGGTCCTAAAAAAAAGCGATCCTAAATATAGCACAATCTACACTATTTAAGAGACTGTTTTCAATACCGCTACATACCTCACAGGCACAAATCCACCTAGAATATGGATTAAAAAAATCAGATCATGGCCAGACAAGGCGCCCTAGTAAAATACTACTGGAGGATGAGGGAGGCAGAAGACAACACCCTTGCCCATCGCTGTTGGGTCGAGATTGGGTCGAGATTGAAAATCAAATGAGCCTAGCCAATTCAACCACAGCAGCTCTGAAGGAATCGCTGTCGGCATTACAGTTAGACGATGCTTGGCTCACCCCCGCAACATACTCTGGATTTAAAAGCGTAGTCAATAACGCCATTAAACGGATCTCTTTACTAACTGATAAAACATCCTTTGCAAAAAAACATCATGCCTGGGCGGTGATAAAGGACTACCAGAGGCTGAAGCCGCAACACTACCTGTTGGAACAATTCTCCCATCAGAAAAAACATTATCTGACTTTGCCACGCATAGGGTCTTTCCCCTCAAAGGATTTGACCCCAACATGGAAACAAATATGGCCATCCAAGGAATGTCGCCTCTGTGTTCAAGGGGAAGAGTCATTACTACATTTACTATGTATCTGTTCTTCTTTATTGGAAACTCGAAAATCTATCCTCCGGGAGGCTCTAAGGAAGGAACAAATAAGAACATGTAGAGTAGCGGTCATTAAATGTCTCGGAGGGTCGTCAATTCCCCTGTCCTGCAGAGCCATAACACTATGGAAAATTGCAGCAAAAGAACTGGCAAAATGCGACTCTGCCAAGCAGCCAATTAATTAGCACATATTTCCCAAATGTATTGTCATATTCGTCATTATTTTAAAATAATAAGTGTCCCTCTATCTGATATTGACCTTAAGTCCTTTTATGCTTTTAAAATGTATACTTTAAAGCATTGCGTTTTATGATGCTTTTCCATCCTTTTATGATTTTTAATGAATCAAATAAAAGTAAATTTTGACTTTGATACCTACAATAAGCCCCTTCCAGACCCCAAATTAGGATCCATTTCTGATCCCATTAAAAGAATTTGATTTTTTTAACTCAATATGGCAACATCTGTTATATCTGAAAAAGCATTTTTACTGTTGCAAACCCGAATTTGAGAGTTTGCAACCATAAAAAGGCTTAGTATATCTCACCCTTATTTCCAAAATTCCAATGGTCCTCCTTTAAAGCAAGTTTAAATTGTCTGGTTTCAAATATTGCTTCTCAGTAAAGTCAAAGAGCACGTTGTTTCAAAGTCTCTGGGACAATCACCCAACTTCTGGTCAATTAGAATATTACTGAATAAAGATACCACTAAAGAGGTTACCAAAACAAACATTTCCCATCCTCTCCAGCTTCTTAAGTTTAAAGCATGGCACAAATTGGTTTGAACCATTAAACCAGTCGGTCATAGCAGGAGTTGTCTGCCAATAAACTATTCCTTGAAAGTGTGTGGAACAGCAGCATATTAGCAATAAAAGAATAGACATCTGAAATCCACCTACTTCAAGCATGCCATACAGAGGAATACAGGGTGTTAGTGGTAATATATGATTGTAAACAGGTAAATCCACAGTTTTGAGTTTGAATATACCTGTTTGCAGTCACAACTCAAACAGTTATAAATAGAAACGTAATTTATATGATATGTGTGTTATTTTATTTGTTAAAAGATAGGCTTCCTTTATAAAGCAACATTTCTGGCTAGCCAGATAGAAATGTTATCTTAGTAAAAGGCATGTCTAAGTGAAAGGCATGTCTGTATAAGAAATGTTACATTAGTAAAAGGCATTTCTGTATTGATCCCTGATATATATTAACAAATAAGACATATAGAAGAAAAGCAGATGTTTATATGAAATTTTTTAAATAATTAACCTGAAACAGCTGTTGTCATAGATTTCCGTTTTTCTATCGGTAAGACTTATTTTAATTGTCATTTTACAAGATTTATGTATACAAATGAATCTCCCTTACAAAATAAAAAGATCTCTGTATAGATTTTATAAAGGAAATATAATTTTTAATCCACCGCGCAAAAGAAAGATGCACATTACTAAAAAGGTACATAGACCCATATGTACTAACACATTTTCCCATAGACACAGAATGGAGAGAACCCTTTGACCTTTTAAAGCCCATACTGATAAATCAATCAATACCAGTTTCTGAGTTGTAGTATTAAGAAATGCAGACTTTTGAAAATAGTTTTCTTGCTCTTTTTTTATCTTTGAGAAATTTGATTTCCAAGACAGCCTTTGCTTTCCCCTACCCCTCCTATAAAAAGAGGGAATATTTGTGTTGCTTCTTATCTATAAGGCACTTACATACACTCATATTGATCTGGGAAATTAGAAATTATTGAAAACATCTTTTTTGTTTCTTTTCTCTTTTTATAGAAGATACTTTTTCAGGAAAAGTCTTTAATTCCCACAATTCTTAAGTGAAACTGGAGAATACTGGTACTCTTTTCTACCCTTTCTGCACCTACACCTACATTTACTGTGATGTATTCCTATAGGTTCTGTATCGATCCCCCTATTCCTGACCCTATTCTGGTTAACAAACTAACAAGTTAACTAGCAGCCATCCCATGAGGCAGAAAACCCCCATGATGCAGGAACCGTTATCTGATAAAGCCACACTACGGCACAGGAGCGTGTTATCTGATTAGGTCATAACGCTTGCCATCTAATTAGACAAGCGATATTCCTCCAGCCCCTGATAAGGCATACGGAGTTCTCAAAACAAATCAAACCTATGACAAGCTGGAAAAACCCTGCGGCCATTGTTTTGATTTCACCGAGAACTTCAGCAAAAGAATGTGCTAACGACCTGGTCGTATGACATCCTTATTGACGTATCTATGTCCATCCTTACGTCAATCTCGGCACCTTAAAGGTATAAATATTACCGATATTGCCCTATGCAAACACACGCGGTGGTGACGAGATCGGAGCAGCCAGACTTACCGAAGCCCAGAGCAGAGCAGACCCCGCTGGCGCAGCCCCGCCTTCCTGACGCGCTGAGAACGAGAAGCTGTCTATTCTCCTGCCGAGAAATCCAGCTCTGGCGCTTCCGGGTAGCCCTCGCAGGCAGCCTGGAATATCGAGACCAGAGACGAGAGATACCATCCCTCATCCATCCTAGATTCCAGGTACAGAACTGAATAACCCCTCACAGAGAATTCTTTAGTCAGTCACTTGGCAAAACAAACTTAACTTAAACTGTAACTTTCTATTCCCGCCCACGCATTAGACTTAGGTCAGGTACACGGGGTAGGAGTAGTTAGAAACACCAGTTGAGTACGATTAGTCAAATGTATATGTGTATGTAATATATCTTATTCATTTTAAACCTTCATATGGCTTAGAAACCATATCAATGTTTTTACAGTATTATTTTATACTTCTGCTTTTAATGTATGCACTTTACTTAACCATAAGTATTGCAATAATATCGATCCATTTCTCTTGTATGAGAAAAGAGACTGATCAATAAATAACATCTTTTATTGAACACGCCCGTCTCTTCCTTTTCTCTACAATCTGATGAGACTAAGAATGCACGTACTGACTGAGTAAAATAAATTGCCTTTTGTTCACACGACTCTCGAGATACACTCTTGATTAGGGGAGAGCAAAGTTGTCATGTTCTATGGTTGTCAGAAACTAAATCCCTTCTTGTCTATCCAGGGAGGTTCAACTCCTCCTTGCCTATTCGAGAAAGTTTCTAGTGAACTCTGAGCTAGCTGGCAAACCCAAAACTTTAAGTCTAATATCGACAGTAGTAGACCTAGTTAACGTCTGCTCTAGGCCTATACTATTGAAGGTATTATTCCAATGCGCAGAGCCTATTGGGATAATAGGAACTACACTACATGGCGCCCAATGCGTTTGGAAGGGCGATAAAATTAACGTAAGACATTTAGAGTAACTCAGTCGTGCTTTCTCACTCAGACCCCTTTTCCCATAATACTCCAAAGACGTCTGGAGTGGGCGAAAGGTAATATCCGCCAAACCTCGCAGGAGGAAACTCCTATGTATGGTACTTGGTTTAGTCAACGTTGAAGGATAAACCGTTCCAAAATATTGTGCATCTAATCTTTGTTTCCACAAGAAACCTGATCTGCAAACAAACAAAGTAACCATCCTGTCGGTAAAATGGTAGACAGTGATGATGAAAGAGAGGCAGTTAGATTAGCAACTGAACTCGCAGCAGCTGATACTGCACTGCAAGAAGCAGACCAGGATATAATACTCATCCCGGTCATCAAAAGGAAATCTATAACCTTAAAACTTATAGAAAATGGACTGACACCTAGAGGTGGTACAGTCATATTCGTAATTGAGGCACACGAATATCGGCAGACAGAGGTATACTATTCATGGATACATTTTCCAGCAGCAAATGCTGTAACAAAGTACTTCCACTATTACAAAACAGAGGAACCTCCTAATGAGTACACTCCTTTCGAGGAGGTGGAAGTACCACTTAAATTTCAAGAGCACCTGCTCTTATTTAATGGCGCCCTAAAACATAATAATCACATCACCAGGCTCGGTCCCTTAGGGAGACCAGGAGCAACGTGGCCGGTCCTAGCCGGATACACACCACATCCAGAGTTCGAAAGAATGCCTGCAGCAGATCTTTTAGTACAACTAAAACAATTAATAAAGATACATAGACAATTAGTCCAATATGTGATGCGGACTTCAACAATTCAGCCAGCAATTAAAATTCCACAGCTGACCCCTCACCAGGGGAACACAAATAAAATTACACCACAGAACATACAATCCTGCCTAGGTAAAGTACCAGCTAAACGGGAACAAATACCATTCTGGTTAGCACAAAAAATCACCCAAATAGAGGCTGTGTTTCCAGACACCACCCCGTTAGAAAAACACAGGATTCTGACTATCTGTCTTCCAATGGGAATCGCACCACACATTGAGGACTGTGACACTTGGGGTACAGTCTTTGCTTCCATCTACACAAAAACGCACGGTGTTCCATCCATTTCGGTAATACCAGAGGTGCTAAAACAAATTCAAGACGAATATGGTCCAGAGCCCGCTTTAACTCTTGGTATGAAATTACTAAAAGACTTCAAGCAGGTCTCGGCTATATTATTAGCCAAATATAAAGGGAGAAGCAGCAAACGTGGCGATCCGCCAGAGGTTAAAAGAGACAGATATAGCAGACCAACCAGCTGAAATTGCCAGAATCATAGAAAAATCCTATGAGGAACTAGGTAGAGATAGTTTAGGTGGAATACCAGTAAAACCACAACTGATTGAAAGTCCTGAAAAAATATTTTTTAATAATAACGCAACATCACAAAAAAAGAGCTGGGATGGAAACAAACAATCCAATCCTAAAGAAAAGAAATTCCAGTCCAGAGGAAGGTCTCCTAGGCGAAGAGAAAAATCTCCGAACCAAAGACACAGGTCACCCCAGAGTGACCCCTCTGGGAAAAGATATAACCTTAGAAATAGGGATAATATAAAGAAGCCTGATAGATATCAAGACATTGATACACGTCCCTCTCAATCTTTTCAGACTTCCTCGCAGAAATCGGAAAGAAGAGGACGATCTGAACAAAGAGAAGAGCACGCCAAGTCCAAAGACTAGGAACCTGCTCAGCTAAAAAAGAAATTACAATTTCCAAAAAAGAAGGTAGCCAGTATCAAGGTAGTCAACAATGCCGAGAATACTGAGGACACAACTGAAAAACGGAGAATGGGCTCAGACAATGCTAGACAGCGCAGCAGAAGTGAGCATAGCTCGCAAAGTCCTTATGAATCATCTGGAGACAGTGGACACAAATGAATATCTTCAAGTGGAAACTGCAGACACCAGAGTTAGCAAACCTTACAAAATATATGAAATAACTTTACGTATAGAAGGGGATAAGACTAGAAAAATAAGGGGACTATTTTGGGATAATCTCTCCAAGGGCTATGACATCCTTCTAGCTGAAAAAGACTGGCCACCAGAGTTTGTCAGGGAGTGCCCTCATGGCGAAGAAATAATTATGCCTGCCTTCTCAAATCACATCCCAATTCATAAAAAATACACACTTGCTAGAAAGTGGGCAGTAGCCCCAGCTCCTGCTTTATATAAAAATCACGTAGGATGGGATGAGGACTCTCCTCCTCACAAAATCCAGTTAAAATCACAACCTACTGCACAGAGGCAGTACCCAATTAAGCAAGAAGCTAAGAAACAGGTAAAATAAATCCTAGATCAGCTAGAATACCAGGGGGTGATTGAAACTTGCACCTCACAAATGAACAACCCTTTGTTTCCGGTCTCCAAACCAGACAATTCATATCGTCTAGTTTTGGATTACCGACACCTTAACTCATGTTGCAAAACTTTTGCAGTGCAAAACTCGCATAGTGCTGCACTAATGAATAACATAGTGCGCAAAAAATACAAAACAACATTAGACATCTCTAATGGATTCTTTTGTCAAAACATAGCACCAGAGAGCAGATATTTGTCTGCATTCTCAATAAATGGCACTCAAAAACAATTCTGTCGGTTAGCCCAGGGGTACAAGAACAGCCCGGGAGTATTCTCAGCGAGAGTAACAGAATTACTACAAACATATGACGACGAAGCATTATCATATGTCGACGACATATACTTAACAGATGATGACTTGGAGACTCACTTGAAGAGAGTGAACACCATAATACTTGGGTTCGCAGCAGAGAGTTACAAATTCAACTTTAAAAAATCCAGAATTGCCCATCTGACAGTCCTGTTCTTAGGATATGAATTATCAAGTGAAGGCAAAAGCCTGGCTGACAATTTTCTAGAGAAATGTGCCGTACTCCAAGCACCTAGAACACTAAAAAACCTACAGTCAATTCTAGGCTTCCTAAATTTCGGAAGAACATACATTGCAAATTACGCAGAAAGGGTCAAACCCCTTTATGATCTAATAAAACCAGATTTTTAAAAAACCAATTGGACTCAAATACACACAGAAATTTTGAGATCCTTACAAACAGACATGTTAATTAAAACAAAATTAGAAACACGTGATAACACACGCAATCTTGTGATTCGAGTCATCCCAGGAAGATGCGGATTCACATACCTGACCTCTAATGAGGGAGAAAAGGTACCAATTGCATTCAAATCACACTTGTACACAAAGGCTGAAATGAAATTCAGCCCAACGGAAAAAATTCTAACTGCAACACAGACAGCTATAGCAAAAGAACGAGCCCTGGCACAAGGTAAACGAATAATAATCGTGACACCGATACCAGCCCTAGAGGCGATAACAAAGGCAAGCATTCCAAATGCTAAAGCGCTCCATCCGAGATGGATACAATGGGCTAATTCTCTTGCTGCAACAGACGTGGCATACGAATTTGATCCTAACTTAAAAACACAAGAATTTCTCCAATATGAATTTGAATGTCCTCCGCCGACCGAAATTCTGCCTCTAGAACATTACGGCTGTATAATATACACAGACGGATCAGCACAACCCGCAGTAGGGGGTAAACAAGCCTACAGTGCTGCGTGCGCGATCGTTAAAGGTCGCTGGCACGAAGGGAAATTTAAACCAGCTATCACTAAAACACAATCTCTAGGAGATTGTACAGCTCAGCGAGCTGAACTACTGGCTTTCAAGATGGCGCTTGAAAATACCGATCGAGAATTCCTCACACTCATAGTGTGCGATTCGTATTATTGCGTTCAATCTTACAATGAATACTTGCAGATCTGGCTTCAGAATGGTTTCAAGGATGCGAAAGGTGGCACAATCAAGCATAAAATGCTCTGGGAACAAGTAGTTCTTTTACAGAAAGAACTACCAAAGACTCACGTGATACATACGCTGAGTCATCAATGTGATGGCGTTCACGTTGCAGGGAATTCATTGGCTGATGAGGCAGCGAAGGCAGCTGTGCAAACGGCTTCCGTAGCTGCCATCACACGGTCAAAAACAAAAATAGACAGCGAAATATTACAGGCTGTCAGCGCTACAGAAAAGGATTCGATAGAAACACTCCCGAAAGGCTTCCCAGTAAAATACTCATACATAACTGATGCAAACAATGTTCCTTTTGCTCGAATCCCTGGAGTGGGGGATAGGGCAATTCCAAACATGGAACATAGGTTAGGACTGATAATAGCGGCACACGAAGGGCTTGCTTCTATACATGCTGGCGTCTCAGCCACAGTATCATTATTAAAACAGAGATACTGGTGGCCACAAATGAGAAGACAAACAAGGAACTATGTTTTAGAATGTGAAATATGTCAAAGAATGAAAGTATCAACGGTAAGACGCCCAGCGCAGACGCCCCTTCTAATCTCGGATAAACCATTAGCCTGTGTTTACCTAGACCACTGTGGTCCCTTACAAAGGGATGGTAACTATAAATATATCTTGGTTGCAGTGGACTCATGTACGAGATTCATATGGATGTGGCCCCAGCGAACGGCTGACGCCAGAACTGTTATAAAAGATTTGCGAGTCTTTATCGGCACATACGCAATTGGCATGCTGCATTCGGACCATGGTCCTGCTTTTAGCACTAGAGCTTATAAGGAGGCCATGGTCAGCATGGGCGTGACGTTGCGGTACTCTTGTCCATTTCACCCTGAGGGGAACGGAATTGTTGAAAGAAAAAACCGTGACATAAAGCAATCTATAACGGCAAAGGTATTAGGTTCGGGAGCTGGGTGGGTCAAACATCTAATAAGTGTCCAACGTAGTCTAAATAACCTGCCAAGAAATTCTCTGAAGGGATTCAGTCCGTACGAATTATTATTTGGAACTAGGATGTTAATCTCTGACCTTGACAGTCAGACTTCAGTGGTAAAGGAAAAAAGCTTTGATATCAAAGATCGTTTGGCTATTTTACAGGACTTAAACGAAACAAGAAAAGACCTGAGCAACATAAAGTTGAAACAGCAGCCAACAGCCACTGAAGAACCACCACCTGTCCCAGCAAGACCTGTCTGGATTCCAAAAGTCGGGGATCTAGTCAGAGAAAAGATCACGGCAAAGAAGGAATTTGGGCCTTCTTACAGAAAAGCAGTTCCTGTCTTGTCTGTCAACGGGACAAGATCAGTTGTACTACCGCCGCTTGCTGGTAAAAAGGAGAACCGAGTTGTATCCATCGACCTGGTAAAACCACAATCATGTGGCCGATAACAAATAGTAGGCCAAGTGGACTCCCCATAAGTAGCAGAACACCAAGGTTCGCTACCAGTACAGAGGTCCTAACAAAGAGGCTAATCACATTCGAAACGCCTAAAGAAGAACGACAAGGACTATGCAACAATGCAATGGAACTTAGACCTCTGAACACCCAAATAAAAACATTTAGCAGAGACACACCAACCTATAATGAAGTAACAAACGACTATGCAAGAAACAGTAATCCTGAAGCAATTGGAACAATTGACAGAACTGCATCCGGCTACTTCATAAACTTCGATGATTCCTCCGAAGGCTTCACTGAATCAAAAACACAGCCATCATCAAAAAACCTTTAAAGATAAAGCTAAAGAACTTTTGAAACAACTGAAAGAAACATATCTGATTTCTCCATGGATTGAATTTTGGGTGGGTTTTGGTGCATTTATCCTCATACTTTGGCTCATCATGATACTAACTTTGGGACGCTTCATTGAGGGAAAATATGCTAAAATGGACACAGCAAGTCAGAAAATCAACTTGATCCTCAAACCACACACATCTTCACACGTCGAGAAAAGAGAACTTTCTTCAGTCAACTTCACAGCCAATCCTATACCGGGTGGGGTAGCATGGGACAACACTGACTACGAAATCTATGGTCCGGTTGAAATCCTGAAATATCCACACCAAATTAAAATCTCATTGAGTGACTTCGTAAAACCAAGCACATTTGCTGATGATTGGGACTTTGAAAGTATAAACAATATGATGTCTGACTTAGTGATGTCTGCTAAATTTACCAAACATGATTATTTGCAGGGTTCGACAAATTATGATAGTATGTACTGTTATAACCACTATGGTAACCATTTTTTACATAGATCTGCACAACCTAGAAATGTTTTAAATTATAATCAATGGGAACATTGTGCAACCCCTCCAAAAGGAAGCTCAAGAACCGTTTACGACAAATATTCATACTTTTCAGGTTTTAACATAAGTAATGCTGAAACATTTTATTTCAAATTGTCAAATAAGACAGGGACAAAGACCATGATAACCAACACAAAATTGATATATTCAGACTCATTCTTTGAACAAATGAATACTTTTGGTTTTGATTATTGGGACAAAAATGTTGAATTGAAAAGTGTTTGGGGCACAAAAGAATGGCAAGTACAGGGTATTGAATCCTTGTTTAGAGCCTGCATGATCCCAGAACAAATTATATTTTTAAATGACACTGTTCAACAAACTACCTGTCTTGGCTTAGCCAAAATCAAAGATTTAAATAAACCGTCTATTCCAAAACCAACATTGAACAGCAATAGCTTCACAGATGAAGAGATAGACGTAAATTATGTATTAAACCAAAACAGAACACATCCTGATTGGAAACAGTGGTTGATCTGGCCCACAGATACTAATAATTGTCAAAACAGATTCCTGAACAAAACACAGGGGTTCAAAATGACCAGGCCAGACCCTAGATATTCCCAAAGACAACACCCAGGAATAATAACCACCTACAGTGTGGGCAAATTATGCCTTCAATGGCTACAGACTTCCACACTGGCAGAAATTAAGCAACACCTAACTTTACTTACTGATGGTGCTGACTTGCGTGATTTCATTATGGTACCGCGCAAACAGCGTCAGAAACGTTTCATAGCAGCCTCTGTATATGCAGCATACAACGAGGCCTGGAAGGTTACTCAAATTGAGACAGCAGAAAGAATACGGGAAATTGACCGTATTAATTTGGAAAAATCACTTTCTGTAGTCGACAATGGGTTAATGACTCTGTCCTCCAGAATTTTTTCTCTGGACAGCATTGTGTCTTCAGCAATCGACATAATATCGCAAGACTTACTGTTGTTACAACACGGTCAGTCTCAATTGCGTTCTATTGTACAGCTTGGCTGGACGTTACAAAATCTGCGTTCAGGCTATGTGCCTTGGCGTTTAATCAACACAACGTCACTTTTCAATATATTTAACCTTACTGATAAACAAATCAGTATGGCCCAGAAGGGTGCTGATTATACAATCCTGAGCATTGAGAAACTCGAAAGATTACCAGTGACAATGTCAGAACGACCTGTCAGTGAATGGATAATACATGGGATTATTAATATTCCAATATCAACCTTCAGGTTTCAATACTGCCAAAAATATATACAGGCTGGCATGTACGAAAAATTGGGAAAAGGGTACATTAAAACAACATGGAACCTGCCCTATTCACATGCATGTGTCAGTAATAAAGGACAGAAAGTGTTTCTTAGTGGCAATAATTGTGCAATGTCACTAAGCGGTACACTTCTGTGTAACGGAATTAGTTTGCATGGAGCCTGTGAAGGGAACTCAAATAACCTTTCATGTCACCAGCTAGGCACACCTGCTACAGAGATAGAACCATTCTTTCAAAGACTCTATAATGGGAGTTACATTCTAATTGTGGACCGCAGATGCTGTAGTCTTATGCCCGGGACTCCTTATCTCGTAACTACGACTGCGAAGGTCAAGTGCTGTGGACGCTTATTGTTCCCCAGCTCCTTTCCAGACAGGGAGGCAAGGGCATGGCCCAACTTGAAAATTACTTCTATTCGAATAGATACTTTAAGCAGAATGAAAACAGTGCTTCTTCAGACGCCAACCAGACTCACGTCATCAAAAGAAACGTATGATCTCCTAGTCGCAAGGACGACTGCAGAGATACATTCATTGTTATCGACTAATTCCCCCATACATTTCGCAGAAATCCTGAATGAAATCCTAAATATTTCTGATACCAGTGGAGTCTCAAAAGTATTTAAGACAGTATTTTCGATGGCATTAACACCATTCAAACCATACTGGGTATTTTTCCAGATTTCGTCCATTCGATTTTTGGCGGACTTCCCCTCATTTTAGGACTAATTACAGGAATCCTATTCTTAGTCCTTATATTTCGTTATGGCAAACCATGTCACAGACAAAACACCTGCGACAAGGGAAGAAACAATCCTAGCCATTGGATACCGGGACCGGATATCAAAAATCCTGGGACTACCCCGGCTTAGAGACCTGAACATGACTTGGTTTCTTTCATTTCGACCAATGTGGCATCGATGTGTTTTACCTGTATTAAGGTGCCTGCTATGCGGAGAAGAATGCGTGTTAGACACCTGTCTGACGCTATAATCGGATGCGCCAATGGATGCAGAAACATTGTTGAGTCCAACAAAGGCTCATGCTTTGTGCTGCCCTCAACGGCTACCAATCCTGATGACGGCATTCGTGGAAGCTTCACCACTACGATTAAGGGGTAGTGAGGTTCAAAATGAAAGCAGCATCGATCAGGTACGACCTTCTGTCAGCAATCCAAATCGGAATGTCAATGGAGACAATCATGCGCACGAATGCATGGTTACACCTATTTCCGAGTTAGTGGAACTCTCCCAGGAAGCTGTTGACAACTTGTTCGAGAGTCTAAATGATATGATGTTCTCACCAGAGCAGAAATAGAGACTTTTGAGCAAGCTCGTACACGGCGTTCCCTGAATTTGGCCTTCAACTAGAAAAGCAAAATACCATGAACATTTTTCCCTCCAGTTCACGGACAGCAGCCCCAAAATATTTTTGCATATTTTTCGGGACACTATCTTCTGCTTAAAGTAAGAACTATTCTTAGAGAACTAAGATTTCTACTTTTAGATAGCTTATAGACATTAGCTGCCCGCTGGTATGTTCATAATTATTTTATTCTGTGATAGAATGGTCTCGAAACTTTTTTCTGTATTAAGAGCCATTTCATGTGTAAATTCTCATATACCATTTAGCAATAATGTATACAAATGCGTGATTACTTTAGCATTATTTCACAGCTTGAGTGCATACAATACATGTGAATGCTTTTTTTTCCGTATATTTGATAATTTCAAAATGCATTTATGTATTTTGGGGTGGTAAGGTATACACGATACTCTACAGTATGTTTTACTATGCATAGATTAGTAAATATGTCCATAGTTAGCGTGGAGTGGGTGTGATGTATTCCTATAGGTTCTGTATCGATCCCCCTATTCCTGACCCTATTCTGGTTAACAAACTAACAAGTTAACTAGCAGCCATCCCATGAGGCAGAAAACCCCCATGATGCAGGAACCGTTATCTGATAAAGCCACACTACGGCATAGGAGCGTGTTATCTGATTAGGTCATAACGCTTGCCATCTAATTAGACAAGCGATATTCCTCCAGCCCCTGATAAGGCATACGGAGTTCTCAAAACAAATCAAACCTATGACAACCTGGGAAAAACCCTGCGGCCATTGTTTTGATTTCACCGAGAACTTCAGCAAAAGAATGTGCTAACGACCTGGTCGTATGACATCCTTATTGACGTATCTATGTCCATCCTTACGTCAATCTCGGCACCTTAAAGGTATAAATATTACCGATATTGCCCTATGCAAACACACGCGGTGGTGACGAGATCGGAGCAGCCAGACTTGCCGAAGCCCAGAGCAGAGCAGACCCCGCTGGCGCAGCCCCGCCTTCCTGACGCGCTGAGAACGAGAAGCTGTCTATTCTCCTGCCGAGAAATCCAGCTCTGGCGCTTCCGGGTAGCCCTCGCAGGCAGCCTGGAATATCGAGACCAGAGACGAGAGATACCATCCCTCATCCATCCTAGATTCCAGGTACAGAACTGAATAACCCCTCACAGAGAATTCTTTAGTCAGTCACTTGGCAAAACAAACTTAACTTAAACTGTAACTTTCTATTCCCGCCCACGCATTAGACTTAGGTCAGGTACACGGGGTAGGCGTAGTTAGAAACACCAGTTGAGTACGATTAGTCAAATGTATATGTGTATGTAATATATCTTATTCATTTTAAACCTTCATATGGCTTAGAAACCATATCAATGTTTTTACAGTATTATTTTATACTTCTGCTTTTAATGTATGCACTTTACTTAACCATAAGTATTGCAATAATATCGATCCATTTCTCTTGTATGAGAAAAGAGACTGATCAATAAATAACATCTTTTATTGAACACGCCCGTCTCTTCTTTTTCTCTACAATCTGATGAGACTAAGAATGCACGTACTGACTGAGTAAAATAAATTGCCTTTTGTTCACACGACTCTCGAGATACACTCTTGATTAGGGGAGAGCAAAGTTGTCATGTTCTATGGTTGTCAGAAACTAAATCCCTTCTTGTCTATCCAGGGAGGTTCAACTCCTCCTTGCCTATTCGAGAAAGTTTCTAGTGAACTCTGAGCTAGCTGGCAAACCCAAAACTTTAAGTCTAATATCGACAGTAGTAGACCTAGTTAACGTCTGGTCTAGGCCTATACTATTGAAGGTATTATTCCAATGCGCAGAGCCTATTGGGATAATAGGAACTACACTACATTACAAGGTTGGTAAATTAGAGATTTACTGAAATATGCTCTTCTTAATTTTTTTATTACTCATCGAAAATATGTTTCAATAAATAAAAGGTTTCCTTCACCCACTACTCCTCTAGAATAGTAAGATATTGGTGCACATACTCTCGTTGTGCACTGACAGTTTCATAGACATGGGTTGACAATGTAGGGAAATCTAACAGATTTGTGTTGTTCTTTCTTATTTTCTTGATTTTTTTTTCATGAAAAGCAGTTCCTTTCCCCAACAACCAGCATGTAATATGTAGATCTGCCTTAATAAGGACTTTGAAAGATCATTTAATAGAACATTGAGTAAAAATACAGGAGCCTTGAGAACTGTCTAGAAGACTTTTAGTACAGATGTTTTTGCAATCGATTTAAGATACGGCTTAAATCCACATACAGGACAAAACTCATCAATTATTCTTTTGCAGGCAATCAAAGACAGATAAACACAGAGAAGACTCGAGAAGCCAAGTTATCATTACAAGTTTAGCTTGTTTGCTCAAGGAAAGAAGAATCCATGTCTGTATTGAGCTCATCCCTGAATGGCCGCAAGTTAGGGAAAAGAAGATTTCTGTGGTAAGCCTGTATGTTGAACTAGAAACTAATACTAGCATAGTTTCTTCCTAATGTATGTACATGTGAACATATGTAGCTTTTTGTTAACTTTTGCCTGCTACTTGGCAAGAGGGGTTAGGGGGCAGAGGCATATGGATTATATGATCAATCCTATAGAGGGAAAAATGGGACAATGTGCCTTTTGGCAGGTTAGAGGTCAAGAAACTGTAGTGAGGTGAAGTTTCAATCTCCTACTGATTCCTGAGAGAGGTTCTACCTTTTTAAGTGAACCTGTTAGGGGTACAAAGTTTGGCCTAATTCCACTATTCTTTGCCTGTGCGCACTCAGTGTCTCTTACTTTGATGAGAAATTTAGGAGACCTGCACCTTAAAACCCAACAAACAAGTCTTCAGAGACTGTAAAGATGGCCTTGAAAACTGTTAGACATGTGAAGACATAGGCAGTCAGAACAACATTTCAAATGAACCACACGGAAAATTGTTAGTACTAAAGAGCAAATGAAAACAAGTGGCTGTTCTTTCTCTATGTGCACACAGAGTCGGACTTTGCAAGTAGTTAAATAGTGAGCATTGCGCCATCATTCACTTATGGATCTACGATTATATCCTTCTGGTATATTTTGATGCTTTGTGTAACAAACTGGGATATTAGTTGAAAGAGATAAGAGCCCCACTCAGGTAATAAACACAATCCCTGTCCAGATGAACCAAAAAAGTCACTACATAAACCTGTTCTTAAACCTATGGTAGCTAGGCATAAAAGCAATCAGGTTTAACTTAGTGACATTGTGTAAACTTTTTATGCAGTACTCAATCAGTAATATGGTGAAAAAAACAAGTCAAGAAAAATCCCTAACAAATTTAGAAAAATATTGACTATTTTAATAAATAAAATGACAACAAAACTATAAAAATCCAATAAGTAGAATCGGAGATATTAATTTTTTAGGTTTTCAGTAGAAATAGCACCAAAAAGTACAAAGTGCCAATCGTGGTTATCTGGTCATGTGGGACCGAGTCATAGTTAAAACTTAAGGCTGACTGCAATGGAGCACTGGAGCACAGGTTGGATGCAGGGATGTGTTTCATCACGGTGGAAAGATTACCTTCCAACTTGGTCCAGTATCACACAAGAAGCATTCGTCGATGAGGTCGCCGTAAGTCGAATTGCAGGCTGGATCTGGAGAGGGGCTCCTTGATGGAGGTTTGCTGGAGTCCCAGGTCTCAGTTGGAATTTAGCATAGCTCATCATCTGCACAAATAGCTGCTTGACAACTGGAACTTCGAATTGGCGGGAAACATGGGGCTGTAGTTGTCAATATAAAGTGCACTGGGCAGAGAAGTCTGGGGTCTGTGTACAGGAAGGTTGCGGTGGTAGTCAAATGTAGGTCCGCATTGGCCTCAGTGAATTCTGCTAGCATTTGCGAGGAGACCGGGATGGTTCTTTTCAGTGCAATGAGCCCAGAACCTTTGGTTTTCCACCTGGAGACCAGTTCTTGCAGTTTTAGGGTTAGAGGAGTATACTCTCAACACCAGCCTAGGGTCCAGCAACTGAGCGGCACCTTTTGGGAGTTAGGACTCACTCAAGCAGAGGCCAGCAGCAAGGTTCAGACTTGTCCGATTGGTAATGGTCAGCTGGGCAGTTGCAGGAAAAGGTCTCTGGAAACTTGTTGTGTCCTTGTAGCAGAAATAGGAGGTCAAACAACTGACTCTTGGAGTCACTTCTAGCAACCATCAGGCTTCAGACAGCGGTACAGTCCTTCTTCTGAGTCACAACAGCTTCTTCTGAGACTCCACAGGTATAAGGTTATTCTTATGAAAGGTCTTGAGTGTGCCACTTGTGTACGTATTGCCAGCCTGGGTGTGGGGGACACTCCCTTTGTCTAACCCTAAACTGGTTCTGGTCATTTCTTCCCTTTTCCATGGGTTTGGTTCCAATCTGCCTAGGGGAACAAAGAGCAGACATGTACGGTGTGGGCTTCATTTGCCAGTGACATGGAAGGCATCTTCTGAAGTCAGGAAGGGGCTGGGTCGAGCCCTTGGGCTACCCTTTGGACTTCAGGAAGGGCTGTGTGCAACCCCAAGGCCATCATGCTCAGGAAAGGATCACCCTCCCCACAACTAAGGCCCTTTTGGTCCCCTTTCTGGAAGGAATACACATCAAACTACAAGAGAACCATTAACAGTCATGTGATCCTGAACAGTGGCAGAAAGGCACATTTGATTTAGACGTTCCAAAAGTTGCATTTTCAGAATAGTAATGTCAAATCTGACTTTACCACTAATTTTAAAATTACAATTTAAATGAGTGGAAGAAGTATTTTTCTAGCTGTTCCCAAACTGAAGTTATCACTTATTAAATGTTATAAGGTAACCCTGTGTTAGTCAATGGGAGAGCTAGCCTTGCAACAGAGATAAATTACTTTTGGGGTTTTCACTGACAGGACATGTAAAACTTAAGTACACTTGTCCTACATTTGAAATACTATGTACAATGCCTTTAGATCCTACCTAACTTATAGGTATTAAAAAGTTATGCTTAGGCCTGGTAAAAGGTAAAAGGTTTATTTTGCTAGGTCGTAATTGTAGTTTAGAATTGCACTACAGACTGCAGTGGCAGGCCTGAAACATGTTTTACAGTGAATGAATGAATGAATGAATTTATAGAACGCTGGAATCACCCCTGAAGGGTTATCTCTGCGCTGGATGCGGAGGGGATTAAAGGATAGAGGAATACTCATATTCCACCCACTAAAGTGCTACCTTAGTGGGTGGGATATGAGTGGTGGAGCCCACTAGTAGCATTTAATTTACAGGCCCTATGTGCTTGTAGTACCATTTAGTAGGGAGTTATAAATGAATTACGTATGCCAAATATAGGTGTTACAATTTTACCATAGGTAGGGGCACAAGCGCACTTTACCACTGGTTACCAGGAGTCCTAATGCCAACAAAAATGGGTTCAGCAAAAATTAAGGTAGTGAAGACAAATTTCTGGGGGAATACCAAGCAAAAGATGGTAATTTCCAACACATTTCTTCCCCAGTACCTCTTTCCATCCATCCAATTGGATGACCCCTTCTCATCCGGTCTAACTTCTCCCTCTGTAATCTCTCCCCATCTTCTCTCTTTCCGTCCTCCCCTCCCACTATGCCTCCTGCAATAAAGGGACAGAGTCTCTAAGGGCTGCAGCACACCAGAGAAATGCACAATGTGAAAACATGCCTGTCCGGTCCTGTGAATTAGGCAGCAATGGAGGACTAAATTATGCAGGGCGGATGACAATAATGTGGAAAGAAACAGCAAATTATACATCTTAATATGGCACATTCTGTGGCATTATTATTTTGTCATTTTGACAAATTATTACATATTAATACTCTCTGGTTTCATCTCCTGATAGCAGTTATACGCAGCAATCACCAACTAAAAGGGGACCATTTAACTTTGCAAAGGTTCTGCACCTCAACATGCCATATGTGACGCTTTTTAGTAACTTATGATCCAGTTGGACCAGAAACTATTTTTTTAAAGTCTAGAAAATCTACAGCAGATGTTTGATTATGTGGCTAGTGTGGCAAGTCTTTAATTATGTAGAAAATGCTGTGGCCGCAGAATAGCTAATTTCCAGAGGCCTTGGGAGGATGACTTGTCATGCAATGTTCATAGCTATTTTTAATGAAGATGCAAAATTATCACTCAACATGTTATTAACGCAGTAACAGCACAGGTTTGCTTTTAGGTGACATAACACAATTGCTTAACTAATAAATAGTTCCTATGTGACAAGACTGCTCATTAATATTCGTTTCGTTTCAAAAAACTTTATTCGATTCAAGCAAGAATCATAAAAGTCAAAACATACATGATTTAAATTTCATTTTTAAAAGAACAATTTAAACACTATACCACTATTTTAGTGGTAGAAAACATTGATTAATATAATCACAGTTGTAGCCCATAGCTTTTCAATCATATTAGGTTAAGTTAATCATGATTTCCTAATACCTATATTACATAGAAATCTAGAACAGAAAAGTCATGAACAACAATATACATGGGCCACAAACAAATTCATGGGAACAAATTTAACCGTACCGCTTCCTAATCGAAAATGACACACGTATAAAATTTAGCATTGCACAGCAAACATCAGATGTGGACAAAGTTAACAAATGGTCATAACCCTCTTTATAGTGGCATGATTGCTTTTCCTTAAGGATCGGCTTGATAAACCTAATTCTTGGATCCTTATATAAGGGACAGAAAAGAACAAGATGCATAGTACTTTGGCTAACTCTGTTGTTACAGGGACAGGGGGGCAGTCTCTCACACCAACTCCCCTGTTTAGGAAACGCAAAAAGAAAATGCAAAATGTGTAACCTAAACCTTGTCAAATAGAATCGCCATTGCACATGATTTGTAAAGGTTAAATAAAACTGATGCTGTAAAGTAACCTTAAAAGCGTGAGGGCTAGCCAAGGAATGCACAAGTGAGGATTTCCAATAACTTGTTTTGATAACAGATTTAATATCTCCCTGAATATTTTCGGGGTTATCAAAAATGTCACCCAGACCTATTTTATGGAGTGTTACATTAACATAGCGTAGCCACGGGATCTTATTCATATTTGTCAATTTTAAACAATCCCGGAGGATGTCTCTAGACAGCTGTAGATCCTCTGATAGCCATATTTTACCCCATAATAATAGGGGGGAAAGATGAATAGTATCACTCACATAACTCAGGCCCATCTCCTCGTGGGCAAATTTATTTGAGGAACTTAATGGAATGGCCAATACACGCTTTAAAAATTTGTTCTCAGTGGTTTGTATTATGTCAGGGCTTTCGATTCCCCAAACCCCTGCCCCATAGGTAGCTACCGACAGACATTTTGCTTTATACAAAGTTTTTAGATGTTTGACAGGTTTTTGACCCAGCTTCCCACAGAAACGGAACAAACCTTCAATAGAGCGACTAGCACTCTGGACTCGAGTCTTCATTAACGGGGCCCAGCTTAGTTTGTTATTGAAAAGGTTTCCCAAATAGTTAAAGTTTTCCACCTTTTCAATAATGGCATTATTTACTACAAACTTTCTGGTTTTTGTGCCCTTTGGCCCACAAACCATAGCGAAGGATTTGGTGAAATTTACCTTCAGGTCTAGGTCCAACATGAAGTTATGGAAGGCATCAAGACAGTGCTGCATACTGTTTCCTGTAAGTGTCATTAATACCGTATCATCGGCATAAGAGAGCATCGGCACGCTCCTACCATTAACCTTGGGAAAATCATGGCAGTGGTCCAACAAATATTTTTCCAGCCCATTAGTGTAAACTAAAAACAAAAAGGGGGCTAAAATACATCCTTGGCGGACGCCCTCAGTCGAGGGAATGGATTTAGTTTTCTCTCCCCCTGGCCCGAACCTTATGGCTACAGTTGTTGCTTCATGGAGCCTACGGAGCAAGTGAACCAAGGGTTCCTCGAAACCCATAGCCTCCATCATTTTCCACAGCTTGCTTCGACACACAGTGTCGAATGCACTGGAGAGATCCATGAAGGCAAGATGGATGGAAGAATTCATTGCCTTCATGTATTTCCCTATAATCAGTGCCAGGTTCAGGCACTGTTCGACGGTGCCTTTGCCTTTTCTGAACCCATATTGGGAATCAACAATAAGGCCCACCGAATCAGCCCATGTTTCTAATCTGGCTAATATGACCCTGCCCAATATTTTACATGATGCATCAATTAATGAAATTGGGCGATAGCACCGGGGATCAGATCTGTTGCCCTTCTTAAAAATCGGCACCACTACTGCCTCCTTCCATGAAGTTGGAATACGGCAAATAATAACTGCTCTAAATACGTTTAACAAAAGAGGAGCCCAAATCTTAATGTTATGCTTAAAAAAGTCCAAAGGGACTAGATCAGGACCAGGAGCTTTTAGTGATATGCCTTTCAATAGAGCATCTTCCACTTCTTGCAGGGAAAGTGATAGACTTGGGGACAAAGAGGATTCAGGAACCACCAAATCCCTAGAGTCTCCTGTTGGGGGTTCATTAAGTGAAATTCCATGTGGATTAAAAATATCCCCAAAATGTGATTCCCATGTTTCACATGCGATCTGCATCACAATATTATCCTTGCCATTACTTATAAAAAGGGGACGATTAATTACTTCCCAGAAAAGCCTATTATCCTTCAATTCTGAGGCCTTTTCTAAATCTTCCCAAGCTCTATTTTTTAAATCCAGCTTCCTTATTCTAATGGCTTCTTTATAGGCCAGTCTAGATGCCCTAACCAAATCTATATCTCTTGGTTTTTGTTTTAATGCCGCTTTCAGGGATCTGTGTGTTGCCGAGCATGCAGCATCAAACCATCTGGGCCCTAGCCTTTTATTTTTCCCAATTGGTTTTGTAAGCCGTTCGGCTACATGCCCACATAGTAACTCAAAATTCCCTATAACCTTTTCAGGGTTAGCTGTCAGTGATAAACATGCATCATATTCTGTGCTATATCCGTGTATTATTTCGTCCTCAAGACCTGCTGCGTCTATTTTTCCCCACTTAAGAGTGATACCTTGATTTCTGTTATACTTTATTGGTTGTTCCCAGACAGAATGTTTGGGTTTAACAGGACACAAGAGGGATAAGATCAAGGGGTTATGGTCACTGGCAGCATTAACAATTACTTCCAGTTTGTCAACATAGTGAGAATACCCACTGGAGATAATTGCAAAATCGATGAAACTCATTGTACCTCTACTTCCCTGGAAAGTTGGTATCGGAGCCAAATCTGGACCGACCCAGGGTTCTACTATGGATAAATCATTTAAAATAATGATATTATTTAAGGCGTCCCCCTGGGGTGTATGTTTAAAGTGAGTCAAGGGAAAGTCATAAGAGTCTCTCAAACCACACACCTTCGAGTCCCCATGGGTACATAACGAGCAGTTGAAATCACCCACCCAGATGACAAAGAGTAGGGGTTGCTCGTGGCGTGCCCTGGCTATGGCTTCCTCCAACTTCAACATAACAGTTATCTCATTGTTATCAAAAATGTTATAATACCAGTTAATTAGTAACAATGGTTCAGGGAACAAATTCACCAACATCAACACTTGAAACCATGGGGTGTCAACTATCTTAGTGATTACAAGTTTACACAGTTTTAACGAAATTGCTGTCATTAAACCACCCTTGGCCCTACCCGCCTGTGAAGGTACCGCTAGTATGTTAAGGGCACAAAAGCCCTCAATATTCTGAGTGGAACGGCTCCATGTTTCCTGGAGACACAAAATGTCACAGACACCCACAAAATCTAACCATGCCTCATCCTCCAATCTTGAGGCAAGCCCAGCAATGTTCCATGAAATTAGGCACATCCTTGATTCGCTTTGGTTCTTTCTGACTGACTCAGGTAATATTTCCGGGTTTTGCACTAGGAAAGTTGGGCTTGGTGCGCTTTCTATATTAATACCAGCCTCAGGGGCTTGGGAGTTAGAAGCACGATCGTCACTCATGGGAACATTCTCCCATAAGTTATCGTTACGACTTTCTCCCTTCTCCCTCTGGCTGGGCTCTCCTACTATCAGGGCATTACCAGGGGAATTTTGTGATGGTCAGTCTTGCTCATCCATGCCCACAAGTGGATCAAAGCGGTTTCTCAAAGGAATATTATTTGGAAACCACCCCGCCACCTCCTGTGGGCAACCAAACATGTTGGTATTGGGTGCCCCTTGCCACCAGTTATGCTGGCTATACCCATCAGACCTATTTGTTGTCCGTCTGGTGTTATGGACAATAGTCCATGGACTTTCCTTAACATAGTGATTTCTTGGGGGATAAAAGAAGGTAAGGGGTCTCAGGACTATTGTGGGATTAGCTTCATACGAAGGCCGTGCACATAAGTGCTGTGCTGTCTGAGGATCAGCAAAAGTAACCACTATACAGTCACCTGCCAGGGACTTAGGTGTAGGACCTATCCAAGGCACTCTTCTAACCATTAGTACACTGCTTCTTTGTTGGACAGGAAGCTGTGTGTTAGAATTAAGCCAATAAATGACTTTATTTCTCAGTGAATGGTTGTTCTCCTGGGAGTGCTGGTCCAACTCGGGAACTCCGGCTAGTATGATGACATAAGGCCCAGCTTCTGGTGGAAGGTCAATAAAACCTCCACGAAAGTTGGGACGATTAACTGGCCGCTGAGAATTATAGTTTTGCCTTGTGGGATTTTGTGTGGCAGCTCGTGGGTTTGGGTTCTGCCTATGGACCGGATTAGGCAAAGGACATAATTTTGGTGCAACAGAACTAGGAGTTGAAACGGTCTGGTTTACAGTGGTAGTCGTACGGGGCTTCGGTATGGGTTTAACTATTGGTAAGGGCATAGGAATATTTTGAGGTATTTGTAAGGGTAATGGTAAGGATACTGGTTCCTTTACCTGAGGGGATGATTTAATTTCGCGCTGATTTTTAGCTTCCATATCCTTCAGGCTCAAAGTGGCCAGGGTAACTATCGTCCTGTCCATTTCCAACAGATTATTCTCTATACAAGAAAGCCTCAGTTCCAAAGGGGTTAGTAGTTGTTTTAACGAGGCCCAGACCATTTTTAGGAATTCTTCATCTCCCCCTCTATCATTTGATGATCCACACACCTGCCCCACCCGATCATCCGTTCTATTCGACTCTGGGGAGGCAACCAAAATACTAACATCCGCTGAGATGTTTAAATCCGGAGCGGCTGTCCCACCCAGAGTACCTGGGTTAGTTTTCATACTGGCATCTTTTAACCCCAAAGATCCTAGAGCCCTTCTACTATTGAAGAATTGTGATCTAGCTATTTTCGCTTTTTTCCGTGCATGTATGGCCCTAGTAATACATTTCTTTTTATAAATTTGTGGGTTGGTCAATTTTAGGGGGATACAAAGTGCCTAAAGTGCAAGTTAATGTGGCAAGATCCTTAAATGGTTCCAATAGGGTGGGTGAAGGGATCGAAGGGGAAATTGGAAAAGTGGTGGAAGGGACTGGGTGGATGGCAGCCGTAATCAACAAAGGCTGAGGACCTGCTGTATGCTCGGGGGTACGTGCTGAAGCAATATTCCCCATGGAAGATTTTCTAGTACTAGCCAAGTGCTCTGATAGCCTTCGTGCAGCTTCAAGATCTAATGAGACCCTGTGCTGCATTTTGTTAATTTCCTCATCAATGGCTAAGTTGGTTTTGACTAGGAAATCGTCTAATGTTCGATTAGAGTTACTCGCGGCCATAAGGGTTTTACTTCGACTGCCCCGTGAGCACATTATACAGATTAATAAAAACCCAATAAATAATTAAATATTTAAGAAATAACACCAATAAGAACTGTATAATGCACCAACCAGGGGGCGTAGCCCAGCCCAGTCCTCTTAGTCCTCGAACGGCCTCAAACGGCCCAGTCTTTGCCCTGTCTTCGCCCGGGCTGCGTCCCGCGCTGCGGGAGGGCTAGGACAGTAAATAGGAAGTCGTAAGGGGCGGGGGGCGTGGCAGCAGGGAGAGCGGACCGGAAGGTCGAAAATGGTCTTGCAGGGACTCCTGGGTACTGGAGTCCCCTGCACGCTCGCAGCCCCGCTGACCACACTCACCCGGTCCCCTGGATGCAGCCCGTCAACAATGCCCCGCTGTCTGGAGGTTCAAAGCAGCACCCGCGAAGCGGGTGCGGCGAGCTGTGGGCTGGTGTCCTGGAAAATGCCACTTCAGGTCAAATTAGCAGATAAAAAAGGCTCCGTGCTCAGGATAGCGTCCCACAGGTGAGGAGGTGCAGGAAGGTTTAAAAAGCCACAGAGGGGCGGGGGGCGTGGCAGCAGGGAGAGCGGACCGGAAGGTCGAAAATGGTCTTGCAGGGACTCCTGGGTACTGGAGTCCCCTGCACGCTCGCAGCCCCGCTGACCACACTCACCCGGTCCCCCGGATGCAGCCCGTCAACAATGCCCCGCTGTCTGGAGGTTCAAAGCGGCACCCGCGAAGCGGGTGCGGCGAGCTGTGGGCTGGTGTCCTGGAAAATGCCACTTCAGGTCAAATTAGCAGATAAAAAAGGCTCCGTGCTCAGGATAGCGTCCCACAGGTGAGGAGGTGCAGGAAGGTTTAAAAAGCCACAGAGGGGCGGGGGGCGTGGCAGCAGGGAGAGCGGACCGGAAGGTCGAAAATGGTCTTGCAGGGACTCCTGGGTACTGGAGTCCCCTGCACGCTCGCAGCCCCGCTGACCACACTCACCCGGTCCCCTGGATGCAGCCCGTCAACAATGCCCCGCTGTCTGGAGCTTCGAAGCGGCACCCGCGAAGCGGGTGCGGCGAGCTGTGGGCTGGTGTCCTGGAAAATGCCACTTCAGGTCAAATTAGCAGATAAAAAAGGCTCCGTGCTCAGGATAGCGTCCCACAGGTGAGGAGGTGCAGGAAGGTTTAAAAAGCCACAGAGGGGCGGGGGGCGTGGCAGCAGGGAGAGCGGACCGGAAGGTCGAAAATGGTCTTGCAGGGACTCCTGGGTACTGGAGTCCCCTGCACGCTCGCAGCCCCGCTGACCACACTCACCCGGTCCCCCGGATGCAGCCCGTCAACAATGCCCCGCTGTCTGGAGGTTCAAAGCGGCACCCGCGAAGCGGGTGCGGCGAGCTGTGGGCTGGTGTCGTGGAAAATGCCACTTCAGGTCAAATTAGCAGATAAAAAAGGCTCCGTGCTCAGGATAGCGTCCCACAGGTGAGGAGGTGCAGGAAGGTTTAAAAAGCCACAGAGGGGCGGGGGGCGTGGCAGCAGGGAGAACGGACCGGAAGGTCGAAAATGGTCTTGCAGGGACTCCTGGGTACTGGAGTCCCCTGCACGCTCGCAGCCCCGCTGACCACACTCACCCGGTCCCCTGGATGCAGCCCGTCAACAATGCCCCGCTGTCTGGAGCTTCGAAGCGGCACCCGCGAAGCGGGTGCGGCGAGCTGTGGGCTGGTGTCCTGGAAAATGCCACTTCAGGTCAAATTAGCAGATAAAAAAGGCTCCGTGCTCAGGATAGCGTCCCACAGGTGAGGAGGTGCAGGAAGGTTTAAAAAGCCACAGAGGGGCGGGGGCGTGGCAGCAGGGAGAGCGGACCGGAAGGTCGAAAATGGTCTTGCAGGGACTCCTGGGTACTGGAGTCCCCTGCACGCTCGCAGCCCCGCTGACCACACTCACCCGGTCCCCTGGATGCAGCCCGTCAACAATGCCCCGCTGTCTGGAGGTTCGAAGCGGCACCCGCGAAGCGGGTGCGGCGAGCTGTGGGCTGGTGTCCTGGAAAATGCCACTTCAGGTCAAATTAGCAGATAAAAAAGGCTCCGTGCTCAGGATAGCGTCCCACAGGTGAGGAGGTGCAGGAAGGTTTAAAAAGCCACAGAGGGGCGGGGGGCGTGGCAGCAGGGAGAGCGGACCGGAAGGTCGAAAATGGTCTTGCAGGGACTCCTGGGTACTGGAGTCCCCTGCACGCTCGCAGCCCCGCTGACCACACTCACCCGGTCCCCTGGATGCAGCCCGTCAACAATGCCCCGCTGTCTGGAGGTTCGAAGCGGCACCCGCGAAGCGGGTGCGGCGAGCTGTGGGCTGGTGTCCTGGAAAATGCCACTTCAGGTCAAATTAGCAGATAAAAAAGGCTCCGTGCTCAGGATAGCGTCCTTTCTCAGCTGTATAATTTTGCCTCCGGGCATTTGTTCGCGCTTTATACATCGGCAAATCAAATAAATCAAATATGAGTTCACGCCTAAATATCACCTACCACATTCAGATGCCTTCTATTACAGTACCGAGGTGATTATGGGTGGTTCATATTGGATAGACTTCAGACCCATTGTTTCAGTCCACAAACTATTCAGGAAGTTAGATAATGAAACCTGTTGGGGAAACATGCCCTAAAATAGTTGCAAAACCTAGGCACACGCTACAGCCGAGCTAGAAACCTCTGCTTCTCAGCTGTAGTCTTGATACAGCCGCGATCCTGCAAGTGGATGAAGCCCAGACACAGAACTGTTGAAGTTCAAGGTCCAATATGGTAGAATGTCCTTGTCCCCTCCAAGAGATCCGAACACAACCACATTCACATCCAGTAACCTCCTGAAAACAGAACTATTCAGGCTTGCTTTCCAAATAGACCTTCTGGACTCTGATGGCCGTCATCGCTGAACAAAATCTGTTGGCTCCACAGTACTTAATGTATAAAAGAAATAAGTGCCAGGGCCCTTCTCAGGAGGCCACTTCCGCCGGCACTGCCCGTTGTCACGGTCAGCGCTGTCAACTCCAGTAACAACACAACTACTAACCATCACACTCCTGCAGTTGTGACAGTTCTGACTATTCCAGGCCCCCAAAGAGATACGAATGGCTTTGGCAGCAGGTATTAATCATTTTAACGCACATTGAATTAATAAACCACTGTTGTTGCGCTTGTCTCTAGATTAGACAATCTGCGCCACCCTGTGGCAGACTGTCATAAGTGCTGGTGTTGACAATTAAGTGCCTGTGTCGACCACCGGAAACCACTGGTTCAAATTAAGCACTAGTCCACCAATCCTGAGCTCTCTCCCACATCATTTATCATGAGATCAAATAGTGCTCTTATCCCAATCTGAGCTCTGACTAACTGAAAGGTTACACATTACGTACCACAAAACTCCTAAATAAGTACTCTTATTGATCATTTTAAAGGATGGCCTTCTCAACGACTATGATTAAAGAGTTGCATGTTAGAATGTCTACGGAGCATTGCCAAGATTCAGTAAGAATGACGCCCTTTGTTAACTTTCACTGCTGGATAAGACGTATATTGTGAAGATATTTCCTCTAGTCACTTAGGTTACGGCCATACCATGGTCAGCCCACTACATAATATTAGACTGTTTGGAAGGCTTGTTATGGAGAAAGGCTCCCCAGGCAAGTTATGCCAATGGAGGCCTCTTAGTAAGAACTGGCGCTGTCTTCAGCCCAGGAAAGTCACAGTTCTTGATGGCTTCTGCATACGAAACCTGCATCTTTGTCAAACCTTCGTGTTGAAAACTGGACAGTTTGCTACTTCAGTGCTCTATGAAGACATACTAATGTCGAGTGGCATTACTTCATGGTTTACAGTGGTAATACCATACCACTCAGTTACAAATGTTACTGAGTGTGGTATTATTGTGTGGTATTAACACATTCAGTATTACCACTTGCTTTAGTTGTCCAAATTCTACTTCCTAAGAGCAGGTGGAATCTGTAAGCATAAAGGACCTGGAATGTGGGGAAAAGGAGTGACATTTAACATGGCCTAGATTTTAAAACTTGTATTATCTTAATTGAATGCACCGATGTAATATTCAAGTTGTTTTTAGTATTTATTTTACTTCTACCCAATGATAGCAGTTTCCCGTGCTTTTTTTGCCTCCTTTCCAGAGAAGCCCTTGAAACTCATTTTAGTTCTTTCTGCATGAATATGACAAATCGCCTTAATTCTGCTAGCTTTATTTCAGTGTATGCCTCGATCCCAAAAAGTGCGACATAGTTTCACCTCGGTGAGACCGGTTTCTCCAGAGCAGCAGGTTATGAAACTTCGCCTTTAAATTGTAACCAAATATTTCGCGTGTTTTCCCTGCATAGCGCTGACAGCGACATCAAGCCTGCGCTAAATTTGGCAAGCAGTCGCCGCCTCCACAAAACAAAAACCTCATAAATGTCTATCGAGCATGCAAAAATGACGACGTGC
Source organism: Lissotriton helveticus (assembly GCF_964261635.1). Taxonomy (NCBI): domain Eukaryota; kingdom Metazoa; phylum Chordata; class Amphibia; order Caudata; family Salamandridae; genus Lissotriton; species Lissotriton helveticus. The sequence goes on from NC_136071.1 coordinate 257,764,684, forward strand.
CGTGAGCACGCAATCCTGAACCGGCCGCGGATGACTCGCTTCACCTCACGCGGTCGAGAGAAGCGTTACCTGAAGTATGTGGTCTCGGGATGCTGCAACAGTCAGGACTGGTGTCGACAGGAGGGATTAAGAGATATCAGATGACTGGTTTAGAGCATTTTAGTGCCAGTGATTCATGAATGATTCTAATATTCAAATTCTGTGAGCGCGCGCCAGATGCGTGTCGTTTCAGTCAGGCTGGTCCTACAACAAAGTAATGTATTTGACAACGACTGGGTGTGGCCCATATAACGTTACTCAGTTTATTGATCTATCTAACGAAGTCTGAATGGCTCTGCTGTGATCCGAACCTGTGACCACAGAGGGGCAACCCATGATTTGTGTTGGGGATGCTGGTAACACAACTAATACTCCCACTTTTTGGCTGATGTATTCAGTATTCTACATTGAAGAAGACCTAAGGGCACAATCACTCCACATGGGACAGACTTATCAGAACGTTTAGAATTCGGATTTACTTTCCGGAAAGAAGCAAAAAGCAAATGTTTGCACTACTTTGTGTCAAGGGAGCGTCCCATGGGGGTTGGTTGGTGGGCGGAAAGGACATTGACACTTCCACGCAACCAATGGTTTTTGACTCAGAGCCCTACCTACTAAAAATGGTAGACTAGGCTTTGCACCACAAATGTATAGCTCATAGAGGCCGGCATAACGTTTGAGAAAAGATTTGTCCACATTACACCACTTTCCAAAGAAGTTAGATGCTATTTGCAGTAAAAATGTGTCCTGAACTAGCCATTCGTGGTAAAATTGTATCCTAAGTGCACAGGAACAAAAGGATGCGAGCAACTGGTGTTCACAGCGCTTTTACTATTAGCATTATTTTTTTTGCACAAAATGCAGTCTTCTGTCAAAAATTGACACAAGGACACATCTCATGCTAAAATGTAGCGCAAAATGGTGGATTTGCATGATATGATTGCGCATAATTTTATGTAATTTTGCTGAAATGTGTAATTATGTGAAAGCAAATTATGAACAATTTGCACACACTGAGCTGTGCAAAACCTATGATTGAAATCATGCACACTCCCTTGCACTTTGGTACAAGAGTATGTGTGTGTGTTTGGCACAATGCAGCCTAAGGTGCGTAACACAGAGGATGACAGCAGCAGTGCCGCATCTTAGTAGGTATGGTGCTGTCCTAATGTCTTTCACACAAGACCCTCCATACAGAGTTGGAGCTTTTAAGGCCTGACACCACTGTGTAGATCCAGACAGACCCTCCGCTTATTCATATTAAGAGTTAATGATCAATTATACACCTTCATTCCCTGTTGTGTCCAAAATCTGTCATTCATATTTCCAATCTTCTAATTTTTGTCTCAGCAGAAATTAATTGGTTAATTATACCCATGTTAAATATTGCATTGTCATCAATGCATTTAGATGAATTTACTCTCCATCAGATGGATTGCTAGCCCCAAATCCACAAAACATAATAAATGTAAGAGCATATAACCCACTTAAGGCTACAACACAATCCTACGTGCAATAGCTTAACAATAAGTTACAATACTATTACTGACACATGTGGATCAAAGTTCAGTAAGGTAAATCGGCCTGCAGGCACATCACATTAGTGCATACCCTTTTCAAGTTCAAAAATCTGTGCCCCACTGTTCATACCCATCATTTTCAAAATACTTTAAATCTGCAGTGTCTCTTTTCAATAAACTGTTCAAAAATGAGTCCAAAGAGTTCTCAGATTTATTGTTAAACCATTGAATGAAGATACTTTATTGATCATTAACAAATTGACTTGCATAAGTCGAGGGTCCGCGTAGATCCATACAATGGTGCCAGACCGTAAAAGCTCCAACTTTGTATGAAGAGACTTCTGTGAAGGATAAGCATGGTTGAGGCAAGTACCAAGTGACTGGTGGCACACCAAATTTGCAAAATCTAAGTATAGAACAGCCTTTTACAAATTAACGCAATTTAGGGAGTGTTGTCTACACAAGAGGGTCTACTTTAAATCTATAAAGATACTATCCCACGTGACCCTCATTGCACCCCATGACAATTAGATGTCTTTTTTGAAAATTGTAAGTTTATCCCCATATTTCTATTTTTTATTAGATTTGCAGACTCGATAATGCCTCTCCCTCAATGCAAGGCTTTGGCCTGCCTATAATGTTTCATGATGGATGGAAATACACTGAACAGGAGGAGCAGGTGAGGTAGAAATGTAAGATCAGAGGAACCCTAAATCCATTTAAGCATTTCTTATGATGTCTATTTGACTCATATCAATGTGTGTGTAACGTCAGCAATTTAATTAACTGACTGTTCAGAAAAAGATTAACTTCAAGGCAGCGTGCATCATTCATAAGATCTATCGCAATCAGGGGTCCAAATTCCTGATAAGAAAATTTAATCCATGTGATTGTCTGAACCCATGTCAGAATAAAACAAATGGGCAGGTGTGTCCTTCCGAGCTCAGGGCACAGGTCTATGGAACTCACTTTCCATTGAGCTCAAATGGGAGATAAATCAGGAACAGAGCGGGTGGAAGGTCCTTCTCCTACCTCACAGCCAAGACCTGGAACTATCTCCCCCTTCAACTCTGGCGAAGCCCAACACTGAACCAATTCAGGAAAGACCACAAGACCTGTCTCTTTGAAGGACCCCATCTGAGCTGCGCCCTCCCCCCTTCTGCCCAGCGCCTTGTGACCCTAACGGGTGAGTGGTGCGCTCTATAAACCCCTGATTGATTGATTAATATATGTTTCAGAGGAAACTAAAGACACTTACTAAATTCTGTTTGGCATAGGTGATGGTTTAGACTGCAGTTTACTTTCAATTACTTCAAGAGATCCACTAAGGTTATATTTATTATTTACAGATATAATAATCATCATCACCTGTTATCATCGTCAACCTAAGTTGGCAGGGAATGCCCAGACGTGGGTCCCTTGCACACTTTGCCACTGGATTCAAGGTAGCCTGGCTGATGAGGAGTGTTACCTTGAAACCTGTCCCAGGATGCTTGCTTCCGGTTCAGGGAAGGCCTGGCTTGGCAGTTCGGGTTGGACTGTTCCCATGAGGCACAGGGCCAAGACTGATTTGCATATAGCTGGGTCTGAATTGAGGTGGCGAAGTGAGCTGAAGAACGATAATGGATTCAACCTAGATCTGTGACTGGGGTGAGTGTCTGAAAAGTTTCAGCACTCCGTCCATCATCTCCTTATGCATCATCATCATCTGTATCAATGTTTGTGAGGATTTGCAAGATTTGTTTGCTTTCAAGCTATATTTTACTTTATGTATTTTCATAGGTGCAGCCCCCACAGTGGCCAAAGAAAGTATCATATTACAAAAATCAACAATCATATTGACCATGTAGGTAATGTATTTTGTACCATAGGGTGTCTAAGTGGTGGTGGAGGAGTGGTGTGGCTCACTGGTTAGAGGCGGTTAGAGGCAGCAGACCCGTAAGCAGAGAACGGCCCGGGACCAGGGTTCAATTCCCGACGCGGCAGGGTCGTGGACCAGGGTCAAAACGGACTCAATAATTCTCGCCTCGGTGCCTACTCTAACCAGGGAACACACTCGGCAACTCTGGGCATTAGGCTTGCCTCATCTCTACAACGGCCCCCCACAGACGCCGGGGATGCCTGGTTTCACCTTGGAGATACCCAGAAAGGGACCATCTCACAGGAAAAACCAGGACGGGTTCCCCAGCGGTCTTCAGCGCCAGGATACTCCATGGAGTCGCAGTGCGCTTTACAAGTACACCCACATTTACATTTACATTTAAGTCTGTGCTCCAGCACTTGCTCTGTACATGGGGTAGTATAATCTCTTGTTATACCACTCTCTACACATCCCCCCAATCCCCATGCTCTCCTCAGAGAATGGTCATACCATTTAACCCCTTGCAATTAATCTAGCACCAAACCAAAGTGCCTTCCCCTGTCTGATGCACTTTAAGACCTCACGTCCCATCTTACACTGCACCTGAGGATGATTGTGCTACCACGTGTGACTGAGCACTTGATTGAACTTAACTAACAGTGCTGCTTCCTATGCTACCGCTACAGCTTTTTAAAATCTAATATCTGTTTCTCATCGCTTCTCATCATCTCTAGAGTACCAATCCTATGATAGGTCCTTCAACCATCTCCAGACAGTCACGGCCACATTACAGTTACTTTGCAGCATCACTAATGAATGTATTGAACAACGCTCAACCGAGAACTGATTGACCTGGTCCTTCAAGGTTCTCCTCACAAATGACTGGATTTCAATGAACTCTCTGTTGACAATCAGTTCCTAAACCGTCCCATCCCACACATACAGCAACCACTCAAACAAAACAACAAACACACATTTGAAAATCAACAAACATGGAGAGGGATGTGACCAAATAGAGACTATGGCAGAGGGAGTGGTAGTTACACTGAGTAGAGACAAAAAACGGCGTAATCCTGCCCTTGTTTGTCTTTCTAACTTGCCTGTGTTTTTCCCTAGTGGATTCAGCAATCTGTGAGGTCACTGAATGCGCTACAAGGGTTTTTCTGACGTGTTGTACACCACGTGCTAGAGACTGCTGGGCTGAGTATTCACCAAAGGGTATCACTACCAGTAGCTGGTGTGGCTGCTGCCCTCTGATTCCTAGTTATGGGGTGACTGGTGGTTGGTTAGTGGCAGCTGATCTTAGTTAAGGGGCAGTGGCCTTTACCTGTGCTACCAGAGAGGAGAGAGCCCACAAGTCTCTTTCCTATAACTGCTGTCCAGTCTACCACAAATGGGCTCCCTACCCCCCTCCCCATGCTATGCAGAGTGTGTCTGTGTGAAAGAACATGTAACATAAGGGAGGATGTGTGCAAAGGAAATTATGCACAATGCATGCCTGCATCAAATTGTCGTTCCTTTCCAGGTGATCTTTGTCTTTTACATGTTGATGTGATAATACAATTGAAGCTTGCAGGACTGAAGAGGCTAACAAGACATATTTTCATCAATCTAAGCTCAGATCACCTCCCCACTTATCCAGCTAGATGCATAGTGAATCTTATGTTTGGGTTAGAGCTCACAAACGAAGCACCTATCATTGACAGGAGAGATATTATCCAGATCACAATCTGTACTCAAAATGTGAACTTTCAATTTCTCATTTCCTGTCTAAAGGATCTGTGCCTGGGAAACCTAGATCAGTACACATGTTCCAGAGTGCTGCACCCACACACTATACCACTTTTGTCTATTGGTTCTTGGCCCCTGGCCAAAAGTATAAGGAATATGCAAGTATTGAAGAAGACGAGGGAGACACTTATCAGCAAAAAGAAGAACACACCCTCTGCAGCAATGTTCATGTGCCTCTTTTTCACCATTATCTCTTCCACCACATTCCAAATATTAGAATGAGACATCATCCTCATGTGAGACAGGAAGCCACTTCCCAATGTAACTGTTATGCAGCAACTACTCATTGGCTCTTATTAAAGAGATGTAGGAGAAGGAGAAATAAAACCTGCCCTGGGGAGGTTGTTTGTCAGTCCGACAGGGGTCAAACTGTTCCCCTGAGTTTTATTTTCTTTGAGAATTGTGCACCCGTTAATGATCTACATGCAACACAGTAATCATTAGCAACAAAAGAACCTGGTGTGCCCCCTGTATGCATGCACCCCCAATTCTATGCTCTGGAGGAACATGCAATTGCGTTCTCATTGCCGTGCCTTTCTAAGGCTCACATATGAGCCTTAGCACAGCACCGCCATGGGTCAGCCGCCGCAGAACTGACCGACCTGGATTCCAGGCGGTCTTGGTGCGGTGCGATGGTATGGCGGTCCGCTCCAAGACCGCCTAACTCATAATAAGGCCCTTAGGAAAAAGAAAAAAAACTATGCTGATTGAAAGGACACATAAATGCATTCATTTGATAAACTAATCTTTAGGTTAGGAATATTTAAACAAATCATAATGACATTCCTCTTTGCACTTTGCAGTGCATTCATTTAAGAAAATAATGGGATCACTGACATAATATCGGAAATCACCAATATTTCGTAACAGAAATATCATGTCAAAAATATTGTTTACAAAAATATCAATTTCGTATCCTTATAATGGTAAGGATAAAAATATTGGAAAAACAAATAGTAAACATATATATATATTTATATATATATATATATATATATATATATATATATATATATATATAGTATTTATATTAGTGAGATTTATTTATTTTACGTTATATTAATGGTTTATACTAAAATATTTAAGATGTATTGCTTTAAACGATATATAACTTTTTGTATATATAGTTTGAAGCAGTACTTCCTAAATATTTAAATATAAACCATTATTATAATGTAAATTAAATAAATCTCACTAATGTTTAATACTATATATAAATATATATTTATATAAACACACATGCATATATATGTGTGTATGTTTATATATACCCACACACACACATATATAATGTTACACAATTATTACAAATATATATTTTACATAATATTTTTTTTGTTGTTCAGTTCTTTAAACTAACTACTTTAAAAAACACTATATATATATAATATTACACAAAAAAGAAAACATATAAACAATTCAATTCTAAAACATGAAAGAAATTACCAAACAAAATAAAAAAGAAACAACTAAAAAAATATTTACAAAAAATATTATCAATATTTTAAATAAAATGACAATATAAACAAATACTATAAAATTATAGTCAAATATTTAACCAATATTGGGAAATGTATTGGAGTCTGTGAATAACAGATATGCTCTTCCCGTACTCCAGTAATGCAACAGTAGAGAAATTGTAGGATTTCGGAAGGGTTAAATATATTATTACTATTCCAAACAGCGCAACTGTAGGGAAAACACTGGACTTCTGCTGGGTTAAAGTCACTCTTCACACTCCACCCACTCTATGCAACAGTATTGAAAGTGTTGGACTTTGGAAGAGTTACATTTACCGTTTCCACTCCACTCTATGCAACAGTAGGGAAAGTGATGGACTTCGGAAGAATAAGATTTACTATTCCAACTCCAGTATGTGCAACAGTAGGGAAAACGTTATGCTTCGGAGGGGTATGATTTACTATTCCCACTCCAGTCTGTGCAACACTAGGGAAAGCATTGGACTTCGGAGGGATTACATTTACTATTCCCACTCCAGTTTGTGCAACAGTAGGGAACTCATTGGACTTCAGAAGGGTAAGATTTACTATTCCCACTCAAGTCTAAGTAATAGTAGGTAAACTACTTCCTTTTAAACACATATTAATTTAGAAAACATATAAAACTCTAAATATAAACATTATTAGCAAAAATATATATAGGAATAAAAACATAAACAGCAATTATCCAATTTACAACATTCATAATCAATGTAATGGTTAATTTTCAATTAAAAAATGCTAATTTAATTATTACTTAATTAACTTTCCATGCTATACCCCTACAAAACTAGCAACCCACACCTAAAATATAATGAAAATAAATAAGTATAACCAATTTTCCAGCGAACGTATCCCAATAGAGGAATGTGTACACAGGAATAGCCGGGAGACAGGGTGGGGGGCGGGTAGGATCTAAGGGACGGTTTGTAAGCAGATGATAATACATTTGATTGTTACTACTTATTGATGTGTTGAAACCATTTATGGCTAACATTTAGGAAGTGATGACCATCTGGATGCGATTATAATATGCCTATGTTTAGTTACAGAAAACGGAAAAGACTGATGCAACGTAACCTGTACACATGTACCTTGTAATAACTCTCACAGTCATGAATAAAGAGTTAAAAAAAAAAGTATAACCAATTTACATAATTTATAAACAAGTACATATTTAATTAACAATTATTAGTCAAATGTTAATGAATTATTACTTAATTAACTTCCCACCCTACACCACTACAAACCAAGCAGCCCACACCTAAAATATAACTAAAATATATTATTACACAATTTACATAATTAATAATCAATTAAATATTTAATTATACATTAATATTTTTTTAATTATTATTTAATTAATTTCCCACTTTACTCTCCTAGAAACCCAGCAAGCCACAACTAAAATATAACCAAAATAAACCAATATTGCATAATGTACATCATTTATAATCAATTCAAGAATTAATAATACATTAATAATTAAATATTACTTAATTAACTTCCCACCCTATACCCCTACAAATGCAGCAGCCTGCAGCTAAAATATTGCTCAAATATACGATTATTACACAAGTTACATAATTAGTAATCAATTCAATAATAAATAATCATTAGTTAATTGTTTAATATTGTAGTGTAGTTCCTATATCCCCAATAGGCTCTGCGCATTGGAATAATATATCCTATAGATTTGAAGTAGGACTTAGGTCGAATAGGTCTCTATCGAATATATTAGACTTAATTGTGAGTGCCAGCTAGCTCAGAGGTCAACACAAACTTTCTCGAATAAACAAGAAGGGATTAGTTTCTGACAACTGCATAAACATGACAACTTTATTTCCCCAAGAATAAAACTGATCTTCAGAGTCGTGGAAACAATAGATAGATATTTTACTCAGTCAATCGTGCATGCTTCGTTTTATCAGAGGTGCAGAGAAATAGAGAGACGGGCGTTTTCAATAAAAAGGGTTTTATTGAACAGTCTTCTTTCTCAAGCAAATAAAGTGAACTGGTACAATCGTAATACTGGTTGCAAAGTGTAATGCGTACAGTAAAAAGAGTATTATGAAATAATACTGTAAAAGCATTGTATGGTTCCTAGACCATAGATAAATACATACATAAATAACAAAGGCTAAAAAGTACTCAACTGGTGCTTCTAAAATACGCCTAACCCAATGTACCTAATCTAAGTCTAGTTCGAGGGAAGAAGTAATTGAGGTGTAGCATAGGTTTAGTTTGTCTTTGCCAAGAATCTAACCAAGATTTCTCTTAGGGTCTAATCAGCTCCGTACCTTGGTTTTAGAATGAAGGAGGTCTGGTATCTCCGTCTCTGGCTCGATTTCCCAACACCCCTCGAGGGGAGCTTGGAAACACTGGAGCTGGATTCTCAGCGAGAGAAAGGACAGCTTCTCTGTTAGTGCGTCAGCTGGAGGGTCAGCTTCATTCGGCACTTGCTGTAGCGAGCTGCGTCGGGCAAGTAGGTAGTCGAGCTGTGCCGAACCACCGTGTGTTTGCTAGGGCAAGTGTAGGCATATTTATACCTTGAAGGTGCCTAGTTTGATGTAAAGTCGGACGTATTAACGTCATCAAAGAACCCCACGGGAATGGTAGTTCTTTGAAAACTCCATGATTTCTAGGACAAATCAATATTCAAGCAAGTGGATGTTCCTGACTGCTGAAGCCGAGTTTTCCAAGAAATCTTTGTGGCTTTTTGGAACTAGTGGAAGTAGCCGTGCCTGTATTTGGACTGGACGGGTTATGTCTAAACATGGGCATGATTTCTTTTCCTATATAAGGGCAATGTGATTTATACCTATATAAGGACATGAATCGGTAAATTACGCTTGGATACTAAAATGCTACACAACACCCACTCCACTTTATTATGTTCGATATTACTAAATTCTAAGCATTTTTAAACATATGTAAAGCATGATGTGTAAAAAAATCCCTCCCAAAATACATAAAATTCATTTGAAATGGCTGTACACGAAAGATGAGCATGTGTCTTGTACGCATTTAAAAAAGCAATACTTTCATTCAAAGCATGTAGTGTGACATTGGAAAATGCTTATTAGAATGAATCATGAAATTACATTTATGAAATGGCTCTTAAATACAGAAGAAAGGTCGAGACCATTCCATGACAGAATATATACTGTTTAGGTTGTGGACAAGGTCAAATATTGTCATTTGGAAGTGTTTCAAAGAATTCTTGTTCTCTAAGAATAGTTCTACTTTAAGCAGATTACTTTGTGCCCCCCAAAAAAAAATACAATTTTGGAAAAGTCAAATTTCAAAAAAAAATAGAGTTCTAAAGTTGGAAGTTTTGTTATGAAAAGTGAAGGTCGAATACAGAGTCCCATAGAACGCTGTGTGCTAACTTCAAAAGTCATTCTCGTTGTTAGGAGAAAATAGCAAATCTAAGCGGGCAAAGAAATCGTCTACCACAGTAGGTGAAAGTTAGACCACTTCATTAAGTAAACCGATAGCACAAAAATGTGAAGCATCGCTGTCAGCGTTAGCCGCATTAGCAATGTTTGTCGGAGATGGAGGTGATACCTGTGTGCCTGTCGATCCACGTATCTCACTGTCAGCAGATTTCAATGAATGCCGTCATCAGGATTGGTAGCCGCTGGGGACAACACGATGCATGGGCCGATACAGAACCAAGCAAGGTATCAACATCCATTGGCAGTGCTGATGGAAGTGTTAGACAGACGTCCAACACGCATTCTTCTCCACATAGCAGGCATCGTAGAACAGGTAAGATGCAATCTTGCCAGATTGGTCAAAATGATAGGAACCATGTGGTACTCCGGTCTCTTAACCGAGCCAGGCCCAGGATCTGTATCATGCGCTCACGACACTTCATTGCCAGGATAGTGTTCTCAATAGTAATCTGGGTATCGCTGCTGACCATATCGGAGCAGAAGGAACAAGAATAGTATTCCTGCTACGAGTACCAAAATGAGAGGCAGGCCGCCGAACACAGAGTGCACGAAGTTTGGAAAAATGGCGAGGACTGCTTCAAATGGTGCTAACAGTCCCGAAAAAACTATCTTAAATACATGTACAATACCACTGGTATCAGACATGTTTAAGATACAACTTAACATTTCTACGAAATGTACGGGCAGTTTGTGGATAAAAGGGCATGTATTTCTGCAGAGGACCTTGCAAATTGTAGTTCATATGTCTCTTTAGACGAGGTCAGTGGCCCAGTTTTTTTAAAAGAATGGCTTTCATTCTGCTTAAAGTATCAATTCGAATAGAAGAGATGTTCAGTGAAAGCCATAACGGCAACTCCCCGTCTGTCTTAGCTTTCGGAAACAATACTTTCATACAACAAGTGACCCTGGCTGACACAGTTACGAGATAGGCTATTCCTGACATCTTTCCACAACAGCTTTGATCATTCAACATTATATAGCTCCCGTTTGAAAGCTGCCTAAAAATTGGATCTATCACTGCTGCTGGAGAACCTTGCAGGTAGCAGGATAAGTTGTTCGAAGAACCTTCACAGGCTCCATGTAAATTAATACCCCTGACATAAAAGTGTACCACTTAGTGCGCTTTTACATTGTGTACCACTAAGAAATACTTCTTTCCCCCCACTCCAATATTTGTGTGTGTATGGTAATTTCCAGGTTGACTTTATGTATTCCTTACCCAACCTTTCATACACGGCAACTGGTATATGTTTCAAACAGTATTGAAAATTGAAAATTGTGACAGGCAGAGTGATCATCCCGTGTATTAGCCATTCTATTGCAGGTTTTTCTGAAACAGTTAATGGTAATCTTTCCAGTTTTTCAATGCTCAGCACCATATAGTCTGCTCCTCTTTGTGCTAAAGTGATTTGTTTATCTGTAAGGTTAAATACCGAAAACAATGACGTGGTGTTGATTAGACGCAATGGCACATATCCAGAACAAAGTTTTTGCAACGTCCAGCCTAAAAGCATTATATAACGTAATTGCGACTGTCCATGCTGTAGCATGAACAAGTCCTGTTCCATTATGTCTATGGCAGAGGATACTATGCTGTCCAAAGAATAAATTCTGGATGACAGGGTCGTTAACCCATTGTCAACTACAGAGAGTGCTTTTTCTAAATGAATACAATCAATTTCTTGTATTCTTTCTGCAGTCTCTGCCTGTGTCGCTTTCTAAGCTTCATTATAAATGGCATATATACCTGCGTATATGAAACCTTTATGACGTCGTTTTGCCGGACCTTGTAAGAAGTCCCTTAAATCAACTCCATCTTTAAGTAAAGATAAGTGTTGTTTAACCTCTGTAAGTGTAGATTTTTGTAGCCACTCAAGGCACAGTTTTCCTACACTGTATGTTGTTACTATCCCTGGATGTTGTCTCTGGACATATCTTGGATCTTGCCTAGTTACTGTAAACCCTTGTGTCCTGTTCAGGAATCTATCTTGACAGTTATTCGTGTCTGTGGGCCAGATTAATCATTTTTTCCAATCAGGATCTGTTCTGTTTTTTAGAAAAATAAATTTTACATCGACCCCTCCCTCTGAAGTGTTTTTACTATCAGGCGTAGGTGTAGGTATGGACGCTTTGTTCAAATCTTTTATCTTGGCCCGGCCAGGGCAGGATGTCTGTTGGACAGTGTCATTCAAAAACATTATTTGTTCAGGGATAATGCAGGCTCGAAATAAAGCTTCTATTCCCTGCACTTGCCAGTCTTTTGAGCCCCAGACAGTTTTTGTTTCTATGTTGTCTCTCCAAAAGTCGAAACCTAATGAGGACAGCTGGGCATAAAAGGCTGCAGAATAAATTTGCTTTGTATTAGACAACTTACTTTTCATTCCTGTCTTCTTACCAGTTTTAAAGTAAAACGTTTCCGGATTTGTGGTATTAAAACATGAGAAGTATGGAAATTTATCATAGAATGTTTTTGAGCTACCTTTTGGTGGCGTTGGACAATGTTCCTATTGATTAAATGTATAAACATTTCTAGGGTTTGCAGATTTGTGCAAGTAATGATGGCCATAATGATTATAACAATACATTTGTGCATAATCTGATGAACCTTCTAAGTATTCATATTCTGTGAATTCTCTAAATCTGACATCATATTATTAACAGTCTCAATGTCCCAATCATCAGAAAACGTGCTGGGTGAAACAAAGTCACTCAAGGAAACCTTAAATTCATGTGGAATCTTCAGCAGCTCTGCAGGGCCATAGATGTCATAATCAGTTCTGTCCCATGCTATACCCCCAGGTATAGGAATGGATGTGATGTTCACTGATGTCAAGTCTCTTTGTTCACGATGAGATGATTTGTGTGGCTTCAGGAGCAAGTTGATGTTCTTACTTGCTGTGTCCATTTTACTATATCTTCCATTTATCAGCATTCCCAAACTTAATACAAGAATTAGCCAAAGTAGGAGAAAAAGTACGCCTAGCACAATCCAAAATTCAACCCATGGTGAAATCAGATAAGTTTTTTCAAGTTGTTGAAAAAGTTCTGTTACTTGATCTTTAAAAGTTTTATTTGCTGGCATTGTTTCAGGCTCACTGGGATCCTCAGAAAACATATAAAAGTTAATGAAATAGCCAGAGGCAGTCCTGTCAATTGTTGGAATTGCATCAGGATTATTTGAAATCACTGGGGCTACCAGATCCTTTGCCGTATTAGTATAGTCAGATGCTACATCATTGTAGACAGGAGTGTCTTGACGAACTGTTATTTGGGTCTCAAGAGGCACAAGTTAAATTGCTTTATTGCTTAGTTCTTCTTTTCTTACTGCAGATTCTTCAAAGGTGATGAGTCTTTCAGTCTGAACCTCTTGGATAGTAGCAAGATTTGGTCTTCTGCTACATCTTTGGAGTCCACTGGGCCTACTACTTATTATCGGCCACATGATGTGGTTTGACCAGGTCGATAGATACAAACCTGTTCTCTTTTCTTCCAGCAAGGGGCAGCAGTAACACTGTTCTTGATCCGTGGATTGCTAGCACAGGTACTGGTTTTCTGTAAGAAGGCCCAAATTCCTTCTTATCCACGATCTTTTCTCTGACTAGATCCCCAATCTTTGGAATCGAGACAGGCCTTGCTGGGACGGGCGGTTCTCCTTCAGTGGACGTTGGCTTCTGTATTGTGGTGCTTTGACTTCTCCTTTTCTCGTTTAAGTCCTGCAAAACAGCCAAGCGGTCTTTGATATCAAAGGGTTTTTGTTCCACCACTGAAGTGTGACGATCGAGGTCCTGGACAAGCATTCTAGTACCAAAAAGGATTTCATATGGAGTGATTCCACCCAGAAAATTTCTTGGCAGGTTATTTAGACTACGTTGGACACTTAATAGATGTTTGACCCACCCGTCACCCGAGCCTAATACCCTAGCTGTTATAGATTGTTTTATGTCCCGGTTTTTCCTTTCCACTACAGAATTTCCCTCAGGATGGAATGGACTCGGATACCGCAATGCAACACCCAGATTGGCCATGGCCTCCTTGTAAGCTTTGGAGCTAAATGCAGGACCCTGGTCAGAATGTAGCGTGCCAACAGCGTATGTGCCGATAAAGACTCGCAAATCTTTTATAACAGTTCGGGCGTCAGCCGAGCGCTGAGGCCACATCCAAATGAATCTGTCCTAATAATTATGGGACCGCATTTGTCCATGGGGACGTCTGCGTGTAGATAGTCTAATGCTGTCTAACAAAGGTGTCTGTACTGGGCTGGCTACACTGAAGTTAGATATCTGGCGGCATTCTCTGCTGCGATCTCTGTTGCAGTCAGGGCAATTAATTGCAAATTCATAAATGTGGGTATTCATCCCTGGCCACCAATATATCTCTTTTAATTCTAGTATAGATTTAGAGATGCCTTGATGTCTCAGACTCTCTCCCATATGTGCTTATTGTATCAAAGCTCCTCTACATCTCCTGTTTGGAATTACTCTATCCCCCACTCCAGGCATTCGAGCAAAAGGAACGGAGCTGGCATCAATTATGTATGAATATTCAAGCGGATATTTTAGAGGTAACACTGCACCGCTGCCTTTGCTTGTGGCATTGACAGCTAGCATTATTTCGCCGTCTATTTTTGTTTTCAAACGAGTGATTGCAGCTACGGAAGCCGTTTGCACAGCTGCCTTTGCAGCTTCATCAGCCAATGAATTCCCTGCAACGTGAACACCATCACGCTGATGACTCAGTGTATGGATCACGTGAGTCTTTTGTAGTTCTTTCTGTAATTGAACTACTTGTTCCCAAAGCAACTTATGCTTGATTGAGCCACCTTTTTCAACTTTGAAACCGTTTTGAACCCAGTCTGCAAGTATTCATTGTGAGATTGAAAGCAGTAATACGAATCGCACACTATGAGTGTGGGGAATTTGCAATCGGTATTTTCAAGCGCCATCTTGAAAGCCTGTAGTTCAGCTCGCTGCGCTGTACAGTCTCCGAGAGATTGTGTTTTTCTGACCATTGGTCAGAATTTATCATTGCACCAGCGACCCTTAACGATCACGCACGCAGAACTATAAGCTTGTGCACCCCCAATTGCAGGCTGTGCTGATCCGTCTGTATAAATTATACATTCGTTCTGTTCTAGAGGCAGAATCTCAGTGGCAGAGGACATTCTTGTTCATATTGTAAAAATTCTTGAGTTTTCAATTAGGGGTCAAAAACGTATTCTACGTCTGTTGCAGCAAGGGAGTTAACCCATTGTATCCATCTCGGATGTAAAGTAAGTATGGGTGAAATTTGCAAATTCGTGCGAAAGCGAATTTGCGATCCGCAACATTCGCAAATTCGTGCGAATTTGCATTTTTTTTGTGTGTTCGCAGGGTTTTTTGCGTATTCGCGGGCCGCTTGCAGCGCACCAACGGCGAAGTTACCCATGCGGTCGTACATGGGCGCGGCGATCTTGTGCGCGTTGCGTATTTCCGTTTCCGGGCACTATTGGCAAGCTCGCATTGTGTGCGGCGCGCTATTAGGAGTTCGCGTGTGTTTTTGCGTACTCGCGGGGGAAATATCGCGCAAACTTACCCACGCGGTCCTTAATGGGCGCGGCCTTCTTGTTTTTCATTCATTGGTATGGTTCTGGGCATGCTTTTCCTATCCTCCCCTAATCTCTGCAATCCTTTGTTTCTTTGAACTTTTTAAAAATCTTTTTTATTCATTATCTATCCCTCTATTTTTCTACATCTGTATTTTGTGTTTTTTTTTACTTTTCGTTACTTTTAAAGCTACTTTTTAAAATTCTTTTCTTTTCTTTAGTTTTTCCCTATTCTTTCCTATTTTTTTTTCTTCAGCTGTCCAGGACCCTGCCAAAGGGAGCCGGGAAGAGTAAGGGGAAGGGTCCCGCACCCCGCACCCGGCTCCCATGCGGGCGTTTGAGGGGGGTACAAGTGGTGGCCAGGGAGATTTTCAACGCGGTGGAGGTGACCGCCCTTATATTTTTTGTTCTGCGCCACCTCCCTAAGACCGTGGCAGCAGGGGGCAGGCCCGGTCAAGGGTATGGCCTCCGGGAGCATCGCCAGCTGTGGGATAAGGTGTGCCAGGCCATGCGGAGGGAGTCGGGGGTCCGGCGCATCTACGACCAAGCTACGCACCGGTGGGCCGACGTCCTCGACGTCCTCGACAGGGAGCAGGACCTGCTCGACCTGCTAGGTGTGGATATCCCTGGCCTTGGTGAGTAGCTATTTAATAACTACTTTGTTTTCTTCTGCTCTGTGTTATATTGCTAATCTATTTTTTTCCAGAATGCTGCTGATTCGATTACATTGCAGGTAAATTAATGTTTAAATAGCTTCTGTCATTGCAGTTGCTCGCCTGGTAATTTGCTTTGCTACTATGCTTACTTGCTTGCAACTTTTTGCTCATTTGAGAGCATAACTGCGTAATGCTAGAGACAGTAGAGACTCAAGTCTAGTCCTTCTTTGTACTCCTGCTGCCACTAAGAAGAGATAGTGGTGGATTGATAAGTTGAGTACATTATTTATTTGTTAGTGGTCTGCAATCATGATGACGGACTGTGTCTGTCACGTGACGTCTCGTGCTGCTAAGTGATGGCAGTCGTAGTAGAACCTTTTTGTTGTTGGTGTAGTTAGTGAATTACATAACTTTCCTATTAGATGGTCTGCGAATCCTGCAATACTGTACTATCCTCCTAGTTGACCAGATCAGATAGGTCAATACATGTAGTGCAATTGTTGTTAATTTGTTTCCCCGAGATCATTTTAGATTGTGTTCAAAGAAATCAAATATTTCAAAAAAACAATCATCCATGTTGTGTTTCTTTATTTCATGATCATCAGCACCTCCCAGGGGCAAGGCGACTAGCACCATTGAGACTCTGGTGGAAGAAGGTGGACAGTCACAGGATCGGTCCCTTGCAGGCTCTTCTGCTGGCCCCAGTAAGTTGTTCTATTGTTATATTAATACTTATACTTCCCTAACTTTTACAGCTCCTATTCATTACAAACTGTTTCCTAATTCTATTTTTTACAAAATAGTCTTTGATCTTCTTTTATTCTAGACTACTTTCTACATTCTTATCCTACCTCTACCATCACTCTCTGTGCTACTACTATTTACGATTATGAGTCGGTCTGTGTAGGTAGCTAAGCTTGCCCAGTCGGCAAACGGTGTTAAACAAAACTCTGATCCAGCAATAGCTCTAGGCACTGAGTGCAGTCATCTGGGTTGCCCTTGCTGTCTATTCCAGTCTTCTTAATGTAAGTGCTTTGACAATTTCCAACAGCA
The DNA here is from genome assembly GCF_964261635.1 of Lissotriton helveticus. Lineage (NCBI taxonomy): Eukaryota > Metazoa > Chordata > Amphibia > Caudata > Salamandridae > Lissotriton > Lissotriton helveticus. The sequence goes on from NC_136071.1 coordinate 257,782,145, forward strand.
AAATGTCAATGTTTACACCAAGAAAAAGGTAGCAGTTGCCTTTTTGATTTGCTAGGAGCACATACCATACCGCTAGTGTTTCAGGGACTATTCTGCACATATAGAAGTATGGACAAGAGAAATAGGACATTATTGATAATAGGTGCAGTTCGACTTTCCACATACCTCAATCCGAACAGAAGTTGAACCCCCAATCCCCTGATCGACTATCTAGTGTGTCTGACCAATGATTTTACGATCCAGAAGAACAGAAGAAGACTGCTGCAGAGTCCCGGCCTATCTGAGTCACTGAAACATGACTGCCAAGTGCAGTAGTTCAAACCCTTCCGCTCACTCACTCGTGAACAAAAAACCACACAGTGTTTGTTAGTTTTAAAGTAGTTTTATTTTGAATTAAGAAATGAAAAAAATATGTCTTTATTTTTAATAGCGTAGTATTCGGAGCGAGCACTGCTGATAGATGACGTTAAAGTTTAAACAACATTCCCATGAATCAAATTACTTTAACGTAATAGTTAACAGACACATGAAATTATTAGAATAACTGTGCGGGAGCCCCCATCTTCTTTAAAGTACTTAAAGTACTGCTGGTGATGACTTACTAGTAGTTGGTGACTCGTCCTTTTGGCTGAAGGGCAATGTAATCTTCTTTCTGTAATTAGAAAAATGGTGCACATTAAGCAAGCATTCATCAGTTGTCCTAAGAAGTGTAGCATTTAATGGAATAAGCATATAAAAAGTTAACACCCTCCTCAAAACCGTTACTTTTTTTCAATCCCAGTAATAAAAAATTTGTTATGTAACATTTTCTTCCATTACGAGATGAAATAGGGGTTGTGTATTGCATCTGAAAATATGACATGTTTTTTCTAGACGTCAACAGGAGGAGCTGGAGGGGAGGCTCAGCGGCGGCGGACGGTGGTGAGTTATTATACTCCTTACTTATTGAAATTTTTGAGTAGGCTTGCAAAGGAGTGTATGGTGTACTGTACAGTACACAGTACACTAGTACAAGTACACTGTACTGTTAAGAACAGTTACTAATTTAGAACTACTTTTTTGGCTGTCACGGAAAAGACAGTCAACCTTGACTTGTAATAGCATTAGCGGCTGTACTTCTCGGGTAAACAATGGCCCCCTCTATTTGACTTCAACTCAGCTGGCAAACTTTTATCGTGAAGCCAAGTCATATCAGATGTACTTTAGGGATGTGAAGAATGAAAATTGAAAGAAGGGTGAAACGAAGGACGAGCGAGTCTTAACATTTATTACGGTAAAGAATAGTGTTTTTGAATGCAAGTCAAGAAAGAAGACAGTGGTTTCCAAAATATAATGAAAAGAGTGTTAGTTGGTTGTTGAGAAAAAGAAAACTTGGTACATTTGAGACATTAAGAAGAATGATAGATGTACTTTGGAAGCCTGGATGTTATCTTCTTTTTCCTCATCGATAGCAGAGGTGTATGATGGAGTAGAGCAGACGCTGAGTGGATGAAGATTGTTACTTTGAACAGCATGTCCGTGCCAGAGTAGCAAAGCTGAGGAAATCCAAATACTAGAATTTGTGATTGTTCACAAATACTTCCTGCCTTGACTAACAGTACAGTACTTTACTTTGTAAGCACAGCATCTATTGTGTATGTATTGTATAGTTGACAACATTATATCAAGTCAAGTCCCTTCCTCCGGCAATTATGGGTACCACACTCACTCCCTATGTTAATAATTTTATTTCAGCTGTGTCATGGGTGGACTATCGCTGTAGTTCACTCAATCTATCAAAACAAAGCACCTAAAGTCATCCATCATATAACCAAAGATCAAATGATCGGCTGGATATATGATCAGAATTGAATAATCTTCATTCTTCTTTTGTAGTTGTCAAGGCCCGGGTGGGCAGTGCGAAAGATATCATTACATTGAGCAGTAGCCCTTGATGTAACTGAGTATGGCCAGTGGCAGTGTCACCCCTATAGAAAAGTAAGAGCTTCCTATCCCCACGTGCAAGTACTGCGAGTCTGCGTCATCATGGCTTGTGTCTGTTTTTCTTGGGTGCAAGCTGAGTGAGCTGCCATGCCGGCTACCACAAGTTCACATACCAGTAATTTCTTTTGCAAAACAAGAGAAAAAAACAGTAGACTTTTTTTAGTACTCTCTGACTATGTATGTAGTAGTGAGTCCATCCATAGTCCTGCCAGTGGAATTCCTGAAACTCCCAGTAATGTCACAGGCCTACAAAGACGGCAGAAAGATACATGCCAAAATGTTATACTGTGATTGCTACTTGCTGGTGTTACTGAGAGTCAACTTTCCGTTGAATTATTTTGACTTTATGTTAAAGACTATTGGCTACAGTATTTTCTTCTTTCTTCATACAGATGCTACTCCGAAAAAGCTCACCAGAAAGGAAGTGGCTGTCCGGGCCAGGGCCCGTAAGCTGGAGGCTATTTGTGCCGAGTATCGGCGGCTGTGGGCTCGGGAGCAGGAGGAGGAGACAGCAACCACTGCATCCTTCTCCAGTGCCCCGGGTCCACCAGCCAGAAGCCTCCAGCCAAACGGAGCCGTGGTCCGACAGCCTCCCACCGCCGCTGCACAGCAGCAACACAATCAGCTGCCCCCCCAGAGCCTGGATGGTACGTCAGCGCCGTCTCCTTAAAAGAGTGGACTACCTGGAGCGGTTGGTCAAAAAACATCAGCACCAGCTCCGGGACCTCCGCAAAGAGCTGCGGGACGTGCAGGATCAGCTGTCCACACTACGCCACCGGAGGAAGTGACTGTCCCTTTCCCCTTTTTTAAAGACTGTTGGGGGGGTGGGAATTGGGTGTTTGGAAAAGGGGACTTTTGGACATTGGTTGGGGTTAGGCAGGGGGGTGAGTTGGGTTAATTTATTTTATTTTTTTACTACCTCAATATATTTCTTAATAATTATTTTTCATACCAAAACATAGTATACGCGTTCATATTATTTTGTGTGGGGGTGGGCGGTAGTTACTGGATGTTTGGTTTCTTCCAACTTACCAGCATGAATGAAACATCTAGTCTTGAAATGTACCAAAGTGCCAGTAACCGAGTTAGTGAATTCACTAGCCCTACTAGTACTTTACTAGTAGTACTCTCCTCCCAGTCCTAGCCCATTATTCTACCTCTCCAAAATGCTTACCTTACCTATGATTCGTGTTTGAGAATAGGGGTAGCCACAGGGCTGCCTGCATGCAAATGATGATTAAGGTTGGTTGTTGACTTGAATCCTCGACGGATGAAATATCATTGTTGTGCTGGTAGTAGTAGTGGTACACACTGGCAGTAGCAGCATATAAAAAAAAAAGGAAATGAAACATTAAGTGGCCTGAGCGTAGCATTAGAAACAGTACGATAGATAGTACGCTACAGAACAGTGCCATAAATTGTAGCCTAAGCAGTGCTAAAGTATTCTAAATATAAGTTCTAGTTTCGTGGACTATGGCTACTATAAGAAATATTATGAAGGCAAAGGATACTTAAACATAAGAATTAACCATTTGATTCGTCATGTGTACGAGCATGATGTTTGATGCTCAATCCACGATGTCGCACATGAAATTCCATTTTCCAACATTTTTCTGTTGCTTAGACCTTATCCTCCCCTGCAAGTGTGTGGAATTTCTTGTTGTCATTTAGTCATACGTCAATGAAAAACCATACAGCCCGGGGGAAGAGGGTTAGGGTTTTTGAAGATTGGATGGGAATGGGGTTTTTTGGGAAAAGGTTTGTGGAGAGAAGAAAAAAAACACTGCATGGACAAACAACAAATGAAGAGAAACAAATGTTTGGATTCAAAGATATCCATAAATCTTTTAAGGGACATAAAGGTAGTGCACTACTGCATGCATGAAGTTGTTTGCTAAATGGATGGTTAGGTTACTGAAAAGTTGTACTTACTACATCTTATTGGTAAGTATGAGGAAACAATTTGACATTGACACTAGTACAGGGCTGCATTAATTACGCAATTTCACTTGCCTTTCTGCCCTCATAGAGAATAAACACTTATTATTAGTACATTAAGTTAGTTATAAAAATAGCAAAGAAACGTATGAAGTAGCTGGAGAGATGACTTGGAAACAGAGAACAAAGAAACGCACCTAGTCACATTCGTAGAAGTTCAAGTTTACAACAATAACATTTAAAAGATAAGGAGAAGTTAAGAGAGAATACTGTAACTTTATGTTGTAGTTGTCCTGTTGAATTGGTGAAGTTGCATGCATCCAGCCATTCCTCTTATTCGCGATATACTCCTCCATTCCATCTTACGCTCCGTCGATCAATATTGGTGACCAGACACACTGTCCCCTGCCTGCCTGATGAGTAATTGCGGATTGCGTCTGAGTTCATCGTTTGTTCCATGGCACATGTTAAAAGCCGTCCTGTAATTTTTGATGGAAAAAAACAGGAAGTGAACCAGTTAAAAAAATCTAAGGTACGCTGTGTAGTGCAAAAATAACACTTTCAGTTTTCAGAGCTGACATTATTATTATATACAATCATCACTTCAAAAGTGCTTAACCTGGTTCTCCTTTACAAGGATAGTAATAGTAACTATGGTTGAATTCTGTGGATCCACCATGGATTTTCTTTAAAAAACATTGCAAACAAAATTAGACATTCCCAGGAGTGCTCCCAGACCCCTGAACCCAGTCGGCAAAATGTAGAACACCCCCAAGTAGCACCCTAAAAACATGCGATACTGCTACCAGGTTGAACCCTAACTTCAAATTGTGCCAAAAAGCACTCTGCAACTAGGCCCAAACCCCCCTTTTCCACCATGGATTTTCTTCAAAACACTTGCATTCAATATTAGACAGTCCCAGGAGTGCTCCCAGACCCCTGAACCCAGTTGCAAACATGTAGAACCCCCCCCAATTAGCCCCCTAAAATCATGCGATAGTGCTACAGGCCTAAGTTCAAAACGTGCCAAAACGCACTCTGCAAGTAGGGCCAAACCCCCCTTTTCCACCATGGATTTTCTTCAAAACACTTGCAATCAAAATTAGACATTCCCAGGAGTGCCCCTAGACCCCGTAACCCAGGCGCAAAACTGTAAAACCCCCCAACTAGCCCCCCAAAAACATGTAATACTGCGACGGGGATGAGGCCAAGTTGAAAATCAAGCAGAAAGTGGACTTTGAAATTAGGCCCAAAAGACCCCTTTTCCACCATGGATTTTCTTCAAAACACTTGCAATGATTATTAGACATTCCCAGGAGTGCTCCCAGACCCCTAACACCAGTCGCAAAAATCTAGAACCCCCCCAAGTAGCCCTCCGCAGAAATGCAATTTTGGAAAAAAAATAATAATAATTCACCTCGGATTATCTTCAAACCACTTGCAATCACAATTACACATTCCCAGGAGTGCTCCCAGACCACTGAACCCAGTCGCAAAACATGTAGAACACCCACAAGTAGCCCCCAGAAAAAATGCGAAAGTGCTAACCCTAACTCCAAATCGTGCCAAATCACACTCTGCAACTAGGCCCAAACCCCCCTTTTCCACCATGGATTTTCTTCAAAACACTTGCATTCAAAATTAGACATTACCGGTAGTGCTCCTAGACCCCTGAACCCATTCACAGAAATCTAGAACACACCCAAGTAGCCCCCTAAAAACATGCGATACTGTTACCAGGTTGAACCCTAACTTCAAATTGTGCCAAAACCCACTCTGCAACTATGCCCAAACCCCCCTTTTCCACCATGTATTTTCTTCAAACCACTTGCAATCAAAATTAGACTATCCCAGCAGTGCTCCCAGACCCCCGGACCCCCCCAAAAACCTAGAACCCCCCCCAAACAGGCCCCCAAAAACAAGCAAGTGAGCAAAAACGGAAAAACATTTTCACCATGGATTTTATCCAAAACACTTGCATCCGATATTAGACCTTCCCAGAAATGGCCCCAGACCCCTCAACCCACCAGCAAAAAGGTAGAACACTCCCAAACAGGCCAAAAGCAAAAATGTTAAATGTGACACTTAGAAAATTTTCGGCCTACCAGTCAAAATCACTCAAAACCCACTCTGCAGCTAGGCCCTAACTCCCCTTTCCCACCATGGATTTTCTTCAAACCACTTGCAATCACAATTACACATTCCCATGAGTGCTCCCAGACCACTGAACCCAGTCGCATAAATGTAGAACACCCCCAAGTAGCCCCCAGAAAAAATTCGAAAGTGCTAACCCTAACTCCAAATCGTGCCAAATCACACTCTGCAACTAGGCCCAAACCCCCCTTTTCCACCATGGATTTTCTTCAAAACACTTGCATTCAAAATTAGACATTACCGGTAGTGCTCCTAGACCCCTGAACCCATTCGCAGAAATCTAGAACACCCCCAAGTAGCCCCCTAAAAACATGCGATACTGTTACCAGGTTGAACCCTAACTTCAAATTGTGCCAAAACCCACTCTGCAACTATGCCCAAACCCCCCTTTTCCACCATGTATTTTCTTCAAACCACTTGCAATCAAAATTAGACTATCCCAGCAGTGCTCCCAGACCCCCGGACCCCCCCAAAAACCTAGAACCCCCCCAAACAGGCCCCCAAAAACAAGCAAGTGAGCAAAAACGGAAAAACATTTTCACCATGGATTTTATCCAAAACACTTGCATCCGATATTAGACCTTCCCAGAAATGGCCCCAGACCCCTCAACCCACCAGCAAAAAGGTAGAACACTCCCAAACAGGCCAAAAGCAAAAATGGAAAATGTGACACTTAGAAAATTTTTGGCCTACCAGTCAAAATCACTCAAAACCCACTCTGCAGCTAGGCCCTAACTCCCCTTTCCCACCATGGATTTTCTTCAAACCACTTGCAATCACAATTACACATTCCCACGAGTGCTCCCAGACCACTGAACCCAGTCGCAAAAACGTAGAACACCCCCAAGTAGCCCCCAGAAAAAATTCGAAAGTGCTAACCCTAACTCCAAATCGTGCCAAAACGCACTCTGCAACTAGGCCCAAACCCCCCCCTTTTCCACCATGGATTTTCTTCAAAACACTTGCATTCAAAATTAGACATTACCAGTAGTGCTCCTAGACCCCTGAACCCATTCGCAGAAATCTAGAACACCCCCAAGTAGCCCCCTAAAAACATACAATACTGCTACCAGGTTGAACCCTAACTTCAGATTGTGCCAAAACCCACTTTGCAACTATGCCCAACCCCCCCTTTTCCACCATGTATTTTCTTCAAACCACTTGCAATTAAAATTAGACTATCCCAGCAGTGCTCCCAGACCCCCAGACCCCTCCAAAAAGCTAGAACCCCCCTAACAGCCACCCAAAAACAAGCAAGTGAGCAAAAGCGGAAAAACTTTTTCACCATTTATTTTATCCAAAACACTTGCATCCGATATTAGACCTTTCCAGAAATGCCCCCAGACCCCTCAACCCACCCGCAAAAAGGTAGAACATCCCCCAAACAGGCCAAAAGCAAAAATGGAAAATGTGACACTTAGAAAAATTTCGGCTACCAGTCAAAATCACTCAAAACCCACTCTGCAGCTAGGCCCTAACTCCCCTTTCCCACCATGGATTTTCTTCAAACCACTTGCAATCAAAATTAGACTATCCCAGCAGTGCTCCCAGACCCCCAGACCCCCCCCCAAAACCTAGAACCCCCCAAACAGCCCCCCAAAAACAAGCAAGTGAGCAAAAACGGAAACACTTTTCCACCATGGATTTTATCCAAAACACTTGCATCCGATATTAGACCTTCCCAGTAATGCCCCCAGACTTCTCAACCCACCCGCAAAAAGGTAGAACACCCCCAAACAGGCCAAAAGCAAAAATGGAAAATGTGACACAGAAAGTTTTCGGCCTACCAGTCAAAATCACTCAAAACCCACTCTGCAGCTAGGCCCTAACTCCCCTTTCCCACCGTGGATTTTCTTCAAACCACTTGCAATAAAAATTAGACTATACCAGCAGTGCTCCCAGACCCCCCAAAAAAACCTAGAACTCCCCCAAACAGCCCCCCAAAAACAAACAAGTGAGCAAGAACGGAAAAACTTTTCCACCATGGATTTTATCCAAAACACTTGCATCCATTATTAGACCTTCCCAGCAATGCCCCCAGACCCCTCAACCCACCTGCAAAAAGCTAGAACACCCCCAAACAGGCCAAAAGCAAAAATGGAAAATGTGACACTTAGAAAATGTTCAGCCTACTAGTCAAAATCACTCAAAACCCACTCTGCAGCTAGGCCCTAACTCCCCTTTCCCACCATGGATTTTCTTCAAACCACTTGCAATCAAAATTAGACTATCACAGCAGTGCTCCTAGACCCCCCAAAAACCTAGAACCCCCCAAACAGCCCCCCAAAAACAAGCGAGCAAAAACTGAAAAACTTTTCCACCATGGATTGTATCCAAAACACTTGCATCTGATATTAGACCTTCCCAGCAATGCCCCCAGACCCCTCAACCCACCTGCAAAAAGGTAGAACACCCCCAAACAGGCCAAAAGCAAAAATGGAAAATGTGACACAGAAAATCTTCGGCCTACCAGTCAAAATCACTCAAAACCCACTCTGCAGCTAGGCCCTAACTCCCCTTTCCCACCATGGATTGCTTCAAACCACTTGCAATCAAAATTAGACTATCCCAGCAGTGCTCCCAGACCCCCAGACCCCCCCCCCCAAAACCTAGAACCCCCCAAACAGCCCCCCAAAAACAAGCAAGTGAGCAAAAACGGAAAAACTTTTCTACCATGGATTTTATCCAAAACACTTGCATCCGATATTAGACCTTCCCAGCAATGCCCCCAGACTTCTCATCCCACCCGCAAAAAGGTAGAACACCCCCAAACAGGCCAAAAGCAAAAATGGAAAATGTGACACAGAAAGTTTTCGGCCTACCAGTCAAAATCACTCAAAACCCACTCTGCAGCTAGGCCCTAACTCCCCTTTCCCACCGTGGATTTTCTTCAAACCACTTGCAATCAAAATTAGACTATACCAGCAGTGCTCCCAGACCCCCCAAAAAAACCTAGAACTCCCCCAAACAGCCCCCCAAAAACAAACAAGTGAGCAAGAACGGAAAAACTTTTCCACCATGGATTTTATCCAAAACACTTGCATCCATTATTAGACCTTCCCAGCAATGCCCCCAGACCCCTCAACCCACCTGCAAAAAGGTAGAACACCCCCAAACAAGCCAAAAGCAAAAATGGAAAATGTGACACTTAGAAAATGTTCAGCCTACTAGTCAAAATCACTCAAAACCCACTCTGCAGCTAGGCCCTAACTCCCCTTTCCCACCATGGATTTTCTTCAAACCACTTGCAATCAAAATTAGACTATCACAGCAGTGCTCCTAGACCCCCCAAAAACCTAGAACCCCCCCAAACAGCCCCCCAAAAACAAGCGAGCAAAAACTGAAAAACTTTTCCACCATGGATTGTATCCAAAACACTTGCATCCGATATTAGACCTTCCCAGCAATGCCCCCAGACCCCTCAACCCACCTGCAAAAAGGTAGAACACCCCCAAACAGGCCAAAAGCAAAAATGGAAAATGTGACACAGAAAATCTATGGCCTACCAGTCAAAATCACTCAAAACCCACTCTGCAGCTAGGCCCTAACTCCCCTTTCCCACCATGGATTTCTTCAAACCACTTGCAATCAAAATTAGACTATCCCAGCAGTGCTCCCAGACCCCCAGACCCCCCAAAAAAACCTAGAACCCCCAAAACAGCCCCCCAAAACACGCAATACTGCTAGGCCTCAGTTTAAATTGTACCCAAACGCTGTCTGCAACTAGGACCAAACCCCCCTTTTGCACCATGGATTTTATTCAAACCACTTGCAATCAATATTAGATCTTCCCAGCAGTGCTCCAAGACCCCCGGACCCACCCCCACAAATCTAGAACACCCCCAAAGAGCCCCTCAAAAACATACAATACTGGTATATTCAAAACATGGCAAATTGCGCTGTTCACAAAAAATAGCTTTTTTCAGCACTTCCACTACTTCGATCCTCTTGAAACTTACCTGGACACTTGTTCCAGTGATTCCCAAGAATCTCAGCAAGGCAGAACAAAATCGAACCACTGTGCTCTTTGAAGAAGAAGAAGAAGAAGGTCTACGACTAGTTTTAACTTAGTTTTCACCCAAACACACAAGCCCGCAAAACAACAGAAAAGGCCAAAATTCTGCCAATTCTGGACCAAAGAACGCCAAACCCCCCTAAAACCTTGCTAACATCATTTTGAACGAGCCTGCATTGGGCCCTGAGCCCTAGACTCATCGGGAACCCTACCAACTTAAACCCAAAAACCCTAGTAAATCGCACTGAACCCTAAACCCTAGATAAGCGTTGTCTGTCTTTGTCAAAGAGCCTAGGTATGCTACATCAGGATGCTTCACTCAGTGGTGCCAGCCTTGACTGTCTGCATGGCCCTGCCGCAAGCATGGGCCAAAATTCCGTTCCTCTCCAGAATTTGCGATTTTTCGGTAATTTCACGAGATTTGTGAAAAACCTAAAAACAGCAAATTTCGCACATATAACGGATGTTTGGCCCAAGCTTGAGGCAGTGCCATGCAGACGGTCAATGCAGGCACCACTGAGTGAAGCAACCTGATGTAGCTTACCTAGGCTCTTTGTCAGACAGACAAAGCATATCTAATTGTATGCAGCAAGCCCCATAGCCCCAATTTTGCATGAACTGCTGTCTGGAGTGTACTCTGCCGGGCATAACAACAACAGTACACTGCCTCGCACTCAACCACTACATACCATGAATAGACAGACATGTAGTTCTGCTGTAGTAGTTGTTGTAGACTGGTTTACCTGTTTGCCACTCACGAATTGGCCATAGTTCTTCCGTAAACCGACGCTGATGATCCATCCATCCCAGTGAGTGACTGTAAAGAAAAAAGATATATTATTTAATCATTCATCATGGTATATTGGCAAGTGAGTCCACTCCAAGGACATTTTGCATATTGTAAAATGCAACATAGTGGCCCCTGAATTTGAAGTACAATTTGAATTGAACAAGGTAAAAATAAAAGAGTAGTAGACATGATACTGTGTAAACGATTAAATATTAACTAAGACAAGACATATGATTCATTTCATGCACAAAAAAAAAAAAAACAGCAATTGGTTTCATCCGAGCCAGACAGCCGTTGCTGTCCACTGCATGCGATCTTCTCAATTATTCATTACCTGTTCTACTTTTTGTCCGCATCTTCTTGGGAAAGTGAGGGACCACAGGGCAGCCTCTCCTGTCAATTTCAGAAGTAACTCTGTCAGCAATCAGCAAGCATGTAGTCAGTCAGTAATTTCAGTCCCACTTGAGGGGACTCGTCTATGAAAACAAAGTTTCTTTATTATTCGTAATCCATCCATCTGCCTTGAGGGAAATGGATAGGTGGAGTCTGGAGGAGGAGGATAAAGGAGCATGATTGAGTTGTGAACTTGTGAACCTCAGGAATGCAGACTGCGGCACCTTCAAATCAATAAGGAAAATAAGATGAAGACAGTGCTGCTGATGGACTTGTTGTGAGAGTTTTATTGTGGTAAAAGTTGCAAAACAAAGAAAGACACACAGGAATAAAAGTGAATAAGGATGAAAAAAAGGAAGTCATTTTCAGGCCTCGGTGTCAGGGAAGTAGGGCTCGTCCTCAAACTCTATGAATTGTGATGGGAGTAGGTCAACTAACAGAGAAGAACTTCCGTCACCTAAGTCGGTGTCCTCTTCTTCCTGCGTGCATTCACGTATTTTGTAATCTGGTGGTATGAAGTGCTGATTCATCTTGATCAGTTTTAACCTCTCCACATTTTTGGGCGAGAGGCGGGTCCTTTTTGAAGTTACAATGGCACCAGCAGCACTGAAAACACGTTCAGAAGACACTCTTGCGAGTGGGCAAGACAATAATTTAGAGCCAGGTTGGTGGTCAGTGGCCATAGAGGCCTTTTCCTATACCAATACAGCAATGGGTTCTGATTAACAAAGACCTCTGTTGGGTCATCCAGATAGGCCTGCACCATCAACTCAAGGTTATCCACGGTTGCTCCACTTTGCGTACCATCTGTGGCCTTTGCAGCACTGGAACGAGCAAACCCTTGATGAGTTAGCCAATCCGCTTCCGACAATATTATGGCTGGGCCTGGTGCAGGTGAGGATGATGATACGGTTGCTGCTGGTGTCGTTAACGGCTGTGAGGGAAAGTGACTCCCGTCGGCCACAGATTCAGAAGTGGAACTTGACGCCGGATGGCCTGCTGATTCAGTTGTACTTCTGCCGGCTCCTTGAATTTTCTGCCGTTCTTTTTCGAACCGAGTGGCTGACACAGCTAGCCAATGTTTGTACTTTGAATCATCTGCTTCATCAAAAGGAATGAATGCTTTGCTGGCCACTGCCTTTTTGTACCGTGGATCCAGAATAGTGGCACAAATGTAATGTTGTTCTGTATGTATGTTTTTAAGCCTTTCATTGTCAACTAGGCGGCTTAATAACCTCTCCGCCAACTGATATGCGTCTTGCTTTTCAGCATCATCTCTGAACGTTGAAGACACTGCCTTCAGTTGGTGCTCTAGCATGACGAACAATGGGATAGCTTTGCTCAAAGAACAGTCCTCCCTGCTGACTTCACGCGTGAAGACCTCAAAAGGACGAAGCATGTCTGTCAGGCTTGCAACTAGCTTCCATTCCTCCAACTCTAGCCTCATGGCTCACCACGGCCCTTTCTTCAGACGGTACAGCCAGCTATCGTCTATTGATGTAGGTAAAACCTCCTTTCACCTATTAGACACCTTTGAACAATCATCTCATCAACTGAACCTAGTCTTTGTATTATTATTTTTAGGCTCTCTCACTTACCTTCCTGATGAAGACCCCAACATGAGGCTTGAATTAACCCTTTAGCGTTCACGGGGGTCGAAACGTAGAACTACGCCAACTCCACACACCATAGGACTCAACTAATGAAATTGATTTAAACCTATGTGTGATGCAATTTGGGAACCTTTTCTCATAAATTTGACTGTAAAGGCGTTTTTGGATTTTACCATGATGTTTTCAATATGTCACAGCACCTTTACCCTGTCCCTCACTCCTTATGCACATCCTCTCCCTTCCTCACAGAGAGCACTCTAAAATGTAATGACTCTATAATTACATTGAAGTAACTTGGTTGCACATGATGAAAAATTTGCCGTAAAGTGATCAAATAATAACCTTGCATGAATAAATGCCATTTGAGGTTTTGAATACAGCAAGATTTTGCCAAAGAATTCAGTTTCAATTGATTCAAAGTTAATGGTGATTGTGTGTTTAAACATATACTTAAGTGTTATTTGACACTATAAAAATCATTACTCGGATCCAATCTTTTCTGTACTGCTTTATGGACCCAGGTCCCCGAGTATTCAAGGGCCCACCCCTTTATTACTCACACTCTCAGAGCAAGAGGCTTCTTGCGAGGGTTTCTATTTTAAATTAATCATATATGAATATTGTTGCTTGATTCAATGTGTGTATAGAGAGGGCTTCATCAATATGGAATTTGAGACCCTGTCTTATACGGAAGATTATATAAAGACTTTGATTGGGGGAGAGACGGGAACCGCTTCCTTGACCACTAACAGCGCCAGTGTAGACCACTCTCTTAATGAGAAAATCAACAGGCTTGAACGTCTAGAGAAAAAATTGGTACGTACCAAACTTCATGGACATTTACTGACAGGGTACCTAAGATCTAATATCATTCCAACAGGACTCCAAGTCCGGAACGAACCCGCCATATTCGTTGATAATCCCAAATTCAAAGAGGGTTTCAGCTTCGTGGCGAACAACTGCTCCCGGCACTGGATGGTGCTGGGAGTGGAGACAGCCAGGGACCAGGTGGAACAGCTCACGAAACAAATTGAAGACCTCAAGGCGGAAATTGCCAGCCATTCTGCCTTTGCAGACGCTAAGGAGACTTTGGATAGATTGAAGAAAACCTTGAAGGACTTTGATGTGGAAACACAAACTAAGAAACTGGACAAATTAGCAAAAGACATCCAATATTACGATAGGAAAAAGACCTACCCCTACCTACAGCCGGACTACTACAGGCAAGACAACCAAGGTCGTTTCTTCAATAGAGGCAGAGGAGGCTACAGAGGTACAAGAAGGTATACAATTTTTTCTGATTCCTCATACAGCGGGGACAGTGAGAACGACCAGGCTACATCAAGCGGAAGCTATCAACAACAGGACCAATGGTACCAACCATCGCACCAACCCATGCACGAACCCCAACAACCTTTTTTAGGGGACAGCCAGTGGAGACCACCGAGAGGGAGAGGCAGAGGAGGGTCCTGGAACAATCGCCCCAATCGAGGTCACAACCAACAGAACTGGGACAGCGGGAGACAACAAGGCAACACCACCAAACAGGTCCGTTTCCAACCGGAAGACCACGGGGAGAGGAGCACCAGGAGGAAGACATACAGATGGTAACCTGTGTACCCAGCAGGATGAACTCCAGCGCCAACCCGGTAATCAATTTGTCGAAACATACACTCACCCCAGATGAGATGAGTATACTTTGCAAAGGTCTTTCATTTGTACCTACCTCACATCCCAACAGATTTAATATACAAACTGAACTCACCAGGTTTTTCAGAAAACTGAGATTGAAATACTTCTTTAGGAACAAGCCATCCACAGCCATGACTGCCTTTACGAACCTACGACCCCCATCTACCTTCATGCCCACCATGGCATCAGTGTCCCACAAAATACTGACCTATGAAAGTGTGGTTATGAGGGACGTCCTCAAAGCTATTGACAAAAGACATTATGTGAGACATAACATCAGCATGGGGAAAGAACGGCGCTGGTGTCTTTGAAAAACAACAAGTCAGTGGTAATCAAACCAGCTGATAAAGGGGGTTCCATAGTCATGCTGGATGTTGAAGATTATAAGTCAGAAATCTACTCCCAACTAAGGGATGGTGTCAGTTACAGACCCAGAGCACAAGATCCTACCAAGGAAATAAGGACAGACATCATAGCCATTACCACCAGAGCCCTCGAGATGGGATTCCTGACCAAGAAAGAATTTGAGTACCTTAACGTGGACCAACCCAGAACACCCACCATATATGTATTAGCGAAAGTACATAAGAATGCAGACAAACCACCGGGCCGACCGATCATATCCGGCTGTGGATCGCTTATTGAACCGCTCTGCAAATACATTGATATATTTTTGAAACCGTTAGCTGAGTCCACACCCACGTACCTTAGGGAAACCATGCAAGTCATTAACCTCATTGATCAGAAACCATTCAATAAACACAACCAGATTCTGGTAACAATGGACATTGTTTCCCTATACACCAGCATCCCCCAGAGGCCTGCCTTAGAGTGCATGAGAAGAGTACTAAACAGACGTGAACAACCTGTGGCAGTACCAACTGATTTCCTTGTTGAACTGTTGGAAATTGCAATGACTAAAAACTTTTTCATTTTTCAAATGAAATTCTTCATTCCAAGCAAAGGAGTAGCCATGGGCGCGGCCTTCGCCCCAGACCTGGCTATTCTCTACATGTCAGAATATGAACAGCACTGTATTCTATCGCCAAACAACCCATATCAAGAGATGATTACAACGTGGCATCGATATATAGATGATGTTCTTATGATATGGACAGGGGAAGTGGATGACCTTTATGCATTTTTGGAATGGTTGAACAATCAATCAGATGGCATAAAGTTCACGATGCACATGAATAGAGAGTCGATCGATTTCTTGGACATCAGTATTAAGGAGATGGAAGGATATCTGTACACCACTCTTTTTAGGAAACCATCTGAAAGGAATTCCCTGCTACAATACACAAGCCACCACACAAGAGGATCGAGGGACAATTTACCCTTCGGGCAATTTCTCCGGATCCGTAGAAATTGTTCTCTCAAAGAAGATTTCTTTAAAGAATCCGAAGATCTTATCAATCGCCTGATAGACAGAGGCTATCCCAAGCGCCTCGTCAAGAGATCTCGAAAAAAAGCATGGTTTCAAGATAGGTCGATGTTACTCACACCCAAGACACGGACTGCATCTCAGGAGCGTATGATATGTGTAACTACATTCTGCACTAAAAGCAACGACATACGTAAAATTGTCAATAAACATTGGAACCTGGTGGCAGACACCCTTGAGAGCCCGGAACCCCCGATGCATGCCTTCCGCAAGGCGAGAAACATAAGGGACTACGTGGTACGATCATTATTGGATACCCCACAGGCACCAACGATTCAAAGTTTATGGAACTTACCAGAAATAGTGGGTCACTACAGATGTACCTCATGCAAAGCATGCCCCACTTGTTGGGAAACCAAACAAATTTGCTACAACAACCTCACGGTAGACCGCAAGTCCTTCACGAATTGCAATACCAGTGGCGTTATCTATGCGATTTTATGTCCATGCAACCTGATGTATGTAGGACAGACACAACAAAAAGTAAAAAATCGAATTTTCCAACATTGCAGCAGGATCCGCTGCTCCACAGTGGGGGCACCACTGGTGGACCATTTCAAAGTCAAAAACCATGCTCCTGAATCGATCAGATGGCTAGTACTCGAAAAAATCTCACTGGGACCACGTGGGGGTAGTTTAAATTCCATTCTCGACACCAGGGAATGTAAATGGATGCACAAATTTCAGACCATAAGTGGAGGGCTCAATGAACTTGATGCTAATTTTGCCCAAATGGCTGGTTTGAATCCAGAATAGACAATGTACAGTTCATCTTTCCTCCTAATCCAGGCTCTGTACACATGAAACCCCGTTTTTCTAGTTACTGTTAACTCTAACCATATGAATATGTCATTGCATATATGAGGTGTTACAACTTTCCCCAGGAGACCACTGAACCAAGCCTGTGTGTTTGTTTTGTTTTTTGTTTTTTAACAAATGTAATCTTGGTTGAAATTGCTGTTGGTAACTTGTATATTGTCGCTATTTTATTGCTAAATTGTATATCGATTGTGCATGACTTCACCTGTAACACACCAGACGACGTAGCTATGTAGCTATGTGGTTGGGTTATTAACAAATACATCGCCTCTGCCCGGCTATTTTCCGCAATGTAACTTCTCACCCGATCCCTCAGTAGAGCCCGTCCACACGTCACACCTTTTCAGAGTATTCGATCCTGATTGGCCCGCGCGTGACGAGCCCCTTTGTTCATTAGCAATGAGCGGCTGCACCGCGAGGCGAGACAGACGCTGCAAGACAGTCAAGCGAACTACCGGCCGCGGCTTTCCCGATGAGAGGTAACTAACTTCTGTTGGTATGCGAGAAGCACTAACAGAGTAGGAAGGGAACCCTAAGACCCATTGGCGGTTTGTTCAACCTGAACATAACACGCACGCATTTTCCGACCTGCCTGTGCTTCTGACATAGTCACAAAGCCCGATTCCACGTCCGCATAGTCACTTATGGCGATCTTTTGTTTATAATTTTCAGAAGGATTTAATCCACATTACGGGACGCGAGGAGCGAACCGTTCGAACACGTCTGAGTAGACGCTTCCTTACTTGTCAAGAAGAACACCGCCCAAGTAAGTCCCTCTCTCATACCGGCCCTAATCCAGGTTTACAGCCTGTTTTGAGTCCTCTGAGACTTCCCTTAATTTGTTACAGAGCTCACCACGGCCCTTTCTTCAGACGGTACAGCCAGCTATCGTCTATTGATGTAGGTAAAACCTCCTTTCACCTATTAGACACCTTTGAACAATCATCTCATCAACTGAACCTAGTCTTTGTATTATTATTTTTAGGCTCTCTCACTTACCTTCCTGATGAAGACCCCAACATGAGGCTTGAATTAACCCTTTAGCGTTCACGGGGGTCGAAACGTAGAACTACGCCAACTCCACACACCATAGGACTCAACTAATGAAATTGATTTAAACCCATGTGTGATGCAATTTGGGAACCTTTTCTCATAAATTTGACTGTAAAGGCGTTTTTGGATTTTACCATGATGTTTTCAATATGTCACAGCACCTTTACCCTGTCCCTCACTCCTTATGCACATCCTCTCCCTTCCTCACAGAGAGCACTCTAAAATGTAATGACTCTATAATTACATTGAAGTAACTTGGTTGCACATGATGAAAAGTTTGCCGTAAAGTGATCAAATAATAACCTTGCATGAATAAATGCCATTTGAGGTTTTGAATACAGCAAAATTTTGCCAAAGAATTCAGTTTCAATTGATTCAAAGTTAATGGTGATTGTGTGTTTAAACATATACTTAAGTGTTATTTGACACTATAAAAATCATTACTCGGATCCAATCTTTTCTGTACTGCTTTATGGACCCAGGTCCCCGAGTATTCAAGGGCCCACCCCTTTATTACTCACATGCTTAAATCCAGTGGCAAAGTGAGCAAGGGACTCACGTCCCATGCTCTCCACACCACTGGAGTCAAGCTATCCTGGCTGAAGACGGCTGATAGCCAGAAACCGGTCCTAGGATGCTTGATTCCGGTCCAGGAAAGGCATGGCTTGGCAGTTCGGGCTGGACTGTTCCCATGAGGCACAGGGTCAAGGCTGATTTGCATATGGCCATGTCTGAACTGGGGTGGTGTGGAGTGCAAAAAAACGATGGATTTAGGCCCAGATCTTTGTACTGGGGTGAATGAATGTATGACATTGTTCTGCATTCTGTCCATCAACTGTTATTTTTGCATTTGTCACCCCGAGTGGGATGGGTATGCTCAGACGTAAGTCCCATGCTCTCCACACCACTGGAGTCAAGCTATCCTGGCTGAAGATGGCTGATAGCCAGAAACCGGTCCTAGGATGCTTGATTCCGGTCCAGGAAAGGCATGGCTTGGCAGTTCGGGCTGGACTGTTCCCATGAGGCACAGGGTCAAGGGTGATTTGCATATGGCCATGTCTGAACTGGGGTGATGTGGAATGCAAAAAAACGATGGATTTAGGCCCAGATCTTTGTACTGGGGTGAATGTATGACATTGTTCTGCATTCTGTCCATCAACTGTTATTTTTGCATTTGTCACCCCGAGTGGGATGGGTATGCTCAGACGTGAGTCCCATGCTCTCCACACCACTGGAGTCAAGCTATCCTGGCTGAAGATGGCTGATAGCCAGAAACCGGTCCTAGGATGCTTGATTCCGGTCCAGGAAAGGCATGGCTTGGCAGTTCAGGCTGGACTGTTCCCATGAGGCACAGGGTCAAGGCTGATTTGCATATGGCCATGTCTGAACTGGGGTGGTGTGGAGTGCAAAAAAACAATGGATTTAGGCCCAGATCTTTGTACTGGGGTGAATGTATGACATTGTTCTGCATTCTGTCCATCAACTGTTATTTTTGCATCTTCTTCAGATGTCAGAACAGCAGGCCGCAGTTGCACGAGTTGCAGAGTTGTCTTGTCTGTGGCCACACGTGACGACACGTGATGTTGTGCTGCACACACCGCTGCAGGACTTCTTTCTGGCACTGGTGGTTCTCGTCTGCACCTAAAAGCAATGGAAGCCAGAGGAACATCAGTTAAACACCCCAAAAAGTAAAAAAACACACAAAAATCGCCACAATCCAATGCCATCCATGCCCTCAATTATGTTTAAATTCAAGACACCCCACAGAAAGACTTGGTCCATGCACGACTGAATACCCCTGGGCCTAATGGAAGAAAGCAAGGCACATTGGGTGCAGGCATGAGCACACTGCCTGGCTTCAAAATGGGCCCTTGACCCCCAGCCACATGGCCCGGCCCTGCCTGGATCAGGCCTCAAAATGGCCCCCACCCACATGGCCAGGCCCCAACAACACCCCGAAAAGTTGAAAAACACACAAAAATCACCGCCATCCATGCCCTCAATGATGTTTAAATTCAAGACGCCCCATGGAAAGACTTGGTCCATGCATCACTGAGTACCCCTGGGCCTAATGGAAGAAAGCAAGGCAAACTGTGTGCAGGCCTGAGCACACTGCCTGGCTTCAAAATGGGCCCTTGACCCCCAGCCACATGGCCAGGCCCTGCCAGGACCAGGCCTCAAAATGGCCCCCACCCACATGGCCAGGCCCCAACAACACCCCAAAAAGTCAAAAAACACACAAAAATCACCACAATCCAATGCCATCCATGCCCTCAATGATGTCTAAATTAAAGACACCCCACAGAAAGACTTGGTCCATGCACCACTCACTACCCCTGGGCCTACTGGCTAGTGAGGATTTACAGGCACCCCAAAATAAAAAAAGCAACATATAACAGTAAGCTAAATTTCCATGACATAAATGAGAATTAAGTTTACTAAAATCACAGAAACAGTTGTATCATGCACCCATGACTAACCCTGGGCCTACTGGATACTGTGGCTGCCCACAATATATATTTTTTTTAAGTTGTGAAAAAAGTTTTAAAAATGTAGTTGCTGCAACTGCAATGCCCCAAACAAACAACACCAACTTACTTCTAAGATCACAAGTCCAAAAGTGATCCAAACTCCAAAGTCCAAAAAGTCCTCAAATACAAATGTCCAGCAGCAGCCACAAAAAGTAATCCTTCCAGCTCCAGATCCAAATCAAAAGTGACCAGGACATGGACAAAGCACTGGGAGGAGCCTGCTGGACAGGAACAGGAAGTTGGAGACTCTGGAGCACTTCCTTCCCCCCCCCAAAAAAAATTGACTCCTTGCACCAAAAAGTGCAGCCAAATGTCAATCTGAGGAGTTATTCTGATCAAAATCATCATTTTCAGAAGGTTTATGCTTTCTGCGGTGGATTTCTTGTGCAGAATTGCAATTTTTGCAATTTTGGGAAAGCGAGCTGTTAAAATCTCCCGCCGGAAGTCAGCTGCGGCCGCATCTACGTGTTCGGCATTGTTTACTCCCGCAATGCGTGATCGCGGGCCCTTATGACGTACTCGCGTTGTCAAACTCTCGCTGTGCAAGATGGCGAGCCGCGATGACGTAATTGCGTTTGAAAAACTTTCGCACGATCACGCAGCAAGATCCAAAATGGCGCAGCACACGCAAACCGGGAGAAAAACAACTCGGTGGACTCAGAATCACAGTAGGTCAACGCCGCACGCACGATATTGTATTTTTCAAGCGCGACCAAGCAAAATAATTTGCAGCTTGCGAATTTGTGGATTTTTGGGCAAATTCGCGCGATTCACGGACCTCCAAGGCAGGTACAGGTGTAACGACCATTATGCATTTACCTGTGCGAGAGCTCTTTCTATTGCTACTGCAGTTTGAACCGCTGTCAGACGTTTTTCTGTTGAAGTGAATTTCATTTCAGCTTGTGTGTACAAGTGGGGGGATTTGTAAGCAATTGGTACTCTTTCACCTTCATTAAAGGTTAAGTACGTAAATCTGCATCTTTCTGGGATTATTCTTATTACAAGATTGCGTACGTTTACGCGTGTCTGTAAATGTGATGTTGCTAACATGTCTGTTTGCACTGAACGCAAAATTTCTGTGAGTTTTTGAGTCCAATTAGTAGTTTTGAAATCAGGTGTGATTAATTCGTACAGAGGTTTAATCCTTTCTGCGTAATTTAGAATATATGTTCTTCCGAAATTCAGGAAACCTAGAATTGACTGTAAGTTTTTTAGCGTTTTTGGAGGTTGGAGAAGCGCACACTTTTCTAAAAAGTTGGCTGCCAGGCTTTTGCCTTCACTTGATAACTCGTATCCTAGAAAAAGGACGTTGAGGTGGACAATTCTTGATTTCTTAAAGTTAAATTTGTACCCTTCAAAAGCAAATCCAAGTATAATAGTATTCACTCTGTTCAAGTGCCTGTCCAAATCATCGTCTGTTAGATAGATGTCATCGACATAAGATAATGCCTCATCATCATACGTTTGTAGTAACTCTATTACTCTGGCTGAAAATAACCCCGGACTATTCTTGAATCCCTGGGGGGGACGTCAGAAGTGACGTTGTGTCCCCATAATTGAGAAAGCGGTCAAGTTCCTGTTTTCAGGCGCAATGTTTTGACAGAAGGAACCATTGGAAATATCTAGTGTGGTTTTATATTTTTTGCGCACGATGTTATTCATCAGTGCTGCACTGTGTGCATTTTGTACTGCAAAGGTTTTGCAACAAGAGTTTAAATGTCTGTTGTCCAAAACTAGACGATATGTATTGTCTGGTTTGGAGACAGGAAACAAAGGATTGTTCATTGATGAGGTGCATGTTTCAATCACCCCTTGGTATTCAAGTTGATCTAAGATCTCCCTGACCTGTTTTTTAGCTTCTTGCTTAACCGGATACTGCCTCTGTGCAGTTGGTTGAGTTTTTAACTGGATTTTGTGGTGAAGGGAATCCTCATCCCATCGAACATGATTTTTATATAATGCTGGAGCCTGGGCTACAGCCCATTTTCTGGCATAGGTTTATTTTAAGTGAATTGGAATATGATTTGAGAAGGCTGGCATAATGATGTCTTCGCCGTGTGGGCACTCCCTGACAAATTTGGGTGGCCAGTCTTTTTCAGCTAGAAGAATGTCATAACCCTTAGAGAGCTTCTCCCAAAAGAGTTTTCTTATTTTCCTAGTTATGTCCCCCTCCATCCGGAGTGTTACTTCATATAACTTATAGGGTACACTAACACTGGTATCAGCTGTTTCAACTTGAATGTACTCATTCAAGTCCACTGTCTACAGATGATCCTTCAAGATCTTGCGAGCTATGGTGAATTCTTCTGCGGTGTCCAGCATTGTCTGGGCCCACTCCCCGTTCTTGAGTTGTGTCCTCAAGATCCTCTGCATGTCTGATTTTTAGAACTGCTACCTTCTTTTTGGTGAATTGGGTTTTCTTATTTTTTTTAACGTGTTGATCGGCTTTGGACTTCACACGTTCTTCCTTGTGTTCTGACCGTCCTCTTCTTTCCAATTTCTGTGAGGAAGTCTGAAAGGTACGAGAGGAACATGTATCAGTATCTTGATATCTATCAGATTTTCCCAAATTATCCCTGTTCCTCGAGGAGCTACGCTAGCAAACAAGATTTCCGCGTAAGCTCCCGGCTCCGCCGACCTCCGACTCCTGCCAGAAGATCCTGATATTTATCCTGTTTATGCGCCCTGCCTCTGTGTGTATGAACCGGACTGGAGCTTAACGGTGCAATCCCGAGATTTCTACCAGTTTTGCAGACAAAGATACGTCGTGTGGCAGTATGCGGCCTAGACCAGCCTGGAAGCCGGGGTCTCGAGTAGTGGCCCAGCCGGGTTTCAGTTGAACAACATCGGCGGTAGTTGTGTGACAGGGTCCGGTCTACCGAGGTGGGAAAATTTTCTTGGACCGAATGTTGACGATGGTTGACTGAATTGTTGAATATCGAAGGAGGGGTGACGACGCATAATTGGAGCGGTGGACGGGGGTCCCTGGCCCGGTGGCCCGGTTAGAGCCCCGCCGGTGCTCACTGGGTTCGGATCTCCACCTGCGGTGGCTGAGTTCGCATTGTTATTGTCTCCAACGATCAGTCACCCCCTGAAGTCGTCCGTTCCGCATCCACCTGTTCCCCCCGGGGAGACTGGGCTCTCTGGGGACGCGAATATGACCGACACCGAGCGAGGAGTTGTGGAGCAGACCGAGAGTGACCCGTCACTACGAGCTGTATTGGCAGCCATAAGGTCACTTCATGTTTGCGTTGAAGCCCACATTCACAAAATGATAGCGTGTGTCTCTGGAATTGGGCAGATGGGACCGGACCCTGGTCCACTACAAGAAACGAAACGACTTGAGATACCCAAGATGGCCACTTTGATGGAGGAAGCAGACCCCGGGCTGTGGGAGGCGTTGGAGCCTCTGACCAGTGTTCTGGGCGATGAGAGCAAGCTCGATCCTGCAAATGGATTGTCAGGCCTACGATCGTTGCCAACTATGGAAGGACCACTTGATGCTCCCTTTCCGGAGACCTTTGATGGGAACTGTTATTGGTTTGAAACTGCGTCACTCTCCTATACATCGGCACCACTAAGATGGTGGACGAAACAACATCGGGAATCCATGCCGGTGTGGGGAGTCTTTGGACCTAGCGGAGTTCTCTGCACTTTCATCTCTCCGCTACGTCTCGGCTTGAACTTTGCTACAGCTTTTTCGGGCATTGACTATCCTGTGGAAGCGGCAGTTCGTCCGGAAGGGGCTCACATTTCTGATCGGAAGGGTCAAGGATGAGACTGTGTGATTGAGTTTGACATCGGGTGTTGCTGGACACGGGGTTTGCAATCATGATGCTTTAGGGAGGTTGGGCGGTGTTTGAAGTTTCCCCTGTTGCGCTACGTATTTGCAGCTTAATAGATTTCGAGACCTTAGTCTGGGGATTCGTGGCTCTGGCGGGGGGGAGGGGAGACCGGGGGCATCCTCCTCCATTTTCTACTTTTAGTATTTAGTTAGTTGGGGCAACAGGCACACTGCTAGTTGGGGTTAGGCGATAGCCATATGCAGGGGTGCAGGATGGGGGGATGGGTTTATTGTTTTGTCTTCATTTTTGTTTTTATGGTTTCTTTTTCTTCACACTCTCTTTCACTTTCCTTTTATAAGTATAGTTGGTGGAACATCCTGACTTTGTTGGTATTCTAGTATCTGGAGCTCCTACTTCTCTTATTATCCTGTTTTTATGGGTGGGCAGACTCTGGGGACTTGCGCTTAATGTGAATTGTATATTGTATTGTGGCACATCCTGTTTCTCATACATTAGCGCAGGCGTCTCAACCATTTCTTCATTGCTTAGTATCTATCCCGTATCTATGTCTGTTCGCCTTATTATTATGTCTGAACGTGTGGCTCCTGATATGCCTATTTCTTTCTTTGTTTTGAAACTAATAAAAAGATTTACAAAAAAAAAACAATTATCCCTGTTTCTGAGGTTATACCTCTTTTCAGAGGGCTCCTTTTGAGGAG
This sequence comes from Lissotriton helveticus, assembly GCF_964261635.1. Classification (NCBI taxonomy): domain Eukaryota; kingdom Metazoa; phylum Chordata; class Amphibia; order Caudata; family Salamandridae; genus Lissotriton; species Lissotriton helveticus. Next base: position 257,807,077 of record NC_136071.1, read on the forward strand.
ACCTACCTCGGGACTGAGAACGCTTCTCATTAGAAGTTTGTTTAGTATTTTCCCACTTCTTTTTAGGAGTAGTGAGAGTGTTTTTAATAAAGACCTTTTCAGGATTTTCTGTTAGTTGGGGCTTAACTGGTTTCCCACCCAAACTATCTCTACCTAGTTCTTTGTAGGATTTTTCAAATATTCTGGCAAGTTTATATGGTTGCTCAGTTATATCAATTTCTCTTATTTTTTGGCGGATCGCCACGGATGGTGCTTCACCTTTAATATTAGCTAATATTATAGCTGAGACCTGTTTGAAATCTTTCAGTAATTTCATACCCAGATTTAAAGAGGCTCTGCCCCGTATTCATTTTGAATCTGTTTCAGGACGTCTGGCATCACAGCCATAGACGGAACACCATGTGTTTTTGTGTAAATTGTAGTAAAGACTGTACCCCCAGTGTCGCAGTCCTCCAGGTGTGGTGCAATCCCCATTGGTAAACAGATTGTTAAAATTCTGTGTTTCTCATGAGGTGTACTGTCAGGAAATAGTGCCTCGATTTGAGTAATTTTTTGAGCTATCCAAAATGGAATTTGTTCCCTTTTTGCAGGTAATTTACCAATAACTGATTGTATAGTCTGTGGTGTAATTTTATTTGTGTTCCCCTGGTGAGGGGTTTGTTGTGGAATCCTTATAGGAGGTTGGGCTGTTAGAGTCCGCTGACATATTGAACCAATTGTCTAGGTATTTTTATTAGTTGTTTTAGTTGAACTAATAGTTCTTCACTTGACATTTCTTCAATGTCAGGATGTGGTGTATAGCTGGCTAGTACCGGCCATGTTGCTCCTGGTCTACCTAGCGGACCGAGCCTGGTAATGTGATTTTGATGTTGTAGGGCGCCTTTAAACCAGAGCTGATGCTCTTGGTAAATTAGTGGAATTTCAATTTCCTCGAAAGGAACGTATTCCGTTGGATTATCCTCTACTTTGTAGAAGTGAAACACATGCGATAATGCATTTGCTTCAGGGAAGATTATCCATAAATGGAATACCTCTGTCTGCCGATATTCGCGTGCCTCTATGACAAAAATGACCCTACCACCTCTAGGTGATAGGCCATTTGTTATAAGCTTTATAGCGATTGTTTTCCTTAGGTTTTCCAGGATGATTATAGCATCCGGGCCGGTTTCTTGGAAACCTGTAATATTTAAACCCGGCTGGGCTGCAGCTGCTGCAGCTCCACCGGTCCCGTTATTGCCGTCAAGCAACATTGTTTAATGAAAGTTGCAGAGCAAAATTCAAGGAAACAAAGATTAGGTGCACAATATTTTGGAACTCTGTATCCTTCAACGTTGAATCAAACCAAAAACTAATACATAAGATTTTATCCTTTTACCCACTCTAGACGTCTATTGGAGTATTTTATGGGAAAAAGGGGTCTCAGTGAAAAGCACAACTGAGTTACTCTAGTATCTAGCGTTAAATTAGTGTTACCAAACGTTGGGCGCCATGTAGTGTAGTTCATATATTCCAATAGGCTCTGCGCATTGAAATATTATATCCTATAGATTTGACGTAGGACTTAGGTCGACTAGGTCTCTATCGAATATATTAGACTTAATTGTGAGTGCCAGCTAGCTCACAGGTCACTAGAAACTTTCTCGAATAAACAAGAAGGGATTCGTTTCTGACAACCGCATAAACATGACAACTTTGTTTCCCCAAGAATAACACTGATCTTCAGAGTCGTGGTAACAATAGATAGATATTTTACTCAGTGAATCGTGCATGCTTCGTTTCATCAGAGCTGCAGAGAAATAGAGAGACAGCCGTTTTCAATAAAAGGGGTTTTATTGAACAGTCTTCTTTCTCAAGCAAGTAAAGTGAACATAATCGTAATACTGGTTGCAAAGTATAATGCGTACAGTAAGAAGAGTATTATGAAATAATACTGTAAAAGCATTGTATGGTTCCTAGGCCATAGCTAAATACATACATAAATAACAAAGTCCAAAAAGTATTCAAATGGTGCTTCTAAAATACGCCTACCCCAATGTACCTAACCTAAGTCTAGTATGAGGGAAGAAGTAAGTGAGGTGTAGCATAGGTTTAGTTTGTCTTTGCCAAGAATCTAACCAAGATTTCTCTTAGGGTCTAATCAGCTCCGTACGTTGGTTTTAGAATGAAGGAGATCTGGTATCTCTGTCTCGGGCTAGATTTCCCAACACCCCGCGAGGGGAGCTTGGAAACACTGGTGCTGGATTCTCAGCGAGAGAAAGGACAGCTTCTCTGTCAGTGCGTCAGCTGGAGGGTCAGCTTCCTTCGGGACTTGCTGTGCCGAGCTGCGTCGGGCAAGTAGATAGTCAAGCTGCTCCGAACCACCGTGTGTTTGCTAGGGCAAGTGTAGGCATATTTATACCTTGAAGGTGCCTAGTTTGACGTAAAGTCAGACATAATAACGTCATCAAAGAACCCCAAGGGAATGGTAGTTCTTTGAAACTCCATGATTTCTAGGACAAATCAATATTCAAGCAAGGGGATGTCCCTGACTGCTGAAGCCGAGTTTTCCAAGAAATCGTTGTGGCTTTTTGGAACTAGTGGAAGTAGCCATGCCTGTATTTGGACTGGATGGGTTATGTCTAAACATGGGCATGATTTCTATGCCTATATAAGGGCAATGTGATGTATACCTATATAAGGGCATGAATCGGTAAATTACGCTTGGATTCTAAAATGCTACACAACAATATTACTTAATTAACTTCCTTCCCTATGCCCCTACAAGATAACTAAAATATACAATTATTTCACAATTTACATAATGAATAATCAATTAAATAGTTAATAATAAGTGATTCATTAATAGGTAAATAATTATTGCTTAACTTCCCACCTTGTACCCCTACAAACCCAGCACCTTGCACAGACAATATACCTTAAATATATGATTACACAATTTACATAATTAACAATCTATAAAACAATGAATCATTAATTAATTATTTCCTAATTAACTTTACACCCTATACGTCTACAAACGTAGCAACCTGCACCCAAAATACAAGTATGATAAATCAATATTACATAATATACGCAATGAATAGCAATCACATACTTAATTACAAATTAATACTTAATAATATTTACCACTTAATTTAATTCCAACCCTATTCCCCTACAAATCCAACTACCAACTATGACACTTTAAATTACTATTAACAATTAACTTAGAAATTCTAAATCCCATACAATTACAAACTTAGGGCCTGTATGGATGGCAGGCGGACCCTAACTTTTAGAAAGTTACTGATTTGGGGGGTTGAGCCTATTTACTCAGGTAGAATGGGCCACTTATAAATCATAGAACAAGCTTGTTGCTGATAATTTTTCTGTCCACACAATTTTTGGAAAATGATCAGGTTTTTAATTGTCTTGACCGTATATTTCTTTCTATAAAATGTTAGTTATTTTAAACCTTAACCTGTACACTTTCCATATTCTTTGGACAACAACGCCATACATTTATCAATGTTTTAAGCTCACACACTTCAAATAATAAAAGTACATGAATCATAAATGTCAATTTTCATTATACCAGTCATCAATTCAAGAAATAGATGGAGTTTTCCGATTCAAAACTATTTCCAAAGTGGAAACTCCTTATTTGTGTGCGTTTAGAGGGGTTGTAACATCATTTTATTTTGATACAACAAGGTATATAATGTTCCTTACAGGACTGCCTAAGCGTGGTTGTTAATTATCACCAACTCCCTCGTGCATCAAGGTCAACGTGTTTCAAAAAACCCTTGTTATTGGTTATCATCAAGACCTAGACTGGTTATTGGACCGATGCTGGAATAAAACTATAAAGGGAATAAATAAAAAACATTTTTGAAAACGATGTCATTTCAAATAAGAGCTATGTCTTATTTTTCATTTATTGTCTGACAGTTGCCTCTCCTTGTTCCTTCCAAAAGAGATTTGGGCATTTCAAGGCCTTTGTGGGAATTTTTATATGTCTTATTCCCTTACTTTCAAAATTTAGTCACTGTCCTATTGCTGGAGAAAGTGAAACAAATGGAGTACCATGTTAGTCTGGATTAACTTAATTTTCACTAATGTTTAAGGCGTGCAGTTTGCTACGCATAATTGTTGGTAAAATTAGCCTACTTCTGACTTAACCGCGCTGTGCCACAGTGTGAATGGTTCATTTTCTGCTTGAACTTGGTTTCCTCTTGTGTGCAGTCTTTCCTGATTTCCATCTGTAACTTGGTGATAAACTGGAAGACAGTATACAAAAACATTTGTTTCCTTCTAATCTTTAGAAGAAAAGATCGCTTCTTTCGTTCTGCTGCCTCTCTTTTGTGTATAACTTTTCCTACTTTTCATCTGTGGCTCGCGCTTGACTCTGAGGGAATATACACTGAAATAAGCTATATCAAGGGCCTGTAAACTAAATGCCACTAGTGGACCTGCAGCACTTATTGTGATACCTATTTAAGTAGACCCTTAAAACTTTTCCCTGGTCTGCCATTGCAGCCTGAATGCAGTTTTAAACTGCCAATTCGACTTGGCTATATAACTTCCTTGCCAAGCCTTAACATCCCCTTTTATTGCGTATAAGTCACCTCTAAAGTAGGCCCTAGGTAGCCCATAGGACAGGTCGCATTGGAATTAAAAAGTTGAACATATACGTTTACGTTTTACATGTCCTGGTAGTAAAAAAAACTCCTAAATTCGTTTTTCACTTTTCTGAGGCCTACCTGTCCCATAGGATAGCATGGGGTTGTCTTATAAAATTTAATACTTGCTAATTTTTGTTGCAGGACAGGCAGGCATTTCATGTTTAGAATCTATGAAATTGTAATAAAAAATGCTCTGTAATGATGAAGTCAAAATTTAAATTACAATTTTGAAAATGTCACTTTTAGAAAGTTCGCTTTTCCCTGCCCTTGCTGTTTGGTGCCTGCAGCCTTTCCTAGGGCACATGACTGGGTGATTTTGGACTTTTTTTTATTTCTTCCAGACAGTCATACAATAGAGGGATTTGGTATGCCTGGATGGGCCATCAACTGGCAGTATAGTAGGGGGTGGAGCTGAGCACAGCACCACTTGCAACTGAATAGGCTGTGCTTTGCCTTCACTCAAAGGACCTGTACCCACTGTATTGTTCATGCAGCCAGCTTAGAGCCAGGGCAGGATAGTCAGGAAAACGTCAAGGACTTCAAAGGAAAAACTCCACAAATGTCAACTTCAAAGAAGACACCCGGTATAAAAATAGGACCCTCAAAACCCACTCTTTAGTTCACTTTCTGGACCTGTGGACGGCTTCCCAGAGTACTGCCTGCAACTGGGAATGCAGTGTACTCCTCAAGACTGCTTTGCTGCATCTGAATGGACAGCTTTGCTGCACCTGGATGGGCTGCTTTGCTACCTGGAGCCCTGCTTCCTCACCTGAACCTTGGACTACTAGAGTGACTTCAAGGGCTACTTTGCTTACCTCCTTTTCAGAGCCTCAGGGACAGAAAAGGCTCCCTCCACCTCAAACCCGCACCTGGGCCGAGCATAAGTGAGTCATAACCCCCCATTTGGCATCCCTCCAAGTCCTGGACCCTTGGTGGTGGTGCTAAAGGTGCCCGGATATCTTAAATCCAAAACTTGGGACCTAAACAACTTTTGGCTGAAAACTGTTCTGAGAACTGAGGGAAGAACGGGACCAACATGCTCGTCTGTCTGCCCAGGGTGCATCGCTGGTCAACCTGACTTCACGGCAGCTCCCACAACATTCTTCTCCGCAGCAGTAAATCCTGTTCAGTGGTCCTTTGCCATAGTGCTATTCAGTCTTATGAAACTCTTGTCAGCTGTGTCCTCCTGCCTCATCCCGCTGGAGAATTTTGACTTCCAAATAGTGACTAAGTTCAAATGTAGAAATCTTCACAGCGACTTCGTCCAGCAGCTTCCTGAAAATGATTATCTCTCCTTGGACATCGTCTGCAGCCTTACCCCGCTGGACTTTACATTTTCAGAATTTTTTTCTCCATTTTTCATCTAAGTCCAAAGGTAAGCGCTTACCTGTCCCAATCTAATTTTTGTTTCTGACCTACACTCCATCGCGGTTGGCCATATTTTTCAACTTTCACCCAGTCTTGCGTAACTAGATGCCCGCTGTGGCGCTTTGATCTTATAGGTGCTAGATTTTACTAAAAACTGTAAAAATTAATAACCTTGGTTATACTGATTTGAAATTTGTTATTGTGATGTCAAATTGTTAATTACAATTTACTCTATTTTTCTAAATTAGTGTGGTATTTTTCTTGTGTTGTGTTGTCACTTTATCACTGTTTGTGTGCTGTTTAAACATTTGGCATATCGCTTCTAAGTTAAGCCTGACTGCTTTGTGCAAAGCTACCAGAGGGTTAGGCACAGGTTAATTTGGTGACTTTTGTGGTTCACCCTGACAGGGATTGTGGATGTTGCTTGAGCAGGGTTAATACCCTACTCAACCAACAATGCAAGTTCTCCCAATACAGTATCTCCATGACAGTGCCTTTTACCTTATTCGGAACATCAAAAATATAGTGGCGAAGGACATCCTTGTTGGGCCTTTCTACAAATAAACCACCGCAACTTCAAAAGCTATTCATTATGAATCCAGAGGATTAGTGGATCTCTTTGCAACAAACATACTTCAAATATCACAGCCTAGGCTGTAATGCAGCCCATAATACAAAAATATTCTTACTCAACAAAACAGCCTGACTCTAGAATTGGATATTAGAACACTTTGGTAAATGCTTTGTAAAACACATTTTAAATAGAAATACTATTAACAGGCCTATAACCATATCTGTCGCAGCTCGTGGGAGTCACAGTTCCTCTGAGCGAGAACTATAATAGCATGTCAAAGGCTGGAGTCGTTCTCAAATTATAGTGTCTGGGGATAGTGTGTTCTTGTCTTGGTGCCCTCACACACCCCGAAGGATGGCATGCTTCATCATTGGGCAGTGCGCCTCATCGGGCCGGTGCTGCAATTCCCTATGGGTCCCCGGAAGGGTCACTTTAGCGAAGATCTTTTTAGAGATAAAGTCGTAAGGGCGTATGCGGGTCTGAGTGGCAGTGGTATCCTAGTGTGAGGTTAAAAGATTGATGGAGGGTGGCTAGTGAAGTTAATAGGGAATAACCTTTCTGTCATCAGTAAAAAAAACAAAGGTTGTGCTGCTTGGGGGTGGTAAGTGCCCTCGGTAGCTAGACTAGTGCCATACCCATAGAGGGCATGTTGAAGTTTAACATGTATCACGCAGTGAGTGGTCTCAGGAGGAGATGCTTTGCACTTCTTCAGGACCAATATAAATATGCAGTGAGTGCTAGTGTGGTGTAGTGGCCTCTCAATTAGATGTAGCACCACTTATTATAGTAGAGTAATCTGGAACAACAAAGGAGACAAAGTAGAAAGAATGAATAATTTTTTAACCCTTATAGAAGGGTATAATAAATGAGAAGCCAAGGCCCCCATTGTTCAACCATGTGCTCATGATATTAACAACCACTGTAATTATACAGCAAGTTATTCATGCAGTAGGCTATCGATATATAGTGTAGGGCTAACGCTCAAAATGACGAACAAACAAGTATACATGAAGAAATCGCATTAGAATCATGGTGTGATGTCGAGATATCGACATAGACAGACAAACACATGATGGATCATGTTCAGGAGCCAAACATATTGAAAATATCAGCCAGGGGTTAAAGGTTTATGTTAAGGTAAGATAGCGCCGTATTGTGAGCATAAACCATATAACTAATCAAGGTTGAACCATTGAAGGCAAGACCTCAGGTAATTGTGCTCAAATGCAGATGTTTTGGTATGGGATACACTTACCTATATAAATCGGGATAAGTGTCCCATGAGGTACGGCTGAGGGAATCCTCGAAATCTGTGCAAAAAGTCACAGTGTTAGGCACTCCCAATACAAATGACGTAGAGTGTGGGTGTCCGCAAAGGCCATTGTGTGAGAAAAAGCTGTGCTTACATTTATCATAGGAACTGGAGGTCTGTCAACCTACCCGACCTCTCGCCGCCTCGGTAGGGTGCAAGGACTATCTCCTACAAAAAAAGATCAACAAACTTCAGAAAGATATTAAGAACTTTGATAAGAAAATATCTATCCTTACACAAAAGAAGACTCTACAACACCAACCAATGAAACATCCTCTGACGGCGGTGCCTCTACCTCAACAAGGTCAAGCAGATCCAACAGCACCTCCAACAATGGGAGTTGGAGGAGCAACCAAGGAAGACAAGGACTCCTACCTACACCAACAATGTACAACTACCACCAACTGGATATCTTACAGCGCCACTGCCATGGTACCCTGGCTATCACAGACCACCGCCTCCATGCCAATTCTATCAACACCAACAACCTAGTTTTAAGGAGCACTAAAGTCACTGGACCTTTATCCGGCTCCTTGTCCCCTCTCCCTCCTTTTTTGTGTATAAACATATCTACTCATCGGAGAACATAAATGTCTAAGTAAATACTGAATTTCCTACTTGAGTAATGTCATAACCTTGTGGGTGCTCCATATGTTTCATATCACTGTTTATATTCTCTCATTACAATGTAGCTATGCTCAGTGTAATGGTGAGAAACAGGTAGAAAGTTATACAGTGGCCAGACAAGTAGGTGTGGAACCGCAAAAGTCCTGACTTTTAGTCCTGATTCACTTAACCAACGTTTGTGATCTTCGGCAAACTTTATGTTTTTAGTGTTTCGGTTTTCTTGTCTTCTGCAATGTAAATTGGGATTGCTTAACAAAGTAGGCCCTGGTTCCCAAACTACAATTTGTATTATATAAGGTAGTACTATAGTAGTAAACTTCACAAACTGCAATTCACAAATTTCCAAGTGAAAATTTGAACCTCCTGCTTCTATCATTCAAAGTCAGTCAAAATACTTTATTCGGTTCATATCAAAAACCATAAAAGTATACTAAACATTTCATGACAAGAAAAGTTTTTAACAAAAGCCATAAAAATGCAATAAAAATATACAAGCTTAAAATACATACAGTACCTATTATCATTTCATTTAAAATACATCCTAAAAGACCGTATCGCCATTTAAAAACATCCTCGGCTTCAATTAATTTGGGCTAATTCATAACGTTGACTATTCCCATCTAATTTTCTCCTTTAATCTCACTACCACAGTGAGGAAATTAGCAATATTCAAAATCTCCCACACATTCGAAAGCAGCTGCAGATAATAGAGAGCTGGTTTAACTTGCATAAAGCCTTTGTCTTTTAAAATAGGAATGATAAAACGTTTACGAATATGAAGAAAGTGCTCAAAGAAAAAGATATCTTTTTTATGGGGAGAACGCCACACCTGTAAAATATGGGTGGAGCATGGGGGAGTGGTGGAAAAATAGAGACTGTCAACTACAGAATAGGCATTTTAGGGAACAGCAAGGAGGGGTATATGGATGTATGGATGAGCTACTACAAGCACCCAGCCACAAAAGATGAAGCACATTGCTATTCACAAATTATACTAGTAAAGTTTATACAACCAGAGAGGTGCCAAAACTTTAATAAATGCACTCCAGTCCCGCCTTGGAGTTAGAGAAGCACCCACCACATATGGCCAAGCATTGGTATTGCAACACCGTACCATAGAAAATAATGGAGGAAGGGACTTAAAAATAACACCCCCTAGTTGATAAATTAAATACAAATGTTGGATAGATGAAATTGAAATGTATTGTATCTCTCTCTCTCTCCATCGTTCTGACAGATCTAACTTTATCTCAGATCCTACCGCAATTGCCATCACTGACCTTCAGACGAGCACCCTCTATGACGGATGCACTACTTAAGAGTAGTCCCGAAGTCAGCCCCTTTAACACGTGGTTGTCACCTTAGTGTGGATTTTTTAAGTGTAGCTCTTGCCGAGCTTGTAAATTCAGTATTAACACTACGGAGTACACCACTGCTTTCAATAATGAACCCATTAAGATCCAAGGGTCCTACACATGTTGCACTGACTTTGCTGTCTATGTGCCTTAATGCACGTGCAGACTTAAGTATTTAGAGAGCACTAAGCTCCAAGTATACAACAGAATACTTCAACACCTCCGTGCAGTTGTGAACTCTAACCCTAACTACCCAGTGGCGAGACACTTTAAATTAGTTTATCAATTTCAATCCACTTTATTCGATTAATTAAAATCATAAAAGTACAAAATACATTTATACAGAAAACAAACCCCCAAGTAAAACATTTGCGCTATGTTCATACAACGTTCTCCTATATCCATATCAGAGGTACCTGATAATTCAGAATTAAAAACCATGCTATAATAGACAGAAAATGTAAACAATAATTGATCTAGAACATCTTTTTTGCTTGATACGTACAGCGGCAACAAGCAAGCTAGAGATGTTAAAAATATCCCCAGGGTTACCCAACATTTGAAGATGGAGTAACGCAGGTCTGACTTGAAAAAAGCCCTTACCAGACAATATAGGGATTAAAAACTTCCTACGAATATCGTTATAAAAATCGCAAAACATCATAAAGTGCAGAGTGTCTTGTGCAGAATAGTTGTCACATTGGCAGGGGACTGCGTCCTCAGATTTACACCACCCCCGGAAGATCACCCAGTTTGAAATGGATCAGATTAAAACGGAACCTGGTCAGGAGTCAGCGATGGAAGGGCTTAGTCACCATTTTTGAGTAGGGTTCAATTAACAAGGTAGTTTTAGTAAGAAAAATGGGCCCTAACTAAGGATTTCTTTAGCTCCTGTTCTTCCCGTTCCACCATCAATAAATTCATAAAATTCTTTTTGACCCATTTCACGTCTTCCTTACAGATTCTGTCTGGGGTTTCAAACAGTTCCGGCTGCCCCAATTTCAATAGCATGTGCTTAACATAAAACAACCACTTAATTTTACTAGCTTTATCCAGTTTGACACAATCCCGCAGGATTTGATGATTCAGGGTCAATTCTGGATTAAGCCAGGTTTTAAGCCAACACAGTAACTGGGCGGTGCTCAAGATGTCCGTAATATAGCCTTGCCCTAATTCCTGGTGTATGGCAAAAGTTGGGGTTGATTGGGGTACAGACAGAAGACTACGCAAGAATTTATTTTCGACTGTCTGCAACTTCGCCTGTTGTTTAAATCCCCATATAGATGAACCATAGGCCGCAATAGCAAGGCATTTTGAGCTATAGATCTTAAGAATGGCTTCTACCGGCCTAGCCCCCAGGCGCTGGGAAAACCCTAGTAAAGATGATGTGGATCTAGTTCCTGCATTTTTTTAATTTTCTCTTGAGGGGCCCATGAACCTCCCTCGTCAAATAGTACTCCAAAGTAAGCAAAAGAGGACACCCTGGTCACTTCCACCCCATTACAATAAAATAATTTTGTTTTTCTATAACTTTTGCCAGTTGTCATAATATGAGACTTCCCAGTATTAACAATCAGATCCAATGACCGCATGTAGGCACCGTAGGCATCCAATAGCCTCTGAAGGCCTACAGGGGTCCGTGCTAAAAGTACGGCATCATCCGCATATAGGAGAACCGGAACTAGGCATTCTCATACACGCGAGATATCCGGACTCGCCTCTACTAGAGATTTATCCAGAGCGTTGATGTAAAGTGTAAAGAGCAAGGGTGCCAGTATGCACCCTTGACGGATGCCCCTCTCTGATTCAAAAGACCTGGGGCCAGATGTAGGTAATCAGATTATACCGATTCTTAAATACCGAATTTTACCGATTCGGTATTCAAAAATCGGTAAATGAGATGTAGGTAAAAATTCGGTATTTTTTACCGAATCTGTAAAAGTCGGTATCGGACTTTCGGATTTTACCGAATCGGTATTTACCGAATCGGTATTTCCCATTCATTCCTATGGGCCTAAAGGCCCATAGGAATGCATTGAAAATACCGAATCGGTAAATACCGAATCGGTAAATACCGATTCGGTAAATTCCGAATCGGGAAGCAAGCAAAAGTGAAACTAATGAAAACAGCCAATCAGGTGCTACCACCCTCCCCCTCCCTACCAGGAAGTGGCTACCCAGGCAGCTGCAACTCATTAGAAGGTTCTGGAGAGGCAGTCAGAGCTGAGCAGAGACACAGAGCAGCAGGGAGTGATTTTTGGGAGTTTACCTCAGTGAAAATGGCTAGCAGCAGTGAGAGTCAGAAGGCAGAGAGGAAAAGGAAAGTAAAGTTCAGCAGCATGGAGCTGCAAGTACTAGTGGAGGAGGTGGTGAGAGTCCACAAACAACTGTTTGTCAGGCACTCCCTCACTGTAGCAGAGTCAGCAAAACGCAAGCTGTGGCTTGATATTGGAGAAAGGGTCAATGCTGTGGGAGTTACAAGCAGGAGCATTGATGACCTCAAGAAACGCTTCTACGACATCAGGAGCCTAACCAAGAAAAAGATGGCAGAGCTACATAAGCAGGCTGGTGTCACCGGTGGAGGCAGGAACCCAGCGCCCCCCCCTGACTGACCTGGAGGAGTTGGTGGCGTCAACCATCGAGCCAGACAGTGTTGTGGGACTGGGAGATGTGGACAGCTCAGCCAGAGCCAAAGGAAAAGGTAAGACGCATGTGCAGCATGACACCCCATCCCAACCTGCTTCCCTTACCCCTTGGTGCACAGGCCAACCCCAGTCCAGTACTGCTAGCACTATACAGGAGCAATGCATTATGGGAAATGTAGTCAGCTAATATAAGACCATGTGTAACTGCACAGATATCAGCAAGGCAGTGAAAGTAATGCTGAATAATGACAGTAAAATGTGTAAAGCATTTATTTTAGTGACTGTGACACAGTAGCACTCAGTTGACATACGCTTATTTATACCTAGGGGCAACATCAGCCAGTCAAGCCACAGCTACAGCAGGGACTGCACCAGCGAGGGAGCAGAGTGACGAGGCAGGGCCAAGCCATGTCCATGCCTCGCAGGAGGAAGAACACACAACTGCCATCTCCCAGGAAGAGGAGACAGTCCAGACACCCGAGTTTCCCCACTCCCCACACCTCTCACAATCCCCTTCATTGCTTTTCTCTCCTGAGACCTCCCCATCACTGTTACAGCCTGCACCTGCAACCTCACCAGCCAGGAGGTGAGTCGTGGCCCCACTGCCAGTGATGGAGGCAACAGAGGGAGAGGCCCAAGCCACTGCACCTGAGAGTCCTGCTGCACTGCAGCCCACCGCAGAGTCTTTCACCTCGCGCAGACGGCAACGCAGGCCCAGCAGTGCTGGTGTTCCTGGAGAAGGCACTGTGTTCCGTGGGCTGGAGGGGAGCATGGTGCGCATCCAACGCATGCAGGGGAAATCAATACAGGCCTGCCACCGCCAATTTCGTGTCCTAAACCAACAAATTTGAGAAATGGGGAAGGGCATCAGAGACATGGTGGAAAGCAACAGGGAGATATCAAAAACCAATGCTGACCTAGCTGCAGGAATGCAGCAAATGAGCACTTCAATAACCCAGCTGTGCTCAAAACTGGACAGCCTGGAGCACACAAGGCGCAGGGACGCCCGTGTAAACAATAGGGCCATGAATCGTCTGGCCACTGCCACATCACAGCTATGCCGTAGAGGCATTAACATGCAGGAAAGCCTCACTCAGAACACGGCCGAGGTCACCAGGGGCATGGCTAGGATCACCAGTGCCCTCGAGGCAATGATAATATCACACATTCACTGGATCCTGCCCTGGATGTGGCTGAGGGAGACGACAGCAGTAGCCGCTGCAGCTTGGCAAGCGCTGTGGTTCAGCCACGTAGGAGCAGCAGGCGCCCAGCTGAGCCTGCAGGCCATGAGGAAAGCAGTGAGCAACATCCCAGTGGCTCTGGGAAGCGCGGGTGCAAATGACTTTGCCTGTGTGGGTGATGTAACCCAGGACATGTTAGTCCCCTCCTTTCTTTTCTTTAATTTGTTGCACTTCAGTGCATGAACGTTGTGGCAACATTAAATGACGTTCTTCTCATTCACAACCTGTCTGTGTCTCATTACTTACTCAGAAATAGGTGCTTGTTATTTCCTCACGTCTGTATCTGCCATCACTTGGTGTTGTCACTCCAGCAGGTTGTCTTTCAGGCACAGCATTGTCGTCGTCATGATCCTCATAGTCAGACAACTCCACCTCAGTACCCTTCTTAATAGCAAGGTTGTGCAACATGGCACAGGCAGCAATTATCTTACAGCAGGTGATGGGGGTATACTGCCTTGCACCTTCACTCTTGTGCAAGCATCTGAATCTGCTTTTCCAGATACCAAAGGTCCGTTCGATGACATTCCGTGTGCTTTTGTGGGCCCGGTTATATCTCCTTTGGCTGGGTGTTGAGGGGTTGAGGTAGTGGGTGAGTATAAATGAGCGGAGGGTATATGCACTGTCTCCTAAAAGGAAAAGGGAATACATTACTCACATGCATACATGTACTTCTTACTGCAATAGGTATTATGGGGGTCAGACACTGTGTCTTACCTAGGAGGTATCCTTCACCAAATTCCCCTGCAGTCAGCCGTGCATAGATGCCACTGTTTTGAAACATATACGAGTCGTGGGTACTCCCAGGGAATTTTGCCACAAGGTCAGTGATGACGAACTTTGCATTGCAAATCACCTGCACATTGATGGTGTGGGTGGACTTCCTATTCCTATAGATATATTCTGTGGCAGCAGGGGGACAAATGGGAATGTGCGTGCCATCAATGCAGCCAATTATATTTGGAAATCGAGCCATCTGGTAAAATTCAGATTTTGTTTGCACCAGCTCAGCATGGGTAGCAGGAAAAGATATGTAATGCTCCATCCTCTGTAACATGGCGTCAAGGAATTTGTGGAAAAACCTTGAGAGGCTGCTCTGGGTCACCCCACCCACCGCAGCAACCAAGCTCTGGTAGCTCCCAGACGCAAGCAGGTGGAGGCTGCACAGCACCTGCACATGGGGTGGAATAGCATGTGCCCTTGGGGTAGTGTGCTGCAACAGTGGTTGGAGGTCCCTGATGAGCTCCAAGATGGTGTCTGGATCCAACCTGTACCTCTGCAGTATCTCTGCCTCTGTGAGCATGAACAGGGTAACCCTCTGCCTGTAGACCTGCTCCTGTCTCAGCCATTCCCTCTCTCCTTCCTCCTGTAGCCGTTGGCGTCTTGCAATGACATAAAATGCCGGCCATTGTGCAAGAAGAATTGCATTTTGGGTTCATTTTTATAGGTTGCACCTGGTTACCACCTGATTTCAATCCATGGTAAATACCGACTCTTAAATACCGAATTTCAAGCAAATTCGGTATTTCAGAGCTTCCCTACATCTCAATATCCATTTTTACCAATTCTTAATTACATAATCGGTATTTTACCGATTTGGTAACTTTACCGAATCGGTAAATTTACCGATTCGGTAACATTTCCGATTCTGTAAGTTACCGAATCGGTAAATTTACCGAATCGGTAATATTTCCGAATCGGTAATTTAACGAATCGGTAAATTTACCGATTCGGTAAAATTACCGATTCAGAGGATTTTCGGTCTCCTACATCCCGAAAGCTCAATACCGGTCGGTAACGGCCGAAAATACCGATTTTCGGCCGTTACCGACCGGTAAAGGCCTTCCTACATCTGGCCCTTAGTGTGTTTACCGTCCTGGGAAGTCCTAACTGATGCTAGAAGGTCCCGATGAAGGTCCGCCAAAAAATTAGACTAAACACGGCCCAATCCCCATTTCAAGCAGGATACTCCAGAGCTTCGACCTGTTGACCAGATCGAAAGCTGAGGATAGATCCATAAATGCCATCTGTAGGGAACCTTCTTTAGCTATAGTATATAAATTAAGACATTGGTCCATTGGACTTCTACGTTTCCTAAATCCATATTGTAAATTGGATAAAACATTATTATCAATAGCCCAATCAGAAACTTTAGCTAAGACCACCTTACCTAATATTTTTACCGCTGAATCAATCAGTGACATGGGTCTATAGCACAGCGGGTCCCCTCTCTATACTTTTTTAAAAACAGGGATGATAGTTGAGTGGCACCAGGATACAGGAAACCCTTGCGACCCAGAGGCATTAAAAACATTTGCCAGTATTTTCGCCCTAAATTTAGGGTCACATTTGTATAGGTCAGCTGGGACACCATCAGGACCCGGGGCTTTGTTACTAGAGGTCTCCTGTATAGCTCTCTCAATGTCCGCCTCATTGAAGACAAATGGCGCTACTTCCAGCCGAGGTAATAGCCTGGGGGAAGAGTAAGAAGTCTCATTAGAGCCATAAATTCCTTCAAAATGGACAGCCACTGTGCTTCTGTGATATTGCTATCCTGAGTATCATTTTCCAGTCAGGAAAAAAAGGGGTGTTAACAATAGCCCAGAATCTGGAGCTGTCCTTTCAAACCTTTATCTTAATCTCTGTCTTCCGCATGTGAACAGCTATCTTATACTGCATCCGTAGGCTTGCTATCAGTACCCTATCACAGGGTGAGATTTTCAGAGCTAAAACAAGGGAACGGTGAGCACAACAGCACTTTTCATCGGACCACCTTTTCCCACAGGTTCCTCTTGGTCTGCTGGCAACGGACAGATCTGCTGCAATCTGTCTACATATACCACCAAAGGCAGAAAGAACCTCATCTTTAGAATTTGGTGAGTCTACGCATATTGCAAGGTCCCCTTTCGCCTTCGAACACAGATCTTTAAAAAAGGAATCTGGCGTCACTTGAGCCCATTTAAGCCTCCTCCCTTGGTCACAAGTTACCATTGAATTTCCTCCCTGTTTTTTCCCTCCCATATCCATAATGCCACAACCATTATCCAGTACTAATATAACAGGGTTATGGTCACTGAAAGGAGACAACCTAGCATTGTAAAACGCTACTTTATCTAATAGCCAGGGGGACAGAAATATATAATCGATGATAGTAGCACTACTCTTTGATTTAAACGTTGGGCACCGATCGGGTTGAGTGAAAAAAACAGGTTCGAAAAGGTCGGCTTCAGCCAAAAGAGATTCTAGAGCCTCCCCCTGAAGTGAGTGTTCAAAATGAGGAGTCACCCAAATAATTGTGCACTAGATCATCATTAATAAAACAATTAGAACTACACAAATGTTTATTAAAATCACCCATAAGTACTATATAACAAGAAGTGGATTGATTTGATTTATAATCTTCTAAAAATGAGTTCAGGAAACACAGATGTTGGTTTCTAAAATCGGATTCCCCAGAATTGTAAAAATGTACAAGTAATAGCTTGGGATGATAGGGGGAGATAACTTCCAAGCAATTGGTATGGTCTACCTCTACCCTTTTTGGAGAACCCTTTAATTTAACAGAAAGGAGAAGCACCTAACCACCTACTGCTCTGCCTGCTGAGGCTGGACGAGCTGATTGAAAAAAATAACTAAATCCATCCAGCCAAAAGTTGTCCCCAATATCCTAGGTTTCCTGAAGCGATATTATATTATATGATCTGATAAAATCTAGCCAAATAGGGTCATCTCTTTTCGATCTAAGGCCCGCAATATTCCATCTGATAATACTTCAATTGAGGGTAGTTTCTACTCCTAAAGCCCCAGTGCCAATGCTATTAGGGGTTGGTACAGGCATACACTCATTCTTCCCCTACAGTCAATCATTACCATCCATCTGTGATAGTGACGAAAATCTATTTGAAAGGGGTAAGACAGGCCCAGTCAAATATGTGACCTGATCTAGATATACTACTCCCCCCACAACTTGAGTCAGATTGTCTTACAGGGCCATTACTGCGAGGAGGAGACATTATTAAAAGGTGGGCAGGGTGTGGGTGGGTGTGCTGGTAAGTGTGGAGAGTGTAATGAGTGGATGATTGAGAAGATTGGCAGAGTTGGGTGCATTGAGGAGGTGTGAAAGAGAAGTTGCTGCGGGTGGAAAGATGTATTAAAAAAGGATTTTGTGGATTAAGGGAGCCTGGTGGTTTTCAAAACAAATGTAAATTGATGTAATGGTTTGTTTTTGATTTATATATGTGATTTCTTGAATAAATTCTGTTTAATTCATACGGAAAAAGAGGTACATGGTTACATTGTTTCATTTCAATACGCTGGTTGAAATGTAAGAATTGAGCATCAGTATTGGCATTTTGCTGTTTTTGTTGGACTAGGGTTCAGCCATGCTGATTAGAGCCAAAAGCCTTCTTTGTTTCTTGGGCATTTATTCCTTCAGCGTGGAATTTTCTTGCAAATTTATGTGGCAGTCTGCCGCCACTGCTGGCACCAATACGTAAAGACAGGTGCACGGCGTTGCCCAGCAGGCATCTGGAAACTGATGTATATAGGCCAGTAGGTAGTTGTAGTTAGGACCTAGTTTCCATAGAAAAAGAAAAGGCATTTTTTGTTTTACTAATAACTTTTGTACCATTTGATAAATCTTCACGAAATTTTCACAACTAGTGTACACTTCACTTCAGCTGCCTTCAGTAGTTTTGGAGTTATTTAAGAAAAAAGAAAGAGAGATAGCTAGGGACTTGCCCCCTCCAGATCTGACAGATCACATTCTAAGATCTGATTAACTGCCAACACTTGAACCAGGAAGGCTTGTCAGCCATCTTGGGACTCGAGCTCGTCCAGGTCCCAAACAAAAAGAAAAAAGAAAATTAGAAGCGGACAGGGTGGAAAACCCTGACCACCTAGACCTGATGGTGGGGTCCCACAATGGCTTTTCTTTTCAATTTTGAAGCGCTTGTTTTTTTTATGCCCCCCTCGGCTGGGCCAAGTCCCATGGGGTGGATTAATGATAATAATGGGGGAGGGTGGCATAGATGGCCCCCATCCTGGGCCATATTCTGCCCTGGGGACACCACCTCCCCAGGGCAGGGCTGTGAAAAAAAACCAGCCCCGCGATGCGTTTGGCCATGGGGAAGCCATCCACGGGGCCTGGCCATGCAATTGAAAGGAAGAGGGCCCTAGGGACCCCATCCCCACAGGGCTGGGCACCGCTATTCCCTGGGGTGCCCACCCATGGAAAATGACAGTTTCCCTGCCAGCACTAATGCAGGCAGGAAAACCTCTGTTTCCTCTTGCTTGGCGGGAGCCATTTAAAGTTACCTCCAAGTGATAGCAAACAGTAAGTCCGCTCCCAGCTGGCGGAAGCTTCAAAAAGGCTCCCGCCACTCGGAGAGGACTTTTTATTTCTTTCCCTGCCCGTTGTCAAGTGGGCAGGGAAAACGATGACAAAATTGCTCCCGCACTTTTTGCTGCTCCCTGCGTGCTGGAGCAATGCAGGCTTCTGCGGGAGGCGGAGATCCTGCTGGGGACTCGGGCCATTGGGGCTCCAACTGCGGCTCCAAGGATCAGTACACGTTGCCAAATGTAAATGCACACAAGGTCACTGGAGACATTTCCTCATTGTCCATTACACAGCTATAGTGTAGAATATGACCTGGACATTTACCCAATGAGGTAGCACTTACTAATTAACCAATTAACCAGTAGATAGTACTCCAGGTGGGTAGACATTTTGCGCAAAACTGTGGACTCTTGTTGGATAAACAGGCAGGTGAGGTTCCGTTTGGGCTCTGATACTCATTTCTCAGAAATTAAACCTCAACGGGAAGCACTTACAAATATGAAGATAGCAGGTGCCCCAGTTCTGTAAAGAACAAATGATCCTAACTTCTTGGACTTGCCCAAGGTAGGCTGAGTGTGAAATTCTGCTTCGGTCACGGAGTTTGCAGGGTTTTCCCCACTCCACGTTCCACATAGCATGCGGAGTTCTGAAAAACTCTCCTCAGCTAGATTTTTCCTCGCTCACTAACTTAAAGTTAGCAAGCACAAGTCAGGGAAATCTTACTCCAGACCACCTTCCGGTGAGATTTCTCAACATGGTTGGTCACAAATGGCATGCTATTAATCGCTTTGAGAAATCTTCCGTTCACATTGAGGAAGCTTTCGTTTGAGTAGAACATCTACTTGAGCAGCAGAAAGAATCTGCTCTTGCATGTTGCCGTTTGCGCTGATTTTCCACTGCAGGACAAACACCAGTTGCTAAAAATCAGCGCAACCGGCACGACCTAACACACTCCACCGCTTGCGGAACTGAGCGTAGTGCAGTGGAGTTTTTGGTCACTTTGCAGAGTTCTGCTGCGGCCTAGGCAAAGGTGCAGCAAGTGTGTTTTCATGGCAATTCTGAAGAACAGGAGGACATCTACAACAAACCTCATATAGTTAAGAGGAAGTACCCTTTTTTGGTGGAGATTCACCACTTTGTAGTCTTGTTGTCTTCTCTATACGAGGATTTCATGTTATCACAGATTTACAGCGAAAGATGGTCGAGAAAATCCACCTGAAAATCTGTCCGAGGAGGGGGGCTGCATGTGGAGAGTTGGCCATGCATGGCGGTGGTCGGATTAAAGTTTGCTAATTAAATATTACTTTATGTAAAAAAAAAATTAATAATTCACTGAAAAAAGACAAAGGTTAGAGGAATGGTATAGTTAGGAAATAGAATTTTAAAAAACCTTAGGAATTCACTAAAAACACCAAAGATTACAGGTACGGTATAGTTAAGTTAACATGCATAATACCATAGAAATCCAGCAGTTATAGTTAGAGTTATCTCAAGTAACTATAACTCGTGCCCTAAGGTAAGTATAACTTGCACCCTCGCCATGCACTGCTAATTATCACTCGTAACACCTTCTAGATTACTGGCACAATATCAAAACCAAAATTATTGTAATTCAGAAATACCATGTCAAAAATATTGATCACAAAAATATAGTTTTACGATACATATAATGGTAAATACAAAAATATCGAAAAAATATATAGTTTCAAACTAACATCAAAAAAATATATACAATAATACACAGTAAATAGTTTAACATAATATGTATATAATGTAAATAAAATATGTGTAAGTAATATTTAAACATATATATAAATACAACCATATTTATACACACACACATTCACATATATAGAAATGTGTGTATATTTATAAACCCCTATAAAATATATATTTAAACAAAATCTTAATTATATTAGATATTTTAATTTTCTAATATTTTCTAAATATATCAATATAAAAATTATAGATAACACATATAAAAATAAATAATAAATGTAACAAATAAACCTCAAAAAGTACAATATTTCAAATGTATATATCCATAAAACAATAAACAATATATAAAAATACATTTTTCGACATATATGTTACAATTTACATACCTTTAGATGTATAAAAATATAAAATTACATTCATAAAGACATAATAATGATGCATATATATACAATACAAAAAAACTAATAATGTCCAAGAATTATATTCCCACTCCAGTATGTGCAACAGTAGGAAAAACATTGGACACCAAAGGGGTAAAATGTACTATTCCCACTCCAGTGTGTGCAACAGTCCTGTAGGACTCAGGGGGTAAAATATACTACTCCCACTTCAGCATGTGCAACAGTAGAAAAAGCGCAGGGCTCAGCAGGGGTAACATTTACTATTCTTGCTCTAGTAGATGCAACAGTAGGGAAAGCATTGGACTCAGGTGAGGTTAAATTTCATATTATCACAGCAGTCAATTCAACAGTAGGGAAAGCATTGATTCAGGAAGGGTACAATTGACTATTCCCACTCCAGTCGGTGCAACAGTAGGGAAAGTGTTAGACTCACAAGAAGTAACATTTATTATTCACACTCCAGTAGGTGCCACAGTAGGGAAAGGGTTGGACTCAGGAATGGTTAAATTAACTATTTCCACTCTAGTGTGTGCCACAGTGGGGAAAGCGTTAGACTCATGAGGGGCTACATTTTCTATTCTAACTCCAGTTTGTGCAACCATAGGGAAAGTGTTGGATTCAGAAGGGGTTAAATTAACTAATCCCACTCCAGTAGGAGCAACAGTAGGAAAGTGTTGGACTCAGGAAATGTTAAATTAACTAATCCCACACCAGTTGGTGCAGGAGTAGGGAAAGTGCTGGACTCAGGAGGGGTTGCATGTACTATTCCCACACCAGTCAATGCAACAGTAGGGTAAGTGTTGGTCTCAGGAGGGGTTACATGTACTATTCCCACACCAGTCAATATAACAGTAGGGTAAGCATTGGACTCAGGAGGGGAAAATGTACTATTCCCACTCTAGTGTGTGCAAAAGTAGAGAAAGTGTTGGACTCAGGAGGGGAAAACGTTACTATTCCCACTTCGGTATAAGCAACAGTAGAGAAAGCATTGGATTCAGGAGGGGTTAAATGTACTATTGCCTCTCCAGTAGGTGCAACAGTAGGGAAAGCATTGGACTCAAGAGGGGTTAAATTTACTGTTCCATTTCCAGTAGGTGCAACAGTAGGGAAAGCGTTGGACTCAGCAGAGGTTACATTTACTATTACCATGGCAGTCAGTGCAGCAGTAGGGAAGGCGTTAGACTCAGGAGGGGTAAATATTACTATTCCCACTCCATTCACTGGTACAGTACAGAGAGAGTACTTCAATTCAAACAAATAACATATTTTAACAACTTTATTAAATAGCCCAAATTAGAATTTTTTTAATCTAAAAATAAAGGGGGTCATTACAATGGCGGTCAGACGAGCGTCCAACCGCCATTGTTGTGGGATAGGGACCAGCCAACAAGTAGTCGGCGGTCCCACCTGGCAGATTAGGATGCAAACTTTTTCAATTACGACTTGTGCTGAGGCCCAGAAAAGGGACACAGCACAAGCTGCAATAGAAAAAAGGATGTTTTTAAACATCCATGCACCATGTGCCAGGCACCATGTCGGTGGCGGTCCACCCGCCATCGTAATGAGAGCCTACATGTCTTATATTTAACAAACATTTTAAAAATTGCATACCTTTTACAATTATTTATAATTATTATCAATGTACACACATATTATTAATATAATTGCAATACCACAATATATTCCCACAAACATAACAGGCAACAATTAAAATGTAATATAAATAAACAAAGTATAACACAATCAACATATTAAATAATAAAACAAATTAAAGAAATTATTTTTTAATTATATCTATTTAAATAACTGCCCTCATTCCTCTACAAACTAAACAAAGCACCCCTAAAATATCACTTAAATATAAGTTCATAATGAACATAATTATCAATTACATAAATAATTTTAAAGTACTATTTAATTATAAATAGATTATTTCTTAATTAACTTCCCACCCAGCAACCCTTAAAAAATGTAAGAACCTACATATATAATTTAAAAAATATCTCAATCACACAAATTAAATAATTAATAATATTTTAAATTAATTATTAATTAATTATAAATAATTTACTTTCCACCCTGTACACCTACAAACCCAACAACCAGAATCTCACATCTAATATAAATAATCTCTTAATGACACAATTTACATAATTAATTATCAATTAAATAATTAATTCAAATTGAAATCATATGCCCCCTAAGCCTGGTTACGACAAATTCACCTGCACTTTTAAACCTCCCCAGGTTGTGCAAATCCCAGGGGGGGCACAATGAATATGATAGGAGGTGCTGCCCCTTCCCTGACACTCCCTGAAGCCCTGAGAATCCCATCCCCTGGAGCTGACAGTAAATGAAAGGGGAGGGAGGCAGATGGGTGGAAGCACACATTTTTTTCTCTACCCATGCTCTTGCAGGCAGAGAAATGTCCGGTGGGAGCAGAGAAAAATACTTGCTCCCGCTGGTGGGAGCAAATTCAGCTCCTGCTGCACCGAGGATGGGTGAATCAGGGGAGCTGGTGGGACTGCAGGAGCTATGGGCCTCCCTACCACAGCCCCCAACATTGTGTCTTGTGTCTTAAGGTGGGCACATAGGCACCCACCATAGGCCCCAGGGGGCCATTTGTGCTTCGGGGAGGGGGTAAACAAGCCCCTCACCTTTAAATTAAATCCGGCCCCAGGGGATGGGATCTGAAGGGCCAGTGTTGGTTTGGAGACAGGGGCTTAAATTAATTTTGGCCCTCAGGGGAGGAGTCCCTGGGGCTAGTGTGGGGTTGCGGAAAGTGGCTGCACATTTAAGTGAATTTTAGCCCCAGAGATAGGGTCCCTGGGGCCAGTTTCCCCCAGGGGCTGTTTGCTCTGGGAGGGGGACCAAATGCCCCCTTTCCCTTTAAATGAATTTTGCCCCAGGGGTTGGGGATACAGGGCCATTATTGACTTGGGAGGGGGCTCTATGCCGCCCTCCCCAAAAATTAAAAAAGAAGAATTCCCAGCTCCAACTGGCACCGACGATGGCTGCTGGCAGGGGAGCTGGTGGGTCTGTGAGAGCTCAGGTGCTCCCCCCCCCCCGTGGCACCCAATGAAAATAAAAAATTGTGGGTGTCCCAGGTGGGACCAGGACACCCACTATAATATTAAGAAAATAAAAAACGTATAAACAAAGAACCTGTAGAAGTGGCGAAAAATGGGAATACTTACTACCAAATGGGTAAATCCAACACCACACTTGGGGCCAGATGTAGTGTTAAAAATAGCAATATGTATGTACATAAGCGGCGTTCATTTGTGTTCATAGTACCCCTTGGTGTAAACAGAATGGATATCGCTAAAACTCTGACTGTGTCGTCCCACTAGCATAGACCTATGCACACACGTACACGACAGCCATTTTAGGTACCATGGTCTCCCTGCTCACGATCGCCCCGTCAGCACGCTTCCCTGACCTGGCAAGCGCCCCCCATGCACCCTGACTGCCCCCGCTCTCTCATGCGCGAGTCATGAGCCCTCCCCTCCCGCATGACTCTGTCCCTAAGAATCGCACCCCGCGCCTGACCAACACCTCCTGTCCCCCCATGAATACCCCTCCTTTGATGACCTCTTCCTCTGAGCCTGAATGTCTGCACAGACCGCTGGCCATCCCTTAGCCCGAGGATACAGTTTATTGCCCATCACTGTATGCACTTGTCTCTCTCGAAAGAAGCCACTATTGATCACGACCGCCCCACCCCCTGAGATTCGATCAGGCACACACATTCCAATGGAATCAGCAGAACACTCAGCCGCATGACAGCCCCCTCCTATTGCATGGAGGATAAGGGCCCTACTGTAGCCACGTGTTGGAATACCTCCATACTATACAAAGTGTTGATTGTAATAAAGGATGCCTGTGTGCCACCAACCTGTGTATAAAAGACGAAGCCTCAGAGAAACTTGTTAGAGCACCTCCCGAAGACACTATGCGAGTGTCCCAAAGGACAGGCTCTCCTCATGAGTAATAAACCCTGTTCTTGTTTTCCTACTTCCAGTGCCCGTCTCTTTATTTGGTAATTATTCAAGATGAGAATGAAGAGTCGCCCTGCACCAGCAGCCTGGGCATCGGGTGCGATATGGGCTGACTTTTCTACAATTGGCGTCCCAACGCGGGGTCCATCAGCGACATAGGGTCCGGTAAGAGAGGTCCAGACGATGGGGTGAACATCTAAATGATTGGAGTATACCTGCCTTGAGAGGGCCCTTGTCCGGCTGCCGATTGTATGAACTTCACCGATTCCGAACGGACCTCTCTCAAGTGACCTATTGTCCTGACTGGAATCCCACAGGAATGCTGCGGTAAAAACATGGAGAAAGAGAACGATCGGGCGCTGGAAAAAGGAAGGCGAAGAACTGCCCACATGGTCCGGTCCGGGTAAGGTCGTGACACACGACAAATTGCGAAATTAATTGATTGATTGATTGTTTGATAATACTAGTATTACCTATTGATTGCTTCTGGGAGATTCTCTATTTGCAAACAAACACAGAATCGCCATACTCTGTTTAGTCTTTGCAGATAGTGAAGGGTAGGCAACGCAAAACTTTAACACGTCGTGCCTATCTTTTTCTCCCCATTGATTGATTGATTGAATCGAGCATTGAATTGTTCGAAGTTGGTTCTCTTAAAGGATCTTCTCTGCCTGCAAACGGGGAAGAATAGGAATATTCTCTCTCCCTTTGTCGATAGTGAAGGGTGGGTAACGCAAACCTTTAACACGTCGTACCTATTCCATTCCTCATTGATTGATTGTTTATCCAAACGTTGACTGTTTGGGAATTGGTTCTTTTTGGAGGTATTCTCTATTTTGCAAACAAGCACAGAAGTCGCCATACTCTAGTCTTTGCAAGTTGTGAAGGGTAGGTAATGCGGACCTTTGTCCCCCGTTGTAATCTGTCATGCCTATCTACTCCCCACTGGTTGATACGCCAGTTTCGCCCGGACCATTTACTAGAGGAAGATCATCTGACCCGACCAGAAAGCACCCCTAGTAAAAAGGACATATGAGATAATAAAGTGATCACTGTAACCTGTTAACAGAAACTTTAGCATGAAACGACCTGGAAAGAGAGGAATAGGAAAACGAAATCAGTAGGCCACTGATGAACATGAACTTTTATTTAAATAACGAACAAAGAGACAATAACAATACGTAATAATAAAACCTATTAATGCCCTAGAAATAGGAAACGTTAGAAACAAGAACGGTAAACTGTAGAAAATGAAAGTCAGCAGAACATCCGCCCCCACTCTGGAAAATTCCAAAGTGGAGCAGGGTGCGGCTACGCCCAGCCGGAAGCAACCCATATAAGGCGGGTCCTGCTGCCAACAGTCGGCCAGGAGATCGTAAACGTAGGGTGTAGCCGGAGGAGAGGCCGAGGCCATCGGGACCCGGCCAGGGGATTGCCTTGACAACACTGGAGAATTGCAGGGGGGGGGAATGTCTATGTCCTCGGCCCTCCCCTCTCTCTCCTGGTCCGGCCGCGGTGGCCCTACATGCTCTCCCGGTCCGGCCACCAACGGCCGAGGGCTGGGGCCGACGGGATCCGGCTGCAGCAGATGAGCCAAGGAACCCGTTCATGGGGCCAAAGCAAGGGGCGTCCGGCCGACATCCACCGGAAGCCCGGCCCAGAGACGGACGAGACATTTTTCTTTTCTCCTCCGTAATGGCAGCAGCAACACGCCAGGCACCACTTTTTCTTTTATAATGGCTGCGACAACACTGGGGGGATGTCTTGCACATGCCACCGACCCCCCCCCTCGTCCTCATCGCCTGGTCTGGCCATAACAAATGTCAAGCGAGGGGCCGTGGGGTGCACTGGGAGGGAGAGACGGTGCGAACAGGCCTCTCCCGCCTCCCCAGGTGGAGGCTTCCCAGTTGCACCCTCAGCGCTCCAGGCGCCCGGAAAAGGGTTCTTCCACTGTGGCGATGCTGCAACGCCTCGCCCGGCAGGGTGGAGCCCGTCCGCTCATTTGACCCCGCGATCGCCGGTAGCTGCCGAACTTTCAAAATGGCGATCGACCTGGCAAGAGCGGGCCCAGCATGAAGGAATGGCCCGGTCACTTGTTGACTCCACCGTCATAGTTCTCCACAACCTTGAAGATTCTAGAGGAGCCGCGGGAGTCCCCGACTCCCGCAAATACCCCCGATGGGGAGTGACTGCCATGATTGCCCACGGAACGATGGAAATGTAGCCGCAGGACGTCGGCGCCCCCATGCTGGCGCCAGCCTCAGTTTGAATGACTAGAATCCTGCAGACCACAGTCGGATCAGTTCCGGTGAAAGCACAGTATGACCCGGTAGGAACATTGTTGCACACCCCCCCTCTTTTTTTGACTGGTGGTTCAAACCACCGCTCTCTTCTTTTGCCCTTTAACGGAACTTTTTGACTGCCAAGAGAAGCTCTGAGCCAACCACGAGTTAATAGACATTTAGACTATGCCTGGTTCTGCCTGACTGCACCCAAAATGGCGCCGATCCAAATGAAACCCTCAACTCTTTATTGTACCCCGATTGCTCAGCCTTGATGTCATAGGATATGTATGAAGTTTTTTTAAACATATAGATTGATATAGAATGTGTACTGGTTATGAGTTCGGACAATGGATTGATATAGGATGTAAACTATAAATTCAGGAAATGAATTGATATGGGATGGGTACTGGTTATAGGTTCGGACAATGAATTGATATTGGATGGGTACTGATTATGTGTTCAGACGGTAAATTGACATCAGATGGGTATTAAATTGAACATTCGGACAATGAATTGTTGTGTGAGTTTTGCACATCGTGATTATTGAAAGTTGGAAGCCCAACACTTATGACACTCACTCACACTGAAGTCTCGACATGATTTTATTGCGCTTTTTCGCACTTTATTTATGAAATAAACGACCACCGACTCCATCAAGTTTTCACTAATAAAAGTACCCCCACATCTGCAGCTCCAGCCTGCTCCGTGGCCGGTCCACGGGGTTGTAGGCCCGTATTTATGCACCGACATTCTTATTAAAGATTTTTTGAGAAAGCAACTATAGTTGTCCGTGTAAATTGATAAAGTCTTGAATGAATAATCCCTATTTTTCGATATAACTGAAATATAGGTGGAATGACTAAGCTCGATTAGAGAAAGGGTTGAAATGGTATAGCACGTAGAAATATTGCAAATATGAAGGGTCGAATTTTAGTTGTGTATTTTTCCTTTTTATACAACCAAAAGCAACCGCTGAAGATCCAGGTATTTAGCCCATACTTTATATGCTACCTGTATAAGAAAAATCACACTAACGGTCCACCTGGGCTTAAACGCCCCAGTTGGCAGTGACTGCATCCTGTGGAAATAGGCCGAGTACGCAGTAAGTAAAAGCCTTTCTGGGTTTGTGCGCGCGAGTGCGTATCAATGTAGCCTGCCCTCCCTTCCCTCCTTTTCCCTCTCTCTGCAGGTCACCTCGGAATGCCGACGAAAATAGTGATCCAACAGACGAAGAGACGGGAAAAGGGGTCTGATTATAGTACCTAACCGCGACAAACCCCGAATAAAGCAAAAAGAATAATGTACACACATGATTAAGCATTCTTACGTTTAACTAAGTAGGGAAAAGTTTAGGGTATTTCGAGGTAGGGGTTACACAAGTATCCTCCGCCGAGAGGACTATGGATATTGCCGATATTTGAAAACCTACTACCTCCTTTTCCGCATCCTCATAGGCACATAACTAAAAGCTGCCCCATTGCTCTCCAATTGTCACCAACTGTTGTCTCAACCTGGAAACGCACTTGCTAAAAATGACTCGAATAAACCGCTGTGAGCATTAGCCCGACCAGGTTAGTTCATGACCAGTTGCCAAAGACGTAAGTGTGTACAATCAAAAAGCCACCAGTAAGAGGTAGCCAACGAATAAAAGGATAAGAAAAAGGTAAAAAGAGCGTAGGATGATAAAGATGCTCAGCATACAGAAAAGGATAATTGTGGCCAATAACTGTTTTATGTTTTGTCTTGGATTTTTTGTGTATAATACATGTACTGTCTTCCCCGTCTGAGTTTGTGTGTACGTGATGCATGAATCTACGTCATCCCTCTGTCTGTGTTTCCGTGTTACTTAACCCCTGTTGTTCTGTGTTGCGCGCACTGAACGGTCCATTATTGTACACGCCTCTCTTTCTCTCCCACGTCATACGTGTACCGAATGGACCATTTAGGGTGCGGTCTCTCTCTCTCTCTCTCTCTCTTTCTCTTTCTCTCTCTCTCTCTCTCTCTCTCTCTCTCTCTCTCTCTCTCTCTCTCTCTCTTTCCTCTTTCCAAAAACCCAGTTTCCTCTTTTCAAGTATAAAGACGTTGTGCCCCTCCGGCACAAAACATTATTGGGTTTTCTCGAACAAAAAGGTGTTCAGCAAAATTTACCAAAACCAAAGCGAATTGTGACTTGCCATATTACTACCTCTCCTATCTGCAAACGATAGAACCCGAGTTGGTAATGAAGGAAAGGACAGGTAAGACGACGGATGTCCCCTAATCTGGCCTTTTATAAGGGAACTATAACGTCAATGGCCTTCTGTTTCTCAGTTCGTTAGAAATGCGATCCCCAAATGCCCCGATTGCCCCACCCCCTTGCACCTAAGTGCGGATGTCCAGAGCCACCCCACTTCCCCCGATCGACCCCAGCTCCCTGTTCAAAAGCACCCACGCGCCCCCGATTAACCCTACGATAACGCCCCTGCTTGCAAAAATTAGCCGACCCCGAAGGGAGATGTAAGATCGTCGATACTTGGGTTAAAGGGAAGAACAAGTCTCTACATAAGGACTCGATGTTTAATGTGATGTAATACATTGTGTACAAAAATCCAATTTCTCTTATCATATGTCGCGAATGTACGCCAAAACAAGTCTGTGAATTCAATATGCAATACCCTTCTCCAGACTCCATAAGTGACGACCTTTGACTGTGACCGATGAACCTATCCCCCACCTACTCAGGCATGGGGATGGATTGAGATGTATATCTATTCTCTCGACCAGTTTTTCTAAAACTTGTTTTTCACCCATTCAAAGATACAATCACCAAAGGAGAGGAGCTGGACGTGACGCACAGCCTGGCCACAGATCATGGAGCACGTGTGACGACCAAAGGTGGAGCCGCAGAGCAACGAGACGCGGGACGAGGCACAACTTTCAAGTTCAGCTGATGAAGAAATAAGGGGCTGCCTTGAAGCCCTCGACTTGCTGACCCACTCGTGCCTGAAGTCCCCGTCCCTTTTTTAGTCCGACTGATGGGCCTGCCTGCTCATTGTCCTTTGCTCCCTTGGTCCCTTGGTGTGTTCGAAGATCTGGCCCCACTCCGCCCTCTCCTCCCTCGATTATTCAACAAACTCTTTCATATAAACTTTGATTATGGACTGGGATTTTGTCACGGAAAAAGAAAGACACGCAGGTGCCCAGCATAAGGCACCCCTAAGAAAATGAGTTAGGAAACAGGACTGTGATCTAACAGCAGAGGACTGATCGCACCCTGCAACGTGTAAGGACGAATCCGAGCTGGACCTATAGCTCCACCGCCGGTGCTCAGCAGCGCCAACAAAAGAAGACGGACTCTGTTAAAAGACATTGCGACAAAGACCCTCCCCCTTTCCAGAACTTTCTATTCGCCCCTTGTCTAAATTACTTGTATCGAATTGAACACCTCCCTCAACCATTTTGTATTGCCTTTTAAGAAATGTTTCATCGGTCAGTCATGTGGTTAGTTCTCCAAAAAATCCCCTATAGTACTGACAAGCCGGAAGGTATCAGAGCGTTCTTCCTGTATATGATGTCACTAGAGAGAAAATGTGAACTTGATTTTTTTGTGTCAGAACATTTTTTCTTGATTCTACACCGACTAAACAATATGCCGATTTCTAGGCTTGTTTAAAGAGCCCAACAGGTGTAAATTAACATGTATTGTATTCTGCCTATCACATCGACTGTGTAGAAATTGAACGTGCTTATGTAAAAAGCGGCGACTGTTAAAAATAGCAATATGTATGTACATAAGCGGCGTTCATTTGTGTTCATAGTACCCCTTGGTGTAAACAGAATGGATATCGCTAAAACTCTGACTGTGTCGTCCCACTAGCATAGACCCATGCACACACGTACACGACAGCCATTTTAGGTACCATGGTCTCCCTGCTCACGATCGTCCCGTCAGCACGCTTCCCTGACCTGGCAAGCGCCCCCCATGCACCCTGACTGCCCCCGCTCTCTCATGCGCGAGTCATGAGCCCTCCCCTCCCGCATGACTCTGTCCCTAAGAATCGCACCCCGCGCCTGACCAACACCTCCTGTCCCCCCATGAATACCCCTCCTTTGATGACCTCTTCCTCTGAGCCTGAATGTCTGCACAGACCGCTGGTCATCCCTTAGCCCGAGGATACAGTTTATTGCCCATCACTGTATGCACTCGTCTCTCTCGAAAGAAGCCACTATTGATCACGACCGCCCCACCCCCTGAGATTCGATCAGGCACACACATTCCAATGGAATCAGCAGAACACTCAGCCGCATGACAGCCCCCTCCTATTGCATGGAGGATAAGTGCCCTACTGTAGCCACGTGTTGGAATACCTCCATACTATACAAAGTGTTGATTGTAATAAAGGATGCCTGTGTGCCACCAACCTGTGTATAAAAGACGAAGCCTCAGAGAAACTTGTTAGAGCACCTCCCGAAGACACTATGCGAGTGTCCCAAAGGACAGGCTCTCCTCATGAGTAATAAACCCTGTTCTTGTTTTCCTACTTCCAGTGCCCGTCTCTTTATTTGGTAATTATTCAAGATGAGAAGGAAGAGTCGCCCTGCACCAGCAGCCTGGGCATCGGGTGCGATATGGGCTGACTTTTCTACAGTAGGTAATCACATATTACCGATTTGGTATTTACTGAATCGGTATTTTAAGAATTCTGTAATTTACCGATTCCTTAAATTACCGATTCGGTAAATTACCGAATCCTTCATTTTGGCCTCCTACATCTGAAAAGCCTAATACTGGTCGGTAACGGACGAAATGTGGTCATTTCGGCTGTTACCGACCGGTATTAGACTACCTACCAGGTCACTCGAAGGTACTGCAACACACTCCAATAGAACAAAATGGAGTAAGGGACTCATAGGAAATAATATTGAAATAAGTAAAACTGAACATCCTTCACATTTTTCGTTTCAGAGGAAGCCTATAACCCTGAAAGGATTAGATTACAAGTAATTTATTCAATCTTATCTACGACAGGACGTCGCAGTCAACAGTTCTCTGACGCGTTACGGCTCCATTCTGAGCCATAATTATGGAAAGGGCATTTGATCCACACCCTCTCTTTATGAAGTAACCCTGCACTGAAAATACTTTTTTCATTGGTTAATCTTTTTTCTTTCCAATTATCCATAGCTTATGCAACCACAGCGTGATGTGTTATAAACCAGTTGATATTCATGGTTAACTGGGCTTGATATCAAAGTGTCTTCCATTAACCACAATGTGATCAGTTAAAACACAAGGAAGGAGCCAAAACGTGTCGGAGAACTGTGACTGCGGTGTACTGCCGTAGATAAGATTGAATAAAATACTGGAGTTCTAATCCTTTGAAGTCTGGTGTACAGCATTTTCCAGTTGCAAGAAGAGTGATTGTGTGTGTGTGTGTGTGTGTGTGTATATATATATATATATATATATATATATATATATATATATATATTCCTTCGCGCTTTACCTCGTCGCAGGGGGAACACTTTCACGCTGGTGCCATCAACGGGATCGAGGTCGTCTCCCGCTTTACATCCAACCCAAGTTTTTCAATATTGATGGCACTCCACTCAGAGGTTGCTTTTCAAATTATTTATTAACAACAATAGAGATCGCCTACGCGTTTCGAACTGAAGCGTTCTTGATCACGGCATAATTTTAGACAGTCAGTCCTTCTTTACTTTCCCATTAAATACACATGTAGGTCGCTGTGCATTGTGGGCCTTGTAGTGCAGTTTGTTTACATGTGTGCATTTGAACAATTTAATTCATTGGACAAATGATGTGCATTAACAGTTGTTTCAAATACACTTGTTTCCTTAGAAGCTATATATATATATATATATTTATATATATATATCCAGCCGCAAAAGTTTACCTCAACGAAGGAGCCCAACACGGGTAAGTATTGCTGTTCAGATTTAATCAAGGCTGTATCAAAAGTTGGTGGGATTACAAAACAGCACATCCATGTAGCCGAAGCGTTTCGGACCCCTGCCCTCTGTCACAGGCTATTTCATGCTGGCGTGCAAGACGAGTGGTGCACCTGCTTTGCTTAAGTACAACGCCTCCGTGGGCGTGGCCGATTGCACAGTATCTTGGTACTTGTAGTGTCACTGGAGGGCATTAAAGTGAAGACAAGCAGAGGAAATAAAACGAGTGTCAATGTTCTGTGGTTTTCAAGCACTGTCTATGAGGAAGGAGCATGCTTGCTCCGAAACGCGTTAGGGGAAGTAAATTATTGGACTGCAAATGCCCGTTTTTTTTAAAATAAAGGATCCGGAGAATCAATTCCTGTGAGTGTGTCCTCATATCAGGGCAGAATTTGGAGACAAATTTACACAGCAATCCGGCCGTGGAGGACTGCACCACTATGAGAATGTTGTGTGGAGCCGCAGGAGCTGTGAAAATGCGTGGTTCCAAAGCGGCACAGGAATTTCATTAACAGAAGAACCGAATTGCATCCTGAGGCCCACTGGAGGGTTTTAAAAGTTTGCCAAGTATTGAAAATACACAGAACCCGCTAGAGGCATTCATTTTTTTGACACAGACTGCAAGTCCCAGAGTGCAATACTCACCTGAGAGGCCCACCAGAGGGCAATACAATGAAGACAAGCAGAGGAAATAAAACATGTATCAATGTTCTGCAGTTGTGAAGCACTGCCTGTAAGGAAGGTGCATGCTTGCCCCGAAACACGTCAGGTGAAGTAAATTATTGGAAAGCAAATGCCCTTTTTTTTTAAATAAAGGATTCGGAGAATCAATTCCTGTGAGTGTGTCCTCGTATCAGGGCAGAGTTTGGAGACATATATATATATATATATATATATATATATATATATCTTTAACACTCCTCCGCGAATTACCACAAAGTAATGGGCGCACTCCCTCTGAGTTCCACAGTTACATTTATTAAGATCTTTTCAGCTTTAGCATGAAAACAACACGATCTACGCGTTTCAGTGCTCCTAGCACCTTGCTCACGAGCATTACGACATCGACGGGGGCTCTAGCAAGAATTTCACAACCCACTGGGGTTTTATTATTTTGGAACTGCTAGGCACAATGAAGGCTCTTACTTATGAAGGACACAGCACTACAGAGACCATCGGGCCTTGCGAAGGCCACGCCCACTGGGGAGGTGGTCGGACAATATTTCAGTGGTGCTGCCTAACCGCCTGAATTGTACCCTGCATCCAGCGCCTTTGAAGAAGTGTTTGCCTAACACGAAACGCGTCAGGCTTTGCTGGACTATTTGAGTGAATACATGCGTGTGCTCCAGTGCGCTACCTGTAACAAATAAATGATTTGGCCATTTCAGACCAGTTTGGTGGTTTCTTCATCACAGGCAATCTAGTGTTGGTATGTATGGCGTTTTGCCTGAGCCACGACGAAAACCCCGGTGCTTTGTACCCCAGCCACGACGCCACAGGACGCCGCCGCTATTGGAACTGGACCCACTTGTTACAGGATTACGACAGCGACGGGGGCTCTAGCAAGAATTTCACAACCCACTGGGGTTTTATTATTTTGGAACTGCTAGGCACAACGAAGGCTCTTACTTAAGAAGGACACAGCACTACAGAGACCATCGGGCCTTGCGAAGGCCACGCCCACTGGGGAGGTGGTCGGACAATATTTCAGTGGTGCTGCCTAACCGCCTGAATTGTACCCTGCATCCAGCGCCTTTGAAGAAGTGTTTGCCTAACACGAAACGCGTCAGGCTTTGCTGGACTATTTGAATGAATACCTGCGTGTGCTCCAGTGCGCTACCTGTAACAAATAAATGATGTGGCCATTTCAGACCAGTTTGGTGGTTTCTTCATCACAGGCAATCTAGTGTTGGAATATATATATATATTTATATATATATATACTCGCAAAAAACACAACAGCGTGGAGCACTCACCGACGGGTGCTTTCTGGATGCGGGGGTGCACCCGCACAATCAATTACTCTAAAGTCTCCTTCATCTCCACGTTTCCATGAAAAAAGGAAAGTTCCTGTTATTTATTCACAGACATAGCACAACCAAAAACACACTCGTTTCGGTATACAACCTTTGTCAAAATTTACCGAAGTGCCTGGCCACCATGTTTTTAACATTACATTTCCTGTGCCGACATAGAGGATGGACTCACTCACGCCTCGATAATAAAAGCGCCATTTTGTACTTCCAAATGGAGACAAATTTGCTCGATACATGCATTATAAACATCATCTGCTGTACATAAATGTTATTATAACTATACGTATTCGTGAAATCTAGCCCATGGATGGGCCCTGCATGAATTGGCCAATGCTCGTATCGATCAAGCCCTGAATGGGCAAAGCCCTCTCTCAATAGTCAGTCACAGGAACCAAAATCCGCATGGGTCTATAATACACACTCAAAATGGAGGAAAAGAAAAGTGAGGAGAAAAGAACCCCAGAAGGGAAAATAAAGTACAAATAGAGAATCCCAAAATTAAGAAAATTATTAAAGAGAAAATTATAAAGAAGAAGGGAAGGAACAACCTCTTCCATATTTGACAAGCCCCCAACTATATACAAATACAAAATACAAATATACAAATATACAGTTGAACAAGTCACAAGTCTATTTACATTCATGAATCGAAATGAGCCCATTTCCTCATTACTTATTCTCCCAGATGTATTGCTAGTTCTTCACTACTATTCAAGCCTAGCGGTACCTTAGTTGAAGGTCAATTATTAACCTTGATTCCAATCTCCTCAGCTTGAGGACCCTGTCTCCTCCCCGGGGATTGGGTGGGACCTGGTCTAAACAGAAGAAGCTCAACAGATCTCTATTTTGTTTGTGTACTTTATCGAAGTGGCGTGCGACTGGATATGTTTCATCTCCCTTCCCAATGGCTCTCATGTGCGCCAACACCCTGATCTTGGCCGGGTGGATGGTGCGCCCCACGTAACGTAGACCGCAGGGGCACACTAAGCAGTACACTACATAGGGGCTGGTGCAGGTTAAGAATTTCCTAATATTCCTCTTCTCTCCAGTAATCGGAATATCATAGGCAAGTACCCTTCTACTTCCCTTGCACGCCTTGCACTTTCCACAGGAAAGAACCCTTCCATCTTGCCAAAAGGTGAGTCGGTGCTGTCTGTCTGATGGCTATGGACAAGATCATTCTTAAGCGACCTAGCCTTCTAAAGGTCACTAAAGGGTTTGGAGGTAGGTCTGATCCTATCACTTCGTCACTTCTTAGTATGTTCCAGTTCCTTCTCATGATTCTTCTCAGGTCCCCCGCATTGCTGGAGTAAGTCGTAATGAGGCGAAATTTGCCTCCCTCACTGTCTGGGTCACTCCTCTTGTTGATGTCAATTTCTAATGATTGCAGCAATGTTTCCCGCTTAAGGGCATCCGCCCTCAAATAAGCCTGTTCGAGCACTTGATTGCTATACCCTCTGGCTTTGAAACGTCCCAAGCATTCCCTCGCTGCTTTCTGAAATTCTCCCTCATCTGTGCTATTACGCTTGATCCTCACTAGCTCCCCATAAGGGATACTCTTCACCAAATTCTGTGGATGACTGCTCGAGGCATGCAGGACAGAGTTACCCGCAGAAGTTTTCCGATATAATCTGGTTTTCAACTGTCCCTCATCTACATAGATATTTAATTCTAGATAATTCACCGAGTCAGAACTGATTTCTCCGGTGAATTCCAGATTGACCTGGTTGGTATATATATATATATATATATATATATATATATATATATATATATATATATATATATATATATATATATATATATATATATATATATATATATATATATACATATATATATATATATATATACATATATATATATATACATATATATATATATATATATATATATATCGAGAGAGAGAGAGAGAGAGAGCTAGGTAGATAGATATCAATGATATAAACTATATAGAGAGAGTCGGCTTTTTAAAAATAAATGATTTAAATAATTGATCATTATAAATGGCATAAATATTATTGAATTATTTGTTACGCATGTAATGTAATGAGTTGTTGTGTTG
The DNA here is from genome assembly GCF_964261635.1 of Lissotriton helveticus. Taxonomy (NCBI): domain Eukaryota; kingdom Metazoa; phylum Chordata; class Amphibia; order Caudata; family Salamandridae; genus Lissotriton; species Lissotriton helveticus. The sequence continues at coordinate 257,844,657 of NC_136071.1, forward strand.
CAGAATTTATTTTAGTTCTAGGTTAATAATAAATATTGACATTTAATTTGAACTTTTTATTTTCCATAAAAATATTTTTAATATTTCTCTTAACAATTATCTTCTTTATGCTTTCCCATACGGTGATCTCACTCCAGGAGCAGAGACCTCTGTCCATGTATGAAAAGTTACTAGTAGTAACTTTATGCTCGTAAGTCCTGTTTTAGGAGGCCTCAGCCACTGTACTGAGGGACGCACTTGTAATTCTACACATGTACTAAATTTACACTTGGTGCTTACTACTAGGTGTGACAGTACGTTTACAAATGAGTAAATCTGCACGTGTAAATCTGCCTTTGTGAATAGGACCCATAATGATCCCAGTATTAATTACTGGATAAAAAAATTGGTCCTTTACACCACAAACTAACATATTTACTTCCGAAGTCTGGATCGTAATTAACCACTTAAATAATAAAGTAATGCTCATCTATCACTCACTGCCACAGGATGCCTCCATGGGAGTGACAGCAGCGCTTTATCAATCCCAAATTAATTCATTCATTTATCACTTATTGACACAGTATATCAATAACTTAGTGGTAACCATTGTAACAAATATAGAGGAATGAAAGACAGACTGAGGGCCAGATGTAGGTCGCCCAATACCGGTCGGTAACGGCAAATTACCGAATTTCGGCCGTTACTGACCGGTATTGGGTTTTTGAGATGTAGGTGGCATTCTTTAAGGATTCGGTATTTTACCGAATCGGTAATTTAAGGATTCGGTAAAATACCGAATTCTTAACATACCGATTTGGTAAATTACCGAATCCAGGATGTAGGAAGCACTCAAGTTAGTGCATTCCTCAGTTAAGGATTCGTTATTTACCACCAACTAGAAGTTGGTGGTGGTGGTAAGTAATGAAAACCCTTGAAAAATCATTTTTTTTGCTTTTTCAAAAGTGCCATGTTGCAGACATACATGCCCTTAGGGCATGTATGTCTGCAACATGTGCACCCCTACACAATTGAGGGGTGCAACAGGGTGTCAAAGTGACACCCTGCCACCCTTCAATGTTTCCCCCAATTACCGAATCGGTACTTACCAATTCGGTAATTGACATTCATTCCTATGGGCCTCCAGCCCATAGGAATGAATGGCAATTACCGTATCGGTAAATACTGATTCGGTAATTACCAAAACTTACCGATTCTGTAATTTTTTAAGGAAAATTACCTACATCCCATTTGCCTGTTCTTAAATACCGAATCGGTATGATTCGGTATTTAAGAATCAGTAATCTGGGATTACCTACATCTGGCCCTCAATCTCTAGCTCACTGGCCTAACCTATAGACTATTTACAAGAATGTATTCTATTTTACTCCCTCTGACTTGCAGTTTAGAGCTTAAGGCTATGAGGAGCACTTCACTGAACACACACAATGTAATTTCCTTATGAGGTTTGACTTGGGTGTTTGAAACATGTTTCACAGTGTCAGAATGGGAACACGCGTCACTTAGGGAAGCATTTCAGAAATGCCATGTCTGACTAGATTTACAAGTATTCAATTCCAAGATCACATATCATACTCAGATTAAGAGATCAATTGTGAGATACAGTGTCAGTGGAAACACCCTGTGTGCCTTAATTCAAACTGGTTTAAACAAATATATTACAATGTTGCATTAGTGGTAGTCTCTGGAAAAATATGCATTTGTAATCAAAACAGCACTAATGTGATTCCAAGTCCAGGTACAGGAATCTCAGGGGCAGATTAATTTATGAGTATGACTTAGGGCTTGATTACGATCATGGCAGTCTGGGAACCACTTTTGCTTTTTGCCAGTCAGACCGCCGGATTACTATGCGGGTGGTGAAACCACCTTCAGACCGCCGCCACTGCAAAGATTCGAGCTCCCGAGGCGGTGAGGACAGCGGTGGTCAATGGTGGAGGTGCAAGTAAGGGCACGGCTGTGTGAATTATGAATTGCCTTACCGCTCACCTTTTCATGGCTGGGACACCAATGTGAAAAGTTCGGTGGAAAGGCAGGAAAAAGGGCCACAAAAAGGGCCCCAGGGTGAATAAGCCCTTGTGATTGTGGCCAGGGCCCATTTTGGGCCCCCCATGCCTGCACTTTTGGTGTGGCATGCTGCATGGAAACAGTGCGCCCAACTTGCTGGAGGCACAGCAGTGCGGCCTGCATTGGCTTATGGCTCTGTTCTAGAGCTGAAGCATGCTTCCACCTTGGCTGCACCGCCGACACACTGCCAGCCACGCAGTAATGTCGTACTGCGGCACTCGGCATGCCGCTGCCTTGGCGACATGTTTCCAACTGCCGCCGCTGCAGTTTGAAGACCCAACACACTCATTTAAAGTGTAAAATAATAGAAGTTATAATTAAAGCTTAATCTAAATTTCAGGTGTATAGCGTCTAAGATTCTCCACTTTTTTAAAGCTTTTACAGGTACATGCATCATTGTAGTCATTTGCGATTTCTTAATTGCGATTTTTAAGGAATCACATTTAAGAATTCGCAAACGCCTATGCATGAGGAAATTGCAGAAAAATGTGCGATTTGTAAACATTCCTTAATTGCGACTCGCAAATTGCGAGTCGCAATTAAGGAATCCCTCCCCATTCATTCCTATGGGCCTAGAGGCCCATAGGAATGAATGGGAAGACATTTTCATTTTGCGAATCGCAATTAGCGATTCGCAAATGGAGATTGCGATTTCAAGGGTGCAAGGGTGTCCAAAGGACACCCTGTTGCACCCCTGAAATTGATATGTGCACCCATGTTACGCACACACATGCCCCAGGGGCATGTGTGTGCGTAACATGGGACTTTTCAAAATGCACTTTGATGCTTTTTTTTTAAAAATCGCAATTTACCATCACCTTACATGTGATGGTAAATTGCGATTCTTAATTGCGAAATCGCAAATCTTTTTACTTTCTTGCATTGCATTTAAGGAATCGCAAATTGCTATTCCTTAAATGCAATCGCAATTTAAGAAATCCCAAATTATGCGATTTCTTAAATTGCGAGGGGCTACCTGTTTCATGCATTCCAAAAGCAATTTTTGCGATCGCAAACGGACGATTTTTGCGATTCACACCGTTTGCGATCGCAAAATGCTTTGATGCATGTGCCTGTTAGTTACCTCACATATCAAACTCACCTGTCAAAATATATAACTAATTTTAGGAGCACATGTGCTGTGTTTGACACGGATGCAGTGTTTCTCATCACAGTGTGGTACCATTTTTAAGGTATCCTATAACATACAAAAAACTGCCAACATTGTCCTCTTTTCTTTGGATTTTCTTTCTGTTACAGCCTTGGCAGCTAACTGATACTCATGGGATGAAGGCTGTTTACCTGCACTAAATGAAAACATGAGAGAAATTATATCTCTTAAGTCTCTCCTGACAGATATTGGAAGTTTGTGAAAACAGAGAGGGAATCCAACAAGAGAATAAAAAATAAGAATTCCAGTTTAGTGATGGAAATGGAATCAGCTTTGCTTTTAGGTAAACAAGTGTAGGAAACTGGAATTTTGTTGTAGTTGTCCCCCTACTTTTTTCTCCTATTTAGAACTATTAGATGCTGGTTTTCAACTCTGACAGTGCACTGAGGCCTGCTAACCAGACCTCAGTACCAGTACTCTTTCCCCTAAAACAAGTAAAGTCTAATTGTAACACAATTGGCATGGACGTTAGCACCCCTGTACGTCCCTAGTAAATAGTCCCCCTGGTACCTAGTGCATGGGTACTAAAGAGGGTCCTAGAGGCTGCAGTATGTCTTATGCCACGCTAAGGGACCCACACACGAATTGCATGCAGGCGGTCATTGCAGACTGCGTTTCATGGTGAAAACACGACACAGCACACTTACTGTGTGCCATGCCAAAGACACTGCATGTAATATATGTAAGTCACCCCTACAACAGGCCTTGTAGCCCTAAGGTAGGGTGCAGCATATTACATGTCAGGGCATATCTGCATGAGCCGATATGCCCCTGTGATCTCTAGTTCAATCACTAGATGGTACAAGTGAACAGGGAAGCCACCTTAAGCATATGTACTGGGCACTGGTCATTACGAGTTCCCCAGATACATGATGTCTTCACTAAATATACTGTTGTTTGGTATCAAACACCTTATCTTAATAAATCTGTATTGATGCCAGTACTAGATTTATTATGGCATTCACCGAGAAGGCACCCTAGAGGTACCCCTGAAATCTTACTAGTCTACTAGTGTGCTGGTTGACTGGATCCTTCCAGCCTGCCACCACAGATGCGTTTCTGACCCTCTGCAGGTGAGAGCCCATGCTCTCAGGAGGTCAGGAACAATGACTACTCTGTCAGGTGGTGTAATCACCTCCTCCAGCAGGATGGCTAATGAATATGAATGCCAAGGCCAGAGTTTCAAAGCCTCTGTCGCATTTGATATGTGACCCCGGCTTCTCCCAGACCTGGGGAATGCCAACCCCCTGCCCTGAGGGCAATCTGGCACTAGGAAAGGTGGGAAATTAGCTATGCAAGGAGGCGTGTTGCACCTCCAGGATAGTCACACCCCTAAGGTGTGCTGCCTAAAGTGAACATGAAAAGTAGGATTTCACCATTTTGGTTTTGATAGAATTAGGAACTCTGGGACAGGGCTATGTCTACTCCACACAGGAAGTGGTCATTTAGGGGGTGTTGTGACCCCAGGGGTAAGTAACCCATTGGCTACTACCTCACTTCCCTTAACACTCCTATTTAAGTGGCCCCATGGCACCAGGAACTCAGATTCACCAGACAAGAAAAGAAGAAGGACAAAGAATAGCTGAAGAAGCGAGAACTGGGGACTACTGGTGGACTTTGGTACCAGACTCTGCCTGCCTGCCCGCCCGTGTTCTGTCAATTGTGACAATCTGACTTGTCCTGCACCTGTGCATCCTCCAAAAGCCTCAGAGAGCCTCCAGCACTTTGCCAAGCTGTCAGCATCTCCCTTGAAGTGGACCAGCTACTTCCCTGCAACCTGCAGGCACCAACCACAACGTCCGGTTCACCGTTCTTCCGTTCACCAGGTCCACAGATGCAGAAAACAACCTGGAGGAGGTCACCATGCTCCAAGAGGTAAGATCCATTTCCCCACCAAGTGAGAAGATGCCCGGACCAACCAGAGCCACCCTGCACCAATTCCTGGGGTACTATACCCCTTGTAGTAACCAAAGCTTGTTTGAGTTCAATCTGGACTCCTATGCCGCAAAGACTGACCAGCCGATGAGGGACATTAGCATTGCAGAGGCCAGCACCGAAATTGGCCCAGCTGTCCTGTTTTGTTCCACTTTGCAGGTCTAACCGAGATCCGTGGGTGCCTTTGATACATAAGCACCAGCTGATCAAAACCCTCTGCACCCGAGCTCTCTGGCCTGAGTCCAAGACAAACCACTGTGCTCCCCTGCCACCAGTACTCCACAAACTGTGCCCCCCACTGGTAGCTCCTGAACTTGCCCCCAAGCCCCCCTCTGCAGCCTGTTTCTAGGTGCCCCCCCCTTTTCCTACCATGTAGCGCGCAAGCCTGCCAACATGGCCAGCACCTCTGCACTCGGGCACTCCAGGGCAGGTAAACTAGAACTGCTGGTGGTATTTTGGACCTCGGCCCCCCTAGCACCTTATGTCCTAAAGGGGACTTCCTAGATTTGTTTGTAAATACCCATTAGCAGTATATGTTTCTTTCTCCATAGGAAAGCATTACCGCGTAAAAACTCATTTGAGTGACATGTTTAATTGCCTGCAAAATTGAAAAGCACTTACCCAATTACTAAGTTCTTGGTGTTGAAATAAATATAAAAATGCCTGTTATTTTTCTAAAATTGATCTCCAGTTTCGTCTTGAGTGTGTCTCATTTATTAACTCTGTATGTTCAACAAATGCTTAACACTACCTTCTGATGAGCCTAAACTGCTCTCCCACACTACCACACAAGAGAGCATCCCGGATTATTACTTAAACCCTGCAAACCAATAAGGGTTGTCTGAACTTTCTACATAGTATACCTTGTTATGGTATACTACATAAAAAGCCAGCTTCCTACAACTAGAGAGAGCATTACTTACCCCTGCTTACACATGTTAACTAGTTTTGTCACCTACCTAACATATGAGTACGCCCCCTTCTAGATAGTTTGTGAGATTCGCCGTCTGCTCAAATCAATTTCATGGTTTTATGATAGCCATGCTCACATACATGAAGACAATATATAGAATAGAGCCACCCAATAATCCCACCGGGACTGGGTAATATCAGATAGATAAGCTAAATGTCCAGGTAGGAGTCATTCACAACAACCACTTTATATTTATCAGTGTCACATGAGTGATCCCACAAATCAATAGAGTGACCCGAGGGTTTATATCAAAAATATATTCACTTTATTTTTGATTATGCAATTTAGATTTTTTCAAAAACTGGCAACAGACAGACTAACATAACATGTAAACTAAATGCTAGTCTACATACACCTACAGCAAAATGTGTGGCTACGTGCTCTAAACCACAACAAAGTAAGTAATTACACATAGAAATTCACAAATCAATTTGCACAGTGAATTATACAGTGTATTGCATGTCAGGTGTTAAGCGTCGACGTTTCGGTCCATGCTGGTCAAGTAGATCCGTCGGACCATCTTCAGGACAAAGACGTTGCACAGCAATGTGAGAAATAAAACGCCACTCAGGTCGTTATGTCAAAATGTCGCCACGTAATTTAATCAGCAGCTATGCGCCGGCTCTTCGAAGTCCGTGCTCGTTCACCGGTAACTACTCGGGACTACTCGGGACTCGATACATGAAGGACACCAAGGATGTACTGAGCTTCTTCAACTGAATAATGTTTGATCCGACTACGCAAATACTTGTTGGATTTTATATTGATTACCTTTAAACAAATATACCACAATTGGAGACACTGATAGTGTTTGAGGACCTCCTTAGCAGTCGCCTATGGTAGGATGGCACTCCTTTCTCGTTTATTATGAACTTAGCAGAACTGGCCCTAAGGAGAGCTTTTCAAGTGTAAACAGGACATTGTCTTTTTACAAAATTAGTGGCACGTCAATGGGCTCCAGCTTTGTGATAACTGTGACTAATTTAAGTGCACTACTTTTAGTAGAGTATGTTTCTGTGTGAGAGAACCCATTGGTAAACAATATTACGGTCTAAAATAATACATCAATGATGTATCAATATTACAGCTGCAGCCCGTGCAGTTAATAAATAATTCATTTTCCCTTGTCATCGTCCATCGAAATCACCCCTCACCCGGCCTCATTGCCCCACCGCTCTTACCTGCATGGGTCGCCCCTGCAATATTTCTGTCCATTAAACTATACATCAATGATGTTTTGAAGGTCTGAGCAAGCTCCCATGAGTCTCGAATATATCTGAGTTGTTAAACACCCAGAGCCCAAATCCCCTCTCAGATGGAGCATAACTGTGCTAATCTTTTGTATTTAGTCATAAAGATAATCGTTAGACCACATGTTTACAGATCAGAGCCTCCCTCCTGAGGTTGACTAACCTTAGATAACCTCTACCACTATGTCCTATAGAGTGAAAAATCAATTGTGAAACACAGGAAACTCCTCACTATGGGTCCAAGATAATGGGATCCTGATGTTTGCATTCAGGACAAAGAAATCTGTGAGGACCAACTTGTCCATACATGACCACAAACCACACAGGTATTGGGGTACCGAAGGTACCCCACAAAGGACCCTAAGGCCACGTGCACCAGTATCAGTAGTGATATTCATTTAATCAGCACTTAGGTGTTATAAGAACATCATCAGACTAAAGATCAGTCATTGACAACAATTCACATAATACATTAAAGATTATCAATTGCACCAATTCAGTGTAATATTTCTGTGTGGAACTTGTCATACCTACAAACAAGCTGAAAAACTGCAGAGATTGATTTAGGCCTCAGAATTCTATGGAATCAAACTAGTCCCACTATCTAAAAATAAGATGAGTTTATTTACTCCAGGTTTTAAAACATAACAGAATTAAGATGTAGGACACTCAGCCCAAAACTTGTAACACACAGTGGAAAAGTGGTTATTAGGCAGGAGATGTGATTTGGACAGTTGTTGGAAAGGCTTTATTGAGCAACCTTTCACTTGTTCCTGTACATTATATTTAGCCCTTCATGTAAGATCATGTTAGAGATGATCGAACTAAAGGGTTTATGGATCACTGTTACATCTGTTCTTATGAAAGATACAAACATAGACATAGATGTAAGTCACCCATCCCTTGCGCTTCTTTAACCATGTTAGCAATCACCTAGGAACTTTGGGCAACTAGGAGTTGGTACACAGAATTTTGCATATAGAGAGAAGGGTTTTGAATGATCATAAAACCATTCCTGTGGGTAGGACCCAGGCAACTGTGCTACCTCTTAGCAACCAATCTAATGCTGATTAGCGCCACTCCATTGGATCTAGATGTCGGAAGTAGATTTGAGGCTTTTTAACTGTCGCCCGTACCCACTTAGCACTGAGATATCTTAAAATCATACTCAAGTACAAATTAATTGATAGCTTAATCCTCTGAAAGTAATACATTACAGTCCCAAAATGAATTCCCTTCACAGGACTACTGCTATCTGATCTCACTACACCCCAGCCTCCCCCAACTTCTCATTCCCGCTCATTATCTGAAAAGGAGTCATTATTGGACCTGCCACTCTCCTCCCTGGTAGCTGTTGCAGCAGTTTGACTTCATTTTCTTGTGTTTCTCAGAGACATCCATTCTTGGGCTATGAGGGTGTTTTAGGAGCTCTTCATTTAAGAGTCAATGTATGATCTGCATAAGTCAGGGGACTCTTACCCTTACCATGAGGATATTGTTGCCATAACAACTGTATATCCAACAAGGACCACAGAGGGTAAAATTAGAACCCAAGTCGCCCTCCACTCATATAGTCATCCAAACAACAATGACTGGGTCCTCATAGGCAATTATATATAGATTCAAACGTATAACTCATACCGTAGTTTTACAATTGACTCCCCTTTTCCTTAGTTGCACTAGGGGTAGAGAGTACAACGTTTATTGCCAAATTAAAAACGCCTCCATCCCAATTGCGACAGTCTATGTAGAAGCACCAAACAATAATGTGTACTACTGTGAAAAAAGTGTGCAAAGGCAAGATGACCCCTCACGGGCGAACCACCATCGGGATACCTGATAGGTACTCACCAGATAAGCCCTGTTATCATCATCGGCGGTCATCAAGCCAAAATTAAATGTGTTCAAAACAAAATGTGAGTGCAGTGAAAAACACGTGAAAAAATAATCAAAATGTGTAATTCAAATGCATAGGTATGCACGATTACTGATTCTTTATTTTTAATTTTGTGCAACCTACCAGGTTAAAAAGCAAGGTTGGCTGCTAAACATGCATACCAGTTACCACAAGCCGACATGTTTCATTGCCTTCTCAACTTTATAGGCAATTTCTTCAGGGCTATAGTTTTTTACCACTGCAACGTTGTTGAACACATCAAGACTGTCAATAAAAACATAGACCATACATGAATTGTATTTCCAGTGTACCTATGACACTTCTTTTCATAAAGTACACCAATGCACAGAAACCTTATATTTATATTCACCCTTAATGAGCCAAGGTATCTCCTACTGGCCATAAGGATTTGTGCGCACTTATTGCGTTGGGCTGCACCCCTGCCTGTGGGTCGCCATTTGTTTCTAGTCGGTAACTATCTCTACGGGGAAATAAAAGCGTGTTACAAACAGTGCGGGCCAATAAAACGTACTACCTGAAGTTCTTAGACCAAGAGGGTGACCGGTACTCGAGTTCGGAAATCGTTCCTCAAGTATCCGTGTAACACCTATAGTAGACCCCCCTATATCTCTCTCTCCTTACCGACCAGATCAATGAACAGCACGTTATCTCCACCCGTTCTGGACTGTTGGTTTACCTTCCGTATTTTATTTACAAAACTGCCGCTCGAAATCTCGCCGGTGTGATGCCACATTTTGCGAGAGCGTGTCACCTATCACCGGCAGGAACGAGGGGCACTGAATTGTATGGCGACTCGCGGTTATGCAGCCGCCATGTTCGAATATGTCAGAGTCCTGCAATATCTACTAGTAACTGTTTTAACCTTTACAAAAGTACGAGCATCGGCGCTGAGAGTTGGGTAATCGGTCTCTGTCTTAATCCTGAATCTCTGCGCGTCAAGCTGCTAGCAGACTAAGCCTCAATATCATGACTGTTATTTCTCATAAGTGCACCGCGTCACCAAGACAGTGCTATGACATGTATACATACGTAACGGCACTGCGAATTGTTAGCGTCGGTACTAAGGATTGCATAATCAGTCTGCACTTAAATATCACTAACATAGTGTCTAATCTTCATAACACGTGACACAAGATTAGGCGAACTGAGGTCAAATCTCATAAACACGGAGTCTAGTCTCATTGACACTTCGCTAGGATACCGGGGTTATTAAAGTTCTTAAAGGTTGTTAAAAAGCCCATAGTAGAGGTCTTGTTCTAAGTATGAACCTAGTTGGAACTCTGATGTTACTCTTCACACATGCCTAGATGGTACCGCGGGCATGAGCGTTGGAAGTATGTCCTCCAAAAGGTCTCGTAAGCGCATCTTCACCAATACCAAATTATCAAAGGCTAAACAAAATTCTTATGGCATTTAATTCTGTTACCCTACATACGGAAATGGTGGACTAGAAGAACGCAGATGTAGTAATTAATGTACCTTATTCCACTCCAAAAGTTTGTTCAGTCCTGATTTTTCACTTTGCTCTTGGAAAATCCAGCTTGCTTCTTTGGATATCAGTAGTCTTTCTACATTTTGTGGGTCGCCAGTTACTTTTTCTAGCACTGTCCATGTAAAGCAGTGTTTTGTTACATGGCAGTGTTGAACTAGTTTGGCGGACAGTTTGCCAGCTCTTATTGTACTTAGGTGTTCTTCAATCCTCGTTTTTATTTTTCTTGAGGTGAGACCTATGTATTGCAAACCGCACTCGCATTGCAATCTATACACCACATTTGTGGTATTGCAATTGCTAAATTAGCTCAAGAACCACTCTTTCCCTGATCTTAAAGTGACACTCAAGGTTTTCTTTGTGAGAGGGCATACTGAACAGGTCCCACACAGGAAATGACCTTTGGGAAGAAAGCTCTCCCTTGCTGTTTTGGCAGGGGGTGCGCGTGTATGTACCAATTTGTCTTTAAGGTTACTGGACCTTTTGAATGCAAACCTCGGGGGAGGCATCTTAAATTCGTTGACCGACAGTAGTGACCAATGTTTACGGATGGACTGCCTGATTTTAGTGGCTAACGGGTCATATCTCATCACCACAGGGACACACTCTTCTTTTACTTTTTGATTTTTCTCCAAGAGTGCACTTCTGGGGGTGCTCAATGCTCTCTTTTTGGCCTGTCTGATAATCTTGGCTGGATATTTTCTTTCTTGTAGTTTATTACTCAGATCCTGAGCTTGCTCCATATACATAGCTGTAGAAGAGCAGTTCCTGCGATAACGCAGGAACTGACCCACCGGCAGGTTGTCCCTCAATGCCCTGGGATGGTAAGATTCGTATAGAAGGAGCGAGTTCCAGTCGGTGGGTTTCTGATGTACCCGAGTCTGGAGTATGCCTGCTTCAGCTTCTATATCTAAATCTAGATATATAGCAGACTTGTGACTGTAGTTCCATGTGAAACGGAGACTCGGATCTTGATTGTTCAGCCAATTCAGGAACTCTAACAACTCTGGCTCGTCCCCAGACCAGATGCAGAGCACGTCGTCAATATATCTCCTCCAGAGGCGTAAATGCCTCTGGAAGGGGTTGGAAGATGGATAGACGACGTGCTCCTCGAACTGGCCCACATAAATGCAGGCCAGAATGGGCGCCATTGTAGCCCCCATGGATGACCCAGTGGTCTGCTGCAAAAACAGGCTTTCTTTATAGCCAAAAAAGTTTTTGGTCAGGGCCAGTTCTATGCATTGAAGTACAAATGTCTGAGGGACATCGTAGAACCATTCCTGTTCCCCAAGAGCGCGTGCTGCTGCCACCAGGGTAGCGTCTTGGGGGAATACATGAATAAAGGGACTCGATATCTATGGTGACCAGGAACTCTTTTCCTTGATTGAATTCCATCTCGCCCACTAGATTTTAAATGTCCATATGTCTTTGATAAACGATTTCTGGGTAATCACAGATTCTCGTAAAAAGAAATCCGCGAACTGGGATAAAGGCTAAGGGATAAAAATCACAACAACTGCTCCACCCTTATCCACGCTTTTAATAGCGCGGATAAGGGTGGAGTTTCATACCACAAATGCGAAGTTTAAAAATATGTCCAAAGATGATTGGAATGCGGTGAAAAGTCTTCAAGACAACCCCTTATTAACTATTAAAAGCGCGGATAAGGGTGGAGCAGTTGTTGTGCTTAACACCAGAGATTATGAAGCAGAGGTCAACCGCCTCCTCAATGTCTGCACCATTTATCAACCATTAGTTAAAGACCCCACTCAAGAACTATTGAAAACTATACGCGAGATGGTGTGCGTTGCAAAAGAGAAAACATGGATAACTGTGAGGGAAGCGGAGTTCCTGGTGAATGACAACCCCAGGACTCCTGCATTTTATATACTCCCCAAGATTCACAAGGCCACACGGCCACCCCCAAGAATCCCAATTGTTTCTGGGATACAATCGGTTCTGGAGCCTTTATCCCAGTTCGCGGATTTCTTTTTACGAGAATCTGTGATTACCCAGAAATCGTTTATCAAAGACACTATGGACATTCTAAATCTAGTGGGCGAGATGGAATTCGATCAAGGAAAAGAGTTCCTGGTCACCATAGATATCGAGTCCCTTTATTCGTGTATTCCCCCAAGACGCTACCCTGGTGGCAGCAGCACACGCTCTCGGGAAACAGGAATGGTTCTACGATGTCCCTCAGACATTTGTACTCCAATGCATAAAACTGGCCCTGACCAAAAACTTTTTTGGCTATAAAGAAAGCCTGTTTTTGCAGACCACTGGGACATCCATGGGAGCTACAATGGCGCCCAGTCTGGCCTGCATTTATGTGGGCCAGTTCGAGGAGCACGTCGTCTATCCATCTTCCAACCCCTTCCAGAGGCATTTACGCCTCTGTAGGAGATATATTGATGACGTGCTCTGCATCTTGTCTGGGGACGAGCCAGAGTTGTTAGAGTTCCTGAATTGGCTGAACAATCAAGATCCAAGTCTCCGTTTCACATGGAACTACAGTCACAAGTCTGCTGTATATCTAGATTTAGATATAGAAGCCGAAGCAGGCATACTCCAGACTCGGGTACATCAGAAACCCACCGACAGGAACTCGCTCCTTCTATACGAATCTTACCATCCCAGGGCATTGAGGGACAACCTGCCGGTGGGTCGCAGGAACTGCTCTTCAACAGCTATGTATATGGAGCAAGCTCAGGATCGGTGTAATAAACTACAAGAAAGAAAATATCCAGCCAAGATTATCAGACCGGCCAAACAGAGAGCATTGAACACCCCCAGAAGTGCACTTTTGGAGAAAAATCAAAAAGTAAAAGAAGAGTGTGTCCCTGTGGTGATGACATATGACCCGTTAGCCACTAAAATCAGGCAGTCCATCCGTAAACATTGGTCTCTACTGTCAGTCAACGAATTTAAGATGCCTCCCCCGAGGTTTGCATTCAAAAGGTCCAGTAACCTTAAATACAAATTGGTACATACACGCGCACCCCCTGCCAAAACAGCAAGGGAGAGCTCTCTTCCCAAAGGTCATTTCCCGTGTGGGACCTGTTCAGTATGCCCTCTCACAAAGAAAACCTTGAGTGTCACTTTAAGATCAGGCAAAGAGTGGTTCTTGAGCTAATTTAGCAATTGCAACACCACAAATGTGGTGTATAGATTGCAATGCGAGTGCGGTTTGCAATACATAGGTCTCACCTCAAGAAAAATAAAAACGAGGATTCAGGAACACCTAAGTACAATAAGAGCTGGCAAACTGTCCACCAAACTAGTTCAACACCGCCATGTAACAAAACACTGCTTTACATGGACAGTGCTAGAAAAAGTAACTGGCGACCCACAAAATGTAGAAAGACTACTGATATCCAAAGAAGCAAGATGGATTTTCCAAGAGCAAAGTGAAAAATCAGGACTGAACGAACTTTTGGAGTGGAATAAGGTACATTAATTACTACATCTGCGTTCTTCTAGTCCACCATTTCGGTATGTAGGGTAACAGAATTAAATGCCATAAGAATGTCGTTTAGCCTTTGATAATTTGGTATTGGTGAAGATGCGCTTACGAGACCTTTTGGAGGACATACTTCCAACGCTCATGCCCGCGGTACCATCTAGGCATGTGTGAAGAGTAACATCAGAGTTCCAACTAGGTTCATACTTAGCACAAGACAGCTACTATGGGCTTTTTAACAACCTTTAAGAACTTTAATAACCCCGGTATCCTGGCGACGTGTTAATGAGACTAGAGTCCGTGTTTATGAGATTTGACCTCAGTTCGCCTAATCTTGTGTCACGTGTTTAGACACTATGTTAGTGATATTTAAGTGCAGACTGATTATGCAATCCTTAGTACCGACGCTAACAATTCACAGCGCCGTTACGTATGTATAAATGTCATGGCACTGTCTTGGTGACGCGGTGCACTTATGAGAAATAACAGTCATCATATTGAGGCTTAGTCCGCTAGCAGCTTGACACGCAGAGATTCAGGATTAAGACAGTGACCGATTATCCAACTCTCAGCGCCGATGCCCGTACTTGTGTAAAGGTTAAAACAGTTACTAGTAGATATTGCAGGACTCTGACATATTCGAACATGGTTGCTGCATAACCACGAGTCGCTATACAATTCAGTGTCCCTCGTTCCTGCCGGTGATAGGTGTCACGCTCTCGCGAGATGTGGCATCACACCGGCGAGATTTTGAGCAGCAGTTTTGTAAATAAAATACGGAAGGTAAACCAACAGTCCAGAACGGGTGGAGATAACGCGCTGTTCGCTGATCTGGTCGGTAAGGAGAGAGAGATATAGGGGGTCTACTAGAGATGTTACACGGATACTTGAGGAACGATTTCCAAACTCGAGTACCGTCACCCTCTTGGTCTAAGAACTTCAGGTAGTAAGTTTTATTGGCCCGCACTGTTTGTAACACGCTTTTCTTTCCCCGTATAGATAGTTACCGACTAAAACAAAGGGCGACCCACAGGCAGGGGTGCAGCCCAACGCAATAAGTGCGTACAAATCCTCATGGCCGGTAGGAGATACCTTAGCTCATTATGGGTAAATATAAATATAAGGTTTCTGTGCAATGGTGTACTTTATGAAAAGAAGTGTCATAGGTACGCTGGAAATACAATTCATGTATGTTCTATGTTTTTATTGACAGTCTTGATGTGTTCAACAATGTTGCAGTGGTAAAAAACTATAGCCCTGAAGAAATTGCCTATAAAGTTGAGAAGGCAATGAAACATGTCGGCTTGTGGTAACTGGTATGCATGTTTAGCATAATCAATAGGGGAAAGGATCACTTGTCCTGCGCAAACCAAGGTCTGCAGGTAGGTAAGTGGGTGTCTCCCAATAAAAGACCATCATACACGCGTTATTTTGGTATCTCGTAGCGGTATATGATGTATCCCCGCTCATTTAAACACGTGAGTGCGTAATCCTTGGGTCAGTTTTTTGTGTGCACCCTCCGCCAGGAGGCTTTACCTTTGGTTAATGCAGTAGTGATCGTGGATAGGTGAGTGAAAAGGTGGTGATGTTTTAAAAGTTGTCCAAAACACTCAGAAAATTAATTTTTAATGAATCTGGAGTTGAACAAAAGTAAAAACTGAGTTTGTGCAGCTAAAGAATCGATTATGAATTCTAGCGCACTTCATTAGTGTGATAAAAAGGTCGACATGTTTCAGCCTTGGTTGCCATATGGTCAGTAGGCTTTCTTCAGGACTAAAAAAGGTGCAGTGAATAAAAGTGAGAGAATAGGTAAATTTATAACCTGATTCTTCGGGTAGTAGAAGGTCGCATTGTACCTGTAAAAATAAGAAGACGTACACACACCAACGTATAGGGAGAAGGGAAATGGGGAAAGACATACAGTTGTGTACAATTGTACAGTTTTTTAAAACCACTGATTTGTACAAGAAACTACAAAATGGCAATACTTCGTGCAGAATCACGATCATTTCGGGCGTCAACTCGCTCATTCTCATGCCTTGGTAAAAGAGTGATTTTGCTATACTGTAGTGCCGTGCCCATAGCTGTAATTTTTATCTGTGTCGAACACGCCTCGAAAGTCCTTATAACTCGGGTGATGACATGCTTAGGTGTTATCAGGTGATCAAGTGCTCTTTTTTAAGTGGTTATTGTGTGGCTCTGTTGTGGTTTGAACGGTCTCTTTTTAAAGATATCCGAGTCTATATGAAAGAACCGCGATGGTAATGTGGTCATGTCATAGTGACTTAATAACGTATGCGGCTTATTTTATTGGTGCTTATAGATTAAATAAACGGTAGTGCTCTGTGTTTTGTTCAGCTGTAATGGTGGGGCGTTTGTGCTGTAATGGTCGATTTCAGAGCCTACCTCTACGCTTTGTAAAGTTTGTTTCTTTGGGGAGGAGGGCACTCAAAGGGAGGTTTTTTACTGTGGGGAGATGGATAGGGCAGTCGTTAATTACATTAGAAACAGTGGTACTATTGATTATGAGTAACTAAGTGGAGACTGAAAGGATCCGATCTCTCTCTCCCCCCTCCAATTGATTATACACATGCATGTTTAGCAGCCAACCTTGCTTTTTAACCTGGTAGGTTGCACGAAGTTAAAAATAAATAATCAGTAATCATGCATACCTATGCATTTTAATTACACATTTAGATTATGTTTTTCACGTGTTTTTCACTGCACTCACATTTTGTTATGAACACATTTACTTTTGGCTTGATGACCGCCGATGATGATAACAGGGCTTATTTGGTGAGTACCTATCAGGTATCCCGATGGTGGTTCGCCCGTGAGGGATCATCTTGCCTTTGCACACGTTTTTCACAGTAGTACACATTATTGTTTGGTGCTTCTATATAGACTGTCGCAATTGGGATGGAGGCGTTTTTAATTTGGCAATAAACGTTGTACTCTCTACCCCTAGTGCAACTAAGGAAAAGGGGAGATAATTGTAAAGGCCATAACAACTGTGTCTACCTAATTTTCCACCCAAAGTGGCTACAAAAAATCCATTATTGACTTTAAAAAAAAGGAAAATTGTCACATAAGCATTATTCTTTTCATGAATGTATTATTGTAATATAAACAGAATTGTGGTATACTGCGGAAACAGATTTTACAGCAAGTGATTTACAGCAGGAAAAAGACTAACTGTCTGATATAGTGTTTGGTCGGGAATGAGCACAGCCAAAAATTGGGGATACTGCCCTGCCAAACTCATGGCTCTGCCACCTAACTTACAGGCGGGAAACCACTGGTTGCCCGATGATGGAGTCTCCTCTGGCTCTGCCTTCAGAAAACCTTGAACTGATGGTAGACCAGCGTATAGGTACTAGGTCACCCTGGAGGTAGCCCCACCCTGTTCATGTTGGAAAGGATCTCTAGATATGGTTGGCAGCACTCACTCAGGGACCTAGATGAGGGCCTCTGCTACTCAGCATAAAAGTTGGCACCTGCCAAACAGTAAATGAGTCCCTAAAGCCCATATACATAAGAAGCCAGAGGGAAAAAGCAGCAAGGCGATCCCAGTTGCAAAGCAACTTTGATAGTTGAAATTTCCAGGTGAAAAGGCTCTGAGCCTTTGGCACCAAAAGTGAATACATTACTTCATGGTCTTTGACCTCAGGGAGCCCTTGTACGCTACAATGTCTCGCCTTGACCTGCTGGAGGATTTTGACTTCTTTTTAAAGAATAATCTCAAAGGTAAACTGTTAATCACAACAGAATTAATCTGTGCTTGGTCCGTGCACCACGGAAAGAAAAGGAAGTGATGCATGGCAAATGCTGCGCATTAGAAGTTAGCAAAGAAGAGTGACAATGATGCCAAGGACTGTTAAACAGTAGTGGGTTCCAAATCCATTATTGAACACAAGTATCTCGCAAGCAAGTTCGCATGCACTAGCACATGCTCATGCAAGTCAGAGTCATCTAGGTAGATGCTTCACTTTGTAAACTCCTGTGCCACATTATACCTGCACCAGGTGTAATGTATGCAAGGGGGGCATTTTGACGCAAGAAAGAGTCATAGAAGTGACACAGAGAAATCTATAGGATTACCCGACATGCGCACTAGAGGCATTTTCCTACCAACACAATTAGTGAGCTTTGGGTGATCATAGATGCAGCCCTTTGGTTCTCTCAGCAGCATATGGTTCACCTGCCCGAGCGAATCCTTGTGTCGCTCTTATGCTGTTTTGGTAAAATAAACAGCAAGGGAACAGCGCCTGGATAGGCCCATGGGACGAGTGTAGGCTCTAGTAGCACGTAAGGCAGCGTGAGGGTGTGGGAGACTCAGGCTTGTGGAACATGGCCAATCACTGTATGACTTTACTATGAAGCCATGCAGTGATTGGCCATTTCAGTCCCTGCTTGCTTTCTCTTCCCTCTGAGCGCAGGCAGCACCAGTAACGACATTGCATGGATCGAGGAAGTGATGGAAAGTAAGATCCGACAAGAAAGCATTTCTGGCCACATTCCACTACTAGATTAGGGTCCGAAACTTCAAAAGGTAAGGCAGGTCGGGAATTATTTTAGCTTGCATGTGGGCAAAATACAAAGCGAAGCGATCATTTGTTAACTCCGAGACCAACCGAAGTCTTGCTTTAATTGGCCCCTTCACTTCTAGAACAATGTTAAATCGGACTGACTGGTATCTTTAAACTAAGATAGCTTTTGATTGAGCGCAATTGTGCTCTTTTAATTTGTAGGGGTGCATCATACTCATGAGTAGTTTGCACTTCATTTATTCTTTTGTCGTATTAACATGGGACAGTAGAATGTGTACCGTAATAATGTGAAAGGTGATGTGCTAGGTAAATTTTCCACATAAACGTGAAGAAATTAATTTTGCAATACATAAGTGTTTAGCTGAAAACATTAACGTGCAGAATTTGTGTATGATGCCTACAATTATTCATGTGGACTTGGAAATGCTCAGTAAAAGTGTTCATTTATATGTAGTTTTATGAGGCCTGTGTGCTATTCCCTTATGCTAGTCGATTTCTGTAAGACTGAAATGTATTCTCCCTGGAAGTTCTCTAATAAATCTAAAAAGTAGAATTTCAAGTGCATGTTGGATTTCTTCTTTTCTCACGATTCTGTTGCAGGTGGAGAAATTTGTCTTTGTTTGTTAGAATAACGCTTTTGTTTTAGGATTTAGGCTCAGGAAGGAGAGGATACATTTGTACAAGGAGTGCTGATAATGTGAGATGGTGTTCTTTCTCAAGGTCATCGAGCCCAATGCTGGGAGTATCGAAACAGAGTGGAAAATCACCTACGAGGAGATGTCCAGCTGGATGAGGCGATCTGATGATATGTAAAGGGCGTGTTTTATGATTTTGGTGTTGGAATAAGGGATAGTACCCCAGGAGTTGAGTTAGGATAAGAGAGGAGATCGATGGAGAGGGAAGGAGCTTCTTAGAATGAGCTCTGTAGCCTTAGGCTATTTGACCCATTCAACGTGAGTGCACTTCTAAGGAAGTCTTCATGCGCTGACACCTTTTTTCCTAAACTTGCCTGGGGAATGCTAAGTAGGGATGTCACGTCAGTGGTAGCATAGGGACAGACTAATGCTTTTTACTTATGAACCTCGAGCGAAGTCTGATCTTGACGTGGGGGCACTTATTGCCAGCGTTCTTATTTCGTCATTCTTTTCATGCTCCAAAGAATTAATTTCGCCCACAGGTTAGGCATTGTATTAGTTCCGATGTATTTCTACAACATCATCTTGAGGTGCTTGTATGTCCAGTTATATTTGGCTTTGTAATAAACCCACTGACCTAGAACCTGGAGTCTGTGATTCTCCGGAGTCATGAATAATTGTGCTTGTGAGTCAGATGTGGCAGGTTATTTCACCCCTCTAAGCAGGCACCAACGGTCAATTGACCAGTGGTTCCAGAGAAAATTAGAAAAAGGTAACCAAGCCCCATCAGTTGGTAGCACTGTCAGATGGTTGCCTCTTGGAGTGAGGGGATAATCTAGAAAAGGTAAGGAAAGCTTGACCCATAGAGCCCCAAAAAGCCCAAAGGATGAGAGCCCAGAAGATCGAAAGCGGAGAGTGGCGGTGCGGCGGGAGCAGCGGTTCACGGTGGAGTGAGCATGAATAAAGATGTGTGTGTTAGATTGCGGTGATGATTTGATTGTTTGATATATTGTGGAGTTGCGATGAGAGTGGAGTAAATGTGGTTTCGGGCCAAACGTGCGTGGTCCGTGTGATACGATTTGATTTTGATGTTAGACTCGACGAGTAGCCTATGATCCTGGGATAGATTTGAGGTATAGAAGACACTGAGTTGATGTAATTGACTGACCAGTGATTGTGGGTGTCGTGAAGCACTATCGCCGACCCGTGGAGATAGGGAACGCGTGTGAGTGAGTTTGTTAGAATCGTATGGCAAGCTTAGTGCACACGGGCAGACCACAGCGATTCGAGTGGCCAATGCAGGGTGCGAATGGTCTTGATAGATTGGATCCTATTGATTTTATTTATATGACTGTCCATTCATTTCGTGGACAAACCGTCGGATATGTAACTGTCCAGTCATTTCGCGGAAAGACAGTTACTAGAGGGGAGGCAGACAATTACTCGAGACTGTCCGGTTGTTTCGTGGACAGAGAGTCGGATATGTAACTGCCCGGTTGTTTGGTTGACAGACAGTTCTTAGATTTTATGAGTGAAGTGCGTGAATGCGTAAAGTGAGATTGTGAAGGAGGGTGAACCGTTGTGTGAGGAGGAAGAGTCACGTCAGAGTGTGCAATAGGTCAGTTGGCGTAAAGCTGTGCTGAGATTGGTGGATTGTCATCAGGAAGTTGAAACGAAAACATCTTGTGGGAAAAAGAATTTGATTCAATCATGCAATGCTTTAGAGTGTTGCAAGATCTTTGTAGGGGACCTAGAGGAGTAGTGACTCGAGTGGTTGAGGAAACACCACCCGTGGATACCCCAGCACCTTATAGGGCCACAAATGTAGCACTCCATACCATAGTTTGGCTTCAAAATTGCCATAAAAATACAGAAAAACAGGGAGATTTGGCTTTTCCATGTTATAGTTCATTTAGATTACAGGTGTTGTATCAGTTGAGGAGACTGATGTCTTCCTTGCGACCTCCACCTAGACCAGCACAGTTCGAGGCATTAGATGCATGGATGAGAGCAGCACAGGCAAAGAGTAAAGAGCGAAGTCAGGGAAGGATGAAAAGGGTGAGGAAAGCGTATCAGGATGCAGGATAGGACACACAGATGAAGAAGTGGAGGGTAGACACCATTGAGGGAGAGAGGCTGTTTCCACTATTAGTGAAAACAGGAGACGCTCGGAAGAGGAAGGAAGATGATGATAGTGACACTAATGACAGCTTGTGAGATAGGATGCTAGCAGAGTGTCCTCCTCCATACAATCCAGATTCAGATGAGGGAATGCGAGCACTCATGGAGAAAACGGGAGAACCACAGATGAGCCTTAGCGCAAGAGTAGTGGGAAATATTTCAACAGGAACGGAAGGACCAGTATCGAAAAGTACAGAGATGAACGGAGTTAATGCTGCTAAGCGGTTGCCGGAAGCCCTTACAGTACCGGTCACCATTGGAACCATAGTGTCAGTGTACGACCCAAAGGAGGGAGAAAACAGTAGCCAGTCACAGTCAGGAGTAGGAGCAAGAATCAATTCTAGAGAAATGTTGCAGTGAGTGAGAATGGCCCCTTTTTTGGTGCCTATACAAGCTACTACTCCGTTGCCAGTTACTGCAGACTCTTCTAGAGGGCGTGCTGGGTCTAGTGCAGTAAGATCAGTGTCATTGGTGGACTCACGTTCAGACTTGAGAGTGTGGGAAGTTCCAGTTAGAGGCCCCAAAGGGAGGATATCAGGAGTGGGAGTTGATCAGGGATTTTCTGGGAGTCAGTATGTTCTGCAGAATGTAGCACAAGGGAATCCCAGTAAAAATCAGAGCAGTGAAAGTGAAGAACTGAATAGTGCGTCAAGTCAGGGAACAATCAAGGCTGCAATAAAGGCTGAGGTGCTAGATGTGGGTGATATAATAAGTGGAAATTTTCCCCTGGAAAGGATAGAACTTTATGAGCAAGATGAGCTGTTGTTTGTGGCAAAAGATTTTGCCCATAAGGCAAGCAGGGCACATGAGAATTGACGGAAGTGGCACAAACGTACGGTGTGGATTTATCCAAAACCAACATTTTATAGGGAGGTCATAGGTTAAATTACAGTGATCAAGAATCGGAGGATAAAAGATAGGATTGAAAACCCACATTCGAGAATTGATTGTGGGAAGAAAGGTGGTCCAAGAAAAAGAATGTCAAGAAAGAGACAAGAGATACGCCACCTCCGGGATGGGGGACAACGGGAGTAGAGGCTTACCCATTGCGAGAGGTACCAAGGAGAGGGTATGTACATGTGCCTTGAAGCAGGGGTGACATGGCAGCATTTACTAATGATATTCCTCAGCTGATGGAAAAATATGTTGAATGGTGCAAGCAAGTTGATCGCTTTGTCAAGATTTCAAAAGTACTGTGGCTTGGTTTCAATACTTTGTTTGACATTGTAGTACCGAGTGATTTGTGGTCTGCTGGCAAAATTGCAGTTGAATGGCCATCTGCTGAACCATATTGAGACCCCACAATGCATGGTCCTTCATCTGTGGTTATGAAAAGGTTTGAGCAGGTAATCACCTGGTTACAGTCCAAGATCTCACTTGATTGGGTTAAAATAAATCGGACTACCCAAGAGCCCACGGAATCAGTACATGCGTACTATGAAAAGCTCTTACAAGCCTTCAAGCAGTACAATGGGCTGGACACATTAGATTCAAAGGACATGGGACATTTCATTTTCAAATTTGTCTTAGGAT
Source organism: Lissotriton helveticus (assembly GCF_964261635.1). NCBI lineage: Eukaryota > Metazoa > Chordata > Amphibia > Caudata > Salamandridae > Lissotriton > Lissotriton helveticus. The sequence goes on from NC_136071.1 coordinate 257,867,822, forward strand.
TGAGGCCATAAATTAGCTTTATGATCCAGCAGCATCTGACCTGTTGGCAGAAAAAATCAGTGAATAAGATCCTACGGTACGCCACATATTGTAATGGTGAAGTAGATTCAAAGCACAGGAAATTAAGGATAAGCTAATGTTAGTCCAGATGAGGAATGCAGATAGGGTAGTCCAAGGGCAGTCGAGTGGAGGAACATTGGTACGGAAGCATGGAAACAACCATGGAGGACCCCAGAATGCATTGGCTCATGCGAGTCAGGGAAGTGGGAAACCCATAGATGCCAAGAGGGGCATTGACGTTGGTACCCTAAAGAGAACCACTGCATGTCATTTTTGTCACAAAAGTGGGCATTGGAAGCGCGAGTGTCGATTAAACCCGGTGAATAAGATCCGAGATAAGGAGATAGTGCAGGTACCCGAGGTCGTAAATACTGTCACAAGACCTAGGTCCATACACAGAGGGGGGCTGAGCCCACAATTGCAAGTTCCCCAACCTCCGAGGATCCCACAGGGGAATTGAGCGTACCAGCAGATGCCCTTTATCGAAGCTCTAGATTTGTTCAATCTGGACCCGTTACAATGACGGTGCCTGAGGGGGAGAAAGACTTAGCCTTGGAGCAGTCTTAGAGGTAGACCAGAGAGGACCATATTTGGAGGCATATGTGGACGGTCATCCCATCACATTCTTCATTGATACTGGTGCTATCCGTTCTACTGTGAGGTCCGCATTAGTCTTAAACCTACCCCTCTCAGGACAATCGATCCAAGTTGTAGGAGTTGCTAATAAAAGAATGACCAATTCCTTGACAGATGAGATACATGTGAGAATAGGAACCTTTCAGGATCATCACCAATTCGTGGTGTGTGATTCAAGTCCAGTATGTTTGACCTTTTGTGCAAATTAAATTGTACCATCTACTGTACACCCAAGGGAGTGGAGTTGCAGACTAACAATGATGACATTGCATTCAAATTGGTGAATCAGAATCTCTGCGTAGAGATGTTTCCTGTTGTGAAGGGGTACGAGGACGAGGCACACCGGAAGCGTATTGCAGGGGATGCCAACACACAGCGCGAACCGCAAATGCCCAGCAGTCTAGTGTTGGCAGGGAAAGCCGAGGAGGACGCCATCATGTCACCGTCGGGGGTCAGCCCAGAAGAAGCGGATGCAGAGACGAACGGCTCTTGAGAGGAGGACGAGTCAGAGAGTGAGAGAGATCAATTGGAGAAGAGAGAGAGAGCTGAATACCGCTTGAGAAAAGATGAGGAGCAGAGTCCTTTGTATATGGTGATTGAGCCCGGCAGCCAACAGAGAAGAGCAGACGCCCCGGGTCCCAACGCCACTACCCTGGACAGGGGTCGTGGCTAAAGGCAAGTGCATTTGAGGGGGTCGTTATGGTGGAGTGGTGGGGAGGCACAAGGAGGTAGAGCACAAGTGTTTTTTTTATATTTTCTGCACTGCGGGCATTCTCCTCATGTTTACCCTCCCTCACATCCCGAAAACCAGCGGAGGTAGCACCACAGTTATAAGGTAGAGAACCCTTTATTAACACGAGGCCTTTGGGTTTTTTTCTTTCTCCCTACATCCCCGCACCGTGGCTCAAGAGACAAGCCATTTTTTTTGGGACCCCAAGATGTAAAGACATCCTAGGGGAAGTCCGCGGATATACCATCGTGGAACAAGAAGGGAATGCAAGGAAAGACTTTCCAAACTATTATTGTTCTGTTTTCTTCCCGGTCTCCACCAACAGGATTACAGAAAAAAATTAAAAGAATTGAAAGACTAGCCAATACTCCTGCTGCGTCTGCTGTCTTCTTCCACAAAACAAACTTTACCCGCCTATAAAGTGGTGTCAGAAGTGGGACCCAATCCCCCCCACTGTCGAACCACAACACAACCCATGCCTATAGAGGGCATAATAACCCAGCTAGCGGAAGGACAACAACACCTGCAGCTTGTAATGGAGCAACAAGCACAAACTGCCCAAGTATGCATCACCTGTGTACACTGGGACACTAAGGCCTATCCTGTAGCTGAGGTCCTGTTACACGTGGACAATGACCCCCACCTAAGAAAGGTGGGAGACATACCCTCACTACCTGTAGTCATTATAATTGGGACAGATCACCCCAAATTCGAGCAATATTTAGATAGCTCATGTCGCATGGTTACAAGAGGCACCGTTTAGTAGAAGTGACATAGAGAACACAAGAATAAAGGTTTGGAAAAGCAGACAGGAGAGACAAAGGGAAAAGAGGAACCATAACTATTTACAAAAGCCACAACCTGATTTTGGTCTCTCCCAAACAGAAACAGACAGAACAACAACCGACCAGTTTTTGAGCAGCCCAGCGGGAAGATAACACTCTTAAACATGCTTGGGAGCATATCCAAGAACAGGAACCTGAGCAGGTAGGACCCTATATTTTTTTATAAAAAGAGGTTTGCTGTATAGGGCTGTAAAAGGGAACACACATCACACTACCCAGTTACTGGTTCCTTCGCCCTTCCGTGAACAGGTCCTGCACTTAGCCCACAACCAGATGGGAGTGGGACATTACGGCAAGGAAAGCACCTTGAAGTATTTGTTGGAAAAGTTTTACTGGCCTTGGGTGTATAGGGACATCGCAAAACACTGCGCTGCATGTGTGAGGTGCTAATTCATGAATACGGGTGGTGTAAAGAAAGCCCCCCTGTATCCCTTACCTATAATCGACGTCTTGTTTAAATGGGTGGGTATGGATCGGGTAGGACCCCTAACTCCCTCCGCAAGGGGATACCAATACATTCTTGTTATAATAGACTACACTAGTCAATACCTCAAGGCATTCCCTTTGTCTAGCATGACCACCCCCAATGTAGCCCAAGCCATGATTTCTTTTTTCTCAAGGGTGGGGTTCCCGTCAGTAATCCTAACAGATCAGGGGACCCCCTTTATGTCCCGCCTCATGGCACATATCTGTAAAGTACTAGGTATTGACCAGATACAAACCTCGGTTTACCATCCACAAACCGATGGCCTCATGAGCGTTACAACAGGACCATCAAGAATATGCTCCACAAGGGGGGGCGTGGCTAGCAACATGCAGTGCTAGACGCGTGGTCCGGGAGCTCCCGGCCGACGAGTCGCAAATCCGCCGTAAAACTGTACCACGGACGATTAAAACTGCCAAATCCTGTGTGGCGGACAGCCCAGCGGTGAACCCTCGTGTCAGCGGGAGGTTTTGAAGACCAAGGAACCTCCAATCTCGGAGTTTGTGGAGGCGGCCGGCGGGCGACCCAGCGATCCAAGATGGCGACCCCGCATTAGGCGCAGTGTCCGGGAGGCGGAGGAGAGCGCCGCGGAACCGGTATCATAGACCCGGCGACGGCGCTGACCTGTAGTACCTGGACACCGGGGTACAACGCGCAGAGGACCAAGTACATCAGGCTCTTTGAGGTACCGGTGCCTGACCGCCCATCACAAGAGGACAGCTCGCCAGGACTACCGAGGCGGCCGGCGGTGCGAACTCAGGGGGCACCGCACGGGGTCACGAACCGGAGGAGCGGATCAGCGATCCTGAGGCAGTGACCGCTGCTGAGACCCCGACTACGCTGAGCTGCTCCCGCAGCCACCCACAGCCTGCCAGGGACACACGCGGTAAGCCGGTTCGCGTGCGCCCCTCACCAGCAAGGCGGGGAGGATTGGCTGCCGCGGGGGAAAGCTGCCCAGCGGGACAGCGCCTTTAAAATCGAGCGCAGGGCACCAGAAGCGGCAACCGGGAGGAGAGTGCACGGAGGTGTGGAGCCCCTAGCACCCGGGCAGCAACTTTACCAAGATGGCGGCCATACTCCTCGGCCGGCCGTCCTCAATGCTAGAGCCAGCGTCAGGAGGGATGTAACCTGCAATTGAGAGAGCGCGCGAGGTGGGGAGCGACCTTGAAGTGCTGAGTGTGGAGGTTCTTGGTCGCACGCCCCCCTTCCCTCCCCCCAGCAGTACACACGACCTGAAACAGTGGCTGCGCATGCTGACAGGAGCCACGCAGAAATACGGGGATACACGCGATGGACCAGGAGCTCGGTGAGCAATCCGACTACAGGTGTGGACCTCCCGGGGGCCACACGAAGACGGGGGAGCCACACACTGCTGCACTCCCCCCCTCCCCCCCTCACATTGCCCGGAGACTGCAGCTGGAGCTACGCTATACACTTGCATGGTGTGGACACTCAGGGGGCGAGGAACGCTATGGACACCTCTTGTACGGCAACTCACCATAACGCTACCTCTAGATGACTACAAGCCCGGCAAATAACCCTGGTAGGCGTGGAATTAGCCAGCGTACACCTGGGAGATAACCGCGACCAACAGGCGGCGGAAGTAGCGCCCAGAGGGTGGAGGGGAACGATAGTGCCAGACTCAGTCAGCACCAGGGAGGGAGAGGAGGAAGGACTGCCACCGCACCGATACCAAAGTGGGTCGTGCGCGCCTGTCTCCTCGCAGCTCCGACTCACCGCCACGATAATGGGGAAGAAAGACCCGCCACCAAGGCCACTGAAACAAGGCCCTATGGACAATTTTGCGGCACCACGGCAGGCCAGGGGGAACCCAGACGCCTCATCTGAGGCCCCCGTTGACAATGGGATTCTGCTCGCAGCGATACAGGCGTCCAGAACGGACATTCAAGAATCACTGGAGGTCAAGATCGGCGAGGTGGGGTCGGAAGTCACTCTCCTGCGCCAAGATTTCAGAAACCTCTCGGGCAGAGTGACGGAGGCAGAATCTCGCATTGGAGAAGCGGAGGATGCGATCACCACGGTCCGGAAGGAAATGGCAGAACTCCAGGCATCACACCGACAACTTCTGTGGAAGGTGGACGATGCAGAAAATAGGGCACGCCGCAACAACCTGCGCTTTGTAGGTTTTCATGAAGGAATTGAGGGGAACAATATGTCGGCATTCCTGCACACGTGGCTCAAGGAAACCTTCCCAGGGGCACACTTCTCGACATGCTTCGTGATTGAAAGAGCCCACAGAGCACTGCTAGCGAAACCTCCGGAGGGGGCGAGACCTAGACCAATAATCGCGCGTTTCCTCAACTTTGCCGATAGAGACCTGATCGTGAGAGAAGCTAGGAAACTAGGTGAAATCAGGTTGGAGAACACCAACATCATGATCTTCCCAGACTACAGCCAGGAGGTGCAGAAACAGAGGCGCTCCTTTGACTTGGTGAAGACTAAACTCAGATCAATGAACATTACGTACATGCTGCTCTTCCCGGCGAAGCTCAAAGTCATCTACAAAGATAAAGCAATCTTCTTTGATCACCCGGAGGACGCATGGCAGTGGCTGGAGGAGAGGCCGATCTTCAATGGCAGGGAAACAGCTGGTCGCGAGGAATTGGACAAAGTTGTGAGAGAAAAGACGCAATGGGGCCTGCCCAAGCAACAAAGAAGGAGATCTAAAAGGACAGTCGCCCGTGCTGCAGGAACCCCATACCGGGCACACACATCTGCAGGAGGCCGAAGGGGGAGGTCGGAATCTCCGGGGGCCTCCAACATAGCTGATCGGAGACCGCAGGGAGATCGCAAACGGACCTGCTCGGAAGGAGACGACGAGAACGATACTGAACTCAGAGACTCGGAAACCGAGGCAGATGACCTGACCAGCCATCGGACTTCTGTCCACCCCCTGGTGGCTGAGATACATAACCTGGAGCAGGAGAACCCCGACAAGATGAGTGGGGCCGACACCTCGACACAGGATTCCCACTCCTGAAGGCGGCTGTAGTGGACTATTGGAATCGTCGGCCGGGAAGACGGCGACACGCAAGTTGTCACCACCCCTTTATTTCTTTCATTTGTTTTTCTATCTTTACTTGGGTTTCTATTGTTGTTGTGAGTTTAAGACGTTTCATTAAGGTCTCACATTCTGTCCACGGTTGCGCCTGGGCGTGACGCCCGGCAAACGTACTGTACCACATCCTGCTGGGGTGGGAACGTGAGACCTAACTAGAACAGGGAGGGAGAGGGTGGGCGACAGACCGACTCCTACGGACAGCTCGGACCTCTGGGGGGATGAGACTGGACGGGGAGGGAGGTGGGATGGGGAGGGGAGGCAGGGGGGACGATTTCAACCAGTTGGGGTAGGGGGGGAGGCAGGGGGGGGGCGGCCACATTCGTACGAGATAGAGCACCACTATTGGCACACATCCTGGAAGTCCATGAACCATAAGACTCACTCCACATCATGGCAGGTACACTAACTGACCCACCACGGGAGAGCAGAGAGGTGTCACTCCTCACATGGAATGTCAATGGCCTGGGGTCCAGAGTAAAGAGGGGGTTGGTGAACGCATATATCAAGAGGGTGGCTCCGGACTTTGTCCTCCTACAAGAGACACATCTAAGAGGAGAGAAATGTGCATTTATAGCTAGAGGGAGATACACGGTCTTGGCACACGCAGGCTATACGACTGACTCGAGGGGAGTGGCAGTGTTGATCAATAAATCATTCCCGTTCGAGGTGACACGCACATGGTTAGACCCGCAGGGCACCTACGCTGGGGTACAGGGTAAATGGAAAAGGCAAACATACACAGTGATCTCGGTATATGCCCTGCCGAAACTTCAGGCGCGGACACTCAGAGCGATCGCTTCCATCATTATAGACACCGCAGACACATTCCAAATTGTGGGTGGAGACTTCAACGACGTAATGTCGGAGGAGCTAGACCGTACAGGGCCAACTCGCAGGGGTGGGGCGCCAACAGCACTGTCGCACCATATGACCAACCTGGGCTTCACGGACATCTGGCGATGGCGCCACCCTACCCGTGAGGCATACTCCTTCTACTCAGGAGCACATAGAGTATTCTCTAGATTGGATTACATATTTATGGCTAGGCAATACCTCACTGCTGGAGACGAGGTGGAGTTTAAAGCGAGGGGAATTTCAGATCACTCGCCAATGTATGCAAAAGTGGGATCGATAGGGGGAAAGGGAGGCTCAGAGTGGCGTTTGGCAGCTTGGGATCTCCAAAAGCCAGAGATAACACGGGGTCTCAGGGCCGACATCAAAGTCTATGTGGCGGAGAACGAGGGCTCAGTCGACTCCGGGTCGACCTTCTGGGAGGCATTGAAACCAGTCCTCAGGGATAGGGCACAGAGTAGGTTAAGGGCGGAGCGGAGGAGGCAGCTGGCAGAGACAACGGACCTAGAAGTCACAATACTGCATTTAGAAGAGGAATACCAGGCACATAAAGAGGAGAAAACCCTGAGGAGACTGCTAGACAAACAGCATGAATATAGGGAGATAGTCTCGAATGAAGCACGGACACAATCCCTGGCAACACTACATCGGTTGTACGACATAGGGGACAAGTCCGGCAAACTCCTAGCCTGGTTGGGCAGGAAGGAAAGGGCAGCAAGATGGGTGGAACAGATTAATGTGTTAGACGGAGGCCTGGCAAACACAGACAGGGAGATAGCTGACGCTTTTGCAACCCACTATGCACGCTTCTACACAGCGCGGGAACTTGGGACGGAGGACGAGGCACTTCAATACATGGGGGAGGTTGACCTACCTACACTGCCACCCGACACCAGTTTAACACTGGAGGCGGACATCACACTTGACGAGATATCAGAGGCTATAAATAAACTTAAAACGGGGAAAACACCGGGACCAAACGGGTTCCCGGCGGAATTTTTTAAGCGCACCTCAGATCTGTTGTCACGCCACCTTAAAGCCCTATACGCGGCTTCTTACCAGGAGGGCCGCCTACCACCAGACCTCACACTGGCTACTATAGTCCCTATCCATAAACAAGGGAAGCCCAAAGACGACTGTGCCTCCTATCGCCCCATCTCCCTCCTAAACATGGAGGTGAAGATTCTAGCTACAGTCCTGGCGGGGCGTCTGAGATCGGTTCTACCAGATCTCATACACGCGGACCAATCCGGATTCCTACCTGACAGAGCTACTAAGCTGAACCTTAGACGCACGCACAATTGGCTCCAAGAAGTTAAGGACAGAGAGGAACCCCACTGGTTCCTATCCTTGGACGCAGAAAAAGCATTCGATGCAGTACACTGGCCCTTTCTCATGGCAGCACTACAGAAGTTCGGCCTAGGCCCAAAATTCCAAGGGTGGGTAAGACTTTTGTATACAACACCGACAGCACGCGTCAGGGTGAATGGCCGACTGTCCAGGGAGTTCCGGATATCCAGGGGCACGAGACAGGGGTGTCCACTGTCCCCTCTTCTATTTACGCTAACGATCAAGGTCCTGGCAGCTAGGGTCAGGCAGAACCCAAACATTAGCGGCTTCACATGGGACAGACTAGGGGGAGCACAAGAAAAAATATCATTGTACGCCGATGATGTCCTACTATACATCACCAAACCCGAGAGCTCGATCCCGATGCTGTTTGAGGAATTGGAGGGATTTGGAGCGAGGGCGGGTCACACCATCAACTGGAATAAGTCTGTTCTATATGACCCACGAGGGGCTGATAATTGGGGGGCCATACCAGAGCAGCTGCTCACGACCACAGACGGCTTTCAGTACCTGGGCATATATATTACGATAGATAGTGCACGCTCGTTCTGTAAGAATGTAGAAAGAGTAATCTCAGATGCAACTGAAGACAAGACCAGATGGAGGCAACTGCCGCTCACCCTACTAGGCAGGGCGGCCATGTATAAGATGATTACTCTCCCCAAGTTCCTCTATGCCCTCCAGAATGAGTACTATCCTCTCCCAGCCAACACAATCTCCAAAATACATGCAGACTTACGTTCATTCCTGTGGCTGGGGAAGCAACCCCGTATCGCCCTCCAAACACTTCAACGACATCAATATAGTGGGGGGATCTCGCTACCCAACCTTGAGGCGTACTACTGGGCGGAACATCTGACCCCCATTAATGACTAGATACATGCCCCAGCAGACCACCCGACATATGCGCTGGAGAGACATAAGCTATCACCACATACTGTACATTTCTACCTATACGGGGGTGGGAGGAGGTCGCTCCTGCCGGCTACAACGATCACTCTGAGGGCATGGACACGTGCCACGAAACGCATGGGCTGGGATAGGAGATTGACACATCAGACGCCGCTCTGGCACTGCCAATGGCTAACAGAAATAAAGAAATTGAAGGGATTCCAAAGGTGGGATGAGATAGGGATTTCACACATCCGGGACGTGGTATACAGGGGTGAATTGAAATCATTTCCCATGCTACAGACAGAATTTGGCTTACACCGTTCACAATTATTTAAACACACTCAGTTCGCTCATGCGTGGAGGGCCCAAAATGTCACACTGGCAGACATGCCGGAATACGCACCACTGGAAGGCAGGCTTCTCCAGGAACAGATGGTCCATCAGGCGGTCTCCCTCACCTATAAGACACTAACTAATCACATTTTGGGCGACCTCGTGAAATTGAGAGGAATATGGGAGGCAGAGGTAGGGGAGATGGAAGACCTAGATTGGGAAGTGGTCCTGATGCACCCCCGGGAGGTTGCGATCAAATCACGGCTGCGGCTCATTCAACTGAATGTGCTACATAGGACCTACTTCGATAGACTGCGCCTCCTTAAGACCGGGAAAATTACTGACCCCACGTGCCTCAGGTGTAGACAATGTCAAGGAGACTTCTATCACACCATATGGTCATGCGACAACATACAAATATATTGGGCACACATCTTCATGGAATTGGGTGAGGTCTTGGGGGTAGAGTTGGTGCGAGACCCAAAGTTAGCTCTGCTGGGCATGACAAACGAAGTGGACCTGCCACGCCCGCAACTAATATTCCTAGTACTGGCACTAGTGGTGGCTAAGAGGGACATAGCAAAGTATTGGGGGGCCGCAGAAACACCAGAGATAGAGCAATGGAGAAGGGGCCTGGATCTTTACATGGTAGCGGAGAGGGTGACATATAAGGCGAGGGGGTGCCCCAAGAAGTTCAGAAGAGTGTGGGCCAAATGGAGGCAATATCACGGGATTGAAATGGGACAGTAAGAGGCACATACACTAGACATTGTATGTACGAGACTGGATTGGGACCTAACATGACCCGTAAGGACATGCCCGCGGGAATAACAAAGAGCCAATGGGCTACTGCAAAGAGGTACACTGTATGGTGATACGGAATACTGATGGGGAGAAGAGGGTGGGAGGGTGGGACTCGGGATTTGACGACTGATAACTACACAACATGGTGCTTGGAAGATACGATGTGGCACGCTAAAAGTTGGGGAAAGTTTTACTTTTTTGGGTCTCCAGACCACAGTTGGGTGGGAGGGGGATAAAAATGTAAAATGCAGGCATCCGCCATGACACGACAAGCCCAAATGGGGAAAGATGCAAAATGCAACTGGAAACGAGCACGGCTACGCCGCCCGGCCTCCGGGATGTGGGCTGAACGGCTGTGTGATAAGATATACTCTATGAATAGCCGCGGGGATTGGATGGTAATCCTGTTTATTTGGGACTGATAATATTCGTGTACCTCCTGCAACAAAAATAAAGTTTCAACAAAAAAAAAAAAAAAAAAAAAAGAATATGCTCCACAAGGTCATCTCAGAAACGGGGAAGGATTGGGATCGGAAGCTGCCACTGGTCCTTTTGGCAATACGGTCACACGAACAGCGGTCATGGGGTTTCTCCTCCTTTGAGCTACTGTTTGGAAGAAAACCCAGGTCATTTTGAGACATGGTGGCAGAACATTGGGAGGGTGGGGACGAGGAAGATAAACCCTTGTTGGAATATGCGCCAACCTAAAAGACACATTAACATAGTTATGGGGTCTAGTACACGAACACATGAAGAAAGCCCAAGAGATACAGAAGACATACTATGACCGAGGAAACTGCCTGGGACATGGTGCTCATATGGCTCCCTTCAACAGACAATAAACTATTGACACATTGGCATGGTCCCTTTGTCATAGATAAGAAAATAACACCAGTTACATACAGCGTTCTATTGTCCCTTCATGCAGGGGGTAAACAAATATACCATGTGAATCTCTTAAATGGGAGGAACCCGGTGCACCTAGAACTGAAGGTTTCCCTATCCACTATGTGTGTACTGATAAGCAGTAGATATCCCTTTATTGTGCAGTCTAGAACCAAAGATAGAAGCAGTACAAACCGGGAATGTTATGACTCCCACACAAAAATCCCAACTACTTGCTTTACTGGATTCCTTTCCAGGCCTTTTTTCCACCACCCGGGGATTGACCTCCCTAGAACAGCATGATATTGTGTCCCTAGACAACAAAATAGTGAAATTAAAACCTTACCGTATCCCGGCCGCACAAAGAGAAGCTGTAGAGAGAGAAGTGACTGCCATGCCGCACAAATAATAGAACCCTCCCAGAGTAATTGGTGTTCACCTGTGGTAATTGTACCCAACGCAAATGGCATCTTATGCTTTTGCATCGACTTCAGACAAGTGAACGAGATCACTAAGTTCAACACCTACCCCATGCCCTGAATTGACAAATTGATTGAACGACTAGGAAAGGCAGACCACTTTAAAGTCCTCCCTTTTGGCTTACATAGGGCACCAGCCACTTTTCAACAATTAATGGACAGGATTCTTGGGCCACGTGAAAACTACTCCGGTGCCTATCTGGACGACATAGTCGTTTTCAGTCCTACTTGGGAGGAGCATTTGGTGCATTTGGCCTCAGTGTTCACAGCCATCCAAACAGCAGGCCTGACCATAAACCCGGAAAAATCCTTGTTAAGTACGAACACCATCCCGTATATAGGCTACACTATACAGAAAGGGCTCATAAAACCCCAAACAGACAAACTAGACGCAATCAGAACAATCCCTACCCCCACTACTAAAAGAGATATACGCTCCTTTTTAGGCTTCATCGGGAATTACCGTAGGTTCATCCCTCACTTCTCAACCCTGGCCTGTACCTTATCGGATCTCCGGATGAACAAATACCCATCACGTATACCCACATGGAAACCAGAGCATGAAAAAAGCTTTAAAGCTTTGAAATATGCCATATGTACAGCACCGGTTTTACACTGTCCTGACTTCAGAAAAACATTTGTTCTGAAAACCAATGCTTCTGGGCTAGGTCTGGGTGCTGTATTATACCAACATGATTTAAAAGATTAACTCAAACCCCTCCTCTTTATCAGCAGAAAAAGTTTTCCCCGCAAAACCCATTATTCTACAATTGAAAAAGAATGCCTGGCTATCAAATGGGCCATAGAAGCCCTACAATACTATCATCTGGGACGCCCATTTCTCGTACTCACCGACCATGCACCTGTTACTTGGCTAGCAAGCAATAAATGTTTTTAACAAAAGGAGAGAGAGGGAAAAGTAATCGGGACACTCTTAGTCCCCCAGAATATCTGTATCAAACAACAAAAGAGTGTCACATGTAGAGAGGATGTGAGCACAAATTTCAGAGAATCTCAGTGAATTCTTTAAGGAAACCTTCACTCACCACCCTGGGTGGTAACATGCTTCATCATAGGGGCCACCAGGAGAAGCCGAATGCCTCCCTGGTGTGCTACAACGCCAGGATACTGCGGAGCTGGTTTTTTGTGACAGTGATGTGAAAAGGTGTGGGTTTTTGAAAAATCAAGGCGAAGTACCACACAAAAACTTTATTCAGTGGTCAGCCTGACAAGGTTAAAAGTATGTGTAGGAAATTTACCAAATAATGTTTTGGGTATTTCCACTCAAAGTGGGGTCGACCGGACCTCGTGGATCAATGAGGTCCGGTCGAGGGTTCTCCTAGGTGCTAAGCGGGTGCCAGGCGTTGCGGGCGGTGTGCCATTGTCGCCTCCACCCCCCTCCCGAGACCTATGGGGTGTGGATCTTTTACCTAACAAACTGTACAGGTTCCTCTCAATTTTGAGGTAAATCCCACTACTTGTTGGTTTGTTGTTTTTTTGCACTTGTTTTTTTGCACTAATTTGTTCATCTTATTTTAACTTTCACGTCCTCTGGTAGGGTGGGCCTTAGCGTGCCCATACCACCGAGGTACACTCCCCGCGGTCCTGAAGAAAGCCCAGTAAATAACACATAACGGGCAGAAACATGTCGACCCCACTTTGAGTGGAAATACCCAAAACATTATTTGGTAAATTTCCTACACATACTTTTAACCTTGTCAGGCTGACCACTGAATAAAGTTTTTGCGTGGTACTTAGCCTTGATTTTTTTTAAAAACCACACGTTTTCACATCACTGTCACAAAAAACCCAGCCCCGCAGTATCCTGGCATTGTAGCACACCAGGGAGGCATTCGGCTTCTCCTGGTGGGCCCTATGATGAAGCATGTCACCACCCAGGGTGGTGAGTGAGGGCTTCCTTAAAGAATTCACTGAGATTCTCTAAAATTTGTGCTCACATCCTCTCTACATGTGACACTCTTTTGTTGTTTGATATAGCAACCAATAAAGACACTAACCCCGCATCCTTCGCTGGTTCCTAGCATTCTAACCTTTTTCATTTCAGACGATCCACATGCCAGGGGTGAAACAAATAGGAGCTGAATTCCTGTCCCGACACCTGTTTTCCAAATGGCCCCAACAGCCATTACTTAGGGGGAAGATATATGAAGAGGACGAGGCACACCGGAGGCATATTGCATGGGATGCTGACACACTGCGCAGACCGGAAATGCCAAATGTTGGCGGGGATAGCCGAGGAGGATGCCATGACGTCACTGTCGGGGGCCAGCCCAGTAGAAGCGTACGTGGAGATGAGCGGCTCTCGAGAGGGGGACGAATCAGAGAGTGAGAGAGATCGATTGGAGAAGAGAGAGAGAAAGGGATGAATACCGCGGGAGAAAAGAAGACGTGCAGAGTTCTGTGTATACGGTGATTGAGCCTGGCGGCCAACAGAAAAGAGCAGACGCCCCAGGTTCCAATGCCATGACCCTGGACATGGGTCGTGGCTCAAGGCAAGGGCCTTTGAGGGGGTCGTTCTGGTGGGGGTAGTGGGGAGGCACGAGGAGGTATAGTACAAGTGTTTTTTTTTTATATTTTCTGAACTGTGGGCATTATCCTCACGTTTCCCCTCGCTCACATCCCAAAAACCGGTGGAGGTAGCACTACAGTTATAAGGTAGAGAACCCTTTATTATAACAAGACCTTTGTTTGTTTGTTTTTCTTTCTCCCTACATCCCCGCATCATGGCTCAAGAGACAATCAGTTTTTTTTGGGCCCCAAGACGTAAAGACATCCTAGGGGAAGTCTCCGGATATACCGTCATGGGACGGAATGGAATCCAAGGAAAGACTTTCTGAACTATTATTGTTTTGTTTTCTTCTCGGTCTCCACCAAAAGGATTACAGAAAAATATAAAAAGAATTGAAAGACTAGCCAATACTCCTGCTGCATCTAGTGTATTCTTCCGCCAAACAAACCTCACCACCCCACACCCCTGTTGACAATTGAAGATCTGCCATACGACTTGAGGGGCTCAGTCTCCACTGTGGTTTGGACTTCACGGGAGAAGAGATAGGACTGATTCAATGGGTTGAGCCAGTTAAGTTACAGATCAAGCCGAATGTTGAGTTCCCAAGAATGCCTCAGTACAACCAGAAGCCAGAAACGGTGGCAAGAATCAAGCCAGTGATTGAGTCCATGATTGTACAGGGAATTCTGAAAGAAATAATAGGGAGCCCATGCAATTCCCCTATAATGGGACTGCAGTAGCCAAGTGGGAAGTTTATAATTGTGCAAGATCTTCAAAAGATCAACATGATTGTTGTTCAGTGTTGTCTTGTGGTACTGAATCCATCAGTAATCCTTTATCATATTCCTTGTGAGGCCTAATGGTTTACTGTGATTAATCTATGTCAGGCGTTCTTCTTGATACCCTTACACAAGGAAAGCCAATTTTTATTCGCTTTCCATCTGTAAAATTGTGTGTTAATGTGGTGTCGCATCCCACAAAGGTATACTGAGAGTCCATTGATTTGTAATCAGACTTTGAAGAAGAATCTTGAGAGTCTAGTACTGCCGCAGAGTTCAGTTCTTGTACAGTACATTGACAACCTCCTGATTTCATTGGAAGCAGAGGAGGATTGCAGGATTGATACTGTTGCACTGTTAAATCACCTGGATGAGAACGGATGCAAAGGGCCCCCAAGCAAACTCCAGTACAGTTTGCCCGAAGTTTAGCATTTGGGTCACCGCATTAAGAAAGGCAAGAGGAAATTGTCACCAGAACCCATTGAGGCGATCATGAAATTGGACGCGCCTACTACACAGAAGAAGGTCAGGATGTTTTTGGGAATGGTTGGGTACTTTCAACAGTGGATTCCCAACTTCTCATTGAAGGCAAAACCTCTTCAGAGGTTGACACACAAGGAAGTGAGTGATCCGGTACCATGGGATAACGACTGTTAGGTTGCCTTTCTGGAGCTGAGAAAAAGCCTGTGTCATGCTCCGGCTCTAGTAATGCCTGATTACAACAAATCATTCTCGTTATTTTGTTGCGAATGTGAGGGATGTGCTTTGTCTTTACTTACACAGACAAATGTGAGGTGTCCATAGACCTGTTGCCTACTTTTCAGCTACGTTAGACCCCGTAACTTCAGAGTTGCCCGATGTCTCAAATCCATTGTTGCAACAGGTGTCAGCATTGAAAGGAGTGAGAGTATTGTGATGGCTCATTCTCTTACTGTATATGCTCCACATTTGGATGAGCTTCTAATGATGACCAAGAAACAGCATTTTACGAATAACAGACTCGCACCCTATGAGCAAGTTATTCTTCCTCAGAGAATGTGACTCTCAAAAGATGCTCTGCCCTGAATCCTGCTACTTTCATGCCAATTCCAAATATTGAAGATGAAGATTGTGAGGACCATGACTATCTTGATGTGACTGAACTTTGCACCAAATCGAGACCCGACATTGTTGATGAACCTCTGCCTGAATCAGATGAAATCCTTTTTGTAGACGCTTCATGCTTATGGGACAATGTGGGTTATTTGAGAGCAGCATTTGCTATTTGTAAAATTTCTGGAGCTGTGGAAGCTGCTTGTTTACAAGGAGTACACCCGATGCAGGTAGCTGAAATCGTTGCCTTGACACATGCATGCCTAGTCTCTGATCCGATCCGAGTCACCATCTACACCAATTGCCTTAATGGGTACGGTGTGGTTCATGACTTCGGACATCGATGGTCGCAGAGGGGGTTCCTAACGTCATCAGGATCTCCCATCAGAAATGGGGAATATGTGAGACAATTGTTGGAAGCCTTGCAATGGCCAAAAGAAATAGCAGTGGCAAATGTATTGCCCATGGGAAAAAGAGGACTTTGTGACACTCTGCAATAGGTATGCCAAAGAATTTGCATGTTTCTGTGCTTAACAAGGGTGCATTTTCAATGGGAGATATACTGGAAAGAGCACTGAGAGAACCGAGCTCTGCATAATGTTAGCCATAGTGGACACTTGGGACGAGGTCAAGCGTCTGCAGGGAGAAGTGTCTCACCAGGAAGAAGCTGAATTGATTAAAGCAGACTGTGAGAAGAGAGATGATGGCATTTAGGTTTCAACTGTTGGCAGAGCAGTGTTGCCAGATGATTTATTGAGCCCTACGGAGAGGCAGATTCATGGAGCAGTTCACATTGGGAGAGATGCCTAGGTGTGAGTGTTCAGACACACTTGGTTTAATCCACGGTTTTGTGCGTTTGCTGAAGCAGTGTGTCATAGGTATGTAACATGTCAACAAATGAATGCTGGAAAGAAAACTGTGGTTGCATTGAATCACATTGGAATGATTGGGGGTCCCTTCTATAGGATCCAACTAAATGTCCTTGAGATGCCCAGGTGCAATGGATTGAGGTAAATTCTAGTGGTGGTGTGTGTTTCTCACGGTGGTTGGAAGAATTTCCAACAAGAAGGCATGATACTTTCATAGTGGTGAAGCTGTTACTTAGAGAGTTGATACCGCGTTTTGGATTTCCATCTTCATTGGAGTTGGATAGAGGAACGCACTTTTACAGTGAGATAATGAGACTGTTTTGTTCTGCCTTACAAGTTGATCAGAGATTGCATTGTGGTTACAGACCCAAGGCATGAGGCCTCGTGGAACAGATTAACGGAACTCTCAAGATGCGAATGGCAAAGGTCTGTTTGTCCACGTCTCTGAAACGGCCGGATGCATTACATTTGGTGTTGATGAGTGTGCGTAGCATCCCGGATAGGAGGACAGGACTCTCGCCCCATGAGATCCTGATGGGGAGGGCGATGTGTTTCCCAGCCATGCTGTCTACAGCGTTCATAAACATCACTGATTATTTGATCCTTGATTAATGCAAGAGAGTGGATTACGTGGGCCATTCTGTGTCTCACCAGGTTGAAGCTGCGACTGCCTTGACCTCGAAGGACCTCTGCCACAGCCTGTGTCCAGGCGATTGGATACTTGTCTGAAAGCATATGAGGAAGAACAGTCTTGATGCTCGCCGGAGAGGTCCATACCAAGTGTTTCTGGTGACGAATACAGCTATAAAGTGTAGAGGTTTGCCGAACTGGATCCCCCCCTCACACACCCGCAGAGTTTCAGGACCCTTGGAAGAAACAGCTCCTCTCCAAGAAGGAAATCCAGCCGTGGCTGCGAGGCCACTGGAGAGGACAAGTCAAGCTTGCTAATAACATGTCACTTTGAAGCTCAGTTGGTCATGCAGCAGTGATTTTGCAAACAAGTTCATACTTGAGTTAAACAGATGCAACATACTCTTGTTAGCAGAAGTAATTTGTCCCTTTTGTGCGTCTATCTGCAGAACTGGCATGTGTCATACACAAGTAGTCGAAAATGTACAGACAGGAGAGGAAGCGCGTGGTCTCATTCTGCCTCGAGCCAGGAATCTGTGATATGAACGTAGATAGTCGCATGAAGCAGAATGCAAACCCCAAGCAATTGCGTCCAGGAACTTTGGAGGGCTTAGCCAGTCTGGAGCAGGCTGTGGTATCAGCGTAGTTCAAGACAAGATTTAAAGACGCACATATCGGTGACAAGGCAAACTCTCCAGATTGAACATGCATACATTGGCCTGAGTGGAAAAGACCATAAGAAACAACGAGGAAAGAGCAAGTTGATGGAGTTTTGATTGCCAGAAAAAACGTGTTTTTTTAATTGTTGAGGATATTTTTAATGATGGCAATGATATTTGCACCGTAGATCAGGCATTTACATCACTTAAATGGAAAGAAGGTTTTGAAGCATCTAATCGCAAAGATTTGAAATAACAATCTTGTTAGAAGGGGCGATCTCGGAGGACCAGGTATTGCTCACCCAACCACCCCAGGACCCACCTCTCCCACAGATCTTGCCGAGTCTTATCGTGAGGTCCTCACCGGGGAGGACTTCGAGTCTAGGATCGTACGTACTGAGGTCACACCACACTTTTGAACAGACACCACACCGTTGGATTCTAGTAACAAGTTCTTTATAAGCAGTAAAAAGAAGGTAGCACTCTTATGTACAAATGATCAAGGGATCACAAAGTCTTTGAGGATTCGGGAAGAGGGAAGCGGGACAGTCTTTAGCCGTTGGGCCAGTACGAGGCGTACCCTGCGCATAGCTCTCAATCCTCGAGCCGGAGGATACGGAAGATGATGGTCGTACTGGCTGCTTCACTCACGTCGAGTCGGCTCAGGTCGTGATGGTGATCTCGATGGTCCAGCCGGACCAGAGTACTCCTCGAGCCGCGACGAGGTCAGCAGGGCTCGGTCCGGAGAAGCTCTTGAGGAGCCGCGACAGCGTCAGCAGGGCTCAGATGGTACGAGTTCAAGCTTGAGCCGCGACAGCGTCAGCAGGGCTCCAAGGTCTTTGAGAGGACGAGCCGCGACAGCGTCAGCAGGGCTCAGGTGGTTCAGTTCCGTGTTGCGAAGAAGGAGCCGCGACAGCGTCAGCAGGGCTCAGCGATTCAAGATGAGTTCTTCTTGGCGCCGCGGCCAGGGCGACTGACGCTGGAATCTGGGGATCAGGGTTCGATGGTCAGATCAGCAGGCTTCAGGTCCAAGATACAACTCCCCGCTAGTTGTTGGGCGGGCCTTGATATAGTCAAGGAGCCCTTTGATGTCCGGACCCTCGCAGACAGAGGTCTCATGCCTTGGGGGCTGGTCGTGGGCGAGGTCCGGCGGTTGTCTCTTTGATCTCTTTGGAAGATGCGTCCGGGAATTCCCAGACGCCCAGCAGGTCTGGAGCCAGCACTCTGGGAGGCCAGAGGTGCGATCGAAACTGGCCCACAGGGGAGGGCCAAAGGTGTGACAGATACCAGTCTCTCAGGGGAAGCCAGAGGTGCCATCGAAACTCCCTGGCTTATCTCAATTGGGGAGCCCTTTACCCCCCAGCCGGGACTGGCGCGCCTTTGGAGTCTGGGTTTCGCTGGGGCCGGGGTCACGCTAGGCCCAGGGAGTCAGGGATCTCGGGAAGGGAAAATGGCTGCCGGGCCTTGTGGGGCATGCAAGGTTTCGGCGTGGGGCATGCAGGCCTGGTCGCCGGGTACGGGTTCTGAGCGTTCGGGGAGCAGGACGACCAGGAAACTCGGGGGCCACTACTCTAACGGGGTGCTGCGCAGGGAACTCAGGGTGCAGGGTGCGCTCACAGGGTGTGGAGGACAGGGGCGGATCACGCCACGAGGCCGGGTCCAACAAATCTTTTCCGTGCTACAGTATTGCGTATCAAAGTATAAGCATAGTTTCTTCTTCCCAATAAAAGCTTTATAGAATTTTTACTTTTTTTATTGTGTTTTAGATGTTGGTGAGACCTGTTCCAAGCACATCCTTCTCTCATCATTAAACCCAGCTTTACTGTTGACTAGTGTAATTGATCTGTCATACTTTCAGTGGAGGTAGAATGCAGTGAATATATTTTTAGGTCTGGGGTTTAAGTCCCTGTGATTATGTTCTGAGAGATGGCTTGCAGCAGAATAAAATAGTGGTTTACCGAAAGCTGACACTTCGGCACCTTCAAAATGCGAGTAATAAATGCAAACCAATTGTCACAACCAAACACTGCTGCATTTGATAGGACAGGTAATGATAGTGCTGGTAATCATGATGATCTCTGGATGCGGGGCTTTAAGTGGGATGAAAAAACTGGGGGGTTTCTCAAAGGGGCATGGCCAATGTAATTCAGGGCGTGGCTCAAAAACACGTCAACTAAAAATCTGTGCTTAACATAGTGTGCCACCCAACTTGTATTTTGGTGCTTCTGTCATTGCATCCAGATATATGATACAACAAGTAACATCATACCTACAAGTCAGGACTATTGGCTTTTGTCAATGGTTGTTAGTTGCATAAGATAAATAAGCAGCAACTATGGCTTGTTATATATAATATTGAAAAAGCTTCCACTTAAAGCCCTGGTGACACCACCACAGTGTTGCTGCTCCTAAGTTTCAAAAAGACAAGCGAAATCCAGAGAGAAAATGACTATCTTTAAAGGACTTCACTTCCCCTACAACGCTCACCTGGGATGACGTCAAGCCGTTACTTTTCCACTGGTGAGTAGTGAGCAGTGTGAGCATGCGCCTGCTGTCACTGCAGTCGTGAAAAAAATGGACCGCCTGTGACAGGGCACAAAACAGAGCCCGATAGAGACCCGTTTCGAGCCCCCTTTTAACCTCTTCCATGCTCATGACGGCTCGCGTGTGCTGATGACGGCCGGGAGCCATCATGACCACGCCCGCGATTGGAATCTCAGCACTGCGGCGGAATTCGCGCTGCAGCGATGAGGTTAAGTAGCTGATGGTGCTCAGCACCAGTGGGACCCGGCCCATTTAAAGCCCTGTCTGGATGTATGTAGTCTGTCAACATTGGGAAAAGACATCCCAGCCTTGCTTTTGAAACACACTCTGGTCTTGTGACCTTGGGTGTAGCAGATGCGCTGAACAGCCTGATCGGCAGCACAGATACCCCAACCATCCTCCGTATAACTTATACGTTTTACATATGGGTTTAAGATGCTGAAATGGCTGCTTACAGGCCCTGCTGGTTGGTGCCTATCCAGTGCTTGCACAGAATGGCATGGCAATAAACTGTGGCTTTGCCTCCAGCACTGCAGCAGCCCTTGTGATCGTGGGTTTAGCGTTGCCTCTTCAGCATTACTGGAATACCTTCTACTCTAATGTTAATTGTTGTATCACAGGAATGCACGGCAGTGATTGTGCTGCATCGCATGTTACTGAAATATCTAGTCCTTAAGGCATTAGATATTGCAGTAACACATGCCATAGTCAGTCAGTCAAATGTATTTGTTGGGTTCAAAGCAAGTAACCATGAAAGATACAAAGAAATGGAACAAGGACAGTCCAGCATACAAAACGCAGTCACTGCCGCTTATTCCTGTGCTACAACAATTAATGCTCTATTTTTTAGAAGGCGTTCTACATTTGCTTGCAAGTTGAGGAGACAGTGCTACACCTAGATGACATTCTGCAGCAAAAATGTAATTTTTCCCATCTAAAAAAAACAGTAGATGTTCAGCTGCTATTCTGGGACCGAGGATGCTGATGGAAAGTTCAGCCCTTCCCATCAGCACCCTCAGGTCCAGAATGGAAGTGCATCAGGCAGGCATCAGCTCAAGATCTATAAATCTTGTCTGGCATGACTGAAGGCTTAAGTGGTGCCGGAACAATTTTCAGAGTGGTGGTGCTGCCATGAGTGCTGAGTGACTGAAATCGTAGGGTTGTGGAAAAATCCAAGGGTAGCACAAAGTACAAGTGTCAAAACAAATGAGCTACACTCATTCAGCAGGAAAGTGGTAAGATTGTACTATGTAGCGGGTTGGGGTGCCTTTTGGGGCACACCCTCACAAATATATTACTAAAAGATGGCCCAGTAGTGCACTCTCATTCACAGATGGCACATTTCCATTGAAATGGCAACATAATTTGCACAATCATACAGTATTACTGATAAATTTATAGAGCATACAAATGATAATGTGTGGGGAATAATAATAATAATAATAATCCACATTTGTAAAGCGCACAATCACCCGTAAGCGTCTCTAGGCGCTGGGGGCCGTCGGGAAGATTAGGCGAGATATTGCCCAGAGTCACATGGTTCTGGGCTAACCTGCCGCCGGAGCCGGGGATCGAACCCTGATCCCCAGATTCCAGCGTCAGTCGCCCTGGCCGCGGCGCCACACCTCTCCCACTGGGTTTCGTTAAAGCTTCTGAGTTACAAAGAAATGCTTCATTTGTTCCTTTCTAACAGCTGATTTATTTGGAAATATTTGTACCATATATTTCCATTTTATTGTGCCAGATATGTGTTTACATCCTACAAACTTTCCTTTCAACCTTTCTGTGTCCATCAACAGTTGTTTTTGCATTTGTCACCCGAGTGGGACGGGTATACTCAGACGTGAGTCCCGTGCTCTCCATGCCACTGGAATCAAGTTATCCTGGCTGATGAGGGCTGAAAGCCTGAAACCGATCATGGGGTGCTTGTTTCCAGTCCAGGGAGGACCTGGCTTAGCAGTTCGGGCTGGACTGTTCCCATGGGGCACAGGGTCAAGACTGATTTGCATATGGCTGGGTTCAAACTGGAATGGCATGGCGAGCAAAAAAAAGAAGGAGCAAAAAAAAGAAGGATTTAGGGCCAAATCTCTGTACTGGGGTGAATGTATGACATTGTTCTGCATTCTGTTCATCAACTTTTTCTTTTGCAATCGTCACCCCGAGTGGGACGGGTATGCTCGGACGTGAGTCCCGTGCTCTCCGTGCCACTGGAATCAAGTTATCCTGGCTGATGAGGGCTGAAAGCTCGAAAACGGTCCTATGATGCTTGTTTGCAGTCCAGGGTGGACCTGGCTTGGCAGTTCGGGCTGGACTGTTCCCATGGGGCACAGGGTCAAGACTGATTTGCATATGGCTGGGTTCAAACTGGAATGGCATGGTGAGCAAAACAACGAGGGATTTAGGCCCAGATCTCTGTACTGGGGTGAATGTATGACATTGTTCTGCATTCTGTCCATCAACTGTTGTTTTTTGTATTTGTCACCCCGAGTGGGATGGGTATTCTCAGACGTGAGTCCCGTGCTCTCCATGCCACTGGAATCAAGCTATCCTGGCTGATGAGGGATGAAAGCAAAAAAAGTGGTCCTAGGATGCTTGTTTCCAGTCCAGGGAGGACCTGGCTTGGCAGTTGGGGCTGGACTGTTCCCATGGGGCACAGGGTCAAGACTGATTTGCATATGGCTGGGTTCAAACTTGAATGGCATGGTGAGAAAAAACAATGGATTTAGGCCCCACCCCCAAGTGCACAATGGAAGTTGCCCTGCTCAAGACAGGCCTGCAACAGGCCTCCAAAGTCCATCCCCACCAGCCTTTTCATGGCGGTTGAACCGCCATGGAAAGGCTGACGGGGATGAACATGCTAATTTGACCGGCGTTGCCTAACAGGCACCGTCGCGATTCTGGGCAATGCGGATGCTCTGACAGGCAGTCGGAAAATTACTGCCTGTCGAAAAAGTGGCAGTCAGTCTTTCCAACCACCACGTTTCCGCCCACCATGCAATCTGGCGGGCGGAAAACCACAGTACGATAGCGGAGGGCCCGCCGCCAAAAGGCTGTCGGTGGTGGGTCTTCCGCCATTGTAATCAGGCCCTAAGTGCTAGTGCCGAGCACAGGAAACCCACGGCCCAAATTAAGCACTGCCTCATGCACAGAATAAATACATCACCGGCCGCAGTAGAGAAATGCTACACTATTAAAGACACAACTGATACAGCATGAAAGGGATTAGCGCACACTTCACCAATACAGGGCAAACACATCATAGGCAGTGGCCGCACATGTGCCAGACACACACTCATATGCCGCCCCATGATTAGCAGTAGTGCAAGGAATAAGTACATTATTAGCCGCAGCAGTGCAATTTTCCTACAACTAAGGAATGAGTATTGTGTAGGTAGAAGCACTGGAAGGGTGCATGGTGCAGCATAGTTAGTTGAAGGTGGGCTACACACACACACAAAAAAAGTGCAATGGGCAGCAGCAATGCATGTTTCCCTACCTCTTACAGAAGAGATACAGATGCTGTAGCAGAAAGCTTCACAGGCACAACCACAATGGCCCAGCATAGCAAAAGCAGTGCAAGATTCACATCTCAGCACAGTTGGTCTACTGCAAGGACCCCTTACAGAACAGGCACAGCAGAGCAGCCTTCGGTAACACACTCACAATTGGTGTGGGTAGGGTGACCAACTGGCATGGGTGCAAATTGAGGATGGTGAGTGTAAAAATTCAAGACATAGGGTCAAAATGCAGGTCAAAAGGTACGTTTTACAGACACATCAGAGGAGGTCACGCAATAGTATAGGAATATGTAAATAGACAACTAACATAAGTACAAGTCAAAATAAGTTTATACTGGGTTGCGACAATCATTGACTTCACGTTTTTTTGGGTATGCATACAGCTTTGAGCAACTGTGCAGGTATTTTTGTGGTATTTCATACCGTCATAATTTAACTGGCTTGTCCCATCTCACAGATGAGAGCAAGCAGGTCAATTACTGTCTGTGATTATTGAACATTGTTTTGAGAGGTCACTCTCTGGCTCACAGTCAGAGATTATCTTCTCTAAAAGATTCTGATTGTTTTGGGGAGAAAATAAAGTACCAAATACTAGCTGCATGCTAGAGTCTGCACAGGGAAAGTGGAGTGAACTTACTACTGAAAAGAGGTCACCCTGTGAATGCACAGAGAGGCCCATTATCATTCTGATTGTGATAATTAGGCCGACATACAGAATGATAATGGGTTCATACCAATGTGCGCCAGGTTGGGGAGGGTCTGTTTCAGGCCAGTGATCACAGCAGGAGCACGAGCTGGCCCCTGCAGTGAGAGCTACAGAACTCTCAGGATGCTTCCAGGAGAAAAATGTCTGAAATTACGGACAAAAGGCATCCGTGAAAGAAATCCTGTAAGCCAACGGACAAGAGGCCCTAATAATGGGCAGTCAGTGAAATTTACTGATGGTTGGTCACCCTAGGTGTGGGATTGGGAACATGTTTACCATTACACACTGAGCAGGTACAACACCGAAACAGATGCTGTATGTTTCCCTCCTGCAAAGAACAAATGCTACTCTTAATATCAGTACAATCTTTTTTCATACACACACTAACCCCTCCCACCCCGACTATCACCACCGTTGGACCCTCTGAGTGGGAACTGTTGCTCAATGCATTAGGGTGGCATTAGAATATTTAGTTTGCGGGGAAGAGGGGCCTGGAATGCGTTCCTGTAAGTTTACCCTGGCTGTTCATTAAAACCGTTTGACAGCTGCTAGGAGCCTCCAGTATTCCAATTACTAATGAATCTGTTCTGGGCCTACCTCACAAAGTGACTGACTGCCCTGGCACTACCTACCTTGCAGGTGGCATTGAACCTGCAATCCTGCAGGGCTCAATCTACAATCTGCCCTAGGCCCATTCCAGGACACAGTTTAGGAAAAGTATTATCACTGCAAGATAATGCATTGGTTACATACCAGTAATCTTCATTACTCCAAGTCTTCCCCGATACAGTCCTGGGTTTCCCACCCTTCTGCCCATAAAGGGATTAATGATAGTGCTTCCGATTGTTTTGGCTTGTTTGCTTGGTCACAACAGGAAGTATTATATGACTGCTTCCCTTTTGTTGTGGCACTTGGGTACTGGCGGCCATTTTGAGGAAGTGTTTTTGAGTTGGCTAGAGAACAATGTCTGCGAGAAGGAGATGACATCTCGCAGGTAAGGACTGGGAGGGGAAGATGGACGTAGAGGTAATGCCATATGAAGCGCTGAGGAAAATTGACTATGGAGTCAAGTCAAATCAAGAATTCTTTATTCGATTATTAAAAATCACCATAAAAGCACATACTTATATACAACAGTTTAAAATTCCATTAAATCATTATCAGAATCCTGCTTGAAATACATATTAATGGAAAAAGAACAATCTAAAGAGTACAATGACAGTCTTGACAATCACTCCTCCCCTCTGGTTGCCCTTAATCGGACCACCACTTTAATAAAATTCATGATGCAGCACAATGTTAAAGGGTCAGACGCTTGTTGTAAATAGATTAAGGCCTCTCGAGCATGTTTAATTTTAGCTTGTTTTAAAATGTTTACCAAGAATCTACGCCTAGGCATTGAGTAAAAAGGGCACAACAATACAAAATGAAAGGAATCCTGCGGAGACCTATTGTCGCAGCCGCAGGTTCCCTTCTGCTCAATTGTAGTTAAAAACCCTACTGGTGATGCTAATAAATACGGTAATAAATTGAGCCTAAAACGACACATTAAAAACCTGTCCTGAGCGTTATGCATGAGGTACAAATATGGCTCCATTCCCTCAGTGCTCTTCACCAGACTATGAGCCCTCACAGTCTTTTTTTACCCTTCGGCCTCAGCTCTCTGTGTTGTTTTCTGGGCTAGAAAAGCTTTCTTTACAATCACTTTATGCTGGGGTACAATTACTGCCGGGTCAATAAAAAGATTCTTGTAGCCCAGAGCTTCTAAGGTGGTCTTTACATAATTGAGCCAAGGGATTCTCATGCATTTCTCTCTACCTAGGCAATCATTTAAAATTTCCCTGCTCAGGGACGCTTCGGGGTTAGGCCAAATTTTTAACCAAGCCACTATAGGTCTTAGCTTTACCAGGACCAGTGCTTAATTTGTGCCGGTGCTTGCCGGTGCTTAGCACCGGCACTTAATTATCAGGGCCGGGTCTACGCATCTGCTGCGCACGCCCACATTTATGTTTTTTAAAATGTACCTTACTACTCCGGTACACTTATTATCCCGCCGTAAATATAATATTCATGCCATTATCATGGCGCGCGTGCCTTTCTAGTGCAGCAGAGATGCAGTGTTGACTGTTTGCCACAGCGGGCGGGCCGTGGAAGATTGGACTTGCAACATTACCACACTAACTATTTGGGCGCCTAGTTGGCGCGGGCCATGGGGCCGGGCTGGGGGTTCTGATGAGGTAGGGGCTGTGCGTGCTGCAGCGCACGCAGATTTTTTTCACTTTGTCTTGCCACGCCCCAGCATAACCACCGCACCGCAGGAGCAGTTCCCCACGAGTCATCGTCATTGTCGAAGTTTAGTCAGCCCGGCCCGACTGACGACGACGTTAAGTTCAGAGCTGGGCAGCCAAAGTATCCATGTAAGTCTAAATCAGTGCTCTGGTCTTGGAATACGTGTAGGGGCCGATCATGGGCTCCGAGGCCGCGTGCAGCCAAACACTAGGGGAACAATTTCTGAAATACAAAAGAGCTTGTTACCTCAGTTTGTATTACTGGAGCTGCAGGGCGCGCGGTGCCCGAATACTGCGAGGCAGGCAAGCTTCCAGGCGGAAAATGTGGCGCAAAAAGGAGCTCCGCGTTGGGCTAACTCTAATAAAAGATAAGAATGCGATATCATTTTCAAATTAAGGGAATCATGGGGCAAGTTTATAATTCAGGAGGGAAGTCAGCGTGCAAAATCGATTCCCCTGTTTTACCCGTGTTTTGTTTTATTTACCGGTCACCCACAGAGGGGGTTTCACCAGGCCACAGAAGGGCACTGATGCTTAAGAAGCGCGCGCACATCCCATTTTAGGAAACCTCTTTTAAAGATGCTAACAAGCGCCCCAGTAAACCATTGGGCAAATCAATGCCAAACTCACAATTGAATTCAACCCGTCCATGACGCTTTGAGAGGTCCGCATGCAGGAAACCTGCCTTATCTCTGCTGGAAACCACTTTGTAGGAGAGTGTAGTGCCGGAATGGTGGTTTCTACCTCGAAGATAGGGTCACCTTTTTATGTTAGACTGAAGACGAGGGGGAGGCAGGCAGGCAGCGTTTTCTTTACTTTGCACTGCAGTGGAAGCTTTTTGCCCTTTAGTTTCTTGTTGTATAATGGAGGTTGTTCATTGGTGCTGTCAAAAAACCCCAACTTCACCAGGCTATTGATCTGATCATTCTCCAACAGGGCTTGCATCAGTGTCCGCTCCAGTGCTTAATTTGTGCCGGTGCTTGTGGTTCGCTTCTCCCATTTTGAATAAGACGCTGCATAACTTGTTTATGTCGCTAGCCTGGTGCCGGTGCAGTCATGAACTGAGAACTCAAAGTAAGGAAGCAAAATGAAGGCGGAAGTGAGAAAGCTGTAGGTGCTCCTGCAACTAATTACTATTGTATACTGCTAGCCCTAATGTTTAGGATATTTTAAACGTATTCAGTGTCAATGTTGTGCGTTGTTCCACAATACTGTATTTTTTTAATCGCCCATTTTTTGCTAATCTAAACAAATACATATGAACAAAATATTTTTTGCCAATCAGATCGTTAACACTGTTAGTGCAATTGTTTTTCTGTAATTGCCTACTGCATTGTTTGAGAATGGGACTTGGATGAGAATTCTGAGGTTACAAAATGAATCGTTTCATTGCTGTAAATTGTAGCAGTCGTTTTCACCCACATCAGTGGTGCACATTTATTAACATTGGAAGGTGGAACGTCCAAGGTGTGTGCATCAGTAGGTGTTCTCTTTGTGTTGCCTTTAAGCCTACGTGTGCTCATTGTTCCTGTGTGATTTTGCTCCCTTACATAACTAGTACAGTGTTCCTTGTACTTGGACTGTAACCCCTTTTGTTTTTTGCCTGTGTTGTTTTGTGGTGTTTGCTTTATAGTGCTCAAACGATCCTCATTTTCAGACCCTTGTCTTCATCAAAGCATAATCTAAAACAGTACTTCTTTTGTAGAGATAAATGAATACACCCTAGGGCCATATCACTCAGTGTCGCCATTCCTCATAGCTTACCCTTAACTGTTACCCTGAACCCCGGTGCCTCTGGCTCCCTTTGACTCCACCGTCCCTCTGCCCAGAACCTCTGGCCGGGAGCCGCCTCCCATCTACCCCGGGTCACCAAACCGGTTCGTCTTTAAATGTCCGTTATTCTGTGCTGGGGTTTGGCCATTTGTTTAAACTCACTCCTGATAGGCATAAAGTGACCCCCTGACATAAATTGACCGGATGACCCACAGGCACCTTATATCCTGGCTAATTTACTAACTATTTTAGCACAGCCTGCAGCACTTCTGGGATAGTGTCACTCTCAAATTTGCTTGAAAATGCACCATTTGCCTACTCTTTTTTCAAAATGTTCTTGGAGAACCCCCCCTAACCCCCTGTAGGTGGTTCGTGCTCCTGCGCTACGCTCACTTGCCACAGTGAAGTATGACAATTGTTTTACGCCTCACCAGTTTCAAATGTCACCAGCCGCCACTGACTATACTGAAAAATCCCCATACCTCTTCGGCTGTTGGAAGTGACTATGACTGAATCATTCAAGTGTATTGCATGATTTTATTCAGTTTATCTGTTCAGAGTGTTTTCACAACATTTTGGTTTATTTTGCCACATAAGCTATGTAAAAATTGTACCTTTGAACTCATAGACTCTGTTAAAAATGGCATACTCTACCCCAGTATTGTCAATCAGCACATACATCACTGAGATTGACCCTTTTCAATGCATTAGTGATTTTAGCTAATTTGTTCCAAAATTGTGCTTTAAATGCACTTTTGATTTAATTTTTTTCAAAATGTTCATAGGGCAGGGGATTGGGGAACCTCCTATCAAAACCTTACTATGAGGAAGGCTCCATTGCAGAAATTTAGATCAGGTATATATTACTTCTGACGTTTAGCAGTGCCAGTTGATGATGTGGGTGGCGCTAATATAGTAAGTAGGTGGAGCCAGTGGAAAGTGGGTGGGGCCAGAGAAAAGTGGGCGTGGCCTCCGACAAACATTTGAGCACCTGCACTTCATATTTTACAAATTAATCACTGACCAGGACTATGGAGTCAAACATGACCAGAAGCTACAAGCGTGCCTGTAAGCATGGTAAATTAGACCAGTAGCCTTTCAAGACCCTTCCACTGCACATAACTGTTGCATCTGACGCAGGGTGAGCCCTATAAATACAACGCCTCCAGCTAAACATCATGAGATTTGGCAGCTTGGCCCAGAATGCTTTTTCATTCGGCATAAGTTGACAATGTTGCATTTTGGTAGACTCTGCTTGGCTAGGAGAATCCTGTTCTACCTCCCCCCATCCACAACAACAAAATGGCCGCATTTTCCAGCCAGGGGCCTATAGCAATCAGCAGTGCAGCAGGTGCAGTGGCACCAGAAAACCAAAGTGTGAGGCACACTACACCCCACTTATTCTTGTCTTTTACTAGGCAACCACGGAATTGAGGGCCCATTTCCCTGGACTGCCTTGGGGCACATGCCCACCTTGCTATGCTGCTTTTTGTGCCGAAGATTTGTACCATTCCTTTGTGCCATTGTGCCAAAATATTTGCGCATCGGTGTACCTGTTTGATTGCCTGTGGTGCGTATGGGGGCTGTACAAAACATGAATAGAATCACAGAATGACAAGGTGTGGGGAATACCCCTGCTGCAAGCATTGGTATATTGGCCCCTGGCTGAAAAATGCAGCCATTTTGATGAATTGGCAGGCACGGGGATTAATCATCGTGGTGTAAGAGCAATGGCTCACTGGAAGACTCAGCAGCTTGCCCAGCGTTGCCGAAGACTTTTAAACGGGCTGGCGAGCTGGGCTGTACAGTGCTTATCTCTGTGTATATAAGGGCGCGGTCCTGCTGGAATGTATGCACCTTAAGGGGAAAGTGGCGAGTGGAAACTCGCCTTCAAAGAGCTTCACTGGCACATACAATGCTCCTTTAAGTCCGAGCAGATTCAGGCAGGCCCCTTTACCGACGCTGGGTTTTTCCTGGAAATGCCTATGGAATGCAGTAGGCCTCAAGTGGATTCGACCTGCGGGCTCTCTGAGGTGAAATTCGATGTGGCTCGCGTCAACAAGTGTGAAAACCTTCTCTTGTTTCTCTTCCAGGGTGCGTTTTCTATCAAATTCCACGAGTAAGCAATGGAGTGACTCTTTATAAATGAAATGCATGCAGGTGTGCACGCCCTTCTGTCAGAGGAAGTACTGTCAAGGCACCGTGTGATCTTAGGCTCTGCTGTGGGGGTAGGGGCAGTGTCTCTATGGGCACGCTGGGGCTTGTGCCCGGCTGTGGGTCGAGGCTGGCATTGAAGGAACCCCTCTATGCTCAGCGCGTACTCTGTGATGACGTAGCTAGCAGAGTTTACCATGTATGTGTGTGTTTATGTCCTGCACACTGCGACTGGTTCGGGTGGGGTCAAGGGACACTTTGTAGGTTTGTTATGGCTTCCTCCTGGGTGGAGTTGAAGTCAGAGGGCATACTGTGAGGTAAGGTTATTTTTCTTATTTGATGTGGATATTGCATTTTTGTCCTTCCTTCCATCATATTGTAAAGCGCTCTGATATCCCTCTGGATCTTGTTCGCGCTATATAAAGCCTTATAATTAAATAAATCAGGTCCTACTCAAAGCGTGAGATTGTTAGAGAGGACATCTCGTAGGCTCGGTCTTTCTCTAGGTGACTTTTGGGTGTGCAGCCTGGGTTGGATTGGGATCAAAAATGGACCTGGGCACCCTAAAAAAAAGTGACCCACATCTGCGGATTGCATCTTTTTTTCATAACACTGCTTCAATGTTTTAAGTATTGTAAAACGGAGGGGGTTATATAAAAGAGGCATGTCTCTTGACTTCACTAAGATAAAAAAAAAATGCAAATGTTGCCAAGGCCATTTGTGCAGAGATTACTTCACAAAGGTGAAGCACACCTGAATACAAGTGCCCAGGCCCCCTGCTCAATCTGCATACATTAATGGGCCAGCCAGCAAGAGAGTGGGAATTACACCTCCGTCCCGTTGGTAAAAGGGTGGTAATAGAGGCCCATCCGCCTCCAGAACGACTGGTGGCGGCATCTGAACTGCGCAAACACAGCCCAAATCGGACACCCCGCTGGCCAAAAAAGCGGCCCACAGCTGGAACTCGGATACCGGACCATTGTTTGGGCTGCGATGTCTGATGCCCCATTGGCACATGTCCAGCTCTGGGGTGTGTCCGATTTCTAAGGATTCTAAGCGGGCTACTTGGCCCTCGGGTGTTTCTCTTGAGGGGGTGATGGCGCCTAGTGGCACAGTGGGCACAGCTTCTTTTCAGGTCACTGGCCGCCCCTGCTTATTGGAGGTGCCGATGCGGGATAGTGGGGCGACTGTGACCCCTGGCACGGGAGTATATTTGGAGCAGCGCCCCCGTTCTGCGGCACCGCTGCCCTCCTGTCCCCGGTGCCAAGCTCCTGCCGAGAGCTGAGTTCCAGAGCAGGGTGGATCCCCGCAGCCCGAGGGCGACGAGGAGGAGCCTGGTGCTGCAATCACAGTCTGACAGGCTCGAGCATCCAGCCCGACAGGACGATCCTGACAGAGAGGACCCCACCCTCTGGCGAGCAGCAGCAGAGACCACGGGATCCCGGAATCCACCCTTGCTTGCAGAGCAGCAGGATCCGGGGCCCGGCTCCTCCTAAGGAATCTGAGGACCGGCAGCTCCCCGCAGCGCTCCCGCAGCGCTCCCCGTCCTGTCTGCATACAAGCACTACATCCCAGAGCGCGCAGAGCCACCTGTGCGTCACAGGGGGGCAGGCTTCCCATCCCCCTCAGCAGACACCCGCGGCATGTAGGGACGAACGCCCCTTTATTCAAATACCCGCTGGAAACCAAGGACGGACACTGCCCCCTGTTGGCAAGTATCTGCATTAAAGACGGGGCAGCCCAGGAGTCCACAGGTGGACTAGACACGGGCCGGTCCTGTGGCGAGGAGGAAAGAGGAGTGATTGCGTCTGGACTGGTCAAGCAGAAACTCCAAACTAACTGAAGTCGTTTTGGAGCACCCGGGCCTGTTTTACACATTCTTCATTACTTCCCGAGGGGCATCATGGTATCCAGAGGCTACATGGATGAGATTAAAAGTAAGTGTGTTTTTCCCACTGTTGCCACGCGTTTCCTAACAGATGATCGAGGTACGGAGATTTCTGGCGCCAGACGGGGGTTTAGCTAGCGGTGCAGTAGAAACGGCCCCCATGGGTGCCGGGGCCTCAAAGCAAGGGTGCAATACAGGCCCCTACTGCTGGGGGGAGGCAAACCTTCAGGGGTCCCTAAACCCTTCACGCGGTTCCTATTCAGCCTAAGACCGATGTACACCTGTGTGATATGAGACTGAGGGGCCCCTCTTCACATCCGGGGGGTGGGGGTTTGACACGGGCCCAAAGCACCCCAATTATAGCTGCTCTGCCCTACCAAACCAGAGAATGGGAGCATTCCCCTTGCTTGCCCGAGGTCCCATTGCATCCACCTTACCCCACTGCCACTGGAGTTTTTACACAGATGACAAACTCAGACACTTCAAAATGTCCCAGGTTAGAAGTTAATCATACCTTATGCTGTGTTTTCTATGCATTGTTTCACCTCTAGTTTTGCTTTTGACATAAATGCTCACTGGGTAAATACATGGTAGCAGTTCCTTCTTTTTGAACAATGCTAGGCAAAAAGATAATAAATGTGATTGTGCCACATTTATTATCTTTTTGCCTTGTATTTGTTTTATGCTTCTCTTTTTTCCATTTTGTCATATTTTAAAAATATTATGTTTGGAATTAGTATATATTGTATGTTGATACAATTTTTTACTTTTTTGAATTATGTATAAAAATATGTTTTTAATGAAACTCTGAAACAATCTTAAATAATAAATACAGTACTCGTTCTTTGGAATTGTTATTTCTCCCATTTATTATTACATAGACAAGAGGATATAATTGCCTAGGTATGTTTTTCCCCATAATTGTGTGTCCCTGACCTAGGAATTAAACTAATCATTGTTCAGGGGGTCCTTGCTATATACATTATTGCTGTTTGAACTGTGAAATGCAGCAATCTGCAGGCTCAGTGGTCCCCCTGGGACCTGGTGCCTTTGCACCTGCTGCACCAATGTAATCTACGCCCCTGATTTCTATTCTTCCAGACAGAAGTGCCCAGAGACCATTTACTTCCAGAACAGAGCCATACAAACCTGTTCTATCTTTCACTTGTTCATTATTTGTTTAATGGAACAATCACAAACCATGACATCAAGAAGGGGAAGCCAGGGAACTCTCGCTTGCCCTTTGCTACCCCTTGCTACCCCTTGAACTACCTTTGCCACCTCTGTTCTCAGAGGCCATGAAGGCAGATGAAATAACACACAGTAAACCGGTCTTTCAGAGCACCATCCGTTTTATGAAATTCCTCCCTTCTTAACTTCTCCACTGCAAATTAGAAGCTGTTGACAGCTAAGGGTGGGGCAAGGGGTCAACCAATTGTTGCTTCCAGGTGTCAATGGAGGCGTGGTGTCTCTCCTGCTTCAAATGGCATCTTTGTGTATGGGTGTCCACGATGAAAGGTGGTGTTGCTCGTATTGTGTGCACAGGCAGTCCAGAAATTCTAAGCTAGGCTAAAGGGAAATGGAGAATGAGAAGGAGTGCTTGGTTTGCATGGAAAGGTTTGCTACTGTAGGAAGAGCTGCTGACACAATAATCTGGGTGTGTAGCACAGTGGTCACAGGCTTGGTTTCCAGCAGGGCAGTTTCACACTTTTCATACCTTTAAGCCTGATAAAAATTAGTACCACTGATTGGGGTAACATTATCTTATGACAGTGCTTTGAAACTACAGAGTATGTATGAGGTGCTACGTAAAAAGCAATATTGCTGTTAACCTGCACGTATATGTGGTTTAAAGTCAGAAGATTGAAGGCATTGAAGCGCCTTGTGAATGTGTAGCAAGCTACTCCATGGAGCCCAGAATAAATTTGTAGTGTTAGTTGTAAATGCTGTAATTAGCGGTATATACTATGCAACATTATTAGGTATACTGATTAGTTGCATGCAGGTTCTGCTATAGAGGGAATTTAGTTATTTGTTGTTATGGAAGCAGATGCTTTAGTTGTGCACCCATCTGCATTTCTAATTGTGTCTCTGTGATTAAAGGGAATGGAGGAGGGGTGTACTGTTCTGTTGCTTGGTTGTCCTACTACACTTTGTTATTGGCAGTAGTTGTTAGAGACTACTGTTCCACGTATTTAGTGTTATGCCTATGTAGGCTGGGTCAGTGAGTCTGATGAAGAGCCCATGAGAATTTAGGCCCTAATTACGATAGCGGTCGGTCGTCCTGCCGTCGCATTGGGCAGGAGACCATCCGACAAGGAGTTGGAGGTCCCACTGCCCTATTACGATGAGACCGCCAGTACGGCGGTCTGAAAGTACTTTTTTCTACTGCGGAATGTGCTGCGACTAAGGAAAAGGGCCTCAGCACAACCAGCCGTAGAAAAAAGCACTTTGTGCACATCTATGCACCGTGTGCCAGCTACCATGTGGACAAATGGTATGTCTGGATCAGATACGCAAACATGACAGACATTATGGGATACCTGTCATTACTAAGGGAACAATATGGTGCCTGGCACACCGTGCATGGATGTGTGGGGGGCACCACATGTGTCCCCCCCCCCAGGCCACTTAGCAGTGGTTAATTGAAGAGATAGGATACCGACCGCCGCCCAGACGGGATCATGGATCCTGTCAGTGGCAGCGGTCTTTCCCTCGACTGCTGCAGTCTGGCCGATTGCATTGTAATGCGGCGGTCAGACCAGTGGCCTGGATGATGGTGGGACCACTACTGACAGCCTGTCGTTGGCGGTCCCACCAACATCGTAATGAGGCCCTTAGTTCGTAGAGTCAAACAGTATAGGACAGAAGGAGACACAAATTAAGCCTATTATACCAGTCATGCACATTTGGGTGATGGCTCACATGCTGTGCCATGTCAAAGAGTACACGAAGATGGTTTTGCCATGGCCATTTAACAATGAACTTTCCATTCCTCATTACAAGTATGGGCTTAAGGCAGCTATTGGCTCAATATCCTGGACTAGGGACAACATTACTTACACCATGAGTCACATTACATCCTAGCAAGGATGATGCCTCAATGCTCCCGCCTTGTTTGGACGGCTAGCCCCTGGGATGGCAGACCCACATTCCTACACTGGCGCCTCTGGCTGCTCTGTGCCTACTTAGAATGAATCCTCTCAGTTTACCAATAATGAGTTGTTGTGTCTGTCATCTGATGACTCTCAGATTACCTGACTTCTGTGGACTCTGGAGAACCAGGCCCTGAACCCCTCTAGCCTGACATCAGGCCCATTCCCAATGCTCTAGCCATGGCCTCGATTGGGGGACCTGGCCTCTTCCGGCACAGCTCCGCACACAGCCCGGGATGCAGATTGTCCGCACTCACGCAGGACCAGCACCATCTACCTGCACAGACAGCGGTAGAGGTGCAGCAGCTTCTCCCCATGGTCAGACTTGTCCCAGGTCTCTGATCGCACCCTTGAAGGCAACATCCCCTTTGGGGTCTTCCTAAAACCCCTGGAGCCAGGGGCATCTCTGTGTCCTATCAGGCCACGCTCAACCACGACCACAGGTTAGGGGCACAAGAGGATGGTTAGGCGCACAAGAGGAAGGTTAGGCTAACTAAGCCGCCACTTCGAAACCACAGGAGTTTTAATACAGAAATAACCAAATGGATGCTACAAAATACTAAAACGCCACCACCTCCCTATCCCTGCCAAACCTGCTATGAAAACTAGGACTAGACAGTTGAAGGTAAGGGGTATATTGCAAGTAGCTCCATTTAAATCTATAAAAAACAATTGGCTTGTTAAGCGAGTGAACATGATTCCAGAAAATAGGACCCCATTACATGAGACTGCGCTGTGCAGTATTTCTGTTTAACAGCTGTATTGTGAATAGTTGGGGTATAGTCGCAGGAATTCTTAGTTTCTGCTCCATGGGATTTTCTACATAATTTCGCGTTAATTGCACTTGTCGTATAATCCACCATCTGTCTGCTGCATTATTTACAGACTTAAATACAAATATATTGGTAGGTAAAACAGATCAAAAGGTACTTTAAAAAGCACTATGAGTGTCATTGTGCTGCATCAGACCCGTAGCAAACATTAGTTAGTCACAATTCATACGCTGATAGGTGTAGTCAGGTGTTAAACTGGTATTAATTAGGTAATTTTTTTTCCAGACAGTATTAATGTGTATTAAAATGGCATAAAGTGAACAGAAAGCATTGTTATGCTGCATCATTTAAATTTTCTTTCTGCTAATTTTAGTGGATTGTGACACATAATTAATCTTTCCATTTGCCCTAGGCATAGTATATAAATCACAAGAAGGTTTATTTTTTAAATGATAAAGTGTTATTATGTACAAATAATAAGATTCACACCTATGTTACATTGCTTAACTGAATGTTGATAACTGAAGCAATACCAGGTGTAGAGCATCTTTAACTTTCTAACACTTCCCCAGAATTCGCAAGGTTGGGAGACCACTGTTTTAAGTGTAAGTTTCTTCACAGTTGTGACACTAGTGAACCTGCTCTGTCTGCAGTGCTTAATTTGTAAAAAACATAGTGCCGGGGCTCGCGACAGGAGGACACTAGAGCTTGCACCATCCGTTGCCCTGGCAGCACTGCCAATGACAGCACCAACACACTACTCTTAAAAGTGTGACCATTCATACTATTACAGGCCCCCAAAGCTATAAGAATGACTTTGGAGGCAAATAATAATAATTGTAAATTGAAATGGAAATAATAAACAGTAGTTGTTGTGCTCGTACCTAAATTGGCAGACACCACTACCATGTTTGAGACAGTTGTAAGCCCTGATGCTGGCAATTAAGTGCCGGTGCTGAGCACCGGCAAGCACCAGCACAAATTAAGCGCTGTTTGTCTGTCGATGCTGATTTCCTTTCCTGAATTCTCCTGTCTCGCGGCTACTCTGGACGGCTTGATGTTACAGACAGACACATTCATTTCATTAAGTGATTTGCCCAGAATCACAGGTTGCGGAATGTCCCTGCTGAGACTCGAACCCGGTTCCCCAGCTTTGAGGTCGACCGCTCTAGCCATTAGGCCGAGTTGTACTTGCTCAACAGCCTGCTTGATAGTTCTTCTATATGGCTGGGGGTGAGTGCTTCCTTCATGTGAGATGCTAATGGATTATGTTGGATCCCTTCAAGGAATCTGAAGGCTTATTGGATCATTTCCTCCAGCCAGTGAAGGATCACTTGGCCTTCACGTGGGTGTCATGGCTTTAGCTCATGATGTTTCTAGAAACTAAAAGACCAGAGATCTCTTTTCCTTATAAGTACAGATCCATTCCCCTTCCATTTGAAGAACCCAGTTTAGCCTGAATTTTTTTTAAACGTATTCATGTTATATTTATTATAAGTTACTGATTAAGAAAGACAAATATAGCATAGCACTCACAGATGCAGCAATCGGTACTGGTCAATGAACCCCACCACACCCTATTTTCGGTCGGTCAGTCTGAGGCCTGAGGCAAGAACAGCGGAGGAACACACTCACAATGTAGATGGTGTGACTGCCCACCTCCATCATCCTGTGTCCACCTCTGGCAAGGAGGGGTGAGTCCAGCGGCAGCAACTGATTGGACGAAGGTATGTCTGCGTCAGATTGGCAAACATGACACACATTGTGGGATAACTGTCACCACCAAGGCAACCAGAGGGGCTGTGCAGGTTTCCATAGAGCTGAAATATAACTACACCCAGATTCAAGTGGATGTATGACATTAAAATGCATGCTTTTACCACGCATGCTTTTACATCGCAGTTTTTACAACGCATAGTGCTTTGGGGTGCTGGATAGTGAATAGTTCAATTTACTATTCCAACTCCAGTCCCCGTGGACACTAGGGAAGGTGTTGGATAGTAAATCAAATATATTCCCTATCCTAGAGCGCCCCCCAGCGCAATGCGTTGTAATGGTTTGCGTTGTAAAAGTTGCGATGTAAAAGCACTGCGTGGTAAAAGTTGCGTTGTAAAGGATGTTTCCCGATTCAAGTAGCATTGATTCCATTCCCCAAAAGACACAGAGGTCGATTAAGAGTGCCATGTATTTCCTGATGGGGCTGATAATAGAGTCACCAGCCCCATTGAGATTTACAAGGTTGCAGTAAATACATGGAACGTGTGCTGTTAAACTAGGAGATGTTTGGCTAAAGTAATCAAAATCTCTAGGTGAAGTATCAGGGAATAATAAAGACTAACCTGGGTAATCAGGACCTGTAATTACTACGGAATACTTAGGGTCCCACACATAATATCTGCTAACTCGGTCCTCAGAGTTACAGATGCCCCTGATATCTGTAACCATGGGAGAGTGTGAGAGAGGGGTTATGGGGTGAGGGCAGGAAACTTAATAAAGCTGGTTGTAGGGTTTCCCCGGCGAGGCTTGGGTATAACTCTTAGTGGTCAATTGCCTATTGCCAGTGTGTCTGTATATATGCCAGCCTTTGAGCCAGGTATGGAGGTGCACCTTTTTACTTTGAGTAGCTCTGTGTACCACCATAGTGGAAAGACCGAACCATAGGACAAAAAACTGCCCGTGTGTCTCCTCTAAAGGAGAAAGGATCATACACAAGGGCTGAAGAAAAGTCATGCTGTTGATGGAAACTGAAGGGGAAGGAGAAGGAATGACCTGAAAAGAATACTAAGG
The DNA here is from genome assembly GCF_964261635.1 of Lissotriton helveticus. NCBI lineage: Eukaryota > Metazoa > Chordata > Amphibia > Caudata > Salamandridae > Lissotriton > Lissotriton helveticus. Next base: position 257,907,401 of record NC_136071.1, read on the forward strand.
AACAAAATATCTAAAGGTAAGCTTGTATAGATTTTCTATACGTAACTTCACATAGACATACCTTGGTAATATAGATATATCTTCAAGGTATGGAGTTAAGAATAGTAAATCCTTACTACCCTATGTGCACTTACCTCTTCAATGTTTTGTCCCTCAATATTCTTGTAACGATAGTCTGTCTCGTCGATATCCTGCCATCGATAATTCATATTACAGTTTGATTGGGTGCTCATACCCTGTTTTGATCTTCACTAGAACTAAAGGCTCAATAGGGGAACAACCAAAATCAGAGATTGTCACTCTGTCCAGCACAACACCAAAGAGCAGAATTCACCAATGACATTGCTGAGTCTGTATCTCAAACTTCATCCATGAAGTAGATCCATTGGGGGAGAGGTGCGGCGCCGTGGCCAGGGCGACTGACGCTGGACTCTGGGGATCATGGTTCGATCCCCGGCTGCAGATTAGCCCAGCACCATGTGACTCTGGGCAATAGCTTTCTTAATCTTCCTGAAAGAACCTAGAGACCCTTATGGGTGATTGTTCGCGCTTTACAAATGTAGATTATTATTATTTTTTTTCTACTCCAGCATGAGTGCAACAAGGAGGGAAGAGATAAAGTAGAGCTTTGAGTGACTGCTACTTCTCAGCATGCCTTTGTAAGGTGCTCTTCTGTTCCCATGGCTGCCGACTCCCTGCCGTTCTGTCGTCCACTGTCCTCCCTTGTTGATCTCCCACCCAGCCATCTGCTGAACGCGAATGTCTGCTGTTACAGTGTCCTGATTCAGATTACACTCCCTCCCTGAACTATCACCATCAGTGGACATCCTGTGCTGAACCAGTGTCAATGCAATCCTTTGTAGACTGAGTTTGTGTAGTGGAAACCTAGACAAAGGGCAAGAGAGCAATGTACAAAGTCATTGGCAGAAACACAGTCAAAAAGTGATTGTAAGGTAAGCTGGATTCAAAGAGTAGGGGCAGACTGTTAGTTTGTCATGATGCTTTGTTCCTTAAAAAGGTGCACCATCAGTGCTTTAATAAATTGGAGCAGGGTTGGGGGCAGTCCTGATGGGTAAACAGATGTTGTTCCAGATCCTGGGTGCATAAATAGAGAATGACCCATTCCTGGTCTTCTCTTTTTTGCACTTTTTCATCTCCACTCTGATGACGTCCTGGCTGTGGGTATGTCATTAGCCCTCAGGGGTATTGAGCTTGCTGCCAGATTGGTGGGCTGATAGTCATAGATGATGGCTTTGTAATGATGGAGCTGATTTTGAAGATGGTGCAGGCAAGTGCGGGGAGCCAGTGGCGGTCCATCAGGGTGGGGGTAATGTAGGATGTGAATCTACTTCGTCAGGCCCTTTATAAGACTTGTAGTTTGTAGATTTCCCATAAGAGAGGCCAGTATGTTTACCAGCCGGGTTTACCCAAGATCTCCCTGGCACCTGTAAAAGCCTGCCTCAACGCTGCCGCCAGGAAGTTCTACCACATTTCACCACATCTGAAAGTTCTGAACTGGCTTCCTCTACAGGCCAGAATCCAACTCAAAATGGCATGTATCACGCACAAGGGCATTATACTCAAACTCCCCTGCATATCTTGCCCAGAAACTCATGATATCTGGAGGAACCAGAAACTTGCGCTCCACCAGAGACCTCTTGCTTCAACCAGAACTTTTTAGGAAAAGAAATCTTACAATCGGGCCTTCTCTGGGGCCGCACCAAGAATATGGAACTCACTCCTGCCCGCCATCAGAAGAATCCCGACTCACTTGAAAAAGGATGCCAAAACCATCCTAATGGGCAAATTCCTCGCCTAAATTTTGCCTTCTGTTTCACTCAGAGACCTTGTTCTATCTCCTCTGTAATGCATCCCCTGGAGTACACAGACACTATCCTCCCGGCACCTCCAGCCATCCCTCCATGGACCTTGGGACCTTCGTTTCTCATAAAATGTAAATTGTACTTTGTCCCTTTTATCTTGTATCCAGCCCCCCTCCAAGTCTTTTGTATACTACTGCTTATTCCTGTAAAGCGCTCTGATACCCTAATGGGTCAAGTTTGCGCACCACAAAACTAAATAAATCAATAGCGTACAGAACAGGAGGCTGCAGAGCAGGGCTTTTCCCCCTTCCAGATGAAGGAGTATGAGGGCTTAGACAGAAATTCTGAATTCACTTTCTGGGTGACATGGTTTCATTTTCTTCAGTCTTTTTATTCTTTGTTATATGTTCCTTAAAGGTGAGGTCAGTGTTTGGAATCAGTTTTAGAAACTTGCCAATTATTGAAAAGTTGTGTTTGAATACATCCAGTTTAATGTTGTTAAGACAGCTTTGGACTAGGTGCTGCTTGGTTTTCTTGGCAAAAAGTGGAAATTCTCTCTTGGTGGCTCTGAGCTTCCTTTAGGTCCTGGACATCCAGATCAGGATGGGGTGCAGGTATTGTTTGAGGTATTGGATGCCTGGACAGGAGAAGACTTTCAAGGACTGTGCAGTTGCTACAATCACATTATTTTGCAAGGCCCATTTGACTTAGGAGTACACAGACGGGCTAACCAAGTATGTGCCAAGTAGGTCTCTTCGGTCAGCAGGGGCATGTAATCTAGTCTGCCCCAGGTTCAACCTTGCGTCCATTGGCGGTAGAGCCTTCTCTTATACCATCCCTCAGGCTTGGAACCGCCTACCAGCTGATCTCCGGAAACGAATCTCCTCCCTTTTAGGAAATATTTGAAGACTGTGCTTTTCCTGGAGGCGTGGGGGCCTCTTTGAGCGGATAGCTCGGTGCTCTGCTGATGGCGTATGTCCGCTGATAGCGCTTAGAGACCTCTGGGTGATAAGGCGCTCTACAAGTGTATGATAACATAACATAACATAACTTAGACACATCCCTGTGACCTTAATTGGCCTATGACCATATCTGATGAAGAGCCCTCTCATAGACAGAGACTCCTGTGCAGTCCAGCGCTTGTCATATAAATCTCTTTTAGACATGTAAGCATGAGACGACTATAGCAAATCCACAGATTTTTCTGATCTGAGAACTGGACACAGAGCGTTTAGGCCTCACTGCAATTGTACCCACAAGTGCCACACTCTTTTATAAGAATGCGACGTATATAGGCATTCTAACTCCAGAGACAGTCAGTACAGATGTCTTGCTTAACAGTATTGCTATTTCTTTTTCTGTTCCATTTCACTTAAAGAATAACGGGCAGATTTACAAGCCCCTTGCGCCTCTTTTATGGCACCGTTGCGTCACTTTTGTGGCGCAGCAGTGGCGCAAAGCCAGCGCCATGCTGCGGGGTATTTACAACGTGACACATCTGGGAGATGCGTCACGTTGTAAAGCCCTGCGCCATATGTAGGTGTTCCGGCGCGCGGGGGGGGGGCGTTCCGGCGCAGGAACACCTCCTAAAAGTGGCTGAGTGAACAAAAGTGACGCAACAGCACCATAAAAGAGGCGCAAGGGGCGTGTAAATCTGGCCTTTTAAGGCCATGCTGCGTCAAAACCCTCCGCCTGCTTGAAGCAGGCATAAGGATAGACACAGCATGTTAGGGATAGGGCACCCCCAAGCCTTGCTGGAGCTGCGTAGCGATTGCGACGCAACTCTAGCAATGCTCCGCCTTTCCGACGGGGGATGCGTCACACATCTGCCCATCTGCCCATCTGAGCGCCACGGTGCGCCACATTGTAAATGCGGCGCATCAGTGGTGGCGCACGGGTGGGCAGATGCGTCGCAACTCTTCTGGCGCATCTCTGCTGATTAGCAGAGATGTGCCAGAAGTCGTAAATCTGCCCCTAAGTACTTAGTGATAGAACTGACTGGACAGCCAAAGTTTTGTGAGCTTTTTATGTGCACTGCATGTAAGTTTCATCATAACCCCAAGCTTCAATAATATACCTTGACAGATATGCTTTGCTTGCTCCTGAAATTCTAAAATGGAGGCACTTAGCAAATCAGTGAGCTCGCAGCTGTGTCCGGTTCCTGTGGTTCCAGCGACAACATGCAATGCCTGTGATAAGATCTGCGCAATTGCCCCTGAGCACAATAGTCTCTGGAAGACTGGACTGGCAGTGGGTTTCCATCAGGTAGTAATGCATAAAGTAGTAAGTCCATATGGATGTCGGATACTTCTCTGCATCCAGCTGTAACTTATTAAAGGAATCCTGTAGTGCAAGGAAATACATGTCGAAAAAATATGTAAAGAGGCTTTTGCCATTCATTCTGCATTACAGGACCTTAGAGAGATGGTCAAGATATTCCTTGGTGACTTGGAACATCCTCATTACATAAGGGTGGGCATACTTTGTCTCCACCCATACATAGTTTTCTGTCCTTTGAGCAGACATCATGGTAAGCACACCAATATTATTCTCCTGAGAAGGACTTTCATAGACTGCAGAAAGCAATCATCAGTAAGAGTGTTAGCTCAATTACATGTGGTCTCTCCAAGTAATGAAAATTAACCCTCAAATACATTTTAAAATCTGCTCTGTCTTCCTTTGAGTGACTGAACGTAGTCTTTGAGTCTGATGCGCTATAATGGATTTGGGCATTTTCCCAAGAAATCTTTTGAAATTGTGCCAAGCAATCCATTTTATTTTACAGTACAGTTATCCGATTATATTGGCTAAAAGACCGTGGATGTGTACACAGCTATGAAGAGAAATTCCTAACAGGGGAGGAGGTGAAAATTGAGTCCAAGCAGGTTGAAAAAATCTTTCAGGATGAAACCCTTGGCGGAAGAGATGGGACTTCAGGTGTTTTGGGAATTGGTGTGATGTTGGGCTTGTGGTGAAGAGGCAAAGGAAGAGAGTTCCACAGGAGGGGGCCCCTTAATGGTGTAGTGACCTGTCCCTGGATAGGAGGTTTGTGAGACAGTGCTGGGAGGCCGCCCTTCAGCATCTGGTCAGGAATCATGGCTTATGTTTGCTGTTGATGACCTCCAATGTGTTCTTGCTGCATTTAACCAGGATTAAATTCAGAAACAGGATGCTGATCTCCAATAAGCATAGATGGTGCCCCTCTTTGGTTCAATGAAGGTTTATTTTGTATTTATCTAACATATTCTATGCAAACCACTTTAAATTCACACTATTAGCTAGTGCTTAATGTGTAGAGTTTTAACCAAACCATTGCCACTTTCAACGTGCCAACTGGAATAAGGATTGTTGATTGCAATGCAGGAGTGACAAATCCAATGCATGCCAAGGAACTCTTGAATCTCTACGCAGATAAACGCGCCCCCGTTATTCTGAGCCACCTCAGCCCGACCTGTTCTCTTATAAAAATATCTTTGAGGGAAGACTTGATTTTAGTGACTATGGTCTACCCAACAAATAGTATGCCTCGCCTCTTCATACCAAAAAAAGGAAACATCTTTTGGTGGTGAATTGATTTAGTGTAGTGGAAGGGCCATAATGAATAGGACAGCCACAGGAAGCTACATAGATAGTTGCTGGCGGTCTCTCTTTATGAAGAACCGGTGTTCAGCGTAGGATTCTTTTTATTCAAGAGTGGTGCTAAATTGGCAGTAGCTGGCAAGGGCATATCCAGCTGCAGCCTCTCTTCAAAAGTGCTCGGTGCCGAAACATCTAACCCCAACTTTATACACCTACTACACTGCCTGCCTACTTCATCTACACTACATTCTGGGATATTAAATCGTCAAAGGTAATTAATAATTTAAAAAAGTTAATGGTAAAAGCTTAAACGTAAACATGGGCGACTTAATTCAATACATTTTCAAAGAAAGAGAGGGCGACACAACCACTACCCTAAGATAATGAAAAGCTCAGTGGGTGCGATATAGTTGTCGGGGGATGTAGTGGCACTCAATAAAATAATATATACTCTCCTGCAACACTTCTCTGTCCAGAAAAGGTGTTCAGGACGAGATTAATCCAGCCCTACAGCACCCATTTATTCCAAAGAAGTGGTCAAAGTAGGGACACAGCTAACTATAGAGTCAGCTTTTAACTTTAAAAAGAGCTAATGATGTAGGATGCAAGGGCTTGTCTGGCTATGTAGCATACTTTCATCCATTAGATCTCTGGCATGCCGGTTACACTGAAAGCATAGCAGCAGTGCTGAGAAGTGCACTTAAGGGTTTGGATGTTTGCTCAGCTCTGTGGGGCGTGGGTGGTACAGTTCCATTATAAATGTATATGACCCCTCTCACATAACAAGTAGTTTAGTCTGGCTGAGAAGTGTCTATGCTGTCCCATCGGACGCCTGTTATCCCTGCCCACATGTGCCTGGATTTGGGCTCCTTTAAATATGTAATATTTTCCCAAATAAAGTGTAGCAGGCCTTCTGAGAAGTGCCTGGATTGCCTCACTAAGAGCACAGCAGCCTTGCTGACAAGTATTGTACTGTTTATTACACAAGCAGTGTCAAAATCAATAGATCTGGGTTTAATGTGACAACAAATGCATAAACTGGCGCGCAGAAATTATTTTTATAGGCAAAAGCACATAAAATCCAGCTAGTGCTTAGTAGTGGAGGTGGTGTGGTATTGGTGGTGGTGGTGGAGCTGGTACTGGTGGTTGCATTGATGGTAGTATTAGTAGAGCTAGTAGTGGCGGAAGTTTAGGTGTTGGCATTAATGTCGGTATTGTGAGGTTGCTTTGGTATTGGTGGTGGTATTGGCACTGATGGGTGTATTGGTGGTTGTATTAGTGAAGCTGGTGGAATTGGCACTGGTGGGATTGGTGGTGTCTGCTGGAAGTTTTGGTGGTAGCTATGGTATTATTGGTGGCGACAATAGTGTAATTGTTGATGGCATTGATGGTGGTTTGTATGGCAATATTGGTGGTGATATTGGTGTAGGTAGTAATGGAAGTGGTACTTGAAACAAACACACCATCAATTTCTTCTTAACTTTTTATTTTGAGCCAAGTACAAGTGTGCGACCAACCCTACCAAGACAGGACAGCAGATGCCAGTCCTGGCCTCACTCATGACATAGCTACCATTCCATGTTCCATGACACCTCATAGCTATGCTAGATCAGGTTGGATCTAGTTACAAATATACAACAGTACTGGTGAAGATAAAAGTGCTGGAGGTGTTCTTGTTGGGGTGGTTTTGGTGGTGACATTAGCATTTGGCTTGGTGGTGGCTGTATTGGTGGAGGTATTGGTGGTGGTGGCAGCGGTATTGGTGATCGTGTGGTAATGGTGCCATTTTTGGTTGTGATATTGGCGGTGTGGTAAACAATAAAATTAGGAGGCCGATTTAGGTTCGAGGTCTACATTTGAATCATGACAAAAACGTTTAAAAAACACATGCAGCACAGCAAAATATTGCTTAAACAGTGAACTGAGAGATAAATAATTGAATGTATGATTCACGTATTATTTCAAATTGTTGATCTCTGAAGAGGTCTAAATCAATAACATTGAATTGAATTGAATGCAGGAAAGAATGTGATGGCTGAATATATTTTTAAGTTGTAAAATAGTCCATCATGTACTGTAATATAAGCACTGCATAACAGGCTGAATAATATGCCAACAGCATGGTGATAGAGAAAAACTATTCTGGGCTGATTTAAGATGTGCCAATGGGTTAATGGTCTGGCCCCAAACACAAGGTTATGTATATTGCAAGCAATTGGGCTGTTCAGTGCAAATACACATACAAATGACAGCTTTACTGAGATGTGCCTAAACTGTCACATAAAAAGTGTAGCGGCCTTGCCACAAATTCCGAGGACTGTTGCTTTAAATGTACTGCAGCTCTAATGAAAAGTTCCTCTATTGGCTTTTCTAATATGTAGTAGAGTAGGTGACATGTGGTTAGGGTCCCACTAACAGCAGACAAGCCATGCTGACAGGTGTAGCTACTATACTATTGGAACCACCAAAGCCTTGCTGGAAATTTAAAGGCTAAGTTGGGTCATTTAGGATTCTAACTTGTGGCATGCAATGTGACATGCTGATTTTTGCAGCAGGCACATTAACATACTGAACTATCACACCAAGACTGGAACCTGGGTTCTGATTAAAATACAGGTCTCTGCTGCAGGTACAAAATACTCCCCCCCCCCCCCCCCCAAAAAAAATATCTAATACGTTGGAGCCTTTGGAACGCCATATGGAACGCCATATGCTGCAATAGTGTTGTATTGCTTTATTTAGGGAATTACTTACATTTATTTACTCTACTAGCTACTTAAAGGATCATTGTCGTCCTTTTTGAGACTGCCAACAAGTGTCGAAAATGTCTCATTGTTTTACTGTAGTTTAACACGGGCCAGTTCCTAAGCCCCCCTGTTTATTTTCAAGGATCCGAACAGAGACACAAGAATTTAAAACAGATTTGCTTAGGGGCCCACAAAAGCCATTTTGATACATAACATTTCAAAACTATTCTCACCCCACATTTTCATTCTCACTCAAAGAGGTTATCACAATAGAATGTTAGACCATTTGGCTGTGTCAGTGCTATCTCCTTTCTCCCTTGCATGTTTGCTTTCTCCTGTCTAATTTATGTTTGGAGCTGGGCTTCTGTGTCAGAGCTATAAAACAATCTCTGCAGCTCCAAAGGATATATAGGAAAAACATAATGTAAATTTACAAAGCAGACATAAAGAAATATCAGTAAAGAAGCCACTAGGTAGTTTTAGACAAAAAAATAACAGTTGGCAAATAGCCAGTACTTTTAAGTGGGATTTAAAAACTGGTGGGGTTTTTCAAAGGGGCGTGGCTGATATAATTACGGGCGTGCCTTAAAGACACTTAAACTAAAAATCTCTGCTTAACACAGTGTGCTGCCCGACTGGTATTTTGCTACTTCTGTCATTGCATCCAGATATATAATACAACAACACGCATTATTACATATACAACAAGCCAGGACTATTGGCTTTGTTAATGGTTATTAGTTGCATAAGATAATTAAGCAACAACTATGGCTTTGTTGTATATAATATTGAAAAAACCTCAGTTCGGAAATGATGAGACTGTGGAAGAACTATACCGAGTCTCTCTGAAGTTACATCAAAGGCAGTGAAGGGTGGTACAGCTGCATAATTAAGATTTATTTTTTCATCCTGAGGGTGAGAGCAAAAATGGAGAGCCCGATAGGGACCCGTCTCTGCACCTGCTTTTTAGAACTGCTGGTGCTGAGCACTGGCAATACCCGGCCCACTTAAAGCCCTGCAAATAGCTCTGGTGCGGTGAGGTAGCTTACCGACGAAAATTCAGGGCTTGTCACACCTCTAGCATCCCACTTCAATATGCCCCAGAATGCAAAGCAGGTCTAGCTCTTTTGTTTGTATACTGGATTTATTAATGTACATTTCTTCGTCAAAATGCTAGGGGCAGCGGAAATGGCACAACATTTGACAACAAATGACATCACAAGATGGACCCACTATTCCACCCTTAACCCTCACAACCTACTATTTGCTGCTGAGGGCAAGGTGTTGAAGCTACAGAAAGGAGAAAAAAACAGACTTCTACAGCCTTGTTTACTTACTATTGCTGTCAGTGCCATCATGATCCCTGATACCAGAGGTAGTAGGAGAAGTGCCAATAGGGCCAATATTGGCAACCCCCTCGCTTAGCAGTAATTAGTCACACTGCGCAAAGAAAAAACAGTCCGCACACGTTTGTTGTTGGAAAAGTGTGCTGCAGGTTTATTACATACAAGGAGTATGCCAACTTGGTTGGTTAACTTACGGGAGATCCAAGGGCAGGTAGTGGTGACTAACCTGAGCTGCCCTGCCCACTGCCTGCCCTGCCCATCTGATGGCCAAACTGCACCATGGCCAATCAAATCGGTTCTACCATTTATGTAGGGGGTTATCCCCCTTACATATCATGGACCACCAGTCCGTAGTGTCCAGGGGGGGGACAAAGAGGGTGACCAGGTATAAATAACTGTCCCCAGCCCACCGCGCATCGAAAATGACACCGCAGAGGCGCCAGACCAGAGGGGAGACTCCCAGAGGAGGGGGTCCCAGTGACAAGCGTGGGGAGATGCCTGAAGCGGGACTAAGGAGGTCGCCCTCTTAAAGGGCCCACTGCGTGCGCCGCGGGCAGCCGCAGTCTACCAAAAGGCAAGCAACGAGGAGTAATTGAAACCCTTGGCTACCACTAATTGACGCACATGTGTGTATGGTAAGATGGATCAATTTGCTTTAAATCACAGTTTTCACCCTTAAACCTGCCTACTTCAAGGGACATTTAGGGGGACCCTGCATGGGCCTGCGTAACATAAAATTATGGGGCTTCCCTTCAGAATGCGAACAGGGGTCCCCTTAGTCTCCTAGATATCTTACAGATATTGTTGGCCTTGGGCTAGGCGAGTGCCCCCCGGCCCCCTCAAGTACCCAGGGTGGGCTGAAGGCGTGTGCGCCGCAAGGGCTTACGTTACGCCTCTGCGTGCACGCGGGCCGAACACTTCCGGTTTCAGGACCGTAGTTTCAGCAGTGAACACTGAGGCCGACCGTCCGGCAGCCGCAGTGTCACCGCCACACCCTGGCCCGAAGCAGAAGGCTGCACAGCAACGCTGTTTGTTTGCATGCACTGATTGAAGTCTTTCAGTAGCAATCTATTATGTCAGATCATGTTTGTGGTGTGGTTTGCGAGGGCAGGAATTTCAGGCTCAGGCAGTAATGTTTTCATATTATCATCGATACCGGATTTCACAACTACCATAACAGATAACAAAACCCCAGCCCCGCCCCTTGCAAACGAGGCGGTGGGGGTCCTTTTCCTCCACATACTCTTACACCCCAAATTCCCTTGAAACCCTTTCACAATTCCAGACCAGTACAAAAGCCTGAATATTGTGGAGAACCATACCCTTAGTAGAGGGTATGGTGCATAAAACCTGTTATTGAAGGTTATGTCAACGCTACAGCACACTCCCATCAAAATGTGGTGCGTTTCTTGTGATAAATGAATTTTAAGAGAATCACCACTAGCCTGACTATACATAGGTGGGACCGAAACAACCTGTGCACCCACCTTGAGAGGTGAAAGGTTATACCACAGTGCACATGGCAGGGGCTGTATATTGTATGTGAGTATGTTCCAAAATAACCAACGCATTCACCTTCCTGAGAGCTGTGTGTTTATATACTGGGGGAAGGGAGCTGTGTGGTCATGCTGCAGATAATGCATGGAAACAGATTGTATATCATCTCTGGTTGGTCTACAAATAATCAACACATTCACCATCCGGGGGATGGAAATGCCTTACTACTATGGTGCATGAGGGCAGGATGGTTATTGTATCTCGGAACAAGTCTGTAGAGAAATCAAGGAATTCACCAGGGCCACTTATGAGCATTTGCGCATGCGCACACACACACACAAACGTACACACACATTTTTCCATTCGTACACATTCTCTCGCTAACACACTATCACTCTTTCTCATAGACAGAGACGTGCACTTTCCTATACATGAATATATGACGTTACAACACAAACAATTACAACGCTTGCTTTTACAATGCGTTTTTTACATTGCAACTACCATTTCATCGCATGATTTTAAAACGCATGCCATTAAAACACATTTTTCAAAACTACCATTACAACGCATACCATTATAACGCATAATATTTTAGGGCAACAGTAGGGTGTGTTGGATAGTGTAGGGGAAAATATTACTATTCCCACTGAAGTGAGTGCATCAGTTGGGAAAGTGTTGGATAGTGTAGGGGTAAACATTACTATTCCCATCTACCCCAAAACCCATACCCACCCAAAAATTAAGAAATATCCATTAATTACCTTATAATGCATTGTAATGGCATGTGTTGTAATGGTATGCATTGTAATGGCATATGTTGTAGTGACATGCGTTTTAATGACATGCGTTGTAATGACATGCGATGTAAAGGCAGTTGCGTTGTAACAGTTGCTCTGTAAAAGCAGTGCGATGTAATGACTGCTTTGTAAAGGATGTTTGCCCCTGCGTTCGAGGGCTCGGAGATAACATGACCATCGGAACATTTTTTTATTTGATTTTTTTGAGGACTTTTCCACCCAAAGGGACCATGTTGCTGAGAATCCTTTTCACCAGCATCACTTGCAGTGCCTTATTTGTACATGAACCATAGTACACAGTCACAGATGAAATGGGCTTTATTAAATGTAGTGCCCAACCGTGCTAATGGGCATAGAGACACACACTGCACTGAGGCGTGGTGGTCCTATGATGTGCTTTAGAAACAAGAGCAAGAGCTCCATTCCTGCATCTTGTTTAAGCCGGCCCGCGGTGTGATAACACTATAATCACAGGACAGCTTAAAAATGCTGTAGGAATGGGATACAAAAACAGCAATGGTAGAAAGCCCCAGAAATCGGTAGCCTAAATCCTAAATCGGTAGAGTTGGATGGTATGCGTGAAGATTTGGATGAGAGGAGTGAGCCCTCACTAAACATGGGGGTAAGAACAGAGTAGACGTTCCTACTTCAATGAAAGACAATACATCATTTACTTCCCTGGAGGTCATGTGTCCACAGGCAATGATCCCTCCGCAAGGCCAGATCCCTAGAGGGGAGGAAGTGTGCTGAGAGACTAACGCCAAGATCTCAGTGCTCACAGCAACTCCACAGAGACCACCAGAGGGTCTGAAGGACCTCCGTAGTGTCTCAGATCCTTGGCTACAGGATGGCAGAGTAACATTTGTGAGACAGGAGATGTCTGAGCCCCCTATCCAAAAATATCCAGTTATCAAGATGGGTACTTTGACTCATGGATGAATGAACTGCCACTTGGCCTCTACCTGGTCAGTAAAATAAGTATCTCCACTGGGTATGGATGCTTGTGTCCATGGGGAGGCAGCAGGACACCTCTGCACTACCGAGTGATGGACTTTAGCATGATGACTTTTATGGAAAGCAGTGAGGTGCCAAAGGTAATTTCCAATTCAGAAAAGGGGGTGGTGATGAACAGAGTGTCTGAATTAAGCAGACCACTCTTACCCAGTCCAAAGATCAGGGCTTGATCCATCACCGTTATTTATCTCACTGCCCCATCCCAGCTCAGAACCTGGCTATATGCAAATTAGTCTGTCCCTGGCCCAGTGCATCATGGGAACAGGGCAGACCAAACTACCAAGCCAATTCTTCACCAGAAAGGAGACAAGCTACCGGGGACCGGTTTCTGGCATTTCAGCCTCTTCGGCCCGGCTTGCTTGAATCCTGATGGAGCAGTGAGAAAGGGACTCATGTCTGAGTATACCCTGCCACACCTATAGTGGCCAAAAACGATTCAGAAAAGGGGGTGGTGATGAACAGAGTGTCTGAATTAAGCAGACCACTCTTACCCAGTCCAAAGATCAGGGCTTGATCCATCACCGTTATTTATCTCACTGCCCCATCCCAGCTCAGAACCTGGCTATATGCAAATTAGTCTGTCCCTGGCCCAGTGCATCATGGGAACAGGGCAGACCAAACTACCAAGCCAATTCTTCACCAGAAAGGAGACAAGCTACCGGGGACCGGTTTCTGGCATTTCAGCCAGGTTCTGAAACTGGGATGGTGCAATGAGCTAAAAAACGGTGTTGGATCTAGCCCTGATCTCTTGACTGGGTGAGAGTATTCTGCTTAATTCAGAGACTCTGTCCATCACCACCCCTTGTTGTAAATATTTTTGTCCACCCTAAGCGTGGAAGGGTATACTCAGATGTGAGTCCCTTGCTCATTGCACCATCAGGATTCAAGCAAGCCGGGCCGAAGACGGCTGAAATGCCAGAAACCGGTCCCCGGAAGCTTGTTTCCTTCCCAGTGTAAGAATTGGCTTTTGTAGTCTGGTCTGCCCTGTTCCCATGATGCACTGGGCCAGGGACAGACTAATTTGCATACAGCCAGGTTCTGAAACTGGGATGGTGCAATGAGCTAAAAAACGGTGTTGGATCTAGCCCTGATCTCTTGACTGGGTGAGAGTATTCTGCTTAATTCAGAGACTCTGTCCATCACCACCCCTTGTTGTAAATAAAGGTAATTTCCAGGCAGCAGGTAAGAGGGAAGATGAGGGTTTAGGCTTGAGATTCATCATCGTTTAGGACAAGAAGGTGAGGTTACGTAAAGTTTTCTGCCTTTTCTCAACATATGTGGCCTATCCCTTGCAATAGCTGTTAGTCTCGGGGAAAAGTGGCGGGCAGGTCAGCGCGGTGGGGCTTGGATAACAACAACAGCACAGAAAGAAAAAAAATAACTTAACGGCCACCGCTGCTCTTCTGCTCCTCTGCAGCACAGGCTGAGGCTCCCAGACAACCCTACGGCCAATTCGGACGTTGTTCTCATGCTGCTGGCAATTGCCTGAGGGCCCTGGATGTGCGCTCCCATGAGGACGGGGAGCCTGTGCCTGCTGTGTCCAACCTGGCAACACAGCTCAGGTTGGAGACATCTCAGTGCGCGTGTCGGTTTGGCCGTCCCAGGACGGCCGGCCAAACCCACATGCCCACTGAGCAGCACCACTCCTCCTATGCCATCATCACGAGGGCCCTATGAAGTAAAATGAAATTATAATAAACCTGTGTGTTGGACTTGGCCATTTTTGCAGGGTCATCCCAGAACTTTTTGCCTTCCTCCTGTATTTTTTCTGACCTGTTGTTGGTTGTTTTATGACTTTGAGCACTTTATCACTGCTGTTCAGTGCTAACGTGCATGTGCTGTCTATTGAAAACTTGGTAAGATTGGTCTTCACCTGTTTGGCATATTTAATTTACCTTTCAGTCCCTTGTATAGTGGAATCTCATATACCCAGGGGCCAGTAAAATAAATGCCACTGGTGGGTTTGAAGCGCTGCTTGCACCACACACCAAAGTAGCCTTTCAAACCTGCCTCAGGCATCTGCCACTGCAGGGCCTGCGCGCACAGTTTACTGCTGCTATGATGTGGCACATAAAGTGGTTGCCATGTCTGTGACTCCCCTTTTACTACATATCAGTCACCCCTAAAGTAGGCCCTAGCTAGCCCTATGGGCAGAGTGCAGTGTAGGAAAAAGGTAGGACATGTGCCTTCACTGTGTGGCATGTCATTGGTAGTGACAATCAGCCTATTTGGTTTCTAACTGCTGTGAGGCTGACTTCTCATAGTGATGAATTGGGGATTCCCTGATATGTGCTTCAGTGCTAATTCCTGACATGACAGGGATAGTGTGATCAAGTTTGGTATGTTTAAAATAGTGGTGATAAATTCTGCTTACTGGTGAAAGTGGATTTCTTATTACTATTTTAGAAATGCCACTTTTAGAAGTAGGCATTTCTGTGTGCTATGTGTCTTTGTGCCTGCCTGTTGTATACTGACCGTCTGGTACTGACTGACAGGGGGAAAGGGGATGTGCAGTGGCTCCAGCGAATCTGGATGAGTCAGTGCTAGGCTGAATAGGCCTGGTCTGCATTTGGAGTGGTGGGAGGAGTAGCTCCTGCACCTGAATAGGGCTGTGCCTGCCTTCCACAATGATGGCTCCACCCCCCTGTGGTGTGCCGGGAGCCCGGGCTCACACTAACAATAGACGTGGTTGTGCACTTGAAGTAAATTGTATTTCAAAGTGCCCCCCAGAACTGGTTTGGACTGGGCTCAGAGCCCTGTGCCAGGGGGAAGAGCAAATACCCCCATGTCTGTTGAGCTTACTTGGGAACTGGATCTGAGGAACACTCTACCAGGAGAAACCGCCGTGGGACTCAGCTACTACCTGCTGGGAGGCCCTGCGAGTTGGCCTGCCTGTGCCAAGCTCTGCCCTTGTAGATTCCGGGAGAGGAGCGCTGCCTGCTCCGTGGTTGTGTCCAGCGCCGGATTGGAAATAGCAACCAGCCGTGGCAGGTTACATCTCCGCCGGCCCTGGGAACCGGAGGGGAAGGGGCTGTTAGTTGCTAAACACTGCTCCCGCTTTTCTAACAGAGAGTCGATTTTGTAACACTGCTGCAAAACCGGCACCCTGTGAGAAAAGCGGCCCCCTGCGGCTACAGAACCGTCCCCCACCCCTCCGGCCCACCGGGGAAATGCCCGGTGCCCGCTAGGGCCAGTCGGCTCTGTTGTGTCTTGAAGTGGGAGACAGGCTGAGCATTTCATGTTTTTCTTGTTTTCCTGTAGCCCTGGGCATGGGCTTGCAGTGCTGCAGGAATCCTGTGCCCTGTGTGCTTGAGCCCCTGGCATGGGCTCGTGTTGCCTTAGCGCGTGGTGAGCGCTTCACTGGAAGGACCGGAGAGGAGTGCTTTGGGTTCTGATCCCTGACGACGAGAACCGCTGAAAGAGGGCCATGTCACTTTCCTCCGTAGTGAAGAGAAAAACGCTGGGGAAGCTGCGGTGAGACGCAGCTCCCTTTCCTCACCCCTTTTGGTTGCCGTAGCAACAGGGGAGCCACCAGAAGCCAGGCAGAGGTGAAGTCTGGTTGTGGGTAGGGCTCACGACCGCGAGCCATCCAGCGGAGAAGGGAAGCTGACATAGGCTTCGCTCTGCGTTTTGCAGACCTCCTCATTCTTTTCTGGGCAGCCGCAGTTTGAGAAATCCTAAAAGATGGTCCCAGGCCATAGTCACCAGGTCAGTGGGACCTGGAAGGACCTCCCATGAAGGGGGGGTTGCCCAACGTTTGGCCTGACTGCTCTGGGCCCCCTGTTTTCTTATGGTTGCTCTGCATTGGGGGAGTGTGAGAGCGGTGTCCAGAGCTGCGCCATCAGATCACGGGCAGCTGTTTGAGGGACAGAAGCTTTTAGGGAGCCCTTAATCAGGAAGGGGGCACTGTGGGAAAAGCCCAAGACGGGGCCCCCCCGAGGACGGCGCCAGACAGCCTGATGTTTGCCCCTATTCCTAAAGTGGGCAAATTGAGATTAGGAGATGTGTGCACTCTGCCAACCATTGATAGTGCACTGCTGATTATGCACTGATGTGGACACCTGTGGCAATATGCCCACTGTTGGCATGAGCTGCTTACATTATTCATATTGTAGCAAATGTGTTCTAAGGTGCACTGAGGATTATAGGTATGCATACTGTAATATGCCATATGGTGATATGTTATACCCGGATGTGATTATGTTTTAGGTATTACATTGCCAGGGTTGCACCACCTGTACATTGGGGGGGGGGGGTTGATAATATGTACACGCTGAAAGTGTTTACTACGTTGCACTGCTAATTATGTTTTGCCTATGCTAAGTGTACTCCTACCAGTAGCTACTGGTCCCTAAATGTACTGTTTATGACAGTGGCCCGCTTGGCCTAAGTGATTTGTGTAATCCCTGTGAAGTCATAGCAAATGCCTGGTGGCACAGTGTATATATGTGATTATGTTCTAATATGTTTTTATGGATAATACAAAGGCTATTTTCATATGAACTTGTTTGGAGTTACTTTTGTGGTGAGCCTAGTGTGTAGCTGATGTGTGAGTGTATTCCACAAACACTTTACACATTGCCTCTGGGATAAGCCTGACTTCTCTGCCAAGGTACTAAGGGGGTGAGCAGGAGTTATCTTCAGCGTGTAACTCCTTTGCCCTGACTAGACTGCTGGGTCCAGCCTGGCTTAGGTGCATATCCTAGCCAATCAGAACCCCCATTTCTAACACTGTGTTGTTATCATTTTATATTTCAAGTTTTTCATCTGTGCTGGTAAGGGGAGATGCGCTCCTCCGCCATAACGCAGGAGCAGCCACTGGTCCCTTGATTTTTGCCAATGGACCAGACTTCTGTAAGCCCACATGAAGGGCTTAATATTTTGTTATTGCTCTTCCAGCAAAGCCCTGCTGGACAGGGGGTGTGTCCAAAGTGTACCCTTACCCGCTGGACATAGCTATGTAAAAATGAGGAGAGTGAATAGGGAAAAGGAAATGTCATCAGAAAAAAGTGTCAAAAACACACAGGGAGAGAAGGGTCAAAGGGAAAAGTTTTAAGACCTACTACTGGTTCACTTCCCCAGCAACAACATATGAATAACAAACAAGAACCTAGGAGGTCTATAAGCCACAAATACTGGCAAGACTGGCAAGTCTTTCACTATGTCAGTTGGTGCTACAGTCACCATGCAAGTAATTCTAAAGGGTGAAGAAAAAGAGCGAGAGACACGTGTATAAGAAGCAAGAGTAGTGATGACTAAAACTCGATCAAAAACTGGTCAACCAAATCCAGTACACATTATTTGTGGGTAGCCATCAAACAAACCAAGTGATCAGTCCTATCATTTGGCCGTCCACACGGTGGCCTGGCGGGTCCTTAGATCATCTAGACCCCATGCCACACAGTAAGTTGTAAGTACTGGATACGGTCCACAGTGAAATATGAACCTCCAATTGTTGGCCAAGTCTTGCCAGTATTTTTGGCTTATAGACCTCCAAGGTTCTTGTTTGTTATTCATCAGAAAAAAGTGGCCAGTAGAAGTAAAATGTTTATTTCCAAGAAGCAATTCTTATAAAACTGAAAATGATCAAAACAAAACAACGGTTACATTCTAAAATAGCTTAAAATATTTCCAGTGTACACAAATTAAAACATTTGTATACTGTACATGCTGTGTGTGACTACAAACTACCATCGCAGAATTACCTACAATACAAGACAAATATAAAATCTATATAAAAATCTAAAACAAGAATGTTGTTAAGCCTAAAAAGAGATAGAACCATATTAAAAAGATTTTGCCTGCATAAAGAAATATAGTTTCCCACTTAATTTCGCAATATCGAAATGCTTAATAGAATATGAGGTGACTTGTGCATCGTTATACCCTATAATTCCATTGACAGTCTAGTAAAAGATGTACCGCTGGATATTTTGATTTAAACTAAAAAAAACAGGAGCTTTTTTTCAAAGAACATTCTTCTAAAACCAGTGATTCTCCATCCGGGGTCAACACCTATTAGAAGGTGAACATTTATACTCATTACTCTTCTGCCTGGAAACCTATACATATGAGGAAAAGTCTTGGCGTGATCAAGACTATTGATTGTTTGAGCTACTGAGTGCTTCTCTAGGTAGAGTCCATCTAAAAAAAATGGTGGACTCTCTTACTCCATCATTCAAAGAATTCTTCAGGACGGGGAAGTCCGTCTTCATTGCCGCTCCGCTCCGTTGCTGACAGTTTGCCAGGGCAGGAACTCCGAGGCCCACAGTTCTCTGCGTCCTGCCGCTGCCCACACTAGAAAGCGCTTTAAAAAGCAGCACGGGAAGCCCCCCTTCATTGCCGCTCCGCTCCTTTGCTGACAGTCTGCAAGGGCCGGGACTCCGAGCCCCACAGTTCTCTGTGGCCTGCCGCTGCCCAAGTTAACACCAGCGCCAGGAGGCGCTTTAAAAAGCAGCGCAGGCTCCAGCAGCGCGGGAAGCCTGTCTTCAATGCCACTCCGCTCCGTTGCTGACAGTCTCAAAAAGAAGCGCAGGCGTTCCCGGGCAAAGTCCGGGCAAAGGGCAGGCCCGTCCACACCCATCATCGATCAGGGAAGGCTGGGCTGGGCCACCCACCTAACGCCTGTTTTTTGGACATCTTACTTCGCCCACCTTCAAAGATGGTAAAACAGAAGGCAAAATCAAATGACACAGGGACCGAAATTACCAACACACTAAACTAATTTCTCTTAAGAGCGGCCGATGCTCTTTCAAAAGAGATTGAGATTACAGAACGGTGCCTTTCGCTTGAGAATGGTGCCTTTCGCTTGAGGAGGTAAGATCCTGCCCGGGACTATCTGGACCTGGCTCTTTATTAACTAGCCCAACCTCCCCTGTACCTGTTGGGACTATACCTGCCTCTGACATTGCCATAGAAATCCAATCTCAACCTCAAGGCAGCCCTTCATCTGAACCCCCGGGCAAAAAGAGGAGGGTGAAGAAGACCACTGCACCCAAGACTGCGATACCTTTTGATCGAAAAACAGAGTGAACTTCCCAGCCCAGCCTGAGGGTTGCACCACAATTAACAGATGATCTATGCGGGAAGTTGGAATGTTCTTTCTCTCTCCTTTTGCAACCCCTTTTAACAAGACTGGAAAAAATAGAGGAAACTGTGTCTCTGTAACAGTTTTTTAGGTCTCCTGGCGTTGAACCGCCCGAAAGCGCGGTCTCGCCAGAGACCTATTGTGAGCGACTCTGCTTTCCAGGAGAGGGGACAGGAGCTGGCCGCACGCTCGGAATTGAGCGGGCCACGCGCACGCGAACGCGCTCGCTGTGGCCAGCTCCTGTCTCCTCTCCTGGAATGCTCCAAGACCCACGCATGCGCACACACAGAGAGACAGTCCCCACTGTCTGCTCTCCCCATGCGCACACACACAGAGACACAGTCCCCATGTCTGCTCTCCCCTCTAGCAGCCATCGCTGTTCAACCACGCTTCAGTGCTCCCCCTAGCCACACGCTTCCCCGGGCACAGCAGACTCGCTTGCGCCGCTGCTTCTTACCTTCCCGTGAGAGCCTGACCCCCGGCGCAGGCCTCGGTGTCGAGTTCCTGAGCTCTACATTCCGTCTTGCGGGAGCACGGGCTGGAATCCGCCTCCACTGTACAGGAAGAACAGCGGAACATCTGTAGGGTCCCCGCCGGACGCTTGCAACCCAGAGGACGCACTCCTGTTCCCGGCCGCGGCCGCCATTTTTTTTGCCAAGGTTTACATGCTCTTTACTTGACCCCGGCACGGACGAAGTTGCGGAGGGGGCGTGGTCAAGGGAGGCGGCCCCGCCGTGATGTCACCACAGTGTTGCTTTATAAACAACAACAAAGTAGCCCCATTTTCAGTGCAACCAGTCATGTGTACCCAGATCAAGAAACCAACTCTGGTGCTTCCTGCGTGCCTGCAGGGTTTGCCTCCATGATTCTCACTGGTAAACCTGGTGCAAATCATGTGGGCAGACGGTGTAAAAACCGAGTTTGCTCGAGTTGGAATGTGGGAAAAACAAGTGCAACTAATGTGCTATGCCCCAATTCTTAAATTCAAAAGTTGGAACGGTCCGCTCTCCAGCGTATTGCAAATTTGCACACTTGCGCCGACTAGGAATGAAAGGGCTATACATGAATAGTGTTTGCCATGTTTGATTTAAAGTACCCTCTAGCTTGTTTTGCTTTTCACCAGGGCTGCACTGCATGATACCGCTCTGTTGTTCATAAATGTGTTACGTTTCATAATTTTATGCACTGCAAAGAAAACACAGCTTGTGTTTCCGCTCACCCAGACTCATTCAAACCATGCCAGCACAAATTACCCAGGAAAATCTACCACACAGGAGAGGCAGCGCACAAAAACGGGGGAGGACTGAGGGCTGGGACGGAGACACGTAGAATATGTCCCATTGCAGGGGGGACAGGAAACACACGGTTTCGTTTATTTTAGAAGGTTTGATTTACCTGGGCAGTGGCAAGGACAGGGTGAGGCACGCAAGCTAACAGGGACATATAAAACATAAAGTCATACAGCTGCGACCATAGAGACAACAAGGGTGTAGTGGAGAGAACGGGAGGCAGGAAAGGCTAGAGGAAGATGGGCAGACATACAGAGAGACATAGAGAGAGAGAGGAGAGGCAGATAGACAACGGGGGATGGACAGAGAAGGGAGAATGCTGAGCGAGGCTAAAATGGACAGAGACAGTGAGCGAGGCAATGCTTATGGAGACAGCCTGAAAAAATGTATGACAGTATACTGAGAGACGGGGCCGACACTACTGTATGTGTGACTGGCGCAGAGAGTGACGCAAGCGGTGAACACAATTGAAAGAAAAGTGGCATTCAAGATAGGCAGGTAGCATGAACAGCAGCGATGGAGCAGAGCACGGCGAGGGCTGCTCTTCCATTCTCTAAGGTACATGCATTTAACTATGAGTTTCTCACAGTACACGAGCTGCAGGCAGCAACGCTGGGAAACAGAAAGAAGCAATAATGCTCACTGTGGGCAATGCAGCTTATCCACCATCTTTGAGAAATTCCGAGTTAAAGGTACACATGACAGTGAAAGCTCTTAAATGAGGCGCCCAGCTGCGTCCCTCCCTAGCGCACACCTTCAAGACTCGGCCCCAGATGGGATGACATCTAACAGCTCCCATCAGGGGCGGCCTTAGGCATGTGCAAGCTGTGCACCTGCACAGGGCCACCAAACCCCAGGGGCCACCACGCCAATATATATCCTTAATATAATAATCCTCTGAGGATGGGTACATATTTGTGTGGCGGCCCCTCGCAGGGATTTGGCGGCATCCGGCTCTGTTCCACTTCCAAACACCCTGACCTCCCCCCCCCTCTTCACTGGCCTCCGTGCTCCGCCTCGCCCGGACCCCCTCTTCCGGGGCCCCCTACCTACGCTCTGCCCAGGGCCCCTATGAGCCTAGAGCCGCCCCTGCTCCCATGCACGTATTTCTCACTTTTTCTGCCGCTGGCAGAGTACACGTTTTTGCATGAGCTGCATAAAACAATGCACAGGGGAACTGTTTAGAAGGGATTACGTTGAAAACATTTGGAACATCTGTAGAGGAACTCTCTTGGTGTAAGCAGCCGCTCAGATGTTCCGCTTCCTGTTTTCTTTTAATACCATTGCTCCTCGGCACTCTGTGTAATTTGTGCAAACAGGAAATAAGACGTCTCGTGAGAAATAACAAAGTCTGGGTCACTTGTCAGCCGGTTTCATAGAGAAGGCGTGAGTGACTGAGAGCCGGCTGCCCGCCGCCCACCGCTTCAAAGCGTGTCTCTGCAGGTGGGGGTGCTTGCTGCAGCCCTGGCGTTACTGTTAACTTTATTGTGAAGCTATGAGTCGGAGTTTTTCATTCACACCTGTTGATTCAGTGAATAGGCAAAGTCACATTTGCTGAAGTAGATTGTAAGGTTCTTTCAGGAACATCCTCTCGCATTACGACATTGCAGGCAGCAGGACATGCAGGAGATGGTAGGGAAGTCACGTGACACTATCGGCAACACATTAACGGAGGCTGAATCAGGCTAGATTTGGGGATTTATTTTAGAAAACATTTGGACTCCCGCTTAGGCCGAAAAATCACACCAGAAACACTTTTCGTCACAGAAGTGTTAACAAATATAAAAAACGTACAAAGATCAATAAAAAAGTGAATTCACATTTTAATATTTAATGTAACAAAGACCTAAACCCGGTTCAATATTTACTTTACACACTCTAAACCGTCCCCTAGCCTGCTTGTTTAACCGCATGCGCGCTAGCGGTTTTCCCGCTGCGCGCTGAGATTTAAAAAATCCCGCGTTACGTGACAAGGTCAGCTCGTCATCCGCGTAGCGCAGGTTACGCCCATGACGAGCTGAGCTCGTCATGAGCGTAGAAGGGGTTAACCCTACAAGCAGTCTCCAGCCTGCCACTTTCTGCTCTTACCTATTGACGATGCGGTTTCACAATTAAAGTGTCACTCCAGTAAACCGATACAAAGAAGTGCTTCAATGTTTTTAACCTTCAATTGCAAAATTTGGAGAAATCGAAAAACTGATAATAAATTGCGTTCCTTGATTCGTAGAGTTGGTATGCTGATTCCCTTGCATTTTAGTTTGAGTGTTCCTAAACTTAGCACTTAGCATATATGTATTTATGTATGTAAGCACAAATCCATATATTTATTTATGTATTTATTCATACAAAGTTGTTATGGCAAAAACACCTAACCTTACTTTGGGCGGTGTAAGGGAAGAAAGGTCCTTTACTGGCTTTCTTTGCAACCCCCCTCCATACCCCCCCACCCCCTCCCCCCCATAAAGCTGGTTACCTGGGGGATTTTTAGGGTCTTGGAAGCAATTTCAGCTTACAGCCATGGCCTGAGGATACTCACGAGTTACAGGCCTTAAACATTACAGGATTGTCTGTGCCATATTTAGCCTCTTGAAGGACCATTGTTATGTCCGCTAAAAGGATGCGGATCGCAAGTTCATGCATAGTAGGCAATGGAGGGCCAACATTTGAAGGCAGCTGAAGTTTTGCATCAGTAAGCTTTATGGATAAAGAATTAGGTTTTAACTTTATTTCTGGATTCTCTTGGAAGCGTATGACGTGCGGCCGCTATTTTCGCGCTGTGCGGCTTTTTTCCAAAAGCCGCGTTACATGACGAGCTGAGCTCGTCATGAGCATGCGAGCGGCGCAACTCATGACGAGCTCAGCTCGTCATGAGCACGGAAGGGGTTAAGTATGGGCCCTCCCCTGTGTCCTACCACAGCTTTAGGCAACTTGGATTTATTGGGGGCTGCTGTTGTTAATGCTCAATCCTTTGCATATAATGTTTGCCCAGGCAGCGCTGGTACAGGCGCTCATCATAGGGGGTATACTTTAATCAACTGGTTGCTACAGCCAAGGCAGGTGTAATCTTAGATCTCCCTCCTGCAGCCTGTCACTTTGTTTTAGTATTTGGAAATGTCCCAGAACTAAACCCGGACCAGCAAGAAACCACAGAGCAGCTAATCCATAAAGCCCTGCCCTTGCTTTTTAAGCACACAGGGGACAGATTTAATCTGCATCAACATCTTATCATGGCCAGGAGAGTAAACTGGGTAGGAAGAGGGCCGAAAACTATAAGAGGGGACTGCATCATTATTAATTTCAACAATCAGTATATGGTAGGCAAACGCTTAAGAATACAACCTGCACATTATAACGTAAACAATTCCCATCCACTTTATCGTCCATCTAGTTTGTATATCCCAAAATCTACTTAATCTTTACCCCTTAGTAACAGATTTACTCTACTGGAGTATGCGGTTAAATGTGATTGACTTGCTGAGCGTTGTTTAACATCTCCTAACGATCATTATATAGTCTCACCTAAAGGGATAACTCCGATTCCCTCCTCTCCTCCAAATCCTCAATTAAATCCAAGCTTACAGCTAGACACCCCAACTATGTCCCAGCGTTCAGTTTGTTACAGAGAACCCTTCGGAGTTCTTTGCAGTTATTTCCTGGAACATTGCAGGTTACAATCAAAATAAAGTCTAATTTGGATTAGATATCCTTGCTGATGTGTTATGATATTCTGTATCTTTCGGAGATTTGGGAAATTGATCATATTTATCTTAATGGGTTTCGCTCATTTCATACACCTGCTATACCTTCACCTGCTAGTCACTCAAAGGAAGGCTTATTAACATTACTTTTCAACACTCTTCCCATAACGGTCAAATCATTTCTGAGCATGTCACCATATTATCACATTATCCTTTTTGAGCTACATAAAGATAGATCTAGGATTCTCATACATTTTTATTATAATAATTTTGGGGCCCATCAAGCAGTGATCCTGGACCTTTTGGGAAAAGATATTGCCAATCTGGAGAAAGCATATCATAAGCATTGTGACATAATCTGGCAAGGCGATTTTAACACGCATCCTTGCAATAAAGTTACCTCACCAGCATGCGGGCTAGTAGATGAAGATGGGGATCCCTTTCCACATTTTAGCCATAGTGACTATGGTGAAGCCCTTAATAGGCTGTTAATAGTAAATAACCTTGTAATGTTAAATACTGTTGATACCATGGCTAGACAATTAAACTTCACTTTTTCTTCCCGTTACCACTTCTCAACTCTAGACTATGTTTTAGTCTCAGATCCCATAAGGAAATTCTTTACCCAATTTATGCTCAATTTTTATACTTTCAGTGATCATGCCGCAATCACGTTCCTCATTCCATCCTCACAAAAGAAGGAATCCTGTGTTTCCCTCCCTATTAAACCATAGATTGCAAGGGAAAATGGGATCATTTTGAAGTAGGAAGGAGTCGACACGGTGAAGTTTGTTGGGAATGTAGTCTCCAAACGGACACCAGAGATAATGACCTGTCTAGATCCAATGACTGTTAATGCCATAATATCCGTCTTTGAGCAAATTTTATTAGAAATTAAAAGTAATTTACAATGCTCCATATCCAATGGGCATCATAAGGGCCCTGCCTGGTTCGAATATGAATGTACGAAGTCATTTAAAAAGCTCCATCTGGCTTTAAAGAGAAACCCCAGAGACCAGAATTTGGTGAAGTCTCTATGCCAGTCATATAAAAAAGCAAGGCTAACAAGGCTAAAACTTTTAAAAGAGGAACGGTGGGAAAGACTACAAAGGGCAGTTGTATTAAATAGCTCACATGATTTCTGGTCACTGACCAATGCTCCTTTTCTTAAAGGTGAAAGGATGCTGACGACGGATACTCATCTGAACCAGGAGGTGTGGGTTTCACATTTTGAAGGACTGTTTGGTAGCGTGCAGGAGGTAACTGTTCAGTCCCCCTCTCTAGTACCATTTAGATCAGGAGATAGTATACTCTTTACTCTGGAAGAAACAAGACACACTCTTAACCAATGTAGAAGAGCTAAGGCACCTGGACCCGATGGTGTTCTAAATGACTTCTTAGATAATCAAGACCTCTGGGCCCCGGTTCTTATGAATGTTTTTTAATACAATTGCCCGAATAGGTGTGCCGCCTTCATGGAAGACGACTGTAATTGTACCCATTTACACAAAGGAGGACAAAGCAGTACCAAAAAAGTATAGGCCCATATCTTTATTAGATTCAACTGCTAAATTAATGGGCCGGCTACTTTTAAACATGTTGGAGGAATGGGCTGTGGAAAAGAACGTAATAATCCCTTGCCAGTACGGCTTCAGAAAAGGAAAGGGTACTGTGGACCAGTTTTTAAATTTAAACCTAATAATAGCTCACCAGACGGTGGTTAAGAATCGTCATTTATACCTTGCCTTCATAGATCTGTCGGCAGCTTTTGACTGCGTGGCACAGCCTAGGCTCTGGCAGATCATGGTGGCAATGGGAATTGAGACTCAGATCATCAATGTAATTCGTGACCTGTATGCCGGAGTCACAGTCTGTGTTCTGTTTGGCAAGGGAGGAGAGTGCACGAGACACTTTAAAATCGCCAGGGGTGTGAGGCTGGGGTGCGTCCTTGCCCTTTTTTTATTTGCCATATTAAATAATACCGTAGAATCCGCATTGCTAGGGTCTACCACTGACATTTCTTTTATTAATTCTCTTCTGGTCCCGATACCCCTGTATGCCCACAACGCGGTAATCCTTGCACGCACAGGCAATGCGCTGCGTCGACTCATGGAGGAGTACGCAACATTCATGAACAATCTGGACCTGAAAATTAACAATTCTAAGTCCTTTGTCCTTGTGGCAGGCCCAAAGCAGCAGAAATAACCACAAATGTATGTCAAAGGGGTGAAATTAGACGTTGTAGATTCTTTTAACTATCATGGGATAGTGTTCAATCGAAATACTAATTGGAGAAATATGGTCTTTAACAGGGGAGCATTGATGGAAAAAAATATTTGGGCCCTTTTTAATTTGTGAAAAAACTTGGGACCAAACCAATTGAAATGATAAAAAAAGTCTATGAGGCGAAAACTTTATCTGTTGCTTCTTATGGTGCAAAACTGTATGGGGCATCTCTGATGCCTCTAAACTGCAGCATATAGAAGATGCCTTTCTGAAATATCTGGTCACCCTACCCCAATCATGTTCTAATTTTAACTGCCACTTGGAGCTGAGAGTTCCTTACATCATTGACAAGATTTGTATTGCACTAATTATGATGTGGCACTCAGTCTGGCGTAAAGAAACCCTCTCACTGACTAGACATATTGTAAACGACTTCCTCAAACTGGATGGTGCAGCAAGTAAAATAAGATGGCTAAGTTATGTTGAATACAGTCTTAGCGAGGTTCGTCTGCATTATCGCTATGAGGACCCAAAGATGTTCCGGTTTATATCCAGGAAATAACTGAAAACTCATCTACTGGTCCACCTACCGGTGAAGAGACACAATATTAATTTTAAACTTTCTACAGTTAGATTATAGTCCACTGCCCCAAGCATAAGTCTAACTAATATAAACGCCACTTATCTATCGTGCGTCACAAACCTTCAACATAGATACATTTTTATGAGATTTCGTCTAAATTATAACCCCCTCATGTTAGGCCATCCGCCCAAAACGTATGCAATTACTGCACTCCCTTTTTGCCCTTGCGACTAGAGATCGCCCCAGAATGAGCTCCATTTTTTATTCTTTTTTAAATTTTGTAGTGAAGAAAGGAAAAAATGAATTGTTCCCCGTATTCGTAAAATGAATTTTAAACAATGTTGTGTGGCCTTATATTGTCTACAGTTATTGTCTGAACCTTTTACCTGTTTCTCTTTGGGCTCCTTTCTCTTATCTGCTTTGAGCAAAAGAAGATCAAACTGCCATTTTGATACTTAATATGCAATGTAAGGCATTGGGTTGTGCAATATTCTTGTTTACTTACGAGCAAATGTTCCTCTTTTAGCTTATGATTATCAATTATGTTCGAATAATAGCTCTTTTTATTTCTGTATATATATCTGTAGAATACATTTTATGCCGATGTTGTGTCGGCGAAATAAAATTATTTCTGACTGACTGACTGGCATTCTTCAGTTTCTTAACAGGCATACAATTATCGATCGTTAAGATGTTAATTCCTAGCTCTGAATTAGCAACAACTTTATAAATAAAATTAAGGGATTGAAGATATATGCTAAGATTCTCTAAGGATTCCCACTATACAGGATCATCGTGGGTCATTAGTTCTGCCCATAAAGAGCCCGTTTATTTATTTATTTATTTTAAAACTTTTATATAGCGGGAAAAGCTTACTCAAGATAGCCACTCTAGTGGGTTCAAATGAGTAACTCCAAAATCGTGGATCAAACCTTTTCAATTTGTTTACAGTTGATAGGAGTGACACTTGTCTATTTTCTAGATGCTTGTCCCATTTTAGATTATTAGCAAATGTCAGTCCAAGATATTTGTACTCACTACCCTTCTCCAAAAGAACATTATTTAGACACCATGTAATTTCCTTCGGGTGCTTTGAAAATATCTAGGTCTTAGTTTTTTCTGAGTTTACTGTGAATTTGTTTAAATTACAAAGGAGTGCAGGTCCTGTAATTTTCTCTGAAGGCCTACTGGTGTGTAGTCTATTATAACAAGGTAGTCCGCATACATAAGTCCCTGTTTTTGGTGAGAAAGTATTTGAATTTATTAATGCTTCTGGCAGATCTGAGATTGACTAAAAAGAAGAGGGACTAAGACACAGCCTGGCATTAAAGAATTTTTACCAGAACTTTTTCAGATAGTACACCTGTATTACTTAAGTCTATCTGAACCCAATTATTTGAATGCAATTTTTGATCACTGATAACATTTCCAATGGCATGTCCCATCTGCACAATTTATCCCAAAGAATGCCTCGATCTACACTGTCTAAAGCAGCCCAGAAGTTGACGAAGCAGCATCAAAGTTTGCTAACTGTTTCCATTGACTTCCTGGCCATTCCCATAGGGCAAAACAGTGATCAGTTGGTGAATGCTTTTGTCTGCCTCTCCCGTGCTCTACTGATATGATTCCCACCCCCACCGCCCATGAGTCAAGATGTTTCACCAACTTTTGGGCATAAATATTAGAGGATATATCCAGAAGGGACTTCAGTCTGTAAGTTGCTGGATCAGTAGTTTTCCCATTTTATAGATTGTTTTTATGTATGGTCCCATCATGGTTCCAGGATTACCTCTGTTGCCCTCGCCCATCTAGAGAAAAGACTAGGGGTAGCAGCTCACCATAAATGATCGGCCTTAAATATAACAGAGGGCAAATTATCAGGTCCCCGTGCACGTGATGACTTTAAGTTACTAATTATTCCAAAGAATAACTCTGCACCACGGGATAGTATTAACTGACATTAAACCTTGGGTGTAAACATATTCCTGGATATTAAATCTAGAACGAGGCTGCCATTAGGATGCACCCGCCACAGTGGCGGGCGCACCCTGCATTCCAAACATTCCTAACAATGCCATTCCTAACAATGCCAGGAAGGCATGTTGTGCACTTCCATGCACAACATGGCAGGCACTGCGCGGTGCCTGCCATGTTGTGCATGGAACTGCAGGGGTGTACCATAGGTACCCCCAGCCCCCCGAGCCCCTGGGGGCCAGCAACGGGCCCCACAAGCAGGCTCCGCATGCTTTTCTATGGCGGCAATGCCGCCACGGAAAGGCATTGCAAACCCCACGTTCTAATATGGCTGGCGGTGTCTTTCAGACACCGCCACCATATAGAACCCTTTTCCGCCCGGTCGACATGTCGACCGGGAGGAAAAACGGAGGACGGTCTTTCTGTCCGCTGCGGACCCCCCAGCCATTGTAATATGGCCGGGGTCATTTCTGCACGGATGGCGGGTGGATGGCCCCCGTCAGGCCGGCGGTGACTACTGCTGGCCCGGCCTGGGCGATCCGCCCGCCATCCTAATGGGGCCCATAGTATCAAATCATGGAATGAATGGGCCATACACTGATAAGGAGGTCTTTCTAAAACGTAGGTTATACTTACGGTGCAAAAAGACAAAACTAACAATTGAATTCCCTAGCCATACATCACTAATATTTGTAATGCGGAAGTCCTTCCAACTTTTCGTATCAGCAGAGAATTATCACTTTTTTTCCAGATGTAAACCCCGCAAAGGAGAATTGTTTCTGAAAAACAAGAAGTCACTATCCCTGACATATTACAACTTTTCTTCACTGCATGTGGGTCATTAGTCCTTTTTTATGTTCCTGCAAATTATATGCCTTGTATAGCAGTCACTGCCAGAAGAAAACAGCGATTGATGCCCTTTATTAAATAGGGTAAACTTTACTTCACCATGAAGATTGAGAAGGTTTTTCCATTGGTGCAGCAAGCTGAGGCTCAGCCGCTGGACACATATCAGTTCCTTCGCCCCTACATGAGGCGGGGGGACCATGAGAAATGTAAATTGGACATCCATCAATTGTTTTGGTTGCCTCGTAATTGTCATTCTCTAAATGGAGGCCTTATTATTTGCCATGCAAATATTTCACAAGGGAAACAACCTTTATAACGACTCATTCACAACGAAGGGCCTGAACCACGACTCCTTAACAACGACCTGAATCACTAGTCTTTTAACCACTAATGCATTTACAACTATCTCTGGCCAGTAGATGGCTTAGTAAACTAAGTAGTGGTTAAGGAGTAGTTGTTTAGACTGTAGTTGTTCAAGTGGTAGTTGTTCAATCATACAACCATTTCACAATGTACCTGTGTACACAATGTTAGAAAGTAACGTGCTCATTTCCACTGTAACTTCGATACACAGCAAACTTCTAGAGTACATTACTATTCTAATCTACTCCACATAGGCAACTCTTCTTCACTCTCAGAATTTATACAAAAGTTGATATTCCTTAGGGTAAGAGCCTGAGGATAGCCATAAAACTCCCCAGAATAACCAAAGCCCACTCTACTTTATCTGAACTCACTCTCTATATCATCCAGGGAAGGTGCCTTCTGACCAGCAACTCATAAAAAGGGTGCCACAAGTTCTGAATATTGTCCAGTACTTTCTTGGTGAATGGCATCAGTAATTAAACATCATTTTAATTACCTCAGTCTCTCTTAGTAATAAAAGTAACCACGATCTGAAAATCAGAGAGTAATATTCAATTAAGGCCAAGAAGACCCTGTCCACTCCCCAGGCCGAACCCCTAGGAGAAACCTGAGTGAAATGTTGTTCTAAGATCACTAAAACAGTAATTATGATAGCAAATATGTAAACAGGGAACCTGGGATTGGAATCTGATACTCTGTAATTTACAGGCCCAAAATAGATGTGGTTCCAGAATAGGAAGTCCAGGATACTGTGGCACACTAATATAGTGGGGAAAGTAGCAAGGGACAAAATATTGAAAGGTAAGTATGCATACATTCTCTGTACCTAGCTCAATATATATGTGTCTTGATAAAATATATCACTTCAAGCTGGGTCTGGTGGCTTAGTGGACTATTGCATCCACTGTAGGGGGCTGTGTTCAACCTCATGGTCACCAGTTCAAATCATGGCAGGTCCACTCAGTTTTTCATCCTTCTGAGGTTGATAAAATGAGTACTATTAAGCTGGGTAACAATAAACTTCTGTTATTCAACGCCAAGGAAACCCTTAGGTGAACATGTGCTCTATAAATACACGTTATGTTTCACTTCAAGGTAAGTTGAGCTAAGAGCAGTACATCTATACTTCCCTTTGTGCACTTTGCTTGCAAATTTTTCTCCCTCAATATTTTGTCCCCAATATTAGTGTGACATGATATTCTTGTACTCGATATTCAAGAGAATAATCACCAAAATAGAAGCCTGAGGAATATGCATAATACCCTTTAAGTTAGCCCGCATCTGAATAAGTATCAATGTCTTTTTGTGAATATTTTTGAAGTTGCATCTAAATGCTCAATAAGGCTGCACTTTGACCTGACACCACTTTCTAAAACGAAGGGCAGGCGATTTTGCCTCTGTGATATCCCTTGAGGTCAAAAGCTGACCATTCACAAGTACCACATTGTAATGTATTTATAGTATTACTAGCAGCCCGTCCCGACGTTGTCCGGGAGCAATCAGGCTTCTGGGCCCCCGCCCGCCCCGACGTTGTCTCAGGCTTCAGGGCCCCCGCCCGCCCCGACGTTGTCCGTGGGTCCCCCGGAGCGCACCCGCCACTTTCAAGGCCCCCAATGAGCCACACACGGGCCGTTTCACCTACCTCAGCCGCCGCTCCTCCCCGCCTGTCCGCCACTCCTCACCGCCTGTCCGCCGCACCTCACCGCTCCTCCCCGCCTGTCCGCCGCTCCTCCCCGCTCTCATGTCCGCCGCTCCTCTTCGCGCTCCTGTACGCCGCTCCTCCCCACGCTCCTGATGTCAGCACGCACGTCGCGGCCGGCGCTACTTCCAAGGGACTACTTTTTTTTTTAATCGTAAATATTTTAAAGAACGTATATATTTTTTTTTATATAGCCTATGTCCATCTGCAGACCCTGACAATTACAACGATGTATCGGGTGTTTGGATTGGTGCTGTGGTTCCTGAGTTTACCCGCCTCAAAGGTTCAAAGTTCTCTCTTTATAATAGTAGTATAGATAGAAAGACATTACAGAAGGACATGAATTGTTGCTATAGATGAGGTGTGAAAGTGTGAAAGATAGGACAGGGATTACTTAAAACAGTACACCTTGATTCCTAGGATGTGTAGAAATCATATTTTAGGGAATCGGCACGTTTTTTTGCTTTTCTGAATTTTTGCTGATTATATGTATCTTCTTTTAGCGAGTGCTGCATGGTGTGAATGCTTGTAAAGAAAAAGAGCTCCCATCGATGTGAGTTCTTTTGAATCGGGGAAAGCGTTTGCATTGGTTCAGGTTTAGAACTCATTTTGCACAGCCGATTTTCTTCTCTCTAATGCTGATTTAATGCATACATGCAACGTTTGAATGCCAGGCTAATCTATATACAATCACCAAGTGGCAAGAGGAGCGGTGGCCATTTTAGCTATTGATGCTAGGTGGTGAAAACAGGAAAATGGGTACCAGTCTGTCAATTACATGTAGGTAGGTCAGCCTAAACGCCACTTAAAATGTACTTGCATGTTTTAACTATCCTAATTCAACACTAATCCTCTATGGGTGCCAGAGTAGCGTGCTACTCGCCATAAAAGCGCTTTGACGCCTCGTCAGGGGTAGTAAGTGCTATATAAATGCAATTACAATAAAACACAATACAATACATCTGGTAAACAGGTATTGATGCCACCAGGGGGATTCCTTACCTTATTAGTGCTGCCTCTTTGCCTACTGAGAGTCTGTGTCATTACTCCAGTGCTGTCAAACATGGAATCCTGACAGTTCACCTTGGTACTCTATGCTTACCCGAAATCCTTTGTGCGTCTTCTGCTGTTCAATCTATGGGCAACTGTTTCCAGAAGCCACAATGTCACCACACACTGGAATAGGTGGTAGGCAAGTGTCTTTGAGAAGCTGCCATAAGCAGAAAAAAAGCTCAAAGAGTGAAAAACCTCCGTGCTGGACAAAGACTTCAAAGGATTCAAGAAAATCATGAATCCCGAATCCATTAGCAGGAGAAAGAAGTCAGGATCAGCAAGTGGAAGGAGTGAGGAAACGATTCTAGAAAAATGGCTTTGTTGCAATGCACCCTCTGAAGCCTTTATATGGTAAAAGAACAGGAAAAGGAAATAACATCAAACACACAACAGGAAACACACAAGGATTGGGAAAACCAGAAAGGGAATCAAGGAAGAAATAGCCATGATTGAAAAGGGAAAGAAACAGTAACAAAAATCTAAACCAGACAAGCAGTGGAGCAGCTTTAAAAAGCAGCTACAAATCCTCAGGTATGTAATTATCAATTTGGAGCTGGATGAGCAGGTAGCAGCAATTAGGAGTCCAAAAGCATGAAGGGATGCAGCCCCAGGAGAGTGAAACTCAAAGCCTGCAGCTACATTTCCTTAGACCTGGTAACCACAAAACCACGCAAGGTACCATGGTTCTTAAAAGCTGCTGCAACCGAGACGCCACAGTTGCAACATGTGCTATTTACCTTGGGGTCCAATCAAAACCGCCAGGTTTATACTGAAGGAGGGAGAGTGGTTTCACTGGCAAAACCTTTTCTGGTTTCTGGAGCCTCGGATCTTCCTCAGGATAAGCCTAACAGAGGCTTCAGCAGTGGTTAATTTGTAAAAAAAAAAAAAAAAGAAGTGCTGGGGATCTCATCAGGAGGCAGCTTGCCCATTTCTCCAGTTAGCGCTGCCTAAAACAGAACCAACTACTAATAATAAATGTGAGGAGTGGATGTGGCGTAATGGTCAGAGCTGCTGACTTCGGCACTGGGGGACCAGGTTCAAGTCTCAACGTCGGCTCAGTGTCCTGTGATTCAGGGCAAATCACTTAATCTCCCTTAAATGGACGTGTGCTTAACTGGTGCTCATGAAAAGCTGCTGGTGTTGATTAAGTACCGGTGCTGAGCAGCGGAAACCACGGCTCAAATTGTGAAGCTATGAGTCGGAGTTTTTCATTCACACCTGTTGATTCAGTGAATAGGCAAAGTCACATTTGCTGAAGTAGATTGTAAGGTTCTTTCAGGAACATCCTCTCGCATTACGACATTGCAGGCAGCAGGACATGCAGGAGATGGTAGGGAAGTCACGTGACACTATCGGCAACACATTAACGGAGGCTGAATCAGGCTAGATTTGGGGATTTATTTTAGAAAACATTTGGACTCCCGCTTAGGCCGAAAAATCACACCAGAAACACTTTTCGTCACAGAAGTGTTAACAAATATAAAAAACGTACAAAGATCAATAAAAAAGTGAATTCACATTTTAATATTTAATGTAACAAAGACCTAAACCCGGTTCAATATTTACTTTACACACTCTAAACCGTCCCCTAGCCTGCTTGTTTAACCGCATGCGCGCTAGCGGTTTTCCCGCTGCGCGCTGAGATTTAAAAAATCCCGCGTTACGTGACAAGGTCAGCTCGTCATCCGCGTAGCGCAGGTTACGCCCATGACGAGCTGAGCTCGTCATGAGCGTAGAAGGGGTTAACCCTACAAGCAGTCTCCAGCCTGCCACTTTCTGCTCTTACCTATTGACGATGCGGTTTCACAATTAAAGTGTCACTCCAGTAAACCGATACAAAGAAGTGCTTCAATGTTTTTAACCTTCAATTGCAAAATTTGGAGAAATCGAAAAACTGATAATAAATTGCGTTCCTTGATTCGTAGAGTTGGTATGCTGATTCCCTTGCATTTTAGTTTGAGTGTTCCTAAACTTAGCACTTAGCATATATGTATTTATGTATGTAAGCACAAATCCATATATTTATTTATGTATTTATTCATACAAAGTTGTTATGGCAAAAACACCTAACCTTACTTTGGGCGGTGTAAGGGAAGAAAGGTCCTTTACTGGCTTTCTTTGCAACCCCCCTCCATACCCCCCCACCCCCTCCCCCCCATAAAGCTGGTTACCTGGGGGATTTTTAGGGTCTTGGAAGCAATTTCAGCTTACAGCCATGGCCTGAGGATACTCACGAGTTACAGGCCTTAAACATTACAGGATTGTCTGTGCCATATTTAGCCTCTTGAAGGACCATTGTTATGTCCGCTAAAAGGATGCGGATCGCAAGTTCATGCATAGTAGGCAATGGAGGGCCAACATTTGAAGGCAGCTGAAGTTTTGCATCAGTAAGCTTTATGGATAAAGAATTAGGTTTTAACTTTATTTCTGGATTCTCTTGGAAGCGTATGACGTGCGGCCGCTATTTTCGCGCTGTGCGGCTTTTTTCCAAAAGCCGCGTTACATGACGAGCTGAGCTCGTCATGAGCATGCGAGCGGCGCAACTCATCACGAGCTCAGCTCGTCATGAGCACGGAAGGGGTTAAGTATGGGCCCTCCCCTGTGTCCTACCACAGCTTTAGGCAACTTGGATTTATTGGGGGCTGCTGTTGTTAATGCTCAATCCTTTGCATATAATGTTTGCCCAGGCAGCGCTGGTACAGGCGCTCATCATAGGGGGTATACTTTAATCAACTGGTTGCTACAGCCAAGGCAGGTGTAATCTTAGATCTCCCTCCTGCAGCCTGTCACTTTGTTTTAGTATTTGGAAATGTCCCAGAACTAAACCCGGACCAGCAAGAAACCACAGAGCAGCTAATCCATAAAGCCCTGCCCTTGCTTTTTAAGCACACAGGGGACAGATTTAATCTGCATCAACATCTTATCATGGCCAGGAGAGTAAACTGGGTAGGAAGAGGGCCGAAAACTATAAGAGGGGACTGCATCATTATTAATTTCAACAATCAGTATATGGTAGGCAAACGCTTAAGAATACAACCTGCACATTATAACGTAAACAATTCCCATCCACTTTATCGTCCATCTAGTTTGTATATCCCAAAATCTACTTAATCTTTACCCCTTAGTAACAGATTTACTCTACTGGAGTATGCGGTTAAATGTGATTGACTTGCTGAGCGTTGTTTAACATCTCCTAACGATCATTATATAGTCTCACCTAAAGGGATAACTCCGATTCCCTCCTCTCCTCCAAATCCTCAATTAAATCCAAGCTTACAGCTAGACACCCCAACTATGTCCCAGCGTTCAGTTGTTACAGAGAACCCTTCGGAGTTCTTTGCAGTTATTTCCTGGAACATTGCAGGTTACAATCAAAATAAAGTCTAATTTGGATTAGATATCCTTGCTGATGTGTTATGATATTCTGTATCTTTCGGAGATTTGGGAAATTGATCATATTTATCTTAATGGGTTTCGCTCATTTCATACACCTGCTATACCTTCACCTGCTAGTCACTCAAAGGAAGGCTTATTAACATTACTTTTCAACACTCTTCCCATAACGGTCAAATCATTTCTGAGCATGTCACCATATTATCACATTATCCTTTTTGAGCTACATAAAGATAGATCTAGGATTCTCATACATTTTTATTATAATAATTTTGGGGCCCATCAAGCAGTGATCCTGGACCTTTTGGGAAAAGATATTGCCAATCTGGAGAAAGCATATCATAAGCATTGTGACATAATCTGGCAAGGCGATTTTAACACGCATCCTTGCAATAAAGTTACCTCACCAGCATGCGGGCTAGTAGATGAAGATGGGGATCCCTTTCCACATTTTAGCCATAGTGACTATGGTGAAGCCCTTAATAGGCTGTTAATAGTAAATAACCTTGTAATGTTAAATACTGTTGATACCATGGCTAGACAATTAAACTTCACTTTTTCTTCCCGTTACCACTTCTCAACTCTAGACTATGTTTTAGTCTCAGATCCCATAAGGAAATTCTTTACCCAATTTATGCTCAATTTTTATACTTTCAGTGATCATGCCGCAATCACGTTCCTCATTCCATCCTCACAAAAGAAGGAATCCTGTGTTTCCCTCCCTATTAAACCATAGATTGCAAGGGAAAATGGGATCATTTTGAAGTAGGAAGGAGTCGACACGGTGAAGTTTGTTGGGAATGTAGTCTCCAAACGGACACCAGAGATAATGACCTGTCTAGATCCAATGACTGTTAATGCCATAATATCCGTCTTTGAGCAAATTTTATTAGAAATTAAAAGTAATTTACAATGCTCCATATCCAATGGGCATCATAAGGGCCCTGCCTGGTTCGAATATGAATGTACGAAGTCATTTAAAAAGCTCCATCTGGCTTTAAAGAGAAACCCCAGAGACCAGAATTTGGTGAAGTCTCTATGCCAGTCATATAAAAAAGCAAGGCTAACAAGGCTAAAACTTTTAAAAGAGGAACGGTGGGAAAGACTACAAAGGGCAGTTGTATTAAATAGCTCACATGATTTCTGGTCACTGACCAATGCTCCTTTTCTTAAAGGTGAAAGGATGCTGACGACGGATACTCATCTGAACCAGGAGGTGTGGGTTTCACATTTTGAAGGACTGTTTGGTAGCGTGCAGGAGGTAACTGTTCAGTCCCCCTCTCTAGTACCATTTAGATCAGGAGATAGTATACTCTTTACTCTGGAAGAAACAAGACACACTCTTAACCAATGTAAAAGAGCTAAGGCACCTGGACCCGATGGTGTTCTAAATGACTTCTTAGATAATCAAGACCTCTGGGCCCCGGTTCTTATGAATGTTTTTTAATACAATTGCCCGAATAGGTGTGCCGCCTTCATGGAAGACGACTGTAATTGTACCCATTTACACAAAGGAGGACAAAGCAGTACCAAAAAAGTATAGGCCCATATCTTTATTAGATTCAACTGCTAAATTAATGGGCCGGCTACTTTTAAACATGTTGGAGGAATGGGCTGTGGAAAAGAACGTAATAATCCCTTGCCAGTACGGCTTCAGAAAAGGAAAGGGTACTGTGGACCAGTTTTTAAATTTAAACCTAATAATAGCTCACCAGACGGTGGTTAAGAATCGTCATTTATACCTTGCCTTCATAGATCTGTCGGCAGCTTTTGACTGCGTGGCACAGCCTAGGCTCTGGCAGATCATGGTGGCAATGGGAATTGAGACTCAGATCATCAATGTAATTCGTGACCTGTATGCCGGAGTCACAGTCTGTGTTCTGTTTGGCAAGGGAGGAGAGTGCACGAGACACTTTAAAATCGCCAGGGGTGTGAGGCTGGGGTGCGTCCTTGCCCTTTTTTTATTTGCCATATTAAATAATACCGTAGAATCCGCATTGCTAGGGTCTACCACTGACATTTCTTTTATTAATTCTCTTCTGGTCCCGATACCCCTCTATGCCGACAACGCGGTAATCCTTGCACGCACAGGCAATGCGCTGCGTCGACTCATGGAGGAGTACGCAACATTCATGAACAATCTGGACCTGAAAATTAACAATTCTAAGTCCTTTGTCCTTGTGGCAGGCCCAAAGCAGCAGAAATAACCACAAATGTATGTCAAAGGGGTGAAATTAGACGTTGTAGATTCTTTTAACTATCATGGGATAGTGTTCAATCGAAATACTAATTGGAGAAATATGGTCTTTAACAGGGGAGCATTGATGGAAAAAAATATTTGGGCCCTTTTTAATTTGTGAAAAAACTTGGGACCAAACCAATTGAAATGATAAAAAAAGTCTATGAGGCGAAAACTTTATCTGTTGCTTCTTATGGTGCAAAACTGTATGGGGCATCTCTGATGCCTCTAAACTGCAGCATATAGAAGATGCCTTTCTGAAATATCTGGTCACCCTACCCCAATCATGTTCTAATTTTAACTGCCACTTGGAGCTGAGAGTTCCTTACATCATTGACAAGATTTGTATTGCACTAATTATGATGTGGCACTCAGTCTGGCGTAAAGAAACCCTCTCACTGACTAGACATATTGTAAACGACTTCCTCAAACTGGATGGTGCAGCAAGTAAAATAAGATGGCTAAGTTATGTTGAATACAGTCTTAGCGAGGTTCGTCTGCATTATCGCTATGAGGACCCAAAGATGTTCCGGTTTATATCCAGGAAATAACTGAAAACTCATCTACTGGTCCACCTACCGGTGAAGAGACACAATATTAATTTTAAACTTTCTACAGTTAGATTATAGTCCACTGCCCCAAGCATAAGTCTAACTAATATAAACGCCACTTATCTATCGTGCGTCACAAACCTTCAACATAGATACATTTTTATGAGATTTCGTCTAAATTATAACCCCCTCATGTTAGGCCATCCGCCCAAAACGTATGCAATTACTGCACTCCCTTTTTGCCCTTGCGACTAGAGATCGCCCCAGAATGAGCTCCATTTTTTATTCTTTTTTAAATTTTGTAGTGAAGAAAGGAAAAAATGAATTGTTCCCCGTATTCGTAAAATGAATTTTAAACAATGTTGTGTGGCCTTATATTGTCTACAGTTATTGTCTGAACCTTTTACCTGTTTCTCTTTGGGCTCCTTTCTCTTATCTGCTTTGAGCAAAAGAAGATCAAACTGCCATTTTGATACTTAATATGCAATGTAAGGCATTGGGTTGTGCAATATTCTTGTTTACTTACGAGCAAATGTTCCTCTTTTAGCTTATGATTATCAATTATGTTCGAATAATAGCTCTTTTTATTTCTGTATATATATCTGTAGAATACATTTTATGCCGATGTTGTGTCGGCGAAATAAAATTATTTCTGACTGACTGACTGGCATTCTTCAGTTTCTTAACAGGCATACAATTATCGATCGTTAAGATGTTAATTCCTAGCTCTGAATTAGCAACAACTTTATAAATAAAATTAAGGGATTGAAGATATATGCTAAGATTCTCTAAGGATTCCCACTATACAGGATCATCGTGGGTCATTAGTTCTGCCCATAAAGAGCCCGTTTATTTATTTATTTATTTTAAAACTTTTATATAGCGGGAAAAGCTTACTCAAGATAGCCACTCTAGTGGGTTCAAATGAGTAACTCCAAAATCGTGGATCAAACCTTTTCAATTTGTTTACAGTTGATAGGAGTGACACTTGTCTATTTTCTAGATGCTTGTCCCATTTTAGATTATTAGCAAATGTCAGTCCAAGATATTTGTACTCACTACCCTTCTCCAAAAGAACATTATTTAGACACCATGTAATTTCCTTCGGGTGCTTTGAAAATATCTAGGTCTTAGTTTTTTCTGAGTTTACTGTGAATTTGTTTAAATTACAAAGGAGTGCAGGTCCTGTAATTTTCTCTGAAGGCCTACTGGTGTGTAGTCTATTATAACAAGGTAGTCCGCATACATAAGTCCCTGTTTTTGGTGAGAAAGTATTTGAATTTATTAATGCTTCTGGCAGATCTGAGATTGACTAAAAAGAAGAGGGACTAAGACACAGCCTGGCATTAAAGAATTTTTACCAGAACTTTTTCAGATAGTACACCTGTATTACTTAAGTCTATCTGAACCCAATTATTTGAATGCAATTTTTGATCACTGATAACATTTCCAATGGCATGTCCCATCTGCACAATTTATCCCAAAGAATGCCTCGATCTACACTGTCTAAAGCAGCCCAGAAGTTGACGAAGCAGCATCAAAGTTTGCTAACTGTTTCCATTGACTTCCTGGCCATTCCCATAGGGCAAAACAGTGATCAGTTGGTGAATGCTTTTGTCTGCCTCTCCCGTGCTCTACTGATATGATTCCCACCCCCACCGCCCATGAGTCAAGATGTTTCACGAACTTTTGGGCATAAATATTAGAGGATATATCCAGAAGGGACTTCAGTCTGTAAGTTGCTGGATCAGTAGTTTTCCCATTTTATAGATTGTTTTTATGTATGGTCCCATCATGGTTCCAGGATTACCTCTGTTGCCCTCGCCCATCTAGAGAAAAGACTAGGGGTAGCAGCTCACCATAAATGATCGGCCTTAAATATAACAGAGGGCAAATTATCAGGTCCCCGTGCACGTGATGACTTTAAGTTACTAATTATTCCAAAGAATAACTCTGCACCACGGGATAGTATTAACTGACATTAAACCTTGGGTGTAAACATATTCCTGGATATTAAATCTAGAACGAGGCTGCCATTAGGATGCACCCGCCACAGTGGCGGGCGCATCCTGCATTCCAAACATTCCTAACAATGCCATTCCTAACAATGCCAGGAAGGCATGTTGTGCACTTCCATGCACAACATGGCAGGCACTGCGCGGTGCCTGCCATGTTGTGCATGGAACTGCAGGGGTGTACCATAGGTACCCCCAGCCCCCCGAGCCCCTGGGGGCCAGCAACGGGCCCCACAAGCAGGCTCCGCATGCTTTTCTATGGCGGCAATGCCGCCACGGAAAGGCATTGCAAACCCCACGTTCTAATATGGCTGGCGGTGTCTTTCAGACACCGCCACCATATAGAACCCTTTTCCGCCCGGTCGACATGTCGACCGGGAGGAAAAACGGAGGACGGTCTTTCTGTCCGCTGCGGACCCCCCAGCCATTGTAATATGGCCGGGGTCATTTCTGCACGGATGGCGGGTGGATGGCCCCCGTCAGGCCGGCGGTGACTACTGCTGGCCCGGCCTGGGCGATCCGCCCGCCATCCTAATGGGGCCCATAGTATCAAATCATGGAATGAATGGGCCATACACTGATAAGGAGGTCTTTCTAAAACGTAGGTTATACTT
Source organism: Lissotriton helveticus (assembly GCF_964261635.1). Taxonomy (NCBI): domain Eukaryota; kingdom Metazoa; phylum Chordata; class Amphibia; order Caudata; family Salamandridae; genus Lissotriton; species Lissotriton helveticus. The sequence goes on from NC_136071.1 coordinate 257,949,843, forward strand.
ACGGTGCAAAAAGACAAAACTAACAATTGAATTCCCTAGCCATACATCACTAATATTTGTAATGCGGAAGTCCTTCCAACTTTTCGTATCAGCAGAGAATTATCACTTTTTTTCCAGATGTAAACCCCGCAAAGGAGAATTGTTTCTGAAAAACAAGAAGTCACTATCCCTGACATATTACAACTTTTCTTCACTGCATGTGGGTCATTAGTCCTTTTTTATGTTCCTGCAAATTATATGCCTTGTATAGCAGTCACTGCCAGAAGAAAACAGCGATTGATGCCCTTTATTAAATAGGGTAAACTTTACTTCACCATGAAGATTGAGAAGGTTTTTCCATTGGTGCAGCAAGCTGAGGCTCAGCCGCTGGACACATATCAGTTCCTTCGCCCCTACATGAGGCGGGGGGACCATGAGAAATGTAAATTGGACATCCATCAATTGTTTTGGTTGCCTCGTAATTGTCATTCTCTAAATGGAGGCCTTATTATTTGCCATGCAAATATTTCACAAGGGAAACAACCTTTATAACGACTCATTCACAACGAAGGGCCTGAACCACGACTCCTTAACAACGACCTGAATCACTAGTCTTTTAACCACTAATGCATTTACAACTACCTCTGGCCAGTTGATGGCTTAGTAAACTAAGTAGTGGTTAAGGAGTAGTTGTTTAGACTGTAGTTGTTCAAGTGGTAGTTGTTCAATCATACAACCATTTCACAATGTACCTGTGTACACAATGTTAGAAAGTAACGTGCTCATTTCCACTGTAACTTCGATACACAGCAAACTTCTAGAGTACATTACTATTCTAATCTACTCCACATAGGCAACTCTTCTTCACTCTCAGAATTTATACAAAAGTTGATATTCCTTAGGGTAAGAGCCTGAGGATAGCCATAAAACTCCCCAGAATAACCAAAGCCCACTCTACTTTATCTGAACTCACTCTCTATATCATCCAGGGAAGGTGCCTTCTGACCAGCAACTCATAAAAAGGGTGCCACAAGTTCTGAATATTGTCCAGTACTTTCTTGGTGAATGGCATCAGTAATTAAACATCATTTTAATTACCTCAGTCTCTCTTTGTAATAAAAGTAACCACGATCTGAAAATCAGAGAGTAATATTCAATTAAGGCCAAGAAGACCCTGTCCACTCCCCAGGCCGAACCCCTAGGAGAAACCTGAGTGAAATGCTGTTCTAAGATCACTAAAACAGTAATTATGATAGCAAATATGTAAACAGGGAACCTGGGATTGGAATCTGATACTCTGTAATTTACAGGCCCAAAATAGATGTGGTTCCAGAATAGGAAGTCCAGGATACTGTGGCACACTAATATAGTGGGGAAAGTAGCAAGGGACAAAATATTGAAAGGTAAGTATGCATACATTCTCTGTACCTAGCTCAATATATATGTGTCTTGATAAAATATATCACTTCAAGCTGGGTCTGGTGGCTTAGTGGACTATTGCATCCACTGTAGGGGGCTGTGTTCAACCTCATGGTCACCAGTTCAAATCATGGCAGGTCCACTCAGTTTTTCATCCTTCTGAGGTTGATAAAATGAGTACCATTAAGCTGGGTAACAATAAACTTCTGTTATTCAACGCCAAGGAAACCCTTAGGTGAACATGTGCTCTATAAATACACGTTATGTTTCACTTCAAGGTAAGTTGAGCTAAGAGCAGTACATCTATACTTCCCTTTGTGCACTTTGCTTGCAAATTTTTCTCCCTCAATATTTTGTCCCCAATATTAGTGTGACATGATATTCTTGTACTCGATATTCAAGAGAATAATCACCAAAATAGAAGCCTGAGGAATATGCATAATACCCTTTAAGTTAGCCCGCATCTGAATAAGTATCAATGTCTTTTTGTGAATATTTTTGAAGTTGCATCTAAATGCTCAATAAGGCTGCACTTTGACCTGACACCACTTTCTAAAACGAAGGGCAGGCGATTTTGCCTCTGTGATATCCCTTGAGGTCAAAAGCTGACCATTCACAAGTACCACATTGTAATGTATTTATAGTATTACTAGCAGCCCGTCCCGACGTTGTCCGGGAGCAATCAGGCTTCTGGGCCCCCGCCCGCCCCGACGTTGTCTCAGGCTTCAGGGCCCCCGCCCGCCCCGACATTGTCCGTGGGTCCCCCGGAGCGCACCCGCCACTTTCAAGGCCCCCAATGAGCCACACACGGGCCGTTTCACCTACCTCAGCCGCCGCTCCTCCCCGCCTGTCCGCCACTCCTCACCGCCTGTCCGCCGCACCTCACCGCTCCTCCCCGCCTGTCCGCCGCTCCTCCCCGCTCTCATGTCCGCCGCTCCTCTTCGCGCTCCTGTACGCCGCTCCTCCCCACGCTCCTGATGTCAGCACGCACGTCGCGGCCGGCGCTACTTCCAAGGGACTACTTTTTTTTTTAATCGTAAATATTTTAAAGAACGTATATATTTTTTTTTATATAGCCTATGTCCATCTGCAGACCCTGACAATTACAACGATGTATCGGGTGTTTGGATTGGTGCTGTGGTTCCTGAGTTTACCCGCCTCAAAGGTTCAAAGTTCTCTCTTTATAATAGTAGAATAGATAGAAAGACATTACAGAAGGACATGAATTGTTGCTATAGATGAGGTGTGAAAGTGTGAAAGATAGGACAGGGATTACTTAAAACAGTACACCTTGATTCCTAGGATGTGTAGAAATCATATTTTAGGGAATCGGCACGTTTTTTTGCTTTTCTGAATTTTTGCTGATTATATGTATCTTCTTTTAGCGAGTGCTGCATGGTGTGAATGCTTGTAAAGAAAAAGAGCTCCCATCGATGTGAGTTCTTTTGAATCGGGGAAAGCGTTTGCATTGGTTCAGGTTTAGAACTCATTTTGCACAGCCGATTTTCTTCTCTCTAATGCTGATTTAATGCATACATGCAACGTTTGAATGCCAGGCTAATCTATATACAATCACCAAGTGGCAAGAGGAGCGGTGGCCATTTTAGCTATTGATGCTAGGTGGTGAAAACAGGAAAATGGGTACCAGTCTGTCAATTACATGTAGGTAGGTCAGCCTAAACGCCACTTAAAATGTACTTGCATGTTTTAACTATCCTAATTCAACACTAATCCTCTATGGGTGCCAGAGTAGCGTGCTACTCGCCATAAAAGCGCTTTGACGCCTCGTCAGGGGTAGTAAGTGCTATATAAATGCAATTACAATAAAACACAATACAATACATCTGTTAAACAGGTATTGATGCCACCAGGGGGATTCCTTACCTTATTAGTGCTGCCTCTTTGCCTACTGAGAGTCTGTGTCATTACTCCAGTGCTGTCAAACATGGAATCCTGACAGTTCACCTTGGTACTCTATGCTTACCCGAAATCCTTTGTGCGTCTTCTGCTGTTCAATCTATGGGCAACTGTTTCCAGAAGCCACAATGTCACCACACACTGGAATAGGTGGTAGGCAAGTGTCTTTGAGAAGCTGCCATAAGCAGAAAAAAAGCTCAAAGAGTGAAAAACCTCCGTGCTGGACAAAGACTTCAAAGGATTCAAGAAAATCATGAATCCCGAATCCATTAGCAGGAGAAAGAAGTCAGGATCAGCAAGTGGAAGGAGTGAGGAAACGATTCTAGAAAAATGGCTTTGTTGCAATGCACCCTCTGAAGCCTTTATATGGTAAAAGAACAGGAAAAGGAAATAACATCAAACACACAACAGGAAACACACAAGGATTGGGAAAACCAGAAAGGGAATCAAGGAAGAAATAGCCATGATTGAAAAGGGAAAGAAACAGTAACAAAAATCTAAACCAGACAAGCAGTGGAGCAGCTTTAAAAAGCAGCTACAAATCCTCAGGTATGTAATTATCAATTTGGAGCTGGATGAGCAGGTAGCAGCAATTAGGAGTCCAAAAGCATGAAGGGATGCAGCCCCAGGAGAGTGAAACTCAAAGCCTGCAGCTACATTTCCTTAGACCTGGTAACCACAAAACCACGCAAGGTACCATGGTTCTTAAAAGCTGCTGCAACCGAGACGCCACAGTTGCAACATGTGCTATTTACCTTGGGGTCCAATCAAAACCGCCAGGTTTATACTGAAGGAGGGAGAGTGGTTTCACTGGCAAAACCTTTTCTGGTTTCTGGAGCCTCGGATCTTCCTCAGGATAAGCCTAACAGAGGCTTCAGCAGTGGTTAATTTGTAAAAAAAAAAAAAAAAGAAGTGCTGGGGATCTCATCAGGAGGCAGCTTGCCCATTTCTCCAGTTAGCGCTGCCTAAAACAGAACCAACTACTAATAATAAATGTGAGGAGTGGATGTGGCGTAATGGTCAGAGCTGCTGACTTCGGCACTGGGGGACCAGGTTCAAGTCTCAACGTCGGCTCAGTGTCCTGTGATTCAGGGCAAATCACTTAATCTCCCTTAAATGGACGTGTGCTTAACTGGTGCTCATGAAAAGCTGCTGGTGTTGATTAAGTACCGGTGCTGAGCAGCGGAAACCACGGCTCAAATTAAGCACTGTGCTTAAGGCAAGGCTCTAAATTATGAGCTACCCATGCTTCATCTGTACAAAGCCATCTCCAAGGTAACTGAATCAGCTTGCGACTTCTGGCCTCCACCCATTTCAGTTCATCGTAGCCCTCCTCTCCGAAACTGACTAGCACTCTCTTTCATTGTACCACCAGCGCTAGCCTTCCAATAGCGACTTGACAGGAGTGTCAGCTCCAGTTGGCATTGAAACATTTTGTACAACATCACACAAAGAACTGACATACAGATGAAAAAACATAGAAAATATCCAGGGGAAATACAACTCCTAACCAATAAACAAAACACAAGTTATCTTAAATCCTGTTCAAGCTGACTTCTGATGCTGAAAACTCAGAAAAATGTATTAGTATCATCCTTGCTAAAGTGCCAATCCTCTGCAATACTTGATTTATATACCATATAGTCACTACTTTGTTTCATAAATCTGGATTGGTTGTTGTTTTCTGGTGCCTTGGAGTCCAATGCTGAGGGGATTTGCAGGGTCAAGATGGGACAGCAATAAACTTTTTGAGGCCTCGACCCTATGGGGGAAGCCCATATGAGGAAAGATATGGCATAGTAGTCCAATTGTGTAAAACTCACTTTTGGCCAATTGCTTAAACTGAGTTTGCAGTGACAGGTTGGAGTCAATGATCATGCCCTGATTCTTTACTTCCATCAAAGGGGTTGGTAGTGGTTCAGTGTCCGTAGATCAGGAGGTGAAGGTGTCACGGTTTGTCATGGCTTGCCAGTATCGACTGCAAGGATCTCCAGTTTTAAGGAGGTGAGTTTAACGCTGTTCTGTAACATCCAGTGGTCTACGGATGGAAGGCGTTAGCTGAGTCCTGAGTTGTCCAAGTCCAAGGGCCTTTCAGTATTAGGATGCGCGACACAAGAGGTTATTACTCCTAGAGTTGGGATTGTTTCCTGTAAGTGAGATTAAGTAATTTAAGATAACATTGCATCAAGAACATGACCACAAGACTGTTTGGCTCCAGAGACTGTTGGTTGAAGTCAAATGATTCAAGGTTAATGAGAGAAAATGAGCTCTGGCACCGGACTTGTCAAATAAGGTGTTGGGATATCCCACATGCATAGAATTGAGTGGTTGATTCTAATATCCAAGATTGAGTCCAGCATACCCACTGGATTGAGTCTAGTAGGCCGCATTACCTGAAGCAGTTAACAACTGAGAAGGATCGAGATGAAGAAAACTGGGAGGGTCGAGCAAAGGACAAGTATATACTGTAGGACATCTGACTGGTGTGCAATGGTCAAAACCCTACATAGAAGAGTTTGGTCACACACCTCTGCTCCAGTCCCAACACTAGAAAATATACTATTTGATGCACTCTCTTGTCCCACTAGAGCTTGTGCCTGGAAGCCAATAAGGTATACGTATATAAAAAGTGTTCTACCAGGAATAATTTAATGCAATGAGTCTACAGAGGGGTCAATCCAAAGCACATATGCAAATCATGTCAAAATAGAAAGAAAGACAGGTATCAGCATAGAAGATGATAGATGAGTTGTATTTCACCAATTAAACACAAGGATATAGACTGATCAATATATATGAACAAAAATAGGCCCTCCAGGTGACTGCGCAGTGCAAGTGCAATACAGTGAGACATACAATACTACAATAAAGTGTAAATAATGAAATATTGACAATATATACACAATTTCTGTATTAGTCGAAAAGTATGACAGGTCCACTTCTTCCTGAAAAAATGCAAGTGTTCAAACCCGACAGTTGAGTTTGGTGAATGGCCTTTATTCAGTGAGCAGTGGACCTTTCATGCTTATTGACTAATACAGAAATTGACAAGTGACTTTTGTGACATTCTGATTCCAATTGGTTAGCTTAGATTGTTACCATTGTTTTGTCCTGATGAAGACCCCAGGTGATTCTTCGTGAGTGGGTCAAAACGTCAACATTTCATGGCTCTACCCATATCTTTAATTGAAGGACTTTCAAACTCAAATGTCCATTTCATTGGGTTTGTTATTGCTGACTCATGTATCCCATGAGCACCGACCTTGTGTATATATTGTAAATGTTTCATTGTTTCCACTTTATTCTTGTACTGTATGACTCACTGTATTGCACTTGCACCGCGCCGTCACCTGGCGCACCTATTTTTGTTCGTACTACATTGATCGGTCTGTATGCTGGCGTTTAATTGGTGAAATACACCATCTATGCTGGTACTTGTCTTTCTTTCTATTTTGACATGATTTGCATATGTGCTTTGGATTGAACCATCTGTACACTCATTACATTAAATTATTCCGGGTAGAACACTTTTTAAATATGTATTTGATTACCCTTCTTCTTGGGAATACGGGTTGTCCCATGTTTTCGGTCGAAGCCAATAGGAGCATGTGCACAGGCACCTGAGACAATTTCACAACAATTACACACTCTCTCATTCTTCCCGAGTCAGGTGCTTCATATATGAGCGTCGGTTACATCTCCACACGTGCCCATCACTTGCAAAGTAGTCTGTATTGGGCCTCCCAGCTGCTCCATCTACAAGTCCACTGTAAAGGACATGCAGAATCGATTCGCCAATGACGCCATGCTGCTGTGGGTATTTTTCTTCCCCTGCGGCTCTTGAATCTTTGGCACTCTAATAATAGCCTTAAATTGGCTGAAAACCTTCCAGTTTCAAAATTGGAAGGTGTTCCTAGAACTGCTGACCGCAATTTTATTTCACTCTCCTGTCAGAACTGAGTAGTCTATTTCAGTCAGTGAGTAGTCTATTGGTTTTCTCCTTCTCTTGTTCGGTACCCGACTATTCCGCTAGGCTAGGTTTGATCTGTGAGAGCTACACTACGCAGCGGGGCGTGGCCTGATCAATAGAGCACTCGCTGTATATATACATAATTTAGTATCTGGCTCATGTCACAGACACGCCAAGAAAGGACAAACAAACTGCGTTTCTCAATATGAACACTAGAGGTCACTAGCGAGTTTCACAAAACTATTCCGACCACATCCAACGGCGCCATGACTGGGACCGACACGCACGGAATAAATATAGCTGTTCTCCCAACAGAAGGACTACAGATGTATTGTAGAGCTGCCAAAACCCCAAGTAGAACAGGCAGCCCTTTAAGGATTACAAACATGGGGATGCTTAACAGCTCTAGCCAGAGCCGGCCTTCGCTAAAATAGCGCCCTGGGTGTGGGCGGAGAGAACTGTGGCGCCCTTGCTGGCGGTAAAGAAGTTAAAAGAAGTAGCAGGGGTCAGTACCTGGATGAGCAGGGACTGGCCCCTGAACACAAACATCCCCGGACCGCCCTCAGTGCACCTATATCACCGATAACCTATCTGCCTCACCATGGTTTTGTTGTTGTGTGCCAGCAGGGGTCAGAGGGTGAAGGGGGCTAAAGGGGCGTTAAAAACATCGCCCGCCATATGCTAATGAAAGACTAAAAGCACTTTAAACAGCCAAATGAGACAGAAACAAACAAGCAGAGACAAGGACAAGGCTGGAGCAAGATGAGAAGGGCGCTGCTGTTGGCATAACCTTAATGCACAGAACTCCGTGTGTCCCTCAGACAATTGGCGCCCCCGGTCAGGGCGAGTTCTCGCCCATGCCAAAGACCGGTCCCTGGCTTTAGCACTTTAATAAAACCAAAATAGAGCTAGGTCAGAATTTAAAAAAATCTGACAATGGGTCTTTTAAAACCAGGCAACCAGACCTAAGAATGTGTAGAAACGTTTCAAATTGAACAAAAACAGCACAAAACAGGACGTGAATACGAATCAGGCGTGCCAGAAAAGACCAATCATTGCTTCGGAAAAGTGTCTTTCCCAAATAGTGCCAACTATTTAGAACTAACCGTGTTTGACTGCTATTTTGTTATGAGACTGGTATGGCTTTGTTACTATTGTGAACTAGTTTTGCCACTGTTGCAGTCCTTTTATAGACTGCACTTGTTTCAGCTCTACGTTGGTTCTGTTACAGGTGCACAGTGGGCCTGAAACTGCTCCGCTTCTGTTGTAGTGGTGCAGTTATTCTGATATAATCTTGGTTTGTAATTGATGTGTACTATGCTGTCGTACTTCGGGTTCTGTTATAATTGTTTTGATACAGAGTTGACCTGGTCTGCAAGTGTTTAGTTCTGTTCCAGGGCTCTGACTTGTAACTACAAAGATTTCTTTGATGAAATTAAAAGTAATGAATGTCAAATAATTGCATATACCATTGCAAAAACCGAAACAAGAACTTGATCCTGGTGTGTAACAAAACAAGAATAGACATATTACCCACCTACTATTGGGCTTTATTGAATGTTATTTGTCCTTCTCCTTTTTAGGCTCCCTTGCCTTCAGCACGGGTCCGTATTTGTGGCTCCTACAATTAATAACAGTTAATGCCCTCTACGAAGAGTGTTAACCGCTGCTAATTCCGCAAATACTGAACAATAAGTTAATTTGAAACTGAGATGGAATGCTGAGTTTTTCTGTCCTAGACACCATGCGTACGATCCTGCCATTCACTGCTCCGGTCTGCTTGTTACTCTAGGTTGAGTGGAAGGGGCATAAAGTAGGCAGAAACAGTGAACTTGCTCATTTGAATGTGTTGCCCGAATTAACATGATGGGTGCTAGCAGCCTTATCTGCCTACATGCTGAAAGGTGTTAACTGCTTTTATTTTCCCTTCCTGTTGTTATATTCCCTTTGATCTGGTCGGACACATAATTTTAGGGGCAGGCAATAAACTGCATTTAACGCCCACACACAAGATGTTAACTGTTGTTAATGCCTTTGCTGGTGTTTGGACAAAATATCAAGGGGGTTATTTCGATGTTGGGTTGAATCACTTCCGCCAGACACCCCATCGGTCATGGGACCGACTGACACTCGGTTGGCGGTCCCGACCGCCCCATTAGGAAGCGACAAACACTGTTCAGTCGTATTCCTACATTTTACTATGGGAGTATGCACTCCGGCCTTAAGCTGGCCGGAATCCATGCTCCCATAGAAAAATGGGAGGTGCAGTTCATCACTGCATCATGTAGCAGGCACCTCATGGTTATGGTGACCAGAATTTTAAAGCCAAAAACCGGGAAATTTCACAAAAATAGAAGAAGGACAACAATTTTACTTCAAGCGAGCGGACAGAATGACCACGCTCCTCAGCAGAGAATTACAGAACAGGCAGTTTGAACATACGTAAAAAGCAATTTTTAAAACCCAGTAGCTTGACTGCTAATTACATTTTTTTCTTGAAACAACTGATAACTATCCCTGCTTTGTAAAACATTGAAAAGCACCTCCTGCCGTTTTCAGTCGACCCTCTCTAAAAACTGGGAAAGGAGCTACATTTCCTGAAATCTTCCGGGACAGCTGGTGAAAAACCGGGACCGTCCGGGCAAATCCGGGATGCCTGGTCACCCTACTCATGGTGCTGCCACAAGGTGCAGGGATCAACAGGGGGGCACCTTCAACCTACAACTGGATGCCCTACAACCAAGGGAGCCCTGCTGGAGCCCCCCAAAGTCGAGTTCCGACAGCCTTTCTGTGTCAGAAAGGCCAGCACAGAAAGGCTGCCGAAATCCGACATTGTAATCTCAAGGGCGGTATTGCCCGTCTTTAAGATTACAGCCCAGATTCCGACTGGATAGACCGTCGGAAGCCAGCCGGAATGACCGGCAGGATTACTTTACAACCACCTCCATCGTAATGAGGCGATCGTAAAGTAAACCGACCAGCCCATTACGATGCATCCGTAAAGGCTCTGACCGAGGGTCTGAGCCTTTTATGGCCGCATTGTAATCTGCCCCTTAGTTGTAAATATCAGGTGATGGAAATATCAAAAATAAAATATCATCATACATAAATATCATGATGCAAGAATATTGTTTTGTTGAGGTAATATTGTTTTAAATAATATCAATGCTTTTAATATCCTTTTCAGGTATATAGTAGGAAAAATATATTTTTTAATGTGTTGGAATGTTAATTTTCTGTTTCTATTGTTCATATAAATGTTTTTCATTCTCTTCAAATATAGTATGTAATTTTAATTAAAAATGTTCATGTAATTTTTAATAGTAATTTATAGTGCTTTAGCGGGTTGTTGGGTCTGTAGAGGGCTAGGGTGGGAAGTTAATTAGGTAATAATGAATTATGAATTATTTAATACATTTAATTATGATTGATGTTTACTATCTAAATTATGTAATACTGATTTATTTTGTTATATGTTATTTTCTAGCTGTTAGATTTCTAGCGGTATAGAGTGAGAAGTTAATTGAGGAATAATTCATTAACAATTATTGTTAATTCATTATTTAATAGATTCTTAATTATATAATTTATGGAATACATATTTATTTTACTTATATTTTATTTGCGGGCTGTTAGATTTAGAGGCATCTATGGTGGGAAGTTAAATATGTAATAATCAACAATTTATTATTCACTGTTATTTCATTATTTAATTGATTTTTAATTATGCAAAATTTGGAATAATGATTTATTTTACTTTTATTTTGGTTGTGGGATGCCTGGTTTGCGTAGGTAAATTATGGAATACTTATTCATTTTAATTATATTTTAGTTGCAGGCTACTAGGTTTGTAGGGGTCTAGTGTGGGATGTTAAGCAATAATTAATTAGCAAAAAAAATACTTAATTGATCTTTAATATGTAAATTATGGAATATTTGTATTTGTAGTTATATTTTATGTGCGAACTGCTAGGTTTGTAGGGGTATAGGTTGGAAATTAATTAATTAATTGAATAACAATTATTTATTAATTGATAATTATTGAACAGTAATTATTTACATTGATTGTTTTATATATATATCATGTGATCAAGTCCCCTGCGAGGGAAGAAACGCGTCATGGCTGCTGCGTCCGTTTGGGAGTTTTAAATAAAGATTGCAGCTAACGAATTACGGCGGTCCGTGCTCTTTCTTTATGCCTGGGAGGACTGGCTAACTGAGAAGGAGTTTGCTTGGAGATTATATATATATATATATTCACTGAAAAAACCATAGGTTTCCCACCAGTTATAGTTAGCTGGAAATTTTACTCGCATAAAACCATTGAAATTCCCACGTTATAGTTAGTTGGACTCACTATAACTTGCGCGTGCAATGCACTGATGATGACGTCACATATTACATCACTCATGACGTGGTCAGTGGCATCACTCATGACATCACTGATGACACCATCCAGTGAATGTGTGTCTTTTTGAAAAATAAATATTAGTGAGTAATGTTTAAATATTTAAATATATGTATTAGTGTTTCACTTTGTGTATAAGTGGCTGCATGGGTTGGTGAGTAGGTACATGTGTATGTATATAGGTTATTAGATGTTTTTCTTAGTATCAGTATGAGTGTTTGTATGGTTTGGTGGAGGTATTACTTAGCACATAGATGCATGAATGACTGCCTCTCTCTTTGTATGTGTTTTGAAGACAGCATATGTGCAGGACTGTATGGGTGGATGACTGTGTATATGTGTGTGTTACTGATTGAATGAGTGTCTCACTAGTTTCTTTATTAGTAACTACATGTTTTAATCTAGTGTATGTGAATATTGATGTATATAAGTGAGTATATCTAATAGTAAAAGATTGTAAGAGTTCCTATTTAAATTAGTATGTGTTTCTATAAGTGATTGTTTAAGAGAGTAAGTATGTGTAAGTTTCCTTCGAAGTAAAGTGGTAGTGTGTGTATAGCTGTATATGCAAGCAAATAAATGGATGTTCAATAGTTAATTTGTATGTGTGAGTATGTGTGTGAGTAACTTTTAGATGACTGTCGGTGTGTAACAGGATGTATAGGTGTATCACTACATATGATGAGTGAGTATATGTATGAGTGACTATATAGAACTGTTGGTGAATCAGTGCATGTGTATATAGATGGTGGAATTATTGAATTGGTTGTTGTAACTGGTATGGGTATCTCCATTTTTTTTGAAAATTTTAGTTTCTATTTTTGAATATGTTTCAAGGGTTACATTACAGTGAAAGGAGCTCTGTCACTCTGTCACTCTGTCACAAGGATGGTGTCATCAGTGATGTAATGAGTGATGTCACTGACCATGTCATGAGTGATGTAATATGTGACGTCATCAGCAGTGCATTGCACGCGCAAGTTATAGTGAGTCCAACTAACTATAAGGTGGGAATTTCAATGGTTTTATGCGAGTAAAATTTCCAGCTAACTATAACTGGTGTGAAACCTATGGTTTTTTTCAGTGAATTTAATAGGTTTTTTAATGCTAATTCCTAACTATAACTGATGTGAAACCTATGGTTTTTTCAGCGAATTTCAATGTTTTTTTAATAGCAAATCTCTATAGGTATGAAAAGTAATATTTTATATTGTATAAATATGTAATTTTTTTGAATTTTTTTTTTGCCCCGGGGCGCGTACCGGTGAACGTACCGGTGAGCGCAATGTTACGGCGCGCCCCGGGGCGCGTACCGGTGAGCATCCCGTTAGCGCTATTCCCGCGAACGAAAACAACATCGTGACGTTTCGTGTAGCCGCGTGATGCGTCATATGACGCAATCCGTAAGCGCACCCGGAAGCACGCGATCGCATACGATCGTGCAACATCTCGAGTCGCTTACGCAACGCGCCCCGGGGCGCGCCTACGGGCGCGTAGCGTAAGCGCGTCGGGTCACGTGATCTGAAAATAACACTTTTCATTGGTGCAGATCAGTTTTGGTTTCCTAATGATGTAAGGCCAGGTCATGTGACCTAAAAATAACACTTTTCATTGGTTCAGAACAGTTTTCTTTTCCAAATGATAAAAGACCCCACCTTTTTTCCTCATTCTACCTTTGTGCTTTGAGAGAGGAAGACCTGCAGTTATTTCAGTAGAAAATGGCTACATTAGCTGCAGCTGCTGGAGCTTCTGGTCCACCACCACCACCACAAGGACCACCACAACTTCACAGTGGTGGAGATCAAGAAGAGGAGGAGGATGAGGAGGACGAGGAGAGGAGATTCGTCAGAGAGGACAATATTACCTACAAACCTAAAGAGCACATCATCTGGCAGTTTTTTTCAATCCCCAATGACAAGAAAAAAGTAAATGCGCCTAAGGCAACCTGCTTAATATGTCATCAGGAGCTGTCAAGGGGGAATCCCAACAAAAAGTACTCCTTTGGCAACCACACCATGATCAGGCATATGCTACGCAGGCATCCAAATAACTATGCTAGGGCAGAGGTCAGGGAACTGGGCAGAAACCCTGTCCAATCTTTTGCCAGCACCTCCCAAACTAATGATCCCACCCCATCGGGACCGGAAGTTAGGGAGATGTGCTCCACCGTACAAAGAAAGTTTAACAATTTAAAAATGGTTTGTATTTTTTTGTGGCAAAACAATATGCTATGGACAGCAAAGCATCACACTTATTAACCTTGCTTGGGATAACCACAAGTGCCCAAAGAAACATTGATTTTTTCCGCCTTTTTTTTTGCTCCTGTTGAGCCCTTTAGAATTCCCTATTTTTTGTTTCTCCCCTTAAAAAATACAAAAAAAATATAAAACTTCAGAAAAGCCCACAAAAAATAAAAAATGTTCCAAAAAACAATAAAAAAATATAAAACAACAAAAAGAATAAAAAAACAGTTCTTTTTAGAACTACCTTTAATTTATAAAAATAAACCTATAGTTTTAAAGAATCTCTGTCAATCTTTTTTCTGCAGGGTACGTGTACCGGTACGCACCCCGGGGCGCATACCGGGCGTTCCCCCCGCGAATTTTTTTTTTTTTTGCCCCGCGGGATCCTTTTATGGCCCCCACATCAAACCTAGGGGGTCAGGGGGGGTGTACCCTGCCCCCTTTTGGTCATTTCCCCCTTTGTTTTTTGCCACCTCTTGTGTCTCGATCCTACCGAGACACAAGATGGCGGCCGCTGCGGACTGTTTCGAATGTTTACAGACACCAGAGAGCCAATCAGCTTTCCGTGCGCATGTCGCGTAGCGCGCCCGGTGCGCTCCCCGGAGCGCGTACCGGGGCACGCTTATAGATATATATATTTTTTTAAACTCAAATTACTCAAAATCCTCTGGAGCACATATCTTGAGACATAGCAAAGGCACATCGGGCTACCAGTCCCTACAATTTTGCCAAGTTTGGTGAAAATCCATTCAGCCGTTCGAGCTGAAAGTGAGTTCGACCGCCCTATGGAAATTAACATGGGGAAAACACGTTTTGGGACCCCCCTTTTATCTCAGCACCCGCTTGACGAATCCCCCCCAAACTTTCAGGGAAGGAGCGGAGAGCCGCGAGGCAAAGTTGAGGAAAAATACAGGCAGATTCCTCAACCGGCGCCAAAGTTATTCCCAATAGAATGTTGCGATTTCCCTATGGAAATCAATCCTAACTATAACTACCTACTGGCGACCGCCAGTAGGTAATATATATATATATATATATATATCATGTTAACTAGTGGTTTTTATTTTAAAGTGTTTCATATTTTTTCTACATTAGTGGGGTTACTTATATATGTAATGTGTTTGAAGTGAAGTACTTTCCTTACACTTGCTTAGACTGCAGTAGGAATAGTAAAATTAACTCCTGAAATCCAACATATTCCCTGCTCTTGTGCTGTTTGAAGTAGGTAATAGTACAGTTTACCCCTCTGGAGTGCAACACTTACTCTATTGCTGCGGCAGAAACAAATCATTACCAATAATGAGTCAAAACTATTGGAAAAAAGAAGAAATGCTCACTGGAGAGAAATAATAAAAGATATACAAATGGACAAAGCATAGTTGGCCACAAATGGATAAAAAAGAACTATTTAAAAATCTCTAAGGAACATGAGCACATGTAATTTCACGTAAAAAACCTGCAGTTTGCAAGTTTTATAAAAGTTAAACTACACTGACCACAATACACTTGAAACGAAAACAGGAAGTAACTGTGTCCAATTAAAATAAAAGATGTCTATTTTCTAGAGTGCACTATCCCGTGAACAAGCCTTCTGTTAAGGTGAAATGTGTTGGGTGTGGCAAAGATCTAAAATAAAGCCGCTTTAACTTCTGCACACAAGAGAGTGCGTTTCTGTTATATTTTTTCGCCGTGAGGCAAAAAATTAGTTTTCATTAATACCGGCGTGCCCTGCCCGAAGAAATACACTACCCCATCAAAGAACGTGGACGTGTGCTACATTTGTGGCAAATATATTTATATTATATTATATTATATCATAGTATATATATATATATATATATATATATATATATATATATATATATATATACAAACACAAATATGTGTGTGTGTGTGTGTGTGTTTATATAAGTTCATATTTTTATATAGTATTACATATTAGTGGAATTTATTTAATCTACATTATATTAAGTTAATATATTAAAATATTTCATTTACTACTTTAAACTGTATATTAAAAAATCAATATTTTTGTATATTTGTGGACGATATTAGTGTCAACAATTTTTTCTCCAGTTTTTTGGTACTTATCATTATAAGTAGAAGAGCACAATATTGTGGTGAACAACATTTTTGACACAATATTTTTGTCAACAATATTTTTTACTACAGTATTGTGTCAGTAATCGGCCATCAGTAGAGGGACATAAAACTTAACTCATGGCTCCATCTTTTTATAATTATTTGTTGCACATCAAACAGGAGGACTCCCCTTCTATTCTTCCTCTGTGCTTCTGCAGTCACCCTCCTAATACACCTTGTTGCCCCTGTGTAGCTGCGGTCACCATCCTAATACCTCTTGTTATCTCATATTTAAGTCAGAAATCACTGGTTAGTAAGGGTAGAAACTGATTCTGCAATTAGAACATTTCACCCCAAACCTAAGTACAACTTTGTCAACCTCTCATTCGTTTTCTCACCTCCATTGTCTTGGCACCTGTTTTTGCAGTCTGTGTCTTGACATGCTACTGTAACTATTGGACAAAGCTAAGTCAGAATTTGAGGTGCTAGGAAATCATCTTAGTGTGGTGTTATCCTGAAAAGTCTTGACTTGGTGAACTATGATATGTTAGTATTCTGTCCTGAGAAGGCTGCTCCAAAGCAAGAAGACACAGCAAGTTTTGCTGAAATTCATAAATGTTCAACTTGTGATGCTGCTTCTCCAGTGAAAGGATTGGATGATAATCAACAGTCAACCTGCAAGGAGTTGAGGAGCTTGTGGGAGCGCAGGTCTGATAAACAGGCGCGGAGGCTGAAGATAGGTGCGAACAGGTTGTTTATTTATGATAGGCTTAAGTTCAGGGGAAACAAAAGTTTGTGCGTCACTGTATTCTTCTTCTGGTGTTTCTT
Source organism: Lissotriton helveticus (assembly GCF_964261635.1). Classification (NCBI taxonomy): domain Eukaryota; kingdom Metazoa; phylum Chordata; class Amphibia; order Caudata; family Salamandridae; genus Lissotriton; species Lissotriton helveticus. The sequence goes on from NC_136071.1 coordinate 257,966,689, forward strand.
CCTCTTGGACCAGGGCTGTTAAGGCTGTTGCTCCAGGCCCCTCCTTTTCACCATGCCGGCCTTTCATTCGTTCCTCATAGCCACTTCCGGGGTTGCTCCCAATCCCTTCCGGGTCCCGACTGCTGGTACACTGCATAGACATGGAAACACGGCATGGAGGTTCAGAAACAGGATCGGGATTCCATTGGTCGACCTGGTTCCCTCGTACCTCCGGCTGACAACAGGTAGGTTCTGCCCATGGTGCTACCTCCGGGAGTCCCTCCTCACAGAGCTGTAGAGGGTGAAGACAGTGTCATAATCTAGGATTCAATATACATCTACTAAAGTTATAGCAGGACCTGTCTAGCACTTTTGTTCATCACCAGTTACTAGCCATTTTGTATATGTGATGTTGCCTGCTATCTCTTCAGACTTGCCAAATATGAATGTTTACATGCCTGTCTCAAGTCCATTATTTTAATTTGAGGATTGGGATTTTGAGAGCTCCATTGAAGGCCATTAATGGTTGGTTTCAATCCTTTTCTGCAGCTTTCCAGTGTCAGTCTTTCTTTTTCTCCCCTTTTAATTTAGACTATTCTACCCTCAGTGGGTGGAATGTTCTAATAGCATTATTAAACAAAAAGGGTCACCCAGGGACCTGGGCCTGACACACTATAAAAAAGGCGGTCTCTCTAGGGGTTAGTGTATCCTTGGACCGCCACAGCAAAAGCAATGTAAAGAAATCTTCTATAAATGTATTTCAATTAAGCGGTAAGTGCATTTATTTAATTAATTATATTCATAAATGACACAGCATTCATTTTTTTCAAAAGATAAAGTGCTCCTACAAAGTGACGGCACAGTGAGAGTGAGTAAAGTGACTAAAAAGTGTGCTTTTGTTATGTACTAAATATATACATGTGACTTAATATATCTTGCATATTCAATAGCCAGATGCTGCTAGCATACCCCCAATTTGATGTCTTCCCGACTAGTGGGTCACTTAATATATCTTTCATATGCAGTAGCCAGATGCTAAGTCCAATTTTCATAGAAAGGAGCGTGTCCTAATCAGTCAATACATTTTCTTCCAATATTCCCAGAATAGTAATTGTTATTTCATAACTTCTTCCATCCAAACAATCACTTGGGAGTCTTGTGTTTCATTTCAATCCAGATGTTTTTTCAATCAATATTATTTATCACAAAAAGTTGGGCACTCCCAGACTGTGTGATAGAAGGTAGCCGTTTGGGCGCAACCCCGAAGACAGAGTGGATCAGCTCTAGCACCCATCTTCGCCAAGGTCACTCCTGTGAGGTATGACCTATGAAGAATTTTAAGTTGTATAAGTCAGAATCGGAGGGTAATCGCTGCTTCTTTATGGGACATCAAAGCCGCCTGCCAGTCCTTGTCATCTATTGGTTCTAGGTCGTTCTACCAGCGTTCCCTAAGTTTGTGGAATGTGTTTGGTAGGTTATTACATAGCTTTTTATAGGTTACTGAGATTGCTTTTCATTGTAGTGGCCCATCCAGAAACCGGTCTTCCAACGGGGCAGACTCCGGTATATTTGTAGGATCGGGAAGGCTGTGGTGAGTGCATGTCTAATTTGTAAATATCTAAACAATTCTCCCTGCGCCATCTGGTATTGACTCTGAAGGTCCTCAAAGCGAAGAATCAACCCTTTTTTGATCAAATCTCCAACTGTCGAGATCCCTATAGTATCCCACCTGTCGAAGCTGGGCTGATGACAGAGTGAACCCAATCCATGTGCATACCACAGTGGTGTCACCTTTGTGAGGATACTAGACCAACCCAGTCGGGAGTTCGCCTGATGCCAAATCGCCACCGTGTGGGAGAAGGGCCCAAAAAATCACCCCTTCTTGACCTTCGTGTATAGTGCCCCCAAGTAACCAGCTCTACCTGTTTGATATTTGTCTAATAAGTACGCTTGGTCATCAGGGGAGCGATACATCCAGTGGTTCACCACAACCAATTGCGAGGCCCAGTAGTAAAGTCGGAGATCGAGGAGGGCGATTCCCCCATCATACCAACCTTTCATCAGTTTTTCTGGTAGTGATGCAGGGAGCCTTGCCGTCCAAGAGCAGAGTGCGAACCTCACCCTTCACCGCCCGAAATAGGCCTCTGTGATTTTGTAAGGGCAATTCTGAAGGATGTACAGGAAGCGGGAAAGGGCCAGAATCTTAAACAAGGCCGCACTGCCCACTAGTGACAAGGGCAGGATCTCCAATGTTTGACATCTGTCCTCAACCGAGCTAATGGAGGGGCCAGGTTACAGTTATAGAAGAGAGTTGCGTCTGGTGTTGCAAATATTCCTAAATAGCGGAAGCCTTACGCTGCCACCTCCACCCTGCAGTTTAACGGAAGACGAGGAGTCGGGCCCTAAAGTACAAACAGCACATATTTACTCCAATTGGTCTGGTAGCCTGAATATTTCCCAAAGTTCGTAAAGATATCGAGGACGCTATATATGAATTTATATGGGGGAGCTAAGTACAATAAAATGTTATCCGCATACAGGCATATCCGGTCCTTCTGATCCTCCGCCCACCTCAGACCCCACACCCCAGCATCTCTACGGATCCAGGCAGCCAGTGGTTCCAACATAAGAGAGAATATCAGAGGGGAAAGAGGGCAGCCTTGACGCGTTCCTCTCCTCAATGTAAACACCCATGAGGTATGGTTATTAACTCTCACTTGTCCCCGTATGTCAGTATATAGGAGTTTCACCCACCCCATGTATTTCGGGCCAAAGGCCATTTTCAAGCGAACTTCAGATAAATATGGCCACTCTATGGAATCAAACGCCATGGAAGCATCTAAAGAGAGCACCACTGCGTCTTCCGCTATATATTCCTTACACGAGAGCACATTATTCATGCGGCGAATATTTAGCGCAGTATTCCTCCCCGGCATAAAGCCAGATTGGTCTGGGTGAACCAAGGACGAGATAACTGAAATCATTCTAGTAGCGAGAACTTTCACGAGGATCTTAGTCTCCGCATTTATCAGTGAGATCGGCCTATAGAAGCTGCAGTTATCTACCGGTGTTCCCGGTTTGTGGATCATAACAATGGACGCCATCAGCTGGTCATCAGGCAACATCCCTCGTTCATAGCTTTCATTATACATGGCCCGCAGATGTGGGGCCACTTGTGAAGCGATAACTTTAATGAATTCTATAGGAGTCACGTTAGGTCCCATCGCCTTTCCAGAGTTAATTTGATTTATATCCTTTAGAATCTTGTCATGTGTAAGGTCACTGTCTAGGGTCTCTCTATCTTTTGCAGAGAGGGTGGATACGTTACTGTCGATTAGAAGTTGGCGGGAGTCTTCCGCGTCATATGTAGTTGAGGGAGAATAGATCTGTGCCAGGTTTTCCGCGAAGGCATCCGCTATATCTTTTGGGTGCGTTATAATACTACCGTCGGCCATAATCAATTTTCGGACCCATCTATCACCTTGATCTCGTCTTTCCAGCCAGGCCAATGTCTTACCAGCCCTATCCCCCAGCTCATATAGTCTATGCTGTGTGTGAAGGTACTTGGCCATCATACGTTCCCTCACTTTGATCTTATATTCAGCCTGTTTGAGTGTGAGGAGGTGCAGTGTATCCTCTGATGGAGTGGTAGTATTGTCTGTCTCTAGTTGTTGAAGCTCAGTTTCTAGTTGGACTAGCTGTTAGTTTTTATTATGGACATATTCTGTCTTTAAAGACAGAGCTTGGCCCTTGAGTATCACTTTGAAAGCCTCCCACAGTATTTGCGCAGGCGGAATCGACCCCACATTTTCATTGAAGTAGTTCATAGTTTGTGTGTAGAGTTCTGTTTTAATGTCAGGAATTTTAAGCAGCCAGGGACTAATAATAATACTTGACCTCGGCTGTCGTTCCCTGTGAGTGTACTCGATTCTAACGGGGGAGTGGTCTGAAATACCCCTCGGTGGCACCCGGGGATTCTGAAAGTTCCCAATGGAGGCCATGTGTGTCAAGAAATAATCAATGCGGGATGAACTTTTATGCGCATTTGAGAAATAGGTGTATTGCGTGTTATTCGGGTTCAGCGTATGCCAAATATCTGTCAAACCCAAGGCCGTGGTGAAGTCAGTCATAAGTGTATTTGGGCGTGCACCGGGTCTCTGGGGGTGCCGATCCAAGCTATCGTCCATAGTCATATTAAAGTCTCCACTGAGGATCAGGGTGCCCATTGAAAGGTCTGTTAGCACCCTGCCTAGGTCCGTCAGTGCCTCCCTCCCCAGTGCCGGCGGCAGGTACAATGAGATCACATTAATCGCTCTCCCTTCCCACTGGGCTTCTAGGACAGCGAATCTACCCCCGGGATCAGCCCAGGTGCGTTTTACGATAAGGGCTAGGTGTTTTTTGACTCATTGTATTTATTCTTGAGTAGCCAGATTCTGTCGGCACACTCCTGATTTGATGTCTTCCCGACTAGTGGCTATTTCAATGTGAGACAAGCATGTTACCTTAAAGGAAACATGCAAGTATAAATGGTGTTTGTAAACAGCGCCACTTCACAAGTGACATTTTTTTAAAGAGGTGGATAATATTTTGGCTTCCATTTTTTCGAAGGCTTCTTTATCTCCCTAACAAACGGGGAGATAATCAAGATTTTTTGAGCCATTGCTAACCCTTGCGATTTCTGCTGGGTGTGATGTATGCACAGAGAGCGCAGAAATACATTTTATTGCTTGAAGGGGAGTATTGCTGTTGCCGTAGGGGCACTTTGCTACCTACTGAAACTGAAATTTAATTTCTGAGCCTTCAAACTGATCAAAAGCGATGGCCTAGGAGTTCCCTGGCAATAAAGTTTTGTAAACAAATATGGGGGTGCCAGAGAGCCGGTAAGCAAGATGGCCGCACTTGTGTAAGGCCCCTGCTGTCCGGGATCACCATCTGGAATAATCCTGCTCCAGATGGCTATAACCTGGAATGTTTGAACTGACATGATACAACTAAGTTGCGCTGGCATTCCAGGAAGCCCTAAATGACTGGATCGATCTGCGCCAATGGCAAATTCGTGATCCACGTCCCTGCGGATTGAGAGGGACTACTGCATTTTAAGATGGGGGCTGCACTGTGAGGATCAGGCCAGGATAATAGCCCAGGCTGAGCAGGAGACAGTGTGATTGATGTGCCCTGAAAATTGACTTGCAAACTGATGAAGGAGCACCCACCTGGAGGCTTTGAGGGGCTGCGGTGCTACAAGTGGGTGCCGGCCTGTATCGCATCTGGTGGCATGTCGAACCCAGGGGCGACCTGCTCCTGGATGGGGCTGTGTGCTGCGACTTGCTCTGCTGCCTGGTAATCCTGAGCTGTAGGGGGCCTGCTGGCTTAGTGGTGCAGCCCTGGCTGTCCTTTTCGTAATTGGGCTGCCTTGGATGGACCGATGGGATGACCCTGGGACCTGGGTCCTCCACTGGCCCTGCTGGGTACCCGCCCACTTGCCTGTTTAGGTTGGCTGCTGACAAGAACTATAGGCCCATTGAGGAGCTGTCGCGGCCCCCCCGGGATGTCATCTGCAGCCCAACACAGCACCTCCTTTTTTGCCCTGTATTTCTGCTGTGAGAAGCCAAGTCAGTATATGGTGTTCACTTATGTAAGTGTAGCACCTTGTACTAACCTGGGCGACCCTTTTGGTAATTTTAGGGGTTTTAGATAACCATAGAAAGCTTTCTAAGTGGTAGCTGTGAAGAGCAGCCTTCAGGCTTAGTCTAGGAGGAGTGCAATGCTCTCGGTCTACCAGTGTCTAATCCTTTAGTACATACTAAATGAAAAAGAACCACACAGTGTATTTATAAAAATAGATATTTATTACATTCACTCCCTCTCACGTTACACTATCTCCTACCCGGAGATATAATCACAATTCACGCAATACTTTGGACATAGAGCAGCAAGTAGCACGAATACACAGTGCTCCCAAGGGAGAGACCAGACAATATATCAAAATAGTGCAATGTGAACCACGACTGGACCCAGGAGACATAGAAGACTCGGGGACCCCAGAAACCACCCCAGCTGAGAGTCTAGGAGCCCACAGCGGTCGTGGGCAAAGAGCATACATGATTGCATGCTGTATACTACTCAATGGGTACGTCGCAGTTGCAGTCTTACCACCAGAGGAGGAAAAGAGTCGGTTGGAACCCATACAAGAGTTCGAGTCGAAGAGTACCTGAAAGCAGAGGGGATAGAATCCATGCCACCCAGGGGTGATCAGGAGGCACGGAAGACGGAGGCCACTCAAATTCATGGATGTTGGTAAAAAGGTGACGAGGAGCTTAAAGCACTGTTGCACCGAGCTACCGTGACGCTGAAGACGACAGACCCTGTCCGTTCCAACCAACTGCGTCGGCGCCAATCAGTTATAGCAGGGACAGACTCATTGACAGAAACTTTCGATGCGTTTGCCGTGCGGTGAAGCGATGCAGTAACACGGTGCACACGGGTTCGGTCATAGAGAACCCGAAGTGTGATACTGGCCTCAACTTGACGAGAGGACAGCTCAGGCCTTGGGGGAGAACAGGACCACTACTAGTGTTGCTGAGCCTTGCGGAGTCCATGGGAGCCCAGGATCGGCAAACCGGTCAGCTTTGTTGCGGTGCCTGTGGATGCAGGGGAATGACTCCTTCACTCCAAGGGAGATTTCTTTGGATATCTTTTAGATGTCCACAGGCCCAGGATGGAACCTGTCTGGAGCACAAACATGCATGGTGCAGCGGGTTGCAGGACGACGAGGTCAGGAGCAGACGGCGCCTTCTCAGTTGCAGTCTCGGTCCCCAAAGCAATGCGATCAGTCCGGCGCGGTCAGCACCACTCAGCCAGGATATCCAGATGGTCAAATTTGAAGTGGAGTTGGAGTTTAATCGAATCCCACGATGAATCTAGGGATTCACCCACAGGTAAGCCCTTAAGTACCCTAGGGTGAGGGTTGGTACAATTTAGGGGTCCCTCCCAGAGGAGGGGTCGGACAGTGGGGAGGAAACTCCCATGTCCTTTGTCCAGTTTTCGCCAGAGCGGGGAGCCAAGGGACCCCTGATAAGGTTTGAACTGGAGTATGCAAGGAGGGCACCAAATATGCCCTTCGAGCAGACTATGAGGCACTGGCAAGGCCCCCACCCCGGCCCCAGTCTGGGAGTTGGTCACACCTCCCTGTGACAGGAAACTTATTGTCCTACCTTCCCCTGCTCAGGCTTGGCCCAGCAGCAGGAGGGCAGAATTGTGTCTGTGATCGGCAGCAGCCCTAGGTTGTTGTCAGGCTCTGTAAGATCAGTCCTGGGACCACGGGGGACTTCCCGGAGGGGCCCTACCATGGATGGAATCATACCTCCAACACTGGATATGGTGATACCAACATGCCCAGGTTAGTTTCAGCCAGTTTAGAGATGGTCATCACGTAATAACACATGGCCCCTCTATATCATAATGGCTGATTCACTCACAAAGCCTGGAGAACGGACTCCGGGGTTTGTAGGGGTGGTCTGTTTATGCAGGGCCACCCTCACACTCAACTGCACCCTGCCTTTGGGACTGAAAGGCCTTCTAGAGGGGTGACTTATAGGTTTCCAGTGCAATGTTGGTAGATATAAGGACACTTATATCTTTCGTGAGAGGTGCATGCACCAACTCACACAGGCTGCAATGGCAGGCCTGTTATCAGAGTTTGGATGGTCCCTTATGGGTGGCATAACATATGCTGCTGCCCATGGGGGACTCATGTTGTACCTAGGCCCTAGGTACCCGTGTACCCTATTCTAGGGACTTACTAAGGTATACCAGCAGCTAATTAGGAATGTCCCAAGTTACTGACCATAGCCAATTTAGGGAGGAAGCACAGTGACTGGGCCCCTGATTAGCTGGATCCCAGTCAGACTAGTCAGAAAATAGTAGAACACCAGCAAAAAGTGGAGGTAACCATGAAAGCAGATCCTACTTTCCTACATCTGCCACACACCCAGCTGCTGCCCAGAGAGCGCTTGGTCTGCTTGTGACCCTCCTGGCAACTCAGGGAGGCGAGGCAGGACCATGGGGATGAAGGTGTACTTCACCCCTTCACCAAGGTAGCTCCCCACAGCCCTCACCCTAATATATGGGTGGTGAATCCTATACAGAGAGCTGATTCCAACTGCCTACACCCTGTAGACAGCACTGCCATAACCAACGATATGGGTAAAGCTGAGGGCAGACAGACAAAACTACCCTGTGAGTTCCGCAAATCTATTTGGGCACATAGCAGCAGTGCTGACCACAATATGTCTGAGGAATCACAGCCTGGGGCGCAGACTAGTGCCAAAGACATGAAGTCACTTCCCATAGATATGCAGCACAGCCTCACCTCCATCAAGTCCAAAATGGACTCCATGTACTCCCGGATGGACTCCATGACCCAAAAACTGGAGAAACAAGATGGCTGCATTGGGGAGGCAGAACACAAGAGCTCCATGCTTGAAGACTTGACCTCTCATAGAAGTGAACAACTCATTAATATTGAATGTATTTTGAAAGTCAAATCTGCCAAAAACAAAGATTTAGAGGCACGCTGGCGCAGAAACAACATACGAATCCTAGGCATGCCTAAATCCGCTAATGCCAACAGGATGGAAGTCTTAGTGGAACACTTGCTCACGACACTATTCGAGGAGGGGTCTTTCTCCAAGATGATGGTGGTGGAGAGAGCCCACCACTCACTTGTGACTCAGCCTCCTTCCAGGGCTCTGTCAAGACCAATTATAGCTTACCTACTGAATTATCATGATTGAGACACAACCCTCATGCTAGCCAGAGAGAAGCGCTCGCTTAGCTTTGATGGGTATGCAGTATCTAAATACCCAGATTTCACTACAGCAGTGCAGGAGGCCTGCAAGAAATATCTCCCTCTCAAACTGAAATTACAGCCGGCCAACATATCAAACGCCATGGTATACCCGGCGTGCCTCCGTCCCAATTATTATGGCAAACAGCCCATCTTCACTAACCCGTAACATGTCAGGGACTTCCTCAAATGGCAAGTTCACCCCGACCACTGATGCTCGGGCCTCTCTCGCTGCTATCAGAGCCTGGTTGATGGGAGGAAAACCAGTCCCAGATGGGACCCACTTGTGTATTGGGCTAATACTTACAGGGTTCTCAAATTATTGAGTTGTGAATGGCCCATGCCTGCTGGATGGAAACCCTTAGCCGATGGTATATGCTATTGGAAGTCTCGCAAGTAGTGCAACGTAGCATTGTGTGGAATGCCTGCGCCAAATTAAAACAGGTGCAAAAAATGGTTAAAAGGAAATTGTGTGCTGATTTCGAAAGCAATCCTATATATGGCTATGAAAATAACACACTTTACTCGATTGACCCTTGCTGGTTTTCTGCATTCTATATAAAACTTTATAAATAAATACATTTGTAGGGAGGGTGTGGCTCAAGCACCACTAACTTGCATCTGCATCATGGCTCAACGCTAAAGCGTATTTAATGTCACCCTAACATTACATTATTAGCATTTGTCCGACTAATGTCATACGGTGCATTATAAATAAGATGTTCTCAGATTTTCTTCCCCATTCTCGCTAGACAACACTTCAGATTTTCGTATTTCTTTATTCTTGGTAAATCTACCCATGGGCGTCAATTCACCAAAATGCTAGGGATAGTGAAAGTGACATTACACATCATTTGACCTTCACTTTCACTCACACACACAAGCTTACACATACACATCTATTTACACATAACACACTGTGTATCACATAAATATACCCTCGCCTGCAAGCACATACACAGCATACATTTAAAAGCGTTTCTTACTTATCTCAGCTGCCAGGGAGGGTCATTTTCCAGCTAATTGTCCGTATTTGTTTACAATAGTGAATAATGTAATATTATTCCCTATTAATGTAAAAACGAAAATGATAGAAAACAAGGAAAATGGAGCCCAAATCAACATCCATAAAGATAAGGCAGTGCCAGGGGTCGCAAGGGGCAAGGCAGGGGTCGCAGGTGCAACCCCTGGCTACCCCTAAATGATGTCTATGAATCTACACCTCAGTAACTACAAGAAAAACAAAAGCTTTAAATAGTTGCGTGTCCTGAAAAGTGCACATCTGTTTAAAAGCCAAAATATGGAATTTGAAGGAAATTTGGAGATCACATTTGGAATGCTGGCAAGATCAAGGGCTGAGGGTGTATGTAGTATTTCGAATGCAGCTCTATCGCCGTTTCATTTCAATAATCAGTGATCTTCATTGATGTGGGAGAGCTGTAGATATTTTGTCAGTCGCACAGTATGGTTTTCTTGCTCTTGAACATGCATTTCACCCAGTGCATTAATAGAGAGGAGTTGAGACATGTTGCTCATGTGGCCCAAAGTTTCCCTAATTTATGAATTTAATTGCCATGGCGGGACCGCCGCTCACATCGCGGACGGTCCCGTTTCCACAGGGATGGCGGACGGGCAAAGTCCGTCCGCCATCCTAATCGACCCCTTAATAAGGCAATGCATTAGAAAATATTAACAAGAAGCATCTGTGCATCCAGTTTTAACATTGCTGTGTGGTATATTGTCCAACGAGGGGGGTAGTAGCAGCAGGAGAATTATATGTTAGGACAAAATGGGTTTCAGGTTCAAAACTAAATATACTTTCAGGCGGGCTAATTCAAAGGACCTGAATATTTGTTTCAAATGAGGCATAGTCTGAGCTGGAATAAGCTGCACGCTAATTAAAAAAACAAATTTTGGGGCATATTATCAAGGGCCACTTTAGCATCCGTTTTCGGGTGAAAAGTGGCAATAATTTTATCGCTTTATTAACAAGGACACGCTAGAGCAGTGGTTCCCAAACTTTTGACTCCTGAGGACCCCCACTGAATCACTACTGGAAGCCGGTGACCACCAAGCAATTTGTACAATTTAAATTTCTTTTTAAAAACGCCTTTTGAAGCAGAGGCAATTTCAAGAGGGAGACAGCCTGAATTGGGTCTATTGGCATGGACATGTATGCATACAGCAGTGTATTATTTAGTTGTACCCAAGGGCTTGTGGAAATTGAGCAATCAGACAGCAGCACGAAAATCCTACTGCTGATCCTGGCTGCATCTATTTTTACCTGCCTGCCAAGTAACGGTAACCTATACACATGTGCCTTTCAACGTTTTATTGCTTTTATTGTATTGCCTGTATTTTCATTGTTGTGTCTGTGACTGCTGTTGTCTGTCTTCCCCCGCTACCTGTACGTGGTCCGTGCCCTTTTTTTAGGTCTCGCCCTGGAATTCGCATCCGAAGGATGCGTCCAGGGTCGGAGACTTATAGCGAGCTGACACGGGGGAATGACGGACAAAAAACTGTCACACGCTTCTCCCCGGCTGGATTCAGCTGCTTGCACGCGCACCAACATTCACGCATGCGCACATCACAGGCACACGCATACACAGCACTCACGCATGCGCACATACACACGCGCTGCTTACTTTCACTTTGCAACCCCCCCACCAGTCATCGGATTTTTTTACACACGCACGCATGCATGCATACATACACACACACAGACACACGCGCACGCACAGGCACACACGCACACACAGGCACACACACAGACACACACGCGCGCGCGCGCACATGTCCCCTCCCCCCCTCACACCCCACTCACCGAGTTCTTTTCGTGTGTCCCTCTCTCCTTCCCTCTCTCCTTCGGCAGGCAGCGGCAGGCAGCGGGTCATCCTCAGCAGCAGGCTGGGCTCTCCACGAGCACAGGAGCCCCGCTAGCTGACACGCAAATCTTCCGGCAATCTTCCGGCTGACGGGCACAGGAGCGCGGGGTAGGCTCCCGTCTGCTTCCTGTCTTTTTGCGGCCCCGCCCCCGTCCCAACACAGGTTGCCTGGCTTCCTGTTCGAGCCGGGCTGCGGCGGTGAGTTTTTGCACAGGGCACACGCTCACCCATATACCCGGCTGTAGCTACGCCCTCTATGCACACCTCATCAATCAATGAAAATGTACTTAGTTGGATATGGTTGTTGAAAAGATTATGCAGAACGGTGCAGTAAAGTGTTCGGTAGAATGTCGCCTTCAGTAAATTGAATGGAAACGAGTGACGAATCTCTGTGGGTAAGTGCGCATTATTTTGTGCCAACGTTTTTTTGTCTTCAAATAGCCTTTTTAAAAATGCGCTCATCTGCAAGATTGGGAATTTTAAAAAGCTGCTCTTTGTAATGTTTATCTATTAGTCGACAACTGCTTTTATTGGTGGACTTTGGAATGTCGCTAGAATTATGTAATATCAATCAAATATCCAAGAAACAAATCAAGGGTTTAAAGTGAAAGTAACCGCAAGTAAAACATTGCGCCTAGAATCCTGAATGTCTAATCTATGAGCATCGAGGTCTCGGTTTGCATAGATCGGGTTATAGCCATGTGTGTTCCATCACTTGGCTTAACATAGAATGAATATTCTTATGCTGCGCATTCGCCTTTTTATGCAAAGAAAATTAAAATAGCGCATAAATAAAAATAAAAACATTGCCATTTACAGTACTAGTAGCTTAAACTTAAATAATGCGAGACCTATTGCATTGCAAATGCTTGTCTTCCCTCTGTTCCCCTCACTGTCCCCGTGCTCTCTCTGCCCGGTCTTTCATTCTGTACCCCTCGCTGCCCCATGTCTCTGCCCGGTTTTCCCTTCTGTTCCCCTCGCTGCCCCCGTGTCTCTCTGCCCGTTCTGCCTTCTGTTCTTAGCTGCCTCTATATTTCTGTATTCTGTATTTTGCCGCTGTGCCATTCGTTTTTTGTGCCCGTCTGCCCTCTGTGCCACTCGTTTTTCCCCCGTTTTTTGTGCCTTTCTGCCCTCTGTTCCACAAATTTTTTGTGCCTTTCTGCCCTCTGTTCCACTCGTTTTTGTGCCTTTCTGGCCTCTGTTCAACTCGTTTTCCCCTCGTTTTTTGTGCCTTTCTGCCCTCTGTTCCACTCGTTTTTTGTGCCTTTCTGCCCTCTGTTCCACTCATTTTTCCCTTGTTTTTTGTGCTCTTCTGCCCTAAGTTCCACTTGTTTTTTGTGCCTTTCTGCCCTCTGTTCCACTTCATTTTCCCCTCGTTTTTTGTGCCCTTCTGCCCTCTGTTCCACTAGTTTTTTGTGCCTTCCTGACCTCTGTTCCACTCGTTTACCCCTCATTTTTTGTGCCCTTCTGCCCTCTGTTGCACTGGTTTTTTTTGTGCCCTTCTACCCTCTGTGCCACTCGTTTTTTGTGCCTGCCTGCCCTCTGTGCCATTCGTTTTTTGTGACTTTCTGCCCTCTGTTCCACTCGTTTTCCCCTTGTTTTTTGTGCCCTTCTGCCCTCTGTACCACTCGTTTTTTGTGCCTTTCTGCCCTCTGTTCCACTCGTTTTCCCCTTTGTTTTTTGTGCCCTTCTGCCCTCTGTTCCACTCGTTTTTTGTGCCCTTCTGCCTTCTGTGTCACAGCTTTTGTGTGCTGTGAGGACGCATTGGCGTTTAATTTTTCACTACGACAGGCACTCGAGTCCTGCGGACCCCTTGGGAATGTCTCACGGACCCCTGGGGGTCCGCGGACCACAGTTTGGGAAACGCTGCGCTAGAACATGTTTCCTTGCCTTAGCGCCCGGTTTCTTTCCGCCTCGCCTCGCTAATGAGATGCAAGGTAGGCGTGCCTCGTGAAACTTCATTGAAAAACATCGCTAACGGGATATTTACAAGGCTGTCCCGGACATGCGTAGCAATTTAAAAAGGCGCACTAACCGCGGTTATCGCCGGTGTCTAACGTCTGCAGAATTTCAGACTTGCCTATCTGTATGATGGGAGGTGGATTGTAAGGCTAAGTCCACAGCACCATATCAACAAGAATTTCCCTATCGCTGGATTTCCAGTGATATTCCCGCATTTCGCCGCTTTTGCCGGATTTTGTATCGCCTCGGTAATACGTGTTGTTAATAACGCACTACCCGGGCGGTAAATTCCAGCGATAGAGGGCGATAAATAAAAAGCACTAAGCGCGCTTTGCGATGTTTATCGCTGTCTATTGGTAATATGCTCCTTTGTTATTAAATCTGAAAAAGAAATGACATGGAAAGAAGGGACATTTTGTGCTACAACAAGCGTCTCGGTCAGGAGTACCATGTGTAGGAAGTAGGGACATTTGCATAACAAATATTTCGGAGCAAAATGTAGGGTATACAGTGTACCATTGAGGATACTTTTAGCTGCCAATGTGGAATGATTTCGATCCAAAAGATGGACATTTTGTGTTCCATTATATTGTATTGTGGTTGTAGTTGTACAGTACGTCACTTCCGTGATGATGGGCTCGAGTGAATTTGCAGACGGGTAGCACACTACTCCATGGGACTGCTATAGATGAGATAGTGTGTGTCTGTCATGTGGCCTATGTGGGTAGGGTTTTGATGACATGCTCTTGTCACTGCACATGGCGTGAATTTGATGTAAACCGGAGTCAAAGATAGGACGTGTAAGCATTAATTTCGAGTGTGAGGATAAACAGAAAACGTGTGGCATACATTACAAGGGTCTTAGTGATGTGCGTTTTTGGCAGAGACTGCTCAACCTTGTCTTAGCTTGTGTGAAGCTCAGCGTGTGCATAGGTGTAAGAGGAAAGTGTAAAAATACACACACTTGCACATGCAAATACCTTTCGTCTTTGGGGTTGCATGTAACATACTTGTGAGCTCTGTTCAGTATGAGCATAGGACGGTCCCCAGTGCACTAGGTGCTACCTTTGTGAGGTGTAATATTGCAACAACTGCAGTATGCACTCAGAGCAGACACTGGAGTTACTGTTGAACAACCTATAGCACTGGGTGTTGTTCAACCAGCCATGGTGTATGCTCTGATGGGTCTAGCGTGGAGTGATAGAGAAGCAACCATTATATGAAGTCATCATATGTGCAGAGGAGACCAACCAGGTGTGGCAAGGAGCAAGGCACAAGATAGGGAACTATACAATCGGAAATGAGAAATTCGTTTTTTTAAATTAATGATTCTAAATGACTGCCAGGCCAAGATCTGTATGGATTGACAGGTAAGGGGGATAAACAATTGGAGGAATTTTAGTAATTAGGTTTAAACAGCAGCGGATAGGCATAAGGTTGACACTAAAATGTTTGTGTGTTCATATAAGTATATTGATTTATCGTCAGTGGGTGTTCATGTCAATGAAACCTGTAAGGCATTCAAGTAAGAGCTTACATCTATTGGTTAAATAAATGTTGAAATATGCAAATTTCGGCTTAATTTTTTCACAAACCCCAAAATAAATATGGATCAGTACAGATAAAATTAGCAAAAAATAAATATGGATAAATGCAGATGGAAATGTTAAAAAAAATACTATAAAACAGGGAGACATAATTATAATCAGGGCTACAGAGGTTACGTGCTTCTGTGGAATGGGCGTTTTCCGCATAACTATGGATTTATCAAACTTGCCACATAGTCCATCTGATACAAAAATATGGTTTTCATGAAAAAAATATTTTGGTTCTGGTTCAACCAGATCAAAAGTTACCAAAAAATTAAAAGTGCTGCATTTGGTGCAAAAGCAGACCCTTTGTAAACATTAACTGGTCACATTTCAGTGAATTTATTGCTGCATTATTGTGTTAAACTGCTTCTAATGAATTGGAAGATTTGCTCAGACAACATTAATAGGAATTCAAATAGCAAATCAGTGAAACAACACTGCCACAAAATGTGCTGTATTATGCTGCATAATTTGCAATCTTTTGCTGCATAATTAAATCAACACTGCCCCAAAATGTGATCCTTCCTTGCCTCACAAATCCAGTGCTCCCAATTATAGGATGCTAGCCCATAGTCCACTCTTCAGTGCAGTTGCACACCTATCAACATCAAACTTGAAAAGATAGACATTTGGGGTAACACGGAGAACATGGGTCAGTTAGCACTTACATTTTCAACATACCGATAAGGTATTCTTAACAGCAACTATACAGCATCATAAATTCTGTGTAGAGTTTTGGGCTGTCTCCTAGGTAGTGCCAGCACTTTAAGGGAGCCGGAGCACCTTGGGTCTCAGATCCATTAGTAATTGAAAACAGACACTGAAATGGGCCCCTATCTGTTAGGCCCTCCCTACTAGCTCCACAGCTGTTGAACCAGTAACAACAAGCACCTCTACTTCTTTAGCAGAGGCGCTAGGATTTCATATGGGCAACAAAGTCAACTATAAGAAACAGTACCCCAATACAAACCCACCAGTGGGGGCAAAAACAGGTTCAGGAACCCCTGTAAAAGGGGGGTCACCATGCGGGCAGCCTCTAGGCTTTTGCACTTAAACTAAAAATTGACTTTGACCTTCGACCCAGATCTACTTTTACTCCAACTGTATCACCTGAGAATTCTATTGATATTTTCTACACATTAGTCACAAAAGTTCTTTATAAACTAGAGGACAGGTGGGGTAATAAGAGGAGTTTCACATGTTCTGGTAGTGAAAAACTCCTACAATTGTTTTTCCCGACTGCAAGACCTTCCTCTTCCGTAGAATAACATTTGGTTACCTTATTATATTTAATAAGTGATAACGTTTGTTTGGGAACAGGTAGAACTGTCATTTTTGGTCTCTAAGTAATAATAATTAAAAATCCTCTCTAATGGTAAAGTCAGATTTAAGGTCGCAATTCTGAAAATGGCACTTTTAGAAAGTAGCCATTTTCTTATCCCAACCATTCGACGCCTGCACCCTGTATCCAGGGTCACATGACTGTGACTAGCATGGCAGATGGCCTTTGTTTATTTCTGCCAGACAGGAAGGCAAAGGGGGATTAAGTGTTGGCAGGATGGGCCATCCTGCCAGGTTGTGTGAAGCAGAGCTGTTCTCAGCCCCACTTACATTTCAAAGGAGCTGCCTCAGCACACTCACAAAGAACTTCACCCTAGCCTTTTGTTAGCCCAGGCCCATTGAAGACTGTGCAGGAAGGAGGGAAATTCCAGACCCTCCTGTTGGGGTAAAACTCCAGAACGTTCTTCCACTTCAAAGCTGGCACCAGGTATAAACCCTCAGACCCACTGTTCAGTTCACTCCTCGACCTGTGGAGGATACTCAGGTGGCTGCACTTTGGAGTACTGACCTGCTGCTTGAGGCGTGCTTAGTCCTACAGAGGACTGCCCTGCTGCTGGAAGAGTGCCTTGCTACTTGAACCCAGGACTACCAGAGTGATTTCAAGGGCTAGTTGGCTAGCCTGCTGTTTTGAGCTACAGGGACACAAAAACCTCTAACAACTTCAACCCTGCACCTGGAACCTGCCTGAAGTGAGTCCTACTCTCCAAGTGGTGGCACCCCAGTCCTGGACACATGGAAGTGATGCTCAAGGTGCCCAAACAGCCTAAAACCAAGATTTTGGACTTGAAAAATGTTCAGCCAAAAAGACCCTGATAACCGAGATGAGACCTACCTGATTGCTGATCCACCCAAGATGCATTGCAACTCACCCTGACTTCTCGGTAGCTCCCGCTACGTTCTTCTCCAGAGCAGCTCTGCACAGAACAGGTTTTCAAGCTGTGGTAAAGAACACTGTTCCTTGTGGAGCCCTCTTCTGCAACAGCTTGCTTATTTGTACCACTGGAATTTTTTACTTCCAAAAAAGAGACTAAGCCGGAACATAGAAATCTTCAGAGTGACTTCGTCCAGTGGCTTCCCGATGATGACACCTCCTCCTTAGACACCGCCGGCAGCCCTGCATTGCTGAACTTTGCCTTCTCAGACATTTTTTTTAAAGAAATCCTTCAAAGTCTGAAGGTTAACGGAGACCAGGCCCAATCCATCATGTGTATTCGAAAACGCACTCCTTTCCAGTTGGCTATAACTTTCGACTTTGCCCTAGTCTTGCACGACTAGATGTCCAAGGTTGGCGCTTTGATATTTTAGGCGCTGGTTTTTACTAAAAAGTTTCAGAATGCATAACTCAGGGTTCTGCTGATTGGGCTTTTGCTCTTTTGGTGTCAAATAATTTATTACATTGTACTCTATTTTTCTTGAATTTTAATGGGATTGTTCTTGTGTTGTATTTTAACTTTATTACTTTTTACTTTTGGCATAAACATTTAACCCATTGCTGCTTTTGTGCCAAGCTACCAGAGGGTTAAGTACATGTCAATTTAGTGACATTTCGAGGTTCACCCTGACAGGTATTGGGGTTGTTGCTTGAGGAAGGCTAAGATTCCCAACAACCAAAAACTTAATTTCTAACAGTCCTCAGCAACATTTGCAGTGGTCAAAAAATACTAAAAGTGTTACTAGACCTGCAGGTCTAGTAACATGAAAAATCTCTCCGATATAACTGTAACGTACTTGACCTCTTTCTCTGAAAGCAGAGGAAATGTAACAAGAGACCAAGATTTTAAGTCATCTTTATTGCTCATTCACTTTTTGAGCAACAAAAAATACCTTTAAATCTTCTTATTTTCTTGTCACATTTGCTCCGCTTTGAGAGACAGAGGACTAGAGTCAGTTCATCTTCCTTCTCGTCAGAAAACCTGAGTAGGCCCTCAAAATAGTTTGTCCTGCATAAATCTGGCTCTCCATAGCAAGCGGGCGAGTGGATTTTTCGAGCCCTGACTTGGTATCTATTATCTTTATATTCAATACTTCCTATACTAGGTATGTTCATCTTCCCTTTCTCTCCTACCTTTTAGTCACTTTTAAAACACTTGGGTTGACACATGGTGTTGTATTTCTGCTTTATGTCTGTGTTTTTGGATCACTACTGAGGGAACCTCACTAACTAAGGGTTGTTTTTAGATACCTAAGTAGCATGCAAAACCCATTTTCCAGATAGCCTTTCTAATAGGAGAATGCATGGGGTACTGGCCTTTTCTTTCCAAATACCAACACGCCTAGTTAACACACAGACAGAACCGCGAACATCAGTTCTTTGGGATACCTGGATTTGACGTCTTTGTATATTTAACACTACGTGGCACAAACATCCTTGTTATGATTTGGATGTGGCCTATGAACACAAATACGGTATTTCTATTTTTTGTTACATAGTATATCATCTATATATAGTTGTACTGATGTTTTTTAATATGTTTCGCACAGCCTTGAGAAAGGCCAATGCGACAAAACAGACGTTGGTTGTATGGATAACGTGTTCTCCTTATTTGCTCTTTGCATTAAAACAAACATGCTTTAAACAGGAAGACCTTGTGAAGCTTTGATTCTTTGTACATGTAACATAATAGAGTGCTCCATTGCTACAGTTGTTTATCTTGCGAGAGCTGCGGTCATTAGGCTATCAGTTTGGATGACATCCTTAGGTAGCAGGGTGGTTGGGCATCATGGTAGCACCACTTCTCCTCTGAACTGACTGGCAAAAGTGCACCTACACTGCTATCATTTAATGTGCAGAAGCCTTTTCCACAGCTAAAAAAATGTTTGTCTTCCCTATCGGGCCCTATATTCATAGCCTTAACTTTACAGGCAAAAAACACTAATCAATTTCTGGGCAAAGAATATAAAAATGTTAAACTAATCCATGTCAGCGATTTAATTTCTGTTTATATTTCATGGTTTCCTTAATTTTCCCTTAGAGTGTTTGCTAATTCCAGGATGCTATGTTTCTGTATTTTATTTTTGTATCATATTACTCCTGTATAGTCCATATGCTGAACTGAGTGCCACGACTGAAAGCTGGAGAGTTAAGTCGAAGGCCTGTTTCTCACAGTGCCAGTCTAAGGGTCAGAAAGGAATGCGGAATACATGGTCATCCAATGCTTGGCCTCTCTGCAGAGTGCACAGAGCAGTGGTCACCTATTCCAGTTGCAATTGTGATTCTGTGCAAATGTGTATGAAAGTGGAACACAGTTGTCAAAATATTGACATGGTGCAAGTAAAAGAATACGTAATGCTTAATTAAAGGTTATTCGGTGAGTTGTGTCCGCCCGCCATAAACCACTGCCCGCTTTCAAATTCCCCCTGCCACATTACCATGGCGGGGGGACACCAGCGGATGGAAAGACCGTCCGCCGGTTTTCCACCCGGTCGAAGCGTCGACCGGGCGGAAAAGCTGCTAATATGGTGGCAGTGTCTGGGAGATACCGCCATCCATATTAGCATGTCTGTGGGGACATGCTTTTCTGTGGCGGCAACGCCGCCACGGAAAGGCAGGCGGTTTACGCAATTGGGGGCCCGTAGTGGGTCCTCAGGGATTCTGGGGGGTGCACATGGGGGGTACCTGTGGTACCCCCTGCAGTTCCAGGCACAACATGGCAGGCACCGCGCAGTGCCTTCCATGTTGTGCATGGCATGGCACGACATGCCTTCTTGGCATTGCGGCGGGTGGTGCTGAGAGCACCGCCCCCGCAATGTCAAGAATGCAGGATGCACCCGCCAGTGTGGCAGGCGCATCCTACTGTCACCAACGGGACCCCCCACCATTGGCGGGCGGTCCTGCCATCCTAATTACCCCCTTGGTCTCTATAGGTTCTCCTTTCTCCACACCACAGCATCTCTCTACATCTTCCTCTTCCCCCAAACCTTCCTGCCTCCCCACACCCCCTTTGTTCCTGCCCTCGCCAACTCCCACTACGCTTTGATGTAATGCAAAGTAATGTACTGACATCAAAGGTACTACGTAAGTACCGAATGAAACACAGTAATTCCTGTATTTTTCAAAACTCTTTTCCTGCAATTATGCTGCACGTGAGTTGACCATTGAGTGAAAGGCAACTGCGGATTTTGTAACCTTCTGTTTGCAACAGTCTAGATTGGACTCTAGACTAAAGTTATAGAACTCTTAAATTACCTAGATTTACTAGGTAGTCCAGTCCACGTTTTTGATTGTGCATTCTGGGGTTCGGCTGGAGGTGAGATGGCTTCGTATCCATCGGGATGACATGTCGTAGAAACTTTGGAGTCCCTAAGTTTATTTATTTTTTTATGCGTTTTCATATAGTGCGGACTTTACCCGAAGGTGCCAGAGCGCTTCACAATAGGAACAGTAGTGAAACATGAGGAAAAATTGCAAGTCAGCATATTACAAAAGCAAACGTTACGTTACATAAGGCAATAGTGACAATTGTGCATGTATCAAGAGCAAAAAAAATACAAGAGGTAGCAAACGATACGTTACAAGAAGAAAAAAAGTGACGTGTGTGTATATTACAAAAGCGTACAAATAGGAGGTATAATACTGCATTAAATGGCAGATACTCAAAACACAAGAACAAACGTTATGTTACATGAGGCAATGGTGGCAGTTGTGCATGTATCAAGAGCAAACAAAGTACAAGAGGTAGCAAAGTTACATTACAAGAGGGAAAGTGATGTGTCCATGTTACCAAGGAGTACACAACTTCCCTGTTCCTTCTCCGCCTCCTATCTTAGCTCAATTCGAGCTCGTCAAGTCTCCGAGCTGCTCTCCCCCTTCTTCCGAGGTGGAGGATCCTACTAAGAGAGCAGCCGATTTCGCTATTTTCTTCGATGAAAAAGTGAAATCACTTGTGGATCAGGTCGCGCATCCTACACCTCCAGAGGAGCGCAAATCCTTAGCTATCTGGCAGAGCTTTGACCCCATATCTGAAGATGCCCTTCTCAAGTGCATACGCGAAACAAAGCCCTCCAACCACTCTCTTGACCCTATCCCCAGTGCCATTGCCTTGGACTTCTATACCCATTCTCTTTCCTATTGGGCCACTCTGATCAACCTCTCTCTCTGGCAAGGCTCCCTTCCTGTCCCCTTCAAAACTGGGCAGGTCACCCCTCTGCTTAAAAAGCCCACTGCTGATGCGAAGGACCTCAACAACTTCCGCCCCATCACTAACATTCCCTTCCTTGCGAAGATCACAGAAAGATGTGTAGCAAAACAACTCTCTCGTCATATCAAGGACAATGATCTTCTTGACAAGTGTCAGTCTGGCTTCATGCAAAACTGCAGCACGGAAACAGCCCTACTGCAAGTGGTTGATGACGCGCTGAGGATACTCGATTTGGGGGGGTCCTGTCTTCTAATTCTCCTGGACCTTTCTGCAGCCTTTGACACTCTCAATCACAACACCCTCCTCAACATCCTTCAACAGAGAATGGGCATGGAGGGCACTGTGCTTAAATGGTTTGTATCCTTCCTCTCTGACAGATCCCAAATGATCAAAATTGCGAACAGTCTTTCTTCTCCTGTGGCGGTAGGTCAGGGTGTTCCTCAAGGCTCTATACTTGCACCCACTTTGTTCAATCTCTACTTAGAACCACTGGGAAACCTCCTAAGCAAATCCGGGATTCACTACCATCTCTATGCAGACGACACTCAACTCTACCTCAAGGTTGCCTCCGCCCATGATCTCTCCTTCCTAAGCTCTACTCTGGACTCCATCCAAAACTGGATGTCAACTCATCAACTGATTCTGAATCCTTCCAAAACTGAATTCCTCCTCTTCTCCTCCTCACTCTCTCCCCCCCCGGTTCAATCATGGATGGATCAGCTGAATCTACTCAACACTAAACCCATCATTGTCGACAGCGCAAAATCCCTTGGAGTTATTCTAGACAAAAAACTCAATCTAACCCCCCACATCAATTCGATTGCAAAATCTGCTCGTTACCAACTGCGCCTTCTTTGGGGAATCAGACGCTTTTTCCCGGAACAGGACCTTATAACCCTGGTGCAATCGCTGGTCCTCTCCAGATTAGACTACTGCAATTCTCTGCTTACTGGCCTCCCCAAATCCCACCTGTCCCCACTTAAGTCTGTTTTCCATTCAGCAGCTCGCTTCATTTATGGGGCCAAAAGAAGCGATCATATCACACCGATGTTATCCACCCTTCGCTGGCTCCCCTTCGAGGCTAGAGCTATCTAAAAGACCGCCTGTATCACCCACAAAGCCTTGCACTCCTCCTCTCCTCGCTACCTGGCGAATAAACTGAAACTCTCTGGAGGCTCTAGACCCTCACGCAATGCGGAGAATCTTCTACTTGAACCTCCCACTTTCAAGAAGGAAAGAACAATGGCCCAATCCTTTTCAGGCAACGCAGTGAGAATCTGGAACTCACTCCCGCCTCAGCTCCGGACCACTGCCTCCTCCCAGGCTTTCAAAAGGGACCTCAAAGTTCTCCTCTCCAGAGACACCTCCAAAAGTGATTCACGTCCTCTTGGTATCTGGAGGAAGACGTCCCACCACTGTTATTTTCCATGCCCAAGGAAGTGCCTTCCCAGGGTTTTCCTGGGGTTGGAGTGTCTGCCTCTTTGGAGTTTTTTTCCATGTACCGGTGTCTGGTGCCCTTGTGTAACATGCACACACCACTTTGCCCTGGTATCACACGGTTTGCTACCTCTCACATGTTTTTATCTTTGATACTTGCACAAGTGCCACCTTGCCTACATAACGCTTGTTCGTGTGCCTGAGTGTCTAGCACCTTTTGCAGTATTACACCTAAAATGATACTTTGTTCTCTCTTGTAACTGCACACTTGTCACTTTTTTCTTCCTGTGCACTTTTTACTACCTCATGTATTTTTGGCTGCTCACAACTTTCACTACCCCATGTATGCTGTTTGCTCACAACTGTCTCTATTACCTTTACTACCTCATGTATTTTTGGTTGCTCACAATTTTTACTACCTCATGTATTCTGTTTGCTCACAATTGTCATTATTATCTTTACTACCTCATGTATTTTTGGTTGCTCACAATTTTTAATACCTCATGTATATTGTTTGATCACAAATGTCACTATTATTTTTGTAACGTAACGTATGCTTTTGTAATGTTTCTCATTATGTTCCATTTCTGTTCCTTTTGTGAAGCGCTCTGACACCTTCGGGTAAGTCCGCGCTATATAAAACTGCATAAATAAATAAATAAATAAATAAAATCTTCCAATCGACTTTCTTTTATTATACCTACCTCCCCTTCTTCCTGCTTCCCGCCTCCTCCTGGTTCCTGCCCGCCCCTTCAACATTGCACCACCCACCTGCCTCACGCGCGCGCCTCCTTTTCAACTCCCACCTTGCCCTTCCCTGTGGAGTCCCCTTCGGCCCCACCCCCTTTTCCTGCCTCCATTCGTAAGCCCCGCCCACATTTCTTCCTAGCCCCGCCCCCTTACCTACCCCACCCCTGGCTCCGGGACAGGGACAGACACTGTTCCAGTCACACGCAAAGTCAACACCGGTGAGGGGCAGGCAGAGGCCCGGGGCTCCTCGGAACACCAGACCCCGGCAGGATGCAGTGCGTCCGGAGGCAGCCCAAGCCCAGCAAGTCCGAGGAGCGCATCCTGCAGGAGGAGAGCAGGAAGGTGGCCGCGCAGAACGGGAAGATCCTGGGTAAGGAAGCGGCGACTCCCACCCACCCCCGCGGACAGGTTCCGTGACAGCGCACCGCACAGGCAGCCCGAGGGGACGGACTGTGGCTCTTGAACCCTCCCTCCCTCAGAGGTGGCAACTCCTGTTGCACAACTCGACTGTGCGCAGTTTTACTATTCAGTTTTTTATTTGCATTCTCGGTTCCAAAGTTGTAATTCCGGTAATATTGCTCTTGATTTAAAGTTGGAATTCAAGTAGAGTTGCTCGGCTGCCAATTGACCGCAGGTCAACTCGAGTCACGCTTTTAGCCAAATCTGGGTTTTGTTTTTATCCTAGAGCACTTGGCATGCAGCGACTTGTAGTTTGGCTTGTAGTAGCTTCAATTTCCGAGTGCCATTAGCCAGAGTCGAGACTGCCTGTGGGTGTCACGCATACCAATGGGTGACAGCGGCCATGCAGACAATCGGGTGCTGGCACCTGGTGTCACACAACTTCGGATCTGTAATTAAAGTGCTCTAAAGTTGACCAAATCTCTTCAAAACGAAGACACCCTTACACCACAATCCGTACAAAAAAGGCGCCGATCATAGTTTAGACCCAAAACTTGTATGGTCGCCAAATGTCGTGTCGCTTTCGCTCAGTTATGGCCTTCTGGACATGACCTTTTTTCCCATTCTGGAACCAACAGCGCCACTGGAATTTGGCATCATTGGAACATATGTAGCACGGAAATACACAAGAGGTGGCATATTATGTGATGAAAGGCAAATTGTTTAAGTGTTTCGGTGGCATAGTATGTGATGAAAGGCAAATTGTTTAAGTGTTTCGTTGTGTGTATTGTCTAGCTGTTTTAGCAAACTAACAGAAGGGATTTCAGTTCTGTAAAACACACAGGTTCCTTAAGAGAGAAGACACAAGGGACATCCTGCAGAATCTTTTCAAAATGTTGTATCTAATAATTGAGTCTGGCATTGAAGCCCAGGAACAACATTTTGTTAGCATTGACATTCCACCTCCCAGGGTAAAATAGAGTGTGTAAAACAGGTGTCAAGCTGCACTCAATAGAAAGCAATCCTGTACGCAAGGTTTACTTCGTGTACTCAAGTTGGCCTAGTTTTGTCCTAAAGATTGTCTTCACTTTTCTTCTTTAGCCTGCGTTCAGTCTGTGGGGACCTTGGAAGCACCCTTTTCCCAAATCATATCTGTTTTTAGTTTATTTAAGCCAAATCATATCTCTATGTTTTTTATTTTATTTAACCGGTGCAGGGATTCTACAACCTATGTCCAGTTTTTACATTGAGCAGCCATTGTTTGCTGTAATGAAGCTTTGCATCAAGCCTTTTGCAAGCAGCTGGCCTTAGCCTTTTTATGGCCATCAGTCAATAGCTCAAAAACTGCGTCTTGTAAATAGGAGCTAGTGCCTGCTCCAGTGCATTAATGCGCTACACCCTGACCCAAGGTTAGTGGTTAATCCAGGGCTTATATATTATTGTTGAATATTAGGATTAGTCTTGTGCTTTGATGTGTTTACTTCAGTTTCTTTGCAGGAGATTAGATTTCTAGAAGTTAGGTGTGATCATATGAGCATTTCTGAGTTGGTTTCATGCCCCAAGTCTTGATTGTATGCGTGGTCAAGTTGACAGAATTGGTTAAGTTCTATGCAGTTCTATGCAGTCATGATCCATTTGTCTGTTTACTCTGTCTTGTCTTTTGAACTTCATTGGCCTTTGTGTTGTGTGGGCTGTTCTTTAGTGAAACATTATAGTACTTCCGGATCAGACCCATTGCCAGGAAATTATATTTTCTCTGCAGCAGCAGCACACTTCTGAGGCACTTGCTGTACAACTGTGTGCAACTCTATTGTGGCTGCATCTAATTTCTTTATCATTAAATGTGTATTGTCACCCATGTGTGCTTGTATCAACAAACATATAATGTAATGTTTTTCTTGACTCTTCTCATTAGCACAGCAAACATCCAATGACAAGAATAAGTTGCTACTTCGGGTTTTAAGTGCTGTGAGTTAATTGGGCCTGTGGTTGAAATTGTACAAGTGTAATCATTTACCACACCATGCAAATACAACACACACACCCCTCTTGTTCTCACACGATTCTCTTCATAGCACACACACCAAATCACTCTCCAGCCCAACTACCCACAAGCAATCTCTGTCCACGCATGTAGAGGCCACTCCACAGAGACAACATCACCAAAACAGAAGGGAGTGGACCTTAACAGAGTGCTCTGCTGCTCTCCCATTTCTGAGGAATGTGGTAAAATAACACACACTACACGAGGAAGAGATGAGAGCTTTATGTTTTCCCAAGCAACCACATTCATGAGGTAGGAGGCCACGTGTGTGTGTATGAGAGAGATTTGTTTTTGTGCCCTTGCCGCTTCTACAGCAGGTCTCAGCCAATTCACTTCCTGCCTGGGTATTGGTGGTCGTGTGTTCGCTAGACTCTATGGGCAGAAAGGAACCTAGTACCATGCAGTTGCATATATGAATGGGTATGACCATCTACTCATCAGTGTGTCTGTGCGTGTATTCATGCATGTATGTATGTTTGTTTGTGGTGTCTTGCCTGTGGAATATTGGTGATGGTAGCTTATTGTGATTCTCCATGGTATTATGATGCCACCCGGGCAGAAGGATGTCCCTAGTATATTAT
Source organism: Lissotriton helveticus (assembly GCF_964261635.1). Lineage (NCBI taxonomy): Eukaryota > Metazoa > Chordata > Amphibia > Caudata > Salamandridae > Lissotriton > Lissotriton helveticus. Next base: position 257,993,645 of record NC_136071.1, read on the forward strand.
TGACTTTCTTAGCCCTATGGTGGCAATCTAGCCCTATGGTGGCAATCACTGGCATTTTGGTGGCCAAGCCATATTGTTAGCACCCTTGGCATATTGTTGCTTGCCATGGCCTTGTAGTGCCCACTCATATAAATGTTACCATACAATATTGTGAGCATTCATGTAATTAATGTGGCCATCAATCGCACTGTGGTAGCCCACATAGGTGTAGTGGTAGTTATCCCTGGCATTATGGTTTCCTGCATTGGCTTTCTGGTGGTCACCTGTGATATATTTTAAGCTTTCGTGGTATAATAATTGGCGTCTTAATAAAAGTTGTATTTATGCCAGGTATAGTGGTGGCCATTTCTGCCCTATAGTAGTTATGGCCAACAGTGTTCAGCCTTTCATTTTAATGGTAATTGCAAGCTTAATGATGAGCATCACAGAGATAGGGGTAGCTATTTTTGGTGTAGTTGTCACCATCATTGACATAATGGGGGGCTCTACATTTTGTGGATAATCGTGACACATTGGCTTCAGTTTTAGGTTGAGCCTGCCTGATAGTGCAAGCTGTCTAGTTGCAAAATGCATATTGTGGTCTTACCAAGATCAAACAGGGACTTGCTGCCAGTCCATTGCTCACCATTGGTTAGATTGACTGTCCATTTCATTTGCCTGCTTCAGTCTTATCTCCCAGCTTGTCCGTCTGTGTTTGACCCTCCCATAGAGTATAGTCTCTTTACCATCTTTTTAATTGCCAGGAGGCCGTGCTTGCTTAGACACTTTAAAACACCTTATACGCTCAAAATTCTCCACTTGAATAGTGTAAAGGTGTTCTTCGCGATTTGTTCTTTGACACTGTGAATTGTTCCTGTGTAACAAACCACGAGCTTTGCCTGAGCCCCCTGTTTTGTTTTGTCTTGTATTCCATTGGTTTGGTAGGACACAGGCTTGTGTTCCACTTTATGTATTAATGTTTAACCACTGTTTAACTGCCTATAAGTAAATACTAGACCTCTGTCCGGCTGGATATGTCCACTTAATATAGTACCAATTGAGCCTATATTCATTACTTGGTTTCTTATCTCTTACTTCTCTAGGGACCATTGTTGTTTAAAATAATAATTGATTCCCAAGGTCCCTGGCTGACTTAACTTGGGTCCCCTTTTGTTTTATAATATATTTGCTTGCTTTTAGAGCACTACTTTTTTCTTTTGGTTTACGCATTCCATGAGACTACTTGAGTTTTCCAGCTCTCTCCCTTTGTGCTTTTCTCCCCGCTTCACTGTGCTGTCTCTCGCCCATGTTCTTCTCCCACCCACCTGCACTTGTGTTGCGCTCCCTTGCATCGGTATGCTTCTCACCCCTGCTGTTCGCGTTGCTCTCTTTCACTTGTGTTACATCTCCCTCCCGTCTGCTGTGTGGCATCTCCCTCCCGTCTGCTCTGTGGCGTCTCCCTCCCGTCTGCTGTGTGGCGTCTCCCTCCCGTCTGCTGTGTGGCGTCTCCCTCCCGTCTGCTGTGTGGCGTCTCCCTCCCGTCTGCTGTGTGGCATCTCCCTCCCGTCTGATGTGTGGCGTCTCCCTCCCGTCTGCTGTGTGGCGTCTCCCTCCCGTCTGCTGTGTGGCGTCTCCCTCCCGTCTGCTGTGTGGCGTCTCCCTCCCGTCTGCTGTGTGGCGTCTCCCTCCCGTCTGCTGTGTGGCGTCTCCCTCCCGTCTGCTGTGTGGCGTCTTCCTCCTCCCATCTGCTGTGTGTCATCTTCCCCCTGTCTGCTGTGTTGTTTCTCCCTAAACCGCTTCTGCAACCAGGCTATCCTTTTAAAAACATTTTCTTTAATTATGCTCTATTACGCTGCGTTTTACAACAGTGATTTTGTGCGTCTGTTTTGACTTACCGATCCATCTTCGATCAGTAAGTAAAAATAAAAAAAAAACGATGTCATTTTGTAGATGCCTGAATGTGTGTTGAAGGTATGCATGTATAGAAAGTGATGCGACAGCCTTGTCATCACACTTTAAAAAAAAAAAATAGCTATACTGCACACCAGCCAGGATTTTTAAAGCCAATATGTCTTATAGTCAAGGTCTTTTGCCTTTGCTTGTTTGAATAATGGATCCTCCTTGGGCAAGATGGTAGTTACCCTAGACAACATGGAGACCCTGACACGTAGTGGGTATCCATGGCCTAATGATAGTAATTATATATATATATATATATATATATATATATATATATCCGCTTCCTTGGCATAATGTGGCCTTAAGTGGTGTCCCACACACCAGCAAGGGTGTTGGGGTGGAGCTCCATCCAAAATTATGTATAAACAAGTAAAGTTGGTTGTAATATGCTTGCATATCCATACATTTAAATATGTGTTATAATCAAAGAATATGTCTTATTCACTGGAAAACATTATGCCATGCAGAGACCTTTGTGAAAAATAAACGGAAGTATTTGCTTTTATTGAATCACAATATTTTAATAACGTTGAATCACAATATTTTAACTACGATTTATAAAGTAAAGTGCATAGTGCCCATATGCTCACCCAGTGCAAAAGAAGGACAGAAAACACTTCCCTATACAAAGAAAGGCAAGGGACCAATATAAGGGAGGTGACAATGTTGGTACAAAATCATTGTTTTGCCTTCAGCAGCCTAGTGCAGACAAAGAGTTTTCTAGGTCCTCTTGTCTGTATATTAGATTTTTTGTATTAGATAGAAACAGAATGTGAGTGTGCCTGGCATGGTGCCCCACTGACTTGGCCATCCCTCCGGGGTGGTTATCCATGGCATTTAGTGAGCCTGCTAGACAGTCAGTATCTCTAGCAAGATGGGGGCCCTCCCCTGTCACAATGATGGATATTAATGGCATTGCAGGCCATGGCACATTTGTGCCTTGTCCTGGCATAGGGCATTTTCTGTATAATATGACTGCTCTTGGTATGTTAAGGACATCCATATCCTGGCGGTTGACACACCTTGCCATACGTAACCCATGCCTGACAACGTCCTCACTGGGTTAGTGAATACATCTTCAGCATAATGTTAGTCCTTACATAATGATGCCCACCCTTGGTAATATGGTGCCCTCTCTGGGCTTGATGGTGCCCACCCATGACATGTTTGCTATCTGTTGCATACTGCAGGCTTCATTTGCATTCCAGGGCACCTCCCTGGCTAATCCTAGCCCAGGCATAACAGTGGTCATTTTTGGAATCCTCTTGTGACTTACATGGAGGTATTTGATCTTTTGTATTGGTAACAATGTTTATATTATTACTGCTTCCCGGGCTTGAGCTCTAAGACTGGTGTTACCTGACTGTTGCGTGACCTGTAACCTGAGACGTAGCACTGCTGCATGAGCATGTAACATCTCTACGTAGATCTGCTTTCTACAGCCTGATATTGTGAGATCCATGTAACTTTTTGATTTCCAACCCTGCCCCTTTCGAGTAGGTATTCATTATGACAGCAACTATACTTAGAAGGGGCAGGGTGGAAACATGAAATAGAGGAACTGTAACCGTGAAGGAAGATCCAATATAAATGTAAAAACATTTATCAAAGCCAGTAGGTTTAGCTTCATTTTGAATTAAACATTAAAGAATAGGCATGTGCAGTGAAAAAAGAAAGCCACACAGTGGCTGCTTTCTGCTTGCAATGCATTTGAGAGAATGCTGCACCTAGATGTAAAGTACTTCCTCGTGTATTGCAGGGAAAGTCCTCCATGTGAGGTGGAATGATACATCAAACAGCCCACAGCAGGAGGAGAGTGAGAAATACTCATGTGGGTGGAGGTGAAAGATGAACTTTGGCTGAACAGGGCACTAAATAAAATTGCACCTTGGACTTCTAAGCCCCCAGTCAGGAAATTAAAATCTGAACCTTGGTTCTCAGAAAAATTAAAAACAGCTAAAGCCCGCTGTAAAACGATTGAAAGGAAATGGCGAAAAAATTATTCTACGGAACTTAAGGAAACCTATAAATTGGAATTAAAATCCTATCAGAAATTAATAAGAGAGGAAAAAAGTCTTTTTTATCAGAGCAGAATTGAAGAAACCACCAACCCAACAAAAGAACTATTCCGGATTTATAAGGAACTGACAGACACTTCTAGATTAGATACTCAGGACACTTACTCAAACGAGTTATGCGAGCAAATAGCGGATTTCTTTGTCAATAAAGTAGAGAAAATTCACGCAACCTTCCCCACTCCCCCTACTTCGGGAAAGGCAGCACTCCCCCCTCAAAAAACCTTCCTTACCCAATTTAATACTCCTGACAAAGCTTACCTGTCTGGCATAATCAACAGTATCCACTCTGGCTCCCCTAACGATGTGTGTCCTCTAGAAAAAAGTAAGGACATCATGGATCATTTACTTATGGATCAAATACGTCAGATGATAACCCTCTCTTTTAAAGAATGCTTTGTCCCGGAAGCTTGGAAAACTGCTCAAGTTATTCCTCTAAAAAAAACAACCCAATATTCCGGTTACTCAATTTCAAAATCTCAGGCCAATTTCTCTCTTGCCACAATGTGCCAAGATAATTGAAAAAGTAGTAAATAAACAACTGATGGCTTTTTTAGAATCAGAAAACACACTCCACCCTACTCAATCCGGATTTAGAGCCAACTATTCCACGGAATCAGCTGTTTTGTATTCCACGGAATATATCCGTAGGATGGTGGACGAGGGGGAGACAGCAGCGTTGGTCATGTTAGACTTAAGCGCAGCTTTTGATACTGTGCTTCATGCCACGCTGCTGTCCCGACTCTCAGACATCGGAGTAAAAGAACATGCTTTGGCGTGGATTAAATCTTTTCTTACGAAAAGATCTTTTCAGATACACTGCCCACCCTTTAAATCATCTTCTCGTAACGCGAGCCATGGGGTTCCACAGGGCTCCAGTTTGAGCCCCACCCTGTTCAATATCTATATGGAGCCCTTGGCTCGGGTCGTAGAGAACTTCGGGGTGGGCATTGTCAGTTACGCCGATGACACCCAGCTTATGTTTAAGCTTACCCCTGACACCGAGAAATACGCCTCCAATTTTTCGAATTGTATGGCGGCTGTCGCCATGTGGATGGATAACAACTGCCTCCGGCTGAATGGAGATAAAACAGAGGTGTTGGTAGTAGGAAATAAAGCCTCTCTATGGTCGCAGACGTGGTGGCCCACTACTTTGGGCGACTGCCCTCACCCTGTCGAAAAAGTGAAAAACCTTGGAATTATAATCGACTCTGATCTGTCAGGAAAATCTCATGTCCACAAAATAATAGGCAAATGCATCGGCACGTTAAAAAAAAAGAAAAAAAAAATCATTGATCTCATTCCCACTGAAGCCAGAAAAACCATCGTACATGCGCTAATTACACCCCATTTGGACTATGGGAACGTTCTCCTATTAGGACTGAACCAAAAACATCTTCACCAGCTTCAATGCTTACAAAATTCGGCCGCGTGCATGGTACTGGGCTTATCCAAAAGAACATCCGCCAAGGCAGCTTTGTCCAAATTACACTGGCTCCCTGTTAGGGAAAGAATTAAATTCAAAGGCCTCTGCTATGCCCATAAGATAGCCCACAACAAAGGTCCCACTTATCTAAGAGATCTATTGACTATTCACCGCCCAATCAGAGACCTTAGGTCCTCAGGAATGTCACAATTCAAAATCCCCCGTGTCCATAAAGCGAAAATAGGTGGCCGCTCTTTTCGCTACCTTGGAGTAAAACATTGGAATGCTTTGCCTACCCATCTAAGAATGGAACCCTCAGAAACGCTTTTTAGAGCTAAACTTAAAACTTACCTGTTTCCTTAATAACTGTCTTTTCTGACCGTCCCTTATCTTTTCTCGGTGAGTCTTGTAGGCAATTAGCGCGGGGATACACAGTTGTGCAGCCAGGCGCTTTATAAATCTCTTATTATTATTATTAGCTAAAGCCTACACTCAATGTACATATTAAAGAACTGGTGATAGTAGGTCATGCAGACATTTGTTGTGTCAAGTCAGGCCTCTAAATGATGAAGCATTCTAAGATTGTAACACTGCCTGTAATACCTATGGGGTTTTGGATTCTTTTTTATGGAAATTGGGTTGAAAATATACCATTTTAACACAGTCTTATAAAAGCTTCTTGGCAGATTAAACTAATTTTATATGGAATATGCTATCAAATGCACAATGTGCCACCCTGTTTACAAATCTTTAATTGGGAAAATAACCTCTACCATCCTCCTGAACTTCACTGGAGATGGGCAGGTTCTTCTGCCACCCCATTTTCTGTGCTCACCAGCAGCCATCTTCGCAAGCTTCAGATGGCATAATGTGGCTATCACTGGCTTATGCTAGCCTTTTTAGGTCTCGCCTACGACAAACGCGCTGAAAGCGCGTTCTTGCAAGCGAAAACTATAGTCGTCGTCTCAGCAGTCTGAGACCGACGAAGTGAGACAAGACCTGGCCGCGCGCAACGTTTCTCCATAGGATAACGTGCGCGCGGCCAGGTCTTGTCTCCACGGCATGCGAATGCAGACCGGATCGCGTCGCGCGCCTCTCTGGAATGCAGGGGGAGTCTGCAGAGAGGCGAGCGGCGTTGATAAACAGGCAAGATGCGCGTGTGGAATCCGAGAGGCGAGAGGCAAGAGGCACGTGTGGTTGGGGGGCACTGGTAAATTAAGTTGGCTTTATAAATGCATTTGCCCTCCCACCTCGTGTCTCTTTGGACATGGATAATCCCAGTGTCTTGTAGTAAATAAAGTACATACAGTTCGAAGTAATAAACGTATAAAAATAGTTTCTGTGACGTCAGAGCTATCTTCCTCTCTTCACGCCCTTTGTTCTAAAGCAGGCCAGCGTCTGCTCTAGAATCCGTTCTCGTCATGTGTGACGGTGAAAGGTTTGTAGAAAGCACGAAACGAGTTCCTAAGTGGCGAGTCGCAGGCATACTTGTAATGACTTTAAGTTAATGAGAGCATTGTTTGCATGTTTACAGATGCTAACGTGCGCAAAGGAGTTTTCAGGCTTGGTTTTGATGCTGACTAGCCCTTTTCACCTTTGCAGATGCAAATGAGACCCGATCTGTTTATGTGAGGGACTTTTACCTTGAAAGCTTCCCACTTTTTTGTGGGTTTTGTTCTCCTGCCACTCCCGCCTAAACGGTCCTTCGTTCCTGTCCGCGCATATCTCTCAACAGAACAATACGTGAACTGTTTCCATCCATCTGTATTGACAAACTGTTTCTGCAACTGCCAATTCGCTGTGTGTCCCTGCGGGAGCAGCCTTTTCGTATTCCGTGTTTATGATGCTTAATCGGGCCGACCTATCAGTGTTGGCTCTTGCAGCGTATTAAAATAAGCGCAGAAGTAGAAAGGTTTGAAGGTCAGTGATAGCGCTGCCTGACTCACGCCGCCAGTAACGTCTTTAAATACATGCGGCCACGGGCGGAACGGTTAGCCAACAATCCTATGCAATTCGCACACTTAAGCTTGTGCACTGCTTCTGTTGCTGTTTGCGCATGCATCCAGATGTGCTCATGCGCGGAAGACCTTTCACGGGAAGTTTTTGCTCTCTTTGTTAACTAACTTAGCAAGCGTGACACGGTTCGACGTTAATAACATCCTGAGGCCTGGCTCCACAGCGCAGCTCTCTGCTGGACGTATCTTTAAAAATTCTTTCAAAATCAACTTAAAGGAGGCGTACCAGTCTTTCACCTCATGCTGTTGGCTCTGTGGGGTATTCTTCCGCCTCCCTCCGTGGTACTTACTGCTTGCATGACAGTGCTGTGTTGGGTAAATCACAGCTTGTGATGCTAGGCAATTCTTGATCGCGCTCATGCCAGGAGTCTTCCACAACACTCTTGCACATGACTTTGAGCCGAGGCTGCGGCATAGATTTACCAACGGAATAGTTTAAATTTACTAACAGGCCCAAAGTATTTTCACCACGCAGAAGTCAGCGACTGATATGCAAATTACCTTGTAACATGAGGCACGTAGGTTGTAGACAATGTATATGACCATTTGTCATGTACCAAGTGCTCTATGAAAGTGCTATAAGACTTGCCATTTAATAATAATAATGCCATTTATTTATCGGTTTTCAAAACCAACACATAAATAAAATAATTGTCATTTACAATGCCAATAGCTCTAACTTTTGCTAAGGCGAGACCGTTGCATTGTAAATGCTTGTTTTTTTTGCATGTAATTTGATACATGGTCATTTTTAGCTTTATTATCTCAGCGTACTTTTTAAAAATGATTTGCGTACTTAAAAAAGCTTCCGTTTGGGGACAAATATAGGTATTTAAATATAGTTAATTGTCAAAAGTGCGCATGTCGAGAAAATTGTCTCTATTTTCAGAAAGTGGCAAGCTGGTGTCTGAGGGAAATTAGTTCATTTCACAAAAGTGAAAAGGGTAGTAGTATTAATAGCCAAAGTATATGCTCTTCAATAATATGGTAAACTGACATTGTTGCATGGTATGATGTATTTAAAATTGATGTTTGAGTGATAGTTTATGCTGTGTTGGTTAAATGTATTGATAATGTGATTTCCCTGTTCATTGAAGGCATTTCCACCATGCGGGTTAGTAAATGTCTAACACGGAAGCATTTCACTTCATGTGTTGGCATTGTTTAGGTCTTACCCGCAACAGTGCATGCGCTCTGGCTTGCGAAAGATATTGTATACAACAAGGGCTTACAGCCCGTGCGTTGCTTACTATCCGTTGGCTTCATTGCCCCTCCTATTTGCTGCCTTCTAATTGGCCAGTGCATCCCAAGTTCACTCTTCTTTCGGCTGGTGCGTGGATCAAGTACTGATTGCTTAATTGCTGTCCTTCCGCGGGTCGCGCTGTGATTGAAGTACCTTTTTTTTTTTTCTTCTTCTTCCCTTGTCGTCCTTGTCTGTGTTGCTTCTCCCCCTACCTCTGTGTCCTTATTGCGTCTTTCCCATCCCACCCCCGCTTGTCCTTGTTGCTTCTGCCACCCGCCCTCCTTTTTTCAGTGTTAACCAACTCCCTCACCTGCCATAAGAAAAAAAAGAGCTTTGACAGTGGCCGTGTCATAGCACTTTTTTACCCAGTTGCCCTTCACCTCCCACACTCCCTCTTGTTGTCAGTGTTGCACGTTGCTTCCCTCCCTCTCTTCGGTTGTCTGTGTTCCCCACTCTTCATAAGAAAAAAAGCTCCATGACTCGGCCGGCGCTGGCTGCATCATAGTGCATTTTTTAAAATTGCTTTTAGCCATGCTGCACAGCAGCTGTGCTGTTCTACAACATGGCTAAAAGACGTTGGCAGTGCCAATAGCTCTTGCACAGGCAAGACCTATTGGCTTTGCCAATGCTTGTTTTATGACATTATCCTCGCTGTCACATTCCTAGGCATGACCCTTTGAAATTGGTGCTGTGGAGACGCACGAGATGCTGATTAACCTCATCACTGCGGCGGCTATTCCGCTGCAGCGCTAAGGGGGCGGGGGGGGCGTGCGGCGCGCGCATGCTGGTGACGGAACCGCTCCGTCACCAGCCGCGGTTGAACTGTGCTCATGACGGAGTGGCTCTGTCATGGCCCCGCCCGCTTAATAGAACGCGCCGCGCAGGCTTGAAATCTGCGCCGCGCAGGCGCTTCGGGCAGGTCATGACGGAACCGCTCCGTCATCAGCACAGCGCCACCGCGGCTGATGACGGAGCGGTTCCGTCATCAGCACGGAAAGGGTTAAGGAAGTGCGGATGGCACTTGGCCCTAGAAAACTAGAGTACTGCCAGGAACTTTTCGACCCCCAAATTAGCAATGAGAAAGGCTCGATAAAGAGGAAAGAGGTGGTGGGCATCTGTTGGGCTGAAGCCACCAGGAGGGATATCTCCTAACCACGACACACATCATGGTAAGGGGAAAGAAAATTATGATTATTAACGTTTAAAAGCCACACACAGTTTTGCGTTCGCACTGGAAACCTGTATTATTTACATTCAGTTCCTAAATAATACATTTTTTTTAAAAACAGATTTTATTCATCTGCACAAATATAAATGCAAAGCCCCGACCTCCGGAGTCTGTTGCACACAGCAGTAAAGCAAGTATAACAGCGTCAGACATTTTCATAAAACGCAAAACACCCTAAATAATACATTTTATATGAATTCATAAGTGACCAAACCGGCACGAGGTAAAAAGTAAACAGGCAAAATAATTGGCTTTCAGCTCACTATTGTTAAAGATGAAAGGAGTGCCAGTAACAACATTTGCAGCAGGCTGATACGACAGGTTAAACAGCAGTCAGATAGATTAGCACTAATCTCGCTTTATTAATGTCTTAAAAAATAAGAGGTAGGCCTAGGACATTACATCTCATATCCAGACTATTTGAACTACCTTAAAAAACATAAAAACTTTCCTTGACTAGGGGAGGGAGGGGTAGATGTCATTGCATTTTAATCAGTGTCACTATATATTTGGTGTTTTGAACTCTAACTTTCCATTAGAAATATAGGCTTGAAGCTGCATTCATGTGCTCTAATGTTGGCTCTAACAAAAACAGGAATGGGTTCAAAAACCCAGGAATGGATGAAAACTCTTAACATGATGGGTCTGTTTGTCAGATGTAATCCCTGCTCTCGACCTGAAACGTACACCGGAAAACAGGAATCTTCCCAATCCCAGGCGGTGGCTGTGTGGGCCTGTTGCTGCCTCTATATGGGCATGGAATGTGCAGCTTTTCTGGAAACTTCTCTCGCACCCAGGCCAAATTATCTGTTTTCTGCGCATTTGTAATTTACAAAGACAGTGACCGTTTTTCGGAAGTCTTTAATATGTGTCATCGCACACTTACGCCCCCATTACGAGTGGCTCTGTAAGTTCCACTGTCTGTGGTAAGTTTTGCATTTTTTATTGCATCCAGGGAGTACTGGTGTGATAGAAACCCATTAGCTGGATACATTTCGGCATGCCAAACCAGCAGATGTTTTATCAATGGGAAAATGCCAGGTGAATAATAGAACATGCAGATTTTGTGTGCACACTCCAAAACTTGCAAAATGGTGCCCCATTTTAGGGGCAAAACTCGTAATATCTGATAATTACTGAATTCAATACATTCCGTACACCTCTGTGTCGGTTTTTATCTTATGCATACACAAAACCTCACCCCTCATAGTGGTGGCCAGGGACGGCTTTAGCGCTAGTGGTGCCCGTCGTGACCATGTTTGCTGGCACCCTCCACCCCATCCGTAGTGGAGGTGGTGACGGTGACCACCTCTGCCACGGAGTCCCTCACAACCACCTTTTTAACACTGCCCCTCAAGCCTCTATAACCACACTCTCTCTCAGATGCATTTAATTAGCTACAAAAACAATGGAGGAGTATCCACTCAGAACAGAGAGAACAGAAAAAAGGTTTCTCTGGATATGGGTTTATGTGCTCAATTCAGCACCATGTGCCTCAACCTGTTTTAGGATAATGCATATCCTTATAGAAGACCCCTCACTCACCAACCTAGTTGGTGACATGCTTCATCATCGGGGTCCCACCCCATAGGCCGAGTGCCTATAGGGTGTGCTGCGACACCTGATTACAGTGGAGCTGGTTCGTTCTTCTTTTATGTGTTCAGGGCGATCAAACAAGTGATTTTAAAAGGGGCCAACACTACTCACTACAAGTATTTATTCTTGAGTGCTTGAACCCTAATTAAAAAAGTGTTCCACCTATGCCTAATTAGGTAGACTTCGGTGGTATGATTAGTGTTTGATAAAAATAGCTAAGTGTGCTATGTGGTGTGATAAATGTTATAAGTTAAAAAGGTCTACATGTTTCAACCATTGTATTATTCATTGGTTTTCGTCAGGACCATGATATTGAACTGGGTGGTCCACACACGCTAAGGTGCGTCCTGCCCTAGTCCAAATTAGAGTGCACAAATTGTGAACTCGTGTAAAATTGGTGCGTTTCTTTTGTTCAAAGAAAAAAACCTGTAAAAACAGGGAAACAAAAACAAAAAACAGGAAGGGGTCATATACAGGGGTTGACAATACATATGTGCCACATTTAACATATATAGTCATACTGAGTCAATGGACGATGTTAAACCTAAGTTGTGAAACAGAGGGATCCATCTAGTTGTGCTACAGTGCTTTTACTGGACTGTGGCTGATAGCTACTCGAATGATGCCAAAGAAGTGGTGTCGACCTAGTTTTGGCATTTCTGAATAGCTAGTGAAAAATAATGGCGGCGTATTATAAGTGAGTGATCTTTATTTGGTGTTCACGAAGTGAACGGCTGCCGAGATTTGTGAGCAGTCGTGACGTCGCTGTTTGTGAGTTGCGACTGATATAATGTTTTTGCTTACGCTTCCTTGCGGTATTGCCGCTTCATGGGCACCAGCGCTTCCAAGACGGCAAGTGTCCGTCTCCTTAAAATCGATACGTAGCAAAGGAGAAAGAGAGAAAAAAGGGCGCCCGGTTTTAGTTTCCTGGCTGTATTTTGCATATAGCATCGCCAGCGGGCTTTTTTTCTGGGAGGGAAAGCTTATTCCCTTCTTTTAAACGATCACGCATTACTTACTTGCAGCTTCTGATCATCAGGCGGTAAACCTACTTGGTTCCGGCTGGCGGTGCCCCGAGGAGTAACCAGTGATGTCTGCGGCTACCGGTAAAGTAAATTTCAGAGCGCTTCCTGGTTGGGCGTGGCCCCGTCACGTGGTGTGATCACGTGGGTCGCCATCAGCCAATCAGGGTATCTCAGGGGCAGGCGCTCCCGAGTGATGTCAGCGGTCTCAGCAAAAAAACGACGGGGACAACACTTTTGTTTATGTTTCTATGGAGACCATTCACGTGCATATTGGGATCGATTCTTAAGCATTACGAAGGGGATTTGCATTTTCAAAACAAGTTAGGGATTTATTTACAACGGATCAGCGGGCAGAATCAGAATTGTTAATCAACCATGTTGAATGTATAGTTTTATAGTCTTTGTTTTTGCTGGGTGTTACAGAATTCATGAACACATCATGGAATTACTTGTATTAGGACAGGTATTCATGTTATTACACTGTTCCATGGGATATTATCGTTCAAGCCTAACTTGTGGGAAGACAATCTGTAGACCCATCTTTGCTCTTTTTCAAAAAGTCGTTGGGTCAGGTTCGCTCCTGGCTTGACTTGCTCGATAATGGTCCATTCTAGATCGTCTGGTGTATGGCCTTTTGAGAGAAAATGTTCAGTGAGTCTTGTGTTGGTCTTTTTGCACCTAATAGTGCTTCTATGCTCGCCTATCCGTAGTTTTATCTTCCGGCTCGTCATGCCCACGTATCTTAGGTCACACGGGCATGTGAGCATGTAGACAACATTCTCACTGTTGCAGTTAGTCTGACTTCTGATAGTCCAGGTTTTGTTAGGTTCCAACTGCAATGTTTTGGTGTTCTTTGTGTAAGGGCAGACGCTACAAGTTCCACATTTATAGTGGCCTGTCTGTCACTCTTGGTAAATCCCATAGAGTTGTTTGTGTTTCTCTTTCTGGGGTTTTCTTTTTTGGTCTTGTATTGACCACTCTGTCCTTTATGCTCTGTGCTCTTTTAAAAGAGAACAAGGGTTTTTCCCACCTCAAGTTGCCAGTATTCAGAATACTCCAGTGTTTTCTTATTTTTCGGGAGACGTCATTGGAAATAGTGTTATAAGTAGTAACACATGTCAGGGGTGTTTCTCCTGTTGTTTCATTCTTATTTTCCAATAGACATGAACGCGGTTGATTCCGCGCACGTTTTTGGCTTTTTTGAAGAATCTTATTCGGATATCCCCGCTTTTGCAGTTTTTTGGTGAGGTCCTGTGCTTGATTCTTGTAATCTGCAAGTTCACTGCAGTTCCTACGGATCCTCAGATATTGGCCATATGGTAGGTTCTCACGTAAAGGTCTTGGGTGGAAGCTTTCGAATCGTAGCAGATTATTTTTGGCAGTTGGCTTGTGGTGAGTGACGGTTGTTAGTTTCCCTTCATTTTTCGTGATTGTTACATCAAGGAACACAAGTGTCTCTGGACTTTTTTCATAGGTGAAGCGTAGATGTTCATCACAGGTGTTGATCCAGTTAAAGAAAGAGTTTAAAGATTCCTCAGTACCTTTCCATATGGTCAGCACATCATCGATGTATCTGCGCCATATTAGGATGTTTGAGCTATAGGGGTTTGTTTGACCGAGGATGTATTTCTCCTCGAAATCATATACATACAATCCCGCTATGCTCGGAGCAAAAGAACTGCCCATAGATGTCCCACCGGTCTGTAAGAAGATCTGATCTTCAAACTCAAAATAATTTCTTTTGAGAGCCAATCTGGCACATTCCAAGACGAACTCTCTGGGGGTTCTGGACGTCCACTCTTCTTTTTCAAGAGCTCGACTTAGTACATCCAGTGTTGCATCCTGAGGGATACTGGTGTACAAGCTCTCAATGTCGAAGCTCACCAGTATGGTATCATTCTCAACAGTGAGCTGATCCAGGATCTGTAGTAGACTTTTAGTGTCTTGAAGGTATGTGCTTGTCTTTTGTACCATTTTCTTGAAAAATACATCGCAAAATTGCGAGAGGGGTTCCAACACCGACCCTATGCCAGACACAATGGGTCTGCCAGGTGGTGGTGTCTTATTCTTATGTATCTTGGGTAGGGTATAGAAGTAGGGAATTTTCCGTTCACTCCCACATAAGAAATCTGCCTCTTGTTTGGATATGAAACCTTCTGATTCACCGTGTTCCACGAGCGATTTTATTTCACTTTCCAGGTCTTCTGTTGGATCCACTGGTAGTCTGCGGTAACTGGTTTGGTCTGCTAAGAGTCGGAGACATTCTTTCTGATAGGCCGTGCGATCTTGTACAACAATGCCTCCGCCCTTGTCTGCAGGTTTTATAACAATAGTGTCGCAATCTCGCAAAATATCGAGGGCACTTCTTTCTTCTCTGGTTAGATTCATGAAGGTTTTTTTAGGGTTGGTAGTCTCAATCTCGTTGAAGACGGCCTGCTCAAATGTGGAGATCTCCACTGGAATCATGTGTGGTGGTGGTAAGAATGTGGACTTGTTCCTAAGTCCTGTTTCGTTACTGTCCAGGTTTTCTTCAGTGCTAGTTCTTTTTTCAAAAAAAGCTTTCAATCGGAGTTTGCGAAAGAAAGATGACAGTTCACAGTGCAGCCTGAACTTATCAAGGTTAGCAGTGGGTACATACCCCAAGCCTTTGTTCAACACTGAATCCTCAGCCACGCTCAAGGGTCTGCTTGATAGGTTTGTTACTAGGTTTTCCGATTGCTCGGGCCTGCTTGTTGGGGATTGTTCCTGTTCTTGTTCACATTCGGATCTTCCGGTGCCCAATGCACTTGGCCCCCTTGGTTTTGGGTTTTTCTCCTTCCCCGTCCTCTTCCGCCCCGGTGTAAAAAAGGCGGTCTGTAGGCATTTGGCTGGAAAAAAGGTTGCTGGAACGGTGGTTGCCAGCCATACATTCCCATATTCTGTGGGTTGTAGTAAGGATCAATAAACCCTTGCATTGGTATTGGGTTAAAGGGTGGCCAGTTGCCCTGTCCTCTACCCCGTCCTCGCCCTCTTTGCTGTTTTGTGCTTCCTCTACTAGAGTTAACACTGGTGTTAGAGGTATTGCTGGATGCATTGCTGGAGGCGTCTGAATTGTCCTCTCCTTTCGATGGTGGCACATACTCTGGATCGGAGTATGGGTATACCTTTGTCATGGAGAATCTTTTTAGGTCTTTCTGAAATTTCTGCACTTTCTGTTGTGACAGATTGTCTTTATAATCCGTCATCTCCTTATTTAATTCGTCCAGCTTCTTCTTAAAGCCTGTAATGGTAGCTTTCATAGTCCCTTCTGCTAGCTGAATTTCTACCTGGATTTTTTCAGAGAGTCTTATGGCTGTTTTAAGATTAGGACTATCCAGTCGTGCGTGCAGTGCCACGCTATGGCTGCCCAATCTTTCCGAAATGCTTCGTCTTCAAGAAAGATTCGGGGTGCGTTGGAAACTAACAGCCCCTTAGCTGCCATATTATTGTTCAAATATTGTTTTAGTATTGTTCCGTGTAAGATGGTTCTGATTCTATTTTTCTTAAGTTCCGTTAGGTTTTCCCAATCTTTTGTCGTGGAAATGCTTTGTGCTATGTTCACATCCGCGAACATCGATAGATCACTCATGATTTCATCAATTTCAGCCGAGGTGTAAGAAAGGCCCTGGTTTTCGGCCATGTTTACAATGGAAATAGTCAGTGTTGTGAAGTGATATCTACTGTGTTTATTACTCTCGCAGCTGTGCGCTGCCTAAATCTTCAATAACAAAAGAGAGAGTGAGGGAATATTTTCACTTATCAATGTGAGTTGAGAACTCCTGGTCCCCGGAATTAATTACAAAAACAATGGAGGAGTATCCACTCAGAACAGAGAGAACAGAAAAAAGGTTTCTCTGGATATGGGCTTATGTGCTCAATTCAGCACCATGTGCCTCAACCTGTTTTAGGATAATGCATATCCTTATAGAAGACCCCTCACTCACCAACCTAGTTGGTGACATGCTTCATCATCGGGGTCCCACCCCATAGGCCGAGTGCCTATAGGGTGTGCTGCGACACCTGATTACAGTGGAGCTGGTTCGTTTTTCTTTTATGTGTTCAGGGCGATCAAACAAGTGATTTTAAAAGGGGCCAACACTACTCACTACAAGTATTTATTCTTGAGTGCTTGAACCCTAATTAAAAAAGTGTTCCACCTATGCCTAATTAGGTAGACTTCGGTGGTATGATTAGTGTTTGATAAAAATAGCTAAGTGTGCTATGTGAGGAACAATCCCCAACAAGCAGGCCCGAGCAATCGGAAAACCTAGTAACAAACCTATCAAGCAGACCCTTGAGCGTGGCTGAGGATTCAGTGTTGAACAAAGGCTTGGGGTATGTACCCACTGCTAACCTTGATAAGTTCAGGCTGCACTGTGAACTGTCATCTTTCTTTCGCAAACTCCGATTGAAAGCTTTTTTTGAAAAAAGAACTAGCACTGAAGAAAACCTGGACAGTAACGAAACAGGACTTAGGAACAAGTCCACATTCTTACCACCACCACACATGATTCCAGTGGAGATCTCCACATTTGAGCAGGCCGTCTTCTACGAGATTGAGACTACCAACCCTAAAAAAACCTTCATGAATCTAACCAGAGAAGAAAGAAGTGCCCTCGATATTTTGCGAGATTGCGACACTATTGTTATAAAACCTGCAGACAAGGGCGGAGGCATTGTTGTACAAGATCGCACGGCCTATCAAAAAGAATGTCTCCGACTCTTAGCAGACCAAACCAGTTACCGCAGACTACCAGTGGATCCAACAGAAGACCTGGAAAGTGAAATAAAATCGCTCGTGGAACACGGTGAATCAGAAGGTTTCATATCCAAACAAGAGGCAGATTTCTTATGTGGGAGTGAACGGAAAATTCCCTACTTCTATACCCTACCCAAGATACATAAGAATAAGACACCACCACCTGGCAGACCCATTGTGTCTGGCATAGGGTCGGTGTTGGAACCCCTCTCGCAATTTTGCGATGTATTTTTCAAGAAAATTGTACAAAAGACAAGCACATACCTTCAAGACACTAAAAGTCTACTACAGATCCTGGATCAGCTCACTGTTGAGAATGATACCATACTGGTGAGCTTCGACATTGAGAGCTTGTACACCAGTATCCCTCAGGATGCAACACTGGATGTACTAAGTCGAGCTCTTGAAAAAGAAGAGTGGACGTCCAGAACCCCCAGAGAGTTCGTCTTGGAATGTGCCTGATTGGCTCTCAAAAGAAATTATTTTGAGTTTGAAGATCAGATCTTCTTACAGACCGGTGGGACATCTATGGGCAGTTCTTTTGCTCCGAGCATAGCGGGATTGTATGTATATGATTTAGAGGAGAAATACATCCTCGGTCAAACAAACCCCTATAGCTCAAACATCCTAATATGGCGCAGATACATCGATGATGTGCTGACCATATGGAAAGGTACTGAGGAATCTTTAAACTCTTTCTTTAACTGGATCAACACCTGTGATGAACATCTACGCTTCACCTATGAAAAAAGTCCAGAGACACTTGTGTTCCTTGATGTAACAATCACGAAAAATGAAGGGAAACTAACAACCGTCACTCACCACAAGCCAACTGCCAAAAATAATCTGCTACGATTCGAAAGCTTCCACCCAAGACCTTTACGTGAGAACCTACCATATGGCCAATATCTGAGGATCCGTAGGAACTGCAGTGAACTTGCAGATTACAAGAATCAAGCACAGGACCTCACCAAAAAACTGCAAAAGCGGGGATATCCGAATAAGATTCTTCAAAAAAGCCAAAAACGTGCGCGGAATCAACCGCGTTCATGTCTATTGGAAAATAAGAATAAAACAACAGGAGAAACACCCCTGACATGTGTTACTACTTATAACACTATTTCCAATTACGTCTCCCGAATAATAAGAAAACACTGGAGTATTCTGAATACTGGCAACTTGAGGTGGGAAAAACCCTTGTTCTCTTTTAAAAGAGCACAGAGCATAAAGGACAGCGTGGTCAATACAAGACCAAAAAAGAAAACCCTAGAAAGAGAAACACAAACAACTCTATGGGATTTACCAAGAGTGACAGGCCACTATAAATGTGGAACTTGCAGCGTCTGCCCTTACACAAAGAACACCAAAACATTGCAGTTGGAACCTAACAAAACCTGGACTATCAGAAGTCAGACTAACTGCAACAGTGAGAATGTTGTCTACATGCTCACATGCCCGTGTGACCTAAGATACGTGGGCATGACGAGCCGGAAGATAAAACTACGGATAGGCGAGCATAGAAGCACTATTAGGTGCAAAAAGACCAACACAAGACTCACTGAACATTTTCTCTCAAAAGGCCATACACCAGACGATCTAGAATGGACCATTATCGAGCAAGTCAAGCCAGGAGCGAACCTGACCCAACGACTTTTTGAAAAAGAGCAAAGATGGGTCTACAGATTGTCTTCCCACAAGTTAGGCTTGAACGATAATATCCCATGGAACAGTGTAATAACATGAATACCTGTCCTAATACAAGTAATTCCATGATATGTTCATGAATTCTGCAACACCCAGCAAAAACAAAGACTATAAAACTATACATTCAACATGGTTGATTACCAATTCTGATTCTGCCCGCTGATCCGTTGTAAATAAATCCCTAACTTGTTTTGAAAATGCAAATCCCCTTCGTAATGCTTAAGAATCGATCCCAATATGCACGTGAATGGTCTCCATAGAAACATAAACAAAAGTGTTGTCCCCGTCGTTTTTTTGCTGAGACCGCTGACATCACTCGGGAGCGCCTGCCCCTGAGATTGGCTGATGGCGACCCACGTGATCACACCACGTGACGGGGCCACGCCCAACCAGGAAGCGCTCTGAAATTTACTTTACCGGTAGCCGCAGACATCACCGGTTACTCCTCGGGGCACCGCCAGCCGGAACCAAGTAGGTTTACCGCCTGATGATCAGAAGCTGCAAGTAAGTAATGCGTGATCGTTTAAAAGAAGGGAATAAGCTTTCCCTCCCAGAAAAAAAGCCCGCT
Organism: Lissotriton helveticus; assembly: GCF_964261635.1. NCBI lineage: Eukaryota > Metazoa > Chordata > Amphibia > Caudata > Salamandridae > Lissotriton > Lissotriton helveticus. The sequence continues at coordinate 258,013,240 of NC_136071.1, forward strand.
GGCGATGCTATATGCAAAATACAGCCAGGAAACTCAAACCGGGCGCCCTTTTTTCTCTCTTTCTCCTTTGCTACGTATCGATTTTAAGGAGACGGACACTTGCCGTCTTGGAAGCGCTGGTGCCCATGAAGCGGCAATACCGCAAGGAAGCGTAAGCAAAAACATTATATCAGTCGCAACTCACAAACAGCGACGTCCCGACTGCTCACAAATCTCGGCAGCCGTTCACTTCGTGAACACCAAATAAAGATCACTCACTTATAATACGCCGCCATTATTTTTCACTAGCTATTCAGAAATGCCAAAACTAGGTCGACACCACTTCTTTGGCATCATTCGAGTAGCTATCAGCCACAGTCCAGTAAAAGCACTGTAGCACTGTAGCACAACTAGATGGATCCCTCTGTTTCACAACTTAGGTTTAACATCGTCCATTGACTCAGTATGACTATATATATGTTAAATGTGGCACATATGTATTGTCAACCCCTGTATGTGACCCCTTCCTGTTTTTTGTTTTTGTTTCCCTGTTTTTACAGGTTTTTTTCTTTGAACAAAAGAAACGCACCAATTTTACACGAGTTCACAATTTGTGCACTCTAATTTGGACTAGGGCAGGACGCACCTTAGCGTGTGTGGACCACCCAGTTCAATATCATGGTCCTGACGAAAACCAATGAATAATACAATGGTTGAAACATGTAGACCTTTTTAACTTATAACATTTATCACACCTCACATAGCACACTTAGCTATTTTTATCAAACACTAATCATACCACCGAAGTCTACCTAATTAGGCATAGGTGGAACACTTTTTTAATTAGGGTTCAAGCACTCAAGAATAAATACTTGTAGTGAGTAGTGTTGGCCCCTTTTTAAAATCACTTGTTTGATCGCCCTGAACACATAAAAGAAAAACGAACCAGCTCCACTGTAATCAGGTGTCGCAGCACACCCTATAGGCACTCGGCCTATGGGGTGGGACCCCGATGATGAAGCATGTCACCAACTAGGTTGGTGAGTGAGGGGTCTTCTATAAGGATATGCATTATCCTAAAACAGGTTGAGGCACATGGTGCTGAATTGAGCACATAAGCCCATATCCAGAGAAACCTTTTTTCTGTTCTCTCTGTTCTGAGTGGATACTCCTCCATTGTTTTTGTAATTAATTCCGGGGACCAGGAGTTCTCAACTCACATTGATAAGTGAAAATATTCCCTCACTCTCTCTTTTGTTATTGAAGCATTTAATTAGCTATCTAGCGCCACTCATACCAGTGTAGGATATCAGAGCACTTTGCATCACACACACATTACACATCATATGGGTGTAAATCAATGCATAGGAAATGTTACATAAGTCAGAGGACTACAAGGTGTAGGAGTGACCTGTTATCTATACTGGTAGGCAGGATAATGTGAGTGCTTGGTCTGGAGAGGCACAAACTTAGAATTGAAAACGGAACAACATACTTGACGGTTCTCTTTAATAATAAAAATCGATTTCTACACAAATGCACCCTTTTCGCAACATTATTCTATGCTCTAATGTATACTTTGCAGTGTGCATGCAGTTCTTCGATAACAGTTAATAATTCACTGTTCTATATTCAGATTTTAACTTATGAACTGTAATAAAAGGATGTCACTTAGAAAAACAGTAACCCACTGACCTGTTTACATTATATGTACTTTGTGACCCGTATGGTACCCCTTCTTTGCAGCAGAAATATTTACCCTCTGTGCTACTTTATGAGCAGTCAAACCTCAACTAGACAAATCTCCGATCTCTCTCCAGGACGAACAGTAAATCACCAGAATTAGCTTGACATTTTTATTGTTGCCTGGAAATTGCCGAAGGTAAGGAACGCGGCAGCAGGTGTTTTTAAAACCAAAATAAACTTGCAAACATGGCACACCCTGAAGTCAGCATCCGGTGCGGTGGCACCGGTCGCACCGTCGCAGAGCTCGCTAAGCCCAACTGTTTACTCCCCACCGGCCTGCTTTCATTTTGATTTGCCTTTTTTAATTTGTTTTGGTGCCCTTTTGATTTTTAAGTAGGGTCATGGTGTGCAGCTATAAACTGGAGTTGTGAAATCCAGGGGGAAACACGGTTTTATACACGTTTTGGAGTGGCAGCTTGCAAACGTGTGATTTTACTGTGAAAATCGCCAGTGGTCAGCTTTTCCAGCGTGCTCTGTCCTCTAGCTAATAATGTTGCACGTGGGAACTAATAGTATTTGTTAAATATTATGATGCTGCCAGATCTGTTTTTTTCATATAGTAGTAGGCCTGTTTCTGACGGCTCTTAGGTGTTGTAGACGAAGAGAATACTTTCGCGGATTTAAAGTAGCTTGCCCAGGATCACAACATGTCTGATGTTGCAGCTGGGATTGCAGGATCAATCTCCTAGATCCTATTTGAACTGTTTATATGGGGATCACATTTTCTTCTTTACAAAGCCAAGCTGCCCACTCTAGCGCCCACATGCATCAACGTCAATTGCATTCGCAAACGGTGCGAATCGCAATTTTCGGCCGTTTGCGAATGCAATTGACTAATTAGGAATGCATCCTGCATTTCGCAATTTTAGGAATCGCAACCATGTTGCGATTTCTAAAATTGCGATTGCATTTAAGAAATCGCAATTTCAGATTTCTTAAATGCAATGCATGATCATTTTTTAATTGCGAATTCGCATTTTGGAAGTGGTAAAATAGCATGAAGTTGACCTTCATGCTAATTTACCGAAAACGTTCAAATATGCACAAATTGCATTTTTGAAAGTATTAATTTACACACACACATGCCCTTAGGGCATGTGTGTGTGTAAATTGCATTTGAAGTTACATTTCAGGGGTGCAGGGAGGGGTTCTTTGGACCCCCCCTGCAGCCTTGAAATTGCATTCACATTTTGCGAATCGCAATTTGAAATTCGCAAAATGTGAATGCCTTCCCATTCATTCCTATGGGCCTTTTGGCCAATAGGAATCAATGGGAAGGGTTTTCCTTAATTGCGATTCGCAAATTGTGAATCGCAATTAAGGAAAAATACCGAATCGCAAAAAAAAAGCGAATTTTTCATGCATTGCAGTTTGCGATTTCTAAATTGCGATTCCTTAATTTTCGCAATTTAGGAATCGCAAACGGGTGCAATGATGCATGTGGCCGTAAGTCTTAAATCGTGTGCATTTTTGTACCTATTACCACTTTTCACTGTGCTGTCTCAATGCCTCGGAGAATAACATCTTTTTTCCATCTAGCATCTTTCTGATATGTATCTTTCCTTAGCACTCAACCCAAGTCTTTGAGTTCATAGGACTTTCCGCTTTAAGCATCTCATTCTAAGGGCTTTCGTTCACTCGGATCAACCCGAAAAATAGTACCGTTTTCTTGGAGAGCACTTATCCTCAAGTGAGGGGTAATAGGTCACCTATGCCCAGTGTTTTCTTGTGTTTATTCGTGGACAGAATTTATAATGGAAAAAATAAAACTCAAGGGGGTGTGGCTTAGCTGCTAGAGCGGTCGACCTTGGAGCTGGGAAACTGGGTTCGAGTCTGGCAGCAGGCTCACACATCCTGTGATTCTGGGCAAATCACTTAATCTCCCGGTGCCTAAAAATGAATGTTTTCGTCTGTAAAGCAACTGGTGCTCATGTAAAGCGCTCGATATCTTCGGGTCGAGTTTGCGTACATAAAACTGCCCAAAAAAATAAAACCCTGCAAAATATATATATATATATATATATATATATATATATATATATATATATATATATATATACACACAAGCTCCAGATACACCGAAACCGTGGGTCACTCTTGGTGTCGGGTGCCGTCAGAACGCGGCGGTGTACCGCGTTGTTAAATCAAAGCTCCAAACTTTGTTCCCATACCCGGCCGGGTTGGGAAACCAAGAAAACAGCACTCCCGGGCTCAAAAAGATGCAGGCAGAAGTTTTTATTACTTAAGCAAACGCGTTTCGGGACAGCGTCCCTTCGTCAGTGGTTCAACATTGTAAGTTACGCAGCGCCATTTTTTAAAACCACAGTCGGTCATTGAAATGAACGGCGGACTCAAAACATTATTCAAAGCGACAGCGCCATTTTGGAATGGTCAATGCAGTCACAAAATAGACAATAGTATGCATTATTCAAACATAATTTTCAGCTATCGTCTCAAACAATTGCTTTAAACAGTTGACACAGTTTAAGCCGTGTATCGGCCTTGACTCACACTATTCATTTCTTCATAATTTTCTAAGTTTACGGGGTGTTTCCATGTTTGGGCCAGGCTTCGAAACTGCTAAATTATTCGTCAAGAATTGACGGATATGGTTTTTACCCATATCAGAAAAGGAAAAATCCTCCATAATCTTGCCGTGGATCGGCAATTGCAGCACCAACGGCTGCATTATCAGTTGCACCAGCCTGGTCCCATCCATTAATCACCCCTCCTACAACTAATTAAAATTCACAATTTTAAACAGACAATTACAGTCCCACCACCCACAACAACTCCAATGTTTTCATATTACTACTCATTCTCAATTCATCACAGTTACTAGGTCATATACAATTTTCAACAACTCATCCTAGATGAGTTGCCATCTCCTCACCCATGTTCAGACCTCCAGGTGCCTTGGATTCGAGATCAATGATGTAACGTGACTCGAGTCTCCTGAGAGTTAAAAGCCTGTTTCCACCTCTTGCACTTTCTGGGACACAGTCCAAACAGAAAAATCTCAATAGATCCCTATTGCTATTATGTTTAATTGCAAAGTGGCGGGCAACAGGGTAGGAAAAATCCTTATTCATGATGGCTCTCATGTGTTCTAGTACTCTAAGTTTCACGGGATTGATCGTACTGCCAACGTACCTCAGTTGGCAGGGACACATGAGGCAATATACAACATGGTCTGTCAGACATGTCATAAATTTATTAATCTTTCTCCCATTATGACATCCTCTTACTTGGTAGGACAGTGTACGTTTACTAAAGGCGCAGGCTTTGCACTTTCCACATGGAAAGAAACCCCTTGCATCCTTTAGTGTACCTTTGATGTTTCGTACAGGTTCCAAATGGCTGTGTACCATAGCATCTTTTAAGGATCTGGCTTTTCTAAAAGTCAACTGTGGGGTTAAAGGTATATCTGGCCCCACTATTCATCAGGAGTTCAACGTTATCAAACAGAGTTGGTTAAGGGGTGGAAAAAACAAACCACCGGAGGAGGAAGACAAACAAGAAGAGGTGGCTGGAAGAGGAAGGGGCAGAGGAAAAAGCAGTACAGCCTCGCGTGCAACAAGAAGCAGGAAAGTCAACAGGTGGTGAAACAAGATTCTTTAACGATTGTCAATCTTTCCAAACGAATCCTTTCCCCATGTGAAGAATCTTTTTTACAACTTGGACTCACATTTTGCCCTAATGTGCATTTAGAATATACCCAAACACGTATAGACCTTTATAAATTTATCAGGAAGGTTAAATTGCACAAATATTTTAAAGTAAAACCAACAGCAAAGGAGGCTAAATATTTACGGGGCAACAAGAAAGGAATCGATCTTCTAACAGTCAATGACTTGACGGCATGTGAGCTCCTAGAAGATTTGCGCCAAGAAATTGAATGTGAAGCTAATGTTCCCAATACCACCTATTCTCAGAGACTGGCGCATGTTGGTGTTGATCAGGAAGTTCCCAACAGTGGGTACAAATTACCATCTAAATTTGTACCCCAAACCTCAACAGATGCCATTGACACATTCTCTGACGCTGTCATCAAGGATTTGATGGCTATGAGAACAACTAATAAAGGACAAATTGAAAACTATAACATCACCAAGAAGCAGAGAATGGCGATAAAGACCCTGGCTGAAGATAAATCTATTGTCTGCAAACCTTCAGACAAAGGGGGAAATATCGTGATTATGTCACGGGAGAAATATGTAGAGGAAGCTAAACGCCAACTACAGGATGCCCACTGTTATATGGAGATTGACAAGAAAGAGTATCTTTCAAGTATTGAGACTCTACATGAACTTTTGAGGAAATGGCACTGCAAACAAATGTTGGAATTGGAAGAATATATGTTTTTGAAGAATTCTAATCCCATTTTACCAACATTTTATCATTTACCAAAAGTTCACAAGAATATTGACACACCCCCAGGGAGGCCAATCATCTCCTCCATTGGTGGACTGACAGAAAACCTCTCCAAATTTTTGGATCATTATCTATTCGAGTTCGTTCTAGGATTGAAGTCTTATATACGAGATACGACGGACTTCATAGAGAAGATTGAAACTGTAATATGGCAATCTACCTATGTGATGGCAACGCTCGATATAACGAGCCTGTACACATGCATTGAGCATAGACAAGGACTCCATGCCATAGATTATTTCCTGAGAAAGAAGTCATTAAAATACGCTATGCATAATGAAATGTTGTTAGAATTGGTTAGCTTTTGCCTACATAATAACATTTTCCTTTTCCAGGAGACTCTATATAGGCAGCAGTCGGGCACTGCGATGGGTTCCTGCTTCGCCCCCAGCTACGCAAATTTATTCGTGGGCTGGTGGGAGGAGCAGGAAGCCTGGGGACCAACAAACGCCACATGGACCAACAAAGTGGTGAAATGGTACAGGTACATCGATGACCTGTTCCTAATATGGAATGGGTCTATCGATGAAGTAAAGCAATATGTCGAACTGCTAAACCAAAATGTCTGCAATCTCAAATTTTCTGGGGACATTAGTGCGACTCAGGTCAATTATTTGGACTTGCAGGTGACCGTGAAGGATGGAAAAGTTTCAACTTCCCTTTACCGCAAGCCCACTGCGGGCAACAGTGTTCTGTTTGCAACCAGCAGCCACCCCCGCAAATTGATCAACAGTATCCCCTATGGGGAATTCCTTAGATTAAAAAGGAATTGTACCCATGAGGAAGACTTCAACCTAGCGGTCTCTGATAGTATAGACAGATTCGTTGAGAGAGGTTATAAACTAAATCTTTTACTTGACACCCTTAACCGTGTCAAGAAACTGCCACGCAACTCTTTGTTTACAAAGAAAATAAGATCTACTGCTGAAGGGAAATTCCGCATGGTCACCACTTATTCGGCAGATTCTGCGAAACTCAGGGCTTTATGACCAAGCACTGGCATATTCTAAAAACTGACCATATAGTGGGGCCAGATATACCTTTAACCCCACAGTTGACTTTTAGAAAAGCCAGATCCTTAAAAGATGCTATGGTACACAGCCATTTGGAACCTGTACGAAACATCAAAGGTACACTAAAGGATGCAAGGGGTTTCTTTCCATGTGGAAAGTGCAAAGCCTGCGCCTTTAGTAAACGTACACTGTCCTACCAAGTAAGAGGATGTCATAATGGGAGAAAGATTAATAAATTTATGACATGTCTGACAGACCATGTTGTATATTGCCTCATGTGTCCCTGCCAACTGAGGTACGTTGGCAGTACGATCAATCCCGTGAAACTTAGAGTACTAGAACACATGAGAGCCATCATGAATAAGGATTTTTCCTACCCTGTTGCCCGCCACTTTGCAATTAAACATAATAGCAATAGGGATCTATTGAGATTTTTCTGTTTGGACTGTGTCCCAGAAAGTGCAAGAGGTGGAAACAGGCTTTTAACTCTCAGGAGACTCGAGTCACGTTACATCATTGATCTCGAATCCAAGGCACCTGGAGGTCTGAACATGGGTGAGGAGATGGCAACTCATCTAGGATGAGTTGTTGAAAATTGTATATGACCTAGTAACTGTGATGAATTGAGAATGAGTAGTAATATGAAAACATTGGAGTTGTTGTGGGTGGTGGGACTGTAATTGTCTGTTTAAAATTGTGAATTTTAATTAGTTGTAGGAGGGGTGATTAATGGATGGGACCAGGCTGGTGCAACTGATAATGCAGCCGTTGGTGCTGCAATTGCCGATCCACGGCAAGATTATGGAGGATTTTTTCTTTTCTGATATGGGTAAAAACCATATCCGTCAATTCTTGACGAATAATTTAGCAGTTTCGAAGCCTGGCCCAAACATGGAAACACCCCGTAAACTTAGAAAATTATGAAGAAATGAATAGTGTGAGTCAAGGCCGATACACGGCTTAAACTGTGTCAACTGTTTAAAGCAATTGTTTGAGACGATAGCTGAAAATTATGTTTGAATAATGCATACTATTGTCTATTTTGTGACTGCATTGACCATTCCAAAATGGCGCTGTCGCTTTGAATAATGTTTTGAGTCCGCCGTTCATTTCAATGACCGACTGTGGTTTTAAAAAATGGCGCTGCGTAACTTACAATGTTGAACCACTGACGAAGGGACGCTGTCCTGAAACGCGTTTGCTTAAGTAATAAAAACTTCTGCCTGCATCTTTTTGAGCCCGGGAGTGCTGTTTTCTTGGTTTCCCAACCCGGCCGGGTATGGGAACAAAGTTTGGAGCTTTGATATATATATATATATATATATATATATATATATATATATATATATATATATATATATATATATATATATATATATATATATATATATATATATATATATATATATATATATATATATATAAAAAATCAAGAAAGAAAGAAAGAGTTGGCAAAGACAATAGGCCTGGATTTGATGTGCTAATGCATGCATCCTTAAACATTAAAGTGGGACACATAGAAGAAAGCCAGTAGGAGGAGACTAGAGCCAAGTGCCCTAGTGCAAAGAATAAACCAATGAAAGAACAAGCTATTCATCCTTGACGTGAACCAATATTAGAGCACCACCATTTTATGACTCTGAAATCGCTTTCCTCAATTTAAAGAGCCAACTACATAGGCAGGAGTAAAGAAATTTCAGCCATATGCTCGGCTCCCAAAGCTGCACACAAGCAGGTCGTGATATGACTGTAAATATACTGTGCATATTTACAAAATGTTAATTTACATTTATAAAGTATTCGCTCACTAAACACCTGGTATGGAATTGAAATGTGAAATAATGTATGAGCAAGTTTCCTCCTTGGGGCGGGGAGGGGGCGTCCCATGGCAGCTGTGCCTTAATAGTTTGTGAACACACACAGATTTGCGAGCCTGTGGGAATTCACTAACTTTTGCAATGATATGGCGAGAAATGTGCTCCAGTATACAGTGTAGGAATGGGGAGAGGACACCCCAAAACAGCTGGGGTGTAGGGGATGGGGATTGCCTATGGGTGAAAAAATGTAACGGTGGACAAACGAGAAAATAAACTAGTGCACATTCACTTTTCTTGGGTATATACACCTGCACTTATGTGCACCTTTTCATTTTATGCATGTTTATTTGCTTATGCATTTGAGTACAACTAGAAAGTTGACTTTTGAAGCTTCTCCTGAGCTTTCCTGGCATTTTTTGCGATTTTCCCCAAAAATCATAATTTTGCTCTTTATATAGGAGGAAACCTACGCGAGGAAATATCAAATTTGTCTGTGCACTTCTAATGGGGGCAAAATATATCTGATAGAAATTGGTAAATTTGGTGTCACTGAAAGTGTCCCTGAAGCTCACGCACTGCTCTGTTGACTTGAAAGATAAGGGTATTTGTGCGTGGTGGGAGATAACAGGTTGCATTGTCTCCCACACAGTGTGCTGTGTCAATCATTGCATTGTTTGTACACATCTCTGATGCTCTATTTTTGCTTGAGGGGCCTATCAGGAACTCCACTTCTCACTTGACACGAGTAGCTCTTCTAGGCTTGTTATTGTTTTAAACTTTTTCTATTTTTAAAATACATAGTAATGTAGTGTTCCATCAGGCCATTGGCAGTAAGCTGGTTACAGAGAGTCAGGTAAAGGTGATTAGTGATAAATAGCACAATTCATTGACAGAATTATACACATATATGATCTATACTTTCTTATTACATTCTTCCTGTGACCTACCTAAGCAACTGTACTAAGAACAGATTTCTACTGTGCTGTAATAATTTCTCACTGTTGAGTTGATGTCAAAATGTCAGCTGCCAGCTTCAGTGTCAAAGCATGTCCATGAGCTGACACTTAAACAATTAATATCTACTTGGAGCCCTTTCAAACAACTGCTATTCATGGTTCTTATGTTCATTTATTTCACTGCAGGAGAGAGCAGGATTATTTCTGCATATAACTATAGATACTAAGCCACAAAACTGGGCAGCAGGTAAACTTCGACTATATTTAGAGATAACTGCCAGCAGAGGGGTTTCCACTAAAGTGGCTCTGTCTGCCTTTAGAGGATTTACTTTGGTGGAGAAATTTTTTGATGTAAAGTCCACTGATTTCACACACAGCTGGCAGAGATCCCACCTACAAAGGTGGGTACTGCAAGCAATGTTCCCTCTAATTTTTTTCCTCTGTGTGCGGCAGTGTAGGGTCTCTGTGCGCTGCAGCCATGGCTATGTGCACCAGGAACCAGACCGCGTGTGTGTGCAGCACCAAATATCCCTTCAAATGTTGGCTTAAAAACTGAAAAGACTGTGCATTATCACACATATTAGTCAGTTATTTGGAGTGAGAAAGATAGCGGAGGGATAGAAGGGGAAGAAAGGTTTGCATTCATATAGCACCTGTTACCCCTAATGGATGTTGAAGCACGCTACTCCGGAATCCATAAAGTATTAGTGTTGAAAATTAGTACAGTGAAATATGAAATAATTTGAGTGGTGGAAATGTTATTCAGTTATTTGGATAGAGAAGGGTAGGTGGCGGGATAGAAGAGGGAAAGAGGTTTGCATTTATATAGCGCTTGCTACCCCTGATGGGGTTTTGAAGCGCTTTTTTTGTCGAGTAGCATGCTACTCTGGAACCCTTAAGGATTAATTTTGAATTAGTATAGTGAAATAGGAATGTAATTTGAATGGTTCTATGTTAGTCAGTTATTTGGATTGATCAATCTATTATATTTAATAACTGCTGGGTGGGGTACAGTGAGGAGATGTCTGTGCTGAAAATTCTGCTTCACAGAGCCGGCGCTGTAGCCAAGCAGTCTGTCCCTTCCCTTCTTTGTACGCTTTGGGATTAGGCATTTACCTTGCATGGATGGAGTGTGTGCTTCTGGTTCACTTATTTAGGTATCCTTTTTGACTTTAGTAAGTGTGGCATATAGATGGGGGGATCACTCACTTTCTGTAATAACATCCATCCCCGCCTTTGTTGCCCAGTTGTTGCAATAAGACCACAATAGCAAACTGGCCATGAAGCGAGTCACTGCTGCAGCGGAACATATTATAGGCCTGATGCTTCCCCAAATTCCGCACAATTCTTTGTTTTATTTGTTTGAATTTTTATTTCAGGTTTTCACAATATTAACCACTTCTGTCTGCAAAGACTATTTAGAACTTAGTTCTGGCTGTGAAGTGCCCAAGATGGGAGATAAGTTGACCTTTCTTAAAATGCCATGTATCACCAATCTAAGCCTTCCAACCAATATCCTGCCCTTATGTTTCACAATTCCATGACTTAATCCACCTTTAAGTTGCTGTATCTATCTGTGGTGTCCACCAGGCACTGTGAAGCAGAATTTTTTGCCCACACTTAGAAATGGTGATGGCAGGGACAGCGTTGTGAATTTGTGCTCTATTCATGTAAAGCGATGCACGATGTTGTGTTGAAATCTGCTGGCAGAGTATTCTATACAAACTCAACAATCTGGCGCCCTGTTTTATTCAAAGGTTCAGTGTATCTATGCTTGCATACTTAAATCTGCAAAGGGAGCCAGAAAGGTCCCCGCATTCACCAAGCCACGAGTTATCACAACTATAACTTTTCCGATGTGTTAAAGGAATGTGGACAAAATGCAGTTAATGTGTTTTAAAAAAAATAAAGGGAACCTAGCAACCACACCTCCTCCCTTACTAAGCTGCAGTAGGGAAGCTGTTCTCCTCAAAATCATAGCCTTTGGCTTGTTAGAGGAGTTTAGTTAATTGAAAACCTAATGGTTCGGTGTTGACTGTCCTCCGATCTGAACTGTTCGCAAAATGAATATCACTTTCAGTAAGTTGTTATCAATAGCATGAACAACTGTTCTCTACAACTGAATTATTGATTTATGCTGGCAGCTTGAGGGGTGTTTGTCCTGTAAAGGAGGGCGTTTGTGGAAGACATTCCTGGGCCTTTCCACGCTGCCACAAAACTCCTTTACTAGATGAGGCACAACCGATGTTGAAATGAGTGAGACACTTTTTTTTTTACTGTTTATTTGTAAATAAAGCTTATGTCATTGGCTGAAACAAGTGTTTGGTATCCCCGTTTGCCTTACCATTAGTTGGATCAGACGTTCATTTTTTAGGACTAGATTTGGGAAATGTTCGTGCCACCAAATGTGGTTTCATGTAGATGTCCCACGTTTTTTTGTTTTTTTTAAATAAGGCTAGCTGTGTATAGAATGGAGTATTCTTAGAACATATTGCTTTGTGTGCCTTGGCCCATTTTCATCGGTCTAAAGGTGCAGCAGCCGCTCCTTAACTGAGCACTGATGCAGGCAGAGTGAAGTGACTTCTAACTGAGCAGATCACACAGTGGGAGGGTGAGTGGGTGGTGATTAGGGACTCGTCCATCTGATGGCAACTTTGCGATGTGGAGCAGCTGTACACCTAGAACCAAACCTGTTTTTTCACAGAATAATTTTTTTATCTAGCCCTGTACAGCACAGTTTATACTTTCATGTCAAAAAGCTCTCGTGAGTATTTGTGGAGCTGGGGTCGAGACTGCTGGAGCTCCCACCTGGATGACGACGTCGTTCAAAACTCCTGATCCAGGAACGTAAGAAGCCATGGGCCAGTCCCAGTGGTGGCTGGTCCATTGTCACAATCAATAAGACAAACTGTAACGTTGACAGGCAGCAAAAAATGTAAGCAGGCGGCAGACGCAATTCATTCATCTGTTTACATTTCCGGCCTGTGCTGGCAGCTGCTTCACCGCCTCATGTGCGCATGCGTCATTCAACAATAACGCACAGTGCATGAACGCAGGCGAGAGCAGCAGGAGTCCAGAGAAGTGGACTCCTACTGCGCATCTGCGAGGGGCGCTTTTTATTTAGCACGGCCACTCCATTGACATTACATTAGGCATGCTGCGCATGACTAGTGTAGTGCAGGAGTCTGCAGATAGGCTCCTGCTCGGGCGGTGACATACAGTCACCCCATGCCCTGTCAAATGGCAGGATACCGTCCCCAGTCACATCCAGTCCTATGATTTGTCACTTGGACTCGGAGACGTGATGTGAAGCGGGACCGGCGAAGGAGATGCCTCATCCTAGTAAGTTTAGTTTTAGTTTATTTGTTTTTATTGTATTTAATTACCCCCCTCCCCCGATCCCCTCCACGCACTTAGATGAATGGACTTTTTAAACTACTTTACTTTGGCCTTTTGGGATAATAATAATGTATTAAAAGTACGCACCTGCAAGATTGTGTTATGATTTTAGGCATATTGGTGCCGATTCACTAAGGTGTATGGGAAGTGCTACTACGGAAATACTTTTTGAGGAACTGTTACAGGCGTTTGTGACTCTGCCCTGAAACTTCTAAATCCCTTCCCTCCAAAGTACAAAACAGGGACCGCCTTTTCTATTGTTCCTAAATGTATATGAACATGGTCCTAATATTCTCGTATTTTAGATTGGGCCAATTCACAGAAGCTCACAAGAGTACCCCTGCATTTTTACTCAAATGCTTTTTTGAGTCGCCCCCATAGATGAAATGCTGATTTTAAAATGCTGGTGAAATTGCTCTGAGGTGTGTCTAGTCGGCAAAAAATGCAGCATTTAAGTAAGTAACTAGTCATCTTTGATGAAGGATATAAATATCACATAGACAAAAGCTGCCCTGAAAACGGGCCTTGCACTGTCTTGACTGTGCTCCACCCTTTCCATTCACTGCATTAACACCCTGTCTCCTGCCTAGCCATTAAAACAATGTTTAGGGCTGGCAGGAAAGTGCAGGCACCGTTTATTTAATACCCACAGTGGAAACATGTGACCTCTGCATATCTACAGTAATGTATACACTGCTCATTGGGACCTCATCAAAATAATTTTAGAGTTTGTTAACCATCACCTTTCAGATCTTTTACATGGATAACAGCGCTTTTTTTTGTACTCCTCTTTTCCACCTGCTCTTCAGACTCTTGGTTGCTTCTGCCCTGTAGCTCACAGATGCCAATTTCACAGGAAAGCATTACTATTCTTTTATTATGGAGTAGGGTGTAAAGAGAGCGAATGGGCCTGGACAAAAACCACATTTTTCTAAACGTTTTGTATCTATATGAAATTATTAACAAATAAAAGTGAAAACAAGCATTCCTATGTGCGCAAAAAGAAATACATGGACGGTTCACCGCTTCTCTAAGCACATTATCAACAGTAAAACACTTTCCAGAAGTCGCAGCGCAGGGGCCAGGGATTGAATGAGAGTGCAATCAGTAGCTTCCTTTCAGGCGCAACACAGTCCCACCTCTAGAAGACACGAAGAGAAGTATGCTCTACAGCCTTCATTGTGACTGCTTCATGGAGCACAGAGGCACGTATTCCGGCGAAAAAAGAGAAGTTACGTGCAGGATCATCAGCAAACTTAGCCTCCCCACCCCCGCCGCTCACCTTTGTTCCACTGCTTCCAGCAAAGCGTATTTCCAGAAAGGCGGACCAGACACGCATTGACATAGGGAAAAGCTACAAGCATGGCGGAAGAAAGGGTACCTGTAAGGAATTGAGAGGGATGGGAGGGGAGAGGGCAACACAGAAAAAACAATGTTTTTGCCCCAAAGAAATGACCTGCTGGAGTTACGTGCGGAGTGCAGGAAACTTTACCTCCTCACCCCCTTTCAGCTATTTTCCTAATCCTGTCAACAGAGCATGTTTCTAGAAAGGCCGACCAAGCAAGCAATGAGAGGGGGTTGCAGGGGGCTAATTCTTCAAGCAGCAGTAGGAGGTGTCGAGATGCAGGGGCCCTAAGAAGGGGTGAAACAAATCAAAGCCTCATTAACGTGCAAATGGTCTTATAAAGACCCGTGAAATACTCGGGTGCGGCTGGAAGCTCTCTCAGCCCGGGTGTCCACACACGACGGGGGTGGGAGGGAAATGATTGAAGCAGAAGCCCTTTGTTGCGCGCCTGCAACACCATGTTCTTCCTCTGCCTCCAGCATGGATTTCGCGCCGCTCGCGTTTTAAAAGCGGTGGCGCGAATGGTCTCGTAGGGACGTCTCATAGAGTGCGCGCTGAATTCAGGACACTGCGCGCTCAGGGAGACCATCGTGCGCGCGCACCCACGAGCGCAGCTTGGTGGGAACAGTGACTGCAAGTGTTCCCCCCAAAACTCACATTGACGTCACCTTACCATTATGGATGATATATTCTAAAGTGTTCCTTACGTGTTCCTGAAAGATTGACACTGTTTGCTTGGAGGAATCTGAGGAAGTTGATACTGTCAGGCCTGGTGGCCAACCAGCTGGTGTAGATTGGGCATCTTTTCCTCGAAAATGTCTTCTGAAGTCTGCTTGAGACTTTGGCAAAACTGAAGTTAGAGCTAAAAAAAGACTCTCATGGTGGTATGTCTGCCACGAATGGTGCACTAAGTAGAGTGGGTATATTGTCAATGGTGACGATAGGAATCAGCCATTTTTTGGCCGATTTCCTTTTACCAGCCGCCACTGGAAGATCTCTCAAGTACTGAAAGAGGGGTGGTGATGTGACAATGTAATACATATGGAAAGAAGCACCCCCCATCAGGGCCGGACTGGGAATGCAAATCAGCCCTGGCAATTACGTCGGACCGGCACTGCTGCAAAACCGGTCTCCAGTAACAAAAAACGTCCCTCACTGGTCCAACCCTGGCCCCCAATCTTGCGGCTCACCAGAAAACACCTAGTGCCCGCTACGGCCAATCTGGCCCTGTCCCTCATCTAATGTGCAAAGGATATTGCAGGTCACCTCTGAGTTCCATTACGCAATACCAGAACATGACTGCTTTGTTTCTCTGCATGTCCATAGAA
Organism: Lissotriton helveticus; assembly: GCF_964261635.1. NCBI lineage: Eukaryota > Metazoa > Chordata > Amphibia > Caudata > Salamandridae > Lissotriton > Lissotriton helveticus. The sequence continues at coordinate 258,029,257 of NC_136071.1, forward strand.
CTCTTCACTGTCTTGCAGAGGATATAGATGCCTGAGGCCATTGTCAGCAACTTAACTGCTACACAGCTTCCCAAGTAGCAGAGCTACATCAGATCTTCAGAACGAACTACACCAGATACCCAATGTCCTACTGATAGGGTGTGAGTCTCCCTCGAACAGTTTCTGAGTCCTGAGGGGCATTAATATTTATTTAGATAGTAGGGCTGGCATCTGGGAATTTCTTTTATGTTAATAATGTCCTATTTTGATACAAAAATGTACATTTCACATCTTTGGCCCTCATATATCTCACTGTGCTAAATTAAAAGTGAAGCCAGAAATGGCATTCAGGTGTAAAAGAGTTGTTGGTGCAAGGTAATACTGTCCTACCTATGATGTGATCTCCATGAAATGAATTTCCCGATCTAAGATTCTGTACTGTATGCAACATATCTAGAGGAATGTGTGTGTTTTGCGCAGACACTTTTGAAAAATCAAGTTTAGTTTTAGTTTTTGAACTGGAAACACAATGGACCTGATTCACAAAGGTAATTGTACACTTTTGTGTATGTTTACTATTTTCTGGTAATCACAAACTACGAGTTTGATTTCACTAGTACTAATTTTACGACTGCAGAGACTCCGCAGTTAGGACATTGCACATAAAAAGATATGTCTGAACTATGTGCATGGCTACGCACTATAGTGCCTGTAGCATGTGGGGCGAGGCATCCAATGGGGTTGAGTATGCTATTTTTGGATGTGCAAGCGAGAGCATGCAGTACCTCTGGTTGGCCAGTGGTGGTAGATGAGGTATAAATAAGTGAAAGGGCTGGGAGTCCCATTAAATTAGCCTCCCAGAGCCCTTGTAGGATTTGTCCAGTTTAGCAGAGTGCCTGAGAGTAAGGAGGTGAGTGACTGACAGTGAAGAGCGGGCTCTTTTGTCTGAAGAGAGCTCTTGTACCCATTCTTACCCACTAGAAGTTCCTTGTCTGTAGCCCCCAGGGACACTAGTCTGAGTAAATGCCCTGTCGAGAGGGAGGGTCAAGTCTGTAGCATGGTGAGAAGCACTTCAAGGAAAGTGATTCATAAAATGTTCTTAATATAAGGTCAACTCTACACCCATTTGCAGTATCTTTATCTCTACGGGCCACACTAACAGTGGCTCACCTCAAACAAGGTGTTACCATGCAGCTTTGTACAACCATGAGACAGAATTCTTCAACAGCCGAGTAGGTAGATAAAGCACATCTAATGAGTTGCATATCCTTGTGTGGTCTCGCCATTGTTTCAGACCTGCTGTCCCTGATCATACTTGTATCTGTTCAACGCTAGACTGTCCACTCATGGAAGAGATAACACATAAAATGGAAGAGAATTGCACTCATCGAGTTATATCATTGTGTACTTCTCTGTTTCAGGTTTGCAGGATGACGAGGACCTGAAGTACCTTCTCAAAGGCTCCCAGCTGACAAAAGTCAAGTCTCAGTCGTGGAAGAGAGGACGGTTGTATAAGCTCCAGGATGACTGCAAAACCATATGGCATGAATCCAGGAAACCACTGATTTTGCGAAAGCCACAAACCTGTAAGTGACTGTATGATTGGTTTCCATAATTATAAAAATATATTTTTTGTTAACACCAGCGGCCATTTGGATGTGGATATGAAGCCACACCCTCTGCTCCACCGTTCACATATAAGCTAGAACACTCTTGATGGTGTCGCGGAGCTGTGAAAATTGTTCCTCTGTCCTAAGATATAGGATTTGCCTTTTTGGTCCTCTTGAAAAACACAGATCCTCCAGGGGCGGTGTGTTGTCCTGTAGTTGCATTTATGTAGCGCTTCATACACCTGATCAACAGAAGCTCAATTGTGGAGGGGTTGAATGCTGCGCCGTGGGCGTGCCAAAGTGGCAGAGCGTGTCTCAGATGTGGCCAATGTGGGTTTGTTGTGTTGTCTTGTAGGAGGCCCTGAATTGCGTTCTTAGGATGTTCTTGCTGCATCTTGATGTGTAACGAAGCCAAAGGGGAGCGAGAGATAGGATTCTTCGCCTTCAAAGTAGCTAGTGCATGGATAGCGGGAAAGCATGTGAATGCCTTGTGTGGGCAGTGGTTTGGTGGTGTGCATGTATGACAGCGTTGCTGTGATCGTTCAACTGTGTTTAGACATGTAGTCGAGCAAAGGAGTGTAAATGATAACTGCGCATGTAGTCGCGTCTACCATCCTTGGGACGGTTTGTCACAGTTTTGTTGGGTATAATCCAGAGTTCGTGTGTATGATCCTTTGGATGTTTTTTTAGGGAAACATCTCAAAAGTATGTAGATTACGAAGATCTTTGTGAAGCTTCAAAAATATTATCTTCGGATAGAGGGGTTACTAAAAAGCTAAAATCATGTTGGGAGCTCTGCCTGGCTCTGTTTTTGTTTCTATGCACACACGGGAGGTTGTCAGGCTCTGCCGCCCCGGATGAAAGAGACTGCTGACTTGACCCTAATACCTTCAGCAGTGTATTGTTTCGACCTAATCTCCTCTCCGGTTGGCCCAAGTGAGAGGGCGATTGAGTTACAACCTTCCTTTACAATTTGTCCGTCTATTATACTGCGAGGGAAACAAAGGAGGCTCTGTGTCTACGAGCATCGTGGAAAGCAATACCTGAAGTAGTCCATATTTGGGCTCCATTTCACGACCATATTTGTGCACCGAGGCAAGCAAACCGCAGCATTTACGAGTTCAAAATCATTTTTTATGCACAAAATGTAAACTTTCACTTTAAAACTGACTTACTCGCACATAAAATGACACCAGTGTTGTGTAATTTTACAGGTTGTGGGTATGTCAAAGTAGAGACAACTTTAAACATTTCTTCAACAGCCTCCCTCGCCTGAAAACCAGTTGTAGATTCACTTCACTGACAGTGGTATATCCGTTATCAGTGGTGGAAAGGGCTGGGAACACCCCTAAAATTTACAAGGATGTATGGGAATGGCATTCTTTTGAGGGATGGGAGTTATGACTTACCCTTGGAGGACCTAATTACACTTGGAGAAATAAAAAAGAGAATGGTTAGTATGTGGAAATGTACCTGACAAATTCTCTTGTTTTATTTAAATGCGTTTTTTATAAAAATGCCTTTTCCCATTTGGAAATGTAAATCCCCCCCCCCCCCCCCCAATAAATGTATTCTTTAGTAAGTAGTTTGCTACAGGTGCTTTCAGTCGGGTATGGTGAGGTGGTTGTCGGCTTTCACCTTGGATTTTGACATGCAGACACAGACAAAAACATACACACACACACTATCTATCTCTTCTCTCGGTTTTGAACTTCTTAAAACTGTTGGTTATTTGACAACATATTGGGCCAGATGTAGGTAATTCCATTTTACCGACTCTAAAATACAGAATCATACCGATTCGGTATTTTAAATTCGGAAAATGGTATGTAGGTGAAAAATTACCGAATCGTTTAGATTCGGTAATTACCGAATCGGTAAATATCGATTCGGTAATTGCCATTCATTCCCATGGGCCTGGAGGCCCATAGGAATGAATGGCAATTACCGAATCGGTATTTACCGATTCGGTAAAAGGGGGAAACATTGAAGGGTTGCAGGGTGTCACTTTGACACCCTGTTGCACCCCTCAATTGTGTATCTGTGCACATGTTGCAGGCATACATGCCCTAAGGGCATGTATGTCTGCAACATGGCACTGTTGGAAAAGCAAAAAATATGCTTTTTCCAAGGTTTTCATTATTTACCACCAACTTGTAGTTGGTGGTAAATAACAAATCCTTAAAGCCCTGTGGCACTGTTTACAGTGCTACCTACATTTCAAAATACAGATTCAGTAATTTTAGCGAATCGGTAAAATTACTGAATCTGTATTTTGAAATGCCCTACATCTCCATATCCAAATACCGGTCGGTAATGGCCGAAAATCGGTATTTTCGGCCGTTACCGACCGGTATTTGGATACCTACATCTGGCCCATTGTCTTTTAAGCAGCCCTAACAATCCGCACTGCTATCCCTTCCCACTGCCCCTTAAGACCCCACATGCTCTGCTGCTCAAATATGTATTTTACCATAATATCCCACGTGATTGTTTAGAAATTTAAAGTCCCCCCCTAATCTTACTGACCAATCTGCGTCCCTTTTCTGAATGCTTACATGCTTGTCCATGGCAGTACACCTAGGAAGCAATGACTGCCACAGTTTCCCCTGAAATCGCTCCTAGTCGCCACATTTCCACATCAGCCATATTTAATGATCTTAAAGTTGTTTAAGAAATTAGCCAAGTTCCCTGGTCTTAATCTGTAGACACAAACATCTTGCTCCCATTATTCAGTGAAGAAGACATGAACACCTAACTGAGCAAATGACCAAAACACAGTACCTACAACACATTTTCACAAACTAAATCCTTAACCCCTTCCACGCTGATGACGAGCTGGGCTCGTCACGTAACATGCGGTTTCGCAAAAGTCAGCGTACGAGCGGAATTCCGCCCGCACGCATGCGGTTAATTTCCAGTGGTAACCGTGGGAATTATTATACCAAAGGATGATTGGGGGAACCTATGAATAAGTGCACTAGTTAATGTTTACTGTCATCACCTATATCCCCATTGCAAAATATTGATAAACTATCTAGGATCTGGTGATTGGAGCTTTATTCTCTCATTAAGTGCTATTGGCTGTTTTATGTATAATTCTGGCTTCTGTGGTATGTTTGAAACGGAATGCATGAGAGACTACTTTGCATCTAAAAACTACACTCCGTCACTACAGGTTAAATTTATTGTCACACCTGTGTGCTACATATAAAATAGTGATTATTTTTAGTACATATGCTTTTCCCCACCTCGGCGCCTTCCCTCAAAGGTTTGAGGTGAACTGTGAAGTTGGGGTTGAGAATAACTAGGGGTGCCAAACCACAATTCCCTCTGAAGTTTCCATAGGGATTTTTTTAACAGTGCTACAGCCCAAACGACTGAACGGAATTACAACAAATTTGGCAGAAAGCTAGGTCTGTAGCCAGAAAGAGTGCTTTTTGCGATTTGGTGTAATTCCCTTCAGTAGTTTTGTTTTAGAAATGAAGGTTAAAAATGTATACATATCTGGACCGATTGAAATAAAAACAAGCATTTACAATGCAATAGGTCTCGCACTGACTTTATTTTGAGCTATTGACATTGTAAATGACATTGTTTGTTTTTTGTTTTTCTGTCGTAAAACATAAATAAAAGGTATTTGCTATTGACATTGCAAATGACAATGCCTTTTATTTGTGTTTTCTTTTTTAAAACATAAATAAAAGGCATTGGTATTAACAATGCCAATAGCTTAAACTAAACTTTTAGCTATTTGCATTTCAAATTACAATGCCTTTCATTTATGTTTTATAAAAGAAAAACAAAAAAAAACAATGTCATTTACAATGTCAATAGCTGAACATAATGTCAGTGCGAGACCTATTGCATTGTAAATGCCTGTGTTAAAATTTCTGAGGACTCCAGGGTGGTGTGTATGGTGATGTAACCTGTTGCATGGACTCAAGGTTCCTTGAAGAATCTATTGGTGGTGTTGGTGTGGCTCTGATTGCCGTGGATGTGCTTTTAAGGGAGGGAAATCAAAACAGAGTTGGTGGGGTAAAGGGCCGGAGAGGAAATTATTTAAAAATATTCTCACACGGCCAGCTTGAAACAAATTCTAGTTGTGTGGAGAAAGATGGCTGGCAAGAGTGCATAGCAAGTAAGGATCACAGTATCATTTTATTCAATTAATTCATGTTGTGAAAATGGCAATTACGTAAAGGGGGTTAAAATGGAGTGAGAATTGACCAGGTGTGCTGTGCAATCATCTTGTTACTCAGTATTCTAATATACATTGATGCCCATCTATGTAAAAACGTGTGTCCAGATAAGAAAACATCACCCTTTATTGCGTCTACAATTGCAACACCATGTGAAGGACAACTACAACTTGGCAACAAATGCTCTCTTTAACTGAAGTCAAAGACAGCTTTACCAGGTGATTCCAAAGCATTGAAGACACTGTCATCCAGACCTGGGCTTTCCTTATCATAAATCGGTGTTTTCAGGCTTATTAGTACAATCGGGTCACCTAAAATGAATCAAGACTACAACTCCCGGAATGCAGTATGTAGTTAAATGGATGTAAAGAACCATAAAGCTGTTCCTGGTGATAAGGAGTGGGCTGGTAGCCTAGATAGTAAGGGAATGGGAAAATCGTAAATGTGTTTAGCCAAAAAGAAAGATGCTTCCTGGAACGGAGGCGGAATTAGAAACGAGACAAGCTACTGGATGTCATGATAATTCCTCCTTCAAATAACATCAAAGGCATCTATTAAGAACACTGTTTAAAATACTTTGTTGTTTATACTGAGTGGTTAAAATTTAGAAAAAGAAAAAGTGCAAATCGGATCACATCAACTACAAAGACAGTCTGCAATTCGTAACCAAAGTTTCAATTTACTGCCCACGACTGTACCAGGTAGTCTGATGTTTTTCTCATTGTATTTTTGTTTCGGCTAATAAGCCATACAAAATAAATTAGATTTCTATATAACCGTATAGCAACTACGATGATTAAATACAAGTAGCTGAGTTAGGTTTAATAGAGAAATTACAGTTTTTCCTTGTTATTTTCCAATCGGATAAGATTCCATTTATGTTTAGGAAATTGGTTAAGGTATATTTTGTACATTGGAGACACAAAAAGGAAGCCCATTGCCTGTTTTTTTCAAATTCTGCGAGAGAACCATAAGCTGTATTCCTGTAAAAGGGTGTCTTTATTTCCCTTCGAAAGATAGGAGTGCCAGGCAGGGAGACTGATACAGCCTTCCCCCCAACACCAAACTCTCTATTGTTTTTCATCTCTAGAGCTGGAGGAGGGATGCGGGCTCCAACTAGTCACTAAAAGTTGCAGCTTGGCATCTTAGCAGGAGCTTTAAAAGCCCTGCACGATAACAGCTTTCTCAAAAGTGTTTCCCAAGAAGCGTACCTGAAACACAAACACTGCAACAGCCACGCCCTTTTTAACTGATAAAAATGACAGAAGGAAAAAAGTCGTGACTTGGTTTTCAAATGAAAGAGCTCCTAGCAAACATTAAAAAAAAAACCCCAATAAAGGAAGTGAGGTGAAAAACCCTAATAAAGGAAGTGAGGTGAAAAAGGGGAAGGGAAAGGGTGAATACAATAAAGAATAAATACGCCCCTCACCCCCGTCGTGTTGTTCTATCCCGAGTTTGAAAGGAAAGGGAACAAGCACGGAATCGAAACCTGTGGTGCGCGCGCACCACAGAGGAGCCGACGCGGGAATCGAAACCAGTGGTGCGCGCGCACCAGAGGAGCGGGGGCAAGAGAGCGCGAAGACACGCAGAGACGAGGTAGGGGATGTGTGTGTGTATGTGTGTATGTGTGTGTGTGTGTGTGTGTGTGTGTGTGCGCGCACGGCGGCGGGGCGGGGGGAGGAGGTTCTCTATGTGTGTGTGTGTGTGTGCGTGTGTGTATGCGCGGCGGCGGCGGGGGGGTCTCTATGTGTGTGCGTGTGTGTATACTCGGCGGGGGGTTCGGTGTGTGTGTGTATGTGCGGGGGGGCTGTATGTATGTGTGTTGTGAAGAGCCTGCCGGAATCGGAGCGCGTGTTCACGCGCGCGACCTGATCCGATTCCGGCAGGCTACGTGCGCTTGCCAGTCTCTTGTCCCAAGCCTTTTTAGTCCTTTAAAGCTGACACAATAGCAATAGTCTCGCTTTGCGACAGCACGGGGCTTCGCCCCTGCAATCGCAGGCGCGAGACCTAAAAATGCAAACCTTCTGATTGGACGCAGGAGCTTTTTAACTGACTGCAGCATGAAAGAAATGTTGCTGCTGCCATTACAGAACTTGGGGACATGGTCACCGGTCCTAAAATTGTATCTGAAAAAGGACATAAGGTGGCAGGTAATAGACCTGACGCCCCAATCCTTCTCTCTCAAAATAATAAATTTTTTTATTTGACACATTTTTTACTGTTCCACGCTGGCAAAATAAAATAAAAACATGCAGGCTTCTGCATTTTGGACCTCATTACGATATAGTTCGGAAAGCATTCAGACCGACTCTTTGTAGGAATGGTTTCCGACCGATTACGATGGTTCGGAACACCGTTCGGTCGGACTCCCATTGACTTCAATGGGAGCCTGTGTTCCGACTGACAACACAGGCTCCCATTGAAGAAAGGGTTGGTTGCGGAAACCATGCATCCTGTGACGGGCACCCCATGGTGCCTGCCACACTGTGCATGGTTGCAAAGAGGGTTTCATGGGTACCCCCACGGATCCCAACCAGAGGCCTCCGGGTGAAGGGGGGCTTGCTACGGCCCCCCTAAAGTATGATTCCAACAGCTGATCCGTGTTGGACAAACCGAGTTGGAAGGGCTGTCCGAATCCAACATCGTAATCTGTCAGTCAGAAAGACTCTCCATAGAGCCGTACGAATCTGCTCCGTCCAACTCGTTCCTCCAAATGCTGGTCGGAAACGAGCAGGGAGGACCGAAAGGTTACCACCATGGTAATCAGTCGGTCGGAAATGTTTCAGAGTAGATCGGAAATACGGATTTGGACAAAGCAAATGCCTTTCGGACTGATATTGTAATGAGGCCCTTTGTTTTTAAAACCCCCGGGTGGCCCATGCTCTAGTACACACATACACACACGTTTATATATAATGATGGGGAGGAAGCGTGCATAAAGTAGTCCTTCATGCTGTTTAATGTAAACACTTGATTGGATGTGGAAGGATACACCCAAGCAATTATAAGAATGAAAAGGGGGAAGGGAGCACACTGCCTGCTATAACACCACACAATTCGCCCAGATGCATTGTGGTAAATGCAGTGCATGATAACACTATGTTTAGTTGAAAGTCTTAAGTTTCACAATTGTGCAGCCAGTGCTGTGCATCTCTAGAAACGTGTTTCAGTATACTTGTCCTACTTCAGTATAGAGTTCCCCTAAGAGGGAGAAGAAGCATCTGCCCCACAAGAAAAAATATTTAAAATGAGTTGCACAGACCCTCTAGTAATTAGTCTTTAATTTATAATGCCCACACTCATGATTAAAGACCATACCATGTATTAGACCATTTTAAATTGAAAGGCCTACATGTTTCATTGCCCTTTCTTACTTATTGGCAAGGATCCTGGTTCTCTAGACCTGCTGTTTCCCCGCCTTATTTACAGTTGGTTGAACTACTAGGTTTCCTACTGCCGGAGCTTCTGCTTGCTTTGCTTTTAGAAAATGTTGACCTGGCGGACACTACAGAGTTGCCAGATCAGTGGTTCAGAAGGCCAGCCCTATTTAAGATGGGATTTCAAATGCAGATTTTTTCCCAGCTCAGGAGCACCATGTGAAGCCTGCTACTCCTCGCCAATAAGTGTTGCATGGTTTCTACCCACATTGTGCACAAAATGATTGATACAGAGAAACAAAAATAATGGCGAGCGAACCACCATGATATGGCAGCGGATCCAGCATTGCTTTCTTACGTAGGTGCTCCTGCTGTTACAGTGGAAATATTTTCCTTTGAAATACTCCACCGGAGCAGTAAGGAACTAAAAATAAGAAGGACAGACTGGAATGCTACCATATCTTAAATAATTTCCGTACTCCTTTATATATTACCTAAATGAGAGCTGTATGTGTATTGTCTCAGTGACCCAATTCTTGTCCTGCCATTAAGAATCCGGAGTCCCAAAGCTTTGCATATTTGTAGTTTCTTTTTATGGCTGGCAGTTGTGTCTGGGCTTTTTCTTTTGAGTGGTAATGGATACTTTGTGAGTGTTGGTTTCTAGGGTGTTGCATTATTATTAGCAATGCCAATAGCTCAAACTTTAATAATGCGAGACCTATTGCATTGCAAATGCTTGTTTATATTAATAATTAATTTAGTACATTTTAGTTGGGTTTTCATTTTAGTATTACACGCAGCTTAAAGGGTTAAATGTTAGTATTTATTTCTGAGGTGCTGAATATGTCTGTTAATGTTTTGATTCATTTCCATTATTTTTCTTTGAGGGGATAAAGTGTTACTATTTAAAATTTGTTTGTTGCAGCAGTGTTTTTTAAATTATTGTTACAATATTAAAAAGAAAGAATGTGAAACAAAATACAAATGTATATATTTGTTTTATGTGATTTTCTGTTGTGCAGTTTGGCACTATTACAAATTTTTCACATGAATAATTTGGAAAGATAAGGAGAGACACTTCTGAGGCCTGCTTTCATCAGCATCATTATTATGTGTTCAGACTTATGTGCTTATCTTTGTTTTATCAACTGCTGTTCATTTTTACAACTAACTGCAGTCACGTACTAATGGGGAGAAAGCAAACTACAGCTGTGTACACATGTGAGGACTGCAAACTGCAGCCATGTACAAATGAGAAGAACGTAACAGGCAGCCATATGCAAATGGGATGAATGCAAACAGCCATGTACAAATGGGAAGAACGTAACAGGCAGCCATATGTAAATGGGATGAATACAAACAACAGCCATGTACAAATGGGAAGAACGTAACAGGCAGCCATAAGCAAATGGGGAGAAAGCAAACTACAGCCGTGTACAAATGTGGAAACTGCAGTCATGAACAAATGGGGAGAAAGCAAACTACAGCCGTGTACACATTTGGAGACTTCAAACTGCAGCCAGGAACAAATGGAAAGAATGCAAACTGCAGCCATGTACAAATAGGAACAACATAAAAGGAAGCCATGTACAAATGGGAATATTGCAAACTGCAGTCATGTACAAATGGGAAGAATGTAAACTGCTGCCATGTACCAATGTGGAGAATGCAGACTGCGGCCATATATAAATGAATAGAATTCAAACTGCAGCCATGTACAAATGTGAAGAATGCAAACTACAGCCATGTAGCAATGTGAAGAATGCAGACTGCGGCCATATACAAATGAGGAGAATTCAAACGGGAAACGGCCACTACAACGAGGCCGTTTCAACGAAAACCTTAACCACGCATGCATTACAACGCATGCGTGGTTACAACGACAGCCTTTACCACGCATACTTTTACTACGAGGTACGTAGTAAAGGCATGTGTGGAAAAGGGTACATATAAAAAAGGGGGGCTGGGGGGGGCTTGGGGGGGCTTCCCCCCCCCAAAAAAAACACTCCCCTTTAGACGAGATGGTAGGCAATCGGCATCGCAGACGAAGGAAACGGCCGTTTTTTTTTCTCCTACATATGACGTCACCACGCAAAAATACGTGGAGAAAGATAGGCGTGCAAATAGTATTCCGTAGTAACGCATGCGTGGTAAAGGCATGCGTTACAACGGAGTTCGTTGAAAAAACATACAACCAATTCAAACTGCAGCCATGTACAAATGGGAAGAAGGTAAACTGCAGCCATGTACAAATGGAAAGAATGCACACTGCAGCCATGTACAAATGGGAAGAATGCACACTGCAGCCATGTACAAATGGGAAGAATGCAAACTGCAGCCATGTACCAATGTGGAGAATGCAGTTTGCGGCCTTATACAAATGAGGAGAATGCAAACTGCAGCCATGTACAAATGGGAAGAATGCAAATTGCAGCCATGTACCAATGTGGAGAATGCAGACTGCGGCCATATATAAATGAGGAGAATGCCAACTGCAGCCATGTACAAATGGGAAGAATGCAAACTGCAACCATGTACAAATGGGAAGAATGCAAACTGCAGCCATGTACCAATGTGGAGAATGCAGACTGTGCCATATACAAATGAGGGGAATGCCAACTGCAGCCATGTACAAATGGGAAGAATGCAAACTGCAACCATGTACAAATGGGAAGAATGCAAACTGCAGCCATGTACCAAAGTGGAGAATGCAGACTGTGCCATATACAAATGAGGGGAATGCAAACTGCATCCTTGCATAAATAGGAAGAAGGCAAACTGCAGCCATGTACAAATGGGAAGAAGGCAAACTGCAGCCATGTACAAATGGGAAGAAGGCAAACTGCAGCCATGTACAAATGGGAAGAATGCAAACTGCAGCCATGTACCAATGTGGAAAATGCAGACTGTGCCATATGCAAATGAGGGGAATGCAAACTGCAGCCTTGTATAAATGGGAAGAATGCAAACTGCAGCCACGTACAAATGGGAAGAACATAAAAGGCAGCCTTGTACAAATGGGAAGAATGCCAACTGCAGCCATGTACAAATGGGAAGAATGCAGTCTGCGGCCATATACAAATGGAAAGAACGTAAAAGGCAGCCTTGTACAAATGGGAAGAATGCCAACTGCAGCCATGTACAAATGGGAAGAAGGCAAACTGCAGCCATTTACAAATGGTAAGAATGCAAACTGCAGCCATGTACCAATGTGGAGAATGCAGACTGTGCCATATACAAATGAGGGAATGCAAACTGCAGCCATGTACAAATGGGGAGAATGCATACTGCGACCATATACAAATGGGAAGAACATAAAAGGCAGCCTTGTACAAATGGGAAGAATGCCATCTGCAGCCTTGTACAAATGGGAAGAAGGCAAACTGCAGCCATGTACAAATGGGAAGAAGGCAAACTGCAGCCATGTACAAATGGGAAGAAGGCAAACTGCAGCCTTGTACAAATGGGAAGAATGCCTACTGCAGCCATGTACAAATGGGAAGAATGCAGTCTGCGGCCATATACAAATGGAAAGAACGTAAAAGGCAGCCTTGTACAAATGGGAAGAATGCCAACTGCAGCCATGTACAAATGGGAAGAAGGCAAACTGCAGCCATTTACAAATGGTAAGAATGCAAACTGCAGCCATGTACCAATGTGGAGAATGCAGACTGTGCCATATACAAATGAGGGAATGCAAACTGCAGCCTTGTATAAATGGGAAGAATGCAAACTGCAGCCATGTACAAATGGGAAGAACATAAAAGGCAGCCTTGTACAAATGGGAAGAATGCCAACTGCAGCCATGTACAAATGGGAAGAATGCAGTCTGCGGCCTTATACAAATGGGAAGAACGTAAAAGGCAGCCTTGTACAAATGGGAAGAATGCTAACTGCAGCCATGTACAAATGGGAAGAAGGCAAACTGCAGCCATGTACAAATGGGAAGAAGGCAAACTGCAGCCATGTACAAATGGGAAGAAGGCAAACTGCAGCCATGTACAAATGGGAAGAATGCAAACTGCAGCCATGTATAAGTGGGGAGAATGTAAACTGCAGCCATGTACAAGTGGGGAGAATGCATACTGCGACCATATACAAATGGGAAGAACGTAAAATGCAGCATTGTACAAATGTGAAGAATGCCAACTGTTGTCATATACAAATGGGGAGAATGCATACTGCAGCCATATACAAATGGGGAGAATGCCAACTGTAGCCATGTACATCTGCTTCTCGCTCTCTAAAGACACATACTTTGTTTTCTTTAGGGATAGAGGACAGTTGGAGTGTGCCGCTTCATCCTTACAGGACTGTTGTAACAGAAGCTTACATTCAGAATATGTTTAATAAAACCTGAAGCCAACATCACTTGTTGCTGACCGGATTCTTATTAGAAATTGTCACAGGGGACTGATGACGTCCAGCTGGGACTGAACCTGCAAGATAACACTTTTTCAGCTGTGCTGTTCAATGCCTTATAGGTCAGCATTACCTTTGTGAATCTCTTTTCGACAGTTCGAAACAGAAGTGCTTTGTTTATAATAAATTTCACGTTGTCATTCTTTTTGGAAAGATACATTTGATGTAATCATGTCATATCGATGAATTACAGAAAATAATTTACAGAAGTGACTTATGTCTGAAATATGGGTTATGAAACCACTTATGTTGTAGGTCTCATTAGTGATGTAATTGATTATGTCATTTAAAGTTTAATAGGTGATGTTATATGTAAAGTCAACGCTATATGTAAAGTCAAGGCGGGGGCACAAATTATAGTTAGGTAAATAAACTATAACTTGTGATTTCCAGTGGGTTTTTTTTTTTCAACTTTAGTTTGTCTCTCACATCACATCACTACTTTTTCCCAGTAAATATACCATATATATGTATGTACACTTGTGTGTATATGTGTGTATGTATATATATATATATATAGTTTCACCAAGTCCCACAATTAACCACTTAACTCCAGGCAGGTTGCATCCATTATGCGAGATTAGGACTCGCGTGTTACACAGCAACTCATTTTGCAGATTTGGAGCACTCAACAGGATTAAAAATATTTATTCACAGCAAATCTTTCATTCTTTCATACATGTTTCGACGTGGTGCCTTATTCATTGCCATGAAATACTTTAATGTCATGTCATTATTCCAATTGGCTTAAATGTTCAATGCTCCTTTCTGATTGGTAGGTTCTTAGCCAGTAGAGGGACTGTATTGTTCCAAACGATGGCTTTGTGACCAACATGTTGTTTCTGAGTTGCCAGTAATTCCGCGATATTATGTATCCAAAGTAGGGGCTCCAATGTCCAATCCTTTCTCCTCCCCGATGGACTGACTCGGATATAGGTAACGGCACCTCACAAACATCTAGTATATTTTACCTACTGGCAGTTGCCAGTAGGTAGTTATAGTTAGGACCATGTTTTCATAGGCGAAGCGTTTTTTACCTTGCCTATATCTGTGGTGCTGTTTGGCAAATCTTCACTAAAGTTTCCCAAAAAAGTACTCCTGTGATTCTAGTTGTGCATGGAAAATTTCAGGACATTCTATCAACCGGGGGCCGATAAAAAGGGGGTGGGGGCAAAAAAGTGTTTTTGCCATGTTAATTTTTCATAGAGATTACACGAATACTGCCCAAACCGCTGGCCGGAATTACACCAAATTTGGCAGAAAGGTAGCTCTTGGTCCAGAAAGAACCCTTTTTGGTATTTGTTGTAAATCCTTTTAGTAATTTTTGACTTATTAAAAGAAATCCAAATTTGTATATCTAGGGACGCAAAAGCTCGGTAAACCCTCCCAATCTCTCGAGGAGAAAAAAAAGTCGAAAATCACGGCAGATCCGTGACTTTGATGAAGGAAAAAAAAGCCAAGCCTACACATCGTATAAAAAAGGAGGGGAGGGCGCAAGGGGACACCCT
The DNA here is from genome assembly GCF_964261635.1 of Lissotriton helveticus. Lineage (NCBI taxonomy): Eukaryota > Metazoa > Chordata > Amphibia > Caudata > Salamandridae > Lissotriton > Lissotriton helveticus. The sequence continues at coordinate 258,044,355 of NC_136071.1, forward strand.
CCTGAGGCTCATGGAGCTCCGGGGACTACCACCTCCCCAGGGCTGAAGGACCTCCCCACCCCGAGCCCCAGGGACCACCACCTCTCTGGGGCGAAATAATGCCTAATGGGGAGCCTCGCAGACCCACCTCCGGGCTCGGGGATCACCCCTCTCAAGGTCCAAATATTTTGAATAACAATGGGAGAGGGGCTGCATGGAGCACATCCCGGGCCAAATAGAGCTAGGGGGGCGGCCCTGAAAAGTAAAGGAGGGGGACCACGCTGGCCCCCCTCCTAGAGCCATAGACGACCCTGGGGACCGCCACCTTGAGACAGCTCCCGCCAAGCAAAAGCAAACACTCTTCTTCCAGTGGGCAGGAGCTGTCAAAGTGCTTCCACATGCTGGAAGAAGAGTGTTTCATCGCTTTCCCTTCCTGCAGACATGCGAGGAGGGATAGCTATTAAACTCTTGCTCTTGCACACAGGGAGCTGCATTTCAGCAGCTCCCTGTGTGCTATAGCAGTACAGAATCCCTCAGGAGGGGGGAGCACAGGGACCTTGATCCTGTACATTGGGTGCTCTGGGTGAGCTCCAGGGCACCCAGGAGACACGTCTGGTCCCCAGGGGATGCGGTTCCGGGGAAGAAATCGGCCTGGGGAGGGCTCATGGCTCCCCTCTCCCATTCAATTAAGGCCAGGCCCCAAGGGATGGGGTCCCCGGGGCCTAAATTGGCCCAGGGACGGGTGGCTGTGTAGCCTCCTCCCCCATTGTATTTTGGCTGGGCATCGAGGGATGGAGTCCCTAGAGCCGAAATCGGCCCAGGGAGGAGGGCCGCGCGGTCCCCTTCCCCAATTGTATTTTGGCCAGGCCCTGGGGATGGTGTCCCCGGTGCCAACATCAGCCCAATGAAGGGGGCTGCACAGCCCCCACCCCCATTAAGTAACTTAGTAATTAACCCAGTAGAAAGTACTCCACTTGGGTAAATAGTTTCTGCGAAACTGTTAACTCTTGTGGTTAAAGGGGCAGGTGCGGTTTCCTTGTGGCTGAGTCACTCACGCAGATACTGACACACAGATATTTAGACATCCACTCACACACTCAGGCATTCACTCATTCACTCACCTATGCTCTCACTCACTGATGCACCTATTCACAGACCCACTCAGACACAATCACACACCCACTCACCAATGCACCCACTCACAGACACAGTCAGATACTCATTGACCCACTCAATGACGTGCACCCACTCACATACCCACTCAGACACTCCTGCACCCGCTGGCGGACCCATACAGCCACTCAGAGACTCACAGACCCGCTCAGACACTAACACACCCACTCACAGACCCACTCAGACACTTGCAAATCAATTCGCCCATGCACCCCTTCACAAACCCACTCGGACACTCCCATGCCCACTCGCAGACTCACTCAGACACTCATGCACCCACTCAAACACTCAAGCATCCACTCACATACCCAGTGAGACACTTATACAGCCACTGACACACCCATTGAGACACACATGCACACCCTCACACACCCACTGAGACACTTGTGCACTCACTCTCAAAGGTAACAGTTATTAAATAAAGTGTAAAAACCTTAGAAATTCACAAAAAAACTAAGATTTTAGAAATGTTAGTTAGGAAGCAACATGAACAAAGGTTACTGGGATCTTATAGTTAGGAAATAGAAGTTTAAAAAACTAGAAATTCACTGAAAAAACAAATGTTACATGGGTGTTATAGTTGGGCTCACACTTCACTTGTACAAAACCAGTGAAATTCAGCAGTTCTAGTTGGCTGCGCTGACTATAACTTACACTCCTGAAATACACTGCTTATGACCTCACATATTACATCACTGATGACATAATTCACAGAAGCACTCACACACCCAATCACACCCTTATACAACCTCATACACCCACTCACACACCCACACAGCTACTCACATACCCATTCACAGACCCTTACAAGTACTCACACAACCACTCACTCATCCATAGAGCCACTGACACACCCACCCACCCACCCACCCACTCACTCATACAGCCACTCACCGACCCATGCAGCTACTCTTTAACCAATTACTTAGCCATATAGCCACTTACAGAGCCACACACTAATCCATACAGGAAGTCTCACACCCACGTATTCACCTATACAGCCACTCACACACACACCCACTCACTCACCCATCCAGCCTCTCAACACAGTCACTCACTCATCCATATAATCACTCACACAACCACTTACATACCCATTCACACATCCATACAAGCACACACATCAGCACACTCACCCATACAGCCATTCATACAGACACTTACTCTACAATACAGCCACTCACACGCCAACTCACTAAACCAAATCCCACTCAAACAGCCACTCACTCACCCATACAGCCACGTACACACCCAGTCACTCACTCACTCACCCATACAGTCACTTACACACCCACTCACGCCACCACTCACTCACCCACACAGCTACTCACACGCCTACTTATACACCTATATAGCCACTCTCACACACATTCAGACACACTCACACACAGATGAAGACAGTCACACAGCCACACACATAATATATGTTAGAAATACTATCACTCATCAGTAGTACACAAAGTACCCAGTTTTTGCTTTTGTGGTACCTTGGTATATATGTTTAACCCTCATAAACTTTTAGAAAACACTCACACTCACTGGATGATGTCATTTGGGATGTCATCAGTGATGTCACTGACCATGTCATTTGTGATGTAATATGTGAGCTCATTAGCAGTGTATTGTGGGGGCGCAAGTTATAGTGCTGAATTTCTCTGGTTTTGTATGAGTGAAATGTGAGCCTAACTATAATGTCCCTGTAACCTTTGTTTTTATTCATATGCATAATATGTCCTGCCAGAATTCCAAATTGTTTCCCTTGTCACATTAAACAACTTTTTTTCTGCAACAGTATTGCTAAAGAGGAGAGGGAAAATGCGACTGATCTGATCCACTATCCATTTCAACTTGAAATGCCACAATCGGCTTGATATTGTTTGCCCTTTCTGTTTATTGCTGAATAGTATTTCTGAATTTTCTTAGTCATTTTCCATATATTACTCTGCTGATGCTCCATATTGTTCTCTTTCTGTAAAAAGGCACCATTTTTGAATGCATGTAAAAACTGACCTGTCAGACATTTCTCATTTTGTTATGATTGCTTTAAAAAATATTGAGGTAACAAGTTTTGACCTGTTCCTCTGAGGAATTAAATTACAATATAGTATAAAATGGGTATTGGCAGCTCACCCGTGATATTGTTTTTAAAATCATGACTGCGCAACATTTTTGCAGCATATTTTGACCAATGAAGCAGCCTGTTGATTCGTAGTGAGCACATGAGAGCTTTTTTGGCAGTGAAGCAGCCACAATAATTCCAGACCCACCCGTTGAGTTTACGCCCTCCTGCAATCTTCGCTGCCACATCTGGTTTACATTTGTATGTTTGCATACCAGGCTCCCTTTTCATTATGTGATTTGATGGTGCTATTCCTTCAGAGGTGGCGGCTAAAACCACTGATGTGCAGCTTTATTTTTAAATGGATGTCTCGGGCAAAATTTATTTTAGGTTTGCTTGGAGACGTTTTCAGTTTCATCCATCGTCATGTATTAGAGAAAATCCTACTAAATAAAAATACATTCAAAGAGAGGCTTTGAGTTAGCCTTCTTCATCCATTTGTCTTTTCAACTGTTATTCACAGTTTACTTCCACACAGCCCAATATACAGCTTGGGGCAACGGCCAGCACACTTCATCTATTGGCTGTTTTGCACTGTGAGTGACAGAGGTCCCCTTATCACATGTGAGCATCCACCTGAAAAGGAGTGCACTTCAGTGCAAGCGTTGGTATGGATGGACTGCTGGACCATGCCTCTATTTATATGTTTGCGAACCATTTTTTGCATCTGGCATAGGTTTACAAAAAATAAATAGGGCCGGACTGGGAACCAAAACCGGCCCCGGGAAAGTGCTCGGCCGGCATCCCGTGGGGAGGTTGGGGGTGCGACCGAGCTCTTTGCCAGGGCCGGTTTTTGGCCAATTTTGTTACAGGGCCGATTTTGCAGCTATGCTGCATAAACGGCCCTGTAACAAAAATGGCCCCTAGGAGCCCAAAACAGGCCCCCACCCTTGCGGCGCACCGGGGAATTGCCCAGTGCCCGCAACGGCCAGTCCGGCCTGAAAATAAATACAAAAAATGTGAACGCTTTCCAAGGCCCAACCTGTTGTCTTTGCAAGTGATCATTTTGTCTGGACACCTCCAACATCCTCTTTTCACTCTGCTTCTCCATTCCTACAAGTATTTTGGGCTCGATTCTGTCTTTTTGGGACTCCAAGATGGAGTTATCATCCGCTAACTTTTTATGATCTCACCTTTACTGCTCATGTGGGATTTCGAGTTAGAAATCAGGAGTTCCTATCATGATGTCACAGTTGTCCAATTTCATTTTAACCATTCAGATGGGCTGAGCTAAGACTGTGCAACTATGATTTGTAAAATCACAACTTTAGGTAGTGCTTTTTTTTAACTGGAGGGCCAGCTGGATTGATGGTGCTGGGCAGGTCCTTGGTTGAATTTGTCTTTTCAGATGCCTCAAAAAGGTAGAAACCAGATAAGTAATGAAGGGGTACTTCTTGATTGGGAAAAAACTTTTGACTTGAATTCCCTTTTAATACTTTAGGTTGAAGCACAAATGATGATATACTTTTCTTCCCACCTGAATGCAACTTCAAAGCCCAATTAGGGAAAAGTTAGCTTTTAATGAAGTGCATGCCTCCCACACGTTAGCGGTTTGTTTGCTGTGAACTGCCCTAGTGCAAGATTGTCATACATTTGATGATGCCTAAGAGGGAGATATAAAGAAAACTAGCATTGGCCAAAGTCAATAGGTCTGACTGTGATGTCAGACTTAATATTGGCATGAATATTCCCTATTTGACTCTCGTATTGATGTTACCTCATTCAAAGGTAGTATGGTAATGGCTTACTCAGGAGTCATGAAAAGGCATTTAAAAAGTCTACTTAAGTTACAAAAATGCAGATAAAATAAAAAGAATTGAATGTGTGAGAGCTTATATTTCAGTCAGATGTAAGATAGTCCCTTGAGCATTGCAGAGCAGGCACTTACATGAGGTGGAATGGAACACCAAATAGCCAATAGCATGAGCTGAGGGGAAAAAACTGATTTTGGTGGGACCAAAGACTAATATCTGTATATTGTATATTTTAAAGAATTGGTAGTAATATGTCTTGCAGACCGCTGCATTGACAAACTGGATCAAAAAATTGGTAAAATGAACTTTCCCATGAACTTGCGTTTGAAAATTGATTTTTTAAGCGAAGAAAGAACAAATCAGACCTTCTCTTAAATCTGGAGTGTTGGTTCTGCTGTTCGCAGATCAGTGACATTCAAAACTTTAGGTAACTAAATGGAGAGGAAATCCAAAAATTACAAGCTTAAAACGTTGGTAGTCATTCCATTATTTTGGAAGTCAAATTACTTCCGTTCTTAAAAATGTCAGTATAATTTAATTCCAAGATAGAAAAATGGAAATCAACCTAGCTATATGTCATGCAAGTTAAGAATCCCATTCATTTCATGTTTTATTTCCCAGAGCAAAATGGATAGCAGAGAATCACTTAAAAAGCAAAGCGTCCTAACACATACACAGGTTGAGGAGGGTGTAACTCTAGAAGAAGATGAAGGGAGACAACATGGCTATTAGCCACTTTTAAACACCTCATCTGTTAGTCTTTGACTTTTTGGTCTCTATTTTTAGATATTTATAGCAGTGGCGGTATGTAAAAAAGTGAACATATGGCCTGACTACCCAACAGAAATTATGGCTTTGGTCAAAAAGTGACATACAAAAAAAAGAAAGCTATACACTAAAACTAGTAAAATCAAGAAGCTACTACCAAATTGAATTGTTAAAGAAAATACACCGAAAATACCAGAAGTGTGCTATGTTTACGAATGAGAACTCTTTCCTTGTCTTTTTGTACCGTGTCTAAAAGAGCCTGAAAGAAGCCCTGGTGCCACGCCCCACCTTCACCCTAAGTGGGTATCCTCTTACTGTAACCTATCCACAGCCTGTGGTGCTCGCACTAGGGCTTGTTGTTCAGGGAAAGTAATATGATGCTTACAGATGCATACTCCAGTTTAAAACAATATTCTAGTGCTTTCTTCTCAATGGCACCACTGAACTCTTGGCAGCAGTTTGTGAAAAGACTTAAAAAGAGGCCTGGCAGGGGGTGTAAAATAAGAATATTTTGCGCTACTCTGATGGGTTTGAGAAAACGTTGTTAAAATTATTCTGTAACTTTGCTCATCATCCAAATGGGCTCCACTGAGCGAATTGGGTTATTTTCGTACAGGGCGCACTATACATTGAATCGTCTCTGGACATTCCATGCATTGATATAAAAGCCTAAAAGCTCAGAGAGTTAGTGATTTTTCCACCATCACACAGTGGAGTCAAGTGGGGATGCCAGGCTTCCTCCTTAAGGCTGCAACTGAGCCACCACTGAACTATAGTCCCACCCCTAAGTAAAAATGAATGACAAATTATCACGTAAAGGTGATTAGGCGTCTTGTTATGCACTAGACTGATGCCTTTGCGTGGTAGTCTGTAATTACGCTTCTATGTTTCCAGTAGTGAGTGCTCAACACGATTACCATTCACAAATAAAACAAGCTATTATACAAAAATATAAAACAAAAAACAAATGTTTTAAAACGAGATCAGGAAAAAGACAACAACAGCACGTGTCTTGATTTAACGCAGCCTAGGCGCAAGACAAACAAGCACCCATCTTGTGGTCTTTTGCCTGAAAATCTCCAAGTTTTGGAGCCCGACTGAAAATCCGGAGTCCGCTTTTCCCATTCGGATTTGGCACCAGTTCTCCTTGTTGCCCATCAGGGTCGGGCAACTGCTTTCCCTTCAGCTCTAATGTTATTAGTCTCACTAATTGTTATTTCACAGGTAATGATTGTATTTATTCTTTGCAATCTTATTGCTAATAAAGCTTACTAAACACTCGGGCAATGGGCCAGTATCTGAATTATAGCTTTGGACCGCTTTTTTGGGCAGCGTGATCCCAATTTGGTGCTGTTCAGATGTCGCCAGCGGCCCAGTGGAGGCCTAAGGCCTCCAAAGGCCTCCGTTCCCTCCCTTTTGCCAATGGGATGGAGGTGTCATTCCCAATCTCTTGCTTGGCTGGACCATTAATGTATGCAGATGGGGCAGGGGGCCTGAGCAGAAGTGGCCTCACTTCTATTCAAGGTGTGGTTCCTGGCAAGAAACCCTGGCAACATTTGTATTTTTTTTATATTAGTAAATTTAAGAAAACATTCTTCGTTTAGAGGACCTCCCCCTCCTTCTTTTCATAATACTTAAAACACTTAAGCAGTGTTTTGCGAAAAGGCTCAATCCACAAATGCATGCCACTTTTTTTTTAGGGTGCCCGGGCCATTTTTTTTATCCCAATCCAGCCTTGTTGCCCATTCCACTTTTAGATATTGTAGCCTTATTAGTGATTACTTCAGTGGAAGAACAAAATGTTACTTAATGATGTAGTAAGCTTCAAAACGAGTGTCTCTGTATTATGTAAGACCATCCCAATGTAACATGGCGGCTATTTGTGGCAGGTGCGTTGATAGCAAATCTGTTGGCAGACCGTACCACAACGCACATTGTTTAACAAAGGAGGGGTGGTGAGGAGGATGCCAAATGGGCTTTATTTGGCATGCAACGACCCTTTACGTAGCACATGACGAATGGAATTACTAATCAGACTGACTGAAGCTTGTCACGGGTGAAGTCTGCACTTGTCATTATTTGTTTTATCTAAATCTCCAGTTTCAGAAACGCGAAAGAGCTTGTTTTCGCGGCACCAGACACTCGGTGCTTACAATGGCCGGAAGTCCCCATTATCACGCTGCCCATGCCGCGCCAAGGGCTGTTGATACTAAAACCTCATTTTCCACCACCCTGTATCTCTGTTACAGATAGCACGCCATATCTGAAGCCACAGCTCCCACGGCACAGATGTGTATTCCTCAGACAAATGGCTTACAAGGCACCAGAATAAAGCAACCAAAACGATATTTGAAAGCATTCAGAATGATTAATGCTGTGTGAGACGGGAAGAAGAACGCCTTCAGAGAAACGTGTCGTATTTTACAACATAAATATTATGCAGTTTTTTCCATATTGATTTTAAAGCTGGGGAGTATCCTGTTTTCCAGTGTTCCACGTTTTGGTGGCTAAGGGAGCTGAGGTAAGGGACAGTAATGTGACTTATGAAGAATCACACAAATTGTCTAACTATAGAAATCTAAGTTGGAGCCCCAGTGTCCTGGTTCACTGTCCGACATCTTAACCACCGCACCACATTTCGTGTTACAGGGTTGGCTACCACAGCACTCCAAAGGTCTCGCGGACTTGCAGTTTGGTTCAGGAGATGTAGGTTTTAGAATCTGATAATATGACTGCATTCAGGTAATCATTTTAGATTTACAAGCGTTATGTTGTAGACGAGTTTAACCCCTTGCATGCTGATGACGGCCCCCAGCCGTCATGCACTACGGCGCTCGTGTGCTGATGGCGGCTGGGGGCCGTCATGAACCCCCCCACTTGCGATTTTGCCGCACAGGGGCAGAATCGCGGCCGCATGCAAGGGGTTAATGAGTCACCCTGGAGAGCAAAAAATCCCCTGTATGAAAAGCCCTTTAAAAAGCTTGGTGGGGAACATGGCCACTAAGCAGCCATGTTTGATGGGAATAGAGTCCCTTCCTCTCTGCAGTGTATGCCTGACTTGTATATGGATCTGAGTCACAGCATGGGCCTTCGCAGTTAAGTGCAAAGTGTACATCTAATGCACTGAGTTCCTACTCATGCCAACCGAGATGTATACAAAGCTATTCTTGGGGTGTATGTGTGGGGGTGTTCTCCTGCAATCTCTTCATAGGGATTACTGTGTGACATGAAGGAGTATGATAGTTCCATCAGCCTAGGATCTCAGTAATCCATACCAAGAAATGAATGAATTGTGGTTCTGCTGATTGAACCGCTAAGCATGCTTTCTTATAATATGAATATATTTGAAGCTGCTGTAAGTCTGAGATTCTGTTTCTTGAATCTTAAATCATCACTGAAATAGGGACGAATTGCAGCCTATTTTGAAAGGGCAGCGCTGTTGGACATACGTGTTTACCTGGTTCCATCACCAATCGGTCATGAGGCCACAGAAGCCATATGACATATTACAGAATACTGCGAGTGTTGCGGAAAAGATCAGAATTTACAAGAATTGTAGAATTACCCTTAACCCTATTTCACAATGAGTGGGTAGAGGGAGCTCTTACTCAGCCTAACACCAGACACCAGGCAGGTTGGTGAGTGAAATAGGGACAATTCACTCTAATGGAAACAAGTTGTAAGGGGCATGATGCCAGGCCCCAACCATATAACTTGTTCTCTGCGAAACAAATGAGTGACTCTGGAGGGTGGTCCTATTTAATCACAGACGCACATGTTTTAGTGACTGTTCTTAGAGGCTGAATTTAACAAAGACCCCTGATGAGTCCTCTGACCTGAAGCCACTCAAACCATTGGAAGAACCACAAAGAGCTTTGGAAGGTACTACACCGCTAATAGCCCCGGTCTTCTGTCGACAGAGTGCAGGGTTGAGGCAGCTCTTCAGGAACCCACTGAGCAGGAGGGAGAGTGGAAGAGTCTGTGTACGTCCAATCTTGTCTGACTGCCCTACTGCTTAACAAAAATGTATTGTAAATTATCTTCTGGTCGAAATCATGTAGGTAACACATTGAGCGGGTGCAAGTCTGTGAGAGAGTTGAGAGTATTGTAGCTAACCCATTTCAAAAGGCAGTAATTGGCTCAAGCGATCTCTCCACCATAAGTGATCCTCTTTCAGCTTTCCACACATGGAATATGAATTTCCCTAAAGAAACCTTATTTCCTTCAAATCCTGTGGCATTTCTTTAGTTACGGGATTTTTTTTGTGTGCATTTTTCTCTAGTCTTAATGCAGCTTTTTGTGTTATTTTTGTTATTACCATTAATTTAGCATTGTGTTACTTAATTCTTTAAGTTTTTGACTTGGAATACCTACTTTCTGAACATTGCTGTGTCTGTTAGATTCACACATTTTTGGAAAATGTACAATTGGTAATAAATCAGTTTAAAGGGAGCGGAAGGGTGGTGGCGCTGGAGTGCGACAAGAGACTATTGTATGCAGATGTAGGTATTTGCTTCTGCGAAGTAGAACTCCTATATATATATATATATATATATATATATATATATATATATATAGAGAGAGAGAGAGAGAGAGAGCAGTCTCAAGGTTCAAGAGTCAAGAAGAGAACAGTTGCATGGGTCTGAAGTTAAGACCAGCCCCAAGGTGTGAGAATCACATTAAACGAGTGAGACTTGAAAGCCCTCCGTTTGTAAGAATTATCACTGCCAGAGTATATCTTCTCTGGGATAATTTGGACTAATGGGCAAAATAAAGACATCAAAACACAAATATTTAGATGCTAAACAGATTTCACAGGATTGATAGTAAAATGTACTGCTGGGTGGTTGAAACACAGGCTTTAACTACACAAATGGGTCAAAGTAGAGTAACACACTTCTGTAACATTACATGAGTATTTTGTAATCTGCTTAATTACTTCTTCCCATTGTGGAAGCTGGTAAGTGGGTCTTACCAGTTTTTTTAAGATCCAAGAGCTGATCGTATTTTGGGTGTTAAATTCCAGAATTTCCAGTTGGTGTTATTTAAAAAAAAAAAATGCATTTGTAACGAGAAAACGTTTAGTCACAGAAAAAAGACAAACATTGACAAAGCCAATGGCTCGGGTCTTCGTCGCTAGCCTTTTGGCTTTGTCGGCGCTTGTTTTGATATGGTTTTTAGAAAACGTTATTGTTGCAGAACCTGCGGTCCTTCATCCGTATTAATAAAAAGGTATATACTCGTGGCACTTCCAAGACAGAGACAATGGGACGTGGTTTCACCGGACTGGTCTGGAATGGAGTGTTGGTAGGAAGATAGTTATCTAGGGGTTGACGTGAATATTTCAACCCAGTTCTCATATTTTCAAAACTGAGGATAGCTTTCAAACTGGCTGTCTCTGTGGAAAAGTTGCCATTTCCATGTTGCAAGTAGCCCAAAGTTGGGACATTTAATTGCAGTGAGGCAGAGGTGGTGTTCAGATCAGAAAGAGTTGGGCGGAGCAAATAATGATAGAAGAGAGAACATATAATGAGGTACGAGGATGATGGATGGCATGGATTTAGGTGGCATGGATTTAGGGGTGATGCATTTGGTTCTTATGGAAGCACCTTTGATGCACCGATAATCCATTGTTCCATGTATGCCCATTATATTCAGGCTGTGGCCATCTGCTAGCACAGGAGATATATCAATATCAAAGCTGCATTGTAATGATCGTATACAAACGTCTGATCTCAGCCTAGTAAAAGTACCTCCGCTGCCTTTGTGTGCCTGCCAAAGGCCCTCTTTTTGTGGCATGTGTTTTTGTTCTAAACAGGAATAGACCTTTTTGTATTCGGTCAAGCGTTAGCCAAAATCTCTTGATTTTACCAAAATTATATGATATGATATACGTGTTTTCATCCAGACTTCTGCACCCATTGGTCTGTTGTTAAGGCATTCACCTTTTTCTTCTGCCCACTAAAGCATTCAGCAGGAGGAAATGGGTCTGCCAACTTCAGCCATTAGATAACTTCACTGCGAGTGATAGTATTTGTTTCTTTCACAAAGAGCACATCCACACAAAGCAGTTCCATTTAGTACTAGGGACTACTTTAGCAAAGTGTGAGGCCAAATCATATTTTTACTTTTAACCAATGTATCTTTTTTTATATTGACTAGGGCCCAGCAGCTCCTAAAAAATAAAATATTACAAAAACTATGACAAACTGAAAAACAAGCATTGACAAAGTCAAAAGGCTTGTAGCCATCACCATACATATTGGCTTTGCCAATGCATGTTTGTAGTAGCCTAAAGCACTGCTTAAGAAATGGGCACAAGAATACACATTGCACCATGAAGTCCTCACACCACTTTGAATGAATAATGTCATATGCTTTTGAACAGATGTTGACGATAAACTAGATCCACAGTTCTTATCTAGACTCCATTTTCAGGAGACCCACCTTTTCCTACAGCTTGTGTGGTTGCACCAGTCATGATCTGTAGAACTGCTGGACTTCGCAAGTCAATGGAATATTTTGCTGTCCACAGACCACTAGAAAGTGGGCCTCCTACAAACTACTAAACTGAATACCCTCCCAAATGGCGTCATGGGAGGAACCCTCTAACACCATCTACACACTGATAGCTATAATTTCCATCTTTGTGAAACTATTAAACTGAGTTCTTGGATAGGAAGATTGCTCGACTGTATAGAAGGCATTTGACCTCCTGTCATATGGAGAGCCCTAAAAATGGAATATCTGGATTACTCAGAATTTCCTACAAATGGGTGATCTTACACCTTCCTGGCTTTGACAATGGCAAGTGTCACAAATGACAAAGTCCTTCAAGAACATCTTTGCTAGCAACTGCAAGTTTTATAGGAAATGGCATTCCACATGTATTGTTATTGTTTTTGTTAATATCCTTTATTGCGTGAGTACTTAAAACCATTGCATCAAGAGAAAGAGAAAAAAAAACATTTCAATTGAACAAACGTATTTAAAAAAATGCAGGGCGTTATGGTAAAATGGACACAGCCAAGTGATCAAAGGTCAGGACATTGTTTGTGGAGTAGCGTGTATCATTTCATAAGCCTCCAGGTTTAGAAAGCGGTCTGCTAAAACAACGGAAAATAGACGGGCTAAAAGTTTTGCATTTACATAATTTCAGATTAATGCTGATTTTCCACTGTTTCTTGCCAAAGGCAGTGAATCTTAGGTGCAGCATAAAATGTCATCGTCTGATCGCTGCCAATTAGAGTTCAGCTTTTTCCCACTTTATCTAGAAATTGGACAAGGCGACACGCTAGTTGGATATTTTCGCCATCAAAGCATGCCTTAACCACCTGCCTGCACGTTCTTATTCCCGTTTTCTTTATAGCAGGTTTTAATAGGGATCTGCGCTCCGTGTCCAATTCCTTGCAGATGCATATTTGATGGAGAATATCCTCTTTTGAATCCCCACATAGGCGACAGTTGTTGTTTGTGGGCGTTTTCACGTGGGCAGATGATACAATGATGGAAGGATGCCCAGCCGTAGTTGTAGAAATTTCTACTTCATTGTCCGAGTGAAGCCAACACCTAGATAGGGATGATGGGAGTCTCTGGTGTAGCTTTGAATGACAGTCCAGCCATGGGCCCTTTTAATTAGCGTTGCTTTATCCTCTACTTGCGAGATGGTCCTTACTGTTTTGTTTACTAGTTGTTTGAACGTATTGTGCGATCCAGTGCTTTCCCAAAGATCTCGTAGCACCAGGGTGTCTATTGAATGCTTTAGGTAGATTGTAGCTGCGCTGTCTTTTTTTGTTTCTAGCTCCTTCCAGAGATAGTGATCCATTGTTGTTACTTCAGCTCCCTGTATTTTATGCCAGCATTCGGCATAGCCTCCCATTAGTGCTAATTTTTGGTCCCACAGGTCAAATTCAAGCCTTATTTGTGCCTGAGATGTATATTTAGGGAGATTGAATATCATTCGCATTACCCTGGCTACTGTATTGTCCAAGGTCCGCGCATCACCACCTCGTAGGCATTCACTTTCATAGGTGGCCGGTAGAAGTTTAGCTTGGATCACCTGTAACAAAGGGGTAACGCTGCAGCCAGCCGTTTTCAGTTTGAGATTTTTCAGTGCAACCACCGTTGCAATCCCTCTTCTTGCTGCTGCTTCTTTCTGTGGTTGGAATGTCCCTTTGCTATCAACTATTACACAGAAATATCTGTATTCATACTCAATTTCCAAGGATAATCCTCCCAGTTGCCAGAGGAACCTTGGTGTAGACCTCTTAGAGGTTATTCTCATCGCTTTATTTTTTGTGTGGTTTATGCTTGAGCCATTTGTACTGAGTACTTATGTGTTGTGTCAATCAGATGTTGTAAACCAATCGGCATTCAGCTGATTAAAACAATGTCATTGGCGTACATTAAGTTTGAGAGGTTGAGGCCTCCCAGTTTGGGAGCATGAGAGTTGCAGTCGTCTAGCTCAGGTGCGAGGTCGGACAAAAAGATGTTGAAAAGGGTCGGGCCAAGACGCACTCTTGTTTAAGGCCCTTGGTCGTCTGATTTTTCCTCGATAAACAGTTGCCTGATCCCAGCTTTATTTGAGGCTTCAACCATCACTTACCTTGATTTTCTCCACACACGAAAATATTTTTATGGCATAATAGTTACTGGATCAGTTACAAGTCGAACAAAAAATGTCTCAAAAACCAGAAAAACAAGTAGACCGCAAACAAAGGCATAGTAGCAGAGGAACGACCGCATTCTGAAAAATAATTATCAAAATTACCCTAAAAACCAGCAGTTTCCGACGGGGAACTGTCAAATCATTTATGAAAAGAAGGCAAAAAACATTTGTGCGAAGTATGACTTTTTTGTTCACTGAAATACTCATGTATAAAAACCTTTCTTGATATTAAATCTGAACGTTTAAGTTTCACTTGATATCAATACATGTTTCAAAACATTTAATATATTAGAATATCTTGTTTCTGTTTTACTATTCTACCATTTAATTTCAATAGAGAATAGCAATGTCCGTTTAATATGTTGCCATAAAGATTATAAAACATGTAGTATTATCTTCAGTCTTGCTGGTAAAAGATTCTTCACGTTTGTGTTAAAAAATGTAAAGCTACATAAATGATTAGGCACAAGGGTATAGAGTCTAAAGCTTTTTTTGTTTATTCTATAAATAAGTCCTTACTTAATCTGGTTTGTATACATGTCTTTCTTGCTGAAATGAGCATGCAAATTATCTGCAGTATCGTGATTTGCACTTCCATTTAGTTTACAAAGCAAGTATGTTGTTTGTTGACTTTTCCGGTTTGTACAAGACTTTAGAAACCCTACTTGTGGGGAGATTCGGATTTTATAAGACTTAGTAAAGCCCTGCTGGGATTTATACAATCCTTTAGAAGCCTTTGCTGGCTTGTTCCATGAATCCCTCGAGGAGCACAAGACATATTACAGGGATGTGTTTGGATAGCAAAATCTTCACTTGGCATTAACCCAGCCAACCTTGGATCATTTGAATAAAGACATGGACATCTAGGAACAGATCTGCTTTGTGGTAGACCGTAGGCAAATGTGTTTGACTGTAATTGTGTGAAAACACCACTTATTTACATCTGGATATGAGATGATCCAGGTCACCTTTTGCCATCCTGCTGTGCCCGCTCTCAGCTTGACTGTCAGCCTCTTTCTAATAGGGCAAGTTTTGATATTTGTACCATGAGCAGATGGAAGACAAAGTGTTTTTAGTTCTGGTTTCATGTAAAGTACTCTGTTACCCTTAAGTCTGTATTATACAAATATATTTATAATTAACATTTCTTGTTATTTTATTTATTTTGTTTCTATTAATTAATATTATTATTATGCAGATTATTTTACAGCCCATTTTGTAGATTGAACTTTACAACAAAAGCAAGTTAATGAATTTTGAGGGTTATTGTCAACATTCTGCCCAAGCTGCATTCAGCTGCTTGTACACGTAGGGCAAATGGATATGGTTTTGCAAAACTGGTTTAGTTCTGCTGTCTGTAAAGTTTGATGCAGACTTGCCCTGTCTTCACAAAATGACTAGGGATAAGTGAACAGTATTATTTTGTTGTTAAAGTACTTTTGTTTATGTGTCCTTGAGTATGAGGACTAGAAATGTTGCATGTGGGATACATAGAGGACGGCAGAACACTGTGTACAGAATAAGGAATAGCAAGCGGGTGGATATTAAGCAAAACTCTACATATTTAAGTATCCCCTTGCTCACACTCTAGGGGTATTGTGTGCCTATTGCAATACTCCCCCTTTGTCCAGTTTGATAGTATAGGTGTCAACACTATACATTGAACAGGGGAGGAGTTATTTCTTTCTTTCTTTCTTTCTCATTGGCTAACTTGTAGCCTTCAACTGCCAATGTTGCATGTACTTGAGGAACTACTTTTTTCTTTAAACAGTCCTTTGGAATGCATGTTTTCTTCTTGCTTGCTCCCTTGTGTACTGTTTCTCTTTCCCCTCCCCACTAAGCACAACTATAACTTCCTTTCCTCTCTATTCCGCTCCTATTTTTAAATGAATATATCTTTCCCACCTATTCTGCTCCGTTGCTCCTCTTCCCCTCCCCGCTTTTTGCCCCTTCCCCTTTCTCACTTCATTTTATTGTTTTTTTAGGTCGAAGCTGCGCGGTCTGGTTTGATAAATACTTCTTTGGGACATTCAGAAACCTTTTCTGGGAATGCATTCCACCTATTGCTTACCAATGACTTTGTGGTTTGAAGCTCACATTTTCTGGCTTTCTATTTGCTAATTTTATTTGTTTTAGGCAGTCCAGGTTCCGTTTGTTCCCTCCCAAGGAGCAAATCCTTTTCACAGTGTTTCTCCTTGTATTTTTCCAGGAGTGCTCCTTTGTGTAAACAGACCTGTAAATCATGTTTTTATCTTTTCACATATGCTGTGCATTCATAGCCCGAGGTCAAATGTCGTGCTCTGTCTTTCTAGGGAGCTTGGTGTTTACTTTTCTTTCTCTGACTTCAAGGTAAGGGGATTTATGTGACAATCTTGCTGGATAGTGGGGGTAGAGGAAAGGGTGATTTTTTTCTATTACACAACATGTAAATGAACCGTGTTAGTATTTCAGAATATATCAGACTTAGCAAAGCACAAATGAAGCACATTTTTTGTTAATTTTAAAGTGCGTTGGAAACAAATACTTTAATATGATCAAAACAAATCAATTCACTAGGTGATGCTATTTCCACACATTATTGTTTGTGCGCTGTATAGCTGTATTAGTAAAACTGTATGTCTGTTCAAATGTAAGGGTCATTTCAATTGAAAATGTGTTGTCTGTAATGGCAGTGTGCTATCACACCATGGATACGCCACTGTACGGAGTTCCACTCTGCTCTGCACCGCTATCCAACACTCCACACCACTCTACTCTGCACCACTCCAGTTTACAGCACACCCCTGCACTCCACTCTATGCCACTTCACTGTAAGCCACTTTTTTCTACATCTCTCTACTCTACTCTGGACCACTGTACTCTATGCCAATGCACCCTACACCACTCAACTATACACCACTCCAGTCTAGGCAACTCCTCTCTACTCTGCACAACTTCTCTCAATGCCACTCTGCAACAGTGCTGTCTACACCACTGCACTCTATGCCATACACTCTATGCCAATGCACTTTACTCTGTACCCCTCCACTCTACGCCTTTGCACTTTATGGCATCCCATTGTACGCCACTCTAATCTACTGTGCGCCACTGCTCTCTGTGCCACGGCACTCTACACCGATACTCTACTTCGCTCTACTCTACTGCACTGCACTCTACCCTGCAGCACTCGCCTCTATATGCCACTTCACTCTCCCCTGAAACAATGTGCACTATGCCACTGCACTCCATGCCGCCATACTCTACTCTGCACCACTCTACACCACTGCACCCTATGCCACTCTAGTCTGGCTCACTCTACTCCACTGCAATCTATGCCACTCTACGCCAGCCACTCTCCACCTCTGAATTCTGCACCACTGTACTCTATGCCACTGTACTCAGCATCACTTTACTCTCTGCACCTCTGAACTCTACTATAAAGAACTTTGATCTACGCCACTGAATTCTATGAGGTTGCATTCCACACCTCTGAATTCTATGCCACTGCACTCTGCAACACTGTACGTCAATCCACTCTACACAAGTCCACTCTACTCTACAGCACTACACTCCACTGCACTCCATTGTACTCTACTCCAGGCCACTGCACTCTACGCCACACTTCATAACTGCACTCTACTCTGCAACACTTCACTCTATGCCATTGAACTCTACCACACTCTGCTCTGCACTACTGCGTTCTATGCCAAAGCACTCTACGCCACTTCACTCTGCGTCCCTCCACTCAATGCCACTGCCCTTTGTAGCACTCCACTCTATGCCACTGCACTCTATACCTCGACACTCTATGGCACCATACTCTACTCTGCACTACTCTACTCTGCACCACTCTATGCCACTCTACGCATCCACACTGTATGCCGCTCTCCTCTGGATCACTGAACTCTGCACCCCTCTATTCTTGGCCACTATATTCTGCACAACTGCACGCTACGCCACTGCTCTCTACTTTGCAACTCTAATCTATGGCAATGAATTCTGCGACGCTGCATTATATACTCCTGAATTCTATGCCACTGCACTCTACACCACTACACTCTAGCCATGAACAGTGGCTATGCTTGTCTACAACGTTGCTAAAACACATTGGCAAAGCCAGTAGCTCTTGCGTATCTCAATGAAAAAAGCACTGGGAGAGCCAATAGGTTGTACTGCAGACGCCGGTTTGTTTATGGAGTTACTGTTTAATTCCTATTTTCTCTATGGTGTCGATCCTGCTGGTTTGTCAACTTAAAAACAAATCTTTTAACTTGTTTTTATGACATACTTTTTTGCGTACATACCTTTTTGAATCTAGACTACTTTTTGGCAATTCTCAAAGGTCTGATTTGTGTTTTTTACTGTTTGGAACGTTTTGTTCTTGATTTATAAATTTCATTTTTCTGCCATCGGTCTAATTCTCATGTGTGGACTTTGATGTGAGCTATTTTCGAAGGGCTTTCGTGTACTTGTGGGATCATTTGCTCTCTGATTAGAATAACTCTCCCTGACCATTACTTTCCTTTATCCGGCACCTGTTCTAAGTCCTGTACATACAAGCTGCATTGTTTATATAGTTCTATGGTGCAATTGTATTTATTATTTGTTGCTTTTCTTTTATATCCACAGTTGTCATTGTTGTTCAAATAGTCCCTCTCCCACCCAGTGAGAAGTTCTGACTTCCCGTTTTCATGGTTGAGTTGTAGGGGTTCCTTAGGGCTTTTTTCCTTACATACTTTATCAAGCATTGGCAAAACTAATGCATGTGTTGTTGGCTTCCAGTCTTTTGGCTTTGTCAATCCTTGTTTGGTTTTGCTGCGATTTTTATAAAAACCTTTTTGTTGGGGGATCTCTTGGCCCCCCACCAACATAAACAATAAGCATTGGTTAAAAGTAAAATTATTTTCCGGTGTCATTGTCTTGGTAGTTCCTAGCACTAAATACAACTACTTGGTGTGAAGATGTGCTCTTTGTGAAGGACTGAATATCGCCACTCGCAGTAAATTTTGCCAATGCCTGAAGAGGGCTGCCCCCTGCTGTAGTGGATGAAAGATACACTCGAGTGACACAAGAATCCAGTGGGTTGCTGTGACAGTCTAAAGGTTTGTGCGGGGTCCTGTTGCAGTGAGGGTTCTGGTTGTTTTTTAGCATACACTGCGCTGGTGTCCACTCAGAGCAGCCACAGATATTAGAATTAGGATAGGAGAAGGAGCTACTGCGTTGAGACAATCCTGGGATGATGATACTTCAATTGACTCCCCCTGCTGCTGTCCATGCCTGTTGTGTGAGCATCTTTGCATCTTCCACAGCTGAATCCATTCTGCTGCAGGGGGCGGTCCACAGGGACTGAATTGCTTGAAGCCCGTCACTGAGTGGACCATTAATATGGTGGAAGGGTGACTGGTCCAGACCCAAGATACTGCTCTCCCATGCTCTAACTGATGTCCAGGGCAGTATTTGAATGCAGAATGCCTTCAAACATCCCCATATGACCCAATCCATGTTATTTGAGATCTTAACCCAAAATCTTCATTTCGGTCATTCCAAATTGGTCATTAAACAGTATTAAAACATATTTATCAAAAAGGTTTGTTGTATTTTATTCTCAACTGTGTTCCTTAAAATCCGATGTGCACTGTGGCCAAACTACAAAACACCCAGTCCATCCATGGTACACCAAAATATTCAACTTATTAAGTAACCCTAAAACAGAAAATCGTGGTGTGGTCAGTCCATGTTGTTGAGCACCTCTTCGTGAGAAGAAATATGTGCTTCTTTCATTTACACCTCTGTATTCCACCTAGTGCATCCAGAAGAAAGCTGGATAACCTGTGATGCGATGGAAATTCAGCATCGAGGGCAAGTTTTGTAAACCCTCTTGTGTGATGTAGGCTATTTGTCTGATGAATCCTCTAGGACTGTAGGGCTTCTGTTGAAAAGTTACTGTAATGTTTATTGTACTTTGTCCCCGTCTGTCTTTGACCTTTTTTCTTGTTATTAGTGTGATGTGCCAATGGCAAAAGGGATAGCCATATGAACAGAAGCCCACTAGGAAGGAGGCAGGTAAATAAGCCTCAAATCCTGGTGGAGTCTAAAATAAGGGTGCATCGGCCAGAATCATGTACATCTCCCCGTGGGAACAACGGTTCAGTAATCTGTTTGGGGGACTGAAGCCCCAAAGTAAAGTGTCCTTTAATCGTACTAGCGTAATATGATTTAAATTGCAGCATTTAAAAAAAAAAAAAATTCTTAAGAGTTGAAGCTTTTTGTAAAGCATATAGTTTGTAAATCTTACCAAGTTTTGGACACCTTGACTGCACAACTGTTCCCACAAATTCTTCTGCCTCCTTAAGTCCCCCTAATCACACCTGTTAAATGCCTGGCCCTCCCTGCAGCCTTTACTCCAGCTCCACCCCTTCCTGCCATGCTAGCTGTGCCTTTTGGAAGCAGGTTTCCATAACTCCAGAATCAGAACATACTCTTGACACCCGCTCACACAAATTGCATCCAGATTATATGCCCCATTGCAACCACTCTTGTCATGTGCTCACATGTTTTATACTATTTCAACATTTATATTGTGCTTCCTACCTCAATGCGGGGCGCTAAAGTGCTTGCCTACATTAGCAGCATGCTGGACCCTGTTGGATGTTTGGCTGGAAGTGTGTTGTCTTTGTTTTGACCATGTGTGGGAAGTGTTTCCATGTTGTGCGTGAAGGCCACTGATGTGCAGTTATGGGATGCAGCACTTAGTAGTGAGATGGTTAAAGAAGTCTAAGACATTCGTGCAGTTTATGGTTTTGAGTAAGCTGGTAGAATAGAGCAGCTCTGCAGGTACCGTTTTGGTATTTCTTATATTCATGGTCCACTTTGTTGGTTACTGCATTCAGTTGTCCATGCTGAAATATTTTCTTTAAAGTGTATGGTCCTGAGCAGGCATGGATTAAAGGGAAAAGTGGTGGGGACATATGCTGGGATGGACTTTGTTGATATCTTACCAGATTGTCTTTGTGAGTTGGCAAGAAGTGGTCATAGCTAGCATGTTGCTGTACAGAACTCTCAGAAGAAACATTGTGAAACAATGACTTGCTTATATCGAACTACCTGGGGTGGCTCGTGACACAAGGTGTATATATGTCTGAAGTTGCATTTTTATAATTTTGAGACTTTTTGTTCACCGCACACTTTTTTCCTGCCACTCTCTGATAGACATTTAAACAGAACATGAAAACACAGACATGTTCAAAGGTAACCAATGTAAACGGGACGGTTTGTGGGAAGTTTCAAGGACCTGTGGTCAGCAAACCTATAAAATGAATTGGCAGGCTGGGCATGAATATCCTCGGTGACGGAGACAGTTCCTGGTCTGAACTGGACATCTGTGAACCAGGGGAAGAGCCCAAGGTAGTCTGAGGTGCAGGGGCTTGCTTTTACAGGTGGAGGGACAGTGGGATTATCAAATTTCCATTCAGACAACCAACACGTGGGGAATACACCCATTTGTCACACATATAGCTATTTACTTTGTCTCTCTAAATCCAGTGGTGCTGGAACAATTTTCAGAGTTGGGGGTGCTGCCTTTAATGTTATATCACTGAAATCATAGTGATTGTGAAAAACTCATGTGTCACACAAAAACAAGTGAAGCAAATGTGCCACGCCCCTTCAGTATAAGAGTGGTAAGGGTGTTGTATATAACCGGTGGTGCACTTTAGATCTGTTGTATTCTCTCTTCATTTATTCAAGTGCTTTTCACTTTAAATGGAACATTCTGTTTGGTATCTATGTTACGATGAAGCTTCATGTTTGTTCATTCTAATCTGTCAGTTGCTTGCTAGCTTTTGATGGGAACACCAGCTATTCTCTGGTACTTATAATAAATACTCTAATTGACTTATAAAACATTCCTGGCAGTCCAGCATCGTTTATAACAAGATCACTGGTGTTGTAGTGCACTGTCATTTATATGCAGCACTTTGTCAGTTGAAAGGGCCACTAAATTTGCTCAGACGTACAGTTTTACTGGCAAAACTATATAGCGCACAAATGATATGTAGAAATCTGGTTTCAGCGAATGTCTATCAATTCTGCATCACCACGTAAAGTGCCTTGATTTGTTTTGATCCTATCAAGATCTTTGTTACCATCAGAATTCAGTTACAAAAAAAGTGTTAAGTTTGTTTTTTGCTAATTGCTATATTTTGATGTATGTGTGTTATTCATTTACGTTTTTTTAAATGTTGTTGTGTTACAAAAGAACCGAGCTGACATCCTACAGTCTTTCATTTCACTTCCTGTAACCCAGCAAGAGTGTCACCTAGGTCCTCCCTCTTTATAGTCGGAGAAATAAAAATAAGCATCGGTTTCTGAATAAGGAGCAATTTGTCAGAAGTCAAAGCTTGACATTTGACCTTTGTTTATGAACGTGTATGAAATGTGACCAGATAAACGCAAATATTAATGGCATCTTTATTGCTCATTCGCCTTCTGAACTCCAGCATTCCGATTTTGGGGGGTTGTAACAGCACCCCTCTTCCAGCGCCTGTGTCCCTAAATCTTCCTGGAGACGGTCAGAGCCACTCGGCACAACATGGCGCTGGCATGAACACATTTTCCAGGACTGCCTTTGGTTTCCGGTACGCCTCCGTGGCTTCCTCTGTAGTCAAATGACAAAGTGCATACCTGCCCCTGGGCCCCTTGTTCCAGCCTCAGTTTCCATTCGATTCAGGAACGGTAATCATGTATCTTCCAGAGCAAGGCAATGACTGTACTACTTCCTGTTTCCTTTTTCTGCGACTTCAAAACCGTATAATTCAACATATAAATTGTGTACGGCCAGTGTTGCTCGCACGCCTCAGAATTATGTAAAAGCATTAAGCTCTTTCAAAGCAGAAAAAACGCCTCTTTTGTGTTTCTGAAACCACTGCCAAACATTCTAATACAAGCATTGGCATTGCCAATAGGTCTCGCTTGGGGACCTTATAAGTATTTAGTTTTGCAGCACAATATCCGATTATGCAACAAGGATATTGTGCTGCAAAACTAAATACTTATAAGGTCCCACAAGCGAGACCTATTGGCAATGCCAATTCTTGTTCCACCTTGGCTTTATTTCTCTACTGCGCATGCGCATCGGGGCTCCTATGAGGCCACAGATAAACTGATGGGGGCCCGGTGTTTACGGTCGGAGGGGAGATTAACACCCAGGCGGCAGAAGAAGAAAGCGGAGAAAGTTCGGGGGTGGCGGTTGGGGTGGGTGGGAATTGGTGGCCACGAAAAGTGGAAAGTAAAGGAACACGCACGCACACACACACAAACGCTTTGACATACACAGGCAAACACACACAGATGCTTTCACATACATAGGCAAACATACACAAGCATGCACACACAGATACACACACACACCCCCCCAGGCACGCACACAGACACAGATGCGCATACACGCCCAGGCATGCACACACAGGCCAAGGTACGCACATGCACACACACAGATTTATTTATTTATTTTATTTTTAAAGTTTTTTATAGCGCTAGATTGACCCGTAGATGCGCACACCTATACAGGCACACACACATTGAGACGCACACGTCCCAGAGTGCACACACACACACACACACTGATGCACACACACACACACATGCGCACACATACACAGGCACAACACTGAGCTTTGATGTTCGCTACAGAGATGTTTTCCAATTACTGAAAACTGGTTGAATACTCGTTACAATCAACAAGTAGAAACCCTTAGTGCACAATTTGCACCACAGCTGGGATTCCGTCTTGGATGCAAATTTCTTTTGCAGCACATCGGGATGTCGTGCGCCTAAGATGGAACGGAGAAGGGGGTCGTCTCTGCGTCTAAAATGCAGTGGGCAGCCTTGCGCCTTAGTGAGAGAGAGAAACTGAAAGCAGAAAACGTCTGCAGTAAATAACCTTCCCTGCACTGAGATTAATTTTAAACACAGCGAAGACAAAGTGCAATCCAACTGAGGGGGGGGCAAGATAATGCAGCAAACATCCGATCTTAATCCAACCAAAAAAAAAAAACAGCTTGCCGATTTCGATTACTGGCACTTTTATATACAGTGCTGCTCAGAATTGTAAATGCAGCTTTGTGAGAGGTGGTAGCACCAACAACCGTGTTAGGCGACAGGCAGAGGCCACGCGGGGCGGACATCAAAGGAAAAGTGGGAGGGGAAAAAAACTGATTAGCGGGGAAGCAGATTGCCTTCAAGCAAGCCCCTTTAAAGCTCTCGCGTTTGACGTGGCCAGCGAGTGGGGGTAGGAAAGGGAGTGAGGGGGAGCAGAAGCCTTTGAGCACTGGATAATTAATGTTTCTGCTGACGGTAGGCAAAGAGTTGTCAAATATATTCAGTTTCTTGTTTGGATTGTTGCTTAAGTCCTGTGTTAACAGTGAAAGAAGGAGAAGTTTGAAGTAAACTGGAAATCAAAGCGGCCAATTGACCACTTAATTTGGAGCAAGTACGCAGAGAGAGAAGGCAGGCGCTGGAGAGGGAGGGGGTGGGCTGCCCATATGGAGAGGGGAGTGGGCTGCCTGCTGGGCTGGGCTGCCTCTGATGATCTAATGCGAGTCACGTAAGGCAGGCTAACAGGTTACACAGTAGACCATGGGCTCACGAGGCGGTAAAGTAGAGACTCTTATACGGGGTTCAGTCAGTGAGGAAATTGTGTTCACGTCACATGCGCTATCACATTAAACATACAAAAGAAACGTATAAAAACACAATGGGGAGGGTGGGACTGCAACGGTGGATCAGGTGGGGTTATTGGAGGAAGGACGGGCAGGGAGGCAACATAGAAGCTGGCGTATTAGGGAAAAAAAGGTGTGGGACTGCGAGGAGCAGTCGAAGCAAAGATGAGCTTGGAGAGTGTGGGGATTTACAAGGAGAGCATGGGGAACAGGGATGTGAGGGGAAGCAGTACAGAGTTGAGGCCTAGAAAGCACATGCAGTCCAATGGAGTGCTGTAAAAAAGTAATTCCCGGAAGTGGGAAAAATGTAAGTCATCCATGCAAAATGATGGTAAAGAGGTTACCCTACCGAAAAAGAGCAAACACTAGAAGAGGAAGAAAGACGTTGACTAAGATGCTAGAAAATAACATTAACAGCCCAGTATCGTCCTGTGCTCGATGTCCTGGTGCAGTTTGCGCTATGTAGCGTGATTGGGCGAACGTCCCAGTAACCCGGTACTGGAAGCCAATAAACCGTTCTCTCCCACTTTTTGGGATACATCTGATTACAATGTCACATAGAAACATGTCCAAGCAGAAGCTTCCCTGTATATCACATGGTGCATCATCTATGCCCCGTTCTATCAGAAGCGAAGTCTAAATCGTCATAGTTTCTTGTTTGGATTGTTGCTTAAGTCCTGTGTTAACAGTGGAAGAAGGAGAAGTTTGAAGTAAACTGGAAATCAAAGCGGCCCAATTAACCACTTAATTTGGAGCAAGTACGCAGAGAGAGAAGGCAAATGGTGGGGGCCTGAAGGAGGAGGGGTGCGAGGGATGAGGGAACACGGCCTGGGGGAAGCTGGCTGGGGAGAGAATGCAGAGCGCACGCTGGGCGAAGCCCTTTGATGTGCTGTGAGCGGCCGAGAATGAATGATTAGGGGAGGAGAAGCGGGAAACTGAAAGTACGGCCGGCCTGCGGCCGGCCATGAATAATTAGGGGAGGAGAAGCCCTGGCAGTGAATGCGCATGCATGTTGCTCACGTGGTTCACATGAACTGCATGAAAACGCCAGCAAAAAGCTGGTGGTTTCATGATGTTTTCGCCACTTGAATTCTCGCTCCGCTCGATGCGCATGCGCGCATCGATAGGTCACGAGACCTAAAAAACAAATGCTTAGGAGCCCAGCACTTGTTTAAATGCATTTCTGGGTGGTATTACCGCACTCGGTATTAATAAGATCCATGGTATTGCCCAATCACTTTCCTCCAGTTTTGACCAAAAGACAACAGTTTTAACCAAAACGTCAAAACCAGGCCACTCATAATGAAGTGTTTAATTTCTGTGATTCTCTCACTTTGTGCACAGTTTCTGTAACCCTGTTGACTTTGATGGAGTCTCGCGCTTTGGAATCATAATATTTGATTAAAAAACCCTCAGGGACTGAAGCCACCTTCAGTCATGCGCAGTCTTCTACCGAACTGTCTCCATGGTTGAATGTTGTGTTGCGTGTATGCAGTGCACCGCGCTGCTAGTGTTGCCGCATCTTGTTACTACACCTTTTGGAAAAGAGCATGGGGAGCTTGTCTGTAGGGGTGGGAAGGGTTTCTGTTTGAGGAGACCTATATGTAAATATCTGATAGTGAGTATGAGGACAATAGACGCGCACTGTGGCCTTGACACAGTGTAGGTGAGGAGAGAGATTTGCGAGCAGTGTTGAGGATAGTGCTTCCCAAACCACACAAAGAGATAGAAGGAGGTTAGGCCATCGTTTATCCCTCCAGAGACTGAACCCTACCACATAAACAGGTACGGTAGCATCAATGGGAGTGTGAGAGACGTTATTCTCTCTACCTAGTTGCCTAACAAATGTAGGAACAAGCGGGAAACCAAAGACTTTTTGGGCTTATGGTGTTTGTCGAGAAAGCCATCCTTTATGGACGAGGAAGCCTCACACACATAATAGCGTCCTGCTTCATCATCATCATCAGCATCCTCTTCCCACCCCGGTAGGCAAGTACCACCAGGGCGGACTCTACCTCCTCGAAGACCTAAACGGAAGGAGGGAGTTCTTGAATAAGATTTACTGGACAAACGTGGGATACTGATTTGGTTAAAAATACCTCGGTTTTGCCATGTTATTACCTTTATTCAAAGGGACACCGGGTATCTCTAAAAACAATCTTGAACGGGTATAATGAGGACAATGGCTCAACCCCATTCCTCAACTGCCAGCATGTTTCTGCCCATTTTTAATAGCCAAAATGGTCTGGGGCATTCTTTAGGGCTAGTGGATCCCTTTCGAAGTATCTATGAAGGTGTAAACTAACTTTAGCCGATTCCTACACAGCATCCTGTTGGTTTTGGGAAGTCATTTTTAGGTCTCTCCTAGAGTTGCAGCGCATGCGCTGCTTGCGCTCTGGCCAGATCTGTTGTCGCTGTGTTTCTGTCCGGGTTTCTTTGGAAGTGGGGTTGGTGACCGCTCTGTCTCCCTTAGGCCCCGCTCACCCGGGATGCGCGCTGCATCTGGACGCCTCATCTGTTGTTAGTCATACGCGCTGCGTCTCTTCACTTCTTCCCTTCTCACTTTTATTGGCAGTGCGGCTACTTTGTTCCCTCCCTGTCTCTGTTTTGCCTCACTTACCCGGACTGGAGAGTTTGCACGAACGGCGTTGCTACTGTTACTCCACTGGCGGCGTTATAGGTAAAGCGCGGGTGCCGTCATTGTTGAAAAAGTAAACAGTTGAAAAAATCTATTTCTATACTATTTCACCAATCGCGGCAACCACGTTTACTTTAACATACCGCAGGTGGCTCGATTGTTGTAAAAGTAAAGGAATAGTTGCGCAGTTTAATATCTCAGTTTTGGGGATTTATAATCTGTTTCTTGACTTTTCGAACAATTGCGGCACCCGCGCTTTACTTTACCATGTCACCGGTGCCTGGATTGTTGAAAATAAACAATAAATTTAAAAACTGAGATTTTAATCTGCGGAACTTTTTCTTTACATTTCCAACAATCCCGGCACCTGCGGTATGTTAAAGTGAAGCGCAGGTGTCGTGATTGTTCAAAAAGTAAAGGAATAGTTGCGCAGTTTAATATCTTAGTTTTGGAGTTGTATGCTCGTTACCAGTTTTATGCTCGTTACCATTGATGAACATCGCTGTGCTGTACATTTGACTAGATTAAAAGCAGGTGTGGGCAGCACATTCGTTACAGTGGAATAGGTCTATGGATAGAGGGTTATTAATGTCCCGGAGAGTGCCAGGGACTTTTGGCATCGGGAGGCAGTAACGGGAGGCAAAGACACTGTGTCCTCAGAAGGACTCTTTACAAAAGAGACAGGCACCGTCCTTTTTTGTCCGACCCCTCTTGTGTGCTCCATTTCAGATTTAAAGTCTGCATTTTTTCTGCACCTCATGGTACTCACAGCTTTGCTACTGGCACAACCACCCGCAGGGACTGGTGGCTTCATAAGGTGAGGGGAGGCAACAGCTTCAGGAAAATGTACGGGTCTATTCTTTGAATTTGTTGGTGCATCTAAAAATATTCGTTTTTTAATTATGGTCCACGGAGTGCTTAAACAGCAAAATGCTATTTTGCTTGCGGTGCAGAGATTTCTGCTATTTTGCTTGCAGTGCAGAGATTTCTTGTAACGTTCCTGACCTTTCCTTTTCATCATTTCATATACTGCGTCCTTCAGGGCATCGCAGTGCAGTGCTGTGAAAGTGCTCTAAGAGGTGCAGTGCTGTGAAAGTACTCTAAAGACTAAGTGCTGTGAAAGTGCTGCACAAAAGCAAACACACTTTTTTTAATAGGAGTACAACAACAATAATGTGCTGAAGCTCATTAAGCTATTCCTGGTATTGCCGTTGCAACTAACACACTTGGCATGTTGCCCAAAACTAAAAAAAAAAGTCATGAAAGGGGAGGGAAAGCAGCGGGTACAATATCAAAATAAAAAGCGCACACCTGGCTATTAAGTGCACAAACCAGTTACGCAATAGGTGTAGGCCACATACAAGCCGTACAAAATATATTTTCAGACTTAACATATTTACCTGCTACAAATAAAGTGTTGGGAATGGGACCTCAACCTGCAACTCACAGCGTTTTATTATGTAGCATGTTGCACAGCGTTGCTTGATGCTCATTAGGTATTCCTGGTATTGCCGTGGCAACTCTTACACTTGGCATGTTGCCCAAAACTAAAAAAAAAAGTAATAAAGGAGAGTGAAAGCAGCGCGTACAATATCAAAATACAAAGCACGCACCTGGCTATTAAGTGCAGAAACCAGTTACACAATTATGTGGGCCACATACAAGCCGTACAAAATATATTTTCAGACTTAACATATTTACCTGCTACAAATAAAGTGTTGGGGAAGGAACCTCAACCTACAACAAACTGCGCTTTATTATGTAGCATGTGTTACACAAAATGTATATACGAAGCAGTATCAATTTTAGATGTATGCAGGAGCTATAATACCCTGTTTAAGGCATCCTTAGCACATTCCATACAAATACATATATTTCATACACATACATACAGCTGTTTATCATCAAATACATACACTACACACAAACAAAAACATTAACCGAATGGGAAATACAATGCCCATAACTCTACCTCTAACCGATGCGAGACCTATTGCATTGCAAATGCTTGTTCTATTTTGTTTTCCTCCTACTATTGCACGGATTTCCCGCCTGAGACTGTCAGTGCTACTCCTGCGCTGGAAAGCGATGATGTTCTCGATTCATGAGGGTCTACTGTAGGGGTGTGTAAAATTCACGTAATTTACTTTTGCGTAAATCTGCAAAATGTTCAAAACAATTGCATAAAAATACCATGTAATATAGAGAAATGCAAAACCGGTATTTGCTGCTATGTTTTAGGCCAAAATGCATCCTTACGACCATTTTGATGCAAGGGCGCTTATGGCGCAAAATATAGCAAAAAAACACAAGCACCACAATCGACGTCACTCGCGTACTGTTTCAGGTTGTTTGTATTGTTCCCTTGCTCTTTTGTTAAATCTTTCCCACGAATGTCACGTAATTACGTGCTGTTGAGTAATCGAGTAATTTCACGCAACAGATTCCATGCAAAATGATGTGAAATTACAATAGCATAATGGAAATTTCGTCTGGGCCTAGTACATTGCTAGCCTGAGTGTGGAGATCCGACAGTTAACTATAACAAGCATTTGCAATGCAATAGGTCTCGCATTCGTGAGAGTTTAAGCTATTGGCATTGTAAATGACAATGCCCTTAATTTATCTGTTTTGATAATTAACACGTAAATAAGCACTTAAGGAGTGGTGAAAGGATACATCCAAACAGCCAACTCCACTTGGCTTTACTAAGACACAATTGACAAAGCCTGAAGCTTGTAGCTGGAAGAAAGTTAGTAGTTCAAAGGGGCAAACCCAAAGCTCACCCTATCCATATTGTCAGCAATTGGTTTGTTTGGCAGCTGTGCTATAAAAATACAGATATAAAGGGGGGAAATGGCACCAAATGTCTGATGTAAGATTAAAGCATGTGCAAAGGTTCCCAAAGTAAATTACAGCCAACTTGTTCCCGTTCTTTTTACTGCACAAAATCTGGTCGACAAAAAGTTTTGTATCATCTGACCTTTCCAGCAGAAAATACACATTATCATCACCTGGTACCCTCACACCTTTTACCGGTCCACTCATAATTAGGTCCAGAGTCCTGAATTGTCCGCTGCCTCCGCTCTGTCTGCACTTTTTCACTATTTTCTGGGGTGGCACTGCAGGCCTGTCACTATATCCTCCTAGACTGCTTGTATTCAAATCCACAAAAAAAGTCTCTCAACTTCTGAAGCATCTCTTTCCTGGTGTGGTTTCCTTGAACTAGGTTTTTTGTTGGTCCGTGTGGAAAGGATTAACAATGTATGCAATATTCGCACAGTTCGGGCGAGCAGTACACATTCGTGAACACTTGGTGAATTAATTCCACGAGCGAACATTTTTCGCAGGTGGATTTTGCGTTTCAATTACACGTTTTTCCCGCTGCCACTTGGGAATCAGTTGCTTTTCGTAAGGAAATGGATTTGGCGGGTAGATGAGAGAACAATGCGAAAGACTGATGGCACGAGCAATGGTTACTCGGTAATGACGGCAAAATGTGGAGTGGTCGATTTCAGAAGCATCAGGTGAAGGGTACATGACTGGCCAAGATCGGTTGCTCGAGGGGTCTTTGTGGTCCAAGAGTGCCACGAGGTTACTCACTTTGGGAAACTGGCATGGGTCCGGCTGATGCCCATTGGCAGTTGGGGGAGAAGATGTGGCCTAACGGCATCTCGGCAGGAGTGTTTAACATTCAGTGATCCTGGGTAAATCACTTAATCTCCCCGTGCCTAACAAAAATTAATGTGTCCGTCTGCGACGCGACTAGTACTAGTGTAAAGCGCTCTGATACCTTCGGGTCTAGCTCGCGCTATTTGAAACACACCCCAAAAAGTGTAGAATTAGACAATTGGCCGTGAAATAAAAGCAGAGAAGTAAGGCTTGGAGTACTGGGCGTGACCTCCTGAAAGCGAAATCAAAATAGACACTATACAGGAGCAACAGAGTCAATAAAGCAGTCATCTGACCGTGAAGTTCAAGGTGCGCTGCCTGACAACAATGCAATAAACTTAGACAAGTCAATAAGGTAAAAGGGCGGGGCGTGGCATTTCAAGAGTAACAGGGGGCGTGGCTGCTCAGCATGAGTTCAGGTGTATGTCATGCTTAGATGCACGCAGCAGCGCCGAGTCGTGCAGTGTTAGCAGCTGTACCCTGCTGGCCAACAGGCTTGACTGCTGGTTTCATTATTTCAGGTGCTCATGGACGGGAACAGATCGTATTTGTATTTATTTATTTAGTTAGTTAGCAAATGTATTTACTGTGAACTTGGCCAAGGGCGCTAGACCACTTTCCACGAGCACCAGAGTATATTACACAAGTAGGGTTGATACCTTTTTTTACTGGCTATTTTTAAGTGTTGCTGTTTGTGAACATCCAGCAGATGGTAGGTGAATAAATATTCACACAGAATTGTCAAAATTATTCTTATGCTTGCTCAAGTAATAATTCTATATTTATTTATGGAGCTCTTATGCTTTTTAACTGATTTCGTTATGTATTTGCTGTTGTAGGTTTACGTTTCAGTAGGGAAAAGATACCAGATTATACAGGGTTGCCCGATATTTCTACTAGCCTGCACTTAAAAATACAGGCCAGGCTGGGAAAAACAACAGCCAGGTGATACCCTTGTACACAAGGTCAGATTGTGAATTTTTTGTTGGTTTAGGGAGATCAAGTGATTTACCCAGAATCACAGGATGTTGTGCCACCGCCGAAACTCGACCACGAATGTGAGTGACAGTTGAACAGACCAGTGAATGACGACGACTGGACCAAAACCCCCGTTATATTTTGTTGTATTCATATATTTTTTATTCATGATCTTTTTTGATAATGTGGTACTAGCAGAAACCATAATCGGTCTCTAAGCCACATATAGAACTAGTTGAACACCAGACATTTTAAATGAAAAGGCAAATACATTGTAATTGCAGTTTGCTGACAAGGGTAATATGTCTTATTAATGGAGTCGGGTAGGATCCTTGAAAATATTACACACCACACACACATAACATTTCTCTCTCTCTCTCTCTCACTCACTCTCCACCCACTCACTCACTCACTCTCCACCCACTCACTCATTCGCCACTCACTCACTCACTCTCCACCCACTCACTCATTCGCCACTCACTCACTCACTCTCCTCTCTCTCGCTCTCGCTCTCTCTCTCTTTCTCTCTCTCTTTCTCTCTCTCTTTCTCTCTCTCTTTCTCTCTCTCTCTCTCTCTCTTTCTCTCTCTCTCTCTCTCTCTCTCTCTCTCTCTCTCTCTCTCTCTCTCTCTCCCCCTCTCCCTCTCCCTCTCCCTCTCTCTCTCTCTCTCTCTCTCTCTCATTCATTCATTCATTCATTCATTCATGCCAGGGAGGGTCAACTGGGCATCCACCTGAAGTTTGCACAGGCCATTAACACTACACCAAATGGAAAACTCCTCATGCTTTTTAGAATTGTGCACTGCTTGACCCAGATAGGTTTAGGGCCTGCTGATCGACTTCTGAATGACCTGCCAACAGCAAAGTTGCTTTGGTGTAGCCCCTGGCCTTCCCGCTTTAAAGTGTGTGTTTGCTGTGCATGTTCCCCGCATGAAGGTATTGCTTCAACCCATACTGCACTGTTGCTCATCCATAATTTCAGGCTCAGATATTGACTTAACCTTGAAATTATGGACTCACGCTGCCCTTGTTGCGGTTTTGCACTTCGGCTCAGTGAAAGTCTTTGTCCAGTAACTGATGATTCTGAGGCTATTTCCTCAATTACCCACTGCAAAGATGTGGTGGGAAAGCATTCCTTTCTTTATATAAATTGTCGCTCACTTGCAAAGCTCAAGTTAGATATTATGATTCTTTTAATTAATGAGAAACCAGATGACATTTTCCTTACTGAAACATGGCTTCATGCGAGCTCTGGCCCCGATATAGCAATTGCTGTGCCTTCGAACTACGCCATTGTCAGGCGTGATAGGGGAACTAAAATTGGTGGAGGCGTAGCGATTTATTTTTGAAAATTCTTTTACTTGCAAATTTGATGTGTTACCCTTTCAGGGCTGTGAAGCCGCCTTTTTCAGACTTATATTAACCCCCCATTTTACTTTCTCTGGTATTCTACTTTATCGACCACCTGGCCCTGCAGGGGCCTGGGTTGCGTCTTTTACGGATCAAGTTATACCATATCTTGTTGAAGCTACGAACTTCACCATAATGGGCGATCTAAACATTCATTTTGAAGAGTTCCTGTGCAGCTAGTACTGCACTTATTTCTGATCTTGCTGCAGTAAATCTGCTGCTTCTTAATTCGGGGCCTACTCATTGGGCTGGTCATCTACTTGACCCCGTTTACTCTAACATGCATACTGTTTGCTGCTCTCCAGCTATGCCCGTTTTGTGGTCTGATCACTTCCAAATTGGCTTCTCAATTTTAGATGTATCTGATTCATTTCCAACGGTCTCCTGTCTTTCAGGTAAATCTAGGAAATGGGGCAATTTGAACATTGATATGTTCAATAAAATGTTATCTAAAACTACCCCGACTATTGGCCTTTCACTTGCTGCAGATATAGCGGCTGTTCAAGGTTGGATTTCGAATTCTGTGGAGGTCTGTCTCCCTTTATCCACCACTAAGGCAAACAATCACCGTCCACCTGCACCCTTGTTCACAGATAATTTAAGAACTGAAAAAACAAAATGTAAGATGTTGGAGAGACTCTGAAGGAAGAGTTTTGCAGCGTGAATCTTTCTGGATTCACTATGCTGTGCATTATTCCGCGGTCTTGTGGTTGGGTCCGGATTCGTAGTCTTTTCTTTGTTTTTGTTTTTTTTTTGTAGCCCAGGTGGGCGTCGGCGTCACACCCCTTTGGGTGTATTTCCGGTGACGTCGGCATGCTTCCTGCGGAAGCTCCCACTCTTGGGCGCCATCTTCAGATTCTTTTTTTCCGCGGTCGGGTCTGGATCGTTCCCGTTTGGGCTCCAGACATTTTTGGAGAAAGAAGAAAGAAAATACAGAAAAGACGAGGAGAAGTCATCTGAAGACTACAGGGGACTTCATCGACGAAAAGCCGGCGAGGAGAAGGCGTTTTTTCATCGAGATCATCGACGACCGTCGACGAACACGCGACCAGAGAGGCCCTGGACGCTCGATGATGGACAACACGCCGTTCAAGTTCTGCCGTAACTGCCACCACAAGTACGCGCAGAAGGACCAGCACCCGGTATGCAACCTTTGCCTACCGGTGGACCACGAAAGCGGAGACTGCAACGCCTGTTCCGCCTTCGCCCCGAAGACCCTTCGTGTGAGAGAGAGGCAGAGGGTAGCACACGCCACCCTGCAGGGGAAGGCCCCGACTCCGTCCCTCTACGAGCTGGGGATGTCCTCCGAGGAAGAAGACAACGCTGCCGCCGAAGACGACAGCTACACGGTCGTAGAGACCGATTACACGAAGACTTCTGACAAGGTAGGAGACTCTTCGGCCCCCAAGAACCCGAGAGACTCTGAGTCTAGAAAAATCGAGGGCAAGACCCCGAAAGCGCCGACGCCAAAAAAGGTGGCGTCCGCGACTACTCCCAGGCCCAGCGGATCCTCCGAGAAGGAGTCCCCGGCGCCGAGGGCTGCTGATCAGCAGAAAACGTCGAAAATCGTCCCCGAAAAGGATCGATCGACGCCGAGGGAGAAAGACCCGAAACTGACGACGACGACCAGAGACCCAAGATCCGGTCCGACGTCGAAAACTTCGACGCCGAAAGGTACGGCGACGAACCATCCGCCGAAAAGAACGGCCGACCCATCCGACGCGGAACACGCGGCAGAGATGGAGAAGAAGATAAGGCGCCTCGAGGCCGAAATGGAGAACATCATGCAGCGGAAGAAAGATTTCGATGCAAAGATGAAGGCCTTCACGATCCCTCACAAGACCAAGCCACCGGTGGAGGAGGCAGTCGAGGAGGAGGAAGAGATCGCCGAAGTCGTCGAGAAACAAGACCAGGACGTCGAGGTGATCGACGACCAGGAGGAGTACGAGAATCCCTACGATAGTTACAACTATGGTGAGGAAGAAAGCAGGACAGACGCAGACTCGACACCCTCTGGCCTACAGGAGGTAGATTACATAGATGTCGACACCGACAGCCCCGAGGAGGTGGTCGACACTTACCCCTCGAGGCCCTCGCCGCCGGACGACATCGGGGCCTACAACTCGGTGATACAGGCTGCCGCAGCAGCTTTCAAGCTCAAGCTCGACGAAGAGAAGCAGAAAGCAGACTTCCTTCTAGAAACATTGCTCCCAACACAAACGAGGAGCCAGTTCCTTCCAATGCTCGAGAGCGTCTTGGCTCAGGGGAAGGAAGCTTTCAGGGAGCCCGCAACATGCAAGGCAGTAACTCCCAGAACTGAGAAGAAGTACAAGCATGCCACTAAGGACCCGGCCTACATTCAGGGCACGGTCTCCGCAGACTCCATTATCACGGCCACAGCAAGGAGGAGGGCTAACGTACCCACTACCTCGGGCCCACCACCGGATAAGGAGAGCAAAAGGATGGATCTGGTGGGCAGAAGGATCGAACGGAATGCCGCGACCCACTGGCGCATGGCTAATTCCAACGCCCTGATAAACAGGCACATGTACCAAATCATGGAGGGACTGGGGCACTTGGTGAAGGACTTGCCCCAGGATGCCAGACAGAAAGCCGAAAAGCTGGTTGAAGAGGGAATAAACGCGGCAAACTCTTGCCTTAAGACGGCCCTGGATGGGGCAGACACCGCCAGCAGGCTCATGATGATGGGCGTCACGGAAAGGAGGCACGCCTGGCTCAGGATATCCGGTTTCAAACCGGAGGTGCAACACAGCATCCTGAACACACCGTTCAACGGCAGCACGCTTTTCGGATCAACAGTTGATGAAACGCTCAGCCAACTGAAGAAAGATAACGAAACAGCAAGATCCATGGGAGCATTGCAGTTCAGAGGGAACAAGAGGGGCACCCCGTCACGGAGGCCCAGCGGGAGAGGCGGAAACCAGCCAGGTACATCACACCAGGCTTTCCAGCAAACGCACCAGGCAGACTCGCAGACTCAGCAGGGTCATCAGAAGCAGTCCTGGCAGTACCAACAAAGAGGCCAGTCCTTTCGAGGGAGAAATGGACGGGGACAAAATAGAAGAGGGGGGCAGCAGCCCACCTCCAAGTGACTTCAAAAAAATCTGTGTGCCCGCCCACAAAAAAGACCCCAGGGGGCAGCACGTACAGATGGGTCAAGACAAACTAGACACCTACGACCACATGACACCAGTGGGAGGAAGATTAAGATTCCACCTCCGAGAGTGGAGAGAAATCACATCAGACAAATGGATCCTCAACATTATCCAATTCGGATACTGCATAGAGTTGGAGGGGGGGCCAACAAGCAGAAAACCAAAAAGAAAGCCACTAGCAAGCAAGCAGCTGCAGTGCCTTCAGGAAGAAGCAAAAGAACTCCTGCAGAAGCAGGCCATAGAACGGGTACCCTTCAAGGAAAGAAACACAGGAGTATACTCAACGTACTTCCTGGTACCAAAAGTAGACGAAACAATGAGACCCATTCTCGATTTACGGTTCATGAACAAATTCATAAGAACGCAAAAATTAAAAATGACCTCCCTGCAAGAGGTGCTCCCACAATTGCAGATCGGGGACTTCATGGTCACAATAGACCTCAAAGACGCATACCTGCACATTCCAATGAACAGAAAGCACAAGCACATGCTCAGGTTCACCGTCGGAGAAAGCCACTACCAGTTCACGACACTGGCCTTCGGTCTAAAATCAGCACCAAGAGTTTTCACAAAGTGCCTCGCAGCAGTCGCAGCGCACCTAAGAAGGCAGGGGATACACGTATACCCTTACCTGGACGACTGGCTGGTGAAAGCAAACTCATACCAGAAATGCAAGCTGCACGCACATACAGTGACAAGCACGCTCATAAGCCTGGGCTTCTCCATCCATTGGAAGAAATCCTCAATGGAGCCAGAACAAGTGAAGATCTTCCTGGGAGCACAGATCAACACCTTACAGGGCAAGGTGTTCCCCAGCGAGAAGAGAGCGAGGGCGCTGGTGAAGGAAACTCGCCTCTACCGGAAGGGACAAGCTCGGACAGTGAGGACTGCGAGCAAGATCATGGGGATGATGGCATCATGCATCCACCTGGTACCGAATGTACGACTCCACATGAGACCCATTCAAGAATGGCTACAGGAGCAATGGTCACAAGCTACAGGCAGTTGGGAGGATCTAGTGGTTGTAACGCACGCAGTGCAGAAGGAGATGACATGGTGGACCATGGAGAACATAGCAAGGGGAAAGCCTCTAACGCCCCCAACGCCAACAGTGACCATCACCACAGACGCATCCCTGAAGGGATGGGGCGCTCACATGGAGGAGCTCAAGGTGAGGGGTCTGTGGACACCAATAGATGCGACAAAGCACATCAATTACTTAGAATTGAAGACAATCTTCCTTGCACTGAAAGCCTTTCAAACAAGACTGTACAAACACAAGGTGTTGATACAAACAGACAATACCACTGCGATGTTCTACATCAACAAGCAGGGGGGCACACAGTCAGCCCCGCTTTCAACGCTGGCGCAGGAGATATGGAGATGGGCCATCCCTCTCAAGATAGACCTGCTAGCCATACACCTGCCAGGGAAGGACAACATACAAGCAGACTGGCTCAGCAGGCAGACATCGGCATCCCACGAGTGGGAGCTCAATGCTCAGGAGACAAGGCGCCTATTCGACAGGTGGGGAACTCCATCGGTGGACCTGTTTGCCACACGCCAGAATGCAAAATGCCAAAACTTCGCATCCAGGCAGCCCGAGGAAGGATCACTAGGGAATGCCCTATGGATAGATTGGTCAAGGACATTTGCCTACGCCTTTCCCCCGATACCACTGATGCACAGAGTACTGAGCAAATGCAGAGCGAGCAACATGACACTGATACTGGTCGCACCACAGTGGGCGAGGCAGACATGGTATTCGCAGATCATGGAGATGACACAGTGTGCACCCCACAGATTCAGCAGGAGGAAAGACTTACTCTCCATGCAGAACGGAGAGGTGCTCCACCCAGAGCCAGAGAACATGAGCCTAGTAGCGTGGCTCCTGAGGACATAGAGTTCGCACATTTAAGATTGCCAGAAAGTACCCTGAGGGTACTTCGGGAGGCAAGAAGACCTAGCACTCGGAAGTGCTATGTTGCGAAATGGAAAAGGTTCACAATATGGTGCAGACAAGAAAGACTTCACAATAAAATGAAGAAGGACTCCACAGTGCTAAAGTACCTGACGCACTTGCTAGAGAAGAACCTTAGCTCATCCTCCTTGAGAGTTCACTTGGCAGCGATAGTCGCCTACACAAGGGGAGAAACTTGCAGGAGTTTCTTCACATCACAGGTGGTGAAGAGATTCCTAGAAGGAGCGAAAAGGATCGCACCACCCAAGCGGGTGCCGCCACCTGCATGGAACTTAAACGTAGTCCTAACGGAACTCATGAAGGAGCCCTTTGAACCAATCCACAAGGCGTCCTTAAAGATGCTAACTATGAAAACAGCTTTCCTGGTTGCAATAACGTCCTTACGCAGAGTAAGCGAGCTTCAGGCTCTGACGCTACAAGAGCCCTACATACAAATACACAATGATAGAGTTGTGATGAGGACTGACCCACACTTCATGCCGAAGGTGGTATCTAAATTTCACATGAACCAGTCTATACAGATACCGAGTTTTTTCTAAAAACCGACAACTGCTGCAGAGCGAGCTCTGCACACCCTGGACGCCAGAAGGGCAGTCATGCACTACATTGAGAGGACGAAGGGACACAGGAAAACAAAACAGTTCTTTGTGTCATTCGCCAACAGTTACATGGGAAAGGCAGTAACCAAAAAGACCATTGCACGATGGATCGCACAGACAATTGAACTCTGCCACAAGCGTGCAGGACAAGAGCTAGCAGAGGGGACACGTGCCCACTCCACTAGGAAAAAGGGGGCTACAATAGCCTTCCTGGCTAACACACCCATACAAGACATATGCCTGGCGGCAACATGGGCTTCGGTGCACATGTTCACGAAGCACTACTGTGTGGACATACAGATGAACAAGGAAGCTCAAGTTGGACAGAAGGTGCTACAGCACATATTCATTACCCAACGCTCATCTTCCACCCAACCGCCACAGAGATGAGAAACCGCTACAAATTCTATGCACAGCATAGTGAATCCAGAAAGATTCACGCTGCAAAACGAATAGTTTTCTTACCTGTCGGTGTAGTTTTGCAGCTTGAAGATCTTTCTGGATTCACTAGCGAACCCACCCACCTCCGCCAGAAAGATGAGGCTGGAGAGAGAAGAGGTGGAAATAGAAAAGTGGAAAAGACTTTGAAGGTACAAAGCGGTAAAATATCACCTGAATAGAACATTGCCATTACTTCGGAAACGAAAGAAACATGGAAAAAAAGAACCCGAAGATGGCGCCCAAGAGTGGGAGCTTCCGCAGGAAGCATGCCGACGTCACCGGAAATACACCCAAAGGGGTGTGACGCCGACGCCCACCTGGGCTACAAAAAAAAAAAAAAAGAAAAGAAAAGACTACGAATCCGGACCCAACCACAAGACCGCGGAATAATGCACAGCATAGTGAATCCAGAAAGATCTTCAAGCTGCAAAACTACACCGACAGGTAAGAAAACTATTCGTTATGCCCCAGAGGCTAAAGTAATCTATAAAGAAGCTTTAAGAAAGTAGCATGCATGGTACAAGACTGCACACACAGATTATGTGAGAGCTGCTGTGGGTAGAACACATCATAATCCCAAGCAAATATTTAAGCTTGTTGAAAATGTGTCTGGTGCCGATTGCCTACCTGCCTCCCCTGATCTAAGTACTTCACAATGTGAGGAGATTGCTAATTTCTTTTTGAGTAAAATTGAAAAAATCTGTAGCTAATTCCAGGAATCTACACTGAATAATACGTCTCAGTTAACTGGGAATTCCCACCTCTCTTCTAATGTCGGGCCCATTCAGACTGACTTGTCTGTTGAAAACGCTGACCAGCTTGATTTCTGGGTACCCCTAGGAAATAATTCTCTTAGGAGGATTCTGGGAAGCCTTAAATCTGGCTCCCCTAGAGACCCTATTCTGGTCACTGTACTGCAGAAGTTTGAACAATCATCCTTGATACTGATTATGGAGCTGCTCAATGGATCTCTTAAAGAGGCCATTGTTCCACCTATTTGGAAGCATGCAATGGTTCGCCCACTATTAAAAAAGGCCTCGGCTGACCCTACTCAGCTATCTAATTTTAGACCCATCTCTCTTCTGGTATTCTCTAAGATTCTGGAAAAGCATGTCAATTCTCAACTGACTGCTTTTGTGAATTCCTGGAATTTTCTTCATGGCTCCCAATCAGGTTTCAGATCGGGTTTTTCAACCGAAACCACTCTGCTTGGGTTTATGGGCATGATGCGTCAACAAGTAGACACGGACGGCACTGTGGCTCTTATACTGTTAGACCTCAGTGCCGCTTTTGACACGGTCTCGCACACTGTGCTATTGCAGGCCTTGCAGTCATTGGGGGTGACCGATAGAGCACTCAAATGGCTCATTGATTTCTTGACGAATCGCACGTTTCAGGTTTTTTCGCCAATAGCGTGCTCTGAGAGTCACAAGTCATTATACGGTGTTCCTCAAGGCTCTATTCGTAGCCCTCAATTATTTAACATCTATGTGAGGCCTATGGCGTTGATTGCAGAGGCAGCTGGGTTGTCTCTTTTTTCATACGCTGACGACACCCAGATTGTCTTCTCCCTCTCTGCTGATGGGACATTTAAACCGTCGTTATTTCAGGATGGCTTGAGGAATATTACGGGCTGGATGCATACCAACCTATTAAAACTCAATGGAGAGAAAACAACATTGGCCCGCAGAAATGGGTCCAGTCCCTCAACCCAAACATCAAGTTAAAAATCTGGGTGTTCTTATCGACAATCAATTGTCTATGAAGCAGCAAGCAGGTAGAGTAGCCTCTACCTGCTTCACTATCCTTGGATGGCTAAAAAAAATTAATGGACGTTACCTTCTTCCGCCCAACGTACAGTGGTCCAGGCGCTTATCACCTCAAGGCTGGACTATAGTAACATCTTGTACTTGGGTGCCTCTAAGGAAGTGCTGCGTAAGCTGCAGTTAGTACAGAACACCGCAGCGCGGCTGCTTTGTAAGATCCCCCAAACTGCGTCTATTTCAGGATCAATTTGAGAACTTCATTGGCTCAGGATTGAATGTCGCATTAAGTTTAAGGCTTTGAGTCTTATGTTTAAGATCAAATCTGGCAAGGCTCCTGCCTACTCGATGACCCTTGTTCAACCTTATGCTCCTTCCCGCACACTTCGATCAGCTACTCAGGCGAAGTTTGTCATTCCTAGGATGCGACTAGTGCGTATGGGCGATCGCTCTTTTTCCCATCTGGGTCCTTCTTTATGGAACTCCCTTCTGGCAGGTCTTCTAAGTGAATCTTCTTATGAGATCTTCAGGTGAGGTATAAAAACTTGGCTATTTAATATGTAGTTCTTCTTTTTTTCTTTTCACTTTTCAGGTGGCGCCGGGTAACTCTAGGGTAGCTGTGCGCCTTATAACAATAACAATAGGGAGAAGACTCAATAAACAAAGGAAAAGTGATGGCCACACAGTTGCTATCGCTGGGCCCTCCTGTGAGACTGTACTCTAGACTACAGCGACAAGAGTCCTGCTGGGACTTTCCAAAACAAAATAATGTCGCCAAACACCCGTCAACTTCCCACTGGAGTGCAAAATCGGAGACCACAGATAGGCCTTTTTTTCTCATTCATTGTCTTGTAAGGGCATGGTTGGTCGCTCCTTCCAGACCTTCAAACACATCACTGCATAGCATAGTCTAAGGTATCACTAGTCCCTTTTCATTGCAATGCAATCGGGGACCATACTCCATCGTGACAGCTGCCCTGTGTAGGAAACTTACTAGATTTAGTAAACCAAGTGTTTACATATCATTGAAAACTTCTAAACCACCTGTGTTTAAGGTTAATATTTGGTCAGGACTAACTAGGCTCCATCTAAGTATTAGGCACAACTAGCAGTAAGTATTTCCACTGATGCAAGCTCTTTTTCCCACTCAACACACATTATTTGTTACTAGTCTGGCTCTACTACATGCTGTTCTTTCTCCTTCTCTTCCACACATGGACCAAACAAAGCATACTGTCCATGGCTTAGCTGTGTGGGGGCCCTTTGATAAATCTGCAGGGCTCTCGGAACACCAAACCCGTACTTCTAGCGCCTCAATTACAGGTGAGGGACTCATAGGTTTTTCAGGATAAGGCCTCAGCCGACTCTGCCTTCGGTAATCCATGAACTGGCTACCCATCCACCACAGGAGCGCCATGTCTGTACATCAGAAGGCCCTCCCTATTTAGGATAGGCCTTTCCTACCCTAAATAAGCAACAACATGGGCACCAATGGTTTAAATGATGACACTGGACTGATCTTGTGTAGGATAGGCACATCTTTCCTACCCAGGACCATTCTGTGAGTGTGGCTGTTTTTGCAACAGACCGTGTTTCCGAGACATTTTTATTGTGATCCGCATGAGCCTGTTTCACATTTCCCGTGCCAGCTTTCTCCTCTCTTGCCTCATTTTCCATTTAACTATCATTTCTCTTTGTTATCAGTTTTCCTCCTGTTATTCTACCCTAGAAAAATCTTAAAATCAGTAGGTCCTTTGTATGACAAAAATGATTGTACACAAAACTCACCATTTACCCTTTCCTTCTCCAAATACAGTTCACCTACTTGAACACCTACTTGAACCATGTTTGGTTAATGGTTGCTTCTGCTACTCAGTTCCTGTTTTTGCCATCCTCACCTGTTGAGCTCAAACCAAACCATTATAAAACAGTTTTGTAGATGTGTGGTTGTGCTAACGCAGTACAGCCTTGCTGGTTTTATACAACTGCTGCCTTTGAGCCATAAACCTTTGCCTGTGGTCACAGTCGCCTCGCCTTTTGGTGGTTAATGATTTAAGGAATATTCTGTACATGTTTATACTGACTCAAATAAATTGATTTATTTGCCACTGATTTATATGGATACCAGGTCGGGAATCTGGCCAAATCATTTTTTT
This sequence comes from Lissotriton helveticus, assembly GCF_964261635.1. Lineage (NCBI taxonomy): Eukaryota > Metazoa > Chordata > Amphibia > Caudata > Salamandridae > Lissotriton > Lissotriton helveticus. The sequence goes on from NC_136071.1 coordinate 258,088,326, forward strand.
TCATGATCCTTCTCCGCCTTTTACCGAAAGCTATTGTAAAAGCACCTGACTAATTTGCTACGTCTAACGTTCTGGTGACAAAAGGTTAAGCCATGAGCCTGCCAAAAGGTAGAGGAAGTGACATCACATACTCTGGGACCCTTGATGCCTTCACTTGGTTGACACCTTATCCCATCCTTAGATCCACAGTTTCATTCGATTTCCTGCTGCAAGGCTAGAATAAGAGCAGGTGGAAAACACTGAAAGTCTATAGGGCTCTAGGTAGCATGTGAAATTTCTGTTACTTCCATACATTCCTGAACCATGAGACCAGTGGTCAGAAGATTAGTGTCCTGGGTACCAAAGGGCTTGCTAGGGGCAGTAAGAGCTACCCCAAAACTTTTCCTTATTCACCTAAAGTGTTACCATTTTATAGTCTTCTATTACACCTCTTAAAAAGGTTAATCCATGGTACATAGATATCCCCCAAAAACTGATCAATTGCATTGGTAATTCATGTTTCCACCCATATACCCATGTTGATGCATATATATATATTCTACTATTGTTATGCAAATGTATTCACATCAGAATCTCCTTCCATTTGAATAAAAAATAGATTTTGAATTCCAACAGAGAAGCTGGCAACATATTTCCTTTGAGTTTTGAGCATTGTCTGAAAACTGTACTAGATGTATCATTTGAATATAACCATGTCAGACCTATAGCCGCCTAACTGGAGTTCCTTCTCTGTTTTCACAGTCTGCATTGAGGACATTGAGGATGTGCGACCAGGTCATCAAACCGAAGGGCTGCAGAAATTTGCCCAGGAGATCAAGGGCAATCAGTGTTTTTCTATTATCTTCAAGGGTCAAAGGAAAAACCTGGATCTCGTCGCCAGCTCTGAAGAAGAGGCCAACCACTGGGCCGACGGCCTGAGGAAAATCATCACTAATTCAAATTCAATGAGCCAGAAACAGAAAACCCAACAGTATCCTTCACTTTCTGAGTTTGGTGACCCGATTGTGAGTCAGTGTTTACAGTCACATGTTTGATTTTCTTGTTGTGTGGAGAGCACGGTGATTGCGCAGGTTGGCAACAGCCGCGTACAAAGGTTATAAGTGATACCATTTCGCAATAGACTTATTTGGTGGGGATCCAGTAAGTAATGTCTGGGATCAACTAATTTTCCAGCGTTTATTATGCTTTCCTAAATGTCAAAACTAATTTTGTAATTTATTTTTGGGGCTCCTGGTTTCACTGTATTTTATTATAGACACTTGCATCTGCTTTTATCCATATTTGGTTGCACAATATACGTGTTTGTATCCATATTTATCTTGTGTTTTGTGAAAAATGTAAGCAGCAACTAGTACATGTGTATCTTTATTTAACCAATGAAGATACAATCACATTTGCTTGCCTGAAGGGGTTTAGTGCTGTAAGAAGCAATGTATAATGCATCTTTCATACCTAATACACATATAAAGGCATAATCATTGTAGTACAAACAGATTCACATTTGTTTAAAGCTTCATTTGTAAATCTTTGACCTTATGTGTATATGGGTTGCTGTGTCTATGGGAAATGTGTTGATACATACGGCTCTTGTCCTTTGTTTCAAGAACCGTGCCTCTCAGAATATACATATTTTGGCATGGAAGTCATGATTGGCAGCATTAAGAACCTTGAAAAGAAGACCTGCTCTCCATTTTTCCATATTTAAAAATGAACATGGGCAGAAAGAAAGGATAGGTCTCTGTCTGTATTTATCTGTAAAAATTCATATTGTAGTAATTTGTACAGGAACGCCAGCCCTTACAGCATAAGCCTATTCGTTTTAGGTGATGTTCGCACAATTTATATATTTGTTGTTCTAGAAGATGGGTACTCACAAACTTTCTCTCGGGGGCCAAAATTACGCTCTGGTTTGTGGTTGAGGGCTGCACCAGTGGGGCCGGGGTCAGTGGGGGCAGGGCTATAGACAAAAAATGTTGCCTCCTTTTTAAAACAGTACTAGACAGTGCTGTATTTCGAAAGCAGATATAACTACAAGGAGGAACTTTTCATAATACAGAGAAGGAGAAAGCAGTAAAAATGGAAGGCAAAGCAAAAAGAAAGCACTCTGTAAACCTACCTTAAATGGACCACTAAGCAGTTCTGCGGGCGGCGAGGAGGGAATCAGGCTGGCCCGATCTGGGAAGGCCCCATGCTGCAGGCCTGGTGGTGTCGGAGTGCAGGCGAGAGCAGACTTCAGACAGCGTCAGAGAAGCACTAAGCGGTCCTGCAGGTGGCGAGGAGGGCAGCAGGCTAGCCAGATTCAAGAAGGCTTCCTGCTGCAGTCCTAATGACATTGGCGAGAGCAGGCTGCAGACACAGTCAGCTGCAGGCAGCGACGTTATGGGCAACAAAGGAAGCAGGAAGTTTAACAAAAGGCCCCCATAAAATCAGCTGTGGAAGAGCTACAGCTGACTTTTAAAAGGCCTTTGCTTTCCTCCGCCAGTGCCATGCGTGATGTCATATAGGTGGTCAGTAAACACAGAAGAAGGCCACTAGAGCATACATAGGGAATCTGCTATCAGCGGCCCTTTTCAGTGTTTACTGACACTCCGTTTTAAAAAATTGTACATTGCCTGCAAGGTCCGCTGTCCGCCAAGGAACGCCTGCCGGCCCGCCCCAGGGTGCCCAAGGGCCGAACTATGAGTACCACAGTTCTAGAACATACATGAAATGCTGAATTGTGTCAACATAGCATACAGTGCTAACATATGCAAAGTGAGTACAAGAAACATGATTCACTGTGATCTCATGTTAGCGATTAAGAGAATGTGAGTGACAGCAGTCAACCACATATGTGGTCTTTGTGCAATGATGGCCCTCCAGTCCTACACAAAAATAGATAGGCTAAGAGTCTGCACCCGAAAGACCAGAATTGTGTGGCTGAATGAACCTCGTCTGGAAGAACATTTGACTTTTTAGCAACCGGAAGAGAGAAGTGTAGAGATTGACGCACTTTTTGGTGTTTAAGAAGTCACCACTGATTTCAAATGGACAGTGGCAGGAGGTGTGGCATTTAAGTATCAGACAGATACTTTTTCATTTAATACTTTTCTTTATGGGAAGTTACTGAAGACATTGTCTTGTTGCAGAAAGATGGTCTCTTCTACTTGGGCCCTTAGATTAGATAGATACTAGCATATTGGGCTGTTTACACGCACAGAAGAGTCGAGGGCAAATGAGGGGATTTGCTACTGATTGGGGGATGGCGTGCAGGGCCTGCGTCCAACTCGCCACCATGCACGGGCGCAAAGGTATCATAATAAAATATTACTTTACGTTAAATATAGAAATTCACTGAAAAAACAAACGTTGAAGTGGAGTTAAATGTGAGAAAAGTAGTAAGATTTAATTGTACATTAAAAAAAGTTGAAATTTAATGAAAATGCACTACCTTTTTAAAAAACACTGAAATTCACCAGTTTTACGTTTCTGACATAAGTAAAACTTGCGTCGCCATAGATTTCAGATGTCATCAGGGATGTAATATGTGAGGTCATACAACAGTAACAATATTTCCCTCATAGACCATCATACATTTACCATATGACAAAATTCCCATGCTTTTCTAGTGCATTTCGAAAAGTACACCAGTGACACAAAAAGGTTCTCTCAAAATATTTTTATATATAGATATATGATTTGTCAAAACATTTCATTCAGTTTTTATCAAAAAGTACTTTTTTTCTTTTTTTATCATTTTAAACTTTTCAAACACATAGGTAAAAAATACAATCTCATAGTACAAACAATCATTGGTATATTTCATTTGTAACCATGATCATTTCAATATTTACATAAAACAACATATCTAACAGCACACTCCTGGTTCAACTCAAACACAACCATCCGCACTTCCAGTCATACCGCTTCTTCCAGTCTCACACTAACAATCATACTATATCTATCCATGGTAAAGAGGAGTCTCCAATGCCATGCATGAGACTCCGCACTAGGTCAAGTACAAGTTATACTCATGTTAGTTAAGTATAACTGGATAATAGCATTATTTTGGGGGGATTTTAAACTGTAGTGCTTTTTCGCTAATTATTTTTGTTTTTTTAATGTAAATTAAACTCTTACTACTTTTCTCACATATAAACCTTTGTTTTTTTCTGTGAATTTCTTTGTTTTTAACATAAAGTAATATCTTATGATATGTTTGTGTCCGTGAATGGTGGGGTTAATCACCAGGTCTGCCCTGCTTCCAGGCCATGCACCCAACCCCCTGCTCTTCACATTGTGCTCTGCAGAGTTGACCACAGGCCCAGCACCTGCCCCCTACTGGTAGGCAATCCCCCTAATGAGCGGCCTACTGGTCACTGAACTACACCCCACATTTTCATTTTTGAATTTTATTTCAGGAACTGCAGTGGGGGGCACCGATTTCCGCGGGAGTCCATCAGGACCACAGCAAACCTGACTCTTTTTTTTTTTTTGTGCCCGAGGGGATGTCCTTCTTGGACCCTCCAAGCTGCAACAGCTAGGGGGTCTGGGTATCCCTACCCTAACCCCTAATGGATTTGTTTAAATTTTGTATTTCTCAGGATTCTGTGACAGAGTCCTTGAGTCCTAAAACGGCAACCACAACATTGTTTGTTCATGTTGCGGCTGCCAATCACATCAAGTGTTCCTGTCGTTGTTCCGCGGGACTGGCCAATCAGGACATTTTCTCCAGCAGGAGTTACGCGAAAGTCACACAGCAACATATATCTATACATTTTTAACCTTAATTTCTCTAAAACAGCTGAACTGAATTAAACCAAATAACAAAAGGTACGCTTTCAAGATAAATATCTAGCTTTCTGCCAAATTTGGTGTAATTATGCCCAGCTGTTTTTTTCTATGTCGTTGTCTAATTTTTCCTAAGGAAACTGCATGGGAAAAAAGTGTTTTTAGACTCACCACCTTTTTCTTGGGCTCGTTTGACAAATCACCTTGCAACATTCCCTGGAGGGAGCTGAGGTAGATGATTTAGTGAAATGGCACCAAAGCTATTACCAGAACAAAATATCCTCTTCCTATGGATGCTCTGACTTATGTATGACTTCAAAGTGCCTACCACCACTGTGTAAAAAAATATATATATACACACATACATACATTGCGATTAATCATGTCTGCGCACGGCCAAAGACGTGATCATTGTGATTGGTTGTTTTTGGCACGGGCCTGTGGCAGTGGTTGTTGCTTTCACAGAAGATAGATGCAGAATATCCTCAAAAAACACAACATAAATTTGCTGAAAAAACTGTTAAAGGAAAGTTATTGGGCCAGATGTACGACCCGTTTTTGCATGCACAAACGGGTTTGTGACTCGTTTGCGCATGCAAAAACCTACAAAGCTATGTACAAACTCTATTTAACGAGCAAATTATTTGCGACTCGCTTAATAGGATTAGCAACTTGCAGTTAGGAAGTGGCGTTCCAAGGGCGTCCCTTCCTAATTGCGACTCGCTACCCTATTTAAGAATGTTTTGCAGCCACAATTGCGGTTGCAAAATGCATGCAATTTACCGCCCTCTTCAAGAGGGGACCCCTTCCCCTTTGCAAATGTAGGGGAAAATATTTTTATGGGGCAGGCAGTGGTCCCAAGGACCACTACCTGTACATGCCCTTATAAAATGAAACGAAAAGTAATTATTATTTTTTTTTATGCATTTAAAAAAAAAAAAAGACTGCTTTATTTAAAAGTAGTCCCAGACATGGAGGTCTGCTGAGTCCAGCAGGCCACCATACCTGGGGGGGCAGCCAGTCTCAATGGGGTTTCAAATTGCGAGTGCCTCAGGAATATTGATGATGCATGCAATTTGCGATCCCATTGAGAATTGCTAACAGTGACTCTGACACTGTTGTTCATGTCATTTTGCGAGTCACAAATTACGACTCGCAATTGAGCGCAATATGCGACTCTCAAAATGACATGGTCGTACATCTGGCCCATAGTTTCCTCTGTTCAAAAAGTCTTGTTGTATGTATTTAAAAAAACACTGCAGTCTCTTTAAAAATCTGCAGTTAAAATGCAGTTATGGTTAGGAAATAAAACTTTAAAAAAAACATGGAATTGGCCTGGGATTGTTAGTTACTCTAACCAGGACTAGTGCCACCATACTGAAAACCGTAGCTCACCCATCAAATTAACTGCTTAGGACATCATGATATTTATACCACTAACATAAATTACCTACTTTACATCATTAAATAACAACAAATGTCCATCAAGTAAATTATACTTCTTCTTTATAATGTCATCCATAATGTCATTGATGAAGTAATATGTTAAGTCACCAATGATCTCATTTGTGATGTCATCTGCTACCTCATGTGATGGTCTGACCGGTGCATTAGATGGTTAGAGAGAAAAACGACATATAGGAGCTAAAATGGAAAATACAATTTTTTAACCCTCCTTTAACTTTTATGCTCTGGACAAATCTGCATCAAACTTGACATGCCAAAACATAGCTAGATGAACCAAGTGAATGCCAATTGTCTTGCATATTTGTCAGACAACACCAGTGTTATTGGCAAACCAATAAATGCCTTTTCAATTGAAAGTTCACTTGAAGCATAAGTATAGTTACTGTTGGTAACTATATGCAGATGTGTAGAGCATATGATTGTTATGACCTTTAAGAGTGGGCAGGGGCCGTGACTCACAAGAGGCAAGGAATATCACAATTAAATTGTGATAGTCCTTGTCAGACCCTCTTCGGAGGAGTTGTATATTGTGTAGCCAACTATAATCTTTTACATATTTGTAATTTTATGACAGTATGCCTGATCATTACCTTGTAGGAAAATTATATCCAATGCAGTAGACCTGAGTCCGTTATGGTGACAAGTCAATGATAAAGGCCCTTAGTGTGGTTCATTTGAAAAGGTATGTCAGATGCCATAGGTTTTTGACCTGTTAATTATGAAAAGGTACAACAAAAATACTCAGCCTGACTTGTGTTGTGAAAAGCGCATGTTAAAACCATTAGGCCTTTTAGGGTGGATTGTTAGTTTATGCTAATTTAAGCCTGTAGACAGATGTTTTTCAAGATTTTTGGTGCTTATTCCCCTGTCTAACAGACCCTTAGGATAGAAGATTTGCACCATGATAATCCTTGTTAGGCCCGGGTGAAGGTTTGTATATTGGTTTGGCAAGTTTTTTGTGTAATTTTATAATTGTATACCTGATAGTTGACCAGTGGGACAACTTAGTTGCCAGTCAATCAAACAATCAATTTCAACTGTCTTCGGTTTCAGGAATGTAAAACGAGAACAGTTAACACTACATAAAAATTACCGTAAAATCGACACAATCCATCACAGTTAAGATGCATTTCCCAGGAAACCAAAAAAAGTCTGAGATAAAGTGCAGTATACAGGTACAAACAATCATGATTCATATGTTAAAACCCCCAACAAAATTGATAGCTGTATGCGTTTTAAAAGTTGGCTTAAACTGTGACCATTATTAATGTTTAATCAAAGCAAGCCCTAGACTTCACCGCAGATTTCAAATAGCCAAGAACAAAAAAAATACAATCATCGTTCAACAGCTGTAAATGCGGGAGAGCTGGACAAGCCTATTTAAAATTGCTCCTCTTTAAAATAAGCACAATAAAAAACTTCCGGGGAACCTCATAGAATTTACTAAATAATATAAAGTGTAGCATATCCTAACATCTGCCCTCTACTGCTCCCCCTTGGTATGGCAAGAAGGAGGTGAAAAAGATCCAGGCGCAACCTGGTCAATAAAAAACGTTCATAAATAGTTAATAACCCCAGGAGGTAAGGCTCAGCTAATCATGTTGTCTTTAGCAATAGAAATATACGGACACTTGGTTTGAGTATTTCCAGCTCTTCCCTCTCCATTTTCCTTAAACTGCCAAACGACTCCCTTGTTATCTCCACATCCTGTTTGGTGATTAATTCGGGATTGGTGTGCAGTTCAACTCGTCCTAACCTTTCAAAACTACGCTTGATGTATCTGAGCCATGGTATACTAAGCGCGTGATCAAGGGTCATACACTCTTTTAGGATCGACTGACTCAATGATAATCCCTCGCTCGTCCAGGTTTTTAACCAGAAAATAAGGGGACAGAGTGGCAAGATGTCACTTAAATAAGGAACCCCTAGTTCCTCGTGTACCGCCAAGTTGGATAGGCCACAGGGAACACCCAATAAACTCTTCAGAAAGTTGTTCTCAGTTACCTTATATCATCTGTGGTAACATGTCCCCATATTTCACTTCCATAGGAGGCTATCACTACACTCTTAGCTTGATAAATCTTCAACAGTGCTTCTATCGGTCTGTTTCCCAGCTTAGCAGCAAAATTAAAAATGGCTGCATTCACCCGCACCAGGTCCCCTTCTTTCTTTGTTTGAGTGGCCCCCATATCAAATGGGCGTCTAGTATGACCTCCAAATATGAAAAAAACGTCTGTGCGGGGTGCCTTGGCTGAACCTACCCTGAATTTGATTTTTTTTTTTAGCTTCTCCCCACTTGCATGACATAGGGCTTTGAGTCATTAATGGATAAGTCCTGATCCACCATAAAGGCGGAAAAGGCATCAAGTAGGGTTTGTAGCCCGCTAGCAGTCCAAGATATAAGGACTGTATTGTCCTCATAGAGTAATACAAGGAGTCCATGTCGGCCTACGTGCGGGAAGTCGAGCTCTATTGCTAGAAAGGCTTTATCGAAATCATTAATATAAAGATTGAATAAACAAGCATTGGCATAGCCAATAGGTCTCGCCTTTGGAACATTATAAGTGTTTAGGCTTGCAACAGTTGATGTTTCACCAAGGATATTGTACTGCATAATTAAATAAATGTTATGTTTCTGTGAGCAGTCCTTTTCTACTGCTTCCGACTGTATGCTACTGTTTAAGGGAGTATGCTACTACTTTAGGTAGTATGCTACTGCTTTTTAGACAGCTAGCTGCCTACTAAGAACCGGCCTTCAAGTACAGGTGCTATTTAATGCCCCTGATAAATAATACCATGGTGTACGTTATTTATCAGGTGCACTAAATAGCACCTTTAAGAGTTATTGGGGTAATAACATGCAGATTTTGGTGTTTTAGCGCACCAAAATCGGCATGGTACGGTAAATACCTTACACAATTACCAAATTTTCCCTGTTAAATTCCAGCAGGTTGTCTTGCCGAAATTGAACTAAGCTTGAGGTATTTACCACATCCAATAATTATCAGATGTGTTAAATACCCTGTAACTCTTAATTTCGGCCCGTGCATAAACTGAGGTTCAGGCACGTTTGAATATAACAAGCTACTGGAAACATCATCTCAATAAGGCCTACCTCAAATTTTCCCAGGTAACCGAGGCTCTGAGGAAGGAACATCGTCTCTCTCACACTAAGCAATAGCACCAGCGCTGAAACTATATAGCTACAAGGCTGTAAGAAGTGCCCTTTATGGGGCTGAGTTGTAGGATATGGCAAGAGTAAGAGACCTCATAGTCTCGGAGAACAAGTTCCTCAAAAATCTGGTCTCCCTCCTGCAAAGCACTCCTCTCTGCCCATTAAAGCTTGATATGGATAGTAAGCCTATTAGTGACCTAGCGAACCTTCGCCTCCTGCTATTTTGGCAGTGGATGGTCACAACCACCGAATAGACACCCTATGCTGCAGCTTCCAATGAGGTCTGTGTCTTAGACACCACGAACAAAATAGGCTGGATTAAATATGTTAAAAGCCTTATGTCCAGCATTGGCCTACCAGGACATAATATTGTTTGTCCACCAACCCATACCGGAAGACAGCTCAAACTACTATACTGGAAATGGGTTGAACAAAATACATACTCGATTAGCAATCAGGATAGACTATCTGAAGAATTTAGAGACTTCAAAGTCAGCCACTCCTTAGAAAGCTACGTATATATAATTGAGGTGCTGGTTGACAGGAAGCTCTACTTTCAATTAAGGCATGGTATTCTGGCAATTAATGCATTTACAATCTCTTGGTCGACCAATAAAGCCCAACCGAAGGGTTGCCCCTGCTGCCCCAGCCTGCACGAATCAATAGGTGATGTTCTCTTTGCTTGCACAGCATACACAAAGCCTAGGGGCAAATGGCTAACCCCAGTTTGCAGACAACTTGGAACCCGAGACTCTATGGTGGCCCTGCACATACTGAAATCAGAGGGAAGACCCTTATTCGTGTGCGCAACTGCGAAATGTTTGGGCCACTCCTGGGCAATTAGAAGGAGGGCACTTGCAACCCTCTCGACCCACTCCTGAGAGTTATCGACGTGACGACCCACCCGACCAAGAATAACTGTCATAAATGGTCACTAATTCCAAAATGTAAATAGTCTTTTTATATCTTTGAACAATAACAAACCCATTTTTTAATCTGTTTTTATTATGAACACTAACGTTTTTAAATAACTATTTTAATCTTGCTGTGTAATGTCCATGAATGTAATTTTATAGTCTGACGACCGCACACATTTGAATGAATGCATTTGCACTTTAGACAAGGGACATAGCCATTTTGCCCAGTTATTTTCGATTTGTTGACGGCCTGAAAGCTATGAATTATATGATAATTGTTGTTCTTAGGCATCCTACTGCCCGGTGTCACAGCCCGACACCCAGTGTTACCTTTTAATTAGATCTCTTTTAAACAATTATGGCTTGTTCAGTCTAAAAATGGAATTTAAGATGTTTACCCTGAATGTTTGGCTCTTTTATGGTATTTTACCGAAATAAAGAGTTTGATATATGAACAAGCTACTCATAAATCAGACCCATAGCCTAATGTGGACAAATTAGATGTACTTTGCACCACCGCAGACAGTAACACTATGAGAACATTTGGTGTTGTACTTCAGTGCCAGAAGGCACAGAAGCAATCTGGTTTACTTTTCTGTCCTCATGTTAATGCTTTATTAAACTATAGTACATCCATACTATAGCCCTGGAAGGACATTTGCCTTTTTTGACTGTCATTCGACAGTTCTTAACTCCTTAAGCCTTTTTGGTTTGACGTCCCTACCCGAAGAGAGTCGATGAACCTTCAGAAATTTTGAGCAGTGCAAAGTAGTAAAGGCTTTGAGTTACCAGTGATAATTAAATGCCTCGAGTATTGTCCTGTAGACACTTATGAAATGGAGAAAAGGCCAGACAGAGGTGCAAGTCAAAAGATTGTTTCTAGTCACCATAAACTTTCCACTGATACCGACTGAAGCACTTAAGTGATTTGGAGAGGCGGTAGAAGACCCACAGTACTAAAGACATGATACTACTGACGAGCAAAAAGAGAAGTAAACTTGGAAGAACAAAGACTGTCTTATTTACAGTTCAAAAGATGAACTAGATTTTTTTTTATTTTTATATTTCAGACATTACGTTTTTGCGAATAACACGGTGTTATATTGAATATGTGGGTTTGACGAGGAGCCCCTTTCTGGAAGGATAAAAATCGAATTACGATATCAATGAATGGATTCAGGAATGTAATAAAATCTGGCAGCCTATTGAGGGTCCCTGTTGTCCTTTCCAGGATTATCAGACAGTCAGATGGATAATGTGGCGTAAAACTCTGGAAATCAACATAAAAACACATGCAACAGTCCCAACTAGAGCAATACAACTCAGACTAGGTGAAGGCAATCTAACGTTTTGTAGAAAGGTACATTGGTATCTGCTACACTGGTTGTGGCAGCCTGCATACAAATGTGTGGGGCATGATAAATATGATAGGAATTAATATATGTACGGATCTCCTTGTCAGAGGTGGCTCACCGTTAGGTTTGGTAAATACAATAAAGGGACAGATATTTATGACGCCATTTATATTACAGGTCTGAAGAGCACCTCAGATGTGGTAACGACATACATCCTCGGGTAGTCTAGCTTCAAAAACACATATGGACGAACAACAAACGCTTTATGTTGGAGATGTGCTTGGGAGAATTAGGGAGACAAGTTTTGACATGTTGGAGTCTGAGAGAAAGGATGTGTTGGCTTGATGACGAGGAAACTGACTGCACTAGGGTAATTAATTTGGAAGTAGGATATAGTAGGATATTGTAGCATGCTGAAGGACAGTTAATATTAATACAGGGAAACAAAAATGAAACGTTTCGAATTGATTTTTTAGAGGTTATTCAGAGTGTAAAGATGTTTAAGTAGTTGTTAAATAATTGGTTTTCATTTGAAAGTTTGCTTGTTTCACAAACCAGTAGATGGCATATTTAAACAGAATCTGAAAGCCGTATAATATATTTAGTCGTTTTAAGAAAGGGTTGACATAAAAGCATGCAGATAAAATAAAATCAAATAAATACGAAGCTCCATAAAAAGGGAAGTTAAAAAACACGTAAAATTATCATAAGCTCATCATTCCTCTTTTCTAGAGCTCTTTCTGTCACTCAATCAAGCAGGCCTGTCCCCAGCCGAAGTAATCTTTACTTTCCCCGATTGGCAGTGGCACCATTAGAGCATGAGTGGTTTGTTTGTCAGCGGATACAAAAACAGAAGGGATTCCATTAGTGGAAACAGGGGGCTATCCTTAAAAGACCTAGCTGATAGCACTGGAAGCATGACACGAATGCAGCATAACAGTAACTCAACCAGAATCCAAACGTGCAGGACAGCACATGCACAATAGCATAGGAAGCAAACCATTCAGCGCCTTCCAAAAGAGAAAGAAAACATAGACGGAGACGCGTGGCAGGCAGTGCTCCTTACTCCAAGGAAGGCGACAGGCTCTAAGTGCCGTGAAGACCCAGGCACATTACTCGGGGACACGTGTTTAATACGAACATCTGTGCATAAGTTTCGTGGAACCTGTGACGGATTCCCGACACGTCAACAGCGCCTGGGTCAGAGCACATACCTCGGGGTGTTCCAGGCAGACGGTCTCGATGTTGAGCTCCTTTAGGTATTCCTCCAGCTCCGCTCGCAGCCCGGTGCTGTACATGGAACAACCCTGCAACGGCAAAGCTTTCGGAGAGCCCTCTACGTACTTCCGCGAGAGGCGTAGTTTGTGTCCAGCCTGGATGTATGATGTCACACCGCCAGACAGGCTCACTTTCCTCGCAATGGTGCCCCTAGCGGGAGATGCGTGCAGCTACCTGCTGAACGCTCGCAATATTTCCATGATTAAAGCAATAAAAACAAATACAGAAAAAGTCATACATGCTCACGCCCTTACCGTTATGTAGGCATTTTTTAACCGAAACCACGGGTGTAGCGCAGGAGACGCCGTCGCCGTGCTCGTGCGCGTTGGCTGTCCCTGCGCATGATGAGAAGACACGCCGGAAGACACGCCGAGCTAAGGTAGGCGATGTGTGTGTGTGTGTGTGTGTGAGCGCCGGAGGGCTGGGGGTTCTGTATGTATGTGTGTGTGCATGGGGGGGGGGGGGGGGGGGGGGGTTCTCTATGTGTGTGTGTGTGTGTCTGCTTCCAAGGAGCCATGGGAGACAGGAAGCGCGCGCGACCTGATCCCAGTTCGGAAGGTTGCGCGTTCACATCACTTGTCTCCTGTCTCCCTTGACCCCTTGAAAGCAGAAACGATCACAATAGGTTTCGCTGCGACGATTGCTTCGCAATCGATTCGCAGGGCGAAACCTAAAAAGGGGCCAAAATGCACCCTTGTTTACACCCCTTTTAATATTAAAAGTCAGTGATACACGTAGGTCCTGTGAGAATCTATCGTTAGCCTTAATTGCACGGTGGAGGTCTTCTAGGAAGAAGACTATCCACTGAGCCACCGTGGATCGGCCTGGGCGAAACCCATACTGTACGTTAGATAAAATATCATGTTCCTCAATCCAGCTAGTCAGCCTATCTAGAAGCACACGGCGCACCACCTTGACAACTGAGTCCAATAGCGATATCGGTCTGCAGCAGTGTGTGCTATCCCAGTCGCCCTTTTTAAAACTGGCACAATGTTCCATGTAGCCCAAGACTCAGGGCATCCGGTTCTTGCCGCCGCATTAAATATTTGTGGCAGGGTATGCTCAGACGTGAGTCCCTTGTTCACTTGGCCACTGGATTCAAGATAGCCTGGCTGATGAGGATTATGAATCCGAAACCGGTCCTGGGATGCTTGTTTCCGGTCCAGGGAAGACATGGCTTGGCAGTTCGGGCTGGACTGTTCCCACAAGGCACAGGGTCAGACTGATTTGCATATAGCCATGTCTGAACTGGGGTGGCTGAGTGAACTAAAGAATGGTGATGGATTAAACCCAGATCAGTTGACTGGGGGTGAGTGTTTGATTTGCTCAAATGCTCCGTCCATCATCCCCTTTTGTATCGCTTTGTTCGCCCTAAGTGTGGCAGGGTATGCTCAGACGTGAGTCCCTTGTTCACTTGGCCACTGGATTCAAGATAGCCTGGCTGATGAGGATTATGAATCCGAAACCGGTCCCGGGATGCTTGTTTCCGGTCCAGGGAAGACATGGCTTGGCAGTTCGGGCTGGACTGTTCCCACAAGGCACAGGGTCAGACTGATTTGCATATAGCCATGTCTGAACTGGGGTGGCTGAGTGAACTAAAGAATGGTGATGGATTAAACCCAGATCAGTTGACTGGGGGTGAGTGTTTGATTTGCTCAAATGCTCCGTCCATCATCCCCTTTTGTATCGCATTAAATACGGCAGCAAGTACAGGTGCACAGAAAGAGGGGTCAGATTTAAAGAGGTCCGGGGGATGCCATCAGGTCCTGGAGCCTTATTGCTTGTAAGCCCAGCAATTCCCCCCTCGACTTCCCCCACCTCGAAGATCAATGTGGGAGTAGCTACCTCGCGAACTGACTGACGGATCAGTTCGGGCGGACTCTCAAGCATAGTTTCAAAATGGAGCACCCATTCATCTTCGGTGATATGTGCACCTATTGCTTTGCTTTCTACGTGCTCTAAAGAGGGGCTGTTGATAATGTTCCAAAATCTAAGCTATTTCTGAGTGTGCTTGCCTCGGTCAGCTCTCTCCATGCTTCCTCCTTTAGAGCAGACTTGCGCTTAGCCAATTTCAGCTTGTAGTCTTTGTTGCCACTTCTAGGTTTAATTTTTTTTTTACAAAAAAAATAGTCTGTTTGTTTTTAACCCTTGAAATCAGGTCTCTTTGAATGCAGTGTTTCCCATTGAAATTCATTAAGCTTGTTGTTAACGTGAAAAGCAGCCCTTTTATTTTCCTTCTTGTACAGGTACACTAAAATAAATATTACACTCAACATGCCCTATGTTAAACACATTTCCAACTGTGACACCAAACACATCAACATGGGTTTTAATTTATGCCCTTAACAGCTTAACCCATAATACCTTAGCACCTAAACCCTGTCTGCCAAACTCTTACCTTGGCCCCCAAGCCCTGAACTCTACTCTCGAATCCTTAACCCTGTACCACAACCCCATATCCTAATACACAAATCCCTGAGCTAATACTATTAACCCTGTACACAATTCCCTTAAACATTAACCCCCTTGTAGTCTTAGCTCTTGTACCCTGCATCCTGTACACTTAGCCTTTAATTCTTAAGTCATTACCCCATAGCCTTATCCCCTATTCCCCAAACCTATAAATCTTAAACCTCAAAACTATAATTCTATTCTGTAAATCATTAACTCATGGCTCTATACCACAGATGATTAATCATATATCCCAAACGCTTAACCCTGTACATTAGATCCGAGACGCTTATGGTGGCGAGGCAATGATATAAGGCCCAATTCCTATGTCAGACAGACCTGAGTCTGTCTGACATCGGTTTAAAACTGGAACCGAACGGCCTCCTGTCATCAGTCCCAGACCAGGAAGTAGGATGCCACCGAACCCTGTTCGGTCGCAATCCTATTCTTTACAAAGGGAGTATGCATTCCGAATGGAATGCATGCGCTCATTGCAAACATCAGAGATGCAGTTCATCCCTGCACCTCGTTGTGCCTGCCACCAGGTGCAGGGATCAACAGGGGGGCACCAGAGGTGCCCCAAAGACAGTTTCCCAATTCCTTTCTGTGTCAGAAAGGCCGGCACAGAAAAGCAGAGGGAAGCTGCCATTGTAATCTCTCAGCCGGAAAGAGCCGGCCGAGGGATTGCTAAAGGCCTTCCGAACGGTGGACGGGCTCGTAAGCCATTCGAAACTCTTGTTCTAAATAATTTCCGATCGACTCAATCAAATTGAGTTTGCTGGAAATTATTCCAAACAGGAGATTACAATGCAGTAACAATGGCTCCGATCAACAGTCAGTGCCATTTCTTACCACATCGTAATAGGGCCCATAGTCTGTAGGCCTGATTGATACATTGGGAATGTTACGTTGGGCGCCATAAGTGTGATCTGTTTATTATCAATAGTTATGGAAAGGCAGTAGACATGACAAACTTTTTGTAAAAAGCATATGATAAAGCTAATGGCCCTTTATGGGTGGATTGTTATTACACTGTGGTAAAGATTATATTTTGTTCCTTTTTATGTTTTTCACTCATCTGACAAACCTTGGGTGTGTAAGGTTTTTAATTTAATAATCATTACTAGACACTCTTAGGGAGAGTTGTATGTTGTTTTGCCAACTGTAGTTTTGTACATAGTTTTAGTTTCTTGTGTAGTACCTAGATGTGGGTGTATTAAGGTATTTTTTAGTCCTGGCCCAGGGACCTGCAATCAAAAAATTCATAAAATATACATATGACAACACATACAAAGAGACGATTTACGTCAGCTCTCTTCAGTCATTTGTCTGTTTGATTGTCATTCACATTCTACTGCCACCATTGGCAGCATAAAGAAGGGGACAGTGGGTCAGCCCACTTCAGCCATTGGCTCTATTGACCTCTGAGTGACAGCATGCCACATCCCATGCGACCACTATTTCTAAACTGGATGGTAATCTTCTGTTGAACGACATGTCGCCTCTAAATGTGTCCGCCATGTTGGAACATAAAATCAATTCTATGCTTTGAACAGTACCATTCCAAAATGACTGCCCTCTGCCGGGTTCAATTTTTCAATTTTTTAACTTATTTTTTATTGCAGGGATATGCACAGCATGTTTGATAGCCGATTTGTTGTCTATAATTATTGATTTAATTTATCTTGCATATATTTGTTTGAGGTGCATGTTTTTTTTACTATGGATGGGTGAGTTTGTGAATACATAAATGATCCAGTGGGTGAATGAATTGGTGCACGAGCCCAAAGATGGTTGACAGAGAAATGGGTATTAATGCCTATTCTCTCCAAAGGCTGAAGAGTCACTTTTAGTTATAAGCCAGAGCTATTGACACTGTCAGTGTTTGTTTGCATCGGCACCATTTATTTATTTCTGCCACGTAACAGTGCAGAGGGGGGGGTTGGGGGGGGCAGCCGACTTTTGGGAGGTCCCCCACCCGGGCAGTTTGGGATTGTCAGGCGGGGGGGGGGGTGTTCAGGCCCCGGGCGTTTTTTTTTTTTGTATTTTGGGCTTTCTTTCCCTACTAGAGGTAGCTCAAGCATAAATGCTGTTGGCTCCTCCTCCCGGCCACCATTTTAGGTTTGGTGACCTGGTGGCCGGGAGTTAGCTTAGAGAATTTGTTCCCCTCCCCCTCCCTCTTTTTCGGTATGTTTTTTCTTCTGGGTTGTGTCTGCCCTTTTGTAGTTTCTTTTTAGGCGTTTATATTTGGAACAGGTGGACATGGGCTCTGTTTTTGTTATATTTGTCGCTTGGAACAGGTGCTGTGCGGGGTTTAGTTGTTTTTGTCAGGCTTGGTAAGTTTGTGGTTGGTTTTTACTTGGTTGGCACATTCGGCAGGGGGAATTGGGCATGTTGACGGTTTGGGATGGTTGCATACGTTGGGGGACCAAGAGGGGTTTGAGGGCAAACTGTGGAGTTTGTTTTATGGTTTGGAGGGTTTGATAAGTTGAAATGTTTATGCGGGGTTTTGCATTGTTGGATTTGTAATGATGTAATGCTTGGGTGGGGGTGGGGTCAATGACGTTTTAGGGGTGGGGTTGGGATGGTGGAAAGTAAGGAAGTTATTATTATTTAGTGAGATTTAGTTTTGTAAGGCATTGGCCAAGGTTTTAATTTGTTAATGTGCACCTGTTTCAATAAAGCGGCCTTTTTCACACACATATTCTTGTTCTGGTGGTCTGCTCACCCCCCCTCGCCTCTCCCTCCCAAAGGCTGCGTGCGGACAGGTTTGCTGCGCAACGTGTCCCTTACTCTAGTCAAGCTGCGGCCAGCCGCAAACCCATTGTTATCACTTAATTAGCCATATCAGCGTTCAGAAGCCAAAACCAAACAGAGCAGCTGGCAAGATAAGGCCGAGCCGTATCGTGGTTGCAGCAGCAACACAGAACCGCAGCTGTGACGTATGCATTTCAAGTAGTCAGTAATGCTTTGAACAGCAATTAAAAAACACAAGATATCATACAGCTTAAACTAAACATGTAAATGCAAACCGACATTCCCTAATTTAATGATACTCAGTTTATTGACAAGGGAAGGCCGGAAAGCTGAGCTGGCCTTGTCAGAATTCGAACTTTTGACCTGCAGATTACAGTAGATGTCAGCTAGATGCCAACTTTCAGGCTCTTAACTGTGTTCCTTTCTGAGACCAACCTGACCTGGAATCTGGCACTAGAAACAGGCTCACATGTTGAAGTGGGGCGTTCGAATCTCACGGGGGTAGGAAATGTAACCAGGTAGGCACATCAAAGCACAAGGTTGACACATGGGAAGCTGTATTGGCAGTGCAAGATTGCAGTGTCGCAGTGACGTTTCAAGTGAGTGGCATATGGCCAGATGTACTAAGATATGATTCGCAAAAAGTGATTGTAGTTTGCCCACAGACTTTTTGCAAAAAATAACCCATGTATTCATTCGTCGGTTCAAAAAATACTGAATAAGAGTGAGTCGCAATTTGACCTGCTCTATGAATATTAATGAGGTAGGTAGTATATTGTGGCCCACTATGCTTTCCTGCCTTATGAGGAATGGGGTCCTGCTGGGGCCAGAACACTACCATGTCAGTGATTACTTTTTAATAAAGCAATTTTTGTAATGCACCACATTTTCCTTAATTGAAATGACGCGTTTAAAAAACAAACAAATGTATTTAAACTATTATTTTGAGAATAGTGCCATGGACCAGTGCCTGCTCAATAAAAATGTTTCTTGACCATTCACAAAAGGGAATGGTGCCCCTCCAAATTGTGAATGGGGTACCAATCCAGGTTTTGCAACCAGATTAGGATCCCAAAACATTAATATATTCCATAAGCAATCACTAATTGGAATGGACGCCCTAAACACTTCCCTTCCAAATAGGGATTCCTAACCGTTTCCTAAACCCCTTTTGCTAGTCAGTAACATGTTACGAAATGGCTAAATGGATTTAGTATATTTGAAAAACAAATTTTCTTCTCATAAACGCTGTTATTTACCTTATCGGAGGTTTTGCAACTAGAATATGTGTTTGTGCGTCCGGCTCAGTATGAATTTGATTTGGTGGGTTTCTCCAGTGCCAACTGATGACAAAAAGATACTAGACACCCAATTAATAATATGGCTAGTATCATGCAAATATGAAATTCCATTACTCTGTGATTCACACGGGGAGAGAAAAAAAATGATGACTTGCTATTTGAGGTTACTAGGACATAGGATTAAGATAGTATGAAGATAGTTCCAATTTATTAAGTGCAGAATGGCCCATAAACAAGTCCATCTTTGGTCCACTGAGCTGGGTACAGGCAGCAGCCTTAACCCCTTCAGAGCATGGCAAATTCCGCTGTGGTGCGGGGGGGGGGGGGGGAATGGGGCAGGGCGTGGTGCTCGGGTACTTGGTACGGCTCCAGGCCGTCATAAATCAAGGTGGGAGTGTGCTCATGATGGCCAGGAGCCGTCTGAACTCCGCCCACTGATTAATTCTCCCGCACAAGCGGGGAATTAATTGCACGTAGGCGGAGCGGCAACGTTCGAACGGCTCCCGGCTGTCATGGGCACACGTCTACTGTGAGTCATGACTGCCGGAAGCCGTCCTGAGTGTGGAAGGTGTTAAAGCACCATCTGGTGGTGGCACAATTACCCTAAAATGCCCTTTTATCACAGTGGTTGGTGCTGCAGCAGGCAAAAGGCTGTTTTGCCTGCTGAGGTGAAAAACCTTTCCTTTTTTATGGCTCACTGATAGTTACATTGAAAACTTAATAAAGCACAGAACCTCATGAACGTAAGACATTGTGTTATAAGGATGGGGCCATATGACAGGATGTTTGCACTAGTGGAAAGAAACCATGGCAGTTCGAGTTGCTTCTGTATACCAAATGAATCAAAGTTTGTGCTTTAGAGCAAACAATAGAGCTAATTGATTTCACAGAATGGTACGTTCTTCCATGACAAAATGTGGAGAAATATCCACTTTTCAACCCTGAAATAAAGGTGGGACTATGTTGCGGCACATTAGTTTGTGCAACACAGTGGTAGAGGGCTTGTTGGGAAATTAACCCTCTGTGTGAAGAGAGAAAAGAATAGAGGAGCAAAAAAGTTTAACAAAACATTTAAAAAGCTTGAAATCAGTGAATGCCAGGTTCGAGCTTGATGGGGGAGGAGAAATGTGAGGGAGAAGCGCACGCTGGGAGAGAACAAGAATATATGCACTCCCAGGTGCTAAAAATGTAAAAGAAAACTAGTTAGCAAATCATAACGATGTGCGGTATAAATGCTTCTGGACGGGATACACTCAAGAATATACATATAGCATTTGCCACTGGGTAGTTATAGTTAAGATTGCTTTTCCGTAGACTAGGCTTTTTTTTTTTTGCTAATGGCTTTTGCGCCGTTTGATGAATATTCACAAAATTAAGCAAATATACTTCAGCTCCTTCCTGGAATTTTTTGAGGTGATCTGTCAACTGAGAAAAAAAGGGGAGGGGGTCAAAAAAAGCCAATTTCCCCATGTCTTTTCTGTAGATTTCTTTAGGCAGCACTACACAAAAACTGTTGAACAGAATTTCACCACATTTTGCAGGAAGCTAGATCTTGGTCACAGATTGTGATTTTTGTGATTTGCTGTAAATCTATTCAGTAGTGTTTTTAGAAATCAAAGTTAACAAATATTTGTATATCTGGATAGTTGGCTTCGCAAGAGTCTGTTGAGAGTCTTGCCTTAGCGCCAGTTAAAACCGAGCTTTCTGATTGGCACAGGGAGATTTTTTCCCCATGGGCTATCTTGCTCCCACAGGATTCATACTCCTGTGGAAGTGAGCTCTGTTTGACTTCCATTAACTTGAGAATAATGTTGCTGGAAGTCATTACAGGACTCTGGGGATTAGCCCAGAGTCATTAAGTTTAAAAACAAAAAGGTGATTTTAAGCGGCACGGTAGGGATACCCTGCCCGAAGCCCACATTGTTATAACTAGCACACACTCTCTCTCTCTCTCTTTCTCTCCGAGCTTCACCTTTCCAGCCAATTTAGAGCCCCGGGGACCTCATCCCCCTGGCCTGGTTACATTTGAGGGGAGAGGGCATGCAACCCCCCCCCCCCCCCAAAAAAAAAAGGCTTTTTCTGACCTGGGGACCCCATCCTCTAGGGTCCAATGCATTTATTAAGGGGAGACAGGCTGCTTGGCCCCCCTTCACAATCCTTAAACGGCCCTGGGGACCCTATCCCCTACGGGCGTCAGTTTAATTAAAGGGGAGTAGGGTCGTGTCACTCTCCTCCTAGAGCCTATCATGTCCCCAGGGAGCCCGTCCCCCAAGGCTGGATCAGTTGCTTTGTCAGAGTTATCAAGCACGAAAGTCTGCTCCCAACGGGTGACTTAAAAATGCTCCTGCCAGCTGGGATTGAGTGTTTTGTTTCTGGAAGCAGGAAAGCAGAACACAGATTGCTCTTGCCTGGAGGGAGCAGCATAAATGCAACTGCTCCATCCGGACGGGAGTAATGCCGACTGTTGCACCATGCGGGGAGCCAGCTGGGCTACAAGGGCCTGCCCCCCCAGGGCACTGTCGGTGGGTGCCCCGGGTGGGCTTCAGTGCACCTGCCAATAACTGACTCCGGTCCCAGGGGATAGGGTCCAAAATGATTTCCCATTGACTTCCCTAGTAGATTAGCCATATGCTGATGCTCTTACTTGCGTCCTTTTTATAATGCATATCTAAGATAATTCCTGTTAACCGATCCATTCTCTTCACTTACTCCATTCATGTATATGGCAAAACGCCTTTCTTAACCCCTCCTTTGCTCATGACGAGCTCAGCTCGTCGTGAGCCACGGCGCTCCAGTACTCATGGCGAGCTGAGCTAGTCATGACCGCGCCCGTTAAATGGAACTCTCGCATGCTGGGCTGATTCCCCTGCTGTGCTGAGCGTTCCATTGGAACGGGGGTGGTCATGACGAGCTCAGCTCGTCATGAGCACCGGAACACCGTGGCTCATGACGAGCTCAGCTCGTCATGAGCACCGGGCGCTGTGCGCGCCCCCCTGCCCCCAGCACAACGGGGGGAAACAGCCCCGCAGCGAAGGGATTAAGCAGGTAGACTTGATATTCACTGTTAATTATTTGTGTATTTCTGATTCCTACAAGGTCTGTGTCTACTCTGGCAGCTTCGCTTTAGGGCTCCCTTATCACGTTCCTGAAGGCTCCCTTCCAAACCGTTGCCTCCTCACCAGTTGTACTCCACTGTTCTCTTAGCTGCCTCGGTCTTCTCCCTATACTCTGTGTTTTCATGTATCTATCTCAATAGTGGAATCTCAGATATCTGCTTCTTTGACAGCTGTTTCTTCTTCCTTTTTCAATTGTCAAATACACCCCACCATTGCAACTGTTGAGGTTGTGCTCCAGGTCGTGGCTTCTCTACTGTTCGCTTGCTTCTGGAGTCTCTCCTAGGTACCTAGCATTTGCTAGATAAATATAATATTTTTTACTGCTGTAGCACTTTGACCCAATGCACTTGTATATAAAATATGCTGTATACAAATATTTTACATCAATAGAAACTGTTACTCATTTTACAGAACTCAGAATGATGAACAGCTGAGACTGCGTTGTCTGGATTAGAGTGTGCTGCTGTGTTGATTAGAGAGAGATTGATCAACTTGCTGAGGTTACGTGGGCTCATTCTATCTGGAAGGCCCTGATGATGCCATACACAATGTATTAACAAGGGGCATGGAAGTTAGCACACCTCATGAACCTGGTTAGAATGAGTTACAGAGTGATTAGACAGAAGGATAATAGCGAATTTTTCAGTCGGAATCCTAATACAAGATTGTAAAGGGACCGTCAGTTTGTTTTAAAGCCTGGAAGCTTGCATCTTAGGCTTGTGAATGTGGTTTCATCTTTGGTGAGAAGTCTATCTAGGCAAAGTAAGGTGATCAGGCCCTAGGTACCAGAGGGTTTTGCAGGTTTAATGCATCCTTAAAGTTGTCTTGATCCATGCTAGCGGGCCTGACTTGTGGAAGCTTTTAAGCTAGTCTTAATTCTGCCTTTCCTGGTTGATGATAATCCAAAGATTGCCGGGCCTGATTTGCAGGGAAGTTTCCCTGATTTAAGACAACTGATTTAAGACAACTTTAGAATTGTCTTAAACCAAGGCAAAAGCCTTTGTTAATCAGGCTTTCTTACCTGGCATAAGACAGTCTTAAACTGTCTTCGGGGCTGGAAATTTCCTTAATAAATTGCGACTAACATATCTTTCAAAACCATGGCAGATAACTCAGTACAGGAGTATTTGTTAATCTGTTAACTCTAAGAACAGGAGAATTTGCTAATCTGTCGAGTACAAAAAGTAAAGTAAATACATTTAGAACTATCAGTTCAGATACACATGTACGAGTGTCCTTTCGAGAGTTTCCACTGCACCCTACTATCCTGTAAAAAAGGTGGGGCGACAGTTTGTGCAGTAAACTCAGGCATGGGTTGGGAACTTAAAAGAAGTGGCAGTGAGTAATAAATATCACGTGTTGTACATATTTTCTCAGTGTCTTGCTCGGAGGATCCTTGGCAAACTGCCTTCTTCCTGGCATACTCAATCAGTAACATAATTTGGCTTCTCCAAGTCGCTTTGTCCACAACATTAAGCTTCACATTCATGGCTTCTTTTATTTGGGTTTCAGATATGAAGGGGCGGTTAAAGGGTTGGGTGTTGGTTTTTGTTGATAGTGAAGCCTCATCCTTATGAAACAACCCACCAGATGATCACTGAGCGCTCCGTGCCCCCCCGTGCGAAACACTAGGACTTGTCAGCGTTTTTCACTTCAACATGCCTTCTTTTAATCAGGATACATGTGAGGGCGGTAGGTGTTTGAACTGTGATGCATAATGGCATGGCGGAAGATGCGTGGAGTCAGGGGTTCTCCTTAGTGGCCACGCCCCTTCCTCTCATACACTTCAGTGCGAGGGAAGCACACTATGGGCAGTTCATCTGCTTTATATTTTTCCTTTCCAAAAAAGCCTGCCAATCAGAATCTGGCTCTTGCATGCCTACATTGGACATCCTGTAATAGGGTTCCTTCATTTGTAGCAGGACCTTGCCGCACTGTTCACCTCCTGGTGTTTTCACCAGGATACTAGTTGTAAAAAAATAAGTGGGGGGACTAACCTAGTGAGGCAGTATGCAAGTGACATCAAGGTGCGTGACATCACACATGGCATCACGGGAATTGACATCGTAGAAAGTGGCATTACAAGCCACGACTTTACAGGAAGTGGCATCACAAGAAATGACATCAGATCTAAAGCCCTCACATATATGTTTAGCAGGTCTATCATGGGTACGTTTGAGCG
This sequence comes from Lissotriton helveticus, assembly GCF_964261635.1. NCBI lineage: Eukaryota > Metazoa > Chordata > Amphibia > Caudata > Salamandridae > Lissotriton > Lissotriton helveticus. The sequence goes on from NC_136071.1 coordinate 258,113,095, forward strand.
CATTGCGAGGCTAATAGCACAGTGAGCTATGGAAGATATGTGACTTCTACACCTTGCAATCCCCCAGTTTTATCTAACACATCCTGTGCATTCATTTACGAACGTATATAATTTATTGTACATGTAAAATGCACGTGTTGTTGTAAAGCGCTTTGACACCCTGCATTGGAATAAGTAGGGCTGTACAAGAAAAAATAGTGGTACTTAAATATTTCAACGCGTCCTCAGGGGTAGTAAGCGCTATATAAATCCAATTTAATTTGTGTAAAGACTGGGAAAGACCAACACATCTGACATTCTTACAGTGCATGCATATCTCCTAAACAGGGACTGAATGAAGTGAACCGCTGCCTCTCTTAAATATGTGTGAAGTGTTCACAAGGTGTGAGCCTTTGTTTCCCCTCAGCTCCATTTGCATCAGGTTTGAGGCTCCTGACTGCTCCCAGCCAAGATACTCCAACAAAAGGAGGCCTGATGACCCCTCAAATTCAGCCTTTGCTATGGGCCCACCAGGAGTCTTAACCCCTTGCCTGTGCTGAACGTTCCGGGCTAGTACAGAACGTTCCATTGCGCGGGCGGGGCCGCGACGTTCAATGGACGTGCGCAGCAGTACCGAGGTAGTGCACGTGAAGTCCGCTGAACGTCTGCAGCAGCGATGGGGTTAAATAAGAAAGCCCTGTCCCCACCTGCAAGTTGTTGCTTGTTGCAGATGGAAAGCAGACAACGTGCAGGCGCTGCTGAAAGTGTCCAGGTGTTTGGAAATTACACCAGGAAGAGTTCAGCACTTTATTCAGTGGGGCCCAAATTGTTGGCAGGGGGGACGGCGTTCATCCTGTGAAAAAAGCGGGTGGGCGACGTCCACCGGCGTGTACGCCCGACTCGTGCCCTGCTTTTCACACACTGAAGTATATGAGAGAGAAGCCGGGGACCTGGTCATTGAGAAAACCGCAACAACTATAAACTATAAAGGAAGTTCTAAGTTGAACATAACGGCTGTGGCTCTGTAAGGGTTCCTGCCTTTCCCACACTGTTCAAATTGTGTGCTCCTGGGCAAGTGAAATCTTTATTGCCTTGGAACCTGCCGCTTATCTGGGGATATATTTCAAACAAGCCTGCATGGCACTGTATTTAAAAACGTGACTAGATATGTTTTTTGAAATTGAACCTGCATATTTTTGTTAACTTCTGTTATAAAGTTTTTAGCATTTGTAGTCTGTTTTCCTCAATACAGTTCCCAATTAATTCAGACGCATATGGTATCCCGATGTCATAGTCCCAATGCCATGAACACAGAATCGCGTATTTATAGTTTTTTTTTCATTGCCAGCAGGGTAGTTAGGTTATAATAATGGCTTTGACTGGGGGTTATTTTAGTAGCACTGTATTTATCCCACAGACTTTGCAGCAACTTGGAAACTGTTAGAAGTTTTCCATAATTGCAGGCTGAGTGCTAAGGGCCAAGTCCCAGGTTAGAAGGCGGGCTAGGCGGAGCCCCCTTTAGGGGATATCATTAGAGTGAACCGCATCGGGCCACCGCCTTGAAAACCCCACAGATTTAAGGTTTCAGCTGGAGCAGGACAAAGGGGGCAGCCTTTTGCAGAGGCCGTTCCTCATTTAGGCATAGGTACATTCGGCTTAAAAAAGCTCTGAAACACCCACAGAGCTAGTGTTATCCTTTGACAGATTATACCTTCTTTGGAAAAAAAAATTAAAGGGCCTGATTCGCAAAGCTTTTCAAGTCAGTAGTTGTGTTTTACTCCTGTGCTAACAGTGACGTACTCCTACATACCTATATAAAGGAGTAAAATGGGCTTAATCGCAGAAAAAAAAGGATGTGTGGTCCCCGAAGTTTTTTCGGTTTGATGTGTAATGGCACATGCACCGTGTTTGCTGACTGAAATATTGTATCTGTACGTACTTTAAGGGGCTTTGGGTGACCCTTCAGCCATTGGCTTCCTATGGATTGAGAAGACACCGTACTGTGACATCGAGATGAACTTAAAATAATAAGAAGACAAGGTATTTAGGAATGCCAACAGACAGCTGTTTTTTCTACAGTAGATAAAAGAAATATATTTGAAGATGAGAGAATTTAGGGGTATAGAAGAGGGTGGAAATGTTTTGAAATATTATTAGATTAGTTTTGTAGTCCAATAAATGTTTTTTACAAAGGTAAATGTATTTTTGTATATCGGACCTGTGTTTATGTATCATAGGGCCATATGTATCATCAAACTATTTTGCATTTCCTAAATAGCGAATTTTAAGGAATCGCTATTTAGGAATTGCAAAATGGTATGTATGAAAAAAATCGCTTTTTATTAGCGATTCCTTAAGCTTCCTTAAAATGCGAATTCGCAATTAAGGAATAATTTCCAATGCATTCCGAGGCCCATAGGAATGAATGCAAAATAATTCTCAAATTGCGAATTCGAAATTTGCTAATAGCAATTTGAGAATTATTGCAAGGGTGCAGGGGTGTCTCAAAGACACCCTGCTGCACCCCTGAAAAGAACATGTGTGTGCATATGGCGCACATACATGCCCTATGGGCATGTGTGTGCATCACATGCCACCTTTAAAAACTCCAAATTGTGCATTTTTAGAAGAATTCGCAAGTTACCATCAACTACAAGTTGGTGGTAAATTGCGAATCCTTAACCAAAATTCGCAAGCCAAAAATGCTACATACATAGCATTTAAGGAATCGCAACATTGGGATTCCCTAAATGCTATGGAAAAATAAGGAATCGCACAAGTTTGCAATTCCTTAGTTTGGGAATGTTTCATACATCCCAAAACATGCAAAAAGGCCTTTGCGAATCACAAAAGGCTTGATACATATGGCCCTTAGTGTAGTGTTAGGTTTATTGGTGTTTCTTTGCTTAACTTTTGCTTTGGAACCCTCTGCTTGTGGCATGGTCATTCGCATGTTGGAGAAGCCCACAGGGACATTTTGGTGTCACAGTGTTTCCTTTCTGTTTGCTCTTTAGAAGTGTCCTTCCGCCTCCTTTGGACTGCATATATGACTCTGTTACAGTATACTAGCAGCCCCTGGGGGTGAGCACTGATCAAATCATCTGTAAATAGATGCTATAGAAAGCAATACTTTTGCCTGCACCATACATTATGTAGATGCTTTTGCCTGCACTCCCTTCCACGTGCACAAACAAGCATTAGCAAAGCCAGTAGCACCCAATACAAATATAAACTTATTGACTTTTCTTATGCCAGTTTTTCTTGAGTAGGCATTACTTACTCCTGCTTCAGATGCTTTTGTTTGCTCCCACTCGCCATTCTACAAACATGCACTGGCAAGTGCAATAGTACTCCGTACAACTGCCAAACTCGTTGGATTTGCAAACTTTTCTTTTTTCTTGAAAAAGCATGACATACTCGTGGAGAGACATGTTTAAGTCACACGACATTCTACAATAAGACACAACTACTCACTCGAGATGTTATGGGAATCAATCTTGGATATTCAGGTGCAACTCAAGTATAAGAGGAGATTTAAGGTACCACTGTTCAGCGGAAAAGCTTTGTGAATCTGCCTGGGTAGATATCAAATAATCTAATGAGACTGAGAATTTGGTCAGCCATTTCTGTTGGCATTTTTGTGTACACATCCTTTGAGGACTGTGAAAATCAAAACCTGTACTATACTAAAACCCTGCATATGCAGGTCTTTCCAGGCATTCATCAACTTCCTAGTAATTTACATACTATCTCTTGTATCCCACTCTCCTATCAGAGCCATGTTCTTTATCCTAGCTTGCACCGGGAACTGCTCTTATCTTCCAAAGTAGTTCTCGTCCTGAGATAGTTTTAACCAAGCATATCCACCCTTTTTTCTGAAGTGTGCGATAGTCCTACATGACCCTTGTTCGGATGTATGACATTACAGCGCATGCTTTTACCACGCATGCCTTTACAACGCGGTATTTACAACGCATGCCTTTACAACGCATAGCGCTTTGGGGTGCTGGATAGTGAATAGTTTAATTTACTATTCCAACTCCAGTCCCCGTGGATAGTAGGGAAGGTGTTGGATAGTAAATTAAATCTATTCCCTATCCTAGAGCGCCCCCCAGCGCAATGCATTGTAATGGTTTGCGTTGTAAATACCGCGTTGTAAAGGCACTACGTTGTAAAAGTTGCGTTGTAAAGGTTGTTCACCCCCTTGTTCCATTGTGCTCAGTTTAGAGCCTCTTTTGGACTTTGTTTTCATATTCACCATTTAATTTTCCAGATGCAGTAAACTGAATTGTCTCAATAATAGTTTTGTCAGTGTTACATCACTCACGGATGGGTAGCACATTCTCGGAAAGCTGAAAGGCTGGTTTGGCTGTGCTGGAATTCAAAGAGGTGAAGAGAGTAGAAACTTACAGCCAGATTCATCAAGCCGAAATCGGCTCGCAAAGGGCCAGATTCTGAGAATCTGGCCCTTTGCGAGCGCTATTTTTGCATTTGGGATTCATCATCCCAAATGCAAAAATCGCATTTTTAGAAATCGCTAAATTGCGAATAATTGCATTTAAGGAATCTCAATTTGAGATTCCTTAAATGCAATTCATGAACCATTTTAAAATTGCGAATTCGCAATCTGGGGCCGCTATTTACCGCGAAGTCTCTAAGTTGTATGTTACACACACACATGTCCTTTGGACATGTATGTGCGCAACACCAGTGTACCTTACCATTTCAGGGGTGCTACAGGGTGTCCTTTGGAAATCACTATTAAGGACTCGCAAAACGGGACTTTGATGAATCTGGGGGTATTTCACCTGTTGCTTAGAGCACTGTTAAATTATAGCTAGTTAGGGTTTCATGGTATGGTGTCTTTGGGTAGCACTTCGTAGCACTAGGCCAAACACTTCATATAGGCCTCCATATCACACTTTCTGCTTGTGTATTCCTTTTAGGTCTGGTGTAGAGACAGCTTTGGTTGTGTCGGTACGCGTTTGTGATTTCAAAAATAATACATCTAAAGATAAACCATAATATTTGCAGAAAGGTGATTTAGGTCGGTCTTTACTAGCCACTGGATCTGTGTCAATTACTAAATGGTTCATCCCACACAGTGCATACGGTGTGCAGTTGTTTAGCCTCTGTCAACCATTGGCTGTGTCATCGGCATTAGTTAATCTGTGGATGATCCCACACTGCAGTCATAGGACGTTTTCTCTGTGAGCCTCTTTGAAAGGTACCATTTTAACATGTTTACAGTGTGTAGAATGTGAGTCGGCATGGCAAGAGTGTGCATCAGTGAGTCCCTTTGTAGTCGCTGCATAATTAATAATAATCCATATTTGTAAAGCGCAAACATATCACCCCTTAAGGTTTCAAGGCGCTGGGGGCCACCGGGGAGAATAAGTGAGTGATTGTCAAGAATCACGTGATGCTGAGCTGAGTGCGGGGGATCAAATCGCGATCCCCACGCTTCGAAGTCAGACGCTCTGGAACGCTGCTCCACACCTCTCCTCGCATAGGGGTCCTCCATTTATCCCTGCATCATGGTGCAGACGTTGGGGACTTTTCAGTTGTTGGAGACATTGCATCTAACTGAACGTTAACTTGCAAAACAACATTTAAAGCACTCACCACAGATAGGCGCTAAGGTACTGCTCACCACTCGGCTGCCCTGCATCCCTTGAAGCATGCCCCTATAGCATGCCCTTTATAGGTCTGCAAATCCTATAGCTACTAACTTTTTAAAGTATGCAAAGAGTGGACTTTGGAGTATTTCCCTCTCACTTTCTGCTATTAGGTCTTTTTTGCCTTATTTTGCCACCAATGAAGGCTCACATTGTAATATATGAAAGATTATTTTTCATCTGGAGACTTCACTGAATCAATATGGATTACATTATTTATACATGCATTGCATGTATGAGAAAGATATATGTATATGTGTGTGTGTTTTGTCTTTACCTTACAGCTGAATTTTTCATGTTCAAATCTTGATTAGTTTCCCTTCTTGCTTCCTCATTATATTTTTGCTCATTCGTCGTTATACTAACTTTCCATTTATGTTTATTCCTGTTTTCTTTTATTCATACGTTCTTTATTAGCATGCCGGAGGTATACATGAACCAAGGTAAAAATACATAGCAAATCGATATATAAAATAATGAATGACATTCAAATACAAAACCCGGCACAAGCCAGTTAAAAGATACTTACACAGGTAATCAACTTGTTCAGTAAAATGCTTTTCTTTGAATAAACAGCCGATTTCAGAAAAGAGGTAACATTTAAAGCAGACATCCTCGCCACTTAATAACTAAAAGTATCGGAGAGCCGCCCTGCAGTTAACCAAACCTCAGTTCTTTAACAATGGTCTTAAAAACTGTTTGGTAAAAAGCATATAAATGTTGCAAAAAAAAAAAGAAATGCAGCAAAAAGTGTTTGGAAGTGCCATCACAGGGCTAGGGGCACAAGTTAGTGACACTGCTGTAGCCCAAAGGAAAACTAAATGGATAGTGACCAGTGCCTGACCTCAAAGGACATAAAAGCGACCTATACCACCTTCCCATTTTCCATGATCTGTAGGGCTGCAAACCATCAACTTCTCTCAAATTGCAAAAATGCTGCACAGTAATTTTGCGGCATTCCATGCCCTATTTTAGGTTATGTCTTTTTTTTTTTTTTTGCAGAGTTTTATATAGCGCGAACTAGAACCGAACCGAAGCTATCCGGATTTCCTCTTATGCTGCGTCAGGCAGTCCTTAATAATGGCCCTCTTAAGTGTTGCCTCTGGATTAGTCCAAATCGAGACCCGTAATAAGAATGGAGCTGGTTTAATGAGATCTTCCAGGTATGGCAAACCAAGCTCTCCATGGCATATAAAGTGCAAGCTTGTGGGCTGTTGATGCAAGAAACGTCCACATAGGTGAGTTGCTCAACCCGGCAGGGGATAGCTAATCGAATAACTCAGACTGCTGCAACATAGAGACCTATGTATGGATAAGGGAGTCAAGGCCTTACGACCAGTTGGCCACGGAAGACTCAAAATTGCTCCTATCGCCCTACATCATTTTGCTGTACTAGCAGAGAGGTGGGAACCCCATATACCTGAGGAATCAAATACTACATCCAGATAACGGAAGTCGTGCACAAGGTTAACACGATTGCTTCCACATGCTAGAGAAGAAATCTTGCTGCTCTTTCACCACATACCATAACTGAGATTTACTAAAGTTAGACAAATCTAGATCAGCCAAGAATTTGACAAAAGAATTAACCAGCTTGTGCAAAGCATTAGATGTGCAGGCCATTAGGACCGCATTTTCAGCATAGTTTACTCCCTATTACGGGGACATCTTTACCTAACGAGGCGCTCAAATTGTTGATGTATAAAATAAATAGTAAGGGGCCAGCACGCAGCCTGGTCTAACACCACGTTCAAGATTGATTCTGAAAATTCCCCCCCGCTTGTTCCAACCTGTACCCTGGCCCTCAAATGCTCTTGTAAAGTGTGCAGGACGTTTACCAACATAGTATCCAGACCTAAATCAAGTAACAAATGCCGCAACTTGCAACTATTTACAACTATTTGCAACTATTTACAAGTCCATAAACTCTAGGTACAATGGACAGCGCTCAGCGATGGTATATTTCCCCACAATGAGATGCAAATTCAGGCAGTGCATCACCGTACCTAGCCACTCCCTGAACCCAAACTGACTTGAATGAAGGATATTATGCTCACAAGCTCATTCTCTCATCCTGCTAAAAATAATTCGACCTACACTCTGAACCGAACTATCGATCAAAGAGATTGGTTGTTAGCACTTTGGCTTCTGTCTGTCATCTTTCTTAAATTTTGGCTCAGTCGTCGGATAAGACCAAGGCTCCTGTAGCTTGTTGAGGGGGGAAGATTGTTGAAGACATTAGTAAAGAGCAGCAGCCACAGTCAATGGGGAGTCCGTCCGGTCCCGGGTTTTGAGCCATGGGATTGGCGGATAGCTTCACCTCTTCAATTGTCAAGGTTAGTTTAGGCTTCTCTCCCAGATGACTCAAGGGAAGTGTGGAACTGACAGTTTTCAATTGGTATACTATACAGTGACAAAATGAAGCTTAACCCAATCATTGAAATGAATGTTACTGCACAGCATGTTATCCGTGGTACACGCTGACCTACACAATGTGATCCAAAAAGCCTATGGTCCTACTGTGTGATAGCAATAGTGAAGCAGTTGTCTTTTCTTTGTAAATGTTCCATTTGTTTTCTCCCTCCGCCTCTTATCCATTGTTCTTCCTACATTGGTTTCATATTTTAAAAAAGCATTGTCAAAGTCAGTAGATTTGTTTTTAATGACCTAACATATGCAAATACAGCCATTCATAATGTTTCCTTCCATCATTTCTGGGTGCTTCTGCAAATTATGTTGGTAGTCACTGGCTGGGCCTCTGAGACTCACATATGGCAATGGGTCATCTGGTGACAAGTGGACAGATGGCAAGAAGTTCCAGGTCATGACCTCATGTGGATCCTGGTTCCTTGTGTTGTGTGCCTATAATGGTCCAGCTCACATAGCAGCATGATTGGTCGAGGTGGCAGCACCAGGAATTGTTTTGTATTTCCCTACCGCAACAGCCCGACTAGTTGCACCGCAGCTCTCGCTACCCTATGGCTGGTAACAAATTGGCAACAGCAGAAAGCAGCAACGGGAGGACTTCACTGTTCAGAGAAATGGTTTGAAGGGCGGTGCTACAGCAAATTACGTTGATAGTCGCTGGCTGGGCCTCTGATACTCACATGTGGCACTGGGTCATCCGGTGACAAGTGGACAGATAGCAAGAAGTTCCGGGTCACAACCTCATGTGGATCCTGGTTCCGTGTATTGTTTTCCAGGAACGATCCAGCTCACATAGCCGCATGATTGGTTGAGGTGGCAGCTCACATAGCCGCATGATTGGTTGAGGTGGCAGCTCCGGGAATTGTTTTGTATTTCCCTACCACAACAGCCCGACTAATGGTACCACAGCTGTTTCTACCCTATGGCTAGTAACAAACTGCCTTTTCCGCGCTTACAATGTGGATCCGGAGAAGCAGTTAATGCAGAAAGCAGCAGTAGGGTGTGCCATAAATAAATCCTGCCATTTAATCACACACATGCTTAGCAGATTAGAGACCAAGGGCCACATGTATGTACCTATTTTAAGGTAGCAAATGGCCTGATTCGTAGAATCGGGCCGTTTGCGACCGGAAAAAAGAATATTCCTAATTACCAAACCCTATTTGCAATTCAGTAATCTATTACCGAACCGCAAATAGGGTTTGAGATTAAGTGTTAGAAAGTGGCGTATTTAGGGTGTCCCTTCCTAATGCCGAATGGCAGCGGTATGTAAGACTTTTTTGCGACGGAAATGCAGTTGCAAAACATTCGCATTTTACCACAACTTCAAGTTGGTGGTGGTCCGACGGACCACTGCTTGCTCTTAAAAAATGAAACTAAAGCCTTTCATTTTTCTTTTTTAAACGCAGCCCGTTTTCCTTTAAAGAAAACGGCTACATTTAAAAAAAAAAACAAGGTTGCTTTATTTAAAAGCAATCACGGACATGGTGGTCTTCTGACCCCATTCCAGTCAGTGTTTACAATATTGCACATTTGGGACACCTCTATTAGGGTACCTCCACCCTCATGCCAGTGCCAGCTGTTCAAGGGCCAGTGTCCCTAAACACAACCATGCTGATTCTCCTCACTCTAGTTTTACTGCACCCCGGCGAAGGAGGCGATGTATGAGATTTTCTGACAATTCCACAATGACGTCGGAAAAACAGAATTGTAAGTGTTTTATAAAGTGAGGCACTACAAACGAAAGGGGGTGAGGAAGGGAACGAGGGATTACGACTCTCCAAAGGCCACTCCCCCTTCACCAGACCTAGTATTATTCCAGACCTAGTATTATTAAAAATTCCCCAAATTGAGACATTTTCAATTCTTATAAATCACAACGAAATCGTTGTCAATACCATGGATCTGATACTGCTAATAAGCATTGGCAACACCCATAGGTCTGGGTTATTTCAGATGAATATTCTTTGTTGTGCGAAATGTCTGAATGCTGTTACAGAAAACTCAGTCACCCAAGTAGTGGTCATTGCTTTGATTTACTTGTGAGGAAGTGTCCCTCGAATTGTCGCACATTTGACAGTAGAATGTCACTCATAGGACAAATTAAACCATAGAATGTCCCACCTAAGCAATCCAAAAACTTGGCAGCTATGGTGTAGCCTACCCGTCAAACTCTAAATATGGCCCATGAACCTTATAGGACTTAATTAGGACTTTAGAAATGTCTTTTTTGTTTTTGGAATGACCGTCCCTATGGCTCTGAGCTTGTTAAAAAAACTTTTCCAGTGTGGCAGATGCTCTCAACTCTGAACCACCACTGTAGTCCCACCCCCACAAAATCCCTAACAGGACACTATCACCTCAGTGCACTACATTATTCTACCCAAAACTCTATCACCACCTCCTCACTGCACTCCCCCCCCCCCCCATGACATAGAACCTCAATCCATCTTCCCAAACTGGAATATCACCCCAGTGCTGCTGTTGCATCTGTCAATGCATGTAACCTCTCTTGTGGATTAATTGCAGTGTGGGTCGCCCTGTCCCTGTACTGCAGAGGGCATCACTGAAAATGACTGGGCATGCTTACCAGTGAGCACAATTTGTGAAAAAACACAAATTGTTATGCTTAGTATGCAAAAGGTTTTGGCGCTCCGTGTCACTCATCCATTCATTCAGCCTTACCACTCATGCATCCATTCAGCCATCCATTAACTCATTCTTGCATTCTGCAACCCAAAATACCAAAAGTAGAAAAAGTGACCTGTCAGTTTGCAGGCGCCTTCATTAACTTTGCCTCTGCTTGTCTTCTCTGCGCACAGGCACTGATGTATTCATGTTACAACAGTATACACATATTACATGCACCCTGCTCCCACCATAACATCACCCTAGGAATCCACCATCTGAACAACATCTTTTCTTTGGTGGTTGCCAGTATTTTGACTGCCTGTTTGTTCAGCGCGTGGATTTGTGTTTCGTGTTTAATATAGCATCTAGCGCCGAAACATCTTCTTGGTGCTGAGACCTATTTAGAGGTATGAATGACAAGCAAATTAAAGGTAGTCTAAATAAATAACATTATTTGAAATCAGAACCTTGAAAACCTAAAGTGCTACAGGCCTTATTGGGTATCCATCTGTGTGGTATGAGTGTAGCTAGAATCTATTGAAAGACTGTTCATTGCAGAGCAGGGCCAGCGATTGGAGGGTGCCAGGGTTCTGAGAGAGGACGTGCACAGTGGCACCATTGTGATGTGATGTTCTGTACAAAGGTGTGGCGTCTGCTCTTTCCTAGCCGATGGATCTGTGGCTGTCCTGTCAGGACTGTCTGTGCCCTATGCAGATAACACATCACATTTAAGAGTTTTTGCATAATTTGCCTTACAATTGCGATTTGAATTTGTGAACTGCGGATATCAGGGGCGGGCATTTAACTCACAGCTATCTTGCCAAACCACTGGGTATTGCCTCTGACCTGTGTGCTGGTACTGCCAAACGGGTTGTAGCCTACGTCAGTGGTAGTCTTAGTGAAGGGGACACCCGCTCCCTGAAGCCTGCAGCTATGCCAACCAGGTGACTACATACACCATTGTCTAGCTAAGACCCTAACTTTAAAATCGCTTCGACAGGATTTGGGGGTCTAAAAGTTCACATATCTGCCAACACGGTTGTAATCACCATTACAACCACATTACTGAACAGCCGCCACCTTGGCCATCCTGGGTTTACTTCCTTAATTCACTTCCAGTTGGATCCACGCCGCCTTGAGGAAAGCCGACAAAAATAAAGACAACAAGATGAGTTATAAGGAGCTCCGGAATTTTATGAAGGCAGTCAATATTCAAGCAGACGACAACTATGCCCGGCAAATCTTTCAGGTAAGAGGCTTTGACGTATTGAATGCATGAATTGTGTCATTGAGTGATTTGTGTAGGTTGCCTATATGTCTGTGCCAACATTTTCACGTAGAGTGTATGGCTATAAAAATGCTTTAAAAACCACGACAAGAACTCAGTTTGAAATAAGACATACATATTCTATATGTCTAAGCGTTTTATCTGTAGCCCATATTTGGGCACGGATAGGTTTGGTGTTGCCACGGTCTTTACGTAAAAGTCCAGCTGATATGTTTTTCATCGTGTAATAATTACCAGATTATCCACAAGGTATGTCAGGCTCTCTCCTGATGTGGTCACACAATCACCATTGTATATTGTTATTTAAATAGTGTTACAAAGTAAAATCCGCCCTGATGCAAGGCACAAATAAAATAATATACAAGTCTGATCATTAATTTTGGGTCAAGAGCAACGCATAGCATGTGTTACCAATGTCCATTATTATTTCAGAGATGTATTGAAAATATACATGTATGCACTTGAAGACCTTTTTACCGCCTTCAACATGTGTTGCACAATGTGCCGCTGTGCTTCTGCATTTGGCAGACGTAGATTTCAGCACATAGCTGTTAGAGTGAGCAGAGAGCACATTTATCGGCACCATCCTTATCATGCTGATCGCCAATGGAGATTGTCGCGAAGGCAAACTGAGCGAATGAAGTACTTACTTTCAGATCAGGTCTGCCAACAAACTTTGGAAAGACATGCAGCAGGTGTGTTCCTTTTTTATGCCTGGCTGAAGGTAGCTTTAGCTGTCGAGCTCATGTAATCACAAAAACAGAATTACCGAGCATTGGCAAAGCCAATAGTTCTCGCATATGCAAGAGCTATAGGCTTTGCCAATGTGTTTTAGCCATGTTGTACACCAGCGTGGCTGCTGTTCAGCATGGCTAAAAGTTAGTGGCGCCGAGAGAGTGGCGTGGAGTGTCCTACACTGGAATGGCGAAGAGTGGAGTGGCATAGAGTGTGGTGGCATAGAGTGTGGTGATTTGGAGTGGCACAGAGGGGAGTCACGTTGCATGGCGTACAGTGGAGTGGCATAGACAAGCGTGGACTAGTTTAGAGTGCATTAGCATTGAGAGTTGCAGAGTAAGGTGGCGTAGAGTGCAGTGGCATAGAATTCTGCAGTGTACAATGCAGCATCATTAAATGCAATGGCATAGATTAGAGTGTTGCATAGTAGAGTGCATTGGCGCAGAGAGGAGTGGCATAGTGTGCAGTGACATAGAGTGGTACAGAGTAGAGTGGCGTAGAGTGATACAGGTTATTGTGCTGTACAGTGCAGTGGCATAGAGTGCAGTGGAGTGGAGTGCTGCAGAGTGAAGTGATGTAGAGTAGAGTGCAGTGGCGTAGAGTGGCATAGAATGCATTGGCAAAGAATGCAGTAGTGCATAATAGAGTCACATAGAGTGCAGTGTTTCAAAATAGTGTCGTAGACTGCAGCAGTGGTGTAGGGTGCAGTGGCGTAGAGTGGAGTAGAGTGGTGCAGAGTAGAATGCAGTACAAATAGTGGGTTGGAGTGGCGTAGAGTGGTGCAGAGTAAAGTATAGTCACGTAGGGTGGAGTTTAACAGAGTAGCTTGGTGTAGAAGTCAGTGGCCAAGAGTGTGGCGGTAGAGTGTCGTAGAGAGCAGTGGTGTAGCAGTGGCATAGCAAGGGGGTTTGGGGAGCAGTCCCCTCCAGATGTCACAAGTTTTGGGGGCGGCGATATTCCCCCTCGCTCAAACCTTTTTGCCGTTGCAGGTCAGCAAACACAGAAATCGCCAGCACAAACCCCTTACATGCAAATGCAGGGACTGCCACGGGCGGCCAAAGGTCTAGCTACGCCGCTGTGGTGTAGAGTGGCGTAGAGTGCAGTGTCGTAGAGTTGAGTGGTGCAGAGTAGACTACAGTGACTTAGACAGCAGTGGTGTAGACTGTAGTGGCATAGACTGCAGTGGTAGAGAGTGCAGTGGCGCAGAGTAGATATCTCAGAGTAGGATTAAAGTGGCATAGAGTGGAGTGTGCAGGGTAGAGTGAGGTCACGTAGAGTGGAGTGGTGCAGAGTATAGTAGTGGCATAGATTAATGGCACAAAGTGGTGTATAGTGCAGTGGCATAGAGTGCAGTTGTACAGAGTAAATTAGAGTGGCGTACTGTCTTGGCATAGAGCGCAGGGTCATAGAGTGGAGTGGTAAAGAGTAGAGTGCATTGGCCTAAAGTGTATTGACATAGCGTGCGTTGGAGTGGAGTAGAGTGTTGAAGAGTAGCGTAGAGTGGAATTGTGCCGAGTACACTGGAATGGCCTAGACTGGTATGGTATAGAGTGCAGTGGTATAGAGTAGAGTGGCATGCAGTACTTTGACATAGAGTAGAGTAGTGCAGAGTAGAGAGCCGTATAGTGAAGTGGCGTAAAGTGCAGTAACATTGAATGGTGTCGTGCAGTGGTGCGGAGTGCCGTGGTATGGTGTAAAGTGGAGTGGTGCAGAGTAGAGTAAAGTGGCGTAGAGTGGAATATGCATGCTGTGGTAGCACACTTCCTTTACAGACAACACATCTCCAATTGTAATCACTATTACATGTGCACAGATGTACAGTTTCACGGATAAAAGTGTACAGCACACAAGGTAATGTCGAATGTCATCATCTAGTGTATTGATTTGTTTTGATCATTTAAAATATTTGTTTCCACAACAATTCCGAATTACCAAAAATTTACTTCATTTGGGCTTTTCTAATTCTGAATTATCTGCACAGTTCATTTAAAGACATTTAACGTTTGGTGTGTGCTAGAAAAAAATAACATCGTTCAGCCTTCCTCAAGCACTCCCTGGAGCCAACATGATTGTCACATAAATCCTGTCACTTTGAAGTCCGAAAAAGAAAACTAAACACCAAGCTCCCTGGAAGAGAGAGCTTGACATTTGACCTCTGTCTTTGAATGCACAGTAATTGAGCCAAGATAAGAACAAGATTTAAAGACCTGTTTGCAGAGATCGAAAACAAATAGAGCCAGTTAATAGAAAGCAAGCAAATAGGAGTTACAAACCACAAAGCCGTTGCTAAACAACAGGTGGAATGTATTCCCAGGAAAGCTTTCCCAATGTCCCCATGGTGTCATTAGCAAAAAGGCGAGCTGAGGCCCTAGGAGCAGCAGGAAAGTAGGGAGACCGAAGTCAGCAACCCAAAGATGATACCAGCGTAGTCTTAGGCGGGTGATGGTGTACGGGAGGGGGTGGGGGGGGGGGAGTTCTAGGTTGGCGCAGGGAAGGGGAGTTGGGGATCAGCGCGTAGGTTAGTAGGGCCATAAAAGTAGTCATACACTTCATCCGTACACTAACCGCTCCTCTGTATTGAACGTCAGGCATGGGTGAGCAGAGGCTTCAACGCCGCCCGGCCCCCGGGTTGTGGGCTGAACGGCTGTGTACTGGTTGACGGGATGTATTTTATATCTGCTAAAACTTATGTTGCTACCTCTATGTGTGTAATGGCCTGTACAGGTATGACTACAATAAAAATTGTTTTAAAAAAAAAAAATGGTGTCATTAGCAAACCAGACATCTGCGCTCTCTGGTAGGCTTCGACCTAAAAAGCAGTATAGAGAGTGAGGCTTTATTTCCGCCCATTTGTTTTTCTCCTTATTTATGAACGTTTGGTAGTGCAGCATTATAATTCGCCTATAAAGAGGTTCATTTGCTCTAACTGATAGAGATATTGTTAAATGAGCCCCCTTGTCAACATCAGCAAGACTGATATTGCATGGTGTGGCCCAAGACAAACACACTGGGTAGGTTTTTTACATTATAAACTCTGATGACAAACACAGTAGTAATATAGCATACTTCCTGATAAATCTAATGTGAAGGAAGGGGTTTACTTTGTGAACGCTGAGTAAAATTAGGAAGGGGTTGCATTGTGAGCTCAGTGACAAATACAATCGAAAGGGATTTTCGTTTGTAAACACCCTGAGGAGGGGCTTACAATTTTGTAACTCTGAGAAACCTTTATAGACATTCAAGAGGGACTAGAGTGGTCTAGTTTTCATTGTGTAAATTTGTAATTTTATTTTTAGTATTTAGCTATGTGTGAATTTAAAACATTTTTTTTTATTGTGTGCTTTGCAGAGCTCTTAGTTGCTAAATCACAACACCTCCCTGAGAAAGTCTTCGATGACTTCCTCACTAACCTGATGTTCAAGTGTTAACCCCTTCGCCGCTGGTAGGATTCCCCCGCTGTGCTGGGGGGCGGCGCCCCCATCCTCATGACGAGGTCAGCTCGTCATGAGCCACGGCGCTCCGGTGCTCATGACGAGCTGAGCTCGTCATGACCGCGCTCGTTCCAATGGAACGTTCAGCACAGCAGGGGAATCAGCCCAGCGTGCGAGCGTTCCATCTAACGGGCGCGGTCATGACGAGCTCAGCTCGTCATGAGCACCAGAGCGCCCTCGTCATGAGCGTCCAAGAGGTTAAGAGTGCTCTTGGTGTTCACTTTATGTCCAGTAGAGAGGTGTCCCCTGAGGTAAAAGACTCCAGTTTGCACAATTTGAGTTCAGTAACCCCGGACTACTTCTCCCCTCCCTCCCCTAACCAATTCCCACAATCTGACATGAAAGGCATTGACAATGCATTGCTCTTGTCCTCTGCCCCAGAAGAAACCAGCTCCATATGCCCAGCGCCTCCTGCTGTGGCACTACAAGGCCCAGCAGTTGTTTAACCAGTTCCAGCCTAAAGAGCACCAAAGTGTGTCGTGCCGTACAAGGTGTCAGAATGTAGTGTAGAATCCCTTTCTCAAAGATGGCTTCCGCGATGACATTTAATCACACAGCGATGTATGACGTAGACCTGTGGATTGTGCAAGTGATAGTAAGCATGCAAATGGTTGAGGCACTTGTGCGTGATCCCCGACGGTCTCCCAGTGGTGACTGGATTGTGTATTGATTTTATCGTTGTGGGGCCTCCCTTCTAGCCGCTGCCACTCCATCAAAGTGGGCAACGTCAGTTGTGGGTGGTGGAGTCTATGGTGTGGTGGTTCATCAAGTTGTGAGAATGGTGCTGTGTGCTGCTTGAGCGAGAACGTGCCCTTTTGCACATACACAATACAGTGATCCTGGTTGGTGGCAAAGGTGCTGCACCAATCAAGCTCACTTCACAACACATGCACAGTGCGCATGAAAAGCACTTTAATGCACATGCGCACTAAGTTTGAATGCACTCAGGGAGTGCGATTGGCTTCAGAGCTGGTGCCCTGGGACAGTCATCAGCCAGGGAAAGGATGAAATGTAGCCAGGGTATTTGCCAGTGGTTTACGTGGATTCCAGCATCTCCGCCCATCATTTTTTGCTCTCTTATTTAAGTTTAATTCTGAGCAGCTTCATACTGATATTTTTATTTGTACTCATTTTGAAAGTTTTATTTTGTTATGGAAAATAATCTTTTGCAATTCTCAGAAATGTGACAAGTCAAACACAGACACGCTAGAAGATGACGAAATTGAAGAGTTCTACAAGCTGCTCACCGAGCGGGAAGAGATAGAAGTCATATTTTCCAAGTACCAGAGTAGCGATGGACTTATGTCTGCTGATAACTTTAAGAAGTTTCTAGAAGAAGAACAGCGCGAGACCGTCACTCTCGAATTTGTGCAGTCTCTTATCCAAGAATACGAGCCCAGTGAAACTGGTGAGTTGTAGACCTGAGCTTGGAGCTCAATGTTAAGTTGTGTTGTGTCATGTAATAAGTGTTTGACTTGAGTAGCGTAGCCCAGGTATGTGTATTGTATCCATTTTGTGCACACCATATGGGTTAACTGACATAATAGTGTGTTGGTCTGTCATCGCTTGAAAATAACGTTGTCCACTTTAACCAAAAGTTTACCTCTCAGAAACATATCCTAAGTGGATCTTGTGTTAGAAGATAGGAAGTACAGATGTAGCCTCACCAGGAGCAAGCTTCAAGCAGCTCCGCCTAAGTTGACCAACTGACACTGTGAGCCAGAGAGTCACCCAGGTATTCTATGATGTCATGGACTTCTATACAGTGGAGAACAGTAGAGCAGTAATTTACTACAGATCTCTTTATTTTTTTAAAGCTGTTTCGCCACATGTTTTCAGTTGATCATCCTTAAACTAGCAAACTGATGGGTTTGTTTGGAGGAGGTGGTTACTCCTTTATAATGAAGGCTTCCGGTTTTCCGTTTTTACTGATTTTTACCGATAAGTACAGACCGAAAACAATGTATTTCCTGACTGTATTTATTTTTATAAGTGGGAACATTTTGAAAATGGTGCTCCTTGTGAGAGACTCTCTATGCCGTCTTTCATGAATTCTAGGCAACAGCTGAGAAGATAGACAGCATGGAGAGTTAAAAACCACGATGAGATTTCCTAAAATAGGCATATGTTAATATATATTTGTAGTATAACGCTAATATGTAGCTGGATTTTGTTATACGTGGCTGCTTAATTTGCTAAAATGCGACAGGCATCCAGGTATGAGTGCACGTCCAAGAGTTAAATAAACGTGGAAATATACAATTTTACGGCTCCATTTATTCTCAAATCACAAAATAAATATGGATAAATACCAATAAGATGGCCTAAAAATAAATATGGATAAATAGACTGAAATGTTAAAAAAAGAAATACCATAAAACCAGGAGCCCTATTTATAACGCAGTGTTAACCTAAATATCTGCACTTTTCAAAATAGCAGGCCATCTTTCCTCATCAGCACTTGTTTACTTCTTGTGTGTGTTGAGACTTAATACTAGATCAACTCACTCACTTGGAGACTGCCACTCTCTTTCAATCATAAACACACTCCTGACTCACTAAACACTGGCATAATCTTCCATTGGGTTGCCCTGCCAGCCAGCCTAAAATGGTTTATTCTCCATTTACTTTAGTGGCATTACCCTCTTAAATATCGTTGAAAATGCAATAGGTTGACGGTGTGCAGAGAAGCAAGTATGCAAGTAATATCACGTAGAAATGTACTGAATAGGGTGACCGCACCCAGATATATTAACCTTGCAATGAAAGAGATTTACGTCCCAAAAAGGGACAGTAGGTAAGCTCCCAATGAAGTGTGTGGACCTTTAAGCGCTGCATAATACACTTCATAAAAAAGTCCAATTCCAGAATGTGACTTTCATCCCTAAAGCACTACCAAAGTGGGGGTGGCACATATAATAGGAAACCAGTGTCACCTGGAGGAGTATTTATGTCTCACAGCAAGCTATGTCTTCATGGTGTGTTAGTCGGCCCCTTCTGGAGTGCTTGCATGCAGTGCCTGAGGAACTATTTTACATCTCAAAGGTTCACTGTATACTTATGCTTTAAATTCTTTATCCTTTAAATGCTTCGTACATAGACAGTACTCTTTTCTTTGTTTAGTCTTTCACTACAGCAGGCTTTTTTTTAAATATTCAGAACCCAAAATGCAAGCCAGACCAATTGCTTGTTTTATTTGCATTTTGGTACTTGCAGTCAGGATGTTATATTAGTATAAACAGGGTTTCAAATCACAGGATGCATAGTTAACCAAGCATTACCACTCCTTTTTTTCTGCCTGTTGTCTAGGATTGCAGCATAAGCATTGGCAAGGCTAATAGCAACTGGTTGCCAAATTGGAATTTTGTGCTCCCAAGATGGTCGCCATGATGCGTTGAGACTCTGTGACAATGAATTTTGAATGGTTTGCGACAAGCAGTCGAAATAGTATTTTTATACTGTTCCAAAATGGCTGTTGTGTTGTGCCTAAAACAACAGGACGCCATCTTGCAGGTATACAAAATTACATTTAAGATGGTCTCCCTATTGGTTTTGACCACACTTGTGCATGCTGCAGTTCATCATGCATTGGCTAAGTCAATACCTGCAATAAGGGGTCAACGGAGTGTCAGCATGGCAGGTAGAGGGAGAGGTAGACATGGAGAGACACCTGTGCTTGTGTCGTCAGCATAGACCAGGAAGTGCAGGGCAGGGGTGAAGGGAGTTTGCAAGAGTGTGATACAGAGGCAGTGTAGGAGAACGATAGATCCAAGGATGACTCGAGAAGTTGGGTGGTGACAGGGAGGCTGGGAGAGACAAAGACAAACCAAGGTACGAGGAGAAAGAGGAAGGATATGACCTGCTTCTCCTTTCAAGTGTGAAAGTTCAAATCCCTCTGAGACATGCAAAAATAAACATCTTGACGTCAGCAGGGGAAGGATACACTCAATCTGTCAAAATATCAGGTGAAATCAAAGTACTTCACGTGTGAGACAAACACTAAAAAAGGTATGAAAGCCTTTATATCGTGAGCATAGTTTTGTCACAATCAATAAATCCATCCAGTCATGAGCAAGAGGCAGACCTAAAGTGACCTACCGATAATCTATAGCGAGATCACAATAATGGACTGGATTGAGGGTGTGTCGCTTTTCTGGCCAGACAAGCTTCTCTCAGATACACAGCAAGAAGAAGTGCATTAGCATGTCATCATTTGGTCGACAATCGATGAAGGAGTTGATAGTGAATGAAGTTCCCAGTCTATTGAAAAATGTAATCGCCTCAGAAGCAGACTTGCCAACGACGCAAGTGAAAATAATCTGGTCAAGGCAAAATACCCTTGTAGAACCAAAGGTTCTCCTTAAAAAATATGAAACCGATCAAAACATGCTATAAGAAACAAAAATTAAACCCTGACTGGACTTCCATGAGAGACTCTTTCAAAGAGCTGACTGCCCTCAACCATATCTAGTAAACTACAAGTGGCACGAACAGAGAAGGTTATTTTGATGTCAAGAACCAGCATCATGGAAACAAATGAAAGAAACAAGTGTTGATTTCACATGGCTCCCTAGTTATGCTTAAGAAGAAACCCAGCAGTTAAGACACCAAATCATTCTCTCATAACCATGTTAAGAAGAGATGAAAAATAAAATGCATAAGAAATGTCTCCAAAGTCTTGGTCCAATGGAAGAGAATCAGCTGGAGAGTTATTGACTGACTGATGAACAAGAGAGCTTAAGCATCAAGGAGTTATACACTGCATAGAAAATAAGATCTAAGAAGCATAAACCCCTCGATCAGTAAAGAATCAGAACTTAAGATATGATTATAGAAGAAAAAGACGCGGAGAAAGAGTTATTACCTAATTTAACAATCTACATAACGAGCATAAAGATTTGCATTAGAAGTCCTATTCTGATGACGGCAGTCATTTTGCATGCCCGATTCAATTTGACCCCTTTTGCATCTTTATATGGAGGAAAGGGACTTTACCAAATGTATCAGATCCCCATTATTGATCATTCAAGCACCCATGAGGGTCGGTTGAGATTGTGAGCACAATATGGGTACTCCGCAAATATATTTAGTAGCCTGAGCGGTATGTACTCTGAGCCCAGGGACTCCACAACCCTTCCTCCTAATCAATGTTTCCTCTTTTCACATTCTACTCCTACTAAAATCAGATGTGTTCCCTCGTGGTCTCACTTGATTTCTTCTGTTGCTGCATCAGTCGCAAAGCCCACAAATACATATTTTGTGACTTTGGGCATGTGACACTCAGTTTTGTGTTTTTCTGGGTAAGCGTTGTCATGTGTTATGAATTGACTGGCAAAGTGTTTTTCTCAAAACAGCTACTGTGGAGCGGAACAGGCAGAGTCCTTTTCAGTCCGAGAAGTTTGGTAATGAATGCATCCCAACATCAGTGTGCCAAGTGTGATGTCTTGTTTTTGATGTGGTAGTTCTGCATGCCCTTCAATCTCTTCTTCCATAATGCACTCTGAAAGGGCACTTCTATAACGTTATATCAACATGCTGCCACAAAGTGGATTATTACTTACATAAAATCATTCAAATATAATAAGACATCCTTTGTTTAGTACCAGTGAAAGCCTATGTTAGTACAATTTCTCACTGAACGTGTATGGCACATACTTTTCTTTTAGGTGGCAGAACTTGGAGTAAGTAGTCTAGATCTACGCATGTTCTCAGTTGAAATGCTCTTGTCTAGATATTACCAAAGTCCCGTTAAAATAGGCCCTGATGCTTCCTGAAGTCTCACTGCAGTGAGGGAAGACGTTACTAGTATCCCTCTTAAAGGGTCTCATTTTATCAAAGTCGGCAGTTCTAAAGGCTAAGGCAGACCTACCGGACCCAACTTCATGATCTGCTGGTGGCATGCACAGAATGTTCGTTGCAGTCATATTACCTAGCTGGTCTGCTATAGTGGCTTAAATTAACAGAAATTATAAAAGAAAATAAGAGGCCAGAGTAAGAAATATCAATAGTAATGGAGTTGCTATTTGTTTAGGAATAAACCAGACAGACCCTGATTACAAGTTAGGTGGTACTGGGTTAACAATTCATTTTCATGTAAATGTAAACTTACTTTGTAGTAAATCCACCTCAGCACTGTCAAATTATGAGTTAATTACCCAAACATGGGGAATTACCATGTAGGACCAACCTTTCCTGTCGTAAAACACAGAATTCCCAGTTCGATTGGATTTAATTAATACGTTTACCGCCTGGTCTGACCAGGTGGCAAATGCGTGCTTGGAACTCTGGGAAGGGTGGGAGGTAAGAGAGGTGGTGGGGAGGGTAGGGAAGAGCAGGGAAAGGTAATTTCAGACATGATTGTCCTGAAAAAAAGAACAGGGAATGAGTCTTAGCTGCTACTGCAGCCAAAGCCTCATGCAATATTTCAAGTTGGAGCTACTGGCCGTAAAAATTGTATAGAGTTTTCCCACACCCAGAAAAACCTAATTTGGCAAAACCTACTCACTAATAATCAAGCAGAGTGGTAATCCATTCATTAATTCTTCTCTGTTTGACTTGTAATCAGGGCCATTGAGGTGTATCATACTTAGCTAAAAAAAAAAAGCAACTCCGCATTTCGAAAAATTCGTAGTTATGTTTGCAGATTTTTTTTGTGATTTCCATTTCCATTATGTTTTGCAGCCAAGAAACAAAATGCATTGACTAAAGATGGTTTCTTGCTCTACCTGCTGTCTGATTATGGGAATATTTTTGACGTGGCACACAAAAAGGTTTACCAGGACATGACAAAGCCTCTCAGTCAATATTTCATTTCCTCTTCGCACAATACCTACCTGATGGATGATCAGCTGAAGGGGCCTAGCAGTACCGAGGCCTACATACGGTAAACATGGCACTCAAAACTGTTTTGGGCGTTTCTTATGCATGAGCCTTTGAGTGATGCTTTGATTTTGTTGCATGTACAATTTTTTGTTTTGTAAATTTGTGTGGCAGTCTAATGCAGGGAACGATCCATTAAGTGTGAGACAACTCAGTTCAAAAAAAGCCTAATTATGACTTTTTACAGTAATTTATTTAGGTGTGAATCTTTTGTATGGAATTCTAACAAAATTTTTGAACTTCTAAATTTGTCGCAGACACGTTTCGACTTATTTCACATTAGTAATCATTGCCTACATTATGGCACTAAACATATGTTATAGTAGCTTGTATATTTGTAACTCCATATTTCTCAAGCCTAATTTCCCATAGGTTATGAGCATTGGTGAAACTACCCACTTAATTATCCATTGATGCAAACCTCATAAACCTTGAAATAAATTGAAAAGACCACATCATGCCAGTGGTAAAGTTCCTCAAGTTGTAACCAGTCAAACAGATGGTCTAAGTTGAACCCTCTTCAAGGTTTAGAAGTCACTGCCTGGCTACACGTGTTATTTTAAGAAGCTGATGCTCATGCACCAACTGACCATACACCTAATGTTGACCTCCCATAATCTGCTTTCAGTACAAATCATGTACCAAAGGGTAAAGGTTACAAAGAAAGGTTTGTGGCAGAACCTTCCTATAAGTTTTTCATGTAAATGGTTTTGTCACACTTTAATTTTTCATTTGATTCAAAATATAGCAAGCGTTTCAACATGTCTTTCACATATCAAGGCAAAATGATGGGTAAGAAGCTAAGTTGTCTCTGTAGAATGCTCAACTTTTTTAGCAAGTACTGTGGCGATTGTTATTAAGGTAGAAATTGGACCTTCTTTGTGGCAGATGAATCCTATAAACAGATTCAAGGGAACTTCATACTTTACGATCACAACAGCATGTACTTGCCAGCGATATTCGGTCCTAGAGCAATGTATTAGGGACCCTTTAATCCACAATCATAGTGCCATAAACCCTTGAAAAGGCAGAGTGAACAGGAGTTCTGTGTCAAACAATCAGTGCTCTTCCCTGCTAATATTTAATTTTAAGCAACACAACAGCGGGTTACCTGGTTTAAGTGCGGGTTGCAGCCCAAGGCCTCCTGTTCCCAGAAAAGAATAAGCTGAATTATGTGTAGATCTTCCACAATTCTCTCACTCCACCCAGTGAGGTATGCACATTTGGAGGAAGATCCCTGCACTGCATGGCTTTATCACCATGAATTCCTTCCTGTTACCTCTCAACTTTGGAACATTCCAGACTATCATCTTCTACAAAATGTACCAGTTAGACCATATATTTACTCATCTGATTCATCATTCTTTTACCTACAGCACTTGGCCCACAAAATAGTGAGAAGCTCCATTAGGCTGTTAGCATGTATTGAAAATGATAAATACAATTTAAATAAATCAATAACTTAATCCTCTCATTTTGGAAGGCAAACACATTTTAATGTATCAATATCAAAACCAGCACATCAGTGTTCACCCTATTCTCCATAAAGGTCGGTTTTAGACTTCAAAGGGACTTTCTGTCAAATTTATCAGATTATTAGGGTCAAAAGGTTCACTGGAGTTCATAATACCAATATTTTGAACTTGCTCCATTCAAGTGAATTTTTTATTCTGTCATTTTAAGGGCCACTAGCTCATAAGGGATAGAAAATATGTTAAAATAAGATTATTTTGGGGTTTGAAATTAGAATGCTTTAATTCTGAAACTTTAAATAGTGATGCATTTCTAGGGGTGTTCTGGTCTCAGTCTGCGTGATAGTTGGTAGAAGATGTGGGTACGTGACATAATTTTGTTGATGTGAGTTCGGCTTGGAAAGAGAGTGTAAATGCTTCAATTGATGTGTGTACAAGAGATCCCTCACCCTGGTGTCTGGATAAATGTAAGTGAGAATGCCTTATCCAAGTTCAGAGTAATAATTTGGCCTCTTTCTTTTACTTTCTCAGGTCTGCTCATACTTTTTCTATTGGTTGGTTTACTGTCATTATTTTTTTTACAGTGCCCAAGTATGAAAGTTTTGGCATATTCATGTGGTTTATACAAATCACCAAAACATACAGCAAATCACTAATTAGAAATCGGTGACACAGTAAAAGGGAAGAATGCACAGAAACAGGAGAGGGGTGAACTGAAAAGTGTTAGAAAGATTTGCTATGGCGGTGAATCTTTAAGGAATTGCTGAACTTTTATTAGGTGCTAGAAGTGCTGAGTTTTCCTAGCAAGCAGTTGAGGTCCTGAGGCATGCTTATTAAAGGGCAAGCAGAAGCCAAAGCTCGGTACATTATGGGCTCGGGGTTCCAACACGACCTCGAGCTGAACCAGAGCCTGGCTTCAAGCCCAAGCCTGGCGCAAGCTTTTAGTGGCTCGCCCACCTCTACTCTGTATAGAGTGCTGTGTTTTAAAACCGGTACCAAGCAATGCTCTGTCTCAGTGCGACTGTTCATGATCCAGCCTGTATAATAGCTGCTATTTGTGT
Organism: Lissotriton helveticus; assembly: GCF_964261635.1. NCBI lineage: Eukaryota > Metazoa > Chordata > Amphibia > Caudata > Salamandridae > Lissotriton > Lissotriton helveticus. Next base: position 258,138,736 of record NC_136071.1, read on the forward strand.
CTGAGGAGCAGTGGTGGTTTGCTTCCAAATGTTACTTTAGTCAAATACATTTGAAATCTGATTTGTCTAGAATGAGGGAAGCCTTGGCTTTTTTTGTTTGGTTAACATATTTTTATTTAGTAGCTATATCTGGTTTGCAAAGCTGTAGCAAAGCTAACAATTACTGAAGTTACACTGACAGCATCAGTTCAGTACTGATGTTGATGTGCTGATTTCAGCAATCCGAGTAGAGATTGAGAGCTTCTACCTTTAGTAGACTCTAGTGATACCCGGGCAAAAAGATCCTTTATGGAGCTCACCTTGCAACCCTCTCTGACAAACTTCTGCTTACACCTACACAACTAGACCCTAATGCATTCAATTCATGCAAATTGTTTTTTAATATGTGTATGTATACATGAGGCCAGTTTTAGATTTTGCGAACTTGAATCCTGGTTGAAAACGATGATAACAGGTAATAGTTATGGATGTATGCATAAGTTACATAATATGTAAAAAGGCTGAAAGTGATTTTCATATATTAGCATGATCTATTCTGTTGACTTTTTTCTTGACTATTTTTGTATGGTTATATACGACTTATTATGCTTTTGTTATCACTGTGGTTGTTTTTCCTTGTGGATCCTTTTTAGAGCACTGTTTTTCATTTATTTCCCCCTTTAACCCCTTCCATGCGGCCGCGATTCTGCGCCTGTGCGGCAGAATCGCGAGTGGGCGGGTTTATGACGGCCCCCAGCCGTCATCAGCACACGAGCCCGTAGTGAATGACAGCTGGGGGCCGTCATCATCATGGAAGGGGTTAACTTAATCTCACTGACAGCCCATTTGTTGTAGCTTCTGTTAGGGCAGTTTGTTGTGTATAATCAGAGTGAAATAAGGAGAGGCCTACTAGTGAACCCAGATGAAGTGATATCACATTGGGAACGGCCTTAGCAAAAATGGCAGGGCATAGTAACAAAAAGTACTTGTGGAGGAGTGTAATCCAAATAAACAAAATTATTAAAAAAAACACAGAGGCATCAAAAAACTTTCCATTTTAGCCCAACAATGGAGAAGAAACAAAAACCACAAAAAATATGAAAATGCATATTGAACGGATTTTTTTTAAATAGCAAATCGTGTATGCAATATATTAAATTTTAATGAGTATGTGAATTCTCATGGATAATTAACATTGTAATACTGCACCAGTGAAGAAGAATAACACATTCTTTGTTGTTTCCAGAGCCCTGTCTAAAGGCTGCCGCTGTGTGGAGCTCGACTGTTGGAATGGGCCTAATTCAGAACCGGTGATTTACCACGGGTACACGCTTACCTCCAAGATCCTCTTTAGCGATGTCATGCATGCTATCAAGAAGTATGCTTTCAAAGTAAGACAACCAACCACTCTTAGTACATCCTACTAATCTGTCAAAAAACTTTTCCCATAATTTGATTACTGTTCTCAATTAGAAGTGGGTCCCATTCACTCAGAGTCCTCTCCTAGTGCATACAGAACGCTGGTGATGCCGTTTCTGAAGATGGACCCGCCTCACGGAGATATATTTTTGGAAATGTTCTAAGTACAACAGAGCTGTTATCTTCACAGGCCTTTCAAACCTGCAGTATTTTTTTTCCAACAAAGCGACTGCAGCCATGGAGGCAAGACTTCTTCACAGGAAATAAAGGCCACCAGCCAGATTTGCCATTTCTAAATTCGGATGGGCCGCAACAGCTGAGGAATGAGGGACATGGTGGTCCCTCTGCCATTGACCCCTACTCTGAAGCTTGATCCCCACCGGTTGACCACATTTATGGGATAAACTGGGTCTAAGATTAGCCAGTTAGAGCTTCCTTCTTTCACAGGAAAGAAGCAGGGCTGTTGGAGGCCTTTTTAACTTTCTTTTCCTACCTCCTCCATCACACCCACTGAGTCCAGGAGTGACACAATCAGTACCAGGTAAACCAAAAGATAGGTCAATAATATCAGCTGCTACGCTTGGTCACTCCAAATTAATGTCCATAGTGAACAGGATGAGTCCATTTGAACATACTGCTTTCTGTCATACAGACGTGATGTAAACAATTTTATATCGGATTTAATCAGGACTGGAAAAAGCAGAAAGACACACATTTCGATGATGACTTGTTGGATATATTTTTTTAAAAAGCTGCATATGGTATAAGTTGAGTGGTTGCTGACAATTTCTTCAGCTTTGGGTCAAGTAGGAAAGTTTCCTTGTGATGTGGTAACTTAATAATATTAAAACCATTGTATATCATTAACTTCATTGCCCAATGGTCTAATTCCTGTAAGCACTAAATATTGTTAAATCAGTAATCAGTAATTTCTTACACTCAAACCTTTCAGTTTAAAACAATGAATAAAAAGTAATCCAAAATACTATATGAAAGGCAAAACATACATATTTTAATAATTCTTTGAAATATGTAGAAGATTCAAGTTTGCCCCCCGCCCACAAAAAAAGAAAAAAGAGTGCTTTGAGGTGTTTTAGAGAACAAACGAGAAAAAAATACTCAAAAGTTCCTAAATCTAAGGCATAATGTTAAGTCTGAACGTTGGATATTTTTGTTTAGGTGGTGGGAAACTGTCAATTAATGATTCGTACTGGTTTTGTACACAATTCTAAAAAGTGGTGAGTATGTGAGGGTGGATGAGTGTGTGAGTGGCTGGGGAGGGTGGGGAGGAAAAATGGAGTAGGTGACTATATGGGGCAGAAAGTGCATGTGGTGGCAGAAGACAAAGTTTATGATGGTTAAGAAAACTGTTTGATTGGCTGTAAGAGACGATGAGAATAAGAGAACTGGTGGATAAAAGGAGAAAGGCTACTGGAAAGAGCATGAAGTCAGTGGGTTGTTAAAATAAGACCAGCGTCATGTGCCATTGACCACAGATGTGTATCGCTTTCGTTGACAGGCGTCTCCTTACCCAGTTATAATTTCCCTGGAGAACCACTGCACCGTGGACCAACAGATGGTGATTGCCAATCACATGAAGACCATCTTGGGAGACCTTCTGCTTACCGTGCCACTCAACAGTAACCTAGATGATTTCCCATCACCCGAGGTACGTCGGCTGCTGATTTGGTCGGTAATCTGCTTGCATGGATGGATACACTTGTTATACAAGTGAAACAACATAGTTGCTGAGTTATGGCATACAAATGTGAACGGATGTAAGAGAATGATCATACCAGCTGCTAATGTCGTGGGCTAGCTTAAGGTCATCACCACTTGACTTACCTTCCTTCCCACCTGTTTCTTCTCAGTTTTACTGCTGCTTTCAGGCAATCTTTCTCCAATCACTGGTAAATCGAAGCCCTGTCCCTGGTTAACTTACAGCTTACTAGTGTTGGTGTTTTGTGTGTGCCCTAACTTTTCTCATGGGTGGATTTGGAGCAAGAAAGGTCTGTGTGTGAGCCGTGGTGTCTGCTTGGGGTAGATGAGTGGTGGGATGGTTGGTTGGATAAGTGGTGGGTTATCTAGGTATGATCCAGGCCTCTACCCTCTGAGGACTGATACATTATGCTGATAAAAGTGATTACACATAATGCGCTTAAAATATGTGGCAACCTACCGAGCTTGACGTAAAAAAGTTGTTCAAGAACCACAACATCCGTCCAAATATGTAATCTATACATGTTCATATTTAAAAAGAAAACTTGATTTCTGTGGAATATTCTCGCCGTTGAACAGTATTGGGGATAGATGGCTAGAAGTCTAGCCGTGGGAAGATCGGTTTCATTCTGGCTGACATTCAAGAGGAGATTATCATAGGGGAAACATGACTCACTCTCATCAGGGAAACATGATCTGTTCTTGGAAGTTGCCAGCCTGAAAGGATTAAGCTGAAGGTGCCACGCCTGCAGAGCAGAAAAAGCATGAAAAGCAGGTTATTGAGGCAGTTGTCAGAAACTGGAAATAACCCTACATTCAGAATGTACATATTTATTACATTTTCGCAATGTTTGTGTTTTTATGCTGAAAGTGCTACGCACCCATAGTAATTGCAGGTTATGCGCTTTACAAATGGTTATGAGTGCTAGAAATCACTAGGGCTTTGCTGTAGCTTGGGGGGGAAAAGCATACCTGCCAACTCACGTGGTGCCACAGTGTTTCACACAATATTCGCTCCTATTGCACAAACTGCCGATAATGAGCTTATACCAGATGGTGAAAGCAAAGTGAACTGGAAACCCATGTATAGAGTAGGTTTCCAGCTCATGTGTGGAGGCTCTTCTCACCTGACTGCCCAGTGCATCAGCACAGCCTCAGAAGCTCTTTAGGTCGAGCCTGGGCAACTCATATGCTGCTCTGGGAGTCATGCTGTATTTGAGTATGTACTTACAGCCCAGCCCACTCTCCGCCCATATTTGTCATTGGCTTGTGTCATTGTCCATCATAAATGCTGGCTCCTGATTCGTTATTAGGCTTGTTAGTCCCTCCTTAGTACTGCCTTGCCTTCATTTGTAACCCCCATGAGGACTGGCCCTTTTACTTTGGTTGTTACACGGTATGTCTTCTTTAGTCTGCAAGCACCAGCATGAGTTTCTCTTACTGCAGGAGAGTCACTCGTGCCCAGTTGTGACCATCGGCTTGTTTATATAACTCATAGCAAACTGGGAGCTCTTCAGGGGCCATGGGAGAGGGAAGGGGGCAACTCAGCCATACCTTCAAGCATTTGGAATGCAATAGGTCTCGCATTATTGAGAGTTAGTGGCATTGTATATGACAATGCCTTTTATTTATGTTTTAAAAACCAAAACATAAATAAAAGGCATTGTCATTTACAATGCCAATAGCTTAAACTCGCGTAAGTGCGAGACCTATTGCATTGCAGGTGCTTGTTTTTTTCAGGGCTTGGGGGATGAGAGGATGTTAATGCATTGCCTGGAGAAGAGCCCCACCCCCTAAACTCTCTCCTTGGTCCCACCCCTTCCAGTACCCCTAAATAGATGGTGTGGTAGTGAATGGCTGAAAGACCTGACCCCTCTGGAGGCTCCCTCCCCCACTACTAAGTACTTAAACCTTGCTCAGAGGATGAAAGATGAAAATGTTAGAAAGTTGGCAGGTTTGATAAAATATGTTAAAATATGTTATTGATTAAACCGAAGAGAAATGGTAGTTAGCTGATATGTGAATTTCATCACTTGGAGATCTATGTAGAACTACAGGCCAACGACGAAGCCAAGTGTTTTTGCAAACTTGCCCAGAGCGATAGTGACACAACATGAAGAGACACGTTATATACAGCTGAAACTCCGTTTTGCATGGTTTTAATTTTTTAAATGCCTAGCCATCCTCCTTTGTAACATTTCTTCCCAGTTTATTGCAAGGCATGTTTTGCTATCAAACATTTTAGAAAGTGTGGATACCTCTTCACTGAAAGACCGTGTTGTCTTAAGGCTTTTTGGGGCCCTGGGCAAGATGTATTTTGGAGCTCCTTATTCGTAACAACTTTGTATTCATTACTCCTTTTGTGCTATTTGTGGTCTTTATGATGCAAAACTTTCAGAAATGGTTTCAAACTCAGTTGAAATATGTCTTTCTGAAGACCCCAAAAATCCTTAAGATGACAAGGCAAAGAGAGACAGAGGTACTGGGTTGGCAGAGAGAAGAAGAGGCTCAGACATAGAAATAGAAAGAGGGAAGCTCAAGAGAGATGAAGTTTGCTTTCCCAAGGGCCCCCTGGAATGTGTGAGCCTCTGGGCATTTACCCACTTTGCCCATGCCTAAAACATCTCTGTTGATAGAGCCTCGAGCTTCGATAACTAACAAGCAATTCCATCACCCTCTCTAATTTACCACATTGTCTATTCTGAATCTATATTGACGTTTTAAACTCTGCTCTCTTACTAATTCTAGAGCCTATTCTGAGAAGTATGTGGTTCCACCTCACTGCTCGTAATCAATATGTTAGCCATTGGTAAAGCATAATAGCCAAACAATGACACCCAAGAACCACCGGGGTAAGCCTATTTCAGTTAATGTACTGAAGACTGTTCGACAATTTACCAAACTCTTTTGAATCTAAAATATTTTGGTATACCACAGTGTGCCAAAATTCCACCAACACTACCGGCAAAATAGCAAATATAACCCAAATGTGTGTTTGCCCTTACTGCTCCAACAGAGTGCTTCCATGAACCAATTCATTTTACTACCCTAGGGGCCAGATGTACGATCATTCACTTTAGCGAGTCGCAAATTGCGTCGAATTGCGACTCGCAATTTGCGACTCGCTAAAGTGAATGCACAACAGGGTCTCATACACTGTTTGCAATTCCCAATGGGGTCCCAAATTGCATACCTCATTAATATTCATGAGGCAAGCTCAATTTGCGACCCCATTGGGAATGGCTAGCACTTCCAAGAACGGTGGCCTGCTGGGGTCAGCAAACCCCCATGTTTGTGACAAAATTTTAAATAATGCAGTTTTTTTTTTTTTTTTAAATGCTCAAAGGAAAACGGGATGCAGTTAAAAAAGAAAACAAAACTTTTCAGTTTCATTTTCTAAGGGCAGGCATAGGTCCCTGGGACCACTGCCTGCTCTTAAAAAATATTTTCGCAAACACTGACAAAGGGGACGGGGTCCCCTGGGGACACCTTCCAGTTTGCAAGTGATTTACTTCCTATTCGAAGTAGGTGTTAAACTGCGAGTGTTTTGCGACCGCAAATGTGGTTGCAAAACAATGGCACATGCCATCTGGACTCACTATAAGGAAGGGACGCTCTTGGCACGCCCGTTACTAATTGCGAGTCGCAATTGCTATTTTGCAATTCAGTGACTCGCATAATAGAGTTTGTACATACCACCACCGTTTTTTGCAGTCATAAACGGGATGATATCCCTTTTGTGACCGCAAAAAATAGTCGTACCTCTGGCCCTAGGTGCGGTGTCGCATATTTGCTATAATGTAACATATAACATTTTTTTTTCATTCAGTTGGTTTCAATATTCTAAGTAACTTGAGGATAGTGCTTCTTAATTATTTATCTAGTATTTCCCAACCTTTCTCCAGTTCCGGTTATGTTATTGCTCTTGCTGTTTGCCTCTCCTATCCCATTTTGGCCCTCATTCTGAGTTTCACTGGAATTACTTCACCAGTAGGCGCTTGCCTGTCAATTTTCATCAGGTGGAAATTGTGCAGTCAATAATTTTGCAGGCAAACACTGCACGTTCTGAGTTTGCGCCTTTCTGAAAGTGGGGAAATAAGCAGTATTACCACAATGTCTCAGTTTTTGAGGTCTGTAAATGGAAATGAAGCAGAAACTGCACACCAGGTAAATACCACACCCAGTGGTATACATAGTAAACTGTATGGGCTCTGTTTTGGGATGTAGTTAATAAAAAAAATTGTCTAGCCATGTACTTCTCAATACAGTGAAGGCAGAAGCTTACAGCACCAGCGAAACAAGTGCAGGCGTGGTGGGCTTTTTGCATAAAGGAGCAATATATATTACCCAGTGGTGGTCGCCACTGGGTAGTTATAGTTCGAATCATGTTGCAATAGAAAAAGATGTATTTTTGATGCAAATAACTTTGGCGCCATTTGACGAATCTCCACAAAACTTTCCAAATAGGTGAATTTTATTTTTTACTAGTTTGCGCATGAAAAGTTTCAGGAGGATCCGTATAGTGGGGGCCAAGGAAAAAGGGGGAGGTCCCAGTACATGTTTCTCCCATTTATTTTTCCATGGGAACTTTAGACAAAGCTAAGGGCCATACTGCTTGAATGGATTTACTTCAAATATAGCAGAAAGCTAAATCCTGGTCCAGAAAGAGAGCTTTTTGCGATTTGTTGTAAATCCGTTCAGTAGTATTGAGCAATTGAGGCTCAAAAATATTGTATTTTTCACCCCGCAGAGGATCCCTGGAGCCGACAGATCTCCTGTTGAGATCTGATTGACTGCCACCACATCAACAATGATGGGGCGGCAGCCATCTTAGGACTTGGGACTTAGTCCAGAGTCCTAACATAAAAAAAAATATAAGGGAGAAGGATAGGTCACAGGGGGACAAAAAGGTTTCTTTTTTTTAATAATTTTGCTGCAAATTTACGAAGGATCCGCGAATCCATTGTAAAGTGGAAAAAATAAATTGTACCTTTCATAAATTCCCCCCACACCCCCAAAAGTGGCTCAGGGCCGGCTCATTCGCAAATGAGGGCGAGGGGAGGTTCATGACCCCCACCACCTGGGGCCGCATAAACAATTAAGGGACGCCCCCCCCCCGTGCCTCGGAAAGAGGTCCCGGGACCCCATCCCCTGGAGATGCAGTAAAAAATGAGGTGGTGCACCCCCCTCCCTCCTCCCATAGCCTAATCAGGTCTCGGAGACCCCATTCCACAGGGCCAAAATGTATAATGGAAGAGGAGGGGGCCCCTCTCCCTGAGCCTTTAAAGGCAACTGTGTTCCGGGGAACGCCCCATGGAAACCTATGTTTGATCCCACCTGGCGGGAGCATTTTTAAATTGCCCGTCAGACGGGAGCGAACATGCCTTCCCTGCCTGCAGCAGTGGGGACAGGGAAGGCATATCTGCCCCACTCATCAGCCAGTGGGGGAGAGTTGGCTGCCTTTGGGTGTGGTTAACCCGTGCACTGTGAGGTTGGCTGCCTGCGCAGGGGCCATGCCCTGTGGCCAACCTCTTGTTTGTCTGTGTGCTGAGTGGGGTTGGCTGCCTGTGGGGGAGTTGGAAGCAGGGCCTGGCCACATGCCAGTCCCTCCAGCCACCCTGGTCGATAACTCGCACCCCTGCCATGCACTGCAAATACCCCACATATTACATCATTCATTACATCTTCTATGAAATCATTGTTAATATCACTGCAACATTTGCTATGAAATTATTGATGAGAGGAGGTGCATGGAGGGGCGATTTATAGTCACCTTAGGACCCGAGCTATAGTTACCAGAGCAGGGGGGGAAGGGGAGGGTGGGAAGGGGGGGGGGGAGAGAGAAAGAGAGAGAGATTTATAAATCTTTATATTGAAGAGTGACACTGTGTGTAGATGACTGCATTAATGATGCTTCATATTGTTCTGAGCTATTATGTACTTGCTTTCAGGCCTCTAATGTCATACTAGGTTATAGAGTAATGTGTAAAACTGGAGTGGACAGCATAGGGGTGTCCTATCCCCCTGGGGCCAAAACATATTTATTATGGCCTAGAGGACCCCATCTCCCAGGGCCAAATACAGATAAACAGGGGAGGAGGGCAGGGCCCCTCCTCGAGTCTTAATAGGCCCTAAAGTCCACATCCATGAGGCCAAATAAATTAAAAAATGGGAGGTGGGCCACGCGGCCCTTTTCCTGAGCCTTATTAGGCCCCAGTGATCGTAACCCCGGGGCCAAACCAATAAAAAAAAAAAGGAGGGGGACCATGTGGCCCCCCTTCTCTGAACCCCGGGGACCCTTTCCCATGGGGCTGTATTTTGTTTAAAAAGAGAGGGAGACTGCACGCCTCCCACCCAGAGCCTTGTCAGATCCTGGGAAACCCATCCCGGGACAGGGCCTTTTTTTTTAAGGCGAGGGGTCACACAGCCCCCCTTCCTGAGTCTAGTTACACTGTGGGGATCCCACCCCCCATGACTATATTTATTTTAAAGGGGAGGAGCCTCGTGCCCCCCACCCCCTTCCCATGCCTCATTAGGCCCAGGGGACCCCATCCCTCAGGTCTGTATTTTTTTAAAGGGGAGGGGGGCGTCTTGGCCCCCTCCCCAAGCTTTATTAGGCTCCCGCTGGCCGGGACACAGCAAATGAGCTGACCCCGGGAGAAGGGTTCCCCATGGCCTTTGAAGGCTCCGCGAGGGTGTCATCGCAACCCCCTCACCCATTTAAAAAAAAAGTTTTTCTGGTGTTGCTGGCAGCCAATCAGAGCGCTCGCTCCTGCAGGAGTCAGTCTCCCTAGGGAAGAAAAGCTCCCTGGGCCAATGGGAATGCTCCATTTTTAAATTGGCGCTTCCGCGAGACTCCAGAGAGCCTCTCACGGACCCAATCGTCCAGATAAACACATATTTTTAAACTTTTATTCCACAAAAACCACTAAACTGGTTTACACCAAATCACAAACAGCACACTCTGTGGACCAAGATCTAGCTTCCTGCCAAATTTGGTGTAATTTCGTTCAGCAGTTTTTGTGGTAGTGCTTCTTAAAGAAGTCTATGGAAAATGCATGGGGATTTTGCATTTTGGGACCCCCTTTTTTACTCTGCCCCCGCTTGATGAATCACCCCGAAACTTTCCATGCAAAAACTAATAAAAAAGTAGCACCTTTTTGGAATGTTTTGTGGAGATTCGTCAAATGGGGTCAAAGTTATTACCAACACAAAAAAATGCATTTCCTGTGGAAACGCTGATCTAACTATAACCCCAGTGGCAACCGCCACTGGGTAATATAAATATATATATATATATATATATATATTCACTGGAAAAAAACACCAAAGTTTAAAGAGACGTTATAATTAGGTAAAAATGTCAGTTAAATTATACCGTTTTAAGGTAACAAAACCACTGAAATTCACCATTTATAGTTATCTCAAGTAACTATAACTCGTACCCTAAAGTTATAATAATTCCCGCCCCGCCTGTTATAGTTTAGTCACTTAAATCATGCACTGCTTAAGACCTGTGCCGTGCTAGGATTGTGAATGGACTAAGTGTCCAGAGTTTTCTAAAGTTTTGGGGTGTGGTACAACAGATGTGTTTCTCTATTGAGAAAATATTATTTTCAGGATTCAGCAGTGTGTCGCATATTAATAAATAAAAAGCAGGTGGGTGATGTGAGGGTTTGCCCATCGATACAAATACAATGAAAACTTTATATCATAGGGTGTTTTAGGGCTCAGGGGTGTATCATTTGTGTTTGGTAGATTAAAAATGGGATGCTAGGGAGTTGAACTGGCCAGGTGTGCAGGGTTTCTTAGGGGTTAGGGTTGTGTTTGAAATAGATGTGATAGGTTTCTAGGGTGTAGGCATATTTTTGCGTATTCGTTAAAAAGGCTTTTTAGGGTTCAGGGGTATGCCTCTTATTTCTACAAGGGGGGGTTGTGGTGGTTTACCCTCCCAATAAAAATGCAATAGCAGCTATATAAACATTTAGGTTATTTTTTAGGATTTAGGGGTAGAATTAAAAATTTGCAAACATTCGTGACAAGAATTTTCAATTCTATTAAGGACACGGAGGCGAGGATTATGCTTTCTCTATTTCTTTACTAACAAACAGCAGCCAATAGAAATATAGTAAAGAAAAAACAAACTACAACTCTCATGAGCCCTTAGGCAACCATAGAGAGTACATACTATATAAACCACCATAGAGGACAACACTTCCTCTTTCTTTGTCCAGGAATCATAAACAGTCAAAAGTCATTGAAGAAAGTACCGCTGACCATCCAGAAGGAAAAGTCCGAAGGTAACCACCAAAGGAGCCAACAGGAAACAGGCAACAATCCAAAAGCACAGAAGTCGCATCAGGAAATACAGCAAATCCAGCATCCAAGGGAGCGGAAACAGTGCAGGAGACCATGACGAAGGATCACTTCTGGTCCGAGCCTGAAAGAAAAACAAAGCCGTAATACACATCCCCAAAACCCTGGAAAGGGAGCATCACAGAGGGTGGGGAAAAAAGTCAATGCAAGAAACATTGCAGATCATAGCAAAGCAACAATGCAATATAAACAATGCAGTAGAATACAAATGGGCGGGATAATCCTCGCCTCCGTGTCCTTAATAGAATTGAAAATTCTTGTCACGAATGTTTGCAAATTTTTAATTCTATGGCAGGACAGGAGGCTTAGATTATGCTTGTTCAAAGCTTGTCCACCACAACAGAGGCAATATCCACAATAGGTTTGAAATAATACGTCTTAAACACAGTATCAGAAGACCAATCAGCCGTCTTCACAATGTCTTGCAAACTTACACCAACATGAAAAGCCTTAGAGGCCATGGCACCCCTTGCGGAATGAGCTCCAAAAATGGAGACATCAATTCCCGCCTCGGACATAAGCCAATGTATCCAACGAGCCAGAGTAGCTGGCGCCACAGGCTTAAAAGGCTTTTGCAAAGCAATCAACAACTGTCCAGACAAATCCTGACGAAAAGGAGCAGTACTCACCTCATAAGCTTTTATGCAGCGGACTACGCACAACTGTGGATGGTGAGGAAATGCTGGATAAGTGACAGTTGACAGATTAGCCTTTGTACGTTTGGAAACCGTAAAAGTTACGCCTTCGGGGGAAAAAGAACGACCCGCGAGATCTAATGCGCGTACATCCGAAACACGCTTACAGGACACCAAGCATAAAAGCATTGCCAATTTCGCAGACAATTGCTTACGAGACAGAGAAGCGTTGGGAGGCCAAGCTTCCAGAAAACGCAACACAATGGAGACATCCCAAAGCGCAACATACTTCGGACATGGCGGTTTAGCCATCCGAACTCCACGTAGCAATGCAGAGATGAGACGATGTTCCCCAATAGGCTTCCCGTCGACCAGATCATGGCCCGCAGAGAGAGCGGAACGAAAAGAATTGACAGTTCTGTAAGCAGAACCAGAAGAAGCGATGGAAGCAAGAAAATTAACAACTAGAGAGACATCTGCTGAAGCGGGATCCAGATCTCGTTCAGAACACCAATCACACCACCGACGCCAAGCTGACGCATAACGCTTGCGCGTGTTGGGGGCCCAAGCTTCATTGATAAATCTCTCAGCGTCTCCAGATAAGCCAGGGACTTTCCAACGTTCCCCGAGAGACGCCACGCCACTAGACGGAGCTGGCCCGACAGAATTAGAGGATGTGGATGGAGCAGAGGATCCAACAGCAGGTTCCACTTCGTTGGAAGCAGGAACGGAGTCGAGCAACTCATTTCCAGAAGATCCGGAAACCACGCTTGAGCCCTCCAAAGAGGAGTGATCAGAATGATCTCCGACAGAAACTGTTTCGTTCTGGCCAAGACTCGCGGGTTCATCGCGAACGGGGGAAAAGCATAGCAAAGCTGAGGAGGCCAAGTCTGGAGAAAGGCATCCGTGGCAAGAGCCTCCGGATCCGGACGCCAGCTGTAAAACTTGGGTAGTTGAGCATTGAGTCGAGAAGCGAAGAGATCGATCCAAGGTCGACCCCAAAGGCGAGACAGGAGGCGAAAGACCCGTGGGTGAAGGCGCCAGTCGCTGAAGTCCAGCAGATGGCGAGAGTTCCAGTCGGCCACCTGATTCTGGCGACCCGGGAGATACTCTGCAATAAGAGTGATCTTCCTCTGAAGGCAGAAATGCCAGAAATCCTTCGCAATCTCTGCTAACAATCTCGACCGTGTCCCCCCCAGTTTGTTCACATACCTCACCGCTGAGATGTTGTCCATGCGGAGCAAAATGCAACAGCTGGTGGCCTGTGGAGCAAGGCTGCGGATCGCAAAAGATCCCGCCAGAAGTTCCAGGCAATTGATGTGAAGGGCCAATTCGTCCTGAGACCAACGGCCCCCCGTCGCCAAGTCTCCGCAACGGGCTCCCCAGCCCCATAGACTCGCATCCGACTCCAGCACTAAGTCCGGAGTTGAGCCGAACAGGGCTTTCCCGTTCCAGGCTTCCATGTGATGGAGCCACCACAACATCTCCGACTTCGCGTCCTGTGACAGAGGAACAAGGTCGGAATAACGAAGACCCTTCTGCAAGTGACGGATCTTGAGACGCTGCAGGGCCCGATAATGTAAGGGACCCGGAAAGATTGCCTGAATGGAAGAGGCCAACAGTCCGACAATCCGAGCGATCGACCGCAATGATACGTTCGGTGCAGACAACAGTGACCTCAATTCCCTCGATAGACCTGACCTTCTGGGCAGGCAAGAGAAGTTGGCAAGAGATCGAGTCCACAAGGAAACCCAGAAACTCTATCGACTGAGTGGGTTGTAAATGAGATTTCTGAGGATGCACTAGAAATCTTAGAGATTGAAGTAGATCGATTGTCCATGATAAATGGGAACGAAGTTGCAGCGGGCACTGAGCCATCAAAAGAATGTCGTCCAGATACACGATAAGGCGCACCCCCCGTGCCCGCAGCGATTCCATGACTGGTCGTGAAGCACCATGGGGCGGACGAGAGGCCGAACGGGAGAACCGTGTACTCGAACCACTCCCCCGACCACTGGAACTGCAGAAAGCGGCGATGAGGCGGAAAAATGGGAATGGACAAGTAAGCGTCCTTCAAATCCAGGCGAACCATCCAGTCGCCTTTGCGAAGAAGATCCCGGAGAAGATGGATGCCCTCCATCTTGAAGTGGCGATAGACCACTCCGTTGTTGAATTCCTTGAGATTGAGCACAAGGCGAGATCCTCCCCCTTTCTTCTCCACTAGAAATACGTTGCTGACAAACCCTTGTGGATGTAAGGTCGTGCGCACAATGGCCCCTTTGAGAAGAAGAGAATCGATTTCCGCGGAAATCACCTCCCGATCTCGTTGGGAAAAAACAAGGGGAAAAGGGACGAGACCCTGAAGGGGCGGGTGATAAAACTCGATGTGGTACCCTTGAACTGTCTGCAAGATCCATGCATCGTTTGAGATCGTGCGCCAATTCTCTAGAAAAAATTGCACCCTGCCCCCCAGAACAACAGTGTCGTAAGGAATCAAGCTCACCTGCTGAGGAGAAATCCTGTCGACCTCCCTGGTTTCCACCGTAACCTCCTTTGTGGCCTTGACCACGACCTTTACGGGAGGGGTAGAAGGTCGCCTTAGAACCGGAATAGGAAGACTGTTGCTGATGACGCTGTCCACCTCCACCCTGGTGGGACTGCTGGCCACGCTGCTGACCAGAACCTCGGCCGAACGAACGTCCCCCTGAACGTCCGGCCCTGGCAAAAACCGGGCGGAACGCCCTGCGCAAAGAAGACTGCGCCTTGTCAAGGCCACTAAAGGTTGCAACAAACTGTGTCAACTCCTTCAAAAATGGCTGGCCAAACAAGAGACCCTGAGCCAAGGGGCCCGACTCAGACGTCGCCAGTTCAGACAACCGGGGATCCATTTTCAATAAGATGGAACGTCTACGTTCGGTGGACAGGGCACAGTTCGCGTTTCCCAGGAAACAGATAGCCCGTTGGGCCCATCCAATAAGTTCATCAGGGTCGATGCCAGATGCCGACCCCTGCGCCTGATAACCCAAATCCAGGATCTTCGTTAGGGGGCCAAGAAGATCAAGAAGCTTATCCTGACACAGGCGCCAAGAGCGATCAATCCCTTTCTTCGGATCCTTCGTGAACTTTTTGAGATATGTCAAAATCGTTGGATCTACCTCCGGGGTGTCAGCTAATTTATCCTCCAAGTCAGGACGAGGGCACTCGGACCGTAACCGAGAGCGCACCTCCTGATCAAAGGATTCACGGATATGAGCCTGTTTGTAATCCGCAACTTCTGGAGCAGGGGACCAAATCTTGGAATTTGGATGGATGATATCAGTTGGCTCAAAAGTCAGGACCGGTGGATGGGAAGAGGCGTCAACAAAATGTTCTTTGCGTGCCTTTTTAGCAGGGGGAACACCAGAAGGACCTGAAGAGGAAGAGGAGGAGGCGTCCTCCGTGTCTGGGGAAGGAGGACGGGGTCTTTTAGAGACAGTAGGGGCAGACAAGGACTTAGCCAATTTCATAAAGTCCGACTTATGGGGGTTTTTAGGCGATTTAGAGGAGTGCTTGGTCGAAGAAGATGGAATCCAGCCCTGTTGCTGGGCGTAATCTGACAAATGGCGCTTCAAAGGCCCTATTGCGTGGACCAGTGCAGTATTGACTGAGTGACGAACCCCCTGGTCAAGGGCATCGACCAGGTCGTACTCAAAGGACTCTTCTGGTTCCTCATCATAATAGTATGCCTCAGCGTCCTCATACTCAGCCATGGTGAGAGGAAAATGAAAAAAACCACTTAGGAATATATATATATAAAGTTATATATATATGGACACCAAGAAGCCCACAAAACAAACACCAAACAGGGCCAAGGCGGTAACCAAGCGACCCAGTCAGGGGGGGTGACAGCCCCAAGCAAGCCTCACAGGCAGAGCAACGAACTCGACCCAAGATAGCAAAAATCAAAGTGGAGGGACAGGCTTGCAAAGATAGCCACCCTAGGCAACGCCTCTATTAGTTATACAGCCCTAATCCCAGTCCCGAGGGAAAAAGGCGTCTGAGGGGCTCTCCGGCAGGCAGTGGGCTGAGGCACAAGAAGCAACGCCGCCTCCGAGCGTGTCCGGGCTCCGTGACACACACGGAACATAAACAAAGCCAACGCGCATGCGCGGAGGCGTGCCTGTCACTCCGGAAGAAGAGCGACGCGCGACACCAGTGCGCGAGCTCCTGAGCCCCGGTCCCGCTCCACAACAGAAGACACACGGGCACAAGGCGCCCGCAGTACAAGAGAGGCGTCACGCGCTCTCCAAACGGAAGGAAAACAAACGCACCAAACGGCGAGAAACGAGCGCCAGAGGCGAACCATACGGCAAGCGGCAGCAATGAAAGCGAGCAGCTGAAAAGCGGCACACAGCGCGTATGTAAACGCACAAGTAACAATACAATGAATGCAAGCAAGCAAATATGCAAAATGTAATAAGAAAGAGAAATGGACTTAACTGGCTGCGAAGCAGCAAAGAAAGAGGAAGTGTTGTCCTCTATGGTGGTTTATATAGTATGTACTCTCTATGGTTGCCTAAGGGCTCATGGGAGTTTGAGTTTGTTTTTTCTTTACTATATTTCTATTGGCTGCTGTTTGTTAGTAAAGAAATAGAGAAAGCATAATCTAAGCCTCCTGTCCTGCCATAGAATTGAGGGGTGTTTAGCTACACAAAAATATTTTTTTTTAAGAAAAAAAAAAGTTTGACAAAGTTAAGGACTAAGAAATAATTATTAAAAAATAATAGAACGAAATAATGATACCCTACGTGATGGTACGTAACATGTTAGTCCGGAAATAAGGAAGTTAGTAAGGAAATCTAAAAAAAACAATGAAACCCGAATTAATGGGATCTTGAGTTGTGAAAATGAGACCTTGTTTGCAGGTTCTGTCATAGTATTACATGGTATCTGAATTTTCATTGGTAGAAGTGACTCTGTGCGTAATGAAACGTTTTCTGATGATAGTTCGGGCAATTAGCTGATCGCACGTGTTCAAGCGCCAGGATACCCGTAGGTTCACTGTGCGCTCTATAAATGCTGCGTACAATTGCTTCATTTGGGCGAGACCATCTTGCTCTAAGACTCTCTTCCATGTAAACAAATACGGAACGATTTGTCGCTCCGAGGAAAAGGTTACATTCTTTCCTGCTAATGTTTTCACGGTTGCCAAGTTCACAAACCAGGCAGTAGGAAACGCAGTCCGGGGCGGAATCTTTTCAGTGAGGACTCCTCTTTTTCTAGGAAAACAACAGCTTCTGGGATTTGTTTTCCACTGTCCCGCTTAGGCTGCAGCGCCATCTGCTGTTAAAAACATGAAACTGTCTTTTCAGATGGGTGCAATGATCACAGTGGAGTTCTGTCTGCTGGAGATTGTTTAATGAAACTATGCATCTATTTCTGTTCCTAAAAATAAGAAGACCTGTTTTCATGGGGATAGTTTTGCAGTTCTATTGGACCATATACAATTCTCACAAACTCCTACATCAAACCCCATCCCAATTAATCACTGTGCAAGGTTCATTTTCCATCCCACTTTTGACAAATATGGATATCTCTTGGGGAGGGGAGAGTGGGGTTTTTGTCAATGCATGGTGAAGAAAGCATCACCGTGTTACCCATAAAGGCTGTACAAAACCGATATCTGCATACGACTGATTGCACCCTGCTCCGTCAGTACACGGACTACCCCCAACAAACCACACTTTAATAACAGCGATAAAATGGCAAAGCCCAGAATTTCATACTGTAACCTTCGAAACACATGTATGCAGATGGGACCAAGAATTTAAGTCGGGTCACTAAATAAAATTATTATCTGGGATGTTTTTACTTGAGCATGTCTTTTTATGTACCCCTTAGTTGGACACCACTTGACCATTAGAATTATAAGGTGCTGGGTCCATGCATCATATGCCTGCAGTCCTCTCATGTGATGTGCCCCAACCCCAGTTTCAAGGCACTCCAGCCGCCACGTGGCTCATTTTCTCAAAAAGACAAATTAAGGCAATACGGGCAACATACGGTCTAAAACAATGTTTCAGAATTGAACCTTCTTGTGTCTGCTAAAAATAAGCCACGGCAGGGACAAAACAGGATTCCGCATCCTCATACTGTGCCCAGCGAATTTCGATAAAATAAGCAACATTGTTAGGCTAAGTGAAACTGCTTCACCCGTCACCAAGGTAGATTATTTGTCCTATGAGGTATAGGGGCACGTGCATCAAGCTAAGGAATTGTAATTCCTTAATAGCAATTATTAAGGAATCGCAGTTAAGGAATCGCAATTCCTTATGCATGTAGGTTTTGCAGAAAAAAAGCGATTCCTAAACATTCCCTATTAGCGAATCGCAGATTACCATTCGCTATTGGGGAATTCTTTCCCATTCATTCCTATGAGCCTAGAGGCCCCTAGGAATGAATGGGAAAGCATTTGCAATTTGGGATTACCAAATCGATAATCGCAAATTGCAAATGTATTTCAAGGGTGCCAAAAGGCCACCCTGATGCAGCCCCCAAAATAGTATTTATGCACATGTGGCGCACACACATGCCCTAAGGGCATGTCTATGCGCCACATGGCACTTCGAAAAATGCTATTTCGTGCATTTTTCTAAGGAATTGCAAATTACCATCAACTTGAAGTTGATGGTAATTTGCGATTCCTTAATGCAAAGTGGCATTCTGAGAATGCTTCTTGCATTGCATTTAGAGAATCGCAAATTGCGGGATTAAAGTTTTGGCAGACTTTACCTAACCTCTGAGTGTGCATTTTTTGATGAAAGAAATTGAATAATAGTAAATCGGCAAGTGGTTCTAGCCGTGTATATGCACAACCGACATGGGATGTTTTCCAAGAGGAACCGGAAAACGTGTGGATTGAGATATATATATATATATATATATATATATATATATATATATATATATATATATATATGATATTATCAGAGAAAATCCCTTGAGCAATGATAACATACAATAAAAACTGCACTTTGACTATCCAACTGCCTTCCCACCCCTTGGATCATCGACAGTGTAGCTAGGCAAATACAACACAAGTGTTCATGGCAACTCTTTATCTCTTTACCAGATTGCCTAATTTCGACATTTTGTCTTGTCTTTTGTGTGAACCCAGCAACTGAAGGGGAAGATCCTTGTGAAAGGAAAGAAGCTGAACAGGCTGGCGGACAGCTCCATCCACAACGGCCACAGCAGCGCGGAAGCGGCAGATGTGTCTGACGAAGACGAAGCGGCAGAAATGGAGGATGAATCTGTGAAGCATAAAGTGGCAAATAAAAACGATGTAAGTGCATCAGTGAGGGGTTTTCGGACTGCTTGTTTGTGATTGCAGGTGGTGGGGACTATAACTTATTTATCATGATCAGACTTTGTCCCTGAATAATAGAGCAAGGCAGAAAAGGGAGGGAGAGAAACATAGGACAACTGTGACAAAAGCTGAAGCCATTCACGAAAACTGACCTGCAAGAGGGAGATAAATAGACTGGCACGGTAAGGTGGTTGGTGCGAGATGCCATGTTTAACCACTATGCGGACCGCAGGGAGACGCCCATACAGTCTGAACTGGGTTGCACACTAGTGTAATAGTGACACACAGTCGCCTGAAAGACATTTTTCAAACTTGGGTTATTGTACCAAAACTTTGCAGTGGTACAAATGGATAGCAAAGCCCTTATTGCCTTGTCTTGCTGCTTGGTTGACAGGTAAGAAAGCAACCAAATTTGCACCACTGCTTGTTACTGAGAGTTTTTTTTGCATCAGGGTAAAAATGTGAAAATGGATTATGGAACCATTTTTGAAAATAAATTACAAACATTGTTGCTTATAAATTATTTTGTGTTATAAGTCTTTCACAAAGACCACAATCCATACCTCACAATACCACAAATGACCAACTTGAGTTTGCATCCAACACAGTCTGATCTTTTACTGTACAGAACTATAGAAATAGATACCCTACACTTCCTATTATACAAGCACAGCACAAATAATGTCGATTCAGTTTGTGCCATGTCTGCCCTTGTGCAAATATGGGTTCCTTTGTTTCCCATTATATGAGCAGCATAAGTGTTGCAAATGGATTTGGCCTACTTTTGTTGCACTATTTTAATGTTTCCCTAGAATGGTCCCTGAAGTGATGCTTCAACTAAGGCTTATGTGCTGATAAAAGACTGAAAAACTGTACAGGTTAAAAGGCAGTAGTGTCTTGTGCTATCAGACCGTGTCTAGACCCACTATAGTGCCTTCATCCACCTCAACGATCATGAAAAAGAAAGGAGTGAGGCAAGACCGCTTAGTTAAATTCCAAACATAAGGTTATTTGGGTTAGCATAAACTATAAACTCATTCTATATAAATGGGATAAAATCACTTGATTCTTATAAAAAAAAGTCATGCAAAAATACAAATCCGTCCTAACATTAACTAACCACTTAAAAATAATAATCAGTACATTTTTAATCAATTTCTCTTTAAATTATTTTGTGCTAAGCAAACTGTCAAACCTATCGGTGATTTATTCATGTCTCTTTTTTGCTCTATTGTTGATACATTGAATTGAATTGAATTTTTGAATTAGAAGAGATTGAATACTACGGTGACAATGAAACATAGGACTGCAACAAACAATCGTATTTGCGCGCCATCTTGGAACATGCATTTCGTCAATTACGAAAACATTGTTTACTTGTATAATTTCAATTCTTTGTTTTCCGTGATTAACTGTGAAAAACACAGAATTGAAATTATACAAGTAAACAATCTTTTCGTAATTGACGAAATGCATGTTCCAAGATGGCGCGCAAATACGATTGTTTGTTGCAGTCCTATGTTTGTGTTACTGACCCCTAGTGTACTCATATAATGGCATTGCGCTGTGCGTTGACTTGTAAACACTGACAAAGGGATTGTGTCCCGAAACGCGTTTGTTTGAATAAACCTCTGCTGAAGCCACAACCCCGAGAGTGCTGTTTCTTCTAACCCGGATGGGTGTAACTGAAGGAGTGGAGCTGTCATATATATATATATATATATATATATATATATATATATATATATATGGAGAGATTCCTTTTCGTTGAAAAAGAACAGAGGCTGCAAGAGGGATTCAGGTTGGACACAGCTTTATTTCAAATAGTCCCAGCTCTGGCGAATGCATTTCGGAGGTTGTGCCTTCTTCAGCGCCGTCAGCTGTTAGGATCCGCTCTAATGTTCTCAATCTGTTTAAAATAATTGCCGGCACTTGTGTCCTTCCTTCCAACGCGGTCTGCGCACCAATCAGAGCCCGCGTGAGTTACCAGCAAACTCCAATTCCCAGCATGCCACATCATGGTATCCCGGGCTGGTGGTGTGGAGGAGTGGACTCGGTATTCGCAGTGCAAGCTTCAGGTGAGTCGAGTGGGTCATGAAGCCGCTGAAACAGGCAGTGTCCTTACCGCGTCCCCTTGAATACTGCAGCAGCCAGATGCGCTCGGAAGATGCATGAGAAGGGGCTGTCAAATGCGAGACAGATCGCCCTCTTCAGGTAAAATACCTAGTTCCTCTCACTTTCCCCGGACGATCATGGCGGACACCGAAGATACCAGTCCCCTGGTTAGTGAATGAGCTGCAAGCAGCGGTGTGCCAGTTTGTCCTCGGGTTCACTTGCGCTGCAGGGCCATCTGAACTGAGCTGCTGGCTAGCTCAGAAAATATGGAGAGATTCCTTTTCGTTGAAAAAGAACAGAGGCCGCAAGAGGGATTCAGGTTGGACACAGCTTTATTTCAAATAGTCCCAGCTCTGGCGAATGCATTTCGGCGGTTGTGCCTTTCAGCGCCGTCAGCTGTTAAGATCCGCTCTAATGTTCTCAATCTGTTTAAAATAATTGCCGGCACTTGTGTCCCTCCTTCCAACGCGGTCTGCGCACCAATCAGAGCCCGCGTGAGTTACCAGCGAACTCCAATTCCCAGCATGCCACATCATGGTATCCCGGGCTGGTGGTGTGGAGGAGTGGACTCTGTATTCGCAGTGCAAGCTTCAGGTGAGTCGAGTGGGTCACGGAGCCGCTGAAACAGGCAGTGTCCGTGTCGCGTCCCCTTGAATACTGCAGCAGCCAGATGCGCTCGGAAGATGCATGAGAAGGGGCTGTCAAATGCGAGACAGATCGCCCTCTTCAGGTAAAATACCTAGTTCCTCTCACTTTTCCCCGGACGATCATGGCGGACACCGAAGATACCAGTCCCCTGGTTAGTGAATGAGCTGCAAGCAGCGGTGTGCCAGTTTGTCCTCGGGTTCACTTGCGCTGCAGGGCCATCTGAACTGAGCTGCTGGCTAGCTCAGAAAATATGGAGAGATTCCTTTTCATTGAAAAAGAACAGAGGCCGCAAGAGGGATTCAGGTTGGACACAGCTTTATTTCAAATAGTCCCAGCTCTGGCGAATGCATTTCGGCGGTTGTGCCTTCTTCAGCGCCGTCAGCTGTTAAGATCCGCTCTAATGTTCTCAATCTGTTTCACAGTTAATCAGGGAAAACAAAGAATTGAAATTATACAAGTAAACAATGTTTTCGTAATTGACGAAATGCATGTTCCAAGATGGCGCTCAAATAAGATTGTTTGTTGCAGTCCTATGTTTGTGTTACTGACCCCTAGTGTACTCATATAAGGGCATTGCGCTGTGCGTTGACTTGTAAACACTGACGAAGGGATTGTGTCCCGAAAACGCGTTTGTTTGAATAAACCTCTGCTGAAGCCACAACCCCGAGAGTGCTGTTTCTTCTAACCCGGATGGGTGTAACTGAAGGAGTGGAGCTGTTTATATATATATATATATATATATATATATATATATATATATATAATCTCAACACTTACATCATAATGCACCTAAACGACATACTGTTTTTGCAATACTTTTTGTGTTGTGGTTTCCATATGTGGCCATTACTACAACTGGATTACTTCAGATGCTTTTAGTTTTTCTGATGTAAACGTATCTGTGTTTATATGTTCACGGAATTTGTGGCGTTGTGTTACACTGTTCGACATTCTTTGTAGTACACCCTTTCGTGTTTTTATTCGACACCCCTAAATGTTAAATAAGCATGTTGTCGTATTTTTGAATGTCAGGCAGTATTATTGAACCATTCCCTTAAAGAACCTTTTTCTCACCTCCTCTGTTCGTTCCACACGCTCAGCCCATATGCACACGTGTTGCTGGTAGTAATGGATTCCTTGCACAATCAGATATAGAACCTCCTTTTGGGTTTATTCTCCTAGAGCTGTAAGTGGCGTTCAATATTGTTATTCATAGTATCTATATTTTTTGATTGCTTTACTGCAGCAGGTAGAGGTGCATGTTGTCTTTACTGGTTCAAGCCATTCTTCTCCAATGTGCCATATTTGGGTGGCTTCTCTGTACCACAAACGTCTGGTTTCTCTGTCTCGTTACAGGAATCAACTGGCTTCTCTGACTCTGTGCCACAATTGACTGGTTCTTCTGTGAGTCTGCTTAAATTGTCTGGTACTTCTCTGAATCACTGATTTTGCCTTGTAGTGTTTCTCAAAGTGGCACCCTATACAGTACTCTATTTCACATTTTCGTGTAGTTCCTCATAACAGTGCTCTTGGTGTACAAACCCTTATTTCACTCGTATGCACCCTCAAAACCACCTCTTCGCTGCAGGTGGCCAGAACTCCCTTACTGAAATCCGCCATGTCTACGGATTTTTTTTTATTATAGCAGAATTAAACCTAATGGCTCTAAAATTGAAGTGCTATTTCTTGGCCATAATCATGTGCTGTTCTCTCCAAAACAATACCTAGCCCTTCCTTCTTTTTTTGAACACCTCAGAACATTTTCTAAATTCTTAAAACATTATTGTTGTCCCTCAGAATGCTGACTTCATTTGTTGATTCTATCATCAAAAATAGTTTATTTGTGTTGCTGGAGCTCAACTGCCACCTTTCTATTCAAAGGTCTGCACATTGGTGTAGCTGACCCCTGGTCAGCTCTTCACCCTTGAATACCAACTGAATAGTATACAAAGCATCCTAAATGATTCTAAAAGGGGTCTGCACCCTAAATGTTGCTAGAAGAGGGCTTCCACAGCGTTTAATATGTCTCATGCCATTTTGCTTGGGAAACTGGAAATGATCTGCATCAAAGACCACGTCTTGCTATGGTTTAAATCTTTTATTAGCAATCCTTTCACCTCTGCAGCTAAGCTCCTGGATTGCGGAGTTCCACAGGGTTCAGTCAGTTCTTAGCTCTTCCCTTTTTAATATTTCTCTTTCACCCTTGGTTAAAATTGTTGAATTCTGGGTGGCGAGCGTTGTATCCTATGCGGATGATACTCCACTCTTCATGGCCTTTCATGAAAAAGTTCCTTCTTCTTTGGGCTCCTGTAAGACTTGCCTTAAATCTGTTCTGGACTGGATGAATGCCAGCTTTTTAGTATTAAATCTGTTTTATTAGCAATTTACTCAGACAAGACTGAGATTCTTTTTCTGGGTGTTAAGTCTACCTCTGATTCTAACCCCTGGTGGCCATCGGAGATGGGCCCCTCCCCTGTGGTAAGAAACCTCGGAGTTAAATTTGTTTCCGAGCTTACCTTTGAGCCTCATATTAAAGCACTTTCTGTCTCTTGTTTTTTGAGTCTGAGGTTCTTGAGAAGGATGCTGCACCTCAATCCTGTGGAACATCGAAAAACAAGCGTTCATGCTTTGATTACTTCATAATTGGATGAATCCAATAGTCTGTACTTAGGGCTCCCAGCCTTTCTCATCCAGCATCTCCACACTATTCAGTGTGCTGCTGACCAACTGATTTTAAAATCCCTCAATGGTCTGGGTATTATGTTAGTAACGCCAGCTTGACTGGCTTTCAGTGAAAAGAAGGATCATTGCATTGAGGATATTCAATCAAAATGACCCATTCTACCTCAGATGTCCTTCCAGTTTTCTTCTCAGTTGCGTTCTTGGCGGTCTAACATTCTTACTTTGTTTCAAATTCCTTGGATATACAAGGCCAGAAGAAGAGGTAGGACATTTGCATGTCTGGCAGCAAGGTTGTGGAATGCACTTCCACTTGCTTTGAGAAGCAGCCCCTTTAAACGATACTTAGAAAAGATTTTAAAACGCTTCTTTTTGATTCCCGTATAAACATCTCCCAACCATGGTTCTCTCCTATGACGCTGTGGGTGGTCTTTATCCACTAGCGCCTGGATGCCTCCTTGAGGTAACTGTGAGCTTTAGAAATGCATTGCATTGTTTAGAAGACTGGCTGTAGTCTTAAAAACAATCAAATAACCCCTTTCAATAGAACCTTCAGTGCTTGCTTCTTCAAGCCTGGATGTAGTTCAATAGCATATACTTAATCTACAAATGCCTGGTCAGTCTTGCTTCCTCTTGCATATGCAGCAGGAGTGTCCCTCCTGCCTTCACCTTTTTTCTCCTTACCTCTAGGCTCCTCCTTAGAGATGACTGTTGCTTCAGAGTGATTAAGTCAAAGTGTGGAACCAACTCTCCTACCACATAAGAACTTTTCCCTCCTCCTGGGCTTTCAAAAAATGTTTGAAAGCTTTCCTTTTCATCCATTGTGATTCTGCCTTTCCTATAGCTACGCTGCTCACACCATGGGACAATTATTTCGTACTATGCACATCACAAATTCCACAAATAAATACATGTTTGGGCTGTAAACCTGTTCTGGTCACCAGAAGTATTAAATACCCACTTATTGACTCCCTAAATGACACAAAAGCTTGGTTAAGAACCAGGTGCAGACGAGCCTGAGACACGTTTGCGCATTCAGAAATCCTTTTGGCCATGTACAAACCCTATTTTGCGAGTCGCAAAAATTTACGACTCGCAAAATAGTGTTTTGCAATTCGCTATTAGGAAGGGGCGTTCCCTTCCTAATAGAGACCCCAAATGCCATGTATGACTCTTTTGAGACCACAATTGTCTCAAAGCAGTTGCAGTTTACCACCCTTCACAGAAAGGTGGTAAACCACTTGCAGTGGGGAAGGGGTCACCAGGGGACCCCTTCCCCTTTGTGGCTGGGGCTAAAAATATTAAGGGCAGGCAGTCGTCCCAGGGACCCCACTACCTGCCCTTAAAAATGAAACAAAAACTTTTCATTTTTCTTTTTTAAATGCATCCCGTTTTCCTTTAAGGTAAATGGCCTGCGTTAAAAAAAACTGCTTTATTGAAAAGTAGTTCCAGACATGGAGGTCTGCTAAGCCCAGCAGGCCACCATACCTGGGAGGGGCAGCCATTCCCTATGGGGTTGCAAATTGCGAGTGCCTCATGCAATTTGCGACCCCATTGGGAATCACAATCAGTGTCACAGACACTGTTGTACATACCAATATTGGGGGCTCAATTTGCGAGTTGCAAATTCTTTGGTCGTACATCTGGCCCTCAGTTTCTTGAATTAGCTCAGCACTACAAGGGCCCTAATGTAGGCCACTTTAAAAACTTTCATTCGCTTTCAACCAATCAAATGCTCCGAGTAATCCACTCATCACTCTGCCAGTTAAGTTTGAGTTTATATTTGAAAATGCAATTCACAAACTGATTCTTAAATGAAATACATCACATATCACTTAGATGAATCACCTCAAACCTCTTTTGCAAATTTGTGCTCTTCGTGTTGCTCAAAAACAACTATAAACAGTTACACGTAAACACAAAGGTAATGTAGGTTCTGTCAAACCCTTCCTTGATGCCCTATATGGCACCTGAGCATAATTCTTCAAGTTAAACGTTTTGGGAGTCCCTCAAATCTGACTAATCTTTTCAAAATGAATGTGTAAGTGGACAAACACATACTTTAGATATGCCTTTGCAAATTTGTTTAAAGTTAGTAATCATCAAGAATGTAGCTTCAGTTCAGCCATAACTACAGAACTGCTATTGCAGACTAGGTAGTAGGTGTACATTTACATATAGGATTCACTAAAGAATTTCTATATGTGTGTATACAGTGTTCGTAATGATCCTAGACCATTATGTTTGATATTTTAATGTTTCAAATTGTTTTGTTTTTTTCTCTAGAAATCTACAGTAAAACTGGCAAAAGAGCTATCTGACACGGTTGTTTACTGCAAAAGCGTACACTTCAACAGCTTTGCAGGCGCTAAAGCGCGTCAGACATTTTACGAGATGTCGTCATTCGTAGAAAGTAAAGCCCAGAAGCTGGCTAATGATTCAGGTAGGGATTAAAAATGTTGTGTACCTGTGGATTTACCTGTAAACATTTTGTCTTATAAACAAGACAACGCTGTTTAGAATGTCTATCATGTAATGCGCTTATGTTTTAATCCATGAACAGGTTCACTGTAAGAGTACAAAGTCAGTAAACGTTGAAGGTTGGTTGCATTTTACAATTGATTGTTTAGGATTCACTTGTTTCAGGGGTGCCTACAAATGACAGGTACTCCATCATGGTGGCTCCATGTCATCTCTGCTGAAAAATCATGCATCTGTTGCTGATGCAGATCACCAGAAGAACTGAATCATACAAATGACCCTTGTTTATAAAGTGGCTACATGCCAATTTAGTTTGGAGATTTTTCTGGTTTAAACATTTCTTAATATAAAATTATTTAACCACCTCATCTGAAGCAACTATGGAGTATGGTTAACATTCCCCAAGCAAGCCAGTTTAAGGTCCACCGTGTCTATATATGAAAAGTAAGGCAGATAATTAAATAATCAGACTTCAAGCTGATTCTTTCGTTTTGTGAATGACCGTGGACACAGATGGCACAATTGTTGATCAGATCTCTCACATATCTGTACCTCAAGTGAAGTTCCATTCATCTTTTGGCAGAGCTGTCGAGTGACCAGCACTACTTATTTCTGTAAATGTTATGTGCCCTGGCAGGACCTCAGGCTGATTATGTATTTGAGGCACTGCCACCAGAGCTGCTCCAAAGACATTTCCTGATCTTATCCGGGTTGGTGCAAGCCACATGTCCCAGATCCTTAATAATGGGAGTCACTATGTTCCTCGTTAAGAGGTGTGGATAAAATAGCTCCTGGGTAGAGCCTCCTTTCCTCAACCATACGTTTCCCCTGTCTGTTGTGGGGGTATTATGGTTACTAAGGGCAGAGAAATTTAGAGGAAAGAAAAGTACATGACATTCCCATAATTCAGGTGAGATTTCAAAAGGTTATTAAATGCTGTGGCCTTCACAAAATTAACACAGAAGGAAAGCTGTGACCGATAGGTTAAAAATGATAAAGGACTCCTCCTCAAGTGAGGTTTATCTGAAGTTGTGGAAACAGTTTCGCGCTAACGATCACAGAAAATGTCCTGATTTGTTAGACTGTACTGGGTAAACACTGCAGTTGACAAACGCTGGTAACATTGCCAAATATTCAAACCATAATTATTGTTGCAGTAAAATACTGACATATTCTTGGACTTATTTCACCTGTTGATGGTCACTTACTAGTACGACCCGAGGGGCCTTATGAACTAACCATCTTGGGTACTCAATCAATCAATCAATCAATCATAATAATTGTATAGCGCACTACTCACCCGGAAGGGTCTCAAGGCGCTTGGGGGAATGGGTCCGCTACTGCTCGAACAGCCAGGTCTTGAGTTGTCTCCTGAAGGCGAGGTGGTCCTGGGTCAGCCGAAGGTGGATGGGGAGGGAGTTCCATGTCTTGGCCGCCAGGTAGGAGAAGGATCTGCCTCCGGCGGTGGCTCTTCGGATGCGTGGTATGGCGGCGAGGGCGAGGCTGGTAGACCGTAGCTGGCGGGTGGGCGTGTAGAAGGTCAGGCGGTCGTTGAGGTACTTGGGGCCCAGGTCGTGGAGAGACTTGTGTGCGTGGGTGAGGAGCCTGAACGTGATCCTCTTGTTGACGGGGAGCCAGTGCAGGTCCCTCAGGTGGCCGGAGATGTGGCTGCGTCGGGGGATGTCTAGGATGAGTCGGACGGATGCGTTCTGGATGCGTTGGAGTCTTTTCTGTAGCTTGGCTGTGGTTCCGGTGTAGAGGGTGTTTCCGTAGTCCAGTCGGCTGGTGACGAGGGCCTGGGTGACCGTCTTCCTGGTTTCGGTCGGGATCCTATTTGCCATGTTGTTCTGGGCCTCAGTCTTCTGTTGCACACTAACTGGATAGCCAAGTTACTCTCTTTGTACATTTGAATCTCCTGTGATAGCCAGGTCAAGAAGTCAAGTCAAGAAGCTCCAGAGAATCTAGATCACCAAATTCCTCTGATTAAAAAATTCCTACATTTGTGTCCAGCCAGAATTTTTTTTAATGAATAGGTCTTTAGTTACATAGTGAGTAATTTTCCAGGTAAAAAGATGATCCATAAGAGACACCACAAAGTTCAAGTGCTGTGTGAGGCCGAGATGCAACTAGTAAGAATGTCTGCAAGCTAAATGAAGCAGTGATTTAGTTGAGAGATGAGGTTTAAAGAATAACTATGGCCTTATAGTGATAATAAAGGTCACAGGTCCCACGTCAGGCGGTGATTGTTGGTCTTCAGGGTAGCCTTTGAGTATTCTCCACGTGATCCCTTCACCCAGGCAGTCCTTGTTGCCGTACCTCAGAAAAATGTGCAGTGGAGTCAAACTGATTCTACGAAAAGGTATGGGTGTGCATGAAGGATCAGCAGCATATCCTGCTTGGGACAGGTATTGCTCAATAAATCACTGTGACACTGTAAACTAGGGACCAGTTTTAACCTTAATCAAGGCAGTATACCTCTCATCATCCATGCGATTTGCCACAAATATGTGATGTATGGTACAATATTAGCATCTGTCACCATTGGTTTCCTTCACTCACAAATATGAGGCACTAGTCAAATGCTTAAATTTCTTTACCTCCCTCCGTGACCCCACTGGCACCAAAATACTTGAGTCTAGAGGCAACTTCTCCCTTGGACTTTGGTTATGATGGCGATAGCAACTTGCTATTTCCAGCATCATGGTCAATGGACAGACTCCTCTGGGTACCTTGAATTGCTCCACAAGATTCTGCTGCTTTCTTTGGCCTCTTCTGGTCACTTCCAGCTCTTCTTTCCCACCATTTTGGTGGCGATTCTGTGTCTTGGCTCTCTTGCCAATGACCTCCTCTTTAGCCGTCAGAATCCTTTGAGGTTTTAGTCAATCCATGTACCACTGCACACGTGTCACCTGGGCTGTTGCATTATGCTTTTCCTCCCTCAACAAACCTCATTTCTTATTGACCCTAGTGCCTGGCTTCCTGTCTCTCAGCTTTCTGTAGAAAGATCAGTAACTTGAAGTTACAAGAAAATGCATGTGGCCCCAAACAAGTTGAGTGTAACAAGTAAGAGGACACTTGAAACGTCCCTGCCATCAGTAAGGTTCTATGCAGAAGACAATATGGAAGTCTGTGGCTAAAGTTACCGTATATAGGAAGCGTTGAGAGATCTCGGCTATCCTCAGAGCTGCTCCATGATTTGTTCTAGATTCTCAATAGCTGTGGTGCATGTACAGTTCTGTGAGTTTGAGTCTAGAAACAGAGAATCTGCTCAAAATGTGAATAGGGTGCCAAGAAAAGTTCAAAGTTAAACTTAGTGCCCATTCAGTGGACCTACAGTGCTGTTTTAGTTGGTGAATGGGGGCACTGGGCACAGATCAGCGGGAGACCAGTTACTTCTACAGCGTGTCGCCAAAGTCACAACTAAGGAGACTACCAATGCTAAAAACAGGCTGTCTTACATTGTATCTCCCTATGTTTTACATTGTGCCTAAAACTGACTGATTGTAGTTGGATCTGGTCGCACACTCTGGCTCAAAGTCACACTTGTAGGTGATCATGATGGAGCAAAGGTCGGCTACAGTCCCTAGTTTAGGCTTGCTGAAGTTTACATTCTCAAACACATATCAAGAGTTCCGTTTGCGATGGAGGAGGCCGAGAGGTGCTGGTAGAGAGTGACAGGAGGCTGCAGGAGTAGCGCAAAGGGTAGGCCAGGCATGGTGTGTGGATATTGCTGGAGCTTCGCATTGGCTGTCTCCCACTAGCGGTCCATGCCAGAGCTTCACTATGAATCGCGATGTGAGCGGCGAGGTCTCGGTGCAGACAGGCTGGTTCTCGGTTCGCAAAGAGCTCTAAAGCTTGAATATAGCTCCCGGACTCAGACCAAGGGTCCAAGACCTGAGAGGCACCAGGCTGGTTCTCGGTTTGCAAAGAGCCCAAAAGGTTGAATATAGCTCCCGGAGTCAGACCAAAGGTCCAAGACCTGAGAGGCACCACTGAGGGGTCAGGAACTCACTTCAGTTGGGTCCATGGGCTGCCGCAGGATGTTGAGGAGCCTTTTATGTCCCGGAGGCTCGAGTCTGGAGGTCATTAAACTAGCCCTTGGAGTCACTCTGGTGTCCTAGGTTCCAGGGTGAAGTTGCAGGTCCAGATCTCTTTTCACTCCGGCAATAGGGCAGCCGGTCAGCACTGCAGATCAGCAGCTTCTTCAGAGCAGCAGTCCAGCGGAGTTGCAGTCCTTCAGCAGCACAGCAGCCCTTCTTCCTGGCAGAGTATCCACACGTCCAGAAGTTTACTGCAGAGTTGGTGTTGCTGCAGGGTGTCTCAAAACACTCCAAAATATAATAACCACATGGACTCCTCTTGGCAACACAAAGACAGCATTTACTTACAGTTGCGAGAGAGAGAAAACCTTCTGCACACAATACCGACTGCACCCCAGTCCTGCTCACACTTTTTCAGGTTTTCTCAAATTCCTGCTTAGCAGGCAGGCCTTTTTATGCACATTTTCACAATGATTTATTACACACAGTAAATAATAGTTCACTTACAAATTATAGATTTAAGATGGAAAAACACTCCAAGAAATGTGACCTCATAACCCCGAGTTCCGACCTAATCTGTTATACATTCTTTATTGCGCTTCCAATAATGCTGGACAAACCAGCTTTCTTATGCTTATGAATGCATGCGAGTTTCAAGGTAAACGCAATTTAAGTGAAGTGTGTGCTTTCAGTATTGTGCACCCAAGAACTCTGTGTGCTCTGACCCAAATTACTTCCCTGGACCCAATATTTAATCCAGCACCTTGGCCCTGTGTGCTCCGGGCTAATTCGATTTCAGGAACCCGTTGTCTAATCATGCCATGATCTGTTGGAAGGCACAGGTACGTGCCGGTAGACTTGCGTGCTGATGTTGTTAATGCTTTTAAGTCGGTTAAACATGAGTTGGCCTTTAACAGAAAACCCTTTTAAGTTTCCTATTCTATTATATCCTTAAGTGAACTTTTCACCTTTCACGTGTCAGGGCAGGATTTGGGCCTAAACAGGTTTCTGACCTGGAAAAGCTGTGTGGCTTCTGCTTCGACTTGTTGTTGCTCTATTTTCTTGTGTTTCATATTTTCTATAGCGTGTTCATCTTCCATATTTACATTTCCTACAACAGTGTATGAGATCCGGTATACATACCAAGTTGTGCCATTGTAGTGGACAGAAGCCTATTCCAGTATGAATTGGATTGGGCCCAACTCCTCCCTCCCATCTTGCCAGTGAAGGCCCATCCAGCTGCACCTAAGTTCTGCCTTGTGTGTGGATGTTTAGGAAGAATACACAAAGCCCACCTGTCAACTACATCCTGTCATGTGACTCCGAGACAGGCTGCAGCCACCAAATTGCTAAGGCAAGAAGATTAAAACTTTCTAAAATTGGCATTTTGAGAATTAGTAACTTAAAATCTTTACCATAGGTTATGGTTTTATTTACAGTTCCAGAGACACCAAACATGAACTGGGTGCATGTTCCTATTTGAAAATTACACTTATACAATGTAATAAGGTACCTCCAGTGTTATCCTATGGGAGAAGTAGGCCTTGCAGTAGTGTAAAATGAATTTGAGTTTTTCACTAATAGAAGATGTAAAACTTAAAAGTACATGTTCTCCTATTTAAATACATTGTACCCTGCCCTCTGGGTTGTCCAGGGACTACCCAACAGGTGACCTATATGTATGTTTTTATTTATTTATGTATAAAGTTTTATATAGCGCGAACAAGATCCCGAAGGATATCAGATCGCTTTACAAAACTGGTGGCAGGAACCCAATAACGACATCAAGTAGGAATACACAACATGAATAATCTCAAAATTCACGGACAAATTACACAAAGGAGAGTAACACAATAAACAGATGATAGCGGGTTACGAGGGGAGAACACAATGCGGTAAAGAGGAGCAGAATCACATGATGGAAAAGTGGTTGTAGAATCAATGATTTCGAGTAAGTGGACCTGGCCCACATTAAGGAAGGAATTTGTCCATTAGGAATCTTTTGGCTTCTAGTTTGAAAGGAGTCGTTGAGGAGATTCTGCGTACTTCCGGTGGAAGTAAGTTCCATATCTTTGGGGCGCGCCAGAGAAGGCTCAGTGACAAGTTCTCTTTTTGCTAAGGATGAGAGGTTTCAGGAGGAAAGTGTTATCGCTTTTTGAGTCTCCCCCACCACAGGATAATTGAAGCTTTTGTGCTAGGTATCTGGGAGTTTTTAAATGCAGGGTTTTGTGCGTCAGAACGGCAATCTTTAACTGAAGTCGAGCTTTGTAGGGTAACCGTTTGAGAGATTTTAGGACTGGAGATATGTGCTCATTTCAATTGGTACCTGTGACCAGTCTGGCTGCGGCATTCAGTGATGCCCTTAGTTAGGGAAGGTTTGGGCCTTACAAAAGGTTTAACCTGCCAGGCGACCTGGTAGGTTGAAACTGCACACACAGGCTCTACAATGGCTGGCTTGAGACATGTTTATAGTGCTACTTAAGTGCGTTGCACAATCAGTGCGGCAGACCCACTCATAGCATTTAATTTACAACAGGCCCTGTGCACAGGTAGAGCAACTTTAATAGGGATTTACAAATTAACTAAAAATTTAAGTTGGGTGTAAGCCAATCTAACATTTTAAAAGGGGAGAACACACGCACTTGAACAGTGGTAGAGTGTGCAGAGTCCTAAGGCCTACAGAATCGAGATCACCAAAAAACAAAAATGGAGGTGAAGGCAAAATATTTGATGATGACCCTTCAGAAAAGGCCAAGTCCAAGACCCCCAACCCCCCTCCCTTCAGCCAAAGACCAGGGCATACTAATCTGTAGCTTGGTAGGCTTCCCTGCTCAGGCAATAGAACATGGACGAAGGCCCTGTCATGCAGGGGCACTTGTCAGTTCTGTGTCTCTGTAAACTCCGTGGGATCCCTCTGTCTATACTCTCCTGAGCCACTGAACTGACCCATGGGGATCCCTTCTCCTCATCTGGGGACCCCATCTGTGCAGCTTCTAACCTGAACTTGCTCACAGATGCATCCCAGTAGTCAGACAATACCTCCAGGGCCAACAAAGTGATGTAGCCCATTCCACCCCTTGGCCTCAGGCCAACAAAAACAAGATCAGCAAAAATAATCTGAAGGTGGAAGGCAACATTTTTGGAGATGATCCTGCAGAAATGGCCAAGTCCAACACCAGTAATAACAGACGACATAGGGTTTGGGGTAAGGGTCTGGTCCTGTTTTTAAAAAGCAATAGCTGTATAACTGTAAGGACTAGAAGAATGCTTTAAATGGTGTCCCAATCACGCCAACTAGCCTACAATCTGAGTTGAAAGATTAATACACCTTTGTCTCCCACACTGGACAAAGTGTAATATGGTGCCCACGCACACAAGTGGAGAAGTGTGGCTCACCGATTAGAGCGGCAGACTCTGAGGCAGAGGTCTGGCCCGGGACCAGGGTTCAATCCCTGTCGCGGCAGGGTCTTGGGCTCAATGTCCTCGGACCCGATAATTCTCGCCTCGGTGCCTACTCTAATCATGGGTTCCACTCTGCAACTCTGGGCAATAGCTTGCTTAATCTCCACACCGGCCCAGGAGTGGATACCTCACAGGAACAGGCCAGGAAGGGTTCCACAGCGGTATTCGTACTGCGCTTAGAGACCCCTGGGTGATAGGCGCTACACAAGTGCAAATTACATTTACATTTACATTACATTTACACACTGTCAGTGAGTGGTACAGTGTTGGTGAGGTATGATGCAAGCACACTAGATGACATGGTGCCTCCCACAGGTCTCAAACCCTCCTGCAATGCAGATATTCTCTGCATGGTTCAGTCCAGGTGGGTTCCAGTGTCCTCAAGACTCCTGAGTCACTCACTTCATCGGTGCAATCCCTGTGAAGGCTTCAGTCCACTGGGTCTTGCTTCTCACCTGCCTGATCAAGGCCTAGTTCTTCCCCACCCCAGCACACCAAGCAGTACAGCTTCACTCAGGGCAAGTCACAGCATCATGGGTTTCCCAGAGCTACACCTGTTCCCAACCTACACAAAAGCAACAAACTTCCAGTGTATTGTTTCTTGGTAGATTTGCCACTCTCAGTCCTACTCTCTGTCTCAGTCTTACTTTCCTTCTCCTTCTCCTCCTCTCTCCCACTCTCCATTTTTAGTTAACTTCTCTGTATGTCAATGTGGCCAACTTTCACAAGTTAGGGGAGGAAAGATAAAAATCAAAACGCAGGCCAACCAAACGTCCATACTTCTACACACTTTTCCTCCCAGCATTTCTCATACGAGGGGAGGTGAGGACAAATGCATCCGGACAATAAAAATATAAATTCTCTGATAGCAGATACCCCAGTCATGGATTCTGTGCTGCCAATTTTCAGCAGTACTCCTTTCTGCCAGCCTTTTATGCCCGACAGGACTTTGGGATGATTGTTATTGGAGACAGAAACCTAATGGTGGTTGACATGATGGGCGCTCTCTGATGCACTTCC
This sequence comes from Lissotriton helveticus, assembly GCF_964261635.1. Classification (NCBI taxonomy): domain Eukaryota; kingdom Metazoa; phylum Chordata; class Amphibia; order Caudata; family Salamandridae; genus Lissotriton; species Lissotriton helveticus. Next base: position 258,174,657 of record NC_136071.1, read on the forward strand.
GTAAGAGCTGCTCCAAAGACAATTCCTCACCTTGTCTTAGGCACGACCTCCATGTTGTTGCAACCGACATGTCTCAGATACCCACAGTAGAACCTCAGCTACTCCAACTGTCAGTCTTGAGGGGATATTATAGTTCTACAGAAGCAAGAGGGAAGAAATAGCTTTCCTTTCTGTTTTAGCAACATAAACAGTAATATTGTATTGGGATACTAGTTTAGCGTTAAGTAGGTGGGACAAGATGGTTGACAGTAGCTTACCTGCAAGTAACGTGTCTTGTAAACAGTCTTTTGATGGTTTTCTTTGTTGAAACCTGAGGCGGCGGCTTGAAGATGGGCCTTATATTGGGGGAATGAATTTGGGAATTGTTGAACAGCTTTACTCTAACGTATTTGCCACTTGAGCAGGCATTTTGAAATTGTGTTTCACCTTTGAGTTATGGAATTGCTAAGCATTGATGTATTGTGTAAGACAACTGAACACAAACAAAGGTGCACAAGAAAATCTCAGCAACTTTTTATTTATTTTTATTAAATACTGTGTTTAATTACATCAAGTATAAGTACTCAAAGTAGATTTACAGGAAGTATGGTCAAAATATCACTAATATTGTTAATAACACATCTAGTGAGTATACACAGCCTCACTACTAGTGAGAACGAATTACTCGTACAGTTATCAGCAGTACAGTAATGTGTCTGTAGAATTGTTAACTTCAAACAATTAAACCAACATCCCAATTAATGATAATAACAAAAATCACACCCAGGAATACGAATCCTATTCCTTGAACCCATCCCCTCCCCCCACCCTCGCCTGTGGCAGCTACAGATAGGTGGCACAATACCTCCAATCCAGGTATAGAAACCAGCGTTACACTCATAACTTATTCAAGGGTTATGGAGTCGTGGAGTGAGAGGATGCGTGTGGTAGTGTTATAATAGGAGGCATTGAAGCGGACCCAGTGCTCAGCGAGCTGTGCGTGCTCAGTCTCAGTCTAACCCTCATAATCTGTTGTGGACACTTCAGTCAACATTTGCTCCCATTCAAGGAGATCACCTTCCGCGTTCTCAGCGGTCCATACTGCTTTGAGGTGACATTCCTCTTCTACTCCCCACTTGCGCAAGTCATCTCTCCAATTCTTCCACACCGGTGGACCGGGATGTATCCAGCCCAAGGGGCGCAAACTTATGGGGCATCTTAGTCTCTTTCTTGGGAGTCGGAAGCACTCCCAAAATACACTGCTTTTTAAAAACGTATAGATACGCACCACTGTGGCTGTGCCCAAAGATAACACCACCCTTTGCCAGTACAACTGCAGGTGTGGACAATTCCAGATCATATGTAAAAACGTGGCAGGATCTGAGCCACAGTGTTGGCATGCGGAAGACCACTCAGGTGTGAACTGTGTTCGCCGCTGGGGAGTAAGATACAACGGTGTAGATAGTAGAACTGGATTAGTTTAAACTGTGCATTGCTAGTGGCTTCTGCCACTTGTGACCTATGTTCCCTCTAGGCCGCGCGCGCGCACCTTCCCTGACGTCAGTGCGCACCACCTAGCTTGGAGCGCGCACACAGGACGTCGCTAGAGAGTCGCGCCGCCCGCCGCTTTTAAAAAGCGAGCGGCGCGAACATGAGGCCCTTTTCCAGTGGTGGCTGCGGGCATGAGGAGTGTGGAGTGCAGGTAAGGAGGCAGGGGGGGGCTGGTGGGGATTGTGGGGATTATGGCGATTATGGTGTTTGCGGCTGCGTGGGTGTGTGGCAGACTGTGGCCTTTTGTTTAAATATTGCTGACAATCAGAGCCCCTTCACAGGCTCTGATTAACAGCAATACTTAAACAAAATGCCACAGTCTGCCCCGCGCTTTACTAACAAAAGCGTAGACACTTTCCAAACACAGCGTGTACTTTAGCACACGCTGTGTTTGGAAAGTGTCTACGCTTTTGTTAGTAAAGCGCGAGGCAGACTGTGGCATTTTGTTTAAGTATTGCTGTTAATCGGAGCCTGTGAAGGGGCTCTGATTATCAGAAATACTTATATGAGAGTCCAGCGCGGGTGGGGAACGAGCGGAACTGAAGGCGAGAGGGTAGACACACAAAACGAGTGGGACAGAGAGCAGAAAGAGTGGGACAGAGGGCATAAAGGTACACAAAACGAGCAGGACAGAGGGCATAAAGCCACAAAAAACGAGTGGGACAGAGGGCATAAAGGCACAAAAACGAGTGGAACACAGGACAGAAAGGCACAAAAAACAAGTGGGACAGAGGGCATAAAGGCACAAAAAACGAGTGGGACAGAGGGCAGAAAGAGTGGGACAGAGGGCATAAAGGCACACAAAACGAGTGGGACAGAGGGCATAAAGGCACAAAAACGAGTGGAACACAGGACAGAAAGGCACAAAAAACAAGTGGGAAAGAGGGCATAAAGGCACAAAAAATGAGTGGAACACAGGACAGAAAGGCACAAAAAACGAGTGGGACAGAGAGCAAAAAGAATGGGACAGTGGGCATAAAGGCACACAAAACGAGTGGTACAGAGGGCAGAAAGTCACACAAAACGAGTGGGACAGAGGGCATAAAGGCACAAAAAACGAGTGGGACAGAGCGCATAAAGGCACAAAAAACGAGTGGGACAGAGGGCAGAAAGAGTGGGATAGAGGGCATAAAGGCACACAAAACGAGTGGGACAGAGGACAGAAGGGCACCAAAAACGAGTGGGACAGAGGGCAGAAGGGCACAAAAAACGAGTGGGACAGAGGGCAGAAGGGCACCAAAAACGAGTGGGACAGAGGGCAGAAAGGCACAAAAAACGAGTGGGACAGAGGGCAGGAGGGCACCAAAAACGAGTGGCATTTGGCGCCACAGACATGCGAGGTTCGGTTCCTGGCGCACATAGCCATGGTTGCAGCGCACAGAGACCCTCCACTGCCGCACACAGAGGAAAAAAAATTGAGGGAACATTGCTTGTGACAGTGCTCTCTTAAACTCACCACCTGTCAACGGGACTGGCAGATCCTCGTCCCATCTCTCCCTGATTTTGTCTATGTTCGCCCCCCTGTCTATCTTCTATGTCATGTGGATTTGGGAGATGAGCCCCGACTAGAACCTGGGTCCAGCAATGTAACCAGTGTGCTGGACTCACCTGGTTCATCAGGGAACGTTGTCCACATTTGGCACACAGTACTCGATATTTTGGCGTACTGCAAAAATTGCCTCGGAGATACCTGGAAGCAGTCCTGTGCTTACTGAAACGTCATAAAGGTACCATTTTGATATAAATCCCCCGCCGTCACACATTCCCTTTTGTACCACATAGAGAGATCCATAACGCTCTGGATATTCTGAAAGCCCTTTACCCAGCGTAAGGGTAATGCAATAGCACATAGGGCCCTTCTAACCACAAAAGTCACTGCCTGCTCCCAGACTTAAGTCACCCTACAGGTTATATGTGGGCACGTTTTAGGGACTCTAGAGCCCATCCTAAGGAGTTTCTGCAATCGGATCCCATCATTCCAGCTGCCCATTGAGTCTGTTTCAACTGTACGCTCCCCAATACACCATTGAGCGGCGTATTGCAGTAGACCAGCCATATAGTATAGCCATAGATCTGGCAGCCCCAGCCCGCCCATGTCCATATCCAACTTTAACACATCCAGTTTGACTTTGCTCCGTTTTCCATCCCAGATCAGGGAGGTCAGGAGACTGTTCAGTGTGTCGAATGTTGACTTCAGAATTTTGCAGAAAGAATTCTGGAGCACGTAAAGACAGCGAGGCAATAGTAACATTTTCGATACAGCTGCCCTCCCCAACACCGACAGTGGTAACTTGTTCCAGAACGCTATTGATATCCGAAGCCCATCAAGGACCCTCCACATGTTCAGATAATACTGGGCCTCCGGATGGTGGAAAATCTGCATTCCCAGATACCGGAAGCGATCACATTTCTAGTCCATGCCAACCACCGGAAGATCTTGCACTCTACCCCGTGCCAGTGCAGCAAGCGGGAACAGTATGGTTTTCTGGCAGTTAATACAGAGGCCCGAAGACATGCCAAAGAAATTCAATATTAGCGCAGGAAGCGCCTCCTCTGGCTCTCGCAGGAAGAGGAGAGCATCATCAGCATACAGAGAGACCACGTGGGTACGACCGTCCACCTCCATACCCAATAGAGCCATATCCCTACACAATTTTATCGCAAAAGGCTCCATGGCCAGGGTGAATAGTAACGGAGACAATGGGCACCCCTGCCGCGGCCTCTGCCAATTTCAATAGTATCCGACACATGTCTCCCGGTCCGCACCCTAGCCATCGGTTTGATACAGCAGCTTGACCCATGCTATGTACTCACTTTCAAACCCCATTCTCTGCAGCGCCTCCCAGAGGTAATCCCACAGAAGGGTATCAAAAGCTTTTTCAATATCTAGCGCGACTACTGCCGCCCTGATATCTGTATCCGCCACAGAACATGTGATAATCTACGCAGGTTCATATGTGTCCACCTCCCGGGCATGAACCCACATTGGTCCTCATGCACCAAGGAGTTCACCACCCCTTGCAGTCCAAGAGCCAGGATCTTGGCCAGTAGCTTAGCATCCACCCCCAACATAGATAAGGCCCGATATGTAGAGGGGTCTTCAGGGTCTCTGTCTGGTTTGGGGAGCATAACAATGTGTGTCTCACGCACAGGGCGGGGTAGGACTCCGGTCCGATTAAGCGTATTCATTCATTGAAATGTATTCATGTAGTGCTTTTCACCAAACAAGTTCTGTCACAGCATGGTATACCTGTTTGATACAGGTAAATATAGAGAAACATGGTGCTTCCATGTTTATAATTCAGCCCTTGGATTCTGATGAAAATGGGCCCACAAAAACCAGGTGCATATTGCCCATCTGCTAATTTGCATAAGTGCAGGGTGTGTTAATGAGGAATTCAATTTGATTACAAACAAAATACAAATTGCAGAATTGTTCACCCATTATGGGTTGCACAAATGGACATTTTGAGTAGTTTTCTTCAATGATTTTTTCAGCTTGTTCCTACTGCAAAATGTGGGAGCAAACACCTGCTACCTTCGCCAAAATTCTAGTCCTGTTGTGCGTGAAATTGGGATTATCAGCAACATCATGCTCAGAATCTTAACTGAATGGAAGCTTTAGATATCCTCAAGATTTAAGATAAAGAGCTACATAGTGAAGGCTTATGCCAAAAATGTATACCGTTTAGTAGAAAAAGAAAGTGAAATAGATGTGGTTTATACTGGTCCAACATGGACTAACACTGAGAGGAAAAGGGCTTATAGCTCGAGTCCTGAGAGATGCATGTTCTAGTTGGTGAGGGTAGAGACTGAAGATGGAGTCTCTGACAGCCATTAGGCCTATTTCTCAGACTGTATTGTAAGCCCTCCTTCGCTAGCACAGGGAATCGTGATTGATCTAGCAGTACTGCATGAAGGGGAGATGAAGTGGGGTTGGCTAGTGATCCTGGAGGAAGGGCGTTCGGGATGTCTACAAGAACCCGCTGTACACATTTCTAGATTGTGATACATTGCCACAGTGAACCAGAGCTTTAGTCTTGGAACTTTGTAAACTCACTCATCATGTTCAGCAAATCCCCTCAGCACCCAGAAATTTGCCAAGGGGAAATAATCCCGTTTTGAGTGTGCTTTATGAATGGCACATTTTTTAAAGAGATTACTTAGCTGGCAGTCTTGTGCAGAAGCAGAGACGTTCAGCCCAGTAATATTTTTTTAATCCTGAAGAGCAGTCCCTAGGTGAGATGGATTTGAACAAAGTGAAGAAGAGTCAATAGTTCTTTGCATATGATTTAGGAAAATTTGCCAGCCATATTCTGTATTCTTTTACTTACTGTTCTCAGGAGGTAAATCTGAAATCAAAGATCAGAAAAGGAATGCTGAAAAGGTAAAAAGAAATGCAACAGTTTGGGCTAAAGTTCACACTTTTTTCTCCTCTACCCAGGGACAGCATTCATCGTACATAACACGAGGCAGTTGAGTAGGATCTATCCCGCCGGCTGGAGAACTGACTCCTCCAATTACAATCCAGTGGACATGTGGAACGTAGGCTGCCAAATAGGTAACTGTGATGGAATTAAATGAATGCACTTCCCGACAGCAGCTCAGAGTGAAATCAAACCACGTCTAGAAATATAAGACTACAAACGGATGCCTTGAATGATCTTACCGCTGTTTTTCTTAGACTTATGTGATGGAACCCCAGAATAATTGGCAGAAGCCACTGATGTGCTTTTTCAGTTATAGTACTAATGTTGAAGTAGAGGTTGCTTGGTGATGATATTGCAAACCTAAGATACTAAGAGAAAATGTGGTTGAGTCACTTAACTTTTTGCGGAAACTGGTGCTAGAGGAATTCAGTCTTACATGTACCTAGTGCTTTTTAACTATAATAATATAGCATCGCAGTAACACTGTGCCTGATAGCAATGAAGGGTGTTTTCATATAAAGCTTGGATTATGGTATAATATTTGTAGCATAGATCATAGGTGACCGCTTTAACTCAAATTAATTCATCTCAACAAACGTTTTGCAAGCTGACTCCCAGTTGTATTTTTATCTTGGGTATAATTCTTTATGTGAACAATGTATGTCTGGCACACTGGGTGTAGCACTGTCCATCATATATGATGGAACTACAGGTTCAACTTTGATTGCAAACTGCACCATGCCAAAACCATCTCTGACTCCCAACAGAGGGATTCTGGTGAACCACTCCCTTGCTTTGGATTAACTCTCTCACAGACTATACTTGTTTGTTTTTTGCTCTACATTTACTGTATCGTCTCTGCAAGATAGACCCCAACAGTGTAGATTTTCTCATTGGATTTAGAATGGCATCTATAAAATTTCCTATGGCTAATGTTTTCTACTTTGTACAGTTCTCAAATGTCTCTTGAGATATGTTTGGTGGAACACAAAGAGATCTTCAACCTGAAGTGTTTTCTCCTGATTCCTGTCTACAGATACTTCAACAATTACAGTAATAACACCAATACAGTATTTAATCTAGGCTAGTTGAGGTTATTCACAACCATCGTTTTTGGGACTGACACTATGCAACATCTTTTTGTTGACTATTCAGTTGGAGTCTGGAACATGCAAACAAACTCATCAAAATTCACTATGACTTTTGTGGCTGGTAGCTAACCATGAACTAATAACATGCTCATGTATTTAGGTGCAATGGGTCATGTTTTTTGTGTCCTCACAGGTCTGAACTCTGTATTGAATGTCATCCTGTTGAACTGACATAGAGGTTGTTGTGTGACTCTTTTCATTCTACTGATCCTCAACCTCAGACAGTGAGAACCCTGAAGAATGATAATCAAAGCCCTGTCCACATCCCACCAGTTTGTTCTGCTGATCTTAGACAAAGGCAAAGCTCTGCATCCATCCTCCTGATGGATACCCCCTGGCCTCTCAAAATGAAAATACGATTATCCACCTCCTTTCCCAGTCGCTAACCTTGAGAGAGTGGTGTCGTATTCAATAGTAACTTAATTTGCCACATGGAAATGTGCAATTAAACTGAAATCTAAATGGAAGCTGTCTTAAAGAATGGATACTGAACCTAAAACAACCAAAATTCCCTATGGATGGCTGGGCTACCACAATGTCCTCCTCTCACTACTTATATCCTCACACATAGCATTAGAGATGGTATCACAAATGACCTCATTAGTGACCTCCCTGCTGGTGTCACATATGCCATCACCTTTACTTTAAAGGATATGCCCCTTTAATGACGTGATTGAAGATGTCATTGGTGGCTACTTAACTAACCATACCTGAGAAATGTCAGTGTTTTAAATTTTTAACCTTACAGATAACATCCCCTCAATGAAAGTTTTTAAACAAATTTTTAGGTCGAGCTGGTGTTAGCAGCGCGAAGCGCTGCGTCCAGCGAAGCCTCTTTAGTTATCCGCTTTCTGGGAATGTGAGACAGGGGATGGGCACGCGCAGGCGATTTCCCCATGTGAGCGCGCACGTTCATCCACAAGCCGTGCACATCTCCTGTCCCACATTGCCAGGAGGCGGATAACACACACACACACACGTGCGCGCGCACACACACACACACACACACACACACACCCGTCACTGGGCACATGCGGGGCTTACATACACACACAAACGCGCACACACACACACACACACACACACACACACCCACTCACCGGACACACGCGGGGCTTCCCTCACCGGGTCTGTCGGACTCCTCTCCTCCCGCAGTGGTGGCGGCTGCATGGGGTTGGTAGGCGGCGGGGGCAGGCACCGGCAATGTGCCTCGAGCCCCCCCACCCCTGCTTCTCTCCCCACAGTCATCGCGGCAGTGGTCCAGGCCGAGACGCAGGCGAGTCTCTCTCTTAGAACGGGAGCCCCGCTGGCTCCCTTCTCTTCACAGGAGCGCGGGGTAGGCTCCCGTCCGCTTCCTGTCTGTGCTGGTGGCCCCGCCCTCAAGCAGGCAGTCCCGGGCAGTCCCGCCTGCCTTCCTGTGTCTCGTTTAAACTGCAGCTACAATGAAACACTTAGACCTGTCGTTAATTGAGAACATCTTATCGGAGAAGTTAAAGGAACTTGCTAAGCCGTTGAATTTCCAGGGAACCTGTAAGGACCATCAACCATCTCCAGGGAAATGCGCCCTAGTTACACATTCCGATTCCAATAAGACTTGTCTCTGAAGCCAAGTCGAAAAAAATCCAGCCTAATTGCCCGTCGACCTTCAGCTATAAGTGTAATGGACAAGCCTTTGAATCCAGCCCGCGCACGCGCTGGGCCTGAAAGGATGCACGGCTTCTCCTGCTGAACGTCCCTTGATCTCCCCGCAGAAGCTCAGGCTGTGCTCTCGCCCTGGGAAGGAGTGATGCGACTTCAAGCAGAGAAAGTTACAAAAAGCAGGAGTGAGGACAAGAATGCAAAGTGCGACAAATAGTGTCAAAGAGGGCCGCTCCGTATCTCCAGCCAATCCGGACAGAGGTTGATGCACACTGCAGACACTGGCGTTTTCTCTTTCCTGTTTTAGTGCTTGTTTCAAAATGTAAATGCATTTTAACGGTGTGTGCGTCGCACAGGCCCCATGTCTCGAATGCATGTAATGGGATGTTGGAGTCTGTCCCTCACTCGAACGTCCCCATGGCGTCAGCTTCTTTAGTGGCTTTTACGCACCTCTGCAGCCGAGTTGTTGAATTCTGTGACCCTTGCATTTTCTTTTGACCTTTCTCTGCAGGAGTGGAGCCTTGCCAGGTGTGCATTATGGCACCTCTTTCTAACAGTTTCCCCCCCTCTGCGAGCACACACCTCACTGTGTGATTACATTTTCCAGTCAGGTCGCCTGCTGTGACCTTCAGTATAGAACACAATCCTGTTATCTTCGACGCTCCCCCCCCCCTCCGCCGAGTCAGAAATACTTCCCAAAGACAAAAACCTTTGTGCTTACAATAGACTGACAGAAAAATATGGTAATATGTATAAACAGTGCAAAATGGAGGTTATATAACGATTTGATAGATGAGAGAAGTCATTTGGGTTATTTGACCGCATCTGCAAGCATGTGCTGTTGTGTCCTAAATATTGCTTTTTTTAGGTGGACACGCACGGGTGCAGGGAGTTACCAAACCTCTTTAGTAACCACAGCGTAATTCACAATAAGTGGTTATTGTAAAGCCATTGCGGCCGTTGATTGTCATGTTGGAGTCACAGAGTTCGCTTCCAGCACACCCCAAGACGTTGTGAAAGGGACACAGGAGATCGCACTCAGTGATGCATGAAATAGTTTCTCTTAAATTATAGTTCAGTTCCCCATAGGGGTGTCTGCAAGGCTTCTGGTGCCAAAGAGACTGCTCTATTCTAAAAGAAGAGTAATTTACAAGATGAAGTTTGGCCACCTAAAACCACATTAATCATATGGTTTTTGAAGTAGTACCACATGCTTTGCGTTTGCCACGCTGAAGGCCTCTTCAATTTTTTTTATGTGCTTACATTATATTTAGAACCCAGTAAAACGCCACAGCAGGGCACTCACCTTCTAGTAAGGGGTAAACTTAGTTTAATGAACTGCATTTTAATTTAAGTGCTACAGCCAGAAATATGACATTCAAAGCTCCTGTTTGGTCACCAGAAGTCTTGCTTTTTTACTGTATGATCTCCCCTCACTCTATATATCTATCTATCGCCCTCCCTCTATCTATCTATCGTCCTCCCTCTATCTATCTATCGTCCTCCCTCCCTCTATCTATTGCCCTCACTCTATCTATCGCCCTCACTCTATCGATCGCCCTCACTCTCTCTATCTATCGCCCTCCCTCTATCTATCGCCCTTCCTCTATCTATCTATCTATCGCCCTCCCTCTATCTATCGCATCACCACAGCATCACTCAGCACCACCACAGCATCACTCAGGGGCACCACAACATCACTATGCGCTACCACTGCATCACTGAATGCCACAGCATCACTCGTCGCCACCACAACATCACTCAGCGCCTCCACAGCATCAATCTGTGCAACCATTCAACGACAACTGGTTTAAATATGTTTTCTCAATGTTTCAAGCTTTATTACAAATGTCACAAAAAGATGTTAATATTTGACTTCTGTTCTTGGATTTTCGTCACAATAAAATACACTGAACATAATCTTCACAAAAGTTATTTACAAAAGTTTAAGCTATTGCCATTATAAATTACAATAACTTTTATTTAAGTATTAATTATTAAAAGAAATTAAAATACCAATAGCTCAAACTTTCCTTATGCGAGACCTATTGCATTGCAAATGCTTGTTTATACTGTGAGAAAATGTCCCATTTGGCGTGGTCCCCGCCATTTTTTTGCTGCCTTTTATTCCTGGTTTTTAGACCCTGCACACTGGGCCACTGCTGTCCGGTGTCCAGCAGCTGTTTTTCTGACCCCCCAAAAACATGTAGAAATTAGTGAAACCTTGATTGGCTTTTTAATTTTTGTACAAGACCATAGCGTATGGTGCGGATATACACCCATAACATGAAATGGCAGGGAAACTATTCAGGTCTGGATTAAAGTCGCAGACAAGTAAGACTAAGGATATTTTGAAAGGAACATTGATGATAGTAATTGGTTTGCATATTAGTTGAGGAGCGAAAGTAAAGTTGAGTTTGTGGACCAATTAGCTATCTATAGTATATTGTTTATGGGCAACATTTTATTTTCCATCATGACCAAGAGTTGCCTCAGCCCTCTCCAGAAGTGAAGCTTGGCATCCTCTTTCTACATGGTACCATGGAAAAATAATTCACAACAAAACAAATGCAGGCCAGTCAATGTTTCCTAGGTTCCACCTTCTCCGGCATAGTTTGAATTGCTGAACAGTGGTTGTGAAAAGGTTTGGGCTCAGGCATACAAAGGCCACAGAGTGCACTATTCACACATTTTGTGAATAGAGTTAAAAACTGCATCTTCAAGCTTTCACAGACCTATTTCGATAGTAAAAAGCCTGGCACAATATGTCCAGGTAAACAAGATTTTCCAACTTATTTCCGTTATATAGGGCAAAGTAGTTACTTTTCCTCGCAATACCAATTGGTAGTACCAGGATTGATAGTGCGCCCTATTTTAAATGGGACTCTATTGATGAGGCCCTAGGACTTTCTTTGATACTTTCTGCATGTGGATGTGCTACTTCTAAGCCACCTACCTACCTATTTTATGGGTAGATGGGACTGCTTGTTACTTTGAACAGTGAAACTTTTTGCCTATATGTAGCTAATAAAAAGTATATTTTCATTTGTTTTTTTTCTAGTTGCCTTAAATTTCCAGACGCCTGGCACAGAGATGGATATTTATCTGGGTCGATTCCAGGACAATGGCTCGTCTGGCTATATTCTGAAACCAGAATACCTGCGTGAAAAGAATGCTGAATTTAATCCAAGATCCATCACAGATGGAAAGTGGAGGACAAACAAAAAATTCCATGTTATGGTAAAGATAATTTATTTATTGTATTTATTCATTTATTTTAATGTTTTATAGAGAGCGAACCAGACCCGTGAGGGTATCAGAGCACTTTATAGAATTGAAGGGGTGGTATACAAAGGGCATAGGAGGGGAGGATATCAAAGGGATACAAAGGGTTATGTACATTGTGCAGGAAAAACAGGCAGTCTAAAGCTCCTGATAAATTTGGGATAAAAACAGGTAGAGTAAATATACAAGAAACTAGGTAGTCTCAGCTCCCGGGTGGGAAGCCCAGAAGGGCCGGGAGGTATCATCCGGGAAAGTCAATGATAGTGCCATAGTGGAGGGTGGTACAAGGTCGTAGGGGAGATTGTAATGCGATCGTTAGGAGAAGAATTTGCCCATAAGGAACATTTTGGTCTCCTTTTTGAAACGTGCAAAAGATGACAGTCTTCTGATGGTGGGCGAGAGAGAGTTCCATATTCTTGGAGCGGCCCCAGAGAAGGCCCGATTGTAGGTTTCCTTTTTCCGGAAACGAGCTGGTTGGAGCAGAAGGTCTTCGGCAGACCGGGAGTTTCTGGACCCTCCGGATATCATGAGTTTCTGGGCAAGGAATGCAGGGGAATTAGAGTATAGAGCCTTGTGTGTAATGCAGGCCATCTTAAGTTGGATTCTGGCCTCGAGAGGAAGCCAATTGAGGGCTTTCAGGTGGGGAGAGATGTTTGTTGAATTTCCTTGAGCCGGTTAGGAGTATTGCGGCGGTGTTGTGGCAGGCTTTCAGTGGGGCCAGAGAGTTCTTAGGTAGACCTGCAAGAGTAGAGCAACCGTATTCTAGTCTAGAGATGACTAATGCCTGGGTTGCCATTTTTAGGTCGAGAGGGTCGAGGAAGGGTTTCAGGTTTCTTAGGTAACTCAGGTGAAATCTGGCGGCTTTGGCCATCGATTTGATATGCTCATGCATGTTCAAGCTGCCGTCTAGAGTTATTCCCAGGGATTTAGCAGAGTCCACAATGGTAGGAGTGCAGTTTAGCATGTGATGGTCTTAATCCATTCTTGGATGTCTGGATTAGTTTTGGGTGGGGAGATAAGAAGAAACTCTGGGGTTTTTTGCGTTAAGTTTGAGCTGGTTAGAGGTGAGCCTGTGGACAGTCAGCTTCAAGGCCTCATTCAGGGAAAGAATGTCCTTAGGAGAAGAGATTTTGTGTGTAGATCTGTGTGTCGTCTGCATACATGTGGTAGGAGATATTGGCGTTGCGTAGCACCTCTGCATGTGGTTCCAGGTAAAGATTGAAAAGGGTAGGGGACAGGGTTGAGCCTTGAGAGACTCCCACCGTGATCGGAGAGGGAGCGGATAGGTTGTCGTTAATAAGAAATCTCTGTGAGCGATTCTGGAGGAAGGACCTAAACCATTCAAGAACAGTGCCATCCAAACCCATCCTGAGTTTGAGGCGTTCAAGGAGTGTTTCGTGGTTGACCGTATCAAAAGCCGAACATAGATCGAGGAGCATAAGGAGACCGGTATTGCCTTGGTCCAGGGCTTGAAGGGCATCATCCACAATGTGGAGGAGGGTGGTTTTGGTGCTGTGTCCAGGTCTGAACCCGGATTGGAAGTCGTCCTGTAAGTGGAAGTTAGTGATGTGTAGGCTCAGCTGATGTTGCACACATTTTTCCAGAACTTTGGCTAGGAGTGGGATGTTGGATATAGGTCTATTGTTGTCAGGGGAGGTAGGATCCAGCGTAGGATTTTTAAAAATGGGGGCAACATGGCCAGCTTTGAGAGAGTCAGGTATCGATCCCTGTAGGAGAGAGGCGTTGATTATTGCAGTCCAGGAAGGGATGATAGCCTGAGAGGCGGCGGCTAGGCAGTTAGAGGGGAGAGGATCATTGAAGTGATTGTTCGGGTTTAGGGAGGATAGGATTTTCAAGAAAAAGTGGTCGTCATAGACTTTAAAGTTGGACCAATGCGCATGATTTTTGGGTGATCTCTGGGAGGGCAGCGCGGAGAGAGAGGAGGTAGAGCCAACGGAGTTAGGGAGAGCGTTGCGGATTTGAGTTCGATTCCTAGGGCAGAGATTTTGTTGCAGAAGTAGGAGGAGAATTCTTCGCAAGATATTAGCGGTTTAGGGGTTTCCTTGGAGGTTTTGGCTAGTTTGTTGGATTGGTGTTTGACCAAGTCGAATAACTTACAAGGTCTATTTTTGGCGTTCTCTAGTTCTGTTCTGAAGAATTCTTTTTTCAAGTTGAGGATTTTCCTATTGTAGGCATTTCTGGCCTGTCGGAGAAGCTTTAGGTGGGCTACTGACTGGTGCTGTTTCCAGTTACGTTCTGTCTACCGAAGGGATCTCCTCTCCTTGTTGAGGGATTCGTTGAACCAGGGATTCCGGTCTTTAGTCTGGGTTCTTTTTAGTTTTAGCGGAGCGAGGTCATCGAGAATGTTGGATATAGTAGAGGAGTAATGTTCAGTGAGGCTGTTGACTGATGTGAGATGAGGGGGGTGGGGGATCAGTCTCACAGCGCACAGCCAATTTTCCGTGATCTAGGTTCTTGGTGTCTCTAACCCGTCGTTTGGGGATTGCGGGTTGTGGTGTCCATGTCTATTGGGTGCCAGGCAGAAGGAAGGAAATAGCGTGGTGGTCGGACCAGTCACATGAGTCTATAGAGATAAGTTTGACAACTGATTCATTGGCATTGATCCAGTCTAGAGTGGCGCCTTTCGTATGAGTAGGGAGTGTGCAGGCTTGGGTAAGGGCTTGGTCGGCCAGGAAGTCTCTGATGGCATTGACCTGCGGGTCTTTGGGGTCGTTCCAGTGCAAGTTGAAATCACCAAGGAAAATGTCATTAGAGTTGGGGGAAGCCTTCGTTGTGATGATTTCCATGAAGTGGTCAGTGAAGGTGTCATTCTTGCCTGGGGGGTGGTAAAATATATGTAGTCTGCACAGTTGGGGGTTGTTGTTGCAAATGGAGAGTGCAAGGTATTGGAGAGTGCAAGGTATTCACAGGAATCTGTAGTATCACATAGAAGTTCTGTAACAAGGAGTGAAGAGCTGTACAACCATTTGTTGAGAAAAAGAAAATAATTTTCCATCTTTATCATCAAGTTAATTTTGAATTTATAAAACATAACCTCAAATACAAAAACCATTAAAATCTTAAAAAATAAAAATATTTAAATTCACACTTCTATAAATTGCAAAGATAGAAATAAACCAAGAGCTTATTGTGCTAAAATGCCAACCATATTATCATGTATTACACAAAAATGTATTGGGAACTGGGTAATTGCAGTCATTATCTTATCCAAAGCATCAAATAAGAAAAGGAGAATATTAAAAATGTAAAAGAGCCTAAGTAAGACTTCTTCTGAACTTGGAGTGGAAAACATTTAGGGCCCAATTACGATGCGGTTAGAAAAGCATTCCCACCTAGGGCCAGATCAGGATGCGGTTAGGAAGTCTTCCTAATGGCATTTATTCCTTCCGAATCAGATCTGGAACATGTCTTCCCGATCAAGGGCCAGATTACGATGCAGTTAGGAACATAGGCTCCCATAGAAGTCAATGGGAGTCCAACCAATTCGTATCTGGAAGCATCTGGATGCATCAAAGTCGGTCGGTCGGACTCTCCCGATCCAAGTCTGTCGGACACCATTTCCAAACCGATTAGAATAGGAAGATTTCCTAACCGCATCATAATCGGGCCGTCAGTTGTGCAATTGCTAGATTTTTCAAACTAATTATCCAAGCAAATATCAGGACAAATCAAAAACAAGTGGAGGGAATATATGCTGTTCAAAAGTCAACCATGTAGCTACATGTTCCCATGCTCAGAAAAGCTGAGATAATCCATTTCATCTGTGACTTGTGACAAAGAGGGAAAAGCAACAAAAATGAACATGTTTCAGGTAACATCACAGAAAGATCAAACATTTGATGATAACTGCTGGCTGCTAGACCATTTGGCAGATAATCTTTAAAGATAGAAAGCTTAATCTGAATTTAAAAAATATTTTTTTCAACCTGTGGCTCAATAAATAAGTCTCAAATGGTAGAATATGTTCATGTGCTGAAAAGTTACGTGTAGGACTGCCATGAGTATTTCCCATCATTCTGCTTTCATCCAGTGATACTGAAAACCTGTTTTAAGGCCTCCGTCCATAGTAGCTGTTTTGATAGCAGTGCCGTGACATTGGTTTAAAAGCCTTCGTTCGCAAAGGATGAACGCACAATCTAGAGCCGAAACAAATTTAGTACATTCTTAAAGGTTAAAATCTCAGATAGACCCTCCTTTTAATGCAATAAAGCTGCATTTGACCAAAGTCTGCACCAATATGAAAGCATTCTCAGTTTTGCTTTGTGTTGTATGTTTCTAATCATCACATCAATGGGTAAAAGCACTGATGGAATACTACTTGGTAGTCGCAAGAGTTTAAAAAAAATATTATTTTCTAGAATCTCCAGTATTCCCACATTTTCTAAGCCCCATAATTGAGAACCATATAAGGCAACTGATTACACTTGGGCTGTATAAACGGCAATCAGAGGTGTATTGGCTTGGGAGGCCAACCATTTTGCATAGCCCAGAGTTTCCTTTGCTTTGTACTTAAGAGAAATAGCATTATTTATAGGTTTGTTGGACCAACTGTTATTTGCAGAAAATCTTATGCCCAAATAATCAGGTTCATCTAAAACAAGCTTTGCTTGAAACATGTAGGGAAATTAAAAATAATAAATTTCGTTTTTCGCTGCATTAACTACAAGTCCAAAAAAACTGTTCAACACATTTCAGAGACTAATTGCTGTTTGGAAATTAGTATCATTAGCGAAGTACAGGCTTTTCGCTGGCTAAACCTGGGGCATCGTAGGCACGCTGTGCAATATATCATCATGTATAAGGAGGGCCACCATGTTGGGTTCCAGTATGCACCTCTGATAAACTCTCCTATTGGTCGTAATAGCAGACGTGATTTCACCATCTGGGAACATATCTTACTTTAGCATAATTAAGCTAAATGATCAGGTATTTGTATTTGTATTTGGTAAATTTATAGAGCGCAAATTGTTGCCCGGGGGCGTCCAAGCGCTGAGAAACCAACAGAGGTGGCCTGGTGGAGTAGCTAAACAGAGAATTACTGAGGGGGGTGAAATAGGAATGTCTTTAACTGCTTGCGGAATGAAGAGAGGTTGGGGTTGGCTCTGAGATGAAGGGGGAGGGTGTTCCAGGTCTTGGATGCATTGTGGGTGAACGTCCTGCCGCCAGACCTAGTCTTTTTTATTCTTGGGGCCAAGGCCATAAAGGCCTGGCTTGAGTGGAGGTTTCTGCTGGGATGGTAGTGGGTGACTAAATCACGGGTGATCATAGGACCTGTGTCCCTGAAGGCCTGATGGGCAATGCACATGGCCTTGACGAGGATTCGCTGACGCACTGGCAACCAATGAAGGCTGACCAGTCCAGCTTTTGCTGATTGCCTGCGAGGAAGCTGGAGCAGTGTGCGAGCCGCACAGTTCTGCACTGTCTGAAGTCTGCGTAAGGTGTAATCTGGAGCGCCGAGATAAAGAACGTTGTTAAAATCTAGGGGGGACTGTATCAGACCCTGAATGACTACCTGCTTAGCTTCCATAGGTAGAAGGGGGAGAATTTTTTTTAACATTCTAAGAAGGCCAAAACAGGTAGCGGAGAGTTTTGTGGCCTGGATGTTGAAGGAGAGGGATCTATCCAGCCACACCCCAAGGCTCTTGATGTTATCCTTAGGTGCTGGAGGGGTGCCTAGACAGGGGGGCCACGAGATGAAGAAACTGGGGTTGGAGGGGCCCAGGAGCATCAGCTCAGTTTTGTCTCCATTTAGTTTGAGAGATGATGAGGACATCCAGCTCTTTACCTCCTCTAGGCACTCTCTAAGTCCGCCTGACATTGGCGTGTCGGCCACCTGCGCCAATGAGACCACCAGCTGGATGTCGTCCGCGTAAGAAATAATCTTGACCCCGAATGGACGGACGACCTCAGCCAATGGCCTCATATAGACGTTGAAAAGTGCAGGGCTTAAAGAGGAGCCCTGTGGGACCCCGCACTTCAGTGGTCTACTAGTGGACGCTGACTCACCATCGAATACTCGAAAGGATCGGTCCTTCAGGAAGGATTAGAACCAAAGCCAGGCTTTATCTTTGATTCCGACACTAGACAGACGGTTCAGCAGGATGTCGTGGCTGACCGTATCGAATGCCGCGCTAAGGTCGAGGAGGATCACTGCCACTGATCCTCCTTGATCCAGGGTTTTTCTGGATTCCTCAGTGACCATGAGAAGGGCGGACTCGGTTCCGTGTTTGGGTCTAAAACCCGTCTGGGTGGGGTCTAACAGTTGGTGGTTTTCTAAGAAATTCACCAATTGGAGATTAATGTATCTTTCCAGGATTTTACTCACCCAGGGGAGTAAGGAGATGGGCCGATAATTGCTAAAATCGGAGGGATCCAGATTGGGTTTCTTTAACAATGCTCGGACCATGGCCCGTTTCCAAACAGGAGGGACAGTGCCAGAGGTGATGGATACGTTCAAGACGTCCATAATGGTTGGCAGTGTGATCTGGGATGCTGATATTATGACATCTGGTGGGGCTGGATCGTCAGGGGAACCAGATTTTACTTTCCGAGCCGTGGATTCTAGGGATACAAGATCAAGAAGGGGGAAGTGATCCAGAGTGGGTAGAGGCTGAGGTGAAGGGCTTGCCATGGTTGTATTGGCTTGGACTGAGGGGGTGGTAGCTATGGGGGGAAAGGATGAATACATTTTGTTGACTTTTTGATGAAAAAACTCTGCTACGTTATTGCAGTGGGCTGTAGATTTTGTTTCGTACAGGCTAGATGGGGGTTTGGTAAGTTTTTTCACAATTTGAAAGATTTCTTTGGGTTTTGATTTGGCTAGGATAATTCTATTCGAGAAGTATGCAGCTTGGGCAGCTTTGACTTCTGCTTTATAGTCATTGATTGACTCTCGGTAGCGAATTTTATTTCCTGGAGAATAATCTAAACGCCATCGTCTTTCGGTTTTTCTGCATTGGCGTTTCTTTTCCCTGAGAGCCTCTGAATACCAGGGGGCGGTTTTATGGGGGCGTTTCAGCGTGATTTTACTTTTAGGGAGGGTGTCTTCAAGAGTTTGTGTGATCCAATCTTCATAAGCCTGATTGGCTAGACAAGGATCCTCATTATAGAGGGGTTGGTTGCTGGCGAGCTTAATGGTCCATTCGTCGACTGGAAGACGAGACCAGGCTCTGGCGAGTCTTGTCGTAAGTCCAGTCGGAGGAGGCTTAAGTGTGGTCCAGGTGAAGGGAACCAGTAAATGGTCCGTCCATGGGAGGGAAATTGGTAGTCCGGCTACAAGGTCTGCACAGTTGCTGAACACAGGGTCCAACAAGTGGCCCTTAACGTGGGTTGGGGTTTTGACATGTTGGGTAAGTTGCAGAGCAGCTAAGTCATCTGCGAGCGTAGTGACTGTATGATCCAATACCGAGTCAAAATGAAGGTTAAAATCACCTAACAGAGTGAAATTAGATGTAGTACTAACGCGTTCAGCCACAATCGAAGGAAGATGGTTGTGGAACTGCTTAGGGGGGCCTGGGGGGCGGTAGATTAGTGTTCCTGAGAAGCAGTTATTAGGAGAGAGATCGAGACTGAAGGCTAAGCTCTCACAGTCAGGGATTGTTTCTGAAGTAACTCGGCAATGAAACTGTTCTCTATAAATGATTGCTATGCCTCCTCCTCTCCCCTCAGATCGGTCCTGCCGAGTGATTTGGAAGCCTGGAGGGAGGGCTGTTACTAGGGCAGGGTCAGAGTCTGTGGCGAGCCACGTTTCCGTCAGGAATACTATGTCCGGCTTGCGTTCTTCTAGTAGTAGGGCAAATTCCGCTCTTTGTTTAGGCAGGGATCTGCAATTTAGCAGAAACATACAGTACTCGTGTGTCAGGTCTGGGGCCAGCTTAGGTTTAAGGATTGATTTGCATTTTGAACAGGTTTTGTGGAATGTCTTCAGCGTGATAGGGATGCAAAAGGCAGTCCGTAGCAGGGGGCCTGAAGCTGTGAAGGGTTTCAGCGCTGTAATGCTTGGGCTCTTGCGACTCAGATATAAGGGGTATGGCCCTGGGCCCAGACTCGGCGCGGACGAGCGCAGACGAGCTTGCCTTAAGCGCGCCTTCGGCGCACAAACGTCGCGTCCGCTGCGCTTCCGGTAGATGCACATGTTTATAGCGAGGATAGGGTGCGGGGGCGTGGCCTCAAAGTGGGCGTGTCCCGTGGCTGGGCGTGGGTAATGGCGGCAAAATGTTTGAGAGAGACTCTCCCGCGTCAGCGCTAATTCCGCTGTGCAGGGATGCCTGCGCCAAGAAGACCGGGTGCCAGGAAGATCAGTAAGTGCTTTTAAAATCAAATTTCACACAAGTTTTAAAAAGTAATGCGAGCGATAGTTACTACTCCCGGCTGTGCCTCAGGAGGTTCCAAATGTTAAATGCGACGCTTGTATTCAGCGCGCTTTAAGTGGTTGTTGCGGGGGGCGGGGCCTCAAAGTGGGCGTGTCCCGTGGCTGGGCGTGGGTAATGGCGGCAAAAAGTTTGAGAGAGACTCTCCCGCGTCAGCGCTAATTCCGCTGTGCGGGGATGCCTGCGCCAAGAAGATCGGCTGCCAGGAAGATCAGTAAGTGCTTTTAAAATCAAATTTCACACAAGTTTTAAAAAGTAATGCGAGCGATAGTTACTACTCCCGGCTGTGCCTCAGGAGGTTGACTTCCTGGAATACCCATAAAGTAAATCAACAAAAACCATATACAATGCATGCTATCTAAGGACAGTTTCCATATGAGTTGTAGAAACCAGAAGGGCTGATCAATTGTATTTGCAACCTTCATAAAACCCGCCTAATATCGTGAAAGCACTTGTTTAGCATCACCCCGTTCTTTTAATGTGGCCAGTGTCATATTTGAAAATATTTTCATGAGTTTTCTAACTTCACAGTGATTTGTAAAGAATATAAATATTGTTTACACTTTTTTTGTCACAGAAAATCAGATTTCTTAATTCATGTTGCAGAAACAAATCCATTCCTTTAAAAATCTCTGCTTTCATACTGTTCTGTCCATTTGCAGATAATTAGTGCCCAGCAGTTGCCTAAGGAGAACAAAAGCAAAAATTGTATTGTTGATCCATTAGTCACCGTAGAGATATATGGTGTTGCACGCGACTGTGAGAGAAAGCAAACCAAAGTTATTGAAAACAATGGTAAGCGGACCTTCCTGGCCTCCAATCGCATTTCATCAAACATAGTCCCTATACATTTCAACAATGCTTGTCCACAGATATATATATATCTAACTTCCTCATTCCATCTTTCTTGCAGGATTTAACCCGATGTGGAATGATCAGTTCCTCTTCGACATTGATGTACATGAACTAGCTATTGTGCGATTTGTTGTAGAAGACCACGATTCATCTTCGAGAAATGATTTTGTTGGACAATACACTGTACCCCTTACATCGCTGAAGCCAGGTAAATGTGCTTTGAAAGAGTGAGAGAGGAGGGCGACTACAATTTTATCAAAGACCATCACCAATATTATAAATTACCAGTTAGCTAAGCCACTGACGAACATTTGTTACTGAACCTGTGCACCACAGTATCTGTACATTCCACAGATAGAAATATATCATTATATTTGTAGACATAGATTTTGTGAAGCCATTCTGCAACCATTTCTGTGATGTTTGTACAAAAGCTTAGCCGCCTATTACTTCATTGGATAGGGAGCCCAACACCCATGTGCCTTCATTAGCCATGCACAATCAGTTTCTTATCAGTGCATTTATGCACTGTCTTTGCCAACAGAGCATCTTTTTTTGTGCGAAAATATGAAAACACCAAACTTCGGTATTTCTACTTAAATTGTAGCTCTTACTCTGGTGGTATAACACAGATTGAAGGGCGTTACTCCCCGCTTACCATGATTATTATTGCTGACTAATTCAGTAAGAGCAGAAATATAGGCTAATACCACTATCCACCACTTTAAGGGTATTTACTTGCATAGCATGTATGTCTATTAACATTACGCCTGAAGCACATAGAAGACTAAGAGAATTCTGCATACATGTCTAATAGATTTGGGTGACTCCCAGCTTCACTAGTGTTGCTGCAGAAATAAAATTTCACTTGGCATTTAGCACCAGGAAAATCTTTGATTAATCTAGCCCCTCTGTTCGGAAACTCCACCTCCCACAGAAATCCACACGCCTAAGGCATACATTATAAGGATACTTAAATATAAGCAATGTTTGTTAAATAACTTTTATACTTTAAAATAAAGTTGTCAGGTTGTTAGAAACACAGACTTAACTTGCGTATCACTAAATGATTTTGCTTGGCTAAGTTCAACTTAGATGCAAACAATTTTCACTTAGTACATAAATATCTTGCACTCACAAACAAACCAGTGTATGCACGGATCACCCATGGGAGGGCATTACAATAAAGGTTTGAGAAATGGCATAATGAGACAGGAAATAAGAGAATGTTCTTGACATGCAAGGAGACATCTGACTGCGTTTCAGAGACATTTCTGTTTTGTTCTGCAGAGAGCGCAGTGGTGGCCTCTAGGCATGCATGGCTTTTTGCCAACAGCGCACCTGTGGCGATGTCCTCTGGCAGAGCCCTCTTGCTTTCCGGTGGGTTCACAGATAGTTGGTTGGGGTCTCTATGGCTATACTAATTTGGAGAATGCAAGAAAAGCAATGTTAATGTTAGGACCTTTTCTATATTCCAACTTTTCACTAAAATTGTCCCCGCGTAGGAGTGCATTCAAGTATCAGTGGCAGGAGCTGTGGTATGAAATGTAATCTTAATTTTTGTCTTCTCTTCCCTTCAAGGCTACAGACACATCCATCTGCTGAACAGGAATGGAGATCAGTACCCGGCTGCCACCCTATTTGTGCACACAATGCTTTTGGACTCATGAGAGAGCTTCAAGCCAACCAACTTGGCCATTTCTGCTACAGACCAGAAGAAAACAAAGACATGAACACCTGTTCTTTTTTTCTGTGAACTCTTCGGATTTTCGTCACACCATAATCTCCTACTGTAAAATGTATTTTAATTAATTGTTTTAGCTTTTTTATCCTTAATGATCTTTTTATGGGTATTTTTATACAAGTACTGTAAATGTTTTAGTACATTTTACCTTCTTATGGGTTTAAGTTAGTGGAAGAGACTGGAGATAAAAAGTGAGAAGTCATGTCTGAGGCAAAGTCATGGCTACCAGTGTCAGAGACTTTATAAATGGGGAACTAAACAAGCACAGCTATTACACCAGCTCACACTGATGTATTACATCAGAGGTGTCTGACCCGGAAGAAGTTGAACCAGATGTTCAGTGAGTATTCGGTCATCAGTGTGTTGTATATAGCAGTGACCTGTAGCCACTGCAGTCTTTTGTATCCACCTCTCTCACTTAAGTTTCCTCAGCAGCTTTCATTTTGGCTCCTGAATCCCAGACTACATGATAGTAGGGCAAGTTGCATTGTCTGTGGCACACCTGATAGTGAAGGACGCATGTGTTGCAGTTTATTCTGATAGAAATGTGTATATAACAAACAAAGTGGGAAGGCACTACGCAATTTAATGAACATTTTTAATGAAAATATATACTGACATGCTTTTATTATTTTTAAGTAATTATTAATAGGGACTGCATTAGAGCGCCGATACAGTCCATGTTACGCAAACAGATTCTGTTTTAATGAATGAGAAGTGCGTTGAACTTGTATGAAGGACTGTTGTGGATTTCCCAGTGAAAACTGCTGGCCCACTTCTTTGTCTCGGGGCCAGCATGGCGTACCAAGACAACCTGTAGCAATGAATGCAAGCATATAAGACTATTCTCTCTGCAGTTTCAGATATATCCATTGTTTATGATCGTGCAACATGTATAGCTCTAAAATGGTTTACATCAGCCTCGGCTACCACAAAGCCGAACAAAGATACTGGCTATATGTGTGGCGAGCGTAGTAAATCAGTTATTTAAATGTGCAATTTATGAATATGCTTGCTCACAGGTTAAAGGTTCCTTTTATGCTATGGTCATCTCACTTTTTTCTAGGCAATGCTGGAAAAGCTTCTAAAATGTTAACTGTGCCAAACTAGGATATGCAGTGTTACTTGCCTACCTGTCTATCTGGCCTTTTCTTTTTCCGCTCTAACTCTCCTTGATCACCTGTCCGTCTGCCAATCTCATGATTACCCGCTTTCTCTCTAAAATAATTTGTCTTTACATTTATTGTTTATAGTTCCATCTCTGTCTTTGTTTTTGCTTTTCAGTTGTTGCACCTAGTATCTTTAACCTTTTATCTTTTATCGAGCAAAAGATCTCTGTGTCCATCCATAACCTGCATAATCCAAGATTTCAGCATGGCTTCAACTGAAGTTGTTGTTCTGAATTTGGCTATTAAATATCAAGATGTTATTTACATAGAAGCTACGGTTTTGTGATGCTTAGAAGTGTCTGACAATCATTTTATAGTTTTCCAAAGTAGGAACTGACATTTTTAGCTGTCTTTACAGATGCATAATCTATAGCATCCTGAAATTTATGTAGGCACCATTAATAATAGTAATCTTCTTTGGCATCATTTTTTGTAACATATAGAATTGGATAACATTATGTCTGTCTCAGATATTCTATTTTTATAAGTTAATGTTTACATGGGACTAACGTGAAGCCGCCTTACAGACTGTTAAACAAATCAGTGTTTGTGAGACTGTCTATTGACTGAGCAGTCATTGCTTTCTTGTCCTAAATTTAGTAATAAAATGTGATGATGCTGAACAGAAACAATTATGCGTCGTATGCATAATGTAATCTTTATTTCTCTGTAATGTGTGCGTTCTTGCATGGTTGCATTCACAATTCTTAAGATTGAGGGTGGACGGTGTTGTTTGACTGATGTGAATCAAATGACTGCCTAATAGGCCCCTGTAAAACCCTTGAGAACCTGGCCGAAAGAATATATATTTGTAGGGTCAGAACATTATGCAACTCTGAGAAAGTCTAATACTTGGGAAGAATGTACTGTGACCACTCCCATCTATGCAGCACATATAACTACTACAATAGGGTTACTAAGGTGTCAATTGCTGATAAGTGCAGATATGCTGACAGATGTGGCATCCCATTGGAACCTGAAGCAGGGCCTAGATTGATAGGTTTTAAGAAAATAATGGGCTTTTTGCGTATCGAGGAGATGATTTCTGAAAATTAGGTACCGGCTGGAGCATAAATAAGGAAGTCATTTTTAGCCGTTTGCTAATTGCACAGTTGCAAATGTGTGAGCCAAATCCAGCAGATGACCCTAGAAAAAGGAAAACATTGAGAACCTGGAAACCTTTGGAAATTTGACTTATCAAAATATAGAACCAAACATGACTAGGATAACAAGTCAATCAATCAATCAAATAAGCTTTATTCGATTTTAGTCATTTAAAATCACAAAAGCAGGCATCAAAGTTAAAAACATTTAAACACTTAAAATAATTTTTTTTTAAATGTTGTTATTTTCCTCACAGGAACTCATTTTCCGTAAAGAGGGCTCAGAATTATTAACTCGGATTTTTGTTGGTGAGGAGGAAATTTTACACATTGTGTATAGCTTGCGAAACCATCAATCACAATTTACTTAATTTGAGTTACTAATAACAATTAACCACTAACGCACTTCCTAGCTCTAAGTACACTTTTAAAAAGCTGACCATTGCACTAACGCTGTAAAAGCTATCTAATTGTTGCAAATATAAGAAAGCTGGTCGACATTGCCTCCATCGCCTGCCTTCAGAAGAGGCAGGATCCATCTTGCTCTTTCTTTTGCATATAATTTACAGAAAAGGACCACGTGCATTGTAGATTGTGGGGATAGGTTATCACAGGGGCAGCAACATAACTCTCTTGACAAGTCATTTCTATTTGGGTAGCTAATTAATCGATACAAAATCCCAAATCTAAAACGCGGTAGCACATATCTGTCATAACCATTTAGACAACATAATAAATAAGGTTGAATTTCATAAGTTATTAAAAATCAATTGGTGCTGTACAACTGTTTGCTTATTAATTTCCCAGACAAGTCTGTTTTCCTCCAGGTGGTTCAAACATATTTTTTTAAACTCTGTCCTATTGATAGAATTAATTGACTCAGGACAATTATAATACTCGGGATGATCAAGATCACACATACATTTTTTTATATAATTTAACCAGGGGATCTTGGTCGCATAGTCCAGCTTCATTGAGTCCTTTCTTATTTCTTGGTTCATACCCGTACTAGTCGAGGTCCAAATCCTGTGCCAAAGTAACACTGGCTGAGCTTTGATGATATCTGTAATATACGGAATACCCAGCTCACTATGGCAGTTTTATACAGAAGTGCCACTAGGTACAGCTAAAATAAAATTTAAAAGACGCATTCTCAACACACTGGATAGAGTTAGCATCATAGTAACCCCACACTCCCGCCCCAAAAATGGAGATACTCACACATTTTGCTTTATATATTTTAAGGAGTATCTCGGGGGGCCTTTTTCCTAATTTTTTAGCAAAGTTGGCCACCCCTGCGTTGATTTCATAAAGAGAAGACTCCTACATTTGACAGCCTCTCGCCAGGAACCAGTGCAGTCGAGGAAGATCCCCAAATATGTGAACGTTTTAGTGATGTCTATCCTACTATCCCCATGGGGTAGGATAGTACATTTCTGTCTCCATTTGCCGCAGCTCATAACGTAAGTTTTTTTGGAATTTAAATTTCAACCAGATTTTTCATAAAGGTTGTATAGGAAGCAAGGGCTCTCTGTAGGCCCAACTGTGTACGAGCCATCAGAATCGCTTTGTCTACATAGAGACGGGAAACAATCAGGCGTTTTTTAATATACGGTGGAACACTCGCCCTTGCCAACATCACTTGTTCCAGGTTGTTACTTTAGAGAGTAAACAAGAATGGTGCAAGGACGCAGCCCTGTCTGACCCCCCTCTCTACTTTAAACTACGCTGTAACTTCCCCCTTGGTTCCATATCGAACCCTGGCAGGTGCCCCACTGTATAATTGTCTCAGAAACTGTACCAGCAGTGGGTCCACCTCTAATTCCATCAGGTTATCCCACAATTTACAGTGGATGACACAATCGAAAGCGGCTGTGAGGTCTACGAATGCTAGATAACATTTCCCTTGCTTCGCCTGAGTATATCTTCATGTTAAAATGCTAAGATTCAAAACCTGCTCTGTAGTTCCTAAGCCCTGCCTAAAACCATACTGAACATCCGTTAAAACATTTGATTCCTCAGGCCAGCTTTGATGTCGATTTAAAACTATCCTGCCTGCCACCTTTATCAATGAGTCTAGTAAAGAGATAGGGCGGTAACACGCAGGACTTTCCCGGTCCCCCTTCTTAAAAATAGGAACTATTATAGACTCGGCCCAAGTTTTAATAAAACCCTTTGCACAGCATGCTTGAAGGACCCTTGTTATTAACGGCGCCCAGAGCAAAAGATTAGACTTAAATAAATCAATGGGGACCCCGTCCGGCCCCGGAGCATTTCCACTCTTGCTGGCATTTATGGCCCCTATCACTTCCTCATGTGTGAATTGTAAGTTAATCGGTGGGGAGACCGGAGGACATCCCTCTTGTTGATTAGATGGGGAACTGTCCCTATCAATATCTCCCTGTGAGCTATACACACTTGAGAAAAAATCGACCCATTTCTGCTCCTCTATTGCCACCACCATTGATGGGTTATTTACTTCCCCCAAAAAAGGTGCATTCACTGCTTCCCAAAAGGAAGCACTATCTTTCCTTAGGGAAGCTTCGTGTAGGCTGACCCATGCATTTACCTTTAGCTCCCTTCTTCTACTCCGTGCTTGATTGTACTCCTTCCTGCACGCTCTGATTTCCTCCTTATTCCTCACACTTTTATGGAGGGCCTTCTTTAAATTTGTGTAGGGTTTGGTGCAATTAGAGTCAAACCAGCCCTGACTGCGAGTTTGTGTGCCTTTTTTTTCCGCCCTTAACAAGTTTTGAATAAGTTTAGTGAATTCAGAAAATGCTGCTAATGTATCTTCATATGTAGTGGTTTCCCTCAGACATGCTAAAATTGGATTGTAGGCCTCAGTTACAATTTGTTTAACTCAACATTATTACAACTAGACCATCGAAGAGAATAACCATTTAATTTTCCCAGCGTTATGTTCTGAGTCCATGCTATTTGCTGGTTAAGTTGTCGTTCTGAGGCTGTTGAGAGTATAATGTTAATACTTGATGGTAGCGGGTCACTTAGTCCATTTTTATGGATTTTGTAGTTGAAATGAGGGATGCATAGCAATTGGGGCTAATTATAAAATATTTTGTCGATTCAAGCCCCCTGCCAATAAAAGTATGCTCAAAATCCACAGTAGGGCAGCTTAAACAGTTAGCGAAACCGAGGTCATGCGAGAATAAAATCTCATTTAAGAAATCACCCCGGTCTGAGTGCAAAAAGTAATTCAAAGGATCATTATCTTCTAGGGTTAGACCACAATTGCCAACCCCACCTAGGGGGCACAGACCGACATTAAAATCCCTTCCCCATATGATGATCACATCATGATCGTTAATTTCCTTTAATTTAACGAGGTCTTGATTAAGTGTCTTTTAAATTACCCCAAAATGCTCTTTTGGTGCATTATTGTAGAAGTTAATATGGGCCAAAATACACTTATTATCTATATATAGCAGAACTATTTGGTAGTAGATTTCAGATTTTAACAACTCTATCTTCAGTGCCTTTACCAGATTAGAAACATATGTACCGATTCCTCCCTTGGGTCTCCCATTCATTGAGTGGACTGCAAGGGTATGAAATATCTTGTAACCATTTATGTGAATTTCGTCCACCACCCAAGTTTCTTGGAGACACAAGACAGCAAATTTCTCTATGAAATCCCCCCAAACAGGATTATTCAGTTTGTTTTGCAAAACCTGCCACATTCCAAAAAGGTACTCCTAGTGTGGCACTATTTTGTAATACTGGTTTCCCATCCAACTCAGGGTGTTTTGTCGATTCCAACGTGACCTGTACGACGTGACCTGTACGACTTCACTACAGTTACTTTCCCCAAGCTGTATACGTCTTTCACTAAAAGTATGCCTTAACCCTGATGCCAAATGTACTGATGTAGGAAATACTAGTGGATCAGTGGTAAATAAAGTAACCTCCTCATTCAAACGAGAGTCCGAGGAAGCCTGTTTGTGAGACCCTCTTCTTATCATGCTATTTTTAGATTGACTAGTTAGTCAGTAGATGTCATCCAACGTCTGTAGGGTCATACATCTGTTTGAAACCTCTAAATTAAAGGTAGGACCAACAGACCTATTTGTGATTTGATAGTTTTCACTATATCTGGTACTGTGCATAGACTGACCTTGTGTAAGTGGATAATTATCGTTGTACCCTTTGATATGCTGGGGTTGATAGAAAAAAAATAAGGAAAGCACAAAATAAGGGAAGCACGTTTATACAGTTATCAAATGTTTTTCCCTGTGTTCTGCAGAATATTTCCCTTACTAGGAGTGGAGATCCAAAGGTGAGAACAACACAATCTCCTTGTAATATCTTACTACTAGGGCCAATCCATTGTATTCTCTTGATCATCTTGAGTTCTTTAAAGGTAGCATTTGCCAGCCCTGTTCTATTTCCCAGCCAATGTGTGGCTTTATTCCACAGTGAGACCCTGGTTTCATCTTCCCCCCCGGTCAAGAGGAACAACATTAGCTAAAATCACGATATATGGTGTAGTAGTGGGGGGGTAGATTTGAGTTAAATGATCTCATTGTACTTTCTGAGGAAGAAAAGGATTGGAGCTCTCATCGTTGGTTCACTCACAATTCTCTCACCAAAAACTCTTCTATCTCCCTCTATCCCCGGATTTGTAGGCCTCTCACCCTTGTTCCTTATTCTGTTATACAGGTTGGCTGATACTTTTTCACTAGGCTCTGTTTTGTTGCCTGTGTTAATACCTTCGGACTTTGATGTAACAATAGAAGGCACATCCTTCATGGGTATACTGTGAGGTTTAGTGGAGGCCATTATTGGCTCATGATTTTGTATACTGCCCTTGAAGTTACCCTGGTTCTGATTTTTATGTAATATCTCCATGCTTTCCTCAATTTTGTCTAGCCTTCTTAAAATGGTGTCCATAGACTATTTTACATATTTTGTTAAATCACCAATGGAATTAAGCACACCCCCTATATCGCTGCAAGGAACCTTACTGGTTCTTTTTTACGTGGAGTATTCTCCGTATTTGCACAGGACTGGATTTTACTCTTTATTTTCCTTCCCAGCAGTTTTTTAGAATTTTTTATTGGCATACTTTATACTGGCGGATTAATGTGCGTAATGCACGTAGTTATCTCCGGATTTAGAACTGCCAGAGGGTTACAAGGTCTTTTAGAGGGTGGTAAAGTTTCCGACTCTGCATCACTAATTGAAATATTGTTGGAAAGGATCTGAACACATCTATTTTTTGGTAATGTGTCCACCCTAATCCCTGTCTAATCCACCCCCTTTTCGGCTGACTTTGCTGCCTTATGAGTTTTATCCCTTATTTTTCAAGACTTGTCAAAAAGCTATTTGTGAACTCAATCACAACCTGAAGAATGTTCAAAGCAGGCTGGACTAGATCAAAACCTTCACAACGGAACAGGGGCATGACTAGGAAGCCCTTATAGAGAGATTAGTGGCACTGGAGTCCCAACATATCTTCCTCATTGACTAACTGGAGGATACTGAAAACTGATCTAGGCAGATCAATGTCAGGATTTGTGGTGTCAACACTGAGGTTCATAATTTCAAACTAGAGTCCTATGTTAAAGCAACTTTTATGCCATATCCTCTAAAAATTATAGCATGTAGCTCGAGCTTGACAGGACACATAGGGTCTTTTCTGCATACCAGATGAAACAGAATGTTTGAGGCATGTGAGCTGTAGATCACATGCTGTGCATAGCCCGCCATCTAGTGTTGGGTCCGGATGTTTGCACTTGGATTTTGTTCGAAAAGTCTTTTCCTGTCACGAGGTAGGTGACTCCTCCTTTTGATGATAGTGCGCATGGGCATCGATTCCATTGTTATGTTTTTTTACGCCATCAGGTTTGGATGTGTATTACTGCGCTCCAGTTCGGCATAGTTTCTCGGACCCCTTCGACGCGCAATCCACTACCCAAATGGTATTATCGATCGGGGTTCCCATTCTTCGCGCATCGTCTCAATTCAAAACAACTTCAGTCGGAAAACTCGTGACGGGTCGTCGGGCCTACCCGCGTAGACAGCGCCTGCAGTCGATGGAACGGACTCCTTTCAAGTTCTGCCCCGGGTGCCGTGCTAAGTTTCTACGCACCGACTTGCACGAAGTGTGGAAGCTCTGCCTGTCCCCAGAACACAACGAGAAAACAGCGGCGCATGCTGATCGTTTTGATCAAAGAAGACGCTTTGCGACCATCGGGCTCGACGTCACAAGATGCAACACTAGAGAGGCTCCACACCGGATATGTTTGGCGAAGATTCCGACACAGAACATCACACTCAAGGAGCCGAGGAAGAAGAGTGCCATGTCTTCATTTCCTATGCCGACTCCGACATGGAAAAGGAGGAGCTGGTTACTCTGGGTTAGGGTACCGTGAGTAAAGATACCCCCTTGCCCCCCCTCCAGACAAAGAAAAAGGCTCCGGTCACTCCTCTGCCTTTGGGCCAAGTGGCACAGACAAAAAGTTTCAGATGCCCAGCCCTCGGGCCTGTCTTCCGTAACTCAAAGACAAGACTTCCGGCTCAGGCTCGAGCCGCCCTCATATCAGTGCCGAACCGACACTTTCGGCACCAAAACCGAAATCAAAACATCTGGTAACAATTCCACCACTACTGCAGAATCCCCCTTCTGCACCAAAAGGCTTGGAGCTGAAACCTTTGATGCCAAAACCGGCGAGGAAGGAAAAAGACACTCCATTGAAAGAGCCTAGTCCCGAAGCTCCACCTTCAGATCTGAAGCAGAAAAAACTGGTTATACGCCCCGATACAGGACATTTCCATGCCACCCTTCCAAAGAAACGTAAAATTGACCAGCCAGAGGATTACCACATTCCTCTCAAAAGGAAAAGTGTGGGTACTAGCCCTTCTCCCCCTTACATTCCACCTCCTCCTACTGACCCCAATTTACATATTACACACTCAAATTCACCACCACTATCACCTGACCCACAGGATGGGGGGATGGGGATGAGGATCAGCATAGGCCACAGGACACTGACCCTTGGGAGGATTATCATACTGACCCCAATACAGATAGTGACTCTGATCTGTATCCGTCTAGACCCTCCCCACCTGATGATAACATTGGATATATTGAGCCTCTTAACAGGGCTGCTCAATATCATGGGGTGGAGCTCTATAAAGAGACGCTAGAAGAGGATTTCCTCTTTGAGATCCTTACTTCCTCTCAAAGAACCACTCATACATTGCCAATGCTTAAAGGCATGTTAAAACATACAGATGACATATTTAAAGATCCTGTGAGGGCAAGAATGATTACATCAAAATAAAGTGGTTCTGTGGACCAACCCTAAATTTGTACCAAAAGTAAGTTCTGCAGAACAACTATTTGTCGCTTTTGCTCCACCACATAAAGGCAATCCAATATCAAAGTCAGGCATTGCACGGTGGATAGTCAACTGCATTCACATATGCTATACAAAATCAAAAAGAACTTTATCAATTCCCCCTAGAGCACACTCCACTCACAAACTAGGGGCTTCTATGGCATTTCTAGGAAATATACCCAAAGATGATATCTGCAAAGCTGCAACATGGTCTTCACCTCACACATTCACAAAACACTATTGTGTAGATGTGTTAGCAAGACAGCAAGCTAGTGTGGGCCAAGCAGTTTACGTACACTATTTCAAACCACTGCAACAGCTACAGGTTAGCCACTGCTTTGGGAGGTAACTGCTTTGTAGTCTATGCACAGCATGTGATCTACAGCTCACATGCCTCGAACGGAAAATGCTTCTTACCCAGTATGCATCTGTCGCCTCCCTGGGTACCTATACCTGTTGCAGTCACATCCTAATTAGATACATACACATATGGTCCTCTCTTACTAACTCCATCAACACCCTCTGCGGCAAACAATCTAACAATAGAGTTGATGCCGATGTGCACTATCACCGAAAGGAGGCACCTACCTCATGTCTGAAAAAGACTTCTTCGAACAAAAACAAAGTGTCAACATCCGGACCCACTAGATGGTGGGCTATGCACAGGATGTGACTCTACAGCTCTACATGCCAAGAACAGATGCATACTGGGTAAGTAGCATTTTCCTTACTTCCAGATGCGGTTACCATGGTAGATTTCTTTAGGCTAAAGAAGAGAGTTATGACTAGGACAGGGGAAAAATGTGATTCATTTTTTGAGACGACTCGATAACTGTTCTAGGACTTCTCATCCATGACCCTCATCAGCTGTAAAGGAGTTATAGATGCAACAATGACCCTATGCCAAAGGTCAATAGCCTACAGGTGGGGATAATCTGTGAAATCCATATTTACCTTTGATGAGAAAGCAAACATTGCTCATCATCCAGGAAAGGCCCAGAGAATCCTGTGCCTCACTCACCCACCTGGAACTGGCATTGAGGGAAATGGCAATCAAGAGGACTCTGCAAGAGCAGGAAGATAGAGAAGATCAGTGAAAAATGCTAGAAAAGACAAAGGTTAGAGAAGAAGGCGTGCCCAGCTACTTCTGAAAATGACTAATCACTGTGAAAAGAAATTTAGAAGATATTCAAAATGCATTGGCGAACTTTGGTCTCCAGGAGGCACCACAGCACGCCATAGATCAGACTCCAATATCTTGACTGTTGACTCCATGGATGGGCTGGCTGATGGGGCCGGATTCCCCCAGGCGCAAGACCTTCAGTTTTCCTCCCTGCAGCATAAATCTGTCATTACCAGGGCCCCTTTTAGGAGTACCTCACTCTGGTGGGCCAGACAAAGGTCCCACCTAGTGTGGTTTACAGGATGCTGCCCAGCCACTTGAAGTACACTACAGGCCTCCTGTGGAGACTTCATGTCTTGGTTTCATTAAGTATGTTTTTAGGTCAAAGCCTGCCAGACAGCGCAGCTGTTTGCTAAAGACATCTATGGGAGATTCAGAAAGCTTCCCTGAGAATCCATTCAACCTGTTGCTTACCATTGGCTTTGTGGTTTACAAATCACAATTTCTGGCTTTCTATTTGCTGTTTTTTTTTTTTGTTTTAAGCTGTCCCGAGGGAGTTTGCCCCTCCCCAGGAGCAAATTCTTTTCACACTACCTTTTCCATGAATGATCCTATCTGTAACCAGGCCTATAAAATCTTGTTCCTATCTTGCCACAATTGCTGTGCATTTGAAAGACAGAGGTCAAATGTCAGTCTCTGTCTCCCGAGGGAGCTTGGTGTTTACTTTTCTTTCTCTGACTTCAAAGTAAGAGGATTTATGTGACAATCTTGCTGGATACTGAGGGAACTAAAGTTTTTTTTCTAGCATACAACATTTAAATGAACTGTGCAAGTATTTGTAAACTGTATAGTTGTATTAGTACATCTGTATGTCTGTGCAAATCTAATGGTAATTTCAATTGAAAAATGTGTTGTCTCTAATGGCAGTATGCTAGCACGCATACTCCACTCTAAGCCACTCTACTCTGCTCTGAACCGCTCCATACCACTACACTTTACTCCACTCTAAGCCACTCCACTCTATGCCACTTAGTTCTACAACACTTCACTTTATGCCTCTCTACTCTGCAATGCAACACTCTACTCTATGCCACTCTACTCTACACCACTGCACTCTAAACCACTCCAGTCTGGGCCACTTCACCCTACTCTGCACGATTCCACTCTATGCGACACTGCACTGTGCGCCTCTGTATTCAATGCCAATACACTACACCAATGCACTCTACTGTACCACTCAACTCTATGCCCCTGCACTCTATGCCAATCCACTGTATGCCAATCTAATGTACTGTGCACCACTGCACTCTATTCCACTTTACTCTGCGCCATTACACTCTACGCCACTGCACTCTACCCTGTATCACTCCACCATACTCTGAAATAATCTATTCCATGGCACTATACTCTACGACTCTCTACTCCACTTTGCAACACTCCACTCTATGGCACTCTGCTCTAAGCCACTGTATTCTACTCTTCACCACTGTACTCTACACCAATACTCTCTATGCCACTCTACTCTACGCTGCTGCACGCTATGCCAGTGCACTCTACGCCACTCTACACTGCTGCACTCTGTGATACTCTACTGAGCAACTCTGCCCTCTATGCCAGTCTACTCTACTACTGCAGTCTATGCCACTGCACTCTACGCCACTCTACTCTCCATCACTTCACTCTATGCCACTGCACTCTGCAGCAATCCACTCTACGCCACTGCATTCTATGCAACTGCACTCTGCACCACTCTACTCCAATGTGCTCTCTGCCACTATACTCTACACCACTCTACTGTACACCAGTGTACTCTACTTCACTGCACTCTGACACTCTTACTCTGCACCACTGCACTTTACGACACTGCACTCTACTGTGCACCACTCTAATTTATGCAACTGCATTCTACCACATTGCATTGTACGCGGCTGAATTTTATGCACTTGCACTGTAACTATTGCACTCTATGCTACTATACTCTCAAACACTAGTGTATGCCACTGCACTCTACTGTGCTGCACTCTACACCACTGCACTCTACTGTGCACCCCTGCACTGTACTCTGCTCCACTGCACCCTACGCCACTCTACACTGATGCACTCTGACATTACTCTGCAACACTGCAGTCTATGCGACTGAACTCTATGCCACTCTACTCTGCACGGCTGCATTCTATGCCACTGTAATCTACGCCACTCTACATCAGTCCATTCTATGCCACTGCACTCTGCAGCACTCCACTCTGTGCTGTTGTGTGTTGATTTAGATACAGTATATAGGTTTCCCGATTTATGCCCTTATACAGGCACAATTCACATTGCCCGTATTTAGGCATAGAAATTCAACCCTTATTTATGCATTATCCATGCTAACCAAATACATCCATCCCACCATGTCACAACGAGTTCTTGGAAAACCAGACTCTTCAGCCTTTAGGACTTCCCCTTGCATGGATTATTGATTTCTCCAAGAACTCATTTATTATGCATGAACATCTATTCCTTAGGGGTTCATTCATGATGTTCCTCTGCCCGACTTTTACGTGAATTACTGGCATTCCTAAACACCTTCAAGGTATAAATATACCTTCACATGCCATGGCAAAAAACGGCCCGGCTACACAGCTCGACGCGCCTCGCCAGGGCAAGTTCTGAAGGAATTCGAGTCCCCGCCTGACGCACTGACCAGACGATGCGATCCTCCTTGCAGAGAATCCAGCTGCAGTGTTTCTGATTACCCTTGCGGGGTGTTAGAGATTGAGACCCGGAAAGAGATTCCAGCCTCTCTCATTCTAAGGTATGGAGCAGACTAGAACCTAGAGGGACTTTTGTCAAAACTTGGCAACACCAGTCCTAACTATAGCTAAACTAGACTATAGAAAAACAGCACCTACTTCTTACCTCGTACTACACTTCAGTTCACTGGGGAAGGACTAGCTAGAAGCACCAGATGAGTATTCACATTTAAGCCTGTGTTATTTATGTATGTATTTTTATAAATATATGTCACAGCTACAAACCATGCTATTGCAGTATTATTTTATCTTACTGCTAACGCTGTACGAATTATACTTCGCAATCTGTTTTACGATTGTAGCAGTTCATGTCTCTTGCATGAGAAATAAGACTGTTCAATAACCCCTTTTTATTGAAACGCCCGTCTACCTATTTCTGTGGAAACAAAGCATGCACGATTGACTGAGTGAAACTGTTATCTATTGTTTCCACGATTCTGAGACTGTTCCGATTCCAAGGGAAACAAAGTTGTCATGTTTATGCGGTTGTCAGAAACGAATTCCTTCTTCATTCGAGAAGTTTCTAGTGACCTCTGAGTTAGCTGGCACACACAAGTAATTAAGTTTAATATACTCAATAGAGGCATACTGACCTCAGTCCTATCCCACAACCATAGTGTATATTATTCCAATGGTTAGAGCCTATCAGGAATATAGGAACTACACTACATGGCGCCCAACGGTTTGGTAAGGCACTAATTTAATTCTAGATTCTGAAGTAACTCAGTCGTGCTTTTCTCAGAGACTCCTACTCATAAACCTCCATTAGACGTCTGGAGTGGGTAGGGATAATATCCGCCATAGCTGAGTATGACGAAAATCCTATGTATTAGCTGTTTGGTTTGTTCAACTTTGAAGGATACAGTGTTCCAAAATATTGTGCACCTTATCTTTGTTCCTTGAAACTTGTACTGCAGTTTTCATTAAACAATGTCACAAAACGGGGATAATAATACTGTGACCGGTGAGG
The DNA here is from genome assembly GCF_964261635.1 of Lissotriton helveticus. NCBI lineage: Eukaryota > Metazoa > Chordata > Amphibia > Caudata > Salamandridae > Lissotriton > Lissotriton helveticus. Next base: position 258,212,204 of record NC_136071.1, read on the forward strand.
CTGCGACTGACCCAGCTTTTAATCAAACAGGTTTTAATGAAACCGATGTAGATGCAATTCCTATCCATCCAAATTTAAGAAAATCCATCACTCTAAAACTTTTAAAACATGGCCTAAGACCAAGCAGTGGTAGAGCAGTTTTTGTGATAGAGGCCAATGAATCTCACCAGACCGAGGTATTCTACTCATGGATAGTATTCCCTGAATAACATCCAGTAACAAAAATGTTTCACTTCTACAAAGAAGACGAACCACCTGAGGAATATATTCCTTTTGAGGATGTTGAAATTCCCCTCACATACCAGGAGCATCAGCTCTGGTTTAAAGGCGCCCTAAAACATTCAAATCACATTACCAGGTTCGGCCCACTAGGTGAACCAGGAGCAAAATGGCCGATTTTAGCCAGCTACACACCTCATCCTGACATCGAAGACATGTCAAATGAGGAATTACTCCACTCAAAGAGTTAATAAAAATGTACAGACAATTAGTAATGTAATGCAGACTTTCACAGTCCAACCACCATTAATCATTCCAAATCAAACTCCTCACCAGGTGAATACACAAAAAATTACTCCACAGACGTTACACGCAGTCTTGGGTAAAATGCCCACAAAACGTGAACAAATTCCATTCTGGATAGCTCAAAAAATTACTCAAATAAATCAAAGCAGTATTTCCTAATACTAGCCCTTATGAGAAACACAGAATTCTAACAATCTGTTTACCAATGGGAATAACACCACATCTGGAAGACTACACCACTTGGGGCACAGTCTTTGCTGCCATCTATACTAAAACACAATACCTGATGTCCTGAAACAAATTCAAAATGAATACGGGGCAGAGCCTGCTCTGAATTTAGGCGTGAAGTTACTGAAAAATTTCAACCAGATCTCAACAATAATATTATCTAATATTAAAGGCGAAGCAGCATCAGTGGCGATCCACCAGAAATTAAGGGAATTTGATGTAGCAGATCTACATGAACTACCCAGAATAATTGAAAAATCCTATGAAGAATTAGGCAGAGACAGTTTGGGTGGAAAACCAGTTAAACCACAACTGGCTGGAGGTCCTGAAAAGGACTCTATTAAACAGAATCCTACCTCTTCAAAAAAGAAGTGGGAAAGTAATAAACAAAATTCAAAAGAGAAACGTTCTCAATCCCAAGGTAGGTCGCCTCAAAAGGAGCCCTCTGAAAGGAGGTATAACCTCAGGAATAGGGAGAATTTGAGAAAACCTGATAGGTATCAAGATAGATACTGATACACGTTCCTCTCGTACCTTTCAGATATCATCACAGACATCCGAACGAAGAGGACGGTCAGATAAAAAAGGAACGCGTGAAGTCCAAAGACGATCAACACATTCAGATAAAACAAACCAAAACCTCAATTCTCCAAGAAGAAGGTAGCAGGTCTGAAGATCAGGCATACCGAGGATTCTGAGAACACAACTCAAGAACGGAGAATGGGCTCAGAAAATGCTGGACAGTGTAGCAGAAGTAACAATAGCTCGCCAGAACCTGAAGGAACTTCTGGAGACAGTGGACTTGAATGAGTACATACAAGTAGAGACTGTAGACACCAGGGATAGTTCTCCACAAAAGTTATATGAAATAACACTCCGGATGGAGGGAGACATACCAAGAAAATAAAAAGCACTCTTTTGGGAGAAACTTTCAAAGGGTTATAATATACTTCTAGCAGAACTGGCTGGCCACCAGAATTTGTCAGGGAGTGCCCACATGGTGAAGACATTATTATGCCAGCCTTCTCCAACCATGTTCCAGTATATTTAAAATATACATATGCCAGGAAATGGGCAGTTGCCCAGGCCCCAGCATTATATAAAAATCATGTAGGATGGGATGAGGACTCGCCTCAACACAAGATCCAGTTAAAAAATCAACCAACTGCACAAAGGCAGTATCCGATTAAGCAAGAAGCTAAAAAAACAAACCGGTCAGGGAGATCTTAGATTAACTTGAATACCAAGGGGTGATTGAAACATGCACCTCCTCAATGAGCAATCCTTTGTTTCCTGTTTCCAAACCAGACAACACATATCGTCTAGTTTTGGATTACAGACACCTAAACTCTTGTAAAACATTTGGGGTGCAAAATGTACACAGTACAGCATTAATGAATAACATTGTGCGTAAAAAATATAAAACCACATTAGATATTTCTAACGGTTTCTTTTGTCAAAACAATAATGGGAACCCAGCGTCACTTCTGTCGACTCCCATATGGGTTCAAGAACAGCCCAGGGTTATTCTCAGCAAGGGTAACAGAGTTACTACAAATTTATGATGACGAGGCATTGTCATATGTCGATGACATCTAGCTGGCAGACGATGACCTGGACAGGCACTTGAACAGGGTGAACACCATTATACTGGGCTTCACCTCTGAGGGTTATAAATTCAATTAAAAAAAAGTCAAGAATTGCCCATCTAAATGTCCTTTTTCTAGGATATGAACTATCAAGTGAAGGCAAATTCCTGGCAGCCAACTTTTTAGAATAGTGGCACTGTTCCAACCTCCAAAAACGCTGAAAAGCTTACAGTTGATTCTAGTTTCCTGACTTTTGGAAGAACATACATTCTAAACTACGCAGAAAGGGTTAAACCTCTCTACGAATTAATCAAACCTGATTTTAAAATCACACATTGGACACAGGAGCACAGAGATATCCTGCGTTCACTACAAGCTGACATGTTATCAACAAAACACTTACAAACACGCGTAAATGTACGCATCTTAGTGATCCGAATCATTCTGGGTCAATGCGGATTCACCTACCTAACTTTTAACAAAGGTGAAAAAGTACCATTTGCATACAAATCTCATTTGTATACACAAGCAGAAATGAAATTTACATCAACAGAAAAAAATCTGACAGCAGTTAAAACCTCTGTTGCAAAAGAAAGAGCCCTAGCGCAGGGGAAACGCATTATGGTCGTAACTCCTGTAACAGCCTTAGAGGCAGTTACAAAAGCTAGCATTCCAAATGCAAAAGCTTTACATCTGAGATGGATACAATGGGTTAATTCACTTGCTGCAACTGATGTTGAATATGTTTTTGATCCTTACTTGAAAACACAAGCATTCCTGCAATACGAACATGAATGCCCTCTGCCTACTGAGATTCTCCCTCTTGACCAGTACAAATTTATAATTTATACTGACGGATCTTCACAACCCGCTACTAGGGGTAAGCAAGCTTACAGTGCAGCGTGCGCGATCGTTAAAGGTCGTATGTGTGATGGCAAATTCAGACTAATGGTCCCAAAAACATAATCTCTAGGAGATTGTACAGCTCAGCGAGCTGAACTACAAGCATTCAAAATGGCACTTGAAAATACGGATCGCAAATTCCCCACACTCATAGTGTGCGATTCTTTTTACTGTGTTCAATCATATATTGAATATTTACAGAATTGGCTTCAAAATGGTTTCAAAGATGCAAAAGGTGGCACAATCAAGCACAAAATGCTTTGGGAACAAGTAGTTCAGTTGTGAAACGGACTACAAAACACTCACGTGATACACTCGCTGAGTCATCAACGTGATGGCGTTAATGTTGAAGGGAATTCATTGGCCGATGAAGCCGCAAAGAGGGCTGTGCAAACGGCTTCAGTAGTTGCAATCACTCGTTCAAAAACTAAAATAGAGAGTGAAATAATACTGGCTGTCAATGGTTCAAGCAAAGGCAGCGGTGCAGCAGTACCTAAAAAGTTTCAACTCAAATACTCATATACAATTAATGTGAACTGTGTTGCTCGAATCCCTGGAGTGGTGGATAGGGTAATACCAAACATGGAACATAGATAAGGTCTAATACTAGCAGCACATGAAGGGATCCCCACTGCTCATGCAGGTGTTTCTGCCACAGTATAGTTATTAAAACAGAGATACTGGTGGCCAGGAATTAGGAAACAGACCAGATATTATGTTTTGTTCTGTGAAATATTCAGAAGATGAAAGTCTCTACTGTGAAACGTCCTGTGCAGACACCCCTGTTAATCTCAGATAAACCATTAGCGTGTGCTTACCTGGACCACTGCGGTCCCTTACAAAGGGATGGTAACTATAAATATATCATGGTTCCTATGGATGTGGCCTCACCGCTCGCCTGACGCTCGAACTGTTATAAAAAGATTTGCGAGTCTTTATCGGCACATACGCAATTGGCACACTGCACTCTGACCAGGGCCCTGCGGTTAGCTCTCGAGCTTACAAAGAAGCCATGGTCAGTTTGGGCGTAGCATTGCAGTATTATTCTCCATTTCATCCTGAGGGAAATTCTGTTGTGGAAAGAAAATACCGGGACATAAAGCAGTCTATAACAACTAGGGTATTAGGTTTGGGTGATGGGTGGGTCAAACATCTTTATGGGGTCCAACACTCATTAAATAATTTGCCAAAAAGTTCTCTAGGGGGTGTCACTCCACATGAGGTCCTATTTGGGACTAGAATGTTGGTACCGGACCTTGACATGAAAGGCACAGTGGTGGAAAATAAAGAATTTGATATCAAAGATCGTTTGGCTGTTTTACAGGACTTAAATGAACTAAGATCGAAACAAAGCAACGTGTTCCTGAAGCCAGCCGTCCCAGCAAGGCCTGTCTGGATCCCAAAGCTTGGTGATCTATTCAGAGAAATGATCGCAGACAAGAAGGAATTTGGGCCTTCTTACAGACAACCATTACCTGTCCTAGCAATCCACGGATCCAGAACAGTACTTTTGCCACCCCTTGCTGGTAAAAGGGTGAAAAGATTTGTGTCCATCGACCTGATCAAACCACACTGTGTGGCCGATACTAAGCAGTAACCCAAGTGGACTCTGACAATGTAGCAGACACACTCCTCTAGCTACAATCCAAGAGGTTTAAACTGAGAGACTCATCACCTTTGAAGATTCTACATTGAGAAATGAAGGACTAAGCAGCAAAGCTATGGAACTTGATCCTCTTGAAACCCAAATAACAATTCGACCTGATACACCTGTCTACAATGAAGTAACAAGTGATCAACTGGTTCCAGCGATTTCAACAAATCCTGAAGCAATTCCAACCATTGACAGAACTGCCTCTGGCTATTTCATTAACTTTGATACGTTTTCTGAGGATTCCAGTGAACATGAAACAACGCCAGCACAAAGAACTTTCAAAGAACAAGTAACAGATTGTTTGATTGTTTTCATCTCCTGAAAAAGACTTATCTGGTTTCACCATGGATTGAACTATGGATTGTTTTGGGAATATTCTTCTTTCTACTTTGGTTAGCTCTGGTAATAACTCTGGGTATGCTGATAAAACGGAAGATATATTCAAATGGACACAGCAAGTAAAAGAGTGAACTTACTTCTCCAGCCACACAAATCCTCCCATCGTGAAGGAAGAGACTTGTCAGCAGTGAACATCACAGCCGTTCCTATACCAGATGGTATAGTTTGGGACAAAATTAATTATGACATTTTTGGCCCGTCGGAACTCTTGGAGATTCCACACTTATTTAAAATTTCATTAAGTGACTTTATTACCTCTAGTAACTTTTCAAGCAGTCCTCAGAATAATTCCCAACTTCTTGCACTCTGTGTTTGGTGGACTGCCACTACTTTTAGCACTTGTTGCAGGGATCCTGTTTTTTCTCCTACTGCCACGATTTGGTAAGCCAAATCACCAGCGTCACTCCAAGCACCATAGAGAGAGCTCCATTGAAGATGAAGTGTCGTGAGCGCATCATCCAAATTTTAGGCTTACCTCATCTACGAGAATTAAATACCACATGATTTCTGTCATTCAGACCAATCTGGCAAGATTGCATCTTACCTGTTCTACGCCGCCTGCTTTGCGGTGAATAATGCATGCTAGACATCTGTCTAACACTCCCATCAGTCATGCCTACGGATAACGATACTCTGCTGGACCCGGTAACGGCCCTTGCTGCATGTTGTCCCCAGCGGCTACCAATCCTGATGACGGCATTCATTGAGATCTCACAGACGCAAATTGCTACTGCTGAGGTACGAGAGGAAACAACAGGCACGCAGGTAACATCTGATACGAAAATTGCTGATGCGACCAATGCTGAAGGCGATGCTTCTCATCTATGTGCGCTTAGTCTTCTAAACGAGGTAATCCAACTTTCACCTACAACGGTAGACAACTTTTTGTCTACAGGATTAGAAGATTTCATGTTTTCTCCATCCCCATACACTGACTTTTGATTCAGCACACAGTGTACCGGGAAGACTCTGAATTTGGCCTTCATTTTTCAAAACAAAGACTAAACTTGGAACTTTTTCCCTTTGATTAAATTTTTTTCCAGATTTGTATTTTTTCTTTTTTTTTGGCAAAGTAATCTGCTTATAGTAGAACTATTCATAGAGAACATAATTCTTTGAAACACTTTCAGAGACAATATGTCACCTTGTCAATAACAATTGTTTTATTTAACTTGACATGAAATGGTTTCGGCTTTTTCTTCTGTATTTACGAGCCATTTCATCATGTGTATATATATGTATGTTCGTTCATTTAGCATGTAATGCCAACTTATGCTTAGAATGAAACATTGCTTTAATATGTACAGCACTATTGCATTTTTATGCATAACAACTTTTTTAATGCATATTTTACAATGTATTTTTTTGTGTAGCTATATTTTAGATATGTTTAGAATTTAGTAATGTCATTCATACGAAACTGGAGTGGGTGTTGTGTGTCGATTTAGATACCGTATATAGTTTCCCAATGTATGCCCTTATATAGGCACAATTCACATTGCCTGTATTTAGGCTTAGAAATCCAACCCTTATTTAGGCATTATCCATGCTAACCAAGTGCAGGCATGGCCACCTATATCCGTCCATCCACATCACAACGAGTTCTTGGAAAACCAGACTCTTAAGTCTTAAGTGCTTGGATTATTGATTTCTCCAAGAACTCATTTATTATGCATGAACATCTATTCCTTAGGGGTTCATTCATGATGTTCCTCTGCCCGACTTTTACGTCAATACTGGCATTCCTAAACACCTTCACTTGCCATGGCAAAACACGGCTCGGCTACACAGCTCAACACGGCTCGCCATGACAAGTTCGGAAATAATTTGAGTCTCCGCCTGACACACTGACCAGAAGCTGCCATCCTCCTCGCAGAGAATCCAGCTGCAATGTTTCTGACTTCCCTTGCTGGGTGTTAGAGATCGAGACCCGGTAAGAGATTCCAACCTCTCTCCCATCTAAGGTATGGAGCAGACTAGAACCTAGAGGGACTTTTGTCAAATCTTGGCAACACCAATCCTAATTATAGCTAAACTAGACTATAGAAAAACAGCACCCACTTCTTACCTCATACTACACTTAGGTTAGTAGATCTAGCTAGAAGCACCAGATTAGTATTCACATTTTAGCCTGTGTTATTTATGTATATATTTTTATGAATATAGGTCATAGCTACAAACCATGCTATTGCAGTATTATTTTATCTTACTGCTAACACTGTACATATTATACTTCACATTCTGTGTTACGATTGTAGCAGTTCATATCTCTTGCACAAGATATAAGACTGCTCAATAAACCATTTTTATTGAAACGCCCGTCTACCTATTTCTGTGTAAACTTTGTAACAACGAAGCATGCACGATTGACTGAGTAAAACTGTTATCTATTGTTGCCACGATTCTGAGACTGTTCCGATTCTAAGGGAAACAAAGTTGTCATGTTTATGCAGTTGTCAGAAACGAATCCCTTCTTGTTCATTCAAGAAGTTTCTAGTGACCTCTGAGTTAGCAGGCACACACAAGTAATTAAGTTTAATATACTCGATAGAGGCATACTGACCTCAGTCCTATGCCACAACTATAGTGTATATTATTCCAATGCGCAGAGCCTATCAGGGATATAGGAACTACACTGCAGTGCCATTGCACTCTACTGCACTATACTCTGTACCACTACGCCACTGCACTGAGTGCCACTCTACTCTACACCACTGCATTCTACGCCACTGGACTCTATGCCAGTCTACTCTGCACCACTGCTCTCTACGCCACTGCACTCTACTATGCAACACTCTAATCTACACCACTGCATTGTACAACACTGCTTTGTACGCCGCTGAATTCTATGCCGCTGCACTCTATGCCACTATACTCTGCAACACTACGTCAATGCAGCCTACGCGACTCCACTCTATGCCACTCCACTGTACACCACTCTATGTGACTCTACGCTGCTCCCCTCTACAACCCTCCACACAACTCATTTTTATGTCACTTTTTGTCAAGCTGAACAACAGCCAGGCTGGTTTACAATATGACTAAAACACATTGGGAAAGTCAATAGCTCTTGCATAGATGCGACCTATTGGCTTTGCCATTGCTTGTCTGCTCTTGGTTACTTACTGGATAACAGCTCCTGTTGTGCAGGTTAGAAGACAAGGATTGAGGGAAGAGTGCTCTGGGGAACAATTGTTCATCAGGTAACAGGTGTGAGGGATTAAGGCACACATTAGAAATACAGGGGCAAGCTTTACTGAGCAGAGAGTGGGCTGTGGGGGCATTGGCGTGGCAGGTCAGAGGGGCACCATTTCACATCATTGTGACAGTTGGCCATCAGCCGGTCCCTCTCAATATCCAGGGCATGAACACTGCTCAGAGCCTTGCCATCCTAAAGAGGCTTTGTGACAAAGCTTTTGGGGTCATCTTCCACAGGAGCCAATAGAAATCAGCATGGCCATTGTGCTGTGGAAGGACTTTCCCTTTACGCTAGAGGCAGTGACCGGAAACCAGCAGGGGAGGATGGTGGCAACTGGAGGCCAAACGCGAACAGGAGAAAAAACATTTCCGACTTGCTTTCCAAAATAGAATCTTTAGTCGGGGTTATCTAGTGGTGGGCGAAGTTTCTAAGCCAGTGCTCGATGAATTTGTTGATCGATGGGCTCTTAGGTCGGGCATAGAGGGAGGCCTGATACATTTCAGGCAAACTCTGTGCACAATTGAGACGGACTCTATTTTATTCTAGATTCCATTAAACTTATTCCTGGATTGATTTCTTCTTGGTAAAAGGACAAACGTTTGCCTCCGTATTGGAATTAGTGATGGGTCTGAGACGCTATCTGTCCTCTCGCCGGTTACCCTGACACTGGGCTCCTGATTCATAAATCACTAAACTGCGAAATGTGGAGCCTCAGTGACGCAGCAGATTCATAGACTTCGAACCTGTTGAAAGTGGAGCCTCAGTGACGCAGCAGATTCATAGACCTCGAAACTGCAGAATGTGGAGCCTCGGTGACGCAGCAGATTCATAAATCTCTAAACTGAGGAATGTGGAGCCTCAGTGAGGCAGCAGATTCATAGATCTCGAAACTGCAGAATGTGGAGCCTCGGTGACGCAGCAGATTAATAAACCTTGAAACTGCGGAATGTGGAGCCTCGGTGACACAGCAGATTCATAAACCTCGAAACTGCGGAATGTGGAGCCTCGGTGACGCAGCAGATTCATAGACCTCAAAACTGCAGAATGTGGAGCCTCAGTGACGCAGCAGATTCATAAACCTCTAAACTGAGGAATGTGGAGCCTCAGTGAGGCAGCAGATTCATAGATCTCGAAACTGCAGAATGTGGAGCCTCGGTGATGCAGCAGATTCATAAACCTCTAAACTGCGGAATGTGGAGCCTCGATGACAGCAGATTCATAGACCTCGAAACTGCGGAATGTGGAGCCTCGGTGATGCAGCAAATTCATAAACCTTTATACTGTGGAATGTGGAGCCTCGGTGACACAGCAGATTCATAAACCTCTAAACTGAGGAATGTGGAGCCTCGGTGACGCAACAGATACATAAACCTCTAAACTGCAGAATGTGGAGCCTCAGTGCTGCAGCAGATTCATAAACCTCTAAACTGCGGAATGTGGAGCCTCAGTGACACAGCGTTCAGGGATATTACGCTAAGAAGGCAAGACAGCCTTCACGTGATCTGGGGCTCTTCTAAAGAGCAGACTGAGGAAGATCAGGCCTTGCTGGCAAAGAGTCCTGTACCGGTGGAACGGGGCTGACAGTCTCTGTTGCCACAATTTGTGCAATTAGCTGCCCATGGCCATCATAGTGGAGCAAAACATACATCCAGGATTCACACACATAATACATAGTAAATGGAATGTTGATTCGCCGATCCTTTATGAGTATATGTATTTTTTTTTCTAGCCTTCACACTTCGTTTGTTTGATTTTGTAACTTTTTTTTTTCTCTCTTCTCTCTTTTTCTCTGTGCCACTTCCTTGACAGCTCATGTACATTTGAGGGATCAAGTCATCCTTCATTGAGTATGTGTTTTCTCCACAAAGATAGAGGGATCAACTGAAAACCAATAAAGATATTGTTTTCTGAGTTGAGCTGTTTCTCTGATTTTTTTGTCTGTCCTAAAATTGCCCTCTTACAAAATACTTGTGCTTTCTTCCTAATTTCTATCTGTTAACCATGAAGGAATTCTACCATGTCTATAGTGGTAGCTATGCTTTGGTCGATCTAAGATGATTTCACAAGTATGTTTGGGATGTACGCCATGTAATTAATGATTTGTTATCCTTCGCTGAAGTGAGTGGAATGAATAGCCTAATACCTATAGTATAGCCTAAGCACAGGTCTGCTAGAGACGTACGGCAGCCTAGAGAACTCATTTACTTATTGGCACTTGCTTCTAATATCTGATAACAAAAAGCCGTCAATGTTAATACAACAAATTATTGGTTCAACCAGGTTACTTCTGCAAAAACATTCTCATTAATGTGGATTTCTGAATTTCTACAAACGATGCACTATGCCATTTCCTTTTGGTGATGCTGTGCAGCATGGACCAAAAAAGGAAAAAAAGACACAATAATGTAGCTGTAGCGACTGTCATTTTGGTTTTTTATATATATATATATATATATATATATATATATATATATAATTTTCATTGGTTTTTCATAAAAAAACAACATACGGCAATCTAGAGCCACATGTAGAATTACATCTAGCGTGTGCCTCCCGCATGATTTTCGGCTCACTCCCCCCCCCCCCCCCCCTCCTAAACATCATTGTGATGAAAACAGTCCGTGTGGGCTAGGTCAGGCCGAGGTCCTCCCCGAACCCATCTGGGAGCTGCTGTTATGCATTATAGACTATGATCACTCTTTAGCCACATCCAACATTCTGGTATTTGTAGTTTATGGTGGTAATGCATCTCATCCCTGCGTGTTAGTTTCATGTGTCATATCTTTCAGCCAGTTGTCAACCTTCAGTCATCTGGGGGACAACCATCCAATCACAATTCTGCGTTTAGCCAAAAGTACTCCCAGAATAAGAAATTTCCTGCTCAGCTTTTTTTTTTTTTACGGAATTGGATTGCCCCAGGAGGCACTGTGTTATCTCCCTATGGACCTCCCATCCTGTGGCCAAGTGGAGCCTTTGAGTGATAGACCACCAGAAGCAATCAAGATCTGGGCTCCTCCAGATCATGGGTAGAAAGTCAGCATCCTGCTTCCCACATCTGGGGCTGCCCAGCCGATCTCTCTGGATTCATGGCCTGTAGCGCGTGGGCATCAGATGCACCTGGTGAATCACGTTGTACTGTAGTAAAAGCATCCTGCTCCCCACATCTGTGGCAGCCAGCCGACCTCTCTGGATTTAAGGTCCGTACCCGTTTGGGTGTCAGATACACCTGGTGAATCATGTTGTATTTTAGTAACTTGAACCGCACATTGGTAATAGTGGTTCTAATACCTTTGTGTATGAGCTACCAGGTGGGTGTATCCAGAGGTGCCACCAGTTGGGTCTCCAATTTGTCCTGCATCTTAAGCATGGTTGTGGGGGTATCCTCTCTCATGGCCCTGTAGAGGTGCAAGACCATGTCATTTTGTTGACACATTCATGAATCTTTAAGCTTGTGCAAACCTACTAAATGAAGTGGACACCAATGTTTTATTTTCTGATCCAAGAGAAATCAGTCATTGAAAAGGATAGAAGAAGTGTGAAAGGGTTTTCCTTGAGGCAGAAGGACCAGTAGTCATTTACTTCCAGGTCCTCCCCACCCAAAAAATGATGGAAAATAAAATATATTTTTTAAAAGACCATGGGATGCAATGGAGAAGCAGGCAAGGGAAACAAAATTGTAGTGGGCGGTGCGGAGGGGAAATAAGGCACATGAGGGAGGGAGCACAGGAACTATAAAGCAACTGGGACCATGGCAGGGTTTGGCGGGGATAAGCACATGAGAGAGAACTTGTAACACGAGGTATATAGCTACAGGGAGCATGAGGGGCAGTTATTTGGTGGGGGAGGAGCACATAGGGAGTGAGCAGGAAAAACAATGCACTCTCATGAGGTGCATAAGCAAAAAGAGAAAAGTAGTTCCCTAAAAGTGAGCAGTGGAAAGAAATAAGTCAACCAAGTCAAAGGATGGTAAAGAGGGTGTGCTCCATACTAGAGACAACCCCAAGAGGACACGGAAAGCTAAGAAGCAAGCAAATGAAAATGACAATAAAGCCAAGCAATGGTGAGCAATGGGCAGGCTGTAAGGCCACTGAAAGTTCTTGGTAATGCCACAATACGTCTTCTCCAACCAAATCACTTGTGCTCTCTGGTAGGCGAGACCTTTCAAAACTTGATTGACCAAATACAGGTCCACTCATGAGAACCTTGTGCCTACCCAGTAGCTGCTAATATATTGCAGCCTGAGCGCACCCATCAACCTCGAAGTATGGGAGCCTCTAGAATCAAAAGACTTGTCTCTGGTTTTTTTAAACACGAGATGAAACAGCCTGGACATGAAAAATGACCAGGGCTGGAGTTAGAATATTAGGTACCATGTTGAAGTTATCAGTGGTGGCTGTGATGGAGCAGATTTCATCTGCAGTCAGGCATTGTTTTATTATTGTGCTTCATACAGACTGCATTTAAATTGCCACGCACATTTTGGTGCAAGTTAAAAACATGGCACATGAAAAACATGAAAGTGAGGCCTATTCAGTCTGAAATGATTTTGCTGAATTAACATGTGTTTTTTTGTATTGTAGAGAAAAGTGGCCTTTTAGCTTTGAAGATTAATAGAATGTGTTTCTCTCTTCCCAGCTCATCCCTTGTAATATAAATTCACTATTTCTGTCTTAAAGGACTTTTTCTTGTTGCATATTTTGATAAACATTTTCAGTTAATAACACCTCTTTTTATAATGTGTGTGAATTAGCAAATGCACCAAACACTACACAGGGGACTAAATGCTTTTTTGCATGAAAAACTATCTAAAACATTAAAGCATGTTGTTGTGTGCGCCGTAGTAACTGTGTATGCTTTTAAAATTTACACTAAAGCATGAAGATGCTATTTTGCACATTGCACATTTTTGCATGTTGTACACAAATTAGAAAAAGCAGCTTTATACTAATAACTTGGCTAGGTAAACATTTATAAGGGGTATTAGTATGGAGTTGGGAAACATAATGGGCTGACTTACATGAAATTAATATTATCTTTGTGTTTGTTTTATTTTTGGGGCCTACACATAACATGGCTGCCTGTGAATCCATCAAGGCTATGGCTTGCAATTTAATGAGAAGGGAGCATGCGCAGACTGTGGCAGCTTTCCTCATGACAAGAAGTGAAGGACATCTTGAACTGTAGATTCTTGTGACTGTGCCAATGTACCAGTTAGTTAAAAGTATCCACCTGATTGCGCTGAGAAGGGAAGGAAGAGAATTAGAACGAAACATTTTTCTTAGTAAATGTTGCAAATGTTTATAAATGTAGTTTTTCATGTATGCTTCTTTTGTTAAAACTGGTAAAGTCAGGATTTTAGAATGAGTCAGGGTAGTGAGAACTCATGCCATCATGACTGACCAATCACGTACAGGTTTTCCTGAAAGATGCTACATCTTTGTGTAATCTGCCAATAATTAGAGTATAAAATAATGTCCTCTCTGGATGGGGGCTGGCTTTCTCAGCTCAGCTGGCTTCTATGGGTTAGGTATGCGAAACGTCCCGGGAGATTGCTGAAGGGGAGGTGCGTCCGAGGAGCGTCAGGGGGAGGTTTCTTGCTTCCACGTCATATTTTGGCACTGCAGGCCACATTCCTTTGAGGTCTGGTGAAGGGCGGGCTGTCTCCCTCCTTTTTGCTCTTTAGACACAGAGATGCACAGAGCAGCAACAGATAGAAAGGCTCTTTAGATTTAGATGCTAAACTTTAAGTTTATGCTTTGACTAATTAATTAGGTCTGAAAAGATTTATTTGACGTATGCATTTATTTCTCTTAATGGGAGATTTTTGCTAACTATTTAATTATTGATTAGCCTTGCAAGACTATTTTTCTTAGAAACTCTTTAAGAATTTTGACTGATATTTTGCGCCACATTTTCTTCCCTACATGTTATGCTTATATGCAGACTGTAATGTGTTCTTTATTAATGATATTTTTCCTGTTTTCCAAATTAAGTAACCTGATTGATATTTTACTAATGAATAAAGGGTCAGAGAAAAATTAACCTTTGACTAGAAAATAAAACCCTTTAAAATACTCAACAACTCTCTTTATTGGCTTGAATAATAAATTGCATTTTTGATTGTTCAGGTTTATTTAAGTCTCCTGAAGGTAATACATGGTGTGAAGGGCCCAACACCTTTTGAGCGGTAAATTAGAGGTAGCATGAGGGTTTTGCATTGAGAAACTACCAGAAGAAATTACCGCTCCATCAGTTTTTGGTAAGCAGAGGATGGTCATTATTGATTAGTTTGGTGATTAATGATTATTGATCTCACCATCAACTATTCAACTAATGGATCATTGACCTTAGGAGGGAAGTAAAATAATTGCCCAAGTTAGATAAAATGTCCAAGTCCTGATTCCTGACTCCAATGCTCAGAACCTGAAGACTGGCAAAGCAGTACTGGCAGGTGATGCAAGAAGTGGTGTGAGTAGTATCAATAGGGTTGTGAAATGTTGTTAATATGTTAGTGATGCAGCAAGGATTCGCACGTTACGCGACTTGCTTGAATTCATGAACCTCGAATAACCTTAACAAAGTAACTCAATATGTTTCGTCTTACTAATTTTCCTTTTATTATGACATTTGGGGGTATCCGAGAGAGGCTTGCTTATGTGTGTATTAACCTTAATAACGTTTGCCACTAAATATGGCCGCTGCTTGGCGGGGTTTTCTTCTGCGCATGCGTTAGTCACACTCACGTGACGTGACGTATTTGCAGTTCTGGTGGGAATTCTTGCGCTTGCGCAATTGCATTAAGATGGCCGCTTGATGTCCTCACATGATGAAGCTTGCGCTGATGTTTTCGTGTTGTAGTTTATTTGCACCAAACCTTAATGCCAATAGTTTATATAAAATAAGGGGTATAGAGTAGCAATTCATGGTATACAGTGTAATCATTTATTTCTGTGTTTTTAATTTGTTTTCGCTTACTTTTCATGCACCGTGTTCTTGAGGGTCTGAGAGACGCTCGTGTATCCATCTTGAACAAGCTTACTGCGCATGACAGTCTTCTGCCGGTGGCATTGAAACACTGCCAACCAAAGGTCCTAGCCAAGATGTGCCTGGGAAGATGCACCTTCACCCAGCAGAAGAAGCTAAAATGTTCTGCAAAAGTTACATTTGTATAGTTTTATTGTATTCCGTAGAGTATGTCATGGGAACCCCAAAATCAATAGGCGGTCCCAGAATATGTTAATATAGGCTTGTAGAATCGAAATGTGATTGGTGTGTTGACCTATCCTACTTGGGGACCAATCGAAATTGGGGATTCTTACACTTGCAACATTTGGGGGGTGGTACACTGACCCAAAAAACAGTATAACTAGCCTAGGTTTAGCTAGAGAAATTGTCCGACTTGTCCGAATAGCTGACCTGTCACTGACCCAACGCACTCAATAGGTGACTCGATACAGAGGGCTGCGGAGCACTCTGTCCGAAATTTCCATAGACTCGAGGGTTTGTAGAGAAACCCTAAGTGCTGGCGAAGCACTTTGCTGGGGAAGTCGATAACCCAATCGGGGTTCTGACTGATAGCTGCAGAGAGGGTGGAGCGCAGGCATTGCTTCCGAACTGCGGGTGCTGGTCGTGCCTTGGTGGTCCTGTCCTGATCCTAATCTGGGTTTCCTGTCCTGTCCTGGGGTGTCCATTCTGCACCTGCTGTCCTACTGATGACGGGTTTCCTTTGGGGTCCCTTCTGTTCTTATCTGACCTGTGGCCAGGGTTGGTCTTCTCTTCACACCATTCTAGGTAAATATAGTGCTGAAAACTCTATACTGCACCTTTCTATTTTTCTGTCTTTTGCTTTAATAAAGACCTACCTTTGCATATATTGATTTCCATGCTTTTCGCAAACTACTGAATGAAATGCTCATACGTTATTGTTGTTATCTAGCATGTTCCTATTTTTTCCCCTTTCCTTAAGTACATTTTTCTCGATACCATTCATGAAAAATAGATGTGTTTTGATCTTTACCTTTAAGCTGACTCAATGATGGTGCTGAAATTCTAGTATGTTCCACTTCTTCCCCTCCCATAGGTATATGTTATTTTAGAGCTCTAGTAATTCAGAATCCAAAGTTCTTTCCCAATTCTATTTATCCCAGGTATACGTCTTTCACATATGACATTATAGTATGTTCTAAATCTTTCCCGTATTTAGTATTTCCCGGATAGAGACTAATTCTGAGGTTTTCGATTAAGCAGTTCCCTGTTCTACATTTTCCTGATACTTATAAATGATTAGCTTGATCTATTTCCTTTATGGATATGTACTCTTTATTATCTTGGTTATTGATTGTTTACTTGTTATAAATTTCATGCTCTCCGAATTTGAAATCTAGATAAAATCTTTAAAACTTCCCCAGAGTTTGTGGTTTTTTATGAAATACAGAGGTATATAAAGTTGGTATTATGTTGTTTGCCCATTTCTTCACAGCTAGCTCCCTGATTCATCGTGGTCATTATGTACCCGTAACGGTGGATTGGTAAGTCGGGTACAAAAGAAATATTTAGGAAGGAACTGGGATACTGGTAGTAGAGCGTAAGGTTACATGATTAATGAATACAATCAATTGAAATATATGGGCCCGATACGTATATGGTGAATTTGGTTGGTTGGGTGACCTGCGCGCTCTATCAGTATTTTTCTGGTAGCCAGAGGATGGTTAGGGACTAGTTAAAGAAAATGGTTAGGGACTAGTTAAAGTTAGGTAGAACTAGTCAAGATAGGTAGGTAAGGTCGGATGCTGCTATAAAGATTTGCTGCTAAACTGTGAACATTTTATTACTGTTGAAATTGAAATCACGTGAAATGTTTTTGCTTTGAAAATTATGAAATGTTTTAAATTGGTTTTCTTGCTGCTATATTGATAAATGTACTAACCCACTCGTTAAGTAAATTGTTATATGTTGTCTGGAATCCCAAGGGAATTGAATAACGAGTGGTGAGGAGAATCCACTTCGCTTTGAGGTCATTGGCTTGAGGAAAATTGGTGCAGGTTAGGCAGAACTGGAAGCACTAATTAGGGTTTTCTGAATGTATGCTTGAATAAATGATAGCAAAGAGTTCGCTGGCAAAACTTCTATTGTGATATAACCTAGTAATGGTCACAAATGGGAGGAGTAGCAGGTTCATCTAAGCTTGACTGAGAGCAAAGGAGTTCGCTAGTGAAACTTTAGACTTAGTATATATCCCGGAAAAGAAGTGGATGAGTCAAAGAAGTAACAGGTTCTCTAATGCTTGAGTGAAGGGTAGGCAGAAGAGATCTACTCGTGGTATTTGAAAAGTAGACAGAAGAGGTCTACTTGCAGTGAAACAAATCTTTCTTTCTAGACACTCGAGTACAGTGGCGAATGTTTCTACGTTGTTAAATAAATAACGCACTTGCACTTTAAGAAAGAAATAAAAGTTTCTGTTACCTTGTGAAGGAGGGAGTCAGTTGCGGAGCTGCGCTGACGTCACTCTGTGCCGCGCTGGGATTGGTAGAGACAGCGGGTGTGTAGCGGAGCTGAAATTGTAAAGGAGGGGTGAGTGCCGAAGCGTGAGAACCTGTCTCGCGAAAAGGCCGCGCACCCATTGGTCGAAATTATTTGAAATCGTGCAGTTTATTGGTTGCACGAAAATAAAAGACGCATTTGGATTGGGAGTGATTTTGTAATCTCCCTATGGACCTCCCATCCTGTGGCCAAGTGGAGCCTTTGAGTGATAGACCACCAGAAGCAATCAAGATCTGGGCTCCTCCAGATCATGGGTAGAAAGTCAGCATCCTGCTTCCCACATCTGGGGCTGCCCAGCCGATCTCTCTGGATTCATGGCCTGTAGCGCGTGGGCATCAGATGCACCTGGTGAATCACGTTG
The DNA here is from genome assembly GCF_964261635.1 of Lissotriton helveticus. Classification (NCBI taxonomy): domain Eukaryota; kingdom Metazoa; phylum Chordata; class Amphibia; order Caudata; family Salamandridae; genus Lissotriton; species Lissotriton helveticus. Next base: position 258,230,602 of record NC_136071.1, read on the forward strand.
TACTGTAGTAAAAGCATCCTGCTCCCCACATCTGTGGCAGCCAGCCGACCTCTCTGGATTTAAGGTCCGTACCCGTTTGGGTGTCAGATACACCTGGTGAATCATGTTGTATTTTAGTAACTTGAACCGCACATTGGTAATAGTGGTTCTAATACCTTCGTGTATGAGCTACCAGGTGGGTGTATCCAGAGGTGCCACCAGTTGGGTCTCCAATTTGTCCTGCATCTTAAGCATGGTTGTGGGGGTATCCTCTCTCATGGCCCTGTAGAGGTGCAAGACCATGTCATTTTGTTGACACATTCATGAATCTTTAAGCTTGTGCAAACCTACTAAATGAAGTGGACACCAATGTTTTATTTTCTGATCCAAGAGAAATCAGTCATTGAAAAGGATAGAAGAAGTGTGAAAGGGTTTTCCTTGAGGCAGAAGGACCAGTAGTCATTTACTTCCAGGTCCTCCCCACCCAAAAAATGATGGAAAATAAAATATATTTTTTAAAAGACCATGGGATGCAATGGAGAAGCAGGCAAGGGAAACAAAATTGTAGTGGGCGGTGCGGAGGGGAAATAAGGCACATGAGGGAGGGAGCACAGGAACTATAAAGCAACTGGGACCATGGCAGGGTTTGGCGGGGATAAGCACATGAGAGAGAACTTGTAACACGAGGTATATAGCTACAGGGAGCATGAGGGGCAGTTATTTGGTGGGGGAGGAGCACATAGGGAGTGAGCAGGAAAAACAATGCACTCTCATGAGGTGCATAAGCAAAAAGAGAAAAGTAGTTCCCTAAAAGTGAGCAGTGGAAAGAAATAAGTCAACCAAGTCAAAGGATGGTAAAGAGGGTGTGCTCCATACTAGAGACAACCCCAAGAGGACACGGAAAGCTAAGAAGCAAGCAAATGAAAATGACAATAAAGCCAAGCAATGGTGAGCAATGGGCAGGCTGTAAGGCCACTGAAAGTTCTTGGTAATGCCACAATACGTCTTCTCCAACCAAATCACTTGTGCTCTCTGGTAGGCGAGACCTTTCAAAACTTGATTGACCAAATACAGGTCCACTCATGAGAACCTTGTGCCTACCCAGTAGCTGCTAATATATTGCAGCCTGAGCGCACCCATCAACCTCGAAGTATGGGAGCCTCTAGAATCAAAAGACTTGTCTCTGGTTTTTTTAAACACGAGATGAAACAGCCTGGACATGAAAAATGACCAGGGCTGGAGTTAGAATATTAGGTACCATGTTGAAGTTATCAGTGGTGGCTGTGATGGAGCAGATTTCATCTGCAGTCAGGCATTGTTTTATTATTGTGCTTCAGACAGACTGCATTTAAATTGCCACGCACATTTTGGTGCAAGTTAAAAACATGGCACATGAAAAACTTGAAAGTGAGGCCTATTCCGTCTGAAATGATTTTGCTGAATTAACATGTGTTTTTTTGTATTGTAGAGAAAAGTGGCCTTTTAGCTTTGAAGATTAATAGAATGTGTTTCTCTCTTCCCAGCTCATCCCTTGTAATATAAATTCACTATTTCTGTCTTAAAGGACTTTGACTTGTTGCATATTTTGATAAACATTTTCAGTTAATAACACCTCTTTTTATAATGTGTGTGAATTAGCAAATGCACCAAACACTACACAGGGGACTAAATGCTTTTTTGCATGAAAAACTATCTAAAACATTAAAGCATGTTGTTGTGTGCACCGTAGTAACTGTGTATGCTTTTAAAATTTACACTAAAGCATGAAGATGCTATTTTGCACATTGCACATTTTTGCATGTTGTACACAAATTAGAAAAAGCAGCTTTATACTAATAACTTGGCTAGGTAAACATTTATAAGGGGTATTAGTATGGAGTTGGGAAACATAATGGGCTGACTTACATGAAATTAATATTATCTTTGTGTTTGTTTTATTTTTGGGGCCTACACATAACATGGCTGCCTGTGAATCCATCAAGGCTATGGCTTGCAATTTAATGAGAAGGGAGCATGCGCAGACTGTGGCAGCTTTCCTCATGACAAGAAGTGAAGGACATCTTGAACTGTAGATTCTTGTGACTGTGCCAATGTACCAGTTAGTTAAAAGTATCCACCTGATTGCGCTGAGAAGGGAAGGAAGAGAATTAGAATGAAACATTTTTCTTAGTAAATGTTGCAAATGTTTATAAATGTAGTTTTTCATGTATGCTTCTTTTGTTAAAACTGGTAAAGTCAGGATTTTAGAATGAGTCAGGGTAGTGAGAACTCATGCCATCATGACTGACCAATCACGTACAGGTTTTCCTGAAAGATGCTACATCTTTGTGTAATCTGCCAATAATTAGAGTATAAAATAATGTCCTCTCTGGATGGGGGCTGGCTTTCTCAGCTCAGCTGGCTTCTATGGGTTAGGTATGCGAAACGTCCCGGGAGATTGCTGAAGGGGAGGTGCGTCCGAGGAGCGTCAGGGGGAGGTTTCTTGCTTCCACGTCATATTTTGGCACTGCAGGCCACATTCCTTTGAGGTCTGGTGAAGGCCGGGCTGTCTCCCTCCTTTTTGCTCTTTAGACACAGAGATGCACAGAGCAGCAACAGATAGAAAGGCTCTTTAGATTTAGATGCTAAACTTTAAGTTTATGCTTTGACTAATTAATTAGGTCTGAAAAGATTTATTTGACTTATGCATTTATTTCTCTTAATGGGAGATTTTTGCTAACTATTTAATTATTGATTAGCCTTGCAAGACTATTTTTCTTAGAAACTCTTTAAGAATTTTGACTGATATTTTGCGCCACATTTTCTTCCCTACATGTTATGCTTATACGCAGACTGTAATGTGTTCTTTATTAATGATATTTTTCCTGTTTTCCAAATTAAGTAACCTGATTGATATTTTACTAATGAATAAAGGGTCAGAGAAAAATTAACCTTTGACTAGAAAATAAAACCCTTTAAAATACTCAACAACTCTCTTTATTGGCTTGAATAATAAATTGCATTTTTGATTGTTCAGGTTTATTTAAGTCTCCTGAAGGTAATACATGGTGTGAAGGGCCCAACACCTTTTGAGCGGTAAATTAGAGGTAGCATGAGGGTTTTGCATTGAGAAACTACCAGAAGAAATTACCGCTCCATCAGTTTTTGGTAAGCAGAGGATGGTCATTATTGATTAGTTTGGTGATTAATGATTATTGATCTCACCATCAACTATTCAACTAATGGATCATTGACCTTAGGAGGGAAGTAAAATAATTGCCCAAGTTAGATAAAATGTCCAAGTCCTGATTCCTGACTCCAATGCTCAGAACCTGAAGACTGGCAAAGCAGTACTGGCAGGTGATGCAAGAAGTGGTGTGAGTAGTATCAATAGGGTTGTGAAATGTTGTTAATATGTTAGTGATGCAGCAAGGATTCGCACGTTACGCGACTTGCTTGAATTCATGAACCTCGAATAACCTTAACAAAGTAACTCAATATGTTTCGTCTTACTAATTTTCCTTTTATTATGACATTTGGGGGTATCCGAGAGAGGCTTGCTTATGTGTGTATTAACCTTAATAACGTTTGCCACTAAATATGGCCGCTGCTTGGCGGGGTTTTCTTCTGCGCATGCGTTAGTCACACTCACGTGACGTGACGTATTTGCAGTTCTGGTGGGAATTCTTGCGCTTGCGCAATTGCATTAAGATGGCCGCTTGATGTCCTCACATGATGAAGCTTGCGCTGATGTTTTCGTGTTGTAGTTTATTTGCACCAAACCTTAATGCCAATAGTTTATATAAAATAAGGGGTATAGAGTAGCAATTCATGGTATACAGTGTAATCATTTATTTCTGTGTTTTTAATTTGTTTTCGCTTACTTTTCATGCACCGTGTTCTTGAGGGTCTGAGAGACGCTCGTGTATCCATCTTGAACAAGCTTACTGCGCATGACAGTCTTCTGCCGGTGGCATTGAAACACTGCCAACCAAAGGTCCTAGCCAAGATGTGCCTGGGAAGATGCACCTTCACCCAGCAGAAGAAGCTAAAATGTTCTGCAAAAGTTACATTTGTATAGTTTTATTGTATTCCGTAGAGTATGTCATGGGAACCCCAAAATCAATAGGCGGTCCCAGAATATGTTAATATAGGCTTGTAGAATCGAAATGTGATTGGTGTGTTGACCTATCCTACTTGGGGACCAATCGAAATTGGGGATTCTTACACTTGCAACATTTGGGGGGTGGTACACTGACCCAAAAAACAGTATAACTAGCCTAGGTTTAGCTAGAGAAATTGTCCGACTTGTCCGAATAGCTGACCTGTCACTGACCCAACGCACTCAATAGGTGACTCGATACAGAGGGCTGCGGAGCACTCTGTCCGAAATTTCCATAGACTCGAGGGTTTGTAGAGAAACCCTAAGGGCTGGCGAAGCACTTTGCTGGGGAAGTCGATAACCCAATCGGGGTTCTGACTGATAGCTGCAGAGAGGGTGGAGCGCAGGCATTGCTTCCGAACTGCGGGTGCTGGTCGTGCCTTGGTGGTCCTGTCCTGATCCTAATCTGGGTTTCCTGTCCTGTCCTGGGGTGTCCATTCTGCACCTGCTGTCCTACTGATGACGGGTTTCCTTTGGGGTCCCTTCTGTTCTTATCTGACCTGTGGCCAGGGTTGGTCTTCTCTTCACACCATTCTAGGTAAATATAGTGCTGAAAACTCTATACTGCACCTTTCTATTTTTCTGTCTTTTGCTTTAATAAAGACCTACCTTTGCATATATTGATTTCCATGCTTTTCGCAAACTACTGAATGAAATGCTCATACGTTATTGTTGTTATCTAGCATGTTCCTATTTTTTCCCCTTTCCTTAAGTACATTTTTCTCGATACCATTCATGAAAAATAGATGTGTTTTGATCTTTACCTTTAAGCTGACTCAATGATGGTGCTGAAATTCTAGTATGTTCCACTTCTTCCCCTCCCATAGGTATATGTTATTTTAGAGCTCTAGTAATTCAGAATCCAAAGTTCTTTCCCAATTCTATTTATCCCAGGTATACGTCTTTCACATATGACATTATAGTATGTTCTAAATCTTTCCCGTATTTAGTATTTCCCGGATAGAGACTAATTCTGAGGTTTTCGATTAAGCAGTTCCCTGTTCTACATTTTCCTGATACTTATAAATGATTAGCTTGATCTATTTCCTTTATGGATATGTACTCTTTATTATCTTGGTTATTGATTGTTTACTTGTTATAAATTTCATGCTCTCCGAATTTGAAATCTAGATAAAATCTTTAAAACTTCCCCAGAGTTTGTGGTTTTTTATGAAATACAGAGGTATATAAAGTTGGTATTATGTTGTTTGCCCATTTCTTCACAGCTAGCTCCCTGATTCATCGTGGTCATTATGTACCCGTAACGGTGGATTGGTAAGTCGGGTACAAAAGAAATATTTAGGAAGGAACTGGGATACTGGTAGTAGAGCGTAAGGTTACATGATTAATGAATACAATCAATTGAAATATATGGGCCCGATACGTATATGGTGAATTTGGTTGGTTGGGTGACCTGCGCGCTCTATCAGTATTTTTCTGGTAGCCAGAGGATGGTTAGGGACTAGTTAAAGAAAATGGTTAGGGACTAGTTAAAGTTAGGTAGGACTAGTCAAGATAGGTAGGTAAGGTCGGATGCTGCTATAAAGATTTGCTGCTAAACTGTGAACATTTTATTACTGTTGAAATTGAAATCACGTGAAATGTTTTTGCTTTGAAAATTATGAAATGTTTTAAATTGGTTTTCTTGCTGCTATATTGATAAATGTACTAACCCACTCGTTAAGTAAATTGTTATATGTTGTCTGGAATCCCAAGGGAATTGAATAACGAGTGGTGAGGAGAATCCACTTCGCTTTGAGGTCATTGGCTTGAGGAAAATTGGTGCAGGTTAGGCAGAACTGGAAGCACTAATTAGGGTTTTCTGAATGTATGCTTGAATAAATGATAGCAAAGAGTTCGCTGGCAAAACTTCTATTGTGATATAACCTAGTAATGGTCACAAATGGGAGGAGTAGCAGGTTCATCTAAGCTTGACTGAGAGCAAAGGAGTTCGCTAGTGAAACTTTAGACTTAGTATATATCCCGGAAAAGAAGTGGATGAGTCAAAGAAGTAACAGGTTCTCTAATGCTTGAGTGAAGGGTAGGCAGAAGAGATCTACTCGTGGTATTTGAAAAGTAGACAGAAGAGGTCTACTTGCAGTGAAACAAATCTTTCTTTCTAGACACTCGAGTACAGTGGCGAATGTTTCTACGTTGTTAAATAAATAACGCACTTGCACTTTAAGAAAGAAATAAAAGTTTCTGTTACCTTGTGAAGGAGGGAGTCAGTTGCGGAGCTGCGCTGACGTCACTCTGTGCCGCGCTGGGATTGGTAGAGACAGCGGGTGTGTAGCGGAGCTGAAATTGTAAAGGAGGGGTGAGTGCCGAAGCGTGAGAACCTGTCTCGCGAAAAGGCCGCGCACCCATTGGTCGAAATTATTTGAAATCGTGCAGTTTATTGGTTGCACGAAAATAAAAGACGCATTTGGATTGGGAGTGATTTTGTAAACAAAGTCGCTCGCAGGAAATCGTATGTGGCATACGTATAGGCCAGTGACTAGACCTGATCCAAGACATTTAGGGTTTTAAAACGATCAGTGGAAAGGCCATAACACCAGCATAATGTACGGAAATAAGAGAAAATTGTCCCTTGTAAATAAAGTGAAGAATTATTTCAAAAAGGACAAACCTATCAAAACTAGAGAAGGTGTTGTCATACCGCCACCTAATACTCCTGCATCTTTCATGATGTTTGATAAAGGGTATCATTCATGTGTATGGTTGGAAAACTGGGCGGAGTACACAAAAGATGACGGAATTTTGGCTTTCCCACTGGAAGGTACATTTAATGGCAGAATCCTTTTTAATTTGAGAACGCGAATGAATGATTTACATCCCAGACCTAGATTGACACAGTACGAAGCATTAGAGGAGTGGGAGATAGAGGCTTTTGAGAGAGACAAGCCCCGAATGGATAAAGGGTTAACCAAATGGTACCCGAAATTGAAGCAAGAGACCCGAGATAAAAAGATGAAACAGTGGAGACAGAATATGATAGTAGAAGGACTGTATCCAATGATGGCAATGGGTGGTCCTGTGGGAGATAAAAAGACAGAAAAGACCAAGCACTGGGTGTCCAGTGGGGATTCAGATGACGATTTATTGGATGACATGTTTATGAAAAATCCGCCTCCTTATAATGAAGGACCCAGATCTTCTAGTGTAGGGGTTGCTTCCCAACGACCCCCATGTCAGGAAGGGAATAGATCTGTAAACGCCAGAGACAGCTGTCAAATACCTTCCTATAACGAGGGCCTAGGACCCATGGGTGCCAGAGACACCTGTCTAAGACCACCATTTAGTGGAGAAACAAGATATTCAGGTGACAGAGACTTTTGTCCAAGACCTCCTTATGTGGAAGAACCGAGATCCTTAAACACAGGAAGCCTGTTCCCGAAACCTAATTATGGTGAAGGACCAAGTATGACGCATCCAACTGCCCCAACATTGACTCCGCAAATAGTACCCGAAACAAGCCTGGAGAAAATGCTGCAGGAAAGAGAGCGAGAGGCTGTAGCCAAACAAAGAACCGAAATAATTCAGAAAATCTCCCAGTTAAATACAAGCCCCGAAGCCTTGACAATACCCGTAACTATTGGACCAGTTGTTCCTTTGTATGGGGATAGACAAGGGAGTCCAAAGGCTCCGATCATTCCCCCAACTGTAGTCCAACCAAGAAAAGAGCCCTTAATTGTAGATGATCAGACAAGCGAATGTGAATCTGAAGTTTCTTTAATGGATTTGCCGATTAGGGACCCAGGAAGGAGTTTGCAGAAGAGACATAATCCTTTCAATACGAGAGAGATTCAAATGGAATCGACCTCAGGTACCAAGAGTGTCACATTGGTGACTCCTGAAGAAATTGAGAGATGGAGTCGAGAACTAGAGAGACAAACTCCTCAGACAAAACCATTAGATATTTACAAATTGAGAATAGAAATGGAAGAACTGAGGGCTGGAAATGTGGGGTTAGACAGATTACATACTTATTCTGAAGAAGAGCTGCTGTTTATCTGCAAGAGTCTTACCCGCAATACCAGAGTGCTCCATGAGAAATTAACAGACACTGCAGCTAGTATGGGAATAGATATTTCGAAATCAAAGCCATTACAAAAACCCTATAGAGCTGAATTCTCAGACAAAGATCTGGAAAATATGAATGTGTCAGGGAAAAAGGTGCAGATCAAAGAATTGTTGACCGTGTTGCAAAAATGGGGAGACTTAGAAAAGTGGAAAGCCAGGTGGGCAAAGAAAAAGGAAGAAGTTAGATCCAAACAGACGACTTCTGAATTTGTTTTAAAGGAAGCAGACAAGCCAGAACAGTTATACCCCATGCGAGAAGTGCCAGGTGGGAAGTATGTGCACGTTCCATGGTCCAGACAGGATATTGTGTCCTTTACTAATGACTTTCCGAAATTAAGAGAGAAACCCGTGGAATGGTACAGACAGGTAGAAAGGTTTGTAAAAGTGCAAAAATGCCTGTGGAAAGATCTGGATGGGTTTTCGATATAGTAGTTCCCGTAGATCTGTGGACAGAATGTAAAATTGCGGTTGATTGGCCTAGTAAGGAATACCCGAGGGACCCTATCACACGGGCTCCTTCTGATGATGTAATGAACAAATACAATCAGGTAATGTTACATCTGAAAGGGAAAGTGCCTGCAAAAGAAACTGATTGGACCAGAATAGATAGAACTACCCAGGAAAGAGATGAGACTGTGCATTCCTTTTATGAAAGACTGTTACAGGTGTTTAAAACATACAGCGGTATAGATAACATCGAGATGAAGGATATGACCCACTTCATTTACAGGTTTGTAAATGGTTTAAGACCTGAAATTTGCCAGTGGATCAAAGACAATAAAATCTGTTGGCATTCTAAAAAAATAGATGAAGTCTTGCGATACGCAAAGTATTGCGAAGACGAGATAGCTGATAAGAGAAAGGCTTTGAAGGAAAAGGTTATGTGGGCACAAGTCAAACTAGCTGAACAACAAGAAAAACAATTAAATAAAATGAATACTAATACCCAAAACCAAGGTTCTGGGGGTGGAGGGAAGCCCAAAGTGAAAATGAGTCGAGAGGAAGCTAAAAAGAAGTTCCCCTGTCACGGGTGCGGACAGATAAGGCACTGGAGAGACGAGTGTCCATACGCACACGATACTAACCCCCAAACCCCTGATTTAAATCCACAGACGCAGAATGAAAAACCAAGAAAGAACCAGCAACAGGTAAAAGCGAGTCAGTTGCCTCGTGCACCTAGACCGAATTTTATGGGAAATTGATTAATACCCCAGTTACTGAGCCCATGGAGATTACAATAGGGAATTTCAAAGAAATGCACAGATTTGTAGTCTGTGATACCAGTCCTGTAAACTTATTAGGACGTGATTTGTTGTGTAAAATGAACTGCACCATCTTTTGCACACCAAAGGGCGTCGAAATCCAAACCCCAGACGAAGATGGAATATACAAATTAATGTTAATAAGACCTGACTCAGAAATTAAACGACTGACTATACAAGACTTACCTGAAGAACTCCAACAGACGGTGAAACCAGAAGTATGGGATTTTACTGGAAAAGATGTAGGACTAATGGCAAATGTAGACCCAATTAAAATAGCCATAAAGGAAGATGCAGTTTACCCCAATACTAAGCCATACAAAATGAGTGCAGAAGTGAGAGCAGGAGTGACCATTGAAATAAAAAGATTGCTAGAAGCCAACATCATACAAGAAGTGATGAGTAGCCCATGTAACTCACCCATAATTGGAATCAAGAAACCTAGTGGCAAATACAGGGTGGTGCAGGACCTGAGAAAGGTAAACAAAATTGTTGTTCCTTTCTGTCCTATTGTCCCGAACCCTGCAGTGATCCTGTATCAAATTTCCTGGGATGCTGAGTGGTTCACCGTGATTGACCTATGTCACGCATTCTTTTCGATCCCATTGCATCCAGACAGCAAATTTCTTTTCTCATTTGCATTTGACAGTCACGTGTTCGTTTGGAATCGCGTCCCCCAGGGGTACACAAAAAGCCCCTCAATCTTTAATCAGATTCTGAAAAAGTGCCTTGAATCCCTAGTCTTACCTGGAAATTCAGTTTTGGTGCAATATATAGACGACCTCTTGGTGGCGTCTAAGAGTCAGAAAGACTGTGTTGTTGACACCATTGCCTTACTGAATCATCTAGGTGAAGGAGGACATAAAGTATCACCTGACAAACTACAGTTCTGTACCAATTCAGTAAAATATCTGGGGCACCAGATAGAGAAAGGTATTCGGAAAGTTACTTCAGAAAGAATCAGGATAATTCAAAACATGCAGTTACCTAATACTCAGAAAGAAATCAGAATGTTCCTTGGAGTTGTAGGATACTGCAGGCAATGGATTGTGGGATTTGCAGTCCTAGCAAAACCATTGATAAAAATGACAAAGAAAGGAGCAAAAGACCCAGTGGAATGGGACGAGGAAAGCCTGACAGCATTTACTAAATTACGAGAATGTCTGTGTACAGCCCCCGCGTTAGGAATGCCTGATTATTCAAAGGAGTTTGCACTGTTTTGTGACACACGAGATAATTGTGCATTGTCAGTCCTAACTCAAGAGCATGGTTTGACTAGACGTCCAGTAGCATATTTCTCTGCTACTTTGGATCCAGTGGCTGCTGGATTACCTGGATGTCTGAAAGCTGTAGCTGCAACTTGCATGAGTCTTGAGCAGAGTGAATCCATCGTTATGGGACATCATGTAACTGTGTATGTTCCACATGCAGTTGTAATCCTACTGACCAGAACTAAGACCCAGTATCTCACACCTAGTCGGCTGACTAAGTATGAGAGGATTCTAGTAGGTGCTGCAAATGTAGTCATTACTCGGTGTAACATATTGAATCCAGCAACATTGTTGCCTGAGTCACTGATTGCAGAAGCAAAGGGAGAACTTGAATCCAGCTTTGGATTTACACAATGGACAGCATTGAATTTAGCCTTGATTTATTTAAGGCAGAGACAATTGTACTCTATGTCCTCAGATTTGTTAAATGATGCAACAAAAAACATTCCTCAATGTCTGTGCTGACTACTGCCTTCGATCTACATTGTGAGGGCTCATGATTCAGGTGGAATGGCGATTGCACATGACGCATTCCAGTAGGCACATTGTACCAGTGCGGCCCGCCCGAACCACGAATCATCGCAGGGTGCGCATACACTGAGTTCTTCAGGTACCACTAACTCACTGCACCACAAGTCATCTCCCCGTGGCCTTATTAAGACAGAATTCACTAGGCAAAAAACATTGCTCCCAGTGCGGCTGGCCCACACCACGCATCATCGCTGGCTGCGTAGACGCTGAGAGCCACACCTACCACTAACTCCATGCAGCTCAAGTCAATGCCACATGGCTGTGGGCCCTTCCTGACGACTGCCTCCGGTCTATACTGTGAACAGTAGGGCTCACAATTCAAGATTAGTACCAATGCAAATTGTGTAAGAGACTATAATCGGTTAAGAAAACCAAATGCTCCCAATCTGCAACATCGCCACCAGACATACGTACCCATTTTGAGAAAGTTAGAATGCACTGCGTGACGTGCAATAGTTTAATTTGTTATGGGGAGCAATCAGTAGACCTAGTTTGAAGAACAATTGATAACCATCAATGGTAGGTTTTTTTCCCCCTCAAAGTACATGCAGTCCAGTATGCAACATTCAATGCTTTGAGTGCAGCTTGTTCAGACCACGCATCATCGCAGGGGGAGCACACGATAAACACCCGACGTACCACTAACTCAGTACACCATAAATAATCGCCACGTGGCTTTAGTAAGGCAAAATTCAGTAGTCAAAAACATTACCCCAGTGCGGCTTGTCCGGACCACGCATCGTCGCAGGTTACGTACACACTCAGTCCCAAAGGTACTACTAACTCAGTGCACCATAATTCATCGCCACATGGCCGTATTCAGGCAGAATTCAACTGACTCTTCATTCAGAGTACAGTACCAAACTAAGTAAAACGTCTGTCAAACCCTATACAATATCCCTTTAGTAGTCTTCCTTCAAAAACTTCTTTTATATCAGTTCTAGGTTTAGTTGAAAAACAAAATTCACGCTGCAAGTGCAAAGGCACACTCAATGGCAGTCTACACTGCGGACAGCACAGGTCACAACTTGAACTATAATGTCCCTGAAACATACACATTTCGACAATGTATTCCATACATGTTTCAACTTTTATTTCAATCGTGATTACAGATAATGCAGTCCAGCCTAAGATCTACACTGCGGACAGCAGGGTTTACAACTTGAATTCAGCTTTGGATCTACACTACAGACAGTAAGGAATTCAGCCTTGATTTATTTAAGGCAGAGACAAAAAATACTCCTGTGGCACTGCTAGTATACGCGAGCACCTTTAATCCCTGCATCCTATGAACTATGCTCACAAAGAATGTAGAACACTGCGCCAAAATGTACCCCCACCACCGGCAAAACCAAGTACCTCTGGAGCATCACCTTTAACATCGCAACCAGACATACGTCCCCATTTTGAGAAAGTTAGAATGCACTGCGTTATATGCAATTGTTTAATTTGTTATGGTGAGCAATCAGTAGACCTAGTTTGCAGAGCAATTGATAACCATTGATGGTATTTTTTTCCCTAAAAATTCATGTAGTCCAGTATGCAAAAGTCAATGCTTTGAGTGCAGACTGCTTGAACCACACATCATTGCAGGGTGAACACACACTGAGCACCAGACGTACCACTAACTCAGTGCACCATAAATAATCGCCACGTGGCCTTATTAAGGCAAAATTCAGTAGCCAAAAGACATTCTTACCAGTGCGCTCTGCTTGAACCGCGCATCATCGCAGGCTCCACACAAACCGACCCTACCTAAGTGAACCACAACTCATGAACCCTTTACGAAAGAATCTTCTAGGTATTATTTCACATATAGTGCTCCTACCTTTGAACAGCAGAAGTCATAACCCGATTATGATTGAATATCTGTGTTTATCATGATTACTATTCTACTTGTTACCAACAGCAACGTAATAAAATGGAGTGGAGCACACATGCCCGTACCCACTTCAACTATCTATCTGTGTACTTATTATGTTTGTAAAATGCTGTTCCTGCGCCCTACCACATTATATTGTGCTGTAAACAGCGTATGCAACCATCTTACCTCTGCCAGTAACAAAAACTTTGATTATCTAACTTTCTCTCGCTCATTCTACAAATACAAACGTACAAAGTGGATCATTACAATACTGCAAAGAAAGTGTATAGTAAATTTATAAGTGTGTGCTATTTCTCATTTTTTTTAGCATATTTATATAGCGCGAAGTCGACCCAAAACTATAAGCAATTTACATGAGCACCGTATTTACAGCACATTTTCAGGCAAGCGTAGATTACATCATTTCTCTACAATACCAGGATGTGGACACGCCTCGAACACTCATTTCCAGCACCAAGTTCGACAGTATACCTGAATGACCACATACGTAAATATATTAACTGCCCTTCATGTGCCAAAAACTGCAACCTAAAGCTTTCACAGCCCTGTATTACTACAACTACAACACTTCACTGAATGCACAACAAACATTCATATTTACAGAAATGCGTCTTGTTCACCATCTTTTAAGTGTGCAACTATGGATGAATATAGGATCAGTGATACTCCGTACCTTCCATGTTGCCATATTGTGGGACTTTACAGAAATAATCACACATTTGTGTTTAAGACCCGGGTGACGGTAGCACTACAATACGGACACCCGATGGAAATCTGAGACTTCATGTAGGCCTGAACTTCCGAACAGGGGGGCCCACTACCACGTGCGTGGCCTCTTTGGTCACTGAGTTAGTGGTACCGCAAAGACTGAGCAGGTGAGGAACCTGCGATGAAGATAGGTGCACGAGTATGTCCTTTGCCATAGTGATATCAAGACTCAGCACCAAATCTGAGACTTCATGGTGGCAGAGCGGGACTGCATGATGTAGAACGTACCTTGTCCGCAAAAAGGTGAGCAGTGATGCCTGGGTGCGCAGCGGACGGAGTAGATGGGGTGCAGCAGACTGGATACAAAAAGGCGTTGCTGCGATTTAGGCGTACGCAGTCCTATATACCGTATCTTATTGCATTTGTATTTTTTTTCCTATAGCAGGAAAGTTTTCATAGTTGGTCAAAAGTCAGTCGCTTGTGATGATTAAAACCACGTGTATCACTGCGCACCACTTGGTTTCACAACCGGATGAAAAACATTACTACTCTACTAATTCTTCATAAATCGAAGCCCATTAAGCAAGTTGAAACTGTACAAATAGTTGTATTTTTAATACGGGAGGGAAGGTGTGTGAAAGGGCGATGTTATTCTACTCCACATTAAGATAGTGACAATTATCAATCATAACATCTTTCTTTTACTATCTTTTAGATATAGAGCTTCAGGGTGCACTATGTCCCGACACGTGGTGGAAGACAAACCGGTGACAGAAAGGTGAGCTGTGAATATTCTTTTCAATCACTTTCTCACTTCCTCTCTCCTTTGATAAAGAAATGAGGCACAATCTAATCTCCCTTTTTATCTAACAGGTTGTGTTGCACAAATTGGCGCCACCCTCCCCAACACCTCCAAAGCTCAACGTTTGAGGATTCTGCGATGATGAGTGGCCAGCGTAACAACACCTGAGAAGGTTGCTTCGACACGTGGTGGGCCCTCTTTGAATCATGCCAATGGCACAAGGTGAGCAAAGAAGCTTGTTTCGGAAGCAATGAGAAGTCACCTGTGGGCGGAGAGAGTGGGTAGTGTGCAGCAGCTTGACTGCGTAGAAATGTATAATTACCTCCGGGCAGTAAGAATGGATAGGTTGGAACAGTCTGGGTGCGCAAGAAAAGGCACTCACCTCCGGACTCTGGGAGTCAATGGGGTGCAACAGGCTGGGTACGCAGTAATAAGAACTCACCGCTATGCAGTGGGAGTGCATGGGGTATAGTACTCTGAGAGAAAAAGAGCACACAGACACAACCTTGCAGTGGACGTTTATGTAATATGTTATCCCGAGTGTCCAAAGACATAAAGCAGAAATATACTTGTGCAGTTGTATGTACTCTGCTATGACTAACTCTATACTATCTTTCAAATCACTAAACTTGAGGGTGCACTATGAACCGGCACGTACTTGGACACACAACGTAGGCAAAATGGTGAGCTACAAAGATTTTCTCCAGTATTAACACTACCTCTCCTGCTCCATCTATTACTTTCTCTCTCTCACACTTTCAATGTTGTTTTTTCTCTGTTTCTCTCTCTCCCTCTCTCTCACATTGTTTCTCTTTCTCTTTTTTTTGTTATGGACGCTGCTGTCCACTCTGCAGATAAATAAATCATGGCTGAATGTAATACACTCTGCAATGTAGAAACAAAGCAGAACTCAAGTTGTGAGCGCTGTTGAACACAGTGTTTACAAAAGGTAAGCAGAGCAGCCTAGATACACAATGCCTCCAATTAAATACCTTGCAAATAAACTATATTGTCCTGCATAATGACGTGATCTCTCACCTAATTCTGTCTCATCTCTGAATCATTTTAAAGAGCTGCTGGACCATACTGTAGATCTGACGCAGTAGGCACTTCGCTACAGACACCTCTTCAACACGGGCCTATGAGAGGGGTGGGATGTATCAGGCACACTGCACACGTGCAAATAACCAATATTGCCAAGTGTTATGTTAGTTTTTGATATTTGACTTCACTCAGTCACATCAATCTAATTTTAAACACTTATTTTCATTTTTGTTTTGCAGGTTACCTACTCTCCTACCATTGGAGTCCATCTCACATTTTGTTTATTATATTGTTATGTTAAAGTTACTTTTCTAGTTATTTATTTATTATATTGTTATGTTAAAGTTAAGTTTCTAGTTATTTCTTTTTGTTGTAATAAAAGTTAATTTAAAAAAGTGTATACGTCTTCTTTTTCTGACATTTCACTATTATTTAGTGTGATAATCATATGATTAGAGAACATTAAACAATAAAAAGTACAAATGATGTTTAAAACTAGGAGTATAACACTTAGGCTAACTCTTTACCAGCTATTTACCAGAGTCTGTAACTGCGATTAACGATACCTATGGAAAATTTTAAAAACTCCAGCACAGTTACTGTTTGGATTAGCAACATTGTGTGGTGCACTTGTGATCTGTGTGCTCACTTAAGTGTTCCATGAACTGGCACTATGGTAACAGGCAGTAAGCAGTTTGGGGGTAGGGTTGAAAGCTACTGGCTGTACAGAAACCGTTATATTTACCCAGGGTCCTCTACATCACAGAGGGAAAAGCAAACTGAGACTGTGGAGCAGATTTACAAGCCCCTAGCACACTTTTGTGTCACTTTTCCCATGTTAAAAGTGATGCAATAGTGGCGCAAGGGACTTGTAAATCTGCCCCTAAGTACATTACGAGCAAAAGAAGTACACAACTGTTCGAATTCTTTATCGATCACAATTAGACAGTGTTGCTTCATGATTCACAGTGTGCACTTCACTAAATACTTCATGGCTATTTAAATAGGAGATGGGATTGTTGACATTACAAAACTTGGGGGCATATTTACAAGGACGGGGTTAAAATTATCGCCGCTTTAACGTCCGCAAACTACAGCTAAAACGGCTATAATGGACTTCAAAATCCTTTGTTGTCTTACCGAAAGATTTTTTCAACACTTCTATTTGCTATGGCTGGGTGAGAGCCGAGGCTCCTGCTCTGCCATAGCAAACTTGGTTTGCATTTTGAAATAAAGAACACAAAAACCTACTCTCTCTTTATGGGGGTCTCTTTCATGTTATATTGTCATAGGAACACCTACCTTGCCATTGGGAACGCCTATATTGCAAATCATTGGAGATACGAGGCGAGCCGTTAGCAAACCAGCTGCTAACATGCGTTAATGCATCTTAGCCTCGCCTAGTAAATAGGGCAATATCATTTTCAACGCATTTTTGGCTTTTTTTTAAAAATTGCGGCAAAATGGCACTTGTTAATATGCCCTCAAGTTTGCAATGACACAGCGGGAACCTTGACTCCTGCCATAGCAAACAGCAGTGTCCCGGGTAGACACCCCGAGACACAGCAGGAGCCGCTCCTGGGGATGGTGTTCCCCAAGGCTTTAGACTGGTCCAGAATGGAGACCACGCGGCCTCCCTCCCAAAATATAAAAAGCCCCAGAGGGTGGTAATCCCCGAGGCTTAGACGGACCTTTGAGCTCACTCACCCATTTACTTTGTAGCACCGAGGAATGGTGATCCCCAGGCTACAGGGCCCCTTGGAACCCCCATCAAATGTAATATTTTAGACCCCTGGATTTGGCCCTCCCAGGTAGCTAATTTTTAAAC
Organism: Lissotriton helveticus; assembly: GCF_964261635.1. Taxonomy (NCBI): domain Eukaryota; kingdom Metazoa; phylum Chordata; class Amphibia; order Caudata; family Salamandridae; genus Lissotriton; species Lissotriton helveticus. Next base: position 258,248,136 of record NC_136071.1, read on the forward strand.
AAGCACAGGAGATCGCGCTTTGTTTTTAGTTTTATTATGGCGGATCCATGCACCCAGACAGATTTTCTCAATTTTTTCAACAAAAAAAACGGTCTAGAGGGCCAAAATATTTCTTACCTGCCCCCTTTCTACGTTTTGAACACTTGTTCCACTGATTTCTAGATCCTCGCTTCTACCGAGGCACAAAATGGCTGCCAACACTTCCTGGTTTCGAATGTTGACAACCACTTGACAGCCAATTAGCATTCAGCGCATGATCGGGATGGTGCGCTTATAGTGCATGCAAGATGCGCAGATCCACGAGGCCATAGATATATATGTACTTTTAATTGTAATTTTCTCAGGAACTACTGAACGGATTTACACCATGAAAGCAAAAGGTACGAGTCTTAACTAAGGACTACCACTTTGCCAAATTTGGTGTAATTCCGTTCAGCCGTTCGGGCTATAGCCGCGATGAACGGTTCCTATCGAAAGTTGCATGGGGAAAACATGTTTTGGGACCCCCCTTTTTTCTTAGCCCCCGCTTCATGAATCACCCCAAGACTTTCAGGATAGGAGCGGGCCGGAGCGCTCCACCAGTTTTGAAAATTTCGCGAAGATTCGTCAACCGGCGTCAAAGTTATTGCAAATAGAATGTTGTGGATTTCCTATGGAAAATAGGTTCTAACTATAACTACCTACTGGCGACCGCCAGTAGGTAATATATATATATATATATATTCCTCCATTTTTCTCTCGCAGAAAAACCCGCTGCTCTCCTGAACAAAGCGCACATCGTCTTACAGAACCACACGAGAGGTGGTCCGTTATAAATCACCAATCTCCTTTCCCAAAGTATGACGCCGCCGCATGTGGATGCCTATTTAGAACTTTAATTGTCTTCTAAGATGGCCAGTGTCTCCAAATCGTTTACTGTCAGGAGTTCCGTACCCATATCCTGGGTTCTAACTTGTCTTACTTGGCTTCCCGGTCTTTTCAGTTTAAAGAACTTATGCAGCCTAATTTTTCTAGAGAATTTGAAAAGATCAATTCTGGTTTGTATATAATAATTAAATTAACAAGGCTGTGTAACACAACTGGCACCACAGTTATTAGGTGCCATTTGCCCATACAGGGCGGAATACTGGGCTTCTTTTCTGTATACAACAGTGAGATTATATGAGTGTAATACGTAGCAATGCATGTTTTAAGATGGCCGAAACTAAAACAATGAAGACATTGGTCCGTTTTTGATGTTGATGAATTTTGCTGCACCAATGAATTCTGTATTTAAGGATGCAGTCTTGAGCCACCCGCTGTCATTGAGAAAGGCAGTTCCTGAAACGCGTCGGTGTCTACCTACACATTTATACCTTGTAGCTGGAAAATATATATATAGTAGTCTTCTAAAAATTCACAGTTCGAATTTATATTTCATTCATGATCCTTTGTAAATAAAACCAAAATAAATATAAAAAAGGCTGATTAAAGACAAATTGGCCTGCCATTGAGGTCAAATGGTAATCTGCTGATGTTCTTTTCTGCAATGCCAAAGAGTATTAAATAACATGTGGGGCCAGATTTACTAAGGGCTGGCATTGCCCTTGGTCACGCAAGGTGACGACACAAGGCAACACAAGCCCTTAAATGGGATTAACTAAACGATCCAAAACCACATTGAGTGGCTCTGTGTGGTTTAGTAAATCCAAAGTAACTCAAGAGAGCACATTTTGCAGCCTTGCGTTACCTTGAGCAGGGAGGCATTCCATGGGTGGAATGTGGGCGTTCCCATGCATCCACCCATGGATGTTGGTGCATTCCCAGATTTACAGGGATTTGCAAACCAGGGAAGGCGTTAAAATGGTATGCCTTCCAAACCCAGACGTAACGAATAGAAATATGATTATTTCTCCTTGCTATATCATTTTTCCGCACCACACATAGAAAAGGGAAAATGTCTTTAAGGTTTTTGTGTAGGAATGCTGGCCACAAAATACAACCCTGTCAGTAACTCAGGAACCATTGTGTATGGGCCCAAGAATTGGTGCTAGGCAGCACACAGCATACTAGCACCAGTGCAAGGAGGCAGCAGGTATGCACCATATCTTTGTAAATGTGGCACATTTCTGATGTCTCCCTTTCACGCAACGCAGCACAGCACGTTGCCTTGCTGCACTGCATGATGTCTCGTCCTCCCCAACTCTGAAGCACACAAATGACCACGCTACACACGGAGCTCTGTAACTCACTTCTTTTTTCTTCGGCATGCAACCATTAACTGAACACACGTCATAAATTGTATTGAACACATCCAGACAAACCTCATATACCTCCCAATTGATTATGTAACTTTGTAAGGAGTCCACCGAGGCCCACAAGGGTCCTTCTGCAAATGATCACACAACACTACATCTCCCCCTTTGTTAAATAAAAAATAGTACTGACAACATATATACATTAGAGTTCCTCAATGAGTCATCGAGATGCTCACACCCATCTTCCAGATCGAGTCGTAAAAGTTTAAGGAGTTGCACTGTCATCTGGTATCATAGATGTATACTCGGATGCATGACTTCGGCACACAGGTGGACTTGTCTCACTTGTGATGTCTGGAGCCGACACACATTGAGGCAGCTGCTTGAAAAGTGACCAGTCTATGGTAATTGACTTTCCGGGACATTGAGCAGTTACCATGCTTGAAAAGTGACCAGTCTCTGGTAATTGACTTTCCGGTACGTTGAGCAGTCACCATATGTCCCTTACGTGTCACGACTCTCAATGGGTCAGCATCAAATGGAGCATCAGTCTTGCACTCCCGTTTCTGTTTGACTAGGACCTGGTCTCCCTTTTTGAAAACTGTGTCCCAAGCACATCTGCGCTTATCTGCATAAGTCTTCAATTTGCTTCCGCAAGAAGAGTCTATGACACAAATCTCATCAGTGTCTATTACTTGACTTGTGGTCCATTGTGGTAGCTTTGTCCCAACGGCTCTCCCAAACAGCAAGGTGGCAGGGCTTCCACCTGTTGTAGAATGGGAAGTTGACTGATAGACACGAAGGCCTGAATATAAAGCTGACTTTAGAACGATTCCTTCTGGTGCAGCATGCTGAACCACTTCTTTAAGGGTGCCCATAAATCATTCAACAACGACATTTGTTTGTGGCCAGACAGGTGTTCTTTTTTGATGCTTGACATTGAAACGACTAAGAAAGTTCTTAAACTCTCTGCTATTGAAGGGTGGACCATTGTCAAATTTAAGAATATAAGGAACACCCCACACTGAGAAAATATCTTCCATGATGTCCGTTGTTTAGAGGTCCAAAGAAATCAACCCCAATTTTATCCCACGCTTGTTTAGGAAGGTCAGACATATTTAGCAAATGCTGTGTTGTCTTAGAAGATAAGCAGTTACACAGGCGACGTTTTCAGTTCCTTCTCGACTCGTTCATCAAGGCGGAGAAACCAAACTCAGCCTCTGAGGGTTCCCTTGGTGGCTACAATGGCTACAATTTGTGTGCCAGTTCAATTACTTGATGCCTCAATCTCTCAGTTATGGCAATTCTCAAACCTCTGAGTACAATACCTTCTTGAGTGACGGAAAGTTCTTCCTGCACATTTTTTTTATATTCAACCTCATCTGTAAGAGGTCGGATGACCACTGGAAGGGAATAATATTCTTCGTCAAATCTCCTAATGGGGCACTCGCCATGGCAAAGTCACAAATGTATCTGGAACAATACCTGGCCATGCCTAAGAAGGATCGCAGCATGGTTATATCGTGTGGGGGACAAGTGGATGACAGTGCTTGTACTTTTTCAGTCAGGAGTCATTCCTTCTTCAAAGAAAATATGGCAAAAGAATTTGAGTTTGGTTTTGTGAAATTCTCACTTTTCTACATTTAAAGTGAGACCTGCATCAGTGAAAAGATGACATACATGTGTGTAAGAGCTTTATCATCCTTCTTTCGATTGGCCCCAAACACTAATATATCATGACAGGTTAAATTACTCGGCAAATTACACCCTGAAAGATTTCTTCAGCTGACAACTCACCCAAGCTGAGTCTTTTGCATCTGAACATACCAATATGAGTTGAAAAGTAATGTACCTACAGTTCTCTTCCAGCTCGAGTTGATGGTATCTTTATTTCAAATAGACAGGAGAAAACTTTGGCGCAATTCAGCTGTGTAATCATGTCTGCTATGTGTGGACCTGGATGTCTTTTTCTCTCGATTGCTTTATTGACCTGGTGCACAGCAACACAAATGCGCACTGCACCTCCACTGTCTTTCTTTGGAACCACCACTATGGGTGAAACCCATTGTGTCGGACCAGTAGAGCGCTCAATGATGTCATGCTTTAATAATGGTTCTAGTTCAGTGTTTCCCAAACTGTGGTCCGCGGACCCCCAGGGGTCCGTGACACATTCCCAGGGGGTCCGTAGGCAACAGTTTTAAAAGCACATAAACATTTCTTGTATAATTAGCAGCTTTCCAGCAACAATAAAAGTGTCAAGAGAATGCCAGTGATTAATGTACCTGCTGGAGAGTGAGGAGTGTTTTGTTCAGTGGCAGCTTTAATTTAACTAATGTAGCACAGAGGGTTAATGTGCCTACTGCAAAGAACGTGTAACATGCATCTTAAAAAGCAGCATTTTATGTGCCTAGGTTCGTGGTTACTGCTTTTGACACATAGATTCTTTTGTTACTGTGCACTTCATAAGTGACAATCGTAATCTAGCAGAGGGACCTATAAACTGTCATCAAAGAGCTGCTTGCAAACGGCATGGTACCAGTTAGTAACTTATATTTTGTCCCAGTTATTCATTATCCTGATGCTGCTAAAAAGATATATTTGGGTGGAAATACATTTTTAATGTTAAAGTCAATGCTAGCCACTGTGTTATGCTCTGAATCCTGTTTGTGCTTTTCCAGAACAAGCACTCTTTAAACATTTTATATACACACTGATTTACATGTATGATTCAATGCCTCTATATGTTTGTGATGTAAATTGCTCTGACATCCTACTATGGTATGAGAGGTGCTTTAAAATAAAATTAAATACACGTGACAGAGGGGCTATTACTTCAATATAAAATACTAAGGGCCAGATGTACGATCTGTTTTTATATGCGCGAACGGGTTCGCAAACCCGTTTGCGCATGCAAAAACCTATTGGGCCATGTACATAGCCTATTTTGCCTGTCGCAATTTGTTTGCGACTCTCTAAATAGGTTTTGCAACTTGCTATTTGGGAGGGGCATTCCCTTCCAAATAGCGAGTCTCAAAACCATGTACAAATGTTTTGCGGTCGCAAAACAGTCACAATTACCACCTACTTCAAGTAGATGGTAATGCATTTGCATGCAAATTTATTTTTTTAGGTCAGGCAGTGGTCCCAGGGACCTCTGCCTGCCCTTAGAAAATGAAACGAAAACATTTCATTTTCTTTTTTTTTTTTAAATGCATGGTAAACAGGCTGCATTTTTTGTAACTGCTTTATTTAAAAGCAGTCCGAGACATGGTGGCCTGCAGAGCCCAGCAGGCCACTATCACTGGGAGGGCTGGCATTCCCAATGGGCTCGCAAATTGCGAGAGGCTCATTAATATTAATGAACCTCGCAATTTGCGATCCCATTGGGAATCCCAAACAGTGTTAAACACACTGTTGTACATTTCATTTAGCGACTCGCAATTTGCCACTCACAATGTGTCGCCAATTGCGAGGCGCTAAATGAAATGGTCGTACATCTGGCCCCAAAATCCTTAGTACTTTGAGTATTTGTTTTGTGTGCACACGTGTGTATTATTTTTCGAATTACTTCTTTAATGTTTGAAATTTAACTCATACAAATTACTTGGGGGTCCCCGGCTTCCAGTGGTGACTCAATGGGGGTCCTCAGGAGTCAAAAGTTTGGGAACCACTGTTCTAGTTCTTTCTCAACAGCCTCTGTAAATGAAAAGCAATCCGACGGTGTTGATGAGCAACAGGACAGATGTCTTAATTAATCTGAAGTTGCACCTTCATTGTCTTGAGTTTCCCTAGTTCATGATACAAAAACAGGAATTGACTTACTATTTCAGCATGTGCATTGATGTTGCAGGGGATGGATATCAGTCCCATGTCAGCAGCAGTGCTGAAACTGAGTAGACATGTACCCAATGAAGTACCATGGAGGACATGAACTGGCGCTTGTACTGTCGTTTTCTTTTGCCTCATGGTCGCTACGAATAACCCTTAATTTTGCAATGTCATAGAAGCAGTCAAAGTGTACAAATTTGTTTTCGAGGGTGTTAGTCATGGGATTGGACACAGGGCATATGTACAAGCCCCTATCGCCACCACAACGTCACTTTTACCGGTGTTGTGGTGGGGATAGGGGCTTAGCCTCGTTTACAAGGCAGCGTTAAGCCACTTAATGTGGCTTAACACTGCCTTGTAAATAAGGCCTCCTTTTGGTTAGCATGAAACGGGTGGGCAGTGGGTGTTGCGGTGGGCGTTCCACCACAACACCCATTGTTTTTTACTCTGCCCTTTATGTACAAGGGTGGCATACATAGGAGGCAGCACCAAAATTAAAACCAGGGAAAAAAGTTGCCGAAAGGAAGAGAAATGCATTATTTCTCTTCGTTTTTTCCATGTAAAAAGCAAAATACCACGGATTGTTTGTGTTCAGGAAGGTCCCTCTTCATGTACATAAACAAGCTTAAATAAAAATGCCATTTTGTCAGTTTCATGCGTGCTGTATTAAGCTGCACACGTGAAAGTGACAAAATGGCATTTCAGGATTGTGTGCAGGAAGGGACACCTTCCTACAAATAGACCATCCTTTCCTGCATGCAGACACCCTTGCACTAAGGTGCACAGGTGCTTGTGTGGGCGCTACACTGCTACGTGCAGCGCCATCGCAGGGGGAAACGCAATGCTGCACCACATTGTTGTAAATATGGTGCAGCCTTGTCTTTTAGAAGTGGCGGAGAGAGGCGTTAAGCCAGGAAGGCTAATGTCTCTCTCCTCCACTATCTTGTAAATATCCCCCAAAGTTTGTTGTGTTTTTTGCTGGCATGATATTGATCGATGCACCACTGATCTCTCTTTGACTTGTATTCTTCTTAGCAAGCAGCCAATCCTACATGTGCACGTCCTTCTGTGGTTGACATCACCACTGCACATTCATCTTCATTGCCGCTCGAGGATGACATTGAAGAACCGTTGGAAGATAAATTTGATGGCGATCAACTTCATTAAGTCTCCAGTTGCCTCAATTGATGTTGCCAATTGGCCTTGTGGGCATGGCTAGAAAGCTTCTGTAACTTTCTAGTATCCATTTTCTCCTCTTGTTGTGACGCACTTAGGGGAATATTTACAAGGAAATGGTGGAGCGCGACACTCAGACAAATTTCGCAGTGTTGCGCTTCTCCATTTCCAAAACGTAGGGATGCACTGTATATACAAGAATATGGCGCAGCCCTTTGTTTTCACTAGCGCTAAAATTAGCTTTCTAGCGCCAAAACAGACACCCTTGCGCCATAGTGCAATGGTGCCTGCGTTGCAGGGAATGATTGTTTATGTGCAGGAAGGTGTCCCTTCCTGCACAAAAACAATCAACAATAGCAATTTTTTACTTCTATGTGTGCTGCATTCTGCAGCACACATACAAGCAGCAAATCATCATTATTTGATGATTGTTTATGTGCAGCAAGGGACACCTTCATACACAAAAACAATCATTAATGGTGTTTTTTTCTGTGTGTGCTGCAGAATGCAGCACACATAGAAAGAGCGAAAACGAGGAGAAATAAAAGTATTTCTCCTCGTTGCACCATTGTAACACCTGCTATTGCATGACATTAGTTTATGGAGATGCCTCCGATTTACAGATCTTGTAAATTTGGGGCAACGTCAAAAAGCAATGGGTGTTGCAGTGGAATGCCCACAGCAACACCCATTGCATGCCCCTTTAATGCAGATGCCTGCGTGAAAGGGTACCATATTTACCAAACAGTGTTAAGCCACAAGAATTGGCTTAACGCCGCTTTGTGAATATGGTGCAGGGCATAGTACCACCGCAACGTCAGAAAAAGTGAAGTTCCAGTGGCACAATCACCCTTGTAAATATGCCCTTTAGTTTCTTTTTCACTTTGCAGACCACTATGCAATTGCTTTCTTTACCACAGCCTTTGCATATCTGTCCAATGGTGGGACATTTACCTTCATGTGGGAACAAGAATACACATTGGAAACATAATTTCTTCTTCCTTGGAGACATTGTCTTATGGGCCTCCACTTTGTGCTTCTGCTTACTTTTCACTATCAATGCTGATTCATTCTGGGCTGTTCCAGTTTCCATATCAGCAGCCTGACGATCTGCACATTTCTCAGCTCTTGCAGCATGAAAGAATCTTAAATCTGTCACACATTGTGTCAGGTAACTTTGACAATAACGGAGAGCCTAATAAACCAGTAATTTAATTATAGAACGCTCACCAATTTTTCCAACCCTTATTTCTTAGGATACCATCTACTTACCAGTAGCTTGCTCTCTCACTGAGCTTCTTCAATGCATGTTATACCGAAACAAAACAAGCATTGGTAAACCCAGTGGGTCCGGTTTTTATGAACTAATACTTGCAAATAATGGCATGAACAAATGCTGTTTGCCAGACCTATTGGCTTTGCCGATGGTTGTTCATTTTTCCACTCTGATTCTGGGACAGCAAGGTAACCACCAAAACTTTCACATTATCATTAGTAGGTACTTCATTGTTCAGATGTGTTTGTTTAATTGTGGTTGTGTCTGCAGTGTCTGCAGAAATAAAGACAAACTTACTTGTTCTCAAACCACTATCACGATTTCAATGTTGAAATTATATTTATTCACTAAACCACTTTATACATATTTCATCTTTCAGGTCTTGATATTAGAATAAGAAATTCTACTGAAAACAGGTATTTGGCTAAAACAAACTTTAGGTTGTCAAATTTAGATTATAAATGTATTTTTTTCAAGTTCGCAAAGCTTATTGTCAATCAAGAAATGGTTGATACATTCTCCATGGCACAATAACAACATAAAATAAAAATAAAACGTACATGCCCTCCGCTTCTTCCTAATTTCCAAAGTTCTTGAGACTTGTATTTTGTAAAAATCAGTTAAAAGTAAATAAAGTTTGGCCCTTTTAGAACTATGCAAAAAAAAAAAAAATACAGACTGTCTCTGTTCAGGAGTGTTTAAAAAAATGACGGAGGGACGGACGGGTGGGTGGGGGGGAATAGGAGGTGTATGCAGAATAATACACTTTATTATTGAACGTTCTGCCAAACAAATCACAACTGAGACTCCTTTGCTGAAACATGAGGTGCAAATTTCGTTTTTAAACATGGAATGGGTTCTCAAAAGAAGGCCCTAGATTTCCCACAGAAGCGCACTTTAACAAATAAAACACTGTCCTTTAAATATGAAAACATAACGAGAAATGTAACTATTTTCCAACGCCAATTCACAATGGTAACCAGATATTAGCATACAAGCGTTAACAAATGGCTAAAACTGGACAGCAGAAGGCATGGTGTGTTACAGTCAAACTGTCATTACTAGGTATAAAATGTAACATTTATAAATCATGTCTCAAGGTCCTGTGTCTTAGGATACGAGCATATGTGTCAGGTGCATACAATGTGCCCCCTAAGGCTTGGCGTAGGACAAATAGCAGCTACTTGTAAAGTTGTACAATTCTTTTCTCCCTGAAATACCTGTGTCCTGCTTTGAGGGCAGCCATTTTGTTTCTAGCTAATGTACACATTTAAATTGGCCAAAGCAACAGAAAATGTAAGCATGCAAAACACGAAACATGCATAAATTTTCAACTCACTGTTTGTGAATTGAGGTGCCAGTAGGCACCCCAATTCTACAATGAAGTCGAACTGATTTCATAAAAATGGTCACAATTACTTTAATCTTTTGTTGAGAATGTGGATCTTGAAAATCAAACCCAGGATGTCATGGTACACTAATATCATTAACATAATACTGGGAAACAATATATCGAATAGTAAGTATGTATAGATTTTCTATACCTAATTCCACATACATGTACCTTGAAGACAGATACTTATCTTCAAGGTGCTTCGATATGGAATAAAGAATATAATTCCCTATATGAACTTACCTTGCGACAGTTTGTCCGCAGATATTATTACATCGATTTTCCACAGTACAATTATATTAACTACATCTTAAGCATCAATGAGACCTGACCTGTTGGGTGTGTTGATGAACTAGTTATGAAAGGCTAAATACAGCACATATGCCCTGAAAGAAATATACATCAGATTGGAACCCTGTGATGTATGGAGGCCATATGCTGTTATGAAAGCTAAACAAGGCCTAGTGATCCTTATTGAGGTTTTGTAGGGAATGAATAAAAAGCTCTCAGCATGAAAACTTTGCCACAGAAAATCCCATACAGATTGCAAGAGCTCACACTGTCATTGCTAGGTATAAAAGGTAACCCATAACTCAAAATCTGGTCACAGGTTCCTAGCTTCAATGATGTTAAGTTGCATAAAAACTAACACCTGATTATGTGTGTTCGAATGAAAAACTCCACCCACGCTGTAAGTTTTGCACACTCATAGCTGACTTGCAGGCCACACCAACCTTTCAAAGTTTAAAATGAACCCTATATACTGCCTGAAATAAAACAGTTGACTATGGCACGGCCTTTCAAAAGTGACGGCTCCTGAAACCTCTATCCTTCTGCCTCGTCATACTTCATTTCGGGACACTCTAGCACATAATCCTCTGGCCGAGGGCCACTCAAACGGGGGAAGCCTGAAACCCTTCACTGTGATAGGCCAGGTAGCTTGGTCCTAACAGACTTAGAAAGCCAATGGCCACCACCAAATAAAACCCTTTGCTGAGAAATCCTTTGCACCTCAGAACAGTGCAGCAGGCCTGCAGGAGCCAGGAGCCAAACACCCCAAAACATGACATTGATAAGAATCAAAGGCACAATATTGGTGAAAATATGACTTTTTAAAGTTTTGCACTATAGAGAACTTTTTGAACATTTGCCATGTTGCACCTGTATTTTCTAACTCTGAATGGCGTTTGCTTTCTCTGACTGCTCCAAGCCGAAGCAGAGGGGGCGTTTGGAAATTAGTTTGCATTGTTAAACCCAACGGAGCACCTTTGAACAGCCTCCTGTAATGCCTTTAATTATGTTCGTCCGCCATGTATTATCAGGAATGTACTGGTAGTCTCTTTGAAACAACGCCGTGCTTCTTCTTCTAGTCATCTGTACTGCCTTTTTTCCTTTTGCTCAAAACAAGCCATGCTGCTTTTTCAATGTTTGCTGCTTCCATTTGGGCAAGGTGCAGAACTCGGCCTTAGACATCCCCATGATGATGGCAAAGTCTGCCTCAGAGAGATACATCTGGAGAAACAAAGCAGACAAATCAGGTCAAATTTCAACGTAAATTAAGGGCGAGGGCACAAAGTCACTTCATTATTTCAATAATAATTTGGTGTTTGGAACTATGATGTTCTACAATGAAACTACAGAAAGTAAGCTTTTGAGAATAGTACATACATTTTTTTGGGAAGTGCAACTACGTGGCAGTGGTTCACCCGGGGAAGCTATTTCAAGTCCTAAGATTTACTTTTACATTATGTGCTGGCATGTTTGTTTAACTTGTCTAACTCAAGCGTGTCTAATATTAGTCCAAGCCGACTTGATACATGCCAGATTTCCAGATATGCTAGTAAAATAAATTTACATTGTTGCAGGGATTCTGCACAAACACAGAACTATGCGTAGGAATATGGGACCTTAGTATATAGGGACTCAGTCATCCTAGTACCTATAAGCCCAGGACCAACTATCTATAGTGTCTCACTTGCCCTCCTACTCACTTGCAGAGGAACAAGTGATTAGACACCCCAGAACACAACCCTCCGGACTCTCTCAGGAATCACAGTTACAAGACACACCCTTTCGCTTGCACCATTGTACTTCTCCTCAATAAGATCTGACAGAGACACAAACAAGTTTAAAATGTTTTTTTTTATCTAATGTGCTGTATTATGCAGTATACGTGCCACAATAAGCAGAAAAAGGCATAACACAAATATGATCAGCATAGCAAGTAATCCGTAGATCATAAAAGGAACTGTCATAGTGAAGGACAGAGTAGCCTAACCTCCCTCCCCTTGCACAGACACAGGGGGGCATATCAGCAACATCCGGCGATAATTATCGTGAAGCACACTTAGCGCTAGGATAATTATCGCCGGCTATCGCTGGATTCTATCGCGGAGGTAGCATGCTATCAGCAACGCATATCTCCAAAGCAATAGAAATCCAAGCGTTAGCTACAAAACAGTGCACTTATTGCTGGAAAACTGGCGATAATCGCACTGCGACAGGCAATACCTTGCTGATAGGGCAGGATGGACTAAGCCATGTAATCCACCTCCCATTGGATTACCATGGCTAAGTCAGATGAAAAGCAGCATACAGAAACCTGTGTTAAGTGCGGTTAGCGCTTCTTTTATCATCGCTAAGCAGGTTAGCGATTTCCTTGTTAATTGGAGAAATGTCGTTTAGCGACATTCTCCACGTAAGTTTGGCAAGGTATGCCCACTTTGCAACTCATTAGAGACGCAAAGCTGAGCGTTATGAGTAAGGGCGCTAAGGCAAGGATTCACGCGATAGCGTGACCTTGCTGATAAGGCGATAACATTATTGCTGCTTTACGGCCGAAAACAGACGCAAAAGTGGCGATAATTTTATTGAGCCACCTTGATGATATGCCCCAGGATGATTATGTATTAGAAGATCTCTGGGTGTTAGGGTGTTATAGACGATAGTTTACATCATAGGTGCTGTCATGCTCTTCTCCCTGGAAAGGTCCCTCTCCAAGTGTGTGCTACCTATCCATGTATTCCAATAAGACCAAAGTACGTATTCCCAAACAATATCTGCATCTGTATGTTTTGTATAGGTGTTTAGGGCCTGACCAGAACAGAATAACAAGGGGCATTGTTGTTCAACCTTGTTCGCAATGTTCTGACTAAATCCCAGGAACCTGCTAAGCGTGAACACAACAATGTGTTCTCATGTGAAAATATCAAAATAAGGATTTGCAAAATAAGCACATATTGTAACGTGTGCAAAGCAGCAGACAATCTGCAGCGTGCTCATGCTAACTTTGGGAAGATGACAATGTCCCAACGGGCCTCATGACAACATACCATGATTTCAAATGCGTAATCAATTTTTAAACTAAAAATCCGGCACTGGCCTGGCCCTCAGGGGTGCAAATTGGATACCGCTGGTTCAACTGAACCACAACTCACAGAATACGGTATTTGGTAAGATGGCTCAGTGAGTTACATGGTTGCTGGTGACAACTGTTGGGGTCTTCAGGTCACAAGTCTGAATTCCAGCAACTCCAACTTCACCTTCAATTCTTGGGATGCCACCGAAGGGAGCACTGTTAACATCTGGTATTTTGGGTGCTTAGACATGGCTGCATTGCAGAAAAGGCACTACATAAGGTTAAAAATATTATTAGCTGAAATCATGCTATCCATGTGAGAGGGATTGGCATGGTCCCCTTAATCTTCTGGGAAATGTGCCTAAAGTTGTCACAAGTGGGGTCGTTCCACAGTAAATAGCTTGCTTTTAAGTGGATAAGTAGTTGGAAACTAGAAACTACAATATATCTGCACTTCTGTCACAAGCAGAAAGGCAGACTAAATAACACTCATCTGCCATCAGACAGGATGTGTATTTTTGTGTCTAGGATGTATGTCCATACCAACTACCGAAAGTGTATGTCTTCACAAACTGCCGAGAATGTGCCAAGTATGACGTATGGAATTAATAAATATTGTGGTTTTCAGCTATATATACCCCTGTTGTACTTCTTCTTACTGATTCTCTTGATGGAATTCAAAGCCCATGTGCACGTCTTCTTTCTCTTGAATAAAATGTCTTTCATCTTCATTCTGGCTTGGTGATGCAGTTATTTCTAAGTTTCTACACTACGATAGTTACAAATATATAACTTACCTTTGGTAAAGCTCTTTTTGATGGATACTATGTCTAACTGCATATTCCTCACCCCGTCGATCTCCCTGCGAACCAAACTAGGGGCCTTATTTAGGAGGTTTTGGTGCTGGGCAGTGCCGCCAGGAATCTTGCATCGTTGCCTGCCGTCTAAGGAAAATCGCAGGAATGCACAGTGTCTGTGAGATACGGCACGTTCCAGTCCTTTTCCCCTGCACTGGCACACAATGGGCTGCCATGTGCCAACGCAGGCACCTTTGTGCCATATTGCAAGGGTGTCTGCATTGTAGGGGTGGTTGTTTTTGAGCAAGAAGGGATCCCTTCCCGCTCAAAGCAATCCCAAGAGGTGTTTTCCTCTATATGTGTGCGTAATACAGCACACATAGTAGAAAAACGAGGAGAATAAGGATATTTCTCCTCGTTGTGCCTCGCCAATGCCAACCCCTGTGGTGACGTTAGAATCTGACGCATTCCCAGTTTTACACTTCCTCGTAAATCTGGCAATGCTTCAGATTCCGTGGGTGTTACGTGGCAACACCAACATCAACACCCATGGAACGCTTCTTTGACGCAGTGTTCTGCGTGAAAGTGGTGCATATTTACAAGGCAAAGAAAAGCCACGCATGGTGGCTTTGCGTGGCCATGTAATTATGCTGGGGCACACTGCGCCATCGCAGTGTCAAGGAAGTGATGCTCCGGTGGCACAAAGTGTCGCTAAGGGCCTAGTAAATGAGGCCCATGTATGTGCACCTACATGCTAAATGGTGGCACCATCGGACTGTTACACGCCTTCGTCCTGCCTCCAGACATAAAAAACATGGAGCTGCATATAGGCGTCACTCCTGAGCTGTGAAGTCCACGCCCACAAACATGCAGCAGGACTGACAAGATTTAGTTTGTATTAGTTGTGTGCAAAAACTACATTTGGGCCATATTACTTGTGAAAGTCCAGTACACAGAATGGGGATGCAGCCGGGCTGGTGCAGAATCTGCAGTTAGGCAGTGTATCTATCAGAACACAACTGAAGGTATGTAACTTATTATTCTGATGGACACTTCTAATTTCAGAGTCCTCATCGTGTGAAGTCGTTTCTGAAGCAGATGTTCACAGTCAAAGTTTTTGGGTACGTCCCAAAAGTAACACAGAATTCCAACAGAGGGTCATCCCCTTCCAGCATCTCTTGTTCTCCAAAGAAGGTACACATGCATCACCATGCCTCCTGATTTCGCAACTGTTCCTGTGAGGCTTTGATTCCAACTCTGCCACAAAGCACCCTAAGATCCCAGGACCGTCTGCGACATTGTAGCAGGTTGAAGCCTTTAGAGGGGCCTTCGTGCACATCTACAGCATGCTTTGGGCTCCCACTTGCATGCTTTAGGGACACTAGGATCTGCAGGAGCCCCCGGTTGTGATTCGTCCTCTGAGTTGTCCTTGCCCCTTGAACCCACTGTGAGTTCTTGTGTCAAAATCTGCATTGGTGCAGACTTAGGGTTCGGTGTCAAAAATGAGTGCTGGTAGCTTTAACATTCACACTAGTAAAAGCACCTCCAGCGCTGAAAGAGGATCCACAATCTATCCTGGTGCTGACTCTGAATTCGTCTTGACCGCCATTGAGGGTGCACGTGTATCATGATGTGGCATAGCCAATACTTAATCCCTCTTAGATTGACACCATAACTTTACCACGCAGTCCGGCACAGACACTACATCAGCTTTATGGTTCAGACTCCGACCAGAGTCAGCCTATGGACATGCCAGTGGGAGTGAGTTGGAAGAGTTTGACCCATCCTAATGTGAGTATAAATGGTGCATGGACCTATAAAATGCCAATGAGTTGGATACATCACCGGAGACTGGGTTGGTTTCCCCACCCCTTAGACCAGTATTGGAGAAAAGAACAATGTTTGCAAAAACCATTAAGAGAGCTACTGAAGTCCTTCACCTCCACACTTTGGAGGTAAAAACCAACATATTAATGAGGTCCTTCATCCGGGCTAGGCACTGACCAAACCTGTTCTACCTTTCAATGAGTCCCTCACTGATACGCTCATAGGCATGTGGACAACGCCATGACCTGTCCTTCTGGTCAAGTGACAGTCTCCAGGTGACCCAGATTTTTAACCAAGCATCCAACTCATGAGAATTTGGTAATGCAGGCATAAACCAGCAGAGTCAGCCCTAACGTCTTTCCCACTACTCCTCCTGACAGAGAGTCCAAACTTATGGAAACATTTGGCAAAAGAATGTTCTCATCCATGGCTTGCCTTGAGGTTGGTCAATGCCAGCTTGGACATTATACCACAAATTCTGGGACATAGTTGGTGTGCTCTTGCCCACAGTCACAAAAGGCCTGCAGGTATACTTGCCCTAAACTATTCAGGAAGGTAGGCTGTGGCTAAACTAGTCATCTGCTCAGGCCTAGATACCACTGATTGCCTAAGAAGGTTTACTGGGGCAAGCGTGGTGTTCAGGTTCCACACATGGATGAGAGCCATAGGCTTCTCCAGTGATATTCAGATGTCCCTTATATACTTACATGCCCGTTGACAGGTCATACCTATTTGACGAGAAAGCAGACTAGGAATGTCCAAGCTCCACCCATATAACGCCTACTCGACGCTTTGCACTCCACTGAATTACTTTGTATTTATTAAACCAGGCAAATCGAATTTGCGTGGCTAAGTAAATGCCAAAGTTGGGTTTTGAATTAGGGCTGTGCACAAAAGTGGTGCAACCCTGATGCAAAATCTTAGTAAATCTGGGCATTAGTGGTTTGCTAAGAAACACACAATTTTTATTCAAGTGCCTAGGGCTGGTCTCAATCCCAGGTCCCCAGGTTCAATGAAAATATACAACATCTCCTCCGACCAGATGCATGCGATCAATGGACTTGACATGGGCAGTCGTGAGTGGGGCCTTACTAGGACTAAAAAACACAACCAACAATGAGGCGTGCACAGATTGATTCATCATGCTGGTCCAGTCCACATTCTGAGAGTGGGAAGACAGGAGGAAGAGCAAATGTATGCCGTCTCTCTCCCTTGTACTGAGTTTTAATGTCTATGAGAGGATTGAGTGGCAGAAAAGAAAATAAACAATTTGAAAGGAGTTCTCCTACATCTGAGCGAAGGAATCCGATCACAAATCTCACCTCAATCCTGCACTGCAACCCCTAACCCATTACAGGTTATGTTCTTTCAACACATTCTGTGTCTCATTCCATTAACATCAACATGATTGCAATAGTGTGTAAATTATAAGGCACCTTTATTTGGCTAAATATTATTTTAAGCTGTAGGTATATATTTGACTTCATATTTGACTTGGTAATGTATAAAGAGTTTGATCAATTCTAGTAGTTGATCTCATTTAATTGGCAGCGATAGAGGTACCTTTGAGTGTACTTACCTCCATAGGTGGTCACTATATTTATCAACCTCCTCGTGAGTTGAAGTACCAGCTATCTCCTTCTTTGCTCCACTGTGATTTCAGTTAGGTGAAGACCAGAATTCTGGCTAGCTAACATCACCACCCAAGTTCTACCTGATTCTCAATCCCTACAAAAAATGTTGGTGAGATGCTCTTGCAATTCAGTACCTTCCTACAACCCCACTGGTGTGGGACTGTTACTGTTGGCGCACTGCTGATAAACCACTTACCGAATATTCAGCAAAGATCTTTTACAATGCACAGTTGCTGCTAAACATCCAGCATGTATCCAACTTAAAAGAAATATCACAACACAATGTGTTTTCTTCTTTACCTCCTTTCTAGTTGGATCCACTCCGTCTGGGAGGTCCTCTGATGTTTTGTTGATGAGTAGGTCTTTGGGAAAACATTCATTACCATTTGTCTCTGGTGGAGGTATTGCATTACGGTTGCCATTGGTATGGACTTCAACTCCATTGCTGTGAGCTCTGTATGCTGTTGACTGTGCTGGTTCAGGAGCTGCATTCACCTTTGCTGGTCCAACTGGGTTAATAGGCTTATTGGCACTTTTTTTGTTCAAGTCAGTATTTTGGAAGTCCTATCGAGGAATACACAAATTGAGTTTAGAATGCTGAATTGTTACGGGAAGGCACACAATGTGTTTCCTGATGTCATGCAATATGGTTTGATGCCATAGTATTTACTACATTATTCACTTGTTCTTATGTATACATATCACTACAAGATTTCTGCGAGTTTTCCACAACAGACATAGCCCACCATGTTTTCATTTGTTAGGTGAGCTTACTCACATGGCTCTGGGGTTCATCTAGGGACTCATGGTTCGACCTGCAGCAGATTCTCAATTTCCCAAGTGCACAAAACCACACTATGCCTAACAGCGACAGGACAGTTCATGATAAATGGATTGTTTGGGTTGGTATCGGGAGAATATATGGGACGAGGGACTGGTAAGATCCAAGGCATTCACTGTGGGAGTTCAAGGTGCTGACTAGAAGCTTTTAAAGTGTATTTACGTCATTAACTCTCATTTAATAGTCTTTCTGTACTTTCACATCAGCAGAAATACTCCAATATAATATATCATCAAAGCCATATAGTAGCAGTATTTGGCAGTAACACTTAGGGGCACATTACGATCGCGGACGGACGCAGTAGGAGGGAACGTCCGCATGTGCGCGGCGTTCCCTCCTGTGCAATTAGGATGTGACCGCCACCCTGGCGGTCACATCCTCTATTTTTAACATTGCGGCGGGTGCGGCTTCAAGCTGCACCCGCCGCAATGTTAAAAACGCATGCATTGCATTTACATGCACAAAGCGGCAGGCACCGCACGGTGCCTGCCGCTTTCTGCATGTAGATGCAGGGGGGTACCATAGGTACCCCCCATGTGCACCCCCCACCTCCCTTCACCCAGGGGACCCTTAACGGGCCCCCGAAGTAAAGATCTGTATGCTTTTCCACGGCGGAGAACCCGCCGCGGAAAAGCATCTCTTTTACACCATCCTAATATGTCTGGCGGTGTCTGAGAGACACCGCCACCATATTAGAGCTTTTCCGCCATGGTTGTAAGCCGACCGCGGTGGAAAAGCGGCGGACTGAAACCAAGACCCACCAGCCATCCTAATGTGGCGGTGGGTCTTTGGTGGGTCCGCAGCGGATTTTACGCATTCTCCGGGCTGGCGGTGGTTTCCGCCGGCCTGGAGGATGCGGAAAATCCGCGATCCTAATCGACCCCAATATTCCTATTCGCACTGGTGCAACATAACACATTCAACGTCAATCAACTGGGTTGTTATTCAATGAAAATTCCTGACATAAGTCAGTTGGGCAATCAGCCTTTATATGAAAGGAACTTGTGAAGCAGTAATGAAGCCCCTTAAATAACACTATCGCCCTTCAAATTTGCTCCCCAGTCTGGGGCTTAGCTTTAGGCTACCTGAACTTTTCATCAGAATAATGAGCTTAATGACCCTCAAAGAGATGTAAAATGGATCGTTGACCAAACATACATCTACCACATTGACGTAAAGAATTACAAAGACCTCCACATAAATGCACTGAGGTTTACCTCACTGACCATGGCTATCTGTGTTTGAAGTGGCGTTCTGAAGTTGAGAATGATCCTACAGGTCAAAACCTCAGTGTTGCTAATCTTAAAGAAGAGTGATGCACACTGCAGAACTCGAGATGGCAAGTGAAGTGTGGCACAACAAAAAGAGAAAGGCTGGACTAGAACTTAAATGGAAGGAACCAAATGAAAATTCAAAACAAAATATTTCCTCAGACCTTCCAAATAAACTCCATGGGCACCTTTCCTCATGTGTTTTAGGCACCGAGGGAAATCCCTATCTTCCTTATTGTAATGTGTGGGGTTTGCCATGTCTCAAACTGGTATCTCCTGTGTGGACGGCGGAGGGTGAGGGCCCCATTTTCCCTTTGATTTTTCAGTTGATGATGGATGTACGATGGCTCATAAAAGGCATTCTTGTATCCATGATGAACTGGGATGGGAATGTCATCCTCTGGCAGAAAGCCAACAAACTTTCTCAAGTCATGAGTTGAAAATCTTTTACAACATTAAGCATGATAAAGTCAAGGAGATTGAGGTGTCATTTAAATAGATGCAAAATCCATCTGCTCAATCCTATCAAAGGTAACTAGTGCCTCGGAATAAACCTAGAATGGACTAGCTGCACTAATTTTGTTGCTATTCTGAAGGGAATTTCACATATATTTTCATTAAGATTTTAATGATGCTGCATAATTAGGTGATTGGGTGATAAGAGCTGCAATGTTGAGGATCCTTGTCAGATTCAAGGAAAACCGTGAACATCCAGTTTCCCAAGTGAATCTTGGCATTCCCCTTTCATGAATATGTTATGGTATATCCTTCCTTCTTCAACAGCTTTGGACACTTTCCTTTAGGAAGGTTTTTGATAATCTTTTATTTCTTCCTCAGACAAGTCTACTATCCAACTGCGTCATGACTTCTTCGCAAAGTCTAACTGTATCATATTTTTGTCATAGATCTTCATATAACATGAGGCAGAATACTTAAAATATCTGTGTTACTTCATTTTTCTGCTGTATTACCAGATCTGTATTAAGATATCTACACCCAGATTTAGATAAACGTTTTGCGTCAGGTTTGATTTACTTTTTAACGCTGACCTGATGCAGAATCTTTTTGGGGATTTCCAAAACCAAGGAAAATTGGTATTTGCGTTGGTTTGTAAGAAAAATTAATGCAAACCAGCGGAAAGCACAGCTTTGTGATACTCTGTGTCAAGGGGGCATTCCATGAGTGGTACATGGGCGTTCCCGTGCTACCACCAATAGTTTTTGATGCAAAACCCTATCTACTATCAATAGCACCAAAAACTAATGCCACTTGAAACAGACGTTAAAAGGAGAAATGTTTTAATTTCTCCTTTCTTTTCCAACTTTGCATGTGTGCTGCACAGTACACCACACATACAAAGTAGGAAGAGTTTTAACTTCAATCTAAGCAAAGTATTTTGTACAGGAAGGGCACCCTTCCACTACAAAATCTATGCTATACTAAGACTGACACCTTTGCACTATGGCACAAACATGTGTGTGTGCGCTTGGCTGCCTGTCTGTTGGAGCTAGGGAGAGGGGAGTAGAGAGAGCCATGTCTCTGTAGATATGGTGCTTTCCTGCTCTCTCCTTGTCACGCATCAAACTGCAGCTACTTTGGTTGGTGTGACTTTTTTGTAAATCTGGGCACTAATCTTTCATATAGGAATCTCAAATCTCCCATCCCTTGTCTGCTGGCTAGGCTAAGAAATTACTCATTTTCTTGCCTTCTTCAAAAAAAACACTGCTGGAGCGTTTGGTTAATTAATGTTTTTTCTGAAGAGAAAAGATTCTTTAATTTCCTCAAGGATACACAATAGACAAGAGATTCCTGTTGCAGTGATGGCAAGCCATTGGCATACATGTTAAACAAAGTCTGGCTAAGGTTCCACTATTGCATGCCTCTCTTTTCATGTTTGAAGACCCAGATTACAATTTGTTTATCTTCAGATTACTGATGACCGAGGCATATAGAGATGGACTGTCCTATCCTAATTCACCCTCCCATAGTTCTATAGTCAGCTTGGTCTGCTAGATTAAAACAAATGCTTTTTGGATGTCGAAAAAGACAGTATGCATTTTATCACATTTTATGTTCTTCACGTACTTGCTGCTCATAATCTCTATGTAAATATATGGGGTCCATTCACAAACTACCTTTTGTAAAACCTGAAGTAGCACTGCAGTAAAACTACTCATGTAGTAAATAATGCTGTTCACTAACCTATGTGCAGATATGTCTGCCTCCACCTCTTCACCTCTCCTATCTTTTCTGTATTGAGATGTCAGCACCTGTAAGTCTATTCTTTAGTAGTAAATGTGGAAGGGACAAGTAGAGGGCCAGTAAAATGTGGATTACTTACTGCTAATTGGGAGGTTGTTAGGGAAAAGTAAGAAGGGATCTACTGGAAGGCCAGACTACTACAAGCACGTATCCACAAAAGAGTAAGTCCATTGCTATTGACAAGCTACACTTCTAAAGTTATTACAGCCCTAAAGGTACAGTAGTAAATGTACTCCAGTCAAGCTCTGAAGTAAGTCAATGTTGGACTTGGTCCATTTTCCCGACATTTTTCGCTTTTCACCTCCCTATTTGAGGATGTCTCCCCCCATGGTAGAGAAATGTATAGGCCATGTGTGGTGTGAGATGTCATGTTAAATGTGATGCAATGGTGTACGCACCTATAATTCCCCCATCATAAGAATGCACCCTGGTGAAATGTCGCTTTTAAAATGGATGCTATGGCTGAGTGTGGTGCCACCTGACTGTGGTGGGTTGGCAGTCTAGTTGTTCGGTTCACAGCCATCCCAGCTTTTGGAGGGAAAGCATGGCACCCAGGGTGCTCTACTCCTCCCCCCTGAGCCAGTTAGAACCAGTTTCCCCAGAGACTTCTAGAAGCTTCTGGCACTGTCTGGTAGGTGGGGGTGAGGGGCGTATAAGCAGGGGGGCTGTGCCACCATGTGCTCAGTCAGAGAGTGGACATGAGGGAGAGGGGACCTGCTGCCAGGGGGTGCCGCCACATGGGCCTGTGTGCTGGCCCCTGAGCCCATCTGCACCCCTCCACTGTCCACAGGGCCAGTGAGAGCCCGCTGCTGGAGTTCAGGCCGCTGTACAGGAGGGGTGCCACGTTACAGAGGGAGATGGTTTCTAGGACCTACTGCCCTGTCCTGATGAGTGCCCACTGACTGCTGACCTGGCCCAGTAGTGCTTGCTGCTCTCCTGCCTAGCGCCTCGTGAGCGCTACCCCAGTGCGCTGACTGATGAATAGCGCCTGAGGAAGGAGAGCGCTATATTGGACTGGCCTGTGCTCCCTGCCAGCACCCTGGCACCTCGTGGGACCCTACCTGCATGCCCTGCGTAAGGTGAGCGCTATATTTGGTGGGCGCTACGCTTGGATGGACTGTGCCCTGCCTGCTAGCTGGCGCTTGATGAGGGTGGCGCGATGTACTGATTGCCACGGAGAGGACGAGCACTGCCTTTGGCCCCTGAAGCTGGTGGGGCTGCCTAGCGCCTGTTAAGGGCTATACTTCATAGCCCAGTAGCGCTGTGGGGCAAGGAAGAACTGGTTTTATTTAACCGCTCTGCTGGAGCCAACCCTGTGTACTGGTGGCGCTTTACTGACTGCAGCGGGTGCTCACCCCGCATGCCAGTCTAATCAGAAACTCAGCGGGTGCCCACCCCGCGGGTTAAGATTGCCCGGAACCACCGCCGCAGCCCGGGAGAACATGCCGACTTCCGAATTACAGCGGGAGCCTACCCCGCTTGCGGCCAGAGAGAGGGCTGCTTATTTACAGAAGGCGGGAGGCCACCCCGCACTTCTGGTTCACCTGAGATCACCGCCGCGGCCGCGAGTCGGAGAGGGAGCCGTGCGGAGGCCAGGCGTTGTCCAGCGACCGAGCCTCCCTGGGCTGCGTCATCATTGGAAGCGGGGCCTGCCGGGAAGCAGGAAGAAGCCAGAAGGAGGTGTTGCGGGGGTCCCGTGGTGACGAGGGAGCCCCGGTCGCTGAACGAGACCAGAGCGGGAGCGCACCTCGCCGGTCAGTGCCCCCCGCGGGTCCGGAATAGGCCCGGACGAAGCCAGGAGACGTGCTGTCCTCCGCGGGGCTCTCATGCATAGAGGAGAGCCCCGCAGTGCCAACAGCTGCCGGGAAAATATGGAGGGGGGGCCTCGAGGCACATTGTCGGTGCCTGCCCCCTCCCATTGAAGTGCGGGAGACCCCGCAGGAGACCGGACAGAAAAGCAGGGCAGCCCGGAGTCAGAGGAAGAGCCCAGGTGCAGCCATTGAGTGGGGCTGCGTGTGGGACTGTCGTGGGCCGGCCGAGGCACACTGTCTGTGCTGGAGACCCCCGACGTACCGGAGGGCCTGCACTAACCCCCGGGCATAGCGGCGCCACAGTAGCTGGCCGCTGCAACAGGTCTTCAACGTCTGGGACATTTTTCATATCTAGAGACCTGGGACAGGCTCCAACGTGGGTCGTGCTCCCTGGCCTGATTGCTGGACACAGCTGTCCCGCTGGACATTGGGCAGCTGCCACTTGAGGGGGCAGTAGCATTGTGAAGAGTACTCGTGTTGGGGGCAAGCCTTCACTTCAGAGACTACTCTGAAATATAGGGGGGGCTCCTACATGGACAGTGGGTGCCTCACTAGGCCTGATGTTAACTAGGTTTAAACATGTTCACCAGTTTATGCCCTTGGTCCTGTGAAGATACCCCATGTTCACCTGTTTATGCCCCGGCTAATATGATTAGGCCCAAGGTGATGCCCGGTACACTACATGATGGGATTAATGCATGTGATAATGCCTGATGCCCCTAATGGTGTCTAATGTGATGTTGCCCACTTCATGCAGTAAGCATAATGTGTGTTTAGGCCTAATGTGATATCTAAAGTATTGTTAGCCTGCTCACGCATTTATGCCAAGAAGGGTTGGGGGCCTAATGTTAAGCTTTTATGCTACCGGTGAGGCCTTCATGTCTCGTGTTTAGGTCCAGGGTGACATCTGCTGATATACGGCATCCATGTGTGGGTTATGTCCTAATGATGCCTACTGCATAAGGTTATGCTCACAGACGAGGCCTACTGCTTTTATGCTACTGATGTCGTAGTTATGCTGGTAATGTTCTTTCCCCCTGAGGCTACAGCGTTGGACCACAGGATTTATGCCAATACATTTATGCCTAATGTGCTCGAGTTTTAATGCCTGCTGTTAAATGCCAAATGTTTTCCTTCCAGGCTGGCGCATAGTGTGTTTATGTACGGGCCTGCTGTGTTATCCTGGGGCCATTGTGTATGCTGCCTGCCACTGAGGATGCCTTATGTTGAGGCTCCGTGTTTATTGCAAAGTTATATTTAGTGAGAGACTGTACATCCGTCCTTCACCCTTCCCTTCACCCGAACTGTACCAGCGATGGTCCTGGTAGCAGCCCGATTGGCGCTGCCCTGTAAATAGTCCCCGTATAAATCATTATCTAGTGCCGACTGGCACAGGGTATTTGAACTGTGATTACTTTCCAAGGTGTTTATCTTACAATACACATATTGTTTTTCACCCAAACTGGTGTGGACTCTTTTTGTGGTGTTCCTTGTGTGTCGCCTGTGTGTGCTGCGTGGATGCTTTGCACATGTCCTCTGGAGTTTGGCCCGCCCGCTCTGCACCATGCTACTCCATTTCTAACAGTCAAGCACCACACAAAACCACTCACAGGTACTGCAACACATTCTCATAAAGAATAATGAAGGCAGGAACTTAAAATAACACCCCATTGGAAATAACGTAAAATAAATAGAATTATTATGACATTTAAAAAATATATACATGTTGTTTAATGTTGAAAAACATGTATAGTTAATGCATAATTATTGTTTAATATAATAATAAACTTATTTAAAAAACAAAATAAAATTCAATGTTGAACTTTGGCTAACAATTTAAATTAATTCTACACATACATTTTTAATTCTACAAATAATAAATACAAATAAAACTCTGGATGTACAGTAAAAAAAACATTTTTAAATAAGAAATGTTATCTACATGTTAAATAAATGTATTTTACCTTATTATTGTGTTAAATAATTAACACACATGTAATTTACTGATTTAATGTGCTCAAACGTTTATATTTAAATTACTTTACATTCATATCTTGTATTAAAATGTTTGTAATATTTATTTTATGATTGGTAAACTTTAATGCTTTTCTCTTCACTTACCCAAAAGGATATCTTTGCCACAGTTGTGAAAATGTCCACCTTTGTTTGAAAAGTTACTAGAAGTAACTTCTGTTACAGGAGGCTCTACCAGGGGGCGGAGGCATGTAAGTCTACACTTCAATCTAAATATACACTCTAAAAGGGTGAATGGCAAAACAGTGGTGCAGATTTAAATCTAGGTGCATTAGTAGTTTTACACATGAGTAAATCTACACATGCAAATGTAACTTTGTGAATCAGGCCTATGATTAATTGTTTAGTGTTACATTGGAAACATACCATTTTTTAAACAAATTCTGTTAAGAATGTTCTGCATAAGACAAGCTTTCAAAAATACAGGTCTTTGTAGGACTGCAATTGAGACTGGGATGATAGGTTTCATGCATGTTGATGTTGCAATTCCATTAGTAATGCATAGAAAAGGCAGTCAATTCCCAGTTTTAGTGGAAGATGCAGTGGTAGGTGCGGTAACTTTAACTACACTTAGGTTACTCCATAATCGCATTCCTAGGGACAGTCATAGATGGCTCCAGCCACCTTACGCTGAAGATATATAGTTAAGTCAGTTTTCTAGAGGGCGTTGCTCTGTGCTCGCCTGGCTCATTCGGCTAGTATTGCTACATATGCAGTCATTGGGTATACATGTTCTGGAGGTTACCAGTGCTCTCAGACTGCACACTTAGCTGGGGCCCATCTAAGGAAGTATCTCCGGTCAATGATTCTTGGGGCCAATGCAGATTAAGCATCAGACTGGCAAACAACCATTCCTGATGTGCGATTGTGGGTAGGTTAATGAGCTTCACAGACACATCTTAGGTCGCAGTAAGTTTGTTCTGCTGGGCAGAGCTGGGCAGGGAAGACATGACCTGTACCATGTGCATATAAAGGTTGAAGGATTGGGAATCCACACATTATGTGCTTAAAATCTGCTCCTCGGGTGGCATATGGGTCGGGCTAGTAGGTGTGAACCATAGATTCTTTGCAGTCATATCGTCAACAAATATGACTGTAGTAAATAACGGAATTGTATTAATTTGATTTTTTAGCTTCAATGCATACTGCACTAGTCTATCCCAGAGTTCATCAGTGGAGTCTATTCCTAAATCCCAGGACTCAATGTGCTTGCATCTTGTATTGTGATGCTCCACTTGGACAACATCTTCTTGTACAGCAAAGAACCTATGCTAATGGCAGCACCATGTGTAGCACCAAATGGTAGCCAGGGCTAATTTTCAGATGTCCCATGTCAAGTGGCTGCATGATTAGGAGCCCCTAATTTATAATTGCCCAGCTTTTAGATTCAAGGCCACGTTTCCATCTTAATGTGTCACATTACCTTTGCAAACTAGATAAGGCACCATACAGGAATCTCTAGTGTGTACACCAAAGTGAACTTTTTCTGCCAGCTCTAGCATGCACCTGTGACTAGTCGAAGGAGAGTGCAGCCTATGAGTGTCCCACTGAGGAAGGCCTTGGCTAAAGGGCCAGACCATAGGGACCAATGAAGAAATCTTGCCTCCTGTGAGTAACTGTTTGACATCCACCTTTCAATATGTGGGAGCTGTGTGGGCAAAAGTATTGCTCCACAATAAATTTCCACTCAATACAAGCTTGAACATTTAAGTTTGTAAGAGAAGGTTTGTTGTTATGTTCACTGTATAGCTTAATAGTATTAATGGTGATGCATGCTTGCTTTGTTACATTTAAGACCATTTTCTAAACAATGATTAAAGTTCTCCTGATGAAGAGATGGTTAAAGTCTTGAAATGAATGGAGTGAATTGAAACTGTATTGGTGGAGTTCAAAATGTATGTAGATATATTTAATCAAAGAATGCAATTAATGGAGAAGAACTTACGTATTAAAAGGAATGAACTACAAACTTAAATTTTCGTTGCTCATAAAAAAGTTACACTGCTATCATTCAAGAAGAGAAGGAACAAATATTCACTTACAGTTTTAATTTTGTTGAAATGAACTACAATATATATTATTATTCTGCACTGAATCAGTGTCAAATGACACGTGCCATCCTAGCTAGACACTGATTTCTGATCTACCAGATACAAAGTGTACACTTACCACTGTAATTTGAGAAATAGCAGACACATCTCCCATGCTCTTCTTCATGTCATCGTATGACTTGCCAGCCTAAAAATGTATAAGTCACAAAGTATATATAAAAATATGTACCCATGAATGGTGTTGTTACGACAGAACTGAGTTCCAATTAAATGTATATTCTTTTACCTCATGTAAATGAAAAAGAAAATGGTTTGCATGCACATTAATATCCATATTTTACAAAATAACTCTTTCCTGTTTCCGCATTTTCTTGGAGGAATGGTCCATCATAAATTCACCTGATTCACAGAGAAGACATGTAAGAGTTCTTCAAATCCAATATTATGTAAAATCTACTTCAATTTACATCAAGCTCTTGGCATTTAAGATGCCAACCTTGGAAATGGCAAGAAGGTACATGGCTGCCTATCACTGGGCTAATGATCAGCACCGAGCATCTGTAATTTACATATGAAACGTCATTCCTAAGTAAAAAGAGCTGTTGCTTGAGAATGTCATTGGAGACCGGATAGTCCAGGTCTGAGTTTAATCTTCTTTCCTCAAAACATTCTACAATATGAATATTTCAAGATGAAACTCTGTTAGAGTCTCAATAATTAGGCGAACGTTCTTTACAATTCTAAAGTGATGTTTAACTTAAAAAAATCTATCATTTGCAGATCCATTGTCATGTTGTAATCATGAAAAATTAATATTGTGCATTGATGAAACGACTCTTGTGTTTCAGGCACTTCAGATATTGTGAAAAAAACTTTGGCATAAGGAAAATGCTACTTACCAGTATGCATCTGTTCTTGGCATGTAGGCCTGCAGAACCACACACTATTGCATAGATCACCATCTGGTGGTGGGCCTGGATGACTACACTTTGTTTTTGTCTTGGAAGAGTCTTTGTCTGTTTGATGAGTCCTCTTGTAGATCATAGGGGCATATTACCAAGAGGGGCGATAGACAATTATCGCCGATTTAGCGTCCGTTTTCGGCCGCTAAGCGGCGATAATTCTATCGCCCCATTAGCAAGCTATCGCTAACTGATGTTAGCGACAGCTTTTAGGCGATAGCGAGTGGTTTGGGGCCCGCTTTGCATGTCAGCGATGTTTATCGCTAATGACATGCAAAGCGGGCGTACCCAACCCGTTAGCGACTGAAAGCAGTCGATAACGTCGCTATCGCCTATTAACAAGGCAGGTGTAGCATTGGAAATATTCGCGCTAGGCGCGAATATCTCCAAAAACTAACGCCTGCTCAGACCAGTTCTTAGCCATGTTATCCAATGGGTGGTGGATAACATGGCTAAGAGCATTTTGTCGCTAATGCATGAATATCGCTGTATTCTCAGCGATATTCACGTTATCGCCGGAAAATGTATCGCTTTGGAGATAAACCTTGCTAATAGCAAGTTATCTCAGCGATAATTTCCGGCGATGCTTAGCGATAAAAAATTTGTTGCTAAGCCTAGTTAGCGATAAATATCGCTAATCGTTGGTAATATGCCCCATAGTGTGCATGGACATCGACTTCATCTTCAGATTGTTTTCGCCACTGGGAAAATGATGGAGTATAGATAAGGATGTCCATGTATTGTGTATCTAATTAAGATATTACTGGAACAGATGTAGGTAGCCGGGAAGGCAGGTGGGCGTGTGTGGTTCTGCAGCCCTACATGCCAAGAACAGATGCATACTGGTAAGTAGCATTTTCCGTTCGAGGCATATGGGCTGCAGACCACACACTATTGCATCGATTGCACAGCTGTTCTCTCACTTAGCAGCGACCACCAGTATATGTTGCAGTAGTTTTAAATAATGTTTGGAGTACAGGCTGGCCCACTCTAGCTTGTTGTTTTGCCTGCATATCTACACAGTAGTATTTTGTAAATGTGTGAGGTGTAGGCCATGTAGCTGCTTTACAGATATCATCTAATGGTATATTTTCTAGGAATGCCATAGATGCCCCTAATTTTCTACGGGTAGAATGAGTCCTAGGGGGAATGGATAGAGTGTATTTTGCTTTTTGGTAACAGATTTGAATGCACTTAACAATCCACCTTGCAATGCCTGATTTTGAAATAGGATTGCCTTTGTGTGGAGGAGAAAAGGACACAAACAGTTGTTTTGTTTTACGAAACGGTTTTGTCCTATCAATGTAGTATAGGAGTGTTCTTTTTACCTTTAATGTGTGTAGAGCTCTTTCTGCAACTGTTTGTGCTTGGGAAAAGAATACTGGCAACTCAATAAATTAGTTGAGGTGGAATGGTGAAATGACTTTTGGCAGGAATTTCGGGTTTGTCTTGAGAACCACTTTGTTGTGATGGAGTTGTATAAATGGTTCTTGAATTGTCAATGCTTGAATATCACTTACTCTTCTGAGTGAGGTAATAGCAACTGAAAATGCAACTTTCTATGTAAGGAACTGTAACTCACACTTATGCAAGGGTTCAAATGGAGGACCCATAAGTCTAGTGAGAATAATATTTAAATTCCACACCGGAGAGGGTGGTATTCTGGGAGGAATTATTCTTTTTAATCCTTCCATAAACGCTTTGATGGCAGGTACTCTAAACAATGGCAAATGTTGTCTGTTTTGAAGATAGGCTGCTATAGCAGCAAGATGTTACCTGATCGAGGAGTACGCTAAATTACATCTTTGTAGATGGAGTAGGTAGCATATGATGTTTTGTATGGAAACATCTAGGGCCAGATGTAGGTAATTCATATTCACCGACTCTTAAATACCGAATTTTACCGATTCGGTATTTAAGAGTCGGTAAATATGAAGGGGGGAGATGTAGGTATTACAGAATCTGTAAATACCGAATCTTTAAGATTCGGTATTTACCGATTCTGTAGATACCGATTCGGTATTGCCCATTGATTCCTATGGGCCTTGAAGCCCATATGAATCAATGGGCAATACCGATTCTGTAATTACAGAATCGGTAAATACCGATTTTAGCAAGGGTGCAGGGGGTGTCACTTTGATACCCTCTAGCACCCCAAAGACGGGCATGTTTGCCATGTGGCAGACAGACATGCCCTAAGGGCACGTCTGTCTGTCACATGGCACAGGTGTGCATGCACACATGTGCATGCACACCTGGATTCGGTATTTTACCACCCAATTGGATTGGGTGGTAAAATACCGAATCTGTAAGGCCTTAGGGAGTCCCACCTACATGCCGAAGTTACCGAATTGGTAAAATTACCGATTCGGTATTTTACCGATTCGGTAAATTTACCGAATCGGTAAATGAAGCCCCCTACATACCGAAAACCCATTTACCGGTCGGTAACGGCCGAATTCGGCCGTTACCGGTCGGTAAATGGCTCCTACATCTGGCCCCTAATGGGTTAAGGTTGCTATTTGTCCAATACACAACAAACCTTTTCCACTTGGCTGTGTAGCATGCTCTAGTGGTGGGGTGTCTTGCTTCTTTTATGACATTCATGCAATCAGGCGGAAGATTGAGGTATCCAAATTTTAAGACCTCAGGAGCCAAATCGCTAGATTGAGCTGCATTGGGTGGATGCATGATCTCTCCATGGTTCTGTGTCAGTAGATGTGGAGAGAGTTTTACTTTTGATGTGGTACTACTGAGAGCTCTAGTAGTGTGGTGTACCACAGTTGTCTTGCCCACGTTGGTGCTATGAGAATCAATGTGAGGGAATGTTGCTGTAGCTTGCGTACCACTAATGGAAATAGTGGGAGAGGTGGAAAAGCGTACGCAAATTTGTTTGATCAACTCAGCCATACCACATTGCCTTTGGACAATGGGTGTGGGTATCTGGCGGCAAAGCTTGGGCATTTGGAGGTGCGGTGTGTGGCAAACAGATCTATCTCTGGCTGTCCCCACTTATTAAAGAATGGTTGAAGAACTTGTGGATAATGTTCCCACTTGTGTGTCTGTTGTCTTTGACGACTTGACAGATCTGCAACATGATTGTGAACTCCTGGTAGATGTTCTGCTAACAGAAAGATTTTTTGAGGAATGGCCCACCTCCATATGCTCTGCGCCAGCTGGGAGAGCACTACGGAGTGTGCTCCTCCTTGTTTTTGGATGTAATACATGGCCATCATATTGTTTGTATGGACTAGTACAGCTTTGCTTGATAGGTAATGTTGAAATGATTTTAGAGCTAGAAAAATCGCTAACAACTCCTGATGATTTATGTGGAATAACGTTTGCTGCGGTGTCCATGTACCTTGTACTGTGTGTTTCTCTAAATGTGATCCCAATCCTGTGAGAAATGCGTCTGTGGTTAGCACCACTTGTGAAACAGGCTCTATGAACGGCCGGCCCTTGGAAAGCTTTTTGGTGTTCCACCACTGCAGAGAGCGATATGTCCGGTCGTCTACCACCACCAGATCTGTTATTTGTTGCTGAGCCTGATTCCACTGACTTGCCATACACCCTTGTATAGGGGGCATTTGTAGTCTTGCGTATGGTACTATGAAAATGCAAGATGCCATCATTCCTATTAATTGCATGAACACTTGAGCTGGTAGTGAGTGTTGTGGTTGGAATTTTTGTATAAGAGCTTGCATACTTTGTATCCTTGTAGGATTGGGGTATGCAATTGCTTTGGAGGTATCTATTGTGGCACCTAGATCCTGTTGAGATACGGATGGTTGGAGGTGTGACTTCTTTTGATTTACTGTGAATCCTAGCTTGTGCAACAGGCAGATGGTCTGATGCGTGTGCTGTACACATTGGTGGTATGACTTGGATTTTATTAACCAGTCGCATAGGTATGGGAAGACATGAATGTTGTCCCTTCTCAAGTGTGCTGCTATTACTGCTAGACACTTTGTGAACACTCGAGGTGCTGTAGTTACTCCGAAAGGGAGTACTTTGAATTGGTAGTGTTGACCTTCTAGTACAAATTGAAGGTACTTTCTGTGAGATTGATGGATAGAAATGTGGAAGTAGGCGTCCTTGAGATCTAATGTGGCAAGGATGTCGCCTTGTTTTAACAACGGCAGAACTTGTTGTAGTGTGACCATATGGAAATGGTCAGATTGTATGTACAGGTTTAGGGGCCTTAGATCCAGTATAGGACTGAGGGACCCATCCTTTTTGGGTATGAGAAAGTATAGGGAGTAAACTCATGTGTTTTGATGGTGTTTTAGGACAAGTTCTATTGCATTCTTTTGTAGTAGAGATGCAACCTCTTGTCTTAGGAGTATGAGATGTTCCCGTGACATGGGACGTTGCCTGGGTGGTATTGTTGGAGGAGCGGAAGTGAGCTCCAGGCAATAACCTGACTGAATTATTTGTCTTACCCAACTGTCTGTAGTGATGGAGTTCCAGACAGGTAGGAACTGTTGTAATATCCACTGACAGGAGTGGAATGGTCTGGGGGGATGGAAGGGAAGTCACTGTTTGGGAGTAGAGGCATTGCGGTTGTTGTTGCCTCTGCCTCTGCCCTTATTGTTGTTACCTCTATACCCTCCTCTGTAATACCCTCTGCTGGGTGAGGTTTGGGTGGGTGCTTTATAAGAAGAGGAGGTGTTGTCAGTTTGAAACCCCTTAGAGGCGCCTCTATATGAGGAGCGACAAAAGGACGCTCTATGGGTTTGAGTTTGTAAAGCTCCCATGGATTTTGCCGTATCTGTATCTTTTTTCATTTTCTCTAGTGCACTATCAACTGTTGGACCAAAGAGATGTAGCTAGTCAAAGGGTTGATTTATAATACTGGCCTGTACTTCTGGTTTGAACCCAGAGATGCGTAGCCACATGTCTACGCAACAGTACTCAGGTATTTGTTGCTCTAGCGGCTGTGTCTGTAATGTTTAATGCTCAGCGATTGAAGTATTTGTAATAACCTTGCCTTCTTGTATTAAATCAGAAGCCCTGGTCTTATATTGCTCTGGTAAATGTTGCATGAGTGATTCTAACTCATCATAATGAGCTCGATCATATCTCTCTAACAAAGCTTGAGTGTTAGCAATTCTCTAGACCTTGGCTGCTTGTGAGATGGTGCGTTTCCCTGAAGCATCTAAAAGCTTGGATTCTTTATCGGGGGCAGAGGGGGGGGGGAGCATCCCCTGTTGTCTGCGAGTTAGCTCTTTTCCTCGCATTTGATACCACCAATGAGTCCAATGGCAGCTGACCTTTGATGTATGCTGGGTCAGTTGGAGCCACTTTATACTTTTTTCCAGTCTGTGTTTAATTACCCTGGCTCTGATGGGGTCTTTGAATACCTCTGGTGCATGTCTCACCACTTCACTAAGTATTTGTAATGTGGTTGTGCTTTTATGTAACAACAGTATTGTATCCATGAGGAAGTCCTCTTCCACTGGATCTGTGAGTAAATCTACTCCATGAAATGTGGCTGCTCTATGAATGAGCTGTGTAAACCCAATAGTGTCATCTTGGGGAGATGGTCTAGAAGGGTATGCGTCATCTTGTGGCAGATCTGGTGCATCTGGCGTATTATAATCCTCCCAGGGATCATCTGATGGCCCAGGAATATTGTCTGGGTCATCTGTGTCGTCTATGTGATGCTCACTTTCTACCCCCTGTGAATAATTGTCTTCATCCTCATCATCCTGTGGTATAATGCTATGTGTGCTGGATGGTGAGTGTACTGGAGAAATATCTGCTGGTATCTCTATCAATGGTGAAGGAATTCTTATGGGGTAAGTTTGAGCATGCTTTTTGAGAGGAACTGGAGGTGGTTTAGGATAGTCCATTTTCCTCTTTTCAGGCACTGTAATGACATGTTCAGTCTTTGGATTAATTTGAAGAGTCTTTTGCTTTGGGTCTGGTTGAAAAAGCTCTTCTGCTGAAACATCCTTTTTCGGTGCCGATTTATCCTGTTTGGGACCGAAATGCTTAGGTTTTACCGTGTCTATTGTCTTTGGAGCGGATTTTGGTTTCGGTTCCGAAGACTTGGTATCATGTTTCTTTCTCGGATCTGCGCTCTTTGGATCCAGAATCTTTGTTCCAGAAGTGCGTTTGGAATCATCAAACTTCGGAGCCGAAGTGTGTTTCGATGCCGAAGCAGGCTTTGGGTCGACTTTTTTTGGAACCGGAGTGGTCTTCGGATCGGTAGATTTGGTAACGTCTTTCGGTGCTGAGCTTGTTTTCGGCTCGACCGGTTTCGGCGCTGATGGCTGCTTCGGTGCCGGGGTTAACTCTGGTTTGAGGACCTTTTGCTTGTCGGGACCGACAGACTGACTAATCCCGAGTCGACTGCAGGCTTTTTTGTATTCTTCGTTGCCGAGCCAGAAGGCGGGGCGTCAGAAGGTTTTGGTCGGTGTGCACCTGGACCCGGAGGTGGAGGTGGAACCAAAGCCTGTCCCGGTATGGGGGGTGAACAGGGTCGACCCTTGTACTCACGACCTTTTGACCAGCTGGAAGAAGATCGACGTCTTCCGATTGATCTTCGGCTCCGGAAGCTGAATCCTCTGCTTCGGAAACAAAGTCGTCCTGCTGCTGTTCTTCGGACTCTACCTTTATCGGAGCCTCGTCTATGATGAGGTCTGGTGTCGATGAAGATGACTGCACCATGACTCTTCGAGCTCGATGGTCCCTGATGGTCTTCTTGGACCGGAACGAAGCGCAGGCTTCACAGTCTCGACTCTCGTGATCTGAAGATGGAGTCGATGCCCATGTGCACTATGATCTACAGGAGGAGTCATCCAACAAAGACTCTCCCAAGACAAAAACAAAGTGTAATCATCCGGGCCCACCACCAGATGGTGATCTATGCAATAGTGTGTGGTCTGCAGCCCATATGCCTCGAACACAAGTTTTCTTTTTAATTAATCTTTTTACCAGAATAGTTTTTCCCGAATTTGTAGATGGCATTGCCATCTTATATCCTGAGGCAGAGATGTGTGTTTACAACAGACCTGGGCGGCCAACCACAAAGAGTTAATGAGCTAATCTGTAAAGAGGGATAGAGTAATCACTCTGTTGTCAAAAAAGACTGGGTGCCCTTTTGGAAATTGTTGACTTTACTATCACTGGTCAATAGGACACACATCAAACAAAAGAGTTATGTTCATAATTAAATAACATATTTCTTATAACTTTAGTGCATTCAATTGACAGTTGAGGCTAACTGGAACAATCATTATCTGTGAAATGCTTATTAGTAGGCCTGGGAAGAGTTTGTAGCGTTCTACTCCGTGGAACTCCGCAAAGTGCCGGAAACACTGCGCCACGCTCCACGGAGATCTGTCAGGGGCAGAGTCTGTTAAGTCGTGCTGCTTGCACTGATTTTTAGCACCAGGAGTGTGCCCCGTGCTGTAAAACCAGTGTGAACAGCACTGCGTGTCTTGCCAGAGGGCGCTGCTGCTTTCCGTCACTCGAGTAGACATTCTACTCGAGCAGCAGCTTCTTCAACATAAGCAGCAGCTCCCTCAACGCGCGCGGCAGATTTCTCAATGAGAGCGGTTGTGACCTACTGCGACTGCCTGCGTTGATGAATCTCACTGAGAGGAAGCTTAGCATGTACTTTTTTTCTCGCGAGCGCTCGCCAACTTAACATTGACGAGCTGCGCGAGAAAAAACTCCTCTACGCATCACTTCACTGAGTTTTGCGGAACTCGGCGCAGTGCGCAAAACTCAGCGAACTCTGACGGTGGCGCGGAACTCTCCACCCACCTCTATGTATTAGTGACCCATTGCCTTGGTTGCTTGTTAAGGGCCGTCTTAAAATGGTCTTGAAGATATGCCATCTGCATTGGCTTAAAATTCTCCAGAGTCCTAGAGCTCTCCGTCAACACAAACACAAACTTGGTAGAATGTCTATTCAATATTGGAACCTCTTTTGTAAAGGATTAGGGCTGTATGAGCATCTTTATGGAACTTTATCACATGTTGCTTTACACACTAGGGGGCACATGTACAAAGAAGTGGCGGAGTGAGGCGTTAGCCGTAATGGATTAACGCCTCACTAGGTCACTTCAGAAACGCAAAGCTGCATCATATTTACAGCCTTGCGTTTCCCCATGCACTTGCGCTATGCTTAGCAGCCTAGCACCAACGCAGGAACCCTTGCACAATAGTGCAAGGGTGTCTGCGTGCACGAGAAGAATGTTTATGTTCAGGAAGGTGTCCCTTCCAGCACATAAACAATCTTTAAATGCCATTTTGTCACTTCTATGTGTGCTGCTTAGTGCAGCACACATGGAAGTTACAAAATTACATTTTTTTTTAAAGATTGTTTATGTGCAGGAAGGGTCACCTTCCTGAACATAAATAATCTAAGGTGTTTTGCTTTTTCCATGTGTTCTGCACAAGGCAGCACACATGCGTTAAGCCACATTAAGTGGCTTACCGCTGCCCTGTCAATAAGGCGAGGGCCTGTAGCCACAGGTATGTTGTAAAAAGTGACGTTCCCATGGCGATAGGGGCTTTTACATATGCCCCCTATGAGTGAAATGTGTCATCTGTACTGTTTTTGTGCTAATACTTATTATTCCATGGTATTTTATCATTTCTAAGGAGCTTCGATACCTAATGGTCTTATGTGGATTGCTGAATGTATTGAATACATTGTATACTTTCTATGGATGAAAAGCAGGTGTTAGAGTGCATACTTACACTCCACTTATGTGGATCCCAAGCACAGAACCAGCCTGTGAAGGTGGGTGGTTCGTAGCCTTGCTTCACTGATATTATAGGAGTTGACAGGTCCCGTCCAGCAGGGTGCGATCTGAGGTATTCCTGGGCTGAGGTAAGAGATTCTTTCTTCTCATATTCATTGGCAGACTTTCCAATCCACAGGAAGATCTATAGCACAATGAAAGGTAAAAGAAAAAGAGTTATCACACACCAAAATCTTGGGAGCAAACGGACAAAAAAACAACAAGAAATATAGGTGGAAAATGAGAAAAAGACATAACAACCACAGGAAATGCATAAAACTCCTTCCATCATTCAATTAGAATACAATTAAGGACTAACAGAATTGAGACAACTGCATGGAGTATGAAAGTAAGGAAGGAGGAAACAAAAACAAAAAAAAACACAAATGATTGCGGTAAAAGGTTTAGAGTGCACATAAATGCAGATTACCAAGGAATCCTAGCAGCCCTGGAGTGGCCGTTGTGGGTATCAGGCATTTTCCTCCGGAGGCTGGAAGGGTGGGGGTCAATTTTGAAGTGTTGGGAGCTGTTTTAGGTCTTGCCTGGGCTGCGCTTGCGCTGTCTCTTCGAGACATGCTGTATTCAAGGTATGGACATAAAGCTCTGCCCACTTTCCGCCCATCTTTTTAATTATCTCCTGTCCCTGTCCTTTGTAAATGGTAGCTTTTCATTGGTCAATAGGCTCAGTAGTCCCGCCTTGTCTCTTCTTGTAACCTCCCACGAGGACACCCCTGTTACATATGTTGTTCCTCCCTAGCTTTTAATTACAGCCTCAGAGCACTATTTTCTTAAAGAGCTGCAGGCAGGACACACACATGGTACTAGGCAAGGCTGGCAGTGGTTACTTTACTCACTAGCACAACTCACATTTATGAGACCTTCTATAAATTTCCGTTCATCAGTACAACTTAATCTGGAATTAATATAATAATTATTTGGTCACATTTCAAATCTACTAATTGTATATATGGGCATAGCTATTTGAATGTACTTGTGGTACTGTCTTGCATGCAATGCATTATGGGTAGGGTGGATTTACCATATCTTATGCAGGGTGCAGTACCATATGTGACCAAAAGAGGTCCTGTGGACCCTTATTTGGCCACATATGGTACTGCACCTGCAACATGACTTTTTAAAAAATGTTGCCATTTATAATGTCAATAACTTCAACTTTGCAGCGTGCAGTACTATATGTGGCCAAAAGAGGTCCCATGGGACCTCTTTTAGCCACATATGGTATTGAACCCTGCAACACGGCTGAGTAAAAAACATTGGGCCTCATTTATGGGTTTTTGCCGTAGGGCAGCGCCGCAAGCCTTCCTGCTGAGCTGCCCAATGGCAAAACAAAAGTGCAGGAATGAGCCGTATCTATATGATGCAGCGTATTTCTGTCCTTTTTCCCTGCGCCAGCGCACAATGGGCTGCAGTGCGCCAGCGCAGACACCTTTGCACCATGGTTCAAGGGTGCTTGCATTGCGGGGCTGATTAATATTGTGCAGGAATGGAAACCTTCCTGATCAAAATCAATCAATTCAGGCAATTTCCTTTTTCAATGTGTGCTGCAGATGCACAAAGCCTCAGACATGTGCTGAAATCATCTTAATTCTAATGGCATGATATGTGTAGAATAGAGATCCTCAGAGGACACATGCAAGACTTCCCTATGCACGGGAAATACCTCTATTATCCGTGATTGAGCTTCCTCATCATGGAAATTGGGCTGGATTGAGCGAATTGGAGGAGTTGGGTCTTATTATCGTGACTAATCTCTACACGGGGGAGACCTAGCTGAATTTTACAGTCTAAAACTTGTCTAACAGACTTATACCCAAAACGGGGTGAAGACCTGTGATCCTCTTTGAGTGACGGGCGACTGGGCAAATGTTTAAGTTGCTTCAATACTATTACTGGCATAAGGTTTCTATAAAACCAAGAGAATAAATGTTATGTTCTCTGGACCGATGTGGGCTGTCCTAGATGTTACGTTATTGGTGCAGATTTTGTTCACATGGTGCAGGGATTTCCTGCGCGGAACTTAGAGTGTGATACTGTGCTCCAATTTATAACGGAGGGCATGGATAGAGATATCACAGGCAATCCTGCGGCACGTCTTCAGAGTCTTTTCCTAAAGACTAAGGCCAACAAGGTGACCAATCGGTTTATAGATCTGGTGCTTATTCAAGCTAAGCAACAGATCTCTATGAGTTGGAAGGATGTGAATGATCCCAATTTTTCGACGTTGTATCGTGAGGTTAAAGAAGGGACTGAATGTGTGGAAAGTGAGCTTGAAAAGGAAGTCAGTAAGAGCTTTAGACAGCTCGATCTAGCCCAAGTCTGGGGTAATATTATTAAGGGAATGACAGTAATTGACAAAACTGGAAGGGTGATTCTGGCTGACTCTAGTGATTTTGAAGAAGGATCCCCATATGCTTGTTGCTGGGAGGGGAGCTAAGATATTAAACATATGTTTATGAGCCTGCCTGATTATTTTATCCTGCGTTGGTATTTGTATGGGTATGGTCACAAAAAAGTAAAAAAGGCGAGGTAATTAATTTCAGAATTGTCAATTATGCCCATTATCAACTATGGGAACTGATGCCAAAACCCCATAGAAGCCTTTATGGGCATTAAAATATCCACCCAAAACATTCAATAAAGAAATTTTTTCTGGTGCTACCATTCTTGGCATATAATGTCAAATGAAAGGCCTGACTATCCGATTCCTCCAATCAATGTTTTCTGTTGTTAACTGCCTTCTGTCTGAGTCTGTCTTAGTATACTGTTTCCCTCTTGTCCATGATCACAAAACCTCCACTTTAGCTCCATTAACTGTTTTCGCTGGCCCACTTGTCCATCTCATTGGTAGATTCTCTTTGGGCTCTTCTAGTCACTGGCAACACGCAGGTTCACTGTTCCCACTTCTATTCTCAGGCCAGTGGTGGATTCCCCTTCATCACATTCTCAGCTGCCAAGCTGCTTCACTTTCCTGCCCCCTCATCCCTTCAAGAGTCTCTTCCTGGTGTCCCTTGCCCACTTCTGCTGCTTTCTAATTGATGCTTATTCCAAAAGGGTACTAAGTTACCCTCCTTTCTACCTTTAATTTAAAAATATTTGGAGACAATGTATTGACTTGTTCAGATACTGATTAGAAACATTTGTTTTAGAAATGTCATCTTTTTAATTAATCCTCTTAAAGATTTCAGATTATACCCTATAAGTGATACCACACTCTGTGATTACAGACCTCTTCCCATGTGTCTAGGAGCATCACATCATCCTCGTCTAGGTCTTCTTGGGCAAACTCCACAACCTCTGTCATTATGAATCGTCCGGTCTGATTGGAGCACTCGAATAGCCGGGGCTGGTACTGTACAGTTTTTTCTTGGAACCTGAGTTAAGCACAAAACACAATCTTAAAAGGGCCATACCACCATGAATGACAAGAATCAATTACTGAAGAGCTTCGAGCTTTACTCCACACTCTTCTGTGATTTAGAAAGACAGCTTATGCACCCCAACTACACCGCAGACTAGACAATCAACATAGTGTCGATTCACACATTTTTTTAAGGTGGATATGACTACAGGTAGCCTGGCAGGTATGTTGTCAGCTCTGGCACAAAGGGTCCTGAGAAGTTAAACACAAGAACTGGCAAAGCCAACAGACCTAGCTTATAACTGAAAGTGCCAACTCAGTCACCAGTGAGTACAGGCATTCACTAAGTCATCATACATGCATCCTTGCACTCGTGTATCTATTCATCCACAGACTGACATTCATGTGTTCACCCATCTCCTCTTTTACAGTATACCACACACAAACTTTAAGAGCATAACACAGACAAACGAAAAGCGTAAAAGCTGAAAAAAGAAACATGCAGCTGCTAATATGGGGTGGACATATGGTAGCAATGGGAAAAAAGCGTTTTGACACAGTAGACAAGTATAGAAGCAATTGTTTTTTGTAAATATGGTTTTTATTGGCACTCTGAAATAGAAGGAACATCTAGTACCACATTACAGTAATACGCACCGGTTCCAAAATACAACATAATCAGTGATATTCATGCCTTTTATACTGTAATCTCTTTTTGCCCCCCCCCCCCCAACAACCCTCCCAACCCCTGTCAGTGCGCCCCGCTCAACTCATATAAATGTAAATGTAACAACCATGAGTACCCTCCTAGTAACGTGCTCTATTTTACCCAATAGCGTTAGGGGGACAACGTCTGTGCGCGCCCACCAGTCCTTTGTTAAAAGAAAGAAAAAAAAACAGTCCGCAGGAAAGTGGGCCACCCATCCAACCCCCGGCTCTACGACACAGCCTCCTCCTCGTCACTCAACCCATCCGCCGGTCTCTGCAGCTCTGTCACCAGTGCCTCCCATGCCCTAGCCACTTCCATTACCTTGTCATTATCTAAACGCTTGGCTTGTTGCAGTCGGAGAGA
Source organism: Lissotriton helveticus (assembly GCF_964261635.1). Lineage (NCBI taxonomy): Eukaryota > Metazoa > Chordata > Amphibia > Caudata > Salamandridae > Lissotriton > Lissotriton helveticus. Next base: position 258,290,107 of record NC_136071.1, read on the forward strand.
GCTCTCAGCACGCGCCCAGCGCAGAAAGGCCGCCTTCCACCGCGCATAACTAGGGCCACAGCGTGACTTCCAATGTAAGGTAAGTTCTCGTATGGCCATATTTAAACCCAAATCACAAAACTTACTAGTGACTTTCGTCCGGGGGGTGTGCGGAAACCAGAGCAGCAAGCAAATGCCCATATCCACTTCTATCCGCCGATCCGTGATCGCGTTCAAACAGGTCACCACCGCAGTCCAATAAGCCGCCAGCGTTGCGCACAACCAAAACATGTGGGCGAAGTCTACTCCGTCCGTGCCGCATCTTGGGCAGAGGGACGTGGCGCCCCCGAAATATTGCGAAATCTTGGCAGGCGTCAAATACGCTCTATGAAGCGTAAAAAATTGGACCAGTTGGAACCTGGCGTTCCGCGTGCCCTTCCAGGCGCGCAGAACCAGTTGAGGCCACGTCGTTTCAGGGATGGGCCTCTCAAGATCCAATTCCCATTTGCCTCGCAGCACATCCAGGGGCAACATGGCCTCCGTCGAAAGCCTCCGGTATAGACAAGCAACGGCCTTGAAAGTACCAGCTGCCATGACCACATATTGGCAACCCAGAGAAGTCGGTGGCTCGGCGAGGCCCCCACCCCAGTGTTTCTGGATACTGGCCACCAGGGCGGCATGTAACAAGAAATCCCCCCGCGGGAGGCCATAAGCGTCGTGCAGCTCCTGAAAGGTCAGCAGCGCCCCATCGCGGTATAGGTCTCCAAGCATGTGCAACCCAAGTTCCTCCCAGTTTGCCAGCGCCGACCAATCTCCACCATGTGGGAGGGCCGTGCACATCCCCAAGGGAATTTCCGGGGCATATGGGCGAGAGGTGCCAGCGCGCCTTTGACTCCGGAGCCAACAGAGGCGAATAGTGCGCTCCTCGAGGGTAAGGCGGCCTAATTCGAGCTTCTGGCCCAGCACTATGAAAGAGATGACGTGTCTCGGAAACAGCCTACCCTGTGGCCCCTCCGGACCCGAAATTCGCAAGCCACTGCTTGAGTAAGCCATTGGAGTTGCGCCGCCAGATAGTACCACTCAAAATCTGGGACTGCCAACCCCCCATCGGCCCTGGGACGCATCAAAGTTGTTAAAGCGACCCGGCGTCTGCCTGATCCCCAGATGAATCCCGTGGTTAAGGAGCGAAGTTTGCGAAATACCGACGTTGGCACCCACACCGGCAGGGTACGAAATAAATATAGTAGTTGAGGAAGAGCAATCATCTTCAGCAATGCCACCCGACCTGCTACCGAGAGAGGTAGGGTTCGCCAGAACCCTATGGAACCCTGTAGATTCCTGATCGCTCTGTTGATGTTGCCTTCCAGCAGATCCAATGGAGTGTGGTAAATCGGAGTGCCCAGATAGGGGAGGCAACGGTGTTCCCAGCAAAGGTTCCCCTACATCCGGGGTTCACCGTCCTTCGGTGTTACCGGGAAGAGGCATGGCTTCCCCCAATTGACCCGCAGCCCGGAGAGACCGCTGAAGCGAAGACAAAGGCACTTGGCCCCACGAAGGGAATCATCGGTATCTGCCAAAAACATCAACAAATCATCTGCGTATAAGGAGATGTAGTGAGGGTCGCCCCTCAGTGCCAGGCCCTCATAGGTCCGTCCCATCCAAGTATGAGCCGCCAGCGGCTCAATGGCCAGCGCGAAGAGCAATGGGGATAGCGAACAGCCCTGACGCGTCCCCCGGCCAACCGGATACGCCGCCGATATCGCAGCTCCCGTCTTCACTCTAGCCGTGGCCGCATTATACAGTAAAGCCATCCATTTCACGAATCGTTCTGGTAGCCCAAACACCTCCAAGACCCGGATCATGTATGGCCACTCCACACTGTCAAAGGCTTATTCGATATCAATCGAAAGCACAGCGGCCTCCGGGAGCCCTCCGAAATCACCACCCATGACCCGCAACAGGCGGCGCACACAGGTGGCCGTGGTGCGCTGGGGAATGAAGTCTGCCTGGTCCGGGTGGACCAATGTGCACATATGGGCAAGCAACCGCGTCGTGAGGACTCTGCTCAGTATTTTGTAATCAGTCGTGAGCATAGATAGGGGGCTGTAGGACAGGCAAGAGCTGGCCTTTTCCCCTTCGCTTCAAGAGGGGTATTATGATGCCCCTATAAACAGCGTGCAGCCGCGGGGCAAAGACGTCAATGTAAGCCGCATAGAACTCAATCAGTAGACCATCTGCGCCAGGGGTCTTGCGGCGAGCCATGTGTTTGATGGCCGCGCGTATTTCCCCCACAGATCTCGTCGCCTAGCTTGTCCCCATGCTCCGGCTCAAGGCGCGGCAACTGTGCGGCGGTCAGGAAGTCATCTAGTCCCTCTGGTGCATTGGGCATCGTGCTCTGATACAGTCGCGCATAGTACTAAAAAAACTGACCATTGATGTCGGTTTGGGTGTAGACTAAGCACCCCTCCGCCGTGGGTAAAGCCAAGATCAGGGTGCCACAGGCCGCAGGATTGGCCAGCCAAGCCAACAGGGAACTCACTTTATTGCGCTCAGCGTGCGCCCTAATAAGATACTCCTTATGATCAAAGCAGCGGAGTCGCTCCATCTGCACTGCGACCTCCTCGCGGGCCGCTGAGACAGCCTCGTGAGCCTCGGGATCGTCGTGGTCAGCTCGCTCCGCCGCGCGCAACCGATCTTCGCCATGTGCAAGGTCTTGCAGGAGGGTATTGCGGGCCCCCGCCGTGGCCGAAATACAGGCACCTCTAATCACCGCCTTGAAGGAGTCCAATTCAAGGGCCCTACTCGACGCGGTACCCTCATTCGCCGCAAAATAGCCCTCCACGCTGTCATGCACCGAGGCCTTAAAGGCCGAGTCCTCTAGCGCCAACGGGTTCAACGCCACGTGGGAATAGCCTGGCGCCGCCTGAACCACCGGACCATCACCAAGCAAGGGTTATGGTCAGAAATTGTTCTCGCCAAATACTCGCTGGGTCGGATCAAGCCCTGGACATCCGGTGAACAGAGGACACTATCAAGCCGGACATGGAGTTCGTGCGGGGAGGAATAGAAGGAATAATCCCGCTCGGCGGGGTGCTGCGTCCGCCAGGCATCGACCAATCCCCACATAGATTGCCACTCCCGTCTCCCTTTCGCCATCCTAAGAACCGCCGACTGCGCAAGCGGCGGGTGCAACCTGTCCAACTCCACATCTGTTACCGAATTGAAATCCCCTCCGAAGAGGACTGTGCCCGGTAAGACTGTCGCCAATTTCCCTGATAATCGCGCAAAGAAAGCCGCTTGCTCCACATTCGGGGCATACACACTGCACAGCGTCAAATCCCTCCCGTCAAGCCTACCCTGTACAGCCACATATCTCCCATCAGGATCCACTAACGTCTCCAGGGGCTGGAATGGGACCCCCGCCCTCACCCAGATTAAAACTCCCCGCGCAAAAGCAGAGTAAGTAGTATAAAACAGTTGGCCCCGCCACCTGCGCTGCAAGGCCCGCCCCTCGGTTTGGTCAACATGCGTCTCCTGCAGAAAAGCTACTTGGATCCCTCTGCGGACTAGGTAGGCATGCACCTTGTGTCGTTTCAGCATGGAATTCAGCCCCCGTACATCCCAAGTTACACATTTCACTTCAGGTAGGGTCCCCATTCAAAAGTGTATAGACATCACAAACCATTAGTAGAACCCCAGGCGCACTGACAATTCCCTAGAACCCCCAACTCAGCCCGATCTCACACATCCTAATGGGCACGTTGATAGACCCCCCCAGCTCAGAACAACCCCAACAAACCCTCAACCCCCCCTCCCCCAGAACAGGTGCCAAACCAATGTTACCCATCCAAACCCAAACCCCCGCTAACGGGGCACTCTGGTAGCTACCAGAGACTCACAAGGTACGTGAGGTAGAGGGGGTGACCCTGCACCGACTGATCTGGACAGCAAGTGGCTCGCCCCACAGTCCAATCTCGCACATACCAACTTCCTCACCCCAGCAGTGCCCCCCCCACCCGCACTCCCCTCCCCTAGGGTTCCCTCCCCCCCAGCCCACCCCACATCAGGAGAAAAGCAAACCCCCCATCAGGTTCAGCACATGTCTCCACAGCCACCCCAGGCGTCTCCATGCCACAGTTCCAGCGTGCCCCCTTACTGTTCAGTATGCAGCATCCCAGAGGGTCACTATCAGGTGATCAGCTGTCCGGGGGGTGACCTGCGGCAGTTCGCTGGGAGCCTACTCCGAGCCCCCGGATTCCCCCTCGTCCGATCCCTGCCGGGAACCAGAATCCACCAGGGAGGCCGGCGCAGCTGCTCCGGAGATGACAGACACCGCCTGGAGGGCCGCCGACCGCTCCAGATCCGTTTGCGATGCCGATGGGGATCGTTTGGGCAACATGCGTTTCCGGTTGCGCCGGCTCCTGCGGGGCTGCGGGCGTGTCTCAGGTGGCACATCCCATTTGCCAGCACCATCTGTGCCCGCTCGGTACCGCTCCAACCACTGCCAGGCGTCCTCCGGCGTGTAACAGAAAGTCGCCGCACCATCCACCATCACCTTCAGGCGTGCCGGGAACAATAGCGAATACTGCACCACTCATCCCGGAGGGCCTTCTTGACCGCCAGGAAGGAGAAGCGGTTTCGCTGCACCTCCTGAGAGTAATCAGGATAAAGAGAGACGGATGCATTGTCCACCTTATATGGGCCAGACGCCCGGGCCTGTCACAAGATGATATCTCGGTCTTTAAAATGCAGCAGGCGCGCTACCACAGGACGAGGGGGGCGGCCCAGCACCGGCAGGCGGGCCGGTACTCGATGTGCTCTTTCCAGGGTATAAAAGTGTGTCAGGCCCTCAGGGGCAACCACATCCCTCAGCCACGCTTCCAGATAGGCGACCATGTCAGTCCCCTCGATTTTTTCAGGCAGCCCGACCACCCGGATGTTGTTGCGCCTATTGCGCCCTTTCGCGTCCTCAGCCCTCTTCTCCAGGTGTTGCACTCGCCGCAGTAGGTCGCCTATCGTCGCATCCGTCGCCTTCTGAGCCGGCTCCAATCGTTCCAGCATCAGCTTTTGACACGATCCTTCGACTTGTCGTGGTCTGCCTTTAATAATCCCAGACTGATCGCCACCTGCGCGATATCTTGATGGAGCGCGGTTCGTGTATCCGATATGGCCTTAAGGATCTGGTCCATCTGCTGCTGTTGCAGTCCTGCTGTCTGGCTTCTGGGCAAGCCCTGCTCCAGGGGGTTCTGGGAGTCTACAACCTGGTCGACGGGCGCCGTTTCTGGCACTTTGCGCAGTTTCCCCACTTTGCAGCCCCGGGCCGGCTGCCCAGTGCAATTTCAAAGCCCCGGCCCTTCCAAACGCCCGTCTCAGGGACTGGAGGCGGTCACTCGTCACACTCTGCAAGGTCGTGGGATGGGCGAGCCGAGAAGCCACCCTGCCAGCCTCCTATGTAAGTCGTCCCGAGCTGTAGGAACTCCCCTGTTGCAACAGGTCCGCAAGTCCTGCAATCGTCCTCAGTGGGAGAGCACCACCCGCGAACTCCACCTGCGCCTGGAGAGGCCCCTATCAGGCATGTAAGAGCTAATCCGACTGGGCTTCGCGACAGTTCCCAACCAAGACCTGGTTCTCTCCTGCCAGTCGGCTACGACATAGAAACAGCCAACGTCGTCGTGGCGTAGGAAGGCCAATCCGCTCTCTTTGGGCTTCGCACCCCCCCGCCATGCGCCCGGGCGCCAAGTCCCCAGCTCCATGCCGCAACTGGAAGGCGCCACCTTCTACACTCTTTTGCTGCAAGTTCAAGTGTCCCCCTGTGCCTGGTGGCAAGAGCCGGAGCAAGCAGTACTGCGTCCTAGGCAGGGCCGCCGCGATGCACCGTCCACCCGGGCAGCCTCACAGCCGCATCGCCAGGCCCCTCCAGAGCACCATCAATAGCCACCACCAGATCAGGTCAGGACACCTGCCAGGCACCAATCACCGTCTGCAGCCAAGGGGGTAGCCTCTGCGCTCAGTGCGCCATACAGTGAGGTCCCCACCAACCTGGAAAGGTCCCAGGAGCGTTATGGGCCTAGGTGCGCTTCCCAGGCGCGCAATCCTCAGTGGGCAAGCTGTGGTATCAGCAGGAGCGGGACGAAGTAGATCCAAGGACAGCAGCAACAGATGGTGGCCAGAATGCAGCGAGCACGCTTAGCAAGCACTGCTCCGTCCTGCACGCCCTTCCATTCAAGCCCCCAGGACGGCAGCGCTCTCCACGTGGATCTGGGTGGTCATCAATAGGAGTCCAACCCCCGCGGGGGCCGCCGGCCGCTACAATCCGCTCACCGCGATCGGCCCGTCCGCCTAATGCGTTGGCGGCGCCCGGGCTCCAGCCAGCACAGCCACAGATCTGGGCCTCCGCCTCTGGGCGTCCGCCTCCCGGAAAGTTCACACCGCTGCCCTGGGGGGCGCAGTCCGCCGCCAGCCGCCGAATGGGAGGTCCAGTCCGCCGCGAGCCGCTCCTGATCGCCCCCCCACCGCCACCGCTGGTGCATTCAGGCCGCTCTCTCCGGGAAGAAGCCCCAGGCGCCTCCCGAGCACCGCTCCCGGCCGTCGGCCGCAAATACACCCGATGCAGGCCTGATCAAGATGGCCGGGGTCCCCTGGGAGGCTTTTGCTCTTGGCCCCTCCGATGTTCGTCACAACCCTCCACCGGCTCCAGGTATGCACTCGGGAGTTCACCGCTGCATAGAGCACACACGGGGCTACGAGCACCACCGGGGGAGTTTCTCAGGCAGGATAAATGGCGAGATCAGACCGGAGCTCACAGCTCAGGCGTCCATTCTCGTCGGCGGTCAAGCCACGCCCCCAAGTATAGAAGCAATTTGTTGGCCATGCTGGCTCAGTAACTTCACACTGGCTGGCCAATTTAGGATGGTATTGTGCATACTGCATCATTGTTGTACCAATCCAAGATTGTCAACATAATGATTATGAACACGGAGGCCATCTGGAAACTGTAGAACAATGATACCCTACAGAAAACACCACCCCTCTTGGCCAGCTCGATTTAGAAGCAGGGGCTGCGTGGGGTGCAGAGCTCTGCAGATGAAATGAGTAGTGCATTAATTGCCTGATAGAGCTGTCTGGGAAGCTGGCTGCAGGACATCATAAAAACAAACAAAAACAGAAAATAGAAATGGGAGGGGCTGCGTAAAAAGAGAAACAATTAACGTAACAAAACGCCAGTGCTGCACCTTTCTTTTACCATTTATCCAAGGACCAATGAGTCAAACAAACGCCACCGTAACCACTTTTTCAGTTTGATTTAATCAAAACATTGTTTTCACCAATTTACATCTATTTTTTCAAAACATCTTGAGTTATAAATATTTCATTTTCCTAACCGAATCAACATCCTCACCCCCTTTCCATATCCTTAGGAAGCCCAATTGGAACTGATCACCACATACATAAAACCACACTAACCTCTTTCATACAGATGCCTACCCTGGGGTGCCTCAACAGAATCTTTTGCAGAAATGACACTATTTTTGACAACCTACATAAACACAAAACGACTACAAGAACAAAAAGGCCATCAACAAAATCATGATCGACGAAGAAAGGCAAACTCTTTATTTCTGAACGAGGTAAACAGCAATGAAGCCAGACTCAGGCCCTGTGAATGCGAGGGGGTCGTCAGCCACTGCACCAACTAAACGTAGCTCTGATGGGACTGCACTGACCTTTAGCATTTACAGCTATTATGTCTATTGAACCCGAGAGACAACAGCTCCAGAAATACTACCTCAATGAAGAGTTACTGCCTGAACATGAACCCGGATACCCCGCCTTAACAGACAAAAATCGCCTGGAATGTTGAGCCAAGGAATGTTTATCTGCCTTATAAATATCAGGTCAAGACGAGTACATCTGTTGTTTGCAATGTCGTGTCAGAACAAGGGCAAATGTTACAACACATTTTGAAACTGTCCTGCCATTTGCCAAAACTCTTTTAAAGCCGAGGTCAGCATCTGCATTTAGGGAGTGTTCTAATTGCAGATTGGAACAACACCAGACTCCAGTCTGCTGTGGCAGAAAACGACCTGACTGTAAGTTAGTGTAGGAGCAACTTTAATGCCCTCACTCATGAAATTCCGTATCCAGACAGTCCGTGTATCAAATCAAAAAGCATTTCACATTTACATGGAGGGCTGGGAAAATGGAAGGCGCGCATTTGATGAGGTAAACTCACTGGTGTGTGATTGGAAGCATTTGATGCCTAGACATTAGTGCAGGAGTTTCAGACTGTAACGGGTGGGCAAGCAACCTACTCAGGCTGGGGAGAGTGCGCAGTTCAAACTCCATACTCATGTAAGCTCCCCCCCTCTTTAGAGAGACTCAACATGTGTACCGGTGTGCTAGCGAATGTGATGTGTGGGAGGAAAGAATGAGAAAGAATGCAGGGGAGTCACAGGAGGGGGTAAGTGGGGTGAAATATCCCAGCAGGGGAGTAGCTTCAGGGGTGTCTGGGTTGTTACACCCCCTAATAAATGTATTATTTTGGAAATAGTTGGGTACAGGAGCTTTTAGTCGGGTAAGGTGTCTGACGGACTTCACCTGGGACAAACACACACACGCCTCTGTTTTGAAGGTCTTAAAACATGGCTATTTTACAAATCCAGTTTTAAGCACCCCTCATCCGCACACCTCTCCATCGGCCTTAAGCCCCCGTCATTTGCTGCTTCTCAAATAATAAATGAACATGATGTGCCAGCGTGACTGTCGGATAATCTGAGGCTCACACCAGGCTAAGCCCCAGTACCACAGGCCCGCCCTTTCCATGGCCCAGCAGTCAGTCATTCAGCTGCATCTAAAGAGTTGTATTAATTGCAAGCAAGACGGACTTCTTCATTAATAATGAGGCAACTTCTGCGGCCAAATCGCTAGATGGCGCTAAGCACCAAGTTTTTGCTTTCACTAAAGTACATGTTTTAATACTCTAAAAACAGGTGCTGCTCAGTGCAAACTGCCTAAAAAAGAATCCTCCTGAGGACCCCTTTACGTTTTGAATCCAGGTATCCCACTAACTCCCCACAACTTCTGAAAAACCCCCAAAAATGTACAAAAGATTTAAAGTGCATCAGATGACGGAGAAAGCTGTGTGAGGGTACATTTGAAGGTCATCATCACCTGGGCCCTGATTTACTAAAACGTCTTGACAGGTTAGTGTCACAAGATGATGCACACCTGCGCAAGGGAGATACTTTTCAGTGCAAAATGTGTTCCCTAAAGCAATGCAAAGTTGCGCTATCTGCTACTTTGCACCAACGGGAAGCACTATGTGACGCACGGTGGCGTCACATGAAACGATCCATGTTTTTTTCAGCAAAGTTCTATCTGCTAAAAAAGGTAGACGGGTCGAGCACAAAAAATGTACACCTCCACAAGGCAGGTGTTTGTTTGGAGTGGAGTGCTGTGATGTAAAACACACATACAAACCTGGAAAAGTGTTAAAATATGTATAAACATGTTTTTTTTCTACTGGAAGGGTACTCTTCTAGTACGAAATGGCATACATGGTGGACCTTTTGCCACCCGCGCCCGTATGTATTAGCGGGTGCTGCTGATTCCTGTCCTTGCCCCCCCCCCCTTTTCTACACCACTGCTTTTCTGATAACACATGCTGTTTACGGTAAACAACGTTTACCACACAACTTTTTCCCCGCAAGGAATCACAACGCGGTCGTTACAACAACCGCGTTTTAATTCCGCATACTATTACTCCGCAAGTCGGAACAACGACTTGCGCGGGGGGGGGGGGGGCGGGGGGGGGGGGGGGGGGGAGGTGCTGGACTTAAAATCCAACACCTTCCCTACAGTCCACACAGACTGGAGTTGGGATAGTAAATTATACTATTCCAACATCCAGCGCCGCTCCTCCGCAAGTCGTTACGACTTGCGGGGTAATGGTATGCGGAATCACAACACGGTTATTGTAACAACCGCGTTGTGATTCCCTGCGGGGAAAAAGACTGCGGGATAACAACACACATTCGCTGTTTACAGATCAAGCCTAATTGTATGGCAAGCACAAGCTTCACTAATCCTTTAGACTGTGTTTGTGCAAGACTTAGGGCTTAGAAAACTGATGCAATGAATGGTGATGAGAGCTGAAAGAGAGCATGAGTGGCCACATCATTTTAGCTGCAGACTGACATTAGCTGTGCAAACAAAAATAGCAGAAACACAGCAGAGAGGAATCTTCCATTCTACTGTCTGGAAAACTACATGTGGTGAGTAACATTTGAAGTCCAAGCATCCCTTGCATAGATCAAGTCTAGAAAGAAGCAGAGTTCATACCTGCCAACTCACACAGTGCCACCCAGTGACAGACGATATCAGCTCCCATGACACGGTCTCCCGCTGAGGAGCCAATATCACACGGTGGCAGGGAAAATGAGGTTTAAAAAAACACTGTAAATAGTGGTTTTCCAGCTCATTTTCCAAATGCCTTGCACTGCAGATGCCCATTAAGGGTTATTAAAACACCCCAGGACATCAGCACCAGCATCAGCAAGCTTTTGTTTTTTTTTTGGGAGGAGGGGGCTTGGGGTGAGGTGATGTTCAAAAGTGCCTCGTAGGTACTTCTTGGCACAAGGCCTGTCCCCTTCATGGCCCGCCCCCTCCTTACACGAGATTGTTCTTCAAGTTGGCAGGTATGAGAGTTGGATACATGTGCTTGCTTTTCAAATGCATCTCTGGGTGAGGCATGGTTTGTTCTGTACAGTGCAGATGTGAAAGTCTGCACAGTGACTCCCCATCCTCCCTTCCCTGACAGCTTTCTAAGGTATGCACGTGTAAGTACATGGCTTGGCATAATCTAATTAGAGAGAATACTAATCAATGCAATAACCACAAGGCTAATAACATATAAAGACATTACTTATTTGTTATAAGTAGTAAGGAAGTGTGACATGAAATTCTTTGGGTTTTCCTAATGTTCCTCTTATTCTATATAATGGCTGCTGAGATTGCTGCACTAATTTCCACCATTCTGATACGTAAGGTATATGTGTTGATTGCATGTAATATTAACTAACCTTTGATCACAAAACACCCTCTCGTTGTGATAAGCAATATCCCCTTGGGGATAAGCGAATCTGTCAGGTAGTACCCCTTCCACGAAATTGGGATGATCAAGACAAAAAAATCTATGCTAGACATCATGCACACACCCTTGTACTATGGTGCAAGGATGTGTGTTGAGCAAAGCAGCTAATCGTGCTCCATCCCAGAGTGAGAGAACCACAGCATCATAACTAAGTAGATGCAACCCTGTTCTGCTCTCTCCCTTTCATGCACTGTAGCTCAGCCATGCTGGTTGTTGTGCTGCCATTATCAAAATGGGGTGACCCAAGAAAGTCAAAGACCTGGGTGTTTATGCTATTCAAATACAATGGTCTCTAACCATTACTTTCACCACAGATGAATAAATCAATACATGTTCAATATTGTACTAGATTAAGGGATATGTCTCACAGATCAACCCTATACACTTAATATATTTTCAGCTTTTCAAAAAAGGAACAAACATATAACAGCGAGAATTACAATTTCAGAGCAATTTTAATTCATTGCATTCGTAACTGTCTCTATATAAGAGAGTTATTTCAGTTGCCCAAGGTAGAGCGTGCAGAAGGTGAAAAAATAAAAATTGTCAGGTGCTTGATAGAAAAAAGGAGAAGAAAAGGGGAAAGTGTAGAAGTGTATTTACAATTTAATATTCACAATCCATCGGTTAACACAGTATACCGTTCTTTGATACCCTGGCATGTAATGTAAATTCTTATACACAATTTTCATGAATTGGAGACTTTGCTTCCAAAATTGTTGCACCAGAAAATGTGTTACACCATCCAGGAGATAAAAAGAAAAGAGCGTCAAAGTTTCGATTCGTCTTAAGGCCTATAGGTAAGTTGGACCGTGGCCATGCGAGTCTTCATCAGGACTAAAATGTTGGGCAACAAGAAGAGCAGTGTGGGCCCCAGTAGTATTGATGGACCAAGTGGCAATTTCTTCACTCTTTTTGTCCCACGGTTATTGAATAATGCCTTGTCCGCTGGACGTGGCTGCAGTATTAGGCTATGTTCATGTGGCAGGTTTTTAATCTTTGCACACCTAATTTCTGTTGAACCTCATCCCGTTAAGGGATGGAGACAATGTAATTGACTCAGCACGTCATTTTGCAAGCAGGAATGAATCCGCCGTTAGTGGATATAGTTCAAAGTTTAAAATACTCGGCCCATATGTTCACCAGCAGGAGTGAATCCCCAAAGTCTTTCTGGCTCTGTTCTGAAACATTCGGCGTTCCGTGGAGACCCGTGGACTTGCCACGGTCCAACTTACCTATAGGCCTTAAGACGAGTCGAAACGTCAACGCTCTTTTCTTTTTATCTCTTGGATGGTGTAACACATTTTCTGGTGCAACAATTTTGGAAGCAAAGTCTCCAATTCATGAAAATTGTGTATAAGAATTTACATTACATGCCAGGGTATCAAATAACGGTATACTGTGTTAACCGATGGATTGTGAATATTAAATTGTAAATACACTTCTACGCTTTCCCCTTTTCTTCTCCTTTTTTCTATCAAGCACCTGACAATTTTTATTTTTTCACCTTCTGCACGCTATACCTTGGGCAACTGAAATAACTCTCTTATATAGAGACAGTTACAAATCTAATGAATTAAAATTGCTCTGAAATTGTAATTCTCGCTGTTATATGTTTGTTCCTTTTTTGAAAAGTTGAAAATACATTAAGTGTATAGGGTTGATCTGTGAGACATATCCCTTAATCTAGTAGAATATTGAACATGTATTGATTTATTCGGTTGTTGTGCTGCATCACATGACAAATTTGTACAATTTGCCCCCAGAGTTTTCAACATGCAAGCAGACCTTTCAGGGCGTGTGGCAATAGGAATAGTAGAGATCAATGCCTAAAGGAAAATTGGTACATGTTGTGCAACATGTCCAACATGTCTTACATCTGGCATTCAGGATGCAAATGATAACAAAAATAAGTGAGACACATGGGAGGTGCACAGTCGGTATTTCTATATTTTGAAACTTCTTGACAGAAGGTTGACTCAGTAACCTTGGTCTGAGTGTGTTTTCCAAGTCAAATAACTGGCTGATTACTCTGTGTATATGCACTCTGACTGATGTATGTGGTATGTCGGTATGCATGTAGTAAATGCTTTCTTCAGGGAATATTCTAGGGTCAGTTGGATCAGGAATGTGTCTAAGAAGCCAACAAGGAATCTCTGCTGCTCTCCTTCCATTTTAGGATTGTATCAGTCCAGTGACTTGCTCCTGTGTGACATATATTTATAGTTGTGTGTGCATGTGTGTACACGAGTGTATGTGTGAAGTAAGAAACTATCCTATCAGGACACCTGTAGAGCCTACTTTCACGTGAAAACCAAAAGAAGTTCTAGTTTTAAAGTGTTACATGGGGCCATCTTATGTCAAAAGGAGAGGGTTCCCAGGCGTCTAGACTGATGGGGTGATTTGGTTGAGGTAAGAGGTGGATCATGTAGATATAGGCCTACAGATGAACCTTTGGGATCCTGTGTATGTGCCACTGGCAGAAAATTATCATGAAGATGATGAAGATGACAGGCGGTAGGATGAATGGATGAGGGTGCGAAAACTGATAATTGATTGCTTCTAAGAGCTTCAGGACAACAGAGTACCTCAGATAGCATTAGTCATTACCTTCCACAGACTCACAGAAAGACTGCACTGGAGAAAGGAGAATCCTCAAGTTGTCAGAAATATTTATAGTCCACAAAAAAATCCCACATTTCTTTTCAGGGATACTGAGGTATAATAGTTATCTACTACTGCTAGATTTAGTTAAAACCTTTGGAGCCCTAGTGACTCTTAAGGATAATACTTTGCGCTGGTAGTGTTGTCCAATTACCGTGAAGCGCAAGTTGCACCAATGAGCCAGATGGAGTGGGATGTGAAAATAGGCATCCTTCAGGTTTAGTGTGGCCATGCAGTCACATTGCTGCAGCAGGGGGGATAACATCCGATAGGGAGACCATATTAAAATGTTTTGACAGGATGTGTCTGTTGAGAGTCCCGAGATTGAGGATTGGCCTTAGGGAGCGGTCTTTTATAGGGAATGAGAAAGTAGATAAAGTAGATAACTTTACCCCAATGGAGAAAGGCAACAAGCTCTAGAGCTGTGGAGCTCAGCGGTGAACACATCTAGACAAGAGAAAAGTTGATATATGTTTGAACCCGATGATGGTGAAAACCAATCCAACAATGAAGTCAGTGCACATGGGCATTCACAATCAGAGGAGGAGTAACCAAGACCTTGTGACCCAAAAGACTTCTTTGAAGAAAGGTTGCAGCAGCCCAACACTAGCTGGCAGGAGTATGCAGAGAATGTGTATCTACAATCACAGATGCTACGAACATTGTATTTCTTCCTCCAAGTTCATTACATCTGGGCGACTATAGAAGTTCTCGTTGGCACCAATGTGTACATACTCCACCAAAGCTATTTCTTCATTTAAACATTTTTTTTTAGAAGTTTTCTATAGCACTGGCCAGACTCGGGGGTACCGGAGCGCTTTACAACAGGAGGGGAAGAAAACATAAACATATAAAGTTTGGGAGGAGGATAAATGTGTTCATAAGTGTTCACGAAAAAAAACCAATTGTGATGAGCGTCCGAGGTGCGTCATTGAGGTAGAGAGGTCTAGGGGTCCAAGGTGCGCCGTTGAGGTAGAGAGGGTTAGAGGTAGTCTCAACACATGGATTGTTTTGAGTGGAGGATAAGCGTGTTCATAAGTGTTCAAAAGATTACAATTGTGATGAGCCTCCGAGGTGCGTCCTTGAGGTCGGAAGGTCTGGGGGTCCAAGGTGCGCGGTTGAGAGGGTTAGAGGTAAGATCGATACATGGACAAAGAGTAGGGCTTCGAGATTTCCCTGAGCGGCGATGGAAGCTTGAGAGTCACACATTTCAGTTCGGGAAGGCCCGATTGAGGTGGAGGACTTTTAGGAGACTTTTGAATTTTGCAAAGGAGGGGGTACTTCTGATGGGCACAGGGATGGAGTTCCAGATTTTGGGTGCGTTTCCTGCAAAGGAGCGAGCTGCTGTTTTTTGTTTGCGCGTTTTTCAAGGGGATGAGTAGGAGGGAGTTGGAACTCCTGAGACTTCCAGACTGGCCGGCTTTCTTAAGTTTGGAGGCTAGGTATTCTGGTTTCCCTGTGTGCAGGGCTATGTGTGTGAGGCATGCAGTTCTGAAGCTGGCCCGCAATTCCACTAGGAGCCATTTTAGTTCTCTGAGAGCGGGAGCAAAGTGGTCGTAGTTTTTGACTCCGGTGACCATTCTGACAGCTGCATTGAGGGTTGGTTTGAGTGGCGCTAGGTTGGAGAGAGCTGTCCCGGAGAGGACTGTGTTCCCGTAGTCGAGTCTGGACAAGAAAAGTGACAAGGCTTGTTTGAGGTCCCAGGATGGTATGTGGGGTTTTATTTTGTTGAGAAGCTTCAGGTTGAGGAAGGTAAGGTTACCGTTGAGAGCTTCGATTGCTTTCATCCATTCAATGATTTGCAGATTTTCTTCCTTGTTGGAAATTAGGAGGAATTCGGTTTTCCCCTGATTGAGTTTAAGGTGATTGGCTAATAACCATTCTTGAACCTCTCTGAGAGTATTGTTCAGTCTTAGAATGTCATTGAAGAAGGAGGTTTCCAAGTAGATCTGAGTGGCATCTGCATATAGATGGAAGGGAATGTTGGCTTTTTTTAGAATGGAGGTGAGGGGTCTATATAGATGTTGAAGAATTGAGGGGAGAGGACGGATCCTTGGGGGACACCTCTTTTGACGGGTAGAAGGTCAGATAAAAAGGATTGGATTTTTACCCTTTGGGAGAGATTTTGAAAGAAGGAGGAGAACCATTGAAGGACCACCTCATCTGCACCTACGTGGTCCTTGAGAGCCTTGATGAGAAGACTGTGATCCACCGTGTCAAAGACTGCCGATAGATCCAGGAGGATGAGGAGGCAGCAATGATCCGAGTCAAGGGAGTTGAGGATGTCATCCACGATGTTAAGGATTGCAGTTTTGGTGCTGCAGCCTTTTCTAAAGCCTGATTGGTGTTGGTCTAGCAGATTAATCTTGTCGGTATGTTGGTTCAGTTGTCGGAGAACGCATTTTTCGAGGATTTTGGCTAGGGAGGGAAGATTGGAGACAGGTCTGAAGTTGTTCAAGTCATTAGTGTCTAGACCTGGTTTCTTCAGAAGAGGAGTGACTTGGCCAACTTTGAGGCAGTCGGGGATGATGCCTATTTTTAGGGAGCTGTTTATGATTTCACACCAGAGTGGTGCTAGGAAGAGTTTCGGATTTTTGGCCCTATGCGAGGGTAAGGGATCGAGGGCATAGAGGAGGAGATTAAATTAAGGATCTCGACTTCCGGTATAGGGTCGAAGTGACTCCAGGTACTTTTTGGTCGATCTATCACGATGGTTTCGCTTGCTGGGGACCAGTTTTGCTGGTAGGGTGGAGGTTGATGTCAATAGAGAGTTCAATCTTGGAGATTTTTTCGTTAAAGAAGTTGGCAAAGCTGTCACAGGAGTCTTTTGAGGCCTGGACGTGGGTGGCGGAATGCTTGGATGTTTGTTTTTTGATGATGTTAAAGAGCTCTCTTGGCCTGTTTTTGGCCTTGTCCAGTGCGTTGGAGAAAAAGTCATTTTTTCATTATTGATATGTCTTTTATACTGTCTTCTTGCCGTTTTGAGTTCTTCGCAAAGGTTGGAGGAGGGTTTTTTTCTCCACAGACGTTCCGTGGTTCTGAGTTGTCTCCTTT
Organism: Lissotriton helveticus; assembly: GCF_964261635.1. Lineage (NCBI taxonomy): Eukaryota > Metazoa > Chordata > Amphibia > Caudata > Salamandridae > Lissotriton > Lissotriton helveticus. The sequence goes on from NC_136071.1 coordinate 258,306,956, forward strand.
CGTCGTTGATGTCCTTGTTGAACCAGGATCCGGAGGGGATGTTCCTGGGTTTTTTCAGTTTCATTGGAGCTAGCTAGTCTAAGATAGAGGACATGGTTAAGTTGGAGTGGGATGTGAGTTCTGTAGTTGAGAGGCCATCCGGGGAGATGGGCAGGAGGGTGTTCATTTTTTCTTCTAAGTCAGCTGTGTTGATCTGCGTTAGGTTTCTGGACCAAGTTGGGGGATCATTGATGGGAGGTTGACACATGATCGGTTGTGAGATGTGGAATAGAATTAGGTGGTGATCTGACCAGTCCACCGGAACGATGTATTCTATGGTGATTGCATCTGGATGGGAGATGATGGCATCTAGGATTGCCCCTTTGTTATGGTTTCTTTTGAGCAGTGCTAGATAAGATTGTTAGAGTGCAATAGCTCATTCAGGGTTGTACTGGAGCACTGTTTTTATCATTCCAGTGGAGGTTGAAGTCTCCCGGAATTAGGTTGTTGTTGTCTCGGAGAGAGCAGTGGGCGATCAGGTCTGATAAGTGTACTGTGAACGCGGTGGTGTTGCCTGGAGGGTGGTACAGGAGGTGACAGTGTAATAGATTGTTGTTAGAGGATTTGATGTTGGCGGTTAGGTATTCGAAGGAGTTGTAGTTGAAGGTATCAACTTCGGACACTGACAGGGTGTTGTTGTGGATGATTGTCATGCCTCTGCCTTTTTGGTCTTTCCTATCTTTGTTGACAATAGAGAAACCCGGCGGAACAAGCATGTCCATGATAGGAGGAGAGGAGTCGTTGAGCCAGGTCTCGGTGATGAAGGCTATGTCTATGTCGTGGTTAAGGATGGATTCTGCTAGCTCCGTGGCATGTTTTGAGGCAGATCTGCAGTTTATCAGCATGCAGTTGGTGCAGGGGTTCTCTTTTTTAGATTCCGTTGTTGGTGACGCAGTCGGGATGTTGATGAGGGAGGCTGGGGGCCTAGGGGGTTTCGGGATTGAGTGCTCACTTCTGAATCCAGTGATCATCTGAATCGTGGATTGCAGGGTGTGAGTGGCGGGGGAGGAGTATGATGAGGCCAGCTTGATCGCTTCCTCAGAGGACATGGCTTCTGTAGTTCTGTTCGGTCTCGGGGCAGGGATCGGGAGAGGGCGGGAGGACTGGTTGGGGAGCGGATCTTTAGGAAGGCTGGGGTGTGTGGGAAGGGGGGCGATGGGAGTAGAGTGAGAGTTTAAGGGGGGACTGAGGAGTGTTGCGAGGTTGGTTAGGATGAGATTCAGGCCCTGAATTATGATGGCGACTTGAGTTTCAATACGGGAGAGACGGCAGCCCATCTCTTCTTGGGAGGAAGTGGGTTGCTTCTGAGAAGAGTCTCCTAGGCGTGGAGAGGAATTGGGAGTGTTGTGTTGTCTATTGCTGGGAGTAGTGTTGTCGGTTAGGGTTATAGGCCTTAAGACGAGTCGAAACGTCAACGCTCTTTTCTTTTTATCTCTTGGATGGTGTAACACATTTTCTGGTGCAACAATTTTGGAAGCAAAGTCTCCAATTCATGAAAATTGTGTATAAGAATTTACATTACATGCCAGGGTATCAAATAACGGTATACTGTGTTAACCGATGGATTGTGAATATTAAATTGTAAATACACTTCTACGCTTTCCCCTTTTCTTCTCCTTTTTTCTATCAAGCACCTGACAATTTTTATTTTTTCACCTTCTGCACGCTCTACCTTGGGCAACTGAAATAACTCTCTTATATAGAGACAGTTACAAATCCAATGAATTAAAATTGCTCTGAAATTGTAATTCTCGCTGTTATATGTTTGTTCCTTTTTTGAAAAGTTGAAAATACATTAAGTGTATAGGGTTGATCTGTGAGACATATCCCTTAATCTAGTAGAATATTGAACATGTATTGATTTATTCGGTTGTTGTGCTGCATCACATGACAAATTTGTACAATTTGCCCCCAGAGTTTTCAACATGCAAGCAGACCTTTCAGGGCGTGTGGCAATAGGAATAGTAGAGATCAATGCCTAAAGGAAAATTGGTACATGTTGTGCAACATGTCCAACATGTCTTACATCTGGCATTCAGGATGCAAATGATAACAAAAATAAGTGAGACACATGGGAGGTGCACAGTCGGTATTTCTATATTTTGAAACTTCTTGACAGAAGGTTGACTCAGTAACCTTGGTCTGAGTGTGTTTTCCAAGTCAAATAACTGGCTGATTACTCTGTGTATATGCACTCTGACTGATGTATGTGGTATGTCGGTATGCATGTAGTAAATGCTTTCTTCAGGGAATATTCTAGGGTCAGTTGGATCAGGAATGTGTCTAAGAAGCCAACAAGGAATCTCTGCTGCTCTCCTTCCATTTTAGGATTGTATCAGTCCAGTGACTTGCTCCTGTGTGACATATATTTATAGTTGTGTGTGCATGTGTGTACACGAGTGTATGTGTGAAGTAAGAAACTATCCTATCAGGACACCTGTAGAGCCTACTTTCACGTGAAAACCAAAAGAAGTTCTAGTTTTAAAGTGTTACATGGGGCCATCTTATGTCAAAAGGAGAGGGTTCCCAGGCGTCTAGACTGATGGGGTGATTTGGTTGAGGTAATGGGTGGATCATGTAGATATAGGCCTACAGATGAACCTTTGGGATCCTGTGTATGTGCCACTGGCAGAAAATTATCATGAAGATGATGAAGATGACAGGCGGTAGGATGAATGGATGAGGGTGCGAAAACTGTTGATTGATTGCTTCTAAGAGCTTCAGGACAACAGAGTACCTCAGATAGCATTAGTCATTACCTTGCACAGACTCTCAGAAAGACTGCACTGGAGAAAGGAGAATCCTCAAGTAGTCAGAAATATTTATAGTCCACAAAAAAGTCCCACATTTCTTTTCAGGGATACTGAGGTATAATAGTTATCTACTACTGCTAGATTTAGTTAAAACCTTTGGAGCCCTAGTGACTCTTAAGGATAATACTTTGCGCTGGTAGTGTTGTCCAATTACCGTGAAGCGCAAGTTGCACCAATGAGCCAGATGGAGTGGGATGTGAAAATAGGCATCCTTCAGGTTTAGTGTGGCCATGCAGTCACATTGCTGCAGCAGGGGGGATAACATCCGATAGGGAGACCATATTAAAATGTTTTGACAGGATGTGTCTGTTGAGAGTCCCGAGATTGAGGATTGGCCTTAGGGAGCGGTCTTTTATAGGGAATGAGAAAGTAGATAGAGTAGATAACTTTACCCCAATGGAGAAAGGCAACAAGCTCTAGAGCTGTGGAGCGCAGCGGTGAACACATCTAGACAAGAGAAAAGTTGATATATGTTTGAACCCGATGATGGTGAAAACCAATCCAACAATGAAGTCAGTGCACATGGGCATTCACAATCAGAGGAGGAGTAACCAAGACCTTGTGACCCAAAAGACTTCTTTGAAGAAAGGTTGCAGCAGCCCAACACTAGCTGGCAGGAGTATGCAGAGAATGTGTATCTACAATCACAGATGCTACGAACATTGTATTTCTTCCTCCAAGTTCATTACATCTGGGCGACTATAGAAGTTCTCGTTGGCACCAATGTGTACATACTCCACCAAAGCTATTTCTTCATTTAAACATTTTTTTTTTAGAAGTTTTCTATAGCACTGGCCAGACTCGGGGGTACCGGAGCGCTTTACAACAGGAGGGGAAGAAAACATAAACATATAAAGTTTGGGAGGAGGATAAATGTGTTCATAAGTGTTCACGAAAAAAAACCAATTGTGATGAGCGTCCGAGGTGCGTCATTGAGGTAGAGAGGTCTAGGGGTCCAAGGTGCGCCGTTGAGGTAGACAGGGTTAGAGGTAGTCTCAACACATGGATTGTTTTGAGTGGAGGATAAGCGTGTTCATAAGTGTTCAAAAGATTACAATTGTGATGAGCCTCCGAGGTGCGTCCTTGAGGTCGGAAGGTCTGGGGGTCCAAGGTGCGCGGTTGAGAGGGTTAGAGGTAAGATCGAAACATGGACAAAGAGTAGGGCTTCGAGATTTCCCTGAGCGGCGATGGAGGCTTGAGAGTCACACATTTCAGTTCGGGAAGGCCCGATTGAGGTGGAGGACTTTTAGGAGACTTTTGAATTTTGCAAAGGAGGGGGTACTTCTGATGGGCACAGGGATGGAGTTCCAGATTTTGGGTGCGTTTCCTGCAAAGGAGCGAGCTGCTGTTTTTTGTTTGCGCGTTTTTCAAGGGGATGAGTAGGAGGGAGTTGGAACTCCTGAGACTTCCAGACTGGCCGGCTTTCTTAAGTTTGGAGGCTAGGTATTCTGGTTTCCCTGTGTGCAGGGCTATGTGTGTGAGGCATGCAGTTCTGAAGCTGGCACGCAATTCCACTAGGAGCCATTTTAGTTCTCTGAGAGCGGGAGCAAAGTGGTCGTAGTTTTTGACTCCGGTGACCATTCTGACGGCTGCATTGAGGGTTGTTTTGAGTGGCGCTAGGTTGGAGAGAGCTGTCCCGGAGAGGACTGTGTTCCCGTAGTCGAGTCTGGACAAGAAAAGTGACAAGGCTTGTTTGAGGTCCCAGGATGGTATGTGGGGTTTTATTTTGTTGAGAAGCTTCAGGTTGAGGAAGGTAAGGTTACCGTTGAGAGCTTCGATTGCTTTCATCCATTCAATGATTTGCAGATTTTCTTCCTTGTTGGAAATTAGGAGGAATTCGGTTTTCCCCTGATTGAGTTTAAGGTGATTGGCTAATAACCATTCTTGAACCTCTCTGAGAGTATTGTTGAGTCTTAGAATGTCATTGAAGAAGGAGGTTTCCAAGTAGATCTGAGTGGCATCTGCATATAGATGGAAGGGAATGTTGGCTTTTTTTAGAATGGAGGTGAGGGGTCTATATAGATGTTGAAGAATTGAGGGGAGAGGACGGATCCTTGGGGGACACCTCTTTTGACGGGTAGAAGGTCAGATAAAAAGGATTTGATTTTTACCCTTTGGGAGAGATTTTGAAAGAAGGAGGAGAACCATTGAAGGACCACCTCATCTGCACCTACGTGGTCCTTGAGAGCCTTGATGAGAAGACTGTGATCCACCGTGTCAAAGACCGCCGATAGATCCAGGAGGATGAGGAGGCAGCAATGATCCGAGTCAAGGGAGTTGAGGATGTCATCCACGATGTTAAGGATTGCAGTTTTGGTGCTGCAGCCTTTTCTAAAGCCTGATTGGTGTTGGTCTAGCAGATTAATCTTGTCGGTATGTTGGTTCAGTTGTCGGAGAACGCATTTTTCGAGGATTTTGGCTAGGGAGGGAAGATTGGAGACAGGTCTGAAGTTGTTCAAGTCATTAGTGTCTAGACCTGGTTTCTTCAGAAGAGGAGTGACTTGGCCAACTTTGAGGCAGTCGGGGATGATGCCTATTTTTAGGGAGCTGTTTATGATTTCACACCAGAGTGGTGCTAGGAAGAGTTTCGGATTTTTGGCCCTATGCGAGGGTAAGGGATCGAGGGCATAGAGGAGGAGATTAAATTAAGGATCTCGACTTCCGGTATAGGGTCGAAGTGACTTCAGGTACTTTTTGGTCGATCTATCACGATGGTTTCGCTTGCTGGGGACCAGTTTTGCTGGTAGGGTGGAGGTTGATGTCAATAGAGAGTACAATCTTGGAGATTTTTTCGTTAAAGAAGTTGGCAAAGCTGTCACAGGAGTCTTTTGAGGCCTGGACGTGGGTGGCGGAATGCTTGGATGTTTGTTTTTGATGATGTTAAAGAGCTCTCTTGGCCTGTTTTTGGCCTTGTCCAGTGCGTTGGAGAAAAAGTCGTTTTTTCATTATTGATATGTCTTTTGTACTGTCTTCTTGCCGTTTTGAGTTCTTCGCAAAGGTTGGAGGAGGGTTTTTTTCTCCACAGACGTTCCGTGGTTCTGAGTTGTCTCCTTTCGTTGTTGATGTCCTTGTTGAACCAGGATCCGGAGGGGATGTTCCTGGGTTTTTTCAGTTTCATTGGAGCTAGCTAGTCTAAGATAGAGGACATGGTTAAGTTGGAGTGGGATGTGAGTTCTGTAGTTGAGAGGCCATCCGGGGAGATGGGCAGGAGGGTGTTCATTTTTTCTTCTAAGTCAGCTGTGTTGATCTGCGTTAGGTTTCTGGACCAAGTTGGGGGATCATTGATGGGAGGTTGACACATGATCGGTTGTGAGATGTGGAATAGAATTAGGTGGTGATCTGACCAGTCCACCGGAACGATGTGTTCTATGGTGATTGCATCTGGATGGGGGATGATGGCATCTAGGATTGCCCCTTTGTTATGGTTTCTTTTGAGCAGTGCTAGATAAGATTGTTAGAGTGCAATAGCTCATTCAGGGTTGTACTGGAGCACTGTTTTTATCATTCCAGTGGAGGTTGAAGTCTCCCGGAATTAGGTTGTTGTTGTCTCGGAGAGAGCAGTGGGCGATCAGGTCTGATAAGTGTACTGTGAACGCGGTGGTGTTGCCTGGAGGGTGGTACAGGAGGTGACAGTGTAATAGATTGTTGTTAGAGGATTTGATGTTGGCGGTTAGGTATTCGAAGGAGTTGTAGTTGAAGGTATCAACTTCGGACACTGACAGGGTGTTGTTGTGGATGATTGTCATGCCTCCGCCTTTTTGGTCTTTCCTATCTTTGTTGACAATAGAGAAACCCGGCGGAACAAGCATGTCCATGATAGGAGGAGAGGAGTCGTTGAGCCAGGTCTCGGTGATGAAGGCTATGTCTATGTCGTGGTTAAGGATGTATTCTGCTAGCTCCGTGGCATGTTTTGAGGCAGATCTGCAGTTTATCAGCATGCAGTTGGTGCAGGGGTTCTCTTTTTTAGATTCCGTTGTTGGTGACGCAGTCGGGATGTTGATGAGGGAGGCTGGGGGCCTAGGGGGTTTCGGGATTGAGTGCTCACTTCTGAATCCAGTGATCATCTGAATCGTGGATTGCAGGGTGTGAGTGGCGGGGGAGGAGTATGATGAGGCCAGCTTGATCGCTTCCTCAGAGGACATGGCTTCTGTAGTTCTGTTCGGTCTCGGGGCAGGGATCGGGAGAGGGCGGGAGGACTGGTTGGGGAGCAGATCTTTAGGAAGGCTGGGGTGTGTGGGAAGGGGGGCGATGGGAGTAGAGTGAGAGTTTAAGGGGGGACTGAGGAGTGTTGCGAGGTTGGTTAGGATGAGATTCAGGCCCTGAATTATGATGGCGACTTGAGTTTCAATACGGGAGAGACGGCAGCCCATCTCTTCTTGGGAGGAAGTGGGTTGCTTCTGAGAAGAGTCTCCTAGGCGTGGAGAGGAATTGGGAGTGTTGTGTTGTCTATTGCTGGGAGTAGTGTTGTCGGTTAGGGTTATAGGAAAAGGCGTGGTATGAGGGAGGACGTGGTGTGATCGTTTTTTAATGCAGGTGGGTGTAGGCTGGAGATTGGGAGATATGGGGTGAGTATTGAGGTCGCCCGGTGGTGTTTGGGGGTGGATCTGCACAGGTGATTGTTTCATAGGATGGACTAGTGCAGGAGTAGGTGCCGTGCACTTGGAGGTGGAGGGATTGGAGAGGGTTATAGTTGAAGCGTAGGCGCTTGTGATGGCAGGAGGTGGGATGGGGAGGATGTTCAGTTGGGGGGACTGGGCTCCTGGGTGGGGGGGGGAGCTTTCGAAGAGGGGGCTAAGCCCAACTATAATCGCTGTAGTCACAGATAGTCTGTTTTCACTTGACATGCTAAAACACCAGAGTAATCTTGGGGAAGGCACACATTACACATCCAATGCAGGTTGGATTGTGCCAGATTTGTATGACATTGAGAAAAAATTGAAATGGCCTATTTTCTATCCCTCGCCTTCCAAGGAATCATTATTATACGACGCGGAAGACAAGTTTGAAGAACTTAGGATTCAATGTTTACAGATGCATTAATTGGAGGACGTTTGTCCAAGTAGCCGAGTTCAATGCTCTTCAGCACCTGTGGATGTTCTTCGTTCAGTCCTCTTTTTATTGCTTTGCACAACACCGTTTTTTGAATGTCTCTAAACATTGACAACAAATCACCAAACTTTAGTCTGCCTGCTGATGCAATGTAAGTTTGGCTACATGGTAACAAATCATTTTCGAGACTGAAACGTAATTTCTTGTACTGAACAACTTAGAATATTCACAACACAAGGCTAGATGGCTGGATTGTACACAGCTGCAAACGTATTAATATTCCATCCAATGTTGTCAGTGACAGTCTTGCAGCTACATTATTTCATAGTTGATTCAATTGACCATCGCGGGGCTTTGACATTAAGGGGTTTGAGTTATCCTGGTGTGGGCTGCATGCATGTGCATGGACTCTGACACAGCTGGACAGCATTATGATTCTTGGGACTGTGGTTCCGAGAATGTTGATGTTCGAATGAGAAACTGGAGGAGGCTTAAGGAGCTGGATGAGGTGATTGAAGGAGCGTATTAATAAATCGCTATTTGAAACTACTAAGGCTGTGTCGTATCCTACTTTACTACAGGGTTTTCACCAGTACTTAATTTATGAAAAAATAAGTTCCAGGGCCCTTCACAGGAGGCACTGCAGCGCGCACTGCCCATTTCCCTCACCGGCCCTGCCAATGACAGTACCTACACAACAAGAAACCCTCACACTCCTACAAGTTTCAGAGTTCAGACTATTCAAGCCACCCAAAGCTATAATAATGGATTGGGTGGCCATTATTATTATTTTTTAATATATATTGACACATTAAACACTGTTGTTGTGCTCATCTGAATATTAGCCAGACATCACTACAATGTGGTCTACTGGCATTAGTACAGGTGCTGACAATTAAGTGCCAGTGCCGAGCACCGGAATCCGCCTCCACAAATTAAGCACTGTTTTTCATGAATCAGGCATTTATGGTACATGTAATCAATTCTCACTTCCTTCAACATTACCTCTTTTCACTGGCATATGGTGCCTTGCCACCCAATGCAACCCAGAAGTCTGCAGGCTCTGCACCCTCCATAATTGTCTGTTTGTCCCTCTTTGAGATTACATTTGCCACAGTCTTGGCCATTTCCCTCTCATCACCACTGCAGCCCTGAAACACAGATAAATGACAGCTAAGTTGGAAGACATTTCAGTCTAATTCATGCCAATTTATCCTATGCATGTTGTATCTCTAATGCAAAACCACTTCATCAATTCATCAGGATCAGATTGAAATACATCATTAAGTATAATGCGGTTGCCCTTTGCCCCTCAGAACCTAGGTATAGGCTGAATGTTCACCATTTTCCACAATTCTCGAACAATTGTGCTACCCGACAGAACTCTTCGTAGTTTATAGATTGACATACAGGTATATAAGCACATGGCTAGGCATCTAGACACAATGTTATGCAAATATATTGACAAACTATTCTGTAGTGTAACAGGTAGTAATATTTCCAGTTTTTTGCAAAACCACCCCAGTTTCCTGACAAATCCTGGTTTATATTGTGTAAATAATAGCATAGTGACAATGCACGTTGCCCTATAAGCAGGGAAGCTATCTGCTCGCCTTATAGTAGCATACCTTTCCGCACCATAAGTAGCATTCCTGTTCTGTCTTCAACACAAAGACGTCATTGGAGTTCAAGGATGAGGCTCGAGCTGGCACCTCCGTCGCCTTGGTATTGAATTCCTCTGTCCCTTTCACATGGAACAATCTGATGGGCGGCTCTGGTTCCTTCTTCTCAGTCCGGCTTGTTCCTCCCTAAAATGTAAAATATGGATTAACTGGGTGAAAAAGGACCAGGATATAGTAGCAGTGGTAGTCAATGTTATTGTGTTATTCAAGTGCAAATATATGACTAAATATTTGATTAACGTACTGTATAACCAGGCAGGTGCTCTCCATGATTTGCCTCCTTCCTGGCTACCATCTGCATCAACTTTAACTGGGTCCTCCCTTTCTGACTCTTATTTGGCCCCTGAGTCCCTTAGAGAGCTCCTTTGTCTCCATTTCTTTTCAGTATCTACGTGCACCCAGTCCTCAAGACCTTCATCAACTGCGCCAACTACTGTGACACAATGGGCCACGATCACAAAGGTACATTTACTTGTGTAGTTATATTTGTGTGTCGATCTACCCCTGCACCTAGGAGTAACTCTCAATTCTTTCATATTTAATCACTTCTGAGTGGAAATTTACACCTTTTTGTGGACTTACAAATACTCACCCCTCCAAAGAGGAGGAAAAGTATGCTACAACTGAACTTAGAAGTGTAAAGTCACTTTTAGTAACTTTTCCCTAGTTGCTGGAAACCACCAACGGGTTGGATATCTCCCCATAGGAAACCCCTGCAAAATTGAATGGAGTTATTTTTTTTTAACAAAAAATATTGAAACATATTGTAATGTAAAATATAAATGCAAAATAATGTAAAATAACTAATATTAATCTGGAAATAATAAAATAAAAAGTTGGAACACATTACCACCTCAAATTAAATATGTGTTATATTGCAAAATAATTAACATATTAATTTAATTTATAAATATTAATTTTTAATCAATAATTTAAAAAAAATACAGACTAACATTTTTTTTAATTCATTTGTAGTAAACTTGCTAAAAGTTATGCATTTAGTCAATTGAACTACTTTTTTTTTATTTTAAAAAGAAGTTAAATATTTTGCCTTTAATTAAAAAAGTATGTATGTTATTACATTTTAAAAAATCCACTTAAGAAAGAGTCCATAGTTATACTTAATTTATCATTAATTCCTATGAGGTGGTATGTTAGCTCCCTGTCTCCACTGTTTTTATGGGAGTGTGTTGCAAAACCTGCGGTTGCCCATTAGTGGAGCTTGGCTTGACTTACTCCATGACTGAGCTGGAGATCTTCATTGAAGGTATACCTTTTTGTAGTAAATGTGGGAGGGACCAGAGGGAGTGGTGGAAAAAACTGGGGAATAATTACCACAAAATGCATGAGGTTAAAGGATAATAAAGGAGGGGTTTAGCGAGGGACTTGATAATACAAAACACACACCCACAAAAGAAAAAGATCCTTGTAATTCACAAAATACGTCTAAAGTTACTACAGGTGTAAATGTACTCCAACCCAGCGTTGGAGTAAATCAAGTAGCGCACATGATCAGCCACTGCTACTGCAACAATCCTCTATAGAAAACAGTGAAGTCAGGGAATTAAAATAATACCCCATATAAATTAGTTAAAATTACTAAATGATATCAACATTTATTGAATTATCACAAATATCTATATGTAATAGATTACATTAATATATTCAAATTATTTTACTATCTAATACACATGTAAATAGTTGGATTATGTGCTGTAACATGTTTTATAAGTTCCAACTTAATAAATAAATATTTTACATGTTTACATATATATTAAACATGAAAATATTTTTCATTATTTAAAAAAATACCAATAAACTATTAAACATGAAAATATTTTTCATTATTTAAAAAAAAAAAAAATACGGATAAACTTTATTACATGTCTGTATACTTTCCCATAGCAATTTTTCTACCCTAGTGATTGAGATCTCCTCCCACAGGAGAAATTTACTATTAGCAGCTTTACAATTGTAGATTCTATGTAGGAGGCTTCACTCCTTCATTTGAGAGGGTGGAGACATGTAAGTCTACACCAAGATGTAAATCTCCACTCATAAATAGTGAAATAAAACAAATGAGGCGTTACACCTAGGTTTAGCAATGGATCTACACATGAGTAAATATACACTTATATATTTAAATTTATGTTGTGAATTGTGCCCTAAGACTCTGCAACTTCCTGTCACTTCAATGGAGGTGCTGTCAGTGCCTTCTACTTTTAGAAGGATGCGTAGCTCTTACCTGTTGCTACAGAAATATATAGGCCTTCCTTAGTTCTTCTTATTCCTTTGAAATCAATATTTGCAGCCTCTCAACCATCACCTTAAGTTTTAAGTTCCTACTATGCAAATTTTCCATCCTCCTGCACATTACAAAACATTAGTTGCTAAGTGTTTGTGGAGCTCCACCATCTAAAACGTTCTTCTACCAGGACAATGCAGGTATGATATAAGAATTGACCATGTTACCTCATAAATGATCATTTTTCCTTTGAAAATTGCTTGAAAATGTCTTGGTTCCTTCCCCATCGTTACACGGATTTGCACTGGTTCATCGTGATACTTTCGATCCAGCTCTACTGCATGGAATGCACAGGAGGTGATCTCATCAATTGTGGAGTGGCGACCCTGGAATAGAGTCACAGTAGTCAGATTTTGTCACATTTCCTCTTAATATCAACACAGTTTTCTGGTAACGAAGGTTTGCTGGCCGAAGTGCACCGAGGTATCCTTAGCCTGTATGATAGGACACAGATGGGAGCTTTCTTTACATGCAGTTCGTTCATAGCTACTTGGAACCTTAGGAACCTTCCTTTGTGTACCTCTCTGGCAACAAGTATACAGATCACAATTCCTTTGATAAAATAGCACAGCCCATCTCAGCAAACATTTTATAATACATGCAATAATATGAGTTGTGCACTAAATGAGCTATTTTTCAACACACTGCACTTTAAGCTTTAAGTAACCCAGTCAGACCTCTCAGTGATGCAAATGTTCTTGGCATTTGATACTTTTGTTGGTTTCTTTGGTAATCAACTAATCTTGAAGCAACTTGCCCAAAAATGTATGTCTTTCACAGGAGTCCAACATAATATGCAAGCAACATATTATCTAAAATCCAATTCTCTTGAATAATTAGGTCTTATATGGATACATATTGTTTCTCTACATGGAAAATTAAAGAAACAATAAATCCAAGGTTAATTTGCACCTCAACCCCTACAAGAAACCACTCCCTTGTTCCCTTATGTGGAGGAACACCCACCTTCTTGTATAATGCATTAAGGACTCATTTGAATTGGTACTCTAGTGCACAGGAGAGGGCTCGCATACCCGAGTCCTCAAACATGTCTCGAATAAAGAGGGGCCTCTAAAGGCCATCTCAATGACTAAAGGTAGTTTCAACATACACATAATGACATCCCATGGCACCGGGATAGCTAGGTAAGAAAAAAACATTTATCACTCACACAGGGCACAATCTCAGGTCTCCTCACAGCCTCACCATAGGCCTCTAGCTTGCAGGAAGTAGGTTCCATAATGTGGTATTGGATCAGTCTCTTAACTACTGTGCCACGGCCACTCTGACTGTATATCCTAGGGCATTTTTATCACATACCCTAGTGTGCAGATTAGTGATTCTTTAGTCAGTCAATGGCCAAATCTGCTGAACATTCTCCTTAAAAATTGTATAAGACTACCGGTATCCGGGTCATGCCCCGCTCCTCAAGGATTAGCTGTGAATTTGAAATAGCTGTGTACCAGAACCAAGGTGCCTTCAGCATCCAGCCATAGTATTCACCTACCATCTGTCGGTCATTTATGCCTCTATTACATGAGTGGTGGAGAGCTATCCCCAGGGGAAAATTGCTAGTGGTTCGGCATCTGGTAATGCCAGGTGCAGGAACACCAGGCTTGGTTTTACTAGATGCAGACCCACACCTGGTCAAACTGCAGATAGCATGGTGCACAGCCCCACCAGATCTCCTGAAACACCACAGGAGGTGCACACATTCTCCTTCCTTGTGCACAAGGATCTACCCATCCCAGAAATGTCATGCCATCTTAACGAATTTTAGGGCCTGGGCAAGAAATCTTTTGAGGGCACCTGCTCAGAACAACTTTGATTCATATTGCCCGTTTTCTGATGTCAAACTTTCAGAAATGGTATCACACAAAAGCATTTGAAATATGTATTTTCGGTGGCTCAAAAAACGCTTAGGGAGACTCTGGACAATAAGAATCAGAAGTAGGCAGAGAGAATGTGAGAGAGGATGAGATACAGAAATTGATAGAGACTAGACAGAGATACAGTTCACTTTCCAGGGGGGCCTTGGAAGGGGGGGGGGGTTTGCAATTGCCCAATTCCCCCATGCCTTAAAACTCCTCCACCCAGATACCCTCCTACTCTGACTATTCACGTCTACATGGCTATTCCCAATTTTTGGGACAAAAACACATAATGGCTGGATTTAGGAGCACAGATACAATTCAAGCCCGCAAATTATAATAAAGGGATACTGTAATGCAAGACGCCCAAGGAGTTCAGGCTCTCAATGTGCATATGAAAAACAAAAAAAAACATGCCACTAAATCATAGTACAAAAGCAAAAATTTGGTTTGGAACTTTGTTGGAACTTTAAAGTTATTCAGTGCATATAGATCTACATTTGTAGTGGTTTATGAGCATTAGAGAGGGTTGAGTTTGATTATACCAGTTTACATGTGTTCGAGGTGGCCAGGCGATGGAAGAAGAACAATAGTTACTTACCTGTAATCTGTGGTTCTCCAGTATTGGTGTCTTTCATAGATTCACATGCCTGAATCATTCCCCGTCGTCGGAGTGGGAGTTCCACGGTATATAAAAAAGCAATAATTTGTATATAAGAATACCAAAACCCTTGGTAATACCAACCAGGAAGTAAAGTAGCCCTAAACTACAATGGAAAAAACTTCCAGACTCATGACTATCCTAGTCATTTTGTATAGCCCAAACTACAGCCAATCAGGCGCCAGGACCCACTAGAATGCTCTCCCCAGAGACTCAGGCTCTCAGATTTTCTCGCACAGGAGTGAAAGTAATATTATCGCCTGAGGAGCGTCTGAGGGGAGGTGGGCGGGTGCATGTGAATCTATGAAAGACACCAATACTGGCGAACCACAGATTACAGGTAAGTAACTATTGCTCTTCTCCAGTATTGGGGTGTCTTTCATAGATTCACATGCCTGAATCAGAGTAAATAGCAGTACACACCATCCTGCTCATAGACGCTTTTTTGCATTCCTATGCATATGTACATTTTGCAAACAATATTACATGAAACATAAGCGACTAGAAGAGCATAGAGGAGGAGGGAGAACAGAGGCTCACCTTTTTTAAAAAGATTGCGAAGCACTGATCGTCCCACTGAAGTATATGCATCGCTGGCAGCATCCAAGCAATAGTGCTTGGTGAAGGTACGCGTGCTGGTCCAGGTTGCCGCTCTGCAGATATGATGAAGAGGCACTCCAGCGAAGAGGGTTGTTGAGGAGGAGACTACTCTTGTAGAATGCGCTCTTGGCAATGACTGCAATGGTCTTCCTGCTTGTTGGTGACAGAGACTAATTGCTGAGGACACCCAACGGGCTATCGTCTGATTAGATACAGCGTATCCTTGACGTATCCTTCCGTATGCTACAAAGAGCTGATCTGTTTTACGCAATGTAGCAGTCCGTTGGAGGTAACATTTAAGACATCTCCTGATGTCCAGGGAATGCAAGGCCTTCTCCACTCTCGTTTGTGGATTAAGAAAGAATGTCTTTAAAAGGACCGTCTCATTAAGGTGAAAGTCGGATGGAACCTTAGGCATGTAGCTTGGATTGGTACGTAGCACCACCGAATTTGAAGTGAACTGTAAAAACGGAGCTTTGATGGAGAATGCTTGAATGTCACTGACTCTACGTGCCGATGTTAGAGCTAGAAGGAGAGAAACCTTCCAGGAAAGGAATTTGAGATCCACTTTATGTATAGGCTCAAAGGAGTAACGCATGAGCTGAGAGAGTACCACATTCAAGTACCACGAAGGAGGTGGACGCCGAACAGGCGGGAACATTCGAAAAAGGCCTTTGAAGAATTGCTGAATTATTCTAGTGGAATACAAAGAATTAGAGCCATCTTGACGGAATCTGGAAATGGCCGCTAAAAACACTTTCAGTATGGAATGAGACAAGCCAGACTTAGCCAATTGAAGAAAGAACGGTAAGATTTGTTCTGGTTTCGCATGGAGTGGATGTAAGTTGGCCGCGAGACACCAGGCACAAAACCTTTTCCATTTAAGCTTGTAAGTCTTAATAGTAGCAGGCGCTCGAGCATTGGCTAAAACCTCTGGGATATTTAGATGGGCGAATTCAACGTGTTGAGGAGCCAAGCTTCTAATTTCAAGGAAGCTGGGTCCGGATGACTAATTTGACCCTCCTGCATTGTTAGAAGATTTGGTAGTGCTCGAAGTTGTATGGGATTGCACTCTGAGAGAAGTAGGAGCTCGGTGAACCAATACTGGCGAGGAAACCTGGACGCGATGAGGATGAGGCGGCCTGGCTGCTGTTTCATTTTCCGGATGACCCTGGGAACCAAAGGAATCGGCGGAATAGCTGATACCAATTCATCGAAAGTGCTTCTCCGCATTAATCCTTGTGGGGAATCCAACTTGCAAAGTATGGGCATTTGTGGTTCTGCTTCGTTGCAATAGGTCCAGGTCGGGATGACCCCACTTCTGAAAAACTCTGTCCAGAGTCAGCTGATGAAGTTTGCATTCGTGATTTGTCGCTGTCGCTCTGCTGAGAGTATTGGCGAGGACATTGGACATCCCCGGAACGTGTGTTTCTGACAGATTTATCCTGTGATATATCCAAATCTCCTGGGCCTCCTGAGAAAGAGGGGACGATCTTGTGCCCCCTTGTTTGTTCAAGTAATGCATACTTGTTGTATTGTCTGTCCTGATTAAAACTGTGGATCCATGTATTACTGTTCGAAAAGATTTGAGAGCCAGAAAAATTGCTCTCAACTCTAGAGGTTGATGTGCCACTTCTTTTGATGTGCATTCCATTTCCCATTGACGGTCATTCCCTGTAGGTGTGTCCCCCATCCTTCCAGGGAAGCGTCCGTGGTGATGGTGTAACTTGGTATCTCCGTTAGGAATGAACGCCCTTTTTGCAGATTCTCTTTTCGGGTCCACCATAGAAAAGCCTTTTTCATACTGTGGGTTATGACGATCCTGTCGTCGAATGACCCTGACACTTGAACCCATTGTAGACTGAGTTCTTCTTGGAAAGGTCTCATCCGGAGACGGCAGTTGGGTATGTGATGGATGCAGGATGAAAGCATCCCTAGGAATGACTTGTACATTCGTACTGAAACGTACTCTCTTTGACGTAAGTTGAGGGCCATCTTGCAAATCTTGAGTTGTCTTTCTTTTGAGACAAAGGCTTGGGTGAGGCGAGTGTCTAATGTTGCCCCCAAAAACAATATCCTTTGTGACGGAACAAGATGGGATTTCTCGAAATTGATTGAAAGTCCCAGAGACTGAAAGAGCGAGAGGCATCTTTGGACATGTACTTTTGCTGCTCCTAGAGAACTGGCCTTGATAAGGCAATCGTCTAAATACCGGAAGATGTGAATGCCTTCCAAGCGAAGATGTGCCGCCACTGGGGATAATACCTTTGTGAATACTCGGGGCGCTGAACGAAGCCCAAACGGGAGAACCTTGAATTAAAAGTCCCTGCCAGCCACTCTGAACCTCAGGAATTTCCTGTGCCTGGGGAGAATGGGCACATGAAAGTAGGCATCTTGAAGATCTAGGGTAGCAATGTGATCGCCTTGGGAAAGAAGCTGGAGGATTTCTTGAAGTGTTAACGTCCGGAAGGACATCTTCTTGAGGTATTTGTTGAGGGCGTGTAGGTCGAGAATGGGGCGCCACTCTCCTGTTTTCTTTCGTATGAGGAAGAACCTCGAATAGAAACCTCTTCCTCTTTGTAATTGAGGAACCTTCTCGATTGCACCTTTCCGAATCATTATATTTATTTGGGACAGAAGCTCCTTGAGGTGAGCTGGTGGTGGACATTTTGGAGGTGAATGTGGAGGGATTTTTACAAATTCTAAAGCGTGTCCTGTGGCTACTACATCCAAGACCCACTTGTCCGTAGTAATCTTGGACCAATTTGATAAGTAATGGGATATTCTTCCTCCAACTTTTGACTTTGGTACTGGCAGCGAGGCGGCAGGTGGCAGTTCTCATTGCATTTTAGCAGAATCTCATCCCGATAGGATTTTCTTTTTCCTTGCGAAAAGTTGTTGCCTCGCTGTCCGTATGTCTGTTGTTTATACGGTTGATATCGTTGATTACCTTGTGATGAATGGTACGAGCGCTGCTGAGAATATCCTCCTCTATTTGAATAGGACCCACGTCCTTTGGCGACACGAAAGGACGATTTGCGAAATTGCAGGTTTCCCAGCGACCTTGCGGTGTCTGTATCTTTCTTTATGGCCTGCAAGGCCTTGTCAATGTGCTGGCCAAATAGATACATCGTAAGGCATATCTATTATGATGGTGCTGTTGTTTTGAATATTTTTTGCATTGTAGATACCCCTTACGAAGGGAATTAAATTCCCGAAATTCATTGGGTGATGTCAATAAAGTCATGACATGCGGAAACATACACTCCTCCTGTGCTTGTGTCAGCATCTGCGTATGACATACGAGTGAGTAAAATAAATTGAAAAGAAAAGCATTAAACATGATAAAGAATATGGAACAAAATAAGGAGTAAAAAGAAGAGTAATTGATAAACTCGATTTATACAGTCCAGGAATTGGCTGTGCAGCCGGAATGGTACCCAATTGTGGTTCCTTTGTGTTGAATATCTATTATCTTTGCCTGGACTTCTTGCCGGAAGGAGGATGACTTCAGCCAACCTTGTCTCCTTAAGACTGCCGCGCCCGCCAACTGTCGGAAGCCTGTGTTTGCCACATCCACAGCTGCGTCAATCATCTCTGCAGATACGCACTCCCCTTCATGTAACACCTTCCTTCCTTCTGACCTCTCCGGTTCCGGAAGCTTTTCGAGATATGGAGATATGTCTGACCACATCTGTCTATCATATCTCCCTAGTATTGCTAGGGAATTTGCTGCTTGGATAGTAGTCGCAGCTATTGTTGATACCTTTATCCCAATGGAGTCGAGACGTCTTCCATCTCTGTCAGGTGGGGCGGTCACTTGTGAGGACGGGTTTCTGGCTTTATTCTGTGCCGCTTGAGTGACAACGGACTCTGTCTTAGCCTGTCCGATAAGGCATGCAGGTGATGTAATGGGCTCCTTGTACTTTTTGTCAATTCGAGGTAAAACTGCTGGTAAAGAATTTGGAGTGGACATGACCTTCAGGCCCTCCTTCCAAATGAAATCTATTATCGGGATTGTCCTCACTTGCTTGTGTGGCTGATCTTTAAAGTCATATAAAAACAATCCTGCCGTTTAGCTTCCATAGAAATCTGAAACCTTTTTGTAGCTCTTTCCATTACTAGATGGAATCCTCCAATATCAACAGGTGGAGAGTCTGCCGTTTGAGTAGCAGTAGGTGATGGGGTCTGCGTCTGATTATTATCCCACTCCGACATTACTGATTGGTCGTCCACCTCTCCTTCCTCTCTGTCGTCATCAGTGGTGTCACACGTATGGTGGAATTGTGCTGGAGATGGTGGATTAGAAGATTGTACTTCAGGTACTGGTGTCAAAGGAGACTGTCTTGAGTCATGGGTGTCTCCGGAAGCGAGTCTGCCGACTGAGACGGAGGGAACCGGCGGTAATAGTCATTTAACATGTATTGTACATTTGTAAAAAGGTCTAATGGCATCTGTGTTGTTGGTACTGCTGCAGGGGCTTGAGCAACTGGTGCAGGAAAAAAACTCTTCCTCGTCATGATCATCCTCCTGTGTCTTTATTAATAGTTCTGACGGACTTCTGGCCGCTCGGAAATTGTCGTCCTCATCAGATTGCTCCTGATTGTCATCTTCCTCTGAATCCAGAAGCTGTTCAGGCAACTTTAGGGGTGAAAGAGGCGGTAGAGTAGAGCCTCTTCTTTGTAATAATGAAGCCCCCGTCGACGGTGAAATAAAAGAGGCAGCAGGCGGAGCAGCGGACCAAACCTGCAGATCTGTACATGATGACAGAAGAGGCATCGACGGACCCACCGTCGACGGAGATGAAGGGGTTTTCAATGTTGACGATGTTGTCAACGACGAGGTTAGTTTCGTCGACGAAGCCTTCGACGACGATGTTGAACTTTCGTCGACGAGGAACTTGACGACGACGGTGGAATCTTCGACGACGATGGACTTCTCGTCGACGGTGTGGTCGTCGACGGCAAAGCTGCTTTCGTTGACGAGGGACCCGTCGACGGGATGACTTTCGTCGACGGGCTAATCTTCGTCGACATTGTACTCGTCGACGATATCGTCTTCAACTTCGACGACGAAGGAACGTCGACGCTTGAAGGTTGAATCTTCGTCGACGAGATGGGTCTCACTGAAACCAAGACCATCGTCGACGGTGAAGAAGCCAACATCACCATCTGAGGCTTTGGCGAAGAGAAAGTAACAGTCGACGTGGAGGTAATACGGTAGACGGGACCCGTCGACGGAGCAGTCGTCGACGAGGTCTTTTTCTGAGGTCATTTTTTCTCTGACAGTCTTTTAGATGGCAGAGACTTAGCAGACTTTCTCAGGGGCGTTTTAGGTCCAAATTTAGAAGGTGGAGAAGCCTTTTTTGAAGTAGAAGAGGAAGGCAAGCTAGAATCCTTAGCTTTTCTCAACACCTTAGCCCCAGGAGAAGATACCTCTTCCTCAATCTTTCTCTTTCTGGAAGTTATAGAAGACCCCGAAGCCAAACTTCCTACCTCAGATGGAGGATCATCCTGGTCCTTAATCTTCTGCAACCAGAGTAGAAGACGACCTTCTCGGTCTCTGAGGGTCTTCTGAAGAAAGGTCCAGCAGATCTTACAATCCTTTACCTCATGGTCTGGATATAGGCAATAAATGCCCTTTTTGTGGGGATCTTCTTTAAAAAGCCTATGCTTCCCACAAGACTCACATGGTCTGAAGAGAGATTTTGAAGAAGACATTCCAAAAATAGGAGAAAAACCAGTCAGACTGAGAAGTACTGAGCAGAGCTCAGGGAGACTCCCTTTCACACGACGTGCGGTAGAAAATCTGAGAGCCTGAGTCTCTGGGGAGAGCATTCTAGTGGGTGCTGGCGCCTGATTGGCTGTAGTTTGGTCTATACAAAATGACTAGGCTAGTCATGAGTGTGGAAGTTTTTTCCATTGTAGCTTAGGGCTACTTTACTTCCTGGTTGGTATTACCAAGGGTTTTGGTATTCTTATATACAAATTATTGCTTTTTTATGTACCGTGGGACTCCCACTCCGACGACGGGGAATGATTCAGGCATCTGAATCAATGAAAGACACCCCAATACTGGAGAAGAAGGTGGTTAGCGTCAAGAAACAGAAATGAGGAAAAGTGGTGCAGCAAAGGTGCTTATGGGGTGATTTCTCTTTTATTAGATACATTTGAACTGTCTCTTTTAATTTAAGAGTACCAACACTTGCCTTATTGACATTACGGGAATTTGTAACTTCTAAGAGTCATTTAAATTCGATGTAGTAATTTTGAGCAAAGTCTTCAAACAAAATAATATTTAAAAAAGATGCAGTCGATCTAAGTCATGATTTCTTCTCGTCTCTCTCAATATACTACCAAGAAGTTCCACATTGGCTCTGCCTCCCCATGCTCTTCCTTGTGCCGTACCACACAGTTTGGATATTTTGAGGACATTCCGGGATACAACCTGCATTATATATCTTTCCAAATAAGTACATCGATTTATTTTGTTGCCTTCTAGGATTCTAATGATAGCAACAAATATAATACAATTATAGGACACTGAACTGTTATATATAAGATAAGCTATGCTTTACTCACCAGCCACATGTACAGCAAGTAATTTGGCTTGCCCGATTTCATGTACGTGTACAAGACCAGGTAACAGTCTCCTCCATAGAAGCGCCCATAGGTGCTGGGATCCACTTCTGTTATTTCTGAACCTTCGATGCGCCACACCTGTAAAAAAAAGACCCAATGAGACAATGTAGAATACTCCTACTCAAATTCTTAAACTGTGCATATGCCCCAGGCTAGTGTTTACCACATAGACTTCGGTATGAAGAAAAACGAAATTAGGAGTGGCAGTTCTGTGCCATAGTTGTGAAGTCAAGTGGAATTCAAAAACACATTTTCAGACTCACACCATCCAATCGAAACGCCCTCCAGTGATAAATGTATGGTTGTTAATTTGCAGCTACACAGAACCTACACTGTTTAATATTCTATGAAGAAACAACAGCCTAGTTAAAGTAACCAAAAGATAACCCCCAAACAGTTCTCTCACTATCCCTTCAGAAGCACTTCACATCTCTTCCCCTTACTCTGCTTGTTCTCATCGAATAGGACTTAAAAATGACATAATTTGTTGACCTGTACACATGGTCAGAGTCCCTGGGAAATGTGTACAACCAGTTAACACAGCATGCTAGACCGAATAAGACTAGAGCATTACAATCGTAAAGAAACCCATAGACTGTAACCTTCAAACTTACTTAGGATGCCACTTAATCACATTCTGTAAGAAAAATGCGTGTATTAGCCCTAATCAGAAGATCAACATCTTATTGTAAAACTTAACTTCACACCAACCATAAATCTAACCTGAATCCTATCTTCTATCCTAACCCTAATCCTACCAATAAGAGAACAAGATCCAACGTACCCTTAACTCTAAATCTTTTTTACTACCCTAAACCTAAACCCAATCCTAATCATATTCATATCACTTACAAATTAGCCATACACTCCCTACCTACCCCCATAACAGCATCAATCCTGGACCTTACACTACTTCTTACTCTAACCGTAACACTGTACTTGCCATGTTTGAGGTAGGGGCAGCCTCGGCAGATGCTTCTGCATTTTTGGTAATTTTAATGTAGTATCTTCAATGAAGTGGCACCTCTTTGTAATAAATTCAAGCTAGTGGGGGTGCCCCTGATACCCATAACCCATAATGGGACCTAGCTTGATAGTAGCCTGCTGAGCAAGATCCATGGAGAGGGTGAAAAACAAATGCAGCTAACAGGGATAGGTACAACACAGACCGATGACAGCTTGAACAAAGCTAGTCAACCTAGCAGAGTAAGTCTAGATGAACACATTGACCTAGATCAATTATAGTGTAGAAAAAACATAACAGCCGTGATGAGGTCTCAAAAAACATGGTTTGCTAATTGTTACTTTGAAAAAGATAACTATCTTTGGGATTGACAGGTAACTGGGCTATCAATGTTTTAATATATCTTTAAGGAGTTGCCAAGCACATGAGTTCGTTTGGCCCTTTTCCATGTTGAGGAGCATGTAGCAACCTTAATTTCTAAGGATTCATAGAGTACCTGCTGCAAGAAATATGGCAATCCACCTGTGCTACTGCTATGGTATGTTATATGACATATCATGTAGGATAAAGCTATTGAAGGCCTTTTTTTTTATATCTGTACTAAAGTCAGAAACGTACAGTAACAAGGTCATAATCATGACATCATTTACAATTACAAAACAATTACAGAGGATCATGACAATATACTCATATACTCACATGGGTGGGTTGGCTACACAAGTGGAAGGCTCCCTAAACACACCAACAAAGAGTTATATAACTTACATGTGTTCCAGGCCCACATGTACAAGCAACCAAATGCAGTCTCAAAACAGGCAATTATTAAGAATCCTCATCATTAATAAATTCACCCAATATGTTCTGTAGTAGTCATGGAACAGCTCTCATATGTTCCTAGGTAGATTGTTGTCTGGTAATAAAGTGGTGCATACGTAAGAAAGGGGGTTTGCACCAGATGGCATCTCTTATCCAACTTTTTACTCTTGGACGTGGTCATTTTACCCACCCAGAGTCGCCCGTCTTTTCACCAGAACCACCAGCGGGGCAGTAAGTTATCTGATCGGTTTAGAGATGTCAGCCACATATACAAGCAATAAAACCAATGGTGTGACCAGCAATATATAGCAATATATATGTCAGCTCCCCACCAATAACCTGCCAGAAGTTAGATATTCTTGTGCAAGACCATGCCAAAATACATAAACCCTGCACTTGTGCATCCCACACGCATGATCTTTTTCAGTATCTATGTTATGCAATCTCTCAGGAGTTATGTATATCCTAAGGAGGAATCAGCCTAAGTCTATGGTTAGATGGCAAAAGTGTAGTCTGAGTGTTCAGAGTAGGCAGGAGGGATAGGTTATTCTCCAGTAAGCTCTCCAGTGAGTATAAAACTGTGAGTCCAATTTTCTTGTGCGGAAATTCCGAACCCTGATAGTGCACACTACTGTTGATAACACCTTTTTTGGGCAGATCATGTGACAGTGTAGAGACGTTGCTGGTGTTCCTTGTTTGAGCGCCTGCTTTTTAGCAACAATATGCAGCAGCAGAGGAGGAGGGAGAAGCCAATACAGAGCATAATAACCCTGTGCCACTAAGTGATAGAGTTCGAAATCTGGAACTGAAAAACACCCCTATTATAGGGATGATAAGCATAGACTATTGGATTCTTGGGTTCTTCCCTATATGTTACGAAGAACAACTTCAGTAAAAGAATAAGAATGTTGGAGAACAGATATAGAAAGCGTGGCAATGTGATCATTTTTATAAGGGAAATGTGATAAGCCATTGACAGAGGCAATTTGATACCCTTCCAAACCTATCTATTCCGCGTACCTATTATGGGTCCATAATTGTCATGGAATGTTACCACTTTAGATATATTTATCATGAAACTAATTACTTAACTGAATCAGTGTTCCAACACACAAATTACTCTAGGGAATATGGACTTGTAGCAAGTTTTAGAGGGAACATTTCAAATCTCCCCCATTTAATGTTTTCACTGATATAGCACCAAAGAGCAATACTTTTTGCATGACTGGAAGGAGATTAACCTCTGGTCTCTTAAAAAGAAGTACGTTATCTGGATATAGCAATATGATCAAGTCCCCAAGTTTATGTAAGCCCCATAAGCCTGTGATGTTCCCTGATCATGCAAGTCAGAGGTTCCATAGCTAGCACGATTATTAGGAGAAATAATGGACAACAATGCCACAAGCCTTTTCGGATGTCGAAGGGGCAGGATACATATCCATTGATCCTAACTATTGCAGTAAGATCCATATATAGTAGTTTGACTAGTTTAAAGTAAGGATTACCATGTCCAGCTATTTCTAGAACATGGGTTCAGGTTTATCAAAATGTCACACAATGAAGCGCAGCATGACACCTTGCAATGCTGCGCTGCGTGACAGTCAGATGGCAGGAAAGCGTCATTCTTAACATTATATGGCTCATTCCTGTCCTTTCCTTGTGCTGGCACATTATCTGCTACCTAGCATCAAAGCATGCACTGTTGCACCATGGTGCAGGAAGGTACACCTTCCTGCACAAAACAGTTCTCTGAACATTTTTCCTCTTTATGTGTGTGCTGCACTTAGAAGGAGGAAAAAACGAGAAGAAATAAACATATTTCTCCTTGTTACACCTCCCCAGGGAAGGTGAAGCATTTTGACGCATTCCCAGGTCTACCACTCATGGTAAATCTGGGAATGCTTCAGACTCCATGGGTGGATGAATGGAACACCCAAGCTCCACGCATGGAAAGCCTGGCTGGGTCAGAGTAATGCAAGGCAGCGACCTGCACTGGCCTGCGTTTCTCCAGATTTACCAAGCCACGGTGGGCCACACAAAGTGGCTTTGCGTGTCTTGGTAAAACTCATTCTAGGTTTTGCATTGCCCTGCATCCCTCTTTGATATATATGTCCCTAAGTACATGAAATCCCTCCCATGCCAGGGAATGAAGTGCCTTTTCGACATCCAAATAAACTGACACTGCCAGCAGATCAGGTTCCACTTGGTCTATAACAGCAAACAGAGTGTGCATATTATATGCAGATTTCCTACCAGGGATACAATCCGTTTGTTTCCGGTGGGCCAAATAAGTACCATAGGTGTTAATCTGTTTATCACAATACACCTCAAGGGGCATATTCACCAAAATGTTGTGTCACCCTTGCGCCACGCAAGGTATCAGAAGGGCGACACAGAACCTAGATGTGATTTACAAATCCACACAAGGCCACCTTGCTTGGTCCTGTGGTACTTGGTAAATCTGGAATAAGGCAAGGCAGCATCTTCTGGTGCGGTATGTCCGTGTGTCTTGTCCTTCCATCTCACTCTCAGCTTTCTCTGGAATATCATAGAGTACTGTATGTCATGACTTCACAGTTTTTTTTAATGTTCACATATGTCTTCCTTGTGTAAAGTCTGGATAAAAGGATAGGATATTCCCTCGATGCTGAATCTTACTTTTTTCTCGAGCCAGCTGTGGTCCCTAAAGTTTAGAAGCATCATGAGGACTAGTCAAAAGGGGCCCCGAGTAGGGGTCTGGACTCAGTGATCAACAGGCCCTTCCCATTATTAGCCTCGGGGAGAAGGGGATGTTCACAAAAATGTGAAGATGCAGTTTTGCATGTGGGTTTCCACGTCTGTGATAGCAGTCATTTATGCAAGATCTGCCACTCTAACACTTCAGCAATGTAACCTGGCTTCCAAAACCTTCATTCTTGTGTTGGACCATCAGCAAGGATTTTTCAAGGGTTTTTATTTTATCTTTCATGGATTTACAACCTTCCTCAATGTCATTATTCCACTGTCCAGTGCCATCCAGGTGGGACTCCTGCCTGTCTAGCCTATTTTGCATCTGGTCCAAGTGGGAGTACAATTACCTAGTTTGCCATCTATTGCACTCCGGCCGCATTTCATTTTGAGCAGCTGCGCCTTTAATGTCCATAATGTCTTCCCAAGCGGCCTCAGAGGTACATAGGGTGTATGTTGTTTCTGTTTCTCGAATACTTTTATTAATGCATAGGTTGTTTAGGCACACATTCTATTTTGCCACATCGGGCTTCCCTTATCCCCATTTTGATCACTAAAGACAAATTTACTAAGGCCCTTTATGTACACTCTCACGGGGCTCCCTCCACCTTCTGTGACAATTCAGCAGGAAGTAGACTCTTTGCATCAGTTTATATGCATCATCTCAAACCAGTGTTAATGAAGCATCAACAATTGTTCGCTAGACCATCAAGGATGTGAATATATCATATGCCTCCCAGGTGCAGTTGATGCTGAATCAGGTCGGTGAGTCTGTCCCAGCCAGAGACTGATCTCCTATTTGGATTTCCACATGGGTATCTAGCATTTTAAAGGTGCCCCAGGCTTGCATCAAGACCCTCACAGCTCTTCCCTTGTTATTGCATAGTATGAGCTCAGGAGTGGGTTAACCGTCAGCAGATTCTAGGATGGACAAGGGGCGTGCAGTAGGTCTCACCTCTTTGTGAGCATATCAGGGCTTCAGTGTCAAGTAGTGGTGACAAGGCTGACCTCATCAGATGCGGGCGACTCAGTGCCCCAGGTGTGCGCACGGCCCCAGGCTCACCAGTAGCCCATTTAACTGCCAGGCCTTCAGGAATGGGCACCACATGGGTGTCGTGAGTTGCCCGTATCAGCTGTAATCAGTCAGTGTGCCTCCGATGGTACACGCCTGCCGCAGGGGGCATGTATTTGGCACTGTGGGTCCCCCAATCATCCTCTGGTGTCAGCGAATGAGCTGATGACAGATCAGCTCACCGTTAAGTGGCTATATTTGATTGGTTCCAAGTGCTGCCCCTCCAAATGTTTCTTTTGACTGTCTTCTGTTCTTCATTGCATCTCTTGTCCTATTAACCCTCAAGGAGCCCTTTCTGATGCCCAAAAATTATTAATCTTAAAACCTCTTGATAGCATTCTGGGACTGCTTTTCTCCAGGAGTTTTAAATCTACAGGTGTTCATTCTCTTAAAGTATGTCCATAAGAAATATTCCAGATAAGAGAAAAACATCTATTCTGGAGTATCAAGGAACATAAGACACGACGTTAATAATGTGCCTTATCAGTAGGGTATGGCAGCCTTCAAGCATCTAGCTGGTTGAAGTCCTCCATGGCATCACATTGCATGGGCCAGTCAGAATTATTTTGCATGTCTGGAGCACCAGATTTCTCTATGAAAGATACAAGAGCCTGGTTCAAATCTCCACACCCAATTACAAAGTCCTTGGAAAATTCTGTAACAGTCTAGGAAGAGAGGCAAGAAAACCAGCTTTAGAGCAGTTCAGTGAATATTTCAAGCCTACAGCCAAGGTTGAACCCATTGCGCTAATCTTGGTGAAGATGTAGCTACCATTAACATCACTCCAGGATTTGAGGGTCTTCAAAAGAAGAGATATCCCTAAAGGAAGGGCCATGCTGCAAGTCTAAAAATGATGACGATGCCACTTAGGAACATGGACTGGCGGCAGAACAGCAGCAGCTCATAACGTTATCAACCCAGTCCCTCTTCAACGTCTTAGATCATGGCAAAGATAAGTGTGCTTGATATGGCATGGGCCTCGCCATCTCTTTTAGTGGCCAGGTAATTTAGTGCCTTTTACCTCTTGACATGTGGGCCAGTGATGTTGAGCGTTATTAGAGAGAGGGGTTCATGTTGTGTGTCTGCAGACATTTTGTGTTTGTTGTCAGGTAGCCTAATGGTGGAAGGTGAGAGAGTACCTGAGTAATGCAAAAAAATATCACCACTAGTACAAGTTGTGGCAGTGTAACAGAGAAGATGTTCACAGACTACTAAATATGTTTCTTCAATGGGCTCAGGAATGCTTATTACCCTATTTAAGGTAGTTGGAAGGAGGCAGGACAATGACACATATTAATTTTCTCTGCAACCAGTCTATTGAATATCCCTCATGAGCATTGTTTTGTGCCCCTTTGCCTCATGGTTTACCTTCCTCACAACGTATACAGCAGGCTCACCAGCATTATCACAAAGCTAAAGTATGAAGTGAGAAGGTGTTGCAGAGCATCAAAAGAAAGTGGTAACACTGTTCAAGGCTAAGCTTCACCTCCGAAAAGACAAGGTCTTAACTTAATCCAGCAGCAGGAAGGAACGACACACAAAGGTTCTGAGGTCTATGGCCTTTGGTTCTTTAATGCAAAAAATGTATGTGAGCTGATATTTATTCTTTACCATATATGCACCTAAATTCTCTCCACAGCCTCCCTACTGGAATATTAAGTTAATTAACTACGGACTGCAAAATGAGTTTTTCATAGAGGCTAACCTGTGTACCAAATGAGTTTACAAAGGAAAGGGCTTGGTCCTTTTGCCTTTAATCAATAACTTACTTACTGTTCAGAAGGATCACCTGCTGCTAGCTAGTTCTAGGAGCAGGCTCTGTTATTCATTATTGTGTTTAATGTCTATTGCTTCACCAGCATGTACTGTCATAACATAGAGACCCTGAGTTGTGATTGTGGAACCTAAAACCACACTCAGAAGTACTTTGTTATCTAATGAAAGCATATAATTACAATATGAAATTTGGACTCCCTGATATTTTTCCTGGCCACTTACGAGGTGCCCACGTCCACAAATAATGCATGAGGTGCCCACGTCCATAAATAATGCATAATGTTCTCACAAGGCAACAGTGGCCTGCTGAAGTGTGTCAATATGTTCTGCTTTAAAGTGACTGTGGAGCAATTTGCAGTACCGACACTGTACTTGAACCAGGAATACACAGTGAGCCACAAAATGGAGGTGATATAGTCTATTAATCTGTGCAAGAGTCCATTCTCTTAATGACGGCAACCCTTACCCACGATGTGGTAGCGTGATTTATCATAGGGTACCTGGTCATGCTGGTAACAGATGTCTCCATTTTGGGCAAAAACCTAGTGAAATGGGGGGCACTTATGGATGTTTTCTGGGGTACTAGGCCTATGGTGAAATCGTGTGGTGGGATGACCTGAATGTATATACCACCTCTGAAACAAAGAAATTAAGCAGATAAAAATACCTATCATAGGTGAAAAGTCTTTAGTCGCGTCTTGGTATGGTATGATTAAAAATTAAAAGGGGAATACTACAACCCGTTATTGGCCGGCATGTTTCTGTCCCTATCCTGCCCAGACTATTGGCTTGATTGTAGTGTCTATCAACAGTACCTGATAAAGCAACATCTCACATGCAGATTTTCTTTTTCTACAGTTTTACATCCTGGGATTGCATACTGCTTTAAAAACCACCAACATACTCCTAAAGACCTGCATGAACAAATGTATCTGGATGTTAAACTTCTCATTGTTACCGCTGCCGCTGCTTATTTCTTTCAAAAACCCTACTTCTAATTTTCCATCCCTTGCATGTCTTCCCCTGTTTACCACAGCCAACTATAAGTCACATGCATGTTTGCCCTAATCTCTATTACCATATTTCTGCAAATTGCCCGTTCCTCATTTCAAAGATCACAACCTCTCGTTCTTTGAAAGTCATATGCCTGCAATTTAACAATACCATATACCTTATTATCTCTTCTAACTCAGCCATTAACCCCACTAACTATATACATGAATTCACCCCCCCCCCCCCCAACTAATGATCACATTGAAGGTTTATTAATTTAATCTACCCCAAAGAAACTGAATAGCTGCATGGAATCGTTTTCTTGAGAACACAAGACTCAGCCTAGCAACCAACAACAGCAACCAATAACAATAACCACTGGATTAATTACTAATCTTGGGTTCCAGAGCAGTACGCTTACTTTAGGAGTAGCAAGCGCTACATATATGCAATTAAAATATGATTCATTCTAGAGGATTGATTGTCAATGCCACCACTGCCTATTTACAACGGTCCGCCACTTAGAAAGTTGGCGTCAAAACATTTAAACTATTCCATACTGAACCACTAGATGGCGGGAGTATACAAAGAATGTGAAGTTACAGTAAATGTATGTTCTTTGCAAGTCCTTGCTTTAAAAAAAAATATATATTTATTTCTGGTATTTATAAAAATGCAAACAATATAAAAGAGAATCGTTATATAGGTTGCCATCCTGTGAGGTTACAGGGAAAGTGGTACATGGTAAACATATCGGATGGCAACTCCTTAGTTTGTTATACAGTGGAGGTAGGATAAGGATACAAGAGGAGGAGAGGAAAGTGAGAATAAGTGTAGAAGAAGGATAGTATAGAAGCATCTCTGGTATTATCTAACAAACATTCCGAAGGTTGCATGTAGATCAATGGTTCACAGTTCATTGAGTCATTACAGTTTTATGGTGGGTCATCTGGGGTCATGTTCTTGTCCAAGGTTTGCCACAGGTTCCTGGAGGAGGCTTTCCAGGGCGAGTAGCTTAATGCCAGGGTGTCCGCCCCTCTTAGGTAAGTGATCCAACTGAGCCACCCTCTGTATGACGTTTTAGAGGTATCCTTCCAGTTCGTAAGTACTAGCTTGACTGCAGCAGTTATTAGTAGGTCCATTAGCTCTCTTTCTCCGTCTGAGGGGAGGTCAGTTTGGATGAATGTCGTGGTGAGTGAGGCAAAGTCTCTTATTATATTACAGTTGAGTGATTTGTCTATGAAGTCGAATACCTCCCCCCAAAACCTTTTGAGTATCGGGCACAGAAAGATGAGGTGCTCTAGGTCTCCCTTGCCTGTGTTTAAAAGTTATCAAATCAAAGCAGTTACCACAGCAATAAGACTCAAATAGGCACCCGGTTTTAACTCACTGGCACGGGGTCGTGGGTGGCATCAATGTAACTTTGTCAATCGGTACAAATTAAGAGTTAAAATCGACCACGTTAAAGAAACAATTTCAAATACAGCTCTGCCTATTATTATTATTAAATGTAATATTTTTAACAAGTTTTAAATGTGTTATCTCTTCTGAAAATCTTAAAAGTGGCGTCTACGTCACATGTAAGTCTTTCAATAATTAAGAACGGAATTGTATCCACTTTTTTCTTTTAATGTATACATACAGTGGTCGAAGTGCATTAAAAAGTATGGAAGCTGTGGGCCAGATGTATGACCACCCAATTTGTGTCGCAATTGCGAGTCGCAAATTGGGATGTACAACAGTGTCAGAGACACTGCTAGCAATTCCCAATGGGGTCACAAAATGCGAGGCTCATGAATATTAATGAGCCACTCGCAATTTGTGACCCCATTTGGCATGGCAGGGCCTCCCAGGGATGGTGGTCTGCTGGGCTCAGCAGACCACCATGTCTGGGACTGCTTTTAAATAAAGCATTTTTTTTTAATGCAGACCGTTTTCCTTAAAGGAAAACGGGATGCACTTAAAAAAAAAATGAAACGTTTTCGTTTAATTTTTTAAGGGCATTTTATGGTCCCTGGGCCCACTGCCTGCCCTCAAAAAATATTCTCAGAGCCAGTCACAACTCCATTACCACCCTCTTGAAGAGGGTGGTAATTTGTGAGTGTTTTGCAACTGCAATTGCAAAACATTGGTACATGACTTTGCGGTCGCTATTAGTAAGGGAACGCCCCTTCCTAATAGCGAGTCGCAAAACCTATTAAGCGAGTCGCAAATAAATTGCGACTCGCTAAATAGGCTTTGTACATGGCCCATGAGGTTTTTAGATGCGCAAACGGGTCGCAAATCCGTTTGCGTGTGCAAAAACGGGTCGTACATCTGGCCCTGTGATCCTGAGTCCAGTGGGGGAATTCTGTAACTTGTTTGATGATCTTTTATCTTTGAGTAACTGCATATAAAATAGAACACAACTTAAATGAAAAATAAATGCAACTTAAACTAATCAGTAAGAGATTCACAATTTTACATTGTGAAACCTAAATTGGTTTATGTGGTCAATGTAGCCACAGAATTGAATTCTGCTTGGTGCACTGAAGAATAGTGACTTGTGAATTTTTAGTGTTCCGGGGTTCCAGCCTATGACAGAAAGCACTGTGAATATGTACGGCATTACACACAGTATAAGACTGGCTGCTATCACAACAAGAAATACCTGGGGGTCAAATACGTAAGTCAAACAGAATGGATCACAACACCAATACTACACAAATAACACCTGTGAGGACATTGTGCATGTTAAAGAATGCAGGCCAATTCAAGGCTCAAGAGCATATGGAGAAAATAGTTCCCATCAGAAGCCACACTGTACCGCCCTCTTTCTCATCATTTGGGTTCTCCTTACCCAGGAGACAAAAACGGCTGGTCTAATGTTACCGTAACCGATAAATGTGACACGTGGGAGGTATATATAGTGCAAAAATTAAAGAGGCTCCTGAATAAAGCAGTGTATGGTGATGGTAGTGAAAAGTGAAAGATTGTCGTAAAATTAGGTGAATCGGGTAGAAAAACAAGATTTATTAGTATCTCCCAATCCCTAAGGTTAAAAAGCAAGTGCAAGTGCGGGTTTGAAATAATAACCGTACTTGATGATGGTCAACATGTTTCTGCATTAAATAGAACCAAGTTTCCAATGCATTCGTCAGGACCTTGATAGACAACACTACTGCTTTGAATAAATAATGAAAAAATATCACCTGAAAGTCCCAGGTGTGTACTCAACCGTGTACTGTTATCGCGTTGTATCACACGGTATTGGATCCAGACAGAAAGACAAACAGACAAAGACAAAAAACATGAATGAATCATATTCTCGTTGTGTTTTTACAATAAAAACCACAGTGTGATGAAGACACATTCACAGCTACTCGGACAAAACGTTCCAAAGTGCACTCACCCATAAATGATGGTTGAGAGGCTTCACCCCACCTGGCTACAGCTCAGGTTTGAGGAGCACCGCTCTAAAAATAATTATTAAATTACTTTTAGAATTGGATTAACATAGAGTTAAAAGAAAGGTTTACACGGAGGTTTAGAGATGGCCTTTTTGGATACTCCATCAACATTTACGCTGATTATATGCGGGTGCCCCGCCAGTACTATACCCCGGCGGTCGAACTAATAGCTAAAAAAGGAATTGTACCGCAGAAATATTCCGCTTGTATACATGTAGGCAAACTCAGATGGAGGAGTTCAAGTTTAATGGCAGCGCAGGATGCGTGTTTGCTGTTAAGGGCTGACGCTGCTTTTCATGCGCGTGTTGTTATCAGACTAGCTGGGTGTGCGCTGGCAAGCGAGTGCGAGGCGGCCGCTTACCTATCCGTCGGTGTCTCCGGGCAGTCGTCTGTACTGTCTGGGGGGGCACCGGCGATCACGCAGGAGAGATGTTTGTATCCTCGTATTTCGCCGAGCTGCATCACGTGATCAGAGAACAGTCACGTGATGCAAAGCATGCTGGGACATGTAGTTCCAACGGCGCTTTCGCAAGAATTTACTGTTGATATAGTCAATTAATTTACAGACAGTATTTATACAGGGACACAAAGTATATTTATTTTGTTAATGCCATATTTTGCCAAGGCATCTTTTAAAAAAAGCCATTTTGGGGTCATTAGCAACAATTACGAATGGGGTTTTATTGAGAGTGGGGGTAAGGAAGAAACTCAAGCCTCTCTGATGCTGTTGAGTCCCTTAAGGGGTTTACAGGGATTTATACTGTTAGTCATTTCCAACAAGGATGTAAGGTAACGATGAACTCACGCCTGTCTGATGCTGTTAAGTCCCTGATGAGGTTTACAGGGATTTATACTGTTAATCATTTTCAACAAGGATGTAAGGTAACGATAATTAGAGGGACATCCAAGGTATTGGCTCGTTCAGACCCTCCTTATCACTGTTCAATCGGTAGACCCATTTTTGTTCTATTTTGAACAAGAAGCGACTGATGTCGGTACACGACTCAGGAATATATGGTTGTTCCAGGACTGTCCAACACAAATCATCAGGGCCATGCCCTTTCTCCAGGAAGTGTGCAGTAAGGCGAGTAGCTTGCTTTCGGCAACGCACTGTACTTTTGTGCTCTTGTATCCGTGTCCTTATCTTCCTAGTCGTCATCCCAACGTATCGGAGTGAGCACGGACATGTTATCTGATAGATTAAGTTACTGCTATTGCAGTTTGTAAATCTGTTTTGTGTCCATGGCCGGTTGGTCCCTATGTCCACCACAGTGGATTTGCAAGTTTGGGGACAGACCGTACACGACCCACATGGGTGGTGTCCGACAACAGGAGGAAGGTCCCACAGGGTGCCAATTTGTCTGGGTTCCTTGTTCCGTGGGCGTGTATGAATTAGCTGATCCTTTAGATTTTGTCCTCTTTTAAAGGCAAAGATTGGTAAAGCTATGTCATCGCCGCCGGTTTTCAAGATAGACCAGCGTTTCTTTATGATCCTTTGTACTTGGTCAGATCGACTATTGAATGTATTGACAAAGGCGATGCGGTTAGTCTTCTCTTTGGGAGGATGTATCTCCAAGAGGGACTCCCTGTTGTTATTGGAAGCCCTCTTCTTAGACTGACGAATAATCTTCTTTGGATAGTTTTTCTCAATCAGTTGGCATTCCAGATTTTTTGAGTGGGTCTTGAAAGCCTCCTTGCTAGAGCAGTTCCTTTGGACCCTGAGGAACTGGCCAAAAGGCAAGTTGTCCCTCAGGGCCCGTGGGTGGCAACTATCATATCGCAGAAGTGCATTTTTGGCCATCGGCTTGCGATAGAGCTCTGATTCGATTCCAGTTGGAGTTGCATGTAACCTCAGATCAAGGAAGGCCAAAGATGTCCGGCTATACTCGATGGTGAATTTAAGGTAGGCGTTCTTGCTATTCAGCCATCCGTGGAAAGACACGAGATCTTCTTCCGTTCCCCGCCACACCACCAGGATATCGTCAATATAACGTTTCCATACGTGTAGTGATGGTAGGTAGGGGTTGGCGGGTGTAAGGACTACTTGCTGTTCAAAGTTATGGACGTAAAGATTCGCCAGGCTCGGCGCAAAAACGCTGCCCATGCTGGTCCCGGACACCTGCAGGTAAGTGATGTCCTCAAAGCGAAAGTAATTTTCTTTCATCGCAATTTCTGCTAAATGCATAATGAAACGTATTGGAGTGATAGACTGATGGTTACTCTGCTCCAGCAAAGCACCTACCACCTCCAGGGTTTCAGTTTGCGGAATTGACGTATAAAGGGACTCAACGTCGAATGATACAAGGATGTCCCTTTCGATATCGAATTGTACTGTTGGAAGGAGTCTCAGGACATCTTTCGTGTCCTGTAGGAACGTAGGCATAGCCTTGACCATGGGGTTCAAGAAATAATCGACAAAGGTCGACAGAGGTTCCAGGACTGAACCAATACCGGAAATAATGGGCCTCCCGGGTGGCGGCCTCTGAGGTTTGTGCACTTTGGGAAGACAATAGAAATACGGTACCGTAGGGTATTCAGTTGTTAGGTATTGTCCTTCCTGGGATGTAATCCAGCCCTCGGCGGTTGCTTCCTCGACCAAACCTTTTATTTTGGTTTGTATTCTCTCTGTAGGGTCTTCTTTTAATGGCAAATATGATTTCCGGTCACTCAGCTGCCGAAGGCATTCATTTCTGTAGATCTCAGTATCCAGGATCACTGTGGCACCGCCTTTGTCGGCTTGCTTAATGGTAATTCTGTCGTTAGATGATAGTGAACGGAGGGCCAGTTGTTCATCTCGTGCGAGGTTCATGAATGGCCTGGTTTCTGTTTCGTAAAGGCGTGTTATGTCGTTTTCCACGGCTGTTTCAAATGTCAAAACCTTGGGAGGTAGTACAGCACTAGGTGGATTAAATGTGGATGGCTTCTTCAATCCAGTGTTTTTTTCTTTTTCATCAATGACAGTACCAGTGTTTCCTGGTCTAGAAAAGAAATGGTGTAGTCTTATTTTCCTGAAGAGCTTTGCCAATTCGATTTGGGCTACAAAAGGATCCCCTTTCTGAGTTGCCACAAAACCTAGGCCTTTGTTCAAAAGTCGTTCTTCATTTGGAGAGAGTATATGTGAGCTGAGGTTCATCACGAGGCTGTCTGGTTGCTTGTCCCCGCGGTTTCTGGCGGGACTTTCTTCCCGCTGCGGAGATCCATTCCCGATTGTTGGGTGATGTTCGTATTCCAGTGGACCTGTGTTGGCGTTGTTCCTTGTCGCCTCCTGCCCCTGCCCCGTCTCGGGCCAAACCCTAAAAAAGGAAAAGATCCAGGGCCTTGTTGCATTTGAGGAGGACCAAAAGGACCCATTTGAGGCGGACCTTGGGGTCCATACATCCAGGGATTTGCCGGCCACCACGGTTGAAAATTGTTAAAGTTCTGTGGTTGATGTCCGCTCCTCCAGTTTCTTCTGTTACCTCGGCCCCTGGACATTTGGCCAGTAGACCCATTTTGTGAGGTGTCTGAATCGCTGGATGCTCCATCCGAGCTTGATGTACCATATGTCGAGCCACCCTTCTTTCCACCTCGATTGAATGTTGGTGCTGTATATGTGTCGCTCGTGTATGGGTATACTCTTTCCATAGAAAATTTCGCTAGGTCTTTCTTAAACTTTTCTAATTTTGTGAAAAGAATAGCTTCCTTAAAATCTTTATTATTCTTGTCACTGTCATCCTGTCCCTTTTTAAACAATCCACTTTTTAGTGTTGTTTTTATCTGGCCCTCAAGTACCTGAATCTCAATTAGTATTTTGTCCGCTACTCTTTTTGCGGTTTTAATGATCAGGACTAGCCAGTCTCTTGTGCACCTCCAGGCAATCATTGACCAGTCTTTCAGGAAGTCTTTATCATCAAGAAATAGACGTGGTGCATTATTAACAATGAGGCCCGAGGGTGCACAGTTGTCTCGAAGATATTGTGCCATGACTATTCCATGGACAGATGTCCTGGAGTAGGATTTTTTCAGGACTAAAACTTTTGCCCAACCCTCATCGTTGTTTATTACTTGGACGGGAATACTATCTAGAAGACTAGGGTTTTCATCCAGAATACTTTGTACCTCCGCACTCTCAAATGCTAATCCCCAGTTGGTAGCCATGTCAAAGAGCCGATTGTTAGAGAATGAGTAGAGGACAGGGCACCCACTGTAATGAAAAATATATATGGAGAGCACCTCGCAGTAAACACAGTTTTTCTGGAGGACCAAAGGGTCGACCAGTATTAAAAGGACCCACAGCCTTAGCTGTACTATTCACATACACAACAAAACACTTGGAGGAGGGTCCAAGGGCAGGTTTATCGACCAACCAGGTACATGCCCCAAAACATTGCTATCACAACAAGAAATACCTGGGGGTCAAATACGTAAGTCAAACAGAATGGATCACAACACCAATACTACACAAATAACACCTGTGAGGACATTGTGCATGTTAAAGAATGCAGGCCAATTCAAGGCTCAAGAGCATATGGAGAAAATAGTTCCCATCAGAAGCCACACTGTACCGCCCTCTTTCTCATCATTTGGGTTCTCCTTACCCAGGAGACAAAAACGGCTGGTCTAATGTTACCGTAACCGATAAATGTGACAAGTGGGAGGTATATATAGTGCAAAAATTAAAGAGGCTCCTGAATAAAGCAGTGTATGGTGATGGTAGTGAAAAGTGAAAGATTGTCGTAAAATTAGGTGAATCGGGTAGAAAAACAAGATTTATTAGTATCTCCCAATCCCTAAGGTTAAAAAGCAAGTGCAAGTGCGGGTTTGAAATAATAACCGTACTTGATGATGGTCAACATGTTTCTGCATTAAATAGAACCAAGTTTCCAATGCATTCGTCAGGACCTTGATAGACAACACTACTGCTTTGAATAAATAATGAAAAAATATCACCTGAAAGTCCCAGGTGTGTACTCAACCGTGTACTGTTATCGCGTTGTATCACACGGTATTGGATCCAGACAGAAAGACAAACAGACAAAGACAAAAAACATGAATGAATCATATTCTCGTTGTGTTTTTACAATAAAAACCACAGTGTGATGAAGACACATTCACAGCTACTCGGACAAAACGTTCCAAAGTGCACTCACCCATAAATGATGGTTGAGAGGCTTCACCCCACCTGGCTACAGCTCAGGTTTGAGGAGCACCGCTCTAAAAATAATTATTAAATTACTTTTAGAATTGGATTAACATAGAGTTAAAAGAAAGGTTTACACGGAGGTTTAGAGATGGCCTTTTTGGATACTCCATCAACATTTACGCTGATTATATGCGGGTGCCCCGCCAGTACTATACCCCGGCGGTCGAACTAATAGCTAAAAAAGGAATTGTACCGCAGAAATATTCCGCTTGTATACATGTAGGCAAACTCAGATGGAGGAGTTCAAGTTTAATGGCAGCGCAGGATGCGTGTTTGCTGTTAAGGGCTGACGCTGCTTTTCATGCGCGTGTTGTTATCAGACTAGCTGGGTGTGCGCTGGCAAGCGAGTGCGAGGCGGCCGCTTACCTATCCGTCGGTGTCTCCGGGCAGTCGTCTGTACTGTCTGGGGGGGCACCGGCGATCACGCAGGAGAGATGTTTGTATCCTCGTATTTCGCCGAGCTGCATCACGTGATCAGAGAACAGTCACGTGATGCAAAGCATGCTTGGACATGTAGTTCCAACGGCGCTTTCGCAACAATTTACTGTTGATATAGTCAATTAATTTACAGACAGTATTTATACAGGGACACAAAGTATATTTATTTTGTTAATGCCATATTTTGCCAAGGCATCTTTTAAAAAAAGCCATTTTGGGGTCATTAGCAACAATTACGAATGGGGTTTTATTGAGAGTGGGGGTAAGGAAGAAACTCAAGCCTCTCTGATGCTGTTGAGTCCCTTAAGGGGTTTACAGGGATTTATACTGTTAGTCATTTCCAACAAGGATGTAAGGTAACGATGAACTCACGCCTGTCTGATGCTGTTAAGTCGCCTGTCACAGCATCAGACAGGCGTGAGTTCATCGTTACCTTACATCCTTGTTGGAAATGACTAACAGTATAAATCCCTGTAAACCCCTTAAGGGACTCAACAGCATCAGAGAGGCTTGAGTTTCTTCCTTACCCCCACTCTCAATAAAACCCCATTCGTAATTGTTGCTAATGACCCCAAAATGGCTTTTTTTAAAAGATGCCTTGGCAAAATATGGCATTAACAAAATAAATATACTTTGTGTCCCTGTATAAATACTGTATGTAAATTAATTGACTATATCAACAGTAAATTGTTGCGAAAGCGCCGTTGGAACTACATGTCCCAGCATGCTTTGCATCACGTGACTGTTCTCTGATCACGTGATGCAGCTCGGCGAAATACGAGGATACAAACATCTCTCCTGCGTGATCGCCGGTGCCCCCCCAGACAGTACAGACGACTGCCCGGAGACACCGACGGATAGGTAAGCAAGCGGCCGCCTCGCACTCGCTTGCCAGCGCACACCCAGCTAGTCTGATAACAACACGCGCATGAAAAGCAGCGTCAGCCCTTAACAGCAAACACGCATCCTGCGCTGCCATTAAACTTGAACTCCTCCATCTGAGTTTGCCTACATGTATACAAGCGGAATATTTCTGCGGTACAATTCCTTTTTTAGCTATTAGTTCGACCGCCGGGGTATAGTACTGGCGGGGCACCCGCATATAATCAGCGTAAATGTTGATGGAGTATCCAAAAAGGCCATCTCTAAACCTCCGTGTAAACCTTTCTTTTAACTCTATGTTAATCCAATTCTAAAAGTAATTTAATAATTATTTTTAGAGCGGTGCTCCTCAAACCTGAGCTGTAGCCAGGTGGGGTGAAGCCTCTCAACCATCATTTATGGGTGAGTGCACTTTGGAACGTTTTGTCCGAGTAGCTGTGAATGTGTCTTCATCACACTGTGGTTTTTATTGTAAAAACACAACGAGAATATGATTCATTCATGTTTTTTGTCTTTGTCTGTTTGTCTTTCTGTCTGGATCCAATACCGTGTGATACAACGCGATAACAGTACACGGTTGAGTACACACCTGGGACTTTCAGGTGATATTTTTTCATTATTTATTCAAAGCAGTAGTGTTGTCTATCAAGGTCCTGACGAATGCATTGGAAACTTGGTTCTATTTAATGCAGAAACATGTTGACCATCATCAAGTACGGTTATTATTTCAAACCCGCACTTGCACTTGCTTTTTAACCTTAGGGATTGGGAGATACTAATAAATCTTGTTTTTCTACCCGATTCACCTAATTTTACGACAATCTTTCACTTTTCACTACCATCACCATACACAGCTTTATTCAGGAGCCTCTTTAATTTTTGCACTATATATACCTCCCACTTGTCACATTTATCGGTTACGGTAACATTAGACCAGCCGTTTTTGTCTCCTGGGTAAGGAGAACCCAAATGATGAGAAAGAGGGCGGTACAGTGTGGCTTCTGATGGGAACTATTTTCTCCATATGCTCTTGAGCCTTGAATTGGCCTGCATTCTTTAACATGCACAATGTCCTCACAGGTGTTATTTGTGTAGTATTGGTGTTGTGATCCATTCTGTTTGACTTACGTATTTGACCCCCAGGTATTTCTTGTTGTGATAGCAATGTTTTGGGGCATGTACCTGGTTGGTCGATAAACCTGCCCTTGGACCCTCCTCCAAGTGTTTTGTTGTGTATGTGAATAGTACAGCTAAGGCTGTGGGTCCTTTTAATACTGGTCGACCCTTTGGTCCTCCAGAAAAACTGTGTTTACTGCGAGGTGCTCTCCATATATATTTTTCATTACAGTGGGTGCCCTGTCCTCTACTCATTCTCTAACGATCGGCTCTTTGACATGGCTACCAACTGGGGATTAGCATTTGAGAGTGCGGAGGTACAAAGTATTCTGGATGAAAACCCTAGTCTTCTAGATAGTATTCCCGTCCAAGTAATAAACAACGATGAGGGTTGGGCAAAAGTTTTAGTCCTGAAAAAATCCTACTCCAGGACATCTGTCCATGGAATAGTCATGGCACAATATCTTCGAGACAACTGTGCACCCTCGGGCCTCATTGTTAATAATGCACCACGTCTATTTCTTGATGATAAAGACTTCCTGAAAGACTGGTCAATGATTGCCTGGAGGTGCACAAGAGACTGGCTAGTCCTGATCATTAAAACCGCAAAAAGAGTAGCGGACAAAATACTAATTGAGATTCAGGTACTTGAGGGCCAGATAAAAACAACACTAAAAAGTGGATTGTTTAAAAAGGGACAGGATGACAGTGACAAGAATAATAAAGATTTTAAGGAAGTTATTCTTTTCACAAAATTAGAAAAGTTTAAGAAAGACCTAGCGAAATTTTCTATGGAAAGAGTATACCCATACACGAGCGACACATATACAGCACCAACATTCAATCGAGGTGGAAAGAAGGGTGGCTCGACATATGGTACATCAAGCTCGGATGGAGCATCCAGCGATTCAGACACCTCACAAAATGGGTCTACTGGCCAAATGTCCAGGGGCCGAGGTAACAGAAGAAACTGGAGGAGCGGACATCAACCACAGAACTTTAACAATTTTCAACCGTGGTGGCCGGCAAATCCCTGGATGTATGGACCCCAAGGTCCGCCTCAAATGGGTCCTTTTGGTCCTCCTCAAATGCAACAAGGCCCTGGATCTTTTCCTTTTTTAGGGTTTGGCCCGAGACGGGGCAGGGGCAGGAGGCGACAAGGAACAACGCCAACACAGGTCCACTGGAATACGAACATCACCCAACAATCGGGAATGGATCTCCGCAGCGGGAAGAAAGTCCCGCCAGAAACCGCGGGGACAAGCAACCAGACAGCCTCGTGATGAACCTCAGCTCACATATACTCTCTCCAAATGAAGAACGACTTTTGAACAAAGGCCTAGGTTTTGTGGCAACTCAGAAAGGGGATCCTTTTGTAGCCCAAATCGAATTGGCAAAGCTCTTCAGGAAAATAAGACTACACTATTTCTTTTCTAGACCAGGAAACACTGGTACTGTCATTGATGAAAAAGAAAAAAACACTGGATTGAAGAAGCCATCCACATTTAATCCACCTAGTGCTGTACTACCTCCCAAGGTTTTGACATTTGAAACAGCCGTGGAAAACGACATAACACGCCTTTACAAAACAGAAACCAGGCCATTCATGAACCTCGCACGAGATGAACAACTGGCCCTCCGTTCACTATCATCTAACGACAGAATTACCATTAAGCAAGCCGACAAAGGCGGTGCCACAGTGATCCTGGATACTGAGATCTACAGAAATGAATGCCTTCGGCAGCTGAGTGACCGGAAATCATATTTGCCATTAAAAGAAGACCCTACAGAGAGAATACAAACCAAAATTAAAGGTTTGGTCAAGGAAGCAACCGCCGAGGGCTGGATTACATCCCAGGAAGGACAATACCTAACAACTGAATACCCTACGGTACCGTATTTCTATTGTCTTCCCAAAGTGCACAAACCTCAGAGGCCGCCACCCGGGAGGCCCATTATTTCCGGTATTGGTTCAGTCCTGGAACCTCTGTCGACCTTTGTCGATTATTTCTTGAACCCCATGGTCAAGGCTATGCCTACGTTCCTACAGGACACGAAAGATGTCCTGAGACTCCTTCCAACAGTACAATTCGATATCGAAAGGGACATCCTTGTATCATTCGACGTTGAGTCCCTTTATACGTCAATTCCGCAAACTGAAACCCTGGAGGTGGTAGGTGCTTTGCTGGAGCAGAGTAACCATCAGTCTATCACTCCAATACGTTTCATTATGCATTTAGCAGAAATTGCGATGAAAGAAAATTACTTTCGCTTTGAGGACATCACTTACCTGCAGGTGTCCGGGACC
This sequence comes from Lissotriton helveticus, assembly GCF_964261635.1. NCBI lineage: Eukaryota > Metazoa > Chordata > Amphibia > Caudata > Salamandridae > Lissotriton > Lissotriton helveticus. Next base: position 258,350,340 of record NC_136071.1, read on the forward strand.
AGCATGGGCAGCGTTTTTGCGCCGAGCCTGGCGAATCTTTACGTCCATAACTTTGAACAGCAAGTAGTCCTTACACCCGCCAACCCCTACCTACCAACACTACACGTATGGAAACGTTATATTGACGATATCCTGGTGGTGTGGCGGGGAACGGAAGAAGATCTCGTGTCTTTCCACGGATGGCTGAATAGCAAGAACGCCTACCTTAAATTCACCATCGAGTATAGCCGGACATCTTTGGCCTTCCTTGATCTGAGGTTACATGCAACTCCAACTGGAATCGAATCAGAGCTCTATCGCAAGCCGATGGCCAAAAATGCACTTCTGCGATATGATAGTTGCCACCCACGGGCCCTGAGGGACAACTTGCCTTTTGGCCAGTTCCTCAGGGTCCAAAGGAACTGCTCTAGCAAGGAGGCTTTCAAGACCCACTCAAAAAATCTGGAATGCCAACTGATTGAGAAAAACTATCCAAAGAAGATTATTCGTCAGTCTAAGAAGAGGGCTTCCAATAACAACAGGGAGTCCCTCTTGGAGATACATCCTCCCAAAGAGAAGACTAACCGCATCGCCTTTGTCAATACATTCAATAGTCGATCTGACCAAGTACAAAGGATCATAAAGAAACACTGGTCTATCTTGAAAACCGGCGGCGATGACATAGCTTTACCAATCTTTGCCTTTAAAAGAGGACAAAATCTAAAGGATCAGCTAATTCATACACGCCCACGGAACAAGGAACCCAGACAAATTGGCACCCTGTGGGACCTTCCTCCTGTTGTCGGACACCACCCATGTGGGTCGTGTACGGTCTGTCCCCAAACTTGCAAATCCACTGTGGTGGACATAGGGACCAACCGGCCATGGACACAAAACAGATTTACAAACTGCAATAGCAGTAACTTAATCTATCAGATAACATGTCCGTGCTCACTCCGATACGTTGGGATGACGACTAGGAAGATAAGGACACGGATACAAGAGCACAAAAGTACAGTGCGTTGCCGAAAGCAAGCTACTCGCCTTACTGCACACTTCCTGGAGAAAGGGCATGGCCCTGATGATTTGTGTTGGACAGTCCTGGAACAACCATATATTCCTGAGTCGTGTACCGACATCAGTCGCTTCTTGTTCAAAATAGAACAAAAATGGGTCTACCGATTGAACAGTGATAAGGAGGGTCTGAACGAGCCAATACCTTGGATGTCCCTCTAATTATCGTTACCTTACATCCTTGTTGAAAATGATTAACAGTATAAATCCCTGTAAACCTCATCAGGGACTTAACAGCATCAGACAGGCGTGAGTTCATCGTTACCATACATCCTTGTTGGAAATGACTAACAGTATAAATCCCTGTAAACCCCTTAAGGGACTCAACAGCATCAGAGAGGCTTGAGTTTCTTCCTTACCCCAACTCTCAATAAAACCCCATTCGTAATTGTTGCTAATGACCCCAAAATGGCTTTTTTTAAAAGATGCCTTGGCAAAATATGGCATTAACAAAATAAATATACTTTGTGTCCCTGTATAAATACTGTCTGTAAATTAATTGACTATATCAACAGTAAATTGTTGCGAAAGCGCCGTTGGAACTACATGTCCCAGCATGCTTTGCATCACGTGACTGTTCTCTGATCACGTGATGCAGCTCGGCGAAATACGAGGATACAAACATCTCTCCTGCGTGATCGCCGGTGCCCCCCCAGACAGTACAGACGACTGCCCGGAGACACCGACGGATAGGTAAGCGGCCGCCTCGCACTCGCTTGCCAGCGCACACCCAGCTAGTCTGATAACAACACGCGCATGAAAAGCAGCGTCAGCCCTTAACAGCAAACACGCATCCTGCGCTGCCATTAAACTTGAACTCCTCCATCTGAGTTTGCCTACATGTATACAAGCGGAATATTTCTGCGGTACAATTCCTTTTTTAGCTATTAGTTCGACCGCCGGGGTATAGTACTGGCGGGGCACCCGCATATAATCAGCGTAAATGTTGATGGAGTATCCAAAAAGGCCATCTCTAAACCTCCGTGTAAACCTTTCTTTTAACTCTATGTTAATCCAATTCTAAAAGTAATTTAATAATTATTTTTAGAGCGGTGCTCCTCAAACCTGAGCTGTAGCCAGGTGGGGTGAAGCCTCTCAACCATCATTTATGGGTGAGTGCACTTTGGAACGTTTTGTCCGAGTAGCTGTGAATGTGTCTTCATCACACTGTGGTTTTTATTGTAAAAACACAACGAGAATATGATTCATTCATGTTTTTTGTCTTTGTCTGTTTGTCTTTCTGTCTGGATCCAATACCGTGTGATACAACGCGATAACAGTACACGGTTGAGTACACACCTGGGACTTTCAGGTGATATTTTTTCATTATTTATTCAAAGCAGTAGTGTTGTCTATCAAGGTCCTGACGAATGCATTGGAAACTTGGTTCTATTTAATGCAGAAACATGTTGACCATCATCAAGTACGGTTATTATTTCAAACCCGCACTTGCACTTGCTTTTTAACCTTAGGGATTGGGAGATACTAATAAATCTTGTTTTTCTACCCGATTCACCTAATTTTACGACAATCTTTCACTTTTCACTACCATCACCATACACTGCTTTATTCAGGAGCCTCTTTAATTTTTGCACTATATATACCTCCCACTTGTCACATTTATCGGTTACGGTAACATTAGACCAGCCGTTTTTGTATCCTGGGTAAGGAGAACCCAAATGATGACAAAGAGGGCGGTACAGTGTGGCTTCTGATGGGAACTATTTTCTCCATATGCTCTTGAGCCTTGAATTGGCCTGCATTCTTTAACATGCACAATGTCCTCACAGGTGTTATTTGTGTAGTATTGGTGTTGTGATCCATTCTGTTTGACTTACGTATTTGACCCCCAGGTATTTCTTGTTGTGATAGCAATGTTTTGGGGCATGTACCTGGTTGGTCGATAAACCTGCCCTTGGACCCTCCTCCAAGTGTTTTGTTGTGTATAAGACTGGCTGCTACCAAGGGCACAAAAAGATTTAGGTTTAAGATAGAAAAAGTGCTTCCAAAATATAGATCTGAGTAATGTGCAGACAGTCCCTAGTGCAAACATTGTTTCTAACTGTCCCTTAAAAACACACATACTCCACAGCTCATAAGGTGGTCATCTTACAATATCCCTCAAAAAGAATACTCTTCAAGTGACTCCATCAATTAAAGTCAATACTGGCGCCCAAGCAGCCTTCATATTATCAGATTAACCAAACGGTCACTAACATTTTTTTCAAGCAGTAGGCCCAATGGCAAGAAAGCTAATTTCTTTCAGCTGTCTGCCCCTCTCAGGGCTTCACAGCACTTCCCTTCCACTTCAGCTGAGGCATTTCAAATGTCGGAATTAACTGTCCCAGGACGGTTACTTCTTAATGTAATGTAGGGAAACAGTTTTTGTCAAATGATAAAAGTATGGGCACATCACGCTCCTCAGATTCTGCCCTCTGCATACAAATAATATGTCCCTAAATGAGTGCCTTACCAGGGTCATTAATTGAGTTATTGAAGCCCCCGTGAAAGAGAGAGCGATGAACTGTGGTCCAATCACAGTGCCCGTCAGGGGCCTGGGGGGGAGGGGATGAGAATAATGTACCCACAAGGTCACAAGGGGGAGGTGTGTGGTGGGTGGATGGTGTAAGTAACAATTCTATCAGGGAGACCCTGTGCAGTACAGTGCAAAGTAATAGAGTACAGTGCAGCACCCTTGAAGTATGTCAGGTCTCGCGGGTGATGGGCAGTGTGGGTTATGTCTGTTCACCCAGTGTCTCCCCAGATTGGGTCTTACGTTGCTATTGCCGGTGCTGTGTCATTTGTGCCGACCGTTGTTCCCAGGAAGACTGTCAGGTATTCCTCCCATAATCACTTTGTATTCTCGCGCTTGCCCGGCCCATTGTTATTCTCAGGGGCGGCTCCTCCATTAGGGTGGAGAAGCGCCGCCCCACTACTTTTTCGAGGTGCTAGAAGAACAAACAGAAAATGGTATTTTAAATACCATTTTATGTTTCTGCTTCTCGCTCTGTGAGAAAGCAGAAGACAGGGGTATGCCTGGTTGGGAAGGGCGGGAGGGTAGCCTGGTAGGGGGAGAGTGGGTGGGTGAGTTGGGGAGGAGTGGCTTGCACCACTCTGAGAACCCTGACGTTTGGTCGGCCATGGGGCTGACCAAAGCAGTCATTCACACTCTACATTTTCTCTACATAGGATGGATGCAGCCTACATAGAGAAAATGGCCTCCCGACAAAGGCCTGGCCTCCTGACAGGTGCCCGGCTGGGTGCTGTCCGCCACTCCGCACCAATCACAACGCTGCCATTGCAGCGTTGTGATTGGCTTACAGGAGGGTAGGGAGCATGCCTGTCCCTGTTTCTGTTGAAGAGCAGGAAAACAAGGGACCCAGCCCAGGAGCAAAGGCGTTGCGGGACCCGGCCAGGTGAGTTTTATTTTTATTTTACCCCCCGCGGTAACCCCCACATGATCCCCACCTCACCCGTGAGTATTGCGAGCTGTGACTGGTTATTCTTCATAAGAAGTGACTCTGACTCTCTGTCAGTCCAGTAGTTCACCAGCTCCATCAAGTGGCAAATGCAGAGGCGTGTTGGGGATTTCCAGCTTGTGGTTATGCATCTTTTTGCAAACTGATGAACCCATTATACATTTTGCCCTTTTTCATATGAGGGAACGGCCCAACAAGCAAATGTTGCGGTCAAAAAGATTAGAGGAGCCTGTAACCTTCTCCAGATTGAATACTACATTATGCCAAGTAATTGCCACCTTTGGCAGGACCATACCATATGGTGGAAGCATGCATCGTCCACACCGCATCTAAGGCATTGGGCGCTTTTATGGCAGTACATTAGACCCAGCCTCCTGGGAGTGAGGTAGGCAATATGTAGGTAGTGAAACTGCTGAAGTCAGAATCTGGCATTTATAGAAACTCAAGTAAGGTATTCTAGTTCCAATTGCCATTCTTTGTCAGTGATTTCATGCACAAGACTTGAACCCATTTGTCTGAAAGGGAGTGCAGGGCCCCATCTAAGTCCTTGTGGAGAGTACTGTAGATTAGGGTGACTGCTTCACTCCCGTTGCCCAAAGTCAACAGTGTGCAGCTCCACTGGCTAAGAGGTTGCTGTTGGGCCCCTCATGTTAGGGATAATCTCTACTAATCTTCTGTATGCCAGAAAGAGGCAAGGTGGGGCTCCAGGTTGAGCCCCATGTGCTTCCATGATGTCCCCATAAGTTTAAGTTGTCAATTTTCATAGAGGTCCCCTATAGTGGCCAACCCATATTGTTCTTATAGGATGACCCAGTGGTTGGCTTCCCCCCCGCCAAAGTAGCAAACTCAATGGGATGTTTGATGAGTGTCCCTGATGATCGCGACAGCCCCTGTATATCCATTCCCCAGCTCAGTGTCACGGCTGCTATTAAAACCGGCAAGTCTTCCTCCTTACTCTTCACCAGGGATAGTAGGAGACTCACTATGTCCTCTGGGCTTTATTGGGTCAGGCCCACTTCTCCGACCTTTCTCATTATAACTTAAGAACAGTGTCATGCAGATCAGCTAAAGATCGCAGGAACCTAAACCCACTAAGGCAGTGTTTCCCAACCTGTGGTCCAGGGACCTCTGGGGCCGCTAAGCCTCCTCAGGGGATCTATGACTACTTAGAAAATTAAATGATATTAACAGATTAATAAAGTGAATATAATTGAAGAAGCAAAATGTGAAACTGAAAGTTATAAAACGTCCTGTAAATGTGAATGAATTTTAAATTGGAGTCTAAAAATTAAATTAGTATCCCTAGATTGATTCGTGGGAGCAGTGCAGGTGCAGAAAACAGAATATAGTATGGATGATGAGTGGCCTCAATTGAATTTAGAAAAGCTCCAACCTCTCTATTTAAAATAAAAAAAATATTTTACATTTATATGTGTTTGAGAATTAAATACAATGTGTCATCATTTGTGTATTTGTTTAATGGATGCTTTATTCTTTTTTTTGTGTGTGTTGTTTTGTGGCTCAAATCATCGACAATGCTTAGCCCGGCTTCCAGTAAGGACTCAGTTGGAGTTCTCCGGATTCCAATGATGAATCAGTGTGGGTCCCCCGGTTCCAGTAATGATTAAGTGGGGGTCCCCAGAAGTCAGAAGGTTAAGAACCACTGCACTAAGTAAGGTATGGCCTTTTGCTATTGCACAGCCTGTCAGTATCTTTGCCCAAAAATTCAGAACAGGTTACCAGAAAGAATGCAGTTATTTACGGGTAATCTTCATTACCCTGATTCCTGGTCTTCCTTGTCATAATACTTAGTCCTCCCCACCTCACCTGCCTTGTATACCCATCAGGCCTCTTTTTGAGTTGCTTCGTATAACAAGAAGTATTACGGCTGCCTTTCACTTTTGGGCGTGAGTCACAGGGGTATGGCTTAAGTTAGGAACCATCTACAAAAGACTAACTTTTAGCTTCGTAAACAGATTTGCTAGGATAGGTAAAAACGACCTGTGATGCGAGACAAGGTTCATATTGTAAAGACTGGAATGAGGAAGACCGTGGAGGAGGTAGTACACTTCGGCCATTCTCTTTCCTGCTGTCTCTCCTTCGCTTGTCTTCCATACCTAGGTGGATGTGTGTGTGTATGCATATTGTCAACTGTGGTTTAGATTATGTTTACTGAGCTTAACTCCATTCAAATGCATTTTGGAACGACAAAATGTAAAATGTTGCTGTCTCCTGAAATTACAATAAATCGAAATCATAAGCTTAGCAATCATCTTCTCGGTCTCATCCCCTTTGGCAGAGAAGGTGCCTTACATTTAACCCAGAGCTCAAACAAGGGTATAACAGCAGCATTGTTGGATTATGCATCCCTGGGAGACGGGTCTTTACAGTGACACCTCTCTGTCCTAAACAAAAGCAGCATAACTAGGGTTTAATGTCCATGAGCCCATGTTTTTATTTTTTTCAATAGAGTGCTTAACAGACGGTGGAAGGGGGAGCTCTTGAGGTTGCATTGAGAGGAAAAGGACACAGTCATCCTGCACACTGCCCACATGCCTCGTCCAAAGAGCACACAGCCCCACCACCATTCACCCACACACTGAGACAAGCATATGCATGAAAAACGAACTTAGTGGCGATCCTGTGGTGCTGTTTGCAACCTTTAAGTTTACTTAATGCACATTACTCTCATGCTTTCTATGATTATCGATTCATGACCTGCTGTGTACGATGCTCTACTCTGATGCTTAAGTGTATTATGTATCTGCTAAATTTATAAATAAAGGTTTTTGAAAATGTAAAAAAAATAAAAATAAAAATAAAAAAAAGTTTACTTAATGTACATAGCAATAAGAGGCTGTTCTGACCAGGCCATCAGCCTCAGACCCATTGGCCCTACCTTAGTGACCCGCTGGGTTCACAACTTGAATAGAAGAGGGGAAAGACTAGAGAGGTAGGACCCCAAAAGGTCGAAGAGGATATGGGCCATGTCTACATTTGGTGACCACGTCCAATGGTAGATCACTGGCTTCTTACTAGGACTGGGTGAAATTTTTGTTATGTACGATAACTCTTCCAGAATTCTATTGTGTTGAGTTTAAGACATAACAAAAAAAAATCCTTTTTCCCTTGCTATGCTTTTTCACATACCTTTCACCAACAAGCCTGGTTTGAGCATAAAATATCTACAGCAAACTAAGAAATCGATGTATGCTGTGGAAAAGAGACATTTTCTGCTGAAACTAGTCTCCCACCAGTATCTCATGTGACTTTCTTAAGCACTGTATGCCTTGGTGTATAATTTTCATGCAGACAACCTACAAAATGCAATTCACATAATAAGTGAAATTTTCGTTAAACAAAATGTTAAAGAAAAAAATTTGTGATTTCACCCACTCACTAATTCTTCCATCCCATATGACATCTGAGGCGAGCGATGTAAACTACACCCTATGTGCTAAGTCACATTAGATGTGATGCAGGCATAAGAGGAAGGGAGGCAGCTGTGAACCCACAGTTTCAGAGTAAGATATATATATATATATATTTATATATATATCGTACTAGAAATTAATTTCAATATTTTATTAAACAAAAACACAACACACAATCATCATTTTTGATTAATGGATCTTTTAAGTAATTACAGTGCAATTGATGGAGAAATTATAATAATAAAAATCATAATAATAATAATCTTAATGAGACACCAAGAGGCCAAATTTTGCACTCAAGACAAATGAAATAACAGGTAAATATTCAATGTCCTCAGAGGGTTGTGCTCACCTTAACGTTGCCCGAAGCATCGTCCACCATCCTCTGCTGCGCAGCCAGCTCTGGCCGGGCATACAGCTCGGTAACATCAAACTTAACTTGATCCACCTTGGCTGCAAGGGAGGAGACAAAAGCAGATTTAGCCAGGCTTTAGGAAGCATGAATTGGACAAGTATAAACACTAGACAGTATGTCTGTTGGGTACACAGTGGCCACTTTCATATGACTACCCCCAGTGTGTGTTCTATCCTTGCGAGGTATTGCACTAAAAGAATGCACAATGACTCTGAGAGGCTGACTTAAATCTCTAAGAGACACACAGCACCAACATGTGCTCTGATTTTCTTCTACCACTGATTTGTATTAGTCATTTAGCCGCACTTTGCACAGTCTGTTAACTTTTCAGATTGGGCCTGGTGGTGGCCTCCAGGTAATAGCCAAAGTGCCGAGAAAATGCATACACTGTATTTGACCTCTTAAATATATTCTAATGAGACTAACACGCACTGTATTGTCATGGGTGATTTGGCTGGCCACCAAATACTGAAATGGAACCCCAAATTTCTGGGGTGATTGTAGGTTTTTATGTGCCTGCGCACAGCTCTTCACAACTAGAACAAGGAACAATTATTTCTGTTGCTGAGAACAGGTTACTACCTCCTGCCACAAACATAATTGCCAAAGATTAACTATAATTGGTGACGTTGCTGAGGAGAGGGATGACTATATTGCATGTGGTATATTGCATGACAAAAATACTGCAATCACTACATCGATCCAGCCAATAACAGAAGGTATGTTGTAAGTAAATGAGGAGATAAGGATGGTAAACGTATACTTACCTTGCTGATGTTGAGGCAGACGGTGTAGTGGATGCGATAATCTTTGTACATCAATATTATTGGCTTTGATTTAGTGTCATACAACTGACACAAGGAAAACACTGCCAACAGTTTCTTCCCCAAGACCTCTAACTATTCATTCTCGGTAGTCTTCTTAAACAGATTTTAGGTGATTCATTTTGTGCATTCTTTCTCTTTATATTTGTTTCAGAATCTTTTCGATGAACTTTAATTCTAGACAACAGACCCCAACCCCCCTTAAGCGCCTTAAATGTATTTAATTAATTCAATAAATTAAAGATATTGGGAAGGGATTGAGACGAGACATGCCTGATCTTTGTTGATGTGGTGTTTGAGGCTACAATCTTGCAAATTTCAGGGCTGCATCTAGGAGTTCTTGCTGTTAGTCAAATCAACAGTACTTATATTTTCAAGCTCAGATGTTAAGTATTAAAATTAATAATGTATTTAAAGACTGTAGAGTTAATTAAATATCTTCACAGGGCTTATGTCTCTCCTAAACATCTTGCTAAAATAAATCTCACTGTATCCAACGCATGTGGGAGATGTGGTGCTCCAGATGCTGACTTTCGCACCTAGCGTGGCATTGCACGTCGGTGAACACATACTGGGGGGAAATATTCCGACATTTGTCCATTATGGTAGAACAGCCTATACCTCCCAGCCTGTTCATAGACCTTTTGGGGTACGTTAAGCCATTGAAGAGAAGCGTTAGAAGATTTTTGGCAATGGCTCTATTGGTGGCTAAGCGACAGGTGTCCTTACATTGGGGAGGAACGCAGACACTGTTGGTGCGGGCATGGATTCAACATCTCACTTACTGTAATACCATAAGCGACACATATGCCACACTTCTGCCTGTTACTTCCCGTCCCGTGACTTTTGGCAACCACTCAAAAACGATCTACAAACCTACTCTATTGATGACGACTGAAACGGGTATTCCCACAGGTGGGTGTTATGCCAATCGCACCCGGGCCAGGTAATAGCCACAGCTCTGATGGACGTATAATATGCATAAATATCCAGAGTGCATAACAGTAAGAATATCATGATTGTAAATTGAGATGTATGTGAGCGGTACTTATTGTTAGAGTAATCTTCGTCTTAATCTCTGCTCCTTTGTAATTGTTTTTCTTTTTGTGTTATATTGAATGTAAGAGAATGTTATCCATTTGACATAACTCTGTGCCTGGCCCGCAATTCGCGGGCCACTGCCATGTTCAATCCTAACTTGGTTGTAATGTCTCTTGATAAAATGCAATAAAAAAAAAGACTGTAGAGTGAAAAATAACTTTGTTGCCCAGGTTTGAGTTTTATCAGTCTGGTCAACACAAACATGAAAACAAAAACTGACAGAGCTCAATATAACATTGCTCCATTTATCAAACAAGACGATATATCTTCCTCACCAATCTTGCCGACGTTGAAGGTTTTGCCGACCCCTTGAGTTTCTCCAACGTCAGTCCACTTCTGGAAGAGCTGCTTGAACATGGCTGACTCGGCTCCGTCGTTCACAACTTCCACATTGGTGGTGGCCGGATAGCCCTTCGCTTTAATAAAACCCTTTGGAAAAAACACAAAATCATGCCTTAGGCAGATCACGTTTATTTTGCTCCTGATCAATTTGAGGAGTAAAATTAAGTGCACCGGCTTCAACTCTGCAAATCTTTTTTGCTCAAATTCATGCCACCCTACAGACATGGGGCTACATAGGGAAATATCTGATTACATTGTTTTCAATGAACAACCATTTTCCAATGTTTACAATTTGGAGGTGCAACATATTTTTCAAAACTTCTCCACAGTACATTTTGCAATACACCCTGGAAAATCAGATCTCTCCCATTCCAGTTATATTTCTCCTTAACTGCGTTTTTGACTGAACTGCATCTGGAGCGTGAATGAGAACAAGGGGAAAGTAATGAAGGAATGAAAAGCTTAGCCTGCTGCAGATTGCCAAAGTGTCCTCTTCAAGAACAGCCGCAGCATTCCACCCTGTCCTGTTGCCAGGCCAACGTGCACTGTGGGCAGGGAAGCGCGACGACCTATAATAACCAACATCAGATTACAATGGAAGGATATTGAAACTCTAGGAAATCAGTCTACGCTAGCCAATATCTCCCTTCATCACAGCAGGGGATTATAGATCCCTTTATCTCAACCCCAAAATATCCAAGAGTGTGGTTCACTGGCAGCAGCCTGTAGGGCCATAAGGGCAGAGGGCTTGGGGTAAAGACTAGGTATGGCCATGCAAAGCAGAGATGGCAGGACAAACCATACAGTAGCAGGGTTTAGAAGGCAGAAAAAAGTGTAGGGAGGGCTCGGGTCCCTAGAGAAGCGGTCTCAGTGTGGGGAGAAAGATGGGATTAGCAAAAGCCATAGAAAAGTGGAGGTGGCAAATATTACTATCTGATTTTATAGGGCTCACTGTGACCCAAGAACAGGGTGCATAGATGCTGATATTAGATAGGGATTTTAAGTGATTTATTTTAAGGGGATATTTATCTTAAATGGTGAGGTTCAGTCCATACCAAGCTGAGGGAACTTACAAACCTCAGTAGCCCTTTGCCCCTGAAAAGTTCACAGTGGCCTTAGGGAATGGATGGAATTCTGGGGTTTGCAGCTTGAATTATGGTGACAAGAGGAAGTGCTGAAGCTCTGAGGCACGCATGTGTGACGGAATTCTGCATGCGTTTTTCACCCATGCCTTAGGAACTCCGTCATTTGAACGAATGCATCGTTAGCACACATTTGTTCTGCACTCATGTTATTTTAGCAACTTCCCTTCGGGGGTCGCTGGATATTGGAACAGTTTAATTTACTACAACAGTAGGGAAGATGTTGGACATTAATTCCAACACCACTCCACCATTGAAACACCCTAAAGCAAGTAGTTGTAACTACTTGCGTGCAGAACCCATGCATACTAAAGACGCATTTGTTCTATTGCCGGCGATGTGAAGGCACAGCATGATTCCGGCTTCGTTCTAAATGAGGTTTCACTAGCCTGCCACTGGGTGTGGAAACTGAAACAGAAAGGGCTAGACAACTGCATCACTTCCTGTCCCATGGAAGAGTGGCTCCTCCTCCAAGCTCGCTGAAGCATTGTTTTGTATAAACCAGGGTCGGCACACCATACTGATTCATAGGACCGTACTCTGCAAATGAAGCATACCAGATGAAGTGTCCTTTTGCATCAGCCTACACTTTATGGGATAAGTTAAGTTACCTCTTGCTCCAGGTTCACTTTTTAACTGCACTACCAATGCTTAGTTTGTTGTTTTAGTATCATTCTGCAGAAGTATTAAATTATACGATTTCAGGTTGAAATGGGTTCAGGCTTGGCTATATTAAATGTAAAACTAAGAGTGAGATGACACTCTTGTTTGGAAATACACATTGACAGCAGACACTCTACAGGTCACCATACCGCAGAAAATGAGGACGAACAGAGTACCAAAACAGTTCACCGGTTTCTCAATTAGATTGTAAGAATGTGAACAATACATTGAGGGGGTAGGTGCTGAAGGGAAGAGGGGTGTATGCTTTGTTAAGCCACAACAAATAGGGTGATCGACAAGAAGGTGTAGTTTGCACAACAATTCCCCACAAAATAACGCAAAGAAGACCCACAAGAATGATGCAAACAAATCGACTAATACTTCAGGGTTCAAAATGTTGATGTGTGCACAGTATCGTAGCTAGACCTATCGTTGCCCAGTGAGATCCTTGAGTTTGCCACCGGGCGCAGATAAGAGCAGGACAGGGGTGGGTGGCGGTCAACAGACAACTTGTTCTCAGGGAGGGGGGTGGTATTCAACAGACGACTTGCTCACATCCGTCACCCCCACGCACCTCCCCAAGCTACGCCACTACGCTAATTTAGTTAAAAAAGAAGGCTGAAAAACTAAAGAACAATGGAGCTACAATATGTTACTTTTGAGCATGGGACAGAATCACCTTAGACAAGTCATCGCACATGGATAGAAGAATAGATACCGATGGAATATGAGGAGCACAAGGCCAATTTAGGGTGGCGGTGGGAAATATCAAGCAGGGAATATTGAATTACTAGAATACCAAAGCCAAATTATCAAGGGCAGTAATATCGAGTGGCAAGTCTACTAGGTATGTTTGTTTACTATATTCAGCTCCAGTTAGATGTGACTTGACTATATTTAGGACATTAAGATCCGCTGTGTCTCTTTAGCTGCTACTGAACTGGCAGCCACTGTAAGCGCTGGATGTGCCTATCACTCCCCTGTCACTAGCCATTGCTTACCACTGCCCTGCTGAGTGCTCCCTTCTTTTCTTCTTTTGTGGAATTCTTCCCTCTCCAAACAAAGATCTTCACACCACCTTGGTCTAGAATGTGGCAATCCTGTAGAAAGACAAGAGAAACACCAACATGATACCCTCTTCGTAGCTCCTTATAGCACGATTGGTCACAGAAGACATCTACCAGAAAAACGAGGAGGCCTGGCAAAAACTATAAAACACAGGCTCTAACAGTGCACACAGGAGCTTTCTCAATCATGATCTGCACACAAACTTTACCATAAGAGACCACACAACTTAATTAAGAAGCCAATGTCTTCCAGGGTAGGCCTGTCATTGGGCAGGAAAACATGTTGGAATCTTTGTGAACTTAACAGTCTAATTTTGCACATGCTACATCGTTTATTATGATGATATAATATCCAGCTGCTATAAATGGTATGCATTGGGTATGAAAATTCGCCCATGGTCCCCAGACTTTGGAACTGATATACTAACAGTTGATGCAACGCAGCACAACAACCAAAGTTGCGGTGTCAAAGGGAGAGAGCACAGCAGCACCATATCTACTAAGAAATGGTTTTATATTTATTTCCCAATGCGCTGTCATAATTTAGGCTGCCTTGCACCATGTACACAGTCTTGCACCATAGTACAGTTGTGTGTGTGATATCTAACATAGGTTTTTTAAAGGCAGGGTATCCTTTCAGTACAAAATTCTATGTTTAGACATAGTTAAAAACGTTTCCAAGTTTGTATGTGAGCTGTACATTATACTACACATGTAAAGTTGAAAAGTTTGGAGAAACTGTTTCTCCAACATTACACCTGCCTCGATATGGTCCATATTTTTGGTACAAATTGCTACTTTGCGTTACTTTAGGGCTACTTTCCAGTGCAAAACAAGATTTGGTCTTGAAAGTAAATCCAGTACAGCATCATCATGCCTTGTGCAAGTGAAAGACTCAAAAGGCACCTCAGCATGTCATGTAAGGATCTATCGTACGAGTCCTGGAGAGGCAGGAGCAGGTTTTGGTGTGGCATTACAGAACACTTCTAGTGAAATAAGATCTGAATGAAAATAGAGTTGTAAAAACCCATGCTGTTCAGTAAGTTTAGAACATAGTTTTCTATGTTTTTAGCTTTCTGTTTTGACTGAGCTCTAAATTAAATGGGTGGAATGTTTACATCTTTAAAATAGAACATGTTCATTGACTCAAAGGGAAGGAAACAGCTTCAGTATTATGACCCGGATCCAAAATTATCCAGCATTTAACCATGAGGCAATAATTTGTTTGCAATAGTTTGCTGCACAAGAAGAAATGGGCAACTGTCATCAATTCTTGAGCTTGCCCACTTCACAACATTGGGTGGGTTAGAGGACACAGCACAGACCACTGACTCATTAATAGTGTGGAAAAGGCTGCTTTATTGAAACAGGTGTACATCACAAACCTTTGACATACGTAGTTCATTTGCCTTACCAAACTACTGTCCTCACAATACTTCACTCTCCCTATAGTATTTTCCCTACCCCACCCCTATATTTACCCCAAAATTACCCCAACCATCCTACCCACCTCTGTATCTACATTCTGAACTAACTTCACTACTTATAACTGCAAAACTGTGGTGGGGGGGGGAGTTCTCCGCGGGCGGCATGAGTTCTGGGGCAGTGCACCTCGCTCCTATATGCCGCCGCCGTGGGGTGGCAAAAGAAGGGACTGCCACAGGTGGCAAAGTGCCTTGCTATGCCACTGCTGCAAAGATTTACCTTTCTGCTTTCAGCAATTCTGAACATACTCCCCCCTCTACCCCTTCAGACTGCTTTACCCACCCGAACAGCAATAACCGATTCAAACATGCCCACCTCTCTGCAAACCACCAGTGTAACAGCCTCCAGCAACAACTTCTAAATGTATTCAAACTTTTTCTCACCTGTTTCCACAAAGTACATCCCAAGACCCCATACTTGACCCAAAGCTCCAACCTATTGGGTCGGAGGGAGGGCTCACAACCTTTTCCTCTCACCTATCCCACGGTACCAGCAACCGTGACAAACACTTTTAAAATGGTGGCTGGCAGTTCAACTACTTTCCCCTTATATGTAAGCCCCGCCCACTAAAACCACCCAAAGTTGTGCACAGTTGTCTGGACTGTAGCAACTTACCCAACAATCCCAAGTCTGCCACCCCCAAAAGCCCCTATTTACCCTACAATGCATCGACACAGAGTTTTTGACCCCTTACTTTGTTTAGAAGGCAGTGGAAGTTAGAGCTGGTGCTTAGACTCTAACTCCTTTCTTCAGCTTCTGATCCATCGACTCCTCTTTTCTAAGCTTTAGTTCTGCCTACAACTGTCTCTGCCAACCACATTTATTTGTATTTACACTCCCACCAATCAGGTTCCTTAGGTCATTAGCTCTGCCCCCTTGTTTTTTAGAAGAATAAAAATGAAAAGGAGAGAAGATGAACTAGCCTACAGAAAAAAGAAGACAAACTCACAAAGAGTCTGCCATCATTGGACGTGCACATTCAGACTAGCCCACATTGTCTCACTAAACCCTTATTTTACTAACGGTATATGTTAGAAAATAACCCATCTATTTCAATACAGTGTTGATAATGTAATCATGTAATGTATTAAACACTTGCTTCCCTTTTTATCTAAAGAACTCACTTCTGTGTTGTTATTTGCATTGGTACAGTGGAGAGCTGGACACTTTAAACCAAACCTGTAAATCAGCATGGGTCACATAGTTGTTATTGCGTGGGCTTTTTTTGCACGGCTTTCTATGTTTATCTCTATCCTTATGTGATTAACAAAGAGGAGGAATGCCAGTGGGAAGAGGACTTTTACTATCGGAGACTACAGTAAGATAATTGTGCTGTCCTCCAATTTCTGTTACCTCAAACCCCCCGAAGAGACGTATTATAATTAGTGTTTAATGATGAGGGTCCAAAAGCTCTGGGAAATTTCAAATTGTGGGGGCAGTTATATTGGCAAGAAGTCACGTAACTGTTTTCAATCGAAACAAAGTCTCAAACATTCACTAGCCAGAGGTAAATTATCCTCCTTTGTTTTCAATGCACACAAATGCATGGACTCTGCTATTACCTCATGCTGAAGCAGGTCCTGCGTCAGGGGTTTGGTGGCAATCTCCTGAACCACCAAGTCACCATCTTTTTCATAAACACTGGAGGGGAAAAAACATTCCAAAAATAAATACAGGCTGTTTTCAGAATTCAGGGCACATGCATCTTGATCAAGAATATTCAGGGCTCATTTTACAGTCGAAAAAATATATGGAAAATTACTTTGTAGCTAAAGGAGCACATCACCAAATCAGACTTCTCATAGGCATTAGGTCCCTCATCCCACAGTCAAAACTGTTGATGGGACTATGAAAACTTCCTTTTGGGTGGCATCCTGAATCTCCACATTATTCCTTAAAGGCAGCCCTCAAAGCCAAGGTTACTCTAACTTCAGTAACTAGCAGGCATGGCCTTATTACCTAACCCTAATCAGTTTACTTTTTCTGCCCATAGAGGCGAGTAGCCTTCAACTAGCCTACTTAGTGCAAACATCCTCACTCAAAGGCTCAACAATATATGTCCCTGAGAAATCTGTCATCTCAGATGAATCACAATCATTTCGAACCACCTCTCTACGACTGGAAATCCCAATATTAAAAAAAAGTAAACAACCCTAAAGTAATTGTTATCAGTATGAGGCTCCAGAAGTTAGGACCAGATGTATTAATCATTGGGCCGTATGCAACCGTTAAAATGCTTTTGGCATTTACTAAGCCCTATGTCCAATTCAGTAACCTATTACAGAATCAATCAAAAATAGGGTTTGCCAGCAGGGGCGACCGGCACGAGTCGTGGGTCGGGGGGGAGGGAGAAGGGGGATTGGGCGTGAGATGCTTTAAAAAAATTATAACTTACCTTGCCGCCGCCGGGTACCGCGTCAACTCTCCTGCTCGCCTGTGTCCGAGTCCAGGTCGGAACAAGAAGCAGGCAGCCAGGCTCCCACCCCTAAGCCAATCACAACACTGTAATAAAGCGTTGTGATTGGTCAGAGCGCCGTGACACGGCGCTCAGTCAGGGGCTACAGGGGTGAGCATGTTCTTCATGCAGGCTGTAATGCAGCCTGCATGGAGAAGAGGGAAGTGCGCATGACTGTTTTGGGCACAGGAGTGTTCTACCATCCCTCCCTGCAGCTCCACCCCACCCCCTTATGCACTGCAGCAGCAGGAGAAAAAAATAAAATGATAATAACATTCCATAATTATCATTTTATTTATTCCTTTCTTTGCTGCTCCTGGCAGTGGGGCGACGCTACTTCACCTTAGCGAGGAGTCGCCACTGTCGCTATTAGGAAAGCGGAGTGTTAGGGCGTCCCTTTCTAATAGCGAGTCCCACTTGTATGTAGGAATGTTTTGCGACCGGGAATGTGGTCACAAAGCATTCACAGTTACCACCAACTTCAAGTTGGTGGTAACCCATTCACAAATGGGAAGGGTTCCCCAAGGGACCCCTTCTCCTTTGTGAATGCGGGTGTCAACATTTTTTAAGAGCAGTCAGTGGTCTCGTGGACCACTGCCTACTCTGAAAAAATGAAAAGGTAGTTTTTCATTTTTATTTTTGAAATGCATCTTGTTTTCCTTTAAGGAAAACGGGCTGCATAACAAAAAAAAAAATGCTTTATTTAAAAAGCGCTCACAGACATGAAGGTCAGCTGACCCCAGCAGGCTACCATCCCTCTGAGTGCATGCCATTCCCAATGGGTAGCAAAGCGAGACCTTCCTCATGTATATTAATGAGGTAGGTGTATTTGCGACCCACTGGGATTGCAAAATATGTCTAAGACGCATTTGTGTTTGGGTGTTTCCGATTTCCTAATTGCAAATCGCAGAAATCCGCAATTAGAAAATCTCAAACTGACTTTAAGTGTACATCTGACACTTGTTCTCAACTCTAACAGGGCCATACCTTCTTACAAATCTTGTAAGAGTTAAATCAAAATCTACCTCTTTGAACACTATTTCCAAGAGATATCAACTATGTCAGTGGAAGCTGGCATGCAAGAAGGGTAAAAAAGTTACTAACAAATAAATAAATAAAATAAATATTAAATACTTACCTTCTATCCTGGCGCGACATCCTCATTGCTCGGGTCCAGGAAAGCAAGCAGGCTCCAACGCGGCAGAACCAGAAAGTTGCAGTACGCAATCCTGGTGCTGCTTTCATGCAGTATTAAACCAGCACCAGGATTGGAGGGAGCAGCCTCTCTCGCCGCTCCTGCAGACATTGAAGCCCTATGCGGTCTCTAACCCAGCTATCTTAGGTCAGCTGGGTTAGAGCAGTTTAAACGATGCATGTCTTGCTGGCGGTTGCAAGACGGACAGCCAAAAAGACATGCGTAGTTTAAACCTAAGTCCTCGACCATCACTGCTTTCTGTTGCTGACTGACTGGCAGAAGCAGGAACCAGAGAGCCCCGCCCCCCGTCCTGATGCTTGGATCAGGACGGGGTTTGTAAAAATAAATTGGTAATAAATGAACTTTATTACCATTTTATTTTTCCATATCTGGGGGCAATTTGGTTAGTGGGGCGAAGCTCCTCCGCCTTAATGGACGAACTGCCCCTGAACTATGTGAAGATTTCCAAAACTGGGGTCTCCCATCGTACCTTCCTGTCCAAAGATCTAGACATATTTTATCAGAACTATACTTGAAACCTTTTGACTCCCATCAATTGAGGCCTACATATGCCTACACCATACCGACTAGATATCTGTAAACATATCTATTTTGCACTTTCATATATACAGAGTGATGCTTTTTATACCTTTGTAGATCCAACCCACCACATAAAGCACTCTCTTACACAAAAGGGTCTAGTTCGGGCTAGAAAAGAAAGCAAATGCTGAACTGAGTTTTTGCCCAATTGTAGCCTTCATTATTCACTGTGGGCTTTTTCTCTACATTACACGAATTGTGATCTTGTCCATGGTTGTGTGAGTGGAGTGTGGTTGGTCACAGATGACCGCTCCCTATATACTAACGTGACCCCGGTATTGAATCTGTTTCCTGGCAATTAAGGTTGATATAACTCAATATACTGCCACATGAATATCATTATTATCAACAATTTGTGTGGTTTACTAATTCATCAATTCACAATATTAGCTTTTATTAGCTGTTAGTGAATACATTTTGCCAGAATCGTAAATTCAACCTTCCGCAAGGCCACAGTGGTGAGCCGCCCCCAGCAATGCATGAGCTATGCATGTTATCGGTTTATCAATATGCAACCCATGTTTCAATTTGTTCTAGCCAACATTAAATTGCATTAACATTAATTTTAGTACTGCTGCATCTTCAAACACAATGGGTAAATGGCATGTGCAATTTTTTTAATTAAACAAGGAGTCAGATTATCTTACTTTTTAAAATGACCGTGAAGCACAAAAGCCAATGCTTTTAGCTCTCAGTGAGTCACAGGTATCACTTAATGCACTGGGCACACTGATTTGTTTATGCATTTTATGGTAGTCTGCGCATAAATCCAAATGTTGATTTGAAGGTCATATCACCTACTGGTGACATAAAGAAGCACTGATTAACGTACCCGAGTGGGTTACTGCACCTCCTGCCAAGTTTTGTAAACTGTAGGTCACAAGTTTGAAGCAAAGACAATGCCGTTGGTTTGGCTTTGCAAATGGGTAATACGTTTCTTTAGCAAAGGCACATTTTTTTCGTGCAGCATAATTTCAATCCCTTGCTTCTTTAATATTTTTAAAAAAGCTCTATAATGTGCAGTTTTTGTTATTTTTTTTGTTAGAGGCAAACGCCTTCTCAGTCAGTCCACAAGAGGGTAAACAATCCGCTGTTGTCTAATACTCTTACATTTTTTCCAGACCAGTTAATGAGCCTAAAGATTCTGTTTAAAGGCATCCGTATTATCCCATGATAACAAAGAAATGAGCACGTGGTCATAGTTACCATAACTAGAGGATGTTGCCCCAGGATTAATCTGCTGCCAGTGTATTAACTCCTGCATTGCCTAATGCTTTTCAGAACCACTGGACACTCATTTGTGACTCTCGCGGGCAAGATGGACAATGGGAAGTTATTGAATTAACAAAAAAAGTTGATGACTATTTTCATGATTGAAGGTAAAGGTGAGCATGTGCAACACTTTTTTGTTGTTGTTAAATGTGTTAGGACCCACAGTTTTTCTTACGCACTCGCCACTGATGCTGCTGATTACCGGCAGTACACTTTGACATATGCAGAATTCAGTGTCTCCAATGGAATATTGGTTCCAGTGAGAGACCGCTGCCCTCAAAGACAACAACAGGTCACAAACCATTTAGCTGTTTCCCATAATGGTCATCAGAACTCTGGTCATACTTTGCAGCTCTCTACCCACAGGACACCTTAACAAAGCACAGTCCATTCTAGGGTGCATGGCAAAGGACAGACTGCATTATTTTGGGTCTCAGCTCTCCATCCATGTACCGTGACTGATACCCTTCTGTTCCCATGAAAGCCAAGCACTAAGACACTTACGGGTAATTAGTTTGTGCTTTACAAATACGAGGTTATTTATTATTATGCCACCTACTTTTCTGGAAACTGATGAAAATGTAACTGTTCAACCAAACTTTGCAAAAGGAGACTTCAAGATCTACGAAACAGTAATTCTGAAACTCCTACTGTAGAATACTGATAAAAACTATATCCAGTGTTTAAGTGTCACCCCCTCCCCACTAACGGTCACTCGGTGATCAGTAGGTAGGGTGACCAGGCGTCCCGGATTTGCCCGGACAGTCCCGGTTTTTCGGCAGCTGTTTTTTTAGAGGGTCGCCTGAAAAGGGTGGGAGGTCTTTTTTTATGTTTTGCAAAGCAGGGATAGTTATCAGTTGTTGTAGGAAAGCAATTTCATTAACAGGCATGCAACTGGCTTTAAAAATGGCATTTAATGTATTTTCCTACTGCCTTTTCTGTAATTTTCGGTGCACTGTGTTGAAGTAAAATTGTAATCCTTCTTCAATTTTTGGGAAATGTCCCGGTTTTTTGCATTAAAATTCTGGTCACCCTATCAGTAGGTCAATCCCTGCTGAACTTACTGCTGATCACTAAAGACAACCCAGTGCTTAATTTGAGGCAGTAGTTTCTGGTGCTCAGCACCAGCACTTAATTGTCAACAGCAGCGCTTGTGACCGTCTGCCACAAGGTGGCGCTGTCTGGCTAATTTGGAGATTACCACAGCAACAGTTAATTATTCATTCAATATACATTCAAAATGACAATTACCTGCAGCCGTAGCCATTTTTATATCTTTGGGCGCCTGAAATAGTCAGAAATGTCACACTTGTAGGAGTGTGATGGTTAGTAGTTGCATTGTTACAATCATTGGCAGCATAGCAGGGCCAATTTGTGGTGCAAGCTGCAGTGGACTCTTGGTGAGAGGCCTGACACTTATTTATTTTACAAATCAAGCACTGGGAGAACCAAAGCAGAGCCCCCTCCATGCTAATCATCTCTGGTAGCATATAGCTATCAACTAATTCCCTCCACCACCGTGACTGGTTTTATTACATGGTGCCCAAAATGGCCAAAAGACAGCATGTTGAAGTGATAAAAAATACACTAAAGACAAGCATTTGCAATGCAATAGGTCTTGCAATTCCAAGATTTTGAGTTATTGGCATTGTATATGACAATGCCTTTTATTTACGTGTTTAAAAAACAACACATAAATAAAAGGCATTGTCCTTTACAATACCAATAGGTCAAAGTTTCTAAAATTTGAGACCTATTGCATTACAAATGCTTGTTGTTTACAAGCGCCCCATGCTGCGCTTTCATCTTAATAGAGGCCACACCCCTTTCTCTAGATCAGCCGTACCTAAAGAAAGTTACGCGGCAGCTATGAAATTGAAAGTGTGGTATGGGGTGCTTTTACCAAAAAAGCATTTGTTTGTCAAGCTGACAAACAAATGCTTTTTTTGATAATAGCGCCTGTGAAAGCGTGCATGGCATGCTGAATGCTCTGAATATTGCAAGAAAGCATGTAGTGCCCGCAGTAGGAGAAACGCATTAAAGAAAATACTGCTTACAGATAGGACTTTAAGTGGGCCGGATCTCACTGAGCACCGGCGTTTTTTAAAAGTGGGCCTCGAAACGGGTCTCTATCGGGCTCTGTTTTGTGCTCTGGCACAGGCAGTCTGTCTTTTTTCCGGACTGCAGTGACAGCAGGGACATCGATGTGCGTGTGCTCACACTGCTCACTTCTCACTAATGGAGAAGTTACGACATGACATCATGCCAGGTGAGCGTTGTAGGGGAAGGGAAATCCTTTAAAGAGTAATTTTCACTCTGGATTTCCCTTCTCTTTTTGAAACGCAGGAGCAGCAACATCGTTGTGGTGTCACAAGGGTTTAAGTGGTAGCTTTTTCAAAATTATATACAACAAGCCCTAGTTCCTGCTTATTTATCGTATGCAACTAACAGCCACTGACAAAGCCAATAGTCCTGACTTGTTGTAGGTATGATGTTACTTGTTGTATTATATATCTGGATGCAAAGACAACAAACAGCAAAATACAAGCTGGCAGCACACAATGCTAAGCACAGATTTTTAGCTAACCTGTTTTTAAGCCACGCCCTTAATTTCATTGGCCACGCCCCTTTGAGAGAACCCCCAGTTTTTTCATCACACTTAAATCCCTGCCTACAGACTAAATAAGATGTACCATGTTACAACCGAATAAAAAGGGCCAGTCCTCATGGGAGGTTACAAATGAAGACAAGGCGGTACTAAGGAGGGACTAACAAGCCTATTAACAAATCAGAAACCAGCATTTACAAAGGACAATGACATAAGCCAATGACAAATATGGGTGGGGAGTGGGTGAGGTTTCAATATGATCATCCTCTAATACAGCATGCATCGCAGAGCAGCGCATGTGCTGCCTAAGTTCAACCTACAAAAATACAGAACTAAGTACGCGAATGTGCCATGCATTTGTTGCCTGTGCTACATGACATGTTAGGTTATGGTATAAGTATGTAAACACCCAGCAGCTGTAACTATACTTTCATTTACAAATCAACACTGACATTAAGAACCCTGGACACGATAGTTGTGCGAATCTATATCGAACCTGCCTATGTCATTTCAGGGGTTTAGAAACTGAATGACTCATCTCCTAGGCTGGAGTAACACAGAAGAGTAGTGGTTACACTCAGTGTCCCAGGTGTTTAGAATGTTTGACAAAACCATAATCCACTGGGGCTGCTGGCACACTCCCTCTCAGTACAAAGATGTCCGTCCTGCATCTGGCTCAGCTATGCTGCTCTCTGTGCCGTCTGCCCCTGTGCTTCTCCATGAGCTACAGTGTCAGAGCTCTGAAAAGCCCTTTGTCAAGGATGGAAATCTGGGTCAGACGAGGGAGACAGAGGAGGATTGTATCTGCCTCAGCAACCCATGGGCCAAACCAGGACAAGCTATTCTCCTCCATCATGGCATTCATTATCCGGCTATAATTAAGGCTTAGAGGTTTTTCATTTTATTGAGTTTTACTTAGAACAACGTGTTTCGTCCTCCAGCTGCATTTATATAAAAAAAGAAGAATGCAAAAATCAGGCCTTTGAGTGTCTCTATGCTGTTAATCATGATGGCCAGTCCAAAAGCTAAACATATCGAAAGAATAAAGATTTAAAAAAGGATGACAGTACTCAATAAAGTGCCAAGAGGCGTAGAAGTACACGTACTAGAACTATAGTAATAATGTTTTCAGAGGATGGTGCTGTTTGGTTGTATGTGTTTACCATGGCATTCTAAAATCCCACAGACGAGTGTCTATTTAGCAATTAAATTGATGTGGAAATATTGTAACTGCAATAAATATCTATATAACAAAGTGGCAGTCAGAACATTATCTATATAACAAAGTGGCAGTCAGAACAGTGGTTATAGATCAGCCACACTATACTCGTTCAAGGCATTTTTTGATTTGCCTATCAGTTTGACAACCGTGGAAATTTGGGAATTAACCAGCATATTCAACAAAGGTACTGCTTCGCGCGCAAGCTTCCAGCAAAAAAACGCTGGACTGATTTACATCAAACTTGTCATGGAAGCAGACCTTTACTTCGAAAACATGTTTTTGTTGGTTTGGTGTAAATCCGTTCAGTAGTTTTTGTTATATGAGCTTAAAAAGGCTTAAAAGGGTCAACACTTTTGCATATCTTTGCTATTTGATTTCACGAGTCAGCAGTTCGTGACTCCTGTCAATCACATTTTAATTTTTTTGACAAATGTGATTAGCTAGTGAAGGGCTTTGCAGATTTTTTTTTAACCATCTTGAAAACTACTTCTAAATTTCAAAGCACAACTTTCTTGCTGTGGAAAACGAGTTTCATAGCAATGGGGGTGTGAATGCGGGGCAACACTTGTGGAGACTGCTGTAGGGTCTCAGAGGCAAGTAACAGACCAGGAAATAATTGGAGATAGCATGCTATTCGGGAGTGAAAACACACAGTCATGTGAGGGAACATTTTGAGCAGTGGATTTTTCCATCATTTTGAGACAAAATTGCAAATTGGCTAATTTTGTGACTTTCTCAAAGTATTACAAAAAGTGAAAAAGACAGACTGGCTTTTGAGGCAGTGAGAAATAGAAAAAACATAAAAGAGAGGTGGAGAGCCGATTGCCTTGTGTACCAGTGGTGGAACACCCAAGGCATGTTGGGTGTAGGGCTTGGCCACAGGCCAGGCCTTGCAATCTATCCCCGCTGTGTTTGGCCAAAGACCATGTGTAGCAGGTGCTGACTGCTTGCAGTGGGTAGGGCACATGGTCTTGCTGTAGGCCGGCCCGGCGACCAATGTCCCCATGCACTGCGGGAGGCCCTTCTGCAGCTTAGGTTGACCACCCGCGGTAGGCTGGGCACAGCAGACCAGGCCCGACGTGCACAGTGTGGGTTGGGAATAAAGTGTTTTTATCAAAAAATAGAAATTCAATTAAAAGAAACACAGTTAAAGACTGAGTTATGGTTCTGGCTCAAATGTGCAAAAGCACTGAAATTTGCCATTTATGGTATGCAACACCACAGTGCACACCATAACTAAAGTCCCCCACAATGCCCAAAATACCCATTCTCCAAGCAACTGGAATAAGGTTAATAAAACAAACATTAAACATGCTTGGCCCATAGTTTATTTTTTTGTAAATTGCAGAGTGTATAACAATGCTGTGACCAAGGTTAATGGGAAACAAAACATGTTAATTAGTTGTCTGCTCAAAAGTGCCATCCAATCACTTGCAGTGCTGACTGTCCCCAGTGAGCCATTTAGTGACTTTTTCAAAGGATTTATAGCAATTCCTTGTGACTGCCTCCAGATCACCAGCCCCACGAGGGGATGCAGCATCTTTACACAAGTAGTGGTTTGCTGATTGATTTTCTGATGTTGAAGCCAGCTACACATAGGCACAGTCGTGTAACATCATGCTTTATGAAAAAACACATTCACAAGCGCCGGATGGTTGAACATAGGATATTGGTCGAGTCGTATGAGCCTAATTATAGACTAACTCCCGCTATTAACATTTTAGAACTATAAACTTTTGAGGCCTTTTTAACTGCTGGTTCTTTAAGCGCCAGGACACCTTTCCTTGGGTAACAGCATGCTTTATAAATTGCAGAAACAATTACATTATGTAGCAGGCGCTCCTGTCTCAACAATTTATGGAGATTTTCTGAATGGACTTTGTATATTTGCATGAGGTGGTACTTTGGGGAGGATGTCACTTGATGCTAAAAGACAAATGACAGCAGGCGTACTTTTTGTTGAGGTTACCGGATTAATATTACAGAGTGGAGATGGACAACCAAATGGATGATCAATGCTAATTTGCTGTGACAAATAATATGCCTCAAATCATGATTGGTACTAGTAAATTGTTCAATCCAAGGGTGTGGAATTCCTGTAGCCCAACGCCCAGGAAATATTGTTTAGGGCTTACTGGACTACAGATTTTTATGTTAATTTTGTCCTTGTGACAAGTAGTCCCAACCCCATGTAGCACAAACCCTTTGACTGTCCGTTTAACGTAACACATTATGAATCAAGGAAGGGCATTGTCTGGTATTAAGGTAATTTTTGTGCCCCTATGTTAATGTTGTTCAAACTTTCATTTATTGTTTATTAATGCAAAGCCTTTATTAATAGGGTGAGTGCTCTAAGGGAATGGTGTAAGCTCTGACTGCACTACTGAGTGGCTGCAGTATAAAAATATGTACACGTTTGCAAAGTATAACAATATGAGGCTACGTATAATGCTCCCAGAATGCTCTCTGATTAGGTGCAAATATTTGGAGAAGTTTGAAAGCAAGATTGATGATTTTTTGCTTTCAAAATAAAATGTTCACCAACAAGTGCAACTAGGGAAAAAAAGTGTTGCTATATTTCCTTGACATTTTAGGTGCCATTTCTTTGAAGCATCATTTAGTAAAATCTGTTGAAACAAGCTAGTATTCCCCAAAAATATTCATAACGGAAAATCAGTGTAACCAGTTTCAAAAAGATTATGGGAAACATGAAAATAAACAAGCACTGGCAGGATCAAAAGGTCTGACATTGGTGGTCAGCCTTTTGGTTTTTGTCAACAAGAGTGTTGTTTTGACATTGTTTTGTATAACTTTATTGTTATGGGAGCTACCAGGCCCTCACCACATTTGTGTGCTGATATGCTCCTTGTGAAAGAGCAGAATGCTGTCACAGTGAAGGTAGCTGACAGAGAAAGAGATACACTTTTAATAAAAACAAAAGATCTTGGTTAACACCAGACCTAATTAGATGCCCAATTCTTAAAGAAAGTAACAAAGGTGCATCAATGGCGTCTGCCCTTGCATTAGTGCAAATTTATGGCTTTCATAAATTCACAAGAATTTACAGAAATAGGCTAGGAAATCATACTCCTAAAAATAATTGTGAACTTCATTTTAGCACGAGCAAGTATGCATGTGTAGAGTTGCTCATGCGAAAATCTGTTGAGGGTTTACAAGTTCACTTTCCCTACAACCACCTTTTTCCAACCCTGGAGGATTTTTTACTTCTGCCCTTGTCAAGGAGTACATTTCCAACCTTTCTCAGTATGGGAAAAGTTTAGAGTAGACCTGGTGGAAACCCCTAAAACATGCAAGTTAGCAGGTTTGCACAGACTCAAAAGGGCATTTCAGCCGTAGATCTATCGCTTCCTGCTACCTCCAGTCCCAGTATGCATATGGAAAGGTGTAAAAATAAGGGAATTGCTAGTATGCAAACCTTGGCCCTGGCATAATCAGAGGCTATTATCAGAGCTCAAATATAATGAGATTAATGCCATAATTTGTCACCGCACTACATGGAACCAAAGGGACCAGTGAATTTTGCTACAGGACACGTAGATTTAAGAAGCAACCTGTCAAATGGGCAAGTAAATATTTTATCAAATTCCACATCCCTGCTTTCCATTCTCACTTCAGAGCAATAGTTCCTTGTCACTTCTATATACACTTGCAGTTTCATTTTTGTATAAAAATATATGATAGACTATAACAGCATTGTGAACACAATTAATGAGAACCATTAGTCCTCTCAAATACCTCAATCATCCCTTGAAGTGCTAGAAGTCACTGTTAATCATTTCTTGGCTTTTTGAAAGTATAAACTATATAGATATATACATATATAAAATAATATATCAATTAAAGTCAGTAACTAGTGTCCATGAATTGTGGGCAAATGCTTCACACAAAATTATGTTCCAAATAAGACATAATATTATTTTACAGTTATGTTGGTAAAAGTCCATATATCATCTTAAGTGAACACTTCTTACTATACTGAACCACCTAGGAACCTGAATCAGCGTTAGTCAACATTAGAGAGACGCCTCATCCTTCCTAGTACATAGAGAAGTAATCAGTTCTCATGCTCCTTGACATCAGGGCGACCGATCACAATGTCAACTATCCACACAATATTCATGTAAAGGCTAGAAAAAGGGCTGGGTGTCTCCGATTGTGCTCTATCATGGATCCGATCTTTTATCATCAACCGCAATAAAAAATTCTGATTAGGTTAGAGAAGTCTTCCAAATATCTTGTCCCTTGTGGTGTTACCTTTCTTGTATACTGTTCAACATCAATCTATGTAGAATGTGATATCATGGTTCTAATCAGTCTGCAAAATACTTGTTTGTGTCCTTTTCTTTCTATGTGTCTCTATAAAACTTAATAAAATGTGTTATATAAAAATAATCCACTTTTGTATACTGACACAGCTATTCAAGCAGTACCAAGTCAATTCCAAATACATGAAAATGACAAGCACATCCACTTCCTCTTAGATAAAAACGATCTCAACAAAAATTACTGTATTCCTGTGCCAAACAGATGAAATAGAACTACATCTCCATGAAGAAATCCAAGACAAGAGTGAGTAACAGTTCTGTGTTACCTCTGTATTGTTGGTTTTCCATTAGGGGGTTTGTATTGAAGGTTTCACTATTTGCATGTATTTTTCTTCTATTCTCAAAGTGCTTAACATTTTAATTTATGCATCACTGACATTAATCATCGTAAAAACAGAAGTAGTCACTCATTGAGTGTACTTCACAAACTGAAATGCCGCTTGAATAATAGTTGCCCAGCACAATGGTGCTAAGTTAATCAACTGCAGAAGGATGACATTCCAAATTGGCCGCTTCAGGGTCCAAACATGTCATCTGTAGACTGCACACAGATGTTTGCAACAGATGGGTAACCCACCAAGCTACCTTACTGCTTTGTGGGTTAAGCATCCTAATAAATGCTTGTCAGAAGTGACCACAAATCAACATGGCTGGCATAATAGAAAACTATGGTACTAGATATCTTGATTTCTGAAGGTCATGAATTAGATTTTAAGCTTGATATCACATTAGATCGGCAGAGACCACACCACTTTACTCCTTCAATACTTTCATACTCCCATGTAAGGACACATTTCCTGAATGCTCACAAAGACCATGGTTGACTCACTGGTAAAGGCGGACGTTTGCTTTTTGGAGTTGGTCAGCCTTCTCATCAGGAATCGCGGGCTTCAGCTCGCCACTCCGTGGCCCCAGAACAGCCGTCATGGTCTGCATCAGATCCGGGGAGTCTGCCTCGTTGTCGATGATGCCAATCTGAGCTCGGCCTCCTCGCTCATCGTCCCGGATGCTCTGAGCCAGTCCACAGGCCTATGGTGTCGCAGAAAGAGGGAGCAGATGCACAAAAAAGGAGAAAATCTGTTAAAATGTTTATGGTAAATTATGCTGATTTTGTAAATGTATATATACTTAATTCTTTGTGATTTTGTATAGGGCGGGTCATGCCATGATGGACCTCCAAGTCAAGCATATGAGTGCACAGAAGTACCAAACTAAAAAAGAGGTGAAAGTACGTACTGTCAAACATTGGGTATTTCATGGGGCACGAAAGGTCACAAATTAAAAGAGTCAAAGCAAGGGCTTAAGAAGTCCAAGAGCCATAATGATACAAGCTGTGGCAAAGTGGCAAATTCAATGTCTGTGTCCTTGAAAACTGGTGGAAGACATACTGTAGTAATCAGAGGGATAAAAAGGAGATGATGGCTGGAGCGCTGAAACTTTTCAGACACACCCCAGTCACAGATCTGGGTTGAATCCATCATCGCTCTGTAGCTCACTTTGCCACCCCAGTTCAGAGGGGAAACATCCTTTACGATGCAACTTTTACCACACAGTGCCTTTACAACGCAGGTTTTTCAACGCAAGTCATTACAACGAATTGTGCTGGGGGGCGCTCTAGGATAGGTAATAGTTTAATTTACTATCCAGCACCTTCCCTACTATCCACGGGGACTGGAGTTGGAATATTAAATTAAACTATTCACTATCCAGCACCCCCCAACGCAAGTCGTTGTAACGAGTTGCGTTGAAAAACCTGCGTTGTAAAGGCATGCGTAGTAAAAGCATGCGTTGTAACAACGTACATCCGTTCAGAGGGATTCACAGGCAACAGAATACCTACAAATCAGAGAATTTTAACAACTAGGGTCCTCATTACGAGTGGAGAACATATACATATATCATAAGTAATACAAAAAATATTAAAGAAAATGAAATAATGAATATAGCTATGTATATTTTATTGCCCTCATACTTCATAATTTGGGATACAAAATTAATCTATAAATACAAACAAAGTCCCTGTTCACCAGACAACAGTCCAGACACAGGAGAAATGAATGTGCATGAATTTATCCATCCGTTGTTGGCTAAACAGTGGACAATTTAAGAGATGTTGGCTCACATCTCGGTGGATATTCCCAAATTTAAATAACCTTCCTCAGGACTACATTGTCATTAAAATTCCTTTGAACAAACATTTTCCAAACTGATGGATGGGTTTTAATACAGAGCGATCTCCATCAGGCAACAATGCTACAGTAGGAAGGTTGAAACAACCCTCTCACCAATGCTTTGTGCTCCCCTACAAATACCAGCAGTTTGCACACCACCAGAAACAGCCATTATGGAACCAAAGCTCAAGCTGTTTGTAGTGATTCAGACCTTTAAGGCACAGTTGGATTGCAGAGAAACCTTCTAGTTTGCTACATTAGGGCAGCCTCACTACAAACATCCACATTGTTCCTGTTCACATCTTTTAATCTAAGTGAGTTTCAAATTGTGGAGATGTGCTGCAGCCCTTTCCACCCAGCTATCCATGTAAACAAATGCTCATAGGGCCACAAGTATGGAGCTTTTTTTCAACTCGCAAGTGGCCACATTCATTTACAACCTGAAAAAAGCATTTTAGAAGTAAAAAACCCAATTTGCAATTCGGTAAGCAATTACCAATCTGCAAATAAGGTTGCAAATAAGGTTTGCGAGTCGCTATTAGAAAAGGGCGTGCCAAGTCGCATGTATAAATGTTTTGCGACCGGAATGCGGTCGTAAAACATTCATCCTTTACCGACTCTGTGACGGAGGTCGTAACCTATCCGCAAACGGGAAGGGGCCCCCAAGGTACCCCTTCCCCTTTGTGAATGTGAACGTTTACATTTTTTAAGTGCATGCAGTGGTCCCACGGACCACGGCCTACTCTTAAACAAGTAGTTACAATGCAATAGGTCTCGCATTTGGAAGAGTTTAAGCTTTTGGCATTGTAAATGATAATGCCATTTATTTATTTGTTTTGATAATTAGCACATAAATAAAAGGCATTGTCAGCGCTCTACTCAAGAAACCATCAGCCGACCCCACCGACCTCAAGAACTACCGCCCCATCTCGCTGCTCCCGTTTCCGGCTAAAGTCATCGAGAAGACCGTCAACAAGCAGCTGGCCGCATTCCTCGAGACGAACGGATCCCTCGACCTCTCGCAGTCTGGCTTCCGGGCCAACCACAGCACCGAGACCGCCCTGATCGCAGCTACCGATGACATCCGAGCCCTGCTCGACAACGGAGAAACAGCGGCTCTCATCCTCCTGGACCTCTCCGCGGCATTCGACACTGTCTGCCACCGTACCCTAGTACAGCGCCTCAGCAACGTCGGAATCCATGAGAAGGCACTGGAGTGGATCACCTCCTTCCTCGCCGGAAGGACACAGAGAGTCCGCCTCCCCCCGTTCAGATCGGAGGCCACCAAAGTCATCTGCGGCGTTCCTCAAGGCTCCTCGCTCAGCCCAACACTCTTCAACGTCTACATGAGCCCCCTCGCAGCCATCGCACGCCAGCACAACCTCAGCATCATCTCCTACGCCGACGACACCCAGCTGATCCTCTCCCTCACCAACGACCCCGACACCGCCAGAGCCAACCTCCACGAAGGGATGTCAGACGTAGCCAAATGGATGTCGAACAGCCGACTGAAACTTAACTCGGACAAGACGGAAGTCCTCATCCTGGGATCAACACCCTCCGCCTGGGACAACTCCTGGTGGCCCCCCGCCCTAGGCAGCGCACCCAAACCAACAGACCACGCACGCAACCTGGGATTCATCCTGGACTCCTCCCTCTCCATGACCAGACAAGTCAACGCCGTCTCCTCGTCATGCTTCAACATCCTGCGCATGCTACGTAAGATCTTCCGGTGGATCCCCACCGAGACCAGGAAGACGGTCACCCAGGCCCTCGTCACCAGCCGTCTGGACTACGGCAACTCCCTTTATGCCGGAACCACCGCCAAGCTCCAGAAGAAACTCCAGCGGATCCAGAACACCTCAGCACGACTCATCCTGAACATCCCACGCCGCAGCCACATCTCCGGGCACCTGAGAGACCTGCACTGGCTCCCGGTCAACAAGAGAATCACCTTCCGGCTCCTCACCCACGCACACAAAGCCCTACACAACCAAGGCCCAGGTTACCTCAACAGCCGCCTCAACTTCTACGCTCCCAAACGCCAGCTTCGATCGACCAGCCACGCCCTCGCCGCCGTCCCCCGCATCCGAAGAGTCACCACAGGAGGAAGGTCCTTCTCCTACCTGGCCGCCAAGACCTGGAACTCCCTTCCGACCCACCTCCGCCTGACCCAAGACCACCTCGCCTTCAGGAAGCAGCTCAAGACCTGGCTGTTCGAGCAGTAGCGGACCCCCTCCCCCCAGCGCCTTGAGACCCTCCGGGTGAGTAGTGCGCTATATAAATGCTTTGATTGATTGATTGATTGATTTACAATGCCAATAGCTCAAACTCTTGTAAATGCGAGACCTATTTCACATCAAAGAAGATGCCGCCGTTGTCCCGGGCTGCTAGGAAACTGAAAGTGCGCATGGGGCGCTGAATGTTACAGGAAAGCTTGTCGTTCCTGCAGAAAGATGAAACTCATTAAAGAAAATAGTGCTTACATACAAAATAAAACATACCATATAACAACAGAAGTAAAAGGGCCAGTCTTCATGGGAGGTTACAAATAAAGCAAACACAAGGAGATGATGGACGGAGCGATGAAACCTTTCAGACACTCACCCCCAGTCACAGATCTGGGTTGAATCCATCATCAGCGCTACGTCCATCACCTCCCTGTGTTTGCTAGGTTTCAAAGAAGACAGGGCAGCACTAAGGAGGGACTAACAAGCCTATTAACGAATCAGAAGTCAGCATTTACAAAGGACAATGACACAAGCCAATTAAAAATATCGGCAGAGAATGGCCAGAGCTGCAAGTCCATACTCCAATACAGTATGCCTAGCAGAGCAGAGCATTTGTTGCCCAGGTTCGACCTAGAAATGAAAAGGAACCTTTTCATTTTTCTTTTTTAAATGCATCCCATTTTCCTTTAACCCCTTCGGGGCTAATGACGAGCTGGGCTCGTCATCGCGCTTACCTGTCCTGCGCGGATGACAAGGCCAGCTCGTCATCAGCCCCACCCTCGGGGGAAGCGCTGGCGCTCCCTCCGAGGCTCTCTGATCTTCGTGTTTGCAATGGGGGCGGCAGCGGAAGAGCTTCCGCTGCCGCCCCCGCCCCCCCCATGGTAATCCCTGATGACGTCAGCGCGCACAGCGCGCGCTGACATCATCAGGGATTCCCAGCGCTCGGGAATCCATTTGCTTCCTGAGCGCCGGAGAAGAAGGTAGGTGTTCTGGACTTCGGCGGGGGTTTGGGGCAGCGAAGAGGCATCAGGGGAGAGGAAAGAGATTTTCCTTTCCCCTGATGTCTCTTTGCAGGGCATTTCTGCCTCACGATCGCGCACAGCGTCGCGATTGTGCGGCGGAAATGCCCCCACTAGACACCAGGGATATCATTTTAGTTTTTAGGAAGTGACCCCTTGGGCAAGGGTCGCTGTAGTGTAGCTCCTATTTTCCCAATAGGCTCTGCGCATTGGAATAGTACCTACAGCAGTAAAGGCCTAGGCCAGACGTTAACTAGGTCTACTACTGTCGATACTAGACTTAATTTTTGGGTTTGCCAGCTAAGCTCAGAGTTCGCTAGAAACTTTCTCGAATGTTCAAGGAAGGATTAACTTCCCTGATTAGACAAGAAGGGATTTAGTTTCTGACAACCATAGAACATGACAACTTTGCTCTCCCCTAATCAAGAGTCAATCTCGAGAGTCGTGTGAGCACAAGGCAATTATTTTACTCAGTCAGTACGTGCATTCTTAGTCTCATCAGATTGTAGAGAAAAGGAAGAGACGGGCGTGTTCAATAAAAAGGTGTTATTTATTGATCAGTCTCTTTTCTCGTACAAGAGAAATGGATCGATATTATTGCAATACTTATAGTTAAGTAAAGTGCATACATTAAAAGCAATAGTATAAAATAATACTGTAAAAACATTGATATGGTTTCTGAGCCATATGATGTTTGAAATGATTAAAATATATTTACATACACATATACATTTGACTAAACGTACTCAACTGGTGTTTCTAAATACGCCTACCCCGTGTACCTGACCTAAGTCTAATGCGTGGGCTGGAATAGAAAGTTACAGTTTAAGTTAAGTTTGTTTTTGCCAAGTGAATAACTAAAGAATTCTCTGTGAGGGGTTATTCAGTTCTGTACCTGGAAGTTAGGATGAATGAGGAATGGTATCTCTTTCTCTGCTCTCGATATTCCAGGCTGCCTGCGAGGGCTGCCCGAAAGCGCCGGTGCTGGGTCTCTCGGCTTGAGATAGCAGCGCGTCTCTCAGCGCGTCAGGAAGGCGGGGCTGCTGCCAGCGGGGTCTGCTTCTGCTCTTGGCTTCGGCAAGGGTGGCTGCTCCGTCTTGTCACCACGCGTGTGTTTGCATAGGGCAAGGTCGGCAATATTTATACCTTAAAGGTGCCGAGATTGACGTAAGGATGGACATAGATACGTCAATAAAGATGTCATACGACTTGCTCGTTAGCACATTCTTTACTAAAGTTCTCTGTGAAATCAAAACAATGGCCGCACGGATTTTCCAGGTTGTCATAGGTTTGATTTGTTATGAGAACGTCGTATGCCTTATCAGGGGCTGGAGGAATGTCGCTTGTCTAATTAGATCTCAAGCGTTATGACCTAATCAGATAACACGTTCCTGTGCCGGAGTGTGACTGCGTCAGATAACGGTATCTGCATCATGGGGGTTTTCTTGCCTCATGGGCTGACTGTTAGTTAACTTGATAGTTAGTTTAACCAGAATAGGGTCAGGAATAGGGGGACTGATTCAGAACCTATAGAAATACACGACACCCACTCCACGCTAACTATGGTCATATCTACTAATCTATGCATAGTATAACATAGTACAACATACTATAGAGTATAGTGTATACCTTACCACCCCAAAATACATAAATGCATTTCGAAATTTTCAAATATACTGAAAAATTGCAGTCATATATATTGTATGCACTTAAGCTATGAATTAAATGCAAAAGTAAACACGCATTTTTATGCATTATTGCTTATTGGTATATGAGAAATACACATGAAATGGCTCTTAATATGGCTATACAGAAAGGAAGTCCGAGACCATTTCATCACATAATAAAATATTTGTGAACCTACCAGCGGGCAGCTAAAGTCTATAAAGTATCTAAAAATAGAAATTTTAGTTCTCTAGGAATAGTTTCTTACTTTAAGCAGAAGATCAGTGTCCCGGGAAAAAATATGTAGAAAAATATTTTAAGGGGCATGCTGAAAAAATTGCTGTCCGTGAACTGGAGTGAAATTGTTCATGTGACTTTATTTTTAAAGTTGAAGGCCGAATTCAGGGAACGCCGTGTGCGAGTTTACTCAAAAGTCTCTATTTCTGTTCTGGAGAGAACATCATATCATTCAGGCTTTCGAAAAAACTGTCAACAGCTTCATGGGAAAGTTCCACTAAGTCGGAAATAGGGGTAACCATGCATTCATGCGCATGATTGTCTCCATTGACATTCTGATTCGCATTGCTGACAGAAGGTCGTACCTGTTCGATGCTGCTTTCATCTTGAACTTCACTACTCTTCAATCGCAGTGGTGAAGATTCCAGGAATGCCGTCATCAGGATTGGCAGCCTTTGAGGGCAGCACAAAGCGTGAACCTTGGTAGGAACCAACAGTGTATCTGCATCCACCGGCGCATCCGATTGTAGCGTCAGACAGGTGTCTAACACGCATTCTTCTCCGCATAGCAGACACCTTAGTACAGGTAAAACACACCTTTGCCACATTGGTCGAAATGATAGAAACCAAGTCATGTTCAGGTCTCTAAGCCGGGAGAGTCCCAGGATTTTTGATATCCGGTCCCGGTATCCAATGGCTAGGATCGTATCTTCCATTGTCGCGAGAGTTTGATCTGTGACATGGGTTGCCATAACGAAAAATAAGGACTAGGAATAGGATTCCTGCAATTAGTCCCAGGATCAGGGGAAGTCCGCCAAAAATCGAATGGACGAAATCTGGAAAAATACCCAGTATGGCTTTGAATGGTGTTAATGCCATCGAAAATACTGTCTTAAATACCTTTGAGACCCCAGTGGTATCAGAAATATTTAAGATTTCGCTTAGGATTTCCGCGAAATGTACGGGGGAATTAGTTGATAATAATGTATGTATCTCTGCAGTCGTCCTTGCGACTTGTAGATCATACGTTTCTTTTGATGACGTGAGCCTTGTAGGCGTCTGAAGAAGCACTGTTTTCATTCTGCTTAAAGTGTCTATTCGAATAGAAGTAATTTTCAAACTGGGCCATGCCCTTGCCTCCCTGTCTGGAAAGGAGCTGGGGAACAAAGAACGTCCACAGCACTTGACCTTCGCCGTTGTAGTGACTAGATAAGGAGTCCCGGGCATAAGACTGCAACATCTGCGGTCTACAATAAGAATGTAACTCCCATTATAGAGTCTTTGAAAGAATGGTTCTATTTCAGTTGCAGGTGCGCCTTGCTGGTGACATGAAAGGTTGTATGAATTCCCTTCACAGGCTCCATGCAAACTAATTCCGTTACACAGAAGCGTGCCGCTCAGTGACATAGCACAATTGTTGCCACTAAGAAACACTTTCTGTCCTTTATTACTGACACATGCATGTGAATAGGGCAGGTTCCAAGTTGTTTTAAGGTACCCCTTTCCCAATTTCTCGTACATGCCAGCCTGTATATATTTTTGGCAGTATTGAAACCTGAAGGTTGAGATTGGAATATTTATGATTCCGTGTATTATCCATTCACTGACAGGTCGTTCTGACATTGTCATTGGTAATCTTTCTAGTTTTTCAATGCTCAAGATTGTATAATCAACACCCTTTTGCGCCATACCGATTTGTCTATCAGTAAGGTTAAAGATTTGGAATAGTGACGTTGTGTTGATTAAACGCCAAGGCACATAGCCTGAACGCAGATTTTGTAACGTCCAGCTAAGCTGTACAATGGAACGCAATTGTGACTGACCATGTTGTAATAACAGTAAGTCTTGCGATAATATATCGATTGCTGAAGACACAATGCTGTCCAATGAAAAAATTCTGGAGGACAGAGTCATTAACCCATTGTCCACTACAGAAAGTGATTTTTCCAAATTGATACGGTCAATTTCCCGTATTCTTTCTGCTGTCTCAATTTGAGTAACCTTCCAGGCCTCATTGTATGCTGCATATACAGAGGCTGCTATGAAACGCTTTTGACGCTGTTTGCGTGGTCCCATTATGAAATCACGCAAGTCAGCACCATCAGTAAGTAAAGTTAGGTGTTGCTTAATTTCAGGCAGTGTGGAAGTCTGTAGCCATTGAAGGCATAATTTGCCCACACTGTAGGTTGTTATTATCCCTGGGTGATGTCTTTGGGGATATCTAGGGTCTGGCCTGGTCATTTTAAAACCCTGTGTTTTATTCAGGAATCTATCTTGACAGTGATTTGTATCTGTGGGCCAGATCAACCATTGTTTCCAATCAGGATGTGTTCTGTTTTTGTTTAATATATGGTTTACGTCTATCTCTTCATCTGTATCAGAGTTATTGCTAAACATTGTTGGCTTTGGAATAGACGGATTATTTAAATCTTTGATTTTGGCTAAGCCAAGACAGGTGGTTTGTTGAACAGTGTCATTTAAAAATATCATTTGTTCTGGGATCATGCAGGCTCTAAACAAAGCTTCTAAACCCTGTACTTGCCATTCTTTTGTACCCCAAACACTTTTTAAATCAACATTTTTGTCCCAATAATCAAATCCAAAAGTATTCATTTTTTCAAAGAATGAATCTGAATATATCAATTTTGTGTTGGTTATCATGGTTTTCATCCCTGTCTTGTTTGACAATTTAAAATAAAATGTTTCAGCATTACTTGTGTTAAAACCTGAAAAATATGAATATTTGT
The DNA here is from genome assembly GCF_964261635.1 of Lissotriton helveticus. Lineage (NCBI taxonomy): Eukaryota > Metazoa > Chordata > Amphibia > Caudata > Salamandridae > Lissotriton > Lissotriton helveticus. Next base: position 258,389,113 of record NC_136071.1, read on the forward strand.
CATACACGGTTCTAGAGCTCCCTTTTGGAGGTGTAGCGCAATGTTCCCATTGATTATAATTTAAAACATTTCTAGGTTGTGCAGATTTATGCAAAAAATGGTTACCATAATGGTTATAGCAATACATACTATCATAATTTGTAGAACCTTGCAAATAATCATGTTTTGTAAATTTAGCAGACATTACTAAGTCAGACATCATGTTGTTAATACTCTCGAAGTCCCAATCATCAGCAAATGAGTTTGGTTTTGCGAAATCACTCAAAGAGATCTTGATTTGGTGTGGATATTTCAGGATCTCGACCGGACCATAAATTTCATAGTCAGTGTTGTCCCAGGCTACCCCACCAGGTATAGGATTGGCTGTGAAGTTGGCTGAAGAAAGTTCTGAAGAAAGTTCTCTTTTCTCGACGTGTGAAGATGTGTGTGGTTTGAGGACCAAGTTGATGTTCTGACTTGCTGTGTCCATTTTAGCATATTTTCCCTCAATGAAGCGTCCCAAAGTAAATACCATGATGAGCCAAAGTATGAGGATAAATGCACCAAAACCCACCCAAAATTCAATCCATGGAGAAACCAGATATGTTTCTTTCAGATGTTTCAAAAGTTCCTTAGCTTTGTCTTTAAAGGATTTTGATGATGGCTGTGTCTTTGATTCACTGAAGCCGTCAGAGGAATCATCGAAGTTGATGAAGTACCCGGATGCAGTTCTGTCAATTGTTCCAATTGCTTCAGGATTTTTGTTTCTTGCATTGTCACTTGGTACTTCATTGTAGATTGGTGTGTCTCTGCTAAATGTTTTTATTTGGGTTTTCAGAGGTCTTAGTTCTATTGCAGTGTTGCATAGTCCTTGTTGTTCTTCTGTAGGCGTTTCGAAAGTGATGAGCCTCTTTGTTAGGACCTCTGTACTGGTAGCAAACCTTGGTGTTCTGCTACTTATTGGGAGTCCACTTGGCCTACTGTTTGTTATCGGCCACATGTTGTGGTTTTACCAGGTCGATGGATACAACTCGGTTCTCCTTTTTTCCAGCAAGTGGCGGTAGTACAACTGATCTTGTCCCGTTGACAGACAAGACAGGAACTGCTTTTCTGTAAGAAGGCCCAAATTCCTTCTTTACCGCGATCTTCTCCCTGACTAGATCCCCGACTTTTGGAATCCAGACAGGTCTTGCTGGGACAGGTGGTGATTCTTCAGTGGTTGTTGGCTGTTGTTTCAACTGTATGTTGCTCAGGTCTTTTCTTGTTTTGTTTAAGTCCTGCAAAATAGCCAAACGGTCTTTGACATCAAAGGTTTTTTCTATTACCACTGAAGTCTGACTATCAAGGTCAGAGATCAACATCCTAGTTCCGAATAATAATTCGTACGGACTGAATCCCTTCAGAGAATTTCTTGGCAAGTTATTTAGACTACGTTGGACACTTATTAGATGTTTGACCCCCCCCAGCTCCCGAACCTAATATCCTTTCCATTATAGATTGCTTTCTGCCTTGGTTTTTTCTTTACACCATCCCGTACCCTCAGGAAGGAAGTGAGAAGATTCCCGCTGGGCTGTGCTCATTTGGCCATGTTTCCCCCCCAGGCTGGATTGCCTGAGTGAAAACAATGGTCGAACGTAGCATGCTCTTAGCGTATATGCCATTTAGACTCGCAAATCTTGTATAATAGTCCGGACGTCAGCCGAGTGCTGGTGATCTACATTATAAGTGGAAACTAGCCTGTATATGTTAATCGCAAGCCATTCTTTTTGCTGGTAATATTATCTGCCTTGATACGACGAGGTATTAAACTGCTTCTCTCCCCACTGCGATCTCTGTTGCAGTTTGGGCAGTTTTTTACAAACATGGTGTAGTGCAGGCTCATGCCTGGCCACCAGTACCGTGATTGTAATTCTTCCAGAGAATCTTTTAATTTAAGGTGTCTGTGACCCTCGCCCATGTGTGCGTCTGCGATTAACAAGTTTCTCCTGTCCATGTTTGGAATCACTCTATCCCCCACTCCAGGGATTTGAGCAAAAGGGACGGAGTTTGCATCGATTATGTATGTATAATTGAGTGGATAGTTGATCGGTAACGCTGAGCAGTCGCCTTTTGATGACGTTTTCACCGCCAGCATTGTTTCACCGTCAATGTATTTTAATGTACGCTTTTTTCGATCTACGGGAGCCGATTTAGTGGCTGCCGCTGCGGCTGTTTCAGCCAATGAATTCCCTACAACGTGAACGCCATCACGTTGATGACTCAGTGAGTGAGTCACGTGAGTCTTTGGTAGTTCTTTTTTCAAAAGAGCTACTTGTTCCCAGAGCAGTCTCTGCTTTATTGGTGCATCTGTGTCATCTTTGTAACCGTTCTGAATCCATGTCTGCAAATCCTTGTTATATGCTTTGACGCAGTAATATGAATCTGACACTATAAGCGTCGGGAATTCGCGATCCGCATTATCCAGCGCCATTTTTAATGCTATTATTTCAGTTTGTAGTTCTGAATTAGTTTCTACTGAGTGTGATTTTGTTAATAGAGGTCTTAGTTTACCTCCGCGCCACACTTCTTTTGTAATCTCACATGTGGGGTTGTATGCATGTTCTCCCCAAACGGAGGGTTGAGCATGTCCGTCTGTATAGATTACACAGGCGTAATGTCGTAGAGGAAGAATGTCGATTGGCAGAGGATACGTCTTTTCATATTTTAGATTTTTTAATTCTTCTAGTTCTGGAAAATTGTCAACCATGCTATACTTGATAATTCATATCCTACGTACAGGACTGTCAGATGGGCAATTCTGGACTTTTTGAAGTTAAATTTGTAACCCTCTGCAGCGAACCCAAGTATTATGGTGTTCACTCTTTTCAAGTGAGTATCCAAGTCATCATCTGTTAAGTAAATGTCATCGACATAAGATAATGCTTCATCATCATATAGTTGTAGTAATTCTGTTACTCTCGCTGAGAATACCCCCGGGCTGTTCTTGTACCCCTGGGCTAACCGACAGAATTGTTTTTGAGTGCCATTTACTGAGAATGCAGTTAAATATCTGCTCTCTGGTGCTATGTTTTGACAAAAGAATCCATTGGAGATGTCCAAGGTTGTTTTGTATTTTTTGCGCACTATGTTATTCATTAGTGCAGCACTGTGTGAGTTTTGCACTGCAAAGGTTTTGCAACATGTGTTAAGGTGTCGGTAATCCAAAACTAGACGATATGAATTGTCTGGTTTGGAGACCGGAAACAAAGGATTGTTCATTTGTGAGGTGCAAGTTTCAATCACCCCCTGGTATTCTAGCTGATCTAGTATTTCATTTACTTGTTTTTTAGCTTCTTGCTTAATTGGGTACTGCCTTTGTGCAGTTGGTTGTGATTTTAACTGGATTTTGTGAGGAGGAGAATCCTCATCCCATCCTACATGATTTTTATATAAAGCAGGTGCTAAGGCCACTGCCCACTTTCTAGCAAGTGTGTATTTTTTATGAATCGGTATTTGATTCGAGAAGGCAGGCATAATTACTTCTTCGCCATGAGGGCACTCCCTGACAAACTCTGGTGGCCAGTCTTTTTCAGATCGAAGGATGTCATAGCCTTTGGAGAGGTTATCCCAAAATAGTCCCCTTATTTTCCTAGTCTTATCTCCCTCTATACGTAATGTTATCTCGTATATCTTGTGGGGCTTGCTAACTCTGGTGTCTGCAGTTTCCACTTGAAGGTATTCATTCGTGTCCACTGTCTCCAGATGATTCATAAGGACTTTGCGAGCTATGCTCACCTCTGCTGCGCTGTCTAGCATTGTCTGAGCCCATTCTCCGTTTTTCAGTTGTGTCCTCAGTATTCTCGGCATTGTTAACTACCTTGATACTGGCTACCTTCTTTTTTGGAAATTGTAATTTCTTTTTTAGCTGAGCAGGTTCCTTGTCTTTGGACTTGGCGTGCTCTTCTGATCGTCCTCTTCTTTCCGATTTCTGCGAGGAATTCTGAAAAGATTGAGAGGGACGTGTATCAATGTCTTGATATCTATCAGGTTTTTTAATATTATCCCTATTTCTAAGGTTATATCTATTCCCAGAGGGGTCACTCTGCGGTGACCTCTGTCTTTGGTTTGGAGATTTCTCTCTTCGCCTCGGAGACCTTCCTCTGGATTGGAATTTCTTTTCTTTAGAATTGGATTGTTTATTTCCATCCCAGTTCTTTTTTGGTGAATTATTATTATTAAAAAATATTTTTTCTGGACTTGTAGTCAGTTGCGGTTTTACTGGTATTCCACCTAGACTATCTCTGCCTAGTTCTTCATAGGATTTTTCTATGATTCTGGCAATTTCAGCTGGTTGGTCTGCTATATCTGTCTCTTTTAACCTCTGGCTGGTCGCCACGTTTGCTGCTTCACCTTTTATGTTGGCTAATAATATAGCCGAGACCTGCTTGAAGTCTTTTAGTAATTTCATACCAAGAGTTAAAGCAGGTTCTGGACCGTATTCATCTTGAATTTGTTTTAGCACATCTGGTATTACCGAAATGGATGGAACACCGTGCGTTTTTGTGTAGATGGAAGCAAAGACTGTACCCCAAGTGTCACAGTCCTCAATGTGTGGTGCGATTCCCATTGGGAGACATATAGTCAGAATCCTGTGTTTTTCCAGCGGGGTGGTGTCAGGAAACACCGCCTCGATTTGGATGATTTTCTGTGCCAACCAGAATGGTATTTGTTCCCGTTTAGCTGGAACTTTACCTAGGCAGGATTGGATGTTCTGTGGTGTAATTTTATTTGTGTTCCCCTGGTGAGGGGTCAGCTGTGGAAGTTTAATCGCTGGCTGAATTGTTGAAGTCCGCATTACATACTGAACTAATTGTCTATGAATTTTTAGTAGTTGTTTTAGCTGTATTAACAGCTCTGCTGCAGGCATTCTTTCGATGTCTGGATGTGGTGTGTATCCGGCTAAGACCGGCCACGTTGCTCCTGGTCTTCCTAAAGGACCGAGCCTTGTAATGTGATTGTTATGTTTTAGGGCGCCATCAAATAAGAGCAAATGCTCTTGGAATTTGAGTGGTACTTCCACCTCCTCGAAAGGAGTGTACGTTTCAGGAGGTTCCTCTACTTTGTAATAGTGGAAGTACTTTGTTACAGCATTTGCTGCCGGAAAATGTATCCATGAATAGTATACCTCTGTCTGCCGATATTCGTGTGCCTCAATTACGAATATGACTGTGCCACCTCTAGGTGTCAGTCCATTTTCTATAAGTTTTAAGGTTATAGATCTCCTTTTGGTGACCGGAATGAGTATTATATCCGCGTCTGCTGCTTGCATGGTAGCATCAGCATCTGCGAGTTCAGTTGCTAATCTAACTGCCTCTCTTTCTTCATCACTGTCTCCCATTTTACAGACAGGATGGTATTATGTCTATTTGCAGATCAGGTTTCTTTATGGAACAAAGATTAGATGCACAATATTTTGGAACTGTTTTTATCCTTCAACGTTGACTATACCAAGAACCATACATAGGAGTTCCCTCCTGCGAGGTTTTGGAGGATATTACCTTTCACCCACTCCAGACGTCTTTGGAGTATAATGGGAAAAGGGGTCTGAGTGAGAAAGCACGACTGAGTTACTCTAAATGTCTTACGTTAGTTTTATCGCCCTTTCCAAACACGTTGGGCGCCATGTAGTGTAGCTCCTATTTTCCCAATAGGCTCTGCGCATTGGAATAGTACCTACAGCAGTAAAGGCCTAGGCCAGACGTTAACTAGGTCTACTACTGTTGATACTAGACTTAATTTTTGGGTTTGCCAGCTAAGCTCAGAGTTCGCTAGAAACTTTCTCGAATGTTCAAGGAAGGATTAACTTCCCTGATTAGACAAGAAGGGATTTAGTTTCTGACAACCATAGAACATGACAACTTTGCTCTCCCCTAATCAAGAGTCAATCTCGAGAGTCGTGTGAGCACAAGGCAATTATTTTACTCAGTCAGTACGTGCATTCTTAGTCTCATCAGATTGTAGAGAAAAGGAAGAGACGGGCGTGTTCAATAAAAAGGTGTTATTTATTGATCAGTCTCTTTTCTCGTACAAGAGAAATGGATCGATATTATTGCAATACTTATAGTTAAGTAAAGTGCATACATTAAAAGCAATAGTATAAAATAATACTGTAAAAACATTGATATGGTTTCTGAGCCATATGATGTTTGAAATGATTAAAATATATTTACATACACATATACATTTGACTAAACGTACTCAACTGGTGTTTCTAAATACGCCTACCCCGTGTAGCTGACCTAAGTCTAATGCGTGGGCGGGAATAGAAAGTTACAGTTTAAGTTAAGTTTGTTTTTGCCAAGTGAATAACTAAAGAATTCTCTGTGAGGGGTTATTCAGTTCTGTACCTGGAAGTTAGGATGAATGAGGAATGGTATCTCTTTCTCTGCTCTCGATATTCCAGGCTGCCTGCGAGGGCTGCCCGAAAGCGCCGGTGCTGGGTCTCTCGGCTTGAGATAGCAGCGCGTCTCTCAGCGCGTCAGGAAGGCGGGGCTGCTGCCAGCGGGGTCTGCTTCTGCTCTTGGCTTCGGCAAGGGTGGCTGCTCCGTCTTGTCACCACGCGTGTGTTTGCATAGGGCAAGGTCGGCAATATTTATACCTTAAAGGTGCCGAGATTGACGTAAGGATGGACATAGATACGTCAATAAATATGTCATACGACTTGCTCGTTAGCACATTCTTTACTAAAGTTCTCTGTGAAATCAAAACAATGGCCGCACGGATTTTCCAGGTTGTCATAGGTTTGATTTGTTATGAGAACGTCGTATGCCTTATCAGGGGCTGGAGGAATGTCGCTTGTCTAATTAGATCTCAAGCGTTATGACCTAATCAGATAACACGTTCCTGTGCCGGAGTGTGACTGCGTCAGATAACGGTATCTGCATCATGGGGGTTTTCTTGCCTCATGGGCTGACTGTTAGTTAACTTGATAGTTAGTTTAACCAGAATAGGGTCAGGAATAGGGGGACTGATTCAGAACCTGGGGGGAAATCGGCCCGTTTTTTCGGCCGTTTTGCCCCCAGGGGGGGCAGAAATTCCCCACTAGCACCAGGGATATTGATTATAGCCAAGATGGCGGCCATTGATTTTGTTTACGTTTTTCTGTCCCCCCTGGGGGCAAATCGGCCCGTTTTTTTTGCCGTTTTGCCCCCAGGGGGGACAGAAAATGCCCACTAGACACCAGGGATGTAATTTTAGTTTTTAGGAAGCGACCCCTTGGGCAAGGGTCGCTTCCAGGCGGGGTCTGAGTATGTTTTCGTTTTTCTGCCCCCCCTGGGGGGAAATCGGCCCGTTTTTCGGCCGTTTTGCCCCCAGGGGGGGCAGAAATTACCCACTAGAACCAGGGATTTTTGTTGGGGCAATGTGTTTGTTTTGGGAAGCGACCCCTTGGGTAAGGGTCGCTTCCAGGTGGACATGATTGTGTTTTTGTTTTTCTGTCCACCCTGGGGGCAAATTGGCCTGTTTTTTTGCCGTTTTGCCCCCAGGGGGGGCGGAAAATGGCCACTAACACAAAGTTTTTAGGAAGCGACCCCTTGGGCATGTTTGCTGGTGGTGTGTGTGGGGAGTGGTACTTGGCTGGATGGTGTGCGTGGAGCGGTGCTTGGCTGGCGGTGTGTGTGGAGTGGTACTTGGCTGTCGGTGTGCGCTGAGTGGTGTTTGGCTGGCGGTGTGCGTGGAGGGGTACTTGGCTATCTATGCACGGAGTGGTGCTTGGCTGGCGGTGTGTGTGGAGTGGCGCTTGGCTGGTGGTGTGTGTAGAGTGGTACTTGGCTGTCTGTGCACGGAGTGGTGCTTGGCTGGCGGTGTGTGTGGAGTGGCGCTTGGCTGGTGGTGTGCGTGGAGTGCTACTTTGCTGTCTGTGCACAGAGTGCTGCTTGGCTGGTGGTGTGTGTGGAGTGGCGCTTGGCTGGTGGTGTGCGTGGAGTGCTACTTTGCTGTCTGTGCACGGAGTGCTGCTTGGCTGGCGGTGTGTGTGGAGTGGCGCTTGGCTGGTGGTGTGCGTGGAGTGCTACTTTGCTGTGTGCACGGAGAGCTGCTTGGCTGGCGGTGTGTGTGGAGTGGCGCTTGGCTGGTGGTCTGCGTGGAGTGCTACTTTGCTGTCTGTGCACGGAGTGCTGCTTGGCTGGCGGTGTGTGTGGAGTGGCGCTTGGCTGGCGGTGTGTGTGGAGTGGCGCTTGGCTGGATGGTGCTTGGCTGGCGGTGAGTGGTGCTTGGCTGGTGGTGCTTGTGGAGTGGCGCTTGGCAGGTGGTGTGCGTGGAGTGCTACTTTGCTGTCTGTGCACGGAGTGGTGCTTGGCTGGCGGTGTGTGTGGAGTGGCGCTTGGCTGTTAGTGTGCGTGGAGTGCTACTTTGCTGTCTGTGCACGGAGTGCTGCTTGGCTGGCGGTGTGTGTGGAGTGGCGCTTGGCTGGTGGTGTGCGTGGAGTGCTACTTTGCTGTCTGTGCACGGAGTGCTGCTTGGCTGGCGGTGTGTGTGGAGTGGCGCTTGGCTGGTGGTGTGCGTGGAGTGCTACTTTGCTGTCTGTGCACGGAGTGCTGCTTGGCTGGCGGTGTGTGTGGAGTGGCGCTTGGCTGGTGGTGTGCGTGGAGTGCTACTTTGCTGTCTGTGCACGGAGTGCTGCTTGGCTGGCGGTGTGTGTGGAGTGGCGCTTGGCTGGTGGTGTGCGTGGAGTGCTACTTTGCTGTCTGTGCACGGAGTGCTGCTTGGCTGGAGGTGTGTGTTGAGTGGCGCTTGGCTGGTGGTGTGCGTGGAGTGCTACTTTGCTGTCTGTGCACGGAGTGCTGCTTGGCTGGCGGTGTGTGTGGAGTGGCGCTTGGCTGGTGGTGTGCGTGGAGTGCTACTTTGCTGTCTGTGCACGGAGTGCTGCTTGGCTGGTGGTGTGTGTGGAGTGGCGCTTGGCTGGTGGTGTGCGTGGAGTGCTACTTTGCTGTCTGTGCACGGAGTGCTGCTTGGCTGGAGGTGTGTGTTGAGTGGCGCTTGGCTGGTGGTGTGCGTGGAGTGCTATTTTGCTGTCTGTGCACGGAGTGCTGCTTGGCTGGCGGTGTGTGTGGAGTGGTGTTTGGCTGGCGGTGTGTGGGGAGTGGTGTTTGGCTGGCGGTGTGTGGGGAGTGGTACTTGGCTGGATGGTGTGCGTGGAGTGGTACTTGGCTGTCGGTGTGCGCTGAGTGGGGTTTGGCTGGCGGTGTGCATGGTCTGGTGCTTGGATGGTGGTGTGGGTGGACTGGAACTCTGCTGGCGGTGTGTGAGTAGTTACTTTCTGTTGGTCACTACACACACTGCTAGTTGAGTGACACTCTACGCAGTCCATCATTTTCTGTAGTTGCTATGTCAGATATGTGGGCGTGTGAAAGTGATGGGCGGCTGGCGGTGTGAATGTTTTGTATGTGTCACACGTACAAAAGGTGTATGAATGTCCTTACTGCCCCTGTGTGATATGGGTACTGGTAGTAGCAAAAGACTGGCTGGCACCAAAGTGGTCAGGCACTTTAAAAAAATTAAAAAAATTATCCAGTGTCTTGATGTTAAACCTCATCTAATCTCATTTGGTCTAAGCCCTAATTGATGGCCCATCTGGCCGAATTTTAATTTGGGGGGCAAATTTGTGTGTTGTTTTTTTAATTGTTATATTGTTTGTGAAATGTGGTAGTAATTTTTTTTTCTTCTCTATTTTTGTCTTGTTCCAGGCTTTTGCTGTTTGGATTGTTGTAGGTTGCGTTTGCAGCTTGTGTAGTTGCTTGTGCTTGGTAAGTGAATGTATTTTGTACTACTTCCCCTTGATGTTTGTCTTTTTGAAAAAGGTTGTACTTCTAGCAGTTTGTGTGGCTCTGTGTTTTTTTTTCAGCATTAGTGTTTGATGTGCACTTTGTTTTCTAATGTCATTTCTTTTTTTCTTTCTAGTGGGATTTCATTTCTTTTCGCTGTGTCTCAACAGAGTAGGTGCTGGTGAGTGTAGCTATATTTTGTAAGAGTGAAATTGTTTTGGATTGTATTTATCTTTTAGTGAAAGCCTTACCTTGTTTACTTCTTACTTTGCACAGTGTAGGTTGTTGTTCACTTGTGTGTGCAGTCTTCTTGCTTTGTAAGGATAATGGCTAGTCGCAGGATTACTGCTCAGCAGGTTCTTGGTTTGCTTTTTGAGTCTTCCTCGGACCATGGTTCAGAGTCTGAGTCCGATTCGGACTCCCAGGAAGCGGCAGAAGATTCAGGCAGTGAGTTTTCTCTTCGCATGGAATCATCATCATCGGATGATGACTCTTCTTCTAGTGCTGATGAAGGGCCTATGGTACAGGAGGACATTGTGTTGCCGGTAGTGGGCCAAGAGGCACCTGTGTTGCTGCCTAGGGCTGCAAGGTTTCCTTTCTTTTTACGTCGGCAAGAGGCAAGTGGGCTGGAGCCTGCACCCAAAAGGCTTCACATTGCTGTGGTGCGCAAAGGGGCATCTGGTGCTTTTCGTCTTCCTGCTGGTGTAGTGCAGCAAGAGGCATCTGGGGCTGTTAGGCTTCCCATTGGTGTAGAGCGGCAAGAGGCATCTGGGCCTGCTGGGTTTCCCGGTGGTGTAGTGCAGCAAGAAGCATCTCAGGCTGCTGGGCTTCCCGTTGGTGTAGTGCAGGAAGAGCCCTCTGGGGATGCTACGTCTTCTGTTGGTGTTGTGCAGCCAGAAGTATCTGTGGCTGTTAGGCTTCCCGTTGGAGAACAGCAGCAAGATGTTTCGGTGCTGCAGGCTGGGGTGGCTGCTCCCCCCGTTGATAGGGATGGCCTCTGGGTTCCCCCTGGCTTGGTACAGCCGGCATTGCCAGAGTTCACTGGTGTTCCTGGGTGTAGAGTGAATACAGAGAATTTTCTACCAATTAATTTTTTTCAGTTGTTTTTTGACGATGTGTTTTTGCAAGAGATTGTTGAGCAAACCAATTTGTATGCAGAACAATATTTGAGAGCCAACAGTGCCAGCCTTAAGCCCTATTGTAGAGCAATCCGGTGGACTCCCACCAATGTTGAAGAGATGAAGAAGTTTCTGGGATTAACTTTTTTGATGGGCTTGATAAGGAAGTCATCAATTACTTCATATTGGTCCACTAGTCCCTTGATGGTAACAGCTATATTTCCAGCAGTCATAAGTCGTGATCGGTATACGCTTCTTCTTCGGATGATGCATTTTGCTGATAATAGTTTAGCGTTGTCACGCGATCACCCTGATTGTGACCGTTTGTTTAAAATTCGGCCTGTCCTTGATCACTTTGTTGATCGTTTTTCTGAGATTTTTGTCCCTGGTAAAGAAATTGCAGTGGATGAGTCTTTGGTGTTGTTCAAGGGCCGCTTGGTTTTTAGGCAATACATTCCTAGTAAGAGGTCACGCTATGGAATCAAACTGTATATGCTGTGTGACAGTGAGACTGGATATGTCTACAATTTCAGGGTGTACACTGGTAAGGAGTCCCGCATTAACCCTCCTGGTTGTCCTTCTACTTTTGGAGTAACTGAGAAAATTGTGTGGGAACTAGGTAGAGGATTATTTAACAAAGGCCATCATTTATATGTAGATAACTTCTACACTGGTGTGCAGTTGTTCAAGGAGTTGGCCAAAGTGGGCACTGTTGCTTGTGGCACAATGCGCAGTAACCGTAAAGGTTTCCCAAAGGAACTTGTTTGCAAAAGGCTTGTGCGGGGACAGTCTACGGCATTGCGATGTGGGGAGCTTTTAGCTGTGAAGTATTCAGACAAGAGAGATGTGTACATGCTGACCACTATCCACGATGAAAGTACTGTACCTGTGCCTGTTTGGGGTCAGGGTGCTGAAGTGCGCAAACCTGTGTGCATTCTAGCTTACAATAAGTTCATGGTTGGTGTTGACAGAGTAGATCAGAGGTTGGAACCTTATGCTGCTCTTCGAAAGGCTTATGTTTGGTACAAGAAGTTGGCTATCCATCTGTTCCACTTGGCATCATTTAATGCTTTCGTTGTGTACCAGAAGTCTTGTCCTGAGACGAAGATGACTTTTCTTAAGTTTCAGGAGTCTATAATAGGCAGCCTTGTACTTGTGCAGCAGGCAAGTGTTCCTAGATTTGGAGTGGTGGAGGAAGTGGCTAGATTGCAAGATCGCCACTTTCCTGAATCTATTCCACCCACTACTGCTAGAGACTTTCCGACTAGAAGATGCAGAGTCTGTTGGCGAAGAGGCGTGCGGAAGGAGTCTCGTATATACTGTCCTGACTGTCCTTCTAAGCCTGCATTGTGTATGTCAGCTTGTTTTAAATCGTACCACACGCAAAAGAACTATTAGGAGTTTGAATGAGCTGTAAAGTGAATTGCCTGGTCTGCATTCTGTAAAACATTTTTAGTTTGTTTCAAGGATTGGCATTAGTGCAAAGTTTTTATTTTAAGAATTTGTGTTACCTGATTTGTAGGTATTTCCATTTGTTTAGTGTTATTTTCAAAAAAAGAATTCTAAATGTGTTTGTGGTGTGTGCCGGCTGGTGCTTGGCTGGCGGTGTGTGTGGAGTTGCGCTTGGCTGGCGGTGTGTGTGGAGTGGTGCTTGGCTGGCGGTGTGTGTGGAGTGGTGCTTGGCTGGCGGTGTGTGTGGAGTGGTGCTTGGCTGTCTGTGCACGGAGTGGTGCTTTGCTGGCGGTGTGTGTGGAGTGGCGCTTGGCTGGTGGTGTTCGTGGAGTGGTACTTGGCTGTCTGTGCATGGAGTGGTGTTTGGCTGATGGTGTGCGTGGAGTGCTACTTTGCTGTCTGTGCACGGAGTGCTGCTTGGCTGGCGGTGTGTGTGGAGTGGTGCTTGGCTGGCGGTGTGTGTGGAGTGGTGCTTGGCTGGCGGTGTGTGTGGAGTGGTGCTTGGCTGGCAGTGTGTGTGGAGTGCTGCTTGGCTGGCGGTGTGTGTGGAGTGGTGCTTGGCTGGCAGTGTGTGTTGAATGGTGCTTGGCTGGCAGTGTGTGTGGAGTGGCGCTTGGCTGGTGGTGTTTGTGGAGTGGTACTTGGCTGGAGGGTGTGCGTGGAGCGGTGTTTAGCTGTCTGTGCACGGAGTGGTGCTTGGCTGGCGGTGTGCGTGGAGAGGCGCTTGGCTGGTGGTGTGCGCTGAGTGTTTGGCTGGCGGTGTGCATGGTCTGGTGCTTGGCTGGTGGTGTGGGTGGACTGGCGCTCGGCTGGCGGTGTGTGAGTAGTTACTTTCTGTTGGTCACTGCACACACTGCTTGTTGAGTGACACTCCACGCAGTCCTTCAATTTGTGTAGTTCCAGTGTCAGAAATGTGGGCGTGTGAAAGTGATGGGCCCTTGAATGGCGCTGTTTGCTGGTGTGAGTGTTGAAATGTGATGGGTCCGCGGCTGGCGGTGTGAATGTTTTGAATGTGTCACACGTACGAAAGGTGTATGAATGGCCTGTAAAGAGGTTGGTGCCTTGACGTGGCTTTACAGCTCACGAGCTGTGAGTCAGTGGTTCAGTTTATCATACTTGCAATTATACACAGTGTATTTCATTTTTGTGAAATTACTTGCGTATACAATTGTATGTACTGAATCATCACTCACCCTCGTGCCAAATCCAACCAGTATGTGTGTGTGCTTGCGGATTAGATGGGTGTGCAGTAATAATTGTTTTTTTTTCTCTTTCTGCATTAGGGTGTACCTTGTCCCTTATTGTGATTGTTGTAATGTGTTGCTTTTATTCCAGATGGTGTCAGTGGTCTTGTTTGTATCAGGTATGAAAGGTGCGTGAATGGCCTGTAAAACGGTTGGTGCCTTGTTTTGGCTTTACAGCTCACGAGTTGCGAGTCACTGGTTCGGTTTTTATGCATTTATTTATTGACAGAGCATTTCATTTTTTTGAAATATCTTGTTAATAAAATTTTATTTACTGAACCATCACTCGCCCTCGTGCCAAATCCAACCTGTATGTGTGTGTCTTTGAGGAATAGATAGCCGTGCTTGAATGTTTGACTTTTGAGTAACTCTGTTAAGGTGAGGTACCCTTTTACTCGGGAGAACAAGGGGAACGCTGGGTGGTAGGACATTTTTGCCGGCACGGCGATCCCACGGCAAAATTTATGGAAAAGTGTTATTTTTACCTAATTATGGTTTGCAAGGAGTTCTGGGTAGGAAAACATTGGGGGACCCACGCATGCCATACCTCCCTGGACTCCCCCGGGTGTCTACTTTTCAGAAATGTGTGGGTTTGGTAGGTTTCCCTAGATGGCTGTCTCGCACGGGGCCAGAAACCCAGGTAACCCCTCTTGCAAAAGCTGGAGAATTCATGTCCACCAGCTTTTGCAAGAGGGGTTACCCGGGTTTTTGGCCCCGTGCGAGACAGCCATCTAGGGAAACCTACCAAACCCACACATTTCTGAAAAGTAGACACCCGGGGGCTTCCAAGGAGGTATGGCTTGCGTGGATCCTCCAACGTTCCTTTACCCAGAATCCCTTGCAAACCTCATTTTTTGCTTGGAAAAAATCATTTTCTTTCACACGTTTTAGTGTGGGAAAGCGTGGCATCACTGGGCTCACACAAATTACCTCCCACCCAGCGTTCCCCAAGGTCTCCCGATAAAAATGGTACCTCACTTGCGTGGGTAGGCATAGCGGCTGCTTTAGGAAAAGGCCCAATTCATACTGTGGAGACGAAAACATTACCTTTAGCCAAATAATCTTATTTTTTGAGGGGGTCACCTGAGCTTTTGGCCCGGGGCTTGGCAGGCATCTTTGGAAACTACCAAACCCAAACAGTTCTGAGAACTAGACACCCGGGGGAGTCCAGGGTGGTATGGCATGCGTGGGTCCCCCAATGTTTTCCTACCCAGAAACCCCTGCAAACCTGAAATTTTGGTCCAAAAACCAACTTTTCCATACTTTTTTGGGCGTTTCCCTTGTTCTCCCGAGTAAAATGATACCTCACTTGTGTGGGTGGGCCAAAGGCAAGTGACTTAGGCTGGGGTGCTTAATTTGTAAAACGTAAATATGAGTAAAAACTACCTTTTTCAAAATTCATTTTTGGGGTGTTCTGCTTTGGGGCACCCACACAAGTGAGGTATCCTTTTACTCGGGAGAACAAGGGGAACGCAGGGTGGTACGACTTTTTTGCCGGCACGGCGATCCCACGCCAAAAAGTTTGGAAAAGTGCAATTTTTACCTAATTTTAAGGTTTGCAGAGAGTTCTGGGTAGGAAAACATTGGGGGACCCATGCATGCCATACCTCCCTGGACTCCCCCGGGTGTCTAGTTTTCAGAACTGTTTGGGTTTGCTACTTTGCAAAGAATACCACCGAGCCCCGGGCCACAAATTCAGACCCCCCCCCCCCAAAATCAAGGTAGTTTTGCAATAAGGTAATGTAAATTCACCACCGTACGATTTGAACCGTTTCCTGTTGCAGCCACTATGTCTACCCACGCAAGTGAGGTACCGTTTTTTTCGGGAGACCTGGGGGCACGCTGGGTGAGTGGAAATTCGTTGATCCACGCAGATTCCAGAACTTTCCACCACAGAAATGTGAGGAAAATGTGTTTATTTGGTCAAATTTTTATGTTTGTAAGGGATTCTGGGTAACAAAACCTGGGGGTAGGCAGACGAGTCACCCCATCCTGAATTGCCCTGGGTGTCTAGTTTTCAGAAATGTATAGGTTTGCTAGGTTTCCCTAGGTGCTGGCAGAGCTACGGCGTAAAAACAAAAGGTAGTCTTTTTGTCCGAATCGTGCTAAATTTGACTGGGAAATTGAGGTGCGACCATGCTGCGTTTTGCGCTGTTTCATGTCGCAGCCACTATGCCTACCCACGCAAGTGAGGTACCATTTATTTCGGGAGACCTGGGGGCACGCTGGGTGGATGGAAATTTGTTGATCCACGCAGATTCCAGAACTTTCCACCACAGAAATGTGAGGAAAATGTGTTTTTTTGGTCAAATTTTTTTGTTTGAAAGGGATTATGGGTAACAAAACTTGGGGGTAGGCAGACGAGTCACCCCATCCTGAATTGCCCTGGGTGTCTAGTTTCAGAAATGTATAGGTTTGCTAGGTTTCCCTAGGTGCTGGCAGAGCTACGGCGCAAAAACAAAAGGTAGTCTTTTTGTCCAAATCGTGCAAAATTTCACTGGGAAATTGAGATGCGACCATGCTGCGTTTTGCGCTGTTTCATGTCGCAGCCACTATGCCTACCCACGCAAGTGGGGTACCATTTTTTTCGGGAGACCTGGGGGCACACTGGGTGGATGGAAATTTGTTGATCCACGCAGATTCCAGAACTTTCCACCACAGAAATGTGAGGAAAAAGTGTTTTTTTGGTCAAATTGTTTTGTTTGAAAGGGATTCTGGGTAACAAAACCTGGGGGTAGGCAGACGAGTCACCCCATCCTAAATTGCCCTGGGTGTCTAGTTTTCAGAAATGTATAGGTTTGCTAGGTTTCCCTAGGTGCTGGCAGAGCTACGGCGCAAAAACAAAAGGTAGTCTTTTTGTCCGAATCGTGCAAAATTTCACTGGGAAATTGAGGTGCGACCATGCTGCGTTTTGCGCTGTTTCATGTCGCAGCCACTATGCCTACCCACGCAAGTGAGGTACAATTTTTTTCGGGAGACCTGGGGGCACGCTGGGTGGGTGGAAATTTGTTGATCCACGCAGATTCCAGAACTTTCCACCACAGAAATGTGAGGAAAATGTGTTTTTTTGGTCAAATGTTTTTGTTTGAAAGGGATTCTGGGTAACAAAACCTGGGGGTAGGCAGACGAGTCACCCCATCCTGAATTGCCCTGGTTGACTAGTTTTCAAAAATGTATAGGGTTGCTAGGTTTCCCTTGGTGCTGGCAGAGCTACGGCGCAAAAACAAAAGGTAGTCTTTTTGTCCGAATCGTGCTAAATTTCACTGGGAAATTGAGGTGCGACCATGCTGCGTTTTGCGCGGTTTCATGTCGCAGGCACTATGCCTACCCACGCAAGTGAGGTACCATTTTTTTCGGGAGACCTGGGGGCACGCTGGGTGGGTGGAAATTTGTTGATCCACGCAGATTCCAGAACTTTCCACCACAGAAATGTGAGGAAAATGTGTTTTTTTGGTCAAATTTTTAT
Source organism: Lissotriton helveticus (assembly GCF_964261635.1). Taxonomy (NCBI): domain Eukaryota; kingdom Metazoa; phylum Chordata; class Amphibia; order Caudata; family Salamandridae; genus Lissotriton; species Lissotriton helveticus. The sequence goes on from NC_136071.1 coordinate 258,406,172, forward strand.
GTTTGAAAGGGATTCTGGGTAACAAAACCTGGGGGTAGGCAGACGAGTCACCCCATCCTGAATTGCCCTGGGTGTCTAGTTTTCTAAAATGTATAGGGTTGCTAGGTTTCCCTAGGTGCTGGCAGAGCTACGGCGCAAAAAGAAAAGGTAGTCTTTTTGTCCGAATCGTGCTAAATTTCACTGGGAAATTGAGGTGCGACCATGCTGCGTTTTGCGCTGTTTCATGTCGCAGCCACTATGCCTACCCACGCAAGTGAGGTACCATTTTTTTCGGGAGACCTGGGGGCACGCTGGGTGGGTGGAAATTTGTTGATCCACGCAGATTCCAGAACTTTCCACCACAGAAATGTGAGGAAAATGTGTTTTTTTGGTCAAATATTTATGTTTGAAAGGGATTCTGGGTAACAAAACCTGGGGGTAGGCAGACGAGTCACCCCATCCTGAATTGCCCTGGGTGTCTAGTTTTCAGAAATGTATAGGGTTGCTAGGTTTCCCTAGGTGCTGGCAGAGCTACGGCGCAAAAAGAAAAGGTAGTCTTTTTGTCCGAATCGTGCTAAATTTCACTGGGAAATTGAGGTGCGACCATGCTGCGTTTTGCGCTGTTTCATGTCGCAGCCACTATGCCTACCCACGCAAGTGAGGTACCATTTTTTTCGGGAGACCTGGGGGCACGCTGGGTGGATGGAAATTTGTTGATCCACGCAGATTCCAGAACTTTCCACCACAGAAATGTGAGGAAAATGTGTTTTTTTGGTCAAATTTTTTTGTTTGAAAGGGATTCTGGGTAACAAAACCTGGGGGTAGGCAGACGAGTCACCCCATCCTGAATTGCCCTGGGTGTCTAGTTTTCAGAAATGTATAGGTTTGCTAGGTTTCCCTAGGTGCTGGCAGAGCTACGGCGCAAAAACAAAAGGTAGTCTTTTTGTCCAAATCGTGCACAATTTCACTGGGAAATTGAGGTGCGACCATGCTGCGTTTTGCGCTGTTTCATGTCGCAGCCACTATGCCTACCCACGCAAGTGAGGTACCATTTATTTCGGGAGACCTGGGGGCACGCTGGGTGGATGGAAATTTGTTGATCCACGCAGATTCCAGAACTTTCCAACACAGAAATGTGAGGAAAATGTGTTTTTTTGGTCAAATATTTTTGTTTGAAAGGGATTCTGGGTAACAAAACCTGGGGGTAGGCAGACGAGTCACCCCATCCTGAATTGCCCTGGGTGTCTAGTTTTCAGAAATGTATAGGTTTGCTAGGTTTCCCTAGGTGCTGGCAGAGCTACGGCGCAAAAACAAAAGGTAGTCTTTTTGTCTGAATCGTGCTAAATTTCACTGGGAAATTGAGGTGCGACCATGCTGCGTTTTGCGCTGTTTCATGTCGCAGCCACTATGCCTACCCACGCAAGTGAGGTACCATTTTTTTCGGGAGACCTGGGGGCACACTGGATGGATGGAAATTTGTTGATCCACGCAGATTCCAGAACTTTCCACCACAGAAATGTGAGGAAAATGTGTTTTATTGGTCACATTTTTTTGTTTGAAAGGGATTCTGGGTAACAAAACCTGGGGGTAGGCAGACGAGTCACCCCATCCTGAATTGCCCTGGGTGTCTAGTTTTCAGAAATGTATAGGTTTGCTAGGTTTCCCTAGGTGCTGGCAGAGCTACGGCGCAAAAACAAAAGGTAGTCTTTTTGTCCAAATCGTGCAAAATTTCACTGGGAAATTGAGATGCGACCATGCTGCGTTTTGCGCTGTTTCATGTCGCAGCCACTATGCCTACCCACGCAAGTGGGGTACCATTTTTTTCGGGAGACCTGGGGGCACACTGGGTGGATGGAAATTTGTTGATCCACGCAGATTCCAGAACTTTCCACCACAGAAATGTGAGGAAAAAGTGTTTTTTTGGTCAAATTGTTTTGTTTGAAAGGGATTCTGGGTAACAAACCCTGGGGGTAGGCAGACGAGTCACCCCATCCTGAATTGCCCTGGGTGTCTAGTTTTCAGAAATGTATAGGTTTGCTAGGTTTCCCTAGGTGCTGGCAGAGCTACGGCGCAAAAACAAAAGGTAGTCTTTTTGTCCGAATCGTGCAAAATTTCACTGGGAAATTGAGGTGCGACCATGCTGCGTTTTGCGCTGTTTCATGTCGCAGCCACTATGCCTACCCACGCAAGTGAGGTACAATTTTTTTCGGGAGACCTGGGGGCACGCTGGGTGGATGGAAATTTGTTGATCCACGCAGATTCCAGAACTTTCCACCACAGAAATGTGAGGAAAATGTGTTTTTTTGGTCAAATGTTTTTGTTTGAAAGGGATTCTGGGTAACAAAACCTGGGGGTAGGCAGACGAGTCACCCCATCCTGAATTGCCCTGGTTGACTAGTTTTCAAAAATGTATAGGGTTGCTAGGTTTCCCTTGGTGCTGGCAGAGCTACGGCGCAAAAACAAAAGGTAGTCTTTTTGTCCGAATCGTGCTAAATTTCACTGGGAAATTGAGGTGCGACCATGCTGCGTTTTGCGCGGTTTCATGTCGCAGGCACTATGCCTACCCACGCAAGTGAGGTACCATTTTTTTCGGGAGACCTGGGGGCACGCTGGGTGGGTGGAAATTTGTTGATCCACGCAGATTCCAGAACTTTCCACCACAGAAATGTGAGGAAAATGTGTTTTTTTGGTCAAATGTTTATGTTTGAAAGGGATTCTGGGTAACAAAACCTGGGGGTAGGCAGACGAGTCACCCCATCCTGAATTGCCCTGGGTGTCTAGTTTTCTAAAATGTATAGGGTTGCTAGGTTTCCCTAGGTGCTGGCAGAGCTACGGCGCAAAAAGAAAAGGTAGTCTTTTTGTCCGAATCGTGCTAAATTTCACTGGGAAATTGAGGTGCGACCATGCTGCGTTTTGCGCTGTTTCATGTCGCAGCCACTATGCCTACCCACGCAAGTGAGGTACCATTTATTTCGGGAGACCTGGGGGCACGCTGGGTGGATGGAAATTTGTTGATCCACGCAGATTCCAGAACTTTCCACCACAGAAATGTGAGGAAAATGTGTTTTTTTGGTCAAATTTTTTTGTTTGAAAGGGATTATGGGTAACAAAACTTGGGGGTAGGCAGACGAGTCACCCCATCCTGAATTGCCCTGGGTGTCTAGTTTCAGAAATGTATAGGTTTGCTAGGTTTCCCTAGGTGCTGGCAGAGCTACGGCGCAAAAACAAAAGGTAGTCTTTTTGTCCAAATCGTGCAAAATTTCACTGGGAAATTGAGATGCGACCATGCTGCGTTTTGCGCTGTTTCATGTCGCAGCCACTATGCCTACCCACGCAAGTGGGGTACCATTTTTTTCGGGAGACCTGGGGGCACACTGGGTGGATGGAAATTTGTTGATCCACGCAGATTCCAGAACTTTCCACCACAGAAATGTGAGGAAAAAGTGTTTTTTTGGTCAAATTGTTTTGTTTGAAAGGGATTCTGGGTAACAAAACCTGGGGGTAGGCAGACGAGTCACCCCATCCTAAATTGCCCTGGGTGTCTAGTTTTCAGAAATGTATAGGTTTGCTAGGTTTCCCTAGGTGCTGGCAGAGCTACGGCGCAAAAACAAAAGGTAGTCTTTTTGTCCGAATCGTGCAAAATTTCACTGGGAAATTGAGGTGCGACCATGCTGCGTTTTGCGCTGTTTCATGTCGCAGCCACTATGCCTACCCACGCAAGTGAGGTACAATTTTTTTCGGGAGACCTGGGGGCACGCTGGGTGGGTGGAAATTTGTTGATCCACGCAGATTCCAGAACTTTCCACCACAGAAATGTGAGGAAAATGTGTTTTTTTGGTCAAATGTTTTTGTTTGAAAGGGATTCTGGGTAACAAAACCTGGGGGTAGGCAGACGAGTCACCCCATCCTGAATTGCCCTGGTTGACTAGTTTTCAAAAATGTATAGGGTTGCTAGGTTTCCCTTGGTGCTGGCAGAGCTACGGCGCAAAAACAAAAGGTAGTCTTTTTGTCCGAATCGTGCTAAATTTCACTGGGAAATTGAGGTGCGACCATGCTGCGTTTTGCGCGGTTTCATGTCGCAGGCACTATGCCTACCCACGCAAGTGAGGTACCATTTTTTTCGGGAGACCTGGGGGCACGCTGGGTGGGTGGAAATTTGTTGATCCACGCAGATTCCAGAACTTTCCACCACAGAAATGTGAGGAAAATGTGTTTTTTTGGTCAAATTTTTATGTTTGAAAGGGATTCTGGGTAACAAAACCTGGGGGTAGGCAGACGAGTCACCCCATCCTGAATTGCCCTGGGTGTCTAGTTTTCTAAAATGTATAGGGTTGCTAGGTTTCCCTAGGTGCTGGCAGAGCTACGGCGCAAAAAGAAAAGGTAGTCTTTTTGTCCGAATCGTGCTAAATTTCACTGGGAAATTGAGGTGCGACCATGCTGCGTTTTGCGCTGTTTCATGTCGCAGCCACTATGCCTACCCACGCAAGTGAGGTACCATTTTTTTCGGGAGACCTGGGGGCACGCTGGGTGGGTGGAAATTCGTTGATCCACGCAGATTCCAGAACTTTCCACCACAGAAATGTGAGGAAAATGTGTTTTTTTGGTCAAATATTTATTTTTGAAAGGGATTCTGGGTAACAAAACCTGGGGGTAGGCAGACGAGTCACCCCATCCTGAATTGCCCTGGGTGTCTAGTTTTCAGAAATGTATAGGGTTGCTAGGTTTCCCTAGGTGCTGGCAGAGCTACGGCGCAAAAAGAAAAGGTAGTCTTTTTGTCCGAATCGTGCTAAATTTCACTGGGAAATTGAGGTGCGACCATGCTGCGTTTTGCGCTGTTTCATGTCGCAGCCACTATGCCTACCCACGCAAGTGAGGTACCATTTTTTTCGGGAGACCTGGGGGCACGCTGGGTGGATGGAAATTTGTTGATCCACGCAGATTCCAGAACTTTCCACCACAGAAATGTGAGGAAAATGTGTTTTTTTGGTCAAATTTTTTTGTTTGAAAGGGATTCTGGGTAACAAAACCTGGGGGTAGGCAGACGAGTCACCCCATCCTGAATTGCCCTGGGTGTCTAGTTTTCAGAAATGTATAGGTTTGCTAGGTTTCCCTAGGTGCTGGCAGAGCTACGGCGCAAAAACAAAAGGTAGTCTTTTTGTCCAAATCGTGCACAATTTCACTGGGAAATTGAGGTGCGACCATGCTGCGTTTTGCGCTGTTTCATGTCGCAGCCACTATGCCTACCCACGCAAGTGAGGTACCATTTATTTCGGGAGACCTGGGGGCACGCTGGGTGGATGGAAATTTGTTGATCCACGCAGATTCCAGAACTTTCCAACACAGAAATGTGAGGAAAATGTGTTTTTTTGGTCAAATTTTTTTGTTTGAAAGGGATTCTGGGTAACAAAACCTGGGGGTAGGCAGACGAGTCACCCCATCCTGAATTGCCCTGGGTGTCTAGTTTTCAGAAATGTATAGGTTTGCTAGGTTTCCCTAGGTGCTGGCAGAGCTACGGCGCAAAAACAAAAGGTAGTCTTTTTGTCTGAATCGTGCTAAATTTCACTGGGAAATTGAGGTGCGACCATGCTGCGTTTTGCGCTGTTTCATGTCGCAGCCACTATGCCTACCCACGCAAGTGAGGTACCATTTTTTTCGGGAGACCTGGGGGCACACTGGATGGATGGAAATTTGTTGATCCACGCAGATTCCAGAACTTTCCACCACAGAAATGTGAGGAAAATGTGTTTTATTGGTCAAATTTCTTTGTTTGAAAGGGATTCTGGGTAACAAAACCTGGGGGTAGGCAGACGAGTCACCCCATCCTGAATTGCCCTGGGTGTCTAGTTTTCAGAAATGTATAGGTTTGCTAGGTTTCCCTAGGTGCTGGCAGAGCTACGGCGCAAAAACAAAAGGTAGTCTTTTTGTCCAAATCGTGCAAAATTTCACTGGGAAATTGAGATGCGACCATGCTGCGTTTTGCGCTGTTTCATGTCGCAGCCACTATGCCTACCCACGCAAGTGGGGTACCATTTTTTTCGGGAGACCTGGGGGCACACTGGGTGGATGGAAATTTGTTGATCCACGCAGATTCCAGAACTTTCCACCACAGAAATGTGAGGAAAAAGTGTTTTTTTGGTCAAATTGTTTTGTTTGAAAGGGATTCTGGGTAACAAAACCTGGGGGTAGGCAGACGAGTCACCCCATCCTGAATTGCCCTGGGTGTCTAGTTTTCAGAAATGTATAGGTTTGCTAGGTTTCCCTAGGTGCTGGCAGAGCTACGGCGCAAAAACAAAAGGTAGTCTTTTTGTCCGAATCGTGCAAAATTTCACTGGGAAATTGAGGTGCGACCATGCTGCGTTTTGCGCTGTTTCATGTCGCAGCCACTATGCCTACCCACGCAAGTGAGGTACAATTTTTTTCGGGAGACCTGGGGGCACGCTGGGTGGATGGAAATTTGTTGATCCACGCAGATTCCAGAACTTTCCACCACAGAAATGTGAGGAAAATGTGTTTTTTTGGTCAAATGTTTTTGTTTGAAAGGGATTCTGGGTAACAAAACCTGGGGGTAGGCAGACGAGTCACCCCATCCTGAATTGCCCTGGTTGACTAGTTTTCAAAAATGTATAGGGTTGCTAGGTTTCCCTTGGTGCTGGCAGAGCTACGGCGCAAAAACAAAAGGTAGTCTTTTTGTCCGAATCGTGCTAAATTTCACTGGGAAATTGAGGTGCGACCATGCTGCGTTTTGCGCGGTTTCATGTCGCAGGCACTATGCCTACCCACGCAAGTGAGGTACCATTTTTTTCGGGAGACCTGGGGGCACGCTGGGTGGGTGGAAATTTGTTGATCCACGCAGATTCCAGAACTTTCCACCACAGAAATGTGAGGAAAATGTGTTTTTTTGGTCAAATGTTTATGTTTGAAAGGGATTCTGGGTAACAAAACCTGGGGGTAGGCAGACGAGTCACCCCATCCTGAATTGCCCTGGGTGTCTAGTTTTCTAAAATGTATAGGGTTGCTAGGTTTCCCTAGGTGCTGGCAGAGCTACGGCGCAAAAAGAAAAGGTAGTCTTTTTGTCCGAATCGTGCTAAATTTCACTGGGAAATTGAGGTGCGACCATGCTGCGTTTTGCGCTGTTTCATGTCGCAGCCACTATGCCTACCCACGCAAGTGAGGTACCATTTTTTTTCGGGAGACCTGGGGGCACGCTGGGTGGGTGGAAATTTGTTGATCCACGCAGATTCCAGAACTTTCCACCACAGAAATGTGAGGAAAATGTGTTTTTTTGGTCAAATATTTATGTTTGAAAGGGATTCTGGGTAACAAAACCTGGGGGTAGGCAGACGAGTCACCCCATCCTGAATTGCCCTGGGTGTCTAGTTTTCAGAAATGTATAGGGTTGCTAGGTTTCCCTAGGTGCTGGCAGAGCTACGGCGCAAAAAGAAAAGGTAGTCTTTTTGTCCGAATCGTGCTAAATTTCACTGGGAAATTGAGGTGCGACCATGCTGCGTTTTGCGCTGTTTCATGTCGCAGGCACTATGCCTACCCACGCAAGTGAGGTACCATTTTTTTCGGGAGACCTGGGGGCACGCTGGGTGGGTGGAAATTTGTTGATCCACGCAGATTCCAGAACTTTCCACCACAGAAATGTGAGGAAAATGTGTTTTTTTGGTCAAATTTTTATGTTTGAAAGGGATTCTGGGTAACAAAACCTGGGGGTAGGCAGACGAGTCACCCCATCCTGAATTGCCCTGGGTGTCTAGTTTTCTAAAATGTATAGGGTTGCTAGGTTTCCCTAGGTGCTGGCAGAGCTACGGCGCAAAAACAAAAGGTAGTCTTTTTGTCCGAATCGAGCTAAATTTCACTGGGAAATTGAGGTGCGACCATGCTGCGTTTTGCGCTGTTTCATGTCGCAGCCACTATGCCTACCCACGCAAGTGAGGTACCATTTTTTTCGGGAGACCTGGGGGCACGCTGGGTGGGTGGAAATTTGTTGGTCCACGCAGATTCCAGAACTTTCCACCACAGAAATGTGAGGAAAATGTGTTTTTTTGGTCAAATATTTATGTTTGCAAGGGATTCTGGGTAACAAAACCTGGGGGTAGGCAGACGAGTCACCCCATCCTGAATTGCCCTGGGTGTCTAGTTTTCAAAAATGTATAGGTTTGCTAGGTTTTCCTAGGTGCTGGTTGAGCTACGGCTCAAAAACAAAAGGTAGTCTCTTTGTCCAAAGAGCTTAAGATTTCACTGGGAAATTGAGGAGCGACCACGTTGCATTTTGTGCCGTTTCCCGTCGTAGGCACAAGGCCGACCCACACAAGTGAGGTACCATTTTTTTCGGGAGACCTGGGGGCACGCTGGGTGGGTGGAAATTTGTTGATCCACGCAGATTCCAGAACTTTCCACCACAGAAATGTGAGGAAAATGTGTTTTTTTTGTCAAAATCTGAGCTTTGCAAGGGATTCTGGGTAACAAAACCTGGTGGTAGGCAGTCGAGTCATCCCATCCTGAATTCCCCTGGGTGTCTACTTTTCAAAAATGTATAGGTTTGCTAGGTTTCCCTAGGTGCCGGAAGAACTAGGGTGCAAAAACTACAGGTAGGCACTTTGCCAAAAAAGGGTCAATTTGTAACTGCAAAATTTAGGTGTGACCACGTTGCATTCTGCGCCGTTTCCTGTCGCAGGCACAAGGCCGACCCACACAAGTGAGGTACCGTTTTTATCGGGACACTTGGGGTAATTCAGATTTGTAAATCAACTGTTATTACCAATTGAGATTTCTTGCAATTCTCCCTTTGAATGAAAGATATTGTGTAGAAAAAAAAACTTTATGAAAAATGACCAATAATTCTCATGCTAGTATGAGTATTCCCAACTTTGAAAATGTGCAATTATATACTGTTTCTGAACTCTATAATTTGTACCCAATTCATACATACATAGGTGTCTTTCATACAGATTATTCCATGTGTACATTTTCCAAGACAAAGTGCACTATACCCAGTAAATGAAAAAATACCATTGCAAGTTGCTGCTCAGTTTTTGGATCTGGGTTCGTCGGGTTCTTGGTGAAACTACAAGTCCCATATATCCCCACAACCAGGAAGGTCTAACGGATGTAACGGTATATTGCTTTCCAAGAGCTGTCAAAATTAGAGAAAGTTATAGGTGAAAACGTTGAGACAAAAGGCTGTTGTTTTCAACAAATTTTCAAATATTCCAATATCTAACTGTTAGTTTCTATAACGAAACCTTCATGGATTTAGACAAATGACCCCTTTCTGAATTCAGAATTTTGTCTATTTTTCGAAAATGTAAAGCTTTCCAGGATCCATTATTGCTTTCAAACTCATTTCTACCATTAACTGGAAGGAGGTGGAAAGCTCTAAAAATAGCAAAAATAGGCTATGTCCCAGAAAAATGCCAAAACTGAGTGAAAAATGTTGGTTCTCTGACAAAACACTGTCATTCCCTAAAAGCTGAGAAAATGGAGAATTCAGCCCCACAAACCCTTTTTTGATACCATTTTCAGGGGAAAAGCCAGAGGCTTTCATTTGCAGCCCGTTTTTCCCATTTTTCTGAAAAAAACAAAAAAAACACTATATTTTGGTTAATTTCTGGGACCCCTCCAAGGGAATCCACAAACCCTGGGCGCCTTTAGAATCCCCATGATGTTGGAAGAAAAGGACGCAAATTTGGCGCGGATCCCTTATGTGGTCAAAAAGTTACAAGGACCTAAGCGTGCACTACCCCAAAACACCAAAAAAAGCCTTAGCACAGGAGGGGGAAAAGGCCTAGCAGCGAAGGGGTTAAGGAAAACGGGTTGCATTTCAAAATAAAAAACTGCTTTATTTAAAACGCAGTCACAGACATTGTGGTCTGCTGACCCTAGCAGTCCATCATCTCTGTGAGTGCTAGCCATTCCCAATGGGTTGCAAATTGCGACCTGCCTCCGGAATATTAATGAGACAGGTCCCTTGAGACCCTTTGGGAATCGTAAACAGTGTAAAACACACTGTTGTACATAGCTGTCTGCAATTTCCTACTAGAGAAAAAATTGCTATTAGGAAATCGCACATGGAAGTCTATGTACATCGGGCCCATGTGCATTTCTACACAACTCATGTTCATTGTGTGAAGGGCAACAATGTCTTGCCTAAGTCGCTCAAGGCAACCCACTCTGCTTTTGATTCTCCATGATGAATTGATAGTTATTTTGGCTCCAGGTTATCATCAGCAATTCCACATTTTGGTAAAATATGTTTTCTGCAGTATGAAAATGTGTACTGTCTAATTACCAGTAGTGACACTTGGGAGCCCCAACGCGTAACACACTGAATACATTCAAGAAGTGTACAAAATGAATGGATTGGCAAGCATTATAAGTTAAAAGTAGGATATAAGAATTTAGTTTTAGGAGCCATGAAAATAGAATGTAGATTATAATTCTAATTATATATAGAAGGAGTTTCTGATACTAATTTCAATTTCCTCCCCATTTCCTGACACCACCTAGTCCCTTATTTAAAAAAAGCTCAACAAATTATCTGAACACCTTATATCTATCCTCTACAGTTCACACAATTCATTTCAGAGACATATGCACCAGAAACTAAAATTGACAATGATCTGACCATTATGACACTCTGAGGGTTCAATGATATCTGCTTCATACGTCTGTGTATGTAGGTACATGTATGGGCTGGGATCTATATAACAAGAATACTGCTGGAATGGAAGAGAGTAATGTACAGGATAGAGGGGACATGGTGTTACAGGATTGAGTTCAAGGTTAGGAGGTTCTCCCCTGGTCGGGTCCAGGGGCCAGGATAGGGTTGAGATTTTTTTTCGATTGACGATGTGATACTGCTGCTCGTAGGGATGCATTTTCAAGATGCGCGCATGCCTCTTCTCCAGAGGCATGGGTGCAAATTCTCACAATGTTTCTAAACACTACTTCAAAAGATTGCATCAAAGGTGGAATGAGAGGAAAGTTAAACATTCAGGGAATAAGAAAAGTGTAACTGTCCTAGGCTAAAGCACTTACAAGTGTCCACATGTGGTCAAATAGTGGACACACACTTAGGCCCAGATTTAAAAAGAGTTTGCATCAGATTTGCGTTACTCCTTTAATGCAACTCAGTCTTGTGCTGGGATTTACAAACCAACACAAATTAGGATTTGTATTGGTTTGTAACCCAAAGTAATGCAAAGCAGGCCAATGCGCTGCCTTGTGTTACTTTGGGTCAAGGGGGAGCTCCATGGGTGGTGCAGGGGCGTTCCCATGCAACCACCCATGGATTTGTGATGCAAATCCCTATCTACAAAGAATTGTAATTATGGATTTGCACCAAAATCCTGCTGCTCCCTGAGGCAGTCTTAGCAAGGTGAAATATTTGTATTTCTTCTAATTGCTTCCTCTGTGCTTGTGTGCCTCAATCTACAGCACACATATATGGAGGAAAATGCCTTAAAGCATAGTTTTTGTGCAGGAAGTAACTCCTCCCGTCACAAAAACTATGCGGACTACAAAGCAGACACCATGCCATGGCACAAGGGTGCTTGCTTTGGCGCATGGCAGCCACATGGACGCTAGTGCAGGGAAAGAGCAGAACTGCCCCACTTCAAAGTAGGTATGGCGCAGTTCTGCGCTCTCCTGTTCACGCAACACGGCACAGTAAACGCTACTTGATGTGCTGCGTTGTATGAACTCTTCGTAAATATGCACACTGGTGAGGACAGCTCTCCAATTAGCCCTTTGGTTACAATCTTTGAATACAAGGATATGAACAAACCTCATTTAATTGCTTTAGTGGGGGGACCAGTGATAAGGGCATTAAAGCGCAAGAATATCAAGAGCCTTCTCTTGATATTCTTGGAAGAAATTCAGATATCATTTTTTGGTCAGGTGCTGATAAACTACACGGTGTCCCTCTTTCAGCTCACAGCCACAGTAAAGCTTGCTGAGTAACTTTCAAGACTGTACTCATAAACATGACAGATGACATAAGAAATTAACTCAAACTCTGAGGGACAACCAATTGGCCGGAAGCTCCACCATGGCAAGGCTTGGAATCCAAACATTTCACAAAGAACTCACCAGTAAACATGTCATCCATTCATATCCTCCCAGGCTACAGAATTACAGAATAACTTCCCTCAGCACCTACACCTTGCTGTCTCCTTATGATGTTTTAAGAAAGATCTAATGACTCACCTCTTCATCGTTTCCCTCTCATATATGAACGGCTCTTCAATTTATCTCCCCACCCATCGCATTGTGTCCCTTTCTTCAATATAATGCAGTAGCCTTTGCTTTGTAGACGTCCCAATATGCTTTGCTTACCCTGTGTGTGTGGCATATATTCATGTAGCTATGTACAGGCCTGTACTGCCCACTAGGCACTAGATATCTGCCTTGTAAATATAACAAATTAGAATATAAAACATGTACAGAAGAGTGGTTTCCAGTGATTCGGGGGAATTTAAGACCAACGCTGTTTAAAGGTGCACACCCTAAGACTGTATAAGTATAATGTTATTTTCAGGGTTTTTTTACATTCTGAATCAAAGAAAATAAATGGTATCCCCGGTACTTACACCGATTCTTTCAGACTTGTTGCTTTCTGGCCCATTCCACTGAATGATCACTTTCCCAAGATCTAACAGGAAGACATCGCCGCTGTTGAAGCTGTTCCAAGACAGTTCGACCTACAACGGAATGGCACAGAAACTGCATAACTGGTACTCAAAGCCATCAGTTGCTGTATGTTAATGGTACAGAACACATACATAGGGTATACTGATCAAAGAACGGTTCAGTAACCATGCATTTCTCCAAGAATGGAGCAGCACCAGTAGGAATCATTGATGTCTGCAAGAATGCATCTGGAACAGGAGGAATCATTCATTTCTCTAACGTTGGAAAAGCAATAACAGGAACCATGCATGTTTCTAACAATGGAGCAAAAATAGTTGGAGTCATGGATTTCACCAACAATGGGAGTGATTGTAGAAATTACACAATGATCCGACTGTGGAGCAGCAGTAGAAGAAATTACGAATTTCATCAACATTGGAGCAGCAGTACTAGGCAGTATGATTGCTTCCACCATTAGAGCCTCAACATTACTAATCATGTATTTCTCCAACAATGCAACAGCTATAGTCAAAATTATACATTCCTCTAACTAACATTAAACCAGCATTCGTAGGAATCGTGCATTTCTACAACAGAGGAGCACAAATAGTAGAAACAACATATTCCTCTAATAACGGAACAGCAATAGTAAGCATGCATTTATCAGTCACTGGAAGGATTCTGCACCTCTACAACATCAGAACAGCTTTCCCAGGAATCATTCATTTTTCCAATACAGGAGTGGCAATTGTAGGAGTCAGGTACTTTTCCGGCACTAGAGTAACAATCATAGGAATAATGTCTTTTTCAAACAAAGGAGCAGCAAATGTCTGAATAAAGCAGCTCTCCAACACTGAGCAGCATCAGTAGTCATCCTGCTCTTCGTCAGCTAAGAGGCAGCAATGGTAAGAATTATGCATTGCTCTAATACTGGAGCGGCAATTCTAGAAATCATGCATTTCTCCGACATTGGAGGAACAATGCTTGAAATCCTGCATATCTTTAACAATGGAGCAGCAAAAGATGGAATGATGCATTTCTCTAACATCTGAGCAAGAATAGCAGGAACTATGTATTTCTCCACAATGGAGCAGCAACCGTCGGATCATGCATTTCTGCTAAACTGGAAGAACAATCATTGAAATCATGCATTTCTAACTATAGAGCTGCAATAGCAGGAATCATGCACTTCTCCGATATTGGAGGAACAATGCTTGAAATCATGCATATCTAAACAATGGAGCCGCAAAACCAGGAATCATTAATTTCTCCGATATTGAATCATGCATTACTCTAGCATCAGAGCAAGAATAAAAGGAATTGTGTATTTCTTCAGAATGGCGCATCAACAGTAGGATCATGCAATTCTCCGAAACAGAAAGAACGATATTGGAGGAACAGTGCTTGAAATCATGCATATCTAAACAATGGAGCCGCAATAACAGGAATCGTTAATTTCTTCAATATTGGAGGAACAATGCGTGAAATCATGCATATCTGAAACAATGGAGCCACAATAGCAGGAATCATGAATATCTCAGATATTGGAGGAACAAGGCTTGAAATCATGCATATCGCAAACAAAGGAGCCGCAATAGAAGGAATCAGGCATTTCTCCGATACTGGGTGATCAATGCTTGAAATCATGCATATCTAACATGGAGCAGCAACAGTAGGATCATGCATTTCTCAGATACTGGAGGAACAATTCTTGAAATCATGCATATCTGAAACAAGGGAGGCGCAATAGCAGGAATCATTATTTTCTCCGATTTTGGAGGAACATTGCGTGAAATCATGCATATCTCAAACAATGGAGCCGCAATAGCAGGAATCAGGCATTTCTCCGATATTGAGAGATCAATGCTTGAATAAATCACGCATATCTCAAGCAATGGAACCGCAACAGCAGAAATCAGGTATTTCTCCAATGTTGGAGGAACAATGCTTGAAATCAAGCATATCTCGAACAATGGAGCAGCAATCATGCATTTCTCTAACACCTGAGCAAGAACAGCAGGCACTAGGCAATTCTCCACAATAGGGGAGTAACAGTATGAATTATGCACTACTGCTACGCTAGAGCAGAAATGATAGTAATTGTGCATCATTTAAACAGCAGAGCAGCAATAGTAAGAATAATGCATTTCTTTAGCACTTAAGCAGCCATGTAGTATTCATGCATTTAGCCAACAAAGGAGCAGCAATAGTAAAAATCACATCTTTTTCTAACAATGCAGCAGTAATATTAGGAAACAGGCATTTGACAATGGCAATAATGTTTATTGTGTGATTACTTAAAATAATTACAAAAGTCCTTAAAACCCATAGAGCTATCGTACCAAAAAAGAACCTTTTCAAAACATTCTTTGAAAGTTGTGTTGATATGTAAATACATGTTCATAATGACACAATTGCTTGAAAATTATTACCAAGTACAACTATCGGAGGCATCCTTGGCGAAAATGAGAGAGAAAAGCATGCATTAAAGTGCTGAGTGCAGTGCTTAGAGGATGTTTGAGGTACTCAGGTAGTTCAAGTAAAGGGTAGGATCGTGTCGGGGATGATAACACAGATTGTGGCCACACACAAGCATGAAGTTAAAGTGCGGAATACAGTGGCAAAGTATGTGCAACATTTTAAAGTGCAAATAGCAGTGGGAATACAGTGAGGAGTAGTGATGTACCCCTAGACAGACAATATAATTGGACCACACAAAAGTCTTAGTCAGAGTTAGTTGCTGTGACGCGGACAGCACTATCCCAGCCCCTGGCTGTGTTGGATGGTGGACAGCTTGACTGTTGGTCATTCCTGCTCCTTAGCTGATTACGGGCTTGTGAGATGCATTTCCTGAATTTGGCCATTTCAAACACTGATTCCAAGTTATATAGAAGAGAATGGGCCTCTGTGACTGAGCAAGTTCCATGTTGTAGGAATATAGGCCTTAGAAAGGTTCGATGGGTATGTAGCAATGCGTGACAACAGAGTAATAAAGGTGCTAGAGATTCCTTTCTGTAGTTACACAAACAACAGCAGGTGATGTTTTGAAGCATTCTCTAGTTTGGGTACAGTTCTCTGATTGGGAGAGGAACTAGTCTTGCTGATAAAACTTGTTTTAGTGCGCGTTTATCCACTGCCTGTTGGAGATGGAGTTTGGCTGGGATATTCAGTTGAGGTGTTATTAGAGACTTATGCGGGTCTTTGGCTAGAAGGGCATCCATATTCAACTTTCGTGAGTGCTGATGCAGTTGTTTCCTTATTGTAGTTTTAATACTTGCATAGAAGATCCTACTTGTATCCCAGTTCTCCACCATAAGTTGCAGACGTTCCATTGCTGGAGCTAGGTTATTGGACCATGGGTTATTGGAACTAGTGAAAATTAATTTTATTGAGGTGGTCTTGGGGGCTGCTATTGCCTTGAAGTAATATTTTGCCGGGGCTGCCAAGTTTTCAAGGTTTCGTTGCACTAGCCCGAATTCCAGCCTAATCAAGGTGTTTCTTGTATGTTTTGGGAGATAGAATAACTTCTTGTAGGCTGTGCACTGGATCTTTTCTAGGGTGGTTGCCTGCATGCCTGGAAATGCTTGTTGGATGTAATTAAGCACGGTAGCCATTTGGCAGACACCACTCTCTGTATTGCAGTGGCCATTCAGCTGTCAAGAGTGGCATTTATTTTTCACAAAGTGTACATGACCATTCTTGCCTTGTTTTTCATGTTTCATGTCTTAATTGCAGGGTTGATTTCCCAGTTTCGCTTAGCCAAGCTCCCAGATAATTATAGTGTTGCACACAGTCCAACCTCAGTGACCCCAGCCGCCATCTAGTGAGCCTCTTCTTTGGATCACAACTTTTGTTTTACTCCCATTGGTAACAAGCTCATTCCTGAGATTGTACATGTTCAGAGCGGTAAGAGTTTTTTGCAGACCATTTTTCATGTGGTCTGGCAACACTAAGTCATCCGCTTACTGCATGAGAGGAATTCTCCTGTCGCAAATTTTTGGAATGACTAATGCTGCTCCAGAGAAGGACGGGCCCAAGTCCGCTGTGTAAAGGTTGAATCGCAGAGCGGCCAGCACACAACCCTGTTTTAATCCTCGGACTGTATGGATCTTTGCTTTGGATGCCTCCCCTCACTCAAACCCAGGCCCTCCTGTATAAGGACATAATTGCTCGGAGCAGTTTGGGCAGATGTTCCACTTCTCCAATTAATCCCATAAGATGTTAAATGGGGGTGCAGAGGCTCTTAAATATGCACATTTCCAACAATATTGCAGCTAACTATATTTGTATCCAGTAATAATGCTGCTGGAGCAAGCGATGATTTTCTCCAGCCGTGGAGCCCCATTGCTCAGTTGGCAAGTATTTCTACAACAATAGAGCTGCAAAGATTCAGATACTACGCTTTTGCCCATAAGTGGGGCAGTATTATTCAGGGAATAAATGATTCCATAAATCATGTATCATCAATAGCGTGGGGCAAATAAAGTCATACAGCTACAGCATTGTAATAGTCCTGGAGCTTTGCCTTTCTTTAACAGTGTAGAAACACTGGTTCAAGAATCAATCCATGCATTTCTCAAACAGTGGAGCTGGAATGGTTCAGGGCTCCTGTAGTACTCCAAAAATAGAGCAGCAATTGTTTAAGAAGCATCAAATACTTCCAACAGTGAAATATGGACAGTTCAGAAACAATGAAGTTCTACAATAATGGTGCAACAATATTTTATAAACCTCAAAGCTCTACAAATACCAAGTAGACTTGCCATTAGATCAAGAAATTACACACCATGTAAAACTGAAGTCACTGAAGTTGGGATTTTCCAAGAAACATTGAGAAATAAATCAGAATTCTGCATTAGTCCTAAGTGGGAACAGATATATTTTTGGATTTATATATCATCTAATAGTGCACCACAATCTACGAAATGTGTGCATTATTCTATGACCCTAGGATATGACTCCTTTGATGCAGGAAGGTCCCCACTAATTTCGGAGCTCCTGCTCAGCCCAAGCCATTTAAATATCTGTACATGTACCAGTCTCAGTACACGTTTGGAGATGGGGCATGGGACCTCCTCGCTATCCATTACAATGCTGCATTACTCTACTTAATCTTTGTTAGAGGAGGCATAAATAACATCTGCAGATACCCACCTCAGAGGCTGCTACATGCTTCCGCCCTTTGACATGCAGGAGGCGTCGGATGTTGTACGTATTTGTTTCCACATGCTTAAATCCTGAAGCCACACCCCCTTTCTTGTATCTGTGGGAAGGAATGGTAAGGAAAGAGTTATTCTAATAGCATCCCTCAACATCAGTGAGAAACTGTCTCAGAATTTTAAATGTTATGAATGGTATGAAAATGGTGAAAGAGGGAGTAAACTGACTAGGTGATTCTCCCAGTTTTTTCCTCAAAAACATATAAGGGAGAGAGAAAATGCAGACAGTACCGTTTATTAATAGACACCTTGTTTGAACTGATAAAGTCAGTGTTTTCTTGCAACTCCACTTATTGTGTGTGACAACAGACAGCGCTGCATTGTTCCAAAGGAGCACTCATTGTCTGTCTTTGACATGACCAGTTGTTTGAAGAAGCCACCCACACAGCATGTCAAAAGAAGGTCGGAGAGCTTGAAACTATTCACAGGAGACTTTATTTCAGACCCATCTGAGTAAAAGGGGCTCTTAATGGAATGAACATTACCTTAGGATATTTCAGATGGGCCACTAAAGGAATAGGCCAGAAAGAAGAAGTGGTCGCTTCTCCTAGTGTTAAGAAATTGCTAGCCCAGTCCCTGAGGTAGGCGATTATAATTATGCTGTTAAAGCCAGATAAGGCCTCTCACAAATGCGACTCCTAGCGACCGCTTTCGCTGATAAATTGGGACCCAAAATACTAGCTATACTTATTGCAACCCACCTAACATTATTATTGCCACATTTGGTAAGACCTGATCAAGTCGGATTCATTCCTGGTAGCTCCACCTCACATACCCTGTGCACATTGAAGTTATACTTTTTCGATGTTCACCCTCGCGTTGGTCTAGTGCTTTATTTCTAGATATTTTTTATTGATTGTTCAGTTCAATACACTTTACAACCATCATTATCACAACACATCTTACAAGAAGTAACCGCATGAGTCATTAATAACTGTGTGTAAACAGTTCCCAACTCCTCCACCCTCGTACAGCTCAAGTAAAGTTGTAGATAGAGATTTTTACTGCGATTAGTTACGAAGATGTGGCAGTGGCAGAATCCTTCTTCGTATCATGCATATTTCTTATCATATCAATATTGCTCTTGTTCATTGTTACAGTAACCCCCTGCGACCAAGTGTCCCAGTATGTATATCATGTACAGCAACCTCTCTTCTATGCATACTCAATATGTTCACCAGATTCAGTCTCGTCTCCATGCAGGTCAAGAGCATCTGTCTCCACGCTACCAGATCATCCTCCAGTCATTCCTCCCATCTTACGTGTTTCATCCTGACCTCCTCAGCCACTGCCCATTCAGACATATCTCGCAGCCATTCCTTATATCCGGATGGTTGGGCATTCAACCATTTAATGGCTATCCGCCTCTTTGCCAGGACCAACCCTAGCATTAAAAACTTGCGGCTACGTTTCTTTTTTGCAGGGGTTGGGAGCAGGCTCAGTAACACTTCACGTGGGGTGCCCTCAATCTCCCATCCAGTGGCCAGCTTTAGATTCTGCAGCACATCGCTCAAGAAGGGCGCTATAACTGTAAAATTCCACACCACATGTAGAAAATCCGTCTCTGATGCGCCACATCATGGGCATCTGTCTGGTCGGGAAGGGTAGATAACGTGTAGGGTTTTTGAGGTGCATATAATAAGGGGATCAAAGTTATACTGTATGAGTTCAAAGCATGCGTTTCGTTGGTCTAGTTCTTGGTGGCCTACAGAACTGGGTGGAGCAGGCAAGGATCCTGGGTGTCAGATTTGATAGTGACCTTTCTTTTGCACCAT
Source organism: Lissotriton helveticus (assembly GCF_964261635.1). Lineage (NCBI taxonomy): Eukaryota > Metazoa > Chordata > Amphibia > Caudata > Salamandridae > Lissotriton > Lissotriton helveticus. Next base: position 258,425,781 of record NC_136071.1, read on the forward strand.
AGGTGAACACTGTTACTTGTTTTTCGAATTAAAAAAAAGCCTAAAAACATTCTTGAGCCTGGTCCTTGAATCAGCAAGGAAAATGATTGTATGCGCTCTGATTACTTCACGCCTTGGTTATGTAAACATTCTTTATCTTGGCCTTCCAGAGTACCTTCTCCAGTCCCTTCAGCAGGTTCAGAATGCTGCTGCCCGGCTCCTTCTTACCATTCCCAGACATGACTCGATCTCAGGTTTTTAAGGTCTCTACATTGGTTTTGTGCCTTTCTCCACAAAGGTCCTGAATACCTTATGAATAGAATTCAGCCTTATGTTCCTCGCAGATCTTTAAAATTCTACAATCAACTGTTGCATGTGGTTCCACCATTGTGGCAAGTCCATCTGGGAGGCTGTTCCTTTTCTTATCTAGTCCCCAAACTTATGGAATCCTTTGCCATTATCTATTCAGGCTTCTCCTGACGAACCCTAATTTAAGAAAAGGCTTAAACCCTGGCTATACCAGTCGTGCTGAATCTTAGACAGCCACTCTCCTTCTTATCCTGTTAGGAGCCCCGGGACATCTTCTGACGACAGCTGATCACTTTATTAATGGCATATTCATCAATGTATTCACTCACCTTGTTTGTTCTTCTGCAAGACCACAATATAGCCCTGAATGCCACAGTCTTCCTCCAGTAAGGAATTCAATTCTTTAGAGTGGGATTACTTATTCCCCATTCTACATAGGATGAGAATGGCCCAATCCTTTGTCAAATTAATACACCTCTAATACACCCATCCTGTGGCCATGGTATCTACACATTGGATGTGCTTGGAGCTCTTTGCCTTGTCTCATGGCACTCAGCACGGTTTGCTGCTGTTGGTGCTCTTGTTTCTGCTGGCAGTGAAGCCACTGGCTACCACACTCAGACGGCAGTACTCAAACAAAGCCCTTCGATAAAGCGACCGGGCCCATGGTTTTGATATATGCGTGAACAGAGGAAAAGCATGAACCTAATAATGCAAATATTTGTGAAACTTGGAGTACTCTCTGGGATACAAATCAACTGGGGAAAGTTTCAGACCCCCAATTGTCCCAACAGACTTTCCCCTGCAATGGTGAGCTGACTAGCTTATATATCTGGGCATTTGGTTCCACAGCGATAGGGAGGCAGTGCTGAGGGATAATTACAATGCTACTCAAGACTATTGGGGATCAGGTTACTTGCTGGATTTAGCACCCACTCTCCCTGGGAGGAAAAATAGGATTAATTAAGATGGTTCTTCTCCCGAAGTTGCTATATATATTCTTCAACATCCCCTTCCCGCTCGCTACGACCTTTTTTTCATCACTCAAGCCCCAACTGGTCTGGTTGATATGGGTTGGGAAACAAGCCCAGCTGAAATGAGAGGCACTCAAACTACCGTTCCACCAAGGGAAGTTTGAAGCCTCAAATATGGAGATGTCTTATGTCTATGCCCAAGCACACTACATGTATTATTGGCATCACCCTGTCCCCTTCCTCCCTCACCTCACCTGAGACGAGAAGCTGGGCTGTGACATCACTGAGATGCAGTGGAAATTCTGTTTGGCGGACAGGATTAATCTCTGCAAGCAGTAGGCTGAGAATAATACAATATAAATTGCTGCCTTGCTTTTATTATACCCTGAAGAGGCTGCATAGGTTTGGCCTGCCCAATGACGACTGCTGCACCAGATGTGGCTCACCTGGGACAGGTTTCCTCCACCTGTTGCGGAGCTGCCCCTCCATATTTGCCTACTCAGGGGAGATTACTGTAGCGCTGTACAGCATGGTGAATGAGGAAATATGATTGGACCCCTTGGTGACCTTACCGGACTATGTCAAAGATATAGAGGCACCACACAGGAAGTTTGTGGCCCTGGTCCTATTGTTGGCAAAGCAGCTGGTAGAGCACAGGTGGGGGAGGGCCCCAAAGTTTAAACAGTATCTTGCTGAGCCGGTATGCTGAAATCAATCAATCAATCGGTATTTGTATAGCGCAGCTTATCGCTCCGGGAGTTACCCAGACATTGAGGAATGGACAGCCTTAGTCAAAGAACCAGGCCTTGAGTCTCTTCCTGAAGTGAGGGGGAGGTTCAGAGATGGAGAGGGAGGTTGTTCCAGGACTTGGAGGCGAGGTAGGAGAAGGAACAACCTCTTCTGCAGCTCCGCCGGATATGAGGGACGTGTGCAAAGGTGAGGGAGGTGGATTGGAGTTGTCTGCTTGACTGGTGGAAAATCAGGTGGTGGTTGATGTAGGAGGGTCTGGCATGGTGATGGCCTTGTAGGCGTGAGTCATCAGCTTGAACTGGCATCTCCTCTGGACAGGGAGCCAGTGGAGGTTTCTGAGGTGGGAGGTGATGTTGGTCTATTTGGGGAGGTCAAGGATTAACCTAGCTGAGGCATTCTGTATAATCTGTAGTCATTTTAGGAGATGGGAGGTTGTTCCAGCGTAGAAAGCGTTTCTGTAGTCCAGTCGGCTGGTGACGAGGGCTTGAGTTACTATATTCCTGGTGCTGTCTGGGATTCATCTGAAAATCTTATGTAGCGTGAGGAGGGTGTGGAAGCATGAGGAGGCTACTGTGTTCACCTGGAGCTTCATGGAGAGATCGTTGTCCAGGATAACGCCGAGGCTGCGGGCATAGCTGGTGGAGGAATGTGAGGTCCAAAGGTGGGCCACCATGTGTCATACCATGGGGAGGTGTTCTCCTCGAAGATGAGCACTTCTATTTTGTCCGTGTTTATCTTCAGGCAGTTGGAGCTCATCCAGTCGGCGACGTTGGACATTGTATTCTGAAAGTTGACTCTGGCCGTGGCAGTGTCTTCTGTGAGAGAGAACATGAATTGGGTGTCTTCAGCGAATGAGATGATGTTGAGTCTGTGAGTGGGGGAAATTTCAACCAGTGAAGTCATGTAGGCGTCGAAGAGGGTGGGGCTGAGGGAGAATCCTTGGGGGACACCGCAGATGATTCTCTTGGGTTCGGAGGAGAAAGGCGGTAGGCAGATTTTCTGTGTCTGTCCTGTTAGGAAGGCAGTGATCCACTTGAGGGCAATTCCTCTGATGCCAATGTGGTGGAGTCTGGTAATGAGGGTGTGGTGGGATATTATGTTGAAGGCCGCTGAGAGGTCGAGGAGGATCAGGGCTGCAGACTCGCCATGGTTGAGGAAATTAGCAACTAGATATGCACACAGAACTGTTACCCCCAGCCTCAAGGCACAGAGACACATGACAGCCATTGAAATTATATTTACGTACCCAGGTGGAGGACTTGAACCGTGGCTCTGGAGAGGGGACACCTGAATACGCTGAACATGAGTCAGGGCTGCCAGGGCTCTGAATTAGGTGTCTGACAAGCAGTTCGGTATACACCACTGACCACTTGTGCTGTATCCAGCCACCTTACACATGTATCCACCAAGGGACAGCAGTGTGGGTCCTTTAGGAAAAGGGACTTCTGTACTCAACTCTCTACTAATTACATTATGAGATATGTATTGTCTGTTACTAGAGTTATATTGTAATAATGTATAACTGGAAAAATAAAGTTAAAAAAAGAAAATAATAAACTGGTAGTCCTGGTTCACTATATCTTAGATTTAGAAACTGGTTCACCTCTACTATTAACAATTAAATGTCGGCATGATATTCCACAAGAATACCATTTTAAGTTATAAAATCTTACATGCATACTTGAACCATTCAATTATTATGCAGTATAACATGCGGAAGCCATCAAGGCAATCCACTGGCAGTGTAAACGCCAAACGTGGAAAAATCATCAAGCAGAGCACTTGGTGACAAGTATAACACTGTAGGATGATTGTTAAGATGTGAGAACTACTGTTTACCATATTATAGTATATGATATAATATGCAGCTATTGTAGGGTGTCCTTGCCAGAGATTGGAGTGTGGAGCACGTGTTTAAGTGCCCCTCTCAAAACTCTTTACACTTGGCGCCCGTTTTTGACTGGTCCACTTCCACACTTGTTAGCAGTCTATTCATTTTCACACAAAGCCCTATTTAGAGTGGTTGTGGCGTGGATGTCGCAGGCTAAGGTAGGATGTGCTGTGGCCCCGCTACACATTATGCTGTGCATCTTTCAATTTCACAGCACTTTGGTTGTGCACTTGAACAAATTCTGTTGGGGGAACCTGCAGCCTTGTATTACTTGTTTGTTGTTGCAAGTGATTGGAGAGTGGAGCACGTGTTTAAGTGCCTCGTTCAAAATTAATTTATACTTAACAGCCATTTTTGACTGGTCCGCTTCAATGCTTGTTAGAGGTCAAGTCATTTTCATGCACATCCCTAATTAGCGCGCCCGTGGTGCGGATGCGCACAGCTGGCATGCCACTGGCGCACCAAGCCAAGCCCTCCTGCACCCGTCCGCACCTGGACGGCGCCAGGGGCCAGAAATGCTGCCCATTTGGACATAACTCCCCTGAGAGTAAGTGTATTCAATACAGGCAGAATAATTTCAATGGTGCCTTCAAGGTAAGAGGGAGGATTGTGCACCCTTAACCTAGCTAAAACTAAAACTCAACTCACTGTTAAAACTCACTGCTGCACACATTGCAATTGGAATGCTGATGAACCATTGATTAGACAGTGTCCACATCCATTATTAAGGAAGGGATAGAGGTCAGATAAAGGGGAACACACTCTGAGGAGGAGATCTCCTGTGCTTTGGCTAATGCGCGCTCTGTGGTTAAACAGTGTAGAATGTAGAAGTGTGTGAATTGATTTAGGCCGTGGATCTAGAGTGTCTGTTTGTTACAGAAACCTGGGTCAAGGAGGACTTGGGGCCAGATCTGGTGGCAGCTGCCCACATGTATATTATTGCCAGGCTTGATTGGTTCCCAGGCAGGGGTAGGGGGCTTACCATTATAGGCAGAAATGTGATCAACTGTACTTTAGAACCAATCATCTTGGGCTTTGAAGACACTTGCGAGGTGGCGCGGTTTAGATTGAAGGATAGTATCGGTCTACTTCCCCCGGCTCTCAAACTCAGTTTTTCAAGGCCTGGTGTCAGGTTTTGCAACGTTTACAGTACAACTCCCAACTTCACAATACTGTCTGATTTTACCTTCCATTTCAAAGACAAGAGGTACACTGGTTTGGTTGGTTTAGTAAGCTTTATTCGATTTTTCAAATAAAATCATAAAAGCACAACAAATACATCAATTGTAAATTCATATACATGATTGGTACAAATAGTCGCTTACAAAAACATTTAAAAGACATTCATTTAGGAAACAGAATAAAACACCATTAATGTAAGATTAAGATTCAATATCATCGAACAACGACAGGCATCAAAGTACCGGGAGGAGAAATGTTTTGCCACATAGATTTTCTGTACCTTATTACCGATTTTAAGAAGCATGAGACGGCAAAAATAACGTGGTCGTCTTCTAGCTGTAACAGTTTTTGAAAGGCTGGTCTGCAATTTCTTAAACCCCAACGTTTTAATAAAGGTTTCAAAAAATGTTGTCTAGGGTATGTATATAATTTGCAGAAAAACATAATGTGTATGTTAGATTGCACTGCGATGTTATCACATGGGCAGATCAACTTACTGGATGACCAGTTGTTCATATTAGGTAAGGTGACCATGCGATAAAAAGTCCCCAGGCGCAGGCGGGACAGAAGCATTCGGTGGTACGAACTGGGTACCACGGCCAGGTAGGTTTGCAAACCTTCATTAGGGGTAATTTCCTGAAAACTTAAAGCTGTATGTCTTAGTTTTTCAAGGTTCCATCTCACAGTTTCTAAGTGAGTGGTCATCAATTTTTTAAGAACTGATCTTGGAATACCCTCCAAGGTTCTAGGATTTTCGAAATACTCTGGATGACCCAGATCGGTAAATGTTGATCTTACATATGATAACCATCTAAAGTTGGCAACCCCATCTAAGGCCACACAGTCTTCAATAAGATCCCTGTTGAAACTAGCTTCGTGTGTGACCCACACCTTATGCCACAGCAGGATTGGGGACATCTTAATGGTGTCACCAAGTTATTTAAATCCTGCCTCGATATGCGCCATGAACGTAGAGGTACTTTTAGGCACTCCCAATAGGTAACAAATGAATTGATTTTCGCAACCCTGCAGGGAGTGGTCCTTCTCAATGCCCCATAAACCCGCACCATAGGTAGCTATTGAGACGCATTTAGCCCGATAGATCTGGATCAGCTCTTTAATTGGCTTACCACCAAGTCTATCAGAAAAAGCGCGCAAGGCACCCATGGTGCGGATGAACGCCAGCTTTCTGGCTGCAATCGCAGGCTTCCAGCGGCACCGTCTGTCAAACAGAACACCTAGATAACAGAACTCATCAGTAAGAGCTATTTTTTGTTTATCCAGGAATATGTTGCAAGGGGCTCTGTTAAGCTTCCTGGTGCATGGCATGGTAAATGTTTTAGAGATATTAACTCTGAGGCCTCTGTCCTTCATGTAGCATGCAAAGTTGGTTACCGCCCTTTGTAAACCGACTTGGGTTTGGGACATTATAGCCGCATCGTCGGCATACAATAAAATTGGTACGGGTACGCCTTTCACGGTGGGGTAATCATTCGGTAGAAGAGAGAGGTGTTGCCCGATTGAATTTATATAATAGGTAAAAAGCCGTGGGGCCAAAATGCAACCTTGTCTCACCCCTCTTGAGATTGGAAATTTCTCAGTGCATTCCCCCTGTTTACCGAACCTCACTCTTGCCCCTGAATTATTGTAAAGCTCTTTAATAAAAATAATAATACTGTTGTCTATTCCCAATTCGCCCAGTGTGGTCCATAGTAGTGAATGATCCACACAATCAAAAGCGGAGCTTAAATCGATAAAAGTTATGAAGAGAGCTCCACTCTTGACCTGGGTGTACTTAGAGATTAGGAGGGACAGATTTAAACACTGTTCAGTGGTCCCTATGCCTTTTTTGAACCCGTACTGTAAATGGACACCACATTATGATCTTCCTCCCATAATTGTAGTCTTTTTAAAATAATTCTACCTGCCACTTTCATTAGGCCATCTAATAAGGATATTGGCCTGTAGCAGGTAGGGTCATCCCTACTGCCCTTTTTAAATATAGGGACCACGATGGCATCTGACCAGGTTTCAATGAACCCGCTATGGTTTCCCTTGTTTAAAACGTTTGTGAGCAGGGGGGCCCAAAAATCCGGTTCTGCTTTGTAAACGTCTACCGGGGTACAGTCAGGTCCTGCTGCTTTACCTGAAGCGCTTTCCCTGATGGCATCGTGGACTTCTTCTATGGTAAAGGTTAAGTCTATTGGAAATGGGTGGGATGAGAGGTGTTCACAGCCATTGTTGGCTGCACTTTTTTCTGTAATTAGACTCGCCCTTAAGGGTACTATAGTGTCACCAGCCCTCGTCTGATTATACAGTTGACTAAAGTGGGCTAGCCATCTTTCACCAGTTATGGCTAAATCCACTATGTTACCACTTTCCCTCGGTTGGTATAAGGTTTTAACCACCCTCCAAAAATGAGAGCTATTTTTCTGTCTAGAGGCCTCCATCAGTGATTCCCACGCTCTCTTTTTTAGTGCCAACCTTCTTTCTTTAATAGCTAATTTATATAGTTTCCTGGCCTCGCGTATTAAAGGAGGGTTTCTTGGTTTCAGGGACAGGGCTCCTTTTAGATCTTTCAGCGCTTTCGTGCATTTCCCGTTGAACCACCCTTCAGGGATTATTGGGTTACCTTTAGGGACTCGGACCAGCATATTTTTAATCTGGTGTTGAATATTTGAAAAAGCGGACATAACATTACTAGAAGTCCCATGTTCCTCCAAACATACATTAACATCAACAGCACAATGGGTAATCAACTTCTGTAGGAACGCACTGGGCACAATTTTTTCCCATTTAACAACATATCCGTTGGTTTTGGATAAGTTGATCTTATATGGATAAATGCGGGGCTTTCCCTTATTGTCAAAAAGCCCATTTACATTTACACCAATTATCAAAGGGTAGTGGTCACTCGATATATCTTTTCCGACTTCCCAGGAAGTTATAAACCCTGGATTAGCATTGGTTATTAAGGCGAAATCGATTATCGAGTTACATCCCCTACCAAAGAAGGTTGGCTCAAAAGGGGCAGAGGGTGAACAAATATGATTGACAAATGAAAAATCAAAATTAAAAACAATACCATTTAGAAGGGACCCCATCTTTGTATGAGAAAAGTGTATTGGGCCCTCCACCCCATAATCTGATAAACCACACAAGTCTGTTTCAATCGGCGAGCAAATGGTGCAATTAAAGTCCCCCACCCAGATGATCTTTTTTGCTCCCTCAGAATCGTCAAATCGGACCATGTGACACAACATATTTATCATAGTGGGCTCCATTTCACTATTAGGCATGTTATTGTAGAAATTCACTAATAAAATTTTCTCATTGTGACCCCATTTAAAAGATAATAATTGGAAATATTGACTAGAGAAAAATTTATGAATCTTAACATCCACAGTTGTTGAAACATAAATACAGAGGCCACCCTTATTGTGTCCCTGTGCTGACGGCATGGCCGGGGAGTGAAAAGTCTGGTAACCTAACAAATGTACTTCTTCAAGAAGCCATGTTTCTTGGAAGCAAAGGATAGCATGTTTGTGTATGACATCTAACCAGGCTTTATTGGCAACTTTGCTTCCTAGGCCCGCCACATTCCATGATAGCAGGGAATAGAAATGAGGTACCCTACTAATGGCCGCCTGTGGGCTACCAATATTCACTACGGAATTCCGCAAAAGCGGAGGAGATATATTTGGGATGGCCATTGTAGTTGTGGGAGTAGCAGAAATGCAATCATGGGAGGATAGATGGGAATGATATAGTGCGGGAATGAGGTCCGGAGCATATCTTGGTGAAATTTCCCCCCCTATCATGTTATCCTGTTGCTCCTTTAACGAACTAGATGAAACATTTGAAACATTTTGGGCAGTGGGACATTCACGCATCCAGTACCCATCAAGCAGCTTCAGCCTTGTATCAATCCCATTGAGTCATTCATTCTCTTCTAGACCGGAGAGAGGATAGAATAAATTAGACAACGGTATATTCCAGGAGTCCTTGGGATTATAGGAATGAAAATTGTCCCAATGATTATAGGTAATAGGATGTTTGTAATTTGGCAGGGGTTGATTTGGCGGCCAAGATGGAAAACAAAAATCACTAGTACTATTTAAGAAGTCATGGGCCCACGGATTCATCGATGGATCTGGTCTGTAGGGAACGTGTGATCTATGGCTCTTGAATTGAAGAGGAGTGGGCATTGTTTGGATGAAGGGAGAGTTATTTCCATTATAATGTCTTTGAGCTGGATACAAGGCTATGGTAGGTCCATGAGGGCCTTCAGGTTTCCATTTGTTCATGAAGTGATGGTTTCTCTTACTCATTGGTGATTTGTTTGGGGGTGGGGGCTTCATGAGAGCTTCTGGGTAAAAGTAACTTAGATTATGTGTGGCAATCCCCCCCTCACCCTTCCCAGGGAACCAATCGCTGATGTATGTGACCAGTCTATGGTCTTTAAAATTGACTATAATCACATCACCCTCGATGTCCTTAGGTCTGGAGCCCACCCACTTGCATCGTCTGACCGAGACGATGTCACCGTTCAGGTGTGTTGGAAGTGGTCTGTTTTTCCGCAGCCAGTAGATAACCTTATTTTTGAGGTTAGAATGATGTTCTAGTTTACCCTCTGGCGTAGGCGGAACACCTGTGAGTACGATGACATAGTTTAGGCATTCTGGGGGTAAATCAACAACGTTTCTTGATCTTGTTCTTATTTTGGGAGCAAGGGTAGAATTACCTGGGGGGTTTGTAATGTTAAAACATCTTTTTTGGGTCCCTGTATTGAAATGGGGCGTATCTTTGGTGATAGTGTTATTGGCTAAAGAAGATTTTTTAAGGGATTTACTGTCAAACACTGGTTTGGGGATCCCTTCTGTAGGTTTTGTAGTTATTTTAGAAGTACCAGTCGTTAGCTTAGGTTGTTCAAAGTGTGGTTGTTTAATAGGCTGAGTTGCGTTTCTAGGTTCCTCAGATTTATGACATGGTATACCCTTGTGCCCTTGAAGGATTTGATCAATTTTTTCCCCTAACATTATAACCCTTTCAGTGAGGGGAAGAATCAGAGCCTTTATAAGACAATTGATATCGTTTAATAACCCTTCATAGCTAGGAGCGGATATCGATTTAGGAATCAAGTGCCCTATAGTGTCCGCTTTCCCTCCGTTTTGGGGGGTCGTGAGCGGGGTGTTCTTAGGATTGGTGGAAGATCTACTTCCCCTTTTAAATGCACACTTCCTTCTTCTCTTCTTCGGCGGGGAGCCAGAGAAACTATTGGGGCACTTTTTGGTTTCCTTAATGGATGGTTTTTTAGGCTTTCCATCTGGTATGCTAAGGGGGTGTTGGTCGGACCCCACTGGAGTAAATATAGGGGAAGGTACATTTATGTCGTGAAGAGGGGCTAAATCATTAGAAGGAGTGCTTAAGTCAATTATCTGATTATCGGTTATCTCAGAGGGAGTAGGGTCAGGAATAATTATAGTATCATTTTGATCAGGGTTCTTGATCTGAAAAATAAGGGGAATATCCTCTGTAGTAAAAGAATCACTATCATGTTCTTTGGATTTAGTTAAGTCCACTAAGATGCCTGTAGCTGCATCCGGGGACGGGAGGGGTCTTTGTTTTAGTAGCTCAATGGAGAGGCGTCGCCCAGCTCGTTTCTCAGCGAGTGTGAGCTCCCTATCAACTTCATTCTTAATTTTGGCAAAGAATTTATCCAAAGGGCCTAAAATAGGAGACCAGACCGTTCCTGCCACAGAATTTGCTACGAAAGATGACATCTCGTCCCGCAAACAGGACAAGCAACAAGGAGAACAAGAACCTTTTAGAAAGTATACAGACGATAACAAACGCTACTGTGGCTGGAATGATACGAATAGGCGTTAAAAGTCTGTAGCAAAGTCAGAAAAGGCGCGGTATTGTCAGTGCCATAACCCAACAATCACGATGAAAGGGAGTGGGCCCAGCCCAGCCTCCTTTGGCCCCGGACGGCCACAGACGGTCCCGCCCTTGTCCCGGACTGCTCCCGCGCAGCGGGATCAGTGCCACCTTTAAATACCTAAAAGAGCGACTAGCGGGTGGGCGGGGCCGGCAGGGAGAGCAGCCCAGCTGATCCAAAGGGCGCGCAGGGACTCCTGGTCCTCGGAGTCCCTGCTATAGCTCGCAGCCCTGCCGGTCGTCACGTTACTGCCCCCGGTAGTCTGTAGCTCCTGTTGCTGGTATCAAGGGGCGATGCGGGACCCGCGTAGCGGGTCCGGCGAGGTCCTGATATTCGGGAAAAGAAAGGAACTGAAGGTGAGCTGTGTCAGCAAGCGGCGTGTCGTTGTGGGGAATGCACTCGCTCCCAGGTGCGGCAGACTTTTAATTCCAGGAGCGGGCGGGCGGGGCCGGCAGGGAGAGCAGCCCAGCTGATCCAAAGGGCGCGCAGGGACTCCTGGTCCTCGGAGTCCCTGCTATAGCTCGCAGCCCTGCCGGTCGTCACGTTACTGCCCCCGGTAGTCTGTAGCTCCTGTTGCTGGTATCAAGGGGCGATGCGGGACCCGCGTAGCGGGTCCGGCGAGGTCCTGATATTCGGGAAAAGAAAGGAACTGAAGGTGAGCTGTGTCAGCAAGCGGCGTGTCGTTGTGGGGAATGCACTCGCTCCCAGGTGCGGCAGACTTTTAATTCCAGGAGCGGGCGGGCGGGGCCGGCAGGGAGAGCAGCCCAGCTGATCCAAAGGGCGCGCAGGGACTCCTGGTCCTCGGAGTCCCTGCTATAGCTCGCAGCCCTGCCGGTCGTCACGTTACTGCCCCCGGTAGTCTGTAGCTCCTGTTGCTGGTATCAAGGGGCGATGCGGGACCCGCATAGCGGGTCCGGCGAGGTCCTGATATTCGGGAAAAGAAAGGAACTGAAGGTGAGCTGTGTCAGCAAGCGGCGTGTCGTTGTGGGGAATGCACTCGCTCCCAGCTGCGGCAGACTTTTAATAAGAGGTACACTGATTAAAACACTTTTCTCAAACTCATGACTAATTTTGACTTTACCCATCTGGTTAGATTCCCCCAACAATAGTGCAGGCCATACGTTGGATAGTATTTTTACTCACCATTCGAGCCTGGTAGTGGAGGATATTCTTCTCCCCTTAGGCTGGGCAGGCCACTGAGCGGTGACCTTTAAAATTGCATTACAGACGGGGTAGAGAAGGCGCAGTGCAAATCAATGTCATAAAGAAATTGGAGCAACATTTCTACTAATGATTTGGATTATGCGCTCCGAGAGTCCTTAACTGCAGAAAATGTTAATGACTGGCTGTAGGCTGCTATCATCATTCAGATTGCTACAGTTAAAACGAAGGTCAGCACCAATGCTAAAACGTCCGCACCCTGGAAATTGATAGACCTCAGACAGCAGTGTCGGAGGCAAGAACGGAAAGGGAGGGTGAACCTCACTTCAGAGGATAAAGAAAAACATAAAGAGCAGATTCTCATGTATAAACGTGCTATTGGTGTAGCCAAATCCGATTTCTATGTGAATAAAATCTGGTCTGCTGGAAACTCCCCATATGAACTCTTTAAGTTGGTAAAAGAGCTCTCTTCTCCCCCTACCCAACACTGCATGTAGAACTGGCAAATGTTCTGTGACAAAGTTGCAGTCCACTTTAGAGACAAGATCCTAAAGATCTAATCAAACTTGAACGTCAATGAGGTAGGGCTCTCCCCTTGTTTGATGTGGGAGACCCTGCTGATCTGCACTCCCCCGCAGCTCTGTCAGCATTTCTTCCTATTTCCTCCTTGCAAGTTAAAAATCTTCTCATGAATATGATATCAGGGTCAGATGATGACCCCTGCCCACTAAAAGTCTTGCAAATTGCTCCAGATCAGATTGTGTCGTTTTTGGTCAAAGTCTTCATTCATATATTAACATTGGGAATATATCCCTCTCTTTGGAAGGAAGCTGTAGTCATTCCCATTAAAAAAATTAAATGGGGACCCAGAGGACCTCAGAAAACCTTTGCCACATCTCCTTACTGCAAGCGCCAACAAAATTGCTTGAAAAATATGTTAACCATAAATTAGCACCGTTTATTACCTCCCAGGACCTCTTAGACCCCTCACAGAACGGGCCCAGAAGTGGTCACAGCACAGAGTCAACACTGATTGCTGCTGCAGATTCTATCAATGCCAAGTAGACCGGGGGCACTGTCCTGGTAATGTTGGATCTGACAGTAGCATTTGACATGATATCACCGTCCCACCTGGTCCAATGATCATATCAGGTAAGGGTGAGGGCCGATACTCTGGACCTGCTTTGGTCCTTTCCAAAAGATTGGATCTAAACAGTCAGTGTTGGTAAATTAGAGCAGAGGCTTTCAAGCTCCCCTGTGGGATTCTGCAGAAGTCCTCCCTCCGGCCTACCCTATCCAATCTTTATATCTCCACACTAGTGGAGCTGGTCCGCTCGTTCGGCTTTCAGGTATTATCCTTTGCAGACAACACTCAAGTTGCTGTCTCCATATCAGACGTTATGCCGTGGGTAGCAGACAAGTTAAAACAATGTATGAATGACATCAGTACCTGGATGAAGGACAAGTGTTTAAAATTAAATGTTGATAAAAAGAAGATCCTTGTTTTTGAGGCGCAGCATTCGGTGTGGTCTGAACTTTGGTGGCCAGAAATTTGTGGTCCTCTACCATCGCTGGTTGAATCTGCCAAAAACTAGGGGGTTATTATTTGTAACACACTTACTTTTGATGCCCAGGTTAGCAGGACTGTGAGTGCCTGCTTTTTTATTATCATAACTTTGAAAAAGATATTTGCTGTCATTCCATCTGAACTCTGAGTGGCAGTGGTTATCACTTTAATCACATCTAGTTTAGAGTATTGTAACACTTTACAGGGCCGGCCTAAGGCATGTGCAAGCTGTGCACCTGCACAGGGCCGCCAAACCCCAGGGGCCGCCACGGCAATATATATCCTTAGATACATATTTGCGTGGCGGCCCCTGGCAGGGATTTGGCGGCCTCAGGCCCCCTACCTACACTCCCTGCTCAGGGCCTCCGTGAGCCTAGAGCCGGCCCTGCACTTTATATTTGACATCAGTAAGTCCTCGCTGAACAGGTCATTCAGAATGTGGCAGCCCGCCAGGTCCTGAATGTGTCTAAACATCTATCGGTGATGGAAGGCATTTGCTCCCTTCACTGGCTGCCAGTCAGAAAGTGGGTGATATATAAAGCTTGTTACATGGTCTTTCTGGCTCTTCACCATCAAGGTTCTGTGCCGTTCAGAACAGCATTCCACAGGTACACCGCAAAAAGGCTGCTTAGATTGTCCTTTGTCAGGAAGGTGACAATCCGTAGATTACACAAAGCCGGGTGAGGCAGCAGCTCCTTCTCTGTAGTGGTGGCTAAATTATGGAATACTTTGCCTGTACATACTGCAAACTTGGTCTCTTTCTTGGTGATCCGTAAAATCTGGCTTTTCTCCTTTCCGTGAATGCAGCTCCTTGGTCTCCGCGGATGCTCCCTAATGGCCTAAGCGCATTGATGACTTCAAGTTTAGTGCACTTTACCAATCCAATCCAATCCAATCGAAAAAGCTTTATTCGACAAATATGTCATAAAGGCACAATACATAAAATAAATATTTCAGAGATCACAGTATGAATACACAAATAAAACCATATTTGGAGTGGTTAAAATCTATCCTCTGGATAATAAAATACAATAATACTGTTTAAAACGACTGGAAATACTAAAACTTGGAATCCATTTACAAGTCATGGGGTTGAATAATACAGGGACACAAAATTTGAATCACCGATAGTAAACACATATACAATGATACCATAACAGAGCTACAGTGCCTAAATATTAGGGCGTCTACTCCCTATGTCCATGTGCAAAAAGGCCGGGGCGGAGACAAGCCTTCAGTTAACCGGGAGTGACTGAGACCTAATAGCCCAAGTCCATACCAAGAACTTTTCTAGTGCAACAACAATGGGGGTTGATGTGTCCGTTTGCAATAGTCTTTGCGCAATACTGTTGCTTCTAGTGCCCAATGATCTACAAATAGGCGTCAGCCATGCTAGACTGGGGGCAGCGAATGCAGGACAAACAAACAACATGTGGGCCAATGACTCCAGATGGACCTGATAAGCGGGACAAGATTTGTCACCCGGGTTAACCCATCTTGCTGCGTAAGATCTTATTGGTAGTGAGCCCACCCTAAATTGGAAGTATAGCTTCCGGTCGTGTGGCTTAGTTATTATGCCCCAATACTGCTCCAGACTTGGTGTTGGTTTAACTTCTAGGAAGCAATCTGTAAGTGAGGATGAACCTCCCGCAACCAATTTATTTTGTTAAAGCGATCTGTTCTAATTAGGTCCTTAAGGCCTGCAGCATATGTTGCCAATTCTGGTGCACACCAGATTCTACGCCAAGAGAAGGCGTAATCTCGCTATATCAGCCAGTGCTTTCCTCCCTAAGTCGTAAAGCAGTGGACGCACCTGGGTGCTTTGCAGGAGGCTGGTGATCTTACGTAGGAACCTGTTTTCCGCTACAGTTAGTTTGGACATATTCTCATACCCCCAAAGTTCTGCACTGTATAGGGCAGAACTGACCACTTTCATATGGTATATTTGAAGCACCGGGCTTACTGGTTTTTAAAGAGAGGTGCTGAACTCTGTTTGTAGGACTCCAGATAGTTGTTGCTGCTTCAGCGTGGCCATTTCAAGCTGTTGATTCTACCTCAAGTCCTTCTGCATAATGACCCCTAAATATGTAAAGGCATTAACTTGTTGTAAGGGACTGTTATTTAACAATATGCCTCCTTTGAATGCTCTATGGGGATTATAAGACATAAATGTAGCAAAACAGAACTCCTCAAAAAGTAGCAGAGCTCGCTGGAGACCTCTCGGCGTTTTTGAGATAATCACCGTATCATCAGCGAACATTAAGATAGGAATTTATTTGCCTGCTAGGACTGCGGCGTCAGTGGGTGTAAGCTCTAAAAATGTTGCAATCCCGTTAATAAATAGGGAAAATAGAGTGGGTGCCATCATGCACCCTTGGCGTACACCTTACTCAATAGGAAAGGGATTTGAAACATTACCCTGTGAACCCCAAAAAAATGTTTTATTAGCTGATCAATAAGACATATTAAAAATGTGTTGGAAAACTAGACCAGTCTAGTTTTCCAAAATTTTTTGATACAACTAAGGCATTTTTAAACTCACCATTCACACGTTCCCTAATCACTGACACTATCACTTAGCTCGCACATCTTCACATTACCCGCTCCGCAGTAAATCTGGCGTTGAAGCACACTGGGTGGCACTCGGCCACTCCCAGTGGGGCCCAATGATGAAGCATGTCACCGACCAGGTCGGTGAGTGAGGGCTTTCTAGACACACCAAATAGGTGTCGTTTTTCTTTGTGCTTAAATACTCCTTTTTTCTATAGTTAATAACACTCTTTCATTGTTGGACATGATTTTGTGACCATATTGGCTGGCCACCTCTACCCCATTTTACTATGTTCCAAAACTCTTTGGAACTCTTGCTGGTACATACCCGTCTGAGGTCCTGCCATCTGTTTCTGTCCCATGCTTTCTTGGCCTTTTCCTGTGCACTCATGTATATTTGCCTGGCTGGCCTAACTATACCAGGGTCTTCCGCTTTGATAGCTGCCCATAGAGTCCTGCACGCCACTCTACATTCCTCTTTAAACCAGTGGCACGCTTTCTTTTGTTGAATTGTTTTGTCCTTATAATGCCTAACGAAGTGAGTATGAAGATGGGCAAAGAATTTATTATGGATGGTAGTTATATGCTCTGGAACCAGAGAAATGGGTGTACAAGCCTCTAGCTCAACTATGGCACATTCAGTATCCATAGTGATAGTGTCTAAGAGGTCAGGCTTGTCTAATATCTTTACCCAATTTAATCGTTTCGTGTTGTTTGTGGGGATCACGTAAAGAGTGAACAGTTTGCTAACTGGGTGTGTAAATACCCTCTGTGGCAATAGATCAAACGTGGTACATAGGGGATTATGATTACTCTCTAGCCAGTCCCTCACGATCATATCCCCAAAGGCATGCCATAGCTGCAAATTAATTAATAAATAATCAATGCTGCTAGCACTATGACCGTTATTAAATGTGTTTGCCCCATGTCTGTGTGATAGACTTCTTCCATTTACCGACCGTAAACCTTTCTCTAGGCGAATGGAATTGATTTGAATTGCTACATCCGACCATTTTTTTATGGGTGCTAATTCTAGTTTGGGAATAACCCACTGGGCGTCTTCCTCACCTGTAAGATCATACTCCTCATTTCCCAGGGGCTCAAAGGACGCATTAAAGTCTCCCGCAACTAGGACTTGAGAATCCCGGGAATGCAGATCTAATAAATCGTCGAAAGCCGCTAAGATTTCTGACTTCTTCCCCTTTGTTCCTCTCACATAGATATTATAAATATCAACAATACTTTGTGAACCCAACTTCAGCCTGACTGCAAGGATGTGCTTACACTGAGTCTGGAGAGCCCTGATACTAAAGCCAATCACTTGGAGAACCCAGGTTATCAAACCCCCTGATGGCTGTCCTTTTCCCCCACTAATTGTTGGGATACGGTAATTTAAATATCCCAAACAATGAAGGGGGTCCACCAACCAGGTTTCCTGAAAAAGACAAATGTCATATTGCTCAATGAAGGTATGCCAGTCCGGAGATGTGACCTTTGACCTCAGCCCTGCGGTGTTCCAAGATACCACAGCCAGCCTTGATAAAGTATGGGAAGATGTCATTTGCCCATTGGACGAGTTTGGTGATATACCTCTAGTGTCCCACAATCCCTCAAGTGAGCAAGGTGTTGTCGGTGTATTCCTAGGCACCCTGTCAGAAGTAATACATGGGGTCTGAGTACTAGAGGAGGAAAGCCTAGGGGAAGTGGTATGAGATACTAAATACAATTGGAGCTCGCTTTATCATTAGTCTCCAATAGGGAACATCCTACTAGATGTATAGGTATTTGCCTGGTGGATTGCCTACCCTGGCTAGATTGGGGAGGGGCATCCTATTTTAGGAATAAAACTCCCTGAACTGAAGGAATCATTTTGCAGTAAAATATTAACCATGGAAGTAAGGCTCTCAATCATTGTTCTCATAGTCCCTATTTCTAATCTAAGGATATTGATAAGTCGGTGCATTTCTTGGGATTTATATTAGGACTAGGGCCTATCTCAACGTCAGGGATCAAATAGGGCTGGGGTGAAGGGGGCCTTGCTTCCCGTTCCCCCTCGGACGGGTCCACCAGATGAGAAAACCTGTTTGTACAAATGACAGTGGGACCGGGCTGCTCGAAACTGGTGCCAGAAGGCTTGATGCGAAGTTTACAGGTCCTAACTGTATCTAATTTTCTCCCCATAATTGATGCACTTTACAAATGTTATTACATTCCATTCCCATTTCAGCTTTTCTTTTTAGAGTGAACCTGGCCTAAGGGAATTAGAGCACTTTACAACACAACCCTATTGAATTACTCATTTTATTGTTTTTTGCTTTTATGCACAGAGAGATTAAGGGCCAACTGTACTAATTAATTAACACAAAAATCCGGTCACAATTTGTGACCAGTAATTTTGTGATTGGTAATGAATTTTACAAAGTGTGTATTTGCAAGTTAGTTAGTAAAAATCTAATTCAGTTATGGGTCATAATCTGACCTACCTCATTAATATTAACGAGGTAGGCAGCAAATTGCGACTCACTCCGACTGGAGCCCATCTCAACCCCATGTCTGTAATTGCATTTAAATAAAGTATTACTTTTTACTGCAGCCATTTTTCCTTATTGGCAATGGAGCTATGTTATATTTTTTAAAACATTTTTAAAAGGTTTGTTTCAGAGTTAGAGGTAGAACCATGGACCACTGCCTACTCTACTACAAACTTTTTTTAACAGTCAAAAAGGGGAATGAGTCACCTGAGGACCCCATCCCTTTTGTGAATGAGTTACCACAACAACTTTGAAGTTGGTCATTTTTCACAGTTTTGAGACCGGATTTCTGGTGTATAACATTGTACATAACATACTGATCTGGTATTTGGTAGGGACACACTACACACACCCCTTCCAAATATTTCATTGTGATATATTCATAAAAGTTTAAGTTTACCGACTCCTCAAATGGAATTAGCATATTAGTACATGTACACCCAACCCAAAGTGATTTGCCCAAAATCACAGGATATTGATACGAGTCATAGTTAGCTCAGAGTGCCCAAAAGAGGAGCCTTTTATGTTGCTAATAACTTTGCTGCCCTTTGATTAACCTGTACAAAACTTTATTTTTAAATTCATCTACCTTGACTCCTTCATGGAAAGCTCTGTGCTGATTCGTCAGGCAGGCCACTAAAAAAACGTGGTCAAAAAACACTGATCTTTCATGTTAATTTCCATAGGAATTACACCAAATTTTGCAGAAAGGTAGAACTTTACTCAGAAAGCATACTTTTTTGTAACTTGGTGTAAATGCTTACACTCATTTTGGAGGAATTAGTATGGAAACAGGTTTCTCAGGTTGGGCATATTACTTCATGTCTAGAAAGCCTATAGGACACTGTCACACTGTCACAATGATTGATGTCATAATTGATGTAATTGAACATGTAATTACTGATGTAATATTTGACGTCACATCAGTGCATTGCTAAGGTGCAAGTTATAGTTAGCTCTGTATAATATAACTTGTACATTTCAGTGTTTTTGTTGTTTTTGAAATGTTAATTTTTATCTCATGTCATCACGCTCACTTATTCATAGAGCCTGATCATACAACCAGACACTCACCCATACAGCTTCTCAACAGAACCACTCACACACACACTCACACACCCAAAAAACCACTTACATACCACGTCACACATCCATACAACCACTCACACAGCCACTCACTCACCTATACAACCAATCCCGCAGACACTCACTCTTCCATACAGTCACTCACACACCAACTCACTTGACCAAACACTCACTCAAACAGCCACTCACTTACCCATACAGCCACATATACACCCAGTCACTTACTCATACAGACATTTAGATACCCACTCACTCACACATGCAGTCACTGACATACCCATACAGTCTCTCACACAGCCACTAACTCACCCACCAATACAGCCACTGACACACCCATTCACTCACTAATACAGCCACTCACAGCCACTAAGACACCCACACAGCTACTCAGGCACCCATGGACACACCCATACAGCCACTCACACACATGTACATTCACTCAGACAGCCAGTCACACATGGATAGACACAGTCACACAGAGACTCACATAAATGTGTTAAAATAAAAAAGAAATCTCTCATTAGTAGTACACAAAGTATACTCATTTAACTTTTGACGTACCATAGTATATACATTTAACACAAAAACATTTAGAAACACAATCACTGATTAATGTAATCAGCGATATCATTTGAGATGTCATGAGTGATGTCACTGACCATGCCATGAGTGATGTAATATGTGAGGTCATAAGCAGTGTATTGTTGGGGCATAAGTTGTAATTAACTCAAGTAACTGTAACTGCTGAATTTCTCTAGTTTTGTGTGAGTGAAATCTGATCCTAACTATAACGTCCATGTAACCTTTGTTTTGTATTAGTGTTTTAGAGCAGTTCAACTCCGACGAGAAAAATAACAATGTCGGACGAACTGGATTTTTTATGGTTGGACCGTCGTGCAACCCTCAGAACTCAAAATCCAAAGTCTCAAAAGCCAACAGGAGGAGGTGCCGATGGCGACAGCAACGACAAAGAGATAGGAAGACAAAACAGAAACACCAAGAAAGTATGAAACACAAGTAACCAATAGTGAATCTGAAATTGGGAAATCGATTATAAATCTTACTGATCTAACAATGTCCAAAGCAGAAAGACACATCTTATTGTTGGGACTTTCATTATGTCTAAAGAATACACTCAATTATCCTCAGGCAAGAATCAACACCTTCAAGAATATAAGGAAACTCAAACTTTTAAAGGTGCAGACACTGACTAAATAAGTGAATGAAAGTGCCAGGGGAACGAGCCAACCAAGAACAACAATGGGTGGCACAACTATTGCGGATCTCTCTGTACTAAGAACTCTGAGACAATTAGAAATAGAAACTGAAGCTCCAGATGCTGAATTGACAATTCAGGACATCATCCGAGAACAGAATATAGAAATTGGAGAAGCAGCATCCACACCATTCAGGCCACAAACAAGAGTGACATCAACCACTGCAAAAGATAACATCAATACGTTTCATGAATTAATCACTGAGGGTCTGAAAAGGTTCAATAGGGGGGTCAATGAAGGAAGTAGAAGGCGTACAGCCAGTGAATGGAAATATCATGATTTGGTGGCGAAATTAAGGAAAAAGAAGCATGTGGTAACATACAACTCTGATAAAGGAGGCAATGTTGTCCTGTGGCCGATAAGTATGTACTTACAGGAAGCTCGCACACAACTAAATCAGAGGGACTGTTATAAAAAGTGCAAACAAGAAACAATGATCAAAGCTCAAGCGGAATACATCCTAGAACTAGATCCATGGATGAAGGAGGGCTTACTCTCGCACAATGAATTTAGGTATCTTAAGAATGACTCTCCTAGGACCCCGGTGCTCTACTTGATTCCAAAGGTACACAAGAATACCAGTTGGCCCCCAGGATGACCAATTATATCAGCAAATGGAAGCATGATGGAAAACACATCAAAGTACTTTGACTTCTTCTTAAAATTGTATGTAGCAAATTTACTATTGTATGTAAGGAACAGCAGTGACTTTTTGAAAATGATTTACGACATACCCATAGAACAAGACTACGTGTTAATAGCATTGGACATAACGACCCTCTACACTAGCATTGCCCACAATGACGGTTTGAGAGCCATGCAATATTTCCTGGGCGATAGACCAGTAAGCCTACGGAAACCCACCCAAATGTGGATGTCCATAGCAAAGAGGTGCCTGGAGATAACTTCTTTCTGTTTGAGGGTGACCTATAGCAGCAAAAGCGAGGGACTGCGATGGCCACCTGTTTCGCCCCCAGTTAATCATACTTGCCTGCAGGCTGGTGGGAGGAACAGGTGCTCTGCAGAGAGCACGCACAAGCTTGGGAAAAATACATAGTAATGTGGACAAGATTTATAGATGATTTATTTGTGATATGAAGGGGTACTACCAACTCCACAAAACAGTTTGTTCATCGTCTAAACAATAATGGTTTGAATTTGAAATATACACATATGATCAGTAAAAACAGTGTAACATTTCTAGATGTAGAGGTGTATGTTGAGTCAGGAAATCTAGAGAGGAAACTTCACAGGAAGGAGACAGCAGGGAATACAACCCTACATGCATCTCGCTTTCACCCGGCCCATACGAAACACAGCATTCAATATGGTGAAATGCTGCGAGCAAACAGAAATTGCAGCACACCAACTGAACTAGTCAAGTGTCAGAATGAGATGACCCTGAGATTTTTTCAGAGGGGTTACAGCGGAACAGTGGTTGAGGAAGAACATCAGGCAGCAAATAGGAGAAAATGTGAGGTGATCCTATTCTCCAAGAAGGATTCTAGGGAGGAAAAGATTGAACCCCAGATGCGATTTCTTACCTCATACAATACCCAAAATAAAGAATTCTGGGTCAATAATAACTGGCAGATAATTAAAACAGATCCGGTGATTGGGAAAAAACTTCCTGGACACCCCCTCTAATGTACCGTAGAGCCCCATCATTAAGAGATGCAATAGTTAAAACAAGCCAGGAAATGGAACGAGGTCTGAGGTGGTTAAGACCTTCACCTGGCTTTAAGAAATGTAGCCGGTGCAGAGCATGCAGTATAGGTCAGAATACCACTTTTTACTCTACTCCCTTCGGCGGTAGGGAGGTATAGCTGAGAGGGGCCTATAACTGCAAGACTGAATTTACGGTCTATGTGCTAACCTGCATGTGTGGTTTACAATATGTGGGGAGCACAACACAGCAGGTTCATAAAAGAATGCTGACGCACATGAGGGCAATCACCAATGGTGGCCGGTCATACCCCGTAGCTCGACACTGTGAGATCATGC
The DNA here is from genome assembly GCF_964261635.1 of Lissotriton helveticus. Taxonomy (NCBI): domain Eukaryota; kingdom Metazoa; phylum Chordata; class Amphibia; order Caudata; family Salamandridae; genus Lissotriton; species Lissotriton helveticus. The sequence continues at coordinate 258,448,983 of NC_136071.1, forward strand.
ATCAAAAAGATCCTACACAAGTTAAATATTAAATATTTTGTAATGGATGCAGTTCCGATGAGTAGGAGGGGTGGTGATCACGTAAGAATATTACCAGAGCTCGAAACGAGATATATTCTCACACTTGATAGCAAAACACCCAATGGGCTGAATTTTGATGAAGAATTTCATTCATGTCTATGACATCCATTTTGAGACAACTGTGGTTATTTAAGAGTATTTCTGAGTGTTGAGCAGTAGTCTCACTGACTCCTTGCAAAGGTGGCCTGCTTCTGTTAGTTTAGAACAGTAAAATGGTATTAAAAGGCACTAGCCAGATTCAGTAATGTTCGTAGGGAGGCATGATTCTTGACAAAATGTAAGGAAAATAGCAGACAAGTGCAAAGATAATGGAGCAAATTAATTTTTTTCCTGTGATAAGTGCATTAATCGGGCACTTTCCTGTGATTATGACGATATTGGTATGGATCTGACAGAATATGCACTTTAATTTGAATAAGACACTTGTCTTTTACTTTACAGGCGATTACATTTTGATTTGCTCAAGCGCATATTTCATGTACTTAAGAGTCTGTTATAGGCACCTCTTCCCTGATGTTTGACAAATTTCATGAATTATATCCTCTTTATTTGAAAATATTTGATGCCATACTGGAGTTAAAAATGCCAAGCGATTGAAACTTGATAACAAGTATTATATTGTGTATTTAAAGTAAGGAATCTTTCTTTTGTATTAGTGTGACTCCCGGAAAGATAAGGCCATCTGTTGACAGGTACACTTTGTGTGATCAAGGCCGGCGTGACGGCCGAAACGCATTATGGCTGACGTGAAATAAAAGTAACCTGAATAATCCGCAGATGCAATTGGCTCCATTTGTTGCTAAAAATTGCCAAGCTTGAAGTTGATATATATATCGCACAGACAGTTTCAAAAATGCTGCGCACTCAGGCTGTTGTAATAATACATTATTTATTTTGAGCAACTCAAAGCAAGTATACTGACAAATGCGTTTCAGCTTTATGGCCTTCGTCAATGTCTATATATACATATGAATCACTGACAGATTATGGGAAACTTAAATATTGTGTGGATATAGTATTGTCTCAAAAATATCAAGGACCAAAATATCGAGAAGGAAAGTGCAAATCGGTAAGTATAGATTTACTATTCTTAACTCCGAATCTACATACCTTGAAAATATATATATATATATATATATATATATATATATATATATATATATATATATATATATATATAGTGAAGGTATATATATGTGGAATTATATATAGTAAAGTTTTGCTTACCTACAGAAACTTCCCTTCACAATATTTTTGTCCTTGATATTCCTGACATAATATTTTGTCCATCATATTTTGTTTAAACACCAATTATATCAACATATCTATATATATTCAAATATGCTTTTCTGGTTTCTGCGCAAGCAGAGCAATGGAGTGAGCTCAGGTATGGGCTATCAGGCAGCCCACCAACTGAGCGCCGGCATGCGAGGGACACTGCTCAAGCGCAGACCGTGACTTCACGGGAGTGTTGGTGCAATCTCGCCGACCCATGACCCAGCTACACGGCGCTCTGCGGGTTGGAACGGTATGCAGGGACTCGAGGGGCCAGGACATTAAACAAGCGGCCTCATCAAGTTTGCCCAGCTCCATAACGCCAACAAACTATAAGAATTAACTTTGGTTTCCCACATCACGCCATCCCAGACAAACAGCATTCTGGGTGTTGGAGTTCTTCATTATCTGCAACATGGCGGATGATCACATGGTTGGGGTGACGTTTGGCAGCATACCACTTTAAAAATTACGGACATCTAATTTGGGCAATAAGGACATGAGGCGCGGCAGCAAGAGGTGTCTGAAGAAGGAGCAAAATCCGAAATGCATTATACCTACGCTGTCCAGTTGCCATTAAACAGCCTCACCTGAAATTCCCTGTTTGTAGCTCCTTCCTTTCACTTCGCTGGAGGGCGGATGCGGATATATTTAAATATATATATATATATATATTTATATATATATATATATATATATATATATATATATATATATATATAGCAGACATGAAGGGTTTACAATAAATTAAGCTACTTCGCACCGACTTTGGGTCTGCTTTGGTCTTTGGAACTGAGGGATTACAGTGGCGAAGGCTCCCACACACACACACACACACATATATATATATATATATATATATATATATATAAAATTCAATGAAAAAACCATAGGTTTGAGACCATATATAGTTAGGTGAATATCTTAATCATACAAAACCAATGAAATTCCCATATATAGTTAGTTGCACTAACTATATATTTCGCGCACCCGCAATCCACTGCTGATGATGTCACATATTACATCATTCTTGACATGGTCAGTGACATCACTGATGACATCACTGATGACATCTCAAATGACATCACTGATGACATCACTGATGACATCTCAAATGACATCACTGATGACATCACTGATGACATCTCAAATGACATCACTGATGACATCACTGATCACATCTCATTTGACATCATTGATCACATCACTGATGACATCATTCATGTGCTAATATGATGAACCTCTTCAGACTCTAATATAACCTTAGATACACTCAGTGTATACAGACACTCACACACTGTCACTCATCCATGGAGTTACTCACACACCTAGTCAGTCATGCAAAGAATCAATCTCACCTCCATTTCCTCAACTATACAGTTATACACACCTTACTTATTCAAACATATACTAACACATATTTACTCTCTTATACAATCCCTGATACAAGTTCACAATGATCCATACAGCCACTCACACATTCACTGGCTCTCATGCACAGTTATTTATATATGCCAACTCTCACATGTACTGTGTTTTACATATGTACTTACTATGACATCTAGCATTGAGATATCCATTCACTCATCAATACACTCATGCACACAGTCAACCGCCCATGTAGCTGTTTCCACATGCACTCGAACTCATACACCTAGTGAATCAACTGCTCACACATCTATGCACAGAGTCACACACCTCCCAGCCACTCCCACACACACTCAATCTCCCATACAAATACTTGGGCAACCAATCAATAACACATATAGCCTCTCGTATAGCTAATGATCAACACATGCAGCAGTTTACACCACAACAGACATACTGATGCACACATTCAGACAGTTTAGTCACTAACCCATGCATTTAGTACGACACATTTATTCACTCACTCATACAGTCAGTCACGCACCTACTAAATCCTTCATCCAGACACTTATACATCCACTCATTCTTCAATATGTAAAACATATTTAAACTTTACAGAAACACACAGTCACTGGATGATGTCATCAGGGATGTCATCAGTGATGTCATTTGAGATGTCATCAGCGATGTCATCAGTGATGTCACTGACCATGTCATGAATGATGTAATATGTGACATCATCAGCAGTGGATTGCGGGTGCGCGAAATATATAGTTAGTGCAACTAACTATATATGGGAATTTCATTGGTTTTGTATGATTAAAATATTCACCTAACTATATATGGTTTCAAACCTATGGTTTTTTCATTGAATTTTCAAGGTTTTGTAAATGCAAATACCTAACTATATATGGTCTCAAACCTATGTTTTTTTCTGTGAATATATATATATATATATAAAAAATTTCTATGGCAAAATGAAACCCCTCATTTTGTTCCTTTTCAAAATAAATGTATTAAGTGTTAACACTTTATTCCAATCAAGATGACTTCAGGTGTGCCATACTTTTGTCATAAGTAAGACTGTTAGCGCTCTAGTTGTTCTTTAGAACACTCTGGGACATTCTGTCATTGGGCTATAGTTGGGCTACATCTGGCTGATATTTGGGCTACATTTGGTTTTCTTTGTCTCTGGTGGCCATCTTTGGGCTACATTGGGCTACATTTGGGCTACATTTGGGCTCTTTTGTCTCTGGTGGCCATCTTGGGAGACTGCATATCAGAATTTTTTTAATGAAATATAAGAGGATTTGAGAAGTCACTGAAAATGTGCCCTAATTTTTCTTTCTTCAGCACTAATCATAATTTCTATTGCAAAATGAACCCCTTCCTTTGCAAATTAAATGTTTTAAGTGTTAACACTTTATTCCAATCAAGATGACTTCAGGTGTGCCATACTTTTGTCATAAGTAAGACTGTTAGCGCTCTAGTTGTTCTTTAGAACACTCTGGGACATTCTGTCATTGGGCTATAGTTGGGCTACATCTGGCTGATATTTGGGCTACATTTGTTTTTTTTTGTCTCCGGTGGCCATCTTTAGGCTACATTGGGCTACATTTGGGCTCTAACATATATATAGCCCAATGTAGCACAATATATATTTTTTCAAAGTTAATTTTCGTAAAAACCACTGTAGCACATATCTTGAGACATAGCAAAGGCACATCGGGCTACCAGTCCCTACAATTTTGCCAAGTTTGGTGAAAATCCATTCAGCCGTTCGGGCTAAAAGTGAGGCCAACCGCCCTATGGAAATTAACATGGGGAAAACACGTTTTGGGACCCCCTTTTTTTCTCGGCCCCCGCTTGACGAATCCCCCCCAAACTTTCAGGGAAGGACCGGAGAGTAAATGTGCCATTTTCAGGAAAATTTCAGCCAATTCCGCCCATCAACGCCAAAGTTATTCAACATAGAATTTTGAAAAATCCCATAGGAAAAAATCCTAACTATATATACCTAGGTAATATATATATATATATATAAACACTACCTCTAAACCTACCCCTACCTGAAATTCTAACCCTAAGAACAAGTCTAATATACAACCCTTAGCCTAACATACTTCTAACCTTAGCACTGAACAGAATTTTAATGCTACCTCCAAACATAACCCAAACAGAAGCCTTTATGTTACACCTAAACCTTATCCTACTCCTGACCCTACTGTTAATCCTACAACTTCAAATGTTTACACTGAATGTACCGTTCAGCATTTCTTGGGAAAGTCTGTATTGTATGTGGTATGTGAGCATGGAGCGCATGGTGTTGATAACATGTTCAACCACAACATTGACTTTGCTTCACCAGCTCCTGCCCTCGTTTTAATAGCAACCTTCACTTAAATCAGTTTTTTCCTAAACACCTTCCACTTACATGACACCTTTTTTGAAATAGCTTTTGAAGGCTTCAGATTCATGCCCCTGCACCTCTCGATGCTGGATAGGGCTCCCACCCAGGTCATCATCTAGCTGGGTGGAAAAGACAGCAGCAGCCCCCTGCTCATCCGGAGTGGAATCTTTTCCAATCCAGTAATGGATGTCGATGATGGTTGCAGTGGCTGTCTTCTTGATCTGCAAACAGCACAAAAGGAGAATCATTTCAACAACAATGCCCATAGTAAAGATGCAGAAAACTCATGTCACTGAAAGTTACTTTGCCTAGTACCTAACAGTATGACAGGATGCAACCCCGGTCTGAAGGCATTGACTCGGCTGCTATTGTGTTGATATTATCCCATTGTATTCTACAATCTATAGTCCTTTAACTGGAGAGAGCAAAACAACTCACCCAGGTGCTATGGGAGAAATAAATCATAGATGGATAAACTTTCTATTCTGCATAAAGCTAGTGTAGGTGACTGTAATGTGAGTGGGTCCATGTTGCAATGTAGACTGATACGCAAAAAGAGGTTTATTTATGGAGAGACCATAAAAAAGGTAGCAGCAGCATAGGCACGATAACAGTAGTAAACATTTACAAAAACACTATAAGTGAAAATAGAGCAAAACCCATGAGGTTCTATATACACCATAAACCAACTAAGCAAACTGTGGTCTATATACTGTGGACCTAAGAAGATACCAACACAAACGTATAATCACAGCACGTAAACAAATCTAGATTGTATGGGTAATGACAGCGCTAAATATCAACTCTGCATCTGCTTTACGTTAACATGTTCTGGCATGTATTGCTTAGCGATAATATAATATAATATATTATATTATAATATAATATAATGTAAGAAAGGTAATGTAGGTGCCTATTTATTTTTTAAGGTTTTATATAGCGCGGACAAGACCCTTGCGGGTATCAAAGCGCTGTAGAACAAATAAAGGAGATAGAGGAAATCAAAATATACATACAAAAAGTTCTTGGTTATAATAGTCAAACAATGGTAGCTGTTCCAACAAAAGACAAATATTTTCAAGCCTGCATCTACAAATCAAGTGAATTTAGCCAGGAGAATAGATTTCACTTCATTTTTAAAGGATGCCACGTGAGGGTTCTGTCTTGTTTTTGGGGGTAGGCATTCCATCTCCTAGGGGTCATCCCTGAGAAGGAGCGGTTATAGGCTTTCTTCTTGGTGAATCGTTGTGGTTTCAGTAAAAGGTTATAAGAACTCCTGTTGGTTCTGTTCCCACCAGATGGTATTAATTTCTCTACAAGGTAGCAAGGTGTTTTTTGATGCAACGCCTTGTGTGTCACACAGGCGATTTTCAAATGGATTCTATCTTCAAAGTGTAGCCAGTTAAGGGCATGTAGGTCGGGGGAGATGTAACAGTTTCTTTTGGAGCCAGTGATTAGTCTGACGGCTGTGTTTATTGATGCTCTTAGTGGGGCTATAGTTGATTTGGGAAGGCCGCACAGAGCGACACTCCCACATTCAACTCTAGGGATTACTAGAGTTTGGACTGCCTGTTTAAAGTCATTTGCTGGTATAAAGGGCTTCAGTCTTCTTAAAGTGTTCATTTGAAAGTGTGCTCCTTTTGTTGCTGCACTGATGTGCTTCTGCATATTTAGCTTATTATCCAGAGTTATGCCTAGCGACTTGGCAGATTTAATCAAGAGCGGTTGGCCATCAAGTACTGTTAAGTGCTTCATCCATTCCATTATGGTGGTTGTTTGGCTGGGGGGCGCTATTAGGAGGAATTCTGTCTTTACAGTGTTTAGTTTCAAGTGGTTATTTGCCAGCCAGGTCTGTGTTTTTTGGAGCGTTGAGTTGAGGGACTTGGTGTCCTCAAGTGAGTGTACCTTAACCCCTTCGCTGACAGGCCTTTTTTCCCTCCTGTGCTACGCCTTTTTTTGGCTATTTGACGTAGTGCACGCTGAGGCCCCTGTAACCTTTTGACCACATAAGGTATCCACGCCAAATTTGCGTCCTTTTCTTCCAACATCATGGGGATTCTAAAGGTACTCAGGGTTTGTGGATTCCCCTAGAGGGGTCACAGAAATTAGCCAAAATACAGCAACATTTAGTTTTTTGGGTGAAATATGGGAAACGCAGGCTGCAAATGAAAGCATCTGGGTTTTTCCCTCCAAATGTTATCAAAAAATGGTTTGTGGGGCTGATATCACCATTTTGCCAGCTCTTAGGGGATACAGACTTTTGTCAGAAACCCAACATTTTTTACACAGTTTTGGCATTTTTCTGGGACATAGCCTATTTTTGCTATTTTTTGTGATTTCGTCCTCCTTTCAGTTAATGGTAGAAATGAGTACAAAAGCAATAATAGATCCTGGAAGGCTATACATTTTAGAGAAGTAGACAAAATTCTGAATTCAGCAAGGGGTCATTTGTGTAGATCCATCAGAGTTTCTTCATAGAAACTAACAGTTAAATATAGGATAAATTGAAAATTAGTTGAAAAAAACAGCCTTTTGTGTCAACGTATTCACCTGTAATTTCTTCTAATTATGACAGCTGTTTGAAAGCAATATACCGTTACATCCGCTGGACATTACTGGTTGTGAGGATATAGAGGACTTGTAGGTTCATCAAGAACCCGACGAACTCAGAGCCAAAAACTGAGCAGCAACTTGCAAAGTTTTATTATTATGTACTGCGTATATAGTAATTATTCTGGAAAAATGTGTACATGGAAAAATCGGTATGAAAGACAACTATGTATTACTGAAATGGGAACAAAATATAGAGTTTAGAAACAGTAGATATTTACACATTTCCGAAATTGGGAATACTCATACTAGTATGAGAATTATCAGTCATTTTTAAAATGACTTCTTTTTTACACAATGTGTTTCATTTGGAAGGCAGAAATACATCGAAAGTCAATAGGTAATAACAGTTCCTTTACAAATCTATATTACCCTAAGTCTCCCGATAAAAAGGGTACTTTGGGTAGGCATAGTGCCCACGACAGGAAATGGCTCAAAACCCAACGTGAACACACCACAAATTACCCTTTTTTAGCAAAGTGCCTAGCTGTAGTTTTTTAACACTAGCTCTGCCGGCACCTAGGGAAACCTAGCAAACCTATACATTTTTGAAACCTAGACACCCAGGGGTATCCAGGATGGGGCGACTTGACTGCCTCTCACCAGGTTCTATTACCCAGAATCCCTTGCAAACCTAAACGTTTGTAAAACAAAAATACATTTTCCTCACATTTCTGTGGTGTAAAGTTCTGGAATTTGTGTGGATACACACATTTCTACCCACTCCGCGTTCCCCAAAGTCTTCCAAGAAATATGGTACCTCACTTGTGTGGGTCGGCATAGTGCCCGCGACAAGAAACGGTTCAAAACGCAACGTGGACACACCTCAATTTCGTTGTGAAAAATGACCCTCTTTTGGCAAAGTACTTAGCTGTAGTTTTTGACCCATAGCTCTGCCGGCACCAAGGGAAACCTAGCAAACCTATACATTTTTAAAAACTAGACACCCAGGGGAATCCAGGATGGGGTGACTTGACTGTCTTCCACCAAGTTCTGTTACCTAGAATCCCTCGCAAACCTAAACAATTGCCAAAAAAAACACATTTTCCCCACATTTCTGAGGTGGAAAGTTCTGGGATCTGCTTGGAATCACAAATTTCCACCCACCCTGTGTTCTCCATAGTCTTCCGAGAAAAATGGTACCTCACTTGTGTGGGTCGGCCTAGTGCTTGCGACATGAAATGACGCAAAACGCAAAGTGGACACACCTCAATTTCGCAGTAAAAAATTACCCTTTTTCAGCAAAGTGCCTAGCTGTAGTTTTTGATCCATAGCTCTGCCGGCACCGAGGGAAACCTAGCAAACCTATATATTTTGAAAAACTAGACACCCAGGGGAATCCATGATGGGGTGACTTGACTGCCTCCCATCAAGTTCTGTTACCCAGAATCCCTTGCAAACCTAAAGAATGGAGAAAAAAAAAATTCTCCACATTTCTGTGGTAGAAAGTTTGGGAATTTGGTTGGATCCACAAATTTCCACCCACCCCGCGTTTCCCAAAGTCATCCGAGAAAAATGGTACCTCACTTGTTTGGGTCGGCTTAGTGCCCGCGACAGGCAAGGGCCCAAAACCTATTGAGGAGACATCAAAATTACCTATCACAAAACAACCTGGTTTTGCAAGGGGTGTCCCATGAGTTTTTGGCCCCGGGTTTAGAGGCCATCTAGGGAAACCTACCACACCCACACATTTCTGAAAACTAGACACTCAGGGGAGTCCAGGGAGGTATGGCTTGCGTGGATCCCCCAATGTGTCCTTACCCAAAATGCCCTGCAAACCTCAAATTTAGCTGAAAATATCACCTTTTTCACACATTTGTGTGTGGGAAAGTTGTGGCATCCCCGGGCTGACACAAATTTCCTACCACCCAGCGTACCCCCAGGTATCCTGATAAAAACAGTGCCTCACTCATGTGGGAGGCCCAAGTACCCGCAACAGGCAAGGGCCCAAAACGTATTGAGGCAACATCAAAATTGCCTACCTCAAAATGACCTGGTTTTGCAAGGGGGGTCACCTGGGTTTTTGGCCCGGTGCTCGTCGGCCACCTAGGGAAACCTACCAAACCCACACATTTCTGAAAACTAGACACCCAGGGGACTCCAGGGAGGTATGGCTTGCATGGATCCCCCAACGTTTCCTTACCCAGAAATCCCTGCAAACCTCAAATTTAGCTGAACAAGATCACTTTTCTCACACATTTTTGTGTGGGAAAGTTGTGGCATCACTGGGTTGACACAAATTTCCTACCACCCAGCGTTCCCCCGGGTCTCCTGATAAAAACAGTGCCTCACTCGTGTGGATGCCTGTTGGACTTGGCCCTTCTGGCAGGTTCACCCCTAAAAGTTTTGCTTTTGGTATGTGACCTGGTGTTAGTTATTTTTGGCTTCTGCGCACTTTCACTGTGTCCCAGTGTAAAGTGCGTGCGCTCCCTGAGTGTATGTTGTGAGATTGGCCTGCCCTCCCATAGGAATGCATGGGGAATGTATGTGACCATGTTAGTTCCTGATGTGTGGGGAGTGCAGGCTCGAGTTTGGTATGTGCGGACTCGTGTGATTGAATGCTGCGCGATGATGTGTGCAGCATAAATGTGTCTAGTGTGGAAGTGCCACTTCTAGAAGTTGGCATGTCTGTGTAATTTATGTGAATTGGCTGTCTGGCTTGTGATTGGCTGGAGCTGGCTGGTGAGCTTGGCTCCAGGAGTCAGGATGGGTCTGCCCCGGTGGTGAGTGGAGAGATCTGCATGATTGATGTGAGGGAGGAGTGCACCTGGGACCTGAATAGGGCTGGGCTTTCCCCACACAATGCTGGCTCCGCCCCCTGTGGTGCGACTGATGACCCTAGCCTGACTAGTGAATGGGAAGAGTGGTTGAGCACAACAGAGTGCTTCAAAACCAGCTGCGACTGGTTTTTCCCTTCACCCTGCAGCCTAAACAAAGGGATTTGGTGTATAAAAGAGGGGCTGTGACCCCATGTAAAGGTTCTCTTGCTGATCCTAATTTGGAGGGGGCCTGCGGCTGCTGGGCGCCAGGGGGACCGCCACTGGGGACTGCCTCCCTGCCTGGAGGGCCCTGTGAGCTGGCCCCTGGGCCCAGACTTTGCCCCCCCACAAGAAGTTTCCTGGACTTTTGGATTCCTGCCTGCCAGCCCCTGGGAAGCGCTAGCCTCCCCCTGCTGAAAATAGCGCATTTGCACCGCTGGAGCTGTGATCCCTGCCCTAAGGGATCCCCCAGCGTGTGGTGGGATTCCCCCTCTTGTGCTGATTTACGGCGCGGGTGCACACCCCCCTCATCTGCCGTTTTTGTCCCCCAAGCGAGAGCCCACCTCGCATCTGTGCCACTCGTTGGCATATTAATAGAAGACGGGTGCCTACCCCATGTTGCCCTGCCGTGGCCCGAGCCGCATTATTTGCCATCACGGGTGCCTACTCCGTATTTTTACCAGAGAAGTCACCGCCGCGGCCGGGGATTACCGGAAGCCAGGCAACCCACGCCGAGACGTAGGCGGGGCCTGGCCGAAGGGAAAGGAAGTTCCGGTCGGCAAGCAAAGCAGGAAGCGGATGGGAGCCTACCCCGCGCTCCTGCACCACCGAGGAAAGGCAGCGTCTCACCCCGGGGCTCCCGTGTGCGAGGGAGAGCCCCGCAGGCGCCAACAAAAAGAAGTGCGGCTGAGAGCGGTGCTGCTTCGGGGGGAAGACGGGAGCCTACCCCGCCTCCCCGAGGACTCGTGACCCGCCAAGGAGCTGGACGGCCGCAAGCCCAGAGTCCGGCCGGAAGGAGAGAAACCGGTGAGTGGTGCCCTGGGTTCAGTGTTGTAGAGGGGGGCGTCGGGGCACATTGCCGGTGCCCGCCCCTCCCCTCCTGCCGGTGCGGTGTCTAGAGCCTGAGAGGCTCCACCGGTGCGGGGGTATTTGTTTTGTGCCTGAGAGAGGCACACTTTCCTCCATAGAGCCCACGAGGCTTTCTCCAACGTATGGGGGCATTTTGAGGATTTGGAGCCCAGAGGCTCCTGGGGGCATTATTGCATACCGAGCCCCGTGGCTCCCACATTGTCCCGGGCACAGTTGGATTCCGAGGCCCCAGAGAGGGACTCCAACGATTAAGGGGCATTTCGGGAGGTAGAGCGGCCCCGGCTGGCAGCGGGCCGCTCCCCCCAGTGTGGGCAGCATCTCTTCTCGAGCCCAAGAGGCTCCAAGGGGCATCTGGTTTCTCGCGTGGTTGGGGCACAGCTGTGCCAGAGCCCAGGAGGCGCCCACGTTGTTCTTGGGCCCTACTGTTCCAGAGAAGCCCAGAGGAGATCCCCAGCTGCCCAGCACTTAGTGGGCAGCTGCTTCGTTTAGGCTTTGCACATTCTTTCTCGGCTGCCTGCGCAGCCTGCCCTGACTTTGCTGGACACAGGGTGTTTCAGCCCCTGAGAGGGCAGTTGGCCTGGGGACAATTTATGTGTTTATGCCCTATGTGATCTTTGCACAATTGGTGATAATCTGCCTAATGTCATTTCTGCATCATGTATAATGTCTTTGTGCCTATACCTCTGAATGTAATGTTATGCTTAGGAGGTTGTTTTTCCTAGTATAGTTATGCTAGTGAGCTCATGGGGTTCCCTGCGTGATATTTGCCGAAGGTGTTTAGGATTGCGTAGGTGGTACTTACCTTTTCACCAGTGGTTACTGGTTGTGTTCTACCCTTGTTATTTGGTGCTACAGTTATTATATGTGCTATGTGCTAAGTGTGATTCCTACAAAGTGCTAATTCTACCAAGTGCTAGTTCTAAAAGTGCTTATTACTGGCAGTGGTCCACGTGGCCCTGTCCCGTGTATATAATCCCCTGTAAATTCTGCCCGTGCCCGTGGCACATTGAAAAGTGTGTGTTTATTATCTAATGTGTTTGGTATAATACAAAGGCTATTTTTATATATAACCTTGTGTGGAGTTTCCTTTGTGGTGGGCCTTGGGATGTTGTCGCTGGTGGGTGCGTGCGCAAATACTTAACCTACATTGCTTCCGGGATAAGCCTTACTGCTCGTATCACTTTACCTAGAGGGTGAGCAGGGGTTATCTTTGGCATGTAACTCCCTTGCCCTGACTAGAGTGGTGGTTTCTGCCTGGCTTTGCCGCAAGCCTCAGCCAACCGAAAATCGCCATTTCTAACAAGGCCCAAGTACCCGCGACAGGCAAGGGCCCAAAACGTATTGAGGTAACATCAAAACTGCCTACCTCAAAACGACCTGGTTTTGCAAGGGGGATCACCTGGTTTTTCAAGGGGGTCATCACCTGTTTTTTTGGCCCGGTGCTCGGTGGCCACCTCGGGAAACCTACCAAACCCACACATTTCTGAAAACTAGACACCAGGGTGATTCTAGGGAGGTATGGCTTGCATGGATCCCTCAACGTTTCCTTACCCAGAGTGCCCTGCAAACCTCGAATTTAGCTGAAAACATCACTTTTCTCACACATTTTTGTGTGGGAAAGTTGTAGCATCACTGGGCTGACACAAATTTCCTACCACCCAGCGTTCCCCCGGGTCTCCGGGTAAAAACGGTGCCTCACTCTTGTGGGAGGCCCAAGTACCCGTGACAGGCAAGGGCCCAAAATGTAGAGAGGCGCACTGCGTTTAGGACCCTGAGAGGGCTGTTGAGGCACACTACGTTTTGGACCCTTGCCTGTCGCGGGTACTTGGGCTTCCACACGAGTGAGGCACCGTTTTTATCGGGAGACCCGGGGGAATGCTGGGTGGTAGGAAATTTGTGTCAGCCCAGTGATGCCACAACTTTCCCACACAAAAACGTGTGAGAAAAGTGATTTTTTTCAGATAAATTTGAGGTTTGCAGGGCATTCTGGGTAAGGAAACATTGGGAGATCCATGCAAGCCATACCTCCCTGGACTCCTGTGAGTGTCTAGTTTTCAGAAATGTATGGGTTTAGTAGGTTTCCCTAGATGGCCACCAATCCCGGGGCCAAAAACTCATGGGACCCCCCTTGCAAAACCAGGTTGTTTTGTGATAGGCAATTTTAATGTCTCCTCAATAGGTTTTGGGCCCTTGCCTGTCACGGGCACTAGGCCTACCCAAGCAAGTGAGGTACCATTTGTCTCGGAAGACTTTGGGAAACGCGGGGTGGGTGGAATTTTGTGGACCTACGCAGATTCCAGAACTTTCCACCACAGAAATGTGAGGAAAATGTGTTATTTTGGACACATGTTTAGGTTTGCAAGGGATTCTGGGTAACAGAACCTGGTGAGAGCCAGTCAAGTCACCCCATCCTAAATTCCGCTCTGTGTCTAGTTTTAAACAAGCATTTACAATGCAATGGTCTCGGCATTATTAAAGGTAGAGCTATTGGCATTGCTCATGACTTTTTTTTTTTTAAATCATAAATAAATGGCATTTTCATTTACATTGCCAATAGCTTAATCGCTCGCAAATGCGAGACCTATTGCATTTGCACCCACACACAGAGTAAGTAGTAGAGCAGTAGAGTGAGTAGTTGATAGTGAGTAGGAGAGAGTGATTAGTAAAGAGAGTATTAGAGAGCGGTTGGAGTAAAAAGTAAAAGAGTGAGTATTAAAGAGTGAGAGAGTGATTAGTAAAGAGTCCTAGAGCCACACACATTTACATGCACAGCCACACCCTTACATATACAAAGTGTTTTTTAAGTTTCAGTAGTAAAGAGTGAGTAGTATAGAGTGACTAATTATGAGTGAGTAATCTTGAGTAGTAGAGAGTGTAGCAGAGTGTGTAGTACAGTATTACAGTAAGTACTATACACTAGATGCTATTTAGTACAGTGAGTAGTAGTGAGTAGTTGATATTGAGTACTACAGTTAGTAGACAGTGGTAAGGAGTTGTAGAGTAAGTAGTCGAGCGAGTACTGATAATATTTGAGAGTGAGTAGTAAAGAGCGAGTATTTGTGAGGTGTAGAGAGTGTAGTAAATGGCGTGTAGTAGAGTGTGTAATGGATTTGTGTACTAAAGTGAGTAGGGAGTATTAGAGAGTTGTAGAGTAAGTAGTAGAGTAGTAGAGTGAGTAGTAGCGAGTAGTTGATATTGAGTAATACAGTGAGTATAGAGTATTAGATATGTGTCGAGTAAGTAGTAGAGTGAATAGTGAGAATATTAGAGCAACGAGGGGGCAGGAGAGCAAGCACAAGCAACGTGGGGGCAGGAGAGCAAGCACAAGCAACGAGGGGGCAGGACGGCAAGCACAAGCATCGAGGGGGCAGGAGAGCAAGCACAAGCAACGAGGGGGCAGGACAGCACACACAGAGCCAGACACACACACAGAGCCAGACACACAGAGAGCCAGACACACACACAGAGCCACACACACACACAGAGCCACACATACACAGAGCCAGACACACACACAGAGCCAGACACACACACACAGAGCCAGACACACACACACACAGAGCCACACACACACACACACACACAGAGAGCCCCCCCACACACAGAGAGTCCCACACACACCCTCAGAGCCCCACACACTCGACGCATTCACTACAGGAGATGTCAGATAGACAGCATCGTGTGCAGTAACCACCTCTCCCTTCATCAGAGTCCCCAGAGACCCCGCACCTTGTTATTGTACTCCTCGACGAAGCTACCCAGGGCCAGCCGGAAGCGCTTGTCGGGACGGACGCTCAATTCATGGCGTAGACAGTCCATGTGCCTCATACTTGTAGATTTCCTTCCGGTACCCGTGCAGGGACATTGTGAGCTCTTAAGCCGCCAAGACCCGTCTCTCCCACTGTAGCGCAGGCAGGTTGTGTTGCCACCTTATATTTCATAGCGCTAAGACGAACTTGTCAGTCGCACAATGCAATTTCCAAACAGTATTAAGTAAAAGTGGGTGAAATGTAAATCCCCCTACAGGTTTCTTCAAATTTTGACCACCTCACACTTTGAATGTTGTGAAGTTTTGAAAACGTGTCAAAATGTGGCTCACGGTAGAAAACTCACGCAAAAAAGATTTGCAAAATTAACCTGAAAAATTGTTTTATCACGAAAAGCCATTTTTAATTGGTATGTGCTTCATCAAAACCACCTTTTCAGGATTTGTTTAGTCATTTTTTGCAAATTTTGAGCCATTTGCAAAGGTTCGGAAAAAAACATAATTTTTGTGGAAGAAAAACTTTACAGGTTTGAACAGCTCTTGAAGGAAGGAGGTCCATTGAGAGGGCAGTAGTTAAGAGAACACAGTGACAACGCTGGAGACCATGTTGTGGTCTGTATGTGAAGGCTAGGCAGAAAAGAGGTAGACTTGGTGAACCTTTTGATCCCTGGCTAAGGTAACCATAGGACCCCATGTCACAAGCCCTACATTTTCCAGTCCTGGAGTTTTCTTTTAGAAATGATTGTTATGGAGTGTTTTAATTACAGTAGATCATTTGATGTTAAACGAGGACTACAACTCCCAGAATGCGTCTTATTGTAACATGGGAGGCCCGACTGGAGCACAGAGCCACTCATGAGATTGCATCGTTGTGTAACTTTGTGCCTCCAAACTCAGTGTTTGCAGTTGCTATGACCGGTGACGTCACGTGGGAACCCTGCCTTTGATTGACTTCTATAAGAGTGCACAAACCTGCTTGGGCGCCGGGACTCAGGGCGGAAGGAGAGGCAGAGACGGCAGCTTCACTTCCCTCTCGGTGTAAGGCAGCTCACTGTACCTTCTGTCTGACACTCCTCAGAGGCTGTACAACTAAATAAACCTGGCATCGGGACACCACGCCTGCGGAGCCGGGGCTGTAGAGGGACTGATCTCCGACTCTCATCAGCAGCTCAACTGCCGTAAGTACATCTCGCAATGCGAAGGTTTAGGAATCTTTACAGTTTGTTAGGGGGGAGGGGTGGGCTCTGTCTCTGATCACAGTGAGGCAAAGTGGAAAACCTAGATTGGCGCTTGCTTCCACTACTGTTTGTGGACATGAAATGTACTTTCACCATTTCGGGAAGCAGTATGAAAAGAGGCTTTTTTTAATCCTTGCTATTCCCCCAAAAATAAAAAAAATATTCAATTTGTAAAAATCTGGGCTCTGGGATGGGAGTCCGGGAAAGACAGATGCCACATGACTAGATCGGTTTATCTGTCACTTTGCACCCAGTCCTGGCGCTGCGTTGACACCGAGGGGACACGGAAGCTGTTGAGCGGGAGGTTTATCCAGGAGTTGGGTACAGAATCGTACACAACCGCGAATCTCACGATAAAGAGGGGGAGGGGGCGGTCGCGACTTGAACACAAAACCGGGTAAAGAAGCACGGACCGCGTAGAGAAGCGAGAACCTCGTACAGAATTGGGGTGAAACTGCCGCAGATAACCATTATATGCAGGTTTTAACACAAAAGCTCGTAAACGGTGGACTGGGATCACGGACCTCCTACTGAATCACAGAGCGAGACCCTGGCACAGAACTCTTGAACAAGCCGTCAGGAGGGCAGCCGAACAACACCATGTTTCTCCGAGGCGAGGCAGAAATGCCTCGGAGAAAGCACGGTCATTTTCTGAATCGGGGGCGTGGTTTTCTTTCTCTCCTCTTTCCATTGGCTGGAAGATAAAATTCCAGCCAATGGGAAGAGGAGAGAAAGAAAACAAGAAAGAAGCGAAAAAAGACGCCCCCGAATCGGAAAAAGACGGGGCTTGAACGGAGTGACGCCCCTCTCCTCCAATGGCTGGCCTCCGTTTAGGAAGCCAGCCAATGGAGAAGAGGGACGGGTTCAAGCCCCCATACTAAGAAACGTTAAATCTCGGAGCGAGACTGCGCAAGCGCAGCCTACGGTCCTCGACCTAAAAATGTACATGTTTGCTAGGTTTCCCTACGTGACAGCTGCGCTAGGGCCCAAAATCCACAGGTAGGCACATTGCTAAAAAAAAGTCGGAGCCCAGTGGGCTTTCTTGCGCCCGGGGGGGTGGGGGGCGATCGGGGGAGGGGGTTTCATTCCGATATGCCCATAAAGGGGCAAAAAAGACTGTGGCTACTTTTTTGTGGAAATGGGGGCATTGGTATGACCATTTTGGACAGCCCCCACCCCATGCATAAAAAAAGCCTGCGTACTCGCTGGCGCCCAGTGGGCTTTCTGACCCCCAGGGGGCAGATCAGTGGCCACTGCCACCATCTGCCCTCCTGGGGGGGGGGGGGGGGTGGCAGAAAGACTGTCATTTTTGTGGGGGGGGATGGGGGCATTGGCGTGCCCGTTTCGGGCAGCCCGAAACCCTAAAAACAATTGCGCATAAAAAAATCCCTGGTGGATAGTGGGCTTTCTGCACCACCGCGGTGGGGCAGATTGGGGGCTACTGCCCCATCTGCCCCCCAGGGGGGGCAGAAAGTCTGTAATAATTGGGGGGGTAGGGGCATGGGCCTGCCTGTTTTGGGCAGCCCCCACCCCTACACTAATAAAACAAAAAAGTCCATGGTCTCTAGTGGGATTTCTGCGCCCCCGGGGGGGGCCAGATTGGGGGCCACAGCTCCCATCTGCCTCCGGGGGGGCAGAAAGACTGTCATTTTGGGGGGGGGGAGGTGGGGGCATTGGCGTGCCCGTTTCGGGCAGCCCACACCCTAAAAACAATTGCGCAAAATCCCTGGTGGATAGTGGGCTTTCTGCACCTCTGGGGAGGGCAGATTGGGGGCTACTGCCCCCATATGCCCCCGGGGGGGGCAGAAAGGCTGTAATGGTGGTGGGGTGGGGGCATTGGGGTGCCCATTTTTAGCAGCCCTCACCTTAAAAACAAATGTGGAAAAAAATCCCTGGCGCCAAGTGGGCTTTCTTCCCTCCCCGGGAGCAGGTTGGGGGCAGAAAGGCTGTAATGGTGGCAGGGGGTGGGGGCATTGGCATGCCCGTTTCGGGCAGCCACCACCCTAAATAAAATTTAGGGTGGTGCCATGCACGCCGATCGTCATTTCAGGGAAACCAGGGGGGGTCTCGGGAGCTGGGGAAGCTGTTTCCCAGCTCCCGAGGCTATTTCGGTAAAAAGGTACACCAGAGGGATTTCCCAGGGGATGTTCCATGACGAGCTGGACTCGTCATGGCTACAGGAGCACTGTGTCCCATGACGAGTCCAGCTCATCATGGGCATACAAGGGGTTAATGTAGAGTTGTGTGTCGTCACGACATTGTCTTGAGGGGGCCACACTCCAATGCTGATGTCCTGATGGATATCCTGCAGGACAGCTTCCAGACACAGCGTTATCCCGGGGCCACTATCCGCCTTCGGTGATGTGGGTGCGCTTAGACGAGTAGTGGGTCGACACCAGTGAGGTCTTGATTCTGATGTTGAGGATTCGTTCCGATCGAGTCCAGTAAGTATTTGAAGCTACCTGTCAGTATCGCTTATTTCATATGTTCCGGTGATTTGATCAGCAGGTCTGGCGAGGCTAACAGGGATGTTTTTGACAATTTCGATCCCCAGCCTACAGAGCTCAATTCTTGGGCTCCTCTCCGGTAACCATCAATCCATCCATTCCATCTTGAATCACAATCAAAAAACACTCTCTGGCTCCACCATTCCATCTTGAATCACAATCAAAAAACACTCTCTGGCTCCATCCAAACTGGCACAAAGGAAAAACACTCTGAAGGGTCAAAGGACTGCCTGTTCCCAAGGAGGGTGTCGAGGAGCAGGATTTTTTTCTTCATGGGAGTGTTCCTTAAATGTTATACTTCCTACAACTACAACAAATAGGGCCCATTTAAAATTATTTTCAGGTAATATTTAGTATTTATGAAAGAGAATCGCAGTAAGAAGCACATGATTGATCTTGCAGTAGAAAAGGATGAGATTGCATAAATATATGCAGAGAAACTCTTAACGTGGCCCCGCGTGATGGATTATGGGTAACAGACTAGTGAGCAATGATTTACTGTATATAATCGGTTTAATTATCTACCAAAGTAAACACAAATAAAATGAATAACTAGTCGTTAGCTGCCAGGTTTCTATTAGAAAGAAGGGAGAGTGGCATCAGTTAGCTAGCAAACTCCAATATCAGTTATCATTTAAAACAGCAAAGTACAACAAAACACAATCGTGAGAGTGGAATACTGCTGCATTTGATTGACAGATTGTTGCCAGGTTGCATAGTGCAACACTGATGCGTTGCAGTTTTGCATCAACGACAAGTGCACAGACTACCGAAACAACGCATGGCTACCTTGTGTGGCCCTGCGTGGCTTAGTAAATGTGGAGTAACGCATGGTAGCGCAAGTGGCTGCCCTTGCCTTACTGTGGCCCAAGGAGGCTTTCCATGGGTGGAGCATGTGTGTTCCCACGCATCCACCCATGTATTTTGGCGCATTCCCAGATTTACCATTAGTGACAGACCTGGGAATGCATTCTGCATCACACATAGAAAGAGGAAAATGCCTCTGAAGATTGTTCTTGTGCAGGAATGTGTCCCTTCCTGCCTTCCTTCCTGCACAAAACCAATTCTACCTACAAAGCAGGCACCTTTGCACCATGGTGCAATGGTGTCTGAGTTGGCATTAGGCTGCACATCGTGTGCTAGCGCAGGCAGAGAGCAGGAATGTACTGTAAAATGTTAGATAGGGTGCATTCCGGACTGTGGCCATTCAGGCGACCAAGATGGCCGCCCGTGCTTGAAGCTCCGCCGGCCGGGCACCGTTACTGCTTGTTTTCCCCGATGTTGGAGATGAAGACAGCAGCGGACACTTTTCCATCAGGTCCGGGAGGCACAGCGGAGAGGTTTGAGGCCCTGATTTGCCCGCTGCGAGGAGCGACACAGCTTTCCCCCGAGCCCGAGCTGCTGGGCCCTGAGCGTAGAACCGACAGCCTCTCTAACTGCAGGTGCTCCTGGAAGGTGCGGCGCTGGACATCTGCGGTGAGCTGCGGCCTTGGTGGGCGCCCGGTGCTGGATTTGCCAACTCCCCCCGCCCCGCTTGCTTGGTTTCCCTCCCCGTCGCCCCTGCTGAGGCTGAGTGTGCGTTCCCGTAGTGTGCGTGGCGGTCGCGGGGCTCTTTGGGCCTCGTGGGCGCCGCTGCGCCGGGCCTTGGTGTGCTTGCTTTTGGCGGGTGGGTGGCGGGCTAGAGAGGGGGGCTCTAAGTTTTGTCTGGGGGCATCGCATCTGTGTTGGACCCAGTTCGGCTTGCTGGCTGCCCTCCCTCGCCCATATGCGGACTTTGCTGTGGTGGAGGCCGTTTAAGATGGCGCTACATTGCTGCTTCCCCGGACCCGCCAGCACCTTTGGGCTGGGCCGGTATCTGCTTGCTGGATCTCGCCCCACTTCCTGGCGGCCATGTGAGCTGCGATAATTGTAGGAGGCACGACGCTGCTCCTGCCGCACCGTAAAGGGGCTCACGTTTTGTGCGCTGTCTCTGCTGCACACTGGGGACTCTGCACCTACGTCGTATTTGCTACAAGTACTCCTGGTGGAGGGAGCAACATACACTCTCACTTACCCTCGCCTTTTGGTGGATGGACTAGCTGGAGCTGCTTGCCTTTCGAACCTAGGGGCATTGTTCACAATCTTTTGCCTGGCCAGTGTTGCAGCGTGCGCTGTGTTGGTGTAGCGCATGCTGTGGAGCCGCTCTACATTGCTCTGCTTTTGAGGTGGGGCCGGGCAAAGACATTGCACTCCTCTAACCCACCTACTTTTCGAGCTCTGCCTTGCTCCATTTGTGTCTTCAGAAGCAGTTGTTTTTCCTTGCAGTATGGGGAGGAAAGACCCCAAGCAGCAAACGCTGCAATTTGGAAAGGCTCCTGACCCCACCTCGGACGACGCTTCAGACATGGCAGATGGGGCGCATGGCTCTGATGATGCGGATGACCCTACCTCCCTTACAGCCGTCATGCTTAAAGAGATGAGAGCTGGGTTTAGAACGCTGGACGGCAGATTTGATGCGCTAGACAAGAAATTGGCAGACATAGGCTTGAAGTTCCAGGCGCATGACCGGCGGTTGGATGTGGTGGAGGCAAGGGTCTCGGACATCGAAGACGGAGTGGCGACATCGCAAAAACGTCTTGAGAGGGTGGAAAGGATCTTGAAAGACGTGGCGATAAAGAATGAGGATTTGGAGGCCCGCAGTCATCGAAACAACATCTGCATTATTGGTGTGCCGGAGACCACTACCACCGGTCGAGTGGATACCTTCATTGAGCAATTATTAACAGACTTGTTCAGTAGGGAGGCCTTCACGCAGGGGTTTGTGGTGGAGCGTGCCCACAGATCTTTGCGCCCCCGCCCCAAGCCGGGTCAGCCTCCGAGATCCATTATCGTCAGACTCATGAACTTCAGGGACAGGGACACAGCTCTCCGCTCTGCTCATGAACGAGGAGAGGTCCAGTGGCAGGGGAGTAAATTGTCATTTTTCCTGATTTCACCATCATGGTCCAGGATGCTAGACGCAAATTCAATGGAGTTAAGGCCACCCTGAAAAAACCTGGGGCTTGGATATGGCATGCTTTATCCGGCTAGGCTGAAAGTGGATGTGGACGGGCGATTCCGCATCTTTGAGTCCCCGACGGAGGCACAGGAGTTCTGCCAAGATTATAAAAAGAAACACAGCGAAATGGCATCCACTACTCGTGCTGCTTCCCCTCCTCAAAGACTGGTTGATCCGTTATTGTATTTATTCTCTCTGTTCTGCTGTGTTAGTGTTATATATGGAATTCTATCCTGATTGATACTGCAACATTTAATAATGCCCGGCTGGCGTGGCATTGCTGTTCCTCCTGGTGAACACCAAGGTTTCTTTACTGTATATGCCAAGTTTCTGGTGTGTAAATTTACTTTCAGCATTGGTATGGTTCTTTACATTGCACCGTCCTTTGGTTAGATGGGTTGGGTTCTGCCACGGGAGGGTTGGAACGAGGCTGGGCGGTGGGTGGGGGGGGGACATTTGCTGGTTTTTCATGGATCTTTAGCGAATATTACAGAGTTTATTGGTACATGGCACCGGTTTGATTTGACTCGCTATATATTTGTTGTGATTGCTTCTAAATGGTACAGTTAGGTTGGCAGCCCGGCCCCTCCGGGCTCTCTTTGATTTCCTGGAATGTTAGGGGGTTGAACAATACCCGAAAACGGAGACAGGTCCTTAATTTCATTACACAGCATAATATTGACATTGTCTTCATGCAAGAGACCCACCTGTCCAGATCCACTGAGTCACCTGTGGTGGCGGGCTGGGGTTCCCCTAGATGTTTTTCCAACTACAGTAGCTATGCCAGGGGGGTTGCTATATTTATACAGAGAAGAGTTCCTTTCTCTCTACACAAGATGGTGGAGGACGGGGATGGCCGCACGCTGATTGTGACTGGCTCGTTGATGGGACATAATGTTGCACTGGTCTGTGTTTATGGTCCCAATGTGGACTTGCCTGACTTCTATCATGAGTTACATGTGCGCTTACTGGCTCTGGACCCTTGCTTGGTGATAATGGGTGGGGATTTTCACTTCTTACTAGATCCCACTAGAGACAGCACGTCCTCCTCACCTGACACAAAACCCCGCTCACGCTGTGCGCTCCAGGACATCTGTGGGTATTTCTCCTTGATAGACGTTGAGAACAAACAACACCCGCACCTCCCAGCGTACCCGCATTATTCTGGGTTTCACAATACCTGGACTAGGATAGACTATTGGTTGATTTCACCTGAAGTTGCTGGGTGGTTGGGTGGGTTGGTTCCTTTGCCACGCACGTTTTCTGATCACTCTCTGATTGGGCTTAAGCTTAACATTCCCAGGCCTGGAGGGTACGAGAGACAGTGGCGCTTCCCAGGGAGCGCTCTGCTGGATCAGGTTTTCCTTGATGAAGTTCGGGAGGCCATTGAGGATTACTTCAAACTCAACACCGGGTCGGTGGATACTTGGGCTGTGCTCTGGGAAGGATTCAAGGCCTATATCAGGGGTGTCTGCATTGCCAAAAATGCAGGGGTACTGGGAGATCTCCATTCCACTTTGAGCCGCATAGAGACAGAAATCGCTGCTTTAGATCGGGATTTGGTGGGGTCTGGATCAGAGTCTGGGGAGGCCCGGCGTTTGGCTTTGATGCTTGAGTTTAGAGAAGCCGCTGAACGAGAGTTGTTATTCCTCAACAAACAACATGTCGCTAGACGATATGGTGAGGGGGAGCGACCAGGTAAGATTCTGGCACATACGCTCCGCCCCCGCCTGATAAAATCCACGTTACTGAGCTTTTAGGCCCGGATGACATAGTCTCCTATTTTAAAACATTATACACTTCCAAAGTCACAGGGAATCTTTGCGAACAAGGGGAATACCTCACAGAAATTGCACTGGTATACTTAGAACGACATATGCAGGATTTCCTGCCCATTCCCATATCCCAGGAGAGCATAATTGAGGCAATAGAGGCGTTGCGGGGCTCCTCGGTGCCCGGTCTCGACGGGTTCTCCGCAGATTTTTATAAAGCATATAAGGATATATTGGTCCCGGGATTGGTAGAGGTTTATGCTGAGGTGCTTGAGGTAGGTATCCTCCCTCCTACGTTCAGGAAAGCGGTCATCATCCTCCTCCCCAAGCCGGCAAGGACCCCCAAATCTGTGGCTCCTATAGGCTGTTAGCCCTGCTAAATCTTGACTATAAAATACTGACGAAGGTGATAGCTATCCAGTTGTCTCTATTGATGGAATACATTATTTCTCCGGCCCAGTCTGGTTTCGTCCCTCACAGATCCACCTCACTCAACTTGCAAACTCTGTTTACGGTGTTGCATAGAATTGATCCTAACGTTCCTGCCGCGGCAGTGCTCCTTGATGCCGAGAAGGCATTCGACTCCCTGGAGTGGCCGTTTTTTTCTGTCTGTCATGCGTCGTATGGGAATGCCCGAGTGTTTTGTCTTTACCGTTGCTTTATTGTACACCTCACCCACGGCTCGGTTGGGTCTGAATGGTACCATTTCTGAACATTTCCGCTTATCTTGTGGCACGAGGCAGGGTTGCCCCTTGTCCCCATTACTTTTCATTTCGGCTATGGACCTATTAGTTCGAAATTTCCAGGAAAAACATTTACATCGTGGCTTACAGTTTCGCACATGCCTACTTTTGGTGTCACTGTACGCTGATGACACAATCTTATACGTCAGGCTACCACATCTTAACCTCCACCCTCTTATCCAGAAAATTATTCGCTTTGGCAGATTTTCTGGTCTCAGTGCCAATTGGCAAAAATCTGTTATTTTCCTATTGACTACTAGCACGACTCCCTGGCAATTCGGATTCCCACTTGAATGGAGCCAGGATGCAATCAAGTATCTCGGAGTTTACATACACCTGGACACCGCTACTATTGTCAGGCTAAATTATGGCTGTGCGATTGGTCTTTTGGAATCGCAGGTTGAGAAATGGTTACGGCTGCCCTTGTCGATGGCAGTTAGAGGGGCCATTATCAAAATGATAGTCCTCCCTCGGTTTTTGTATCTTTTCAATAACATCCCCATTCCTCTCACTCAGCCCTTCTTCCTACAACTGCGATCACTTCTTTTACGTCTTGTTTGGGGAGATGAGAGACCGCTTCTGAATTGGCAAATCCTAACCCTGCCATATGAAAGAGGGGGCCTTGGGGTACCGGACATGTATCTATATTATCTGACTGCACAATGTTGCTATTCCTATGCCTGGTATCACCCGGACGCCCGGGTTCCCTATTTGAAGCCGGAGGCTGACCTAGTACTGCCGCAGAAATTGCCTGCCATATTACCCACGGGCATCCCGAGAGACCCTCGGGACATTCAGACGGTGTCCACCACTTGCTGGGCATATTACAAGTTGCGTAGGATGTTGGGCTTAGTTCAATTATACTCCCCGGCATTGCTCCTACCTAACCCTTCATTGTTGCCCATAACAGGCGAGGTTTTGGTTCAGCGCACACTGGAGAAGGTTCAGATTTGCACAATTGGTGACCTGTTTCCGGACGACCATGTCTTCTCGGTGTCGGAGGAAGCCCGGTTTTGTGAACGCTCCTTTATGGATACTTTTGTATTGAAACACATGTATTCCATGTTAAGTGCCACTTTCCCTTCTTTTCCGGCTGCTCCTGAGCCGGCCCCACCATTGACCCTAATTTTAGAGTGTCCATCAGGCGTACATTTGATCTCCAAACTGTACAAACAATGCGTGCTGCCCCGGCCGTTCTCTGATACTAAAGCCAGCACAGCATGGGAGGTTGATTTGGGCAGGCCTATTGCGGATGACCAATGGGAACAGTGCTGCAGGGCTACGAGGAAAGTGTCCCTAAATACCCAACACAAGTTGCTTCACTTTAAGTTTCTACGCAGGATGTACCACACCCCCGCATGGTCCCACAAGATAGACCCCGCAAGATCCCACAACTGCCAGAAATGTTCGGCTCTATTTGCCGATTTTGCCCATCTCTCCTGGACCTGTCCCAAAATACAGCAATACTGGGTTCAGGTGCACACCACACTTGGGGACATCCTCTCCATGACATTGATTCCCACTCCTGAGATTGCACTGATGGGATATGTGGTAAATTTTCCCAAGAAGGTCAGGAAATTTGCTGCGCATGGTTTGCTCTTGGCCAAACGCAAGGTGGCATTGCTGTGGGGTAGCACAAGGGTCCCTTCACTAAAGTCGTGACTTCGCAGTTTGGCGTTTTGTAATGTAAATTGCGAGGAATATGGTGCACTCATGCCTAGCTCTTCAAGACCTGTGGACATTTGGGGACTGTACAAAGCGTACATCACTAGTAAGCACGCTGGAGCTGACACTTTGATTGCTAATGGTATTGTTTCTGAGGGTGTTGGCTAGAAGCTTGTAGCGGCTCTAGGCCCCCTTGTTTTGAATGTATTTTCTTTTCTGCTTTCTTTATTTATGTACACTAATGCTTTATCACTGTTTATGTGGAAGGGTGATGAGGTAATTGTCCAATCCTGACAATGCGGTACAAAAGGGGATGGTGATGGACGGAGCATCTGAACCAATCAAACACTCACACCCAGTCAACAGATCTGGGTTTAATCCATCACCGTTCTTTAGCCCACTCTGCCATCCCAGTTCAGACATGGCCATATGCAAATCAGTCTGACCCTGTGCCTCATGGGAATAGTCCAGCCCGAACTGCCAAGCCATGCCTTCCCTGGACCGGAAACAAGCTTCCTAGGACCGGTATGCTCAGACGTGAGTCCCTTGCTCACTTTGCCGCTGGATTCAAGCAAGCCTGGCTGAAGACAGCTGAAATGCCAGAAACCGGTCCTAGGAAGCTTGTTTCCGGTCCAGGGAAGGCATGGCTTGGCAGTTCGGGCTGGACTGTTCCCAGGAGGCACAGGGTCAGACTGATTTGCATATGGCCATGTCTGAACTGGGGTGGCAGAGTGGGCTAAAGAACGGTGATGGATTAAACGCAGATCTGTTGACTGGGTGTGAGTGTTTGATTGGTTCAGATGCTCCGTCCATCACCACCCCCTTTTGTACCGCTTTGTTCGCCATAAGTTGGCAGGGTATGCTCAGACGTGAGTCCCTTGCTCACTTTGCCTCTGGATTCAAGCAAGCCTGGCTGAAGACGGCTGAAATGCCAGAAACCGGTCCTAGGAAGCTTGTTTCCGGTCCAGGGAAGGCATGGCTTGGCAGTTCGGGCTGGACTGTTCCCAGGAGGCACAGGGTCAGACTGATTTGCATATGGCCATGTCTGTACTGGGGTGGCAGAGTAGGCTAAAGAACGGTGATGGATTAAACGCAGATCTGTTGACTGGGTGTGAGTGTTTGATTGGTTCAGATGCTCCATCCATCACCACCCCCTTTTGTACCGCAATCCTGACAATGCGACAGCCTTGTGAGCTATTTGATATTGTGCCTGCACGTATCCCTACATTCCATTGTATACTGATGCCATTAACTGCTACCTGTATTTTATATCATATTGCATTTACTTATGCCTGTACCGGTACTGTGCATCACTCTATGCTCACTATTTTGTTTATGACTGTATAAATACTGAAAATAAAGTTTAAAAAAATAATAAAATAGGGTGCATTCCTGCCCTCCTACTTTCACGCTAGAAAAAAGATAACAGGGGAAGCCCTAATGACCCTATTTCTCAAGGGCTAATCAAATCCTGAAAAAATGGAACTGAGAAGCAGGAAAAGATACAATCAATACTAATTCTAATGACTACATAACTTAATCTTTGATACAACTAGACAATTCTGAGATTCTTCTTTTATTGAGTACATCCATATATTCACATGTTATCCATACTGGAAGCATACTACTGTATGGTGTGGTGCATCAAACATTCAAATCCTCCTATGTACAAAAACAATACAAAGCAGTACAACACATTACAAATAGTGTCATACAATAAATCACCATAAGAACACTCCTATCTTCCAAACATATAATTATTGAGGGATGTGCGTAAAATTCCTGCACAATCACTCTGACTGTTTGGTAATCTTGACTCACCTATATGGTTTGTTGGTGGTGTTGCTTGACAATTGGGGGGCTTAAATGAGTTTATATGTGCCTCAGTGTGATTCGCTCTGTAAATTATGTATATATTTGTGTATATATCTTTGAATAGGTGCTCCGTCTTTCATTTTGTCCTGAAGAAGTCTAAAAGTCAAAGGCCAAAACACATTGACACCTCCTTCATGAAGTCTCTTGAAGTCTTTGATTATAAAATGTATTAAATACACTGTATGTTGCCCTAATACCAACAATTCTTATTTTGTATATACATACGGACCCAAGAGACTATTAGTCAGAGTGATTGTGCAGGAATTTTATGCAAATCCCTCAATAATTATATGCGAAAAATTTATAAATATGCCCCCTAGTTTATGCACTTGCCAGCTGGTGAAAATGTTGTTTTTGCGCAGGCTGGCCGGTTTTGATCCATGTTGGCAACACAAAACTCAGAAGTTACTCTATCAGAAATTGTACTTTAAAAAGTATTACACAAGTCACACATACACATGCTTAATTTTAGGAAATATGAAGAAGAGCCCACTAAGAAGGTTTTTAAATATGCTGAATTTGCTAATTCATTCAGATCCATTAGTCAAAATAATTAAAATTCATTGTTTAAACGCTCATGTACATTGGACTGTTTGACTTACATAGATTTTAGGAATATCATTTCTACCCGGGAAAGAAGGAAAATGCTACTTACCAGTATGCATCTGTTCTTGGCAGGTAGGGCTGCAGTACCACACACTATTGCATAGATCACCATCTGGTGGTGGGCCCAGATGATTACACTTTGTTTTTGTCTTGGAAGAGTCTTTGTCTGTTGGATGACTCCTCCTATAGATCGTAGTGCGCATGGGCATCGACTCCATCTTCAGATTGTTTTTGCCATTGGGCAAATGATGGAGTTGTATGAGTATAGATAAGGATGTCCATGTATTGTGTATCTAATTAAGATATTACTGGATCAGATATAGGTTGCTGGGGAGGCGGGCGGGCTTGTGTAGTTTTGCAGCCCTACATGCCAAGAACAGATGCATACTGGTAAGTAGCATTTTCCGTTCTAGGCATATGGTCTGCAGACCACACACTATTGCATCGATTGCACAGCAGTTTTCCCCCTTAGCGGCGACAATTTGTATCTGTTGCAGTAGTTTGAAATAATGTTTTGAGTACAGCCTGGCCCACAGTAGCTTGTTGTTTTGCCTGCATATCTACACAGTAGTGTTTTGTAAATGTGTGCAGTGTAGACCATGGAGCTGCTTTACAGATATCATCTAATGGTATATTTCCTAGGAATTCCATAGATGCCCCTAATTTACGGGTAGAATGAGCCCTAGGGGGAATGGATAGAGTGCGTTTTGCTTTCTGGTAACAGATTTGAATGCATTTAACAATCCTCCTTGCAATGCCATGATTTTGAAATAGGATTGCCTTTGTGTGGAGGAGAAAAGGACTCAAACAGTTGTTTTGTTTTACAAAACAGTTTTGTCTTATCAATGTAGTAGAGGAATGTTCTTTTTACATCTAATGTCTGTAGAGCTCTTTCTGCAACTGTCTGTGCTTGGGAAAAGAATACTGGCAACTCAATAGATTGGTTGAGGTGGAATGGTGAAATGACTTTTGGCAGGAATTTCGGGTTTGTCTTAAGAACCACTTTGTTGTGATGGAGTTGTATAAATGGTTCTTGAATTGTTAATGCCCGAATCTCACTTACTCTTCTAAGTGAGGTAATAGCAACTAAAAATGCAACTTTCCTGGTAAGGAACTGTAACTAACACTTATGTAATGGTTCAAATGGGGGACCCATAAGTCTAGTGAGAACAATATTTAAATTCCATACCAGACAGGGTGGTATTCTGGGAGGAATTATTCTTTTTAATCCTTCCATAAACGCCTTGATGGCAGGTACTCTAAACAATGACAAATGTTGTCTGTTTTGAAGATAAGCTACTATAGCAGCAAGATGTAACCTGATTGAGGAGTACGCTAAATTACATCTTTGTAGATGAAGTAGGTAGCATATGATGTTTTGTATGGAAACATCTAATGGGTTAATGTTGTTATTTGTGCAATACACAACAAACCTTTTCCACTTGGCTGCGTAGCATGCTCTAGTGGTGGGGCGTCTCGCTTCTTTTATGACATTCATGCAATCAGGCAGAAGATTGAGGTATCCAAATTCCAAAGTCCAAAGACCTCTGGAGCCAAATCGCGAGATTGAGCTGCATTGGGTCTGGATGCATGATCTCTCCATGGTTCTGTGTCGATAGACGTGGAGAGAGTTTTAATTTTTGATGTGGTACTATTGATAGCTCTAGTAGTGTGGTGTACCACGGTTGTCTTGCCCACGTTGGTACTATGAGAATCAATGTGAGGGAATGTTGCTGTAGCTTGCGTACCACTAACGGAATTAGTGGGAGAGGTGGAAAAGCATATGAAAATTTGTTTGACCAACTCATCCATACCGCATTGCCTTTGGACAATGGGTGTGGGCATCTGGCAGTGCAGCTTGGGTATTTGGAGTTGCGGTGTGTGGCGAACAGATCTATCTCTGGCTGTCCCCACCTGTTAATGAATGGTTGAAGAACTTGTGGATGAAGTTCCCACTCGTGTATCTGTTGTCTTTGATGACTTAACAGACCTGCAACTTGATTGTGAACTCCTGGTAGATGTTCTGCTAACAGAAAGATTTTTTGAGGAATGGCCCACCTCCATATGCTCTGGGCCAGGCGGGAGAGCTGTACGGAGTTTGTTCCTCCTTGTTTTTGGATGTAATACATGGCCGTCATATTGTCCATATGGACCAGTACAGCCTTTCTTGACAGGTAATGTTGAAACGATTTTAGAGCTAGGAAAATCGCTAACAACTCCAGATGACTTATGTGGAGTAATTTTTGTTGCGGTGTCCATGTACCTTGTACTCTGTGTTTCTCTAAATGCGCTCCCCATCCTGTGAGAGATGCGTCTGTGGTTAGCACCACCTGTGGAACAGGCTCTATGAACGGCCGGTCCTTGGAAAGGTTTTTGGTGTTCCACCACTGCCGAGAGCGATATGTCCAGTCGTCTACCACCACCAGATCTGTTATTTGTTGTTGAGCCTGATTCCACTGACTTGTCAAACATTCTTGCATGGGGCGCATTTGTAGTCTTGCGTTTGCTACTATGAAAATGCAAGATGCCATCATTCCTATTAATTGCATGAACACTCGAGCTGGTAGTGAGTGTTGTGGCTGGAATTTTTGTATAAGAGCTTGCATATTTATTTTATTTATTTATTATGCATCTTGTATTGCGCAAAACTAAACCCGAAGGTGTCAAGGCGCCTAACAGAAAAGATCAAAAATGCAGGGCACAGCTACTCATAAGCTTGAACAAAGAGACGAGTTTTAAGGGCAGATCTGAAACTCTGTAAGGAGGGAAGGGACCTTAGTTCTATCGGGAGATCATTCCACCATTTGGGGGCCAGATGGGAAAAAGCCCTACCACCCCATCTGGTTTTCCGGATACGCGGAACACGAAGAAAAAGATGATGGAGGAGCGGAGGTGTCTGCCCGGATGATAGTAAGACAGGGCAGATCCAATACCTATGAGGCAATTTCTCGCCAAAGCCTTATAGACCATGCACATGGACTTAAAAACTATCCGCTCCTTGATCGGAAGCCAGTGAAGCTGCTTCCTAGCTAGCGTGGCCGAAGACCGGTTGGGAAGATCTAGGACAAATCTGGCTGCCGCATTCTGGACTACCTGCAAGCGCTGCAGCTGGCTCTTATTAAGTCCAGCATACAGCGCATTGCAGTAGTCCAGGCGGGAACCCAAAAGGGCAACGGCAAGTTGCCTTCTTGCCTGCGGGGAAAGGTAGTGCCTAATTTTCCTTATTATGTGGATTATACCCCAACAGGTGGAGACAGTCCTGTTAACCTGTTGGCACATATCAAGGTTGGGATCTATAATGACCCCTAGATTTTTGGCCGAAGATGTAGGATTAGGGCAGGCACCCAGCGAGTCGGGCCACCACTCCATGGACCAGATCTCCTCCTTTCCACCAAACACCATAACCTCGGTCTTCTCCCCATTCAATTTCAGTGAATTGTAAATCATCCACTTACTGACAGCCTCCATACAGGATCTAAAATTGGAGGCTGTCAGCTCGGTAGACTGAGAGAGAGACACGAGGATCTGGGTGTCATCCGCGTAGGAAACTACCTCCATCCCAAAAGATCTAATAAGTCTGGCAAGGGGGGTCACATAGATGTTAAAAAGGGTGGGGCTGAGCGCCGACCCTTGTGGGACCCCACATTGCACAGACTTTGTATCCTTGTAAGATTGGGGTATGCAATTGCTTTGGAGGTGTCTATTGTGGCACCTAGATAATGTTGAGATTGGGATGGTTGGAGGTGTGACTTCTTTTGATTTACTGTGAATCCCAGCTTGTGTAACAGACAGATGGTCTCATGCGTGTGCTGTACACATTGGTGGTATGACTTGGATTTTATTAACCAGTCGTCTAGGTATGGGAAGACATGAATGTTGTCCCTTCTCAAGTGTGCTGCTAGTACTGCTAAACACTTTGTAAATACTCTAGGTGCTCTATTTACTCTGAAAGGGAGTACTTTGAATTGGTAGTGTTGACCTTCTAGTACAAATCGAAAGTACTTTCTGTGAGATTGATGGACAGGAATATGAAAGTAAGCGTCCTTGAGAGCTAATGTGGCAAGGAAGTCGCCTTGTTTTAACAACGGTAGAACATGTTGAAGTGTGACCATATGGAAATTGTCGAATTGTATGTACAGGTTCAGGGGCCTTAGATCTAGTATAGGTCTGAGGGACCCGCCCTTTTTTGGGTACGAGAAAGTATAGGGAGTAAACTCCTGTGTTTTGATGGTGTTTTGGGACAGGTTCTATTGCATTCTTTTGTAATAGAGATGCAACCTCTTGTCTTAGAAGTATGAGATGTTCCTGTGACATGGGACGTTGTCTGGGTGATATGGTTGGAGGAGTGGAAGTGAGCTCCAGGCAATAACCAGACTGAATTATTTGTCTTACCCACCTGTCTGTGGTGATGGAGTTCCAGACAGGTAGGAACTGTTGTAATCTCCCCCCGACAGGAGTGGAATGGTCTGGGGGGATGGAAGGGAAGCCACTGTTTGGGAGTAGAGGCATTGCAGTCGTTGCCTTTGCCTCTGCCCTTATTGTTGTTACCTCTATATCCTCCTCTGTAATACCCTCTGCTGGGTGAGGTTTGGGTGGGCGCTTTATAAGAAGAGGAGGTGGTGTCAGTTTGAAACTCTTTAGATGCGCCTCTATATGAGGAGCGACGAAAAGACGCTCTATGGGTCTGCGTTTGTAAAGCTCCCATGGATTTTGCCGTATCTGTATCTTTTTTCATCTTCTCTAGTGCACTATCAACTGTTGGACCAAAGAGATGTTGCTGGTCAAAGGGTTGATTTAAAATACTGGCCTGTACTTCTGGTTTGAATCCAGAGATGCGTAGCCATGCATGTCTACGCAACAGTACTCCCGTATTTATTGCTCTAGAGGCTGTGTCTGAAGTGTCTAATGCACAGCGGATTGAGGTATTTGTAATAACCTTGCCTTCTCGTATTGGATCAGAAGCCCTGGTCTTATATTGCTCTGGTAAATGTTGCATGAGTGATTCTAACTCATCATAATGAGCTCAATCATATCTCACTAACAAAGCTTGAGTGGTAGCAATTCTCCAGACATTTGCTGCTTGTGAGATGGTGCGTTTCCCTGAAGCATCTAAAAGCTTAGACTCTTTATCAGGGGGTGGAGCATCCCCTGTTGTCTGCGAGTTAGATCTTTTTCTCGCATTTGATACTACCAATGAGTCTAATAGCAGCTGACCTTTGATGTATGCTGGGTCAGTTGAAGACGCTTTATACTTTTTTCCCAGTCTGGGGTTAATTACCCTGGCTCTGACCGGGTCTTTGAATATCTCTGGTGCATGTCTCACCACTCCACTAAGTATTGGTAATGTGGTTGTGGTTTTATGTAGTGTATCCATGAGGAAATCCTCTTCCACTGGATCTGTGTGTAAGTCTACTCCATGAAATGTGGCTGCTCTATGAATGAGCTGTGTAAACTCAATAGTGTCCTCTGGGGGAGATAGTCCAGAAGGAGATGCGTCATCTTGTGGCAGATCTGGTGCATCTGGCGCATTATAATTCTCCCAGAGATCATCTGATGGCCCAGGAATATTGTCTGGGTCATCTGTGTCGTCTATATGATGCTCACTTTCTACCCCCTGTGAATAATTGTCTTCTTCATCATCCTGTGGTATAATGCTATGTGTGCTGGATGGTGAGTGTACTGGAGAAATATCTGCTGGTATCTCTATTAATGGTGAAGGAATTCTTATGGGGTAAGTTTGAGCCTGCTTTTTGAGAGGAACTGGAGGTGTTTAGGATAGTCCATTTTCCTCTTCTCAGGCACTGTAATAACATGTCCAGTCTTTGGATTAATATGAAGAGTCTTTTGCTTTGGGTCTGGTTGGAAAAGCTCTTCTGCTGGAAAATCCTTTTTTGGTGCTGATTTATCTGGTTTGGGACCAAAATGCTTAGGCTTTACAGTGTCTATTGTCTTTGGAGCGGATTTTGGTTTCGGTTCCGAAGACTTTCTCGGATCTGCGCTCTTTGGATCCGGAATCTTTGCTTCTGAAGTGCGTTTGGAATCGTCGACCTTCAGAGCCGAAGTGTGTTTTGATGCCGAACCAGGCTTCGGGTCGACTTTTTTCGGAACCGGAGAGGTCTTCGGTTCGGCAGACTTGGGATCGTCTTTCGGTGCTGAGTTTGTTTTCGGCTCGACCGGTTTCGGCACCGATGGCTGCTTCGGTGCCAGGGTTAATTTTGGTTTGAGGACCTTTTGCTTGTCGGGACCGGCAGACTGACTCGAGCCCGAGTCGACTCGAGGCTTTCTTGTATTCTTCCTTGCCGAGCCAGAAGGCGGGGCGTCGGAAGGTTTTGGTCGGTGTGCACCCGAACCCGGAGGTGGAGGTGAAACCGAAGCCTGTCCAGATATGGGGAGGTGAACAGGGTCGACGCTTGTACTCATGACCTGTTGACCAGCTGGAATAAGTTTGTCGACCTCCGATTGATCCTTGGCTCCGGAACTGGATCCTCTGCTTCGGAAACGATGTCGTCCTGCTGCTGTTCTTCGGACTCTACTTAGATCGAAGCCTCGTCTATGATGAGGTCTGGTGTCGATGAAGATGACTGCACCATGACTCTTCAAGCTCGACTGTCCCTGATGGTCTACTTGGACCGGAACGATGCGCAGGCCTCACAGTCTCGACTTTCGTGCTCTGGAGACAAGCACAGATTGCAAACCTCATGAAGATCAGTGTGAGGGAATTTGTGTCACACTGAGGGCACTTCTTGAAAGGTGTTCTTTCCATGAGCCAAAGGCCCAATGGCGCAGTTGGGCCCGACGGCCGGACGAACGCTGGAATCGAGAAGCGCAAGCCTTTCTTCGACTTCGGGTAACCGGTATTACTGGCGAAGACGATACCGATGGTATGATGAAGGTCTGGATGTCAAAAGGAGATCGGTAACGGGACCGAACGATAAACACATCGGAGCCCGATGGCGGGAAAAAAACTATCTGAAGATGGAGTTGATGCCCATGCGCACTACGATCTACAGGAGGAGTCATCCAACAGACAAAGACTCTTCCAAGACAAAAACAAAGTGTAATCATCTGGGCCCACCACCAGATGGTGATCTATGCAATAATGTATGGTCTGCAGCCCATATGCCTCGAACAGCTGCTTTATTGGTTTATAGTGGAGCACTTGTTCACATATCTCCACCCCATTCCTGCTCCACATTAGTCCCTCCCTTGCATTTCTTCTGAATATTGCTTTGAAATCCGCCCACCTTGCTCCATCCATTTTTACCTTTGAACCTCTGATTCAAATCTAACACCACTGCTGTCTGGCCCTGTGAGGATGACGCCTAATTATGACTGTTATTGCCCGCTGCTACACACAACCAAATAGAAACATTCAAATATTTTTTTGCGTTTGCTTTTCTTTACTTCTATTGCTTTAAATGGAAAATGAATATTTTTTTTTTTTTACGGAGTTTTATATAGCGCGAACTTGACCCGAAGGTATCGGAGCGCTTTACACAAGCACCAGTTGCGTTACATGAGGACACATCACATTCATTTTTGTTAGGCACGGGGAGGTTAAGTGATTTGCCCAGAATCAAAAGGATGTTGCATGTCTTTGCCGAGCCCTAGCCATTAGGCCACCTGCTCTCACCAATACATAGTTTATTATGTAACATAACCTTTGCTATAGGACTAAGCCCTGCAAGATGTGTTCTGTAGGATTCAAGAGCAAGATTTTGACAAGGCAGTGTTTTTTTTAACCATTTTGCCATTATGTCTGTTTCTGTTGCAGAAAGGTTATTTATTAAACTAGTTACTATGAAATAAAAAAAACTGCTTTGGAACGTTGGGCCTGATTCAAAAGGTAAACTTAGACTGTTGTGTAAGTTTAAGTTTGTTTTGGAATTCCAAAAACTGAATTAGTAAGTTTATGATTATGGAGACTCCGCAGTCGGGGTGGAGAACACGCACATAAAAAGATATGACATGCCTGTGGCAAACGCAGAGGAAGGCGGGACCGCTGAGTGGGAGGGCATCTTCATGCGCGGACTGCTGCTGCTTTCACAAGGAAGCAGTGTTAGTGCTTTCTTCTGTGGGTGAGGTCGCTGAAAGGGCAGAAAGAAAGCGCTGAAATCTCACCCTGAAACCAAACAGTGGTCAGAGGAGCTGTTATGTCACTACTTGCTTATGACAAATTACTGCAAGTAACTAGTGACGTACTTTTGTTGTAACAGGCGCATAATGACATCATAGCACGCCTGTAATCTATACTAATATAATAAAGAGAGAGCCCAAACCTTTGAGGCGGGTAATCTCAGGAACCACAGCACCAATCACAACACCCAATACAGCGTTGGAAAGGGCAGTTGCAGCAGAAGGACATAGGCTATGCAGACGCTCACCATATACATTTAAAAGGTAAAAGAACCGTGCCAGCAAAGTAGTCCCTTGTGGGCGTGTCTGCGTTGTGCTGTGGGCGTGTGCTGGGGGCGTGACAAACGCTGGGGGCGTGTGGTACGTTCCGCCCTTCATGCCATATCTCATATCGTGTGCTAATCCCACCCTGCTCCCTTTAAATACCCCTGCACCCCATAATCACAACCCACCCTTACTCCTTAAAATACCCCAACACCCTTAAACACTAACCCATCTTAACCCTATAAATATACCCTGTACCTCAAAACTCAAACCTATCCCTAAACCCTAAAAATACCCCTGTACCCCAAACCCCAAACCTAGCCGTGAACCCTATAAATACCCCTGTACCTCTAAACCCAAACCTACCCCTGAACCCTAAAAATACCCCTGTACCCCAAAACCCAAACCTAGCTCTGAACCCTAAAAATACCACTGTACCCC
Organism: Lissotriton helveticus; assembly: GCF_964261635.1. NCBI lineage: Eukaryota > Metazoa > Chordata > Amphibia > Caudata > Salamandridae > Lissotriton > Lissotriton helveticus. Next base: position 258,486,625 of record NC_136071.1, read on the forward strand.
AAAACCCAAACCTACCCCTGAACCCTAAAATACCCCTGTACCCCAAAACCCAAACCTAGCCCTGAACCCTTAAAATACACTTGTACCCCAAAACCCAAACCTACCCCATAGCCCTAAAAATATCCCTGTACCCCAAAACCCACACCTAGCCCTGAACCCTAAAAATAACCCTGTACCCCAAAACCCAAACCTACCCCTGAACCATAAAATACCCCTGTACCCCAAAACCCAAACCTAGCCCTGAACCTTAAAAATACCCCTGTACCCCAAAACCCAAACCTAGCCCTGAACCCTTAAAATTCCCCTGTACCCCAAAACCCAAACCTACCCCTGAACCCTACAAATACTCCTATACCCCAAAACCCAAACCTAGCCCTGAACCCTAAAAATACCCATGTACCCCAAAACCCATACCTATCCCCAAACCCTAAAACTACCCCTGTACCCCATAACCCTAAACTATATCTGAACCCTTAAAATACCCAAACACCCCAAAACATATACCTCAGTACCCCAAAACATATACCCCTATACCCATACTTACCTTATCCAAACATAAAAAAAGCATGCTTTTACCATTCATGCATTTACAACGAATTTCGTTGTAAATGTATGCGTGGTAAACGCATATAAAATGTAATGCCATGCGTTATAATGGCATTGCTGAGTCATGGTACTTTCGTAATGAAAGTATGCGGAGTGATGGTAGGCGGAAAGAAAGTTGCGGAATAATGGGTGTTTATCTTCCCCTGGTAAGTACATTGGTGGCACGGCGGCCCACATCTCCATCAACATACTCATATTTTTTCACCACCCATTTGAAAAATGCACAGGTCTCTCTCATTGATGGCCAGCACCGACATACACTTTTAGACACACCTCCCGCCACAAGTTCTAGAATTGCGAACTTTAGAGCTGGGGAGCTACGTTCGAATCTCGGCATCAGCTCAACATACTGTGATTCCAGGCAAATCGCTTTGTCTCCCCGTGCCTACCACAAATGAATGTGTTCTTCTGTAATGTAAATTGTGCTCATGCCATGTTGTCGAGTTTGCTCTATATAATATTGCAAGGATAAATAAAGTAGGGAAACTCGAGTTCACACGCTACTGAACGCGCACTCTTAAGTGCATCAGCAGTGCACTGTGAATCGGAGCATTTCACAGGCCTGTCACAGATAAGAAATGTTATCAAAACGAAATCCTACAAAACAATATACTACTGGCCGGCAGCAATTCATACCCGGACAACGTCGGGACGGGCTGCTAGTAAGAAAATAAAGTAGGAGCTTTAATAAGGAGATAATCCACTCCCACGTATTATTGCCTGTAACAGGTGAATTTTGAAGATACATTGCCTCCTTCTAAAGGATAAAAGAGTAGCCCTGAAAATAGAAATTACTTTATTAAAAGAGATATTTCCCCATACTTATGTGATTTCTTTAGTCTGATGCTTCTCAGACTCCATATGTTACATTGCTGATATGAAAATATGTAATAAGCACTGCATTTGTTTTTGTGCTTCTGTATGAAGTGCAAGGGTTGTATCATAAACAGTGTGGGCCATATTTATCAAAAATTCATACAACACAACGGTGCAAGTCACCTTGTGGCGCTGCGTGAAAGGGAAGGAATGCGCCGTATTTACCCTTATACAGCGCATTCTTGTCCTTTCCTAGTGTTGGCTCACTTTTGGCTGCCTAGCACCAATGCAGGCACCCCTGCGTCATGTTGCAAAGGTGCCCACTTTGCAGGCAGGATCGTTTTTGTGCAGGAAGGGAAATCTTCCTGCACAAAAACATTCCTCAGAACACTTTAAACGAGGAAACAATGAGGAGAAATAGATATTTCTCCTCGTTGCCCCTCTGATGGGGAGGCTTACAATTCTGACACATTCCCAGGTCTACCAATGTTGGTAAAATTGGGAATGTCGCAGAATCCATAGATGGATATGTAGGAACACCAACGCTCCACCATGGGACGCAGCCATGGGGCATCGATCTGCGCTGCTTTGCATTCCCTAGATTTACCAAGCGTCTCAGTGCCACGCAAAGTGGCCTTGCATGGCTTGATAAATCTCATTTAGGTTTTGCGTCGCCCTTGCGTAGCACAAGGGCAACGCAAACCTTGATATATATGCCCATGTGTCTGTACAATTATAGGTGTGTGCCCTCATCTTTTAGCTAAGAATATGCCATGGTGTCAGTTACACGCAACATCATAAACTTGTGAAAAATGTAAAGTGTGTATTTACGCTATCCCAATAGAGGGCGTGCGTCCACACTGATGATTAGGCTTATGAATGAAGAAACACAAATGAATGTGTGCAAAATGAGAAGCACACACAATTGTGGCACTATTGCGAGTTCATAATGCGGCTCAAGATTTTATGCACGACAACAGGAATCTGCATCATAATTTAGAGCAGCCAACTGGCTTTAAAACCAATCTACATTTAACTGGTTCAAAATGTTGAGGCCACCAACAGTTTTTAATAAGAACTGGATGATACCACATTTATTCAATGTGTATTTGCTAATCAGTGCTTAATTTGTAAAAAAGTAAGTCCCAGGTCTCTCGTCAAAAGGCCACTGCAGCTTGCTCTACCCACTGGACGTGGCAAATCACAGTACCTGCAATACTTCGAACCATCACACTGCTCCAAGTGTGACAATTCAGACTATTTAAGGCCCGCGAAGCAATAAGACTGCCTTGGGTGGCAGGAGTTAGTTGGATCTATTGTACATTTAATTAATAAACAGGTTGTTCTGCTTTCTCTAAATTACACAAACAGCACCACCATGTGGCATCTGTCATAAGTGCTGGGGTGTTGTGTAAGTACCGGTACACAGCCCCGGAAACCACAGCTCAAATTAAGCATTGGCTCGCTTAAGGTTACCAAATGTAGGAGAACCGCCATTCATTATAAAGAATACCAAATATAGAAAATGAAATTGATAATGCTTCATTCTGCTATTTGGAAAAGGAACTGAGGACCTAATTTAGAGTTCGGTGGAGCAGTTACTTCAGCCTTATTACAAGCACAAGGCGAACAGGAGGTCCATCCCGTTTTAACAGAGTAGCCCATTCACCAAACTCTAAATCAGGTTCTAACGCTTCAGCAATATGTTCGTCTCTGTGTGACGTAAGCTAGTAGATACTTTGTGGCATATGCAGGTCAATATAGTGTTTATTATGGACAACCTGGATGTTCAAATTCCAATAATGATGTTGAAATCCTCTGAATGCCCTAAAAAACCGAAGGTTAAAGAAGCCATTTTTTTTCAATATTTTTGGTTGATTGATGGATTGCTCTTAGAGCTGCATGCATACTGATTCAGGTAACAGCAATGTTCAAACCTGTTTTGCTCTGGCTAAAACCGGTTGTACCAGCACGGTCACAGAGCAGTTGCCCTTGAAATCGAGGAGTCACAGCGACACAAGGTGTTCCGCACATAACTAAGGCTGTTCAATAGAAGTATATACTTACAAAGGAGGCCCATCATACTCACATGCAGGAGGATGTAGCAGTCACCTTCAAAAAAACTCCCATAGGCCTTTTCCGGAAGTGGGACCATCTCCATTTTCTGCAACAAGATAAGAGAGGTGACTTTTTAAACATGCATACCAAGTAGTTCTGCAGCCATTTCTGCAAGTACAGTCACATGCATGAGGTCCTAATAAAGGATTACAAGCATTGTACAAATGTAAGATAAAATAGTATATTAGAATCCCCCCAAAAAAGAAAAACATGTCTTCTGACAGGGGTCTGTCTGCGGTTTGTTCATACTACATTGACTCCATGCGTATATGCAAGATTACCTTCAAGACATTCAGGAGTTTATTTAATTTATTTTATTTTTATTTAATGCGATTTTTTATAGCGCAAACTTTACCCGAAGGTGTCAGAGCGCTTTACATAAGAACCAGTTGCAAAACATAAGGATTTAGGATTACATGTGTTACATAAAAGATACACACAGAAAAAAATTGCAAATGTACATGATGTAAAGTCACACAAAGAAGAGACTGGTGATTATAGTTATCTCTATATACATAGGGAAGGGATACGAAGGGATATACTCTCTGGAAGTTTCCAAGAGGCTGTAGGCTGGAAGGGTTGTTGTTACTTGTGGATGAACTGTTATGATGCAGCCCTGACACTGCTTAGCCCTTATCTATGAATAATTGTGCAGAGATGTCCAACAACTTAGACTCATTTCTCCAAACATATTTTGGGGGGGCAAGGGTGTAACCCCTAAATTTTGCGACAAAACTCCGGTCTATTACCTACGGACACTTGCATGGACCACTGTAAGCCTGGTTTTCAAATGTTTGCCACTAAGCAGGGGAGAGTGTGAGGCTCACAGAAAAACAGGGGAGATTAAATGTATATCCGTTTAACCTCTTCTATTTGCTTGCCTAGATTTAACAAAAACAAGCATTGCAAAAGCCAACATTATTATTATTATTATTATGCGTTCTTATATAGCGCTCGATTACCCATAGGCATCTCGGCGCTTGCCTTGGGAACCCGTCCTGGCTTCCCCAAGGTGAAAGCCAGGCATCCCGCCGCGGGGGGGCCGTAGTGGAGATTAAGCAGGCTAATGCCCAGAGCTGCAGAGTGTGAACCCGTGATTCGAGTAGGCACCGAAGCGAGAATTATCGAGTCCGTGGATATTTGGGCTCAAGGCCCTGCCGCGTCGGGAATTGAACCCTGGTCCCGGGTCTGACCTCTGCTTCAGGGTCTGCCTCCTCTAACCAGTGAGCCACACTTCTCCACTTCTCCAACATGGCTTGGTATGGTAAATATTACATATGTTTATTTGTTTGCAAGCATATGCAATAGACATTGCAAGCGTAAAAGTAATTACAAATTTAAATGCCACCGGATAAAGGTGGCATGTATAGTTTTGCAAAAAGAAAGTAAGTAAAAAATTATTAATCACTAAATAAATAAAATTAAAAACATGAAAGTAAAGCAGAAATGAAAGCAGAGATTAAACTACCTTCTAGGCGTATGTGCACACGCCTAAGAGAAGAATGTCTTCTTCACTCATGATGAGAGACAATGGCCGAAGTGGACTGACACATTGCCGCAAGCTCGAGGGTGTGGTGGGCAGAAGCAAGATGTAAAGGACACCTGAACAGACCAATGTATGAAGACCGCTGACAGAAAGACCCTCTAGGGATATCCTGGAGAGCTCAAATTTGTCAAAGATGTATGGGAAGAAATTGTCCTAGGCAATACCACAGTCACCAGAATACCAATGGAGTGTTGGCAGAGAACACTAAGAGTGATGGTTTGGCAAGGGAAAATAACTAAGGAACCAACCCCCCACTAAGGAGAGGGACGTGTCTGCCAGCAGTTAAATGACTAACAGGGTTCCATGGAATCTTTAGAGTTGGTGAAATCTGGGAAACCAGTCATATCAAAGCATTTGGGCAGTTAGTAGACAAATGTTAACTGCACAATTCACAATTCTTTAGATGCCTACAAATCAGGAATGAACTAGAAGGATGCAAAATGAAATTCACATAAGTCCCAGAGCTGAACACACTACAGTCTAAGCTAGTTCTTAAAGAACTGGAGGAAAATAAACTGTCAAGACTGTGGAGACAGAGTGTAATCAGAAATTGCTATACTAATCGCACATGGACTGGAAGTGAGCGGCACCATAATGTTTATGTTTGTAATTTGTTTGGCTGTTGTTGAAATGGTTAAATCCAATAAAGAAAGCTATTAAAAAAGAAAACTCCTACGTGTATTCAGATATTTGTATGTATTTTTATGAAATTTAGTTTGGAAGCATAGAGCTGGCAATTTAAATTAAGATGTCTCCTTACATGGATGAAAGAATAGATTAATACCACTCATATGAATGCATGTACACCGGAAACAGATGTCATGCCAACGTATGAGTAACCACTCTATTACCCAATCCCACTAAACACCAGATTCATTAAAACATTTGAAATGCTACTCATCATGGATTTACACCTTCATATTGTGTAGGTTAACACGTTTTGGTGGCTATACAGAATGCTGTCAAGACTGCACCTCAACGTATATTCATTTGGTGGATTTCAAAAATGTACCTATGAACCACTAGGTGTACTTAAACTACTATTTTCCCCCCACGACAAAATATTTTCCCAGCGGAGAAGCTCATTACACGTAAATCAATGAAATATGCACATATATTGACTGCTTTCATACTTGAAACTGGAGTGGCTTTCCAATTTGTAAATGAGCTGCAAAACATCTCTGGAACACCACCTACACAGTTCATAGTTGGAGATTTTCTCTACAAGACAATCTTCAAAAATGACATATTTTTTTCCATAAGTAAATGTGATCTGTGGATTGATGACAATATCACCATAAGGGAAGCCGACACTGGATTTTATTTGATTTAAGTTTATAAAGCGCAAACAATTACCCTAAGTTGTCTCGGCGCTTTAAGAACCAGGTTAGGATTTATAAAAGAGCCACGTTTTTAGTAACTTATGGAAGCTCCAAAGAGAGGGAGCAGATTTTATCTCTGCGTTAAGGCAATTTCAGATTTTTTTTTTCAAAGATGTTTTTATTAGAAATTTCGGTGCATACATTACACAGGCAAAAACTTGTACCATCAAGAGATCCACACAGTGGAACATCAGCTGCAAAGGAAGTTGGTAAATAGGCTGAGGGCCTCAATCAGAATAAGTCAGCTCCGTTTCCTATTAAGGAACGTAAATAAAAGTTACAGCTGCTAAACAGTCGGAGCGTTTCTTTTTTCCTGAACAATGTAAAATTATGACCAACATACAATATTGCTAAGCAATCAGGCAGTTCAGTGTCAAACTTATCGTAGGACCATGACAATACCTTCTCCAGAGCATACATCTGGGGTGCTATAGGAGAACGAAATCCAGCTCAACACCTCGTGTTCCAACGTGGGACGGGCCTGTATAGGACAACAACAGAAAACAACCCAACCCCCCCCCCCCCATGCCCTCCCCCCACCCTACCCGTGGTGGCGGCAACAAACAAACAATCCGGAGACTGGACGGCTTTTCATACATTAATCAAAATTGAAAAAGATGGAGAACTCTGATGGAATGGGGGAAAACTGCAGAAGGGAGGACCCGAGAGAGGAAGGAAACCAGGGGACCCCATTTGAATTCAAAGTTCTTGTAGTCGTCTCTAAAGATATCGTCCATACGTTCCAGACTTAGAAATCTCCAGAGACGAGAATGCCAGAGAGAAATCGCCGGAGCCTCCCTCCTCTTCCAAGCGGCCACCAGGGTGACCTTAGCCGCGCCAATGCAGAGCCACATAATCATTTTGTCAGCTCGGGTCTGATGTTCAAGAGCGGGATCTCGGAGCCCCAGGAGGGTCCCCGCCATGGTGGTAGGGACCGGATATCCCAGCATATCCTTCATTTGAGCTCAAAAAAATTCCCAGAATGGGCGGATAGTTGGGCAGTCCCACCATATGTGCCTAAAGTCACCCAGAAGCCCACATCCTCTCCAGCATCTGTCCGAAGACGTGGGGAAGATTTGTTGGAAGGGTGTAAATACCAATCCATCATGGTCTTGAGACGGGCTTCCCTGAGGTCCGTGGAGTGATTAAAGCGGGAAATATCGGACCAGAGGTGAGTCCACAAGTCGGAAATTGGGCGCTGGACCAGACCCTCCCACATGGGCATGTATCTAGGGCGCGGGGAGAGCGCAGTCTTAAGCAAGAAACTATAGATGAAGGAAATCACCCCTTTCATAGAAGCGGTTTTGGAAAGGAAGGCTTCAAATTTTGTAAAGGGACAAGTAGCAGCTTCCTGAATTTGAGGAGTAAGAGCCCAGTGCATCAATTGCGTGTAGTGGTACCTTTCTGTGTTTTCTAAGTCAAATTCCCTCTTACAGTCGTCGAAGGTGAGAGGATCACAGTTGTGGAACAAGTGAATGAGAGCAAGACAACCACCCTTCTTCCATGCCTCAAAGGGCCCCTCATGGTTGGGCTGGGGGAAACGCTGGATTGTGGTGGATTGGGGTAAAAGGCGACGGGAAAGAGGTCCATCTATCGTCGCCCGATATTGTGTCCCAAACTTTAAGAGTGGTCCGCCTAGGTGTACTAATGTATGTGTTCGGAGGTCTGTCCTTGCGAGGGCACCAAACCAAATCCCAAATAGTCTGGCCCGTCACGCTACGGTCCATATGGAACCAGTGTTTCTCAGAGTCTCGTTGGGACCATTCGACTAAAACTCTCAGTTGGGCCGCCTTATAGTATAGATGAATGTCTGGTAAATCCAACACCCCCTCAGTGTGGGAGCGGCGAAGCAACAAGTAAGAGAAGCGCGCTCGACCACCCTGCCAAATAAAACGCACAATCATGGCCTTCATTCGCCGAAAAAAATCACGCTCCAGCTCAATAGGTAATGCTTGAAATAGATAAAGTAGCTTGGGCAGGAGAGTCACCTTCACAGCGTGAATGCGGCCTAGCCATGATAGGAAGAGCGGCTTCCACTTTGTGAGCTCCACTTGGATGCGCGTGAGGAGCGAAGGGAAGTTAGCTGCATATATCCCGCGAATACTTGATGTCAGTTGGACCCCCAGGTATTGAATGGTTGTAGAGGCCCAAGCCAGTGAGGTGAGAGATCTGAGTCTAAGGACCGCCTCCGGTGATAGGGTAAGATTCAGTATAAATGATTTACTAGAATTAATTTTAAACCCAGAAACGAGCTCGTAGCGTTCAAGTTCCGACTGCAGACCCGTGAGAGAGGTTTCAAACTCCGACAAGGAAAAAAGGACATCGTCCGCAAATAGGGATATTTTCTGGGGTTCCCCTGTGAACTGGATGTCCCGGATAACCGGGCTATTCCTGATTGCAAGGGCCAGAGGTTCGATGCTTAGGGCAAAAAGTAAGGGAGAGAGGGGACAACCCTGTCGGGTCCCTCTCGAATTTGGAAAAGTAGGCGAAGGCACCCCATTGACGACCACCTTGGAGTGGGGAAGACGATAATTAGCCCTGATCATGTTAAGAAATTTGGGAGCGAAGCCAAATGCCGTGAGTGTGCGGAAGAGGAAAGCCCAATCAACCCTATCAAAGGCCTTCACGGCATCCAGGCCTACTAAGGCCGCTGGGAATTGACGCCAGTTAGCCTTCTCTATAAGATGTATAATTCTGCAGGTGTTATCGTGCGTCTGGCGGCCTTTAATGAAACCGGACTGGTCAGGGTGGATAAGAAAGGGCATGAGATCATTTAGGCGTTTGGCAATGATGGAGGAGTATAGGTTAGCATCTAAGTTTAACAGGGATATAGGCCTATAAGAGGCGCAACATTGGGGGTCTTTGCCTGGCTTGGGGATGACTGAGATCGCTGCTTCCAACATCGTACCCGAGGTCGCACCGTCTTCTGCCATTTTTGTTAAAAAGGGTGTCGAGATAGGGAGACAGGTCAGGGGTAAAAGTCTTATAGAAAAGAGCCGTGTAGCCTTCAGGCCCCGGAGCTTTATTAGGTTTCAAGGCTTTGATGGCTGAGGTGACATCCTCCAAGGTGATAGGGGCAGTGAGAAGGTCATTCCATGCATCCGAAACTTGTGGCAGAGGCAATGACTGGAGGTATTCTTGCTGCGCCATCTCATCTAAAGAATCTCCGGGGTATAGGTCCCAATAGAAAGACCCAAAAATGGCCGCCTTATCCTCATCTTTATGCACTACCGTCCCCGACGGGTCCAAGATGCCACCAATGTACTCTTTCTCCCGCTTGTCCCTCAGTTGACGGGCTAAGTGTCTACCAACTTTGTTACCTTGGGTGTAGGAAAGGTGGCGCAGTTTAGGATGAGTGAATTTCGCCCTATTAGTATAAATGGTCCTCAATTTACCTCTAAGAGCTGTGAGTTGGCGTTGTGTTTGCCTCGTGGGGTTAGTTTTATGAAGACCTTCAAGAGTGGATAATTAGGTTTCCAGGGATTCCCGCTCACGAGCGCGCTGTCTGTTCAGGGCGGTATTAAGAGTTATGCATTCACCTCGGAGAACAGCCTTTAAGGTGTCCCAGGTTATGAACTCTGATGTGTCCTCTGGTCGATTGACCTTAAAAAATTCAGTGATGACGGTCCGTAGTTTAGTACACGATTCCTTATCACGAACAAGAGAGGGAGGAAAGTACCATTTGGGAGTCGTCAGCGCAGTACCCCGCCATTGAAGACAGAATGAATACAAACTATGGTCGGGGATGGTAGAGGAGCGATCTTAGCGTCTTGCAAGTCACCCTATAACGACTGACTAATGAATATATAGCCCCAATGGGAATAGGTACGGTGAACGTGGGAAAAAAACGTATATTCACGTGTCTGTGGGTAAAGCGTGCGCCATGTGTCCAAAAGGCCTAGTTCTCGCATTTGCTGTTGTGTTTTCCCTGAAAAGGAGCCTGCATCTACACGCTGTAAATGGGTACTATCAAGCTCTTTCTGCCAGATTAAATTAAAATCACCCATCAGAATCAGTTGGCCTTCTGCAAAATCTGTGAATTTCCCCAAAACTGTGTGTAAGAAAGTCGTCTGGCCTGCATGGGGAGCATATAGAGCCGCAAAGGTGCAAAATCGTCCCCTAAGGCGGCGCTTGACCATGATCCAGCGGCCGTCCTGTTCGCTGTGGACTCCCAGGGGTTGGAATTGGATAGCAGAGCGAAACATTATGGCTACCTCCCAGTGTTTCGTGTGTTCAGAGGATCTGTAAATGAGGGGGAAGAGTTTGTGCTTAAGGCGGGAGTTTTCCGATCTGGTTAAGTGGGTCTCTTGCAGCGCCACCACATCTAAATGATGGTCTACTATGTATTTCCAGACTTTGAGCCGCTTCTGTGGAGAATTAAGGCCCTTGACATTCCAGGTGGCAATGGCGATTGGCGTCATAGCAGCAGTAAGGCAACGACAATCCCCTCACGCCCATTGTAACCCCTCAGAGCCCCCCCAGGGATGCCCCCACAAAATTACAGAAAGCTACAGACAGCCGATGGCATCCTCTTCTAACAGCCCAGCCTCCAGAAAAACAGTAGTTAAAAAGCTGCCACCGCCACCCCACCCAACCCCACCCAAAACCCCCTAAAAAAGAAAGAACAAATGAACACAAGCTGGAGAAACAAGCAAAAGTTCTGATCTCGTCATGAGGTCAAAAGGACCCCTTTGAGATCATTGAGGACTTCAGGTCCGAGGACCCGGTCCACGCCCGCTCCATAGGGCAATCAAGACAGTAAGCAGTATGGCAGTGTTTAAGGTCACATTTGGCAACTCAGATAAGTGGGATCACTATTTGTAAACCTGAAAAGACAAAATTCAGCGATACAGAGAAAGTCCTGTGGAGGCCAAGGGTTCTTCAGTGGATGAGAAGGTTCCATCGGTGTAGAGGCAGGGGCCGCAGCGGGGCTCAAGAGTGCGAACCTCTCGGCTCACCCGGTAGATGCAGGCCCCTACCGCAGGTCCTCAGGAGGAGTTACTAACAGTGGGAGGCATCGTGAAACATTGACGAAGCGGAAGAGCCCCCCAAATAGACAGTCAGGAAGAATCAGCGCCGCGAACGCCGCAACCAAGCGGAGGTGGATGGGCCTCCAGCGGTAGATCCTCCCTGGTTGTCCGTCACTGGTGTCTCCGCAGACGCGAAAACGCCTAGCAGATCCATTCCTTCCTGAAGATCAGTAATATGGCGTCTCTTGTTCTGGAATTCGAAGCTGAGCCCAAAGGGATATGTCCATCTATACCTAATTTTATCATTGCGTAGTTTAGTAGTAACAGGTCGGAGCGATTGCCTCCAGACTAGCGTTGCAGGAGCGACGCCTTGATAGATGCTACAGGAGAAGTTCTGGAAGGAGATGGAGTCTTTAGCCCTCGCCGCCTGTAAAACCGTCTCCTTAGTTTTGTAGGAATAGAATTTCGCCATGATATCTCGTGGCCGCTTCTTCCCTCCTTGCTGCGGTGACCCCACACGGTGGGTTCCATCCAGCTTTATCTTGAGAGACTGGGGGAAGACAATCTCTGAGAAGAGACCTATCACAAAAGCCTCCAGGTCAGGCCCCTCTGCGCCCTCTTCCAGATCTCTAATACGCAGATTCTCCCTACAATGTCTATTCTCGAGATCCTCCCCTTTCAGGTGCGCCTGTAGTAGCTGGTCCTTGAGTGTTCGGACATCGTCTCTGAGCTCGACCGAAGGTTGCTCCTGTTCCTGTTGGTGCGCTTCAAAGTCAAGGACTCTCGTACCCACGGAGTCAACATCTTGTTGCAAGGAGGCAGGATAGGCCATGCTACACCAAAGGTTTTGGAGCAAGTACTCTGCTGTCTGATGGTTGGCCCCTTTTTAACAGGGGTGTTGCTGTACTCGGTGATTGCATTCCTCCTTTTTAGCAGCTCTGAAGATAAAACAAAAAAGCTATGTTGAGCATTAAACCTTCTGTAATCCAGTCCCTCCCTCCCCCATAAACCATGTAAGCAAGCATCCCGTCATTGCAGACACTTCTGCACAGCTCCTGTAGAAATCATGCCATGTTGCATGGGACATCTTGCCTTGCCTGTTCCCAATGTGTTACTGTCTGCTCTGGCCAGGTCCTGACACTTGTTGATACCGAAGTAGTCGGAGATGACTGTGCTTATAGAAAAGTCACAATGTTTACTGACAGGCTGTTGCCCTTGATCTACAACATGGACAAAGTCAGTTATGCAGCAGGCAATGCCTAACATGAAAGGTTTGCATGGCACGTGCCTATCTTGGACCATACTGGAGCAAATATAATGGCCTGCAAAGAAATCCACATATTTCCAAAAAGGCAAGAAAAAGCCACTCCTTTTCCATTCTATGGAGGGACATTCTACAAATTTAAGAGAAATACAAATGTATGATGCAGAAAGAGAAAGGTTCCAAAGACGTGTTGGCCTATGTGGAACAGATGTCCACTGTACGCCTATGAGGGCAGGTTAGAATCCATGCCAGGCTTTTAGGATTACCATTGACAATATAAATGAGTACCAATGAGATTGAATGAATGTATTTTTTATTTTATGTGATAATCCTGAAAATCTAGTATCGGATTGGCCTTTCTGGGCCCATGATGGACACACCTAATCCCATGACTGTTTAAGGCTCTATGTTCTTTTACTTGTGATGTTCTAAAGTTTGCTTCCCAGCTAAACTTCTCATGCCCACCAAGCATATAATAGATGGAATTAACCAACATAATGTAAGCGTCTGAGCTTGCTTGCTTTGCATTTTGAAAATACTGTATTTTCAACTCTCATAACTTATTTCCTTTAATTTGGAAAATATTCAGCTAATGCCATTCTCTTGACATTAAGGAGAGCCTGGCTCAGGCAGCCAAAGCCTAAATCCCCTCTGTGCCACTTTCCGTATTGTTGTGAGGAGATGGTACAATGATGAGGCCTCCGAGGTACTGCACAGCCTTGACAGCCATGGAACATATACAGATCCTAGTGTAGGACCAAACAGAGAACTTGAAACTGCTTCGGTACTATATATTGTGGAACACAGAGCAGACTAAATGGGCATGACTCACCTATCTGACATGACTGATAATTCTAAGCACAACTGGTGTCACTGTAAGCAGGTGCCTGCTTTTGTCATAACAGCACCAGTTCTGCATCAATACAGATTGGCCAAATACAGAATTGGAGGCCAAAGCAATTACAACTGACAGCATCTGTGGACTTATACACATTCCCTCCTAGAACGTAGCATCTGGTTGAGGTTGCCAAAGATAGGAGCATTCACATTCTCAAGTACTTTGAGATACTGGGTGGGGTGTCAACATCGCTCCCCATAGGGTTGACCTGGTTGGAGCACGTTTGGTCACTGAGCTGCAAAGATGTCAGGGTGTCTTCCAGAGCCATACTTCTCCACAGCTTCTTTTTCACAGTAAGAGTGACAAATGCAGTGATGCCCTGAAATCCAGCCTAAAACAACTTGAACCGTTTCAGGACCATGACAGAGGAGCAGAACTCACAGTTTTAAAGTGATAGGTCAAAAGGCTCTTACAGTGTAGTCCAACTATGTTGTACTGCCTGAGCAAATCGAATCTTTATTTTTCTCTGCCATATTAGGCCATAGCAATTTATCAACGCAGTGTAAAACGCGACCATTATATTTAAAATTCACAATTAACAATTGGCTCAAGGATCACAAATACTAAAAATACATATAATCTTTTAAATTCAATGGTTTAAGTTATAGATGATTATGTGACTGAGGAATATTGTTCTACATTATCATGTTAAATGTCTTCTGCGAAACAGTAATCCAGACCATTATAATACACCGTGGCGCAAATAATGCCTAACTAGATGGTAAAAAGATATTTGCATGCTGTTAGTTTAGTGAGCATAAAGTGCATGTGCGCAGTGCCTTGCCTCAATATTTACCCCTCAGACAATCAAGGTAATATTGCACTAAGTCCAACTCTATTGTCCTGGGTGATCAGCATTATCAGCTCTCTAGAGGACACAAAATGTGTTCCATAGGTGCACATTATCAGCTGTCTAAAGGAGACAACATGTGTTCCATAGGTGCACATTATCAGCTGTCTAAAGGACACAAAATGTGTTTCCAAAAGAGATATTTGTTGCACGGAAGAGATATTTGTTGCACAGTTATACCCAAAACAAACGTGGGCACTCTGGCAACAGGGGTCCTAAGCCCCGTTTTCACAATGTTATTATAGGAATATTTACTACAGGATATAGGATCTCTTTACTCATGCTAGTGTAATAAAGGCACAAATGATTGATTGTTAGGAGGGGAAGTGTTTGAAGTGCATTGCCCATTTTACTACAACATAGGGACAGCCGGATTCACAGAGTGAATTAGATTTGACAGTTTAAATCCCTTCTGATTTGGACCACTTATTCTAGTGATTAGAGTTGTAGTCTCTGATAAGTTGAGCTAGAATTGAGCACTATTAAATAGCGACTTATATGGAATGGAATAAAATTAGGTAATAAGTAGGTAAAGAAAATGTAGGTAATAAATGTAAATAATATGCATTCTGAGGATTGGTGTAACAATGTACCATTTGGCCTTTGAGAGAGTTATACTTCCTGAAAAGTTTTAGTAATTGTTTACTATTCAGTCTGATAGTAGTGGCTATTTTCCAATTTTAAGCTCACAACAATTATGGTAAGATTTAGGACTATTGATTTTATTCTATTTGCAAGGATTGGTGTTCGGATTGAGGTATTACTTGCGCCAATATAAGACGCCGGTTCTACTCAACAGATCAGGTTGATCTTTGCTGGACATCTTATGCATATGAGGCATACTGATACATTTACTCTGATGAACTGATACATAATTGGGATGTGGATTTCCCTAACAAGTAATATTATGTAGCCCCAAGGTTCTAATGTTCCACTTTGATCTGCACACTCCAATATGGAGGCTGAGTTTCGATGTTGATACGTTCACTCTGTTCCTGCCCTTTTAAAATGGTGCGGGTGTAGTAGGCAGTGGACACTCGAGAATAAGTAGACACACCTATTGGCAGTAATACACTTATAGTAAGTCATTTTTTAAAGTCCTTTAGAGTCCAACTTTGTATACTCAGCTTGGAGTGCAGGTGTGTTCTTATTAATGAGCACTTTATAATATTTTTCATTTATAGCGCTCAAGTCAATACTTGAATGACTGGTAGAGAAGCTACACACATTTGCTGTTTATTATTGTTGCAGTCGGGAAGAACCGAGCGTAGACTTTGAAAGACAGTGAGTTTTTGTCTCCTTGAGGTGTATTTGGTCTACAACTTTGGTGCTGATACTAGATATTTCACATATTATTGGAAAAAAATTCAATAACGAGTCTTACCACAGAAAGGCCATAACGCTGTTTTGTTCAGAATAGTCCATAAAACTCAGTTTGAATTTCACTCCTTATTGGCATTTTCTTTTATACGGTGGAGGTTGTACGTAAAATTTGGTTTTAATTTTCTCGTATCCTATTTGTTCCTCATCACCAAGAGGCTGAGGTGACTCGCATGTATCTAGGTTTGGGATACACGATTGATAGATAAAGCAATATAAAATTCTTATTAGGGATACCTGGTGATATCTTGAAACAATGTAGGATAGTGTGCAATTTTCTCCTCAAGGTTTTAATTTTCTCTACAGATTGGAAATCTTCATTCAGCACATTTGACCTGATATTAGCCCGGTTTAAGATTTACAATATAAACAGAAATTAAAATGTGGAAATCTTCAGTTACTTGTTAGAAATGCTTCACCTGGGTGACTCACGTCTTATGTCTTGCTTCACTGAGTTGCATATGGAGATGTGTTCACTACTTATGAACACGAGCAGATTTCTGAGTACGGTATTTGAGACACATTATAGGATAGGATAGGATGCTATTTATAAAGCTCACTAAAACCAAAAGGTGTCAAGGTGCTGAGCGGGACGGAAGAGAGACTAGCACTAGCATTATAAAAGTGGAAACTGAAAAGGGACCCTGCATGTAATTTTACAGGCTTTTTATTGAAACGTATCAGTAGCACACTATGTTTTGATGTACGGTGAATACAGCACGTTTGCCTATGTAACCACATCCCTTGGATTCTTTTCCTTCTGATTGCATTTTTTATATTTCGGTTTCGGATGGTGTTACACTAGTTGGTGTTCTTTCTGCTTGATGATGGAACATCACCTTATGTATACTCATGTTTAGTAAATAGGGCACTATTATGTGTTTTCTAGCCCTGAAGACGTCCTGCTGAAGACAGCGGACAAAACAAGCACTGGCTAGGAGTGCTTGGAAGAGAACTATAAGAAAAATGGAAAAAAGAAGAATTCAGTTAACGAATAATCATATATTCTCAGTGAGCATTCAGAGATTTTGGACTATTATTTCTGGGTTTAGCTCTGTTTTTGGAGGGTATTGGTGTGAATGCTCTCCCCTTGTATTTGCACTTTAATAACTTTTTCTGTGTCTGTTTGGTGGAGTTTGCACTGATGTTACTCTTGCCACCCACATAACCCAATTTTACAATCTCAACCTAAAAGTTGACACCGTCAACTGCCTGCTACCTAGTTTTTCAGCGTTTTACCTCTGACTTATAGTTGAAGGATCAGGCACAACCAAATGACCGCATTCCTTGGTTTCTGCCGGAATCCCAACCCATGTGTCAGCAATTCCATAAGGATGATATTTAAATTCTTCCCCAATAAACCTGAAAAAAATTGATTGAGGCCTAAGTGGAGGATTTCCCTTAAAAAAGATTCTTTTTTCATAAAAGGCACATATCCCATTTGTTAAAACGCCAAGCAGTTTTTTAAAATTATAATCCTACCTTCTTTAGACCTTTTTACCCCTGTTTCTGATCCAGCGACTGAATTTAAAAGCAGACAAACGCAAACATGACCGTGCTATAAAAAATACTTTGGTTTACTGACTGGCCAAAGTAACTAAAGACATAGTACACAAAGTACATTTAATCACCATAGTAGCGAATACGCCTTCCCTCCCCAGTGGTATTGCACGACCCATTCACTAATATCCTGCAAGTACAATTGAGTATTTATAAGAGCTGTCTATCTGTCAATGAGAGTGAACTCGAAAGGAATATGGAACATGGCTATTGCCCAAGGGTTAACAGCTATTTATGAGCCATTCAAAGTCAACAGCTTACCTTTCCCAAGAACCGTACCCAGGTGTGCTTTATTTGAGTTTTGTCCACTTTTGGCTAATGAATGACAAGCAGTGTGAGTCACTGTTTGCTCTGAGCCAAGTGTCCCTCTACACGATGACACTCTGAAGCCTCTGAGTCACAGCACCTGGTTAGTTGGCCAAGTTATCATTCTAATTCTTTCAGTTGAATGCCATTTATTCAGAACACGTTTATGGTACAATTTAAAATATCCAATTGGGTGCCTCAAACTTATGTATATTTTGACATTTAGATATTTCAATACTGATGGTAGAAAAGGTTCCTCCTGCTCTGCAAGAATTTCTTCAACACCGAAGACTTGAAGCCCAGAATAAGGACCTTAGTTAAAGTCTGGAGGATATACTGTAAGTACATCAGGCTCTAATGCACTTGTAACAAGGACAGGAAATTTCCATGTTTGTGATAGAGTATTGTGTCAGCCAAACTCTAAATAAGGTCATTGGCTGCCTTTGCTTTTACTCTCCTCACTCCCATCACTCTGCCTCAAGCCATTTAATGACTTGGCCTCACTATTCCAGATGTGTGGTGGTTTCATGCATTTACCTCCCTTGTGTGAAGGTGAGGCAAGCAGCAGCTCCTGAGCCTTCCCATTGGCATGTGTTATCTCATAATCCATTGCTTTAGAGTCATGCCTCCTCTGGAGTACATCCCTAGGGATGCCTGCATGACTTTACAGATACTACTCCCTCTTATTTAGACTACACACATTTAGGTCCTAGCATTTCTCTAGAAAGCTAGTGATGATGAAAAGCTTGCATTGACTGGCTCTCTTTGATGGCCATGCTAGTGGAGATTTTGACACCTGGACTGGACACATAATGGTTATTGAAGCAACATCTGCAATTTATTCATACAGCGGTAACACAACTTCATTCTTCTTTTGCCTATGCCTACTGCTGTGTACTGTAACATTCCACTTACACTCCCATATTGCCTACTCATACTGTTTCGACACTTTGAACAATTAAACCTAAAGACCTGATTTGTCTGTGAGGGCATCCAAGCCGGTGTCTTCCTTCAGGGTCTGCCCAATGCAGTAAAGACACTCGGATAGCATGATCTGGCCTTTCCGCAATCCTAAATATTTCAACTTTCATATCCCATATCTCAGAAAAATCACCTTCAAAACATTTTACCCCACCAGCTAAATTCAGCAACAATACTTTAATGCTGTGAACCATATTTTGGCTGTTCCCAAGATTTATTTGAACTGGTTAATATTGTTCGTATCATTATAGACACTAGCATGGTCTTAGTGCTGTATCGCATAAAACTGTGTAAATACAGACATGATACAGGATTGGAATGCAGATATATTTAGCAGGGTAATATTACTGTTTTCACCCCTAGATCAGATAAATAATGGAATGGGAAGTGGATACCTGAAAGTGAATGAAAACATCCTTTCTTACAAACTGGGAAGAGTATGCCCAGATGTGGGTCCTGTGCTCCATATGCCACCAAGTTCAAGCTAGCCTGGCTGATGAGGGGTGACACCCTGAATCCAGTCCCAGGAAGCTTGTTTCTGGTCCAGGGATGACCTGGCCTGGCAGTTTGGGCTGGTCTGTTCCCATGGGGAGCAGGGTCAAGACTGATTTGCATATGGCTGATCCTAAACAGGAATGGCGTGGTTGAACATACAAAGTTGAGGCTATCCAAAGCACACCTTATAAGTTACTTTTTAGTCCTAGATGGGTAATTGCTTATTAAAGGATCAGTATACCCTCTATTAGACAATGAGACAAAGTAGAACAAACATCAGTTCCAAAAACAGGGATCCAGGCAGTTCAGAGTCAATTCAATGTCAATCTTCTTGTATTTTCATCAGTTCTTTATTAGTATTAAAAAAAATCGTATAAGATCTCCCAGCACGCAGTTTGCCAACACGTGTTTTGTCTTGCACTAAGACTTTCTCAAGGCATAAGTACTGGTGGTGAATGTCCAAATGTCAGCTCGAAGAGAGAAGAATCACAAATCTATCCAAGCTCGACGAACCAAATTCAGAAGTCGCCGTGGAATCCAAATATCATTTCTAAGTACAAGCCATCATAGATGTAAGTATTATCCCCACATAGTTCTGATGTCGGGCAATCAAAAGAGTCAAACTGTTATGCACGATACCAGCCCCAGGGAGTTATAACAGCTGGGCAAAGGTTAATTATAATAGCTTCTGTTGGATGGGGAATCGTAGCGTAGTCCAAGGTATGTGGCAATAGTAAGTATCTCTAACCCGAGAAATAATGTAAGATTCCCAAGTGCCGACAATGATATACAGAGTAAGAGGCACGGTCGCTGAGTGTTCAGCATGTAGTAGTAGCGTCTAGGGTGTCACAACCATAATACGTTGTACTCCGGACAGTCGAGGATCATAATAGCAAAGCGCTCCGTCACCTCCATATGCGAGGAATGGCGTGGTTAGAAAAAAAACGATGGACTTAACCCAGATCTGTGACTAGGGGTAAATGTTTGAGTTGTTCAGCATTCCGTCTATTATGAGTTCTTTTTACCAAAATCATGCAACCATAGCTCATTCTTAATGCCACTGCCACTGACCAGAGACGCAACAGAAATCAATGGTCATAATATATCATCAGAGGAAGGCTTTGACTATGTTCAGTGATGGAAAACCCAGAATCTCATGCTAATGCATCCAAAGGTATCCATAACTGCTACAGGGCCATAAAATAGCAGACTGTGAACTATACACACATAGCATTATCAGTTGTCTAGGGCAGTAAGCACAATATTAAAATTATTAGAACTTTTGAGTTGTATTTTAGCATTCTTGGCAAGTTCTGTCTTTCATGCAAACGACATTCATATTCTATGTTAAAACATTTATTCATTTAAGGTTTACAAGTAGTACCTACTGACTCCGAGGAGTCGGGGTACTCTACAGTAGCTTAGAAGGACTTTGCAAAAAGAAAACAATTGCTAACAAGGATCAGAAATAATGCAATGCAAGAAAAGGCAATGAAGCAACATTGTGTTCACAAACATTTGTTTTCACCAATGCCATAAGAAAAGTGGATGGGGACACTGTTGGCACAATATGTAGGAAGACTCCATGGGGGGAGGTTTTAAAAATATATTTCGGAAGTGTGACCAAGATGGCAGAGGGCTAAGACATGATTCTCCCCACTCTCTACCTAGGTCTGGAACTAATAATAGTCAATTCTTGCAAAGGTGCGGCTGCAACAAGAACCAGAATCATCTCCCTTAAGGAGTTCAACTCGGGGAAGCAAAAGGATGTAATGCTGGCTCTTAAGCGACAGATCTGAAGCCCAAAACAGGGAGCTGTGACAAAATGTTGCGCCTGAGCAGGGGCAAACACTCAGGGTGACAATGCAGCATAATGGGGATAATATGCCTTTACTATGCTAGCAGGTGTTCATAGGTGCCCATGGGCAAGCAAATCTGAAAGCGTCCAGTAGAGTGGGCTGACTGGCCAGGTAATCAGAGAGCAACACACACTGTCAGTGGAAGGTGAAAGACACACTAGGGTGGCAACAATGAGTAGCAGAAGTGTCTGGTAGGCTTGTCTAGAGCCCTAGGTAAACAATTCTGGCAGAAGGAGAGGTCACAATGTACAGCAATGCAGGAAAAGAGCTACTGCTGCCTGGGGGAATGGGTCTGAGATCTGACTGTCCAAATGAAGGAAGACCAAAGTGCAGGTGGGATCAGACATGCTGTGGGGGGAGGTGTGGTGGCAGAAACAAAGGGGCTAAAACCCCATCTGTTAAACTGGCAAGCAAATGAGATGAGCAGAAGGCAGCCAGAAAGGCCCATAGTGCCACCTCCCTTCCTTTTATCACACAAAAGTTACATGAGCAGCATCTTCTACTAAAAAGAGCACTTTACCCATAAGTTTGGCGCCCAGTATGGACAAGTATGGAAAAGGTGACTGTAGCATGAAGCTTAAGATTCTTACAGGTCACTTCAAAATACTTAGTAAATTTCACGACCAAGGAAGTTATTGTAACACTCATCGCCTCAGAAAGAAAGACAACCTTACAGCAAAAAAAGCGGATAATGGTCAGGAAACACTAACTGAGGAAACACGCACAGAACTGCAATGAAAGTCTGCTAGTGAACCAATTTGCTGGCACTGAAAAAGATCTGGCCTATCTCTTTTGACATAAGTGACTCTGACTAAGACTAAAAAGGGAGCAAAGTAATTCTTAATCACCTGGAAGTATGACTTGCCATGGCTGCCAAAGGGGGAAATAGGATCAATCAGTCAAATAAATGCTGACCAGACCCACAAAGCAGTAATTGAGAACACAGTGGATAACAAACAGGATGATTGTCCAGGGGTCCATCACTCTTCTACAGGCAAATAGGCTATCAACACTTTGATTACAAAGTCATTTCTCAGTTCCTAAGAGATTATTTTCTCTCTGCAGGGTGAACCGCTCCATGTACCTCAGGAGGTAAAGAAAAACACAACACTCTGGGTAGAAAAGTGTTCTCCCAGAAAAAGTCATGAGCTGGCAAAGCAGATGAACAATAATTTTTATATCACAAGGTCATTCATCTCCTAGAACAAAATCTAGTCTGAAAGGTGAAAGAACTGGAAAATCACTACTGATGAAACAATATTTGGTTACTGGGGTGCCCTGAGGAAGAGTATCAAAAACTATGTGAAACAAAGCTCTATTTTCTCTATGTCGGCTTCCGACCAAACAGTCAGAGCACTCAGAGTGGGCAAGCCACTCCTCCCTTGGACTCCTCCAGGACCGCCACCAACCAGGCATACCCTTCTGCTTTCTCGCAGTGCGAGAAGCGGAAACATAAAATGGTATTTCTGCTTCTCGCACTGGAAAAAGCAGTGGGGCCATGCTCCACCCCCACCCCCCCCCACATGGTTGAGCCACCCCTGCTAAAGGATCTAGTCTTCTGACACACGATTCTTTCCAAAATGAAGAAATAACGCTAGTAGAACAACACAATAGTTTAGCATTCCCTTAAAGCGATGGAGAGAGGAGCCTGTGTTGCAAAAGCAGCTAGGTTAAACAAAGGTCAAGAAGAGCATCACTTCATCCTCCAAAAAGAACTCAAAGATCGAGAATTACACCATAAGACACGTTATTATACAGATGACACAAAATACTGCAGGTCAGCAGTCAAATGAGACTTATATTAAAGTGTGGTATCTGTCACCGGAAACCTGGTACACACAGCCTCCCAATTCAGCCACTGTATGGAAAATATTAGAACCTTAATGGCTGAAAATCGCTGAAATTAAACTCAGGTAAGACTGAATTGTACTCTTCGGCGACAACAGCAATTTGTGATCCCCGGATTGGTGGACATTGGATATGGGCCCAGTCCCGTCCCCAGTAGAAAATGTTAGAAATCTGGGTGTTCTCCCAGAAAAAGTCATGAGCTGGCAAAGTAGAGTAACAATAATTTTTATATCACAAGGTCATTCATCTCCTAGAACAAAATCTGGTCTGAAAGGTGAAAGATCTGGAAAATCACTAATGATTAAACAATATTTGGCTACTGGGGTGCCCTGAGGAAGAGTATCAAAAACTATGTGAAACAAAGCATCAGCTCCCTGCTTTGACTAGTGACTGAGAAGCCATAGTGCTTCACAGAATACATAGTACAGTACACTCAGCCCAACAAACTAAAAAGTTTTTAGATTTTCTGACTAGAATGCACTTTTCCAGTAGAAAGAAAAATGAAGGCAAGTGGCACAGTGAAGCTTTTGAAATATTTGAAATATACCTTATTTTCTCCTTCCAAGACTTTTCAGCTGTAACTTTTCAGAAGAGAAACGCAAGATGATTTTGCATACTAATGGGGGCACCCCTGTAGACTAATGCTGACATGACAAAAACAGCAGTTTTAGACAATGCCTCCAGAAGAGAGGATAGATATCCTGCAGGACAGCCAGGAAATAGAGGAGAGAACCAAAGAGGCTCTAAAATCAAAATGATACACATCTTAAGATTGAAAAAGGGGAGGGCATCAAGGAAGTGTGGTGTGAAACCGAATGCAGACATCACAGACAAAGAAAGGAAGACCGTTATCAACCAGCTTAGGCAAGTGGAAGGAAACAGGGGAAAGAACTAGAACTGGGCTACTGAAATTTCAGTTGACGACAGTGACTGACAGCTAAACTTCTACGCTTACATAGACGAGACACCCAGGAATTGATATAGCATGTTTTGAAGCCTTTGCATCTGCTGAGTGGAAGGAGGAGAGGGAGCACCCCATGCTATTCTGAAAGGGGAATATTACCCATTTCACCTTACGTTGGATTGGGATAAATTTGCTGTTGGGGGAAAGAAGAGGAGAGAAATGTTTGCATTGATTGGCTTTGGGATGGGGGCAGGAATATGGCTGGTTTATCACCCAAGAAAACAAGATCTGTTTTCCAATGGATATACCATTGGCCCAATACAATGGAGGCTAAAAGGCATGCATGTAAATGGAGGCTCAAATGTATACACGCTTTTAAAGGCACATCCTTCAATGTGCAGGGTGAAAATGCTCTAAATAAAGGGGTAGTAATCCTAAAGGCACTCAATAGATCTAAGTATTGCACAAAGAACCAAGGCAGAACTGCCAAATTGCGAATGCACATCCACCCACTTTGACCGTCGGAAAGAAATTTACAGTTACTTAGTATATTTTGGTGGTCTCCAAGCATTAAGCCTCCCTCCGCCTTTAGGAGACCAAACTGAATCTACAAGGAGAAAAAAATCCCCTTTGAGGTCCCCAATGTGTTACACAAATGCCGATGCATATCCAAAGTCAGTCCAAGTCTGTAAAGTAGGCAATAGCCATCATCATGAAAAAGAGGAAGTCCAGAAGATGATCTTTATTTTCTTCTATGAGTCCTTTATTTCTTGCCAGAATCCATTACATAAGAAACAGGCAGCCGACACGTGTTTCGTCTGAAAGGACTTTCTCAAGGCTAGTAAAAATTGTAAGGCACGTCATAGCTCCAAGGTAGATGAGTTTCAAGAAACAATTGTAAAAATTTGACTGGTTCGGAACCTGTAGCAATGGGAATTGGTAAGTGGCCGCTCCCGCTACTGCAGTTCTACAATGGCAAGCCTGCAATTCTTCGCGTCCTACTGAGATGCACCTTATCTGAGCAGGACACAAACCGAGTCACCAGGATCTACTTTTGGATGGCCATAGAGCTAAAACAAGACATGAGAGCAGGTACATAATGTCCTTCTCTCACGAAGGAAAGAGGTGGCTAACAGAAGTCGGACTAGTTGATGCCTGGCATTGCCGCTATCAAAGAGCGGTAGAGTATTCTCACTTTTCAGTAGTCCACAAGACCTACACCAAGATAGATATGTACCTGCTGGATCACAACTTGCTTTGGTCCCTGTAAGGGTTAGATCATTGGGTCAATACACTAAAGGATCAAACACTTGTAACCTGCACTTTGCAGCAGGGGAAACCAGGAAAAGACAGGGATCTAGATTGCTATCCTAAACAAAAGCTTTCTAAAAGACAGTCGTGTCCGACATGACTCCCGGGTGGGGGGCACGGGGAGGGGGATGGTGGTGGGGTTAATTGATTTTTTTAAAATTAATTATCCTTACCATCTCCACAGTTCCCGTGTCTCGTCTCCTCTCTCCTCTATCAGGCATCCTCCCTCCCCTCCCTTAAGCCAATCACAACGCTGCAATGGCAGCGTTGCAATTGGCTAGGACGCCGAACCCACAGCCAGCTGTGAGAGGCCATTTTCTCTATGTCGGCTTCTGACCAAACAGTCAGAGCACTCAGAGTGGGCAAGCCACTCCTCCCCTGGACTCCTCCAGGACCGCCCCCAACCAGGCATACCCTTCTGCTTTCTCGCAGTGCGAGAAGCAGAAACATAAAATGGTATTTAAAAAGATTTTTTAGGTTTCTGCTTCTCGCACTGGAGAAAGCAGTGGGGCCATGCTCCTCCCCCCTCACATAGTGGAGCCGCCCCTGCTAAAGGATCTAGGGCCAGATGTAGGTAATTCTATTTTACCGACTCATAAATACCGAATTTTACCGATTCGGTATTCATGAATCGGTAAAATAGAAGTACCGAGATTTAGGTAAATCCAGATGTTGATTTACCGAATCGGTAAAAATCGGTATGGTAATGCCCATTCATTCCTATGGGCTTTGAAGCCCATAGGAATGAATGGGCATTACCGATTCGGTATTTACCGAATCGGTAAATACCGATTTTGACAAGGGTGCAGGGGGTGTCACTTTGACACCCTCTAGCACCCCCAAAACAGGTTCGGGTGCCATGTGGCAGGCAGACCTGCCCTAAGGGCAGGTCTGCCTGTCATATGGCACAGGTGTGCATGCACACATGTGCATGCACACCGGAATCGGTATTTTAACATCAAATAGAATTTGATGGTAAAATACCGATTCTGTAATGCTTGTGGGACTCAGAAGAGTCCCACCTACATATCAATTTTACCGATTCTGTAAAAATACCGATCGGTAAATTTACCGACCGGTATATTTACAGATTCGATAAAATTACCGAAAGAGCCTGTTTCTGTCCCCCTACATCTCAAAAGCCAAATACCGGTTTGAAACGGCCGAAATCGGCCGTTACCGACCGGTATTTGGCTACCTACATCTGGCCCCTAGTCTTCTGACACACGATTCTATCCAAAATGAAGGTATAACGCTAGTAGAACAACACAATAGTTTAGCATTCCCTTAAAGCGATGGAGAGAGGAGCCTGTGTTGCAAAAGCAGCTAGGAAAAACAAAGATCAAGAAGAGAATCACTTCATCCTCCAAAAAGAACTCTAAGATCGAGAATTACACCATAAGACACGTTATTATACAGATGACACAAAATACTGCAGGTCAGCGGTCAAATGAGACTTATATTAAAGTGTGGTATCTGTCACCGGAAACCCGGTACACACAGCCTCCCAATTCAGCCACTGTATGGAAAATATTAGCAGCCCGTCCCGACCTTGCCCGGGTGCAACAGGCTTCCCCGACCCCCGCCCGCCCCGACATTGTGCAGCAGCCCGGGCCCCCTCCCGGCCTGTCCCCCGCCTGCCCCGACCCCCACCTGCCTCGACATGGGTCCCCTTACCTGAGCCGCCGCTCCTCCCGCCTGTCCGCTGCTCGCACCACCGCTGGCCTGTCCGCTGCTCCTCACGTCAACGCTCCTCCCCCGCGCCATGTCCGCCACTCCCTTATCTCAGCCGCCGCTCCTCCAGCCTGTCCGCTGCTCGCCCCGCCGCTGGCCTGTCCGCTGCTCCTCACGTCACCGCTCCTCCCCTGCGCCATGCCCGCCGCTCCTCTCCGCGCTCCTGACGTGAGCACGCACGCCGCGGCCGGCGCTACTTCGGAGGGACTACTTTTTTTTTTTACTGTACATTTTTTAAATCACGTTTTTTTTCAATTTATATAGCCTATAACCATCTACACACCCTGACGATTCCAACGGTGTATCGGGTGTGTGGATTGGCGCTGTGGTTCCCGAGTTTACCCGCCTCAAAGGCTGAAAGTTCTTCCTTTATTATAGTAGTATAGATTAGAACCTTAATGGCTGAAAATCACAGAGATTAAACTCAAGTAAGACTGAATTGTACTCTTCGGCGACAACAGCAATTTGTGTTCCCCGGATTGGTGGACATTGGATATGGGCCCAGTCCCGTCCCCAGAGGAAAATGTTAGAAATCTGGGTGTCATTTTTGACAAGAAACTCTCCTTCAAAACCCAGATTAATCAAATAGCCTCCTCAGTCTTCTTTCTTTTGAAGAGCCTGAGAAATATTTTACACTACATCCCCACTGATCTTCAAAAATTTATTATGCCATTGTCGGCATTCATTCTTTCCAAACTTGACTATTGCAATGGCTTATATCGGATTGCAACAAAAATTGTTATCCATACTTCAAACCCCAAAATGCTGCAGCGTGTCTCATTTTTGGCCTTCCCAAATTTCACTCTGCATCCACGGCATTGAACCATTGGTTGCCTATGAAAAAAAGGATTGCATTCAAGATCTTATGCATTCCCTTTAAGGCATCACACAATATTGGACTGGTGTCCTTAAGTCAGCGTTTCCACTGGTACACACCTCTAAGACCCCAACGCTCCTCGGTCATGAAAAATATCGAGGTGCCCAAATAAAGACTAGTTCCTTGGAGCTGTAAAAGTTTTGTGACCTGTACTGATAATCTGTGGAATTCCCTTCCCTTTGAATTGAAAAATTCCCTGAATCTCTCACATTTCAGGAAAGCATTGAAAAACGTGACTCTCCTAATACTTAAAGGGGGTTGTATCGCACCTACCCCCCAATCAGATCACCATTATTCAAGGCGGCGCCAAGACACCTTTGGGTACATAAGCACTATACAAAACTCAATACCATAACTTATAGTACCTAACAAGGCAGCAAAGGCAGATGTCAGTATAGTTCAAAAATGTTATAAAGGAGGCAAGAAAATGAGATGACTGTTAGCATCCAAGTTTAGGGGTGAACCAAACCCAGACATTTAACCACCTAAAACTTAACATCTTTTCCTATTAAACATTTACTTTATGCTTGCCTTTGACCTTGCATAGTGCAAAGATGCCTTTTGACTAGGTTTGCGCTATAAAATACCATATGCACACATACATCACAACCATGAGAGAATCAAATGGCACTAGATTAACACAAAAAAAAAGATAAACTACACCATTTTCAAAGATATTGCCTACAACTAAAAGCCAAGGTTGGGGTAGCAGCTGAGGAGGTGACATGTTATATCAGGGGCCAGGACAGATGGTGTCTGGGGCACAACAGGAAATTCTAGCTATCCCAATCAGACTATAGAAACTAATTGAAGCTATAAAAGCTTTAAAGACATGAAAAGCCCAGGGACAGTTGGCTTCCCATCCTGCCTTTATAGAATATAAGGGCCAGGACAGTGGGAACAATGACTAATGAGTTTAACTACTTGCTAAAATAGAAAATCTGCTCCCTAAAGACAGTAAAAATCTTGTTGTTCACCTAATCTGAGGGGGCACATTTTGTATAATTGCCAATAGTTATTGTCGGTTTTAAGCCTTACGTTTTAGCGTGACTTTCAGTGCCATGATGCCATTCAGCAAAGGGTGCTACATGTAAATAAATAACAAAGGTAGAAATGGCATTTTACTTGCTTAAAGTTTCCCAGCCCTTTAAGTGTTTATAAAGTTCAGATTTGGAGGAGCTTAGCCCACCCCGATCAAAGAAAAATATGTGACACAATGCTGTGTATGAGATTGTATCGAGAGTGATTTTCCCCCGAAAATGACTGGGGAAAAATGTCCATAAATAGTCGGCGAAGAAGATCAGCTGACACATGTTTCACGCAGAACTGTTGGTTCACACATTTTCTCAAGGGAACTGCTGTAGGTCAAATATAGGCATCTTTTTTGTACGCGTTAACACATGGGCTCAGTTACAGTTGAGTGCCTGAGTACATAGACCTAGCAGCTCAGTTTCACAGCAGTATCGGTCACCGTGTGTGCTTAACTAGCTGTCATATGTACATTGGTACGAATGTTTGGATGATTAAGGGTTTTACCAGTTCTTTGTCTTGTCATTATTGTGTTGAGTCACTACTGAGTCACTATTGCTGCTTTAAAGCTACATGTGCACCGAGCTATGGAATTTTGAAGTAAAAGCTACCATGCATTTGTGTTTCCACCCTCTGTGCAGCTGGGAGATTATAATGCTCTTACTTTTCCAGTTACCGCGTGAGATATTGAAACCAGGTTAAATATTAAACTTAACTAAGGAGTGAATGCATTTGTTGGCACATGGAGCTTAAAGTCTGCCAATACAAAGCTTGAGACAATCAGGTTTCCTTCAGCTTCTTATTGTGCACTGTTCCCAATATGCAAGCCCTTTGTGCTTTTGCATGCTTCACAGCTTCCGGAATGTTGTACTTGGGCCAATTTAGCTCCTGGTAGGTTGGTTCCTTTTGTGTATAAAAGCTCTCCACAGATGTGCCAACGCCTATCTCTGGTTGCTCAGATTCACTGCTTGTGCTTGCTATTCTCTGTTTACATTAGATCATGTAGGGTTGTGCAGACGGATGTATTATAACAAGTCCATACAGGTGCGTCGGGTTAGAGAGAATGCCACTTCTTAAACAGAAACATTTTCGCGGCAGTGAGGCAATGATGGTGTCCAATCTCGATGTGGGGCAATGCCAACATGCCATTAGTGCAGTGCTGGCATCCTACCCCAACTGCACTTACTTGGAACATACTTGAGTGTGTATGCAGGTCAGTCGTATAAGTGGGTAAAAAAACAGTAGGGGAACTGTGGGCGGAGACTCCGAGGGCGGGGATCACCCAAACATTGGATCAGTGAGCGGACTCAGAGGTGTGGCCGGAATGTGCAAAACATGTGCAAAACATCCCAATTTTTAGTATTTGTTCGGCATTTAACTGACCAGTGACAGCTTATTGTGTTATTTAATTCAACCAATGGATACACTTGATTATTTAAGGTTTAATATGAGTTATTGGCATTTAAATACATTCACCAAGTGGGATATATTTCCAATCACACAATGTCCCAAATACGCTTAAAAGTGGAATCACAAGCCGTTTGTCTCTGAGCCATGCAGTTTCTATCATCAGCACTTCTCCTCCCTTCTTCCACAAGAGTAGTTCAAACATGAATGGCAAAATATGGCAAAATATCCTAGTTTGCAAATGTTTTCTATATAATTATGGCTCTGCCATATTTGCCACATAATATATCATCCACTGCATCGTCTTACAGTTTTAACTAATCATTTTTGTAACAGTTACTAAAAAACATGACTTGTGTTGCTGCAAAGTGGACGGCCCTTTGCAAAGGTTGACTGATCATCTTTCTCACTGCTGCATTTGTATGTTACACCTGTACTAATGAGGCAAAATCTTTGCAGAGACTTAACATGTGTAAAAATGTCAAAACAATTAAGTATAAGAAAATATATTGCATTGTGCTGCAGCCTTTTTTTGCTGCATAATTTAGTCAACACTGCTGTATAATTCCAGTGGTCCCAGTGCAGGTAGCACATGTTAAAAGTGCTTGTGCATGAAGCAGAGAGACTGTGAAGCTTGCAAACTTAGGTTGGTGTGCGTGCAATTCCTGCATTGCCGATCCATGGTGAATTGCAGCTACTACTGTGGAAACAAGGCCAAGCGAGGGACCAGTGGGTGAGGCGCTCTGGCCTTGAGGGCAGAGCCAGCTTTAGTGCTGGTGACGCACTGTGCAACAATGTTTGTTGGGGTACCCAATGACCACTTACGCCTCTGACTTTCTCAGTACCATTCTTTAAGACTTCCCCTCAAGTCTCCATAACCACACTTTCTCAGATGCATTTAATTTGATTTACAGCGCCACTCATACCAGTGTACGGTATCAGAGCACTTTACATCACACACACTACACAGAGACAATCATTTATACGTGTGTAAATCGCTGTATAGGAAATGGTACATAAGACAAAGGACTACAAGGTGTAGAAGTTACATGACAACCATACTAGTAGGCAGTATAGTTTAATAGCTCACTGTTCTATGTTAAGATTTTAACTTATAAACTGCAGGTAACAAAAGGATCTCTCTGACAAAAGTAGTAACCCACTCACCTAGTTAACATTATGAGCACTTTGTGATCTGCATGGTACATGTTCTTTACAGCAGGCACATTAACCCTCTGTGCTACCTTTACAGAAGTCAAACCTTCCACTAGACAAAACTCCAATCTCTTTCTAGGAAGAACATTAATCACCGGAGTTATCATGACATTTTTATTGTTGCTGAAAATTGCTGGAGGCCAGGAAGGAGGCAGCAAGTTTTTTAAAATCATAATATACGTGCAAACACTGCGCCCCCAACCGAAATAGGTGCCCGGTGCAGTCACACCGTTCGCACAGCCCTAGCCTGCTCAAGGTTCCTGTGACCTAAGTCACAGAGTAACAGTGAGTGGATCACTGTTGCTCTAGGGTGTGCTGCTTCGTAGGCCTACCTGCAAGACAGGAGATGAACTTCAGTATTGATTGTGGTGGACAAGCCATCAAGGTTAACCCACACTTACCACCACTAATGTCCACTTGCTGGTGCTAAGAAACCAGGGCTTCTATGGTCTAGCGGGCCTTCTAAGGCCTAGCATGGGAATATGCTCCTTCAGGAAAGTGGTCTGGTGGACTGGTCATGAAGGCTGGACCTGATTCCCCAGTTACAAATTCAGCAGCTCTGGCCATAGTGCCACATCCTCTCCCCCACTGAACACCATGGTGCCCCACCGAGAGAAACTCGCACTGCCTTCAACTACAACCTAATTGTGCCCCGCTATAAACACCTGGATGTGCCTCAATTCAAACTATGAACTAGACAAGAGTAATATGCTGCCTAAAAAAGAAAAAACAACATCCGAGAAAAAGCAATCACTCATAGGGAATGCAAGATTAAGTAAAGCATGTGAAATGTAAGCAGGAACAACAAGGTTACCTTAACGATTTCTCACTCACTATTTAGAAATCAGTGAGTGCTTTTACCTGAAAAGATAAGGACATGACTACAGGACCAGGAAGGGACCCGTTTCAATGTCCATTGCTTATATCCTACAAAACGTAAGCAGTCTGGTTTTAAAAGTCCACTTCTATAAAAACAGAACCGTGGTACACATTTTGTTTTCCAATCCACCCATCAAGCAGGTATTTCAGTACCTCCAGGAATAGTGCACTTCCACACCGGGGTAAAACAATGTTTTTCAAAGAAAGACGCAAGCACAAAAGTAGCACTTCACTAGCAAACTCTTACCAGTGAGGCTGATGTGTTTGGGCATGAATAAAATCAACCTGGCCACTTTGCAACCACTCTGTCTTGCTTTCTTTAGTTATGTATTCATTTTTCATATTTCCATCAAAAGTGTTTTTTTCTTTTTGGGATCCATTTCAAAGGGAGGCAAATAAATGAAAGAAGGAAAGAGAGGTTATGAACTGTTTCTTCAAGTCACGGTTTTCAGTAAATGAGGACGGGATGCTAGACAGAAAGAGAGGGGATAAGAGAAAGATAGAGGGTGGAGGAGGGCAGCTGCCAGTGCAGAGCAGAAGTGGATATTGTCAGTGTCTTCTCTGGGCAGGAAGCACACAGAGTCCTTTTCCTTGTCTGCCAGCCCCGCCCGTCCCCCAACGGCCACGAAAGCAGAGCCCTATCTGAGGGCCTTGTCTATTTCTGCCGTCCTGGGACACAGTTTTGAAAAGGAAAAGTAGGGGAACGGAATCTTTCCAATAAAAGAAGTAGGGGCACGCCGTGCCGTGCCGATCCTGCCCACTTCGACCACTGATGCAGGCAGAAAGTTATCAACTGGACCGTGGTTGGGAAACTGGCTGATAGGGTCGATGTTCTTGGACTCTCGCAGACTTATAAATTATTGGGATTTGTCATTGATTATAATAATAATAATAATAATTCCACATTTGTAAAGGGCAAACTTATCACCGATGAGGATATCCAGGTGCTGACGGCCGTCTGGAAGATTACGTGACCTATTGCCCAGAGTCACATGACGCTAAGCTGCCGCCGGCGATCAAACCGGAAGCCCTCCGGAGTCCGCCGCCCTGCCCGCTGCATCACACCTCTGGATTGTCCATACCTCCATGGGCTGATATTTTCCTTCACCTGTTGTGCCATTCCAAAAAGATCCCCGCTACCACAGCAACCAATCAGGATAAAAAACTATAAAATAACTCTTTCTTACTCCTGTACATACTAGTAGGTAACTAGGGTGCCCCCTTGACAGCCCAACCCCTCGTTTAGCGGATGTATACTCCCCCTTTACCCAATACGTATCTTCATCACACTAGAATGCAAGCTATTTAAGAATGTTATCACACAGACAGATCCCCACTTCCTGAAGACTCACCACCCCATTGTGCAGCTGCCCTTTAAAGTCGAGACTACAGCAGCAGGACCTAAAGAGGTCTCAGTATCAGAACACTGCGAGCTCCAAAGAGGCCAAAACGATGCCATGCCGATAACCCTCTTCCTATAGGAGATGAACCACTTAATGCTTGATCTGATGTCATATCATTGGCTACCCGTGAAACAATGGGACACATTCAAGGCCAAGCACAGGTTTGCACTGGGGCATCTCTCCAATCTACTGCTCCCATAGCTCCAAAGCAATAGGATCGGCTTCACAGAGCTGCCTTGCGCTGCTCCGAATGAGATGCAAACGGTTTTGGAAATCCCTCTTTTGCCCCATGGTGGGTTTTTGGAAATACTGCACAATGCCTGATGGCCTACCTCTTACTTCAAGCGTTCTCCGACAACATGTGCTTCATAAACGAATCATGGGTTTCCATGATGAAGCACTTTTGGTCACCCCTAAATTCAAGAGAGGTACGTTGGAAGAGGGCCCTGTTCAGTCCTGGCCCAACCTCTTATGAGATATGATGGTGTCAACACCGTCTGTCCTTTAGGGAGAATTTTAAGGCAACCATCTCTGTCCTTATTCCTACCAATCCCCACACAAACACCCTTCATAACCGGCAATCAGAAAGTGCCTGTAGAATATCTGATTTATATAGTGAAAGCAGCAAGTGGTTCAAGGGCTCAGAGTGAGGTCACTATACAAATCAACGACACACTGGAGATCACTTACACGCCAGGTATTTTTCTCTTTTTCAATTCTCGCTTTAGAAATTAAATGATTCATAACTTGATGGAGGAAGAGCGGGTAAGGGAAGGCATAGTGCCAAGGACAGGGTGCCCAGCTCTGAGACCCAGGGTCCAGCAAGGATCTGCCGGGAGCCCATCCCTAACTGTTGTAAATGAGGATTCATGTTCCGCATACCAGGTTGGGCTTGGCTTGGTTTTATTGTCACAAGGGCGCGGGTTTTGCTGTCAACTCCATACAAAATCCCTGGTATGTAGCGCTTTAAGAGACAAAAACACTCATTTAACGTATGACTGTTTCTACCGAGGCTTTGGCAGATTTTGAATTAATGTTTCTGTCACGCCCCAAAGTCTGTAGAAAGTTTAAGACTACTTTCCTCCAAGCGATATGTCGGTTAATGCTCTTGGAGATCAAAAGATACGTAAATTGACTCACAACACTTAAAAAGTGTCATGTATACTGACAGGCCTTGCAGGTTTTTTTCTTTTGTTGGTTAGGTTTGAATAACACCTCCCTCGGGGTAAACCAACTCCTCAACCTCAAAGTTCACATTTCTGAAATAGTTGGGCAGGTCTCATCACATACGCCAAGCCCTTCTGTAGGTAGAATTGTTGTCGCAAAACATTCGCGAAAAAAACTCAGTACCATGAGTTACAGAGCTCCATTAGTTGGAAGCTCTACTCCAGATATACAAAATATTGAATTGACTACATCCTCCATAATGCTCTCAAATAAAACTCAACGACACTCACTCCAGAGTTTGTACTACAGCTTTGACTCACCTCTATGGCCCATATCTGCAGCCCTGGCTTTCGGCTGATATTCGGGAAGAATTTTTCACTCATCTTTTTAACTGATCTGAAAGTCAAAGGAAGAAAGATTTTGCATTAAAATAATGTTTACATATTTCTTAGTTTATGAATCACGCATCACATCCGTAAATGCCGAAATATGAATGAACTACACGAAATCTTTTTCAGAATTAAATCCATTTCATTTCTTTCTTTGCTGCATTGGTGTAGTGTTAAGTTGTTGCCTTGGTTTGTTATTCAGAGCGCTATCACTGACAGTTAAACCGCTTTTCTTCATAGGGTACCAAGTTAATAGTAACAGTTAAAATTACACCATTATACTAAAATATCATACTTATTTATTTATTTTTTTAAATAAAACTGAGTCAAGATATTTTGCTACTGTGTAATACAGATGCATTCCTGATTTTGTTTTTACAGTCTTTTTAGGTGTACCTGTCAGAAATCCAACATCCATAAACTGCCCTTAATCGGAATAGAAGGGAATATTGATGTAATGGTTTAATAATTAACGATGAAATTAGCCATTACTTCCTGTGTACACAGTGCTACCGAACTCTGCGTGCCACAGACAGAAGAAATATACTCAAAATAATATCCACAGGTCTGGGGCTGGGTCTTCACCATGCCCTACAATCCTACAATGCCCTACAATCCTGTAATCAATAAAGGTGTCCCCAAGCTCAACTCACTTAACTGCAAAATCATGTGGAGAAGTGTGGCTCAGGGGTTAGAGGCGGCAGGCCCGGAAGCTGAGATCGGTCCTGGACCAGGGTTCAATTCCCCGCCTCGGTGGGTCTTGGGCTCAAAAATTCCACGGACTCGATAATTCTCGTTCCGGTGCCTACTCGACTCACGGGTTCACACTCTGCGACTCTGGGCGATAGCTTGCTTAATCTCCACTACGGCCCCTCGCGGCGGGATGCCTGGCTTTCACCTTGTGTATACCCTGCTAGGGTTATCTCACAGGGAAAAACCAGGACGGGTTCCCAATACAAAGCGCTTTGAGACCTGGCGGTGATATTGCGCTATATAAAAACCCATCCATCCATGTGTTAATTGCCCGCCATGTTGGTATTGCCATAAATTTAGAATGTTGTAGAAAACTAAAAAAAATCCACAGCTTTGACACTTTGCGCGAATGGGTAACAAATATTTCTGACAGAATTAAGTTTGCAAACCACTTTAAAAAGAAAATTGCTCCAATTTTGTCATAAATAGATTAATTTCTCCCATGCTTCAATTCATTTTTGCAAAACACGGGCTACCTCTTTCGAGGGCTGTTTAGCCTCAAGATTGAATCTGGTTATGTCACGAGTCGGCCGGTTTCATCAACTTCTCAGAGCAATTTTTTGTAGTGAATTATCTTTATATGTATGCTTCATGTAAATGAAAATACGATAAAAATATAGAAAAAAAAAGAGAGGAACCACAATTTACTGTGAACCATGCTTGGTGCCAGTATTGGCCTTTCTTGCTGTTGGCAAAACTAATTTTTCTCCAGCCTACTGCGTGGCGCGTCAACTGGCGCAGCCTTTTCGTTATCTAGTGATGGTCAAATGATCATGAGTACCTGACGTCAGCAGATGTAGGGGCCCTCGAGAGATAATTCAATCCAACCATAATATCCACGTAGGATGGACACAGAAGCATGGTGTTCGCCTTTTCTCCACATTTCATCTTTTCCTCGTGTCTTCAAACTCAATTAATTTTTATCCTAGATCCTAAATAATTAACCGCCTTGGTTTGCGATGGTTGAAAGGCTTGATGGGGGAGGAAGGAGGGCTGTTTTTAGGTCTTCTTTTGACAGCACAATTGTCTAACAGAACTATTGGTAGCAATGTACAGAGCGGGCTTTAGGTACACCTTCTTTCCACCACTGACTTGAGACTTTGCCAAGCACGTCTTGGCTCAGCTCAGTGGAGGTATTACTCCCTTATGTAATGGTACTGCAATTTGGGTGTATCCTTCTGCCTCTACACAAGTGCTTGCACTGAACTGGATGAGGAAATACTTATCAACTATAGCCCTCTCTGTCCACTTCTGTGGTTCCCTTCTGCGTGGTTCTATGACCCATTGGTTTTGCATGTGCTTGTTTTTAAATAACTATGCCTGTTGATCTGAATTTTTGGGCATTTCTCAAAAACTACCACCATAACATTTAAGTTCATACAGTGCACTGAAAAGGAAAATGAAGCCTACTTTGTAGGGCTATGTAAAGTATTAGAAAAAAAATTAGCTAAGGCTTTTAGAATTTCTGTTTTTTTTTGTTGCAGATTTATATAGCGTGAACTTGACCCGAAGGTATTGGAGCGCTTTACATAAGCACCAGTGAGTTACACAAGGAGACATTCATTTTTTTGGTAGGCACTGGGAGATAAAGTGATTTGCCCAGAATCACAGGATGTGGAGTCGACCCCGAGGCTCAAACCTTGGTTTCCCAGCTCCAGGATCAGCAGACCAGCCATCAGACCACATCCTCTTCCCATAATTAACTGGTTACTAAAAGTATACTTTGCAAAGCCTAACCTGCAGCAGTATCAGCTCTTGAGTAACTGAATGGGTCTTTACGTTTGGAATGTGTATGTCAAAGTACAAGTCAGTTAACAGAGTATGGAATTTAACTGATTCCGTCAAGTCAAGCACTGACAAAGTCAATAGGTCGTGGGGTTGTGTTTCAAATGGAAAGGATCCATTAGATGACAATATACAAACCCCCCAAGTAACAGCCCTGATGTGTTGTCACACTAGGAGCTGAGTGACCAATGGGCAAGCTGGGATTACTGGGCGCTTGGGAATCTACATGATAGCTCGCCTGTTCAAAGTATCTGTGGCACTCCAAAGTCAACACAAGTGAGCTGTTAGTGTAAGCCAGGAAACTCCGCGGGTGAACTCCGCTTTCTAAAATCTTACTGCAAGACATGTGCTCAAGAAAATCCATGTTGTCATATACATTTTTCAGATGATATAGTCCAAGGGATAACTCTGCTGTCCAAGGCCTTCCTGAGGACTGTGCTGACTGAGGGATAACTCTCTTGACTCAGGCTTTACTGGGAACTGTGTAGCCTTAACGGTAGCGCTGCTCCCTCACAATGTTTTCAGAGCTGTATAATCTGATGGAGAGCTCTGCTCCCAGAATCCTTACTAACAGAGGTCTATTTTAGCAGAAACCAAGAGCTGTGTTACCAGAGGGATAGCACAGGGTTGGTAAGAATGACTAAGATCTTTCTGTCTAGTCCTTAAGGTAACATTGCTCTGTCGCATATGACTACGCCCATCTGAGGAATTTTAATTCCGAACACCTTGTGTTAAGCAAAACAAACAGAAGAAACCTGGTCAAAGTCACTGTGAGTGTGCCATGTTGAGTCTGAAACCATGAGTCCATTAATGACACTATAGTGATAACACTGGGCTAGAAAAGATTCCCATCAGCCCACCCATCTGGTGGAGTATCGTCACGTGGGAGATGTATCATAAATCCAATTCTTAAGGCACCTAGAATTGATGCAAAGATGGATTTTGTAGATTTATAGACCACAGTGGTTCACTAGTGATGCCAATGGAGTGCAGTGCGCGTGAAAAATGAGAGTGAAGGATAAAATTGACTCAAAGAACCAAATATCAGTTTATTTAGTATGGTGCTATGGTCAAAACTAAAAACAATGCCTCAATAGTTTTAAATAATAACTATGCCAAGGCATGGTGTGTTTTGGTCGACATGTTTCAGCTAGATGGACAACTGGTCCTAGCTTTCTTCAGGACCCGGTGAATACTGCGACTGCAAATTAACGTAAATGATAATATAATTATAGTACTGAATTTGTTCACCAATAATGGATAAATCCTACCAGTTGCTCTGAGCCCAGATGTGTACTGGTGATAATCCAATCATACCGTCTATCCTAGAACAAGATAGAAAAGTGTACAACTCAATAGCGTGAAAAATGGTCTCAAGGATGCAACAAACAAACAACAAACACACTCACACTACGGTAGAGAAAGTCTCACCGTCACTCAGTAGTTTGTAGGATACTACTGGATTAGTGTATAGGAATCACAGTTTAATCAACAAATAACTGGACTTACCCAGCGTTATGTGGGAAGATGCCTCACCTCACCCGGTCACCCACTCGGGAATAGGGAGGCCCCGCTCTGTCAGAAAGAAAAAGTCAAAGGACCACAGAGAAACATCAGGGATACTTCAGTGCATTGGTCACTAGTTTGCAGTATTCTACTGACAAAAACCTAATTGTAAAAAAAGGAAATTCAACCTCAAATAAAGCCTTGGCAAAACCCATGCAAGATAGGCAATGATGAACTGTTTATAAAACATTTTATGTAAGGGAAAAGATGATTTAAGAAATCTTGTAATGTAAGTCACAAGAGCACCCTAATCAATAAGCATAAATGTCTTAAAAAGGCAAGGGCAAAGTAGCTGGCCAGAGCCAACATAAAGTGTCCTACCTGTCCGTCGGTACCCCTATACCAGCATCCGAGAGGGAGTGGAGGTAAATGACGGATAGGCGCGCATGGGTCAGATTAAGGCCACGTGTAGTACTTTATTCAAGAAACATCTTGACGAAACGAATAAAGCCAACAAAGACTACAAAGACAACATCATAACTAGTAAAATGGATAAATTTAAGAAAGATCTGGATCGATTTTCCCTAGTGAAGATTTATCCATACACCAGTGATGACTATGTAGCTCCTAGTTTTAACACTAAGGGAAGACAGTATGGCTCTAACTACTCATCGTCTGGCTCTGACTCTAGTGATTCAGGGTCATCTAGCCATACCGGTATCGGCCCCAGGGGTGGTCAACAACAAGGACCATTCAAAAGAGGGGGCCGCCAGAGAGGTGGCATGTACAATCAACATCCGGGCAACTATCAAAATCCGGGTCCTTGGTGGCCACCAGGCCCATGGGGTTTTCAACCGCCACCACCATTTGCACAACAGTTGAATTCTTATCAATATCCCCAGTTTTTCCCCGACCAGTCTTTTTTAGGGCGTGGCCGGGGCCAAAACCGAGGCAGGAGAAGAGGACCACAGACTGTACAGTGGGAGGCCGACCAGACATTCCCCAACACCCGGAGCAGGAAAGCAGCTCAACAGAGCACCAGCGGAGAGACGAGCGGGACTTGATAGTCAACTTGAGCTCACGAGCTTTGACAACTATTGAGCAGACAGTCCTGAGAAAGGGTTTAGGCTTTGTGCCTACCAATCTAGGAGATCCATTCCTCATGAGAACTGAACTTGAGAAGTTCTTCCGTAAAGTACGCCTTTTCTTCTTTTTTAAAGATAGAACTGATAATTCTCAATCGGGCGACGCTATGCCAATCAATACAGGATTACGTCCGAAATCTACTTTCACTCCCTTGAGTCATCAGGTCCCTTCTCATGTTATCACCTTTGAACAGGCAGTCAGACATGACGTCGCACAACTGCAGGATACTGATCTACGAGTTTTTCATAACTTCTCCAAATTGGAACAACAGGCCCTAAAAAGTCTCTCTCAGGATCCGTCTATCGTTATAAAACCTGCGGATAAAGGGGGAGCCACTGTGATCATGGATC
The DNA here is from genome assembly GCF_964261635.1 of Lissotriton helveticus. NCBI lineage: Eukaryota > Metazoa > Chordata > Amphibia > Caudata > Salamandridae > Lissotriton > Lissotriton helveticus. The sequence goes on from NC_136071.1 coordinate 258,527,359, forward strand.
TGACCCAATATCAGCATGAATGTCTGAGACAATTAGACAATGACAAATTCTATCAACGTCTGACTGAAGATCCTACTCCACGTCTACTTGCTGAAATTAGAACTTTAGTAGATGAAGGGAATACTGAAGGTTGGATCACACCACAGGAAGCTAGATTTTTGGTAACAGAGAAACCCATCACCCCGGGCTTTTACTGTTTACCCAAAATTCCCAAAGCCATTAGACCACCACCAGGACGTCCCATAATCTCAGGGATTGGTTCCCTCCTGGAACCTCTCTCCACGTTTGTGGATTTTTTTCTTAGACCGTTGGGCAAGAAAATGCCGACATATCTTGAGGATACAGCGGATGTCCTTAGACTCCTACCAACTGTAGAATACAATGTAGAGACTGATCTGCTTGTCAGTTTTGATGTAGAATCGCTCTACACCTGTATACCTCAGCAAGACACACTAGACACCATCAGAAGTCTGTTGTCGACAGAAGACCTTGACAGCATCACTCCTGTCAATTTCATTTTAGCATGTGCAGAATTGGCTATGATGAAAAACTTTTTCAAATTTGAGGACCAATTGTTTCTTCAAATCTCTGGGACCTCAATGGGCAGTGTCTTTGCCCCGAGCCTCGCCAACCTCTATATGCACCAATTTGAGCAACATCACATCCTCAACCATAGCAACCCATTTTTTGACCATCTGGTGCTATGGAAGAGGTATATTGATGATGTTTTGGTGGTCTGGCGGGGCTCTGTCATAGAGATCCAGGCTTTCCATCTATGGCTCAATGAACGGAATGAACATCTGAATTTTACGCTAGAGTACAGTCATGAGAGACTCTCCTTCTTAGATCTATCCATCTTTCCAGAAGCTGGTGGACTTCAGAGTGAGCTCTTCACGAAACCAATGGCGAGGAACTCACTATTGCTCTTCAATAGTCACCATCCACGTTCCCTATGGACACTCTCCCGGTAGGGCAATTTCTCCGAGTTAGGAGGAATTGTTCATCTAGGGATTTGTTCAACAAACATGCCAATGTATTAGCCACCCAATTACAGGATCGACAATATCCTCAAAATCTTGTAAAGAGAGCATGGAAACGTGCATCGAACAACAATCGTGAGGCATTAATTGAGAGACGGCCATCCAAACCATCAATGGAACGACTCACGTTTGTTAGTACATTTAATGCACTGTCTAACACCATCCAACAAACAGTTCGCAGACATTGGGGTATTCTGAATACTACTAATGCCAACATCCCCAAACCTCTTTTTTCATTTAAAAGAGCACCCAGCCTGAGAGACACCCTTGTCCATACCAGGCTTCGGACTTCCAGTTGTGATAATACAGTAAACTTGTGGGATCTTCCACCGGTTTCTGGGCACTATCCGTGTGGATCATGCAGTGTCTGTCCTCAGACGGCCAAAACCAAAACAGTCGATATTGGCACGGGCAAAACATGGATCCTCAAAAGACACACGAATTGTAATACCGACAATGTCATCTACATGATCACCTGCCCATGCTCCTTAAAATACATTGGCTACACCACTCGTAAAATTAAGTTGAGAATTGGGGAACACAAGAGCACCATCAGATGTCGAAAACAGGCTACCAAACTCACGAATCATTTCCTAGATGCAAGACACTCAGCTGAGGAAATGAAATGGCTAATCCTTGAGCAGCCATATATTCCTCCTCACATCAATGATACATCTAAGTTCCTATTTAAGAAAGAACAAAAATGGATTTTTCTTCTTAGAAGTCATATCCAGGGACTTAACGATGATATACCGTGGACATCACTGTAACGAGTCTTGTCCGGTTATCTGTTTCTGTATCTTTGAGATCAGTATATCATTTAATGTGAGTGATAACTAGCTCCTAGTACCCTTAAGAGCTCATAGTTTCTTAAACTGAATATCACAAGTGATCTACTTTGTATGATAATTCTGTTTGCATATTGTAGTTGTTTATTTCATATTTTAGTCAGAGTGACAACATTTACAGTGACATTATACAAATACTGTTGCATAACACATATGAATATCAATAATTGCATTATAACAGACAGGTGCGTTTCGTCATTGTAGCGCCCTCTTGGTGTTAGTTGATATCATCTAGACCTTTAAAAACAACTTTCACGAAGAGACACTAACTCCTTACATAGCGCAGACACACGCGCGACTATCGTTCGCGCTTATTTTGATAAAACGGGGGATTTGATGGCGCATGCGTTCACTTCCTTCAAGACAGCGCAGACGCTCATTGTGATCACTGACCGTCCTTTGACTGACGTGAGATCGCTAGTCACAGCACGCGCCGCTTTTCAACACGCATGCGCACACAACTTAATTTCAATTGCGCGTGTGCATACCACGGAACGCCACTGTTGGCGCGAGTGCGCCTTGACTATCAGACTTTCATTGTATCACGCATGCGCGGAGTGTATAGTGTTCCTGCATGGCCCCAGCGCGCGTAAGCCTCTCATCGCGATTTCTAGCGAATCACGCCATACTTTCATACGAAGTTGCTTACAGCTGAAACTAATTAACCAATCAACTAGGGTATAAAAAGACATGCGCGCCTATCCGTCATTTACCTCCACTCCCTCTCGGATGCTGGTATAGGGGTACCGACGGACAGGTAGGACACTTTATGTTGGCTCTGGCCAGCTACTTTGCCCTTGCCTTTTTAAGACATTTATGCTTATTGATTAGGGTGCTCTTGTGACTTACATTACAAGATTTCTTAAATCATCTTTTCCCTTACATAAAATGTTTTATAAACAGTTCATCATTGCCTATCTTGCATGGGTTTTGCCATGGCTTTATTTGAGGTTGAATTTCCTTTTTTTACAATTAGGTTTTTGTCAGTAGAATACTGCAAACTAGTGACCAATGCACTGAAGTACCCCTGATATTTCTCTGTGGTCCTTTGACTTTTTCTTTCTGACAGAGCGGGGCCTCCCTATTCCCGAGTGGGTGACCGGGTGAAGTGAGGCATCTTCCCACATAACGCTGGGTAAGTCCAGTTATTTGTTGATTAAACTGTGATTCCTATACACTAATCCAGTAGTATCCTACAAACTACTGAGTGACGGTGAGACTTTCTCTACCGTAGTGTGAGTGTGTTTGTTGTTTGTTTGTTGCATCCTTGAGACCATTTTTCACGCTATTGAGTTGTACACTTTTCTATCTTGTTCTAGGATAGACGGTATGATTGGATTATCACCAGTACACATCTGGGCTCAGAGCAACTGGTAGGATTTATCCATTATTGGTGTACAAATTCAGTACTATAATTATATTATCATTTACGTTAATTTGCAGTCGCAGTATTCACCGGGTCCTGAAGAAAGCTAGGACCAGTTGTCCATCTAGCTGAAACATGTCGACCAAAACACACCATGCCTTGGCATAGTTATTATTTAAAACTATTGAGGCATTGTTTTTAGTTTTGACCATAGCACCATACTAAATAAACAGATTTTTGGTTCTTTGAGTCAATTTTATCCTTCACTCTCATTTTTAACGCGCACTGCACTCCATTGGCATCACTAGTGAACCACTGTGGTCTATAAATCTACAAAATCCATCTTTGCATCAATTCTAGGTGCCTTAAGAATTGGATTTATGATACATCTCCCACGTGACGATACTCCACCAGATGGGTGGGCTGATGGGAATCTTTTCTAGCCCAGTGTTCTCACTATAGTGTCATTAATGGACTCATGGTTTCAGACTCAACATGGCACACTCACATTGACTTTGACCAGGTTTCTTCTGTTTGTTTTGCTATTATAGGGGCCTAAGTAGCCTTGGTCGTAAAAAATTGCCCTTTTGACCCTCCCCCACTTCAATTTTTTTCACCTTGTGTTAAGGCCAAACTTATCAGTAAAAATACCAAAAAGTTAGCTAGTAGTTCACATTTCCTCCCAGGTAAATTATTCCTCAACTCACTAATGCTCCTCTGTCTTGGAGGATTGAAAGGCCGCATTATACCTGCTAAGTTTACTCCTTTGGTCCACAGCTTGAACATACAACTCCACAACAGCTTTCCTGTAATTTTAACAGAATTTATAAATATATATTTTTTTCGCATTTAATTATTATGAATTATTTCCCACAAATAAGTTTTAGCCTAAATGGCCTCTTTTTTTTAAAGACGCCTATTAAAAACATTTTAATTTTAGCAATAATCATAGTAATACATTCCCTATGCGATGGGGAGCCCTTTCCTTCCGGGCCTAGCTAAAAAAACAGGTGCTTGCCAATATCACCACAAGGGCTTCCGGCAAAATCAGGGTCCTAATAACCACCTTCACTGACTTCGTAAAACCGCGTGAACAAATACCAGTACTGGAGGGTGTGTTTTTCCCTAGTGTGGCGTTATCCCAACTCAGAGTTCAGCAGGCCAAAATGAGCAGCAAAAAGTAAACACTGCATGTGTTCCCCCGTTCCAAGCTGCACAACTCAGAATGCTGCAGTTTTTTTCCCATACAAATATCGCCGCTCTGCAAGTCAAGTGGTGAAATTTGTGCGGGGGAAATGTGCTGGATCTGTGAAGTAGTTATGCACTAATTGCAATCCTGATTCCAGGTGAAGATCCCTCTGGGATTAACAGCCCAAGAAGACCAAGGGCCGTGATGTCACCAAGAGGGCTGAAGAAAAGAAAATCAACAAGCACCCCACAGGAGCTAGAATATTTGCAACTAATTTTTTTTGCCCGGTACCCGCCTCACCATAGCCACTCAATAGCCAGACAGAACTTTGTTTAAAGTTACTGAACCAGTAGGGGGAACATGGCAACAAGAGAATTATCAAGCACCTGGCATGGCCAGTCACTGCCAAACAGACCTGCACAGCACTTACCACTGAAGGTCCCATCATGTAACCCTTAGTAGAGGAGAGGAAGATCGAATCCTGTCCATATCCCTCCTGACAGAGATAGACAGTTTATTCCAAATGAAAAACCATCCTGACGTTGGCCACGATACCGCGTCTCCATTCCTATCAGCCCTGGTTCAGAAAGTGCCTCTTGATATAATTTTGCATGGGAACAGAGGCACACTTTTAGACAAAATAAACAAGATTTGGCCCAACAACTGGTCACCAATAAACTTTACTCCAGTTTTAGCACTAATTGTTATAAAGAATGTATCACTTTGCCCGAAAATTGGAGACTTTTCCATTACGAACCAACTTCAAGCCATACCCTGAATATCTGTGTGTGGAACCTGTCACTAAAGCAAGCAGAAAACTAAAAGTCCCTAGTCAAATTTCAACAAAGCGTAGATATCAAAGCATTCTTAGTGTGATTTAAGTGGAAGGTTGGCCAGGAATCAGGAATGGTTGCTATAAAAGTCTTGAAAAACATGAAATTACTTGTTGTACTAGTTTATTGACCGCAATCAAAACATCTTTATCCTTAGTCACAGTTTATTCTTCTGCTTCCAAATATACTTTATTCAGTTAAAACGTGTAAACCATAACAGATAATAAAACCAAATCAGCATCAATAAAACGCAATTTCATTAAAAATACTTGTAAGTTACAGAATATACCACATTAAGGGCCCCCAAACTTCACACATTGTACAATAATGTGTATAGACAATGCTTAAATCCAGTACATCAATTCTAAAATCATCGAGTTCCTCATTCTGACTGCACTTTTTAAGAAACAAACAAACATGATAGGTTCTAACCTCAGGCAGCATCTGTAAATGCATAACCAAGGCTTAGACAATCTTTTTTTTTTGGGAAACAATTTTTATTGTTGTGGAAAGTAAACATCGGGCATTTACAAGAGTTACATTGTATATAGCATTAGAGCATGATCAGTCAGGCGAAACATAGTGGACACAGCATATTATCTCAAGGATACAACATTAATGCAATCATGACATCTATGCAATATAAACACCCTGGTCCATGATTATCTCGTCCCTTCTCTTTGTCACTCTGAATCAGCATCACTATCCAACTGAGGTGGTTCACAAATATGCCCTCTATATTCATTCCAAGCTCCCCAAATTTTGGCCCACTTTCGCGGACACTTCCGATTTAGATATACCGCCTTTTCGGCAACCATCGCTGAGTCCAGATCTGTACTCCAGGCACTAAGCGCCGGTAACACGGGAGACCCCCAGGCCTTAGCCACATTTCGTTTAGCGTACATAATACCAATCGTTGCCCAATCTTGTAGGGGGTTACTAAGCTCGTTAGGCTCCCAAATGTTCAACAAACAACGGCGTGGTTCAGGGAGTAACGAAATGTGAACCACCTGTGATATAGTCCGCATAACCCTAGACCAAAAACAAACAAGCAATGGGCAGTCCCAGATAGTATGGTAGAATGTCCCCACCTCAACGCAGCCTCTCAAACAGTACTGATGTGTGATTCTACCTATCCTGTGTAGTGTGGCCCTTGTGTAATATACTCGATGTAAGACTTTCAATTGTATCAGCCTGAGCCACGACGGCACAGCGACCTCCCGAGGAGAAGAGAGTGCGGCCTGCCAGTCCGACTCGTCAAATTCACCTATCTCCGCAGACCAGGCCGTTTTAAGTCTTTCCATGGGCTCAGGCATATTGTTGACCAACTTACGGTAGACCAAGGCTTAGACAATCTTTAATGATTAATGAATCTGTTAAACTCCAGTTCGTTCTTGAGCCAAACAGATTACCATAAAGTCAAGGGACGTAACTGGATTAAATCAGAGACAAAGTCGATCTCTAGTTCTTTGTGGGCAGTATAAGTAGCCACACTGCAGGGCAGTGAAAGCAAACAATTTAGGAATCTGTTCTCTGATATTTGTGGTTGTGACAGACTGGAATACCCCAAATCTCACCGCCGTAGGAGGCTATAGCAATACATGCAGCCTGATCAATCTTAAACATTGAAACAACGCATCTGTGCCCTAATCTTGAGGAAAAATCGCAAACCGGACTGATGAATCTAACAAAAGCATGACTTCCAGCATTAACCAGAGGAGACCAACTAACAGAAGAATCAAAAAGAATCAGAAGAAAGGGAAACATCTTCACTTTACTTAGCCTATTACCTTGATACTACCCTGAATATAGTGGGATCTGCTCTTAGTATTTTTGGGTCCTATTACCATGATGTTAGATTTAGTAAACTATGTATTGAGGGCAAGGCTGTCCAATAAGCCTACAAAGCTGTGCAGAAGTAGTTGGAGGGCTAAAGCCCCTCTGGAGATCAAGACAACACCATCAGCGCAAAGTAATACAGGTGTAGCCCGAACACCCACCAAGGGTAGGCTTCCCCCCTCTGCTGTTAGTACCTTATTCAGGTTGCTGACATACAGCGTAAATAAAAAGGGATCCTATAAGCAGTCCTGTCTGACACCCCTTTTCAAAGAGACTTTTATCATACACTCACCCTTAGGCCCGAAATGAACAAAAGATGAGAGGTCTGAATGTAAATCGTGTAAAAAAGAAATAATAGGTTTATCAATTATCTTCCCAATATATTATTCCAAAGCTTGACACTTTTAACCCTGTCAAAGGCTGAACTCAAATTCATGAACCCCAAATAAAGTGAGCCGGCCTTTGCCCTGATTTATCTGGCTATGAGCTAATAGAGATTCAGATATTCGTCAACCATCCCCTTACCGGGTTGAAAACCATATTGTACATCAGTCAGGACATGATGATCATTGACCCATGTAGTCAGTCTACTCAATAACATTCGCCCTACGACCTTGACAGTACAATCAATCAAGGAGTTAGTACGATACAGCGTGGATCGCCTTTGTGGCCTTTTTTAAAGACCGGTACAATTAGGAAGTTGGACCATGAAAGTGAAATTCTATATCTGATTGTTGTATTAATACAAAGGGGCATATTTATAAGCACCTATCGCCACCACAACGTCACTTTCAGTCATGTAGTGATGGCGTTAGGGGCTTTGCCTTATTTTTACAAGGCAGCGTTAAGCCACTTAGGTCAACATTAGACTAAAATAAGTCAAGTGGGGCTACATCTGGACCGGCTTTATTCTTGAGCAAAACTGTGATGAGTTCTCCTTTAGAGCTTCCAAAGTTTTTTTTTCCAATGAGAAATGGAACAGAGTGATCAAACCATCCATGTAAAAATGAGGCACCATACCTGATGGTACAAAGAATGACCCTCACTTTGTTGCAGATGGCAATGTAAGATTTTAAAATCTGCTTGTCCAGGGCTCCATCACCCACGCAAGTTGCACACTCCCTGAACACATATACTGAGCAACTCATAATAGAATTGACCGGGAATTATCTTATCCCAGCAAATTCTGCTGCCCAGATCTATAGTAGATTCCCACTAGCACAAAACGTAGATATTGGGCGCAGAATTGGGTGTTTAGCAATTCACCCTGGGAAGAATGTCTAAAATGTGTCTCAACTTGTGTTATAGGTGACCAGTTACAGACCTCTTAAACAGGGCAGGTGTTACATAAATGTGTACTGAAACCACCCACTAGTATTATTGAAACATTTCCCTTTATGGGGCAGGCCTATCTGTCTAGCAAACCTCTTATTGGGAAGCAGTAGCATCCTGAGACTGACTCGGGTTAGCATTATGAAAATGAATGAGTAAAACACCGCAAAAGTTTGGAAGTGAAAGACAGTTTCTTGTAAGCAAATCACATTATATTTTTTCAGAAACGAAATTCACCCAATGTCATCCTTATTTCTTGTTACTCCCACCACGTTCCAACACAGGATGTTGAGGGTATCCCAGACAATCAAATTACAGGAACCTCAGATAGCAATATCGTTGTCATCGGAACGAGAACCTTGAGGCAGTCATTTGTTGTTGTTTAGGCAACTCGGGGGTCCAAATCTGTTATGAGTAGTGATACCAGGATACCAGGGATACCAGGGGTAATAAGCTTATCTGCTGCCCCTAAATGATTACATGCTAGTCTGGCTGATGAGGGGTGATACCCCGAAACTGGTCCAAGGATGCTTGTTTCCGGTCCAGGGAGGACCTGTCTTGGCAGTTCGGGACGGACTGTTTCCATGAGGCACAGGATCAAGACTGATTTGCATATGGCTGGGTCTGAACTGGGGTGGCGGAGTGAGCTAAAGAACCATGATGGATTCAACCCAGATCTGTTACTGGGGGTGAGTGTCTGAAAAATGTCAACGCTCCGTTCATGTGTTTGCTATATTTACCAGGCAGCACTAAGCCACTTTGCGTGGCTTAATGCACCCTTGTACATATAGTTCCCTTTAATGCCGTTTTCTGCGTTAAAGGGGCAGGCAATTGGTGTTGCTGTGGGCGTTCCCAGTAACACCAATGACTTTTTGACACTGCCCGAAATTTACGAGGAATCGTAACTTGGAGGCAGTGCCAAAAACGTACACCTCCTCAGGGGTGTCGTAAGGGAGGTGCAACGAGGAGAAATATCTTTATTTTTCCTAATCTTTCTTTTTTCCATGTGTAAAGAAAGGGGAAAAAGCTTCTTGTGATTCTTTTTGTGCAGAAAAGTTTCCTCTTCCTGCACATAAACAATCATCCCTGCAACGCAGTTACCCTTGCACCATTATGCAAAGGTGCCTGCGTTGGCGCATGGCAGCCCATTGTGCGCCAGCACTGGGAAAAAGGACAGGAGTGCGCCGTACCTGATAGATATGGTGCATTCCTGCCCTTTTCTTTTGCCATAGAGCAGCTCAGCAGGAAGGCCTGCGGCATTGCCCTACGGCTAAATCTTATAAATAACGCCCTTGATATTTATTTACACGTTAACAAATACTATTTAAGAACAGCGATGAGGCTTCACATTATCTTGCATTGAGCTATGCAGGTGATTTCTATTGTGCTTTGCAACGTCAACTGTTCACCTCCAAGTGCTGGGTGGGTGTAGAACAATTGAAAAAGTGAGACCAGAGAGAGGAAAGGAGGAGAAATGATACGGTAATTAAGAACAAAGGGCCAGATGTATGACCATTCAGTTTAGCGAGTCGTAAATTATGCAGAATTGTGACGCGCTATACTGAATGTACTACAGTGTCTCAGTCACTGTTTGCGATTCACAATAGGGTCGCAAATTACATGCCTCATCAATATTCATTAGGCAAAGGTAATTTGCGACCCCATTGGGAATGGCTAGCACTCACAGGGTTGGTGGCCTGCTGGGGTCAGTAGACCACCATGTCTGTGACTGCTTTTTCAATAAAGCTGTTTTTTTATTTTAAATGCAGCTCGTTTTCCTCAAAGGAAAACCGGATGCATTAAAAAAAATAAAAATGAAACTTTTCAGTTTCATTTTGTAAGGGCAGGCAGTGGTCACTGGGACTACTGCCTGCTCGTAAACAATATTTTTGCACCCATTCACAAAGGGGAAGGGGTCCTCCCGTTTGCGAGTGGTTTACCACCTACTTGAAGTAGGTGGCAAACTGCGATTGTTTTGTGACCGCAAATGCGGTCGCAAAACATTCATCCATTGGTGTTAGACACACTATTAGGAAGGGACGCCCTTGGCACACCCCGTCCTAATATTGAGTTGCAACCCATATTTTGCGAGTCGCTAATAGGATAGAGAGTCACAAAATATGGTATGTGCATGGGGCAAACCAATGTTGCTGCCGCAAACTGGACGAATTCCCATTTGAGACATCAAAAAACAGTCACACATCTGCCCCTGTGTCTGGTGAATGGAGTTGCCTTCCGCAATACAGTAGCATTGCGTCAGACAGACCGCAGTGCTTGATGGGAAGCCAGATTTGCATAACCCATCGTCAGGAAAGGAGAAAATTGCCACGAAGAGAGACAGGGAAGCAGAAAAAGGCAAGAGGGAACAACACCATAAGGCACCATTTATGAAAAGACATTCTTTGTCGGTTAGTAACATTAGGCCGCATGAAACTGTTGCAGAGTTTTGTTTTTTTAACATACTGCGCTCAATGACATCATTCACTCTTTGATCAGCCTTGTACTCACTGCTCCACTGTTGTCAGATCACTTACAGCAGTGAAGAGTAAAGACGAATTCATGATCTTTTCTCAGTGCAAAGTGGGCAAATATGATTTGCAGTAATCTTTTGTACCATATCTGTATGTACCTTCTCTCTCTTGTTGTTTGTGTCAACAGAGGATAGGTTTACCATTGAGAGACACAAGCTTTCTGTGGTATTCGTGTACGTATTGTATGTGTGGCGCGTGCATGGAGTGTGAGTGTGGAGTGCGTGGTAGAGCATTTGTAGAATGCAGGTGGGAGGCAGTTGCTGGAGGGAGAGGCGGAGGAGGTCCGGTGTTCATGTTGCTGTATTACCTGATACTATCTAATAAAGAAGAAGACTGACAAGCAACCCTGTCTGCGTGTATCTACATACAATATATGGCGACGAGCGGGATTCAGCGACAGCAACATTGAGCACAAAATTTTTTTACTATTTTAACTTTATTGTTCATTCAACTGTTGCTCAACTACCTTCAAAACGATACGATTCAACTAAACCAAGCAGCGATCTCCTCGACGAATTGGTATGCTTTTCTTTTAAAAAAAAAAAAAAAAGGGAATTGTTTTTACCTTCAAATACACTATTTCTTATAGTGCATCTTTCAAGTTGTTCTCTGAACCGGCAGCAGCTCGCGCGGGTTGTTTCCAGGCAAGTAATGCTACAACGTCAGTACTACGTCGAGTGTCACCACGTAGTATCGTCAACACGCTCACGCTGATTGCTACGTACAGCGGCCATCTCTGTTGCTTTCGTTGCATAGCAACGCGTTTACGGAGCAACACACCAAGTACGAGATGCGCTAAGGAAATAACGCGCTTTGGGAAAGAAGCAAATTAACAGTATTGTGAGCGTAAATTTTAACGCCGGTTGTTTTTTTTTCTCTGCAAATTACCAGTTTTAACACCGTGTAACCGGCGAACTGTTAAGCAACACAACCAGAGGTTAAGTACCATTCTAATTTTGAACTTTGGCGAACTATTTGCGCAAGCATTAGCAGTTGAGTGAGCAACATAATTAGAAGAAGTCAAATATTATTATTCCATTCTGAACTTTGGTGAACTTTTTGCGCAAGTACTTACAAAAGAAGTTTTTTTTGTATGGTTATAACGTATACTTCATTGAAATGTCTTCAATTCATCCACCACCATTTTTTCTAGCAGAATCTGGTGAACCTCCCATTGCATGGGACTTATGGTTAGACATGTTTGAAGCTTATGTAGAAGTTTTAGCTGAAGAGGAGTCTTCACAAGAAAGGAAAGTGTCATTACTTAAACATAGATTAGGTGCTGTAGGATTAAGAGAATTTAAAAATCTTCCTAAAATTGAGAACGCTGGTGATATGGGGGTTTACCAATGTGCTGTCAAACAAATGCAAGAGAGATTTGGGAGGAAAATTAACGTAGTGATGGAAAGGTTCAAGTTTTATTCAAGGGCTCAGAAAAGTGATGAATCCATTGACCAATATGTATCAGCTCTAAGAGGGTTGGCTGTCACATGTGAATTTGAGAGCATGACATATGACCAAGTGTTACGTGATCAGATTCTCATGAAGACAAAATCAAAGAAAATCCAAGAGAAACTATGGTCATCTGGAAGCACTTCTTTAAAGAATGCTATTGAGGTCGCTAGGGGTGTAGAAATTTCTGATCAGTGCATTCGTGAGGTCAGGAATGAAAAGAATGACTCTGAGTCTAATTCCATTAATGCTGTAAATAAGGGTGACATGTCTAAATTCAAGAGTGATAATAAAGTAACAAATGTTTCTTCCTATCCCAGTAAGAAAGGAAATGAAAAAAGTTTTGAAAGAAATAATGACCCGAAAAAATTTGCATGCTTTAGGTGTGGGTCTTCTACTCATTTAGCCAATTACAAATGGTGTCCTGCTCTTGACAAAAATTGTACCAACTGTAAAAAGAAAGGACATTTTACCAGAGTATGTCGGAATTTCAAGGCTAAAGTTAACTACTTACAAGATATTGAACAGGATAACATTAATTGCGTCCAAGATGAGAATCAAGATGATGTTTTCCATGTTGTGGGTGACATATGCAGCATTCACGATGAAATTGTTAAAGGGGCATGCAGAGTTAAAAAGTTACCATCTTGTTTTGTTAATATTGATGGGCTAGAAGTAAAGGTCATGGTGGATTCTTGTGCCTGGTATACTATTATGGGTATGGATTCATTTAAATCCTTATGGCCCAGCAGGCCATTATTAGGCCCTGATATACACCCTGGAGGTTACACTGGACACAGAATACCGTTAGAAGGGTTTATAGTAGCCAAAATAAGTTTTGGAGGTAATTCTTGTCAGGGAAAAATTTACGTGGCCAATAAGGGTGCAACAATTTTGGGATGGCCACACATTTACGATTTAGGTATGAAAATTGACCCTAGACGAGAATTCCCAGTTTATTCTATTCAAGATGAGTATATTGAAAAAGATGATTACTCAAGCCTTCCGGAAAAATTTTCTGATGTATTCTCAAGTGGAATTGGTAAAATGGTAGGATATAAGCACAGAATAATTCTAAGGGATGGCGCATGTCCTGTTCGGCAAAAACTTAGAAACGTTCCGATCAGTTACAGAGAAAAATTGGGCGAGATACTTAAAAAACTGTGTAGTGATGGTATTATTGAACCGGTTGAAAGCTCTGATTGGGTTTCACCAGTAGTTATTTCGCTTAAATCCAATGGCGAATTGCGCCTGTGTGTAGACCTAAGATGTTTAAACGAGGCTATTTGGGTTGACACATTTCCTCTTCCAAACTTGCAAGAATTGACATCATCTGTGGGTGGTTCTTCTTGGTTTTCCAAGATAGACCTAACTAGTGCGTACCATCAAATCGTGTTAGAGGATGATTCCAAACATTGCACTGCCTTTATTACCACAGAAGGGATGTTTAGGTATAAGCGCATGCCTTTTGGGCTCGCTAGTGCATCTGCAGTATTCCAAAGGGAAATGTGTAGAGTTTTACAGGGGATCGATAATGCAAAAGTGTTTCAGGATGATATCTTAATATTTGGGAAAAACAAAGAATGTCATGACAAAGGCTTGTTTGCAGTTTTGGAAGCATTAAGAAGGAGTGGACTGACTATCAAGAATGAGAAATGTGTGTTTGGGAAACCTGAGGTGGAATACTTAGGTCATGTCATATCTAAGGATGGCATTCGACCCAAGATTAGCCATGTTGATGCCATTTTAGCCGTCCCAGAACCTACAAGCAAAGAACAATTAATGTCATTCCTGGGACTGACAGAATTTTATTCACGATTTATTGAGAACTATGCTTCAAAAGTTGAATCGCTAAGATCCTTACTAAAGAGAGGTGTTACATTTTCATGGGGTGATCAACAGAGAATGTGTTTTGAGGGAGTGAAGAAGGAAATAGTTTCCACACCTTGTTTGAAACCTTTTTTACCAATGGCAGAATGTGTTCTATCTGTGGATGCGTCTGGGTATGGCATTGGTGCTGTGTTTTCCCAACGGTATAAGTCTGAAAAATGGGTAGTAGCGTATGCTTCACGTACCCTAACCAAAGCAGAACGGAACTACTCCGTTATAGAAAAGGAATTGTTAGCTGCTTCATGGGCAGCTGAAAGGTTTCGAATGTATATATGGGGAAGGAAGTTCAAAATCTGTACTGACCACAAACCATTAGTGAACATTTTGAGGCCTGAGGGCGGGAAGAATTTAACACCAAGATTGGCTCGGTTGGCTTCAAGGCTGCAAATGTTTAGTTTCGACATTGAATATATTCCTGGCAAGGACAATGTTGTGGCTGATGGTTTGTCTAGACTACCCAATGCAGGTATGTCGGATTTGAAGACCAACACTGATTGCGAAGTGGCGTTTACCGCTAAGGACGTATTCCTTATTGACGCAGAGAATACTGTTAGTGGTGTTTCTGAAGCATCTTGGGTGAGTGAGATGGAGAAGGATGTGGTCCTGAAAGAAGTTAAACAGTTCATAGTTAAAGGATGGCCTAGAGAGTCACAATTAAGCGGTGAATCTATTGCCTTTTCCAAGATTAAGGATGAGTTGTGTATCGTTAATGATCTCATCTTAAGGGGTGACAGGATTGTGCCTCCAGTTGGGTTAAGGAAGGACATTGCTGAGAGAAGCCATTTGGGACATGGGGGCATGTCTAGTTCAAAGAGAAGGGTTAAGGAGTGGTTTTGGTGGCCAGGTGTGGACTCTATGGTGGACAAACTAGTTAGGGATTGCAAAATTTGTAATAACAGTGATAAAGTAGCTAAACCTCTGAGTGTACCATTGACCATGGTGGAGCTTCCTGAGTATCCATGGCAGAAGGTAGCGATCGACTTTATGGGACCATTTTCAGCCTTGTCCTCTGCAGACTGTTACGCCATCGTATTGGTGGATTACTATTCGAAATGGCCCGAGGTAAGAATGGTGAGCGGGATGACAACGGATGTTGTCATTGAGTTTTTAGAGGATGTATTTTCGAGAGAGGGTGTACCTGAAATGTTGGTCTCCGACAATGGGCCCCAATTTGTTTCACAGAAAATGGATGAGTTCTTATTGGCAATGGGCATTAAGCATATTAGGTCATCCCTGTACCACCCAGAGGGTAATGGCCAAGTTGAGCGCTTCAACAGGGTGGTCAAGGAAGTGATTGAATTGGCATTGAGTGCAGGGTTACCCTGGAGGAAAGCCTTGCAAGAGAGGTTGACTGCCTATCGTGTAACTCCTCACTCAGCTACAGGGAAGACCCCTTTTGAAATTCTAAGAGGCAGAAAGCCATTTGCGGGATTAGTTCCCTGGTGGTTGAGAAAGAGGAATAATAAGATGCAATGTGACTCTAAGAATGTTGATGAAGAAGTCAGATCTGAAGTTGAAAAGTATCAAAACCGCAATCAGCTGTATCATGGGAACAGATGTAACTGGCCTCTAGTTAAGGTAGGTCAGATGGTTAGGGTAAAGAACCCTAGGAAGGTATTGAAGGGTGAAAGTGTCTGGTCCAAACCTTTAAAGGTAGTTAAGGTTTTTAGTGGTGCTGTTGAGTTGGAGGATGGCAAAAGGTGGAACTTTCGTCAATTGAGTTTTTGTAATGAGAGGAGGGATGTGGTTGGTATACGTTCCGATGATGGGTCTTGTAGTGGTTATTTGTTAGGTGATGATTTTGGTTTGGCTAAGGACTTGAGGCTGACCGGTAATGCAGGTTTGTGTGAACCTAGGGATGTTGTTGACGCTCGTGATGTTGGTCCTTCTAGTGCTAGGAATGTTATAGATGCTGAGGGTGTTGTACCATTTCGCTCTGATGTCGACATTACTGGTGAATGTCTCCGCCGGGGCGATAGAGTAAGGAAGATGCCAGCTAGGTTTTTGGATTTCAAGTTAGGGTGAACTTAAAGGCGGTTCCTTAGCTTTTCAAGGAGGAGGGTGTGTGGTATTCGTGTACGTATTGTATGTGTGGCGCGTGCATGGAGTGTGAGTGTGGAGTGCGTGGTAGAGCATTTGTAGAATGCAGGTGGGAGGCAGTTGCTGGAGGGAGAGGCGGAGGAGGTCCGGTGTTCATGTTGCTGTATTACCTGATACTATCTAATAAAGAAGAAGACTGACAAGCAACCCTGTCTGCGTGTATCTACATACAATACTTTCCTTTTTGCTGTCGATACACACACAACACCCACATACTCACATTCTCTCTTTCTCTCGCTCTTTCCTCCATCTCTAGCTTTATTCTGCATGATTTAATAATGGAGGACAAATGCCCAAAAAATCTAACGAAACACCATGGTGCGCCTCTGACCCTATTGCACTAGAATGATTCCTAGGGCTTCAACATGTTACAAACTTTCCAAAAGTCTTTTTGATAGTCTACAACACTAATATAAGCCCTATAACTCTCTTCAGCTAGCACTAAAATGTCTATTTTCCCACAGTCCCATGAGGGTTTTATATGTGTAATATCCGTTATTGTTTAACACTTATTCACTCCCTAACTGCACCTCACACCAGCTGAATCTCAAAAAGCGACCTATGTTTCCTGAGAATTCGATACAAATGCCATCATTCCAGAGGCAAGGGGTGAACTCTTTCCAGCAGACCAGGAAGCTGTTTTGTGTGAATTCCTGTTCCTCCCTTCCCTTCTCACCATTAGCAAGAAACAAAATCTTCTTGTGAAGTGAAGTCTGTCAAAAACAGGGACCAGCAGTTTTCTGGACACCGAAATCATAATTAACATGCCATTTTGTATTTACTCGTTTTAAAAGCTGCAATGTAAAACGTGCCTAGATTTCTCATCTAAAGTGCAGAGATTAAAAAATCAAATGTGCTCGACAACCAGCTGCACACACCCCAAGCAGCCCCTACGCTCATTTTACACAAACATTTTCCAAATTGAAATTCAGAAAAATGTCCTAATCCAAAAAACGGTGGAGCAAATTTAGCAAGGTTTTGCGTCGTCCTTGTTCCAAGCAAGTGGACGCAAGAGCGATGTAAAACCTAAGTGAGATTTATCAAGCCACGCAAGGAAACCTTGGGTGGCCCTGCATGGCTCTATAAATCTAGAGTATAGCAACACAGTGCAAATTGCTGCCTTGTGTTACTCTGCCCCAGGGAGGTGTGCCATGAGTGGAGCGTGGGTGTTCCTACGCATCCACCCATGCATTTTCGTGCATTCTCAGATTTACCATTACTAGTAAATCTGGGAATGCGTCAAAATGCTACGCCTTCCCGGGGGAGGAGCAACAAAAGCGTGCTGCATTTTGAACACAAAGAAAGAGGGAAATGCATCCGAGGATTGCGTTTTTTGTAAGAAGGTGCCAATTCCTGCATAAAAAGAATTCTGCCTGCAATGCAGCAATGGTGCAAGGGCTCCTGTGTTGGTGCAAGACAGCGCATTGTGCGCCAGCACAAGGAAAGGACAGAAATGCACCATATAATGTTGAATAAGGCACATCTCTGGCCTATCAAGCAGCTCAGCTAGATGTCTCTCTTGGCTGCTTGAAATAATGATTAATACGCCCCTGGCATGAACATGCAAAGTTTTGTTTTGTTAATGCCTCTGGTCAATAACACAAACATTCTTCAACGAATTAGCTTTGTTCTAGGGAATGAGCACTTTGGGATTTTTTTTGGGGGGGGCTAATGTAAACAAAAGATTGCATGGGCGATGATGCAGGAGGTTTTTGGAGAAGGAGGCAGAACCTATGAGAATATATGATGTTACCACGATTTCAAATACAACGCATGGCTTTACCACGCGTATTTTACATCACTAGTGTCTTTACCACGCAGAATAATAGAACGCAGCATTTTAACACGCATAAAAACGTTAGTAAGCATCCAACGTCCATTATGCCCAAAAATACACTAAAATAAACAAAATGAAACGGATAGGCAAAAAAAAATGTCTTCAGAAGTGACATTGTTTGTCTTTTGTCACTTTCACTGACCCTCTGAAATCGTGTCCGCAAGCAAGATGGCTGAATATTTCGTCAAAGAAGGTCATTTGGTAATTTGTAATACACATTTTATATTACACATTCAGTTAGCTTTTTTAATCGTTTTTAATGTAAATTCCAAAATGTTTTTCAAAAAAACTTGTGTTGTTTTTTTTGGGGGGGGGAGACCCCCCCAGCCCCCCTTTTTTATTTTTTTCCATTTCCACCCATGCCTTTACTACTTATCACGTACTTAATGTATGCGTGAAAACACTTCTATCAAAATAAAAAAAGGACTTCTTTTTTTACGTACACGCAGAACGTAGGATGGTTGACCAGAATGTTTCTTGCATGGTAAAGACGATCGTGGAAGGCATACGCGTAGAAAAGACGTTTACGTGGTAAGTGCCCCGTTGTAAACGTTACGCGAAGTAATGCCTTCATTGTAAATGATGTTTCTCAACCTATGACAGTGGTGTAAAAACACACAATGATGCTTAATCTCGACCCCGCAAAAACTGTTAAGTGGCCCAACAGTGACACTTATTCTGACTTGGCCTTGGTATAAAACAGACCTCTGATGAGCAGAATAACCCTGAGAGGTTGGGGTCACATGCACCAGGAAATATATTCAGTATTAATAAATGTTTGGGAGACTGTGTGAAACAGCAAGAAAGATAAGGTGGAACAATCAGAGAATATAGGACGAGTAGGAGAACCAGAGCCTGCCCTCAGAACTTTTACTGCAGATTTTCTTCCAAGCCAGTTTGATAGCATGATGTTATGCAGATGGGGATGTCTGCCTGTTTTAATTTGATAACCTATGAGTTTCTGGTGTATACTTTGCAGGTAGTCATTGTTAAGTCTGTATTTTGGTAAGCTACCCTTCACAAGTAAAAATACTTTTACACAGTAACACCATATATTTGCCCACTTTGCCCATTTGGGAATCTGGGAATATTGTAGGCTTTCCACATAAAAAGTCCACTTTGTGTGGCTAAATCTGTCCCCAGAAAAAGGTGCAAAATTTGTAGACAAATGTTAAACTCCTGTTTTCACCTGGAATCAGGATTGCTGGGACATTGGAATGGAGTCATAAACTGTCCCATGCTACAAGTTTAGGAAGCTAATGAATTCCATTTAAAAAAATGCAATGGCAAAGCCAGTAGGTTTGGCGTTAGCTGGCATCCTTTTGCCTTTTCAATGCTTGTTAACTTTTTCATAGATTTTTCAAAAATATATTGTTGCGGAAGATGTCGAGCCCTCATCAAATTAAAAAAAACATTTGCCTAGAGTAAAACTATTTTCTGGTCTCATATACTACATATTGCCATAGTTGTCTCTGGCACTGAAGTGAACCACCAGTGTGGGATTTGCTCTTTGTCAAAGGGCAGAATGTCGTCACTCAGAGTGAAGTCAACCAACGGCTGAAGGACGGACACAATAATAGACTAGTAGATGAATAGGGCTTGTTAAAAAGGCCCTATAAGCAGGTATATTATAGATATAATTTCTATAAAATTAAAAAGTCTTGACTAACGCTAGACCTAAATAGAGGGCCTAAATTGAGGGGAACAAGTGGATTCCGGGAGCTAGATTTAGACACAAAAGGTGAGGATGGAGGGAATCACAGAGATGGTCAAAACGACAAACATCCATGTCAGCAAATTACACAATATTCCTTAGGGTCTCCAGTTAAATGGGTTGATGTAAACACATTGACATCTGCTGTAGTTTTTGGTTTTCTGCATCCTATTTTTTTAGCTTGTTGCCTTTTTCTTGGACAACAATTCCCATAAAGGACTTAACTTGAAGAAATGGGCAGGATTAACACATGTATGTAAATAAATAAATAAATCGTAAATCATATGTTCTTATATAGCGCCTTTCACCGTAAGGTCTCAAGGCGCTTGCTTTGGGAACCCGTCCTGGCTTTTCCCTGCGAGATAACCCCTAACTGGGCATTTCCAAGGTGAAAGCCAGGCATCCCATCGCTGTGGGGCCGTTGTGGAGATTAAGCAAGCTATTGCCCAGAGTTGCAGAGTGTGAACCCATGATTCGAGTAGGCGCCGAGGCGAGAATTATCGAGTCCGTGGACATTTTAAGCTCAAGACCCTGCCGCGTCGGGAATTGAACCCTGTCCCGGGTCTGACCTCGGCATCCGGGTCTGCCTCCTCTAACCGGTGAGCCACACTTCTCCAATGTAAAGTCGTATTTCCTGTCATTATTTTAGCACAGCTGCAGCCAAAGGAAAAACACATGCACTTAACCATTCAAAAATGTATTGTAACACCCAGTTACTTATCAGTAGTCTACATTAGCAGCCATGTTGGGAAGATTTTTTTAAAATCAGCTAAAGAAAAGGCTCTGCTGGACGGAGATGATATCTTGCAGGTAAGGACTATATCGGGGAAGATGGATGAGGAGGTAATGTACCTTTACTTATTTTATTTTAAAGTTGTATTGAATGGGACACGTGACAGCTAATGGGCATCTGAGAGCTGCAGGTGCATCAAAGAAAAAATATTATAACATACAATTATGCTAGCATAAAACCAATTTCCAGAAAGGAACTATAACAAAATATATAACAAGTAAGGGGGTTTCTTTTTTAATGGAAAATCTTAGAACATTCTAGTTTCAGGTTTTTATCTCAAAATTAAAGCACTCTGTGTTAGATCAGAAAACATTCTTGATTGACACTTTCATATGCCTAGTGGTAAATTATGGCAGTGCATGCTCTGAACACCTTTTAATACGTTATTATAAAAATAGGATTTTGGAGGTAATGATATGCAACAAGATGTTTTGTGAATATTTGTTGTTTGGCATGTTGTTGTGGTGGTGATGCGTTCTGTTGTTTTTTGAGCTACTGTATTTTTGTGCTGCTTTACTGCAACGTGATTTTGATTTAAAGGTATTATCATATTGCTTTGTGTATATTACTAAGTTATGTCCAACTGCTTACTTTACATTTGCCAATCAATGCTGCAATATTTCCAGTCAAAAGTACTACGTCATGAACGTCCCAGAGACAAGCAACCATTTACTGCGACTATCTTTGGTGGTAAATTAGCCCTGCTCCAGCTCTTTAACTACTTAAGACACGAGTCATCCCAAAACCTGTGGATAATTCTGTCTCTTAACTTAGCGTCCCCAGTGCTTACTTTAAATGATGCAGCCCATAGACTGTTGCTTTACAGTAAGACTACTTTTATTTACAGCTATAAAATGATGTTTCCCATAAGGGGGCACGAATTCATAGAATACAAGCTACAACTGAATTTGTACAGAGTATAAAAAGACTTTCTAAAAAATCCACAGGCCCTCAATATGAGATGCACAGTATTGACGGGGCGCACAGTTTGCATCCGAAATTAACATTGCCGCATAGTAACGACCTGCAAGTACTGAGTAATTCTGAGTTAAATCCCCTGGAATGGAAATAACTGTGGTGACACAGTTTTATTGGGAGGAATTTCACATTGTTGTCCCTGTTTCGGTGGAGATTATGCTCAGTTTCTAATACCATGAATGGCAAGTGTGGGAACATCGGGCCAGTCATGACCATGTGGAGCGGTATCCCACACTGGGGTACCTCTTTGCCTGACTTAGAATGAGAGCCTCAGTCTAATGGATCATTCCACCTAGGACTCAAGTTCGTCTTGGAAGGGTTGTGCCATAAGTGAACTCAAGAGATGGGAAGATAAAAATCCAGTCATTTGTGGAAGAAGTGCTACATCAAAAGGAGGAGCCATGTTGGTGCAATTTACTCCATAATATTTATTTATTTATAGGTTTTTATATAGTTAGTGCAGTAAAAGTAACTCCGAGAATAATTTCGTACTCAACACTTCTTCCACAAATTGGTGGACTTTCCATTACCAAACAACTCTATGAGCTTGCAGGTGCTTCAAAAACAGTTTCCAACCTCACAGGTTATTTACTGCTAACGTTCAAGAAACTAATAGAAAGGTCACAAAGTCTAACTTTCCATTGTAAAACTGACCTGCCTCTAGTACAGTAACACTGGTCCCTGAAACTTCTCAGAAGTAAGTTCTAAATGGTCGATCATCAAATTTTCCATTATGCTAGGGCGTGCACCAACATCTGAAAGCAGGCTTCATATGCGCCAGTCTCCCATATTAACCAAGGGCTTGCTGATGGCTGGCTGGGTTCAAGGATTTTTGGTGCTTGATGCAAAGTCAGATGTTAACCCCTTCAGTGCTGCGAACGTCCAACGGTCGTCACGAGCACTACCTCCCCAGTGCTGCGTGCGACCGCTGGACGTCCAGTTCAGCACTGGATAATGGACAGCGCAGCACTGGGGAGGTTTGTTTACGAAGCTCCTAAGGTGTTAATACCTCCACTGTGGCAACTTACACATGCGTAAATGGGCAATATGACATCCGTTGCTTTAACGACCCACGCTGTTGCCTCTCGTTCACTGCTGAATTTGTAGCTGTGGTTTCAGGTGGTGAGCACCGACATGCGGTTTTGAACACCAGGGCCTACTTTTCATGAGCAGAATTTGTTCCAGAGCAAAAGAGAGAAAGGCAGCAAAGAGAGAAAGACAAAAGAAGAGAAAAATAGAGAAGCATTGACAACGAAAGAAAGCAGAGTGATCTACAGACAGGAAAAGCAGTTTGGTACCAGAAAGTCTGATGAAGTGGAATAAATATTAGACAACCTTGGTCTTCGGCACTTCCACCATTCTATCGCGCCCGAGATGGATTCCTAGTGAAAATTTTGGATCCCTACTTTTTTTTTCTTTTTACAAATTATGGACTAACATGCCTTGTTTTCTGATCGGTCTTGGTTGAATGCCGCTGACCGCGCGACCCGCAGGGGAGCATGGGCGGGCAGCGCCTTAGTCCCACACGACGGGCGAGCAAAGCCCATATCGTGCCCCTCCCTGAGCCCACCTCCTTATCACTAGCCAATGGGGTGGGCTCACCGGGGAGGAGGGGCGGCCCCTCCGGTATTTAGCACTGCAGCGCCAGTGCTCGGCCTCTCTCTCCCGCCAGGATTCTCCCTCGGCTCTGCGCTGTTACCTCGCGCCGTGTTTCATCATCGGTTTCTAAGGTATGTGGCTTCCTACTAGCCTCCCCCCGGTCCCTGGATATGACCAGGTTGATGGGGCCCTGTGGTATCGACCACGGGGGGGGGGCTGGTGGTTGCTGGTCGCGGACTAGGCGGAGCGGGGTGTGGGTGTGGGTTTGTTAGCTGTGGGTAGATCGGGTTAGGAATAGGCCACCGTTTGGAGAGAGTATCCAGCTTAGGGACATAGAGCGTGTAACTGATCGGCTTCGGATCGCCTCGGTGCTGCGGAACGACACGCTGTGGCTTTACCTTAATTCCACCACGGACGTTTATGATCGTAGGTGAGAAATGTACCATGCGTGGCTTTAGTTAGGAGGGGGAGCTCCGTTACTAGCGGAGCTCCGTGGAATGGCGCAGACAGGATGTGAGATCAATAGAAAGACCTGATATTAAGCGCACAAAGCAAGCTGCAGTTGGGGCGTACTGTAGCAAATTACCTCGCTTTCCCTCGTGTACTCCCGCACCAGTGGCGGTGGACTAAAACTGCTAAACATGCTGTGCGAGTCTATATGACGCAGAATATATCCCGAGTAAGCGGTTGCTGGCGGTACATTCCAGAGAGAGTCTGCCCAGCGACTGACTTTACGTAGAGTCGAAAAGGGCGACAGCACTCCGGAGGCTAATATAAAACATCCCCAGTCAATCATCAACCACCGTGTTAAAAGATGAGGCGGGGCCTACATTTTTGCCGAGCGCTCGACAGCAAAGTCCGCGAGGCTGCTCTGGGTTGATGCTAGATCCGGCCGCCATTGCCGGCCACGCGTTTTTTGCCAGATCCGGCCGCCATTGCCGGCCATGCGGCATTGCTGTGTCTTGGTTACTCTGACCGGGCTGGGAGAGTCTCAGCAGTTGTACCGATAGTGCTGCCCCCAGAGTCAAGGCAATTCGGCGTGTCCATAGAGCAATATTGGTGGTGCCGAGGCATCCCCCTTGGGGCTACGCCCCTGCCCCCAGGGTCGGGGCGGTTCGGCGTGTTCATAGAGCAATAATGTCGTGAATGCGCTGGCGTAGATGGCCACGTCTCTGCTCAATTGCTACCGGAAGTAATCTACTGTACTCTGCAGCGCTGTCAATGGGGGTTAACTAATGCTCCCTCCTCTTTCCTCTGTTAATAAATCTCAAGTCTGGGCATCTCGGATACCTTAATGAGGAATTGTGGAAATGACGGGTAGGGTTGGAAGAATGAGAATTCGGCGTGTTCATAGTGCAATACTGTCGTGGATGCGCTAGCTTAGATGAAGGGAACAATTGACCATTTTGCAGTACAAGGATGGTGGAGAGATTTGCATCCAAACACGGGGAAAGAGTCAAATTCTTGTAGTCCCCTCCGGGGGGGGGGGTATAGCGATGCCATTTAGAATGACAACTTCTGTTGCGGGGCACTGTGAAATTTGCAGGCAGTGAGGTGCACTCAGCCACAGCAGCACACAGTCAGCGCTACAAGTGCTTTGGAAGGCGGCTCTTCCGTCTAGCGATCGTGTACGTCTAGTGTTGTAAGGTATGCGACCTGAGCGAGCGTGGGTCAAGTCGCTGCAGTATCATGAAGCACCAATTGGCGGGCGGCATAGGCAGAATGCGAGCAATGCACAGCTCGCAGCCACAGGATCGCGCTGGGAGCAGTTAGTGTTTCTTTTATACAGCGAGCAGGATGTGGGGGCGTTGCGGGCTCATTCAAGTGGCTTGACTTCATGCTCGGAGTCGTAAGAAAGTGCAAAGTCATAAGCGGGAGATGTTCCACATGCGTGGCATCCTGCAACAGTGTGACGTGGGGGACAACGGTGGGCAGGGAAAATAGTTTCCACTGTCAATCCCCGCCGTCGGGATGATACGGGCCCAGTCGTTTTAGGACACTCTGTGTCTGTGCGTCTGTCCCTCTCTGTGTGCGGTGGGTGTGTCCGTGCGTCTGCCCCTCTCTGTGTACAGTGGGGTGTCTGTGCGTCTGCCCCTCTCTGGCTGCGCCGGGACTTCCGTGATCGAGTTACACTCAAAACATTGAGACACCCCCGCCTTCACAAGCATGGTTAGCCCCGCTTAGGACGGGTGATAGTAATGTGCAGCAGCCGAATGTATGGCGCTGCGCGTGACATCTGCGGGATGTAAACATTCAGCTCTTTCCAATCAGGGTCGACGTATTCCTGTGTTCAGTGTCCAGTTTCTCTGCACATAAATCACACATGGGAAAAGAAAAGGTTTTAAACTGCCATCCTTTCTGTCCCCCAGAAATGAGTGTGAGTAGCGGCCCCTTTAGCAGCAGAGCCCCAAGCAGACATGACAGGCTGAAGTCTGCGAGGGGAGGTCGAGTTTTGATGATGGTGATTCACTCTCAGTCGAAGACCCTTCGAAGCAAGCTTCGGATCAAGGATGACTGATCGGGGGGATTTCACAATGCAACGGTCTCGCCTGTGCAAAATTAGAGCTATTGGCATTGTAAATGACACAATTTGTATTTATGTGTTGGTTTTGGAAACAGATGAATAAGGGCATTATCTTTTATTCGTTGTACTGCAAATACGTAGGTGAACTTATAAGGAAATCGAATTTTAGGAATGAAACAGCATTGGCAGTTTGAAGTGAACGTGCGAGGCAGTTGGAACACAAACTAAAGTGTACACAACGAGTAAATTTTATGTTGTTCTTTCAGATCACGCTTGGAACACGTCGCAAGGATTAGCAGCCACATAGGATTAAGGAGTGGAGCAGCAGGTAATTCAGGGTGCGAATAATATTAGGCAACACAAACCGACCCGGGTACCAGTGGACCCAGTAGGAGTGGGATCATCAGGGGCTTGCGACAGCAGTTTGATCGTGAGATGCAGTTTAGCGGCGATTTATTCGTTTACTTACCCTTGCCTCGCCAGGCTATTCACGTGGTGGCCCGCCCGCAGCGCATAGTTACAGAGGGTGTATATTTCCATTGGGCCTTGGTATCTCGACGCCCAATTGAGTGTCTTGTTCAATTTAAATTGTGGCAGTGCATACTTCAGGGCGATGGATAAACCTTACGTGCGCAAACTTGTTGATTATGACCGTATTTATCAACGACGCGTGGCATTACATATTTGAGCACGAGGGTTCAGCCCATTACGCGCGTAAATTTGTGGTGTGTGACCGTATGACAATTGGAGTAGAGTCCCATTGGGCCATAGTACCTCGAGGCCCACTCGTGTGACCTATGCTAAAATTTTACGCGTTGCATGGCATTTGGAGCGCGATGGGTAGGCATAGCCCGTGCACAGTTTCGTTGATGGCGTTCGTAATTATTAAGAGGGTATAGTATCATTGGGCCACCCGTGGCATTGGATAGTTGAGCGCGAGGGTTCAGCCGATTACGTGCGTAAAGTTGTGGTTTGTGACCGTATGTACAATTGGAGCGTAATATCAGTGGGCCATGGTACCTCGAGGCCTAACAGTGTGACTTATTCTAAAGTTACGCGTTGCATCGCGTTGGGTAAGCCTATCCCGTGCGCGTTTTAGTTATGGCGTTCGTATTTACTACAGGGGTATAGTATCTTTGGGCCATAGTACCTTGAGGCCCAATTGCGTGACTGATGCAAGTTCGCACGTGGCAGTAGATATTTGTGCGCGAGGGTCCTACCGATTTCGCGCGATTTAGTTATGGCATGCGTATGTACAGAGGGGGTATAGTATCATGGGGCCGTAGTATCTTTAGGCCCAATCGAGTGACTTGTGCATTTTACGTGTGACATTGCTTACTTCGGCGAGTTCGGTAGGTCCATTGCGTGCGCAAGTTGTTACTTGAGTCCGTATTTATAAATGATAAGGTTTCATGGGGCCATATTGCCTCGAGGCACAATAGAGTGACTCATTCATCTTTGCACCTGGTATTGCTTTTGCAGTGCGAGAGGTTAGATTTATCCGTGGGCAATGGCGTCAATGGTGTCCGTAGTCACATAAGTGTATAGTATCTTTGGACAATAGTATCTCGAGGCTCAATAGAGTTACTGATCTCGCATATTTCAGCGAGAGGGGTGAGCCATTACGGGCGCAAATTTGCTTATTTGCTTTGTGTTTGTATCTTCAATTGGTGTATAGCATCGTGGGGCCATGGTATCCCTGGGCCCAATCGAGTGATTCAATCAATTTATACAGGGCTTTCATATTCAGCGCGTAGGGTAAGCCGATCACGCGCGCAAGTTGCTTTCTAGCGTCCTTATGTAAATATGGGGTGGAGTATCGTTTGGCCATAGTATCTCGAGGCAGGTGGCGTGGTATTGGTTGGGAAGCTACGCTTGCACGTCAGGTCCGCGGGCCGATCCTTTGACAATATGTTAGACTCATCAGATGAGTACGTCTCAATCAGTGAACTGGAGTTTGACTGACCACGTCATTGATTGCCCGGTTTCCACTGATCTCGCATGCACGTTCAAAGGTCGCAGGCTCTTCGCGGGTTAACACAGTGACATGCAGTCTCTGGGTTAAACAGAGTTCTAGCCTATCCACTAGCTGCCCCCACTCCCCACTTCTAAAGCTTTATCCTCGTCGCTCTACCGGGGAGAGGATGTAGCCTTACGGTTAGAGCGGTTGACCTTGGAGCTGGGGAACAGGGTTCGGATCTCGGCAACAACGCTCAAAATCCTGGGAGTCTGGACAAATCACAGCGTGCCCTTCACCTTCATGGGACATTCCTAGCATGAGTGTGTCGTTCTGAGTGTAAAGGTCGCGGCAGTGGAAGTCTCTGAGTCATGTCACAGCTACTAGGGAGAAGCTGCTAAGGTTTATCTAATTTATTAGCACAGTAACTCATCATGTAGTGACTCTGGAGGGTATGTTGGAAAGGCGTACACACAGCATTTTCCCAGTACAAGCCAGAACAGTTTTATCGGCACGCAAAAATTTCACATTAAACGCAATAATTCTTCATGAAATGATAAAGATAATAGTTTTAATTGAAAGTACGTTTTTTGTGTGTGGAAGACATGTACTTCCGTTTATTGGTTCAGACAGCTGAAGCCTGAACACACCTTTAAGCACACAGACCTTGTCCCCAGTGGGGAATTCCTCTGTGAAATACTACTGAAGGATAGGAGTGACAACCGGGAGGAATAGTAGATCATGAAAAAGGGTCACAATTTGTGAAAACCTTGCTTTATTGTGAATCGGGCCAAACATAAACCCGAACACTAGGTAACAAGTGCAACAAATGGCATGTCAGCAGGACAGCCCTAAATCACTGTACAGCCGAAGCCAATACACAATATTGAACATTACACATAAAATGGGATTGCTTTAGCACACATTCTCTAACGAAAACAGGTATAACCCCATAGCTTCAGGTTAACAGTTTAAAGCTTCATGTTCGCTGAGAAGAGAATTAGGAGTGCGTGACGCGTGCTGCAGGGGCACAAGCGAAGGCTGTGAGTATGAACTTTACACCAATATTCGGGGAATGAGTCCAAACTCACCACACATCAGAATGTGGACTTTCAAGCGCCTTGCTCCGGCAGATGAAAAGTGGAAGCGACTACTAGGTGACTGAGTTCGTTCCGGACACTTGCTTCCTGGGTGCGATACAGATTAGGGGTCACATGCAGTAGGAGCATGCGTGGAGTAGCTACTATGCTGCGGTACGGATTACGGAGACATGGTCAGGAAGAACAATTTGACTGTTAAAACATATCTGCTGGGTTGTGCTTCAACTATTCCAGTATTGATCTGGCAGGGATTTGCCAGGACATTCACTGTAATAATTATTCCAGCTACGGTGACAATTTTCATAATCCCACCATTTTACTTTCTTGGACAAATGTCCATGCATCAGATAAAATAATGCTAATAGTCACTTGCCGGTCCCTTGCATACTGTTGCCGAATGAAAACAGCTAACGTAGTGCATATTAAGCATAGGAAAGGAAAGGTGAACAAATAGGATACTTTGGAAAACCGCGTTTGTCAGAGTGAGGAGAAGTAAGTAATTAGTCCTCAGGCAAACTAAGTAATAGCTTCGGGAAAAGAACCAAAAGCTATTTTCTGGGATTAAATGCACAAATGAAGTCAAGGGGTGAAGCTAGGAGTGGCCCAGGGTGGTTGGCTTGGGCACCCTACCTCGGTGGCCAAACCTTTCAGCTGACTGTTGCGAGTGGGTTATGGGCCATTCCTATGTTCTTGGGTTGGTACAATGGGCTACGTCCGGGAAATGGAACTTGGCTTTCGCGAGGACACAAATCCTGGGTTGGGTGTTCCTGAAATGCAATGTGGTCACTGAAGTACAAGCTTGAGCAATGCAGGGTGGGGAGGGGTGGTCCTCCAAATATCCCCCTAGAGCGCCCTGAGTCAGTGAATTATGGGTATTCAGGTCCTAAGGTGGCAAGACCAATGTTGTTGGTAACTAGTCCTGTGAGAGTGAGACCTGCCTTGGAGCATAATCAAGTGCATGCAGGTTCAGATGGGGCATTACCATGCGATAACCGTGGTATCCATTATGTAATAAAGCACGTTGAGGCTCAAACTAGAACAGCACCCTGCGTACGGGGGGCCCCCACACAATACCCCCACCTTTCATCTGGGAACGGGTTGGGAGCGGGCGAGCTCCTGTGGTCGGAGGTTCTTCGCAGGGCCAGATCACCGGTAGCGGTAGAACATTCCCGCAAGTGGGTCTGCAGATCCATGCAGAAGTTCATGGGAAGAGAGGCCTGTGTTTCATTGGGCAGGTACCAATACGAAGAGAAAACGGAAGGGTACTATGATAAAGGTGCACTAAAAAGCGGCCGAAAGTAGCTAGGTGGGTGGGGGGCTCTGTCATCGACGGGGGCCTCCTCCAGAGCTGTGGCGGAGTACAGGGCGATCTGGAAGCAGATGGACAGTAAGGGTACCTCTGCGGCAGAAGGGTACAGTAAGGGTACCTCTGCCTGGCACAGTAAGGGTGCCAGAGCCAAGGACCTGGAGCCGAAGGAGGTTCCGGGAAAACGCGACGGCGCCCCGTTAGTCCTTCGGGCGGTCGGGTGGCCTGAACCGACCGGGGGTGTGCCTTACCGCTCCGCCCTGACAGGGGCGGGAGTATAACAAAAGTGGAATAAAAGCACCGTCAGAGCATCGTCTCGCCGTGCAAGATGGATCCTTAGGCAAGCGGGACAGCGAGGGGCTGCCTGCTTTGGATCGCCTGTAAGATGACCCACCATAACGAACGTCATACCATACCTGTGTTGTATGAAATAAACCTGAAGCGGTTCTTTCCCATAAACATGTCTCCTGAGTTTCTTTGGGAAGTGTAAGTGTGCAATTGGCAAGCGGGGCAAGCGCATGGCGGTGTGGGCACTATGCCGCTGACCGCGCGACCCGCAGGGGAGCATGGGCGGGCAGCGCCTTAGTCCCACACGACGGGCGAGCAAAGCCCATATCTTGCCCCTCCCTGAGCCCACCTCCTTATCACTAGCCAATGGGGTGGGCTCACCGGGGAGGAGGGGCGGCCCCTCCGGTATTTAGCACTGCAGCGCCAGTGCTCGGCCTCTCTCTCCCGCCAGGATTCTCCCTCGGCTCTGCGCTGTTCCCACCCTGATCCCTGACCCAGCAGCAGAGCGAAGTTATGAATTTTTAATGGTCTTGTTTTGTGTTGCAGGCGGAGTCACAGGGCGATCTTGAAGCAGATGGACAGTAAGGGTACCTCTGCGGCAGAAGGGTACAGTAAGGGTACCTCTGCCTGGCACAGTAAGGGTGCCTGAGCCAAGGACCTGGAGCCGAAGGAGGTTCCTGGAAAACGCGACGGCGCCCCGTTAGTCCTTTGGGCGGTCGGGGGGCCTGAACCGACCGGGGGTGTGCCTTACCGCTCCGCCCTGACAGGGGGGGCGGGGCGGGAGTATAACAAAAGTGGAATAAAAGCACCGTCAGAGCATCGTCTCGCCGTGCAAGATGGCTCCTTAGGCAAGCGGGACAGCGAGGGGCTGCCTGCTTTGGATCGCCTGTAAGATGACCCACCATAACGAACGTCATACCATACCTGTGTTGTATGAAATAAACCTGCAGCGGTTCTTTCCCATAAACATGTCTCCTGAGTTTCTTTGGGAAGTGTAAGTGTGCAATTGGCAAGCGGGGCGAGCGCATGGCGGTGTGGGCACTAACGGTAAATGCTGTCTTGTCTTACTGCTGGCCTTCATCTTTTCTGTTGCTGTTGGTCAATTATTTTCCACAGACACCAAGCAATAAGTGACTGTTTCTGCCCTTTAAGTAGTTTCATCACTCATCGCATTCTTCCCGCTCAACGATGTGAGAAGCTTGGCAACGCCATGGCGGCTCACGGCTTTGTGTCGTTAAGTAACCCTGTCAGTACCGCGGACGGGCCAGGGCGCCCCACAGAGCCCCATTGTAAGCTGCCATTCTTCTCGTGAGGTGGGAGACTCGTGCATTATTGAGGCGCCGTGTAAAGAGCTCTCACTGTCTGTTTCTACAAAATGCATTACAATGGCGTTGAACGCTGTGTATTATCTTTCACCTACACCGGTTCAAGAACAGCTTTAAAGCACCTGTTTTATGACTAATCCACTTAACAACGCGCCCTTGTACTGTTTGAAATGCCGCACAATAGATGGTGGCATAGCCTGCCAATTACAGGGTCAGCTTTCGTAGTGTCAGCAGCTATATGCTACACACGAGACGCAGTTTTACAAGACCTCAGAGAATCGCCCTCTGCGGGATTCCGGAATCACCTTAAAAGGAGATTGCAATGTTTGGACGCATTCACAACCATCAAGTTTAAAAGAAACCACGAGCAGGGAGGGACAACACGGGGATGACATTTTTTTATATTGAGGCTTTATTTTAGCAAACGCAATAAGAACTGGATCTGAAGAAGACAGATGGCCAAAGACCAAAGGGTGAGTGACTCGAGGAAGGCACAGACACACATAAACACACACATTCTCTCTTGCATGCTGAATCAGATTTAAGACATGAAAAGTCTAAGTATAAACAACGCCACAAGAATTATGGCATTTTGTGACCGCAGCTTTTTGCTCATATTTATGGATTTGCCGCATTTTTCACATAATCCATTATCTGTTGCTTAATCTGCAGATTTTACCCAAAAAAAGTTTCTTGCTCATAGGGATCAAAAGTGTCTAAAAACAGGTCGATATGTGTTTGCAGTGGAAGGCCCTTTGCAAATGTCAACTGGTCATCTCCCAATCGGTCATTTCTGTATTTGGCTGGCAAACTGGTACTAATGAGGTGAAATATTTGCCCAGACACTTTTACCATGTGTAAAAATGACAAAATATTGACGTAATACTATCGGAAATTGTACCACATTATGCCACATATTTTGCCTTTTCTTGCTGCATAATTGATCAACCCTGCTGCATACTTTGCTGCTCCCCTGATGCATAATTCCAGGGTCCCTACGTGTAAGGCAATTCATGGTTTAAAATATAAAATGAATGGGCACTCAACAAAGTACCATGATGTAGTGGACAGCAACTGCAGGTTCTCTTTTAGGTCTCGATGAAAGACATCTGTACCTGTTTTCGATTGACAAACCAACCTATTGTATCTAATAATTTGACTTATAGTTAGATTTGGCTTTGGGCCAGCCACTTCAAACCATTTGCTTTGTCTGTGGTTTCTCTTTCAGCCATTAGCTTGAGACATTTACATTTACATCCTAGATCAGCTCACAGGCAACTGGCTTTTTCACCTCATTCTATCAGCTGTTTCTGTGTCCTTCCACCTCCCATGTGTCCTCGCATTCCGGCACAAGAGTGACTATTTTCTCTCTTTCCATTACCTCTCTCTGGTGCCTAATGCTCTTTCTGCCACCTCTGAACTGTCTCTCTATCCTTGCTTCACCCTGTCTCCCTGCCACCCCTTCACTATCTCTTCCCGTTTTACTACCCCTTGCTCATGTGGTGCCATTCATTCATTCTCCCCAAATGATACCGCTCCACGCCTGCCTAAATCCGCTTTCCCAATGCTTGTTTACTTACATAGGTAAAGCCAATATCAGCAGGTGGCCATCTTAGATTTGGATTTTTTTCATGAAAACCATTCATAGATGGCCGTGGTTGCGTGCACGTGGTTGGCCCAATCTGTAAGCGTTATGCTAAGTCCTTTCAATACTTTCCTCATATTAAGTGTGTACTGGTTTTGTTTAGGATTTGTGACCTGTGTACCCACTGGCGTAATGAAACTTGAGGGTAGGCCTGGGCGAAGCACTACGCTCCGCTCGCGGAGTTTGCGAAGTTTTTGCAACTTCGCACTACGCGAGCGGCACGTAGCACAGTGCGAACATGCGTAGTGCAGCGTAGCGTAGTGCAGCGCTCATTTTTTGCTTGTTCGCGGTCCTGAACGTCATGTTCGCGACCGCGAGCAAGCAAAATGACATCCCGGCGAGATTCTCAACGCGAGGAGGTCAGGTTTCTCATTGTGAGTGGTTGCGCATGCTCGCGACCGCTCTCAATGAGAAACTACCTGTTCGCATTGAGAAAGCTGCCGCTCGAGTAATAATCTCCTCGAGCAGCAGAAAACTACAGCTCGCACTGTGCAAGATGCCGTTTTCAATGCTTGCACAGTGCCGGATGCTTGTCCGCACTGTGCAATCATTGAAAACGCATCTTGCACAGTGCGAACATGCTACTACGCAGCTCGCGTAGTGCTACGTGAAGTTCGTGTAGTGCGAAGTGCACTTCGCGTAGCTTCGCGTAGCGCTACTTCGCGAACTACGCCCACCCTTACTTGAGGGGCCCCCCCCGTGCTAGGTATGTGGAGGGCCCCCCTCCAGACTCAATCAGAAGCTCTCCGGCCAGAGTACTCTGCTAATGGGGACCCCTGGAGCTTCACCCTCCCACACCACGGGGGCTGCAGGGGCATGTGTTACACCACTGTGTGTACCCTGGAATCCAACATTGTTGGTTGGTCATTTGATCCCTAGAATTGGAAGGCTATGGCCTTCTATGCCTTTTAGTTTGCCAAGGGAAATAATTTGGGTTTGACCCAATTAATGATTAAGTCTGAGACTTCCCCAAACTTTTAAGTTTCTTCAGAAGAGGCACTGAATGCTCTTGGTCTTTTAGGTCGACCAGCATGTCATCTGAGTATAGTGACACAATATGTGTGCTAAGTCCTTATATTATGGGCCATAGTTGTCTGCCTTCTGTTTGTGCTGCAGGAAAGTAACTGTCATATCTGTATTATGTTTAGGGCTCCCGGTTTTATGGTAGTTATTTTTGGGACATTTTCGTCTGTATTTATCCATATTTATTTTTTGTGAACTTTGTTTATGTTTATCCATATTTATTATGGGTTTTGTGAAGAAAATAAAACTGAAACTGGTATATTTCAACATTTATTTAAGCAATAAATATGCAGTCATGCTTGGATGCCTTCCAGGTGTCAGTGATATGAACACCCGCAGAAGATAAATCAATGCGCTTATATGAAAATATGCGCATTTCCCTATCAGCCTTGTGCATATCTATTGCTGTGTAAGCCTCTTTACAAAAAATCCTTTATTTTCTAACCTATGCCTCCTTTTTCTTCATTGTTGTCTTAGAGAACCACGAAATACCCAAGTTCCGTATCAGGATGAAGGCTGTACAAAAACCTCACTTGCAGGGCTTTAAGTGGGCGGGGTCCAGCTGGTCTGAGTACCAGCAGTAATTAAAAAGAGGGATTGAAACAGGTCTCCTTTGGGCTCTATATTAATCCTCTTAATTACTGAGCTGATAAAAAGATAGAGCCCATTCTGGGTCATCCATTGGGTGGGAAATATAATAAAGAATTTGTGAAAAAAGAATTCCGCCGTGGTCATTAGATCAGAAAATTTGGAGAAAAGGGGCACTGGAGTAATTTAAGTGGAGTGTAGTTTTTTTTTTGCATGATTTCTTCTCCTTCGTGTTACAGCAGGACTGGTATCAAGTGGGAAGAGCAAATGTAAATCTGCATTTTAGCTCACAAGGAGAAAGGCTGCTTGAAATCAATGGGAGTCTGACAGAACGGTGTTCGGACACATTGTAACCGGTCGGTCGGTCTCCCCGCATCCGATTCAGTCGGAAACCCGTCCGAAACCGAGTCGGTCGGAATGCTTTCCGACTGACTTCGTAATGAGGCCTCTAGTTATAACTACTTCATGCAACAGAGTAATAGGTCTGGTGAAAGCTCCTTGCAATAAATATATAATGCCTTTCATTAGCTGACAGAAACTTAAATGCACCTTGTAAAGTGTTTTACTGCTTACAGTAAATAAATATGCTGCTACTGATTACAGTTACAGATGGTTGAGTAGGA
Organism: Lissotriton helveticus; assembly: GCF_964261635.1. NCBI lineage: Eukaryota > Metazoa > Chordata > Amphibia > Caudata > Salamandridae > Lissotriton > Lissotriton helveticus. Next base: position 258,563,079 of record NC_136071.1, read on the forward strand.
CTTGAAATTGTGAAGAATGGGACTCTACACTCACTTCATTTAGGCCACACCCTTATTTATATAGGCCCGCCCTTTCTAAATCTCTTTTTCCGATGCCTATGTGTCCACGTCTCTATTAATAGAGACGCCGCCCCACTTTTGTCATCCCACGTAAAGCCTTGGTCTCTTGTATTGTATTTGTTAGAGCATAATGTTTCTCCCTATATGAGATGAATCCAGCCCACAAACAAGGTGCACATGTCAACTGCCTTGCTTCTTAGATCACTAATGATATTGTTGTCAGGGCGGGGGCATGACATTATTGTTTTGAAGTTCATGTTGAAAAACTATCACTTTTAATAAATGCCTCTCCGTGTAGTGATATCCTCTGATGTACTAAGGTGAAAACCTACAGCAAGTTAAAGAAATACACTTTGGATTGGAACATGGAAATTGCTTTCAAAATCAATCCATTTCGCTCATTACTGTTGATGCTTTATATCTTATTTATTACACCCCCTTGACTTAAGGCACAGTGTTTAGAAGGTACATTGTCTGCATATTTTTGCAAAAATACAAGTGTTAGCTCCAAAAATATTTTGAAGGCAGCTAGTATAAAGGAAACAAATAGGAAAGGACACACCCATAACCCACAGTTAAACTTGCATCCACATAAATGTTCATTTTAAACCTATTGTTAATATGCAATACAATAATAATAATAATAATAATAATAATAATAATAATAATAATATACAGCTCATTACTGCAAAATCTAGCTTAAAGCAGAACTGCTAAAATCAGGGGTGCTATTGTTATTTCAGCGTGGCACGTAACAGGACTTACCGGGGGCCACTAAATGTACAAGATAACTGGAATGCAGCAGACCTGCTGTATTGCACCAGGAGACTTTTGCTACCGAAAGCGGCTGAAATCTGCTGAAATACTGGTTATGAAAAGAGAAATAATCAGGGGCATCTGGATTGGAATCACCAATTTCCCATATAATTCCTAATTTCTTTGGGAACCCTCAGGTTACCAAATGTAATAGACCGTAACTCCTCCCTCTAGTCTAGCCTGACTGGTTCTTTGGTATAGGTAATTCTATTGTGTCACTTGTCATGAGGTCCTATGTGTTATGCTTGAAGATAGCGGGAACCCTGGCTAGAATTAGATCAAAAAAAGTCTAATTTAACCAGTTGGCTAGAACTTTAAATTGGCAACCCAGGCATTTATGACCAAACATGTTTCAGACACTTATGGAAAACTAAAGTGCTACATTATTGAGGACCACACCCTTCAAATTATTGCATTCTTTTGGTGTTTTGGGAGTGTTACACATCATCTTCTAGCTACTCGAGAGCACACAGTTTCTACTAGATTTTTCCAGGTTAAACTTCATGAGGTATCTACAGTGGTGGAACAGAATGAGTAGGGGCACTAAAATATGTCAGCTGCATGCCAGAGAAAGCCATCATCTGACCTCCACCCTGACCATCAAACTATCGTCCCGCCCATACCCCACAGGGATTATTCCTGCCTTGTGAGCTGGACTAACATATGGTGGGGTGTCTATTGATCGATGCTCCGAGATGTTGGCAGCACACAGCACCAACACTCTCTAAGCTATTTTGCTTATTCATTTAAATGTAGTCTGTGGTACATAAGAAAATCTCAGTAATTCGATAAATATTGCCTGCCAGACCTAGAGCAGACATTATTCCTGGCAGATTTTTCAATACGAAATGCAAGAGTAGTGTTGGGGAAACAGCAAATACCACGACCGCCAAACAACGCGTTGCCTTTGCAACCCGGGCAGAACAACAAATGCATCTAAACCAGGCATTCCATTTACAGCACGTCCTTACAAAGACATGGGTTAGGTAAAGCAGCATTGTCTTTCAAGTCTAACGCTTTCCCTACTGTTGCAGGGACTGGAGTTGGAATAGTTAATTATACTATTCCAAAGTCCAGTGCCCCCCTAAGGCAAGTCGTTGTAACCACTTGCGTTGTAAATGGAATGCGTGGGATCGGATGCATTTTCTGCTTCACCCCGGTTAAGGAACACGCGGGAAAGGAAAGCACGGTTGTGTCATACAACCGTATTGTAGGCATAGAAGTATAATTTCAGACAGGCGTCACAGTCAAATGTACTAGACAAGATGTGGATCATGAAGGTCTTTAATTTCTGAAGCCACCACTTTACTTTCAGTCCGTCCAGTGTTCCCCGGAGTTCATTGGATCCAAAGTACAGTGCTATTGATTTCTGAGGACATATGTGGTATAAACTCACAGACAGGCAAGAAGAGAACACGAGGATTCAGAGTATGAATTGCATTTTCAACTCACATTTTCACCCAGCACAGGGACTTAGCCAAGCAAGAGGTGAAGAAAAGAATTCACTTTATCTTGTCTTTTTAATCAATAAATGCTTGATAGGTGTAGTACTAGTAACCAGAAGAAGCCCAGGGCACACAATGGTGCCAGGTGCCATTCTATGTAACACGAGCGAGGCAAGGTCTGCGCCACAGTCTTTAGGTGTTTTCTATAAGTAATTGTGCAGCTCACTATGGTAATAGAGACGGACCTTGGCCTGCCTACCACACCAACAGGGCATGCAAATTAGTCACCAGAATCAATGAGAGATGGGCGCACTTGTTGCTCCCAAAAGGCAAGATTGCACCACCCCCTTAGGAGGGCCTGCAGCCCCACATGAGGGTGTAGCTGGTAACACAGGAGTTTCCAAACACACCTGGGGACTGTTTCTTGGAGGAGGCATGTTCTTCCCTAGGCCGGATTGCAGTTCAAGACTCCAGCCTCCAAGTAGCCATGTCCAGCACAAGGGGGCGCAGCTGGGACTAATTCTCCCAGTCACAGTGGTAGGCAGTGCTCTGCACTGTAGATGAAAACAAGCTACAGGAAGATTAATGACTTACAGAAAAAAAATGAAGAAAACAAGCTTACCCTAGAATTCTCAATGACACCTCAGTGGCAGAGGTGTTTGGCTGAAGGTAAATGGAGGGGTGTATGCAGGAGAATATCTCTGCATGATGTACACTCAGTCCTGCATGTTACAGTGCAGAGTGCAATTTCTTATTTAATTTAAATAAGCATTGACAAAGGCACTGGTTTTAGCTGCTGTATAACAACACTTCCCCATAAGCGCACTCCGTAGCACACAGGCAAACAGTGGTCAGTGAATGAGAGGAGACTGGGGGCAGGGTGGCTTTAAAATGGGGGCATTTTCAATATAGTACACATACCTTGTTTATTTGTAATACATAAACTAAAGTTGCTATTGGGCAAGCATCGGAATTCCAGCGCTTTATGCTGTTAATTAAACAACTGCTCTAGATATCTTTGTAGAACCTGCAAGTCACTTATTACAATGCTGGCGGATCTACTCAGCCTCTCGTACCTCATAACCATACTTCAAAATTAAATGACATGAGATCACTGTGTTGGGATAATATTACTAGTTTCTATTTACAGTGCTTAGGAGCTGCATACATGTAACCAAAAACCATGTTGATACAAAAGAGATGCAATGACACTCTAATGCCATAGTAAGCAAGGGACACAATCACCAGATTTGAGGTATGTGAGACAGAACCACCAGATCTGAGGAAGTTTTTCAGCAGTAAGTTGGATATAATCAAACCATAAGAAGGAAGAGCGAAGAGCCCCCTCCTGTCCCAAATATCATGATCAGAACATTATCAAAAAGACAGTGGTTGGCTATGCAGCACCTCCCTGAAAGCACCACACGAAGGTCGAAAGGATTGCATCTCCAATGAACATATTCCTTAGATTGTTCCAAACTCCATGACAGCACTGCCTCACAACCAGCTGCGAACCCCTTCCGTAACACCATACTGCAGCGGGAATGCCGGCTGTGCCTTTTAACACATGTTCAATAGCATCTGTTCTGGGAGAGTGAGGGCAGGGTTCTATGTACCAGAATCAAGCTTTTCTTCAAATACCCGATGGGAAAAGGAGTCAATTTCCTGGAGTGCGTATTATAGGCCCAAGTCATTCTCGCCATGCCACTGCAGAAGGAAAAGTCTGTTGCGCCCCTACGCAGTTTAAGTCATTGACCCTCCCACAACTCCCCCAAGGGGTCGGTGAGGGATAGCATTAGGAGACAGCAGAGAGCCGCTCCCATACACAGTAATCAGACAGGTTTGCATGCGTTCTTGTTCCGGTTCACATTCTGTGGAGAGACAAAACCCAACCTTGAAAAAATGTTAGACTATCATTGAGAGCTAAATCGCTCTGAGCAAATATTTAACATAAATTTGTCGACATATATCTCATAAATGACTTCAAGAATAAGAAAAGGGAAAGATTTAGTCAGGCCCTTACCCTTTCAATGTATTATTTACACGTCTATTTATTTACGAGAGACAATGTTTCTGTGGTAGATGTTAAACAACACCAGGTTGCACAGGCCCAGCATCTCAAAATCTGGCAACAGGAAGTGAGCTTGCTCACTTTGCTGTCTGCTTATACTGTATTGTATTTGCATTTGTATAGCACTTATGGTCATTGAAGTGCTTCATGACAGATAGAACACTACTCCATAACTCAAAATTGGTGGTTAATCCTATGGTCATTCATATTTGTCGCACATTTGCTGGTTATTGGGTTTGTCTTGTGTTCTGAGGAAACTGAAACATTTCCCAAAACTTCTAGTGGAGGATTAAGTTAATAGGAGTTAGGTATGGTATACGTAAATAGGGTGGAGTTGGTTAGTAATTGAGAGATTTCATGGCGATGTTACACAGAAGGGGAAACTGTGATTTATGAGAGTGGGATTTCAAGATAGGTTAGGAAAAATTGGGCAATGCAGGAATGGCTAATCAGAAGAAGAGTTTATGATTTGTAAGGAGGAGATAAGGTTAGGTTACTGAAGTATAGTAGCGAGCAAGACGGCAGGCATGTGGTAGATTAGAGTACACACAGAAGTATGAAGGCAGACAGAGGATGGAGTGTGAAAGAAGATCCTCTTTCGATTGAAAGCCAGTATAGAGCTGTCAGGACCAGATAAATAAGGTTCATATATTTACATTGAGCAATAGTTTTGCTGCTGAATCTTGGGTTCTGTGTAGCCTTCTGATAGTTGAGTATGGAAAGTTATAGTATAGTCATTTAAAACATTTTTTTTTTGAGTTTTATATAGCGTGAACTAGACCCGAAGATATCGGGTATCAGAGCGCTTTACATAGTACCAGTTTCTTTACATGAGAAAACATTACTTTTTTTTGTTAGGCAAGGGGAGATTAAGTTGATTTAGCTAGAATCACATGATGTTGACCGTCGATGCCGAGACTCGAACCCGGTTTCCCAGATTCGACGTCGATCGCTCTAGCCGCAAGCCTACATCCTTTATTATCATAGTCAATTTTGGAGAGGATGAGTGAGATTATTACTTGTACCTTTTGAGGAACTCCAAGATGTGAAAAGATATGTTTAAGTGTTTTCATTTTGTAGAAAGTTACAAAGGACAGCTTGTCCACTGGAGTATTCATGGAAAGTGTGGAGTAATGGGATTTTTCCTGATTTTTCACGCTTTGAGCTATTTTTGGCAGGCTTCCCAGTTTATCTGCCCAAAAAGATACAGGGCCATAACTTTTCATTTCACCACAGGTCAGTATTTCAGTTTTTAAAGAAATCAGCTTGAGGTGTTTCCATGCAATACCTTGATCTATGGGTGTGAGGTAGGTGTTGGTTTTTGATCTTTTTATGTCCTTAGGGTTTCCCAGTCTGAAAAGGATCTGTATATCATCTGCTTAGTTGTAGCAGGTGAGCTGGAAACTGTTGATAAGATTTAGTAGTGACTTCATGTAAATATATGTTAAAAATTAGAGGTTAGGTGATAGATCCTTGTGGAACTTTTATGTGTGTGCAGTAAGGATTTAAATTGAAAGGCAGTTTGTGAATATGGTATGATCTGATGTTTATGTAAGAGAAACTTTAGTTAAGAATGATGCCATCTATACAAACTTCTTTCAGCCTAAGAAGCAATAGGGCCTGGTGTACTGTATCTAAAGCTGCTCAAACGTCCAAGAGTAGTGATGCAGCTATGCCTACTATGTTTTTAGGTCATCCCAAATTGGGATTAGGACAGATCTAGTCACTCTTACTAGGGACATTCCTGTTGACTAGTCTGAGTAGTTTGTTTTGCTCTATGAATTCTGAGATCTAGGTAAAGGATGTTAAGTTTGCTAAGGAAATGTAAATTGGAAAGTGTTCTGTAGCTGGTGGAGTCTTAAGGGTTCAGGTTGGTCTTGAGTAGTGTAAGTAAGCATGTTTTCTTCAATACCTCCAGGAAAGTTCCTGCTTTTATGAGTTATTTGGTAATCTTTCAGACAGGGATAGATGCTAATGTTGACAGAAGGGTTTTATGGAGAATGTGCGCAAGGCATGGGTCCAGTGGGAAGCCGGCTGGACTGTTAGCTTTTTGAAAGTGATAACATTCTGAGGTTGTTAGTTCTTGGAAGGTTGATATAGACGGAGACTGATTATCTACTGTGATTGTGTTTGGCTGTATCATCCAAACACAAGGAGGAGGAGGGTGTGATTCCAACTCCTACATGTTTAGTTTGTTCTACAGTCTGTATTTTGTAATGAGGGGTTGGGATTTAGTTGATATTTTATTTGCGGTCTTAAATGTGATGGTGATGATGGACCCATGTAACAGGTGTGATTTGTTGAATGGTGGTTACCTCTGGATTGGAGAAAATTACAGTCAATATATTCAATGTAGTCAATGTATGACCTGCTATATGGGTTGATCTAAAGATGATCTCTTGCAGTGTATATATACTTGATATGATAGCATTTGATTGAGGTATATTTGGATTCTCAAACCAGGCATTTATGTCACCATGTATAAAAAATATTGGACAGATTTGTTGATAGATCTGAAACTGTCCTTGAAAGCATCAGTAAAAGCTCCATTGTGGGTTGGGGGCAAAGGAGTAGCCAAAAATAAACTATCCCCCACTTTTGTTTGTTTATAAATTTGTATATAGCGCAAACTTGACCCAAGAGAGTATCAGAGCGCTTTACATTTAGGATTGTTACGTTAAAAGTTACATCAGTTACAAGAGCATAGGAAGGTACAATACACAAAAAATAAAGTTGCAAGGATTCGTAGGAGGGAGGGAAGGAAGGAGTCAGTAGCAGGCAGACGAGGAGGAGCTGTGCCCAATGTCTGGCTGGGTAGGTGGCGGTCAGGGGGAAACCAGGACTCGCCTCCTTAATAGCTTTTCTAGTAGCTCCACCAGATATTAGCCATGTTGCTCAGGTCTCAGCAATCAGGGGAACCAGTTTTGAGTTTATTTGATTTGATAAGTTTATATAGCGCAGGCTAGACCCAGAGGTAACAGAGTGCTTAACCACAGGATTGTTGCATTACAAGGTACATCTAAGAAGAGTTTATATAGGGCTGGCTAGATCTGGAGGTATCAGAGTGCTTTATCAGAGGATCTTTGCGTTACAAGCTATATCAGTTATCATAGCGTAGTAACGTAGTAAGGTACAGTAAACAAACTACGAGGTTGAAAGAATTCGTAGGGCGAGGCATGCTGCAGTAGGGTATGCTGTGGAAGCCTCTTCCACTCAATTACCATATTTGTAATTGGCTGGTGTCATTGTCCTTGGTAAATGCTGGCTTCAGATTCATTGTGAGGCTTCTAAGTCCTGACTTGGTACAACCCTGTCTCCATTTGTTGCCGTCCATAAGGACTTTACCTTTTACTTTGCTGGTTACATGGCATGCTTTATCTAGTGGGTGAGCACTATTTACTTCATTTGACAATGGCGGCTGCTTTTTTGATTGTATGTGCATGCTGAGTGCTGCGCCCGTTTTAGGGACACTGCTCATTTCATAAAAATATTTTTTTTAACTTTCAGACTGAGCGCAGCTCACGCCTTAGGGACACCGCGCTCTGTTTGTTTTTTTAACTTTACAACTGAGTGCGGCCCGGCTTCAAGGACACCGCGATCAGTGATAAAGTTAAAAAAAAAAAGAAACCGAGTGCGGTGTCCTTGATGCAGCGCCGCATTCAGTTTTAAACTTAAAGAAACATTCGCAATGCAATAGGTCTCGGGTTTAAATTGTAGGCATTGTCATTTACAATGCCTATAGCTTCAACTCGCGTAAATGCGAGATCTGTTGCATTGCAAATGCTTGTCCTTCTCAGTTATGTGTAATGGCTCGATATACAGTGAGGATAGCTCTATGGAGTACTGGAGCCATGTCTTTACCAGACAGTCTCAGTGATGAACAGAATGTCTAGTTCTATATCTGTTAGTAGAGCACAGATTAATTGATTGTTGTTCATTGAACGGGTATCCATAAACAAATAATTTAGATGTAGTAGTATTCTTTTATGGAAGGAATATGCTTTTTAGGTCGAGCCAGGGCTGTGCATGCGTTGCTATGCGAGCCATGCTGTATTGGAGTATGTACTTGAAGCCCTGCCCACTCTCCGCCCATATTTGTCATTGGCTTGCATCATTGTCCTTCGTAAATGCGGGCTTCTGATTCGTTATTAGGCTTCTTAGTCCCACCTTAGTACCACCTTGTCTTCATTTGTAACCTTCCATGAGGACTGGTCCTTTTACTTCGGTTTTTACATGGTATGTCTTCTTTAGTCGGTAAACACTATTTTTTAATGAGTTTCTCTAACGGCAGGAAGGCAGGAGGGGTTTCTCATGCGCAGTTGTGACCACTGGCGTGTTTATTTAACTCGTAGCAAATGGGGAGCTCTTTAGGGGCCACGGGAGACAGAAGGGGGCAACTCAGCGATGCTTTTAGGGAGGTTAAAGGCGTGTGATGTAAATTCTGCTACACCTGGCATGTTTATTTTCTGAACAAACATCTATGTTAAACATGAATCTGCTTTTGGTTTGCTCCTCCAATCATTTGCTAAAAACCATGACTTCAACAAAGGGCTCTTACCTTCTTTTCTCAATTTGTTCCTCTGTGAAATGGATCCAAAAAAGAAAGAAACTATTGGCTGCACATGTCTCTTTGGACACACTCTCCCGCAAGCGCAAACCCGACGGGGAGGTATTGGAGCGTTTTACTGAGCAGTTCTCCAGTTCCAAAGTGGCAGCTGACTACGCTTTGCTTCTTGGCTCAGATTACCTATAAAGGGTGTGCTTTCACCCCCAGCTCAACGTTGCTCTTGCTCATTTTCGTTTCTCCTCCTGCCGCCACATTGCTCTGTCTATCGTTTGCTTCTCTATGCCGTCCATGTCCCTTCCCCACCACGCCATCATTTTTGCTTCCCAGTCTGTGTTCCTTCTGCTACCTTGTTTGCAACTCCCTCCACACACACACACACACACACACAGACTTTTAAACAAGCATTTGGAATGCAATAGGTCTCGCGTTTGCGGGAGTTTAAGCTATTGGTATTGTAAATGACAATGCCTTTTATTTGTTTTAAAAACCAAAACATAAATAAAAGGCAGTCATTTACAATGCCAATAGCTCAAACTCGCGTAAATGCGAAACCTATTGCATTGCAGATGCTTGTTTTATTTACTGGGATGTTGGTCTTATCCATTGAGCTCTAAGTGGATATGTGGTTATTATTGGTTAAGATTTTTATTTTTTTGGAGTATGGGAACGTGAGGAGATAGTAAGCGCTGCTGAAGTGAAGGTGTGGGGATTGCGGCATTCCTCGCTGTCCTGTTCAAGAAAGTTTTATTAGAAATTTAAAAGGGTTGTTATGGGAGGGAGAGTTTTGGTCCGATTATGTCTGTAAAATTGGTGTTGGTGTAGGGGTATGTTTTGGTGGTGTGGAAAAACGGAGTTGAGCTCTGGTGTGAAGTATTATGAGTGATGCAGAGTTTGTGTGATAGTGGTGTTTGTCTTTCTTTTTGGTTGTATGCTTCTCTGCAAATTAAACATTGGTTTGCTGAACTCTGATCCATCCAACGTAAAATCAGGGGGTTCAGAAACAAAGGCCACAGCCATATAACAAATAGTAGCAAAGAACAAGCAAACAAAATAAGGCATAACTGGCACGGTTCCAGCTTCAGATCCTGGAGCCAGTGAATTACTCAGCCAGAGAAATGCATGATTTGGGAAGGGCACAGTTTGCCTGCCCTGAGGCAGTAAAACTCCTTGAATCATGTTATGTCTTTACATTTTTTCTCAAACATAATTACAAAGTACACTTGCCAGGCATGGCACATGAGCTTCTAGTGGGCTAAATGTACCCTTTTTCCACTTACAGAAAATACGTCTCCAGTTGAATCGCAATTACCCTTGAGTTGAGAGCTAGAGCCATTGCGCTATTTGGGAGTTTTGGCTGAGTTGGGACGTAGCGGAGCTCAGGCAGGTTAACTATTGGAGAGCAATAGCCTGGTTAGAGGAAAAAATCCGACTTGTAACCGACTCCCTCTGACCCTGACAGAACGATTAGCAATAGCTAAATTGATTGTTTTACCCAAATGTCTTTATCAATTGATCAATATTCTCATGCTGCTCACTTCTCACTTTCTCCAGCGCGTACACTCCAACTTGATATTGCTAGAATGCACCGGCAAGCAACCTCGAAATGTCTGGGAAATAATTACATTCCCTTTTCGACAAGGGGGTGTCAATGCATCAGACATGTTCTTGTACGACTATGTGCGCAAGCTCAATATCTTCGCTACTGGCTGTATCCTACAAGATTTCAGCCACACATAGCAGTGGAGATGGACGCTGCCTCTCCCTGAGCGCTAACCACTGCGCTCTATCAAACTTACATGCCTCCACGAAAAGAAATAGACACAGTTGAATGTCTCAGAGGGGCATGGGATGGGGTGCGCTGTTGAGTCAAACTAAAAGAGCCAAAATAAAAAATATATATGCCCTGTCAATACCATTATCATGTATCCCAATGCTGCCCACCTTACAAGAAGGTAGACGCTAGAGTGTGAGCACGCAAGAGGAAATGTATTACCTACTCAGACTTATACCGACAGACATTTCATTCCCTCCTTTGCTCCTGACAACGCTCTGTGACCCACTTTGTTCGACACCATGCTCTATCAGCAGCTTTGCACCACATGCAGGGCTTTATGAGCCACTGCTCCATGCACTTGAACATATGCTGACTACAGTCTCCCCCGCAAACTAATCACTAGATTATTCGACATAATGCAGGACAAAGAACCATTCTGAATTCCAATGGCCAGCGACATGTGGGAGTGAGATATAGACCCTCCTCTTACAGATGAGAAGTGGAAATATTGCTGTGAACAAACCGCTGCTCTCTCACCCAATTGTAGACTGCAACTTATACATTTCAAATGTCTTCATCAGTTGTACCGTACACCGATACAATTGCCACGCATGGGGTTGGCAACAGAGTCACGCTGCATAAAATGCCTGGATCCTCAATCCACTTTTCTACATCTCGCCTGGGACTGCCCACTGGTGATGAAATACTGGCAGACTGCGCTACACACTCTGGAGCAGCCTGTTGGATGCCCGGTTCTACAGACCCCACTGGTGTATCTTATAGGGTATGTGAAAAACCTCCTGCCTGACACTTGCCGCCTAACGGCTATGCTTCTACTGCTTGCAAAACGTTGAGTTGCAATACATTGGGTACAAAAACTGGTGCCCAACAAAGCTAGGGCCTGGTTACAGGATGCAGCTTATTGTCGGGAGCAACTGGCTAACTACTGGAAGCCAATGGCACCGACATCCTGCCCCAAAGATATCTGGGAACCGTTACTATTGTACTTACGCCTGCAGGGCCTTCCACCCAGACCTCTTGCAGAGATGAGTCCCCCTTCAGATGCCGGGGCCCCGGAGCCAGGGCCAAAGGCTTCCTTGTAGACATACATGCATAAAGATGACCCATTCGCCCCTTCTTTTAAATAAGCCTGTACCTGTCGATTACACCCTATTTTAACAACTGAAACGTCTGATGGACAATGATGCCTGCCTCTTTTTCCAGATGTAGAAATCTTAACTTGTTTATTTAATCAGCTATGACAATAAGGGAAGTTACATTGCTTCTATGGTCTTGATCTGCCTTGTTCCACCCCTTACCTGCCCTCTCGCCCCCTTTTCCACCATTACTTTTGTTTTTATTCCCATTTTTTGTTGTATGATTTGGTAGCCAATAATGCCTGATATGTTTCAGGCCGCTGCCTTCTGATGTTCATTACCTCAAATGCCAATAAAGGCAATTAAATATTTTATTTTTAAATGCGCTTCTAGAGCCACGCAGAAGAAATTCTGTGCACATAACATTCTCCCACACTGAACCCAGTTCTGCTGAGGTATACTCGCCGCATAGCAGCAGTAGGTGAGCTGAAATGGATCATTCCTGCCTAAAGGAGATCTTGGTATACAGTATTATTGTGAAGTAATCCATGAGCTATAATCCCCTCTATGTTTACTTTCTATGGGAGATGAACTTTAACCTGAAAACTATATAAGGGGAGGACCCGGGAGTGAATAATTTCCTGGAAATGGAAGCTTAGTTCTCTAGAGGTTGTTGGAAATCAACAGTCACCTGGCATGCATGTTTAATGAGGTAAAGAAGTGAACTGTCAACCGGAAATAAAAGAATAGATGGAGGTTACCAGAAGTAATCGGCTACCAGGTGGTATGAATGAGTATGGTTTACAGATTGTGCCAGAACCCATTGTGGTTCAGTGATGAAAAAAGGCCTTAGGACATGAATGACCATACAGATTTTGATCTGGGTTGAATATATAAGTAATTGTCGTGAGGAGCACAAACGAATGAGAAGGAAGTGTAAAAAAATCGTCCACCTGGGCAAATAAGGAATAGATCAAAGGTTTGAGAAAGTGAATGGCCACCAAAGTAAGAAGAATAAAAGAAGTAGCCTGAATACACCACTGGGTAAGGATGTAACTGGATACCATTGTGAAAACTGAACACAAGGTGTATGTAAGGTAAGTCTGCTTGCAAATTGAACTTTGTAATAAGCCTCTAGCCTTTACTCTTCCAAGTAAAAGTGCTGTCTCAATTACTGGAGTTCAGGTGATCCCTGCCTGGGAGTGCCAATGCTAAGCATTTTTGCGCAGAGAGATCGATCATTTGGGAAAGTTAGGAATAGGTTCACCATGGAGGAAGGGCATTGGTTTGTGAGTGTGGGTAGAGAGAGACAGTAGCAGAATTACTATCAGGTCACTGCCTGGTAGCTGACCTAGGGAGCTGCTCATCTGGCGTTGGTCCCTTCGAAGGATGCTCCACTGTGCCACCTAAAGGAGCTCTTGGTACTTTCAAAGATAGGATGAATGACTGTAAGGCCCAAGGGGACACAGCTGGTTCAGTATTGCCTCATAACCCCCAGTAAGGAATGAGAAGAGAAAATGGAGGGCCCAGTATGGATGCTGGAGGAAAGACGAGGTCACAAGCACATTCTTAGAAGGAAAGGTAGGGAGCACAACGAATCGAGTAAAGAAGGCATAGTGGGCAACAAAGGATCCTGGGTGTAAGTTTGAGGACAGCAGGAAAGGTTTTGGACAGAAAATAAAGAAGATAGAAATAATCCAGGAGAAATGATGCAATGGTTGGACGGATCCTCGTGAGAAGATGAAGGGGACTACAAAGGATCCTGATGAAAAGATATATAAAGCTCAGAAGGATCCTAGAGAGAAGATGAAGAACCCAGGATGGATTCTGCAGAGAAGATGCAGGTTGTTAATAGGCATGCGACTGAATGAATAAACAATTTCTAAAACCATTCATGAATCTAACAAAATCTTGTAGATATCAAATCTGCTTAACTATTCTATTCTATTCTAAGCCCTACGCTGTTCAATGTGTACATGAGGCCACTGGCTGAGGTCGTCCGACAACACGGTATTAAGATCATCTCGTATGCGGACGACACTCAGCTGGTGGTCTCTCTGGCACAGAAGAACAGCAGGCTCCCCCAAATCAACCTAGCAGCATGCATGGAGGACGTCAGGAGATGGATGACAGCATCCTCATTAAAACTCAATGGCGATAAGACCGAGATAATGCTCCTTGGACCCCCTATTCTCACTCCCATGGACCAGCTATGGCCTCCCAATTTGGGTCCTCCTCCATCCCCGAAGGAGAACATTAAAAGTCTGGGAGTCTGGCTGGACAAAACCCTCACTTTCAATACGCAGGCAACCAAAACAGCAGCAACTTGCTTCGGGATTATACGAATGCTGCAAAAAATCCTGCCTATTCTGCCCCTAGAAGCTAAACAGGTTGTTATTCAGGGCCTCATTCAATCTCGGCTCGACTTCAACAATGCCCTTTACCTGGGAGCCCCTGACTACGTGCTGCAGAAACTTCAGCACACACAGAACTGTGCAGCTCGCACGCTACTCCAAATCCCACGCAGAGAATCAGCTAAGCCAGGGATCAGGTCACTGCACTGGCTCCCGGTCAGGGATAGAATAAAATTTAAGACGCTGTGCATATCGCACCAAGCCTTCCACAGAGCCAGACCTGAGATTAACCACACACTTCTCACTCCCTACTGTCCTGGTAAGTCACTTCGCTCAGAGAACGCATTCCTCGCTGCAGTTCCCAGAGTCAAAAAGTCCAGAGCAGGAGGCAGGTCCTTCACGCTCAACGCTGCTAAATTATGGAACTCCCTTCCCCTCTCACTTAGGTCCAACCCCATCCTTTCATCCTTCCGTAAAGAGCTAAAAACACATCTTTTCAGAAAATAGCTCCCCACCTGGAGCTCTCCCCTCCTTCCTCAGAGCTCTGTTACCTTTACTTAGCGCTTGGAGGCCCTTGGGCAGCAGCCGCGCTTTACAAAACTCCTTCACTTCACTTCACAATTCTATTGGCATACTATTCTGCAGAGCAGGTGCCAATAACAAGAAGTCACTACCTCTTTTTCTGTCTGGCCAGCTGAGACACAACACACATTGTTTCCTAGATTGAAAAGTGTGCTTCAGGGAATATTGTGGACCAATTCACCATATGAAATTTGCTGAACAACATAGAGGACTTCTTATATCAAGCTCCGCGACATTGACAGCCAGTGGGGCGCATACATGGTTGAATTTTCTCACACCTTTTAAGAGGACCAATAACTGTGCCCGAATTAAATGCCGGTGATAGAGTATTTTAATTTCAGGGCATTATTAAAATCTAGATGCAAGCCATGTTTGTTACAGCATGATGTGGACCCTTTAGAGTGGGTTGACGTTGTTTGCAATGAGCATGACATAAGGAAAGTAGGATGAGGTGATGTTATCAACCGAGACGGAGAAAGCAATCTTCATTCAGCTTAAATCCTTGGGTTTCATCTTTCACTTAGATGGGCAATTACTTATGTGTTGTGGCCATGAGAATTACGTTGAGGATATGAAGGGAAAGTCAAGCACTGCACCTCTTAGACCCACATAGAGTGCAATGGTTGAAGTAACAAGGTGGGGGGTAGGACTGAGCGGATGTCACTGGCAATCACCAGCATACAGGGTAGGAAGTCCACCATTACTTGAGGGTGTCCGCGGCTCCAATGTTATACAGGGCGGTGGCTGGAGGAATGATAATATTTAATTAATAAGCTATATCCATTGTTTCCACACTGGGATGTCTTTGTCTTGCAGATGTGTGGGTTCCAGACAACCCTGTCAGATCTGGAATTAGAATCTCAGAGGACCATATCCTCACAGAAATCGGCTAACTTTGGGACTGATGCCTTTAAGTGAATCACCCATACTATTACCACTATACACATTAAGCAACTGCCAACTGTCTACCGAATGTGCAGTGCAAGGGTGGAGTGCTGAGGGGGGTGGGGGCTATATTGCCTGTGAAATATTTAATTACAACACTATTTCGTCCATTATATCGACTACCACTATATTATCAAGGTAAGTATACATGAAGTTAAGAATATTGACTCTATACATCCATATATAGCCTTATCTGGACACAGAAATGGTAGATGGTATAGAGGATGCAATACTGTGTGTGTGGTATCATAACAATTATGTACGTCAGGTAAGTGTTGCCCATGAAACATGGAAAGAGACTCTGGTGTGGTGAAAAGTGTAGGATTTTGACTCCTAATTTGGGAGATGTTGCAACCCAACTCCCTTGATGGAGGAAAACAAGGGAAAAGTATTATGTGTATGGTGTAGAGAATCAGGACAGGAGAGAATTGAGGATGTTAAGTGTGCCCGTAGGGCACGGCTGGCCAGATCCCGAGTCCTTGTGGTTCTCTGGGGGTCTCTCAGAAGAATGAGCATAAGGACAATGGGAATACGCCTAAGGACAAATAATGCTCTTGTTTTCCCTAGATCAGCATGTAGTGTAAATCCTAAGTAGAATTGGAGAGTAATAACTGATGTTTTAATGGAACACATTAATGTATAAATAAGCTGTGTGAGGGTACACTGTGCGCGTGTATATAAACAATGGATCTGCAAAGGGTTTCTTCTTGATTACAGGCATCAGACTCTCCTTGCCTAATGAATATACATTCAACCACAAGTCTTTTTGGCAGCGTAGAGGCATACTGAGAAACAAGAGCGAAAGATGACTCACAACTACAGTGCCTAAGGAGACGTGTTTTTCAAACCCATTAAAAGGGAGGTGTCAGCCATGTTTAGGTGTGACGAAACATCACATGTAAATTAGACAAATAATCCAAGGAACTGAGCAATGCTAAGTGTACACTGTAAATTTCAGAGAAGCCTATTGTGAATTCAGTGTAAGCCTAAGACCTGTATGGATTCTGGATACATCCAGTGGGATCCTATTTTTGCCATCTATGACATGACGATGACACACTAGGATTCGAAGATGGCCGTAGGGTAGTCACCAGGCAACACTGGGACAGGAATGTTCTGAGAATACATAGTCAAGCTGTTATTTTGAGGAGCATAATTGAATACAGAGGAATGAAAACACAACTGCAGCTGATGCCCTCTGGAATAGTAATTATTTTCTGCACTCCAGTGTTTACCAAACCTGCCGAATGCTTTTGCCAGCAAACTGTGTGCATACCTTTAGTGATGCCTTAATTATAGATCTGCTGTTTCACAATATTTTTTACATAATTGTAAATGGAACATGTTAATTAGGTTAAAGGTATAACAGCAGGAACATCACTGGGTACAGGGCAGTAACATACTGCCAAGGGATAAACCCAATTACCACTACGTCACGCAAAGGAGATCATGCTGAAGTAGGCGGTGCCATGCAAAGTATTCCACAGGTAGTAAATCTCCCTGAGTGCAGCCCTATTCCTGTTGTCTGTACATATTTGAGGCGATATGTTGGGTGGGGTTGTGACCCTATTAACAGATCTGCCCACTTCACTACAGTAAGTGATACTTTTATTACACAGGAGGAGTTTGTAGATCAAATTGCATACAGAATAACATAATCCTTTTGCGTGTTTTATTGTGGGTGACGGTATATGGTTGAAGTGATGGTCTCCACAAAGCCATCTGTGGAGATATTTAGGGACAATGACTACCTTTAAGGAAATGTTGTGAGAGGAGTCATCTCCAAGGTGACAGACACCAAGCTGCCCAACTCTTCTCAGAAGTGACATTTCCAACCGGGGTTCTTGATCCCCCCATATGGTCGTATTTTCAATTTTTACTGCCCTGTAGATGGATATCAACATTAATTATGGTCAATAGCATAAATACCATATTAAAAATCCAGTGATTCACTGCTCTTATATGATACCACTCAAAAAACAAAGTTGCTTTTTCACTGCGGTGACGTCACCTGGAAGCCCTCACTTTTCCAGTCTTTCACCTGCTTCACCTAGATTGTCGGGGCCAGGGCAAGGAAGGGGAATGATGGATGACAGTTTGTTTGCTCTCTCACCCACCTTCTTTGGTTTTCTTGGGTCTCTACAGAACTGAAGGGGGCGGGTGCAGGAAGCAAAATGTAACAGGTGAGCGCCATCTTTCCCGTCAGCAATGGGCCTGCACAGGCTTGTGACTTCCAGGAATTTCAGTCGCTGCTGATCACTGGCTCTGCCAACCCTCCTAACAATATGGCTTAGGATGGAAAGAGGGAGCAAACAGTAGCGGGTTGGGTGCCGGGACACCATGGAGAATTTTTACTAAGATTTTGCACCATGTTTGCATCACAAAAGTGACCCAAATTGCTAAAACATTCTTTTTTCAATTTACTTTTCAGCACAAAACTTGCTTTGCGCTCTAAATTCAATTTAAAGTAGCTCAAAGCAGTGCCTAGTACTGCTTTGGAGTACTTAGTGACATTGGAGTGTTCCACGGATGATACATCGGTGTTGCCATCCAACCCTATCTTCTAACGGCAGGAACAATGGCGAACGGGTAGCGTGCACAAGGACAAACTAGACAAGTCATGCTTTAAATGTCAGATGAGTAACCAGCGGCTCTGTTAATCTGTATTTTTAAAATCTAATCTGGAGAAGAGCGAAAAATAAATAGAAGCAGGGGAAATGATACTATGGGGAGTGTTGGGCTGAATCAGGTTTCAACAAACAGTCCACTGATGCTTTAACATTCAATCCAACAAGAACAAGCATTTGCAATGCAATGGGTCTCGCATTAGGAAAGTTTGAGCTATTGGTATTGTAAATGGCAAAGTTTTTATTTATGGTTTTTTTTTTAAATAGCTAAATTAATAGCTTTGTCATTTACAATGCCAATAGTTATAAATTTCGCAAATGTGATACCTATAGCATTTGTAATGCAATATGTTTTGTATTTACATAACTTAAATGGCATCCCAGAAGCGCAACCGCGCTACGCCGCCGGCCTGCGACCAGGAAGTCAGGCAGGCCGGGCGGGACAACCGGAAACAGGAAGTAGGAGGGCGGGAGCCTACCCCGCCTCCCACGGAAGAGCCGGAAGAGCCGCGATTGTTTGCAGCACCGGAGCAGGCAGGAGCCTACCCTGCGCCCCGGTGCCGAAGAAGGGAGGAAGAGTCCTGCTGCCGGTGAGTGGGGCTTCGCTTTGTGGCTGGCCTGCGAGGGCGGGGGGGCATGTGTGTGTGCGCACGCGCGCGCGGCGGCGGGCTGTGTATGTGTGAGCGTGCGTGCGTCTTGGAGTCTGTGTGTATGCGTGTGTGACTGTGGGGGAGGAGGAGGGGGTTGCCTGTCTGGGTGCCTGCGTGTCTGTGTAAGTGCGTGTGCGCGCGCGTGTGTGTGTGTGTCTGTCTGTGTGCATGCATGCATGTGCGTTAGGCTGGGAGTATGGGAGGGCGGCGCAGGACGGAACGTGCGCGTTCGCCCACACGAATCCAGCCTGAAAAAGCTCGTGCACCCTCTTGTCCTCCTTCCCCCCAGACTGATCGCTATACGTCTCCAGCTGGACACATGCATCCTTGCGGATGCATTTTGCCAGCGAGACCCAAAAACGTCATAAAGGGCTGGGGAAGGAGAGACTGGGATTTCATTTAATCATGATTTATTTTCGACCGAGTATCGAGTTTTAATTAAGAACTTGATTTTGTGTTTGCTTCATTCTGTCCCTATCTACATCAAAACCCTATCTACATTAAAAAAAACTGTCACTCTCAAGGCGAAATGCTTTTATTACAGCACACATACCAAGTAGGACAAGTTTTAAAGTTACTGTAAGCATAGTATTTTGCGCTAGAAAAGTACGCTTCCAGTACAAAACCTATACTTGACATTCGCAGACACCTTTGAACTATGGTGCAAAGGTGTCTGCATGGTACTCGACAGCCTGATTGTCCGTCGGTGCTAGGGAGGGAGAGTGAGTGCCATATATTTGTCCTTCCATGCAACACAGCACACCATTTTTGCCTGATGAGCTGCATGCATGTGCATTTAGTAAATAGACCCCCATGTATTTAACTGTTTTCCAGTTGGATGTGGATGGGTGGCTAATGTTGAAGGCAGTGGAGGTGGTAGCAAGATACGAGGTAAATTTTTCATATCTGGTGGGGGAAAAGGGGCTAATGCCTTGGTTAGTGGGTGGGGGGGGGGTTATCTCAGTCTTGCAGTCATTCTTTTTTATCCCTACTTTATCGTTCAGTCAATGTTTTGTAATCATTCCCTTCCTCTTCCTACTCCCTTTCCTACCTTCCCCTCTTGCTATGGGTCAATGTCTAATGATTTTTTTTTTTAAATGCCTGTGCTCACCACCCACATCTAGCAGCACAAATTAAGCACAACCTATACAGAACATTTGATAGGCAGGAAAAGAGTAAAAGAGTTATCACAGCAGCCCAAGTGGGACCCTGATATTGAGTCACGGATCCTAGTGTGAACCCCTTATAAGTCTCTTACATACCTAGGAAGAACAGCATGTCAGCTATTAGCTAACTTCTGAGAGAAAATTACGCTTTTTAACAAAATACACGGGCAGACTTGAAATGTTAGAACTTTTCGCTGCATTGATTGGAGAGGACTTCTGAGCGGGGATTGAAAATCGCAAACCTAGTGAATAAAAAACTCAGCATAGGAGAGAACGAACCACCTAGATTCTAGAAGCAAATAAACTGAATAAGTCCACCAGCTCCCAAAATAGGGCAATAAGTATCAGTAATTGATTAAAATCTCTGATAGAAAGCATGTAAAGTCACCTGTCAGAGCTTTTTGATTGGGACAATTAGGATGAAAAGTGTATTTAAAATGTGACAGTTTACATGGAAACAACCTCTTTTTGTGACTATTTTTTGGTTAACGAAGATTTGGTGGGGGTGGTAATTCCCCACCCCTCCAGACGGGTATTGCGCCACTTGGCTGGGGGTGGACATCAGTGTGTGTAGATCTTCGAGAACGAATTATATTTTCAACTGAGAGTTTGTCATGGTCATACATTTCTTGATGTTACTTAGCCTTGTATGTTGAGCCCCTAAACAATGGTAACAAAATGGAAGCCCCACACTTTCCTTTCATGGCAATGCTTGGGAGTACAAACAGTCTTGATTAAAATGAAGTGTTGGCCTTAAAGTCTGATGAAAGAAACTGCATTTCTGTCTCAGGCAGGAACAATGGCGAACGCGTAGCGTGCACAAGGACAAACTAGACCAGTCATGCTTTAAATGTCAGATGAGTAACCAGCGGCTCTGTTAATCTGTATTTTTAAAATCTAATCTGGAGAAGAGCGAAAAATAAATAGAAGCAGGGGAAATGATACTATGGGGAGTGTTGGGCTGAATCAGGTTTCAACAAACAGTCCACTGATGCTTAACATTCAATCCAACAAGAAAAACGTCATAAAGGGCTGGGGAAGGAGAGACTGGGATTTCATTTAATCATGATTTATTTTCGACCGAGTATCGAGTCTTAATTAAGAACTTGATTTTGTGTTTGCTTCATTCTTGTATCATGACATTTTACAGTTTAAAAATCAGGGAGATTTATTTAAGACTTGTTACTTGGTTTTCACGGCTGAAACATGAAATCTTACGAAACCGTGTTTTCTGATAAGGTCATTAAGAATTTAAACAAAAAATACCCTTGTTGTGGTCACCAAACCTACTAGGTGCAGTTACCGCCAAGATCTTACAACGTATGAAAAATGATTAGTTAGCCTGGAATTGGTTGTGATGAGGAAATATTACCTGCAAAGAGGGGGTAGTGATACCCCGACAATGACTGAAAATCGATGCGGAAATAAGGACCTGTGTGTGGAAGCAGAAAAGGGGTGATTTACAGAAGAGGAAGCCCCCAAAAATATGAGAAAGAATGGATCTGTGGGTAGAATACCATGGCATGAATAATTACTGGTGTAGGAATGGAAAATTAATGAGGGAATCTTTAAGTGATTTTTGTATGTGGCAGCAAGGGCATGGGGGCTTATCTTCAGATGTTAATGCACTCACGAGTGAATATCACACAAAGAAAATCCTCTAAAATATTGCAGTGATTAATACATTACAGTGTGAATGTACCACATCAAACTTCTCTGTTCACTATTGTAAGTTGCTGGCACTTGGAGTACAACAAAATCTATTTTACAAAAGTCATACCAAGCATTAAATAGTTTTATATTTGAAGGGTAGGAATGCCACAAGGTTGGTCTTTTACCAGCCTGGCCTATATTTTTAAGTCCAGGAGGTAAAAGAATTGGGAAAAGCATGGAATTCCTGTATTTTTCTCCTTCTGAAACATAAACCAATGACAGCAAACACTTAAAGAAACAAGTTAAAAGAATCGAGAGCTTTCTAAATCGATTCAGAATGATTATTAGAACAAACAGGGGGATAATTGCCATTTACAAAAGAATCTTGACAATTTTGCAGAAATAATTTTTCACCTACCAGCTCTGGTTGTTCCAGAATAGCAATACCGAAATTAACGGCCAATATATTTTTGTTTGACAGTTGGAAACCCTAGTGAGTGGACACACAATTTTCTTAAAGTGTCTTGGACAATCTTATGACTTCTGATTCCACAATACTCTTCACTGAGGCGGGCCAAGGAGGAATTGTCAATGGTCAAGTGGTGCTACCTGAATTTTTGTACCTGATAATGTGCCGTTGATGCTGCTGGCTTAGGTATAGGGCCGATTCGAAAGGGAAGTCTCCATACTCGGGGCGGAATCTTCGCAATGAGAATTCTAATTGTGAAGATTGCACCCCAAGTGCAGAAACTGTCCCACGATTTCAGGGCCTCCGCCTCGAGTGCGTAGGCCCTTTATGAATCAGGCCCTGTGTCTTTAATGATGCTGCATGCATCATTTGCATTGTCATGTACCCTTCTGTACATAATTACAATATTTAAAAAAAAAGGAAAGCAGAACGTTGCCATTCACTTTACCCAGTAATCAGTTCAGTTTCTTCTCAATGGGTGCCAAGTTGGTGGATACCCAATATAATTTCTAATTGAAATGAAACTCTCAAACAGGTAGCTTGAAGCCCTGAAAATGAGTTTTTATTCGGAACAAGCCTCAGTTACCACATCTAGTACAATTACACTTATTGAAAACAATACTGTTGCACCTGCCCAGAGTTTCACGGCTTCTCACTGTGTAAGGGGAAAACAATTGCAGCACAAACTAGTGACAATTTCAGAAAAATGATCACATTTCTTCTCTCAGTAGGAGTCCTATCTGTTTTGTTCTTCTATGGACCAAGTTCCACATTGATGACTGCGGTTCAATTCCTCAAATACAATAATGAAATAAATGAGATAGGGGTAGAGAGAACAGCCAGCACCTCGTTCTGATTACCCCATTCATACAAGTACCATGTATACACAGTGTCACCTTTAGAAAAACACAACTTATTTAAGGGCGGGCAGAAACCTCTACGTTACTTTGGGTTTTGCCCTGTATTCGGCTCCCATGCCCCGTGCGACAGACACCACTGGTCCTGGCTGCTTAGCACACAGTACTATATACTGTGGCCAGAACCGGAGTGCATTGCTGATACACGCCACCATGGAGCACCCCGCAACTGAGCGAGACTCTCAAGGGAGAGCTTGAGTAGTTCACTCGATTTTTTTAAGCCAAAATATTCACAGAATCACATAATTTCCCAGATACGTCTGATAAGAATTCCTAGGCTTTACATTCAATTCCGAAGTAGGAGTCAAGGACTCTGCCCATACTCCTTTTGGCACAGTTGCAATGAATACCAGGGCTGCGCTTACAGGGCTGCTGAAAGAACTGAAATGGCAAAGGATGCCTCTGCACAATCTGTCCTGAAAGCAACCTATTGTCCTCCAGCTCCCAGGGTTTTTTCTATTCCCTTATGATCAGCCCTGCCTAGACTTGGATAAGTAGTGTGACTTGCACATGAGAAGAAGTTCAAGCTTTGAAATCGCTGTTGGCTCACAAGCCAGTACAAGTGTAATAGCTATCAATGGCATCAGGCCTCTAAGCAGCGGTGAACATTAAGCAAGGACCTGACCTGTATAGTTCCAGGCTGGGGTGGTGGACTCTCACTGAGACTATCTTTTTTGGCACTTTGGCGGAAATACTTACGATATGAAAAGCGCCAGTCCCGTAAATACTCTAACTTACCTTACTGATGGCAGGTCTTCCTCAAAAAGGTATCAGAGCAAGAACATAACGTGTGAGGGCATCTAAAGTAGAGGCGAGGCTTCTCTGTTCTCTTTCAACTAATTATCATATTTGATGTCTTGCTTGAAAGAACTAAGAAACCAGTAGTTGTGGCAGGGGCTCTTGAAAAGTAAATCCAGGAATCTTCAATTCATCAATATGCAAAGGATCTCCTCACAAAGCCACAAAAACATTGGACGCTGCTTTGGATTCAGGAACCCAGGATCTGGAACAACCTCAACCCATCTTCAAAGGTACATCAAACGAAAAGCTCTTTATGAAACTCCTTTTCACCAAAGTATCAGGATACCTCACCTACATACATTCATAACCCTGTACACAGTTGTAACAGGAGCAAAACACACTGAAGTGACTGCAGGACATGTTTGACTCTCTGTGATACTGGCCAACAGAGAAATGGATCACACAAAGGAAAGGGAAGGTATGTGAAGTTTTAGGATGATTGTATATACAGCCAAAAATACGAGTTTGACTACCATTCATGTTAAATGGAGAAAATCAATGTCTAGTGTTTTTTTCAAAAACACAAAGACCCTACATGCACAAATACACCAGAGATACTTATGTATTATTTCAAGTCAACTTCAGCTTTAAAATCAATGATAAAAATGCGTGGGGCAGGAGTCCCACCTCCCACCACATAACCTAAGTCAGGAATTAGCTCATATAATGAAATCAACTGTGATGGCGCGTGGCAGGGAAGATTCCTGGCAAGGAATTGCGCTTCACCCAAGAAGAAGTAGAATGGTAGGTGGAGTAGACACGTAACCGGATTTTCCAGGTTATTTTTAAACATCACTAGTGCTTAAAAGTTTAATGGAAAAAGCATCTGCATTGCCACGCAAAGTAGTGACTTTAAATATTTATAACAAGTATAAAGGTCGGGTGTTCCCCCGTCAACTGCCACTCCATACTTCCTTTATCCCAACAAGGTCTCATCCTATTAAAATCTATGCCTCTTTTACCATCATCTTTGGGTGTTTTTCCGCTCTGTTAGTCTGTATTGCTCCAAATGGAATCAAAGAGTGTAGAAAGTGAGTAGAAACAGGGACAGAGCTGTCAACTGGTCCCAATTCATGAGGGTGACCCCCTGCTAGCCCAGAATGTTCAGCTACCAGCATTAAGACGACTGAAAAGTTGAGTTTCACTATCCCTATCATAATAACAGATCTACGAGCCCCAGAATGGTTAGTTGTACTGCTTTGAAAATTAGGACTGGCTCAAAGTCGCCATCATGGCATTGAGCGTATTCACAGCTATCTACTGGAGGGGGTGTGGTGAGACTTTGGATAGTTCTTAATGTTTTGCTTATTGCTTCCTTATAAATCTAAAAACAGGAGAACGCTCTACTGCACCAGATTCAGAAAAACTTTCAAGAAATCATGGTGTGGTTGAAAGGGCCATGTAATTGGTATAATACTAAACAGCACAAGTGTGCAGGTGCTATTAACTATTTCATACATATTTGTGATTTGAGGCACTTAAGAGATAAATTCTTTGGATAGGACTTTGTTAGTACCTACTGAATTACCATTCCCAGCAACCATTTCACCAGAGGTAGGTCCCAGGCCAGTAGTTTTGTCATCATGTTTCTTCTGATAACCAGTACTGCCAGAAGCAGTTCTGAGTGGTGAAAGGGTGATACTCCATGGCATGCGGCAATACTTCCTGGTAATTTCTGGATTTGTTGATAATGGTGATAATGGTGAAAAACAGGAAAAAAGGCTGGTAAACAGATGACCAGTAATTTTCACCAACATGGCCCATTTCTGGCCTGTTCATAACGATCTCCAAATTGATTTTTAGACAGTGTCACGGGAAGTGGCATAGCCAAAATTATAACAAGGTTCTCTTGGTTCCAAATTCAACAACGCATCTAAAGAACCTTCCTTAGGTGGTAATCAGTGAAAAAAACACATATGGGTGCAGTTTACGGGGTGGCCCATCAAACCACTATATATCTTTCTTCTGCATCAGGAATTCCCCCACAACCTCTCAAGGGATGCTGGAAACAGGGAGTGCAAAATGAACATTTACAAACTCCTGTTCTCTTGGTAAGATGGAATATCTGTGTGTTTTTAATAGGCCATTTTTAACAAGCCGTAAGTTACAAGGTGGTGGTCCAGGTTTACTGATAATTTGAGCTCACATGGGATAAAACCTGTAAACTCTTGACATAGAAAGAGGCTTATTTTGTTGGACGCTGCACCCCCTTACCTTCCAAGGTGTTCTGGATGATGTGGAACATTTACTGCCAGTCTTCATCTTTTCTAGAAACTACACTTTGCCCCCTGGGCTTACAAGCCATTTACAAAGGAAAAAGCAACACTGCAAAATTCAGAAAAATTCAAAGTGCTACTGGCTACAGGCCAGGAATGTCAGAAAATGTCACACATGACAGGGGGCCGTCTCTTTTGTCTAAAAGGGGGGGGGACACTGGTGTGCTCTATACAACATCAAGTCTTAAACCTGGCGGCCTCTTTGCTGCGCAGTGAGACAAAGTGCAAGACCACACCACTAATTTCAAGATCTTCAC
Organism: Lissotriton helveticus; assembly: GCF_964261635.1. NCBI lineage: Eukaryota > Metazoa > Chordata > Amphibia > Caudata > Salamandridae > Lissotriton > Lissotriton helveticus. The sequence continues at coordinate 258,589,606 of NC_136071.1, forward strand.
AACGGTTACCATGAGGTCTTACTTCATGCCATGAACTACACGTCAGAGGCAGCGTCTACATTGTTTGCACAGAAAATTATTCCACCTGAACTACCAGATGGTGCAGTGTGGGATAACGAAAGGTTTCCGGACTCGCAAGGTGGTCAGGTGGGGTGGAGTCTTCATGTTTTCACTGATCTACGCATTTGAACAGAAGGGCGTGTAAGTGAAAAGTCATACTGAATGAATAAAGGAGTCCATGAATTACAGCATAATTCATAATCTATCACGAGGTAGATGATGCTCAGATCAGAAAGGCACTCTGCAGAATTAGAATATTCTGACTTTTGCCCCTAAAGATATCACTACACTTACAGAAAGGGTTAAAAAAAAACATGTTTATTCACATTACGGAAAAATGTGGAGCATTGCAACAAAGGGTATTTAAACTGAACAGTTTACATCAGGACCCAGCAAGAACTTTTTTCTTGGTGTTATCTGAAAAAGTGCATTTTGGTAGTAATTCCAACTTCGACAACCGGACTGAAAGTTAAAAGCAGTCCTAGAAAATATTTTAATGGCATCTCCATATTTCACAGAACTAGACTGCAAGTCAAACCAACTGCATAGGGGACACGGGCACTGAAGGGGGGGGTGTCTTCTCTTCCAACTATAAATACATTTTTTTGAGTTAGGACCAAACCATCCACTTTCCATCACAATTTTCCGATTATTCTCTAAAGAGCTATAGACTTTACAGCAGGTCTGGGATTTGAAAAGAATGAAATGTCATTCGTCACAAGTTCTTTTGGGGCGTGGCTGAATGGGCTCCTCCTCCGGTCTGAATGGACCTAATGCTCTACAGCCACTGGGGTTTTACCTGCGCTCAGTAAGGCCAGCCCGGGCCTGCCCACAGCAAACTCGTTCTACTGGAAGCAGGATCAGGAAAGGGCACTTATGTACTCGAGGTGCATTCCTGCCTTCCAAACAAAGACGCTTTTGTCGTGCTCATTTTTCACTTGACTTCAGCTAACTGCGCATCTACACCATGCGCGCTAATTGACAACGTTATACCATTTACCAGAGATTTTTTCTATTGCATGTTTCAAGCCAGAATGCAAAATACATATTAAAATTGCCCTCTTGGCTAGCTGTTGCATCTTTTTGATACCGACAAATGTGGATCTCCCTTCACTGTCGAAGATCATGTTCTGAAGTGGTTTAAATGTGGCCTGTTGTTTGTCAGTGTGCGTGTAAGGCAGTTGTGAGCGGCTCACAGACTGCCACGCGAGTGTCCCTCTGGAACAACTCCCAGGGCGCCCCAGGGGCTCCGCGCCTGCTCCTGTACACACATACCTTTCTAGTCTGCAGAGCACCTGACTCGCTCACGAGCTGGTTCGCTGCTGCGTGACCCCGAGCAACGGTGTGTTTCAGTGGGGAGTGTGAAATGCAAACAAAATGGCAGAAGGGGGTCGATATAATGGCGCATAAAAGGGTGTCCCCAGCGGTGTGCTGGCCACAATACCAGCATTTAAATATTGGCTTGCAGTTATATACCAAAGTATCGTGGAGGTCAAAGTTTAAAATAGTAAATCGATACTTCCCCATTATGCATTCCCACCTTGACAATAGGATTGTGGTTGGCACTGTGCAGCTGAAAGATGTGTGGATCATAGCTATTCTTGTACTGTAAGACACAGTCAAGCCAAGGATAATGTGGCTGCCATTTCTAAACTCATTCCAATGTCATAAGCCAAATGGGGGTGGCTATCAAAAATTGTTGAGGGCTCCTAAAAGTTCACTTGGGCTAGCTGTCGTGCAAATATGAAAAAGTCTTTGGTGGAAAGGAGCCTCCTGAGTGTAACAGTTTACTACACAGCAGAAGGTACATTATACATTGTTATGCCCCTGGCGTTTAGCACAGATGCCACTTTGCCCAGCCAGTGTGGCACACAAAAAATGTCTTTACTGCCAGTGTTTCTATGTACTGCTGAAGAATGAGAGGAGCAAGTGTCCTACACAACATGAGCTTGTTGGTGGATGCAGGTGTGGGGGGGCACTGGTGCTCCGTTTTGGAGACCGGTACTTACTTTTCATCACCAAGAACATGGAGAAAAGGTGGCAAAAGAAAGAGAGAAGGAGCAGGAATGAGAAAGAACCCCGAAGAGTAAGAAAAAGAAACAGGAAGTGTAGATTGGTGGAAGAACGGATGAAGAGGTTGAATTAAGACTAGACAGCCTTGGGTTTCAGCAGTCCTGGCAATCAGGATCATCACTGGCAGACTCCTAAGAAAAACTTTGGCCACCAGCGCTTATGTTTATCTATTTATTTATTTATTACAAGCTAAGCATTATGCACATGTTGTCAGCTAGGTAGGAGATCAAAGAGGCGAGTTGATCACATGCTGCCCTAAGTCAGCACCCACGTAGAGTTTGACGCAGACCAGCCCGATGATGTTAATGACTAGTCCATTACATTCTACATAAAAACTCCAAATCAATAAATTGAAAAAAAACATTAATTGACTTACATTTTATTTTTCAAAAAAGCCCAGGGAAGCAAGGGGGGCTTATTTATGAGAGTCCAGCATCACTTTTGCACCTCATAAAGTGGTAAATGCGTGACACAGGCCTCTCATAAAGATTTAAGAAGCCCCGCAAAGCCACCTTGCATGGCTCTAAATGACCTCATAAATCATGAGATGGAGACGCAGTGCAAATCGGTGTGTCGCCTTGCTCTGTGCCGGGAGGCGTTCCGTGGGCGTTGTGGTGGGTTTTCCCACGCAAAACCTATGGAATTTGACACTGCCCCATATTTAAAGTGATCCAAACCTGGGGAACTGCCAAATCCGTATGCCTTACGACGTGAGTAATAACGAGGAGAAATATGTTTATTTAACCTAATTGTTGCCGCCTTCCCTGTGTGCTGCATTCTAGAGCAAACCTAGAAAGAGGAAAACACCTCTCCACATTGTTTTTGTGCAGGAAGGGGCTCCTCCCTGCACAAATGATCCTGCCTGCAATGGAGGCACCCTTGCACCATGGTGTTATTTATGTTGGCGCTAGTCTGCTGAAACGGCACCACAACTGGCAGAAAGGACAGTTTTGGACCCTACTGCTTAAAAAGGGTGTATTCCTGCCCTTTCACTTTGACGTAGGCCTGCACAATAAGCTGCCTTGCTGCACTGCTCTACGCCAAAATGCCATAAATGAGGCCCGGGGTGTTTTACATGTACTATACTCAAGGCTTTAAATGGGATAAAAAACGTGGTTGAGTCTCTCAATGGGGTGTGGCTTAAAAACACTTCAACACTTCAGCTAAAAAATTGTGCTTACCATAGTGTGCCACCCAACTGGTATGTTGCAGCTTCTGTCATTGCTTCAAGATATATAATACAAAAACAAGTAACATTACACCTACAACAAGCCAGGACTATTGGCTTTGTCAATATTCTTCGTTGTACATAATAAAGAACATGCTGCAGCTCTTGTTTGTGGTGTAATGACTAGAGCTCCCGTTTCTGTAGTTAGAGAAGCAGGTTGGAGTCTTGGCGTCGGTTCAACAACCTGTGCTTCTGGGCAAATAAGTTCATCTCTTTGTGCGTTAAAAAAAAAAAACACTGAATATATCCTTGTGTAACGTAACTGGTGCTCATATGTTCCAATACCTTCGGGTCCAGTTCGCACTTAACAAAATTGCAAAACAAAAAAAGTTACATCAAAAGCAGTAAACGGCTGCAGAGATTAGTTTTTTTTTCACTCCGAGGGTGGGGGCAAAAATGGAGAGCCAGATAGGGACCCGTCTCAGCACCTGCTTTTTAGAGCGGACAGTGCTGAACACCGGCAGGACCCGGCCCACTTAAAGCCCTGACTATACTTACGGTCATTTTTAACACGCTTAACCATGAAGGTATTTGCTTGAAAACGATAACAAAATAAAAAAAAATCCTAGCTTTCAACCACAGCCACATAAGACTCCCTCTTCACTAGGCAAAAACAAAGACGCTTCAGAAAGTCTTTCTACAGACCCGCAACCCCTTTAGGTACCCAACACTCCAGTGTTTGCCAGTGATATATATGTAACATGCCCCTCTCTGGCACAATATATCTATCCCCTCTAGGTAGGTGCCCACGAACTGCCGCAGCAGGAGCCTCGCCCAAGCCTCGCTGTCCGTAGTCAGGCATAAAAAACCCTCTAAACATGGATGTTTAGCGTTCTGTAGGATATATGACGCACCAGCACAGCACTGACGTGTACCCGCGTAGCTGTGTGACCACAGGAAAGTGGGCAGAACAACACAAGCATCAAAATAAAATGCAGGAATATTAAATAGAGACTTTAAACTATCCTGAGCATTTGCATCCGACGGTGTGGACAAAAAAAGGATTCTCCTCTTGCGCGTCCAGTGTAAAAATCCAAATAATTCATGTTTTGGTTGCTTTAATCGGACTCCGAAAAAAATCTGCACAGATGCTGCGCAGCTTTCAAAGCCAAGTTACCACACAAGGGTGACGACACTATGTAAATAGTCGAGGAGAGGTTTTTGATAAGTAGAAACAAAGTAAAACACTGGAACTTACCGCGAATTGCCGAGCGGCGCTGGAGGAGGCTTCGGTTATCTTTCGGGAGCAGCCCAGTGATTCCCAGCGGAAGCCGAGCGTCTGCCTGCCAGACACCCACTTTGTTCTGCCTGCCAGACACCCACTCTGTTCCTGCTCGACTTGCGGCCACTGCCTGCCTCGGAGACCTGCGAGCGCGCGCCGCCCCGCGCGCCCCTCCTCCCGCCGTACCTGCAGGGAGGGCGGACACACCCTTCCCTCTGTGGCGACCGCGAGCGGAACTGCGCGCGGCAGAGCCCAGGCCCGGCTGCCAGGCAGCGTCAGGGAGCAGCTAGGCCTGGGAGCAGCTAGGTCTGCTCCTGGAAAGGACGGCCTTCACTCACTTACTGCGCGAACATGACTATTCTGAATGTCGTGCAGGGACATCTTAAGGACTTTGGGGGCCCTGGGCCAAAGGTATTTTGGGGGCCCCGGTTCGGAACAACTTTGAATTCATGATCCAATTACAGGTGTTTCATGCCCTCTTTGGCTAGGTAACTAACAGTGCAAAAGCACACTCGTCCAAATTCTAAATGTGTTAATTTCTAATATTCGGGGACAGTGAGTTGTGTGTTCAATACTGTAACACAGCAGCAGCTCAATAATATTACTGCAAATAATCTCTGTGATTCCCTCCCATTTCGCAAATGTGAGGTTGTGTTTTGATCTAAAAGACACTTTAATTATGGATTTTGCGTGAAACAAACACATTTCACTATCATGGACTCACACATCACACTCGTTAAAAATAAATTCAAGGAAAACGGTATTTAAAACAATCTGTTTAAAAATTATTCAGGGTCAACAGGGCAAGACTCTGCATAACAGAGCTACCTACAACAGGGGCCCCATAAAATGCTGGGTCCGTGAGCCAGAGCCCACTTTGCCCATGCCTTAAAACGTCTCTGATGTCCTGCTGTTGTGCTGCTGATGCCAGGGTGCTGAAGGAGCATGGGCAACAGATTTGTGAGGACTCTCAAGTGGAGAATTGGGGCCCACCAGTGGGGGGGCACTGACCACAGACACCGGAATTGTGTGTTAAAGGCCGCTTTATTGGAATCAGGTGCACCCTGCCTATTCCCCAATCCTTGGCCTGTGCCGAATAAAACTAGACCTAGCTAAATATGTGAATGCCTAACGACCCCCACCCCCACCCCTAACCGGATCCCCAACATTGCCACATCATATAACATCTTAAAACATCCCATACGCAACAGATACCCCCATGCCTACCAACTGTAAATGACCTCAGTGTCCCCCACCCCCTACAGAAACAGCCCAGGCCTCCTCAACTACCCCCAACTACCCCCCTTTCTGAGCTAGGGAAGCGCCAAAAAAGAAAGCAGCACCAGCACCTGATCCAGCGAAAATACTGCTCCTCAAGACCCACCTATCGATCGTGCACTTCACCATGTATCACCTATTAAACCCGAACTTCAGGCTATAGCAGTGTTGTTGGATGCGGCTCAAGCATTCGACTCCATCGAATGGAGTTACATGTTCCGAATCTTGCAAAGGTTGGGGGTACCAGAATTCTTCTGTGGATGGGTGCAATTGCTATATGCCGACCCAAGGGCGCGGGTCTGGATAGATGGTCTGACATCTGATACTATACGAATCTGCAGAGGGACTAGGAAAGGGTGCCCACTCTCGCCGCTCCTATTCTCATTGTTGTTGGAGCCACTAGCCTGCATTATTAGGCAGTGTCACAGGGAGTCGGCATTGCGGTTTGCGCTTTGGCCTGTTGGCATTTCCTTGTATGCCAAAAATATTGTACTGCACGTCAGGGAACCACAAAGATACCTAGCCTCAATCTTACGGATCACATCAGGTTTGGGAGGATCTCAGGGCTTAGCATAAATTGGAACAAATCAATCATAGTGCCCTGACGGAGAGCACTACTCCGCACGCTCTGGAATTTCCCATTGAGTGGTCTATTGACCCGGTGAAATACTTAGGAATATGGATTCACCGAGACCCAGAAATAGTGGTGAAGGGGAATTACGGTACTCTTTACACCACCCTGGAACACCAGGTCGTTAGATGGTCGGGATTACCATTGTCGCTTGCAGACCGAATAGCTCTTATCAAGATGATTGTCTTGTCGCCTTTTTTGTATTTATTTAGTAACATCCCCATCAAACTGTCCAGACAGTCCTTTCAAAATGTACGATCCCAGCTGGTAAAATTGGTGTGGAGTGGAAAGCAGCCACGAGTGGGTTGGGACACACTCATATTGGATTATAATAAGGGGGTGTTTCAATGTACCAGATCTGTACTTATATTACCTATGCGCCCAAGCACAATATGCGCACTACTGGTACAATCCCCGTGCATTTATTCCACACATAGCGGTGGAAGGCAGTGATGCTCACCTGATTCCCCAGCACATTATTCTATCGCATGCTAAACGGGGAACACCCAAAAATGAAATTAACACCATAGACTGGACAATCACAGCCTGGCAGGCTACAGGCTACAGGAGAAGCTCCAACCAAAGCTCACACAGAAAGAATGGGAGCTCAGCTGTCAAATCACAGAGGCGCTGACATCAACTGGTAACTTATGCATCATTCATTTCAAATATCTTCACCAAGTGTACTATACACCAGCCATGCTGCATAAATATGGTATTAGGGAATGTGATGCATGCAAAAGGTGCGGGCTGCAAGGAGCAGACTTCCTCCATTTAGCGTGGGAGTATCATTGAGTACATGAGTTCTGGAAGGAGGTTTTTAACCTGCTTCCGATCCTGATTACCGCAGATATGCAATGCAGTCCACATGTATATCTTCTTGGCCTCATGCCTCATCATAAAGTCGCAACTGGCAAGTTTACAAAAATTGCATTGCTCTTGGCAAATAGGAGGGTGGCGATGAACTGGGAAAGCAAGGCAGGCCCTCTGCCCGAGCAATGGATAAAGGACTTGGTGTATTGTAAGGAGAACCTATATTTCTATGCCGAGGAACTGCAGATGATGTCAAGGCCCAGGGAGATATGGGAGCCACTTTTGAGCTACATGAGGTCGAGGGATCAATATATATCAGATGGGGGGATGTTTGATAACTATCTGCCATAATCACCGTCATTCTGTACGTTTGCAACAGGCTAGTTGCTGGCTGTAGAGGTACAACTGAGATGTGTAATCAGCATGCCATTTGTTGTTTGTTGCTGTTATTTCTGAAAAAGCAAAAAATAAATAAAAAACAAAAAAAAACAATGTCAACATACATTTGATTTCCAATGGTGTCTGTTTAAATGCATGTAACATTATTTTCTAAAAATATAAAGAAAAACTCATTAAACAAACTTAAACAAAAAAACAATAGGTGTCAGCGGCGAAGGAAATGTAGTTAGAGCTCTTCTCCCAACAACATTGACCCATGCCACAGGAGCAGCCCCTCATGACAGGTATAGACTTTTGGGTCCTGACAATTTGTGAAGGAAGGGGATCTTCCATAGAGAATGTCCCACTGCTGCCCTGTCCATATAAAGCCAATGCTGGTCTGGGTCAATTAGACCACGGAGGAGAGAGGTCAGTAGCGAGGCTAATATCCCAGTAAACAGCTTCAGGTCTATATCTAAGAGAGAAATTGGCCAGTAAGAGGCACAAATGCGCTTATCCTTGCCAGTCTTGGGCATGACGACAATTGAGGCTCCCAGCATAGTCAGTGGGAGTGTGGAGGAGACCCCAATGGCGTTGTAGACTGCTGAGAATGGGGCAGAATGTCTTATAAAAAAGAGAAGTGAACCCGTCAGGACCCGGGGATTTAAGCAATTTCTGCTTGGAGATGGCGGATACCACTATTCGGATCGGGGAATCTAGAGACTCGGCCTGGTTGTGCGTTAATCTGGTGATGACGACTTCCCGGAGGTAACGGGAAGGGGCATCTGGGGAAATATCCTGCACCTCTCAGAGTCCCGCTTAATATTGGCAAATTGTTTCAGCAATGTGCTGGTCTTCGGTCTGTTCCACCCCCGTCGAATCAACCACCAATGAAACCCCAGAGGCCCGTCATTGGGCCTGCAACCTATTGGCCAGCAGCCTAACACATCTTTTTTCCCAGGTACAGAAGGTGTGTTGTGAACTAAACACAGTGACTTCTACCCTGTCCAAATCTATGCCGGGCAGTTGGCGCACACGCCATCTCAAGCTGTCGTCAGATTCGGGGAGCCCCAGTCCGTTGGCGTATGCGCTCCAGCTCTTGCACCTGTCACGTGAGTCGATTCTACTTGTCTCTGCAAATCTTATTAACCGACAAGGAAATCGTAGGCTTTTGTTTTCAAGAGTGAGTGTGGGAGGATTGGTAGTCCAGAGAGGAAGATGTCAGTCATTTAAGAACAGAAAGTGTCCCGAGTTGATGGACAGTATCGTCCTATTTGTGTGTCAATATTGAGAGACAGCATACCATACTATCGGTGGGAAAGGCAAAATTATATGTTCTACTTATCAAAAACAGTAACATCCAGGGACAGTTGCAAATTATTAACACATCACAAGTAATTATAGAGGCGAGAGAAATTAATAAAACTTATCAAAACACGTATTGGTAAAAAAGTTTGAGTTGAATTTATTACATAATCCAGTTACAATTCATATAAAAAAGTACAGTTTAAAAACATTACAATTCGTAAAAATTTTTTTTACTCAAAGCACATAGTAAAACAAGAAGAATCAACAAGGTCGACGCGGCGTTTCGGCTTTCTTTTAGTATGCCTTCATGAGGACTGATTCTAGACAAGTGAAACATTGGAAACACAAAGTTACCAGCCATTTTTAGATTTGAACAAGTTTAATCTCTCTTTTTCTTAAAAAAAAAACTGATACTTTTCCCCACGGTTGCACTATATTTACAAAACATTGTAGAACTATTTTTTAGGATTTTATATTCTTCTAAATATACACATTCAAACGTTCAAATTGTATTTACTTTTAACTCAAATAAATATCACACTATATATAATAGGAAATGATGTTATTTGCCTCTCCCTTGGACCTAGATCCAATGCTATACCCTTACAATATTGACACTGTCGTAGTGCATTCTTGTTGAGCACTAACATACCTTATTCCAGGTCGTACCTAGCTGGAAACCGCTAGGTGGATCAGAAAGTCTTATGGACTCTTGGACTATTGTCAGGTCACAGGATGCTTTTCTCAATTCGCAATGCCTGTTGTTTCTGAATAAGAAATTAAGGCATTGTCAATACCATCTTAATTTATTGCTGTTATAGCTATAAGTTTTTTATGGGGCGTTCTCTTTGCATACCTCTTTAGAGATGAGTGCCTACCAAGTTTCTTTAATGTCATCTATGTCTGTAGGTACGGGTTTTCTTATTTCTGCAAATATAAGAGGGGGATTTACCACACTTGCTTGGTTTATTGAGGAACCGCCCCACCAGGTATTGAGCAATGTAATATGACCAACCTATTACCTGTTTGTAGTATATAATCCTGTGTATATGTGTCTGCCAGGAGGAGCCACCGTTTTTACATGGGTTATATGGACTCTTCTTCCTACATGGTTGAAATTATTATTATTATTATTAAAAAAACTTATATAGCGCACAGCTACCCTGGGGCATCCCGGCGCTATGAACAGTGCATCAACCAAGAACCATGAGGTGGTTGGACCAGCTTACACAGGAAACAAATGTGTTTTCAGGCCCCTACGAAAGCGCAGGATGCAGGTCTCAGCACGAAGTTTTAGTGGCAGAGAGTTCCAAAGGGTTGCTGTGTGCACAGAAAAACGTCTCCCGCCCGTTCGCGATCTTTTTACTCTCGGGACATGGAGCAAGCATTTCTGATCGGACCTTAGCGCTCTGTTCGCTTTATACGGCACTACCAGGTTCCTCAGGATAGATGGTCCGTTACCCTGAAGAATTTTGTGTGCGGTACAGAGTGCCTTAAACTTCACTCTCTCCGCACCGGTAACCAGTGCAGAGCCTTAAGGGCAGGTCTAGCAGATTCTGTTCTGGGGATGCCCATAAGTAGTCTGGCCGCCGCATTTTGCACCTGCTGAAGTTTGTTAAAAGTGGATTCAGGGGCGCCTAGAAAAAGACCATTGCTATAGTCAAGGCGAGATGTTATCAGCCCCTGAATCAACAACTTCCTTGATGAAAGGGGGAGGAGCGGGAAGATTTTCCTAGCAGCCCGCAGCAGGGCAAAACATACTCCCGCAGTTCTTTTGGCATGCGTTCTGAAGGAGAGATCTTGCTCCAGCCAGACTCCCAGGCTCTTGATCTCATCTTTCATGGTTGGTAAGTCACCCATACAGCTTGGCCAGCATGTTAATGGCAGTGGAGGAGCTTTGTTTCCAAGTAACATAATCTCTGTTTTAGAGCCGTTCAACTTCAAAGATGAACTGCTCATCCAGGCATAAACATCCACCAGGCATGAGTGCAGCAAGTCAGGATTCTCCACCAGTTGAGGAAGGGCGACCACCAGCTGAGTATCATCAGCATAGCTGATGATCTTGATGTTAAAAGGGGCCACCACATCCTCCAGGGGGGCCATGTAGACATTAAATAATGTCGGGCTCAAAGCCGAGCCCTGCGGCACCCCCCACTGGAGAGAGATGGATAAAGACTTGCTGCTGCCTTCCCAGACCTGGTAAGACCGGCCTTCAAGAAATGAACCAAGCCACTTCAAAGCGGCCCCTGCCACACCCACCTCTGACAGTCGCTGAGTCAACACCCGGTGGTTCACGGTGTCAAACGCGGCACTCAGATCCAGGAGGATCACTGCCACTGATCCTCCCGAATCTAAGATGCGTCTGGATTCCTCAACGACTGCCAGGAGGGCCGTGTCAGTACCTTGACCGGGACGAAAGCCGGTCTGCGAGTCTCGGAGCAGACCGTTCGACTCTAAAAAACTTGGAGAGTCGAAGGTTTGCAAGCTTCTCAGCAATTTTGCTGAGGCCTGGCAGCAGAGAGATGGGCCTATAATTGGCCAGCTCCGCCGTGTCAAGGTTAGATTTTTTTAACAATGCTTTGACCACAGCTTTTTTCCAGCTGGGTGGTACCAACCCTTGAGTGAAAGAGGCATTTATTAGGTCCGTAATGGGCCCTACCACAGCAGTTGCTGCTTGCTTTAAGATTCTGAAAGGGACTGGGTCCATAGGGGAGCCACTTTTTATGGAGACTATGGCTTTTAGTGTTTCAGCTTCTGAAACTGGGCCAAACATGTCCAGAGAAGTGCGTTGCTCTTTCCCCTGAGCTGGGGGGAGCTCTTTTTGGGTCCCTTGCGGTGTCGTAACCTGGGGGAGGGAGTTGAGTATTTTCACAATTTTAATGTGAAAAAACTCGGCCAACTCCTTGCACTTCTGAGGATCATGGGTGACTGCTGGTTCAGGGACTTTAAGGAGTTCTTGTACCACCTTAAATGTTTCCCTGGAGGAGTTTGAGGCAAGTTGTATACGTTCCTCAAAAAAGTGTGAAATTGATGTTCAAATCACAAGTACTCACATTTTACCCTCAAGTTATAATAGTAGGATTACATTCACATCTTTCACTCACCATGGGAGCTGTATGATCAATCGTTGCAGTATGGAGCCTCTTTTCACTTGGGACAGCCTTGCACCGAAGATCAATAGCGAATTCGGGGTTGACCTCACAAATTTTTTCTGTGGAGGTATTCAATAAAAGTAATTTGTTTTATTTATTATTCTACCGAATACCTCATGAGCTCAATTGTTATTTTTGGTATTGATACTTAATTCCCTGTCTTTCTATTCTTATCCAGCACTAAGTTACCCTGTTATGTCCCTAGGGTCTCTATCTCCCCGATATTATTATTCTGGAACAGTCTTAATCTTAACCTCTAAGGGCCTGGCCGTTCTCTGTAGCCACAATTCTATGATTTCGCCCATTATTAATGCTGCCTTCAGTATGTCATCTTACTTTCCAAACCTATCTATTAGGTGGCGTGCATATTTCCCAACTATTGCGTGATAAAGTTACATTCCTAATGTCTCACCATAATAATAAGGTGACATAGGTAGTCTTAGCGCATATTGCATTAGTCGGATGCTCCCTGTCAGTCTCTATTCTCAGCCCGCTTATCCGTCTATATTGCTGTTTGTAAAGACCCATACCGTTTTATCTCGGGCTTTTCTTTTGTGGCTTACCTTGAATGCTCGATCCGGCCTCCCTGCTCCTATCTCCTGGCAGAACTTCCGCGTGTAGTTTACTCAATCTTCCACGTAAGGGAATAGTCACACTCGGTTCGTTTCGGGTTTATATGCAACCATTCCACTGATTGGCCGCCTTTTTCCTATGGGCTGATTGAACCCACGGCGTCCAATCGGAATGACGTCGTTAAGGTTACCGAACGCCTGTATTTGCATTTTTATTGGGTCATTCTCTTGAGAGGGGATATTCTCATTGGTTGATGTTTATAATGCGTTACCAAGGGAATATCAATACACATCGGTTTGTTCCGGGTTTATGTCCCACCAATCCTCCGATTGGGCGTCTTTCTCCTATGGGCTGATTGGTCCAACGATGTTCAGTCGGGATGAGGTTACCGAACGTCTGTATTCGTACTTCCCCATTAGGTCATTCTCTTGAGAGAGAATACTCTCTTTGGCTGCTGTTTATAATGCGTTGCCAAGGGAATATCAACCCGCATCGTGGGCGATTGTTTTTCAATCATACGAAGAGATTCCTTGCATTTTTTCGCTCGTAGTGTACTATCGTTTACGTATAGGTAAAGATACATAGAGACTTTGCCATTAATTCCTGAATATTGGATATTATCTTTTTAACTCATTAATTAATATTGGGCTTAGCTCTGTCTCTTTTGTTTTTTCTATTCAATGTGCTTACAGGGATACTCTCCTTGGCTGCTGTTTGTAGAGCGTTATCGAGGGGCGGTTCACTTACAAATTCATCAAGACAATCACTTCCATCTATTTCGCTCGAGTTGTCCCCTCGAGGGGGAAATACATAGAGCCATTGCCATTACTTAATACATTTTACGTATTGTCTTTTTGACACATAACTCAAATGACGGGCTTCGCTCAGTATCTTTTACTTTCTATTTCAGAGTCATTCTGCTGACGTCTTTATCAATATCTATTCTTGAGTGGTTTCCACTACTTAATAATTTTTTCCCAGTCCTCTCTTGAGTTTAAACCAACTCTTACACTGTTAAAAGTGGACATGTAGAATTGCTCCCTTCTTTTCCTCTTATTATCTAAATTGCCACCTCTCTTGCTGCCTGTAATCTTCTCAAGTCCGCACCATTTCAAATCCTCAATTCGATGGCCAGCAGTCCGCCAATGGTCAGTTAGTGGAGCTCCTACTTTGTTCGTTCTTATTGCTGATCGGTGCTCATTGAGCCGTAACCTAATCTCCCTAGATGTCTCACCCACATATGATTTGTGACAGGGACATTGGATCAAGTAGATTAAGTTCTTAGTCCTACAATTTATAAAGCTTTTGATATTTGTTGATCTATCATTCACTTTAATTTTATTTCCCTTGATAATGCTGGCACAATTCACACATCCCAAATAAGGGTGTGTGCCCGTTGGTAATGGGGTTTCATATAATGTCAGTTGGGAATTTTTGTTTTTTTCTCTATACGTATGAACAAGAGAGTTCCTGATGGTTTTATTTCTCCTGTATGAAAAAATAGGTTTAGGAATTGGAGTGTCTGTTTTGTCCACCACCAGGTGCCAGTTCCTATTTATGATATTCTTAACCTTATGGCTTACTTGTGAAAAGTTAGTCACAAACATAATTGGTTGTTGATTTTTATGGGTTTCATTTTTTGTGACAAACAGGTTGTCCCTATTGAAATATTTCGCCCGTTTATAGGCATGTCTGATCATCCTTTTGGGGGAACCCCTGTCTATTAACTTGTTTTTCAATGTCGCTGCATGTATTTCAAAATCTTGCATGGAGGTGCAGTTTCTTTTCAGCCGCAGGAATTGTCCAAATGGAATATTATTCTTCTGCGATGCTGGGTGGTTGCTATCAAAATGCAGCATGCTGTTCCTATCTGTGGGCTTTGTATATAGTTCAACAGTGAGGTATCCCTCTGTGTGCTTGATGATAATGTCCAGGAATTCCACATAGTGTTTACTGGTATGAGATGTAAATTTAAGATTATCATCGCCCAAGTTGAGCCAAAGTAAGAAGTCTCTGAGACAGTCCATGTCTCCTGTCCATATGAAAAATATATCATCTATATAACGACCCCATTCTGAGATGTTCTCATAGAATGGGGCCGAAGAATTATAGATGTGTTTGTCTTCAAATTTAGAGACATATAGGCAGGCCAGGCTTGGGGCACATGTAGCCCCCATGCTGGTCCCCTTTACTTGTCTAAAGAAGTCTTCATTAAACAGAAAAATGTTTTTGAGGATCAATGTGATGCAATCTATAATAAATGTCTGATGATCTGTGAGATCCTGTTGGTTCCCACTTAGGATCTCTTCCATGATCTCGATAGTACTGTCCTGGGGGATATTAGTGTACATTGCTTCGATGTCAAGAGTCACTAACACTTGTGTGTCTTGCTTGAACCTGAGCCCTTCTATCTTTTTAATCATAGAGGTGGTGTCCTTGATATATGCTTTTTGTTGTTGTACCAAGGGTTGCAGAAAAACTTCCACATATTTGCTGAGAGGCTCAGTGAGTGATCCTATGCATGATACTATGGGTCTCATGGGGGGATCTATAAGGTCTTTGTGTACCTTGGGTAGGCCGTACAGTGCCGGAATCAAAGGATCTGTATTCATCATAAATGCTAGTTCTTCTTCACATATTATATCTTCATCTTTGGCGAGTCTTAACATTCTTCCTATTTCTTCCTTCAGGGTATTCCACTCCTCCCTGCTAGACTCTCTGTAATGTTCCCTCTTTTTCAAAAGCCTAAGCATCCTATTATTATAATCATTACTGTTCATTAGCACAATACTGCCCCCTTTGTCCGCTGGTTTGACTGTCAATGTTTCATCTTGTTCAAGGAGTTCAAGGGCTCTTTTTTCTTCCTTACTCAAATTAAAGGGTGTCCAAATCTTTTGTTTCAGGAGATTGTCTACACTCTTGTCTACAGATCTCTCAAAGGCTTCTACGTCTTTGTGTACTACATTGAGTGACGGAGTCCAAGTGGATTTGTTTTTAAGCCCTGATTTGTTGTGTACAGGTGGTTTTTCTTTGCCATTGAAGAAGATTTGAAGTCTGATTTTTCTAAAGAGATTCTGTAAGTCCCTTTCTAGGGCGTATCTGTCTACATGAGAACAAACCGCATACCCGAGGCCTTTTTCGAGTAGTTTGGTCTCAATGGGGGTTAGCTGATGATCTGATAAGTTAATCACCGCTGCTTTTTGGGTATTAACTAATCCCATTGTTTCTGACTCCTGGTTCTTGGACGTTGAGGGTGTTGGGCTTGTTGGTTGTAGTTGTTGCGGCCTCTCCCTCTCCCTCGCTGTTGGCCAAAGGTTTGGTTGCGTTTCTCTAAAAAAGACAAACCTTCTTTCGTAACTGATTGATGTTTGTTCAATTCGCCACTTTTGTTTTTATCATTCATTTGTTCTCCCTCCGAGTCTGTACTAGAATAGGAGGAATCGAAGAACCTCACTCTTTTCCTAGGGGCATTCCTCGGTTGATTCTGCCACTGCCTACGGGGTTGGAATTGTTTCCTAGGGCGTTCGTAAAAATCCTTCTGTAGGTAGGGGTAGACAAATTCGGGGTTATAGTTTTCGATGTCTTTTTTAAGTTTATTGCTCTTTTTCTTAATTAAGTATTCACTATACCCAGCTACATCGTTTTGGATTTCCTCTAGTTTTGCTCTAGCGTCTTCTAACGCTGTACTCTCCTGTAGTTGGCTCTCTAGTTCCTCTATCTCTTTCCGTTCGATGACCAGAAATTCATTTGCTGTCTCTATTATTAATAGAATCCAATCCCTACTGCAACGATTGGCCACCAGTGTCCATCTTTCAATAAATTTCCTATCTGTTATAAAAATCCCTGGCTCGTTCGTGACCTGAAGGCCCTTGGGTATAATCCCATTCTTGCAGTATTCTACCAAGAACTCCGCGTGGAGTTCCGCCCTTACTACTTTCTTTTTTAAGTTCCATAGCTTTTCCCATTGTTCCTCATCAGATTTATCTAACCTCACTGTGGTGGTGTTTCTTGTTTTACCATTAATGAGTTTGTTGAATTGGTCTTCGGAAAAGCTATATGTCTTAATCCCTTCCATTTAGATTCTCAGGTGTTTTTTCTAATATAATTTATATATAGCTATTACAAGGTATTTTTGAATTTACCTTGTTGTTTACTTTTACTTGTAGTGGTATTTTATAAATTTTACCTAACTGCTAATTTGCAGTAAGAAATGAAACCTCCTCAGCTGACAAGCCGAGTGAAATAGAACGAAAAGGAAGGAGGACCCCTCACAGAATTTTTTAGGGACTGGGGGGAAAACAAGTAGTTTAAGAACAGAAAGTGTCCCGAGTTGATGGACAGTATCGTCCTATTTGTGTGTCAATATTGAGAGACAGCATACCATACTATCGGTGGGAAAGGCAAAATTATATGTTCTACTTATCAAAAACAGTAACATCCAGGGACAGTTGCAAATTATTAACACATCACAAGTAATTATAGAGGCGAGAGAAATTAATAAAACTTATCAAAACACGTATTGGTAAAAAAGTTTGAGTTGAATTTATTACATAATCCAGTTACAATTCATATAAAAAAGTACAGTTTAAAAACATTACAATTCGTTAAATTTTTTTTTACTCAAAGCACATAGTAAAACAAGAAGAATCAACAAGGTCGACGCGGCGTTTCGGCTTTCTTTTAGTATGCCTTCATCAGGACTGATTCTAGACAAGTGAAACATTGGAAACACAAAGTTACCAGCCATTTTTAGATTTGAACAAGTTTAATCTCTCTTTTTCTTAAAAAAAAAACTGATACTTTTCCCCACGGTTGCACTATTTTTACAAAACATTGTAGAACTATTTTTTAGGATTTTATATTCTTCTAAATATACACATTCAAACGTTCAAATTCTATTTACTTTTAACTCAAATAAATATCACACTATATATAATAGAAAATGATGTTATTTGCCTCTCCCTTGGACCTAGATCCAATGCTATACCCTTACAATATTGACACTGTCGTAGTGCATTCTTGTTGAGCACTAACATACCTTATTCCAGGTCGTACCTAGCTGGAAACCGCTAGGTGGATCAGAAAGTCTTATGGACTCTTGGACTATTGTCAGGTCACAGGATGCTTTTCTCAATTCGCAATGCCTGTTGTTTCTGAATAAGAAATTAAGGCATTGTCAATACCATCTTAATTTATTGCTGTTATAGCTATAAGTTTTTTATGGGGCGTTCTCTTTGCATACCTCTTTAGAGATGAGTGCCTACCAAGTTTCTTTAATGTCATCTATGTCTGTAGGTACGGGTTTTCTTATTTCTGCAAATATAAGAGGGGGATTTACCACACTTGCTTGGTTTATTGAGGAACCGCCCCACCAGGTATTGAGCAATGTAATATGACCAACCTATTACCTGTTTGTAGTATATAATCCTGTGTATATGTGTCTGCCAGGAGGAGCCACCGTTTTTACATGGGTTATATGGACTCTTCTTCCTACAAGGTTGAAATTGATGTTCAAATCACAAGTACTCACATTTTACCCTCAAGTTATAATAGTAGGATTACATTCACATCTTTCACTCACCATGGGAGCTGTATGATCAATCGTTGCAGTATGGAGCCTCTTTTCACTTGGGACAGCCTTGCACCGAAGATCAATAGCGAATTCGGGGTTGACCTCACGAATTTTTTCTGTGGAGGTATTCAATAAAAGTAATTTGTTTTATTTATTATTCTACCGAATACCTCATGAGCTCAATTGTTATTTTTGGTATTGATACTTAATTCCCTGTCTTTCTATTCTTATCCAGCACTAAGTTACCCTGTTATGTCCCTAGGGTCTCTATCTCCCCGATATTATTATTCTGGAACAGTCTTAATCTTAACCTCTAAGGGCCTGGCCGTTCTCTGTAGCCACAATTCTATGATTTCGCCCATTATTAATGCTGCCTTCAGTATGTCATCTTACTTTCCAAACCTATCTATTAGGTGGCGTGCATATTTCCCAACTATTGCGTGATAAAGTTACATTCCTAATGTCTCACCATAATAATAAGGTGACATAGGTAGTCTTAGCGCATATTGCATTAGTCGGATGCTCCCTGTCAGTCTCTATTCTCAGCCCGCTTATCCGTCTATATTGCTGTTTGTAAAGACCCATACCGTTTTATCTCGGGCTTTTCTTTTGTGGCTTACCTTGAATGCTCGATCCGGCCTCCCTGCTCCTATCTCCTGGCAGAACTTCTGCGTGTAGTTTACTCAATCTTCCACGTAAGGGAATAGTCACACTCGGTTCGTTTCGGGTTTATATGCAACCATTCCACTGATTGGCCGCCTTTTTCCTATGGGCTGATTGGACCCACGGCGTCCAATCGGAATGACGTCGTTAAGTTTACCGAACGCCTGTATTTGCATTTTTATTGGGTAATTCTCTTGAGAGGGGATATTCTCATTGGTTGATGTTTATAATGCTTTACCAAGGGAATATCAATACACATCGGTTTGTTCCGGGTTTATGTCCCACCAATCCTCCGATTGGGCGTCTTTCTCCTATGGGCTGATTGGTCCAACGATGTTCAGTCGGGATGAGGTTACAGAACGTCTGTATTCGTACTTCCCCATTTGATCATTCTCTTGAGAGAGAATACTCTCTTTGGCTGCTGTTTATAATGCGTTGCCAAGGGAATATCAACCCGCATCGTGGGCGATTGTTTTTCAATCATACGAAGAGATTCCTTGCATTTTTTCGCTCGTAGTGTACTATCGTTTACGTATAGGTAAAGATACATAGAGACTTTGCCATTAATTCCTGAATATTGGATATTATCTTTTTAACTCATTAATTAATATCGGGCTTAGCTCTGTCTCTTTTGTTTTTTCTATTCAATGTGCTTACAGGGATACTCTCCTTGGCTGCTGTTTGTAGAGCGTTATCGAGGGGCGGTTCACTTACAAATTCATCAAGACAATCACTTCCATCTATTTCGCTCGAGTTGTCCCCTCGAGGGGGAAATACATAGAGCCATTGCCATTACTTAATAAATTTTACGTATTGTCTTTTTGACACATAACTCAAATGACGGGCTTCGCTCAGTATCTTTTACTTTCTATATCAGAGTCATTCTGCTGACGTCTTTATCAATATCTATTCTTGAGTGGTTTCCACTACTTAATAATTTTTTCCCAGTCCTCTCTTGAGTTTAAACCAACTCTTACACTGTTAAAAGTGGACATGTAGAATTGCTCCCTTCTTTTCCTCTTATTATCTAAATTGCCACCTCTCTTGCTGCCTGTAATCTTCTCAAGTCCGCACCATTTCAAATCCTCAATTCGATGGCCAGCAGTCCGCCAATGGTCAGTTAGTGGAGCTCCTACTTTGTTCGTTCTTATTGCTGATCGGTGCTCATTGAGCCGTAACCTAATCTCCCTAGATGTCTCACCCACATATGATTTGTGACAGGGACATTGGATCAAGTAGATTAAGTTCTTAGTCCTACAATTTATAAAGCTTTTGATATTTGTTGATCTATCATTCACTTTAATTTTATTTCCCTTGATAATGCTGGCACAATTCACACATCCCAAACAAGGGTGTGTGCCCGTTGGTAATGGGGTTTCATATAATGTCAGTTGGGAATTTTTGGTTTTTTCTCTATACGTATGAACAAGAGAGTTCCTGATGGTTTTATTTCTCCTGTATGAAAAAATAGGTTTTGGAATTGGAGTGTCTGTTTTGTCCACCACCAGGTGCCAGTTCCTATTTATGATATTCTTAACCTTATGGCTTACTTGTGAAAAGTTAGTCACAAACATAATTGGTTGTTGATTTTTATGGGTTTCATTTTTTGTGACAAACAGGTTGTCCCTATTGAAATATTTCGCCCGTTTATAGGCATGTCTGATCATCCTTTTGGGGTAACCCCTGTCTATAAACTTGGTTTTCAATGTCGCTGCATGTATTTCAAAATCTTGCATGGAGGTGCAGTTTCTTTTCAGCCGCAGGAATTGTCCAAATGGAATATTATTCTTCTGCGATGCTGGGTGGTTGCTATCAAAATGCAGCATGCTGTTCCTATCTGTGGGCTTTGTATATAGTTCAACAGTGAGGTATCCCTCTGTGTGCTTGATGATAATGTCCAGGAATTCCACATAGTGTTTACTGGTATGAGATGTAAATTTAAGATTATCATCGCCCAAGTTGAGCCAAAGTAAGAAGTCTTTGAGACAGTCCATGTCTCCTGTCCATATGAAAAATATATCATCTATATAACGACCCCATTCTGAGATGTTCTCATAGAATGGGGCCGAAGAATTATAGATGTGTTTGTCTTCAAATTTAGAGACATATAGGCAGGCCAGGCTTGGGGCACATGTAGCCCCCATGCTGGTCCCCTTTACTTGTCTAAAGAAGTCTTCATTAAACAGAAAAATGTTGTTTTTGAGGATCAATGTGATGCAATCTATAATAAATGTCTGATGATCTGTGAGATCCTGTTGGTTCCCACTTAGGATCTCTTCCATGATCTCGATAGTACTGTCCTGGGGGATATTAGTGTACAGTGCTTCGATGTCAAGAGTCACTAACACTTGTGTGTCTTGATTGAACCTGAGCCCTTCTATCTTTTTAATCATAGAGGTGGTGTCCTTGATATATGCTTTTTGTTGTTGTACCAAGGGTTGCAGAAAAACTTCCACATATTTGCTGAGAGGCTCAGTGAGTGATCGCCTCTATAATTACTTGTGATGTGTTAATAATTTGCAACTGTCCCTGGATGTTACTGTTTTTGATAAGTAGAACATATAATTTTGCCTTTCCCACCGATAGTATGGTATGCTGTCTCTCAATATTGACACACAAATAGGACGATACTGTCCATCAACTCGGGACACTTTCTGTTCTTAAACTACTTGTTTCCCCCCCAGTCCCTAAAAAATTCTGTGAGGGGTCCTCCTTCCTTTTCATTCCAGAAGATGTCAGTCAGCCACTATCTATCCCAGATTGTCCTTTGCCACCATCTCCCAGCAAGTCGTAGTTGCATGTGGTTCCAGGAGACTAATACTATCCCCTGGGACACCATTCATTTGTGTGTGATGGTGTGTAGGATATATGGGGCATATCATGACATTGACTGACATTTATTTGGGCATATGTTGCCATAAGCAGGCATACGAGGGACACATTCATATAAAAATAAATAAAATAAGCTATGCAAGAGAACTGATTGGAATATGAGGGGTATGTGCATACATTATGGCATTAATAAGCACATCTGGGTGTACCTGCTTTAAATAATAACATTGGCTGTAATATAAGTAATATATATATTGTCCCCATCATGACATTTACTGCCTTAAGGGTGATCCCTGCCCTATATCATAGTGTTGACTGGCATTTGAGTGTGCACACACTCACACATACACCCACATGCACACACACACACACATACACACACCAAACACCATTGACTGCCTAATGAGAGATATGGGTCACACATCACGGCGCTGACTTCCATCTGAGGGATATTTGCAGCACATCATGGCATTTGCTGTCATAATATGGATATCTTGGGCACAACATGGCATTGGCTAATATATGGGGTGCCTGTAAGATTTGTTTGTATATGTATATGTTTAGGGATATGTTTGTATCTTTTGTATGTGTGGTCTAACTGACAGCTGTTCCCTTGTGTATGTTAGAATTAAATGTCAAGGTATGAGCTAGCATATTGAGAATACTTTGCCCAAATGCACCTTGTTATTGGCCGGTACATCACCGATACCTCTTCACCGCATGCCATTGAAAAGCCTATGTGGTAAAACTTCAGGCATACATAGCACTAATGACATATCAGGATACCTTGCTCATCATGGGATTAACAGACACATGAGGAGATAATTTGTGTACCTATTGGCGCTGAATGATATATTGGGGTTATACTCCAACCTATCTTGGACTTCCATACGGGAAACACCTGGAGCACATAATTACATTGACGTGAATATGAAGGATACCTGGAGTACATCATTCCATTGATATGCATGTAGAGGATACTGTAGAATATTTGTACATTGACCAGCATGCAATGGACACCCGGGCACTTGTTGCTTTCAAATGACATATGGGCATTATCTTTAACAAACGATAACATTGAGTTACCCCTTGTTCTGGGGAACATTTTGGCATTGAGTAGCATTCAAAGGTTTTCTGTTGCACACTGTGACCTTGACTGGCATATGGATGATAACATGGGCACATTGTGCCACTGTGTGACATTGAGCGGCATCTATGGGTACCAAGGCAGATTCTGGTACTGAGGAAGCATGAACGTAGGTATGGTACGTAGGAAGCATCATGTTATTGCATGGCATATTTAAGTACAGAGGGCACACCATGCATAGACTGGTATATGAATTACACCATTGTGACACCACAGCATTGACCTATATATGGATGAGAGCGAGGGCACATCATGACATTGACTGACATATGGGTATATTAGGTAAACTCTGTGGTAGTAACTGGCATAAGGTAATTGCCTGTGTTACCCTGTGAAATTAACTGACATATGCAGAATTCTTAAATCACTTTGTTACACGGATTCTGCTGCTAAAGCAAAACTGTGTGTTAGGAAGACAGGATGTTGGAATGTAGGGACTCAGTCTCTCTACAACGTCAGTACCTGTTGGCCCAAATCCTGGCTAGCTCACAGTGCATCACATGAATTCCTAACCATCCCAGAGTAGCAGGTGATTTTGGCATCCTCAAACATGACCCTATAGTTAGTGGAAACAGATCCTACCTTTTAGTTACTCGTTCACTCATGCATGCCATAGTAAATACCAGAAAGACGCGAAGGAAGTTTACAATACATTTATTGAATCTTATCTTAGCCTATTATGTGGCAAATGTGCTACGATCATTAGGCAGATGCAACTAAACAAAGTAATTAGCATTACTAGCAGAGTGTATAGGACAAACTTCCCAACCATGGCAAATTATCAATCTGGCTAAATCTACCCTTACCGTGTGAACACAAGGTTATATTTGCGATCTCTGGGATTGGAATAAAATTTCATACTTGGTGTATGTAGTTAGGCAGTCTGCATCATAGGTGTAAACCTAGTTTACGCAGGGCCAGAGTGTCAGGCACTGCAGTTGTTCCAGAGCAGTCCTCTCTGCCAGAATCCTCCTCTCTAGCCCCCCAAGAGGATGGGGCACAGTTTATATGATAAAACAACAGTGTTGGAAGATGCATCCTTGCGGCCGTGTTGTGTCTAACTTTAGGAGCTGTTGCGATTGAGAAAAGAAAAACAGTACACTATATTGTTATGTATTCGGAGCAACCTTGTACAAGATGTGCAGACTAAATTCCAGGAAGGATCCCTGAATAACAACATGTACAGCATTTTCCCAGAACAATTTTGAGAAACAAGTGCATTATATGTGGCTATGCAGAGCAGGGACAAGAAACGCCAAACTAAGGGAGAACCAAAGTGGGCCCGAAAGGGAACAAACTACAACTTTAATGAAGTGACTGGCAAATGTGCAATCGATCAATCAAGCTGGATTTTTAAAGCATGACTAGACACCCATGAGGGTATCCAGGCACTGAAGGTCTAGCTATATTTATGTATATGGGGGGTACCTGGCACACATCATGACATTGACTAATATATAATAAGTCCCTGGACATATAGTTACATTGGATGGCATATGATGGAAGACAATTGGGAACATGGTAGTATCCTCTGGCATACGTGACAACCTGAATACTTTATAACAATTACTAGTATATGATGAGATATGGAAGCGCACGCTGGCATTGACTGTCATATGACGTAGGATACCTGTGCAAAGGTTAATATTTGTAACATAATGGGATACCTGGGACTACATTAACAATATTTGGCATATGTCTGTTTACTAAAAATTAAATCACTATATTGGTAAACAAAACCTGATGATTGTCTGATCGTTTTGATTTTGTTGAATCCAAACAAAATTCCTGTAAATGTACCTATATATTGATCCTACTGCTTCTTAACAATGTTTGCCTAAATTAATATTGTGCACTTCTATTGTAATACTATCTTTCGAAACTTTAATGACTGGGACATTTGTAAAGCACTCTAATGCCCTTTGTGTAGTATATAGAGCTGCAAGAAAATAATTAAAATACTCTTCTTTAGACTTGTATGTGGTAATGTCTTCATAAGAAGTCGGTAATCAATGGACAGAATCGTAAAGTGATGATTGTAGGTGCCTGGAACATCACAAGAAGAGGTTTCTGTTTTAATAATGCCCCTCTGGATGGTTACAGCATTTTGGTTACCTGGAGATTAGGTATGTCACTAATGGGTCATGGCGTCCCCAGGTAGGTAAATGTGCAAGTTCAGTAGCTCGGTTTTGTAGGAGGGAGTGTTGGCATACATGGGAATGCCAAGACTGTAAGTGGCATGGAGCCCTAATGTGGGCACATGCACGCTGCCATCAGAATAGTGTGACTGAGAAGTGCTTCTTGTAAAAGCTGCCTCATCAAGCTCCACCCAAGCATACATGGTATATTTTTTAATTTGGACTTGGAACCTGTTGCAGTGCATGTAAATCATGTGAAGTGCATGTAACCCATAAAATCAGTACTATTTTAGATCAGTCTCTGGGTGAACTTGCATGCTATTATCTATCTACAGCACATCGGAAACTGTGTAATATAGAGCATGCAAGGTCCCAGCTCTGGCATATCGAACGGTTGGTTGAAAATCTGGGGCTTGGGTACATATGACATTCACCTTAGAACATGGTAACCTGAGGGTGAACAACCTTTACAACGAAACTTTTACAACGCTCTACCATTACAACGCGGTCATTACAACGCAAACCATTACAACGCATTGCGCTGGGGGGGCGCTCTAGGATAGGGAATATATTTAATTTACTATCCAACACCTTCCCTACTATCCAAGGGGACTGGAGTTGGAATAGTAAATTAAATAAATCACTATCCAGCGCCTAAAAGCACTATGCGTTGTAAATGTTTGCGATGTAAAAACCGCGTTGTAAAGGCAGGCGTTGTAATAGCCTGCGTTGTAACGTCATACATCCAACCTGAGATGAGGCCCACGCCAAAAAGGCATACTGCAGTATGTGAGGCAAACTCTGCGCTTAAAGGCAGGACAGTTTAATTTGCTGAGGGCATTTCTCCAATTTAAGATAACTGAGGTACTGGTTTAGACCTTGGCGGACGGGTTACTTCATCACAACGGTGATGGATATCCCATCTACCGGAATTTATATCCCATAGGATATAATGGGATTTATGTGTGTTTGCGGACAGGATATCTGCCACCTTTGTGATAGAGTAACCTGGCTTCCAAGATCTAAATCAGGCCCTAAGTCTTTGGAATTGGTGCCCAGAGTAGTGGAGCTGCTTTATATCTGGTGCAGGCGCTGTGTCCTTCCTCTAGCGGCTTGGACATCCTCCTCTGCTCATGATTTGAAGGCTTTCTTTTCTGTCCAGGTATCCTGCTCCTAATTGGATGGCTTTCAAGGGGCAGTTCAATCTCACTATGTTTTCATTGAATACATTATATCCTTCCACTGCTGATATCCGGACCTTCCATTGAAGTGCATAAGGGACTATTTTCTCTTGCTCTCCCTGTCTCTCCCGTCTTTTCCCTCTTCGAATGATTCTTCTTTTGCGTTTAAACATTCCACATGTACAGCGGACATCTGGGGATAAAGAAGCACTGGCATAGTTGATAGGTCTGCGGCCTGCTGTCATAGACGAGATCTAAATGCTTTGTCCAGGCAAAGGAGGTGCCAGCTCCCCTGCTTCATAGTAAGCTGATATGTATCATAAAGGCACGTCTGCTTCTTCAGTGGACAGATAAACATATTAATCTGCACCCTGTGTCTCAGTTTCTGTTGAGTGCAAGGAAGTTAAGACAGGGTCAATATCTAATGTGTAGGGAGATAAGCACAACCGGAATTAGCTATTGTTTTCATATTATTGTATTATTTGTACGTCTTACTAAGAACAATTATATGTATTTTATGCAATTTAATTGTGATTTTTGCACTGTTTTTTATATATATATTATTTGATGGAAATAATATATGTAGACTGTGATGGCTATAATCAAAATACATTTTAATTTTTTATATTGAAAGAATCACTGTCACAAAAAAAATGAGGTGTACCTAATCTTTGGGAAAATTGTGGGCATAAATTAAACAAGTTTACATTATTTTTGTCAGTTGTGGGGTGAATGTTTTGTGTTATGTGAACGGCTAATTCATTCTTCACCAATTTCTAACTGTGTATTTGAAGTGTTGAATCTTAGTGACATCGATCACAAATAGAATCCCAAAATTTGGCCTAATTCACAACCATTTTGTGTGTTTAAGTGTCACTTAAACACATAAGGTGATAGTTTCACACTAACACATAATGTGATCTTGAAGTCACAAAACAATTTTACACACATAATATTGCCCATCCCTTTATGATATTATACAAGTGTAAATTCCACACGAGATGAGCCGGGCTTTCTAAGCCGTTGTTTGCCATTAAAGCGTTAACCTCAACAAACAAATGAATTTGTGAATATTCATCAATTTCTCTACTACCAGTTCTCACCATGAAAATATTCAGATATTCCTATCAAAGAGAGGAGTGAATCCCTTTCTCTTGAGGCACGGGGGCACAGAACACCCTCAAAATATATAGTGGTGTAGGGAAAGAACTACTTACACTGGAAAGATATTTCGCCTGTTGAGAGAACATTTTATGGCCTTGGACAAGGGTGTTAGCATTTCATAACGAGCCAATGCACAGATTTTGCTGTAACTTGCTTTTTGGGCACTCCCGGATTAATCCAGTAGCAAGTGAGGAGTACTACAAGAGTAACTCACGCCTACTCACAGCAACAAGTTTGTGAACCTGACCCACAGTGTGTTTCTACAATGTGAACATTACATTTTTTTAAATGCCTGCACCAAAGCTAGAAAATACTTTTTTTCTAGGTTTGCGCCAGAAAAGGTACGACTGGGCGGCACAACACTTCAGATGTATCCTAAGTAAGTTTTGTGAATTCCTAAAATGTGTAAAACAGCGCCCATGTGAGAGCAAACCGCATTGGTTATTGTTTTTTGTGTTTTTTCGAAGAATCATAACCACTGTATAGACAAACGTGTGAGTTGTGTATTGGTGGCTTGAAGTTATATAGCCACATATCGGGCATTCTTTTATTGGGCAGTGCAAGTGCCTGGCCTCCAGCATGCCTCACTAGCAGAACCTGTCCACCCTGGAAGATCCCTACCCTCCAGGAACAGCTGGTTGAGTCACTACCCAGCCCTTGAGCCTCCTCCCGTCAACACAGGTTTAGCAAGAGCGAGCAAGTGCGCCAGAGCCACTTACAGAGCCTTCTGCTAGCCCAGGGGCTAATTCCTTCATTCTTGCAGAGCCTCGCCCAGTGTGGGAGCAACCTTACATTAACAGTAAAAGTTTGTAAGTGCGAGTCGAAATCTTTTTTAAAAAATGTTTCTTGGGGTTTTCAAAGCTGTACAATATTCTATATAATTCCAGAGTAATGGAAAGCAGCAGGGCTTGTAATAAAGAAAACAAAAATAGTGAGGGGAACGGGGGAAAACAATGGAATCACATGTGCAAGCTTTAATCCAACATCACATCTTGACAAAAATATGAGGACAGTCAGTAATATTATGAACAGAGGCACAATGTCACATGGATCTCATATTACGAAAGTGTATACAAGTATGGGTTTCAGGTCATGAGCATTTATTAGCAACAGGTAGGATTAATTATTAATGGTTGTATGAGAATGGTAAGCCACGTTAACATTGTCATTTACTCAGGTGTTGGTTGAAGGTGCGGAGCATTTGCCGCAATGTATGGCCACTCTGCACTTTGCCATCAACTGCACAGCAAGGAGGCGGAGATCTGCAGGGGAAGCTTCTTTTACATAGCCCAGTATGCCCACCAGAGGCACGTGCCTCAATACCCTCCCAGTCATATCTAGAATAGTGTCATACACCGTACCCCAATATATCACTATTGGTGGGCATTGCTACGCTAAATGAAGGAATGTGGCTTGTGGTGTATGGCATCTCCAGCAATTAGCATCTGCTCTGAGACTCATACAGGGGTGTGGAATTTAATAAAATATCTACTTGTCCATGGGGCCGGTTGCTTCATAAGTCTACTTGTCCTTGCACAAAATTCACTTGTCCCTTTTGTGCCATGTAATGCGGCGCCAAATTATAGCAGCAGTCTCATTATGTATGAGCTGTGATATAGCCTCCCTGATTATGCTAGGGCTCATACCATAGTAGGGTTTGAATACTAGTAATTCCCTTATTTTGCTACGTTTCGGAAGATCTACATTCTGAGACAGAAGGTATATTTCCAGGGTTGGAATGCCATTATGAGTATGTGCAAACCTATTGACTTGCATGTTTTAAGGGTTTTCACCAACTCTTCTCTAATCTTTTCCCATACTGAGAAACGTTGGAAATTTACTCCTGAGAATGGCAGACGTAAAACCTCTTCCAGGGCTGGGACAAATGTGGTTGGAGGGAAAGTGAACTTGTAAACACTCAACTCATTTTTGCATGAGCAAATCTACATATGCTTTTTTGCATGCTAAAATGCGGTTCACAAATATTTCTAGGAGTACTATTTCTTGGCCTACTTTTATAAATTCTCCTGAATTTACGAAAGCCCTACATTTGCACTTAATGCTAGGACACATACAGTGGGTGCACTTTTGAGACTTTCTTTTCTAATTGGTCCCCTAATTAGGTCTGGCATTAACCATGACCTTTTGTGTTTATTAAAATTCTGTCTCTCTCGCTCTCTCTCTCTCTTCCTCTATTGGCTAGCTTCACTGTGAGTGACAGTATTCTGCTCTTTCACAAGGAGCATATCGGCACACAAAGTAGTTTTGTTCACTGCCAGGAACTACTGTGACAATGTGTG
Organism: Lissotriton helveticus; assembly: GCF_964261635.1. Taxonomy (NCBI): domain Eukaryota; kingdom Metazoa; phylum Chordata; class Amphibia; order Caudata; family Salamandridae; genus Lissotriton; species Lissotriton helveticus. The sequence goes on from NC_136071.1 coordinate 258,619,319, forward strand.
CTTTTTAAGACGAAAAACAATATTTGCTTTTGCCAATGTTTGTTGTAATTGAGGGCCCAACTGTTTCCAGACCAATAAGGTTTTACAAAAACCATGCCAAAACAAGACACGCTTTGACAAAACCAAAATGCTGACCACCAACTTCAGACATACTGGCTTTGCCACTGCTTGTTTATTTTTATGTTTCCCATAATCTTATTAAAAATAGTTACACTGATTCTCCATTATGAGTATTTATGGGAAATAATAGCATACATAAACACATTTTACTCAATGATGCTGCAAAGAAATAGTACCTAAAAGTTTACAGCAGTTTAGCGAAATGTTTTTTTTCCTACTTAAATTTTTTTTTAACATGTTATTTTGAAATCAAGGAATCATCAATCTTTCTTTCAAGCTTCTGCAAATATTTGCATCTAATTAGAGAGCATTCTGGCAGCCTCATACAGAGCCTCATACGGCTAAACTTTGAAAACGTGTGTACAAACCTTTACACTGGAACCACTGTAGGTAGTGCTTACAACATTTACTTCGATCGTTCGTCCTTGTAATAAAGGTTTTACACCAATGAACCATAAATACAAGTTTGAACAGCATTAACACATTGCCACAACTATTACCTTAACTGCAGACAATGTCCTTCCCTGATCCATAAGGTGGGACTGTAAACTGGCAGCCAAAAGGTTTGTGAATGAGACTTAGCCTGTAATTAGGGGAAAGGTGTTCCAACTGCCCGCAGCAGTAGAGCCACTTCTCATCCGTGACAGGTGGTTCCAAAATCGATTTCCAACTCTCCAGTGCTCTTGGTTTAATTACCAGCAATGTTCGCTGTGTGATATTGTAAAGGTACATAAGTAGCTTACGTGGAGATGGGCCGGTTAGTATGTGTTCTAATGAGGTAAGAGTAGGAGGTGGAGTCGGAAATGTATTATGTAACTTGCGGCATATAGCATGCAGTTGATAATATAAAACAGTGTCTGAAAGGTTTGGAAGTATGTCTCCCCTGGGTTAGGATGGAGCAATAAATTCTTCTCCAGAATATAGGTCTGCAAATATGGTAATGTTGATCCTGCATGCCTGACTATTTGCTCCACCATCCTGCATTGGGGGAGATGGGGATTGTGTGCAAGTGGAATGGATGGGGCATACACAGTATGGAAGACCTGCTCTTTTCCTCAATCCGTCCCATGCCCATCTCAGAGTTTCAACGATGTTTATCTCCCTTCCTGGATGTCTGTAAGCTTGGTAGGTTGTGGGATGTAGTGGGGAAGCCTCTATCCAGCCCCACAACAACATCGGGATGATATGGGGATGGACATATCCAGTAGTGTAAAAATTAGGCTTGAGCGCAATAGGCATATAAGTGAAAGACGGGTGCTCCCCCGCCCCCCCTGGCGTAGTGGTAGTGTAAGATCCCAGGATATTCTAGATTGTTTTTCCACCCAGATCAGGGAAACCATATTGGATCGTACTTGCTAAAAGAATACCAAGGTTAGCGGTATGGGTAGATTAACAAACAAGTATAGTAATTTGGGTAAAACAATCATCTTTGCTATTGCTATCCGGCCAGCCATTGAAATGGCCAATTTTGTCCAAACTGTCACTTTCTCCTCCAGCCACGTGATCATTGGGCTATAGTTTACTCTTCAAAGATCCTGTGTGTCTCTGCTAAGCCAAATACCGAGTTATCTAACTGGGACTTCAGCCCATTGTAGCGGGTATTCTAATGTAAATGGCTGCGTCATGTCCGTAAGGGGAAATAGTATAGGTTTGGACCAATTGATTGTATTCCTGTAATCTATCTAAACCGGATCAATTCGTGTATCATGGGATGTAAATTGTCTTTTGGGTTGTGTTAGAATTGGGGGTCTCTAGTTGGCACAGGTAGGTACTTGTGACAAATAGGGACCCTCTCCTCTAGTCAGAGTAAGGTGGATTACACTCCTAATATAATCCCTGCTCACCCCCTTGGTAGCTTGGCACGAGCAGCAAGGCTTTATTTTAGAGGCGTTGTAAGTTAAGCATTTGTGACCACATACAGTAACCCAGTGACAACACTACAAATGGACACCACACAAGGCTTTATATTAAAAATAAGTATATTTTATATAGAGTTACCACAGGACCAATAAAGGACAAAAAGAATCCACAGTACTATTAGCTTTCAAGAGTTCTTGTTAGAAAGGCTTAAATCAAGGTTCTGTGCGAGTCGGTAGCCCGGACGGACTATCGCGTTGTTGAAAATAACAGAGTCTAGCAAATCCAGCGGACCACGTCGGTACGGGCCCACTCAAATGTCGACAGACTCAGTCACAGTACCTTTTAGGCTCAATGGTTAGAGCGGCAGACCCTGATGCAGAGGTCTAGCCCGGGACCAGGGTTCAATTCCCCGCCTCGGCGGGTCTTGGGTTAAAAAATTCCACGGACCTGATAATTCTCGCCTCGGTGCCTATTCCAATCATGGAGTCCCACTCTGCAACTCTGGGCAATAGCTTGCTTAATCTCCACAACGGCCCCCACAACGCTAAGGATGCCTGGCCTCCACCTTGGGGGTGCCCAGGAGTGGACACCTCACAGGGAAAGCCAGGATGGGTTCCACAGCGGTTTTCGTACAAGCGCCTTGAGACCCTTGCGGGTGAGTAGTGCGCTATACAAGTATCAATTTACATTTTTACTTGAGGCGGCCAGCACGGATGTGTGAGCCGGTTCCGGTGATCGTCGCAGTGCAGAAAGGAAGCATTGCAAGACGCGTTGTCCCTCGATGCGGTGCAGGCAGCGGCCCGTTCACAGACTCTGTGGATCCAAGGCTGCGTTGCAGGGCGAGACGGTGCTTTGATGCGGTGCTTGCAGCTTGCGGTGCGGCGAACGAGCCGGAGTTCGGGAGCTGGCGTCGATCAGTCCGGACAGCGGTGCGAGTCGGGCAGTGCGTCGTGAAGCGAGCGAGGCAGTGCCCAACTCCGGTGCGGTCACAGGACTCGAAGTCAGCAGCAGTGACTGCGTCGGTCTGATAGGTTTTGCATTTCCCGCCCCTCAATTCACTCAACATGATGACGTATAAATTAGCATAGTGTGTCTAACCGAATGATGTGTTGCATATGTATCTAGGATTAATTGGTTATTTTCGTGTTCCAGATAGCAATTTCTTAGCTTAGCTCTTGTGCCGCCATCTTGGGAACATGTCTCCGCCGCGACCAGACTGCAATGCCCCCTCCCTTATGAGCAGAAAATCCCTGGTCTCAGCGTTTCTCGCCTTGAGTTAGTATTTGCAGAAAACTAACAGCGAAATGTGTTTCTTTGCTATCAGTAATGTTCCCATGCCTGGGAGGAGCGGAGTCTCGGCTCCGTGGCCTTGGGGTGATAACAGAGCCATCCTCCCGAAGGTTCAGCGGCTTTATGTGTGCGCTCATTGTTCACCATTTCTCCAGTCCTGTACTTTTCCATTAGGGGCGTGACTAATGTTGCTGTAACGTGTTATAATGTATTGTCGTTTTGAGAACCGGCAGTCCTCTCGGCGCACTTCTTGGAGTGAAGTCCTGACGGGGCCTCTCTATAGAGAAACTAATGGTCTAATAAATGTTTTCTAATTCTTCTCCACTGTCTGGCTGGCTTATTTTATGGGAATGATATTTGAGTGAGGTAAGTTTGCTTAGTTGGCTTTGAGCCACTCTTATCAGATGGCGCCCGAACAGGAACCCCGCGATAAGGATCTTTCTCGCCCGTAGATGGGTTGTAGAAGGCCGGGGACCATCTGGTCGGCACGGTGGGTCTGGGTACCCATTTGATGCCGGGCTTGGTTCTCGCAGCGCTGTCCCACCCTGCTGATCGGGAGAGGTTCTGGCTTATGATCCTGCGCCGGGGTCCAGAAGGCGGACCTTTGGGGAGCTGACCGTGTTGGTCTCAGCAGCCGGCGATGGAAAACAGTGGATGTCGGGTTCTGCGAACAGGAGGTGAGTGGTCCGACTGATGATTGAAGGAGCTAGGGTGCTCCGAGGGGCTAGGGTGCCCCGGGGAACTCAGAGTGCATGAAACGTTCTGACAGACTGTTTGTGGTTTGGTGGAGGTTCGGGGGGACGCCTGATGTTCCTATGTTGTGGAGCATCTGGCCAGACGGTACTCGGACGGAGTCGCGGTTGATCTTGGTGGAACACTGGGAAAGGACCCAAGCCTAACCCGGAAGGGGGGTTTGCTGGAAGGGTCCCAGGTAGCGAGGCGTTGCACGTCGCGGTGTCTACCAGTCGCAGTGCAGGCTACGGCTCGGTGACGGCGTCAGGACGTAGTCGGTGAGCGCAGAGCTTGCGTTGTTCGAGGCGGACATTGCTTGATGCGGTGCCTACAGGACACCGGGCCGGCCTCCCTGCCTCTGTAGCCACTTGTTTCCAGCAGCAATTCACAAAGGCTGGTGAAGTCCACTGGTCCTGGGACTTCCGTCAGGGGGCAAGCTCTCTTCCAAGCCCTTGGAGATCTTTGCACAAGTTGAAAGAGAAGTCCACAAAGTTCTTTCTCCTCTCTTTGGCAGTCAGGCAACCACTGCAGGCCAATCCCCCAAGCAGCACTTCAGCTTGGGAATAGTCTCTCCCCAGTTTCTTCAGGTTACTTCTCCTCAGCAGAGGTTTCGTCTTGTAAGTCCAGGAGTGATCTAATTTCTTGGGATCAGGGTCCCAATACTTATACCCCAAAATCCTTTGTCCTCTGAAGGGAGAGGGGCCTGTGCCCGGTTCAAGCCAGTTCTGAAGCACTCTGTTTACCAGACTACTCCTGAAATGAAATGAAATGAAATTGGGTTTTGTAAAGCGCGTTGCTACCCGGAGGCCTCGTAGCACTGTGGAACGGTAGTTTTTTTTTTAGGAGATTGCTATCTGGCTTTAATGGAAAAGAAATGTTTTCAAGCTTTTCCTATATTTTTGTAGATCGGGCTCGCTGCGCAGTGTGGGAGGCAGGGAGTTCCAGACTGAGGCTGCATTCTGTGAAAAGGAGCGTCTACCCCATCTGGCTCGTTTGGTTTTCTTGGTTGTGGCCAGAAAGGCTGTGCTTGAGCGAAGTGATCTTGGCGGGTGGTAGGGGGTGGCTAGGGAACAGATCATTGCAGGGGCTTTCTTCCACATGGCCTTGTGCATTATGCACATCGCCTTGAATTTTACTCTGCCTTGGATGGGCAGCCAGTGTAATTTCCTCAGTGCGGTGGCTCCTGAGTGTCTTCGGGGGAGTCCAAGAAGAAGGCGGGCTGCTGCGTTCTGAGTTACTTGAAGTCTTTTTATTGTACTGGAAGGTTCGCCCAAGTAGAGAGCATTCCCATAATCAAGACGGGACAGGACAATGGCCTGGATAATTATTCTCCGGGCTTGAAAAGGGAGGAGGGGCAGGACTTTCCTCAGCATCCTCAGTAGGCCAAAACATGTGGCAGACAGTATTGTGGCCTGTTGATTGAAGCTTAGGGTCTCATCTAACCATACGCCTAAGCTTTTAATCCGGTCCTTTGGTTCTGTTGGGGTACCCATACAGATCGGCCAGTCGATGATAGGTCTTGGTACTGTTGTGTTCCCCAGAAACATTAACTCTGTTTTGTCCCCATTTAACTTCAAGTGGGACAAGGCCATCCATTTTGTTATGGCTTCTAGACAGCCACTCAGGTTGTGAAGAGTGCTGTCTGGGTGATTCAGGGACACTACTAGTTGTGTATCGTCGGCGTAGGTTATAATTTCAAACCCAAATGGGTGTACAATTCCTGCCAGGGGTTCCATATACACATTAAATAATGTGGGACTCAGGGAGGAGCCCTGGGGCACTCCCTGATTAAGGGGCCAGATTCTAGAGTGGGTAGCCCCCTCCACTACCTGAAATGTGCGGTCTTTCAGAAAGGATTTTAGCCACGTGATAGCATTTCCTGTCACTCCCCGATTAATTAGGCGGGAGATTAGGATGTTGTTGTTCACGGTGTCAAAGGCGGCACTCAGGTCCAGCAACAGCACTCAGGTCCTTTCCTTTCACAGCGCAGGGCAGGCACATCAGACGCCCCACAGGAGGTGGAGCCAGCATTGTGCAAGGCAAGTACAGTCCTGGAGCACTTTGTTAAGAGTCTTCCTTCTCTTCTTTCAGTGTGCAGGGCAGAGACATCAGACACACCACAGGGGGCGGAGCCAGAATTGTAGAGGGAAGGCCCAGCCCTGTTCTGGTCCCAGGTGCAACTCCTCCCTCCCATCTAGATGCAGATCTTCCTATTCACCACCGGGCTGCCACAGCCTGTCTCTTGGAATCCCCCAGCCCTGTCACTCACAAAACCAGGCAAAGGAATACACAACCTCGCAGAGGCAGGCTGTTAGAAAGGCGACCCCGGGGGAGGCAGAAGATGTCTGACTGACCTCCCCTAGGTCCACCTCTCCGTCAAGAAGTAGCCGAGCGTTACCGAGAGGCCTCCTGGGTGAGGGCCCTCTCCTAGGATCGTACAGCAGAGTAACCACAACACTACAAATGGACACCACACCAGAGGTCGAGTTCGTAAGCTTTATCAGGAAATAAAGGTTGCTGGTTCTCAGCGATATGTACAAGTGGATCGAGGGGTCTGTAAAGTCTCGTAAAAGGGTCAGGGTAGCGGGACAGTCTCGGTTGGGGTGCAGGAAGGGATACCCTGCGCACAGCTCTCAATCCTCGAGCCGGGGGCTCCGAGAGGTCGAGCCGCGGCAGCGCCAGCAGGCTCTCAAGATGGTTCGGCAAGGGTGGGCCGCGGCAGCACCAGCAGGCTCTCAAGAGGGTTCGGCACAGGTGGGCCGCGGCAGCGCCAGCAGGCTCTCAAGATGGTTCGGCAAAGGGGGGGCCGCGGCAGCGCCAGCAGGCTCTCACGATGGTTTCGGCAAAGGTGGGCCGCGGCAGCGCCAGCAGGCTCTCAAGATGGTTCGGCAAAGGTGGGCCGCGGCAGCGCCAGCAGGCTCTCAAGATGGTTCGGCAAAGGTGGGCCGCGGCAGCGCCAGCAGGCTCTCAAGATGGTTCGGCAAAGGTGGGCCGCGGCAGCGCCAGCAGGCTCGCAGGGTATCCTCAGGTTACAGGGAAAATTAGTTCTTCTGGTGTCGGCCGTGACAGCGTCAGTAGGGCTTTCCAGTCCAGGATACAACTGACGTCCTACTCCGGGGCTGGCCCAGATATAGGACTGGAGTCCTTTGATGTCCGGACCCTCGCGCCTGGGGGCCAGAGGGGCCGGGAAGATGGTGTCCAGACACCCAGCAGGGGGGTGGAGCCAGCACCCAGGGATGCCGGGGGCGATCGATACCAGGCGTCCGGGGACGGCTGGAGGCCCATCGAAACTCCCCTTCCTCCGGGATCTGTCGAGTGGCCACTCGACCACCTGGGTAGATCTTGGCGCCTCGATGTCGGGGCTCCGCTGGGGCCTGGGCCGGGGCCGAGGCCACGTGTTCGTGACGTGGTGGGCCCAAGATGGAGTCGGGCGAGGCCTCGTGCTCAGGGCGTGATGGGCCCACGATGGAGTCAGGCCGGTGTGGTGGCCCGTGATGGTAACCGGACCGGTAGTGTTGGTGCGTGCAGGATCGGGCGGAAGGGGCCGCCCGAGACTCTGTGGAGGGCCGATGTTGTCCGGGGAGGGGTAGGACCACGCCATGAGGCCGGGTCCAACACGCGTACCCCCAGCTGAAGGCAGGGGAGAGTCACCCATCTTCTTGGGGGTTCTCCTCGCCGAGGCGGAAGAACCGGGACAGGCCGTCAGCATTGGCGTGGTCGTTGCCGGGGCGATGCTCCACAGTGAAGTCCATCCCTTGGAGGGAGATGGACCATCGCAACAGTTTCGGGTTTTCTCCCGCATCTGCATCAACCACCGCAGAGGCCGGTGGTCGGTCTGGACCCGGAAGTGGGTGTCGAAGAGGTAGGGCCGGAGCTTCTTTAGGGCCCACACGACGGCGAAGGCTTCCCTCTCGATGGTGCTCCATCGCTGTTCTCTGGCCAGCAGCCACCGGCTGATGAAGGCAACGGGAAGGTCGGCCCCTTCAGGGTTTACTTGGGAGAGGACCACCCCAATGCCGTGCTCCGAGGCGTCGGTTTGGACCACAAACTCTCAGCTGTAGTCGGGGGCTTGGAGCACAGGGGCGGTGCACATAGCGGTCCTTAGGGTGTCGAAGGCTACCTGGCACTCGGGGGTCCAGTGCACCCTTTGTGGTAGTCTCTTTGAGGTCAGTTCTGTGAGGGGCCCCACAATGCTCCCATAGTTTTTGATGAAGCGCCGATAGTATCCAGTGAGCCCCAGGAAGGCTCGGACGGCGGTCTGGGTGACCGGGGGAACCCAGGCCTGGATAGCGTCAATCTTGGGCTGGAGGGGAGCCACCTGGCCGCTCCCTACTTGGTGTCCCAGATAGGTCACGGACCCTTGGCCTATCTGGCACTTGCTGGCCTTTATTATCAGTCCGGCCCGACGGAGGGCCGTCAGGACCTCCCGGAGGTGGGTCAGGTGCGCCTCCCAGTGGAGGCGGTACACCGCAATGTCGTCTAGGTAGGCGGTGCTGAACTCTTCTAGCCCGGCCGGCACCCTATTCACGAGTCTCTGGAAGGTGGCCGGGGCGTTTTTCATGCCGAAGGGCATCACCTTGATATGGTAGTGGCCATCAGGGGTCGAGAAGGCTGATCGCTCTTGCGCTCCAGGTGTGAGGCCGATCTGCCAATACCCGGCCGTGAGATCGAAGGTGCTGAGATACTTTGCAGCCCCCAGGCGATCGATCAGTTCATCCGCCCGGGGGATGGGATGAGCGTCGGTCCTGGTGACTGCATTCAGCCCCCGGTAGTCAACACAGAACCGGAGCTCCGGGGGCGTGCCGGGGGTGGCGGCTTTAGGGACCAGGACAACTGGGCTGGCCCACGGACTGTCGGAGGGTTCGACTACCCCCAGCGCTAGCATCTTGGCCACCTCGGACTGGATGCAGGCCCGCACTTGGTCGGGCACTCGGAAAGCTCGGTGTCTTACAGGCGGCTGTCTCCGGTGTCCACATCGTGGACACACCACCGGGTGACTCCCGGAGTGAGGGAAAACAGATCTGCAAACTGCCCCAGCAGCTGCCGGCAGTCATGGTGCTGTTCTGGGGTCAGGGTGGAGGAGAGCATGACCCCTTTGATGGAGCCGTCCTTCTCAGTGGTGCTCATGAGATCTGGCAGAGGTTCAGAGTCGTCCTCAGCTCCGTCATCGGTCGCTAACAGCAGACTTAGTTCAGTACGGGCAAAGTGCGGCTTGAGCCGGTTAGCGTGTAGAACCCGGAGGGGGTTCCTGGGGGACTCCATGTCCACCAAGTAAGTGACGGGGCTCTTGCGCTCCACCTCCTTGAAGGGCCCCGTCCATTGGTCCTGGAGGGCGCAAGGTTCAACCGGGGACATGACCCAGACCTGCTGGCCCGGCTCGAATTCGATGGACGAGGCCTTCCAGTCATACCAGCGTTTCATCTCCTCCTGACTAGCCTCCAGGTTGGCTTCGGCCAGTTCCCGGAACTTCCGAGTTTGGTTGCGGAGGGTCAGGAGGTACTGGTAGACATCTGGTGGAGCACCTCGGACAGCCGTCTCCCAGCCTTCTTTGACCAGGCTGAGGGGGCCTCGGACCGGGTGCCCATACAATAGTTCGAAGGGGCTGAACCCCAGGGACTTCTGGGGTACTTCGCGATACGCAAACAGGAGGCAAGGCAGCAGAACATCCCATTTGCGTCGTAGTGGCTCCTCTAGGCCCTTGACCATTCCCTTCAGTGTTCGGTTAAACCGCTCCACAAGTCCATTCCCTTGGGGGTGATACGGGGTGGTGAACTTATATGTGACCCCGCACTGTTGCCACAGGGATCGCATATACTTGGAGATAAAGTTTGTGCCCCGATCACTCACGACTTCTCGGGGAAGCCGACTCTGGAGAAGATCCCCATTAGGGCTCGGCCTACTACTGGGGCCGTGATGCTTCGGAGGGGGATGGCTTCCGGATAGCGGGTGGCATGGTCCACCAGAACGAGCATGAAGCGGTGCCCTTGAGAGGTGCGGGGGTCCAGGGGCCCCACGATGTCTATCCCCACTTGCTCGAAGGGGGTGGTGACCACGGGAAAAGGCTGGAGCGGGGCTTTGACTTTCCCCCCCCTCTTCCCGCTGGCTTGACAGGTCGGGCAGGCCCTGCAGTGATTATGCACATCGTTGCGCATTTTCGGCCAGTAGAAATGGGTCACCAGGCGGCTGTAAGTTTTGTCCTGCCCCAGGTGCCCGGCGAGGGGCACATCATGTGCTAAGTTCAAGAGGAAGTCTCTAAATCGGAGGGGAAGGACCAGCACCCGGCTGGCCCCTAGTTCGGCAATCTTCTGCTCACTGTAGAGAAGGTCGTTGTCCCAATAGACCCAGTGGGACCCCGCAGGGTCTCCAGCGGCTTGAGTGGCGGCTTGTCGTCGGATTCCCTCGAGGGAGGGACAGGTGCTCTGTTCTTGTCGGAATTGTTCGCGGGTGGGGCCACCTTCTTGGCGCCATTGAGCTAGTTCTGGAAGGTGGCCGAGCTCGGTGATTTCTTCACGGCTGGGCCCCTGGGGGCCGGGTTCAGGGTCGGCGTCCTCGGGGACGGCGGGCGGTGGAGGTGCGGGCCACTCCGGCTCCTCGATCGGGGCTTCCTCCGTTGGGGTGGAGGCTCGGGCGGACATGGAGCGAGTGGTCGCACAGACCCACTTGGGAAGGCCTAGCATCCCCAGATGCTCTCTCCGCTCTACTCCGGCCCAGAGAGACTTTCCAGTTCGTCCCCGAGGAGGCAGTCCACGGGGGCATCGTCTCGGACAGTCACTTTCAGCATGCCCGACACCCCTCCCCACTCGAAGGGGATGCGGGCCATCTGGCACAAACTCTCAGAGTTGTCCGCCGACCGTACTGGGCACAAGACTTTGGGAAGAATTTGTTCGGGGGTCACCAAGTGGCAGTGGACCGCCGTCACGCTGGCTCCAGTGTCCCGGAGGGCTTCGGCCCGGCGTCCATTGATGGTGACCTATTGGCGGTATTTCTGGGTGTTACCTGGGATCGGATCTCGGGGGATCATGTCTCGATCACCCAGGCATGCTAAGATCATAGCGGCGGGCTCCCACTCGGCCTGCTCGGTGTCGTCGCCTTCTTCTTCGCCTCCCTCTGCACTCAGGGCGGCGGCCGCGATCTGGCGGCTCGGGGACCGGTGGGGCCGGGTCGCTGGTTCATCGGGCAGAGAGGGTCGTTCGCATAATGGCCCTGTCGCTGGCATCTGTGGCACGTAACATTCGGGTGGGGCCCGGGTCTTGCTGGGGGGCTCCCCCTTCGACCCAGGGATGGGGACGTGGAGGTAGGGGAGGACCCCGTGGGGGTGTCGCGGCCCCTGCTCTGGCCTCCTCCGCCGCCTCGTGGTCGGTGGTTCCCCGGGGATCCCCGGCCGTAGTCTCCCATCGGACTCCGGGGAACTCGGGTGCTCACCCATCTATCCGCCTCGACAGCGAGTTTTCGTGGCTCTGTCAATTTGCTGTCGAGGAGGTGCTGCCGGAGTTCGATGAAGCAGTTATTGGAAAGATGTTTCCATAGAATGAGGTCGACCAACTGCTGGTAGGTGGTGACCTGGCAGCCTCTGATCCACCCTTCGAAGGCTCTGCTGTAAAAGTTCACGTACTCCACCCAAGTGGTACCGGGGATTTTTTTACAGTCTCGGAATCGCGGCCGGTACATTTCGAGGGTGAGTCCGTAGCGAGTGAGGAGGGCGGTCTTCATGTGTTCGTACGAGGTCATCTCGGCGTCGGGGAGCTCTAGCAGGGCGTCTCTCCCCTCGTTGATGAACTTTCCCCATAGGCCGGCGCCCCAGTCTTTGAGGGGTACTCGATGGGCGGTCATGGCGACCTCGTAGGCTTTGAACCACTGTTGGATGTCGTCGTTCTTATAGTATTCTTTGATGACCTCCTTGGGTATGTGCACCTTCGTGTCCACGGGCGGGGGTGAGGTCTTGCCCCCGGAGGTGCCGGTTTCGTTTGTCTTGGCCTTGATTTCTAGTTCTTTGAGGCCGCGCTCATGCTCGAGCATGAGTTTCTTTTCTTCGAGGTCTCTTTGTCTTCGCCTTTCCTCTAGGTCTCCTTCCAGCCGTAGTTGCTCGAGGGCTAATTTCCTTTCTGCCAGCTGTATCTCTCCTTCTTGTCGGAGTCGGGCGAGCTCCAACTCGTGGAGCCGGTTCCTCTCTCGTTCTCGGGCGTCTTCGTGGGAGAGGCCCGTGTCTAGGTTTGCGGGTCTTTCCCCCGCTGGGTTCGCGTCGGTCTCCGGGCGTCCGTTCGGGCCCGGGTTGTCTTCATTCTGGGGTGGCGCGTTATCGGTGTCCGCCCAGGCTTGCAGGGCCGATTTAAAGTCCTCTTTGGTGTTGAGGCCCGTGGTAGCGATGCCTAGGTCCTTGCAGAATTGTTTTAATTCCTTGTGGCTGTAATCTTCCATCTTTTCTTTCTGGAATTCCGCAGTCGGTCTGGTTTCCTGAGTAGTCATGGTCGCGGTGTGTTTTTCTCGGTAGTGAGTGAATTACTCTCTGTATGATCTGCGTCGGCTCGGATCCTGTCGCCTGCCACCAATGTTAGAAAGGCGACCCCGGGGGAGGCAGAAGATGTCTGACTGACCTCCCCTAGGTCCACCTCTCCGTCAAGAAGTAGCCGAGCGTTACCGAGAGGCCTCCTGGGTGAGGGCCCTCTCCTAGGATCGTACAGCAGAGTAACCACAACACTACAAATGGACACCACACCAGAGGTCGAGTTCGTAAGCTTTATCAGGAAATAAAGGTTGCTGGTTCTCAGCGATATGTACAAGTGGATCGAGGGGTCTGTAAAGTCTCGTAAAAGGGTCAGGGTAGCGGGACAGTCTCGGTTGGGGTGCAGGAAGGGATACCCTGCGCACAGCTCTCAATCCTCGAGCCGGGGGTTCCGAGAGGTCGAGCCGCGGCAGCGCCAGCAGGCTCTCAAGATGGTTCGGCAAGGGTGGGCCGCGGCAGCGCCAGCAGGCTCTCAAGAGGGTTCGGCACAGGTGGGCCGCGGCAGCGCCAGCAGGCTCTCAAGATGGTTCGGCAAAGGGGGGGCCGCGGCAGCGCCAGCAGGCTCTCAATATGGTTTCGGCAAAGGTGGGCCGCGGCAGCGCCAGCAGGCTCTCAAGATGGTTCAGCAAAGGTGGGCCGCGGCAGCGCCAGCAGGCTCTCAAGATGGTTCGGCAAAGGTGGGCCGCGGCAGCGCCAGCAGGCTCTCAAGATGGTTCGGCAAAGGTGGGCCGTGGCAGCGCCAGCAGGCTCGCAGGGTATCCTCAGGTTACAGGGAAAATGAGTTCTTCTGGTGTCGGCCGTGACAGCGTCAGTAGGGCTTTCCAGTCCAGGATACAACTGACGTCCTACTCCGGGGCTGGCCCAGATATAGGACTGGAGTCCTTTGATGTCCGGACCCTCGCGCCTGGGGGCCAGAGGGGCCGGGAAGATGGTGTCCAGACACCCAGCAGGGGGGTGGAGCCAGCACCCAGGGATGCCGGGGGCGATTGATACCAGGCGTCCGGGGACGGCTGGAGGCCCATCGAAACTCCCCTTCCTCCGGGATCTGTCGAGTGGCCACTCGACCACCTGGGTAGATCTTGGCGCCTCGATGTCGGGGCTCCGCTGGGGCCTGGGCCGGGGCCGAGGCCACGTGTTCGTGACGTGGTGGGCCCAAGATGGAGTCGGGCGAGGCCTCGTGCTCAGGACGTGATGGGCCCACGATGGAGTCAGGCCAGTGTGGTGGCCCGTGATGGTAACCGGACCGGTAGTGTTGGTGCGTGCAGGATCGGGCGGAAGGGGCCGCCCGAGACTCTGTGGAGGGCCGATGTCGTCCGGGGCCCGCCATGCGGGAGGGGTAGGACCACGCCATGAGGCCGGGTCCAACACAGGCGCAAATGGTTAGGCAAGCAAATACCTACTTCCTAAAAGTGGTATTTTCAAACACTGAATATTAAAATAAACTTCACTAAACGATGTATTTTATTATTCCAGGCATACTAAACTCGAATTTCTACCATGTTCTCTGAGTCTGCTAGGATTATAAACAAGTAACAATGCAGCAGCCCATTCTGGCCTATGGAGAACAGGTAGCCTTGCAATAGTGAAAAACGAAAATGGCTGTAATTCACTATTAGGACATGCCACACACAGCAGGGCTTGTCCTACCTTATACTTACAATGCACCCTGCCCTTGGGCCTACCATAGGGGTGACTAATAAGAAAAAAAGGGAAGGTTCAGGGACTGGCAAGTGGGTGCACTTGCCCAGTCAGCATGACAGTACCATACTGCACGCAGGCTCTGCAATGGCAGTCCTTAGACATATTTTACCAGGCCGCTTCTGTGGGTGGCACAACCAGTGCAGCAAGCCCACTAGCAGCATTTGGATTTACACGCCCTGGGCACACTCAGTGCACTGTACTAGGTTCTGACAAGTAAACCAAATATCCAATCAGGGAACCACTAATCAATACATCAATTTACAGTAGGGAGCACTCGCACTGTGCCACTGGACAGCAGTGGCCCAGTGCCCAAAGCATCTAACACCAGCAAAAACACATGAGGCAACAGCAAAAATGGAGGGGAGACCCACGCCAATGGTGCCAGATCTAACACGTGTCCCCTCCAGCTGAAATGTGGGGAGAACTACCCTACCTCCTGAGAGTTCTCATCACTAAGGCGGAAAAATCTGGACAGACCATCAGCGTTGGCGTGATCTGTACCAGGGCGGTGTTCCACCGTAAAGTCCATACCCTGTATGGAAATGGACCACCTCAACAGCTTTGGATTCTCACCCCTCATCTGCATCAACCATCTGAGGGGCCTGTGGTCTGTCTGAACCCGGAAGTGAGTCCCAAACAGGTATGGTCTCAGCTTCTTCAGTGCCTAGAACACAGCAAATGCCTCACGCTCTATAGCACTCCACCTCTGTTACCGTGGAAGTAACCTCCTACTGATAAAAGCTACAGGTTGATCTAGGCACTCTTAATTTATCTGTGACAAAACAGCCCCCACACCATGCTCTGAAGCATCTGTTTGAATGATGAACTCTTTTGAGAAGTTGGGTGCCAGGAGCCCGGGCGCTGTGCACATGTCAGCTTTCAGGGCCTCAAAAGCTTTCTGACAGGTGTCAGTCCAAATCACTTTCTTGGGCTGCTTCCTGGAAGTCAGCTCTGTCAAGGGTGCAACAATGTTGCCATACCCCTTGACAAACCTCTGGTAGTACCCTGTGAGTCCTAAAAAGGCCCTCACCTCTGTCTCGGTTTTGGGGGGTTCCCAAGCCAGGATGGTTTCAATCTTGGGTTATAGGGGTGCCACCTGGCCGCTCCCAACTTGGTGTCCCAAGTACACCACAGAACCCTGCCCGATCTGGCACTTACTCGCCCTGATCGTGAGGCCTGCCTTCCGCAGTGCCAACAACACTTCCCAGAGGTGGCACAAATGTTCTGCCCAAGTGACACTGAACACTGCGATGTCATCCAGGTAGGCGGTACTGAACTCATCCAGTCCAACCAACACCTGGTTGACCAACCTCTGGAAAGTGGCAGGGGCATTCTTCATCCCAAAGGGCATAACACGGAACTGGAAATGCCCATCTGGTGTGGAGAATGCTGACCTCTCTTTTGCCCCATCAGTCAAGGCGATCAGCCAATACCCAGACATCAATTCAAACGTGCTGAGGTACCGTGCAGCCCCTAGCCGATCAATGAGCTCATCAGCTCTGGGGATGGGGTGCGCGTCGGTCTTCGTGACCGAATTGAGCCCTCGGTAGTCCACACAGAACCGTAATTCAGGTGTGGCACCCGGCGCCGCAGCCTTCGGGACCAAGACCACTGGGCTGGCCCAAGGACTGCTGGAGGACTCAATCACCCCTAGTGCAAGCATCTTTGAGACCTCCTCTTTGATGCAAGCCCTTACACTGTCACTTACCCCGTAAGGCTTGTGATTTACAGGTAAGCTGTCTCCTGTATCCACATCATGGACGCACCAATCTGTGATACTAGGAACCAGGGAGAACAGGTCAGAAAACTGTCCCAGCAACTTGCGGCAGTCATTCTGGCGCAGGGGTCAGGGTGGAAGAGAGGTTAACACCATCCACTGACCCATCTTGCTCTGTGGCCGCCAGGAGGTCAGGAAGAGGCTCAGTCTCCTCTTCCATTCCAGCATCTGTCGCCAAGAGCATGCCCACTTCAGACCTCTCTAAGTGGGGCTTAAGGCGGTTGACATGCAGGACCCTCAAGGGGTTCCTGAGAGACCGCAAGTCCACCAAGTAGGTAACTGGACTCTTGCGCTCCACAATCTCGAATGGTCCGATCCACTTATCTTGGAGCGCGCAGGGCTCCACTGGGGCCATGACCCACGCTTTCTGGCCAGGTTGAAGCTCTACCAGAGTGGCATTCTGGTCGTACCACTGCTTCATCTCCTCCTGGCTGGCTTCCAGATTCGCCTCAGCGAGTTGCCTGAAACGCCTAGTCTGGTTCCTGAAGGCCAGCATGTAGCTATATACATCCTGTGGAGGTTTCCTGGGAGATTGCTCCCAGCCTTCCTTGATCAGACTCAGAGATCCACTGACCAGGTGCCCAAAGAGAAGCTCAAAGGGACTGAACCCTAGAGGTTTCTGTGGCACCTCCCGGTATGCAAAAAACAGGCATGGTAAGAGGACGTCCCACTTACGCCTCATGGGTAACTCCAAACCCATAATCATGCCCTTCAGGGTTCGGTTGAAACTTTCAACCAACCCATTTCCTTGGGGGGTGGTAAGGAGTGGTGAACTTGAAGTTACCCCACACTCCAGCCAAGGGACTTCATGTACTGGGAGGGAATCCTACTCATGAGAAAATTCCCATCAGGGCTCGTCCCACCACGGGGGCCGTCACTGTCCTCAGAGGTATGGCTTCCGGGTACCGGGTGGCATGGTCCACCAAGACCAGGATGAACTTGTTTCCCATGGCTGTCTTGGGGTCCAGTGGCCCCACAATGTCAATCCCCACCAGCTCAAAGGGGGTACTGGCCACAGGAAATGGCTGGAAAGGAGCCTTCTGCTTCCTTCTGCTCTTTCCACTTGCCTGGCAAGTCTGACAGGTCCTGCAATGAGTGTCTGAACTCTTGAGCATTTGAGGCCAATGAAAGTGGGTGACAAGCCTCTCGAAGGTCTTTTCCTGCCCCAAATGTCCTGCCAATGGCACATCATGAGCCAGCCTCAGTAGGAAGGCTCTGAAGCTCTGGGGTACCACCAGCACACGGGCTGACCCAAGCTCAGCAACTTTAGGCTCACTATTCAGGGGACCATTCTCCTATTAGATCCAGTGTGACCCAGACTGATCACCTGCTGCCTGGCTTGCAGCCTGCTGTCGCAAGCCCTCAAGAGCTCCCTGCAGAATTCTTCCCTTGAGGGGCCTCCTTCTTGCTGCCAATGGGTCAGCTCAGGCAGGTCCCCCAGTTCAGCTACCTGTTCCCCGGTAGGCTCCAGGGCATCCCCCTCAGGGTCTACCTCCTCCTGGGCCGTGGGAACTTCGCGAGCAGGTTTCCCGCACCCCCTGCCTCTTCCCTCTAAGGCGGGTTCCTGGGCCTCCCTCTCAGGCTCCAGGTCCTCTTGAGCACCCCTACTGGCAGCCATTGACCGGGTGGTCACGCACGCCCAGTCAGGCAGACTCACCATCCTCAGGTGAGTACTCTTTTCCACCTTCTCCCAAGGTGAGCTCTCCAAATCGTTCCCCAACAAATAGTCAACAGGCATGGCGGGCCTCACAGTTACCTGAAGAGTACCAGAGACCCCCCCACTCAAAGGGAACCTGAGCCATTGGACAATGGCTCTCTGTGTTGTCGGCGTAACAACTCGGCAGAATGCATGTGGGACAACCTGCTCTTGAGACACCAGGTGACACCTTACAGCTGTCACACTGGCTCCTGTGTCTTTAAGAGCCTCCACCTTTTGGCCATTGATGGTCACCCACTGCCCATATTTCGTAGTGTTCTTGGGCAGTTGGTTCTCTGGGACCACCTCACAGCCTCCTAAACAGACAAGGGACATCTCTGCGGGACCCTACCCACCTTGGACTTCCACCTCCTCCCCAAAGGCTACACTAGCCATCTGCCTCGGCGGAGCACCAGTGGGTGCTGGTTTACCAAACAGGCGGCACCTGGTATCATTCGCCCTATGACCCAGGTGCCCACATCTGTAACATCTCAGGTGTCCCTGTGGAACAGGATTACCTGTCGGGACCACTGTTTTTTTCTCAGAGGGAGGCTGGGAACCTTTTCCTTGGTTCTCTTGGGAATTACTTTGGGGCCCTCTGTGGAACTCCCTCTGTTTACCCTTGTCTCCCCCACTCTTCTGCTGGGGACCCTGCCCACCTTTGGCTAAGTCTCCCATGTGACCCTTGTGGACCCTGGAACTGACCCAGCGGTCCGCCTCCTAAGCAAGCTTCCTATGGTTAGTCAGCTTGCTATCAATCAGGTGCTGGCACAGCTCTGGAAAACAATTATCAGACAAGTGCTCCCATGCAATCAAATCCAAGAGACCTTGAAAATCATTAACTTTGCTTCTCTTCACCCAACCATCCAATGCTCTGCAAAAGAAAGTGACATACTCTACCCAGGTACTATTTTCTATCTTCTTGCACTTCCTGAACCTCTGCCTATAGAGTTCAGGGGTCAAACCATACCTAGTCATAAGTGCCTCTTTCATGTGACTATAGGAGTTATGGACTTCAGAAGGCAAGTCCAACAGTGTGTCCCGCCCCTCACTAAGGAACCTTCCCCACAACCCTGCTCCCCAATCTCTCTCAGGGACCGGGTGGGAAGACATGGCTACCTCATAGGCTCTGAACCACTGCCCAATATCATTATTCTTAAAAAACTCCTTTACCACATCTTTGGGAATGTATACTCTACTTCCCCCAGGTGCTGACGGTGTGCTGCTTCCAGAGGGAGTAATCTCTAGGCTCCTGGCTTTCAGATCCAACTCCCTCAAAACGTTGCCATGCTCCAACTGTAATCTCTTTTCCTCTAGAGCCATCTTCTTGCTTTCTAGCTCCAGTTGCCCATTCAATTTGAGCTTGGCCATCTCCATTTCATGCATCCTGTTTTCTTTTCTGTCTGCCAACTCTTCTGGGGACAGACCTCGGGCAGAAACACTGCTACCCACTGGGGAGGGCGCACCCCTCCTCTCAGGACCCAGTGGCCCACCAAGCTGCTGCTCTGCATTCTCATAATCTACTAAATCACCAGGGGCATTCCTTGCTGCCATCCAGGCCCTCAGCACCTTGTAGTACTGCTCCTTCTTGGTGATTCCGGTCAGGGGAATTTTAAACTTTTTGCAGAAGCTTTTGAGCTGCTTGTTGGTGTAACTCTCTAGTTTCTCTTCCTCCCAATCATAGTCAACAGTTGCAACGGAGGCTGTCTCCTCTATGATGACTGACTCAGGCATGATTTTTAAAAAATGGAGATATCTGACAAAAACAAGTATCAAAAGTACGTGGTTGCGTTATAGTCTGCACTCACTAAGTAGTGTTCACCAATCACTGTACATGAGTCACAAATGTAAATTTGGAATCCCTTCCGCTGAATACCAATGTTAGAATTGGGGGTCTCTAGTTGGTACAGGTAGGTACTTGTGACAAATAGGGACCCTCTCCTCTAGTCAGAGTAAGGGGGATTACACTCCTAAAATAACCCCTGCTCACCCCCTTGGTAGCTTGGCATGAGCAGCAAGGCTTTATTTCAGAGGCGTTGTAAGTTAAGCATTTGTAACCACATACATTAACCCAGTGACAACACTACAAATGGACACCACTCAAGGCTTTATATTAAAAATAAGTATATTTTATATAGAGTTACCACAAGACCAATAAACGACAAAAAGAATCCACAGTACTATTAGCTTTCAAGAGTTCTTGTTAGAAAGGCTTAAATCAAGGTTCTGTGCGAGTCGGTAGCCCGGGCGGACTACCGCGTTGTTGAAAATAACAGAGTCTAGCAAATCCAGTGGACCGCGTCGGTACGGGCCCACTCAAATGTCGACAGACTCAGTCACAGTACCTTTTACTTGGGGTGGCCGGCACTGATGTGCGAGCCGGTTCCGGTGAACGTCGCGGTGCAGAAAGGAAGCGTTGCAGGACGCGTTGTCCCTCGATGCGGTGCGGCTTAAAGTTCTTCATTCTTCACCTTTATGACGTCTAATAATTTTTCCATCCACAGCAGATGTTCTTTAGATTCCACCTGGTAATCATGAGCATCAGATGCCCTGTTCTCAAGTTGGTCTAGCCGAGACTCTTGAGTGTCCACTCTTTTCTTAACTAGATCCAAATGAGCGGTCAGCATATCAAGCTTTCCATCAATAGATTTTAGGTAAGTTTTCACCTCAAGGAGGATGGTGTGGGTGTCTACATCTTTGTTGCTCAGTTTCCTCCCTATTAGTTACTTCAGAATAAGGTTCTGCCCCAATATCTGTGTGACGAGACAGACTTTTACTGTCAAACATTAGCTTTGATTGTTTTGCATCATGTTACCCCATCTTGGGCGATTTGCAGTGCTCCCAACCTGTTAACAGTGGTTGTCTGTTACATTCAGAACTCCCTATTGGTCATTGCGTGTGATGATCTAGGATCTGGAATGTTCTAGTAAGTTGCCAGCATTGGAAATGCACGAGTCCTGCCACACCTTGCTCACACACCTGGACAGGGGGCACGTGTAGGCCTGGATATTAAATAGGAAATCTTGATAAGTATTCTGGGTGGTAATTGTGCAGTTCAGTGATGTGGTGAGCACATTTACCCCTGGGTCTGGGACATCCCTCTGATCTTCCTGTGTAAAATGTGGTAATTAACGATTGGCTGGTGGGAGGTCAAGGAGAAGGAGGGGTTGTATCGTAGTTCTCTAGGTAAAGAGTTCCATATGCTGGGTGCATGTCCTGTATGACTGAATATTATACCTAAATGTTTCATCATAGTAATTTAAAATATGTTGCTTCTATTCACATTTTATTAACCAAATATCTGCTAAAAGAAGGGTTATGCATGCATCTTCAGGCACAGCATGGGAATCTATCTGGTTCAATACAAAAGTAACTTACCACGGAGCGACAATGCACAACGACATATGGATCGAGAAAGGAATCAGTCTCCCCAAACAGATGGAAACCAAGCAGGAACCGTTGACATTCCAGAACCTACAGCAGCTACACGACCAAGAGCTCTACAACTTCCTCAAGATCAAGACAGCTATAACGAAAGCGAACCTACACAGAGAGGAACCAAGCATCATCAAATACATGCAGACACTCAACTCAGCGGGCCAGCAAACTGCAAAGATCTACAAGCTCCTGAGCCCCTCTACACTGTCGCAAAACAAGAAAATAACCAACACATGGGAAACACTCCTAGGCAGGCAACTAAATGAAAAAGAACGGGCAAAAATGTGGAGCTCAGCGACATCAAACAAAGTCACCCCACAACTAGCGCAAACCAAATTTTGGCTCCTCCACAGGGCCTACTGGACACCGTCCAAGCTCCACAAAGTCGGCATCGCAGAGTCAGGCAACTGCTGGAACTGCCAGAAAGAAGAAGGCACCCTCGAGCACCTCATCTTCAAATGCGTGAAAGTCAAGAGGTTCTGGACACAGATCAACACCTTCATAAACGACATGTTCAAAGCAGACCTAACAATCAGCTTCGCTAGCCTAGCAACAGAACACCTGACCGCGAACCTAAACAGCAGAGAAGAGAGAGATCTACTGGACCTGCTCCTCACAGCGGCCCTAAAAATAATCCTGACAAACTGGAAGAACACTGCCAAAGCAAACTTTAAAACGTGGATTAATTGGGTCACCTTCCTGAGAGGAGCAGACAACATCACAGGCAACTTCTCTAAGGAGCACAACGCTAAAGTACACATGTGGGGCCCACTCGACGAGCACCTGAGGAAGTCCCAGTAACGACAAGGGACACTCCCGACGAGCATCGGAGGAAGCCAACCCCCCCCCCCTTCTTTTTCTCTCCTTCTTTCCACCTTCACCTCCCCCCCTCCTCTTAACTGGGGGAAAACAAACGAAAAGAGCGCGCATTCACAAATGGACTGTAGATATAAAAAACCGCCAATGTATATTCCACTTATATATTGTATGTTCTCTTTTTTATAATAATAAAACTTTTAAAATAAAAAAAAAATAAAGACGTTATACTTTATCTGTCAACTTATTAAACTCTTATACAAAATGTAAAATGTATTCAAAACTTGTTTAGTGATAAAGCAAACATTATTTATTGTGAGCACTTCAAGAAAGATAGTTCCTTCCACATTTAAATGGTCACCAGGAACAAGAGTAATCTGAAGCACATGAATAATTTATTTTTAGATGGTTCAGTGTCCGATAGGCTTCCCTAAATATTCAAGGGGGGATTTACAAACCTCTTGCGACACTTTTGTGCCGCTGTTGCCTTACGTTTTATGACGCAGCGGCAGAGTAAAATATGCGCCACCTTGCTTCATATTTATGAAGTGATGCATCTAGGCAGATGCGTCACTTTGTAAACCTCTGCACTACATTATACCTGAGTGAGGTATAAGGTATGCAGTGTGGGCGTTCCCCCACTAGAAAGGGTCGTAGGAGTGGTGCAGTGAAATCTATGAGCCACTTCTAGGACTCCAATGCGTCAAAACCTTACGCCTGCCTCATGGCAGGCATAAGGGCGATGCAGGCCCTTTCACAAGGGGTAAGCCCCATGTGAAAGGACACATTGCTAGAGTTGCGTCTGTTTTCAGACACACCCCATCAATGTGCCACTTTTACGCGTACGGATGCATCAGTAATACTGACATATCTGATCTGTAACTCCTTGCAACATGATGCGTCATACTTTAAGTATGGTGCATTCTAGGTGTCGCAAGGAGGGCGCAGTGAGAAGTTTCCCATTGCTGTTTTCACGCAGCGATACACCGCTTCTCATAAATGAGGCCCTCAAAAAGTATCTATATTCACATGACATTAATGGGGTCGATTCATAAATTTTTTTTTCCTTTAAGCACTTCAGACTTTGGAGTGATTTATAGAAAAAAGCTGCATGTACTGCTTTAGAACGTTCAATGTGACAAATAAGTAAGACCACAAATGCATACTATTTATCTAGGTAAAAAAAAATCTCAAAGAGGCCCACTTTCGGAAGCAGAACACCGGAATTTAGCCAGAAAAAAACACCCAGAGGCTTCGAGCACCTGACAAGATGCCTCAAGGGTCGGGCATGATGCAACCCACTCCACCATATACGTGATTCATGGAGGACGGTCTGTGAAGATGTCAATGTTGTTTAGAAACTCTGTGCATAGGAGTCAGGAGCTGCTACATATAAGGTGTCCTGCACAATACATCTTAACACTGAGAGTATCAGATATTTTTTATTGCAGTTTCATGCAGTGGCATTTGGCCTAAGGGCATTAGAGCGCTCTATTATGAGCACCAGATTATATTACCCTTTTTTTGGCACATGGAGATTAAGTGATTTACCCAGAATCAAAGGATGTCGAGCTGAGCTCAGGACTCAAACCAGTTTCCCCAAGTCTTGCCCCAAGCACATAAATGGAGCCAGCTGATCCGGCATTAGCCAGATTGACTTAATTGGCAATACTCTGCTGGCTGGGCCAGTTATATAAATTCTCTATTCTGTACCCTAGCCCCCTTCAGAAGTCAGAATTGCTTGCCAGCCCAGAAATTCTCTTTTTTTTTTACTCCTCATCTCACCGTGTCAAGTCTTTGTGGAACTTTTACAGCCATATTCTCTTCCTATGGGCCACTTGGCTGAGCACACTTCACTTGGGTCACCTGACCTCTTCCCCTTTAGTACCGGGGACATGGTGTAATCATTGGAGCGACTGGATCATTCTTAGATTTCTACCCCACCTCATTAGAGGGTGCCAGATGTTAGATGGCTTATCGTCTACCCTCTCGTATTCCAGCCGAGCCATACTAAAAGATGCTTTCAACCAGTCCTCGCTTCTCGGAGGAAGGCGGTCTTTCCATCTCCTGCATATTTCCCTCCTTGCCAGTAGGATCATATACAATAGCAGCCCTTTTTCCTGCCATGTGGCAGTCTGATAGAATAGACCGTCATCCCCGAATATAATCAAAGAGGTGTTAACTTCGACCCTGGTCTTAAAAACACCCAACAATACGTACCCCACATCTTTTCAGAAAAGTTCCAGCTCTTTACATTCGGAAAACATGTGGATGTCATCTGCCAACAGTACCTGACATCTCGAGCATTTTGGTGTCGGTGAGGGGGCACATTTCGTGATTTTATAAGGGGTATAGTAGAGCCTATTGACCACGAAGAAATGATTCTTTTTCAGACAAGCAGGCTTTATATGTTTGTATAATGTCTTCAAAGATGGTTCGAGCATGCCCTCAGCCTGCGATGCCATGGAGGAATTATTCCAAACCCCCTCTGCCGGGGCTATCCCATTATCTTCAGCCTTTAGTAGAAGTTGATACCATATCGAGATTTCTTTTTTAATTGGTGTGGTGGATTGACTTAGCCTTTCCATTTCCTCATTACTTTTTATCTCCTCACGTTCTGCTGTATGCCATGAGACCAATTGAAGATATTTGAATCTTGATAGATCTGTCCCTACCTTTACCCTCAAGTACTCCCATGGGTGTACCCCTTTCTCATCCATTAACTCTTTCCAGATCGTAATCCCTGCCCTTTTTATTAGTATTGCCAAGGCATCTTTCAAACAGTCCGGGGTACCGGGTGAATCCCAAACTGGAGCTGAATCTGAGTAATACCCAATCCCACTGCTTACCCTTACCCTATACCATGTCTCTAGGGCTGTTTTTAATACCTTCAACCGAACCCGCTTGAAGAATCTCGGAGATCCAAATTTATACATAAAGGCCTCATTTCCCCCTTCTACTCTCACCAATTCTCCCAACAATCTGCCCCAGGATGAATCATCCGGCTTGGTAAGTAGCATGCGTAAGCTCTTAAACTGGAATGCCACTACATAAAGACTGATATCGGGAAGAGCTAACCCACCTTTTAACAACCTTCTTCTGAGTTTCTTCCAGGTTAGGCGCACCCCTTTGTCCTCCCACACGAAACTTCCTATTTTACTCTGTATCTTATTCATGTCTTTCTTTAGAAATGCTAGTGGTATTGTAGAAAACAGATAGGAGAGCTTGGGGAGGATGACCATTTTCACTAGATTCACCTTCCCATAGATGGTCAAAGGGAGATTTTTCCATCTGCTAAACAAACTGTCCATTTCCCTAGTTATTCTATCCAGATTTAACTTAGGGATTCGATCCAATTCCCTCACTATATATATTCCCAGATATCTAAACTCCAGACTCTCAGTGCCATACCATTGATCTATGTTCCAACACATGACCTCTGTCTTGGATTTATTCACCTCATAGCCTGATAAGGCCCCCAATTCTGCTGACAGTTCCTCTATCCGTTGGATAGCTGTACCTGGGTCTCTTGTGTATATAATCAGGTCGTCTGCATACAGGGCCAGCTTAGAGCTATACAGACCTGACTGAAATGGAATTATGGTGGCATCAAGCCTGATTGCCTGGGCAAAAGGTTCAATGTATATATTGAACAGTAATGGAGAGATAGGGCACCCCTGTCTGGTTCCCTGCTGTATGTTAAAGGTCGATGTTAATGTACCGTTTAGGGGAATCCGTGCAGAGGCACCCTTATAGCAGTTTTTTAAAGTATGAATAAATACTGGGCCAAACCCCATTATTTCTAGCACTTCCCACAAGTATTTCCAGCAGAATTTATCGACTGCCTTGGCCGCGTCCAGAGCTACCACTACCAAGGGTTCCGATTTTTCTACCGATAAGTCTATGTTCCCTAGTAGGAGGTGTATTTGATCTTCGATATGTCTCCCAGCCATGAACCCCTTCTGATCTGCATGTATCAATTTAGGTGTCAGTTTAGCCAATCTCCCCGCCAAAATGCCCATAAAGATTTTGTAATCGGCATTTAGCAGGGAGATTGGCCGATATGAGTCAGCCTTTAAACGGTCTTTTCCGGGCTTCCAGATCAGAACAATAATAGCTTCCTTCCATGAGTTGGGGACTCTACCAGTAGGTGAATATACAGAGTTAAAAATGGTTCCCAATACAGGGCACAGTTCATCTATCAGATGTTTATACACTTCACTTGGGAGTGCATCTGTGCCAGCTGCTTTTTGATTTTTAATTTCCTTATCTGTACAGCTATCTCTTCTGTGATAGGTGCGTCCAGGCTGTTCCTACCCTCCTCAGACAGTATTGGCAGATTTTTACTGTCCAACCATGTGCGTGTAGCTTCAGAGGACGGATTAACATCCTCTCTATACAGATCTGAAAATAACGAGAGGAGGCATCTTTGCATATCCTCTATTTTGCTCGATGTTTCCCCACTGCTATTTATTATTAGTTTTTTTATGTCATTCCTAGCCCGGTCAGTTCTAGATTTCCAAGCCAGTAAGGCTCCTGCCTTCTCTCCATATTCAAAGTTATCCATCCTGCTTGAATCCCATTGGGCTTTACACTTCGCATCTAATTTCCCTCTGTATGTTTGTCTTGCCAGATCTAATTCCTGTTCAATCTGGAGGAGTCTTTCCTGCTCTGCATTATGTGTATTGATCCTCTCAAGTTCCAGCTGTCCAATTCTATTCTCAATTTCCTTCAGTATCCCTGCCTCCATTCTGTTCTTAGCACATATGATACAGTGGAGCCTTCCTCTTAACCCAGCCTTGTAGGCATCCCAGATATAGTCTAAGGTTGTAGACCCCATGTTAAATAAAAATAATTTTAAAGTGAAGGCCTGAATAGAGCCAATTATTTCCGGATTAGAAAGCATGGCCCTCTTTAACGTCCATCTGGACTGCATCTGCAATTTACTTTTCTGATACACAAACTGTAAAACAACATGATCCGACAGGAGGCTAGGCTTGACCACTATCTTCTTGATATCTATGATGGAGTGTCTATCTGTAAAGACATAGTCAATCCTAGAAGCGTGTTTGGACTTCTTACTGTAGAATGTGAACCCCTGGTGGAAATTCTCTGAAATATTTTATGAGTTTTCTTTCCTGAGTGCCTATAAGAACTGAAATTTTAGTCCATTTATCACTGAAATAGCGCTGAAAATTGCGCCAAAATACAGCAATTTTAAAAGCTTTTCTCTCGGGGAGAACCCCCCTTATTGCTGTCGGGCTCGCTTGTTTCACTTGCTAGCTAACATTCATTGATTCCTTATCCTTACACTTACCAGTTTAAAATTCCACCAGCCGCCACTGCAGTATTCTCAAGAAGGTATAACCTCTAAGAGGAAGCACTTTTAGGCAGTGTACAAATCTGTCACCCGGCCTTTATTTTACTTTGAGCATCAGTCTATTGACGGTGATAAAGGAGGTGAGATTTCAAAACATGGAGGCAGCAGTCAGTGACTGAAGCAACTCTGAGGTAAATGATGTGCGCCAACAAACCGCGCCCTAAGCTGCGCGCTTTTGAAATATGTGACATGGCAGAGGTGAACGCCTGAGGGGGGAAAAGAAGGCAAGGCAACCGCACAACACGGAATGCACTCTCGCATTCTTGAAATGTTCGATCAGGCGAGAGATGGTTCGAGAAGGTGAAAGAATGTTGAAATACATATATAATGTGTAACTGTACTACCATCAACACAGCCAGTTTGGGCTGCCACCCTGTAACAACAAAGCGTTGATGATTATATGTTGTAAAAAAACAATAAACATATATTGAAATCAAATAATTAATTCTCAACATTACTAACTAAAATCCAGGGAAGAAATTGTGACAAAGATAAGGTAATGCTCTGGAAAATGTTAGTGAGGAACTCCCGCCCATGCCTCGAGGCAAAAATGGGCAGTAAATCTCACTCTGATGCTCCCTCCACCCTGCCCTCCAGGTCACAAACGATTTTGGATGAACTGGTTACATTTTCTGGAAATTATTATGGCACAGTCAACCTTTCAAAACTGACCTGAGAATAAGGCCTTGATGAAAAAGTGGGCCGGCCCTAATTTTCCAGTGCAATAAATATGGAAATCAAAACTAGTTTAGAAGGGTCAGAGGAGATAACTTGCACATTGTTATAGAAAAATGGGAGAGAAATTATGCTGGTGCACACTCCACCGTCCACTCACTGAATGCTATGCAATGATTGGACGATGGAGGTAATCGACTTTCGATCACGTGCTGCAATAAGGCTTGTATTTCTCGGAGAGGCCAAAAATCGGGAAGACACAAAAACCCGAACACTTTTCTGAATTACCTATTTTATGCATCCAATTATTCAAAACATCTACCGAAACAGAGCTGATCAGCACATCACAGAGGAAGAGGACCTAAGAGGAGCTGTAGGAAACAGTGATCAAGAATCACAGACACAGAAAATATATTTAATCAGAAAATCGAGTAAGAAATAAGACTTATAAGGAAGATAATGGAGGATGAAAAAGCAAACTAGCAACATTTGTATTCGCTTTCAAATGGTAAAACCCTACTGCATTCCACAAAAGAAGAAAGACATCGCCACCTTTGTCTTTCTACCAATAGATAGCAGTAACATTCACTGTGCACCCTGCTGTCTTTTAGAAAATTGACAAAAACCTGGCTTTTTAATTTACAATAATCCATGCTATTCCATTAGTACTGCTCACGTGTTCTCTGTTTAGCGCTAAAACGCCCATGGGCATATGCGCGCTTTATAAAACCACAAATCAATCAAATCAAATTAGATTGCTCATCCTATTGTGGCATATCTCCGAATACCTTTGTCGCATTGTCAACTGGCTTGGGACCCGAGTACAAAAGTGCACTGTAAATTTTACAATTTCAATTGAAATACGAAACAACTTACCTTCCATCATTATACCAAAGCTGGCCACCTGAACTACAAACAGTTAATAACAAAACAAAACAAAACCACCAGTAGAGCTGTGTAACAGACCCTAACGTCCTGTAGGACATTGAAAAAAGCTTTTCAATATGTAGAAAAGGCAAACATTGACAATGTTAGTTACACTACGGATGTATGTCGTTACAACGCATGCTTTTTCCACGCATGCCTTTACAACGCAGGTTTTACAACGCAAGTCGTTACGACTTGCGTTGGGGGGCACTGGATAGTGAATAGTTTAATTTACTATTCCAACTCCAGTCCCCGTGGATAGTAGGGAAGGTTTCGGATAGTAAATTAAACTATTCCCTATCCTACAGCGCCCTCCAGCGCAAGTCGTTGTAACGACTTGCGTTGTAATTCCTGCGTCGTAAAGGTACTGCATGGAAAAAGTTTCGTTGTAAAGGATGTTTCCCTTACACTACATGGGAACCATAAAACAGAGCAAAGAATAATGAACATGCCACACCAGAGAATAGCAAGATACACCATAGCATAGCATGACACCTTTCCCACACCTTATCTCCCTGAAGCCCTACCTTCCTTGTCAGCTGCTGCTCTGCTAGTGCCTTGGGGTGCCAGTTTAAAGGCCAGACTCTGGCATCTTGGCTGCAGGCTTCCTTCTGGCTTCAGGTGCCATGTTGGTGATTTACAAACCCCTGCTCTTGGGGGTGAGAGTTTTTCCACATTGTCTCCATGCTGGTCTTTGCAGCAAGGCAGAGTCTTGGAGAGGATAGAAAAGGGGTCGAACAGGGAGGGTAGACACTACCGTGTCCCCTCCAGCTCTGGAGGAGTCATTGTCACACAACATGAAGGTGATTGTTACATTACCATACTTTCCTCAGACCATAAGGGTGATACTACTTCAGACAGTAAAGGGAGGGTTGGCACGCCACTACTATATCTTGTAGGTAATATGTCTTCACTGAGCACAAAAATGCTTTGGGGCCTTCATCTCATTTTACTATTATTTGCACTGCATGTTGCTAGTTTCTTCTTTGATGGGGAATTCTGCTTGCTGTGTTATTTTATTTGGATTTTCTTTCTGTTTTTCCTTAGTTGAGTCTGATCATGTTTGATAATTTTGAATTCCTGTTGTTTATTGTCCTATCGTACTTGTTATTAATAAACCCTTTCTAAGTGTGAACTTCCTCACAAGCGCGTGCACTGATCACCTGTGCTTATTCCCTGGGCTTCACAAGATCTACAATGTAGCGTCCAAGGAAGGCACCCCCTTATGCTCGTTTATCTCTGATAGGATGAGACAATGGTATACCATACCATTCCATGCCATGCCATACCATACCATACCATACCATAATTATCTCACCATATCATACCATACTACACCATACATACCATACCATGCTTACCTCACCATACCACAACACGCCACATCATACCATACTATATCATACTATGCCATACAGTACATACCACGCCATACCATACCATACAGTACATACCATACAGTACATGCCATACCATACCATACCACACAATACCATACTTACCATACCATCCCATACTGTACTTACCTCTCCATTCCATACCATACAGTACATACCATACCATACTTACCTCACCATACCATATTGTACTTACTTCACCATACCAAACTATACCATACCCTACCACACCATACATACAGTATTGACCTCACCATAACATACTGAACCATAGCATACCAAGCTACACCTTACCATATCATAATATACCATGACATACATAACATGCAGCAAGATGGGATGAGAAAAGGTAACTTACCTCACCATGCAATCTCATGCTATATACAGGGCAGGACTGGCCATAGCGGGCACCGGGCAATCCCCCGGTGTGCTGCACGGGTGGGGGCCGGTTTTTGATCCTTGGGGGCCGTTTTTGTTACAGGGCCGTTTTCGCAGCATAACCGCAAAACCGGCCCTGTACCAAAATCGGCCGAAAACTGGCCCTGGCAAAAAGCTGGGCGGCACGCCCAACCCCCCCCCCCCCTCCCCCCAGTGGGGAGGGGGGCCGGCCGAGCACTTTGCCAAGGCCGGTTGTGGTTCCCAGTCCGGCCCTGGCTATATAGCGCTCTACACATTACTTATAACCAGGACCGGCTCTAGGGAGATGTGACTGGTGCAGCTGCACCTGGCACTGACCTCGGGGGGAGGGAGGGCACAGTGTTTAGAAATAACACAGGCTTAAAAAGCACCTGTTGCAGAGTTCCTTCTGTGTCCATCAGTTTTCGCAAAAACAGAAATAACGTCAAGATAACTCAGGTGATTATTGTCCCTGCTGGAGAGAGTTCATATTTTTGTCTAGTGACAGTTTCCACTCATGGTAAAGTAGCACAGAGAGATAATATGCTCACCTCAAAGAACGTATACCAGGCAAATCACCAAACTGTATTTCATGTGGATAGCTCAGTGAGTTACTGCTTTTGTCACAAAGATCCTTTTGTTATTTGCAGTTCATAAGTTACAACCCTAACAGAGCACAGTGACCTGTGAACTGTCATCAAAGAGCTGAATACAAACTGCAAAGTACAGGTTAGAATGATATGTTTTTCCCCAGTCTTTGATTATCCTAATGTTGCTAAAAGAGTTCATTTAGGTAAAGACAATCTTATTAGTAATACCAACCACTATGGTACGTTTTAAATCCTGAATTTGTGCTTCTCCAGATCAAACACTTTTAAAACATACTGCCTACTAGTATCGGTGAAATGTAATTTGTACACCTTGTAATCCTCATTGTTTTATGTAACATTTCCTGTAGCCTGATTTACAAATGTATGATTCATTGACTCTGTATAATGTGTGTGTGATGTAAAGTGGTCTGACACCCCAAACTCAGAGCCTTAGCCAGAACTATATTTTTATGGGGCCATGACCCTCCCTATGACCAAACATGACAGCGGTGCTCTAAAGGTATA
Organism: Lissotriton helveticus; assembly: GCF_964261635.1. Lineage (NCBI taxonomy): Eukaryota > Metazoa > Chordata > Amphibia > Caudata > Salamandridae > Lissotriton > Lissotriton helveticus. Next base: position 258,651,139 of record NC_136071.1, read on the forward strand.
TTCTTTCCTAAATACTGGTTGTACTACTAAATAACGACCCCCAGCATCCTGTGGTACAAGAACATCGAGGACAGAATGTTGGTAAGTGTATATAGAGAAGTATAGATTTACTATTCATAACTCCACATTTGCATACCTTGAAGATATATATTGCACCAGTACGTATATGTGGATAAGATATAGAAAACAAAACTTACTTACCCGTCGATATTTTGGATTCAATAGTCTTTCACCAATATTCTGTGCCATCAATATTCTGGTTTTGATATTAAGGTGCACACTGTGTGATTGCATGTGAAGGAATATCTGGATTTGTTTTAAAGTACATATTAAAGCACACTCAATCAACTTTTCACGATCCAACTTTAATTCCTAGCAATTAGATGGGATTTAAAGTAGAAAGGTGTAAAGTTGCAAAGTAGGCTGACTCACAACTTTGTCTATTTTCTAAACTGTTCAAGCTTTGTGCAATGCAAAGCTTATCAAGTTCTTAAAATAAAAATAAGCTTGCTTCAGCTCTTACCTTAGGTGATGGATGTCCGGCTTCCAAACTCAAAATTTATTTTGCTGGAGGATGTCCTACCATGCACATTCTGCATCTGGAAACCATCACACTTGGAAGGCCCAAAAGGATAAACCTTACCTTCAAATTTAGGAAACTTCATCTGCTTCATGAACTTTCAAAGTTTTCAAATTCCGAGCAACTTTGTAGGTGATGTTTTAATTAAACTTGCCACTAATTTGAAATAACTTTACAGAGAGCTTAAAGCATATCCACCACGAACATTTTGGGAAGTTAGTGGTAAACACTTTGGTCGCATATTATCAAGGAACGGTGTTAAAATTATCACTGCTTTAGCGGCAGGAAACTGCTTTTAAAACGGCGATAATGGGCTTGATAATATGCCGTAGAGAATTCCAATAGAAGCCCATGTTAACACCAGAACATGGGCTTCTATTGGAATTCTCAAGGGCATATTAACAAGCCCATTTTAGCCACTTTAGCGTCAGTTTCCTGCAGCTAAAGCGGCGATAATTGTAACACTGTGGAGTAGTGTGGCTCACTGGTTTGAGGCGGCAGACCCGGGGGCAGAAGTCGGCCCGGGACCAGGGTTCAATTCCCGACGCGGCAGGGTCGTGGACTTGGGTCAGCGGACTCGATAATTCTCGCTTCGGTGCTTACTCTAATCAGGGGTTCCACTCGGCAACTCTGGGCATTAGCTTGCCTAATCTCCACAACGGCCCCAACAATTCTGGGGATGCCTGGCTCCACCTTGGGGACTCCCAGCAGGGACCATCCCACAGGGAAAGCCAGGACGGGTTCCACAGAGTTATACAGCGCCAGGAAACCTACGGACGGGTAGCAGTGCGCTTTACAAGCTCAAATACATTTACATTTACATTTACCGTTCCTTGATAATATGCCCCTGTGTTGTAAAAAATGGTGAAAACTAAATAGAATTAAAATGCCATTTTACAGGGGAAATTATTCCCACAACGAATTTCACTATAAGGTTGTGACAGATGATGGATAGTTCTATTGCATTTTATCAAAATCACCATTCAAAACTGTATGGATTTCAAGCAGGTTCCGATATTGGCATACACTCCTCAGAGTTAAAGGCAGGATGTGCGAAAGGTGTCGCACAAAAGGAGACCTTTGTTAGACATCAACCAGCAAGACTAAAGTACCATAAAAATAACATAAAGAGCTATACCTACCAATAGCCCCAATCCCATTACCAAATTATCAGTCAGTTGGCAGTGAAGAAAGTTCAATCATTTATTAAGCAAAAATACTCTATAGAGGAGCCTCTCCAACTCTCAGCCATCAGGTGCGCAGAGAAGACTGTTGGCTCGCATTCAAACATGAGGTTATATACTTTTCAGTTCAACACATATAATCACTGTAAAAGGAAAAACACCAGTTGGCCCTCGAGCTCCAGGAAAGGACCATATATGGCACACATGAATAGTTCAAACCGTAACTATTTATTACTGGGAAGGTTGGTGCCCGGGAGTGTAGGCACAGCGCCTCCAGGAATGCGCTTATCGCACCCAAAGCCAGATGCGACCTTGAGTCTCAGGACAGTCGAGTAAACAGCCTACGTTCAGCTGCTCCCAGTAATTCAGATGAACTGGGGCTTGACAACTGCCGGAGACTAACACGTGTTCAAAGCCCGTGTTCGAGCATAGGTTCGGAAAATGGCGTCTGTATGGTTCTCGGCCTACTCTGTTAGCAGTGTTAAGGCAAGGAGTGAATAAATGCTGTCCTCCCTGCAAAAGCAAGATATATATATATATTTCAAGCAAAGAGGGTACATATAGATGCATCATGCTAACATAATATGGTCCGATACTCCTTATGTATGGGAAATCTATTTTTTATCCCTCAGAACGGCCCTTTTAGCATGATGTAGCTAACTAAAACAGCTCAATCTTCAAATATTCCTTCATCAATCTGCATTAAATCTTTGAGCTCCTGCTGAACTAACTGAGCCTTTACTGCTGCTGGGGATGGACCGGCCAAGGAGGAGGTCAGTTTAGTTGCGCAATAAGAGCAAAATGCAGGTCCATATTGTACACAACGGCAACACGTGAATATGATACCAGCTATACCTGCCAGCACTATCTAAATTTTCCATCCCCAAGTAGACAACAGACCCCAGAACCAACCAGAGAGGGACCACGTAGCAGTCTCTACATGTATTTCGGAAGCCAAACGATGTAGCTTCTGGATAGCCAAATGAAAGCAGGGGGCGGAGTCAGAGATATAAACACAGCAAGAACTGCCGATCACACGGCATGCTCCTCCTCGATCTGCCAAGATAACGTCTAAAACCATACGATTTTGAAGTGAAACGAGTCTGGTCGCTTGTAGCTCTACGGTCAGATTAGTCAATATTCCTGCAGTGGTGTTAATTACCCCTTCAACTACTCTGGACAAACGGCGTACTTCTTTGCTGGTAATTATAGGCCCCAAGATGGGAAACACTCCTTTTACAATGTCGGTAAAATGCTGTTCAGGGTTTTCTGTCTGATATATATCGGTAGTATCTATCATTCTTTAATTTCTCTTACCAGGCATACTTCGTTTATCTAAGCGGTGATCCTTGTGATAATTAGAAGTAGCAATATAGACTGGTGGCTACAGGAAGGACAGGTAGCAACTTCCAGCCCAACCTCGTGGAAGCCAAGTATAGGCATTTTCACCACAAACAAAATATACATTAGGAGGGGTTAACAATGGGGGGCGGCTAAAGGTATGCAACTGATAAGTATAATTACATTGGCTTTCTCCTACTGATATGTACCCTACTCCCTGAACACAGAACGCAGAGGTACTATTTAGTATAGGCACTGGAATAGCCCTATCTTCAGAAACATTATGGTCTTGAAAATGTCGAAAATACTGAGTGAAATTAAACTCAACAAAATCCAAAATCTCATTTTTCAACCAAGTGGTATTTTCATGTGTTGTATACATATTCATACATGCATTCGGATCTAAGGTTCCCTCTCCATTATTCCCCTCGGGGTCGAATCCTTGATGAACCTTAATGTATGCTAAAATCATTTCATAATCCTTTTCCGAAAATCTTTGAGTGTCCACAGTAAAATGCATATACACCATTGAAAGTAATTTAAACCAAGCCTCGCAACTCCCCAGATGAGACAAGGGTAGGGATATGAATAAGTCGTGCTTGTGCATAACAGATGGTAAAAGACAATACACCCAACAATTTGTAGTATTGGTGGTGCTGTGTGTTTGATGAAGCATTTCAACAAATACATTTTTCACATAAGTCTGACAATGCCTTTCCTTATGTGGGGCTAAAGTATGAAACACATGTTCCGGAGGTTAGGCAGTTGTTCCTAAAATCATATGCATAGGGTGGCAAAATTCTAAATAGATGAATACTCCCATCAATGTGATTAATAATATTGCTATAATAACTATAAATGCAACTTTAACTCGTTGGGTCCAACTAGAAAAGACAGGCATATATGCAGGGAATTAACGCGGTACAAAAGGACGTTCCTCTTCAGGAACGAAACGAGCAAAGGGATACATACTAACTAAAAGTCCAAAAATAAACTCTGGCGATGCAGTCTAATCTGCCAGAGGGTGCTTCTTTCCTGTGTCCGTTTAGACCCTCACAGACAGGCTCCTATCGTTCATCACAAATAATACCAAAGCAAGCCTCTCACATTGGAGTTATGTTCTCACACAACCCTTGAAGAAAACACAACCTGGGCCTCTTTAAACAAGAAATTCAGTCTTTCTTTGGGAACAGAGAAAGCAAATGTTCAAGGCTCCCAGCACGTTCAGTCCAGTGTCGCGCTCAGTACATCTGCGCATCTTTAGTAGTTAAATACAGGGGAGGTTTAGTGAGAAGGGAAAAATTAGGGATCCATTGGCGACAGTAAGAAGTTATGCAGAGAAATGCACGGACATCACACTGAGTACGAGGTACAGACATATTAAAAATGGTAGTCACACGCTCAGGGGTTAGTCTCCTCCCCTCTTTTGACAGTAGATGACCTAGATAGGTCACCTCCTGTCGACAATATTGGAATTTAGAAAGAGATACTTTATTGCCATTAGCCGCCAAATGAGACAATAATTGTACAGTGGCTCCCTTACAACCTTTCTCAGTATCAGAGGCCACAAACAGATCATCGACATATTGCAGAAGCACATTACCAGGGGGTATTACCAAATCATCCAACAATGTCTTCAAAGCTTGACTATAAATACCAGGACTCTCCGTGTATCTCTAGGGAGCGCGACAAAACCGGAAGCTGCGACCAGATAATGAGAAGCCGAAAATATGACGGCTATCAGGATGTATCGAAATGCTAAAGAAAGCATTCTTTAAATCGATCACAGAGAAATATTTTGCAGTGGGAGGAATCATAGTAAGAATAGTAGTGATGTCAGAAACCACAGGGTATTGGGGCACCACTATTTTATTAATTTCACGCAAATCAATCACAAAATGATAAGTATCAACATAGTCAGGATCACTTCCAACAGGGGCCTTTTTAAAGATCGGTAAAATGGGGCTGTTGCTTACATTAGCAGCCGTCTCCTCCACAACACCCCTTTTGATCAGATCTTGTATGATGGAGAGCAAAGCTTTCTCGGACGCTGGAGAAATTTTGTACTGAGGTATACATGGAAGCCGAGCATTTTGTTTCAGAGTAATAGAAGCGGGTGGAATCCTTAATAATCCTACATCTGTATCTCCGGTGGCCCACAGCGTCTCTGGGATAGCAGCAAACTCAGGAGAGAGGGGTTCATTTTTGGTGAAACACTGCAAAGTTTGCCTGCCCAGAGGATTGATAGTCAAATAAACACCATCAGGTGAACAATGAATTTTTGCATGTAATTTCTTCAACAAATCCAAGCCCAATACATTTTCACCACAATGAGAAGTCAAGAGAAAAGGGGAGTCTACCGTAACTGGACCAATTGTGAACGTAATAGGTTTGGAAATGGGGCTTACCACCGGAATTCCCGAGAATCCCACCGAAACATTATTGTGCCCGGACAGAGCAGCCCCTGGGATCAGAGAACGAGAAATAGAACTATTCATCGCACCAGTGTCAACTAAAAACATTTCAGATGTCCCTATCAAATGCGCTTTTACATAAGGACCTTGCTGATCAACGGGTTCTGACACCTGGCCCCCACTCTGTCCTTGGCTGTCCTATGTCTAGGCATACCCTTCGGTTGGCATCCATCGCACAGTCCTCATTATAGTACTGCCTACCTCTCGGATTATCGAAATAATTATTTTCTGATCCGACGTGCGTCGCCTCCTCTCGTCGCATATCACTGCGATCCACACCACCTCGACCTCTTCCCCTCATAGCCCCATTCTGAGCCAGCAACATTGGACACTGAAATCGCCAATGCCCTTCCTCCTTACAGTAAGCGCAATGGTTTTGTCCCAAAACAACAGCCGGCTCTCCGCCTCGTCCGGTTCCCGCCCCCCCCCTCAAGACGAACCCTCTACCGCCTCTCTCTCTGCCTCGTCCTCGAATGACTTGTTGCAACCCGCGTCACCCGCGTCTTAAGATCTTTCGGTTTTATTTCCGTCTTATCCTTACTCTCATTTTCTCTATGTTCGTAATATTGGGCAATACTCAATATTACCGAGGGCGTAGATGTAGTCCAGGGACTTTCAGAGGCTTGTAGCCGCGCAGAAACTTCCGGTAACAAATTGGTCACAAAACGATTAACAAATAATCGTATACCGCCTTCCAATGATAAATCCTGTCCACTAAAGTCAATGAATACACCTTCAAATCTAGTGAAGAAATCAGAAACGCTTTCATCTTTCTTCTGCTTACATGCTGTCAATTTATCCCAATCCACATTACAAGGCGGAATTAAGGAATGCATGTAAGTAATAATACGGCCAGGTAACGCCAATAGTTCGGGTTTTGGTTTATCACCAGGCTTACGTTCCTTATTCCAATCTTTTATCTTTTCCCATGTTCCGCCCAACTCCTGAACATGGTCTTGATCATGCACCTGACGCCATACATCAACAGGGACTAGCAATGCATAAAATAGCTCTATGTCAGCTAGGGTCATAATGGCTGAGGAAGCTGCTTCTGTGAGTTCTTTATAATAAGCTGTGGGATTCTTACAGGGGTCAGGTAGTTGTGATTTTGGCGAGAGGACTTCACTCCTCTTCCAGGGGGTGTCAACCCATTGTTCCTGCACTCGTGCCTCTACACGAGGTCTAGTCACTACATCCTGATCATTTTTTAATTCCGGTATTTCAGGGTGAAAGATAGGATGGACTTCTCGCATAGGGTGCTGAGAGTCCCATGAGGAACATTTTTGGTGCATCCGCCCTGGATAACTTAATAAAACCTCAACATTTTTGTACACTTCCTCTGGTCTAAGTTCAGACTTATGAGCCCTGTCCCGAATATCATACATCACTTGGGGGCCATCCCTCCTGCAAAACACTGTTCCCATAAAGTAGTAAGACATGTGGCCATGTGTTTCAGGGCATGTTGCTGCATAACAGGTTCAAAGTCTCAGAGCGTGCTCCATATATCAGTAAGAGTATAAATAGGATGTCGCATCCACTGGGATGACTGATTTTCAACCATCTGTTTCTCATTTAGTCCTACCGTCGAACGAATAAACAACTTTCGTGTGTCTAAATCCCCCGGAGCACGAACTGGAGTTGAAACAGCTAGGGATGGGGTAGTGCTCGCGGACTGGGAAGCCCACGCAAGGGAAGGGGAAGACGAAACAGCTGTGGACATAACAGAAGATGGCAATGTAACAGACCATAAGGAAGCCGTCTCAGACACAGAAGGAGATAAAACAGAGGACGTTTCCGGAGAGACAGGGGAAGAGGAAACAACAGGGGCAGAGGCTGAAGGGACCTGTACTGGAGTTGGGGGAACAAGGGGATATATACGTTGTGGAGTATAAGGTGGAGGTGGACGAGTATCCAATAAATCCTCCATCTCATCCTCCGCTTCAGTCCTAGCCACGTAGATCTTATCCACTTGCAATCTAAATTGCCTATCTGCACAATCAATTCCCTGTTCGGTTTGAGCTTTATCGTAAGCAATGGCTTTCTGCGTAATCGTCTGACCTCCCTTCATTCTGCATAATTTCTCTTCCTGTATACGTCTACGCTTTGCTTCCTTCTGCCATCGGTTTAGGGAATCAAACATTGACTGTCGACTACGTTTAGAAACCAATCGATCCTGCAGGAAATGTATCTTTTTCTCATCAAAAGACCCGGTTAAAGGCCATTGCAACTCTACATTATCCTTAGTATATTTATGCCATAGTGTGTTAACCAAGATAGGTGAAATACAGTGCTTTACATACACATCATAACTCGGGCTGCCCTCAGGCGGGGCAGGTTGATTTTCAGCCAATCGCGTATCATTAGGGCGGCAACAACATCCAAAACAAATCAAATTGCTAACATGCGGCATAATGATTGTTGTCATGTATTCCTCATTCAATCATAAAAACGTACTTTCAAACATGGCCATGTTCAAACATTCACAACATATTCAACCTCATTCTTATTCGAACACACACAGAACAATAATATATGTACATACAAAGATATTCAAAGCGACATGTCTCTTTTCTGCCTTTCCAAACAAAGAATAGAGCCCGTCGACTCCTGTTCATGGAGAATCAATCAATTCAGATTCCAAACCAACAGATACCAAAATCAAGCAGTCCAAAGACTACCAAGAGACCGCCGGACAAGTATAACCACAGACCGTCCTACAGACCATCCTGCAGTCTTCCTGGTTCACCGTTGGGACTATTCTGCAAAGCCCGCTTCCTTAGCACCCCTCCAGATATGTCCCCAAGGCTACCCAGGTTCAACCACAGGCTTTTATCGAGACCAGTCCGGCCGGGTGTGCACCACACGAGTCACACCAGGGCGTCCGATCGGCGTCTCTATTGTTCACAAAACAAGTCCGTGGAGCATCTACCCGTGCAGCCACAATGCTGCCCCGTCAGACCAACAAGATTCTCCGTGGTACACCAACCACTAATTCCTACACAGTTAAGTGCTTCAAAAGCAATGCTCAACAGCGTGTTCCAAAAGACACCAAAAACAATCCACTCACCTTGTGCACGCAGGTACATTTGCGTATTCTCCACAGCCAACTCCTGAAGACCAACACGGTAAGCTCCTGGGTTACGCCCGTAGAACTCCGGCGAAGGGTCACTGGTAGCTGGGGCACTCTGATAGCGAGAGCGGAGTAAGTCAAAAATCTTCAGTCCATCCACCCGCTCGACCAGATCTCCCCTTTCTTTGTCCTTTCTACCCGGTTATGGGGAGGACGACCCTATCACGGAGTCCCACCAGAGTCGCCAACTGAAGTACCATAAAAATAACATAAAGAGCTATACCTACCAATAGCCCCAATTCCATTACCAAATAATAAGTCAGTTGGCAGTGAAGAAAGTTCAATCATTTATTAAGCAAAAATACTCTATAGAGGAGCCTCTCCAACCCTCACCCATCAGGTGCGCGGAGAAGACTGTTGGCTCGCATTCAAACATGAGGTTATATACTTTTCAGTTCAACACATCATTGTAAAAGGAAAAACACCAGCCCTCGAGCTACCGGAAAGGACCATATATGGCACACATGAATAGTTCAAAGCTTAACTATTTATTACTGGGAATGTCAGGAGGGGTGACTCCCTTTCATCTTGGTGTCCGGGAGTGTAGGCACAGCGCCTCCAGGAATGCGCTTATCGCACCCAAAGCCAGATGCGACCTTGAGTCTCAGGACAGTCGAGTAAACAGCCTACGTTCAGCTGCACCCAGTAATTCAGATGAACTGGGGCTTGACAACTGCTGGAGACTAACACGAGATCACAGCCCGTATTCGAGCATAGGTTCGTAAAATGGCGTCTGTATGGTTCTCGGCCTACTCTGTTAGCAGTGTTAACGCAAGGAGTGAATAAATGCTGTCCTCCCTGCAAAAGCAAGATATATATATATATATATTCACTGAAAAAACCATAGGTTATAGACCATATATAGTTAGGAATTAGCATTTACAAAACCTTGAAAATTCACTGAAAAAACCATAGGTTATACACCATATATAGTTAGGAATTAGCATTTAAAAAACCTTATTTTACTCACACAAAACCATTGAAATTCCATATATAGTTAGTTGCACTAACTATATATCGCGCACCCGCAATCCACTGCTGATCATGTCACATATTACATCATTCATGACATGGTCAGTGACATCACTGATGACATCACTGATGACATCTCAAATGACATCACTGATGACATCTCAAATGACATCACTGATGACATCACTGATGACATCTCAAATGACATCACTGATGAGATCACTGATGACATCATCCAGTGACTGTGTGTTTCTGTAAAGTTTAAATATGTTTTACATATTGAAGAATGAGTAGATGTATAAGTGTCTGGGCGAAGGATTTAGTAGGTGCATGACTGAATGTATGAGTGAGTGATTAAATGTGTCTCACTGAGTGCATGGGTTAGTGAGTAAACTGTCTTAATTTGTGCATCATTATGTCTGTTGTTCTGTAAACTGCTGCATGTGTTGATCAGTAGCTATATGATTAACTATATGGGTTATTGATTGATTGTCCAAGTATTTGTATAGGAGACTGAGTGTGTGTGTGGCTGGCTGGGAGGTGTGTGACTCTGTGCAGATCAATGTGTACTTGTATCAATGATTGTATAAGAAAGTAAGTATGTGTTAGTATATGTTTGAAAATGTAAGGTGCTCTATGTTTAACTGTATAGACAAGAAAATGGAAGTGTGATTGATTCTTTACAGGACTGACTAGGTGTGTGAGTAACTCCATGGATGAGTGGCAGAGTGTAAGTGTCTGTATAGGTGTATGAGTGCATATGATAGTGTTGTAAAGATGAGTGATTGTATGTATGAATGATTGTATGGGTGAATGAGTGAATGTGTGTGTAGACGTAGGAATCAGTGAGTACGTATGTAGTAACTAGTATTGGTGTGTCAATGGTTTCAAAAATTATACTCTGTATTTAACACTGGGTGAAACAGAGGTTATATTAAAACGTGAGGAGATGCATTGTATTGTCACATGAATGATATCATCAGTGATGTGGTCATTGATGTCAAATGAGATGTCATCAGTGATCTCATCAGTGATGTCATTTGAGATGTCATCAGTGATGTCATCAGTGATGTCACTGACCATGTCATGAATGATGTAATATGTGACATGATCAGCAGTGGATTGCGGGTGCGCGATATATAGTTAGTGCAACTAACTATATATGGAATTTCAATGGTTTTGTGTGAGTAAAATAAGGTTTTTTAAATGCTAATTCCTAACTATATATGGTGTATAACCTATGGTTTTTTCAGTGAATTTTGAAGGTTTTGTAAATGCTAATTCCTAACTATATATGGTCTATAACCTATGGTTTTTTCAGTGAATTTCAATGGTTTTTTAATAGCAAATATCATAAGCTGTCGAATGTCAAGTACGTGGTAAGTGAAAACATTTTCGTGTTTATGCACACTGATCTGCTTTGAATGGTGCCCCCCCCCCTCATTTCTATTAGGAGTACTCTCTCTTTGCAGATAGTGAAAGGTAGTTAACGCAGGCCTTTGCCCCCGTTGTAATCCGTCGTGCCTGCTTCTCTCTCCATTTGATTGATTGTTATCCAAGTATTTACTGTTTTAGAATTAGTTCTCTTTGGTTCATTCTCTATTTACAAACAAACACAGAGTCGCAATACTCTGTTTAGTCTTTGCAGATAACGAAAAATCGTGTAAAAAAAAAGAAAAGGAATCGAGCAAAATCAGTAGGCCACTAATGGGATCTCTTTTTGACCTCGCTAAAATAGAAACATTAGGAACAACCCCTCATGACAAATACAAAACTAGTGAGATGAACTGAACTCCACACAATGATGGCTGCAAAACAGCTCGGCTCCGCCACCCACCCCGCCCAAAATAACGATAAAGAGCGGCTGCCATGATTGGTTGCGGAATGGCCACAACGGAGCTACGAAATGGTGCTGCTCTCATGCTAACCCCAGCTTCGGTCTGAAACATCCAGAAACACTGTAGACTACCAATTCGATCAGTTCCGGTAGCGCCCCAATGTAACCCGGTAGAGAAGAACTAGCCCTCCCCTCTTTGACTGATGGTTCTTGTTGCCTGTCCTTTCTGTTGTCATTTAACAGAACTATTTAGCCTGCTGAAAGGGGTTGTGTTTCGACCGCTGGTTGGTGGAGACATTTTGACTATATTCTGGACCTGCGTTGTCGCGTAATGCGTCATATGACGCGCCGCGTTAGCGCATCCGGAAGTCATCCGGGGCGCGCAGCGCGTAACGTAAGCATAACAAGTCATGTGACTTGTTAATAAAACTTTTCATTGGTTCATTTTACTTTTCTTATTCTAATGATGAAAGCCTTGGTCATATCACCTAAAAATTACGCTTTTAATTACTTCCGAACATTATTTTCTCTTAAATATATGTTATAATGTTCCAGGCTAATGTACTTTCCCGGAAATTTTACAACTGTCCTGCAAGTAAAATATATTCTTTTTTCGAGAAAAAGAGCGTTTCTTCGTCCCATGACGGAGCCGTTGAGCAAAAGAGGGTCGACCTGCTGTCTTAGTCGCCGATACGCCTGAATATGAGATTCTTATCGATCACTTTATGTTGCAGGAATAGAAAACACAACAGCCCTTGACCATTTATCTTTACTGCGTTCCTTCGTATTATACCTTTTACCCTTCATGTAATTGGTCTGCTTTATTTCACTTGCCTTTTAATGATTCTAAAACAGTGACTATTATTAAAAACTTTACCAATGTATACACTACTACCATGTTTTCTTTTAAAAACCTTTATTGTGAAAATTTCATTATACAAGTACGAGCCTATAACCACGTGGGCCTGCCACGGAGCAAACTGTAATCGTATATGATGAATAGACATTTACACTGTAGAGGAACGTAACGGGCGGGCCATTAGGTTGCAAAAACTAAGGTGTCTAACAGTTACGGAATCGGTGGACGTACATTTTATAATTAAAATACGACAGGGCCAGTTACAATAAAATTATCTAGATATACATTTGCGGGCAAGTACCATGGGTGACGTTAATTCGAATTTTCAACAGTACAGTAATCAATAACACATCAGAACTTAATATCAATAGGGATGTCGAAATATTCAATCAATTCTCGTCCCCGCCCGCCATGTGCTTCAAAACTGCATACGTATCTCGTGATTTCAAGGTTCTGCAACCAGTACACAACAAGGAGTTACGAGTCCCATTTATTCCGGCGCCATTTTGGGCGAGGACGGGCAGGTCCAGGATATAGTCAAAATGTCTCTACCAACCATCGACTATGATGATGTTCATATGCTGTATTTATTAGAGTAACACTCATCTGCCCACATGAAATTAATTTACCACAATCTAAACATGTCATTTTAATCTTTCCAAAGTTCTTCTAAATATTTGGGACCGTTTCCCTTGCCTCTGAAGCTCTCAGTGCCACTTCTTTGATGAATGTACTAGCAGGTCAGGGGTTCTCCTCCAAATCTCTCTTTTATGCAGCACTATAATTAATTGGTGCCACCTCTCCATATGACGATGCATGGTATAGTTACCACAACTATATATTTTTTCGGTTCCTCTGGAGAGTTCATCGTGGCAGATGAAGCGTGTAACATACCGGGCATTTACCTTTTTTTGCATGTACAGGAAAGGAAAAAAAAATCGAGCGTTCGAGTTCTTAGGTGTCCCAGGGCCATTTTAGTGGACCAGGCCCAAATCCAAAGAACAGCTATCTCACAGGCTAATGGGGCGACCCACGCCGAGTTTCAGCATTGTAGGATGACCACACAAGTACAGCAACTTGCTAGACATCACCTCGGTGCCATCCGGATCTCGGCGCCCCACTGCACTCTCAACTATGAAACCACCACGGTGACATCCGGATCTTGGCGCGTTGTGCTGCCTTCGGCCTATTCGCACATCGGTCCGCTACTGACGCCATCTCACAGGCTAATGGGGTGACCCACGCCGAGTTTCAGCATTGTAGGATGACCACACCAACTTGCTAGACATCACCTCGGTGCCATCCGAATCTTGGCATCTCAACGCCTAGTGGTATCTTCCATACAGAAAATATTGTTACGCTGCCTTTGGCCCCATTCGCACATCAGTCCGCAACTTAGACATCACCTCGATGCCATCCGGATCTTGGCATCTCAGCGCCTTGTGGTGTCAGTCAGAAAATATTGTTGCGCTGCCTTTGGCCCCATTCGCACATCAGTCCGCTACTGACACCATCTCACAGGCCAATAGGGCGCCCCACGCCGACTTTTACCATTGTACGATGGCCACACCAGTGGCACAACTTCCTAGACATCACCTCGGTGCCATCCGAATCTTGGCATCTCAACGCCTAGTGGTATCTTCCATACAGAAAATCTTGTTACGCTACCTTTGGCCCCATTCGCACATCGGTCCGCAACTTAGACATCACCTCGGTGCCATCCGGATCTTGGCATCTCAGCGCCTTGTGGTGTATTCTCTTCAGAAAATATTGTTGAGCTGCCTTTGGCCCCATTCGCACATCCGTCCGCAACTTACACATCACCTCGGTGCCATCCGGATCTTGGCATCTCAGCGCCTTGTGGTGTCTTCTACTCCGAAAATATAGTAGAAAATATTGTTGCGCTGCCTTTGGCCCCATTCACACATCAGTCCGCTACTGACACCATCTCACAGGCCAACAGGGCGCCCCACGCCGACTTTTACCATTGTACGATGGCCACACCAGTGCCACAACTTGCTAGACACCACCTCGGTGCCATCCGGATCTTGGCATCTCAGCGCCTTGTGGTGTCTTCAAATCAGAAAATATTGTTGCGCTGCCTTTGGCCCCATTCGCACATCGGTCCGCTACTGACGCCATCTCACAGGCCAACGGGGCGCCCCACGCCGACTTTCAACATTGTAGGATGGCCACAGAAGTGCGACAACTTACTAGACACCACCTCGGTGCCATCCGGATCTTGGCGCGTTGTGCTGCCTTCGACCTATTCGCACATCGGTCCGCTACTGACGCAAACTCACAGGCCAACGGGGCGCCCCACGCCGACTTTCAGCATTGTAGGATGGCCACACCAGTGCGGCATCTTACTAGACACCACCTCGGTGCCATCCGGATCTTGGCGCGTTGTGCTGCCTTCGGCCTATTCGCACATCGGTCAGCTACTGACGCAAACTCACAGGCCAACGGGGCGCCCCACGCCGACTTTCAGCATTGTTGGATGGCCACACCAGTGCGACAACTTACTAGACACCACCTCGGTGCCATCCGGATCTTGGCGCGTTGTGCTGCCTTCGGCCTATTCGCACATCGGTCCGCTACTGACGCAAACTCACAGGCCAACGGGGCGCCCCACGCCGACTTTCAGCATTGTAGGATGGCCACACCAGTGCTGCAACTTGCTGGACACCACCTCGGTGCCATCCAGATCTTGGCGCGTTGTGTTGCCTTCGGCCTATTCGCACATCGGTCCGCTACTGACGCCGCCTCACGTGCCAACGTATTTTCTCCTAATTTTACACCCTATGCCGCATAACAGGTCATGTGACTTGTTTATAAAACTTTTCATTGGTTCATTTTACTTTTGGTTTCCTAATGATGGAAGGCTTGATCATGTGACCTAAAAACAACACTTTTCATAGGATGAAAACTTTTTTTTTTCCCCAAACGATGAAAGCCCCACCTTGTTTCTGGATGTTTCAGACTGAAGCTGGCGTCAGCATGAAAGCACCACCATCTCGTAGCTCAGTCGTGGTCATTCCGCGAGCAATCATGGCAGCCGCTCCCCACCAGAAGCCTGCAGGAGTCGGAGCCCCCAAAACTTTTGATGAATTCTCAAGGCGGAGGGGACGCTTTCGAGAATGAGGTCCAAGACCTAGCAGACAAGCGTCCGATTTCCAAGGTGTCCCAGGGCCATTTCAGTGGACCAGGCCCAAAAAGGAAAGAGCCTGCCGCCATTTTGAGAGTCCTGTGACAGCCGCCTATCGCTGCACCGCAAGAGTGGGCGCAACTCAGCTGAATTGCGGCTTTTGACACAGTGGACCAAAAACGGACGGAATGGCAACTGAAACGGTAAAGGGGCGCCCCACTACAACAGATGACACTCCACCTGGAGAGGCCCGTTCACGCCGCCTCCCCCGGGGCGCTCCACGCCGTTATTCGGAGCAGCATTGTAGGATACCAAAACCAGTGCGGCAACTTACTGGACATCACCTTGGTGCCATCGTTCTGCTGCCTTGGAACTATTCGCGCAACAGTTTGCTACTGATGACCCACCCCCCGCGACGCCCCATGCCGTTATTTGCTGGGTGGCAACTTACTAGACATCACTTTCGTGTCATCTAGATTTCAACGCGTTCTGCTGCCTTGGAACTATTCGCACAACAGTTTGCTACTGATGACCCACCCCCCGCGACGCCCCACGCCGGAAATCTGGACGTTGTGCTGCGTTGGGACTATTCGCACAGCCGACCGCTACTTCGTTGTTTTTCCCTAAAAATGTTTATATGTTATTACTATTTTTGTTTTCTTGTATATATTTATAAATTATTAAAGTTTTATAATCTTACTACTTTGTCGGAGTGCTATATATTTTTAATGTGACACATAATTGTAAAAACTTTGATGTACAAACAGTCATCCCTGGAATCTTCCGCTTCAGGCTCGGTCCCCTCCCCAATCACAATACAGGATGGTTTTCAGATAATAGCAACGCTTCTGCTGTGACGAATCTCATCGAGTGTGGGCCTTGATCTACTATAACTCCTTTGAAGAGGGGTGATTCTTTACAGCTGTGGCCATAAACTACATCTGCAGGGCTAGCTGATACCCTAGGACCAGCCTGGACAATCGGACACAGAGGAAAAGGAGTGTCAGAGGGTGCGGTAGTGAATAGGGCGAAAGGGAGGTGTCGGGCGGGCACAGGGTGTGATTCTCAGGGAACAGCAGCGCAGATGGGGGAGGTTTATTACCCATGCATAAGACAGAGAGCGGGGGTGACCACTGTCTGGGGGAGATGTTTGCGAGGGTGGGGAGCCATGCTAAGGATCGACAGCGTGCACAGAGTGGGTCTGGTCAAGGCATCTAAAATGGCTGCCGTGCACGACAAAAGTGTGGCATTTGAAAAAAGACAAGATGGCGCAGACAATGTTTTTCAACACTTCCTGATTTCCTTCGAATCGAACGTTAACAGACGTTGGGGCATATTACCAAAGTTAAGCGATATTTATCCCTAACGATGCTTAGCAACGATTTTTTTACCGTCAGAAATTATCGCAGATAAACCTTGCTATTATCAAGGTTTATCGGAAATACGATAAAAAACGACCGCAATGCATTAATATCGCTGAAAACTCAGCGATATTCATGCATTACCGAGCTAATGCTCTTAGCCATGTTATCCACCTCCCATTGGATAACATGGCTAAGAACTGCTCAGGGCAGGTGGTAGCTTTTAGAGATATTCGCCCTTATCTCGAATATTTCCAAAAGTTGATAATAGGAGATAGCGATGTTAGCGACTGTTTCCAGTCGCTAACATCTTGGCATGCCCACTTTGCATGTCATTAGTGATAAATATCACTCACATGCAAAGTGGGGCCCAAGATGGTCGCTATCTTCTACTAGCCGTCGCTAACTGGTGTTAGCAACAGCTAGGTAATACACATATAATTTTATCTCCGCGAAGCGGAGCGCTGTTACAGATATATATCTTGTTTCTGAACGTTAATTTCTCAAAATGCACTGAAGCACATATATTGAGACCTAGCAAAGGCACATCGGGCTACCAGTCCCTACAATTTTGCCAAGTTTCGTGCAAATCCATTCAGCTGTTCGATCCTACCGAGAGACAAGATGGCGGCCGCTACGGACTGTTTGGAATGTTTACAGACACCGGAGAGCCAATCAGCTTCGCTTCGCAAAGCTCCGTAATGCGAAAAGTACGCGAAGCGGTGCGCTGTTACAGATATATACCTTTTTTTTAACGTTAATTTCTCAAAATCCACTGGAGCACATATATTGAGATCTAGCAAAGGCACATCGGGCTACCAGTCCCTACAATTTTGCCAAGTTTCGTGCAAATCCATTCAGCTGTTCGATTATTATTATTTTTATTTTTTTTTGCCCCGCGGGGCCCTTTTAAAACCTCCACATCAAACCTAGGGGGTGAGCGACAATGTACTATGCCCCCTTATGGTCATTTGCCCCTTCGCTTCGGCCTCCTCTTGTCTCTCGATCCTACCGAGAGACAAGATGGCGGCCGCTACGGACTGTTTGGAATGTTGACAGACGCCGGAGAACCAATCAGCTTCGCTTCACAAAGCTCCGTTGCGCGAAAAGTCCGCGAACCAGAGCGCTGCCCGGTCCGCTGTTACAGATATATATCTTTTTTTAAACGTTAATTTCTCAAAATCCACTGGAGCACATATATTGAGACCTACAAAAGGCACATCGGGCTACCAGTCCCTACAATTTTGCCAAGTTTCGTGCAAATCCATTCAGCCGTTCGGGCTAAAAGTGAGGCCAACCGCCCTATGGAAAACTCAATGTTAAAAACACGTTTTGGGACCCCCCTTTTTTCTCAGCCCCCACTGGACGAACCCCCCCCAAATTTTCAAGGGCTGCTCAGAAACAAAATGTGCCATTTTCCTGAAAATTTCAGCCAATTCCGTCCACAAACGCCAAAGTTATTAGACATAGAATTTTCAAAAAACCCATAGAGAAAAAATCCTAACTATATATACCTACTGGCGACCGCCAGTAGGTAATATATATATATATATATATATATATATATTTTTTTTTTTCTAGTTCAGGCAGTTCATTGGGTTCCGATTCAGGTCGGAATGAAGAAAATGAGCCTAATGCAATCCTGGACCTGGGCGAGGAAATTGATTTTTTAGGCGAGGAGCGCCTCCGAACAATTCGGCCCAGAACGCGCAACAATGCAGCCGCAAGAGGCGCAATGCAAGACGCAAAGCAAGGAGGAAATGCGCCAAATCCACCGCAAACAAGAAAGAAGCCATGGTACAACAAAAAGAACAAAAAGCAGTAACCATGGCCAGCACGATTACCAATTTATCCAATGTGACGCTAACAACTGCCGAGCAACAACTTTTATCCTTGGGCCTAAATTATTGCCCAGAGAGCTCTTTCAATTATGTCAACACAAGAGCGGATGTCTTTCTATTTATAAGAAAGTTAAAACTAAAAAAATTCTTTGCCATCAAATCTAACACCACCAGGGAAGACTTCGCCAGCAGGGCTGTGGATGACACAGCCAACGTTCTTCCATTGGTTGCAGCAAGTGATGCCAAAACTTTGTTAACTATGTATGATCTTGACACTGGATCCAATACGTCCAACGAAAACGAAATGAATGACTTACCAGATACCCAAAACCAGCTTCGTGCTATCAATGTTGTACAAAAAGGAGCAGGGGAAAGTCCCTTCAAAACGAAAAGTAAGTTTGTCCCCGTCATGCCAAAAGACGCGGTAGACATCTTCCATGAGTGCGTGGTAGAGGACTTAAAAACACTCAACAAGAGAGTTAAAGGTCAGAAAAATGTCAACATTTTTCAATCCAAACAATATGGCAGATTGATGGAAAAGCTAAGCAAGAACGAGGAAATAGTGATTAATTCATCTGACAAAGGTGGAAACATTGTTCTTTGGCAGAAACAGGAATATATGGCAGAAGCAATGAGGCAGCTTGGTGACAGTAACTGCTATGCCAAGAGTAGGGGTTTGGAATACAAACGAGCAAGAGACACTTTAAAGAAAATGCTAATGTCATACAAACGGGAGAATCTGATCTCCTCTGAGGAACGTGCATTCATGCATGTAGAAAATCCGGTTATGCCGCACCTATATTTGATACCTAAGGTGCACAAAATGAGACACCCAACCCCAGGCAGGCCAATTATTTCTGCGATCAAGAGCATGGGTGAGAACGTTTCTCGCTATATTGATTATTTCTTGCAGGAACATGTCCAAAATCTTGCTAGCTATATAAAAGACACTGGTGATTTTTTTGTCCAAGCTTGGTTCAATACAGTGGCAGACTAATTGGTGTATGATAACATTAGACATCGAGTCATTGTATACCTGCATTGAACATTGTAAAGGAGTCGAGGCCATCAGACATTATTTGGGACAAAAATAATGTGAATACTATGGTCATAATCGAATGCTTTGTGAATTGGTGTCTAAATAACAACTTTTTCATGTATGATAAAGCAGTTTGGAAACAGATCCGAGGGGTTGCGATGGGATCCTGCTTCTCCCCCAGCTACGCGTGTTTACACGTGGGCTGGTGAGAGGAGCGCGATCTCATCGCGGTCCCAGGTTTTAGCCATGTCATGCACTGGATGCGTTTTATAGACGACATATTCTGTATATGGGAGGGTGACATCTCCAGCGCACACCAGTTTGTGAAAGCTCTCAATCTTAACAGCAGCAATCTATTTTTCACATCTAACATAAGCAGACAATCAGCAGAATTTCTAGATGTCCTAATTACAATCGATGGGGCAAAGATTACAACATCAATGTATCGCAAGCCTGTGGAAAAGTAAATGTTGCCATGTTCTGTGTCCCTACGCCTCATCCATCATATGTTATGTGTGCATGACCAATATGCATATGTTATTCCCCATGTCCGATTAAAGACGCAATTACAGTTGTGTCCACCTCTGATATGTCAGTTTCCAGTCCTCGTGAATACTACGAATATCAGGCCTATATCAGGCCTATGTAAAGTTATGTTGCCACGTTTCTCAGTGTGCACGTTATTCCATTGTAAAGTCCCCGTTTCCAGGCCTCAAAAGGGCCCGGACATCAGATTCAGCTCCTGTCTCCTGAAAGCCTCGCTGAGGAGCGATACAGCCCCCACCTGTATCCTCGACCCTTCACTTACTTCCTGCCTCGCAGTGCCCGGTGCAGCTTGGCTCTGCCTCTGAGTCTGCCAAAAGTATGTTATGATTCCAGCTATCAGTTCAGTCCTTCTTCTCTGCATTCCTAAGCTACTGAACTGCATCAATAGTTTCCGTCATTGTCTAGCCTTCTCGGCTCCACGTTAGAGAAAATACTGTATTAATGGTCATTTAATATTCTTCATCACGCACTACATGTAGAATAATGCATGGTCCAGTCTTAGAATCAAGTTAGCTTTTCCCCTCATGACTTCTAGTTTATATCAACATGTTCCCTAAACATCAGATACCAGATAGGGTTTAGGTACATGTCGCTCCGACCCTCCAGACTCAAGTCTCTGCTCCTAGCACAGAGTTCGTAGCCCCCAGCTTCTCCTAGTAATACGTCATTGCCAGTTTTCGCGCACCATTAGGTTAGAGGTCCCGGCTCCTTAGGTAGCCCCCTCCTATGTTTCCGCCCATTCATGACATATTCTGTTACGTTTGCATCACATGTCCATGTATACTCCCAGTTACACCTACTTTTACCGTTATCTCTCGCGACTGCTACGCGTCACGCCTTCTGCTCCACCCACTGTTACGCCTACTGCAATGTAATGCTATGTGTTTGCGCTATGTATATAAGTCGATGTATTGTTATTAAAAGTTAGCGCGCTCATCCCAGATCAAGCCCGGGCAGCTGCTGGGCCCCAGTTGTCCTGCTGGGCCCTGTCACCTCTGTTCCATGCAGGTTGTCCTGATCCTGTCCTTATGCTGTAATAAACCTGCAGAAACTCCTACTACCTCGAATCTTGACTCTTATTTTATTGAGCTATCTGTTATTCATTCATTCATTCAAAAATAGATCCGGTATTATTTATTTATATACCACATAATGGCGCCCGAATAGGGACTTGCCCTTTCCCCACGCGTCGGTGAAGCCACGCCGACCCCCTGACCCTCTGCAGTCGTGACGGAACCATACCGTGCACTGGCAGATATTTCTGCTCCAAGTATCCCTCAGGCCCACGGAGGAGACGGAGGAGGCGGTCCAGCATCCGAACGAGACGGTGGAGGAACGCGGCGAGTCCCGACCAGAGCCCAAGCCGAGAGTCCAAGGTCCGAGGTATCCGGAGGCCCACCTGTAACTGAAGTCCGAAGTTCGTCGTCCGTCGTCCAGTCCCGTCCGAGGCCTTCCGTTCCGTGCTGCCCGGTGAGTACCATTGCTGGGGTAGTATCTAGACAGGACCAATCTAAATTGACTCCTGGTCCGTGGGTTGGTGGTGCCCAGACTCACAAACGAAGTGTTCACCTAGGTGGATACGGGTCTTGATGCGTCCCTTTATGGGACCGGTATGTTCCGTACTGTTACAGCAGTGCATCCAGTAACTCTAGTCTGTTCCGTTCTCGAGAAATTCTGTTCTGTTTCTGTTCTCAGTATTTCAGGTAATATTCTGTTCGAACTGTTATTTATAATGTTCTTCATGTATTTTTAATGTTGTGGTATGAGTGTGATGTGATTTCGTGTTTTTATTGTGTATTGTATTGTGTCCAGATTACAGTTCAGTCATGCCTATATTTTCCAAGTTACGTCAGTTAAAAACTAGAAAGGGTTTATTAGAAGAAGCGGTTCCTGTCCCACCTAGGGACAGTCCAGGTCACTTTATGTATCAGAAACATGGCATAAGCGCCATAATGTATCTAGATTTATGGGTAGAGTATACCAAACAGTTAGAAGAAAAGTATAGATGGCCCGTATCGGGTACATGGGATGCCGAATGTATCATGCGAGTAGAAGAAGCATTATGGAAAAAGAAAGCCAGACAGTCACAGAAAGATGCCATCGAGTTATGGCGTAAGGAAGCTCATAGAAGAACTGAAAAGGAAGTCAGAAAGTCAGAGTTAAGTAGAGAATCCCAGGAACGAGCCCAAGAGAGAGAATTAATTGAGATAGGTGAACAAGTCAAAGCCGAACAGTCAGACAGACAGAGGCATGCCCTCATTAAGGGTATGTATCCTCTCCTTGCCGAAGGTTTGCCAAAAGCGACCCCAGAGGCATCCAGTAATTTCCCGCCACCATTAGTTCCGACCAAGCTACGTCATAAACCGACCGCAGCTGATATTTTTATTTCGTCCTATCTGGACGACATAGTCCCTGAATATGCAAATCCTGTTCGCGCTCCGCCAGTCCCTGTAAATCAGGCACTTCCTGCTCCTTCAGACACCGGGGTGCCCTTAACAGCTCCCCCGGTCCAGTCCGCCATACAAGTCCAGCCCACGTTACAATTACCGACCCTGTCAGGACGAAGAATGTCAGTCGACGATTCTAGTCTAGGGGCCGCAGGAGGAGGTCTACCTCAAACTCCGCCGCCACACAAGCGTTTAACATTACTCGAATTACATGCTCAAGCGTTACAGCGTACGCCCAAACATCAGTCTGTTACAGAAATCAGACAAGCCCTTAACGAATGTGTCTATGATCCAGTTCCAGGCGAATATAATATGGTTTTATATTCCTTACGTGTAAGGAGAGTGACCGAGTATCTAGTCACCTTGCCGAATATGAAAGAAGATCTAGACAGAATATATCGTTTCATCCGTACAGGGGATGATCCAGAAAGTATTGGTGAGATTATGTCTCAAAGGAAAGCCGAGATCCAGCTCATGATATTAAAGTTCCTGATCAATTGTCTAATAAGAGAACAAGATTACCCGTCTAAAGATTCCGCCGAAATGAGAATCCTGACAAGGTGGAGTGATAATATAGCCGAGGGTAAGCACAAGACCGTCGGTGCCATGGAGAGTATGTACAAGAAAATTCGTAAAGAAATAATAAGGTTACACGACCAGCGTAAAGCAGCACAAGTAAGCGAGAAAGAAAGTATCTCTGATCCTGAAGAGGAAGAGAACGAGAATCCCGCCAGAATAGCGTATGTAGGAAAATCTAGATTTCCAGATCGCCATTTACGTCTAGAACACAAGTCTATTTTTCATCATCCAGCACCAGAACAAGGTTCTCTAGAACAAGTATTTCAAGCTACCGATCACATTCTGAAATCACGAATCGGTTATAGCGAATTAAGTACCATGCATGAACAAGAACTAGCCCGATCAGCAGTCCGATGGATTACTGATTCTACCACTTTTCCAGACGAAATAGTGGCGCAAATGTTTCTGAAACTGCCCCCAGCCGAGCAACGACTGGTGGGTACGTATATGATCCAGCACCTCATTACTCTGTATGAGGGTCAACACTCTGATCCAGGCCCGTTACATGATATCCTGAACGAGTTACTCCAGTATAAATGGAGAGGTCTAGGTACCGATTTAGTTAGTGTCATTCTAGAACAGCGTCACAAGTATAGAACGTTTCTGAACCCGCATTTTGTTCATGTCTCACCCCCAGAAAGTAAACCATTCTACATAGACAGACAGAATCCGTTACGAGAAGTCCACCCAGTCCAAGGGGCGGGTGGCGTAATGCAACGAGTGTTTGTATACACTCCGATTTCAAAGATGGAACTTCTTGAAATGAAGAAATTAATTCCCTGTCATGACAAAGATCCAGCGGGGTTCCATAGAGAATTAAAAGACATGCTCCGTATGGGAGAATACACTTACCCAGATATCATTAAAATGTTAAAGGTCCTGTTACCCGCAGGGGTGTATGAAAAGTTAAAAGAAAAAGAATGGGAGGTGGGAGAGAAAAAGATCGATTGGGCAGCTCTAGAAGCTGAAGACAAGGCACGAGTACCAGGTACCGGTCTTGGAGATAAATGTAAAGAATTACCAGAATTACTGATTCAAGTTTTACCCAGATTATTGACAACTAGAAAAGAGGACTGGGATGCAATCTCAGCCTGTAAACAGAAACAAGATGAAGATATTAGTGATTTTTATTCTAGATTTGAGAAATGTTTCAGTATCAACAGTGGTCTCAAGACAAGTAGTGAGTCATACCCTCACCTTTTTGTTACTAAATTAGTCGAGAATTCAAGTCCACAAATTAAAAATCGAGTTTTGAAAGTCGAAAGCACCTGGCAAGCAAATACTCCGTCCCAGATGCTCCAGATGCTCCAGTATCACCAGAATAGAATCAGAGAAGAGCAAGAACACGAAAGAAAACGTATGAAAGACACGAAAATGAAAGTACTAGTTGCACAATCCGTTCCTCAAGACAGTCAGAAGAGGGGTCCGAATCAAGCCAGTCATCCTGCAGCTCCCGTTAAAGGGAACTGCAATTATTGTAAACAGCCAGGTCATTTTATAAACGAGTGTGCAGTCCTGAAACATAACATAGCTACTGGTAAGACTAAAGAAAGACCACGTCCGCCTAGACAAGAACAAGTTTCACAGACTTCGCAGTCACAGAATGCACAACAGACAGTTTCCGCACCGCAGCCTATTGCTGCAACACAGCACGTTACATCGCAGATGTACCAGTATGCACAGTCCGAGTATCCAGAGTACCAGCCATATTCATGAAACAGCCTAGAGAGGGAGGTAGGCTTGCCTCTCATCGAGATACCTGTAGATCAAGAAGGTCCCTATGTTCACAGTCAAGTATTAGGGAAAGACAGAAAGTTTCTGATCGATACAGGGGCAAGTAGGACCACAATTAGTCATGCCGAAGTTCCAGGGGCTCCGCTCTCAGGCTCAAGAAATGTTTCCCTTGGATTTTCAGGAAAGCCAATAGTTAATGAGATATCTAAGCCAGTTACTCTAGAAGTAGGTCCATTGTCCCGCACTACTGATCTGTTACTTACTAAGTCATGTCCAGAAAATCTGTTAGGCATTAAGACACTGAAAGAGTTAGGTGCAGTCATTTGCTGTTCCCCAGAGGGAATACGTCTGTTCCTACGTGACTTTAAGGGTCACTATGTATTACGAGATTTTGATTCGAGATTGTCTAATGTCCCGCAGCATTTATGGGCGCAAGGTCCAACTGATGTAGGTTACATGCAAATCACACCCCATCGTGTGACTCTCAAGCCAGGTGTAGTGTTACCCCGAATCAGACAGTACAGATTGCCACCTGAGGCTGTAGCAGCCTTATCCAAAATTATTGACGAGCTCATGGCTCAAGGAGTAGTTGTAGAAACTGACTCCAATGTATGCAATTCTCAGATCATTCCAGTCATGAAACGTACTGATCCAAATGCACCCCCAGTATATCGATTAGTGATTGATTTACGAGAGCTTAATAAATGTATTATTCCTCAGTACCCAGTTGTTCCAGACATCTCTTCCCTGTTAACAGCCATTGATTCCGAAGCCACGTTCTTCACTGTTATTGACCTCAAGAATGCATTTTTTAGTGTTCCAATTCATCCAGACAGCCAGTTTCTTTTCGGATTTTGTTTAAATGGAAGGAGCTATATGTTCACACGCGCTCCTCAAGGTTTCACAGAAAGTCCTAGTATTTACAGTCAGGCACTCAAGAGACAACTAGACAACATTCACATGCCAACTGACACTGCCCTGCTCCAGTATGTCGATGATCTACTGATCACAGCCCGTTCTGAACGTGGCTGCGAGCGAGCATCCCTTACAGTCTTGTATTTTCTAGCCGAGACGGGGCACAAGGTGTCACCTTCGAAGCTTCAATTCTGTGTTCAGCAAGTGGTATACTTAGGACACTTGCTGTCCAAGAGGGGTAGGCAGTTGACACCCGACCGTATCCAGTTAATAGCGAGTCTTCCCCAGCCCAGAACCCAGAAGGAGGTACGTGCCTTTATCGGCCTTACTTCTTATTGTAGACAATGGATTCCTCAGTATGCATTTCTAGCCAAGCCACTGATACAGTTAACGACACAGGAGGCAGCCGTATCGACTGTCCTCCCTTGGACATCTGACCATACACTTAGTTTCAATGAGTTAAAGAAAGCCCTATGTCAAGCTCCAGTTCTAGCCACACCGAACTACAGTAAGCCTTTTACACTTTTCGTTACTGAACGCGAAGGTACAGCATTATCTGTTCTCACACAAGATCAAGCAGGACAATACAAGCCCTGTGCTTATTTTTCGAGCACATTAGATCCAGTCGCCCAGGCGTTGCCTGCGTGCCTCAAGTCAGTTGCAGCCACAGCACTAGCTATCAGACAAAGTGATTCCATAGTTTTAGGACACTCCCTGACAGTACAAGTCCCACATTCCGTGGAAGTTCTTTTAAACCGAACACAAACACAGCACTTGACAATTGCACGTTTAACAGGTTATGAATTGACACTGTTCCAGCCACACATAGAAATTAGACGCTGCAACGTTCTGAATCCTGCTACACTGTTACCATCAGTTAGTTCAAATCCTGACCCACATGATTGTGTGGAAGTAGTTAATATTACGACAAAGCCAAGACAAGACCTGACAGACATTCCGTTACCAGATCCTGACCTGACACTTTATGTGGATGGTTCATGTATGAGAACTAGTACAGGAGAACTAGTCGCCGCGTATGCAGTGACTACTGACACCGAAGTTATTGAAACACACCGTATTGATACCCTGTCCGCTCAAGCAGCAGAGCTAGTCGCTCTGGCACAAGCCTGTATACATGCCAAGAACCTGAAAGTTAATGTTTACACAGATTCACGTTACGCATTCGGAGTTGTACACGACTTCGGAGTGCTCTGGCAGGAGAGAGGTTTCATGACTTCTCATGGAACCAAGATTCAGCATGGTCTCCTTATTCAAGCCCTGTTAGATGCCATACATTTACCGACATCTATTGCTATCATGAAGTGCAAAGCACATACGAAAGTTACTGACATTATTTCTCAAGGTAACGATCTAGCAGACCGCACAGCCAAGCTTACAGCACAGACTCCAGACCTTCCAGTTAACCTGACACATATTCCAGATCCGATTACATGCATGACAGTTAAGGACCCTACACAAGACGTCATAGATATACAGTTACACGCTACTCCCGATGAAATCAAGAAATGGTCTGAACAAGGAGGGGTCCAGACAGATCAAGGATGGTTAACGAAGGGTAGAGCCACATGGTTTCTCCCCGACTCTATGGTTCAAGTCATTATCAATACCGCACATAGTCCAGCACATTTAGGAGAAAAAGCTATGTTAGACAGTATCCAGAACATTTGGTTCAACAAGCATTTACGAGCTGCAGCCAAGCAGAAAGTCCGTACCTGTATGATATGTTGTCAGTTTAATCCAGGTAAAAGTGTCCCGGTGGAACAAGGTGGTTTCCAGCCCCCTGACCACCCTTTTGAGGTCCTCCAGATGGATTATATTCAGATGGAGCGATGTCGAGGTTTCAAGTATGTCCTTGTAGTTGTATGCGCTTTGTCCAGGTGGACAGAAGCATATCCAGTCCCATATTACACAGCCGCGACCACTGCCAAACAGTTGGTTCGTGAATTTTTCCCTAGGTATGGACTCCCTAGAGTCGTATATTCTGATAACGGTCAGCCATTCTCCTCAGAGTTAATGAAGCATGTTTCCCTTTTGTTAGGGTACCAGTGGAAGTTTCATTGTGTACGCCATCCTGAAGCAGCCGGTCTCGTCGAGAGACATAATCAGACCCTGAAAATCCGTATTGCCAAAGTTTGTAAAGAAAAAGGTGTGGACTGGCTAGTAGCTCTGCCAGTCGCCCTGTTTTATATGCGCATGGTCGCACATTCCAGATCAGGTCTATCCCCGTATGAGGTCGTATTCGGCCGCCCCCCTAACATGTGGGGTACTCCTAGACCCCGAAGTATTACCGATGTTTCATGTAATATGCTGACAGATTACCTAGCTTCCTTGATGTCTGCCCTCAACTCATGTCGTTCACAGGTTGCTGCCGCCTTTCCAGACAATACCGAGGTGGCACCACATGAAATCGTTCCAGGCTCCCTAGTGATGGTCCGGAATTTCGACAGATCAAGTCCGCTGGAACCACGTTGGAAGGAGCCACGTCAGGTCCTCTTGACCACCCGTACTGCCGTCAAGTTGGAAGGCAGAAAAGGATGGATCCACCTTTCTCATATTAAACTTTTTAAAGGATTGAAATCCGTTTCTAAAAACATTTCCCAGGATTCGAAAGATTGCCAGAACATTGTTTTAAAGGACTGTCCCGCAAAAGACATTATTACAACCCCTCCCTTGTTAGAGAAAACTCCGCAGCAGGAGTATAAGTTAAAGCTCAGGTCTAGTAAAATAAGTCAGTCAGTTTGATTGTATAAGTCCTCCCCTAGGTGAAACGGTTAGACTGTTTCTGACATGTATAAAGTAGACCCCCATAGTGAGAGAGTCAGTAATAACTCAATTCAATGTATCGTTTTTCTGAGTTTCGTATTATTCATCAGCATAATGATTTCCTGCACCAGCTATGCGTTCTATCTGTATTTTCCAGTTCCTCATGTAAATATGTCTGCTAATGCTACAGTAGAGCACACGTTTAGTGATCTGCCTCCTCACGAATATTCTTACCGCCTCGCTATGCGCAACAATTCTTTCATCCGTATGTTACATTACTCACACCAGACCAGCAATGCCACTAATTGTTGGGTGTGTGGTCGACTCCCCCCTTTCCAGACACCGAAGGGAGTTCTGCCACTCTTTCCTTATCCATTTTCACACAATGGTTCGTGTGGAGCATGGTCCACGTTAACGTCATCCTCAACAGATATGTCTTTTCTTAACAGTACATGTTTTCCAGACAAGCAAGGTTTCCCCCACAGAACAGGTTTAGATCTAGAAAATGAAGTATATAATTTAGGTAATTATTCGTCGAATTTCATGGTCCTGAATGTTCAGTCTGATACTACTCCAGACTTACCTGCTATTTCAGTACTACCTGTCAAAGGTGAATTATGTGTCCGTAGTTATGGTTCCATACATGTAGGTCATAGTGAATGTATTACTGTTATCCAGTATAGTGACAGTGGGAAATCTGTTTTTAAAGCTTCACGTCATTCTTATTTTATTTGTGGTCAGACCGCATATGTCCGTCTGCCCCTCGATTGGGAGGGAACCTGTTATATTGCCTTCCTACTGCCACCTGTTTTCCTAGCCCCATCTGATTATCACAGAAACACACATCTAGTACACATTAGACATAGAAGGGAGTCCCCAATTGTCGATTATACTGAAACTACTCTAGAACAGTATACAGATTTCAATAAAGGCTTCTTCTTCTTCGTAGGACCTGTCCAGAATAGTAAACTGATCCGTAGGTTAACAAGAACCCTTGAAGCTGTAGTAAATGAGACTGCCTCTGCTCTAGGTAACTTAACCGAAGAACAATCTGCTATGAGATTTGTCGTTTTGCAAAATCGTCTCGTCCTTGACGTCATACTGGCCGATAGGGGCGGGGCCTGTAGAGTCATCGGATCTAGTTGCTGCATTTTCATTCCAAATAACGCGCCGTCTGTTTATTCAGCTATAACCAGACTCCATAAAATTGCCCATCTGTTACATCAAGATCCAGGCACCTGGACATGGTCAGGTTGGTTCTGGAATATAATTTCCGCTTGGGGATGGAAAATCCTGTCCTTTTTAGGTATTGCAGTAGCGATCATATTTAGCTGCTGCCTCTGTATACAATGTGGCCCTGCGATTTGCAGCATGTGTGCTACCTCTTGTATTCCTAGTCCCAAGCCCCGTTCTAAATCCCGTTCCAAGACAATTCGAGACGAGCAAATGATACTGTATGAAATGATAGACGGTATCATGAAAATTGATGTTTCCTGATGGAAACGTAGTGACAAGGAGGGAATGTGGAAAAGTAAATTTTGCCATGTTCTGTGTCCCTACGCCTCATCCATCATATGTTATGTGTGCATGACCAATATGCATATGTTATTCCCCATGTCCGATTAAAGACGCAATTACAGTTGTGTCCACCTCTGATATGTCAGTTTCCAGTCCTCGTGAATACTACGAATATCAGGCCTATATCAGGCCTATGTAAAGTTATGTTGCCACGTTTCTCAGTGTGCACGTTATTCCATTGTAAAGTCCCCGTTTCCAGGCCTCAAAAGGGCCCGGACATCAGATTCAGCTCCTGTCTCCTGAAAGCCTCGCTGAGGAGCGATACAGCCCCCACCTGTATCCTCGACCCTTCACTTACTTCCTGCCTCGCAGTGCCCGGTGCAGCTTGGCTCTGCCTCTGAGTCTGCCAAAAGTATGTTATGATTCCAGCTATCAGTTCAGTCCTTCTTCTCTGCATTCCTAAGCTACTGAACTGCATCAATAGTTTCCGTCATTGTCTAGCCTTCTCGGCTCCACGTTAGAGAAAATACTGTATTAATGGTCATTTAATATTCTTCATCACGCACTACATGTAGAATAATGCATGGTCCAGTCTTAGAATCAAGTTAGCTTTTCCCCTCATGACTTCTAGTTTATATCAACATGTTCCCTAAACATCAGATACCAGATAGGGTTTAGGTACATGTCGCTCCGACCCTCCAGACTCAAGTCTCTGCTCCTAGCACAGAGTTCGTAGCCCCCAGCTTCTCCTAGTAATACGTCATTGCCAGTTTTCGCGCACCATTAGGTTAGAGGTCCCGGCTCCTTAGGTAGCCCCCTCCTATGTTTCCGCCCATTCATGACATATTCTGTTACGTTTGCATCACATGTCCATGTATACTCCCAGTTACACCTACTTTTACCGTTATCTCTCGCGACTGCTACGCGTCACGCCTTCTGCTCCACCCACTGTTACGCCTACTGCAATGTAATGCTATGTGTTTGCGCTATGTATATAAGTCGATGTATTGTTATTAAAAGTTAGCGCGCTCATCCCAGATCAAGCCCCGGCAGCTGCTGGGCCCCAGTTGTCCTGCTGGGCCCTGTCACCTCTGTTCCATGCAGGTTGTCCTGATCCTGTCCTTATGCTGTAATAAACCTGCAGAAACTCCTACTACCTCGAATCTTGACTCTTATTTTATTGAGCTATCTGTTATTCATTCATTCATTCAAAAATAGATCCGGTATTATTTATTTATATACCACAAGCCCACGGCTGGCAATAGTATATTGCACGCCAGCAGTGGACACCCTAAGCATGTCATTGACAGTATAGCCTTGGGGAAACTTCTGCGATTAAAAAGAATCTGCAGCAGTAGTGAAAATTTTGATGAAGGAGCCATTCAGATGTTGGAGCGCTTGAGGGCTAGCGGTTACAGCGAATCTACCCTTTCTAGAGCAATAACTAAAACTAAAGAAAGAACACGGGAATCTCTTTTAATGCCCAAATCCACTGAAGCAGTAAGCAGCGAAGAATCCCCTAGGCTGATAACAACTTTTATTCAGCAACAGCGCAAAATTAAATCCATCATCAATAGACACTGGTCTATTTTAAAAACAGATGGTGTATTATGCTCGAGAGTCCCTGACAGACCCATTGTCATCTTTAGAAGAACCTACAGCATACACAGTAAATTGGTCAAGACCAGTCCAGAGCAAGGCAGTGGCAGTGCCTGGCTCAACAGGAGAGGTTTTTTCAAATGTACCACCTGTCGGGCGTGTAAGTTTGGGCAAAATACCACGCACTACAATACTCCATTCTCTAGCACTAAAATTGCAATCAGGGGTAATTTCAACTGCCGGACGGAGTTTGCTGGATATGTCCTGACGTGCACCTGTGGTCTGTGCTATGTTGGAAGCACGAGATCGCAGGTGCATGTCAGGATATTGCAGCATCTCCGGGCAGTTGTAAACAATGATTCAGCTTACCCTGTGGCATGGCATTTTCACTTGAAGCATAACAGGGACCTGTCTTGCTTGAGTTATTATATCATTGATGCAGTGCCACCACTGAGAAGGGGTGGTGATAGAGATAAAATGCTGAGGAAGCTAGAAACAAAATAACTCATTGAGCTTGACAGCAAACAGCCCCATGGTCTTAACGCAACTGAAGATCTTCATAACTTTTTATAAAATGCCCCCAAACTGTCATCATTGATTCAGAGCTGGTTCATGAGGATATCTAATTGTCCTGGAAACTCTATGAGCACTTTTTAGTCAGGTTGTCAACCTGTGTCAATGATAGAAACCCATAGAGCCATACACATGCACATATCGAGGGCATATTATGAAATTAATGCACCCGATTATTATATGAAGTACTAAAATGGTTATGAGAATTCCTATCCTTTTTAAGCATTGTGTATAGTTCAATACTAAATATTTTAGATCAGTTTTCTTTTTTCTTAGTGTTTTCATTCGTTTGTTACTCACCCATTTGCACATGTATAGATTAGCACTTATACTTTGGTTTTAAGTATAAAAAAATGTAAATAGGTCTTAAAATTTATGATGTACAAAATTTAATAATTTTAAATTTTGAATAAATACATAGGACTAAGAGCTCGTGGGTTAACAGGGTGTTGCTTCACCACAAATATTCAGATTTTCACATGTCTCATAAGATTCATGATGAGCATAATATTTTTTCAATCGCCAGTTCGCAACAAATAATTCTAGTCATCGTATATACCTATTGGTATCTGCATTCATGCAGCTATGATAATTGTGGAGAGGGTTGATAAGCAATATATTGATTGTATTGTCATTTCGCACAATATAGCACTAGTCACTTTATATACTTACTAGCAGCCCGTCCCGACGTTGTCCGGGAGCAATCAGGCTTCCCCGACCCCTGCCTGCCCCGACATTGTCCAGCATTTTGGGCCCCCGCCCGCCATGTCCCCCGCCTGCCCCGACCCCCGCCTGCCCCGACATTGTCCCCCGGAGCCTTACCTTGTGAAATGCTGAAAAGTACACAATTATGGCAGTATAAAACAGAGGACACTGTGTGTAAACGTTGCATTTAATTCCTTTTAGTGACTCACTGTTAGTGTTTTCTATGATGCTGATCACTTTTGGTTAAGTCATTCTGTGCCCACTGATCGATGATAAATTGCAGTCTTACTTCCTTGTTTATGCAATGTTCCGGTGTTTGATTTTCGAAATCCGGTGAACCTATCAACGCAGCCCAGCTTGAGTGACAGACTTACCACTATGCAAAGGCCTCTACCACGGTCTGTCAACAGAATGTGCGTAAGTCCCCGTCCCCCGCCTGCCCCGACCCCCGCCTTCCCCGACATTGTCTGTGTTGAGGCGCTCTGTCTCCCCCGCCTGCCCCGACATTGTCCCCCGGAGCCTTACCTCAGCCGCCACTCCTCAGTTCACCGCTCCGCCGCTCACCTCTGTTCTTCGCCGCTCCTCAGTTCACCGCTCCGCCGCTCACCTCTCTTCCCGCCGGTCCGCTGCTCCTCACCGGCCGCTCGTCACCGCTCCTCCCCCACGCCATGTCCGCCCGGTCCGCTGCTCCTCACCGGCCGCTCGTCACCGCTCCTCCCCTGCGCCATGTCCGCCGCTCCTCCTTGCGCTCCTGACGTGAGCATGCAGGTCGCAGGGACTACTTTTTTTATGTAATTATTTTTAAATATAACGTTTTTTTTTAACTTTATATAGCCTATGTCCATCTGCACACCCTGAGGATTACAAAGATGTATCGGGTGTGTGGATTGGCGCTGTGGTTCCAGAGTTTACCCGCCTCAAAGCCTCAAAGTTCTTCCTTTATAATAGTAGTATAGATTGGTATCTGTATTCATACAGTTATAATATTTGTGAAAAACGGACGTTATTGAAATTTGTGAAATTTTTCAAATAAGGAAAAACAATTTTTTTATGTGATTTTATAACATTATAAATTTATGGGACAGTCATTTTAAGTGAATACAATGTAATTTGTTCCATTTAGAGAAATGCATTTTTACAGGCAATTTTGTAAACTTGAACACAACGCATGAGGTTGTTCAGCAAATTCCATCTACATTGAGCACTATTTCTATGTTCATGAATCTGATCATGTGATGCACTTTAGGAGGTGTGGCCCATAGGAAGGGTCAGGGAAACACAGCATTAAAAAAGCAAGCTGACCGTTAAATCAGGTTTGTGATCAAGAGTACTTGCTACTCGAAACGCGTCGCTTGAAGGGTTCAAAATCAAAAAAACATCTTGCCTGAAGCCGTGGGGTCCATCTCCTTCTTTCGCCACGGTGTGTGGAGGTTTGAGGAATTCTTTGGATATATATATATATATATATTTATATATAACATACTATGGCCTGATACTCCTTATGTATGGGAAATCTATTTTTTATCCCTCAAAGACATGTAGGCATGGTAAAGTATAGGAGATTGTGTGGTCCCAGGATGGGTCCATATGAGGCCTGTGGCTTGGTTGAAGACAATAGTTCTATCTCCAGTTAGATGAGCTGTAGATGGGCAGGCAGCAGCACTGCCTGTAAGGCTCTGAGTGGTGGTTTCACCGATTGCATCTATCGCTGTTTGATGCTGCTTGCATGGTACCTCCCAACTGGATATTGCAGAGTCCTCCACTTCCAGAATTATGGATATTCTCTACTTCTTCACACGCAGTAAACTCCTTGCATAGGACCCTCAAGGTGGCACCCTCCATGTGGCTAACATTGCCTGGACAAGCATGCACTCTTCTGAGTGGTGAATGTTGAAAGCATAGAAGCCTGAAATGTGTGCTAAAAATGGAAAATATTTACTTTCAGAGGGATTGTGCAGCATTACTACAGCTAAAATTCAAGCTTCATGTTATGAAACAGTTAAGAGACTGCCATAATTAATTGTACACTAGAAAGCCAAATCACTTCTTCTTTTTTTAAAGTTCATTTTTATTGGCATTTAAACTGCATAGAAACAATGTTACAGTCATATATTGCAACAACAGCACAGTCCCCTGTTCCCCAGCATACCGCGTGGTATAAAGTCAAACCAAACAGATTCACATTGCACTATCTTATCTATACACAATGTAAACATATCAAGCCAAGCTTTGGTTGTCTGTACTTTACCCCTCCCCCCCTTTCCCTTCTTAACAATAGTCCTGGTTGTCATGGGTTTTGGTATGGTGACAGTCACTAATTCTGTATTTCAGGTGTACCTTGCACTGTACCCTCCTCCTGACGTCCCCGTGTGGTGTGGCTCCTGTTTCATTTGTGGGTTCTTGAGTCACCGTTTCCTGTTCCCCCTTAAAGTCCTGTAGCATCTCATACCATGCCTGGAGTTCGTCTTCAAGTTTTTCGTCTATCCGAACCATCAGCATTCGCACCCTTTCCGCTGTTGCCCATTTACACACATCCCTCATCGATTCCTCTACTCGTGGAGGTCTCGGACGTAGCCATACTATTACGATTCGCCTCCTGGCTAACACTAATCCCAGAGAAAGAAAGCACCTTCTTAATCGTTTTTTCTTAGGAGTAGGTATCAAGCCTAGGAGAATATCTCATATCTCTTTAGGGAGTACCCATCCCATAGCTCTCTGGAGGTATGCCAACACCGCACACCAGTAGGGATCCAGTGTAGGACATGCCAAAATCATGTGGAGGAGGTCTCCCACCTGTGATTTACATCTGGGGCATTCATCCCCCCGGGCTGGGTACATCCTGTGCAGTGTGCTCATGATGAGGTACACTTGGTGAGTTATATTATATTGCAGGAGTTTGAACCTTGCGTTGGATCTGACTCTTCTCACTCCCTCGTTCACTCTCTACCATTCTCTGTCTGAGAGCGGTTACTCTAACACTTCGTCCCATTTCTGTTTTACTGGTAGGGTTCCCTGGGATAAGTCTTCCCTCAAGGCTCGGTATAGGTGTGAAATTAATTGTCTCCACTCTGTCATATACAGCATTACCGTTAGCATGTTAGTGCTGGGAGGTTCCCTCTGGAAGTCTGACCAAATTTCTCGAGTAACTAGGGATATTTTCCCGTATTGTAAAAATTGTCCCGCCCCCTAGTCGAAAAGCTCTGTAGCCTCCTCACATGTTATGAATCTCTCTTCTGTGTATAGATCTCCTATTGTTTGGCACCCCCCTTCCTTCCATCTGCGTATGGCCATCCACTCCGCTATGCAGGCAAACGGTCACATCGACCAGAGGTGCAGGTCCAGGATATAGGAGGCGTGTTGAACCACTCTTCGTACCGCCCCTTCCCCTATCCCAGCTACATGCCGTATTATGTATGGAACTTGGGCATCAATAGTTCCGGCAGTGTATATCCAGTATGTGTGCCCGCTAATAGCTCATCCTCCCATGTATTGTCTGGGTCCAGCTAGTGCACTGCGTGCTGAAGTTTGGGAAGACACGTAATACATCTCCAGGCATGGAACCTCCAGACCCCCCTGTACCCACGGCCTCTGCAGTGTTTGTAAACGGACCCGTCTTCGCCCTTTACCCGACAAAAGACCAACAAGGAGTTGGTCCAATAACCGGAAGTAACTCCGAGGTACAATATAGAATTAATGTTTCATTGCGTACAGACACTTGGGCACGATAATCATTTTTATATTTGCAATTCAGCCCATGAGGGACAACAGTAATTCTCGCCAGAACCTTATGGATGACCTTAGCCCCTCTATTGCCCTGCCAAAATTAAGGTCTAAGAACCAGGCGGGGGTCTGTGCCAACCTCACTCCCAGATATTTAGTTCCCTCCTCACCCCAGGGCATCACCTCCCCGCTGCAGTTGGACCACAGTCTTTCTGCCAATCTCCTGATGGGGATGAGTTTGGATTTCCCGGTATTAATGCGGAGTCCTGAGTGCTCCCCAAATCTTCTCAGCTCTGCCATCAGCAGTGGTACCGACTACGACGGCCGACGCAAGTAGACCAATGTATCATTGGCGTACAGGGATACCACATGGGTGGTCTCTCCCACCTTGACCCCCATTCATCCAGCCCACTCCACAATGCCGATGCCAGTGGCTCCATCCAGAGCATGAACAGCAGCGGGGAGAGCGGGCATCCATGCCCTGTGCCCCGGTGCAGTTCGAATTATTTAGATACCTGCTTTTCTAGTCAGATAAGTGCCACAGGAGAGGTGTACAACAACTTAATCCATTTAAGGAAGTGCTCGCCAGCCCCCACCTTCCGCAAAACCGACCATAAATATTGTCACTCCACCGAATTGAATACCTATTCTATGGCTAGCAGTGCCATGGCATAATCGTCAAATGCAAAAAGAACAATTGATGGACAGAATTCAGAACAATGTCATACATTCACCCCAGTACAGAGATCTGGTCCGAAATCCATCGTTTTTTTTGCTCACCATGCCATTCCAGTTTGGACCCATTCATATGCAAATCAGTCTTGACCCTGTGCCCAATGGGAACAGTCCAGCCAAACTGCCAGGCCAGGTCCTCCCTGGACTGGAAACAAGCATCCTAGGATCGGTTTCGTCTGACATCAGGCATGATCACATTTGCCGCCCTCCTAAGGTTATAAGCGGTACTGTGTTTAGGGATAAACCCCTTCTTGTTCCGGGTGGATGACCCGGGAAATCCCAGGGAGGAGCCACGCTGCCATAATGCCACTAAGGATTTTTTGTCTATATTTAATAGAGAACTTGGTCTATAGGAACAGGCGAGTAGCGGGTCCCTGTCCATTTTGAGAATCATTGCAATTAGTGCTTCTCTCATGGTGGATGTTCCCCCTCTCTAGTGCCTCATTATACACCTCCACTAGGTGATCCACTAATTGAGGGGCATATTTTTGATAAAATTCTGCTGGCCGGCCATGGGCCCCTGGACTTTTAGCAGTGTTCAGTAGTTGAATGGCCGACAGAACCTCCTCCTGTCTTATGGGGGTGTTTATGTCCTCTGACATCTCCTCCTCAATTCGAGGGATTTCAATTGAGTTCAGAAATGCTCGAATTGTCCCCAACAATGCAGAGGTTGGCCTTTCATAGATTCGCTCAAGGTGCTCAGCTAAGGTGTGTGCGATCGCCGTTTGAAAATAAACCATGGTACCATCGCATCTCCGGAGTTGCACTGTCGGTCCAGTCTAGGTCTCTTGTTTAATTAATCGAACCAGTAGGGCACCTGTTCTGTCTCCTTCCCTGTGCAGTCTTTGTCTGAATGTGGTATGTACATGTCTTTCTAATCTCTGCACTGTGGTCAGCAGCTCCTCAAGAGCCGATCTCCACTCTTCCAACCTATTGCGGACTCTCGGGAGGGCCCTCTCAATTTCCCCAATTGCAGTTTCCTGCTTGGCTATGTCCAATACTAGCTGATGGCGCACCCCATATGATGTTTTGATACACTCCCCTCTTATAACCACTTTCATGGCCTCTCACTCCAAAGCACGAGTCAAGGCTGTCCCCCAGTTTGTCTCAAAATAGTTTTTAGGACTGTGAGCACAGCCGACGCAAACGAGGGTCTGTCAGCACCTCCGTCATGAGCCTCCACAGTGGTACCGCGGGGCGAGTCCTCGTCCCGCTCAGATTTAATAGCACTGGTGAATGATCAGATATATATCTTGGTAGGTACGTCACTCCGTGTACCCTGGGTTCTAAATCTACGGAGGGAAGCCAAATCACTTCCTTAATAGAACTTTGACTTCTCAGCAGGCAGGTCGTACTTTTCAAGGACTATACTAGCAAAGGTAGACATGATTTATATGTATTAAAAGAGAAGATATCAGCACTTCTCACCAAAACCATATAGTAACAAGTAACAGAGGGTTGCCATTGTTAAGCAATTTGTAAAAAGCAATGTGGATCATGTTACATTGGTCAGACCTTATTAGGATTAGAGAACTATGCAAGGTGATTATTGGATCTAACACTAAGGGGCATATTTACAAAGCCCTATCACCACGATAACGTCACTTTTTCTGACGTTGTGGTGGCAACCTTTCACGCTAGACTTAGCGTGAAAGGGGCGGGCACTTGGTGTTGTGGTGGGTGTTCCACCGCAACACCAATTGATTTTGACGCGGCCCCATATTTACAAGGGTGGAGTATGGGGCAGTGCCAAAATTAAGACCAGGAAAAACCTGGTATTACCCTGGCGCAATGAGGAGACATTTTTTATTTCTCCTCGTTTTTGCTGTTTCCATGTGTGTTGTGCTGTGCAGCACACATAGAAACAGCAAAACGCCACTGACTGTTTATGTGCGGGA
This sequence comes from Lissotriton helveticus, assembly GCF_964261635.1. Lineage (NCBI taxonomy): Eukaryota > Metazoa > Chordata > Amphibia > Caudata > Salamandridae > Lissotriton > Lissotriton helveticus. Next base: position 258,690,658 of record NC_136071.1, read on the forward strand.
AGGTGTCCGTTCGTGCACACAAACAACCATTTAAAAAAAATGATGTTTTGCATCTTCTATGTGTGCTGCATTAAGCAGCACACATAGTAGTTATAAAACCCCATTTAAAGATTAACGTGCAGGAAGGGACACTTTCCTGCACATAAACAATCTTCCCCTGCAACGCAGGCGCCCTTGAACTATGGTGCAAGGGTGTCTGCGTTGGCGCTAAGTGGCTAAATTAGCGCCAGCACATGGGAAAACGCAGGGCTGCACCATATCCTTGTAAATATGGTGCAACCCTGCATTTCAGAAGTGGCAGAGGCTGCGTTAAGCCAAGGAGGCTAACCTCGCGCTCCACCACTTCTTTGTAAATATGCCCCTAAGAAAATAAAGTGCAAAATTGTGCTTGGAAATCACATTGGGCCAGGTATATTGGCCAAAACATGATAAGCTACAAATTCCACTTAAAATTACCATTTCTTTATGTGTACCTAGCTCTCATTTTGCTCCTCTACGGCCAGATGTAGGAAGCCTAATTCCGGTCGGTAACGGCCGAAATTACCGAATTTCGGCCGTTACCGACCGGAATTAGGCTACTGAGATGTAGGTGCCCAAATTGCTAATTCAGTAATTTACCGATTCGGTATTTTAAGGAATTGGTAAATTACCGATTCCTTAAAATACCGAATCGGTAAATTACCGAATTAGCAATGTACGGAGCACTCAAAGGAGTGCTTTCCCCTTTTTGGGATTCGTTATTTAGCTATATAAACAACAAGTGACTCCTCCTTCAGGACACAACTTTCATTGTAAACGTGACATCTTGGAAAAGTCAATTCACTTTCATTCCCTATTTATATGAATTTCATTTATTCATATATGTCACAGTGTCAAATTCACGAATAAGAGACCACACGTCAACTGCCACCAACAAACCCCACTTTCCATACAATGAAAAAACGTGAGGAGAGAGAGAGCACCTCACGGAAGAACCGCCACAAGGGGTTACTGGCTAGTAATAACCAGTTTATCCACTTATCATCATTGGTAACTCTCTCTAACTCGTGAAAGGAAGAGAAAAAGAAAGGAAAGTGAAATCAACAGATAATTTCACTGCTCAGGAGACACAAATAATAACTCCCACTCATACACAAATTAACACAAACACCCCTAGTGAAAAATCAAAAGTGTAATTTTCACTGCTAAAATTGAGAAGCTTGCTGGCCACTCTGACTTTTATTCTGGGCTGCAAACCTTTCAAACTAAAATTGGTGTATTGTACCAAACCTAGTATTACTTTGCCAACATGTTTTGTTGCTGTCTTGTGTCGCAACTTCATCAGGGCTTAGGGGTTCATCCTTTCACTCATTCCATGGTGTTTTTCAGTTCAACACCTGCAGTGGTAGACAATGACGTGAGGATAGCATTAACAATCGCTGTACAAACCAAACACTGTACTGATAAATACCAGTAGTGACACTTGGATCATTTAAAACACATTTACCTCGAGGTGGCGTAGTTGCAACATACCCACACACCTCATGTCAGGGTATTCGTGTCAGCTGATCACGTTTCCCTGCGAAACCCACCATACTGCTGGGATTCTATTTGGGTATGTAAAAGAAAAGAAAAGGAATTGCTCATGTCAATAGAGAAAAAGTAGAAAATATATATCCTATAGCTATATAGAACGCTTTACTAATGTATATGTGCATTCATATAGAATAGTTTGCCCTGCTATTCTGTCCGATTCGGTAATTGACATTCATTCCTATGGGCCACCAGGCCAATAGGAATGAATGGCAATTACCGAATCGGTAATTACCAATTCGGTAAATACCGAATCTTAATGATTCGATATTTTTTACAGAATGATTATCTACATAGCATTTACCGATTCTTAAATACTGAATCGGTATGATTCGGTATTTTAGAATCGCTAAGTCCTTTTACCTACATCTAGCCCTTAGGCTTTCTCTTACATTCTCTATTCTCCCAATCTCCCAATCTCTGCCCCCCTCTGCCTCTCTCAACCTTTTCCTCACTAATCCGTTCTGTTTGCTGCCCCATCTGGCTTCCCATTTACTTTCCTTTTTTTCTCCCAATATTCTCTTTTTATCTAAAACCGCTTCTCTCTATCTTCTTTTCTGTCTTCTTTGTACTTCTCAATATTTGTGTTCTCTCTCTAGCTCTCTTCTCCATAGACCTTGAATGGAAACTGAAACTTTCTCATGGCTGGCCACTGTGCTTTTCACTGTTCCTACTCCCAGAGGCCTACCATCTAGAGAGGCCCCTTCAATCATGGAGCCAGTGCAATGTGGCCAGCATATCCCTGCAGCTTGTTATCAATTTTTGTTGGACACAACATCAGGCTACATGGATTTGGTGGGTTTTAACTACTTTAGGGCAGACAACAACCTGCTGACGTCCACCACACTCCTTTCACAGTGTGGTGGACTTTAACGGGCCATCCATAGTATTGGAAAATAAAACATTTCTGGAAAAACAATAGAAACCTTTTCTTTTTCAAAATGATTCCCACTGGCCCCAAGTTTGATTTGTTGCTTGGTAGTATTGCGCAGCATACTGTGTGCACTGATGTTACACAGTAAAACAAAAGTGAAGGCAGACCACGCTAATGGAATCAGCGGGGATTCAAGGGTGTCCTACCGCACAGCTTTCCTACACTTCTGTCAATAACAATTGTACCCCACTTGTGTGACTGAGTTATCAGCCATAAATGAGATAAAGGCTCTCTAATGCCCCCAAGACACAATGAAAGATCAAAGATTTCGCCTTACAAATTGACAAATTCTGATGATTTGGGTAACAGTAGTATTTAGGCCTGGGCTCGGTCGGCATGAATGAAAACCTGCGAGGGCCAAACATTTCTGAAAACAAGATCTCTAGGGTAGTTGGGGTTTGTGTTGCTTGCAAAGATTCCAATACATTTTCTTACCCAGATGTCCATCAAACACCAAAGTTTGGTTAATCACAGATTCCCCTCATGTTCCTCCGAAGAATAAATCCAGAATCTGTGAGGATCATAGAACTTCTACCACCCAGCGTTCCCACATGTCTACCAATAAAGACGCTACCCCAAATGTTAACCAAATACTATGCATTTAGTACAATAATTATATAGGACCTCATGCCAGCAATTAATTTTCTATGACCATGAATTAGATAAAGATAAAGGATAATTCCAAAGGAGTCAAAACATTTCAAAAAGCAAATTTATACTAGTCACGTCCTAAATTACAATACAAAAAAATATGAAAATGTTAGTCAATGTTATGCAGTGATGCCTAGAGAGGTCAAATATAAGAGAGGTCAAGCTATCTGGCTCCTGCAACAAAAAAACGATCTGTAGAGCAGATAGATTAGCTCACTAAGCTATATTTCACAAAAGCCAGTGTGGGCTGGAGCAATGTCAGTCAATGTAAGCTGTACCTGACTTGTGATATCTCTGACCCAGCACAATAGGCTAATCAAAGCCCCATTGCATATTGGATTCTGGAGTTTCTTGATTGAACAGTGCAGCTAAATGACTGGTAGATGTGTGCTGTGAAAAGCACGTATGTACCAATAATAGGAAATGTCATGAAAGTTGCTGACTTAAAACAACATGGCCCAATGTCCTGTACAGTTGTGCAATAGCTACACACAGCAAATTTGAGTTTGCCATATCATATGTGAAAGGTGGGAAGGGAGTTCAGTTTATGTCTGTTTAATTATTGGTCTCTCAGCTGTGACAGTGAACTCGTGTTGATCCCACATTTCATATCTGCTTCTTAAGCACCATACTGAGATTGTGATGCCCGCAGGAGTCCATGATATCGCCTCTATTATTCAACATCTAACTAATCTCCTTGCCTGATTAAATCCTCCAACCTCCCATTTTACTGCTATGTAGATGATACCCACATCATTTCTAAATATGAATGATCTGGAAGATCTCTACAATTGAAAACTTGAGGGGTTCCAAAAACACATGGATTGTGAATATCCATCTAAAGTTCAATACTACAACAACATAGATTATGACCTGCAGACAATGGCAAAGATACGAGCCTGCTGCCCTGTGGCAGTAGGAACATGTGGCCCTTCCAACAATATATATGAGAAGTCAGAAACCTAGGGGTATCAATGTATTCAGACCTAAATTTTATATCACACGTTAACAACATAAAACAGACTGCCTTCTGCACAATGAAAACACTACACTTCATTCTCCCATACCTTGGATACCACCAGAAACTGCAAGCCATCCTCACACTTGTAATCTTCAAGCTTGACAATGCCAAAAGTCTATACCTTTGCATATCCGCATTCATTATATGCAAAATAGAACTCATCAAAAATGCTGCTGTAAGACTTCTTCTCTGCCTTCACTCAAAATATCACAGGACTCCAGTCTTGCAATCACTCTACTGGCTACCTAAAGCAGGAAGGGCGATGTTCAAGGCACTTTGCATTGTTTACAATGCCTCCAAGGAAAATAGCCTCTATAGCTACAAGCTAGGTAACTGAAGAGATCTGTCACACACCTCAGGTCAATCGGAGGACCCTGACTGCAGGTCCCAAATATCTATGAACTATGATCACTTCTTTATACCTCACAATGACTTTCAGCTATGACATGATAGTAACAATACACATTCCAGCAGATCTCACCACTTCTCCCACCCTCTAACACTGCCAGCCAATGCCAGAAGTATACATTAGGGGGCAGATGCACTAAGATTTTGCATTAGGGTTGCACCACTTTTGTGGCACAGTCGAAATGCTAAATCATTTTTGGAATTTGCTTAGCCATGCAAAGCAATTTTGTGTGGCTTTGCAAAGTTTAGTAAATACAAAGTAACACAAGGCAGCGCATATCGCTGCCTTGCATTACCTTGCGTTGGGAAGGCGTTCCAAGAGTGGGGAATGGGTGTTGACATGCATACACTCATACATTTTGGCACAGGAAGCTATTAAACCTGGTAATCAGTCAAAATCCTAAGCCTTCTCCAGTGAGGCATAACAAGTAAAATATCTTTATTTTTCCTTGTTAATTCCTTATTGTAGGTGTGCTGCATTCTGCAGTGCACCTTGAAAGAGGATTAAGCCTCTAAGCATTGTTTTTGTGCATGAAGGTGTTCCTTCCCAAACAAAACCAATCTTGCCTGTAACGCATACACCCATGCAACATGGCGGAAGGGTGCCTGCATGGGTATGAGTCAGTTCACATTGCGCCAGTGCAGAAGACAACAGAAATTCATCATATCTTTGTCAATATGGAGAATTTCTGCTGTCTGCCTTTCATGGAACGCAGCACAGCAAGTTGCCTTCATGAATTGCGTTGCATGAAAGATAAGTAAAACTGCTCTTAAAACATCTGATTAGACAGCACAGTGCAGTATCTAGCTAGTCAGACTACAATTATAAGAAATACCATAAAGGAAGCTGCAAAACTGTTCTAAGCAGTCAGCGTACTGAAAAACCATAAACTGAGCATGTGTGTCTCAGATCTCATCATCCACCACACTGCTACGTGCTGCATCACAAAACATTATAACCGCACCTTGGTGGTCATCACGCACAACACGGAACCACTTCCCACAAAGGTTCACAACACAAAGACAACACCCTTCCAACCGCACACCACCCTATATGGCGTACCTTGTTGCTCCTGTAGGTAAGCGTTTCAGTCTCACAGCTAGTAGTATTAAGCTCTTTGCAAACATGCAATACAATACAACACAATATTTATCATTTGTGCATTACCAAGATTTGTTTTGATCATATCAAAATCTTTGATTCCGTCACAGTTCAAAATTATAAAATAAAATGTCCATTATTTGTGCTTTCATATTTATGTTGAAATATCTGGACAGTTAATTTACAGGTATTCAATTTTTTGTGTGAATTTGAAACAAATTCACATCCTACAGTACTTCTTTTCACACTTCCGGTAAGCAAAGCCACTGTCATTACGTGGTTCTGCAGCAGCAGCGGTTTAGGCATAATTATGTCTTTGCTGCATTTGCCATATAATCCATCTAAGCATGGGCGTAAAATCCGCTCCGCTCGCGGATTTTTCGGATTTTCGGCAAATTCGCAATCCGCGAACTCTCACGAATTTGTCGAAAATCCGTGAATCCGCTCGCGGCGGATTTTTTGCTTGGTTGCGGCGCGCGGCGTGGTGCACGGCGTTCACTTTCCGTCATTAAGCGTTTGCCGAGTTGTTTTTCTCGATCATATTTTGCGAGTGCTGCGCCATTTTGGATCTTGCTGCGTGATCCCGCGGGAGTTTGGCGCCCACGAATACGTAATCGCGGCTTGCCACCTTGCACAGCACACCTCGCGAGAGTTCGCAATTGCGAACACGTAGTTGCGGCGGAAAGGAACAATCTCGCACTCGCGAAATAGAGATTTTGCAATTCTGCACAAGAAATCCACCAGCAAACAGGATAAACCTTCAGAAAATGATGATTTTTTATCAGAATCACTCCTCAGGTTGACATTTGCATGGCCTATTTTTTTGCAAGGAGTCCATTTTTTTGGGGGGGGAGGGAAGGAAGTGCCCCACAGTCTCCAACTTCCTGTTCCTGTCCAGCAGGCTCCTCCCAGTGCTTTGTCCATCTCCTGGTCACTTTCATTTGGATCTGGAGCTGGAAGGATTACTTTTTGTGGGTGCTGCTGGATATTTGGATTTGAGGCCTTTTTGACTTTCTTTGGATCACTTTTGGATTAGAAATCAACTTTCACAAGTAAGTTTGTTTGGGGCATTACAGTTGCTGCAACTACAATTTTTGAACTTTTTCAGAACATTAAATAAATTATATTGTGGGTAGCCACAGTATCCAGTAGGACCAGGGTTGGTTATGGGTGCATGATACAACTGTTTTGTTGAATTTAAACACCATTGAGGCCATGGATGGGCTGGGATTGTGCTGATTTTTGTTGTTTTTGTCTTTTTTTGGGGCTGCTGGTGGGGCCCTTTGCCCAGGGGTGGTGAGTGTTGCATGGGCCTAGTCTTTCTGTGGGGTGTCTTCTTGAATTTAAACATCATTGAGGCCATGGATGGGCTGGGATTGTGCTTATTTTATTGTTTTTTGTCGTTTTTTGGGGGCTGCTGGTGTGGCCTTTTGCCCAGGGGTGGTGGTGCATGGACTGAGTGTGCCTGTGGTGTGGTCTCACTCTCTTTAATGTAAACATCATGGATGGCATTGGATTGTGGTGATTTCTGGCTGTTTTTCTGTTTTTTGGGGGTGTACTGTTGATGTGGACTGGCCATGTGGGTGGTGGTGGTGGCCATCTTGAGTGCTGGCTGGTACAGGCAACATGTGCTTGGGGTGCAAGGGGCCATTTTGAAGAGAGGCAGTGTCTGAGGCCTGCACTTATTTTGCCTACTTTTCATCCATTATGCCCAGGGGTAGTGAGTGTTGCATGGGCCTAGTGTTTCTGAGGGGTGTCTTCTTGAATTTAATCACCATTGAGGCCATGGATGGGCTGGGATTGTGCTGATTTTATTGTTTTTTGTCGTTTTTTTGGGGCTGCTGGTGGGGCCCTTTGCCCAGGGGTGGTGAGTGTTGCATGGGCCTAGTCTTTCTGTGGGGTGTCCTCTTGAATTTAAACACCATTGAGGCCATGGATGGGCTGGGATTGTGCTGTTTTTTTGTTGTTTTTGTCTTTTTTTGGGGGCTGCTGGTGTGGCCTTTTGCCTAGGGGTAGTGGTGCATGGACTGAGTGTGCCTGTAGTGTGGTCTCACTCTCTTTAATGTAAACATCCTGGATGGCATTGGATTGTGGTGATTTTTGGATGTTTTTCTGTTTTTTTGGGGTGTACTGTTGATGTGGACTGGCTTGGGGTGTAAGGGGCCATTTTGAAGAGAGGCAGTGTCTGAGGCCTGCACTTATTTTGCCTACTTTTCATCCATTATGCCCAGGGGTAGTGAGTGTTGCATGGGCCTAGTCTTTCTGTGGGGTGTCTTCTTGAATTTAAACACCATTGAGGCCATGGATGGGCTGGGATTGTGCTGAATTTTGTCGTTTTTGGGGCTGCTGGTGGGGCCCTTTGACCAGGGGTGGTGAGTGTTGCATGGGCCTAGTCTTTCTGTGGGGTGTCCTCTTGAAGTTAAACACCATTGAGGCCATGGATGGGCTGGGATTGTGCTGTTTTTTGTGTTTTTTGTCGTTTTTTTGGGGCTGCTGGTGTGGCCTTTTGCCAAGGGGTAGTGATGCATGGACTGAGTGTGCCTGTGGGGTCTCACTCTCTGTAATGCAAACATCCTGGATGGCATTGGATTGTGGTGATTTTTGGCTGTTTTTCTGTTTTTTTGGGGTGTACTGTTGATGTGGACTGGCTTGGGGTGTAAGGGGCCATTTTGAAGAGAGGCAGTGTCTGAGGCCTGCACTTATTTTGCCTACTTTTCATCCATTATGCCCAGGGGTAGTGAGTGTTGCATGGGCCTAGTCTTTCTGTGGGGTGTCTTCTTGAATTTAAACACCATTGAGGCCATGGATGGGCTGGGATTGTGCTGAATTTTGTCGTTTTTGTCGTTTTTGTCGTTTTTTGGGGCTGCTGGTGGGGCCCTTTGACCAGGGGTGGTGAGTGTTGCATGGGCCTAGTCTTTCTGTGGGGTGTCCTCTTGAAGTTAAACACCATTGAGGCCATGGATGGGCTGGGATTGTGCTGTTTTTTGTGTTTTATGTCGTTTTTTTGGGACTGCTGGTGTGGCCTTTTGCCAAGGGGTAGTGATGCATGGACTGAGTGTGCCTGTGGGGTCTCACTCTCTTTAATGTAAACATCCTGGATGGCATTGGATTGTGGTGATTTTTGGCTGTTTTTCTGTTTTTTTGGGGTGTACTGTTGATGTGGACTGGCTTGGGGTGTAAGGGGCCATTTTGAAGAGAGGCAGTGTCTGAGGCCTGCACTTATTTTGCCTACTTTTCATCCATTATGCCCAGGGGTAGTGAGTGTTGCATACTTGCATGGCCCTAGTCTTTCTGTGGGGTGTCTTCAATGTAAACATCATGGATGGCATGGGATTGTGCTGATTTTTCTGTGTTTTGTCGATTTTTTGGGGTGTATAACTGAACTGATGTTCCTCTGTCTTCCATTGCTTTTAGGTGCACAAGACTCAAGAGAACCACCAGTGCCAGGAAGAAGTCCTGCAGCGGTGTGTGTGTGCAGCATAACGTCATGCGACGTCACGTCTGGACACAGACAACTCTGCAACTCGTGCAACTGCTGCCTGCTGTTCTGACCTGCTCTGAAGAAGATGGCCCCAAAAAAAGTTACCCGTAGCTCCTCTAGCAAGAAAGGTGCCAGTAAGGAGCAGAAGAAGCAAGTTACCAAGGAGACTGGTGTGCCGGCCGCCCCTTTTTTTGGGAGTAAAAAAAAAAGTATGCCTGCAGCAGCAGCGGGATCTGCTGGGGACCAAGCTGGAAGCAGCACCCCCGCTCCATTGGGCTCAGTGCCACCACCACCACCACGCCAACTTAAGTCCAAGCCCTTGAGTGCTGCAGAGGCAGCCAGTATAGTTGTTCAATCACCATCGACCAGTGATGTTGGCTCATCGCAAGAAAGCAGCAGCAATGTCCCTCAATCAACACAGGTTGTTGTAGCTCATCTGACGAGTGTTGAACAACCACAGCCGCAACAACTATCACATGTGCAAGTACAAGCCCAAGTACATGTGGAAGGAGAGGCAGCGCAAGGAGATGCGCAAGCAGAGGTGCATGGAGGGTCACAAGTGCCCACAAGAGTTGTTCCTCCCGAAGTAGGGGCACATCAGGAAATCGACAATCAAGGCGAGGTATCATTTGAGGAAGACACTCCTCCTGATGATCATTCATTGTCTTCCACACCCCTAGCAAGGAAGAGATCAAGGGTGGTGTCTACATCTTCTTCAAGCACACCTCCTTCTGATGATACGGATCAAAATTGGGAACCAGCACCACTGCCGTCTGAGAGTGAGGCACACCATGATCTGACAAAGGTAGTTAAGCGTAAAAGGAAGCTCGTCTAAAGTCTCAGAGTTATGGAGTGTGATGATGAGGCTCAGCAAGAAGTGGCGGATACTGCTGCTGATGAAGACTCTGACAACGACGACCCAGTCATCATAAAGGTAACTGCAGCCCCAGCGGGCATGCAGCAAACAGACATTTTGACCCTAGCGCGAAAAGCTGCTGAGCGTGATGATGATGATGTTGTCGACGAGGAGGCAGTGGAAACACCACCACAATCATTGGAGTTAAGTAGTACACCAACTCGTTCCGCTTCCATATTTCTTTCTGGCAAGAAGGGACCTCCATCCACCTCGACCTTAATTAGTGGCGGTGAAAGTGCACAACGTACAAAAGTTGGGCAATCCAGATCCTCCACTTCATCTGGCATTAGCAGCATGACCACCACCACCAGTATCGCCGCCTCCTCCAGGCCCCACAGACACTTCAAGTCACCAGTTTGGGACTTCTTTACTGTTTGCCCAAAAAGGGAAAAGTTCGCCATTTGTACCCTTTGTAAGGTTGCAGTTAGTCGTGGTAAGTCAGGTACCAACTATGGTACCGGAGGCCAGAGAGGTCATCTTAAGAGACACCACACTGTCCAATGGTTTGCGCACCTAAAGGCGATCAAGGAAGCCCGAATTGGAAGTCAAGAAAACGTTGATGTTTCATCTGATGATGACGAGGAGGAAGAAGACGTGTCAAACACTTCACTTACACCCAGTACCCCTGTCAGCAGCACACCCCATGAGAGGCACACTAAGAGTGTTGGAGCGAGTGAGACACCAACGCGCAAAAGTTCACCAGCGAGCATAATTGCGTCAACGAAGTCATTATCATCCCGTAAATGCTTGGTCCAGGGCAACATTAGAACCATGTTTTCTTCAGACGCGCCATATGAACGCAACCACCCACTGACGCGTCTGTATAACACTAAGCTGGCTAAAATGCTAGCTGTGGACCTTCTCCCTTTTTCTTTTGTAGAAGCGGTAGGTTTTCTAGAATTAGTGGCAACGCTCTGCCCTAAATGGAAGGTTCCTAGCCGGTTCTATTTTGCCAGAGTTGCGGTTCCAGCACTACATGAAGATGTGCTGGAGGTGATTGGGGCAGCTTTGCAGAAGAGTGCTGTTCACACTATACATCTGACAACAGACATGTGGACCAGTGGCGCAGGCGCTGATTACATGTGCATCACTGCACACTGGGTCTCTTTTTCAGGTGTTAAAGCAAAGCTAAATGCAGGTGTTGACCCGGACCAAGTTTTTAAAGCTGCTCGGAAACATGCAACACTAGCCATGTTTGGCTTGGAGAAAAGTCACACAGCAGAAAACATTTTAGACGAGTTTAACAAAAAGGTCTTTCACTGGCTGTCCCCAAAAAAACGCCAGATTGGTTATGTTTCCACGGATAATGGCGCCAATGTAGTTAAGGCCATGGCGATGGGTGCATATTTCAGAGTGCCGTGTTTGGCGCACTGTATCAACCTGGTAGTTCAAAAATTCTTGAGTGATAGAGACAGTACAGCGTTCGAGGTAATGGCCACCTGCCGCAAAATGTGCAACCATTTCAGCCATTCTTTTAAGGCCCGGAAGCATCTGAGGAGGCTGCTACTTGAACGTCGAATGCCAGTGAAAGCACTCATCCAGGAGGTGGCAACACGTTGGAACTCAACCTTCTACATGCTTGAGCGTCTGTATGAGCAGTATACGGTACTCGATCACTATTTCTTAACAGAGGGTACAGCTCAGAAGGACCTGCGGATGGGTGCGGCGCAATGGGACATAGTTAAAAGCCTGACAGACATGCTTCGTCCTTTTGAGTTCTTCACGCGTGCAGTCAGCCAGGAGGACTGTAATTTGGGACAAGCTATCCCATTGTTGTGCATGCTGGAGCACCAACTGAAGGCGGTGTCTTCTGAGTTAGAAAAAGATGGAAAAAAAAAGACCCTTTTATTTTGTCGGAGAAATTATTAGACCGCCTACGTGGTGATGAACGTCTTAAAAAGATCAACTCAGAACAGCATTACATTTGTGCTACTATTCTGGATCCACGCTACAAAAAGGCGCTGGCAGGCCAAGCATTCTTTCCTTTTGCTGATGAAGATGTTAAAAAGTACAAACGTTGGCTAGCCTGGTCAGCCAAGAGGTTTGAAAAAGACGGCAGGATATTGAAGGAGAAGGCAGTACATCAGCATCAGCATCAGCAGGCCATCCCCAGTCAAAAGAATCCACTTCTGCACCTGTGGCTGTGGCACAAGTGACCTCTCAGCCGTTAAAGACACCGGCAACCGGATCATCTGCACCACACACAACAGTAACAGTGGCTGCTGTAGAGGATAGGCTAACTTTGCTTGGGTATGGTTCTCGAAAAAATGTCACAGGCACAGCAAAAAGTAAGCAAAGTGGAGGAACCGTTGAGGACCTTGAGTCGATGGTGCAGGACTATCTGAATGACTCAACAGAGGTCTTTCTTAATGATGAGCCATTGCAGTATTGGCATGGGAAAAAACAATTGTGGCCACAGCTCTCCAACCTGGCTATAAACTATTTGTCTTGCCCACTCGCAAGTGTGTCTTCTGAACGTGTTTTCAGTGCTGCTGGTGGCATTGTAACTCCCAAACGGAGCCGCCTCTCGCCCAAAAATGTGGAGCGGCTGACAATGATCAAGATGAATCAGCACCTCATACCACCAGATTACAAAGTACGAGAAAGCACGCCGCATGAAGACGAGGAGGACGGCAACGTAGATGAGGGGATTTGTTCTCTGTTCGGTGACACTGACCTCATCTGCCTGAATTCGCAGAGTATGATGACGAAATCTTCTTCTTATTCCCTGACACCGAGCCCTGAAAATGAGACAATGAATCAATAACTTTCTTTTTCGTCCTTATTCACTTTTATTCCTGTGTGTCTGTCTTTCTTTGTTTTCCACAGTTAATTTAATTCAAACTTTAATCACCTAATCCCAAAAACAAGCCCATCAGCAGAACTGTCTTCACTTGTTTGCTTATTGATTTGAAGGTGCCGCAGTCTACATTCCTCAGGTTCACAAGTTCAGAAGAACATGCTCCTCTATCCTCCTCCTCCTATTTCCCTCAAAGCAGAGGGCTGGATTACGCCCAATGAAGAAAGACTCAGCACTTGTGGGGGTGTTCTACTTCTTTGCGGGTGAGTTGACGGCTCTGGGCCCATTGCTGTGAAGCTCTAATAACGGATAAAAGTGTTTAGGACCAAATATGAGGCTGAAATTTCTTGCCGTTTTTGCTGACTTGCTTGCCTTTGAGGTGCTCTTTGGCGGGGTTCCGGGTGTTTGTGGGTGAGTTTTGGGGTCTGGGAGCACTGCTGCGACAGTCTAATCTTGATTGCATTTCCTTTTCAGGAAATCCGTGGTGGAAAACAGGAGTTATGATGATGATGACCTAGCTGCACAGCGCGTTTGGACCGAAGACCGAGAGATATTGTAAGTATGAGATTTTGCTTTTTGGCTGTTTGGGGGTGTTGTCGCGTGCTTTTTTGCGGGTGGGTTGGCGGGTCTCTTGGGGCATTCCTGTGAAGGTCTAATACCGGATAGAAGTGGTTTGGACAAAATCCATAAGGAAAAGCCTTTTTTTTGCTATTTCTTCTGACATCTTGCTCAATGTAGCGTTTTGGGGGGCTTCCTGGTGTTTGTGGGTGGGTTGCGGGGTCTCTGTCGAAGCACTGCTGCGACAGTCTAATCTTGATTGCATTTGCTTTTCAGGAAATCCGTGGTGGAAAACAGGAGTTATGATGATGATGACCTAGCTGCACAGCGCGTTTGGACCGAAGGCCGAGAGATAGTGTAAGTATGAGATTTTGCTTTTTGGCGGTTTGGGGGTGTTGTCGCGTGCTTTTTTGCAGGTGGGTTGGCGGGTCTTGGGGCATTCCTGGGAAGGTCTAATACCGGATAGAAGTGTTTTGGACAAAATCCATAAGGCAAAACCTTTTGGCACTTTTTGTAACTTAGGGTTCGTTAGGGTTAGCCCTAGCAGCAGGATTGCATGTGTTTCGGGGTGTTCTATTGCAACTCAGTTCTGGGGTTTTAGAGCACTCTTGGAGCGATGCTGGCTATGGATACTTTTGCTTGCTTGCAAGTGGTTTGAATACAATCCACGGTGGGTAAGGGTGTATTTGGGCCTACTTTTACTTTTAAAGTACGTTTTGTCACCATTTTTCTGCTAGGCCTCGTTTTTTGAGATCTGATTGGGGGTCTTCTACATTTGCGACTGGCTTTAGTAAGGGTCTTGGTGGGAGCATTGCTGGGAAGGTCAAATTTTGTTCTAAAACACAGTTTACAGTACACCTACCTTGAGGGGAAAGATCCGCTATAATATTTTGGCCATACTTATTTATCCTTAAAAAGGTGACTCTGACAGAGTACGCAATTTCAAAAATATTGTACTGTCTATTAGGGAAATCAAAGTGTGACTTTTTGCACCACACAGCGTACATACCTTATATTTATTTATCAGTGGTATTGTAATAGCACTTCCTGTTATCCGTTCAATAATTACAGGCCGGGTTTCAGTCAACATCCGCCAGGCAGGCAGTGGACAGGGTGTCTTCTGTCAGTGGTCACCAACATTGATGGACGAAGCGTCAGCTGGAATGGAGGAGTGCCGCTAATAAGAGGAATTGTTTGCTGCATGCAACTTACTTACCAAATTCAACAGGACAACTCCAACAACATACAGAATACAGATACAGTATCCATTGTTTTCTTCTATGAGTGTGACTGCATGTGGTTAGCTTTAGTTTGTACCCAAAGATTTCTTTATCTTCAATTATTGTTTGTCCATGCTGTGCTTTTTTTTTCTTCTCTCAACAACACCTACCCAAAAAGAAACCCCCATTCCCATCCATTTTCCAAACCCTAACCCTCTTCCCCCGGGCTGAGTGGTTTTGCTTGATGTCTGACTAAATGACATCAATAATTCCACACACTTGCTGGGGAGGATAAGGTCATAGCAACAGGCTGGTGAAGGAATACGAGGATATATTCTAGACTTACTCAGCTTCAGTACTATTTCTTGTAGTAGTAGGAGCCAATGTCAAATAAATTCAACGCAAGTACTAGTTATGCTTGCAATACTTTACCATTTGTTAGGCTACAATGTGGCACTGTTCTAGTGTACTGTCACCTGCTATATTCTCGAGCGTACCGTAACCGTTGTAATGCTACAGTAAGGACAAACCAGGTTTCGTTTTCTTTTTTTCCATAGGCATGCAACTGCCACTGTGTCACACCACTAGTACCACCGCAATGAGGAAATTTCATCCGCCCAGGATTGCCAACCTTAATCCCCATTTCACGTGGAGCCAGCCCTGGGCCTAGCCCTAATTTCTAACACAAATTACAGGTAAGATAAGCGTTTGGTGGGAGGTAGTATAATGGAGTATTAGGACTAGACGAGAGATTGACGGTAGTACTACTAAAGTCCTAGGACTCTTCAGGAAAACAAACTTACTGTTACACCCCCACCCACCAGACTGAAAAGCAGTAAAAAACAGGTATGGTCAGATAAAGTTTAAAAAAGTATATTTATGTAGCCCTAACAAAATAATCTCCCTCAAGACCCTCCCTAACCCCAATGATTGTCTTTGAAAAGTCCCAAAAAGCACCCAACTCCCAAATCCCACCCCCCAAAAGTCTCTAAAAAATGGGCAAGGGACACTCCACTACTGGAGGGTGCTGGTGAATTTTGCGGCCAGGGCATCATACTCCTTGCGGAGGGTGGCATGCTCGAAGCGGAGGCCCTCCACCAAGTTCTTGTACCTATGGACCTCCTGCTCCAGGTAGGACATTCTCACTCCTAGGCGGCGCTGGCGTGCCTTGCAGCTCCTGTGGGGGGCAGCTGGTCTTTTTGCTGCTTGGCGGTGGCGGTTGGCTGGAGCACTGCGCTGGCTGGCAGCCCGTGGGGTCACGGAGGAGGATGCAGCTGTCCCAGTCGAGGATGTTGTGGTTGCACCGGTCGACTGCGTGTCCTCCGACTCCTCCAGGGCCACCAGCCGCCGATATTCCGCGACAGTGGCATCCAGCCTCCGTTGCCGGGCCATTCGAGCCTGCTCCCTCCGTGATGTCGATTTGGAAGGAGCAACTATATGAAGAAAGAAAGACATAGTCTGTAACCAATGCTCCTTAACATTAATAACACAAAGTGATTGAGCCGAAAGTTGTGTCACAGTACAAGTAGCAAATTGAAAGCACAGTACATAACTATTGAGGACAGTATCTATCTAACCTCCCACTTCTGCATCCTTGCTCTAACATTAGTGGTAGTTTAATGAACAAATTCTACGACCACTATGGACTTCCATTACAGTCGACTATGACAGTACACCAGTCTTATTCTTCTTCTTCTCTCTTGTTTCGGAAAATTGGTACGTTATCTTATGCAAGCCGGCAGAATGCCAGCGCAGTGAACTTGCACCCGAGAAAAACAGACGCACACCATGATGAGTGAGACAGACTTGCGTTACTGTACCGGTCCAGTACATGCAGGTGGTGAAGCTATTACTTTTCTATTACGGGTGGCACTGAGAATACTCTGTTACAAGGGCTACTGCTTAATTAATTTACCTTTCACCCTACAGTGCAAATAAGTACTAGAAAAGGAAAATGAAGAAGCTAAATAATTAGATTATCTATCACTTCACATGGGATGTATTTGATGACATATGGGATGACTTTAGGTGCTTTGCTTATTATTGAGTGAACAGTGATACACCCACACATGAATGACGTACTACTACTAAACTAAAGTTATTAAGAGAGGTACGGAGTGTCCACCGTAATAACCGGATATATGCTGTGCTTGCAGTTGCAATACAAACTATTGCTACTATTCATGGTAGTATTGGACAAATTTACAATTTCTTTTCCTTGCCTTCCCTACACTGGAACGGACGTGCGGGTGCGGTGTTACATGCTCTTCAAGGTAACACTTAGTTCATCCAGTGACCATCTACTCTCTCTAGATACACATGTGCTATCTAAGAGTCAGATAATACCATGCTCCAGGCATCCATCCATTCAAAGTATATGCACACATACAGTTTATGTTTCACCCACCCAGGCTGTTGTCCTTCCACCCATCCTTGCTTCATCATTGACCCAGCCATGCACCATACCATATTCTTTCCTTCCCAGCCACCCCGGACGCCAAGCAAACACATATCATTCTTCTTTGCCAGCCATCATAAAATTTCTCGTCCTTCCACACTTACTTACACCCTTCTTTCGCTTTTCGAATATATAGCTTACCTGTGCCCGCCACCACCGTGTCAACCCTCACAGGCACATTGGTGTCGTCCGCCACTCGCACCGCCTCCTCCCCAGAAGAGTTGTCCTCCTCATCCATCACCTCCGCACTGGCCCCGCCACCAGATGTTCCACCGACAAAGTAAATTTTTAGAATGTTAGAATACACCACTCACTACTGTATAATATTTGGTCTAGGAGGAATAAAGAAAGTTAAAAAAAACGAAATACAATGTGATAATTTGTAACTGTATACTCTACAGTAAAAATGTCCCTTTTTTCAGGGAAGGCTGTTGTCTTGCTGCACTTTTTGGCACAACTGATGAATGCTTGCTTTTTATTTTTAACACACAACACTTTTTCTCCTAACAGAAGCTTGACTTCTAAGAACACGATCAGGGTCAAGCTCAAGTTCAAACCAGGTGAGAGCTCAGCTCGACCACAAGAAATGTGTCCAATTAATCGTTAGCACTAAGCACTTTTCCATTTTCAGTTAAACGTTTACTTTTATGACAAAGTTGATTTTAATAAATGTGTTTAGTTTTAATAAAGCTTTTAAACTTAAATAGACTCTGTGGTTTTTGGTCCTCCAGACTAGAGTGGATGAGCTAAAGGTTTTGGAATTTTTGCAAGCATGAGTGCCTCTGACACTTCTTGACTGTGACTCCGTACTCTTGCCCTGCGTAGGATAATCTAATGATCATTGGGGATCAATCATCGGTGACTTAGGGAGCTAAATGACTCTGCCACACTATCTAGTCAGTAAGGAGATTGGGGGTTCTTCAAAGTCTGATATCACTGAGGTATGTGGAAAGAAAGTCTACCTGCGCCTATTATAATTGATAAACAATGCACTATTTAGTGTTCATAGTTCGGTTTGTGCAGATTTGTCCCTGCAACAGTAGTAGAATGGATTGTCCCCCTATCCAAAACAAAAGTAAAGTAGTATCTTATTCTTTCTTGGTGGTCATTCACCTTTTTATTGTTGGCAATTGTCAAAGCATAAACATTTAGAAGACTTGAAAAGACATTATGGACAATCCCAGAGGACTGCACTCAGTGCATAGAGCTATTGCTGACTAGAATGGGAGTCCAATGGAATTGCCAAATGTGCAATCTTAGTTAGCTACACAAACAGACTAATAAGAATAATCTAGTAATACCACAGGGAGTCATAGTCGAGGCAGGATAAGAATTTAGATCCAGTCTACAAGAAGATCAAAGACGATTTAGAAAAAATCGAATGAGGAACGCTAGGAAAAAATAGGTACTCTTTATTAAAATTAAAACTTACTGGGGCCAGCAAAGGAGCCCTCGCCTGCCCGATCCTGGCCTGCATCCTCCTGAACAGCACCCTCCTCCTGTGTCCTCTTGCCCTTGGGGGGAGCTGATGTACAACATGAAAGAAAGAAAGACCAGAAAACATGGATGAGATTTGTCAACCAAATCAAACATTTCAAAAGAACTATAACAAAATATTTTGGAGAAATAGCAAATAGATAGACAACTATTCCACGGGATATATTGACCTATCTCATATGGTATACTACGTTATTCGTATTGCCTGATTTGCGGACCGTTGACTTTCAAAGTTCCTATGTAACTCAATAAACAGACTACTAAAAAGGTTTGCCTAGGCCTGGCAGGCAGAAGTCCGCAGCACGCAAAGTGACAGACAAAGTCCACCCTGCTTGCAGACCAGTGAATACTCAAACTATCAATCCACCGACCACCACCACTATTTCTTCTTATAGCCATGTGTCTAAAGGAAGGACTGGACTTCAGTCTGTTGGGGCTGATTTAGAAGTCCCTTGCGGCTCATTTTCCTCCATTGTTGTGTGACTTTTGTGACGCAGCGGCAGAACAAAAGAGTCGCCATGGTGCGACGTATATATTTAAAAAAAACGCATATGGGAGATGCATCACGTTGTAAAGCCCTGCACCATCAGGGGGCGTTCCGGCGCAAGGGAGGGCGTTCCTGCGCAGGAACGAATCCTAAAAGTAGCTGAGGGAAATCTACAAGATGTCAATCAGTCACTTTTAGGACAATGATGCGTGACTCAAACCCTGCGCCTGCTTGAAGCCGACGTACGGCTTGATGCAGCATTGGGGAGATAGGGCACCCCAGAGCATTGCTGGAGCTGCGCCATCATTGGCACGCAACTCCAGCAATGCGCCGCCTTTACGCCACAGATGTGTAAGGCTTCTGTGACGTTTTGGGCCAATTTGTGGTGGTGGCATGGCGCACAATTACTGCCGCATCCCTGCTACTTTGCAGGGATGCGCCGGTAATTGAAAATATGACCCTTAGTGTCTAGCATTACGCAGTTCTTTACACTACACTCATACATAATTTCTCAGGCCAATGAAATGAACACAAAATACAAAACAAATAGGCATAGTAGCAAGCAAGGCTACTGAGAAGGAGAGCAGTGCACCTGAAATGCATAGAAGATTTTGAAATATAATTTACCTAATGTAATCGGCAGCATTATTGCTCTTGGTAAAGAACAAAGATTTGCAAATAACAGAGCCGGATAAAACAGATTAGTGATGAAATAGCTAGAAATGGCTACTACTACTCACCAAGCCCGGGGACCTCTACGCCGAGCGCGTCCAGCAAGTCCCGTTCCCGGTCCATGACATCCGTCCAGCGGTGGGTGGCCTGGTTATAGGTGCGCCGGACCCCAGAGAGCTTAAACATGGCCCGGCACACCTTCTCCCACCGCTTCCGGCGCTCCCGGATGCCATAGCCGGTTGCGATCTTGCCGCCTCCCAGGATCGTCTTGGGGAGGCGGCGCTGGACGTGGAAGATGAGTGCGGCCACCTCCTCCGCGCTAAAGATCTCCCGTGGCATCACTTGCTCCCCCCTCAAAGGCCCGCACGGGAGCCGGGCACGGGGTGCGGGACCCTTCCCCTTCTCAGGGTGCTTCCCGGCTCCCTTTACCATGGTCTGGGCAGAAATGAGTTAAATAATAAAGAAGAAATAGAATAGGGAAGAAGAAAATAAAAGAGTTTAAAAAAGTAGTTTAAAATTAACAAAAAGTAGCAGAAAACACAAAAATATAGAGCTAGAAAAATAGAGGGATAGATAATAAGTAAAATAGATCAAATAAACTTCAAAAAAAGCAAAGGATGGCAGAGATTCAGAGAGGATACAGAAAGCATGCCCAGAACCATAGCAATGAATGAGAAACAAGATGGCCGCGCCCATTCACGACCACGTGGGTAAGTTCGCGCGAGATTTTCCTCGCGAGCACGTGCGAAATTGTACTAGCGAGCAGCACACTTTGCGAGATTACACATAGCGGCCGGAAACGGAATTACGTCACGCAAACAAGATGGCTGCGCCCGTGTACGACCGCTAGGGTAACTTCGCAAACGTATAGCTACAAGCGCCTTGCGAACACGAAAAAAATCACGCGAACATACACGCCGCAAAAAAAAAGTGTATTCGCTCGCATTCGCGGCTTCCGAAATCGATCTCGCACGGATTTGCGCCCCGCAAATGACGCGAAATTGCAGAAAAACGATTTTTGCTAAACTGAAAGCAATCAGCAGGTGCAAAAGTTCAAACTTAACATTAGTAACCATTCACTCTAGTGCTTCCTGAGGGGCCCCTCCAGAGTTCAGTTGCCTATTTGCAACTATTCCATGACCCTGCTATGACCCAAACAGCAGGCTCATAGAATAGCTACAAGTAGACCATAAAGGTCCTGTGAAAAAAAATTGCACTGCAACAGAAAGCAAATTACAGATAAGGAAGGAAGCAGGTGCCAGCCAGACTGGAAGTTTCAAAATTACTGACACATTAATCCCCCCCTAATTAATTCATGGCAGTTGAAGAAGGGCAGGTGTGCTTGCTTTCACTGCAACAGAAAGCAAATTACAGATAAGGAAGGAAGCAGGTGCCAGCCAGACTGGAAGTTTAAAAATAAGTGACACATTAATCAACCCCAAATTAATTCATGGCAGTTGGAGCAGGGCGGTGTGCTTGCTTTTTTTCACCCCCATAATCTACAGTGATAAACAAACCTAATGGGTGGCAGTCAGGATGTACCAGAGGGTGGCATGGGTGTACCAGAGGGTGGCAGTGGTGAAACAGAGGGTGCTGTGAACCTGTGATGATAAACCAGACGTAGAAACAACATAGTCGCGGCCGTTGCGAGCCGAAAAGTAAGTTCGCAATTGCGAAATGGTCCACAAATCCTCGCGAACGCTCGCCAACAAAAAAAACGGAAAAATCCGCTAATCCGCGAGAGTTCGCGGATTTTGCGGATTGCGAATCCGTAAATCCGCAAATTCGCGTACGCGAGATCCGCTAGATCCGCCCATGCTTAAATCCATCATCTGCTGCATAATCTGCAGATTTTAACAAAAAGCTAATTTCATTGCTAGATCAAACATATCAAAAGTTACTAAAAATGCTGCAGTGTAGTGAAGATCCTTTGTAAAAGTTGACTGGTCACCTTTCAATTAATTACAACTGTATTTGGATGTGGAACTGGTACTAATGAAGTGAAACCTTTGCCCAGTCAGTGCTACATGTAAAAATGACAAAAAGTGATACTGTCAAAAAATGTGCTGCATTAAGCTGCAGTTTTCTTGTCACATAATTTAGTCAACCTTGCTGCATAATTAAGGCCGCTCCGCCTCATAATTCTAGTGGTGCCGCCTGTACCCCAGAGAGATGGTCACATAGTTCACTTTAGAAAATCCTCGCACTTTGCAGTTCAGAACGGAAAAGAAACAACATCTCCACTTAAAAAACATAAGCAGTAATTTGTTAGAAGACATAGCCTGACATTTGGCTGTCTTGGAACACAAACGAACTGTACCAAGATAGAAACAAAATTGAAATGCACTTTTATTGTTCATTCACCTGAACCCCTGCACCTCTATACTATGCCAGCTCACTAAGGGGCAGATGTATCAAGATACCCTTTTGCGATTCTTAAGGAATCGCTATTTGAGAATTGCAAAATGGTATGTATGTAGAAATTCGCTATTTGTTAGCGATTTCTTAAAATTCCATAATTGCGATTAGATACATGCCATTTCCCGTTTTTTTTTGTCGCAAACGCTGCTATTTTGCGATTCGCAGCGTTTGCGACAAAAAAATGATTGGTACATCTGCCCCTAAGTCATTCAGGGGGCCAAAGATTATTACGGGATGGCCTGGCTCTTAAATACCCCCACCATGTAGCTACGGCCATGGGGTCATAGAGAGACGAGGGGCACTGATGGAGTGTGGGAGTGAGGCAATCCATGGAGAAGGAGGTTTTTGTGGGGGCCCCAACAAATATTGTCACACTGGGCTCCACCAGAAATAAACCAGCCCTGCTTATAACATCTTTAAAATATTGCGAGTTTGTGTTGCTTTATAAATTCATTGACAAATAGTAGAAATTAATTAATTCCACAAATGGAGTAAGGCTGGATAATATGCTGGGTGTTCCATCCTGTGCCCCCAAATTTAGAGTAATAAAAACCAGAGTGATAAATACTGGTGCAAAATTTCCAGTTTGAAATGATATACTTCGGGAGTCACATGAGCGTGAGTCAAGATGGCCGCTCCCCCCTAGCTCCCATTGGACCCAAATTTAACAACAGTGTTTTTTATGAAGAGAGGTAGCCGTTGAATTTACACTCACTTCTTTGTGCTTTTTAATTCCTGCACAAACTTCTTGGCTTTTTTTCTAAGGAGTTTCTTCCGCACTTGACACCTGTATTTGGCACCTGCTCGACTAACTGCAACAACACTGGCTCCTTCACCTCAAGGCTGCTGAGGTTCCTGTAAGGAGAGGTGGAGCTGCAATCAGGAAGTGGCAAGGCTTGGGCCTAGAACCCTCCTACTGGTCGTTTTAGCTGCTGCACCTGCATATTTAAGTGGTTGGTGTTTTCATACAGCGATTTATCATTTATATTCTATTTTTGAAGGTTATTTACTGATTCTCTATGGTTATGGAATGGAAAAATGCTGCAGTTAATTGGCAGTTTCTCCACCACCCCATAAATCAGAAATTAATGACTCTGTTGAACTATCCTTAACCACTATGTTAGAGGAATTGCAAGCTGTCAAAGCAAATACTGATAATATTGCCTCAGAAGTTAAAAATATCTGGAAAGATATGGCTGGATTATCTATGAGAGTTTGAGATAACGCAATTAAAACTTCAAGATAACAAGTCTAAAATGGACCAATTACTACCTGCAGTTGCCACAATTCGAACTATGAATAAACTTTTACTGGACTTGGAAAATTGAAATAGACAATATAATTTACAGATTTGTAATTTATCTGAATATAGCAAAGGTAAAGACTGCAGGATATATTTTAGAGAATGTATTACCTAACCGTTTGCATCTTAAGTTCACAGAAAATTTTGAAATTGATTAAGACACGTAAGATTGCATCACACCGCAAACCTCATCCAACTATACCTCGTCAAATGATATTTAAAGTGATGCAACATAATCCCTTGATCATGATTTGGCAGGCAGCAAGAGAGACTCCTTCTCTTCTTAATGACAATAACATCTGTATTCATAACAATTTTGCCAAGGAAATAGTTAGCATACAAAAGGAATTCACTGCACTAAGACCTACACTAGGCAGTTCTGGTTTCAAGGATGGCCTTTTTGACCCTTCTAGGAGGCGCATATGGAAAGATGACATATCAAATTTCTTTCATAGCCCCGAAGATCTCCAAAGTTATCTGGACAATCATTTCACATTATCCATAAATACTGATGAGATTTTAACTTGAAGCTTCTAATGTAACCCCATTGTGCTAACTATGGCATACCTCTCTTACTATATTTAATTTATGTGCTTCACTCTTTTTTCCTCACTTTTATTTGTGTTTTTCTGTTATCTTTTTTATGTTATTCTGTGTCTTTATTTTTCTTCTTTTTCTGTTTTTCTATCAACGCCACTTTATTCTATTACTTTGTACTCACGGTTTCATTCTCATCTAGTTATGGTTTTTTCTGTCTATTGTTCCTTTTATTGTTCACAGTTATGGTGAAATCTACTAACATTAAAATTGTTTCTCTTAATGTTAAAGGTTTAAGACATCAAGTAAAATGTATATACATTTCAGACTATCTTGCTAGACAGAAGGCAGATAAATGTTTACTTCAAGAAACACATATAGAAGATAGAATTTTATCATATATGAATAAAACGTGGGTCGGTCATATTCTTTCCTCCTCAGCTGAAGGGAAAAACAATGTGGTGGCAATCCAATTTTCTAAAAAACCTAATCCTCACATACTTGACAAACTTTCAGATACAGATAGCAGTTTTGAATGGCTAAAATTCAATTAGATAATACAGTTTTCCATTTGTTCAATACTTATGGGCCTACAGCTGCTTACCAAACCTTTTGGAACTCTATAATATCTGAAGTTATCAATTTCGGTAAAGTTTCACTTATTGATGGAGGTGATTTTAACTTAATATGTGACCCTTTCTTCAACTAAGTTCCAAGAGTGGGGAATGGGTGTTGCCATGCATCCACTCATAGATGTAGGCACAGGAAGCTATTAAACCTGGTAATTGGTCAAAATGCTATGCCTTCTCCAGTGAGGCATAACAGGTAAAATATCTTTATTTCTCCTTGTTAATTCCTTATTTTAGGTGTGCTGCATTCTGCAGTGCACATTGAAAGAGGATTATGCCTCTAAGGATTGTTTTTGTGCATGAAGGTGTTCCTCCCTAAACAAAAACAATCTTACCTGTAACGCATGCTCCCATGCAACATGGCGGAAGGGTGCCTGAATTGGTATGAGTCAGAACATATTGCCCCAGTACAGAAGACAACAGAAATTCATAATATCTTTGTCAATATGGAGAATTTCTGTTGCCTGCCTTTAATGGAACGCAGCACAGCAAGTTGCCTTCATGAATTGCGTTGTATGAAAGATAACTAAAACTGCCCTCAAAACGTCTGATTAGACAGCACATTGCAGTAACCAGCTAGTCAGACTACAATTATAAGAAATACAATAAAGGAAGCTGCAGAACTGTTCTAAGCAGTCAGCTACTGAAAAACCATACACTGAGCAACTGTGTATCTCAAATCTCATCAGTTGCCAATTATCTGCATATTTGAAACTTCAGATTCATGCAATTCATAATGCTAATGGGAAAATAGCACTTTCTATGAATGACATTCTTAACACATTTTTGGCATTTTATTCTATATTATGTAGTAAACCTCCATCACTGGATAACCATTGTATTGATGACTTTTTAAAGTCTTGTCAACTTCCAAATATATCTGAGGCTGACAGATCTAAATGAGATTTACCCATTTCCAAAGAAGAAATTCAGATAGCAATTAAGACATAACTATGAGGTACATTTCCTGGACCAGATGATATTCCAGAAGAAGTATGTAAATAGTTTTCTCCTCACCTTGTCTCTATCACCCAATTTATATGATTAACCAAGACTGCAAACTTTATGCAAAAATTCTTGCCACCAGATTAACTCACATGTTGGCACATATCATCCATGTACATCATTCTGGCTTTATGAAAAATAGATAGTCTGTCAATAATACAGGACTTTTATTTTATGTAATTGAAGCCTGTCGAAATGTTTCAGTTCCTGCAGGCCTTCTCTTACTTGATGCTGAGAAAGCCTTTCATAAAGTTCATTGGCAGTATTTATTTTGTGCATTATCTACCTTTACGTTTGGTGGTTCATGTATGCAAATTATCTCTGCCCTTTATACATTTAATTCTAAAAGGTTATTCATTAATGGCTACTTTTCTAATTTGTTTCCTCTTTAAAAAGGGGTACTAGACAAGGTTTCCCTTTCTCACCTTACTTTTTTTTAATTAGCCATATAACCCTTACTTTCAAATATGAGAAACTCGATTGACATTTAAGTTATCACAATAAAGAATATTACAATTAAAACATCTGCTTATGTGGATGTTGTTTTTATTATCTATTGGCAACCCTGAAATATCAATTCCTAATGCTCGTAATATTATATATAAGTACTTTCATGTCTCAGGGTATACATAAAATACCTATAAGACTGATTTTTTTCCGTTAAACGTCTTTTGTAGCTCCAATATGATTTCTAACACTGATATTATATGGCAAAGCGAGAAACTCAAATAATTAGGTATTCAGTTTTCCCGTTCTATTAAACATTCTACCACAATGAATCGTGATTTTCTACTTTCAAAAATTAAAGATAAATTGCACGGTTGGGACCATAACATCTCTCATGGTGGGGAAAAATGCAATCTGTTAAAACGGTCATTGCTCCCCTAATTCTATATAGCCTATCCATGCTTTCAATGCAGTTACCTTTCACATTTTATAAACAGCTAGATAAAATAATCTCTCAATTTATGTGGAAACACAAGCCTCCTTGTTTAAGATACGCTAAACTTAAAAAAAATTTGAGGGCTGATTTGGCTTACCCGATTTTCATAAATATAACAAAGCCTTTATTTTAAAACAAGGAGCTTTACAGTTTAGACAGATGGAACCCATAAATTCTCCCAAATTGCTTTTTATAGCACAAGGAACGATGTTCCCTTTCCCTTTTACCTGCTCTACTATCCATGCCTCCTTCAAGGTTTTTGTTAAAAACTTTTGCTGTTCTTAAACCCACTAAATACATTTTACAAGGTGTTGACTCTCTATTTCAACTACCTATTACATATTCCACAAACATATATCTGTGGCACAACTCAATGATAAACTGTCACCATAATCTCAATTTCTGGCATGCATAGAGGCAACTGCTATTTTTTATCTTATTGATAGTTATAACAATGATTCATTTTTAACTTTTACAGAACTACAGCTTAAATTCTCCTAACCTGCAACAGATTTTTATAATTATGAAATTCTATGCAAATCACTTTGAAATTCTTTTTGGGTAAAATTACCTACTCTTTGTACTTCAGATTTCGGATTTATATTCATGCCTTCACTACAACCCTGCATTCAGTATCCAAGTTTTACAAAAAATGTTAATCAACAAATTATAGTCATTTACTTTCTCTTTGTAAATTTTGGAACACAGAACTATCAACAACTGTCTCTCTAGATAATTGGAAAGAAATATGGTTAGCTAAAGTTTCTGTTTGATACCTGTTGTTTTGTACCAAACAGATTCATTTATTCTGTTTAACAGTTTATGGAATCGCTCATAAATTATTTAAAGCTAAACTTTTAGATTCTCCATTCTGCTAGCATTGTAATCTATTACCCGGATCTCTAAAACATGTTTCGTTTGACTGTCCTATTATTGCACAATTTCGAAAAAATGTATGAAGTATAATTTTATAAATCCTTCCTAAATCTGTTAACGTCTCTTATGACAAGCTTATTTACAAATCTTTTCTTTATTTACTTTATTAACTGATACGCAGAACAATTATTTTGATTTCTTACTTTCTTCAGCTCTCAAATCAATCACCTCTAACTGGAAAGATGCCTCCTTATTATGAGTTCACACTTTGTGGCCTTGGATTACTTTCACCTGACGAGAAATCCATTTATCTCTTAAGGGTTTTGTTTCCAATCTGTCGTCTTTTAAATTATTTTGGAAAGAAGATCATATAACATTGTATTCATTATGTTTAGTACTAGTATATATTGAATATTGTACTATTTTACGTTATACTCTTTTATTATACATTGAGTAGCTCTGGTTTTGTTTATAATTTGTAATGTTATTTTATTTTAATTGATTATATATTGATACATTTATTTTTTAATAATTTCTAAGGTACTATATCAATTAAATGTATATACCTTGTACCACACTTATATTTACCAATTCTGTATTATTTTTTGTTGTGTCCCTTTCACTCTGAATACTTAGTAAAATATTTCAAACACAAATGATATGCTTCTCTCGAAATACATTTTTATTGCTGCTGGTTTACCAGTCAGGCCAGCTCTGTAGCGAATAACACGCACTATTTTTTTCTTGTTATTGGCCCATTGTACACACTTTTCCCCCGTTTTTAAATTCAAGGAAACAATGTCTTACAACGATGCAGCCCAGAACTTGCCAAACCTTAGGGTCCATTAGGATGGCGAATGGTCCTGTCGGTGGCAGGTACCGTCCGCCACAAGGGCGGAGGAACCGTGCCCCCAATTAGGATGCACCCACCACAGTGGCGGGTGTATCCCGCATTTTTAACATTGCCGCGGACGGTGCTTAAAGCACCGCCCGCCGCAATGTGAAAAATGCTTGTTGTGCGTTTCACAGCACAACATGACAGGCCCCGCGCGGTGCCTGCCATGTTGTGCTGTGAACTGCAGGGGGATACCATAGGTACCCCCCATGTGCACCCCCCACCCTTCACCCTGGGGGCCCGCAACGGGCCCCCAAAGCAGGAACCGTATGCCTTTTCGTGGCGGCATTGCAGCCACGGAAAGGCATTCCTCCCAGGCCATCCTAAAATGGCTGGCGGTATCTGATAGACACCGCCACCATATCAGGCCTTTTCCGCCGCGGTCGCAAGGCGACCACGGCGGAAAAGCGGTGGACGGTCTTCCCCTCCGACACGGTCCCCCCCGCCATTGTAATATGGCGGGGGAAGAAAGGTGTCGGACGGGCAAGGATGGCGGACGGATCGCCACCGCCAGCATGGCGGTGGCGATCCGTCCGCCATCCTAATGGACCCCCTTGTTAGGGCAACAATGTTGTCACCCTCTCATCTTTAATTTCTATTGCCAGCTCAATCCATGTTGTACTTCAACAAACTCTGTCCTCCATTGTAGAAAAGTAGAGACTGTTTCTTTCATTTTTTTTTCAAGGAGTATTAAAACTTGTGCAAGCGGCAAATAAAAAGTGCCTAGAAGTGACGTTTTGCCAGAACCCTCTAGCATCAAATGGCAGTAGTCGATAGTAAAAGTAAGCATCAAAATTTGAGTGAGCAAAACTTACACTCTGCTCTAAACAGGCAATAGCGTAAAAGTGTGACCAAATCCATTTTTCCACTACAGTGAAGGTATGTAAATGGCCCCATAATTTTACAGTTGGCATTATCTGCCATCCTCCAATCATCAACCGCTGCCCCAGCAAAGCAACACAAAACACAGAAACATTGAACAACTGTCCTTTAAAAAAAAAAATATTAATTTAAAAATATCGAATAATAAAGATATTGACTGCACAATATTGACTATCTCTGTATTAGCAAGGTTAAGTATAAGTTTAATTTCAGCACTCTTTACTCCACATCCGAGCATCTTGATTCTCTATATAGTGTCAAGTGACTTAAATGTAGAGTTAAGAATAGTAAATCTATTCTTGCCTAAACATAGAATTCAATAGGGATATAGAGGCAGTCGGTATTCTGCAGTTGATATTTTTGGAGGTCAATATTAAAAGCTCAACAGTCTGGTGGTGGTCAGGGGTGTAGT
Source organism: Lissotriton helveticus (assembly GCF_964261635.1). Classification (NCBI taxonomy): domain Eukaryota; kingdom Metazoa; phylum Chordata; class Amphibia; order Caudata; family Salamandridae; genus Lissotriton; species Lissotriton helveticus. Next base: position 258,720,338 of record NC_136071.1, read on the forward strand.
TTCAGGGGTTGTTAGGGGTGTTACACCTCCCTAATAAATGTATTATTTAATAAATAATTGGGTACAAGAGCTTACAGTTGGGTATGATACGGTGTCTTGTCAGATTTCATCTGGGATTTTTAAATACTCACCCAGACAAACATACACACATACACTCTTGTCTCTGTTTTGAAGGTCTTAAAACATGGTTGTTTAACAAAATACTGGGGCATATTTACAGAGAAGTGACGGAGCGTGGCCTTAGCCTTCTAACGCCGTGCTCCGCCACTTCTGAAACGCAGGGCTGCACCCCTTTTACAGCAATACGGTGCAGCCCTGTGTTTCCTCCTGCACTGGCGCTAATTTCAGCTGCCTAGTAACAATGCAGGCAACCTTGCACCATAGTGCAATGGCGCCTGCGTTGGGGGGAATGATATTTTATGGGCAGGACGGTTTCCCTTATTTACAAGGCAGCGTTAAGCCACGTTAAGTAGCTTAAACGCCGCATTGTAATTAAGGCGATGCCTGTATCACCACAGGGACGTCTTTAAAAGTGACGTTCCTGTGGCGATTGGGGCTTGTAAATATGCCCCACTGTGTTTTAAATACCTCTAACAATCCATACTCCTTTCCCTTTCCAGTGGACTTAAGCCCCTATTGCACTGCTTCTCTGATGATTAACATGATATGCCTGTGTGATTGTTGCAAAATCTGCAGCTCAAACCCTCCCCCATTTTACTCACCAAGCTATGCCCCTGGGGCCTTATTTATGAGGCTGTGCGTCACTTTTACGCCACCGGTGCGTCACTTTTTGTGACGCACCTGTGGCGTAAAAAATGCGCCTTGTTGTGCCATATTTACAAAGTGACGCATCTAGGTAGATGCGTCACTTTGTAAACCCCTGCGCCACATTATACCTGCGCCAGGTATAATGTATGCAAGGGGGGGCGTATTGACGCAAGGAAGGGTCGTAGAAGTGACGCAGTGAAATCTATGAGATTTCACTGCGTCACTTTTAAAATCTTGCTCCTGCCTCACAGCAGGCGTAAGACTGACGCAGGCCCTTTCACATGGGGCTTGCCCCATGTGAAAGGGCGCATTGCTGGAGTTGCGTCACTTTTGTGACACACTCCAGCAATGCGTCACTTTTGCGCTTACAGATACGTCAGAAATACTGACGTATCTGTAACTCCTGGCGACATGATGCGTCATACATTAAATATGACGCATCAGGAATGTCGCAAGGAGTGCGCACTGAGAAGTGACGCATCGCTGCTTTCACGCAGCGATGCGTCATTTCTCATAAATGAGGCCCCTGGTGTTGGTACACCTCAATGACTTTTGAAATGTCATAGCCAAGTCCCTTCACTTGTGCGCCGAGAGGTTTGCAAACCTTTACACAATGCAACCAACTGAAATTCTGAATAAGGTAAAAAATAACACTTTAGATGACTGAGTTGAGCAGTGTCTTTTGGTTAGACCAGCATGCACTGGTGTGCAGTGAGACTGGCTCATCCAGTTTGATTGGTAAATACGGAAGCCGCCAAGTGATATTCGACGGGGAGAGCTGGGACCTGCTTGCTGATCCTGTTGAAAGCCAAACTCAGACTGACGATTTCACTCAGCTGGCAATCGCCTTAAATAAAGATCTAAAAATAGCTTGAAAAATGTCAGCGACACCCACTTCATTCATAGCTTAAGCTGTGGTAAATAATTAAAAGAAATGCAAAGAAACCTAATAATTACTCACCTTCAATGACACCACAAGCAGGGTGTTATTTCCCCGGAAGAACAGCCCCCTGCTATTCAGGATTCAGCAGCCTCAAGCAGGATATCAGTAAACTTACAGGCCATTCAAAATATTGATGAAAAAGTTGTGCAACATGTGGTTTTACAGCCAGTTTGATACCACCGTTAAACAAAAGTATATTTCTTAGCGGTGAAAGGAGCAAACAAAAAGTAAATATTGGATTTCACATTGTTTGAGCTAAGACCATCTTCTGGCACAGAATTCTAATTGTTTGCATATCCAAATCAGTATTCGGATTTTTTTAAGCACTTAAAATACAGGCGCTTAGTTTATAAGCAAATGTAAAAACAGTAACTGGCAGTAAATATATATCTGTATATTTTGATCTGTATGTATGCGTTACTTTTTGGTCATATTGAAAATGCATTGATTACTTACAAATAATCAGGGACATTGGAATTATGTGGCAGGGGAGGGTCAAATAATGCGGCAGAGTTGAATAAATTATACGGCAAGAAAAGGCAAATTATGCAGCATAATGCGCCACATTTTGTGATACTATTACTTCATTATTTATTCATTTTTAAAATTGTTAACACTGTCTGATCATTGGTTGCACCTCATTAGTACCAGTTCAATACCAAATATAATAAGCAACAGAAAGGTGATCAGTCAACTTTTGCAAATGGCCTTCCGCTGCGCGGCAACATGCGTTACTGCATTTTTAGTAACTTTTGAAGCCTTTGAGCTAGGAAAAACCCGTTTGTGTAAATCTGCAGATTATGCGGAAGATGATGGATTATGCGGCAAATCTATAACTATGCAAAAATTGCCACGTACGCACGATCGCATAATTTCAGTGGCCCTGTAAATAATCTTCATTACTTAGTCCTACTCTTCATTGTCAATATCATTAACTTCTTCAATGTTTGCCCATGGTAGAGACAGTCAACCCAGTGCCACAGACTACATATTTTAGAGAATAGATCCTGCCTACAGCACGGTTTTATATAAAGAGTTCTACGCACACATTAGCACCTCTTATTTTCATGCAGAATCAAAGAGATTGCAAGCATTGGCAAAGGCAATAGGTCTCGCCTATGCATGAGCTATTGGCTTTGTCAAAGTATTTTACTCATGTTGTACAGCAGCGTGGCTGTTGTGCAGCATGACTAAATGTTAGTGGCATAGAGAAGAGCGGCTTGGAGTGTCTTAGAATGGAATGGCAAAGAGTGGAGTAGAGTGTCTTAGACTGGAGTGGCATAGAGTGTTGTTTACTGGAGTGGCATAGAGTGGGGTCGCGTAGAGTGGAGTGGCATAAAACAGAGTGGACTTGTGTAAAGTGCATTGGCATAAAGTGTTGCAGAATACAATGGCGTAGAGTGTAGTGGCATAGAATTCAGCAGTGGGCAATGCAGCATCATAGAATGCAGTGGCATAGATTAGAGTGTTGCATAGTAAAGTGCAGTGGTGCAGAGTAACCTGGTGCAGAGTAAAGTAGTGCAGAGTAGAGTAGAGTGACATAAAGTACAGTGGTGTAGAGTGCAGTGGTACAATGTAAAGTGACAAAGTGCAGTGGCGTAGAGTGGTGCAGAGTTGAATATAGTGGCGTAAAGTGCAGTGGCATAGAGTGCAGTGGTGTAGAATCTAATGATGCAGAGTAGAGTGGCGTAGAGCACATTGGCATAGAATGCATTAGTGCAGAGTAGAGTGGCATAAAGTTCAGAGGAGTAATGTACAGTGTTGCAAAGTCTAGTGTTGTAGAGTGCAGTGGCGTAGAGTGTCGAGAGTGCATTCGCATAGAGTGCAGTGGCGTAGACTAGAGTGGCTTAGACTAGAGTAGAGTACAGTGTCATAGAGTGGCTTATAGTGGTATAGAGAACAATAGAGTGGGCTGGGGTAGAGTGCAGTGGTGTAGAGTGCAGTGGGCTAGAGTAGAGTAGTGCAGAGTAGAATGCAATGGTATAGAGGGGTTGGAGTGATGAATAGTGGACAGGTGTAGAGTGCATTGATGTAGAGTGTTGCAGAGTATAGTGATGTAGAGTGCAGTGGCATACAGTGCAGTGGTATAGAATTCAGTGGTGTACATTGCAGCATCCTAGAATGCTGTGACATATATTAGAGTGGTGAAGAGTAGAGCGCAGTGGCGTAGAGAAAAGAGGCGTAGACTGCAGTGGTGCAGAGTAGAGTACAGTGGTGCAGAGTAGAGTGGAGTGGTAGAGAGTGGTGCAGAGTGGAGTGTGTAGAGTACAGTGGCATTGGGTGGACAGATGCAGAGTACAGTGGCATAGAGTGCAGTGATGCTGAGTAGAGTGGCATAGAGTGCATTGGCAAAGAGTGCATTAGTGAGAGCAGAGTAGCATAGAGTTCAGTGGCGCAGAGTGCAGTGTTGCAGAATAGAACGTCATAGAGTGCAGTGGTGTAGAGGGACGCAGATTGCATTGGCATAGAGGGTAGAGACATAGAGTAGAGTGGTGTAGAGAGCAATTGCGTAGAGAGCAGTGGTGTAGTGTATAGTGCTGTGGTGTAGAGGTTAGTAATTACAGTGCATTAACATAGAGTGCAGTGGTTTAGAGTAAAGTGGCATAGAGCGGAGAAGTGCAGAGTGGATTAGAGTAGTGTACAGTGCAGTGGTGTAGAGTAGATTGTTTCAGAGTAGAGTGAAGTGGCGTAGAGTGGAGTGGTGCAAGGTAGAGTGGAGTGGCATCGAGTAGAGTTGCGTAGAAAATAATGGCATAATATAAAGTGGTGTAAAGTGCAGTGACATAGAGTGCACTGTTGCAGAGTGACGTAGAATGGAGTGGCGTAGAGTGGAGTTGTGAAGACTAGAGTTAGAGTGGTGGAGAGGTGTACAGTGCAGTGGCAAAGAGTGCAGTGGTGTAGAGTATAGTGGCATAGAGTGCATTGGCATAGAGTAGAGTGGTGCAGAGTAGAGAGGCATAGAGTGAAGTGGCGTAGAGTGCAGTGATGCAAAGTGGAGTAGAGTGCAGTGGTGTGGAGTGGTGTAAAGTGGAGTGGTGCAGATTAGAGTGGAGTATGCATGTGTGATAGCACACTGCCATTACAGGCAACACATTTTCAATTGTAATGAAGATTACATTTGCACAGACATACAATCTTACTAATAAAACTATACAGTGCAAACATTATAATGTGTGGAAATGGTATCAACTAGTGTATTGATTTGTTTTGATAATATTAAAAATTTGTTTCCAGCACCCTTCAAAATTAACAGAAAATGTTTCTCATATGTGTTTCCTAATTCTGATATATTCTGAAATACTTGCACAGTTCATTTAAATGTTGTTGTGTGCTAGAAAAAAAACATTTCCTACCACCAGTATCCAGGAAGATTGTCACATAAATCCTCTCACTTTGAAGTCAGAGAAAAAAAAGTAAACACCAAGCTCCCTCGGAAGACTGAGCCTCGCAATTGGTCTATGTCTTTGAATGCACAGTAAGTGTGATAAGAACAAGATTGGCCAGTTTACAGAAAGGAGCATTCATGGAAGAATGGAAGAATACAAGGAGAAGTAGAGCGAAAAGGCTTTGCTCCTTGGGAGGGATGAACTAAAGCTGGATAGAAAGCCAGAAGATGTGAGCTACAAATCATAAAGCCAATGGAAAGCAAACACGTGGAATGCATTCCCAGGGAAGCTTTCTGAAAGCCCCCAAGATGTCTTGAACAAGCCAGACAGCTGTGCTGTCTGGTAAGCTTCGACCTAAAAAAAGAAAGGGGCTGCGAGAGACAGAGATTGAATGAAAGAGAGAGAAATTGCGAAAAAAGTTTGAATGAGAGAGAGCAAGAGAGAGAAAGAGGAAATGAGGGACAATGGATGGTGAGAGAGAAAGTGAGCACATATCATAGCCTGGCAAATCATAGTAAATGAGCCATTTGAGCTCCAGTTAGTACTTGCCCATTATAAGGGCTTCTTATGTCAAAAACACCCACATTCAACTGATGAGCCCATCATTGAACTGTTATAGGATGAAACTGATGCGATAGGGATGCTTAAAAAAATTACCAGCATCTCACCATCCTTTAAGTATTTTTATGTTATCAGGGTCCAAGTTACCTGGTAACCCTCTTAAAAGACCTACAGAGGGACCCTAGCATGGTAACCTGGGGATTACCCTTGTGAGGAGTTGCCCTTTAAAGAAGCATGCCACCTTGGTGGGCAAGGGCCTCCGCCCTTTTAAAGGAAACCTCAAAATAAATCAATTTACAATTTTTTTTAAATCAGTTTCCTTGAGAAGCCATGTTGATACAATTATGTTTCCCTTTGTCCCATCTTTGGGTGTCAGGTACTCTTTGAGAGTACTGCTAAAATTAGGAAGGGCATAGCTTGACATTCTAGCATTTTTTCCCTCTCCCCTTTATGGGTGTTTATGTGCATCCAAGGAATGCCATGACTGATTTTCAGGAGAACAGTCCTGGTCTATCCTAGGTGCACCCATTGAGGTTGTCCCATGGAGGAGACGAGTGCGATGCATTCATTTACCAAATAAAGCACCTGGGTGCATAATGCACACTCAGTGGAACAATGTGTTTGCTGACTTTGTAACCACTAGACATACAGACTCCCAAGGGAAGATGCCACAGAATTGGAACATGAGGATGCAGGAAGCAAAGTGAGAATTAATCTAGGGGAAACAATCGGTGGGTCAGTTGTATTAGAAGAAAACATCGTATGGCAGAGTCACATTTGAGTGACAAAAAAAAAATCCTTATTTTGTTTGGACATCTTTGCGAGAATCCTGAACAGCAAAGGTACTCTTAGAATATTTGTCTCCTACAGAGACAGAGAAAAACATGATTCCTGCAGGAAGGAGTTTTTGGGCATAAAAGTATGGGGAGTGAGGTAAAACAGAGAAATATAAATACAACTTTTTTTAAAGCTTATTGTTATAGCTTATGCTTCAAGGAGGGAAGGGAAATAATATTCTGCAAGTTGATGACTTACCCTTATAAGGTTAAGGACTGTGACTAGGAAGTGATTATGAACGAGAGTTTGAGTGAATGATATAGTCAGCTTTGATGAGACCAATGAACTCAGAAAAAAGACCTGCCAAGAGAATAGAAGCTATGTCAGCCAGGCTTCTTTCATGGCAGTATGGCAGTACTACTTTGGGTACTTCCATCATGGATGAAAGGGTCTTATGCACACAGCTTACAGCTGTGGGGATGCTATATTTGATCAAACAGGCTAAGAAGTTGATGCTCAAACTATAGGTTTTGGATGAGCAATTGGTGGCTCTGTGCTCCATTGACTTGCTGGACCAACTACAGGTAATGACAATTTTAGAACAAGAATATGACTATAATATTCACTGAAGCTTTAACCGAAGTATCTGCTCATATTCCGTATTACAATACAATAAGATTTTTTTTCTGTTTTACTAACAAATCAATGAAGTGTAGGTAACTCAAATTGTTTTTAACTCCATAGCCTCTTAGGTAGATCCAATAAAAATAAACTAAAATTAGTGAGTACCAGATCTCTGCTCCTGGTACATGCCCCAGTACATCATATGTGTTTACAATACACCCTCTATACATTTATGTAAATATATTATAAGGATAATAGGGTGTTACCTTGATGTGATGTCATCAATGATGTCATTTCAGATGTCATGAGTGATGTAATAAATTATGTCAAAGAACATGTCATGAGTGATGTCATATGTGAGGTCATAAGCAGTGTATGGCAGGGTGCAGTTATAGATAGTGCTGCCAACTATAACTGCTGAATTTCTGTGTTTTTTTAGTTCAAACCATTAATGCTTTTACTCAGATATTAACATCACTATAACGTTATTTTAAGCTTTGTTTATTTCAGTGAATTTCTAAAGTTTTTTAAATGAAAAAAAACTTTTTATCACACATACCTATAATGTCACTTTAATATTTGTTTTTCAGTGAATTTGTAGGGTTTATTCTAAAGTAAGTTTCTGTCTCTCAGAAGACAGGTGTAGGTAGTAGCGTGTGTGGATGGACTGGCCTCTCCTTCAAGACATCTCTCTCGGATGACGGGTGTGCATAGTAGGGTGTACGAGAAGTGACTGGCTGCTCCTTTGAGACGTCTCTCTCAGATGATGGGTGTGCACAGTAGGGAGCCTGGGGAGTGACCAGCCTCTCCTTTGAGAGCCTCTAGGTCCCCTCATGGGCCCTAGAGGGTCATGGTATCCCTGTACTGTCCCCTTATATATTTATTTTTGCTTGTTAAGGACAAGTGACTAAGTTCCAAGTCCTATAATGGCTGCCAGCAAAATATTTCTCATGTTGCTGCCAGCCAATGAGAGCACTCACTTCAGCGTGAGTCTGACTCCCGCAGTAGCGAGATGGCCCAAGGGAAATAAATTGGACCCAACCGTCCAGCTAAACATTTATTTTCTATCCTTAATTTCTCACAAACGACTGAATGGATTTACACCAAATCACAAAAAGCCTAATCTGTGGACCAAGATCAAGCTTCCTGCCACATTTGGACAATAATTTAGTTCAGCAGTTTTTGTTGGTGCTCCAGGGCACTCATCAAGTGGTGGCCAGGCCCTGGGGGATGGGTCCTCTGGGCCAATACTGGCCTGGGGAGGGGTCCAGCGGGCCCCCCTCCCCTTTAGTGTCTGGCCAGGCTCTGGAGTATGAGGTCCCCTGGGGCAATATTGGCCTGGAGAGGGGGTCTGTATGACCCCCATCCCCCTTTAGCTACTGGCCAGGCCCGAGGGATGGTGTCCATGGGGCCAATATTGGTTTCCTCTCCCCCTTTAGTGTCTGGCAAAGGCCAGGGGGATGAGGCCCCCAGGCCCAATATTGGCATGGGGAGGGGAGCTGTGTGCCCTCCTCCCCTTTAGTGTTTGGCCATGTTCCTGGGAATGGGTTCCCGGAGACCAATATTGGCCCGGGGAGGGGGGCTGTATGCCCCCTCCCCTTAAGAATGAGGCCGGGCCTGGAAGGTGGTTGCTCGGGCCACAATCAGCCCTAAAGGGGGGGACTGTGCCCCCTCTTCCTTTTAAATATGAAGTGGGTGCCCTGGGTGGCCTCCAGGACACCCACTATTTAGTAGGCAGGCCCTGGTGGATGCGGTCTCCACGGCATATATTAGCCAAGGGAGGGGGCTGCATGCCCCCTTTATAATAAGACCAGGCCTTTGGAAAAGGTGTCCCCGGGGTTGTAATCAGTCTCGGGGAGGGTGGCTATGTGCAGGTTGAGTGCGTTTGGGGGGTTGCACATGGTCAAAGACCATTTGTAGCCTGGGGTTGGCTGCTTGTGTGGGGTTGCTTTCAGGACATGGCCACAGGCAGTGAGCAGCAGAGGTTGTATTTATGTATAGTATTTCAATATTAATTTATGTAAAAAAAAATAGAAATTCACTGAAAAAAAGGTTACAGGGACGTTACAGTTAGGAAATAAAATGTATAAAAACCTTACAAATTCACCAAAAAAAACAAAGGTTACAGGGACGTTATAGTTATGTTCACATTTGACTCACACAAAACCATAGAAATTCAGCACTTATAATTGGTTATCTCAATAACTATAACTCGTGCACAAAGGTAACTATAACTTGCTTCCTCGCCATGCACTTTTAATTACCCCACATATTACATCACTCATGTCATCTTCTATAACATCATTGATAATATCACTACAACATGTGCTATAAAATTATTGATGAGAAAACTGTACATGGCCGGGGTGCGAGTTATAGCCAAAACTATAATTGCAGAATTTCTATGGTTTTGTGTGTCTAAAATGTGAATCTAACTATAATGTCCCTGCAACTTTTGGGTTTTTAGTGGGCATATATTTATACATCCCATAGCGGCGGTCCCCACTAGGTAGTTATAGTTGGGTCTGCTTTTCCATAGACGGAACGATTTTTGTGTTGCTAATAACTTGGGCCACATTTGACAAATCTTCACAAAACTTTCAAAAATGAAAATGTAATCCACGTCAGCTCCTTCCTGGAAAGTTTTCTGACGATCTGTTCAGCAGGGACAGAGAAAAAATGGGGGTCCCTAAATATAAAATCCCCATACATTTTCAATAGACTTCTTTATACAGAGCTACAGCAAAACTACTCAATGAAATTACATCAAATTCACCAGGAAGCTAGAACTTGGTCCACAGATTGTGCCTTTTCAGATTTGATGTACATCTGTTCAGTAGTTATTGAGAAATTAAGGGTGAAGAATAATTGTATTTTTTTTCAGTTGGGCTCTGTTTTGCCTTTCCTGCTCTTTTTCTTGCCCTCTGTTTTGTCTTTCCTTCTTTTCTTCCTGCCCTCCATTTTGCCTTATTGGGTTGTTTTCCTCCCCTTTTTGCAATGGGGGAAGCGGGCTGCAAGGCTACCCTCCCCGGGCCGATTTCAGCCCCAGAGGACCCCATCCCCCTCCCTCTTTTTTAAAAAAGTAATTGGCCCCAGGGAGGTGTGGTACGTGGGGCCTAGGGGATCCATGCAGCCCCTCCTTTATTTCTTTTATTAATAGCTCTTGGAAGGTTGTGGTCCCTGGGGGTCCACATGCCACCCCACTAAACTTTAACAATAGTCCCAGACAGGTGATGGTCCCTGGGGCGTTCGTAGATCTATGCGGGCCCGCCAAATTTTAAAAATAGCGCTGTGAAGATGGTGGACCCTGGGGCCTGGGGGGCTCAGCATGGCCCCTGCTAAAAAATAACAAAAGCCCCAGGGATTTGGTAGTTCCCAGGGCAAAAGTAATCCCTTGGATGGGGGCATTTGCACCTCCTCCTTATTTTAATAAAATAGGCATGCCCCTGGGACCTGGCCCACCCGGGGGCTTTATTAAAACAAGCATGGGAGATCGCACTTGTTTTTTAAAAAATGTTGCTGCACACTCACGACTGCATCATGATTTTGCTGCAATTTCATTTTTAAAAAGTGCTTTTGTGCCCCGGCAGGCTACCAGCGGTACCCCCCAGACCAGAGCTAGGCTGAAGCCAAGTTGGCTGCCAACACTTCCTGGTTGAAATGTTGCCAGCCAATAAGATATGCGCAACAGATCGGGAGGGTTATGGAGCCTTCGCATACCTAGATATCCGAATTAAGATTTTTTTAATATCTCAAAAACTACTGAATGGATTTACAACAATTTACAAAAAGGTTGCTATCTGGATCAACAGCTATCTTTCTGCCAAACTTGGTGTAATTATCTTCAGCGGCTCGGGCTATAGTTGTGTCAAAATTCCAACAGGAATTAACATGGAAAACGTAAATTTTTGACCCCCCTTTTTCCCAGGTCCCTCTTGCTGGATTGATCTCCCTGAAACTTTTCATGCCCAACTAGAATCACTGGTGCACTTTTTTGGAAATGTTCGTGAAGATTTGTCAAACCACGCCAAAGATATAGGCAAGCAATAAAACGCTTTTCCTATGGAAACAAGGGCTCAACTAGAACAACCTGTTGACAATCACCAGTAGGTAATATATACATGCATATACACTTACAGGGGCTATCGATCAGCTCTCTTAATGCATTGTTCTTTTCAAGTGTAATTCTCATTTTGTTTCCAACCACCACAGTGTAAATCATGGGGTAATGGGCCTTCCCACTTTATCCATAGGATGTCTTGCCCTATGAGAAACCGCTTTTTCCTAATCACATGTGCATGGCCACCAGAAAAATAGTTCACTTGGGTGCCTCTCCTGGTGGGCCTAGCGTACAGGACCACCCCTTTATCAATCAATCACTGGCTTTAAAGTGCAGCTACTCACCCGTGAGGGTCTCAAGCCACTGGGGGTAGGGAGGGGGCTGCTGGTTGGATTGGTTGGAGGATCATTCGAAGAGCCAGGTCTTGGGGTCATTTCTGAAGTGGGTCAGTGACACTGACTGCGTGAGGTGCCAGGGCAGGGAGTTCCATGTCATGACGCCGAGGTAGGAGAACGATCTTCTTCCTCTTCTGGTCTTGTTGATCCTGGAGATGGTGGTGAAGGTGACTTGGGGAGATTGGAGTTGTCTGGTGGGTACGTGGAATGTGAGGCAGTGGTTCAAGTTCGCTGGTCCTTCGTGTGTAGGGCTTCGTAGGCGTGAGTGAGGGGCTTGAAAGTGACTCTCTTGCTGACTAGGAGCCAGTGGAGTTGTCGGAGGTTTTGCGCAATGTGGTGGGGGATTGTTGAGGACCAGTTTTGAATGTACTGTAGTTTATTGAGCTGTTTCTGGGTGATGCTGGCGTAGAGTGTGTTGCCATAGTCGAGTCTGCTGGTGATAATTGCATGGGTGACGGTCCTTCTGGATTCTGTGGGGATCCATCTGAAACTCTTTTTAGAGCAGGCAGAGTGTGTGGAAGAAGGCTGAGGAAATTGCATTTGTTTGGCGTCTATCTTGAGTGAAGAATCCAGTATGATGCCAAGGTTGCCTGTGTGGTCCGTCGGGGTGGGAGAGCAACCAGAGCAGCTGGCCACTAGTAGTCGTCCCAGACTGACGCGGTGGGTCCTAGGATTAGAACTTCGTTCTTGTCCGCGTTCAGTTTTAGGCAGCTGTCTTTCATCAATGTTGTGATGGCCTACATTCCCCTTTGGAAGCCGATTCTGGCTGTTGAGGGTTCATTGGTGAGGGAGACGATCAGCTTGGTGTCGTCGGCATAGGAGACGATGTTGAGTCTGTGGCTACTGATGATGGTTTTGAGGGGGCCCATGAAGATTTTGAAAAGGGTGGGACTCTACGATGATCTTTGTGGGTTTTGAGAGGAACGGTGGTAGTCTGACTCGCTGGGTCTAGCTGGTGAAGAAGAAGTGGATCTAGTCCAGAGCCCTGTCACGGATGCCGGCGGCATGGAGTCTGGTGATTAGGGTACAGTGGGAGAAAGTGTTGAAGGTGTTCGAGCGGTCTAGTAGTATGAGGGCTGCTGGCTCAGCCTCGTCGAGGAGAGAGCGGATGTCGTCTGTGGCAGTGAGAAGTGCAGTCTCTGTGCTATGGTTGCTTAGGAAGCCGGATTGGGAGGTGTCCAGGACATGGTTCACTTATAAATCTTTTATTTTTGCCCATTGCTTTGCTGTTTTTTGCATATTGCACATGCTTGCAAATATTAAATAAAAAGAAAACATTGCACCTATGCCAAAGCGAAAACAATTGGGGGCTATTCATGAAAGTAACTTTACATGTGAGTAAATCTACTCTTCCACTTTTGAGTAATTATACTACTTTTGGCTATTTATCATTTGCAGGTGTAAAGTTACTCAAAAGTGTAGACTTGTATATCCCCAACTCCTAAAATGAGGGAGGAAGTCAGTAAAAATGTCAAATTCAAATGTAAAGTTACTAATAGTAGTGACTTTACAAACATGCTTGACATTTCATACACTTGGCAGACACCTCCACAATCAGGCCGGAGAACTCCCTATAGTGAAGTACTGGGAAATTAATAAACTTTTATTAAAGTTTAAAAAAAAAAATTATGTTTGTACGTTAAATGTTAATATAACCGCATGCGTGCGGCGCGAATTCCCCGCCCATGCTGACTCCGCCTTGCGTGGGCGGAGTCATGACGGAACGGTTCCGTCATGAGCACAGCTCAACCGACGCTCATGACGGAACCGTTCCGTCATAAGCATCGAAGGGGTTAAATACTTTTATATATTTATTTTAAATGTAACATTAAATTAATTCTATATATTTTGTTAAACTTTTTCTAATTGGTGAATTTATTTTAACATTATTTGCCATAGGGTATTATTTTAAGTCCTTACCTCAATTATTTTCTCTGGACAGTGTTGTAGTAAGACTGATGGTTGGTGCTGGACTTATTTCTGCTCTTAGATGAAGTATATTTAAAGGTTTTGGGTAGTTTTTTGCTGTAGTAACTTTAGAACTGCAGTTTGGAAGGAGTATGTCACGTCTTAAACCCTTCCTTATACCTACCATAACCCCTCCCCGACATCACCGCTTCTTTGGTTTCCCCAGGTGGGGAATCACACCTGAGGGAACACTGTCAACTGTCACACGTAATCCATAATTTGTGGTTCTGGAATGTGAGTAGAAATATTGGACAACTCGTAGTATGGCAGAGCATTATTCAAGCTTTTCCATATTCATAATCAGGCCTTATGTGTAGCCAGTATATTGTATGCTACTATGATGTGTGATGTTCTCTTCCTGTTTCTTTGTGTGCTCTTTTGCATCAAACAACAAAAAGGTGAGGAATGCTTTCAATTTGTTTAAGCACTGGCAGACTCTCCTGGTAAAATTCCAACCCATGCTTCTTTTGCCCACCATGCCACTTGAGTTTGGAGCCAGCCATATGCAAATCAGTTTTGAAACTGCTCCAATAGGAACAGTCTCGCCTGAACTGAACTCCCTTATCAAGAAGACATGGAAGTGAAGGCCAGTTTCGCCCTGATTGTGGGTCGTCACTCTCATAAGTCTTCGTAGCAAGTACTGTAATTTATCACTAATGCCACAGGGCTCTAAGCAATATTAGGCAAGTTGATCGTCCAAGTTCTATCTTAGTGTTCTGACTCTAAGAATGTAGCTTGGTCTACTAGCCAAACCATACTCAAGGTGATGGTACAGGTTTGGAACTCACTGTATGCCATCATAGTTGGCACGCAGGGGTGTTGATTAAACGTGAGGTTCCAAGGCTCTGTAAATCACTGGACACAGTTAAGTTTATCAGGTGTTAGATGAACCCAGGGGCACCTACTAAATAAAGTGACCCCCGCCAATGATGGAAGAAGCCTAGTTTAGGGTTAGGGTGGCACCAAAACCTTATACTGTACCAACTTAGGAACAGTAGGTCATGGAGCAATGGAGTGGTGTGGAATACTGATCAGCCAATCAAAATGCTTAAAAGGCTGTAATTGAATACTGTTTTTTGCATACCTTCTAGGACCGATGAGAGTGTGAAGCAGGGGCATATTTTAATTTTTTTTATTTTATTTAAATTTATATTGCGCACAGCTACCCTCAATGGGTTTCCCGGCGCCAGGGATAGATAAAAGAAAGAAAAAGAAGCAAAAGGCCCAAAACAGAACAAACAGTGCAGAGGGATTAATTAAACAGAAGGGTCTTCGATTTTTTACGAAAAGGGAGGAGATCAGTCTCGGCTTTCAAGGCCGGCGGAAGAGCATTCCACATCTTTGGGCCAAGATAAGAAAACGAGCGGCCACCCATTTTGGCCAGTTTAATTCTGGGAACAGAAAAATCGCCACTAGTGGAAGATCTTAAAGTGCGACCAGGCTTATAGACTTGAACCAGGTTCTGTAGGTATTTAGGGGCAGAACCCTGCCTGATTTTAAAGAGAAGGCATAAGGTTTTAAATTTTACACGGTTCGGGACCTTAAGCCAATGAAGGTCACGCAAAGCCTGAGCTGCGGAAGATCTCCGGGGTACATTGCACAATAAACGAGCTGACGAGTTTTGCACCACTTGAAGCTTATTTATAGTGGCCTTATCGGCCCCAAGATAAAGCACATTCCCATAGTCGATGCGGGAGATCACAAGAGCCTGGAAGACAGTTCTCTGAGTAGAGCGAGGCAGCATCCATAGGATCTTCTGCAACCATCTTAAGGTGGAAAAACAGATTGCAGCGACCCTTGTTACCTGCTGTCTCATAGAGAGCCTGTCGTCAATGAGAAAGCCGAGGTTGCGGGCTACGGGGGCTGGATTCGGCAAAGGACCCATATCACAGGGCCAATGCCGAGGGCCCCACAGATCTTTATTCTTGCCCAAAAACCAACCTCGGTCTTGTCACCGTTGAGCTTGAGCAAATGGTCATGCATCCAAGCAGCAACGCGTGACAGGCCAGATTTCAAGGCAGAGACCTCATGGCCCTCACTGCTGGAGAGAGAGAACACAATCTGCGTGTCGTCGGCATACGAATAGATTGTCAAACCGGCGTCCTCCACGATGGTAGCAAGGGGTCTGACATAGATGTTAAACAGCAGAGGGCTGAGAATCGACCCCTGGGGGACGCCATATGCCGAGGAATAGACAGCAGATTCAGCTTCTGTCGAAAACACCTGAAAGGTGCGCTCACTTAGAAAGGAGGCAATCCAGGCCAGCGCAGATCCAGCAACACCAAGGGAGCGGAGAGAGTCAAGAAGAATGGAATGAGACACGGTATCGAACGCTGCACTCAAATCCAAAAGGATGAGTGCAAAGGTCTCCCCGCGATCGATACCGTGCCGAAGCCTCTCCGTCACCCCGAGGAGTGCGGATTCAGTGGAATAATGTGCGCGAAACCCAGATTGGGACGGATGTAGATATCCCACTTTCTCGACAAACGAATTAAGCTGAGTGTTCACATGTCGTTCCAAGATTTTAGAACATGCAGGCAGCAGGGATATGGGCCTGAAATTGGCTAAATTAGTGATGTCCGCGCCGGTCTTTTTCAACAAGGGAACGACCATGGCATGCTTCCACTCTTGTGCCACCATAGACTCTATAAGAGATGTATTCAGAAGTCTCATTAGGACTCTCCGTGGTTCGAGGTCCAACAGTTTTAGGATTTTCATAGGAACAGGGTCCCAAGGGGAGCCTGACCTGATACTGTTCAAGCACGATGAGAAAGTGATGTCATCAAACAATAGCCAGTCGTAGATGTGCATTGAGGGAGGGGGAAGAGGACTGCTAAAAGTACCCACCAGTAGGGAATCAGCAGATGGCAGAGGAGTAATCAAGGATTCATGAATACGCTCCACCTTAGAGATGAAAAAATCTGCAATGGCATCACACTGTGGTTTATCCAAAGCCGGAGGAGAAGGTACCGTGTCTGCTCCCGTTAGCTTCTTCACCACTGCAAAAAGAGTCCGCGGACAGTTCTGTGCTTGAGTAATTGTGGATGCCGTAAGGGTGGCCTTGGCCAATTTACAGTTGGCATGATAGCTCTTTAGTGCTTCTTTATAAGCCACCTTACTAGGGGTTGAATAGGAAAGCCTCCATTTTCTTCCAAAACCTTGCACTTGGCTCGTTGTAATTTTAAATCTTCAGAGAACCAAGGTGCAGGAGGATGAAGGGATCTGTGGTTATTAAGTATAGGAGGAAGTAATGCAGTTACAGCATCCGTTAACCACTGGGAAACTACAGCATTAGATTCTGATCCAGAGCTTTCCAGAATCGGAGTAGATTCAGTAAGATGTTGATTGAATGCCATCATATTAAGCTTGTCCCACCGATAGAAAGGCTTACTCTTACCGGCACAGGGCTTAGAATTGGGTAAAGAGAGAGGTAACATGAAATGTACCGCAAAATGGTCTGACCATTCTAGTGGGTGGGCTCTTTGGGAGCAGTCATAGGGTAGATTAGAGATAATTGGGTCTAGCAAGTGACCGGCCGAGTGAGTAGCCCCCAAGTTGCGAAGTAAAATATTAAAAACTTCGAGGTCAGATAATAACGACTGACTGAGAGTACCTTCAACATCTTCAAGATGGATGTTAAGGTCACCAAGAATGGTGAAATTGGCCGTTTTAAGTAGTACGGGAGATATACTATCAGCCAATGAAGATATCCAAGGGCCAGCATTGCCCGGGGGGCGATATATCAAAAGACCGGAAAGCGTAAGTTGAGCGCCAATCATTAATTTAAATAGTGCGGCCTCGCATCCAGGGAGGGGAAACGACTCCAACTTACATTGGTAGATGGTTTTAAAAATAATAGCAATCCCCCCACCCTTCCCGGAAGCCCTGTCCTGATGTACCATCACGTAGTTGTTGGGAACGGCTATGGCAATGTCAGGTCCAGAGCTTTCGTGGAGCCAGGTCTCAGTCAAAAACAATGCATCTGGCGACTCATCATTTATAAAATCAAATAGATTGAATTTATGTTTGGGGAGCGATCTACAATTAATACTCCAAAATTGGAGAGGAAGGGAAGTCAGGAGTTTCTTAGTGGGCTTCTAGCGACAACTAGACCGCTGGGAGCATGAAGTGCCGCGGGGCGTGTGCCCCACTCAAGATGGCCGCCAAACGAGACAGGGCGAGGGACCCGCAAAGTGCGGTGTTCTTCACGATAAAAATGCAAGTAAGCGGGTCAGAGATGCGAGTGTGCAAAGGCCAATTTTAAAAAACCGGGAAACAGGCAAATAAAATTCAACTTATCAGACAAAACGGGGATTTTAAAATATGCACGCAGGAGCTGCACGATGATGCAGCGATAATCCAATAATGCGCCGGAGCATAAAACAGACAATGACATTTGATGTATTTAGCTGTCTGGGATGAGATGGGGAATGGTAATAACCTTATTAACATAGATAGCCTGTTGGGTTTTAAGATTGTTATTTGTTATTTCTCCCATGTTGCACCCTCTCTATTGATTATCTTGAGTCCATAACTGCGGGGTGGGAAATTAACATGAGTCAACACCTTCTGCAGAAGGCATTAACTGTTGTTTTCTCCTTGAGCAGAATGCAATAATACATCAATAATTACATGCCAGTGGCAAATTTGTTAAGGGCTTGGGTGCTATAAACTTGGTTATGTTTGTAGCATCCATGCCCAAATGTGTATTTCATAATGACATTGTTTTGGAATACTACATGCCAATGTAGCTTCTCCTGTTTGGCAAATAAATGAAAGAAGCATTTGATAAAATGGAACTGATAACTAAATGTCTACATAATGAACACACTTTGTAATATACATTCCTGCCTTCCACAGCCTTCAGAGGTGCCACTGCTGGAATTTAAGAATACAGAAGAACTTGGCACACAAAGCGGTAGCAGAAGCTGTTTTTAGCACAATGTGGGTAGTGGGTACAACATTTCCTTGGGCCTCCACCTCTTGTAATGCAATTGCAAACCCAGAGAGATCATGTGTCCTTCCCTTTAAATATAGATTAGGGAGGGGCATAGAAAGGATTCGGGGACATCTTAAAGGGGTGAGGTCAATTCCCTTCCCTAGTGGCACCAGTGACCTGATGTTTAATGGATGCAATGGTTCACTTTCTTGGGACTGAGCTTGGCTAATGAATGGATTCTTGTTAATAATTAGCACAGCACATTAAGGCAATGCTTGAATTTCTGGCCCAAGGACACCGCTGAGATTCGGTCTGTTAAACAGTACATTTTTTGATACTGGCTGAAGTCCATGTTGCCTTTTCTGGGCTGTCCGTGGGCCTAAAGAGACAGCCTTTGGGAGTTATTTAATAAGGGAAGTAGGGGTGCTCAGTTGGCGCTGTGAAATTTTGCACTGCTTTTGCAGGCTTTTATAATAAGTAAATCAAGGCAGTGTTTTGATTTGTGTCATGTGAGCACCCATCCAAAACCATGATTCATTAAGGCCTGAATCTTAATTGATCCTGAGAGGCAACACAGAGCCCCCTAAGATGTTACCCCATCTATCTATATTTTAGGGTTATTGAAACCCAAACAAACATGGCTGATTACAGCACTCTCTACATCAACCATACATTTAACTCTATAGTAAAATGAATTAAAATAGCAGATTTATCTCAATAGAAGCTTGTATGTCCGGTTGCAGCAAATATGTTCAGCTTTCTGTCAAAAAAACTGTAAATAGGTGACATCATATTAATTAAAATGTTTTGCCATATTTTGTAGTGCTCCACATCTCAATCAATGTTGTGAAGCTGTCCTTAAATATTTGTTTTGTAGCACTACTTTACACCCTTAGTTTAGCAGTTGGGAGACGCATTGGATGGGTGTTACCTGTAAGTTAGATTGTCTGAGCGATGGACAGCATGCTTTCTGGGAAATTAAATAACTTGTGTCCCAAATGAGAATGGGTGGACTGATGACTAATGTGTGTGGTTTTTTTTCAATTTTTTACAGCGCAAACTTGGCTCAAGTGCGTTCGTGCTGGAGCAGCATAACATTGGCTCTACCCTCATTATTATTGATTTGGCCACAGATGTATATTATGGCCTCATGTATTCAGGAGATATAAGGTGACATGCAAGAGAGAAGTGCACTCAAAGCCATATACGAAGTGCACGTGCTATGTAATCACAACATTTATAAATGTTTGTTTACAAATGTTTTGTTTGCAGTAATAACGAGATATAGTCTATATGCGTTTATAAGAAATATGTTGGTTTTGTTATTTAATTGAATATGTATACATGAGAAACGCATTTACTTTTATAACATGACTGTTTGTTTATTAGGATTTATTCAGTTATAACATGTATTGAAGCTCTCCATTAGTTAACTTGACCAAAGTCCTTAAGCAATGTTTAATCTTCAATGTGAAGGTTTTTCATTGATGGAATGTTTTTCCCCTCTCTCCAGATGCATGACAGGATGACCTAATGAACGGAAAGAAGGTTCCTATGTGTGGACTTGATTAGGCAGCAAGAAGGGCGTAAAGGGTGAAAGAAAATACAACCAAAGGGGAGGCTTACTGTCTGTGTGGAATGAAGGCATAAAGAGAGAGATATGTGGATCAAAAGAGAAGAGTAATTGACGTGTTTTCGAAACATACATCTAAGAAGAAGGATTTATGACTGTGCCTTGCTAAATAAAGTATTGTTTGAAGGTGGTCCTTAATTGGTCCATGACAATAATTTAGTAGGGTCTTCAAGAATATAACTAGGCAATGCTATGTCTTACCTTCACGTGTCTTTTGGGCTGGGCACGTTACCATTGAGCACGCTTGGTTTAGTAAAGTAATATGACTATTGGAGTATAAAAAAGGTGTGCAACCTAACCTTACCTGAATTTACTATATACTGGCCCTACTAGGTTAGCACCCACTAGAAAATGGAATACGAGCTTTTTACGTAGAAGGAGCTACGACCCACGAGCAAGGCGGAACATCTCATTTCAAGCAGCAAGTTTATTTCTGGAAGTGTCGGCAGTACGCTGGAGATGATTCATTTAATATGGGACTATGTTCACGTTGTTATTTTATAATGTACTGAAAATGTTTTCAAAAAGCAGTCTGGACTTTTAGAACGGGCGTGACCTGCCTGTGTAATAGAGCACCCTGGGAGTTGAAGTAGTAATCGCATAATGTCAGGTATGAGTTCTGTTGTGTTAATGGGCGGCACAGACTGGGAACCAGGGGCGGGCCGAGGGTTTAAATACCAGGTGTTTGAAGTATCACGAAAGATTTTCTCTGTTGGAAGCGAGGGGAGCGCGTCGGCGTCAGTGGAGCAGGTATGCAAAGGTGTCAGCGGCCGGTTCAGCATAGCAGATGGGGCAGCGACAGGGGGTTTCAAGTGTTCCGTGGTTACTGCCATGGGCAGAACGTTTGAGAGAGCTTAGGAAAGCGGTTGCGGAGTTTATTTAATACGAAGCATTGTCTCAAGTGAATCTTGTGTATGACAGTATAAACATGGCGCATCATTGGGAAATCTGTTTCTGTAATCGTGCATTTTAGCTGGGCATTATGAATGAGTGATTTAACCAGAGGGACGTAGTGAGAAGCATACGGGTTGGAGAGGAGGGGTGAGGACGTGTGATGGGTTCACTGTCGGGATGACAGGAAAACGTTGTTTGCGCATAGGCAAATTTATGAGACCCGAGTGATTAACACTACCGTATTAATATGCGGTGACTATTTTGGGGCCTTTTGAGAAAAGTTTGCAGGATAGTACTGCTGGTCGAACGGAAAAGATGCAAAACAATATGTTTTACTTTTACATAACGTGATGTACTGTATATTAATTCTGTTTAATTGATCTTTCCAGTTACCCCTGACGAAGGGCCCATGGAGGCCCAAAATGCATTGGGTTTTAAATAAACTGCTTCAGATGAAATTGGCGTTTTTACGTATTCTTGAATGAAGAGGCACGGATGGCCCATCGGGAGTATGAGAAGCACAGAAATTTGGCATTTCCTTGCAAGTGGATGAAGAATGATGAAAAAATGAATATATGATAAAATGAGGAATAATAGTGAAAAACATGACAAACAAGGATTCAAAATTGAGAAGTGGAATATTGACTTCTGCTTCCACTATAGCTACAGTGCCATGGCCAGGGGTACTATCCAGTGCCCCTACGTTGCTATGTGTGGAATGAAGGCATAAAGAGAGAGATATGTGGATCAAAAGAGAAGAGTTATTGACGTGTTTTCGAAACATACATCTAAGAAGAAGGATTTATGACTGTGCCTTGCTAAATAAAGTATTGTTTGAAGGTGGTCCTTAATTGGTCCATGACAATAATTTAGTAGGGTCTTCAAGAATATAACTAGGCAATGCTTGTGGCTTTGAACACACACTACACTGAGACTTCTTTAGGAGAGGAGAGGTTTAGGCCACTGTGCCTTATGCTTCTATACTTATTCTCTTTGTATTGCTTCATACTTTATTTTGGAAACTTCTACTGAAATTTCACGTTGACACCTTTCTCTTTATCATTTGGATCTAATCAAAGCCTAGTTTAGCATTTTATGGTGTAGTTTAATTACGGATTGAGAAAGTTTCATGCATCATAGACAGGAAGATCAGACTTTTCAATCTTCTCACTCTGCTGTGTTTTTGTTGTTTTGTACCTTTGCTACTGAGGTTCTCATTGATTACTTACTATTGAGAAATAACTTTGTTTCTAGAGCTAGAAGTCCATTGATAATTTTGTATTGCAATGAAATGTTTTTGAGATTGATTAAAATCACATTGACTTTAAATTTGTAATAAATACATGTCTAACCTGATTTCCCAAATTGGAGCTTTACTTTATAGCCAAATTTGTTGCACTGTATTTTGAATTTGAATTGAAATCTAACTCCTTCATTTCACAAGCTCCCTAAAAAGATCAGTACCGGATGGAGCAAAAATGGCCAAATCCCCTTCGATGAAACATATGGTAGCAGAAGTATGATGCTTAGGGTCTTGAAATAGGGAGTTAGTTAATGCCCCAGGTGAGGTCGGTTCCAGCTCTGAAGTTCCTGATTCAATTTGGTGAATCAGCACAGTTCCAGTATCCAATGATGGCGTAATAGCAGCGGAAGGAGAGAGTATCAAAAGGGTTGTGTGTGTATGGCTAACACCTAGCTTGTGGTGTCATAATGGTTGTGTGATGTCCGGTGGAGGTGTTGTGTATGTTGTGTGAATGTGGTGTTTAACGTGGTAAAGCTGTTATTGGGTCTGATGTGGCCTAAGAACCTGGGATAGTATTAAAAGGTGTAGAAGACACCGAATTGCATTGTCTGCTAAAAATGTGTGGGAGTTGTCGTGAGATGGCTCCGCAGCCCAATTAGGTTAGGGACTTTTCTTTTGTGTGATTGGGAAGTACGATTAGTACAGTGGACCCTTTGTGCAGGGCAATGCTGTACTGATCAAGGTGATTTTCGCGGGTCGAGGTTTCACTTGAATGTATGCTTGACGAGATATCTTGTGGTCTTGGGAAATATGAGGATGATAGGTTAAAAAATGCTAATGAAGGAACTAATCCAAAGCATTCAAATTTATGGAACATTGAAGAAGTGGGAAGTTAGATGGTCAAAGAAGAATAACCCAAGAAGACTGTTAGGAGAGCCGCCTCCTTCAGGAGATGGAGGAACACTTGTTAAGAGTTTACCTTGACGAGAAGTGCCTAGGGGAGGTTATGTTCATGTGCCATGGAGTTGAAGTTATCTTGCATCATTTACAAATGATTTTCTCAAGCTGAGAGAGAAACCTGTAGATTGGTATAAATAAGTTGAGCGGTTTGAGAAGATTTAGAAGGTTTGTTGGACCAATTTTTAAATACACTGTTTGATATTGTGGTTCCAGATGATTTATGGTTGGAATGCAAAATAGCTAATGACTGGCCTGAAAGACAGCTAGAGAGAGATCCAGCGACTAATGGTCCATTAGAAATGTTGATGAGGAAGTATAATCAAGTAATGATATGGTCGAAGTCTAAGATGTCATCCAAGGATATGGATTGGGTTAAGATTGATCGAACAACACAAGAAACCAAAGAGACGATTTGGGCTTATTATGAGAGATTGTTGCAGGCGTTTAAGCAGTATAGTGGGATGACACAATGGAACCGAAGGATATGGGACATTTTGTGTCCAGGTTTGTGACTGAATTGAGACCGGATATTAGCACGATGATACAGCTGCATTTGATATGCTGGCTAAATAAATCTGTCACTTAAATTTTGCAATATGCAAAATCCAGCAGTAACGAGATTGAAATGAAGCAGAAAAAGTTGAAGGAAAAGTTCATGGTGCCACATATGAAAACAGTACAGAGAGGAAACCAAGATCCTCCATCCAGACAGTTTGGAGGAGTATGGGTAGCGGAGAATGTTAGAACCACATAAGTGCATTATTACTCAGTCCTGAAGGCAATTAATGATGCGAAGGTATAACAGAGTCAGCGCCTCTTGATGCCTGATTTCTTTGTAAGGGCCAAAATGGCTACACTTTAGAGCCAAGAGTAGTGCTTGGGGGCGCATAGACAACAATTAAAAAATGTAAATTCCATAATCTGATTTGAGTGATAGGAGTAATTTTACGTTTGAAAGGTGTACCCATAAATGCAGGAGTTTGTATACTGCAATTGCCACATTTGCAGGTTTGGAGATAGGTGTGGGATTTTGGGAGTTCTGGCAAAGGGTGGCGCTTCCATGCAAAATGGAGTTAATATCCACAATCACACACGTTTATGGGCATTCCCATTCACTTTAAAGGTAGAGGGCCCTCTTCCTAATTGCAGGGGGCAAAGCATTTCGAGGGTTGGAAGTGAAGGTGTGGGCATAGAGGCTGATCCTACCCTCTGCTTCATTTATGTACGTAAACTCTTACACCTGGTGGAATCCCCATTGGTTACAGCTTGCACATTAGAGTGCTCCTGAAAAAGCTATTTTGCCAGGGGACTCCTGGAATTCGTTTTAAAAATATGTTCCAAACAAAGGAGTACACCTACCTGATTGTATTTCCGACTTTTCATCCTTGGGTTGTGTGAACTGGGCCCTGCATCATTTGACTGGTATATTATGACTTTTCTGTATCTTAGCAGCTGTTGGTTTTCACTTTTAAGATCTATGGATAAGCATCAGAGCCTGGAGCTTCCTCTGTTCTCACCTGTGTGTCCAGCCAAACAGATGCCTAAAGCTGGCCATCCATAGAGCGCCACCGATTGGGTGGGGCAGCCATTTTAAAGTCGATGATTATATATACAGGGCCCCTCCCTCCTTCCCCCTCTCCCATTCCTTCTTTGTCCTACCATTCCACTTCTCCTACCCCTAAACCCATCATTTTGACGCAGCCTTTAGGCTACATAAAGCCGTTTATAAGTAACATAACATTATGTATCATTGCATAGAATAACATAATATAGCATATCATAATGTAGTATAACATAACCTCACAAAATAACATAACACAGCCATACAAAGAATACCTTAAATGGAATAACATAATTCCTTACAAAGTGTATGGAGAGGCAATCGGATCTGTAACCCATCAAACCACAACATGATTTCGAATATCGTGCAGAAACTATGGCCCTCTTGGGCTTTGCAGGACTTAGAAATATTGCAAGACTTTATTTTAGATATAAGATAATTCTGAGGTACTACTTATGCCAGGACGAACCACCTCCACTGCTTTTTGGCTAGGTTCACGCTATAGAGATACCATTTACATACATACATACCCCCACTCCCCAGTGTGGTCCAGTCATTTCAATCAGTGCAAGTCATTGCAAAATTCCTGAGCAGAAACTCTCCACAGAGCACTCTCTTCACAGAAGCTGGTGGAGAACCCACTGCAGTGGACACATGGTGTATGTATGTATGTATTTTATTGCTTGTTAAGCGCGGCTGTCACCCAAAGGGCATCCTGGCGCTGAGACCGATCCAGACCATCTATTGCATGAGCTACACTACCCTTGGGAACAAATGGGTCTTTAAGTCCCTTTTGAAAGTAAGCAGATCGAGGCTACTCCTCAATGTCAGAGGAAGAGCGTTCCACAGCTTGGCGGCCGTGAAACTAAAGGCACGTCCGCCCATCCTCACTCTATGTATCCTGGGGACCCTAACCAGGAACGCCGAGGAGGATCTCAGAGGTCTGGTGGCCTGATACCAAGAGAAGAGACTCTGAAGGGGTAATGGTCCCAGTCCATGCAGGGCCCTGAAGACAAGGCACAGAGCCTTGAATGTAATTCTCTGCTGGACCGGAAGCCAGTGAAGGTCGGCCAGAGCTGCCGATGAGGAAGAGGAACGCGGGCGAGACAAGGCTAATTTAGCGGCCATGTTCTGAATCCTTTGGAGTTTAAGGACCAGAATCTTCGGAGCTACCAGAAGTAGTGCGTTACAGTAGTCTAGCCTACTGAGAATGGAACTACGCACTACCTCTGCTCTGGAGCCCCTAGGAAGAAGTGGCAGGATTTTTCGAAGTGCACGAAGCAGGCCCATGCATGTCGCTGCCGTCCTATTTACGGAAGCATCCAGCTGCAAATTGGGTTCAAACAGAACTCCCAAATTGCGGGCCGATTCTGCAGCCTCCACCGAACCCGGGATAAAAGATGGCCAAAAATCAACCGGTAGTGTAAAGTACCTCCGTTTTCGACCCATTGAACTGCAATGAGTTAGCTCGCAGCCATACTGCTGTTGCCAACATGCAGCGGTGAGAAGAGTCCCTTGAAATTGTCTCCGATCCCTCAAAGGAAAAAAGCAACTGAGTGTCATCGGCATAATTGATGACTGATATGCCGAATGACTTTATCAGTGCTACCAAGGGACGGAGATATATATTACATAGGATTGGGCTAATCGCCGATCCTTGGGGGACTCCTTGATTCACCTGCCAGGTGGCTGATCAAAAAGGTGGTAGTGCCACAGCTTGTTGCCTATTGTCCAAATAGGAAGTTAGCCAATCCAGAGCCAGACCACTCACTCCCGCCCTCCGAAGACGGCCTAGTAGTACTTTATGGTCTACCGTGTCGAACGCGGCCGACATGTCAAGTAGCACTAAAAATGCAGACTTGCCTCTGTCGACCCGTCCACATGGTGGACTTGGGACCCGCATAATGAGACCTTTCGACTTTCTGTATTCTGCAGACCTGAGCAGGGAGATAATAACTTTACACTAAGCCAGAAGCCTAAGGGACTAGAAATTTGGAGTAAAGTAAAAATCAATTGTGACAAAGCAAAATATTTGAAGACGTAAAGAAAGAGAAGATACTAGGCTAAGAAAGAGCTCTTCTGAGCCAGCCAATATATATTGATACTAATAAGGGGAAAGAACTTCTGAAGAAGTAAAGAGACTTTCATGGCCAACATCAGGATCCAGCACTCTTTGTAAGGAGAGAGACAATTGCAAAAGCATCTGTTAAGTTCCCTAAGTCGCTGCTATCTTGCCCCTTTCCTCAGTATCTACACAAAACACCTGCATGATCTACTGCTTGGATGTGAGGTACATTTTTACTTCTCCGTCAATGCCAACGTATTTCGCATCCCTTTAGATGTGGACATTTAAAACGCGGATGTTGCCACATTCAAGAATGGATATAGCCGAAACTGGCTTGTCTGAGCAGCTAAAAAAAAAGATATAACTGGCAACAACAGCTAACAACATTGTGGAACAATTCCATGGATATTTTGCACTCTACAGCTCGTTGTCCAAATCCAACTATTTAGGGTCCATCCACGTTTGACCTCCAGATGATAATCAAATATTAGGGGACTAGGGGAGGGGGTTGTGGATGGATGCAACACATATGACATACATTTGATCAGGCACATCCAACCTTCCTTACAACGTATTTATGGCGAAGCTGGAATGCTAGAACACACTGTCTATACCATCATTTACATGGAGTTGAGATCCCATCTACGTATGTTGCAGCATATCACTGTAACAACGTAACAAAGAGTCCTGAAGTGCAGGTGTATGATGCCAAATTGGAGACACCTTGGTTTGCTTGTTTAGACTGCATGCAATACAAGCTCCTTGCTATGGCATAAAGAAGCCTTTTAAATGATGCCCCACACTACTTCTAAAAAATGCTGTTTTGTTGTCAATCACTGAGAAGCCATGGCTCCGCAAGTTGTCTCATGAACCATTTTAAATAGGGTTTGTAGCTAAGATGGCGACCAGGTGAGTCTCACAGTGCAGAGCTCCATGCACACAGTCCGCTGCAACTCATCTTGCGGGGCTCCTGTTGCCCCCCAACGAGACCTGCTTTCCTCATGCCCCACTGGATGAAACTGCGGGTGGTGGGGGTAAATGCCTGTGGGCTTCCAGCGACTTCCCAGAGCAGCCTGAACTAGGTATGGCCTACCGCTATCAGCTAGGCTGCGAGCTGAAGAGAGGGCAGCCCTGCTTTGAATCTCCCCTCGTGTCAGGGGTGTGCTGAACTCCTGTCCAGGCTGCGACAGGTGACCCTTCCCTCTGTCTGCATTGTGGTATCGCCAGTGCCCCAGAGTGCTGTGGTGCATTTCGGGCTTGACAGTGCTACCCGACTGCAGTGGCCTCGCTGCCCTCCCACTGGGACCTGACTGCTACGACTGGACATCTGGGCCGTAGGTGCTCCTGGTAGAGGCACCTAGAAGTAGGCTCTGTGCCCTCCACCTCACAGCCCCACCAACCCGTGAATATTATTGCTGGCTTCTGTGCGACCTGGTGAAATTGGTTAATGGACAATCGTGTAGTGCCCACCTGGACATCCACCACCAGGACCTTGCCTGCACTATAGGAGTGGGCCCCCCTGGAGCGACAGTAATGCATGACGGCAGGGGTCTCGGAGATTGCAGCTCTTCCCTGGACTGGCAATTGCAGCCTCCCGGTTCCACCAAGTTGGTGATGTCCCCAACCTAGGTATGGATCCCTGCCTTTCTCTCCTATTAAGACGGGTCTGTGTTCTGCCCTGCTGCCTGCCAGGGGTCGCGTCCCACCCTCTACTTCTCATGTTGTCCACTATTTACTTTGCTGCCTTCCCTCAGCTCCACTGTTTTGCTGACTTTGACAAATGAGAACAGCGTAAACGGATGTACACCAGAGGCCCCAGGGCATGATGAGGAGCTGGGCGCTCAGTGGTTCTCCTGCTTGCGGGTGTGCCTGCCCTCCAGGCTGCTCCTATGGTTTGCCGAAAACAGAACAAGGCCTTGGTGAGCGTAGCAAGAGACTGCGTAACAGAGGGGGTGACCTGTGCTCTACCGACGTGACACTGGGGATTACGCTGTTAAACCATTCTCATAAATTTGACGATATCCTGAAAGTAGTCCTCTCTAGAGCCCACAATCGATGCACTAGGGATTGACATGGACCACATGTGGAAAGACCATAAGAAACTGAAAGAAAGGGTGGAGGTCTCGGAGTATACGCTGGTCGCACTCAGACCTGTGGTCGAGGAGGCAGACTTTTGCATCAAAACCCTTCAGGAAGAGGTTAGCTACCTCAAGAAACATGTGGAGGATCAAGAAGGGCGATCCCGCTGCAATAATATGAGGATTGTGGGGTTTCTGGAGTACACCGAAGGCACTAGCATGGAGCGCTACTTCAATGAAGGGCACACACAGATGGTGCTAGGGGGTAAGCTTAAGATCTACATTTCTCTGGAGTGGGCCCGCAGGGTACTGGGCAGATCACCCCTCAAGGGACTCCTCCGAGACCGGTGGTTGCACACCTTTTGATCTATAGGAATAGAGACCATATACTACAGGTGGCATGTGTCAAGGGGCCCTGGACGATTGGTAACTCACAGGAAAACATATTCCCTGACTACACAGTGGAGGTACAGAGGTGGCAGACCTCTTTCCTGGAAGTGAACGACGACTCCGTGCTCACGATGTTAGGTGTGCTGTGCAGTTTTCTGTTGATGGAGCAGATTCCATCTGCATTCAGGCATTGTTTTATTTTTGTGCTTTAGACAGACTGCATTTAAATTGCCACGCACATTTTGGCGCAAGTTAAAAAAATGGCACATGAAAAACATGAAAGTGAGGCCTATTCAGTCTGAAATGCTTTTGCTGAATTAACATGTGTTTTTGCAGTGTAGAGAAAAGTGGCCTTTTTAGCTTTGAAGATTAATAGAATGTGCTTCTCTCTTCCCAGCTCATTCCTTGCAATCTAAATTCGCTATTCCTGTCTTAAGAGACTTTGACTTGTTGCATATTTTGAGAAATATTTTCAGTTAATAACACCTCTTTTTATGATGTGTGTAAATTAATAATGCACCAAACACTACACAGGGGGCTAAATGCTTTTTGCATGAAAAGCTATCTAAAACACTAAAGCATGTTGCTGTGTGCGCTGTATTAACTGTATGTGCTTTTAAAATTTACACTAAAGCATGAAAATGCTATGTTGCACATTGCACATTTATTTTGCATGTTGTCATAAATAATAGAAAAGCTGCTTGACACTAACAGCTTGGCTAGGTAAACATTTATAAGGGGTATTAGTATGGAGTTGGGAAACATAATGGGCTGATTTACATGAAATTAATATTCTCTTTGGGTCTGTTTTATTTTTGGGCCTACGATTAAATGGCTGCCTGTGAATCCAGCAAGGCTATGACTTGTAAAGAGAAGGGTGCATGCGCAGATTGAGCCAGCTTTCCTCATGACAAGAAGAAGTCAAGGACATTTTGAACTGTACATTCTTGTGATTGTGCCAATGTACCAGTTAGTTAAAATATCCGTCCTACTGCGCTGTGAAAGGAAGGAAGAGAATTAGAATGAAACATTTTTCCTAGTAAATGTTGCAAACGTTTATAAATGTATTTATTCGTGTATGCTTCTTTTGTTAAAACTGGTATAGTCAGGATTTTAGAATGAGTCAGGGTAGTGAGAACTCATGCCATTGTGGCTGACCAATCACGTACAGGTTTTCCTGAAGATGCAACATTTTTGTGTAGACTGCCAAGAATTAGAGTATAAATAATGACCTCTCTGTAGGGGGGTTGGCTTTCTTAGCTCAGCTGGCTTCTTGCTCATTTTTGGCTTAGGCTTGTCTTCATTCTATGGGTTAGGAACGAGAAACGTCCCGGGAGATTGCTGAAGAGCGGAGTTTGCGTCCGAGGAGAGTCAGGGGGAGGTTTCTTGCTTCCACGTCATATTTTGGCACTGCAGGCCACATTCCTTTGAGGTCTGGTGAAGGGCGGGCTGTCTCACTCCTTGCTTGCTCTTTAGACACAGACAGGAGCAGAGAATGAAGTGGATTAAGATAGAATTAGATGCTAAACTTTAAGTTTATGCTTTGACTAATTAATTAGGTCTGGAAAGATTTCTTTGTCTTATGCATTTATTTCTCTTAATGGGAGATTTTTTGCAAACTATTTAATTATTGATTAGCTTTGCAGGACTATTTTTCTTAGAAACTCTTTAAGAATTTTGACTGATATTTTGCGCCACATTTTCTTTCCTACGTGTAATGCTTATATGCAGACTGTAATGTGTTCTGTATTAATGCTATTTTTCCTGTTTTCCAAATTCTGTAACCTGATTGATATTTTACTAATGAATAAAGGGTCAGAGAAAAATTAACTTTGACTAGAAAATAAAAACCCTTTAAAAGACTCAACAACTCTCTTTATTGGCTTGAAATAATAATTGCATTTTTGACTGTTCAGGTTTATTTAAATCTCCTGAAGTTAATACATGGTGTGAAGGGCCCAACACCTTTTGAGCGGTAAATTAGAGGTAGCATGAAGGTTTTACATTGAGAAACTACCAGAAGAAATTACTGCTCCATCACTGTCACTCTCAAGACAATGCACAATGACCACACCTTTTTATGTGGGACCCCTGGGGAGGCCCGGGCTTGGCTGCAACATAGGTTCATCACACCGCTTCCTATGAGGAAGGGAGAACTGCCCAACTGGAACGTGCAACGATGTCAGAGGCCCCATATCAGAAGCAAAAAGGTGAACCCCCTCGAAAGAGAAGACAGCCTGAGACAGAACCCAAGCAGTTGCCGTGGTAGAGCGGCACAATGCATCTCCCCCCCCCCCCACTGAGGGAGAAAGACTCAAGAATGACACATCTGAGATGGACGTGGCTCTGGCAGACTCCCTGCTGCGGGGTTCCGGTCATGTCCACAGATGACCTACTGTAGGTTGCTCAACCTGGCCCTGAGGCACGTGCATCACCTAGAGTTTGGACTCTGACCCTGGACGGGCTGGGTTGGTTCGCTGGAGGCTCTCTAAGTACTCCTACTAGAGAGTCAGCGGGGGGTCTCTAACTCTAGCAGTGGAGAGGACACGAGATACTACTTATTGAATTGACATATTGCAGCAGCACTAACCTTAGCCCTCATTTAGATAGTGGCTATAATCCATGACTGGAAATGACTATATTTCTTCGCATCATAGTGCAGTTCGCTGGGTGCCTGTTGGCACACTGGTCTGGGAAGGGATGTTGGGTAGTTTGATTTGCCTTTCTTCGTTTATTGTGCTCTTCTGTTTTAGTTAAGGTATGCATTGCTATGAGATTGGGGGTGTTGGAGGGGTTGGTAGACGGGCTTCCCTGTATCCCTAATCTCTTTGTATGTCCCTAACTCCAACGACTCACTTTTTATGAACTCCTTAACCTCAGCAATACTGCGTGACTCACTAGATTCTTGTTACAGGGGCTATAATTGTGTTCCAGATGTGGGGTTATACCGATCCCATATGGCAGTGCCTGGTTCACAGTCTGTCGTTTTATAGAAATATTTGCGACAATGGGTATCACACACCCAGGTGTTAGACATCTGGTGCTGTTTACATCCCACAGCTAGGGAATACTCCTACCATTCTAGTTTACATAACCTCAACACTAGAATTGACCTGTTCTATGCTATGCCTCTGCACTCTCCAAGGTGTCATGGGCCGAATACCTGGGATGATCCTACGTTGATCACAGCTCACTCCAATTCTTATTGGCGTGGGACTGAGGCCGACCATGCATACCAACTTGATGCCTTTCGGTGGATGCCCTATAGTCCTGCTCTAGTCTCTCTGATCACATTACCACATACTTTGGGGAGATGCCCGGATAGAATGTGATGCGTTTAATGTGGTCATCAGCGGTTTGGTCATAAAAACGGTCTACGGCACCAAGTTGGTTCTTCAGAAAGAGCTTCAGCACTTGGAAACAAAAATTAGAACTCACGAGTTAGAGTTAGAGTTACGCGAAGACCGGGATGCTCCTATCCCGTTGACGCAGGCTAAGCTTCCGCATACAGCCGCTTTGGAGAAATTGGGTGCCCTGGACTACAGGGAATACTCGGCCAGGAAACACACAGAGGGTGACAAAGTGGGCAGGCGCTTGGCCTTGCTAATGCACTCTGACTTCCCCAGGAACCCTATCACCGCTATTCGAGACGGGACGGGCAACACTGTAAATTCCCAAGACGCGATCAACCTCACCTTCAATGCCTACTGCACCATGTTGTAAGAAGCTCAAGTGACAGTGGATCTCATTGCAATGAAGACATTCCTGGATACGCTGCACCTCCTCAAAGGGCAGGCATCTCATTGCGTGGACCTGGCAGTCCCAAGAATAGGGGATGAGATATCTCAAGTGCTTAAACAAATGGTGCACAGCAGGACTCGCGACACAGATGGTTGGCCTGTGGCATTCTTCTCTGCCTTCACAAAACAGCTTACCCCGGTCCTCCTTCAGGTCTTTA
This sequence comes from Lissotriton helveticus, assembly GCF_964261635.1. NCBI lineage: Eukaryota > Metazoa > Chordata > Amphibia > Caudata > Salamandridae > Lissotriton > Lissotriton helveticus. The sequence continues at coordinate 258,753,541 of NC_136071.1, forward strand.
AGTTTGCATACTCAGTGGGCATACCCCCTTTTACGGGAAGCGGTGTTGGTGGTCCTTGCCAAACCGGACATCTATATCCTGCTCTTGGGTTCGTATAACCGCTTCTCCCTTTTAAATACTGATAATAGGATCCTTGGGAAGATACTGACCAACCGACTGATACCTACAACACATCATAGACCCCGCGCAAAACGCTTGTATACCTGGCAAAAAAACATCTTGAATTTGCGCCATCTTTTTATGCTAATGGACTGGGCAAAGACATCTGGCACCAACCCCTGGGTTCCCTCTCTAGATAGAGAGAAGGTGTTTGTTACTCTGGGGTGGGAAAATCTTATGGAAGTCCTTCATAGGCATGGAGTTGGGCAGAGGTTTCTGAAATGGTTTGCCCTGGTATACAATACGCCGCTTGCACGCGTGAAGACAGGTGATACTATATCTGGCCCATTCCATATCGAGTGTGGCACGTGACAGGGCTATCCCCTGTCTCCGATCATCTTCGTTTTGGCCAAGGAGCCACTTGTGTGTGCTCTCCATGCTATGGGCACTGGACTGGGGCATTTGAGTCAAAGACAGATGCCGTTTAATGTCATTATATGCTAATGACACGCTTGTGTACCTCGTCAAAGAAGCAAACACCATCCCTCGACTTATGGACCTATTGAACCTCTTAAGGAGAAGCCTCTGGCCTGAAAGTGAACTGAAACATGTCCCATCTTTTCCCCCTAAAAGTGACTACAAACAAACAAAGGCAGATGCTCCCAAGCGCACCCCCTCCCCTGGAGCTACAATAATTTTAATTATTTGGAAATCAGAGTGTACCATAGGATAGAGACCTGTTGGGCGGTAACATAGGAAGGGAGTTGACTGGGGTGCGCCGTTCCCTGCCATTCTGGACAGCCCTACCGCTCTCTCCATGGGATGCATAGCCCTCTATAAACTGTTGCTACTTCCACGACTGATATATGTCTTCTCTGCCGGGTAAAGGGAGAAGATGGGTAACAACATCTAAATTATATGCCCCACTGACAGAGGGCAGCTTTTGAGTACCAAACTATGCGTATTACTAGGCAGCAGCCCAGTTGCAGTGGCTGACGCGCTGGCTAGCCAGATATAAAATGTCTGAATTAGGACATTGGTTGGGTGGAATGGTGCCGCCTGAGATGTTGTGGTGGCTCCCAGGCTCTGACAAGATGATCGCAAAGGGGGTGCAAATATCCTTATGCGAATGGCTAAGGTCTGCTGTGGAACCCACATGGTTAAACACCGTACACTTACCTCATATGTGCCGGGCCTGCCCCTCTGGCCAATGCCGGGGTGCTCCACACTTTGACTGAGACAAGAAGTGACCTAGTGGATGGAGATGGGCCTCACCACTGTTCAGTGATACAGACTTATACACCTTTGAAGGCCTAGTTGAGGACTATGGCATTTCACCAGGCTCTTTCCTTATCTACGTGACTCTCACACACCACCTGCATCAGGTTTGGCACAGGACACACGCTGAGCCAGAGGTCTCACAGTTTCTACAATCACTACTCACACAGGAAGTGCTCGACGAGCCATTACGTGCCTGTATAGCTTATTGCTTGTGGATAGGGGTGCACCGTTCCAAACCTTATGGGCATACTAGGCAACTACACCAACTACCACCCTCACAGACAGGCAATAGACACAGAGCACGGGTATGGCCACATTTGTCCCTATCAGCGTCAGGCCAATATATACCCATTTCAATTCTTTTCACCACACATATCTCACCCCACGTGGATAGCACACATGTACCCCGGTGACTGAGATACCTGCCCCCGTTGTTTCACTGATGAGGTAAATTTCCTACTTGTGGTTTGGACCTGTCCCTCCATCGGGTCTTATTGGGATGAGATCTGCTCTGAATCCCTCTCCCTAGCAGCCACCCGAGGCATCAGCCGGACGAACAGTGGAGGCCGCTCCTTCTCCCACCTAGTGACGAAGGCCTGGAACAACCCCCCCTGCACCTCAGAGCCTCACCAATGCTCCAGCAGTTCAGGAAGGACTTCAAGACCTGGATGTTCAACCAATAGGAGAACAGGCAGCATGCTCTCCAAGCACCTCGAGGCCCTCAAAGGTGATACAGCCACACTCTACAAATCCTGATTGAATGATTGAGAGACTCAGCTACACGTCAGAAGCCCTGGGCTTCCCCCTGCCAAGAGGCACACTTCATTGTCTGCTGGGCTTCACCACATGCATGGTAGAACGAAAACCACCAAATAAATTAATCGACCTGGCCCTGATTCTCGCTAAATGATGGATAGCCATCAGCTAGCTGGAAGTCAACTCCTGTCCCCCTATACAGATATGGCTATATGACCTACACTCTGGGATACTGGCTGAGCGAGACTGGCTTCACGGGGTTGACTCAAGTCAGACCAGCCCGACCACGTCCCCAGACTGGGAAAGGTACTTAACTGCCGTGGAGGCCAAGTTGTATGAGAGACCACACTGAAAACCCGAGACCTTATATCTGCCACTAGTGGTTGTTATCCCATGGGGAATCCTCCCTGCCCCTAAACGTACCAGCCATGGATCATGCTTCGGAGGGGGAAACCTGCCCTCACACTGGCTCTTGTTATGGTGATTGCCCCTGTGACCTCTCCTTTTCTGTGTTCCCTCCAACCCTCTCACCACCCCCCACTTGAGGCGGGGCTTCCCCCTAGTGCTGGGGTCCCTCTCCTACGGACACCTAGGTGACCTCTCCCCCATTGGACGTAAACTTGCAGCCCCATGCCTTTGTTTGGTCAACGTAGTTGCACTTGATTCCATTTGCTGCTGTGTAGCTTGCTTGTTGATGAAAGTACACGGAAACAGCTATAGATCCTTACAAATGTTGCGGAAAGTGGGGATGCTTAAAATACGTTTGTGATAATATGTGAATTTGGTTATCCCTCCACTTTAAGATGCCCACGGATACCTGTTTTCTCCTGTATTGTTGTGCTTGCTATATGTACGTGATTTCAAAATTAATAATACTAATAAAGAAACCTCATCATAATCAACTTTATTCGATCTATAAAAATAGACCATAAAGTACAATTAAAAAATAAGACATACGATACAATAAATAAACAGCATATTATCCAATACATTCTAAAAAGTATTCATAAAAATCAGTATCATATTGATTCATAAAATTCAGTATAATATTTTATCAATGAACCCCAGTACGTGACATCCTAATGGTAAATTTGCATTTTGAGCCAAAATCAAAACGAAGGGGAGGAGGGGCAAAAAACCAACTCTTACATTTATCAAAATACATTTAAGAACTTTACACAGTACTTACAGCATAAAGCCATAATGGTCAAGACGGGTATAAGACACATTAAAACCATGCTGTATACAATACATAAAAAACACATAGCGATGAGGATCATCGAACCCGGCCCCCTAAATTACAGAAGTATTGGGACGGGCTATCACCATGGAAATAAAGGCAGGAGTATATTAAGTTCTAGCCGCTTGATAGGCATCACAATGAGACGTTCATCAGGACAGTATGTTGGACACGTCGACACGACCCCTTGGGTTACATCGAAAGCGAGGCGAACTTTAACATAACTGATCATGTATAAGTGTCACATCAGTCCTAGGAGGCCACGGGTAACCCAAATAGATTAATCACACCTGGATCTGAGCCTGACCGCAGACCTTAAAAAACTAAGAACATTTAGTACTGAATCTCTGGAGAGCATTTGTATAAAAAAATAAACTAAAAAAAACGACCTATAATCTTGAACAAAAGCCCACTGGAACTACATTCCCAAAACAAGTGGTGAAAGTTCAGGAGAAAGTAAACTATAGACTTTTTATAAAAACATTTGTTTATGTTACCATTGGGGTGTCACCATTGTGCTTAAACGAATCACTTTGAAGGTGGGACGGGCTCATACACTTCTCCAGCTGATGCAAGTCTTTTCTGGTAGTGCGACAAGAACATGGACCCTTTCATGGTAATGCACCAGAATTTGTTTGGATACATTCAAGATGACAATTCTTTTTCAAAAAACACTTCTTACCAGGTTTTATTTAACCACGTTACTGTGTCTGTATTTTTCTCCTGCCTCTCTTGATTATACATTTAGCGCCGGGACACCCCATTGGGGTAGCTGCGCGCTTTATAAAAGACACAATAATAATAATTAGTCCTTGTATCTACTCCCCACTCAAGCCCTCATCTTAACCTTCTGCGCCCTCGCTTTCTATTCCCTCCCACCTCGCCTGAAGTTTAGTCGCCTCTCTTGAAACTTACTTTTGTTTCTACTCCTTTGATTTTAGCAGGCCCTTTACTGTCTCACGTGTCGCTGGTGTTAGATATTTCAGGTTCCTACCTACTATTCTCCATTGCACACTGATTGTAAATTGATTCTTACTCATTGCACTTTGTATTTACCTCCCACTCTTTTTTTCATTTTTATGTACTTATAATTTGACATTGTTACTTTATTGTCACACTACTTCCTACACAACTTCAGGTAATGCCCTTGGGATATGTACTCCTATATAAAATCACAAAAATAAACAAAAACCACATAAATAAATAGATGAATAAATAAATACATAAAAGCCATGCGGGCATATACATTTATAAATATGGAGATCATATGATTCCACTTCCCAGAAATGCAGTAGCGTGCCACACAATTGCACTTTCCTGCAATATTTTGGGAGCCCGTAAAATATTTAAGAGCAGATTTACAATCACAGGCACATCCCTGCATATCAGCAGGGATGCGCCAGTTATTTTACGTGACATTAGGAACCCCTTGCGCCACCAAGGATGCGCCGCATTTATAGTGAGGCGCATCGTGGCGCAAAGAGAGACAGATGCGTGGCGCATCTGTCAGCGTATAGGTGAAGCAGTGCTGGAGTTGTGTCACAAGTGCAACGCAACTCCAGCACTGCTCAGGGGCATCCTTAACTAGCAATGTTGCGTCAATCCTCAGCAGCATGGACGTAAAAGTGACTCAGTGAAATCTTGTAGATTTCACTGCATCACTTTTACGGGACTGTCTTGCGACGGAACGCCCACCCTCCATACATTATACCCGATGCAGGTATAATGTAGCGCACGGCTTTACAAGGTGACACATCTCGCTAGATCATGTTGTAAATCTGTTGCATAGAGGCGCATAGTTTACGACGACGCTCTGTCACAGAAGTGTAGCAATGGTGTCGTAAAGATGATGTATGGGGCTTGTAAATCTGCCCCTGCATACATTATACCTGACGCAGGTATAATGTAGCGCAGGGCTTTACAACCTGACGCATCTCGCTAGATGCGCCACATTGTAAATCTATCACATAGAGGCGCATGATTTACGATGACGCTGTGTCACAGAAGTGACGCAACGGTGTCGTAAAGATGACGCAAGGGGCTTGTAAATCTGGCCCTTAAAGTGGGTTAGTTATCTGGCATATATAAAACGGACCAGTGCTAAGTGGGGGACTTTGAGGGCTGGGGCCCACCTGAGTCCCAGAGCTCGTCATGCCCCTCCGCCTACCCACTTCTCCCAGTACAATCACAGGGTGAAAATGATGCCAAGGGTGGCGGTGAACAACCTTTACAACAAAACTTTTACAACGCACTACCATTACAACGCGGTCATTACAACGCAAACTATTACAACGCATTGCTCTGGGGGGCGCTCTAGGATAGGGAATAGGTTAATTTACTATCCAATAACCTTCCCTAGTGTCCACGGGGACTGGAGTTGGAATAGTAAATTAAACTATTCACTATCCAGCACCCCAAAGCGCTATGCGTTGTAATGGACTGCGATGTAAAAACCGCGTTGCAAAGGCAGGCGTTGTAATAGCCTGCGTTTTAACGTCATACATCCAAGGGTGGCATGTCTGTTTTTTTTGCTCTTATGCAGGGTGCAAATGGCGGCGAAATCAGTGTAATCTGAAAACGAAAGGTTAACATTGGAAACAGATGTTCAGTCTAGGTAATACAGCCAAAGCTGCCCGAAGAGCACCGTATTATTACTCTACAAAGAGAATACGTTTGCCATGGTTTCACTGTTTATTTACTCTAGGAGTGGTTCAATGCGAGTTTCACGTTCGTTTTTTTTTTTTTTTAGTTTACCGTTGCACCTGGCAGGAACTAAGATGGATCAAACAGGAAAATCAAGTTACAGAGAAATATGTGACCTGTGTTCTCGCCATTCGTCAAGCATGACACCCATGTCCATATTTGGGCATGATGGCTTACTGTCTGACTGGCGGGGTCTATTCAGCAGGAGGGATTTCAGGTGTGGGGAACGGCTGATGTAAGGACATACCATTCTTGAGGCAGAGGAGGTGGGGCCTAAGAGAACTGGGTCCTATTTCCGCATCCACAAAATGATTAAAACGTGCCGCCAGCTGAAGTGCTGCTGCAAACAAGTGGTGTGTAAAGGAGCAGTATTGTCAGCTGGGTCTTGCACTGTTTCCTGTGAGGGGCTGGCAGCGTGCCCTCTGCGAGAGGCTTAATAGTCAGCAGTTCTCAGAAGATAACTGTATTTAACCTGTGAGAAGCCGGAAGTATTGCGTGGTTGGCCGTGATCTAGGATAGGCGTCACTGAGAAAGATTATGGGAAATGTGAAGGTGCAACTGTCCCTGGATGGTTCTTGTCTAATATCATCAAGATTCTCAGTTGGGTGGACGCTCCCTGAGATGGGCTCAGATATTATTGGACAGAAAAAGCCCAGCTCATCCAGGGATTGGCTGTCACTAATTTGATCAGGGGAGGGGGGGGAGGGGTGCTCCTATGCTGCCTCTGTAGGCCTGGAGACCTACCTCATGTCACATGCTGAGAAGTTTGAAGATTGTCTAAGAAGGGAAAACCCTCCCTGGGAATGCACTGGGTGACTGCCACTGCTCCCACAGTTTGGAAGTCTAGAGACATGGCCTCTCCATTCAATAAGTGTGACATGCATTATGGTGTAGATCATCCAGATATTGTAACACGTTTTAGATTTCCTTTTGCTTCACACAGAGGGTGTAAATGAAACCCCTCACCCCTCAGCCAGATCGCAAGGCCTGCTGAAGAGTTGTTACTACCAAGAGAAATATTAAGTGTGGTTAGGCCATCAGCAGTCAGCCAGATCTCAAAGACTGCTGAAGTGCTGCTATTACCAAGGGCTACATTAAGTGTGGCTAGGAAATTGGCTGTCAGACAGATCCAAAGACTGCTGAATCAGTGAAGTTAACAAGAACGCTATTATGATTGGATAGGCCATCAGCTGTCAGCTCGATCTCAAAGGCTGCTGAAGTGCTGCTATTACCAAGAGCAATATTAGGAGTGGAGAAGCCATCAACCGTCGGCCAGATCTCAAAGACTGCTGAAGGAGAGGGAAATGGAGTCATAAGTGAAAAATCTGGTTTGGTGTCCAGCAATGGCAGCAACATCTGTAGGGGTGGTCTGGCACCCCAGTGGCTACCTGTGAGAAGATTTGGCTTCGACAGGTGGGCTTTAAACTTCTTGCAAATTTTGAAAAAAGGTGGAGCCTGGCATATCTGGACTAGGAATGGCACTCCAGATATTAAAAGCATCACAAAACACATAGGATTCTTTCTCCTTGCTGTATTTACTGGTTTCTGGACTAGTGATTCTACTGGTGCCTGCCATCTGTGCTCCATCAGAGGTTGGAATCTTGTTCATCAGTCATGGTCTTCCAGACAGTGCAACAGGCCAATAATGTAACGCAGGTGGACATTGGGAGTCAGTCGATGTCTCTGAAGGGTGTAATCCTATTATGTCTGAAAATACTTGAGGATTATGAGATCTGGCCATTGTCTTTGCTAGCTCTCACTAATGTGCATGTGCTTGCTAAGCACACAGAACTTCTCTACATTTTGGATAACTGTATCCTTCTGCTTTGGAACCTTTTGGCCAGTAGTTTGGAAATTCTATACTTGATTTTGAGGTGCTGACAGATTATCTCTGGGAAGCCATGTTATGCCCTCACCACTACTGGATCAATGGTGGTACATCCAGTTAACCTTTGTTGTTTTCAGGAAGACCTGTACAGTTTTGCTTTTTGGGGCAGACATGTCAATGCCTACTTCAGTTAAGGATTGTTAGAATACTAATTGATTATACATATTGTCTTACACTTATTTTTTTTATTTTCCCACCCACCGCTCCCTCGCTTGGATCACTGTGCTGCTACACTGTGACCCACATTACGAGTTTGTTGGAATAGGGCAGAGTATTTACTGCATGAGCTACATATCATTGCCCTAGGGTGAGTTATTTACTACATGTGGTAAATACCTCCTATACCTAGGTTTGAGCAGGAAAATGAGGCATAACATGTGCAATCAAAGTTTAACACATCAAATTTTGCATTTCTTGCCTTTTTTTCCAGGTCTTTCCCCCCAATAAGTTTCTGCAGATTTGACCCGCGGAATTTATCAGGTGTGAATTGCAAGGGTGTGATGAATATCTCACAAGTCGTAATTCCGATCCCTACGTAAACACGTTTGTAGAGGTATCAGAATTCAGCCATGAAGTCATAATGAGGGCCAAAGTAGTACACCCTGCTCCGAAATTCACTTTCCTCCGGCCTTTACTGACATTTTGTAAATTTTTTTGCACCATTCAAGATCCTTCATTATTTTCTGTGTACCCCTCATGCTTGCTCACTGTTGTTATCTATCTAAAACTAATGTTATTTGTTAACCAGACCACAGGGCAATATTTAATTTTTCTTGATGTGATACAGTTGCTTCTTCCTTTGAATGTCGGATCATCTTACATAGTAGCAAGTGACCTTGGTAAGTGCAAGGTATGGCAAATGAAATGACTGTGTATTTGTTTTAGTCTATGTTTTCTGATAGGTGGGAAGGTTGTGTTAATGAAAGTTCATACAAGGCTTAACGTTGAAGAGAGCATCTATTCATTGTGTATAGGTACTGATTATTTTAACTAAACATTGAATCCTTCCTTAGGTTAGTGAACAGACAATGACTTAAAAAGTGTTTGTATATATTTCATTATTGCCAGCTTTATGTGGAATCAAATAAACAAAGTTAATGGCATTTACATGAATGCTTCTGTCTCAAAAGGTGAGGAGAAATTCTAGGTATGGCTGGATAGGGCATGCCAGATGGAAGTGAAGTGGGTCTTTTCCCTGGCGGTGAAGAAGTAGCAGGACATTAAGTCAGAGAGTATGCTCTGCAAACTCCATGGTCACTCTGAGAACATCAGTATCAGATATCGGGGCATCACAGTTTCTCGCAGGTCTTTTTTGGGAGCTCCAGTCCAAGAAGACGGTCCTGATCAGCTACACTACTAGGAGCAGTGGAGAGAAGGCGAGAAGCCCATCAGTTTGTGCTCTGCTTTGAAGAGCTATTGCAAGTAGCTGATAGAAAAAATAGAATTGGCATACCTGAGTTGAACAATTCTTTCATGGAGTGTGTGTTCAGTGGAGACAGCGAAAAATCTTCTGCTCCTGCTTGAGGGAACCAATAGCAATTTTCCCAGCTTGACTGAGCTTGTGTTTGAGGTCATGGTGAAAAAAAGCAATGAGAGATCCCCTGATCCCCCAAAGACCTGAGGCAGCAAGGACCCAAGGAATGACCTGCTGACTACCCGAGGATGAGGTGCGTCATAGAGACCTGGAAGAAATGTGTAAGCTAGTGGAGGCTCTCATAATTTCCCACAATACATCAGAGGGTTTGGCCTGACAGTATAAAAGAGGCCTAAAAGAGGACACGGGCAGAGCAGGTTCCACAGAGCAGATGCCAGGGTCTGCAAAGTTGATTCTATTGAACATCAAAGGTGGCCACAGGGTCAAATATGACTTTGACTTGACACTCTTATTAGAGTTAGTCTTGTACCCTCAGATATTGAGCATATGAAAACATGTGTTGATTATATAAAACCAGAAGAGACTTTCCAGAAGCCTGGCATTATCCACACTTCACTGACTTTGGTGGCCAGGAAGGAAAATAATGTATTGGGATAGGGGATTGACCATTGGACCCTAACAGAACTATTCCAGACAGTCCACAATGATTTGAGTTAGTAATGCTCTTGATGGGGGCACAATGGAGGTCGCTGATTTTCCTACTGAATCAGAGGAGTGAACACTACACAATTCTGATTGGGTAAGAAGGCAGAGTGAGGAGTTTTACAATTTCAAACGGACATCCAGGGGTATATTCACAAGAACACGTGATAACTAATGCAAGAGTAGCGTAACGCAACTTTCAACATCGCAGCCCATTGTGGGAAAATCATCCAGTGTCAACATGGAATTCACAACAAGGCGGAAGCATGTGATAGCCACCAGATAACGTGTCAAATGTCAGCGTGAAAACAACACCATGCCGCAAAAATGCAAAACGCGAATGCAAAGAAACATGTGATGAGGCCAATCGCGGTACAAAAATCAGAGAAAACCAGCCACAGGCCTGCAAACCCCACGCATCTGGAGGGAAAATGCACTATAAAAGAAAAAAAAATTCAAACTGCGCTGCAACATGGATGCACCCGTACCGAGTGCAGAGGACAAGCTGAACTCCACAAGCCCCACGGAGGTACTGCCAGGGACCCCGTGTTCGGGAAAGGGCAAGTACAAGAGGAAGATGGGGTTCAGTCTGCAGAAAGACCGAATCATCGTCACGGAGGTGATAGAACACCATCAACAACTGTTCGGCACCTCCACTGTGGCACTGGCAACCCAAACAGAAATATGGCAGGCCATTGTCACCAACGTCAATGCAGTCGGAGTGTCGAGGAGGTCACTGAGGAGTTCAAGAGGTGCTGGCATGAAGTGAACAGCCAAACCAAGGAGAAGCTCTTCGCCAACAGGAAGGCAGCAAGGGCTACTGGAGGTGGGAGTCCTGCGACACAAGAGGAGATTGATGAGCTGGAGAAAATGGTGGCCACAGTCAGGACGGTGGCAGGATTATGTGTAGCACACAGCACACCCACAATGATTGTGGAACATTTATTTATTTATTTATTTATTTGAACTTTTTACCGCGCACAGCTACCCACAGTGGGTTTCCCGGCGCTAGGGATAGACTGAAGAAGAAGATGTCAGATAAGCCATCATACAGGAACCAGCTACTTATGTGAACAACAGCGTTTTCAGTGTTCTGCGAAAACGAAGAAGACTGGTCTCTAATTTAAGGGCTGTAGGAAGGGCATTCCAATATGTAGGACCAAGATAGGAAAAGGAGCGTCCCCCCATCCATACCAGCTTAAATCTTGGTACAATGAAATTTCCAATTTCCGAGGATCGCAAAGTACGTTTGGGCCTGTAAGGTTGCACCAGCTTTTGTAGGTATGTAGGTGCAGTGCCTTCCTTTATTCTGAACATGTAGCACAGTGTCTTGAACTTTATACGACTAGCGACCTTAAGCCAATGGAGATCATGCAAGGCAGGTGCTGCCGAAGTTCTTTTAGGAACATTCTTCAAAAGTCGCGCAGCAGCATTTTGTACCACCTGTAATGTTTTAACAGTGGCTACATCAGCCCCCAAATATAGTATGTTCCCATAGTCCAGGCGAGATGTTATCAATGCCTGGACAACCGTTCTACGGGAGGGAATGGGAAGCATCCATAGGATCTTTTGTAGCCATCTGAGGGTAGAAAAACAGGTTGCCGCGACCTTAGTAGCCTGCTGCTTCATTGTTAGCTTGTCGTCAATTTGGACACCCAAATTACATACAGCATGTGTGGGCACAGGAAGTGAGCCCATCTCATTTGGCCAATGTTGAGGGCCCCAGAGGTTCTTGTTTTTCCCCAGAATGACCACCTCTGTCTTCTCCCCATTCAGTTTGAGACAGTTTCTCTGCATCCAGTCCGCCACAAGAATGAGGCCAGATTTTAGTGCAGAGGGATTATTCTCGTCTCTCCCTGATAGGGAGAAGACAATCTGGGTGTCATCTGCGTAAGAAAACAGAGTCAGCCCCGCCTGCTCAATGATGTTAGCCAAGGGTTTTACATATATATTGAACAATAGGGGGCTGAGTATTGACCCCTGGGGGACACCCCGCGCTGATGGACAGACCGCAGATGCCGCCTTAGCGGAAAATACTTGAAAGGTTCGCTCCCCAAGAAAGGAGGCCACCCAGGCTAAGGCCATACCAGTCACACCAAGAGACCGCAGAGAGTCAAGAAGGATGGAATGTGACACGGTGTCGAAAGCTGCGCTCAAATCCAACAGGATGAGCGCCATAGTTTCGCCCTGATCGACACCGTGTCGAAGACTCTCTGTCACCCCAAGGAGGGCTGTCTCGGTCGAGTAGCGAGTCCGAAAACCTGACTGGGATGGATGTAGAAAACCAGAACTTTCCACCAATTCAGTAAGTTGGGTGTTAATGTGTCTCTCTAACACTTTAGAAAAAGTGGGCAGCAGAGATATAGGGCGAAAATTTGCGGGGTTTAAGATATCAGCACCAGTCTTTTTTAACAAGGGCACTACCATCGCGTGTTTCCATGGCTGGGGGATATGTGCCTCAGCAAGAGAGGCATTTAGCAATTTGACAAAGATCTGATGGGTAGAGGAATCTAGTTGTTTCAGTATTTTAACTGGAAGTGCATCACACGGAGAGCCAGAGCGCACACTGTTTAGACAAGAAGAAAAAGAAGCATTGTCAAGTGGTTGCCATACAGAGAGTTTGGTGACAGCATCAACATTAGCAGATAACTGATTAAGGCCAGATGCAGAAGTAGTCGCCACCGATGGCGAGGTAAAGAGGTCGTAAATCATGTCAATTTTCTTGATAAAAAAAACAGCTAAAGATTGACATTGGACCGCGTCAAGCGCGGGAGGCATAGGCGTAGAGTCTGCACCAGTTAGTTTTTTTACAACTGAGAAAAGCATCTTGGGGCAATTTTGTGCGTCTGAAACTACTTTTTTAGTAAAGTCCGCTCTAGCTGTTTTACAGCTTTTGTGATAGCCCTTCAGAGCTTCTCTATAAGCTGCTTTACGAGTAGGAGAATAGTTGAGCCTCCACTTTCTTTCTAGAGTCTTACATTGAGTGCGGAGGCACTTAAGCTTATCGGAAAACCATGGTGCAGGGGGGTGATGAGGCATGGATTTCTTAGATATCAGAGGAAGCGTGAAATTAACAGCATTATTTAACCACTGATCAACTGCACAATTTAGTGCAGTGATGGGTAGGTCAGTATTTGGGAGTGTCCTCAATAATTGTTTATTGAGTTCTAGCATGTTAATTTTCCCCCAACTGCGTGTCTGTTTATCTTTTCCTTTTGCGGTCTTAGCTGCTGTCCGAGTAATATCTAGTGAGAAAGGAACAGCGTAATGATCGGACCATTCTATTGGGCGTGCTTTCTGGGAGCAATCTAACTGTAGATTTGACAAGATGGGATCTAATAAATGACCAGCATGGTGTGTAGGGGCAGAATTCAGTAGCTGAATATTGAAAACTTCAAGAATAGAAATGAGCTGTTTACTAGATGTACAGTCAAGATCTTCAAGATGGATATTTAAATCCCCAATAATCGTAAAATTGGCTGCTCTAAGTAGTAAAGGGGCCAGGAAATCCGGCAAGGAAGAAACCCAGGGATTGGCATTCCCAGGAGGGCGATAGATTAGTAAGCCTGTCAATGTAAACTGAGGACTAATAATTAACTTAAACAAGGCTGCCTCACATCCTTTAAGAGAGATATCTTCAAATTTACAGGTGTACTTAGATTTAAAAATCATAGCTATCCCCCCCCCCTTGCCAGAGACCCTATCCTTTCTTACGATAACGTAATTAGGGGGAATTGCAGCGGCAATATCTGGGCCAGAACTATCATGTAACCAGGTTTCTGTGAGAAATACTGCATCCGGTTGTTCATCAATAATGAAATCGTAAATGTTGTACTTGTGTTGTGGGAGAGATCTGCAATTAATACTCCAGAACTGTAAAGAGGAGTGCAAAGAGACAGTTTTTGATACAGCGGGCCTATTGCGTCTGCAATGGCGCCTCAGTGATCTGCAACTCGCCGGCATTCCCAGAGGAAATCCGCAGTGATGACATTTAAATTTAGGGAAGGGCAGTGTACACACCGAGCAGTTCAATCTGGGAGTATGACGCCATGAATATAGTTCCTCTGCAGAATAAGAGAGAAACATAGTGTGAAGAATATAACAAGAACACAGGGTGACGCAAGAAATAAATGAGGGACTTGCCAGAGCCCGGAGCTCGTCAAGCGCGGACGGGCGCAGACGGGCTGACTCAGGCGAGACTCCGGCGCTAGGGACGGCGCATCCACAAACGCGACCGCTAGCGCGATAGGATGACCGTATCCTTTTATGGGTTTACTAGAGTGCTCACACCACTCTGTGCCACACCAAAGATGGCCGCCGTGGAAAGATTTTCCCAAACCCAGTTCAAGGCAAGAAACAGCCACTAAAGCCCTAAAATGTAGGCATACATGTGTGCAGGTGGGTTAGGGGTATGCTGTCTGCAACACAAATTGAAAAATACAATTTAAAAAATTCGAGTAAAAACGAGTAAAATACTCGAACAGCTAGCAAATGCAGGTTTTATGTTGGCTCTTCACTTGTAGCGTCTCCTAAATGATAGCAGGCAAAGAATCTCGCGAGTATTGTCACGAGGCTCCTTTTATGGGTTCACTAGAGTGCTCACACCACTCTGTGCCACACCAAAGATGGCCGCCGTGGAAAGATTTTCCCAAACCCAGTTCAAGGCAAGAAACAGCCACTAAAGCCCTAAAATGTAGGCATACATGCGTGCAGGTGGGTTAGGGGTATGCTGTCTGCAACACAAATTGAAAAATACAATTTTAAAAATTCGAGTAAAAACGAGTAAAATACTCGAACAGCTAGCAAATGCAGGTTTTATGTTGGCTCTTCACTTGTAGCGTCTCCTAAATGATAGCAGGCAAAGAATCACATGTCACTGATAGCCTTGGAACACTGCAGCACACTTACACCCACATGCATCATTGTAGGAATTTGCGATTCCTAAATTGCGAAAATAAAGGAATCGCAATTTAGGAATTGCAAAATCCTATGCATCAAGAAATCGCAAAAGTTTTAACGATTCCTTAATTTTCTTTATTTGCAATAGGAATCGCATTACATTGATTCCTATGGGCCTAGAGGCCCATAGGAATCAATGGGAAGGCATTCTCATTTTGCGAATTCGCAATTAAGGAATCGCAAAATGAGAATGCAATTTCAAGGGTGCAGGGGGGGTCCAAATGTCACGTAAGTACATTTCACTCACACACATGTCCCAAGGGCATGTGTGTGTGTAAAATATACGTTTCAAAAATGAACTTTTGTGCATTTTTTTAACTTTTTTCAAATTACCATGAAGGTTTACTTCATGGTAATTTTCCCCTTCCTAATTGCGAATTCGCAATTTAAAAAAAATCATGCATAGCATTTAAGAAATCGCAAAATTTGCGATTTCTTAAATGCTAGCAATTTAAGAAATCGCAAAAAATTGCGATTTCTGAAATTGCGAAAAATGAAAAAAAAAATGATGCATCCCAAAAAAGGTTTTTGCATTCGCAAACGGCCGATTTTTGCGATTCGCACCTTTGCGAATGCAAAAACGCTTGATGCATGTGGGCATTAGAAATGCCAAGTAGGCCCCAATGTGCACAAAGGGGCCCCCCTCCATATCACCAATATCACAACCGACCCATGCACATCTGCTGAATCCAGCAAAGCAGCGGCTCTGTGACCCACACTGACTATGCAAGTAACACTGCATGCCCAATAGCATGGCAGCAGCCGAAAAACATGAGATGGCCCAAGAAGCAACACGGAGGGAGCCCAGTGCGGATTACATCCGCAAAGGAGGAGTTCACACCGTTACAGGTCCACGTGCACACACAACCCATGCTGTACAATACACGCAGCAGACAAACAATGCCCCAGGCCACAAAATCTGTCCGAGAGCACATATGACCCAAGTCAAAAACAAATCATGCCCCGAAAAACACACAATTCAAAGACACTCTGCCTTAAGGGAGAAGGCTACACGAAATCAGAGCTGCAGGGGCAACTCCCCCACAATGCAGCACACACACATAGCAATCACAGAACATCAGCAATGATGGCAATGAGGTACAAAGTGCAACACCAACACCATAGGACACGGCTCACAACAGGTCCTGCACATGCGTAGTAACTGTCCACTTACATCTGGCATTGCCTGACACTGTGTGATGATAATGTACGGGTACTACCACACATCCGTCATGTAGTCAAAAAACACGCTGACTGCCATCAAATAGCCAGCTCCACCAAAACAGTGACAATGTACATTGGCATGCAGTCTGAATGGAAACATCTGCAAATCCCCAACATACATGTGTAACTCTGTTAACCTGCATCTCCCCTTTCACATTGCAGAGGGACAAAGAACACCACCTGCAGGGCACACTACACTTTTCATCATTGATGATGAAGAAGACAACCTGCACATATATCAAGACACCCTCCAATGGAAAATGGACAGCCTCCACACTCTGTACAGGAGCAGGTCAGGCCAGTTGCCCCGAAGTGAGCCCACCACCTACACAGACCACACAGCAAGAAACACACACCACCATGGCTGTCTCCAAGCACCCCTGACCAATACATGGAGTTCCAACAACGTGTGTGGGGTTGCCAGGTGGAGTTGGCTAAACAGCTGTGGGTGGGTTTCAAACTCATGGCAGCCAAACTCGATGACATACGTGGGTGTCTGAGTCCCATCAAGGACCATGTATAGTCCCTATCGTACACCCCCTGTATGCACCATGCTCTGCCACAGATCTTGGCTGACCTCGTGGGGGCCATGAATCGAATACAAGAACTGTCTGGTCAGACAGGCACCAGCGATTACAGCACAGAGTTGGCACAGATGTGGAGGTCAATGGAGACCATGAAGAAGATGCAGGCTGGAAGTATGTCTGCAGCGGCTGGACACCAGCGAGTAGTATCTGGGAACTTCAATGCCCTGCAGTACTTAATCTTGCCATTGCTGCCACTGAGCCGTTCCCAGATGACTGCAGCGGGAACATTGACACACACAGCCCAGACCCCTTATGTATCCGTGGCACACAGTGATGCTGCCCCATCACCTTCGCAGTCTGTTGTGTCAGTGGCACACATGTAGCCATCACCCCACCACACACACCGGACACACCGGACACAGAACTATGTTCAGTCACGTATGGTAGTATGGCTGGATGTAGGGACAATGATTGCACATGAAGGTACACCATGGTAACTGACATCTATGCGCATGTGTATCCCTGAGACACATGGCAAATTGGATGACTGTGAAGGTAAGTACTAGCTGTGTCCCCATTGCACATCAACAACAATCTCACGACCCCCCCAAAACGTAGGCCCACGTCCATGTGTTGAATAAGCCTGTGTGTAGGAGTGACCAAATCGGTAGCAGGCCAGGAGTGGTGTCCTACTTCACATGTGACAACAGAACTTCAGAATGCATACCTACTTACATGATATATGACATTGCTCCACATGGTCAGAGGTTGGACACCATACTCACATTGATGAAGTAAGTGCACATGTCGGCCAGCACCTATCCCATAACAATGTCTGGCTCACAGAGGTTGAGCTTGCAAAAGGGACACATCCCCATTGCACATGCATCAGTCATTGTGGCACGCGAGTGGACCAGCTAATGAACACACCTCACAGTTAGACACCAGTGGGGTGACATAGACTTTATTGGCATGTGCGTGTCAGTACGGACGAGGCAACGGACACAACAGGCAGGTGCATGCTTAAGACACACGAAGCATGGGTACATGTCGAGGGTCAGAAAATGTTGGTGCGAAAATGGTAAACAATCATCACGGATGGCAACGCCACACCCCACCTTGCCTTGCTGGATGAGTCATGTGTTCTTTGGTGTTTGCCCATTGCCCCATGTGAGGGGGCACGACTCACTGCCTATGGTATCTGCATAGTGCTCTGCCACCGGAGTGAGCCGATTGTCTGCTCTGATGACAGTGATCAGGTGAAAGGGTCCGACAGGTTCACAAGTAGTGCTAGGTTGCCATGTGTGTGCTCTCCCCCAGCAGTGTGTCTAAATTGGCAACATTGCAAAATGACGCTGTGTTGCTCCGACCATGGACCTGCATCACCTTGCACATGTGTGTGTGTACACACTCGTTGTTCCACGCATATGCATCCAGAGTCCGGACGATGGCAGATGTGTCCACTGTTGTGGTGGGATATGTGAGCAATCCCCACGATGCAACAAGTTGTTGTGACCTGTGCTTTGGGTAACAATCGGATGTGGCTGCAGGAACGTAGTTACTCGTCCATGAATGCCCACGCAGCTGCATGTGCAATGTGTTCCAATAGTATGTCCTTGTCGTGTTCAAGGAACACCAGGGGGAGCCAATCCCTTAACTGGTCCAGGCAGGTGTGCTCAGCCCACGCCGTTTCACCAATCCACAACACAGCCCAATAGGGGAGCGCCTCGATGTGGTCACTGCACACGAGGAATTGTGCAATCTCCCATGCACAACTGCCAATACATACACAGTATGTCAAGGCATCCCATGCACTGCTGTCACGGTTACACTCCTGTTCATGATCCAACAAGGGGCGTAATACAAGTCATAGTCCAATTCATCTACCGTTGTGTTGGATAGGCTGACTTCCATGCGACTCTTGAATGTGCATGTTCGGCAGTGGAACCAGGGCTGGACGCAGGTGACGTAGGCATTGCTGAAACTGAGCCGGTAACTGATCCGGAGCACTGCCAGTGGCACTTCGCCCAGTAAATGCAGCATATATGCTCAGTAGTGTTCCATGTGCTGGGGGTTGTGCATGTGCCCGGTATGGCCTGCCATTGCCTTGGTGCGTCTCATGGAACCGGCACTCTTCTGCACTGCGGCAGTTGTGTGGAGGATATGCCACAGCTCTGGGCAATGATTTGAATGTGTGTGCAACTTTGGACTGAATGGGTTGCTGTTTCCGTGAGTGTCAAGGGCATCCCATACGAGGATCCCTCAGGCAGGGGCTTCTGTGTGTGGGGTGTGGATAAGTCGGAAAGTTCATTTGCGCAATGCATGGTGTGGGAGTCGTCCACATCTGCCATGGCATCTCTCAGAGGGTGTTCCAGGCACTTTCTGGACCAATGTTAGAGGTGCAGGTGTCCTCCCCCTTCTGCATTGGAACAATGGAGCTTTCATCCCTTTTGTTTGTCTGACTACTACTTGCGTTTTCGGAATGTGATGTGGCTTTGGTGCTGGGGTACGGATGGCGATACACACACACATGTTGGCATGTGGAGCCAGGTGCCCTGCAGGGCCTTGCGCTGCTTGTGCAATCTCACTCCGTCTCTCTCCCTCACTCTCTTCCTCTCTTTCCTTTATTGGGCACATGGCACACCTTCTTCTCTTGGATTTAGTCTTCCAGGCTGTGTCCTACAGATTGTCCGCTAGGACTCATCCGAATGGTTGTTTTGGCTTTTGTTTGTATGGTGTTATGTGTTGGTGATTGCATTGCTGTATGACTGATTCTCCATTTTCTGGCCACGCATGTATGTTGATATTCCTGCTTGTGCAACATCAGGCAAAATATTTGTTTTGGGATTCGTGGTGGTGTTGTGCAGTTTCTTGGTCCGGCGTTGGGGGTTGGCCCGGGGGGAGTGTTGCGGGCCTGGGTGTGGTGTTGGTGGGTGTTGTGGCCCTCTTGGTTGTCCTTGCTGCTTGTTCAGTTGCTCTGGGGCATCTGTTGTTCTCATATGTGGCTCTGGACTGTGCTCCCTTTTGTGGTGCAGACTGTGGTCCGACTTTACACCAGGTCAGAGCAGGTGTTAATTTCCTGCTGCTAACACACCTTATCGCCTGTTTTGTGTTCTTATCACGGTTCTGTCTGGTCGTTGTGAATGTTGTGGTGTGGTGTCCACAGAGGACTGGGGTCCTCTGTGGCGATGTTTTTTTGCGGCTGCTATCGCGGGTTAAATGGTGCTGTGGGCTGTTAACACCAGCTTGTGAATGGGGAGGTAAATTTATCACGACTTTGGCTGCGATAAAGTGCCGTTAATTCGGCGATTACTCCTTGTGAATATGCCCCTCAGTGTCTCCCAGTAATCCCAGTAAACTTACACATACTGTTGGCAAAGACAAATATGAACCTGAATCTTCTTGAAGTCCTTGTATATCTCATACCATAGGCTTTCAAACAAACCTGAAAGAACTGAAGCAACAACTGCTGAAAGCCCTTGGCCGACTGCAAGATCAAGGCCTTTGGAAGTCTCTTGACAATTTGTAGTTCTACCACTGAGGTATCAAATACTTTGGTCATTGTGCTTTGTAGAGAGGGCTAAAAGTGAGCCAAAGTGGAGGCGCGGAGCACCTGACCACAAATCAACACTTTAAAAGGGCTGCAATGTTTCCAGGAGTTCAACAACTAGTATTGCTGTTTCACCTGTAGCTTTGCTAACATCAGTCTTCCAGAGATGAAAGTGAGATAGCGATAACCAATCAAAACAACCAGACTGACTTTCCAGACACTACAGACATATTTACCAAGCCTTTGCACCACTGCAAAACCTTGAGTGTGTAATAATTTTCCAACACAAAACTTTTTGGGAGCACTACCAACCTACTAAATTTGTATAAAAAATAACGCCACCTCAAGGTAAGCTAGAGGAATATATTTGTGTCTCCGAACATTTCCCCTAGTGTATGTGTGCTGCACTGTATAGCATACATCCAACGTGTGAAATGGTTTAAAAGTTGTCTAGGCATAGGTTTTTGTATTGGAAGGGTATGCTTCCAGAACCAAATCTTTGCGAAGCAGCATGTTTAAAGTGTCTAACTCTATGTCTTATTGGTTTGATAAGCTCTTCAAAAGTTCTAATGTTTGCAGGTATTGTATCTTCATATTTTCGGTCACACCATTTTTATGGTAATAACGAATAAAGGTACTTGGTGACTGCTTGGCATGTGTCTTTGCAATTTCTTTTTCCCATGGTAACTGAGGAAGGGTGGATGAAAGGGAAAAATCTGAAAAATGTTCCAAATATATTAAACAGATCAATCAAGCAAACATCAACCAAGACAAATCACTAAAGACAGAAAACTCAAAAGGTCCCTCTCTCAAAATGCACTTTACCGCATATTGTAAGGTTATAAAACTATTTATCAAAAAATACATTTATTAGGGGGGGCTGTAACATCCCCCAAAGCTACGAATCTGGCCAAAGTCAGTACGGAAGGAGCCCGGGGATGCAAGTAGGAGTACAAGGGTAGCAGATGAGGCCCACAGAAACCCGTTGTTGATATTAGTTGTCATTACTCTCCTGCTTGTACTAATCTTTGCACCCTCCTAAGGTTAGTAAAAGTGTTTATTTACATTATTGCTAGTGTTTATGTAGCACAGGGCTCGTCTGAAGGGTGTTGTATTTTGTTTGAATAATTTTCACTTCTACTGCGGGTGCTTTTCCTGTTCCTCATTGTCCTGCAAGTGGGTTGAGACCTCGAGCAAGATAATATCAGTTCACATATACAGCATGGGCGGCTCCTCCATTATGGCGGAGGAGCGTTGCCCCACTGAAAAAGAAAATTATAATAAAACCAGTTTATTATCATTTTATTTTTCTTGATACACCAATTACCAGCCTTAGGGTGGGGGCTGGGCCATCCTGACAGAGCGTCACTGAGGGTGGAGGAGAGTTGTGCACTGTAAGTGCACATGTCAGTTTGGCCGGCTGTCTTAGGACGGCCAAACCGACATGCACACTTACATTACTCCACCCAGCCGTGTTGCACGGGCGGGTGGAGAAGAAGCACAGGCTCCCAGGGCCTGAGCGAGTGCTAGTTCAGCCCGCTCAGGCTAACCACGGCGCTGCTCTCCTGCTGGTACTGTGATTGTCCCCTGGGAGCCTGTCCAGTGTGCTTTGCATCAGGAGAAGAGCATTGAGGCGGAGACCACAGAGGCAGGTAAGTGTTTTTAATTTATTATTTACCCTGTGTCCCCCACTTCTCCCCTGCATTTGCGTTGCCGCACTACTTTGAGGTTAGAGTAGCCACCACTGATATACAGGCAGTCCTAGGGTGTGGAACCCAGTAGAAGCTCCTCTGGAGTCACTTATGATCACCACAACTCCTACATATCCAGGATGACTTAAGCCACCCATACATCACTTGAGCAGAATCTCATGCTATTCATTGGTGGCTCTACCACTAGGAAGTGGTGGCACAGCCACATCAGATGTCCTTGGTGTCAGTAACAGACGCTTAATCACATTTTGCACACTACAGGAGATGGCATTTCATTGGCCTAGTCTCTTTGAATGACAGTCATCAGTCACAGTGAAGAGCACACAAGCTGTGGCAAGCTGCCCACCACAAATGGGGTGTTTAGGGTTGACAGCATATATAAATCACAAGAGCAACCTGTAGACCCACATGGATAGGGGAATACATTGTTTTTAACAAAGTCCATACAGGTATCAGTACTGAGATAATTTATAAATTATACAATCCCAATTGATGTTTTGTTGTATACAATTAATGTAAAAAGGAAATGACCCCAGAAATAACGCTGAAAATATTGTTATATTAGTCACTGATATTTCTTAAATAACAATAATCACACAACTGGAAACTTACAAAGGAGTGCTCAGTGTGATGAGTGAACACAAAGGAGGAGATTTACTAAGATGTTGTGCTGTATTTGCGTCACAAAAGTGACGCAAAATGGCACAAAATATTTTTTTCCTAATTTACTTTCCAGAGCATGGCGCTAAACCCAATTTACCAAACACAGTAGATTGGGTTTAGCGTGAGAAAACTGCGCCCTTTAAAACTAGGCGCAAGGAAGGAGAAATGCTTTCATTTCTCCTTCCTTTTTCCACTTTGCATGCACGCTGCACTGTGCAGAACACATTTAAAGTGGGAAAAGCTTTCCCTTGAGCCTGGGCATAGTATTTTGTACGAGAAGGGTATCCTTCTTGTACAAAACTTGTACTGGACTCACACACAATCCCTAGCGCTATGGAGCTAAGGTGTGTGGGTGGCCCATGGCAGCTATAATCAGAGCTGGCACAAGGGAAAGGGAAGGATAGAGCCATATCTTTGAAAATATGGCGTTCTCCTGCTCCTTCCCTGCAACGCAACGCAGCAGAGCCTGGTGGGAGGCTGTGCTGCGTTGCGTGGAGATTTGGTAAATTTCCCCCACAGTGCTCGAGAAAGTGAAAAGAAATGGTACAAAGTTAACACAGAAAAAAGTAAAATACGGCAAAAAAAAACAAATTATAATTGTTTTGTGGATTATGGAGAGATAAAATCCGGCAAACAAATTATTCAATGCTGGAGAATGTTTTGATGTTTGAGAAATAACAGTGAATAATATAACAATATTTTCAATATTATTTGTGGGGTCATTTCCGTTTTGCATTCATTGTATACAATAATACACCAATGGGTATTGTACACTTTATACATTATCTCAGTACTGATACTGTATGGACTAGGCTTGACAGGAACTCAGGTTGCCTGCTTTACTAATCAATTCCCTCTTTGCTTTTGCCAGAGCCTTTAACTTTTTTCATTGTCTGCAGCCAGGTGCAGCCCCTGGGCTTATTTTTTCTAGCTGCTCATAGTTTGTTACTGCTATTATTTCCATTTGCTTATTCCTTTTGTTTCTGTCATAACTCTTTTATTTATTCACTGTATCCAAGATTCATTTTACCCCAGTTTATGTGGCTATCTCTTCTTGTCTGTAGTATCTAGTTCCACTGCAATTCCAGTCTCCTGCTAGCTACAATTGCGAGTAACCTTATTATACGTGTTCTTGTCCTGCCTTGTTCCTCCATTTTGCCTTTATTCCTTGCTCTACTATCACTCTTTTGTCATGTAGTACTTTGCTTCCAATTTACTCTGCCTATCTGCTAGTTTTCGTACAGTAGTTTTCTCACTGCTGCTCGCCTTGTACTCCTCTTGGGCCCTCAGTGTTTGGTAAGAGCACTATTTTGTCCTCATCTGTGTATTAATGTATTCCTTTGTATGTGGTTGGCTCCTTGTGATACTTCTAGTCTTAAGTGCCTTAATTGCGACACTATGATATTGCTATTTTCATTTAAATCTCCACTGTGCCTCCACTGTGCCTCCAGATGAACCTTTAGGGGCTTGTCCCATGCATGTGCGTACAACACTTGTTTGTGCCCAGGGTCCAGATACAGAATCACACCTGCTGACCCTCTCTATGGGGTTTTCAGTGTGACTAGCTGAAAGTGTAATCTGCACTGATACATTAACTTTCCCTTTTGCTTTGGACAGTTTTGAACCATACCTGTGTACAACCCTTGTGGCAAGCTAGTGTGTTTGTCCATTATTGGCTCCTTTCCCTGTTTGCTCACATTTGGATTGCCTTACCTTCGCACTGAACCTGTCTTTTACCCTGTTTGTATCTGATCTTACCTGGTGTATGTGTTCGCCTACTCCTCAGCATCAATAAACTACCCCCATAATTCCTTGACCTTAAGGGGTGTCCCCTCCCCCCATAAACACAGGAACAATTGGAATGATGTGAAAGTGTTGAGGACAAGGCCAAAGGCTTCAGCTCTCTGACAAACCGATCTTCAACCTTAATGCCAGAGGCGGCTGCTCCATTTGGGCAAAGGAGCATCACCCCCACCCTGCTATGGGCACAGCAAAAGTGAAAAATAAAATGGTAATAAAGCGACTTTATTACAGTTTTATTTATTACTCTGCCTTCTGCCGTAGCTGAGTCATGTGAGGGCATGCGGGGCAGGGCCACTGCTGCAGTGCAGATAGGAAGGAGGGATCTCTAGCTAGTTAAAACTGCACATGTCACTTTGGCCTGCTGTCTTGCAACCACCAGTCTTACATGAGCAGTTTAAACTTTTCCAACCCGAGCTATGTTAAACGGGTGGATAGACAGTACAGGCCCTTAGTCCCAGTATGAGTGCTGTCATCATGTTCAAACCAATCCTGGTGCTGCTTTCATGCCGGTTAACAGAATGATATCAGCTCCAGGAATAGTTGGTTGTTCTTCAACTCACTGGTGCCAGATCATTCGCAGCAAGTTCGAAAACGAGGAGTTCTTCAGGAAAGGAAACTGAGTCGAGTGGGAGGTGAGACCTTGGAGTCTGATCATTGGATTTGTGAGTGCTGGAACACTAACATTACAATCACTGCAGAAATTCGAACAACAGAGCACAGCACAACAAATAATTTCAACTGACTATCGTTTGTCAGTAACAGATTTAATTCTAGAAATGAGCAGTGGATGGAACAAGCAGTATAACATAGTCTTGATCATAGGTGGATAAGTTTTCAAAATTGAGACAAGTAGATGAAGCATACAAATAGCCGACACGTGTTTCATCGTTATAAGACTTTCTCAAGACTCCCAATAGCATGTGACCTAGAGAACTCGTTATTATAGACGAGTAGAGGGTAGTGTACCATACCTCTAGGAAGACGGAGGTCTTCCATAGTAGTCCATAAATGTGTGGCTCCCTGCTCACATTCAAACAAGTTGATGTGTATGGAGGAAGCCTTCTCCACGTACTGAGTAACACTGTAGGTGGCACAGTGCATTGAGCACGCCAGAAGACATAGTGAGATTTACGTTTGCAAACCTAACAGAGGTGCTGGCTGTTTCCTCTGAATCCACTGCCATCATCTTGTACATAACATTACAATCACTGTTCCTTCACAGCACTTCATAATGTGTGCGCTTCACGGGTGAAGAGTTTAAATGTGTGCATATCTTTTGGTTTGAGATTTATTACATTGAAATTGACCTGTTTTAACATATTCATTAGAGGACTAAGATTTGTGTCTGTGCTGTAGGTTGCTTGCGTGTGAAGCTCCAAGAATAGTTGGTTGTTCTTCAACTCACTTGTGCCAGATCATTTGAAACAAGTTCGAAAACGAGGAGTTCTTCAGGAAAGGAAACTGAGTCGAGTGGGAGGTGACACCTTGGAGTCTGATCATTGGATTTGTGAGTGCCAGAACACTAACATTACAATCACTATAGAAATTCGAACAGAGCACAGCACAACAAATAATTTCAATTGACCATCATTAGTCAGTAACAGATTTAATTCCAGAAATGAGCAGTGGATGGAACAAGCAGTATAACACAGTCTTGATCATAGGTGGATCAGTTTTCAAAATGTTGACACGTAGATGAAGCATACAAACAGCCGACACGTGTTTCGTCGTTATAAGACTTTCTCAAGGCTCCCAATAGCATGTGAGCTAGAAAACTCGTTATTATAGACGAGTAGCTTCTGTAGTAGTCCATAAATGCGTGGCTCCCTGTTCCCATTTAAACAAGTTGATGTGTATGGAGGAAGCCTTCTCTATGTACTGAGTAACACTGTACGTGGCACAGTGTTTGCATTGAGTTGGTGATGAGCAATATTGTGTTCAAACTTGCAAAGTTAAACTTCCATAACCAATGTAATTGAACTAACAAGCATGGGATGAAATTACTAATCAACTTAGTTTTAAAATGCATTTTTAAAGAAAACAGGCGGGATTAACGTAGGTGCTCTATGTTGCAAATGCAAAGAAAATAATACACTAACTTTGTCTATTGTCTTTGTCAGTATTAAATGCGGCTGTTTAATTAATGACATGTGCTTATTTGTGTGCTTATGTTATGTCTTTTCTGTGACAAAAGCTCGTGGAGAATCCTTATGGTCTAAAAGAAGATGGTAGATATAAATGCTGCTTTGTGTGCTTCAGCTAGGTAACATAAATTAACGGGTTTTTATTTAGCAAAGGGGGTGGGTAACAGAATGGGTCTCAGTTCTTTAATTAATTGATGTCTTGTGTTTGTTTAAATAATAGTTTCCAAGAGAGGCCTAAGATTTACGGAGACAATGGCTGTGGTCGTGAAAGCTTGTCCAGAGTGGAGCCTTACATTTGTGCAGAAGTGGAAACCTTTACCACGTTAACATTATAAACAGAGAATGCAGTTTATTAACTGTGCTGAACGTGCTTTTGGAGAGACAAGCTCAAGGACAGGAAGTCAAGCGACATTGCCAAGATTGGGAAGTGATGTTCTGAACTCGAAGAAAAGTAACAATCTCGAGGAAGCTAGAAGGATGGAGAAATTTATGAACAATAGGGCTTATGATGAAGCCTGGACTTGGTCAGAATCGGATGACCTAATAGTGGACTGACATGGCTCAGCTGATGGCGAAACAGGATTTTTGAGAAAGCATGCAAAATGTAGTCAATTTAGCTAGTTAGAAAGGTATAAAACCTGACCTCATGGGCAGGAGGGCGCTCTTGCCTTCCGATTCCAGATTGACGTGTCATGCTGTTGGACTTTGGCGCACGTAAGGATAGCAGACTTTAAATGATTTTTCCTTTCTAGGTGAAGAGTGAATTAGACAGGGAAATAGGGTTTAGGGAATGAAAACTGTTATTTGCTAATAACTCATGATGCTGAACTTGCTTTTTAATGTCAGTTCATTGATTTAACTCCATAATAAAAATGCTGCTTTCAAGTTGCTTATGAAATAAAGACTTTAAACCTTTTTGCTATTCTACCTTATGAATAAAGTTAATAAAAATAAATTTGAAATGACAAGCTGGTCTTGTATATTCATGATCTAGTTACCATCAGTTGATTCAATCGCCATTAGTGGCTTGATTATAAATGATAAATGTTTTAAATGTTTTAAAAAACCATGGTGAAAATAGTTAAACTGCAGTTGTATATAATAGTGTAAATAGTGTGAGAGTAGTTTTTATTAACCAGGCCACATGATTCAGACGCTCAAAAATTATCTCATTCTTGTTATGGGCCTTATCTGTGTTTCATGATTAATGGTGAGTATTGTGGTGATAGGTAGCGTTATTGAGACAGTTTTTCAATATGAGCGCTGGATCAATTTCTTGGTAGCAGAGTTACGGTTACTATGGTAACTGACATGCCACATGGTAGTTACATAAGATTCATGTCTAACACATGTTAAGTTTGTTAAAGTTGTTACATGTAGTCAAAAGGTTTTTTCCAGCAGTGTGAAAATTCCTGGCTTGCCGGAAAAATAAAAAGTGTAGTGTAACAGGTGAAGTTGCACAGTGCATTTGTTCTGTTTCAAAATAGTGGTATTGTCATATATCACTAGTGTTGTGGACGTACAGCACAAGTTTAGGGACCATAGGTGGGTAAGGTAAAATGTATAGTGAGGATTGTCTATGAAATGGTAGCTTTTGGGTATAGGGACACTTGTCCTGCTTTAAAACTCACTGTGAAAAGAGTATCATGTATGATTGGTTAGGGATTTTTCCGTTTGAATGTGCGTAAATGATTTTTGTAATATATGATCGAGTTAAACTTTGTATTTTCACTATATGTGCATTCCGAGAGAAACAAGTTCGTTATTACCTGATAGAAGGGTAGAGTAGCCTTACTTTATCAACGAAACTAAATATTCTGTGAGAATAGCGTCGTCTATTTCACGCAAAGGAATACTTGAATGACTGGGAAAGCTATCACTTTATTTTAGCGAAACAGACAAATGGTTTGTTTTTATGGAGTTACTAACTGAATTTAATTGAAAAGATTTGTAAAAATGGCGCTGTGAAAATATTTTTGTAAAGGAGGGGTGAGTTTTCGGAGCGGAGCTTCTCTGTCCGAAGCTGCAGCGGCAGTATACGTCACAGGGTCCGCGCTGTCATTGGCTAACATACGTCACAGTAGACGCACTGATTGGTTCACGTGACTAAGATGAGCTGACAGCTGATTGGTTCATTCTGAAAACAGTAATTCTATTGGTTGAGCAAGGTGGTGACGTAGCTTAACCTGATTGGCTTGTTGGTGAGTTTCGCGCACGATTGGATGGTGCGGCGGAATACCAACTTCCTAGTTACGATCTTTGCCGAAGTAATAGAAATAGTTTTAAAACATGGATTATTATTATATGAAAGAGAAAAAGAAGCTTTCATGGTTTCAAAAATTGAAAAACAAACTTAAACCTGACAAGAAAATTAAAACGGGAGGTGGAAGGTTACTTCATAAGTACAAAACACCTGCAGCTTATATGTTAGGTGAATATGGTTATCATACTTGTCTTTGGATTGAGAATTGGATGGAATATACAAAAAATTATGGTGTATTAGCATGGCCGGAAGATGAGTCATTCAATATTAAAGTTTTAAAAAACTTAAGAGAAAAAATGATAACTCTTGTACCAAAGCCTAGACCTACTCAATTTGAGGCTTTAGCTGAATGGGAGGATGAGATGTTTGAATTAGAACGAGAAAGCAGAGGTGTAATAAGAGGCACCAGATTAGATATTAATAGGGAAACACATGAGGATAGAATGCGTCGATGGAGACGAGCAGACATGTGCGATGGTTTGTACCCATCAAGATTACTTGGTGAGGCAACTGGTCAAAGGAGTACTCAAAAGTTAAATAATATTGGTGAAGAAAGTGATCAAGAAGATGCAGTTTTAGAAGAGATTTTTATTACAAAACCAAAACCGCCACCTTACCAACCAGTTTGTTCATGGTCTTCCCCAAGAGTTCCACCAAGAATTACCCCAAGTGCTCCTCCAAGGGAGATTATTGATGAGACATCTCCCATATTAAATCAGAATAATAGAAAAACACCTGAAACAGTAGAAACAAGATCTAATTCTAGTATATCAGGAGAAAATAGAAATTTTATTGAAACCCCCAGAAATAATTTTGTAACCCCAGTTCAGAGAAATGAAATTCCAAGAAATGTAATGAGAACAGAAAGATGTGAGGAAATACCAAATACGTCAGAATATTTTCGTTCAAAGGAAGAATTAATACAGCAGTTAACTAAAAGCATGGAAGCAGTAACAGTACCAGTAACGATTGGACCTGTTGTTCCAGTATTTGATCAAAGAGAAATTAGACATTCAGCTTTGACTATTCCATTAAATGCAGAAATTCAGAAAGTGGCTGAAACTTTTTATTCAGATTTATCTGAGATTCACCGAGAGAAAACAATGATGCCTGATTTAACTTTTAATCAAGGTTCTCCATGTAAAACTCCATTTGGTGCAGAATCTGATA
Source organism: Lissotriton helveticus (assembly GCF_964261635.1). Classification (NCBI taxonomy): domain Eukaryota; kingdom Metazoa; phylum Chordata; class Amphibia; order Caudata; family Salamandridae; genus Lissotriton; species Lissotriton helveticus. The sequence goes on from NC_136071.1 coordinate 258,783,600, forward strand.
CTGAATCGCCAGAAAAGAGCATAAATAAAATAGATTTAACACACACTCCACGAGCTCCAGAAATTAAATTGCTTGATGTTGCAAAGTTGAAAGCAGATTTGGAGGAATTAATTATTGGTACGATTGGAACTGACAGTTTGAAGGCATATCAGGATGATGAATTATTATTTATTTGTAAAAGTATAACATGGAAAACGAAAACCAAATATGATCAATTGGAGGAAATGGCTACTGAATTAGAAGTAGATTTAAGTGGACAGAAAAATTTGCAGAAACATTATAGAGTGGATTTCTCTGAAAAGGACATTGAAAATATGAATACCACAGGAAGAATCATTCATATAAAAGAATTAATTGTGTTTATCAAAAAACTGGGTGAATTAAGTAAATGGAGAGTAAAATGGACAAAGAAAAGAGAGGAAGACAAAAGAAAAAGAGGAGAAGTAGCAAATGAATTTCCAATGAGTGAAATACCAGGAGGAGGGTATGTGCATGTCCCATGGTCAAGACAAGACATTTTACTGTTCACAAATGATTTTCCTCGGCTGAGAGAAAAACCTGTAGAATGGTATCGTCAGGTAGACAGATTTGTGAAAGTCTCTAAAGTTCTGTGGATTGATCTTGATGGATACTTTGACATTGTTGTCCCATCAGATCTATGGACAGAATGTAAAATTTCTATAGATTGGCCTAAAGAAGAACCTGCTCAAGATAAAGTAACAGGTGCTCCTTCGTCAGATGTTATGAATCTGTACGAAAAAGGTAATTGTGTGGTTGAAAAACAAGATTCCACCAAAAGAAGTAGATTGGGTTAAAATAGATAGAACAAACCAAGAGCCAAAAGAATCAGTACATTCATTCTATGAAAGGTTACTGCTGGTATGTAGACAATACAGTGGTTATGAAAAATTGAGTGAGAATGATATGAATCACTTCATATACAGGTTTGTTTATGGCTTAAGACCTGAAATTGGTGAAATGATAAGAAAAGGAATAGTTGGATGGCAATCACTTACAGTAGATGATATTTTGAGGAAAGCAAAATACTGTAGTGATGAATTAGATGCTAAACAAAAGAAGCTAAAAGAAAAAGCTATGTGGGCACAAGTGAAAGTGGCTGAACAGCAAATAGCAACATTAGGAAACAAAGATGTTAATCAGAATCAAGGCAAATTTAAAGGTAATTATAATAAGCCAGGATTGATGGGAAATATTGAAGAGTTAAAGCAGAAACTTGTAACAAAAAGGGGGGTTACGAGGGTGGGATCAAATGTTGACCCTTAGGCTCAATTTACCATTCCGAGAAAGTAGAATGGAAGGTCCAACCTGAGTCAGAGCCCAGAATAGCAATGCCTAGCAAAAAGGGGGACTCAGTTGTTCCTAAGAAAAGAGTGCTACGGTCAAGGAAGGAAAAGGTAGATAAGAGGGTAGTGCTCAGTGGAGGACAACCCTGGGCATCCCATTAGTTGGAATGAATGGCCTCACACACTCTTGCAAGTGTCATGCTTCATCATCGGCCGTTGCTCCTCGTTGGACAGGCGGTGCAATGTCCAACGGGCTCACCTCTAGGAGGGGCTCTTTACCGGAGATCTTTTTTCCAACAGCCTGTGGGTGAAGTGCAAGTGAGGGGCCAGATAAGACGTGAATAGTGCAGGTGGGTGTGTTAAAATATAGCAAGGGATACCGGAGAGCAATTTATTCTGGTGGTTCTCATGCTATAAGTAAAACCAGTGGGTAGCCTATGATCGCCAGAAGTTAGGTTCTGTATCACGATCTAGAACTACAGGGCGTTCTGTGAGGTCAACATGTTTCTCGCTTCTGCAATTCTGCTGCGATTCTTCAGAACCTAATTGAATTAATAATACATCTATCACATGGAAAGTCCTCTAAGAGTGTCAATCTCTAAACATCATTGTTAGTTAATGTTGTACTACCTGGTTGATACTGCTCTTGCCTAGAGGAGACAAAAGGAAGAGTTACCAAAATACAAGGACAACAGTTTCCCATTCTTGACCGTGAGCACACAGTGGTTGTGTGAAGAGAAGTGACTCAGTGGCTGTGATATTCAGTGAGTAGTGACCGCTAAGTATCAACTCCATTCACATGTACCACATCTCACCTCTCACTTATTTACAACTAATAAATCAAAATTAAAATGAAATAAAATCAAAATTAAAAATAAAAAATAAAAAGGTAAAACATGATTGCAGCAGTTTTTCCAAGGTGTCTGTTTTAGTAAAACCCACTGGGGTTTTATCAATACTCACCTACAGGTCAAGGAGTACAGGTGTCAACAGTACCCGGTAGGTGTGACTTCAAGGGAGAGAGCCAATAGGGGTTTAATGGCTAGGGGAAGATAGAAGCATGGATTTTCAAAACCTGTCATGGGCCCCTACATATTAAAGTGTTAGATCATTCAGAAATGGAAAGCTAAATATAACAGTGTGAAATATTTAGCTTTCCATTTCTGAAGGTGAGTATTGATAAAACCCCCGTGGGTTTTACTAAAACAGACACCTTGGAAAAACTGCTGCAATCATGTTTTACCTTTTTATTTTTTATTTTTTATTTTGATTTTATTTCATTTTAATTTTGATTTATTAGTTGTAAATAAGTGAGAGGTGAGATGTGGTACATGTGAATGGAGTTGATACTTAGCGGTCACTACTCACTGAATATCACAGCCACTGAGTCACTTCTCTTCACACAACCACTGTGTGCTCACGGTCAAGAATGGGAAACTGTTGTCCTTGTATTTTGGTAACTCTTCCTTTTGTCTCCTCTAGGCAAGAGCAGTATCAACCAGGTAGTACAACATTAACTAACAATGATGTTTAGAGATTGACACTCTTAGAGGTCTTTCCATGTGATAGATGTATTATTAATTCAATTAGGTCCTGAAGAATCGCAGCAGAATTGCAGAAGCGAGAAACATGTTGACCTCACAGAACGCCCTGTAGTTCTAGATCGTGATACAGAACCTAACTTCTGGCGATCATAGGCTACCCACTGGTTTTACTTATAGCATGAGAACCACCAGAATAAATTGCTCTCCGGTATCCCTTGCTATATTTTAACACACCCACCTGCACTATTCACGTCTTATCTGGCCCCTCACTTGCACTTCACCCACAGGCTGTTGGAAAAAAGATCTCCGGTAAAGAGCCCCTCCTAGAGGTGAGCCCGTTGGACATTGCACCGCCTGTCCAACGAGGAGCAACGGCCGATGATGAAGCATGACACTTGCAAGAGTGTGTGAGGCCATTCATTCCAACTAATGGGATGCCCAGGGTTGTCCTCCACTGAGCACTACCCTCTTATCTACCTTTTCCTTCCTTGACCGTAGCACTCTTTTCTTAGGAACAACTGAGTCCCCCTTTTTGCTAGGCGTTAAAGCAGAAACTCTCATGTTTTAATTGTGGTGAAATTGGCCACTGGAAGCGCGAATGTAAAAATCTGCCCAGAAATTTTAAAAATGCACCATTAAATCCACAGATGCAGAATGAGATAAATCAGCAACAGCTACAGCGAACGGTAGCGAATCAGCAAAGTCAGATTCCACAACCGCCACTTCCAAATTGTGTAAATGTGCAGAGATACAGTACAGAAACAGGATTCAGCGGAGGTGAACAGGTAAACAGATCGCCAAGAGTGAATGTGTCGAATGTTTCTCAACAGTTTTGGTTGAAAGAAGATGGAGGGAGTGAATCTGAGGATTACTTCTGACGGTGCCTGAGAGAGGAGGAAGAGTGTGTGCTTGGAGCCGCTTTTGAGGTAGCTCAGTCTGGTCTATTTGTAAATGGTAAAGTGAATGATGTAGAAATCACTTTTCTAGTGGACGCAGGTGCTACCCGTTCTACTGTTAGATCAGTAGATATAGAAAACCTGCCTCTCTCTGGTGACACAATCCAAGTAGTTGATGTAGCTAATCAACAAATAAAAACAGATTTAGCAGAACCAGTTGAAGTTGAAATTGGCAAATTTAAGGACATGCATAGATTTGTAGTTTGTGACAGCAGTCCTGTAAACTTGTTAGGAAGAGACATCCTTTGCAAGATGAACTGTAAAATATATTGCTCACCGGATGGTATTGAGCTCCAAACTCAAGAAGAAGATGGGCTTTACAAGTTAACAATGTTAATGGTTGAAGCAGAAGAGAGTAAATTATTTCCTGCATTTGATAAAAATAATCTACCTGAAGAATTAAAAGAGACAGTCAATGCTAAAATTTGGGATCTCACTGGTGATGAAATGGGTTTGATGAAAAATGTAGATCCAGTAAAAATAACAGTAAAACAAGGAGCAGATTATCCAAACATTCCTCAGTATAAAATGAAAGCAGAAGTAATTGAAGGTGTGATACCTGTAATTGACAAATTTATAAAACAAGGTGTTCTAAAAGAAATTGAAAGTAGTCCATGTAATTCACCGATTATGGGAATCAAAAAGCCAAACAGAACTTTTAGGATTGTTCAAGACCTGAGAAAGGTTAATCAAATAGTTGTTCCATGTTGCCCGGTTGTTCCAAACCCAGCGGTAATTCTATATCAGATTCCGCGTGATGCAGAATGGTATACAGTTATAGATCTTTGTAACGCATTCTTTATTGTTTCATTGCATCCAGAAAGCCAACACATTTTTGCGTTCAGGTTCCAAGAGCGTATCCTAGCATGGTGTAGTATCCCTCAAGGGTATACAGAAAGTCCATCTATTTTTAATCAGTTGCTAAAGAAATCCTTGGAAAATCTAGATTTACCTGGAAAATCAACATTAGTGCAGTATATTGATGATCTCCTTGTGGCTGCAAAAACACGAGATAACTGTGTGACAGATACCATTACACTTTTGAATCATTTGGCAGATGAGGGACATAAAGTATCTCCTGCAAAATTACAGTTTTGCAAACAAGAAGTAAAATATCTTGGTCACAGAATTGCAAAGGGAGTCAGAAGTGTGACAACTGAGAGAATAAAAATGATTGAGGCAATGCAACCTCCAAAAACACAGAGACAGGTCAGAATGTTTTTAGGAATGGTAGGTTATTGTCGTCAATGGATCAGTGGATTTTCAGTAATTGCAAAGCCACTGCAGAGACTGATTAAAGCAGACATAAAAGACCCGATTACATTAACAGAAACTGAATTAGAGGCTTTTGAACAATTAAAAAAAGGTTTATGTGAAGCACCAGCATTTGGAATGCCAGATTATGAAAACGAGTTTGAGTTATATTGCAGTGAAAGGGAAGGATGTGCATTATCAGTTTTGATTCAGAGACATGGAAGATTGAGAAAGCCAATAGCATATTTCTCAGCAGTTCTTGACCCTGTTGCAAAAGCATTACCAGGCTGCTTAAAAGCAGTAGCTGCAACCAGTGTGAGTCTAGAACAAAGTGAAGGAATAATAATAGGATTTCCTGTAAAAGTATATGTACCACATTCAGTTGATATTCTCCTCACAAGAAACAGAACACAACATTTGACAAACAGTAGGCTAACAAAATATGAAAAGGTTATCCTTGGTTCAGACAACGTCTCAATTGCGAGATGTGTGAATTTAAATCCTTCTACATTATTACCGGATGGTACAGAAACAGAAATCAGAAATGAGGTTGATCATGAATGCCTGGATGTATTAGAATATTGCACTAAACCCAGACAGGACATAAAAGATATCCCATTAGAAGAATCAGATTTTGTTTATTTTGTTGATGGTTCATGCTTAAGAACAGATGAAGGTGTTCTAGGTGCAGCATACTCTGTGTGCACAGTTGCAGAGGTGATTGAAGCCTCTTGTCTTAAAGGAATTCGTTCAGCTCAAGTAGCAGAATTGGTTGCTTTGATTCGTGCACGTGAATTGGGAAAAGAGCAAAAAATAACTGTAGTGACTGATAGTCAGTATGGTTATGGTGTAGTCCATGACTATGGCCAGCTCTGGTCTCAAAGAGGTTATTTAACTTCTGCAGGATCCCCAATCAGAAACGCACAGTTGATCAAAAGGCTGATTGAAGGAATTCAGCTACCAGAAAAGATTGCTGTTGTAAAATGCACAGCACATAAAAAAGGAGAGGATTTCATAACAAAAGGAAATTCATATGCTGATGAGGTTGCAAAATTCTGTGCAAAAAATAATGTGTCAATCGGGAAAAAAATAATGAACATGTTTTGAACTCACTTATGCTAACATCTGTAGTTGAGACTTGGCAAGGAGTAAAACAAATGCAAGATGAGGCAGATGATGAAGAGAAAAACATATGGTTAAAAGCAGGTTGCAGACAGAGAGAAGAAGATGAAGTTTGGGTTTACAAAGATGACATAGTAGTAATGCCAGACAGCATGATTTCGGACATGGCACGCATGTATCATGGTTCAGGACATATTGGCAGAGACTCAATGATTACATTATTTAGACAAACATGGTACAATCCAAAATTTAGAATAATTGCAGAATCCCTTTGTCAGAGATGCCTTATCTGTCAACAGATCAATCCAAACAGAAAAACTTTTGTGAGCATGGGAACCATAGGACAGGAGGGTGGTCCTTTTACCAGATTACAGCTTGATTTCATTGACATTCCACCTCATAACAAACTTAGATATGTCTTGGTGGTAGTTTGTTTGTTTTCAAGATGGGTGGAAGCTTTTCCAACACGTCGCAATGACTCAATTACTGTGGCAAAATTGCTTTTGAGAGAAATCATACCAAGGTATGGATTTCTTGTGACGCTCAAGACAGATCGTGGTACACAGTTTGTGAAGCTTTAGATATAAAGCAAAAATTACACTGTGCTTACAGACCAGAAGCATCAGGTGTTGTTGAGCAAGTGAATGGCACAATAAAAAACAGAATAGCTAAAATGTGTTTAGCAACAGGAATGAAGGGGACAGACGCACTTCCACTTGTTTCGATGTCTTTAAGAAGCATTCCAGATAGAAAAACAGGTTTGAGCCCTCATGAAATTTTAATGGGCAGAATCATGAGGCAAAGCATTTGTTCCAGCTGATAAACTGTTAACCATTAATGATAGCATCATAATGGATTACTGTCAAAATCTATCTGATGTGGTGACTGCTGTGTTCCATCAGGTGGGAACTGAGGTAATCACAAAGGAAAAGGAACAAGCTCGTGATCTGTTACCTGGAGACTGGGTGAGGACAAAAGTTCACCGAAGAAGAAACTGCCTAGTACCAAGGTGGCAGAAAGCAAGACAGGTGATACTTGTCACAACAAATGCAGTAAAGTGTAGAGGATTGAAGAGATGGATTCATGCTAGTCATGCCATACGAGTCCCAACTCCTGAAAATCCTGAAGAAGGTGAAACAACAGCTGATTCAGATTCTGAAGAAGAAGCTGAAAGAAATCCAGATCCTGAAGATCGACAAGAAGGTCGATATCTGGAAAATTCAATTGCGAATGAGGCATTGAATGAAGAAAATGAAGAGATTGTGATACAAGACTCAGAAAATGATGAAGATCTGCTAGATCAAGAAGCAGAAAAGGAGTCTGAGCAAGAAGTAACTCAAGATCAGGAGAGTATTGAAAAGCAGATTGGAAGCTCTGGAAGAAGGAACGAAGATTCTGAAACTGCTGGATTGGAGGTAATTGAAGAAGAAGGCGAAATTCCAAGTACCAGCTATAAGGATGATGTTCCTAACAGAGTGAAACTTCCGAGCAAAGAAGTACCTGAAACTAGAGCTGATATCACAGAAAGCGAAACAGATGAAAGTGATGAAGAATCAAGAGTGAAAAGATCAAGGAAAAGAGCTTGGAGAGCAGAGTGTAATCAAACTGAACCAAAACAGAAAGTATCAAGAAAAGGAGATAATTGGCCAAATGAAAATGAAGGCTTAAAATTCAAAATAGCTAAAGAGCAAGTCAATGAGGTTTCAAGTCAAAAGGGAGATAAGAAAAATCAAGCAGGAAAGAAAATTGAAGTGATAAGCAGTAGAGCAAAAAGGGTAGTAAAACCAAATCAGAAATACAAGTCCCCTGAGTGGACTTACATTATTATCCCACCAGTAGTTGAGGTGGATAGCAGTAGAATAGTTTTAGATGATACCAGTGATGATGATAATGATTGATTTTGTTCTGACACAAGGTTGAAGAAAATGTGTTAGGTGACACAAGGTCGAAGAAATTGTGTTAGCTGGAAAAAATACATTGATGTAAGACATAAGTTCGAAGAAAAGCTGTTAGAGATTAAGACACGTTGTTAAAAAAAAAAAAAGAGGGGTGTATATTTGTAATTTAAATTGTTTTTTTTTTAAAGGCTCTTGTTATAAGTAAAGATGCCTTCTTCTACTAATAGTAATTCGAGATGTTCTATTCTTAGAAGATGTTGCAAAATGTCTTCAATATGTGTGATTTTGTTAATCCTGGTTTGGTTAATTTTAGCTGTCGTTTTTCCTTTTGGATTAGATAAAGAGGTGTACAAAACTAATATGACTAGTAAAGCTGTGGTTAATCATGATAATCATGGCATGACTAATAAAATCATTGAGCATAAACCAGAAATACACCAAGATAGATCTTTAGGAGATTTTTCTAGAAATACCTTCTCAAGACTTTTATCTGAATATGTTAAGGTAATTGATGTAAAAGATTGCTACATTTGTGTAAAATTACCTACTTCTGTGTCTTAGGGTATTCCATATAATATGCTTCCTCTTACTTATGGCATTACTTGCAGTGTAATAACTAGTTTGTTTTATCAAACAGGTCGTTTAGAGTACTATTACTCAAATTTCGATGACATTTTTGCAAATTTAAAAGTTGATAACAGTCTGAATAAACTGAAACATGCTAAACAGATGAGGGGATTTTTCATAGTTACTAATGAACTTACTTATGAATATGCTTTTAGAAATAATTTAACATGTAAATGGAGAACTGAGGAAAAATTATTTTTGAATATGGTTGAAGAGAGAAGGTCAATTAATAAACGAAATGAAATGCTGAAACAAACCAAATCTAAGTTTTGGCAAATTGAAGATGAAAAGCTTAATGGTAGAAATGAGAATGTTGCGATTCATACAGATAAACCTGTTAGTGGAAAACTCTGTATAAGAAGAGATAATACTCAATTTGACAATTATTTTGTAGGTGCTAGTCAAAGTGAAGATACTTATCGTATCTTAGGGGGATGGGGATTTAAAGGAGGTAAAGATCCAATTTTCCCTGGGATTTATTTTGTTTGTGGGAACAAAGCCTATTTTAGTCTCCCAGACCACTGGTATGGGACCTGCTATGTTGGTTTAGTATTTCCCAAATTTTTTCATGTAGATAGAAATGTAAAAGGTTCATTTGAAATTAGTAATCATCTAAGTAGATTCAGAAGGGAAAGCTTTTCAGAAATAATGGGTGACATATTTGGTGCGCTAATTCCTATGGTAGGAATAACCCTGAATGCAAACAATATTAGAAAAATGTCTACAATTGTTGATAGATTGTCTACTGATACTGCTAGTGGATTTCAGTTAGTAAATACAGAGCTCATTGCTCTGAGATCTATGGTAATGCAGAACCGTCTTGCACTAGACATTTTGCTTGCAAAAGAAGGAGGAGTCTGTGGAATTTTACATGTTCAGCATTGCTGCACATACATTCCAGATAAGATCCAGAACATAGAGATGTATTTCAAGAATATAACAGAATTACACACTGAAATAGAACCCTTAAAAGATGAAAGTTTTTCAGAGCGTTTGGGCAAAAGATTTGCAGTAATTGGGAAATGGTTTCAAGAGATTGGTAATTAAATTCTAGGAAAAATACTTTATCCTTTAATAGTCATAATCATAGTGATACTTTTGTTAAAAATTAGTTGCATGTTACACAAGAGAAAGAAATATCTAAGGAAAAAGAAAAGAATTTACCAACTCAGAAAAGAGCAGGAAAAAGAAATAGAATTAGAAGAGTTCTGTAGGTCACAATATGGGAGTTACAAACAAACTGCTGAATCAAAGGTTTAGAAATACTAATATTAAGAAAGTCCAAAACATGTTCAAGGGTTGAAAATTTTATGATATAAATTTTGGGTGTAGTTTGGTGATTTTGAAATCACCAGATGAGGGAGTTGATGGAGCAAGGTGATGAGCAATATTTTGTTCAAACTTTCAAAGTTAAACTTCCATAACCAATGTAATTGAACTAACAAGCATGGGATGAAATTATTAATCAACTTAGTTTTATTTAAAATGCATTTTTACAGAAAACACGCGGGATTAACTTATGTGCTCTATGTTGCAAATGCAAAGAAAATAATAAACTAACTTTGTCTATTGTCTTTGTCAGTATTAAATGCGGCTGTTTAATTAATGACATGTGCTTATTTGTGTGCTTATGTTATGTCTTTTCTGTGACAAAAGCTCGTGGAGAATCCTTATGGTCTAAAAGAAGATGGTAGATATAAATGCTGCTTTGTGTGCTTCAGCTAGGTAACATAAATTAACAGGTTTTTATTTAGCAAAGGGGGTGGGTAACAGAATGGGTCTCAGTTCTTTAATTAATTGATGTCTTGTGTTTGTTTAAATAATAGTTTCCAAGAGAGGCCTAAGATTTACGAAGAAAATGGCTGTGGTCGTGAAAGCTTGTCCAGAGTGGAGCCTTACATTTGTGCAGAAGTGGAAACCTTTACCACGTTAACATTTTAAACAGAGAAGGCAGTTTATTAACTGTGCTGAACGTGCGTTTGGAGAGACAGGCTCAAGGACAGGAAGTCAAGCGACATTGCCAAGATTAGGAAGTGATGTTCTGAACTCGAAGAAAAGTAACAATCTCGAGGAAGCTAGAAGGATGGAGAAATTTATGAACTATAGGGCCTATGATGAAGCCTGGACTTGGTCAGAATCAGATGTACTAATGGTGGACTGACATGGCTCAGCCAATGGCTAAACAGGATTTTTGAAAAAGTATGCAAAATGTAGTCAATTTAGCTAGTTAGAAAGGTATAAAACCTGACCTCATGGGCAGGAGGGCGCTCTTGCCTTCCGACTCCAGATTGACGTGTCATGCTGTTGGACTTTGGCGCACGTAAGGATAGCAGACTTTAAATGATTTTTCCTTTCTAGGTGAAGAGTGAATTAGACAGGGAAATAGGGTTTAGGGAATGAAAACTGTTATTTGCTAATAACTCATGATGCTGAACTTGCTTTTTAATGTCAGTTTATTGATTTAACTCCATAATAAAAATTCTGCTTTCAAGTTGCTTATGAAATAAAGACTTTAAACCTTTTTGCTATTCTACCTTATGAATAAAGTTAATAAAAATAGATTTGAAATGACAAGCTGGTCTTGTTTATTCATGATCTAGTTACCATCAGTTGATTCAATCGCCATTAGTGGCTTGATTATAAATGATAAATATTTTAAATGTTTTAAAAAACCATGGTGAAAATAGTTAAACTGCAGTTGTATATAATAGTGTAAATAGTGTGAGAGTAGTTTTTATTAACCAGGCCACATGATTCAGACACTCAAAAATTATCTCATTGGTGTTATGGGCCTTATCTGTGTTTCATGATTAATGGTGAGTAATGTGGTGATAGGTAGCGTTATTGAGACAGTTTTTCAATATGAGCGCTGGATCAAGCACGTCAGAAGACATAGTGAGATTTACGTTTGCAAACCTAACAGAGGTGCTGGCTGTTTTCTCTGAAACCAGTGCCATCATCTTGTACATAACATTACAATCACTGTGCCTTCACAGCACTTCATAACGTGTGCGCTTCACGGGTGAAGAGTTTAAATGTGTGCATATCTTTTGGTTCGAGATTTATTACATTGAAATTGACCTGTTTTAACATATTCATTAGAGGACTAAGATTGGTGTCTCTGCTGTAGGTTGCTTGCTGTGTGAAGCACAAGACTTTTGTCTACAGCTGTGTAAAGCTTTTTATTTACATGTTTTATCTCATGAGGCTGACCTGGGTGGCGTTTTTTAAAACTATGCAAATAAAATGTATCAACCATCTCCCTCTCCAGGTATAACAGCTGAGCAACGAGAGTCAATGAAGGAGGCTGGTGCAGACACATTGTAGGATGTGCCTTAAGGCCCTGGGGGTGGGGGAGTGAAGTGCGATGTACAGGGCCGGACTGGCAACAGCAACCAGCCCTGGCAGGTTACTTCTCCACCGGCCCTGGGAATGGGAGGGGAGGGGGTTGTTAGCTGCTAATCACTGCTCCCGGTTTTCTTACAGAAGGCCGATTTTGCAGCACTGCTGCAAAACAGGCACCCTGTATGAAAAAACGCCCCCTGCGGCTACAAAACCAGCCCCCACCCCTCCAGCCCACCGGGGAAATGCCCCGGTTACTTACCGGTAATCTTCATTACTCCGAGTCCATGTCTTCCTCGCCACAGTATTCACATATGAGCCTCTGGCTCCACACAGAACTCCAAGTACAAAAACAGCCCTCTAGTCTCCCTCTCCCTCCTCCAAGATGGCCCCCCAGTGGCTCCAGCCAATCTCATGAAGGGACACAGAAGCACCAACTCGACCTGAAGAACCAAGCCACAGACATGAAGCCACCACCAGGGCCGGGAGGGAAGGGAACGTATACTGTGGCGAGGAAGACATGGACTCGGAGTAATGAAGATTACCGGTAAGTAACCGGGGCATTACCTCCTCGTCCTGTCTTCCTCGCCACAGTATTCACATATGAGCCGATACCAAAGTAATCAGCTTCATGTAAGGAAAACAGACCACACCATCAGTGCAGCGAAAACATATTTTAATATACAGAGGCATAACAACCAAAAAGGACAACCTCTCAAGTTACCCCCGCAGACAAAACAGAAGAGGCAAACAAAACAGAACCCCCACCCCCAATCTGGAGGCGGTAATGGGACATGAAGGTATGCGGTGAAGACCACGTAGGAGCCCTGCAAACATCCTCCATGGACACCCCTTTGAAAGAAGCCCAGGACACAGCAACAGATCTGGTGGAACGACCCTGAACAGGAAGGGAGGGGACCTCAGAGACCGAAGCATACGCCAACATAGTGGCCTCCTTAATCCAACGACTGATCGTGGAGAGGGAGGGTTTCAGTCCCTGACGCGACAAACCAAAATTGACAAACAAGTTGTCAACCTTACAAAAGGAAGACGTGCGTAACAAATAAATCAATAAGGCACGACGAACATCCAAGAGGTGCAAAAGGGATTCCTCATCTGAGGAAGGATCAGGACAAAGAACCGGAAGAACCACCTCAGCAGACCGGTGAAAATAAGAATCCACCTTAGGGACAAAGGTAGGGTGAGGGCGCAAGACCACACGGTCTGACAAAACCAACAAAAATGGGGCAGAACGAAGGAAAGCACCCAACTCACCCACACGCCTGGCAGAAGCAATTGCTACAAGAAACACCACCTTGAGTGTTAAAAACTTCAAGTCCACCGACTCCAATGGTTCGAAAGGAGCCAACTGCAAGGAACACAAAACCAAAGGAAGGTCCCAAGGAGGAGGACACATGATAGGACGGGGGCGTTGGAAAGAAAGAGACTTAAAAAGTCTAGCAACCAATGGAGAAATAGAAACCAAAGGCAGGACATGAAATGCCCGAATGGCGGCCCATTGAGCCCGAAGAGTCGAAATGGCCAAGCCCAACACAAATCCATCATTCAGAAAATCCAGAATGCGAGCTAGATCCAAAGAATCCAACGAAAGCTCACGACCAACACACCAAGAAGCAAAATTATCCCAGTGCTTGGCGTAGGATTTAAGCGTAGAAGGCCGCCGGGACTGCTGAATGACCCCAGCCACAGTCACAGAACAACCCTCACGTATCAGAGAATCCCTCTCAAGAGCCAGGCCCGCAGACCCATGGAACGGAACACAGGCAGAGGAAGAAGAGGGCCCATCAGAGGATACGGCACGAACGGCAAGGTCCACCCCGGAGACACAGCCAATTCGAACAGCAGGGGATACCAAGGGCGACGCTTCCAACCCGGAGCAATCAGAAGCACAAAGGATCCCTCCCTCCTGATTTTCTGCAACACAGCCGGAATCAGGGGAACAGGTGGAAATGCATACAATAGACCCTGCGGCCAAAGGAACGAAAGCGCGTCCACCCGCCAGGCCTCCCGGCAAGGCATAATCGTGCAAAAGCAACGGATCTGGGCATTGTCCCGGGAGGCAAACAGGTCCACAATCGGACAGCCAAACATCATCTGCAACCTCCGGAACATCCACCGCGTGAGGGACAAGGACCCCATGGAAGGAAACACCCGGCTCAGACAATCCGCCACAGTGTTCTCCGCACCAGGCAGGTAAATGGCAGACAGGGACTCCAGATGCACCTCCGCCCAAGAACAAATCCGACGGGCCAGGCAACTGAGGGAGCGAACCCTGCACCCCCCTTGATGGTTCACATAAGACATCACAACCTGATTGTCCGTTCGGATCTGCACGTGGTGACCCCGAACAAGATCCGAGAAATCCAACAGACCCAGAAGGACGACCTTCAGCTCCTTGTAGTTGGAGTAACATGACAAGACAGACTGAGGCCAAACCCCCTGAGTCATCGAATCCCCCAGAGTAGCACTCCACCCCAGCAGGCTGGCATCGGTAGTGACCACGCGGGTGGGAACAAACAGAAAAGGGCGGCCCGTGGAAAGATGACCGTCGTCCAACCACCAACTCAGGACCACCCGAACAGCCTCTGACATAGGAACCAGAACATCCATATCGAGGGAACAGGGGTCCCAATGCGACAAAATGTGGGACACCACCGGGTACATGTGGAGGCGAGCCCATGGCACTGTCAACAACGATGCCGACATCAGACCCCGAACCCTCAACCACAGGCTCACAGGATGAGAATGCCCCACCAACAGGGCACGAACCGCAGACATCAGGGACAGAATCCTGGGAGGGGGCAGGAACACCATCCCCAACTGAGTCTTGAACAGAGCCCCAATGAAAGTCAATTTCTGCGCAGGAACCAGGGAGGACATTGGCACATTCACGAGGAACCCATGATGCTCCAGGACATGGCACACTCTCCGGATATGCAACTCCGCCTTAGGAAGAGAAGAAGCAGAAATTAAAATGTCGTCCAGATACGGAAAAACACTAATGCCCTCTCCATGTAAATATCCAATAAGAGGAGCCAGAATCTTAGTAAAGATCCTGGGAGCAGAGCAGAGCCCAAAAGGCAATACCTGGAACTGGTAATGATGACCCTGTACGCAAAACCGGAGAAACCTCTGAAGGTCCGGATGAACAGGAACATGCAGGTAAGCATCCTTCAAGTCTATTGATGCAAGGAAATCGTCCCCAGACACCAGAAGAAGGATCAATGGAAGCGAAACCATTTTGAACCGTTGGTGAGGGATGAAAGTGTTGACCCACTTCAGGTCCATCACAGGCCGAAGATCCCCGGTGCGCTTGGACACCAGGAAAAGTATGGAATACACCCCCTTCCCCAACTGATCGCTGGGCACAGGAATAATCGCCTTCTTGACCACCAGGGAAGCTATGCCTTCCAAAAGCGCCAACCTTTTCACAGGATCTCTGGGACAAGGAGTGGCCCTGAAACATTCTGGGGGTGTCTGGGCAAATCCAATGCGCAAACCCTCCGAAAGCACCTGAAGCACCCATTGGTCTGACACAGTCTCCCGCCAAGAGTCCATGAAGCAAGCGAGGCGACCCCCAACCGGACCTACACCAGTAGCGATCCAGTCAGGACTTGGAAGCAGGAGCGGAGGAGGTAGACGTGCCGGAGAACCGGGATTTATCAAAGGAAGGAGCACCCCGGCCACGCCCCCTACCACGAAAGGGCTGACCAGCCCAACCCCTCGTAGAAGTGCCAAAAGACCTCTGTGAACCAAAGGCACGGAACCTGCCAGGACGTTCAGGAGCAAGCAGTTTACGGTCCTCCGCCGTCTTCTTCACCATCTCGTCCAGAGGCGAACCAAAAAGCTTAACTCCAGAAAAAGGGATCTTCATAAGCAAGTTTTTCTGTGCAGCATCAGCCTTCCACGAACGGAGCCATAACTGTCACCTCGCAGCCACAGAGGACCCGGCCGCTGAAGCCGCCGCCCCCAATGAATCATTTTCATTTTAAAGCTTTATTCGACATTTGTCATAAAAGCATTCACCTAACCCTAATACAATAAATACTACATTTAAAAATAGTTCTAAAAATACATATTAAACATTAAATGTCGAATGAATACATGATAAAAATAGATCTGATAATAACAAGTTATAGCAATTCATAAAAATGTAAGGTTCCTAAAGTAAAATAGTATAATCCATGTGGCAAAATGCAAAATACATAATTTCATTAAGGTGCAATTGCCATTAACGATCGGGTACGAATTAACCAAGACCACACTAGAAATTTTGCTACACCAACCACAAGAAATGTAGAACAATCAGTTTCAAGTATCCTGAGAGCTTCCGATTGGCTACGGGTTCCCAAGTTTGAGCACACAGGTTTTAACCATTTACGTCTGGGAGACGAATACAGAGGATAACAAAACAAAAAATGAGAAATGTGTTCAGTTTGTTCATTACAATGGTGACAATATTCGTCCCATGCCGGGGACCAGTGCTTCTTAAACGCATTCAGCGGAAGTACACCTATGCGAAATTGGAAATAAAGTTTTCTATCATGGGGTTTTTCAATAATATCCCAGAAAGGTTCGCAGAAAGGGTACATTTTTATATTTAAGAAGCGAGATGTTAGATTTGAACTTGTACTGTCACTAAACATTGTAAGATATACCATTTCCCAGTATAGTTCTTTTAACTTAGTCTTTGTTGGAAAGCAGGTTACATCTTCAACTTCCCACAGATAGTCCAATTTCAGTTTTATTAGGAGTTCCCGAAGCTCCCTTAACCATGGAATACTGTGGAAACAATCAAATTTGATGACATCCTTCAATGCTGCTGCATAATGGCTTAATTCTGGGGTCACCATAATCCTTCTCCAGTATAGGAGAGGACGTAACCTCGCTATGTCCTCTATAGATTTTCTTCCCAGATCCAGTTTTAAAGGGGTTGTCGGTGTACTTTGGGGGACCATCACAATCCCTCGTAAAAACCTGTTTTCAGCTCGTCCCAATTCTCTCAAATTGGAAAAACCCCATAGTTCAGAGCCATATAAACAAGCCCCCAGTACTTTCATAGAATAGATTTCCAGCACACTGTTTACTGGCTTTGTCAATGAGGTGCGGTGTTTGAGTGTGATAGCGCCTGCTAGCTGCCTAAACTTTAATAAGGTCATGGTTATGTGTTGCTTCCAGCTCATGTTTCCTTGGAGGGTGATGCCTAAGTAGGAAAAAGAATCCACTCTCTCCAGTGGTGTACCTTTGTATTTTATTACACCTTTAAAGGTGAACTGTTGGTTGAGGCACATAAATTTTGTTTTGGTGGTATTCAATTCAAGGCCCCTCCCATCACAGAATACACCAAAGGCATCCACCACTTTTTGAAGCCCACTAGGGGTGCGGGAAAGTAAGAGTGTATCATCCGCAAACATGAGGACTGGTACACGAGAGCCAGCAATTACAGGGGCGTCACTAGCAACCTTTTCTAGATGTTCAACAATACCATTTATATAAATAGAGAAAAGGGTAGGAGCTAGGACACACCCTTGTCTTACCCCACGTTCTACTGGGAAGGGATCAGTTACTTCTCCTTGCTTGCCCCATCTTATTCTTGCAAAGTTGTTTTCGTGAAGACGAACAAGGAGTGTAAGCAATTCCTGGCTTAGGCCCACTTCCGACAAGGTCTTCCAGAGCATTTCTCTGGGGACCAGGTCGAAAGCTGCTTTTAGGTCCACAAAGACTGCATACAATGGCCCCTGCTTTAAAGTAACGTTTCTCCAGTAGATGGTTAGGAAGTGGAGAACTTGATCGACGCTACTGGTTGAGGGACGAAACCCTGCTTGATAAGGTGACAAAATATTTTTTTCGTCAATCCATTGCTGCAGTTTGTTTTGGACTAATCGGCCCATTAGTTTTTGTGCAGTGTCAATCAGACTAATGGGTCTATAGTTTCTAGCCTGGGAACGATCACCTTTCTTATATATGGGAATAATTTCAGCTCCCTTCCATGAGGCAGGCACTTTCCCTCCCATAGCCACCGCATTAGCCAGCATTACAAAGTAGGTACACCAGGATTTCCGATCAGATAGAAAAATATCTGCCGGAATTCCATCCATACCTGGTGCCTTACCCCTTGCTACGCAGTCCAGTACTACACTCACATCCCCCTCAGTGAAAATTGGTGATTTGTAATAAACTTGATGAGGAGGACAATCAGTATTAAACATAGGGTTACGAGCATACTGTGGTCGGAAATATTCTACCCAATCGGTTTTCGGGACATAATTAGTTGGCTGGGGTGCTATGCCACCCTTTGCCCATTTTACTGAGGCCCAGAAACGCTTGGAGTCCTTTGAGGCACACGCCTCCTTAAGTTCTTGCCAACAATCCTCGTCCCAACGCTTCTTGGCTGTTTTTTGGACCTGTCTGTAGTGGTTTCTCGCAAGCCTTACTGCTTCGGCATTTCCTAATCTTAGTTCCATGCTAAGATTATCTCGTGCAACCCTACAGCTCTTATCATACCACCCTCTAGTCTCTTGGGGCCTTCTCTTTTTACTTGAGGCTACCATTTTAATAAAAAAACTTTGTATTTTAGAAAACATTTTCTCATGAGCAGCCATCATGTAATCTGCGAAGTCAGTCATCCCATAATGGGACTTAATCTTACAGACTTCCTCCACCACTGTTTCCTTTAGGGTCTCTATTTTTACAATGTCCTCTAGGAGCATACTCCACTTCAAATGGCGGAGGTTATTTGAGCTTACAAGATCTTGTGTAACCGTCTGATCCCCTCTAGGGAGGTCGGGTACTTCATGATAGTGATGGAGTGTCAGGCACAAAGGATTATGGTCACTTTCTAATTTGTCCTTCACTTCCATATCTATCAATCTATCCCAAGCTCTTACATCCAGTAGTATATAATCTATTCTACTGGCCGATCGACCATTATCAAAAGTATTTTTCCCCTTAGGGTCCGACGGTACCCGCCCATTTACTGCTCTGAGCCCTCTAGAAAGACAAAAGCTTTTCAATTGAATAGCTACTGTGCTCCATTTCTTGATTGCAGGGATATCTAGTTGAGGAATTCTCCACTTTATATCCTCATCTTCTGCCAAGGTTCTATCCTCCTCGCCCATAGGTTCGAAGGTGGTATTGAAATCCCCGCCTATTATTATATGAGGTAACACTGGCAGCATTTCAATATGATGCTCAAGAATCGTCAAGGTCTCTGATAATTTACCTCTAACAACTCCCCTGGAATAAAGATTGAACAAGGCCAATTGTTGGCCATTTTGCCAGTTAATATCCAGTGCTAGAATATCATTAGAGGGTATAGACCTTCGCTTGACCACACTTTTCAAAGTTTGGCGTACCCAAATTAACAAGCCCCCAGAGGGACGACCCACTCTATTTTTTACAGCAGGAATATAAAAATTCAAATACCCTTGCCGGAAAATTGGTACAAGCGACCAAGTTTCTTGCAACATAACAATATCGTACTGGTCGATAAAGTCGACCCAATCTGGGATATTTAACTTATTTGCGATTCCCGCTATATTCCAAGAGATGATAGATAATGGGTATAAGGCCTTTTGATAGCACATCTGAACAATATCAGGGGTATTTACTGTTTCTACGGGAACTATCCCTGGGACTACAACTCTACTCATTGAAGATGACTTCTTGATTACCTCCAGTGCTGCATTTTGTTCCAACAGCACTCTATTTGGTTCCTCTGGAACAAAAGTGGAAAATACACTAGAGGCCATAGATGGTTTATATAATAGAGGCTCATCTGAGAAGAGAGTCTTAACGTATCGTTGGTCCAACTGGGCTTCAGGAGGAGCAATAGATACACATGCGAGTCAATCGCATGCATTTAAGTCGGACAACACTGTGTAATGGTTATCCAAATTTAGCCCCCACTCGCCTGCTGGATTGACCCTGGCCCTTCTATTTCCCACAACAGTCCACTTAGTTCTTAGTATGCTAGATTTAGCTACTAGACCTCTTCTGCTATAGAAGAAATCCAGAGTCAAGGGTACTATTTCTGCTGTTCTAAGTTGTGGGGGGAAGATGTTCCGTAAAACATCAGGCAACACTTCAGGGCTCTTGAAGTTCAAAACCACACAATCCCCTTGAAATTTCTTTACCTTTGTACCTATCCACTTGACCCTTCTTGCTGTGAGCAAATCATCAGAAAGTTTTTCCTTGCCCCAGGGCGATATATGCATGTTATTACCAAGCCACTGAAGGGCCTTATGTCTTAAGGAATCTGGAGATTCGATCTGTCCTATATTCAACGATGGAGTGTTTGCAAGTACTAGAATCAAGGGGGAGGCTTCCACAATTAATTCGACTGGGCCAGTTTCTAGGTTAAAAAGCTCAGAGGTGGTGTTGGGTGCTGCTTGTGCTGGATCTGTAGTTAAAGCCATATCGGGGGTTTCACCATGCCCAGAGCTAACTTGTTGGATTTGGTCAGATGGAACTGGTGGATCTACATTCATGATCCCCCCGAGAGATTTCCCTGCAGCCTCTATGAGTTCACATTTAGTTGTTATTAAATTTGATATTTCCCCCACCCCCTCATTAGTTTTCCTTAAGAGGGTCTCTAGCTTATTAACCTTGTTTGCAAGTTGGTCTACCTTTGATATAAGGGGTTTCATTAACCCAGATAATGTAGACTCAAGTATGCCCATAAGTTTACTTAAGAGGGTATCCTCCCCATCTGTACTTTCATACTCGTCTTCCCTTATCCTGTCCTCCACCCTTTTCTTTGCTCCTCTAAGGGGAGTTACAGGTTTGTTCTTTGAAGAGCGTAAGCCCCCTCTTCTAGGTGGAGCCTTAGTGGTCCCTTTTTTTGCTCTTGGTGCAGGGACCGGAGTCGGAGGGGTATTGCTCTGAGGTACTAACTCCATAGCTGTAGTAACATTATGTTGTTCTTCTAAATTAATTAGATCTACAAAAGGGTCATGTTGCTGTGTGATAGAGGCCGTGGATACATTCATAATAGAACAATCATTAAGGTCCTCAATTGGATCGGTGGGGAAGGTTTCATCACTAAGTGAGTGGAATACCCCTGATTGATTCATTTGGGCACAAGGTGGCGATTCAATAATTCCCAATGAAGACCTCCGAACATTGTTAATTTTTGCCACCACCTGCACCAGATAATTATCCATGGTGTTAGCCGGAGTTACAGGCGTTTTTTGCTTCGACATTGTAGTCAGTCAATTGCAAGCAGCACAACCCTAAATATAAATATAACAACAACAGGCCACTTGCGCTTCAGATATAGAGTTGTGTCGCCTTACCACAAGTAGATTCGCAGGTGGAGGGAAGAGGGGTGGCCCAGTCCAGTCTCTCACAGTCTAGAACGGGCTAAAACGGGCCCGCCCTTGGCCCGGGCTTCGCCCGGCGTCCCGCTCGCGTCCCGCGGAGCTGGGCCTGCGGCGCTTATGTGCGCCTCCCCTGGCGCCCTCGCGGTGTCACTGACGCGCGCCGCCGCGTAGGCTGCCGGGATTCGTAGTCCCGGAGCGGCGGCGCCAACAAACTGCAGGTAAGGTGACTCTCGGCGGTGGCGGCGTGGGCTGAGTCTCCTGGCAAGCTGTGGAGCTGTGGAGTATGGTGGCGTCTCCTCAGGTAAGTAAAATATTGTCCCAGAGCTCTGCCGGCCCTGCGGCGCTTATGTGCGCCTCCCCTGGCGCCCTCGCGGTGTCACTGACGCGCGCCGCCGCGTAGGCTGCCGGGATTCGTAGTCCCGGAGCGGCGGCGCCAACAAACTGCAGGTAAGGTGACTCTCGGCGGTGGCGGCGTGGGCTGAGTCTCCTGGCAAGCTGTGGAGCTGTGGAGTATGGTGGCGTCTCCTCAGGTAAGTAAAATATTGTCCCAGAGCTCCGCCGGCCCTGCGGCGCTTATGTGCGCCTCCCCTGGCGCCCTCGCGGTGTCACTGACGCGCGCCGCCGCGTAGGCTGCCGGGATTCGTAGTCCCGGAGCGGCGGCGCCAACAAACTGCAGGTAAGGTGACTCTCGGCGGTGGCGGCGTGGGCTGAGTCTCCTGGCAAGCTGTGGAGCTGTGGAGTATGGTGGCGTCTCCTCAGGTAAGTAAAATATTGTCCCAGAGCTCCGCCGGCCCTGCGGCGCTTATGTGCGCCTCCCCTGGCGCCCTCGCGGTGTCACTGACGCGCGCCGCCGCGTAGGCTGCCGGGATTCGTAGTCCCGGAGCGGCGGCGCCAACAAACTGCAGGTAAGGTGACTCTCGGCGGTGGCGGCGTGGGCTGAGTCTCCTGGCAAGCTGTGGAGCTGTGGAGTATGGTGGCGTCTCCTCAGGTAAGTAAAATATTGTCCCAGAGCTCCGCCGGCCCTGCGGCGCTTATGTGCGCCTCCCCTGGCGCCCTCGCGGTGTCACTGACGCGCGCCGCCGCGTAGGCTGCCGGGATTCGTAGTCCCGGAGCGGCGGCGCCAACAAACTGCAGGTAAGGTGACTCTCGGCGGTGGCGGCGTGGGCTGAGTCTCCTGGCAAGCTGTGGAGCTGTGGAGTATGGTGGCGTCTCCTCAGGTAAGTAAAATATTGTCCCAGAGCTCCGCCGGCCCTGCGGCGCTTATGTGCCCCTCCCCTGGCGCCCTCGCGGTGTCACTGACGCGCGCCGCCGCGTAGGCTGCCGGGATTCGTAGTCCCGGAGCGGCGGCGCCAACAAACTGCAGGTAAGGTGACTCTCGGCGGTGGCGGCGTGGGCTGAGTCTCCTGGCAAGCTGTGGAGCTGTGGAGTATGGTGGCGTCTCCTCAGGTAAGTAAAATATTGTCCCAGAGCTCCGCCTGCCCTGCGGCGCTTATGTGCGCCTCCCCTGGCGCCCTCGCGGTGTCACTGACGCGCGCCGCCGCGTAGGCTGCCGGGATTCGTAGTCCCGGAGCGGCGGCGCCAACAAACTGCAGGTAAGGTGACTCTCGGCGGTGGCGGCGTGGGCTGAGTCTCCTGGCAAGCTGTGGAGCTGTGGAGTATGGTGGCGTCTCCTCAGGTAAGTAAAATATTGTCCCAGAGCTCCGCCGGCCCTGCGGCGCTTATGTGCCCCTCCCCTGGTGCCCTCGCGGTGTCACTGACGCGCGCCGCCGCGTAGGCTGCCGGGATTCGTAGTCCCGGAGCGGCGGCGCCAACAAACTGCAGGTAAGGTGACTCTCGGCGGTGGCGGCGTGGGCTGAGTCTCCTGGCAAGCTGTGGAGCTGTGGAGTATGGTGGCGTCTCCTCAGGTAAGTAAAATATTGTCCCAATGAATCAAAGGAGACATCGAAAGCAGACAAACCTGCTGCTCCATCATCGCCAGGGTAGAAGAAACATCCTCCCCCTGGTCCAACAACTCCGACAGAGACTGAAAATCCTTGAGCAAGGACTGGATAGTGTAAGACGAATAGGCCGCAGCCCTGATAGAAAAATTTGCAGCCGCAAAAGTGCGTTTCACAGCACTATCCACTTTACGGTCAACCGGGTCAGCAGGAGAAGAATCCTCCGAAACAACAGTCCCATGTGAAGACATGCTGGCCAACAAAGAGTCAACCTTCACAGAGGCAGGGTATTTCACAGCAAAATCCTGCAGTGGGTATCTCTTACTCAAAAAACGAGGAAAGGAACCTTTGTCCACATCCTTCCATTCATTCTCCAGGACCTTCAAAACAGAAGAATGGAGAGGCAAAGAATCAGGCTCAGGACGATGATATTGCGAAAACAGATCGTCCTCCAGAGGCACAACAGAAGCAGGAAACACCAAGTTTTCGCGAATGTGACCCAGCACCTCCTTCAGGTCGGCACCTTGCACAAAGCGATCCCTGACATCAACCTCCTCCTCATTCTCAGAATCAGCAGCAGTAGCAGTGCCATCAACCCTCGCCCTTTTAGCAGGAGGGACAGGCATCTGACCGTGCAATGCAGCAGATACAGCAGAATTTATCATCTGCTGCAAGAAGTCCATAGACGGGATCTGTATACCAGAACCAGAAGCCTCATCCAAGTTAACAGGATCAGGAGCATCCAAAGAACCACGCTCCATGTCATCCCTTACACGCAGTAACAGTTGGGAAAAGTGAAAAACACAGGCAATGCACAGGACAGCAAGCCCGGTAAAAAAATGGCCCGAGGTTGCTAGGCAACCAGAAACCAATCTCCAAAAAGACATAAACGGAATGCCATGAGCCGCGCGCATGCGTAAAGAGAAAATACCGACACACGCGAGGGTCAGGGACAATGGAGATCCGAAGGAGGTTCCGCCGCAGCCTGCGAATCCCGACTCGGCAGCAGGTAAGAAGCGCCCAGGAGCCACCGGCCCCCCTTCAAGTGTGCGGCAACTGTAAAAACAAACGTGACCGGGAGCCTCCGGCCCCCAGAGCAAATGTAACCAGCCGTGCAATGTCCGCTCAGCAGGACGCGCGGCCGGAAAGGAGAAACAAACAATCGGCAGAGCAGGACACCAAAATAGACCTGCGGGTGCGTCCAGCATGACACGATGCCCAAAAGGAAAAAGGGCCGAAAGTCCGCTAAAGCAGGAGGAGAGGCACGAAGGCAGAAGAATGGGGGAAAAAAACAAACCTAAAAACGACAATCACACAGTGCAATTAACAAAATGCAGTAGTCACAACTAACGACTTCCCCCAAACTAGATACCATGGACAGAGGGGTACTGCTAAAGCAGGATCCCAGCCCCACTCACCTGACTTGCAGGGAAACACAGCACTCGGAGAAGTGCAGAAAAAAAGAACAGGTCGAGTTGGTGCTTCTGTGTCCCTTTATGGGATTGGCTGGAGCCACTGGGGGCCATCTTGGAGGAGGGAGAGGGAGACTAGAGCGCTGTTTTTGTACTTGGAGTTCTGTGTGGAGCCAGAGGCTCATATGTGAATACTGTGGCGAGGAAGACAGGACGAGGAGGTAATGCCCGGTGCCCTATACGGCCAGTCCGGGCGGTGAGGGGAAAGCTCTGGAGATGAAAGAGACAGGCAGAGGGAGACTGGGAGCGATTAGGGGAGACAGATGGGTAGAGGAGGCACAGAGTGTGTGCAGGTGAAGGGAGAAATGGATGATTGGAGAGAGGCCCTGGCTATGAGGGAGGAGGGCTGGGTGAAGGGCACCTTGGTGGTTCACGTCTTGCCTTGTCGGCTTAGGAGAGAGGTCAGCTGTGATAGGCGCGGAGAATTAATGCAGCCCATGCACAGCTTTCCAAGAAAACTGGACCCTGAAAACAAGACTCCACCCTGAATCCCCATATATATTGCAAAAGACACACTGATGATGGATGGAATGCAGAGCAAATCAAAAAATCACCCCCAGCCAATAGATCTGGGTTAAACCCATCCATCCCAGATTAAACTCAGCCATATGCAAGTCAGCCTCGACCCTGTGCCTCATGGGAACAGTCCAGCCTGAACTGCCAAGCCAGGTCCTCCCTGAACCGGAAACAAGCATCCTGGGACCAGTTTCGAGGCATCACCCCTCATCAGCCAGAATAGCTTTAAACCAGTGACAGTGAGCCCAGGACCCTCTCTGCTGGCACCCTCTGGTTTATGTCCGCACCCTTCCCCTTGCCAGGGAGTCTGTCATGTAGATTAGGAACAGTTCCTGTTCCTTGTAAATACATCTTAGAGCCTTTTCGTGCCCACCGCTGCTAGGTGCATTGTGCTCGCACAGAACGAGGGAAGCCCCTGGCACCATCCCCGCATTCTTGTCTGCCTCGCCTCTTCCATTTATTGTGTTGTTTTTGGCCTGAAAACATGACTCCGTTGCATGGGGTTACACTAAGCGATCCGTGTTCTTTAGTTTATCCACATATGTTACTTAAAATAACAGAATTCACGTGATCGACCTCAGAAGGATGAAATCAAAATTACAGGATTCAAACTCAAAGCCAGATGTGAGCTGGGCCATCTAACAATTTTACTATATCAACCGTTCCCCTTTCCGGATTTGTATTGTAAAGTAATCTGTACTCATTCTGTACTCAGTAGGAGATCACTACGGCAGCTATAGAGCAGGTTTTAAAGTGCTTTCTTCTTTTTGATGTTTGAAGTATGCACTGGAGAAAAATACCAGCTTTTTGTGATTACCAAATGTTTCTACTAGCTGGGACTTTACAATACCTGTCATAATGGAACAAAACTGGCCTGGTGGCAAACCTACAGCTACGGTACTGGCCCTGGGTGTAGGTGCAGGGAGCGTTTAGTTCTGCTGTACCCTGGGGTCTGTGTGCATACAGGGGGGATAGTGAGGGTTAATGTTGTGAATGTGTGAGAGCAGGGTGAGTGTCGGAATGCAAAGTAATAAATCACTTCATCATTTTGATGAAATAACTACTGGTGTATAAACTATGAAGCACCTTTTATATTTCTCTCTGCTTACTCAACACTAGTTTGAAGGCCAGGCGCTTTAAATGTCCCAGTAACAGCAAATTCAAACTCTGGCCATCATCAGTGGCATTCATTCCTGCTCCACAGAATTAGAAATTATGAGAGCTGCATAAGAGTTTACTTACCACCAGTGTTCTTGTACTTATATATTTCTATTCGCAAATAAATAAATATTTCAGCACCAAACACTGTACCCCAGCAACACCCTACTGACGGCCGCCTAAAACATCAACAGTGACAAGGAGTACCCCTATGCAAAGCAATCAGGCATGGCACGTGTCACGGTGCCTCACACCCATGTGACGCCCCATTACTCAGATGCGTCCTTAGCCTCTATCCAACCAATACTCACCACTTTCCCAAGCTGTTTACTATCTCTATGGAAATAGACAGTCCCTCCCTTTAACCTCTACTGCCTTTCCATAACACTTCCTGTTTTTTGGGGCTGCTACTTTCTCATATAGCCTGGAAAGTTGCTTGGGCACTTTTGGTTTGTAACGAGTAAGGAATTGGTCAGGGAAGGAGATGGGGAAGTAATATTTTATTCCTATTTATATAGCACACTTTCGACAGTTGCTAAGACCTCGTAGTGCTTTCGGCACTCTGGCTACTTTTCAGATAGTTGTTCCAAGGTTAACACCAGTGCACGCAGCTTGTGGAGATTTGTTTTGGATGTCATATTCCTATTATAGTCTCTATTAGGTAGCTATGTATTTATACATTGAATTGGGGGTCAATAAATAAGAGTTCAGGTGGAAGCTCAAAAACAGATGGTAAACACCACCCGAGAAGTCACATTTTCTGTGAAACTTCTACCCCTCCTGAAATTCAGGGGGAGAACTGCGTGCTCGCATACGCCAGAATAATTCTTGCGTCACCATGACAACTGGGTAGTTTAATTAGACAGCCCCGCTTGGCGCCATTGTTGCTCGTGGTGTCGGGCATTTCAAGTGTCTGCGGCATAATTTTAAGGACAGCAGATAAACGGGGCCGTGGGAAAGTGAAATCATTAAACGATTTTGAGGGATTTGGTTTTAAAAGCTACAGGCTCATCATTATTGGAGGGTGTGTCCTTTTCTCTTCGGAACGTTTCACGTTTCAGTGAAGCTTTTCCATGCTACTTTAACCCCTTTGCTGCCAGGCTACTGATACAAATGGTCCCTCACTTGTGTGGGTAGGCCTAGTGCCCGCATAAGGAAAGGGCCCAAAACGCAACATGGACACATAACACTATTTTACGGACACTGACCCTTTTTTTGCATTGTGCCTAGCTGTGGATTTTGGGCCATAGCTCTGCCTGCACGTAGGGAAAACTGTACCTTTTTGAAAACTAAATATCCAGGTAAATCCAGGATGGGGTGAAGTGTGTGGCCCTGACCAGGTTCTGTTATCCAGAAACCCTTGCAATCCTCAAAATGTGTCTAATAAAACACATTTTTCTCACATTTCTGTAATAGAAAGCTCTGGAATCTGAGGGGAGCCACAAACATCCTTCCACCAAGCATTCCTCCAAGTCTCCTAATAAAAATGGTATCTCACTTGTGTGGGTAGTCCTAGTGCCCGTGACAGGAAATGGTCCAAAACACAACTTGGACATATAACATTTTTCCACTGAAAACTGACCCGTTTTTTTGCAATGTACCTAATTGTGGATTTTGGACCCTAGCTCAACCAGCAATTAGGGAAACCTAGCAGACTTGTACATTTTTTCAAACTAGACATGCAGGCAAATCCAGGATGGGGTGACTTGTGAGGCTCTCAACAGGTTCTGTTACCCAGAATCCCTTGCAAACCTCACCATTTGTCTAATAAAACACATTTCCCTCACATTTCTGTGATGGAAAGCTCTGGAATATGTGGGGAGCCACAAACTTCCACCCACCCAGCATTTCCCCAAGTCTCTCGAGTAAAAAATGGTGCCTTACTCGTGTGGGTAGGCCTAGTGCCTGTGAAAGGAAACAGCCCAAAGCGCAACATGGACATTTCACATTTTTCCACTGAAAACTGACCTTTTTTTGCAATGTGTGTAGCTCTAGATTTTGGGCCCAAGCCCAACAGCACCTATGAAAACCTAGCATACCTGCACATTTTTAAAAACTAGATACCCAGGGAAATCCAGGATAGGTTGACTTGTGTGGCTCTCACCAGGTTCTGTTACTCAGTATCCCTTGCAAACCTCAACATTTGTCTAAAAAAACACATTTTCCTCACATTTCTGTGATGGAAAGTTCTGGAATCTGTAGGGAGATACACAATTCCCCCCACCTAGCCTTCCACCGGTTCTTCCTATTAAAATGGTACCTAACTTGTTTGAGTAGGCTTAGTGCCGGCGACAGGAAATGGCCCAAAATGCAATAAGGACACATCAAAAGTATCTATCACAAAACAACCTGGTTTTGGAAGGAAGGAACATACGTTTTTGGTCTAGGGCTCGGCGGTCATCTAGGGAAACCTACAAAATCTAGACATTTCTAAAAACTAGACACCCGGGGAGTCCAGGGATGTGTGGCTTGTGTGGATTCCCCAACATTTTCTTACCCAGAATCTACTGCAAACCTCAAATTTCCTACCACCCAGCATTCTCCTAGGTCTCCCATTAAAAATGGTACCTCACACGTGTGTGTGGGCCACATGCCTGCAACAGGGAAAGGCCCAAAACATATTGTAGAGACATTAAAAATATCTATCACAAGACAACCTGGTTTTGCAAGGGGGGCACTTACGTTTTTTGGTCGAGGGCTCGGCTGCCATCTAGGGTAACCTACCAAATCTAGATATTTCTAAAAACTAGACACCAGGGAGAGTCCATGGATGTGTAGCTTGTGTGGATTCCCCAACATGTTCTTACCCAGAATCCCCTACAAATCTCAAATTTAGCTAACAAATGAAATTTTCCTCACATTTCTGTGTAGGATCACTGCACTACCACAAATGTCCTACCATCTAGCGTTCTCCTAAGACCCCCGTCTGTTCAGCCTAAAAAATGGCTAAATCAGCCTGGGGGCGGGGAACATGGATAAAATATGCCCCCAAGGGAGCGATTCTCGCCTAAGGGTTCACTCTCCCAAGAATCATGAAAAAAATCCCCGGTGTCTAGTGGTGTGGATTCCTGCTCCATGATCACGGACCCACTTGTGATTGTGGAGCAGTAATCCACTCTCTACAGATGCAGTGGGAAAGTCCTTTACCCCGGTGTCTGCATTCCTAAAAGAACCCCACCCCCTGGGAGAAGGACTTAGCAGATGTACGTCATCACCCTGAACATGCTGGAAGCACATTGGCTTCCAGCGGGCCCCCAGCAGCACTTGATGATGTCAGCACACCATGAGCGTACTGAGGGGGGAGTCAAAGGTGGCAGCGGAAGCGCTTCCGCTGTCATCCCAGGTGGGGGCCCAATAACTAGAGGCCCAAAAGGGGAGCACCAGCGCTTCCCCCATGGGTGGGTGCCTGGACGCAATGGTTATGTCCTCCACACAGGAGCACAGCAGCCGAGGACGTAACCATTACGTCCATGGCACACACAGGGTTAACCTTTCACTAAAGCTGTTAGGGTGAGAGCAGATATACCTGCATTTCAAAGTTAAGTCCTTGAATTAATCTGAGCCCAAAACTAAGCACAGATGGTGTAAAGCTATGTTGGCATTCATGGCTTTACAGTCATCAAAAGATTAACTCACACAAACTTTGCACTTTGCCAGAGCCGGTTTTGGTTCCCAGTCCGGCCCTGAATAAAAGGACCACCCACCCCGAAAACATCCTGTTTTGTTTGTCTTCTGGGCAGGAATTCCAGGTCCTGTCATGCTGGGCTGTAGGATTATGTTGTTTCAATTTAACTTCCTTTTTCTTTCTATAATATACATATTTTTTATAATTTGATTTTTTTTCTTTGGAATGTTTTTTAGCTAGTACCTGGATAAAAAAAAGAAAGGAGATCATCTGTGGATACCTTTCGATCCCTGTTGGGCTTGGATTGATGTAGGAAGCAGTTCCAGTTTGCAACGTTTCTTCTTCAACTACGAGGTTCTGAACCATGAAATGTCACAGTAGGCATTCTTCTGATTCATCACTGAAGCACAGCATTGGATTATGGGTACTGCAGACTGGTAATTCACCGTCATAATTGCCAGCTTCAGCAGGATACAGGTCTGGTTTGATGTGCAGGCTTTTTACGGATTTTGGCGGCAGCTAGCTGCTTTAGAGAATGCTGGGATGTAATTTACCACCATGCTGGTCTTCTGTTTAGCATGTCCGTGGTTGCAGCTGGGCAAAGCTTAGGGGGTTTCTCAGCTGCTTTGCAAAATTAGTGCATGATTTAGAACTTGGCGGGACCCCCTTCATCCCTCTGTGATGCCGTACACAAGTACTCGATCTAGCTGACGGAATCCTGCCTGTCGTATTTACATATCGGCTGGCTGATCCTACATCAGCATTGACAGAGTTTTCTGTAACGTAAGCGGCTCATCACTGTTGATGCAGCAGGCTCCTCCGCTGACTAACATTACTCTGTCGCTTTCAGGGTTGCAGGATTGCGTTGAGCCTATTTAGATTTCATAGTTGTGCTCACGAAGGATTGCTGACGGAGGGATTCAGTTGCGAGATGTTCAACATTATTCTTGTGGCTTTTGGATGGCTGTTAGCATCACACACCTGATGTGTTTGGCTAATCTGCACACCACACTATAAAACACACTCTATGGTCCTTTACCTTTCCACTACTGCAGAATATTGTTCCTGAGCACTTTTTCTGTGAAGTCAGTTTTTTTCTTTGCTTTCTCCTTTTCTTATTCATTTTGTCTTTTCTATGTATTATCTTGTGGGTTATTAAATCCATGTAAGTTTATTTTTTCATAATACAGTGAGGAGAAATCCCCATTTTACTGAGGGAGAATTATCAGTCATGATGGATCACATTATTAGAGTAGAGCCACAATTGTCTGGAGGTCAAGTACAAAATACAACTATTGCTCAGAAAAGGAAAATGTGGGCCAGAATAGTTGACAGAGTGAAAGCTGTAGCAAGCAACCGGCGCCCAAAGGAGTAAATTAGTAAGAGGTGGGACGACCTGCAGGGAATGTGCGTTTTCTGGCCTCCAAGTGTCACCTGGAGACCCAGAGGACTGGTGGTGGTTCTCCCAGCCCCCCCTTACAATTATCCCTGGGAAGAGACGTTATTGCAGATCCTACATCCTGAAGAATTGACAGGAATACCTGGTGGAATGGAGACTGGTAAGTTATACTTTTGAATGTGTCACTAAACCCAAATATCGTTTGCCTTTAATTTAGCTGTTGCTCATGTGTTTTGCATATTTTATAAACATATAAACGTATATATAATTAATTCGTTTCTTGTTCATAGGACATTTGCAGCATTGTTGTTTCTCTCGTTTGAGTAGTTGTTAATATGTTTAGTCAATATGTATATTTTTCTCCATGTTCTTAATTTTTTCTTTTGCCACGTTTGTTTGAATGTATTTTGTTGAATTTAAGATTACAGGTTTCAAGCTCCATTAAATTTCTCATGATGCAATGGTGCTTGTACTTGTTTTTTTATCTAATAGCTTATTTCATATACGTTTTTCATATTGTCAATATCTGTTTCTTCTTACTGCATATGTTTATTAGGTATGTTTAACTCACATTTTTGAAGTGTAGTCAATGTTTAATTGAAATGAATACTACTACCATGATTCCTTTTTTAGTTTAAAATAACATTGCAATGTTATTTTGGTCTTTTTCTTTTTTTTCTCCCTATTTTTACATATGTTAAAGTGCTATGTATTTATCAATCTCTATGTTATGCTATGTTTTGAAATGTTTTTAGTTTAATTTTGTATGTTGTCATTTTTAGGGGAGGGCGGAATTTGCGGAATTGCGTTACGCAAATGTCCGCAAAACGGTAAAAAATCTCTGCGAACACACAGAAATTCCGCGAACACACGGATTTTGAGAACGCGAACAAGCAAAAAATTTCGCAAAGTCACAGAACGCAGTATTTTGGGCAATTTTGCGTTCTCCGCGGAACGCGAAATGACCCAAATTCCGTGAGCGGATCGGATTTTGCCGCCCAGGCCTAGTTATTTAATTCAATTGATGTTATTTGTTTCACAAATCAAAGTTTGTTGACTTAAACATTTTAATGTATGTTATTTTGTATGTTGAGCATAAGTTTAAACAAAATATACTTTGCAATGTTTATATGATGACTAAGTCTATTTTTCCTTCTTAGTTGTTTAATTGCCAGAATTTTACCCTGATATACCTTGGCATGGTGTCTTTCACCTGTCTCCTCTCTACTGTCTTGTGTTTAATCATTAGTTTATTTTATGTATACTTCCTACTTTTTGTTTCAATTTCAGGACATCATTTTACATGCTTTTTTAGTTAGTCTTGTGCACAGTTTAAACTGTATTTGTAATTCATTATAATACTACTGAAAGGTACAATTATTATATTAATTTCCTTTTCCCTTTTAGGTTGCTTCAATTTTTTCCTTCTAACTCATTTGATGTATAATCCAGAATTTTTAATGTCTAGTTTTTTTTTGTAATTTAATCCAGGTCTAACACCCAAAGTACGTGGATAACCATCTGCCACTGCTACTGATGATAAGTCCACTCTAGACCAGGAACACGCCTTCAGTGAGGAATTCACTCCTACAAGTCCGATGATGAGGAGCAAGCTGGTCCCTCTGGTCTGCCTGGGCAGACAACAACAGTGAGTCTCACTCAGCCCACACTTACACTTCCCATCCCAGCTGTTACCACAACTCAGCCCCTTGATACCTCCACTTCCTGTGTCCAAAGATACATCACACCAGTCTTGTGCCCCCAAGTCTTGGCTGCTGGTGATCTAACACAACCAACACCTCCAGTTCAGCCAGTACTCAGTGGGATGGGTTTGATGTATAATCCAGAATTTTAAATGTCTAGTTTTTTGTAATTTAATCTAGGTCCAACACCCAAAGTACGTGGATAACCATCTGCCACTGCTACTGATGATACCTCCACTCTAGACCAGGAACACGCCTTCAGTGAGGAATTCACTCCTATAAGTCTGATGATGAGGAGCAAGCTGGTCCATCTGGTGTGTCTGGGCTGACAACTACAGTGAATCTCACTCGACCCACACTTACACTTCCCAACCCAGCTCTTACCACAACTCAACCCCTGCACACCTCCATTTCCTGTGTCCAAAGAAATATCACACCAGTCTTGTGCCCTCAAGCCTTGGCTGCTGGTGATCCAACACAACCACCACCTCCAGTTCAGCCAGTACTCAGTGGGATGGGTCACACTGGGTCAAAGGCAGGGGGAAGTGGGGGTAGGGGTCGTGGGAGAGAATCTGTGGGCCAGCAAAATGAGGCCATTAGATTCATTGTCATTCAGGCTACCATTGACCAAGTCTTGGGATCCCTCAAGCAGTGCCAAGACATGATGTTTCAGGCCCTTACAGTGCTGCTTCAGAGGGAGCACGATGTTCAGATGGAATGTCTCAACTCAAATTTGGGCTCCCCTACTGAGGTGCTTCATGATTGCTTTACCTAGAGGTGCAGGACTTTTCCAGCAACATCTTCTCCTGTCTGTGGTCCAACAGCATCTGGGCCTACTACATCTGCCTCAGCCACAGAAATGGAGGTCCTGCCACAAGGAAACATCTGCACCCACCTCAGTCCCTGCAACTGTAGAGCCACCAGTCCCTCTCAGGAGGGGATATTCACCCGGAGCAGCAGGAGAGGATGGCAAGACCACACAAGAAGATGATGGACGGAGCACTGAAACTTTTCAGACACTCACCCCCAGTCACAGATCTGGGTTGAATCCATCATCATTCTTTAGCTCACTTCGCCACCTCAGTTCGTACTCAGCTATATGCAGATCAGTCTTGACCCTGTACCTCCTGGGAACAGTCCAGACCGAATTGGGTATGCCCAGACGTGGGTCCCTTGCTCACTTTGCCACTGGATTCAAGCTAGCCTGGCTTATGAAGGGTGTCCCAGAAACCGGTCCCAGGATGCTTGTTTCCGGTTCAGGAAAGACCTAGCTTGGCAGTTCAGGCCGCGTCCATCATCTCATTGAGGATGGCAAGACCACCACCAGCAAGAGACGCAGAACCTATTTTCCTCCCGTGTGTGACTAGCATTCACTCTCTGGATTATTTTCTGGACATATTTACCTTTTTGATGTCATTTGCATTTTTGTTTTGGATTTCACACAATTTTGGCTCTATAGTAACAGTTTTATTCACCATGATTGACGTTTTATGTTTGTTTTCTATTTTTCCATTATTAATTTTATTATTTTGTTTAGTTGAATTAAATCAAAATTTACAAATGCAAAGACTGGTGTTGTATTTCTTTTCTCAATTTGTTCAGTTATCTTGTTTCATCATACATTTTTCAAAAATGACAAAAAATAACAAAACCGACCAATCAAAATGTATGATTTTATTAGATTGGAATAAAGAATTGTTTTTTTTATATTTTTCAAATACATAAGAACACATGCATGATCCAAACACTTCATGGTATATTTTCATTTACAATTGCAGACCTTGCCACCATGGAAGAACGGGATATAATTAAAAAATCGAATTAAATAGGCAAACTATTACTGATTTATGTCATCAGCTGGAACCCGATCTTCTTCCTCACAATATTATTCCCACATCAATAACACAAATGTACATGTAAGCCAGTCAGTTTATTGAAACATAATTTTCACAGGCATACATTTTAAAAGCAAATGTACAGGAATGTTAACACATCAGTAACAGAGTAACATATACCCCATAACATAAATTGTATGTCCCTTGTTATGTCCAAATATAAATCAGTAATGAACAAAAAATAGACTACTTAAAGGAAATGTTGCAGATAGAATGTTCAGTCACATATATGTTGGAGTATCTCATCTGCAAACTCAAAATCAGGCTCAAAAGATTACTCATTAGGAAATATTTGAAATGCATCAAAGTTAAATTGTTTTACATTGTAAATTGCATTTTGATTTTTAATTTTAAAAATATACATTAATCAATTAATTAAAAATTTACCGTAATGTGCAAATTTTTTACTAAGCTGAAAGGCCGAATATTTAAAAAAAAATCACAATGGCAAAATAAACTAAATATAGTGAAAGATATTTGGGAGTAACATTTTAAAAAATTGCTTTGTACTTAAGTGGATTAAAAATGTATCAAGCCCTATGTAATTACTTATGCTGTAGAATTTGAAACTACCCCAAAAATTATTTTTGTATTTCTTCAACAGCAAAAGTAAATACAAAGGGCATGATACATTAATACATCACTTAGGTACTGAATCCATAAAAATAATTTTAACATTTAAAAATACGTAAGTCACTTGAAGTGAGTTTTATTATTGTGAAATGCCCTAACAAAAGAAACAGGCTTTCAGTTTATACAAATATTGGCACAACATTAGATTAAATATTAACACACACTGATTCATATTTTTAGTTTGTCTTGTACAAACAATGTACAAACGAATATTTGTTTTGTTTTAGTTTTTGTGACTTGAGTTCGCTATTCAAAACGACAAATCAGAACCATTCAGACGTGTAAAACAGTTTCTGGAGGGAATTGAAAATGGTTAAGAAAAATTATCAAAAATAAGACAAGAGAATTGATATCAAATTACAAAATTGTGACCAAATGGTTTATGAAGATGTTCCCTACATGCAAGAGATAACAATAAAAATAAATGTAACTTTAAAAGCCTTGAAGCAGGTGAAATAT
This sequence comes from Lissotriton helveticus, assembly GCF_964261635.1. Classification (NCBI taxonomy): domain Eukaryota; kingdom Metazoa; phylum Chordata; class Amphibia; order Caudata; family Salamandridae; genus Lissotriton; species Lissotriton helveticus. Next base: position 258,819,788 of record NC_136071.1, read on the forward strand.
GAAAAATGTGAACATGTTTTGAGAAAAAACTTCATGATCAGTTATCACAGATCCAATAAAACTATTTTATATGTCTTTACAGCATCTTCAAGGGCAGCTAAAGGGAACCATGGCCAAGAAGGTGGGGAAGCAGCTGGCCACTGTGTTTCGGGTGATGAAACATCTGACACCAATGGACACAGTGGCACGGAGGGTGAGGGGACTGGAATGGAGGCCACCAACTTGTCATTTTCTGCAGAGGCCTCCACAAGTGTCCAGTCCAACGTGGTAGTGGATCCTACCAGAACTGTACAAACATCTTCCTTGTTCTCCACCCAGAGACACAGCTTCACACTTCCTCATGCTCCCCACCCCAGTTGGCCAAACATGACCCCCTAAAAAGGCTGGGGTCTCCTTTGCCACAGGAACCACATCCCCTGCCCCTGTAGGGGTAGCTGCACTGACTCAGGAGGTTAATGACCTCTTACACAACATCTCTGTAGGCCAGACTGCGATGGTGAATGGTATCCAGGGCCCTATCGGCCAAATGCAACAAATGGTTGTATTTCTGGATGTCATTCACAGTTCAATTTATGGCATGCAGAGATTGCTTGACAAAATAGCAGCCTCCTCGCTCACCCAGCCTTGCAACTGGTCCAACCATCTGCCCCAAATCAGGCCCATTCCTCATCCCAATCTAAACTTCCATCCAAATCCCAAGCACAATCTGTTTTTTTGCAGGCACCCACTGCAACAGACAATCCAGCACAATCACACATACACACAAATAGAAACATGCAAAGAAACACAAACAACATATACACACTATTTACACTATACACACACGCACCACAACACCCACAACCACCACCACACCCACAAGCACCACAAACACAACCAAAACCACCACCACATCCACAACCATCACCACACCCTCAACTACCACAATCACCACCACACCCACAATAACAAACACAAGCACCACAACCACCACCACAACCACCACAAGCACACCAACACACAAAAGAACACCAACATAAAGCAAACACACATGCTAAGCAGAATATCAAAAAACACCCATAAAACACACATCCAAACATACACAATAAACACCTGACATACATGCAACTGCAAAACATACAGACACAACCACATCACCCACTCCAGCTCCTTCTGTCTGCAAAACTAAATCCTCTACCACCCCTCCTACCCTCACTCCTCCTTCCGAATTCACCTCTTATCTGTCCTTAACAACTACCAAACCTAAACCCACCCCTCACAAGAAAAACCCCTGAGGTGCCTGCTCTGTGCCTAATAGATGCCATTTCTTGAGAAGGATACCCTTTGGAGTCTGTTTAAGAGGCAAGTTAATGGAATCAAAGCCACAGGCTGTTCTAGTGTGAAGCCCTTTTGTTTTCCCGTTGTCTTTTTATTTGAATAAAACTTAATTTTATAAATAAAAATATTTTTATTTTACAAAGCTTGTCCTAACGTTATTATTTATTTACAATACATTGATTTTTAAACATTGTAATGTGGAAAATGTGAAATACATATTCTTACTTACATTTATGATGGAAAATACTAAAGTAAATATTTATGCAGCCCAAACATTAGTGATAAAATAAATTGTAATGGACATTAAAATGTTGGTGCAAGCATTCATCATGATAATGGACACTTACAGCAAAAATACAATTGAAGTTTTATTTTTGTAAGTGTTAATACAGGTGTGTTTATTTTAACTTAAGTGAAAAAAACACATATGAATTACACCTTGAAAATAAAATAAAAAAAAATACACATTTTATAAAATACACAAAATGCACTAGACAAAGGAAAATGTTACAGAAATAATATATAAAATTATTTACGCTTACAACTAACACTGATTTTACTTTTTTTAAGTACCTTGTCTAGTGCAATTACTAAATTATATTACATTTGAATTATTCAAAATGTGTGTAAAGCATACGTGTATAATTTGATAGTTCATGAAAAATAATGAAACACACCTGTATCAACACATTATAAATTTTGAATAACGTCAAATTTTGTGTAAGTGTCCATTATCATGAATACAGCTCGCGCCAAAATTGAAAATAAAAACAAAATTAATTTCAGGTGTGTTTCTTTAAATTTCTTAAACGACAGCATTACATTTCGAAAAATATTGCTTGTGAGGGAGATAAAAAAATGCAGTAGTACAGAGCTAATATAAATAGACAATTCAAAAGGAAACAAGTAAAAAAGAAGCTTATCTTTGTTGTATAGCCACTGGGTCCTGTTTAATCACTATCTTTTTATCTTATCACTCGCCTTAGTTCTTATTCACTTGGGCCTCCGTTTGATCTTGCTCCGTGCCAAGTGAGGTCAGACATAGGGTATCCAACTCCTGTTATCCAATGAGGACCAGGAATTGGGTAACTGATCTTCAAACTCGTAATTAGATTTATGGATATAACTCTCAGTACTAAGCTGTACAATTAAAGTATTATCACTGCTAGACCAAATCTCCTGAAGAAATGTAATCGAACCAAGATCATACAAACTAATAATTTGGTCAGAGCTATGCAGAATAATAACATTAGTATCCGCTGTCCAGAAATGTCTCGATTAAACTTCCCTATAATCATTAATAACCCAACTGGAATGCACAATCAATTACTGGAGACAAATCATGGAGAAACAGAAACAGGATTTAGTTAAAGTTAGATTTTATCATAATTTTTAAAAGGAGTAACTACATAAATATCAGGCATTTAAGATCTAAGAGTGCAAAATAGTCAATACGAAATTTGAGTTTGCCATTAATTACCAAAGCTCTGGAAAGTTCAGAAAGGGGCAAGAACCATGACAACTCAAAAGTACTCTCCCATGAGAGGTAAAGAAGTCAGAGAATAGCGCACACAGCGTATGCATCAGTCGAGAGGAAAGCCAAAAGTGTCTGCAAGGAAATTCTAAAAGTAAGAACACTTAATGTGGAAGAGTGCCTATCTTTTCTGTCATAATAATGTATAATATAATCCTCAAGTTCCGGTGTGACACCTCCTGGGTCACCACATCTGGTCAGACCACCCAGTCCATTGGTCAATTCGTATAGGGTGATTGCCATGCATCATAAAGGAGACACACTATAGCAAATAGGTGGTGACCATCACAAACATTGGCAAACCATCCAGTGTGTATAATTTTCAAATAATAGTCTTATTGCAAAAGAACATGAGTGAGTTCAAGAGGACGGTTTCTCGTGGCAGATGTTCCCAAAGTTGCAAAATTGTTTTAAGCAGTCCTTGTATGCGAATGGGAACTGTACCTTCTCAGACATAGTTTACCTTCACATTGCTAGTTTACAAAGCCTTTCCTTGAGAACAGAACCAAGTAAAGTAAGGACGGCCTAAGTTGAATTTGGTTCATGAAATACAGAATATAAATAATGGAAATATATATTTCATTTATAACCTTCAGGAAATCATATATTTTTCAACTTATTTGTATTCATAAAGCACTTTAGTTTTGTTGTAAATAGCACATGTAAATATGACATATTTTGCATTTCCAAGGTACCAATGTATCAAATGATTTCAAAACCTAAATCATTAATATTGTTTCTAATGATTCACGTAACTACATGTATGAAGATTATTCCCTAAAAATTTCAGAGCATTTGGTTTTAGTATGGATGTGCAGCATCCTTCTCTTGTTCTTACTTGGTGCACAATTTCCCATAAGCAGTAATATGGAGTTAAGAATGAGACTCCTCATATACACACTTATTATTCTCTAGATGACATTAGTTTCATTAGTACTTCATAAGTGTTTAGACCATGGGAATTTAGCCCTTAAAATATTTTTCTTTTACATTTTGAAAAGATTCACCATTACTAGTTAATAGTGTAAAACCTATGTTATTCAAATGACTAATTCTCGTCTAATTTACCCATGTCTGCATTCTTTTACGATGCTGAAACTAAGTCTTCAAGATTTGTTATGTTTACTGTAATGTATAGTTAGCACAGTTGGTGCACGTTTGTCATCTTTTTTCTCAAATGTGTCATAATCGGTTTTATGTGCTAGTTAAACAGTTCAGCAGTTCCTCTGCTTCATCAATCCTTCATGTGATGTTGAATTAAGCTATCACACCATCATCTTATCTGATGTCACACATTACAACTCCGTAGTCTTAATACATATTAATCTAGAGTTTTCTGAATCCTTCATTTCGTCAAAGTACCCACCTTGTCTATCTTCAAATTCTTTTCCTTTTTAATCCTCTAGTTCCTTTCTTAGTTCTATAGACCTTAAAGATGATAATCAAGGTCAATATACAGATAGAAATTGTCAAGATGGGCTTTGAGATGTTTACCAACAACCCATTTCCTAAGTTTGCATACCATTTACCATTACAGAAGAAAATACTTTCCCAATTGATTCCCAAGAACCATCAGCTATTAAATCATTCAAGTATTTTTGAAGATGATCGATGTTTTTAATGTATTCTTTCAAGTCTTTACTTTTATCTGGAATGTAAGTGCAACAATGTTGCACCTTTAGCATTCAACAGACTCTGCCGTCTTTTGAGACAATGACGTCTAAAGCAAGACTGTTTTGAAGAACCAAAGATCTCATGGCAGTCAATTCAGGAACTATTCTTAAGAATACTTCAGCAGTGTCAGTCTACAGCTTGACTACCACAGTAGCGAGTTTTCTATTTTGTTAGAATTTAGTATCACTCCAACAGATAGTATTATGGCTCCTAAAATATCTCCCACTATCTCTCTAATACTGGTACCTATCGTAAGTCTTTAGTGTGTCACTTCGTTGGTTACATCAGCTTGACCCACATGATACATTTTTAGAAAGACTATTTGCATGTAATAAGATCCATACCATTTTTAGGCAGCCTATAATAGGCATTTTCTCTCAGATGTAATAAATTCCAGGGAATACAGGATCAACACCTCCCAGAAACAATCCTCAATTACTCAGAACTTGGAATGTATGATCACATTTGCTGGAACAAACAAAGTTTGTATCAGCTTCAGTCTTACGCCTTAGTATACATAGCTTTCTTCTATGTTGACAATCTAAAGCAATAGCAGATCGGTCTCCCATCATTTTGAGATCTTGCGCCTTAAGTGCCCAAGATGGTATCCTAGTATAATCTGCAGCCTGAAACATGATCTCTTTTTGTCTACAAATTTCTTTTCTGCATTATGTAAGAGGCAGGTTAGGTTGTGCTGGTGTGTATAAGCAATGTCTAGACTTTGCGCAGGCTTAAAGAATCCTATCATTTTAGCTATTTTAGTATCAGGAACAGGATTTATATATAACGTCACAGGCACTTCAGAAACTATTAAATCATAGTTAGAATAGTAATACTGAAATTGTTCCTTGCCGTAGATATAAGCTTAATAATACACTACAAGAAATCCCATATGTTACAGGCACTCCCTCAGAAACTGATATAGGCAATTGAAAGCACACAAAACAATCTCTAGCTTCAATGGTGTCAACATACTCATACAAAGGTTTTCTAAATACATTAATTGAAAAATCACCAGTAAACATAACTCCATGTAATATCTGAAAATGCTTAGTCCGTTGTCATTCGCTAAACAATTCTTAGACACAGAAGTAGGCTCAGATTTTGTCATATATATACATAATGGGGCACATTTAAAGCTATAAGAAATACTACAAGTGCTACAGAAAATATTGCATGTAAACATGCACATATACAGTTGCGTTTTGATGATATTGCATTTGGATCCATTGTCTTCCCTGGAACTAAACCTTATGACTTTTGGTAACATTTTGGATTAGATGTTAATAGCATAAGCAGCACAAGAAATATTCTGAAAGCTTGTTTTTTCCAAGGCTACGGCTATGTTTCTTTTCAGTATTGTAAATGCAAGTTCTCAATAAAGACACAGTTCTCATCGATTGTAAAAGTTTCGCCAACACAAATTGATTCAGTAGATTTAATTTGAAATCTATTTCAAGAATTTCAATGGGAACACAGAGATTCCTCAAAGTGGCTCATGCAAATTTGGATTGTTATAGCAAAAGAAGTGATATGCTTTTTCCAAGTCACTCAGTGCCAAATAAGTCCAGCAGGTGCAACGTCTTTTTTGACTTGGTATCTTAGCTCTTTTAAACCTCCTCACTGATGGTCCTTCATCATTATAGTCGCTCTATTCAGACTGAATAGAGACTTCTGGATTGTGTGTGATACTCTTCTTTCGGTAAAAATGTGTCTCAATCTGTCTTGTGTTCTGGGCCAATGGTCTCGGTGTGCTACTCATGTTTCATGTTTACTGTTCCCTTCAATTAGATCAAAATCACACCTAGTCAGCCCTTCCTCTTGTGACACTTCAGTACCTACAAGGGCCGACTTTCTCGGACCTCCCTGAAAACCAGTGCCCGGAGTCCCAGTAACTGGAGCCCCCTCTACAGGTTGGCTAACCTGAATCGGGTGTCTCTCAGTAACCCCGGGTACAACCAAAACAGGTGCTGTATCTTCAAAATGCACCCAATTTGGAAGGCCACCACACTTAACAGCAGCCAACAAGGTTCCAAACTCGTCTTGCGTATGTTAGGGTGACCAATCGTCCGTAAATTTCACGGACAGTCCGTAATTTCGGCCATCTGTCCGTTGTCCGTGAAGGATTCTTTAACGGACGCCATTTGTCCGTAATTTTAACCGGGCACGGTCGCACCTCCGTAAAGCCTGCACAGCTTCCACTCACCTCCCTTCTTGACTTGACATGACGCATTCAGGGCTGTTTGCATCTGAATAGATGCCCCTGTTCTTGAAGCTGCCGCCCCCCCTCACACCTCCAGCCCTTGATGAGCTGGTAAGAGGTGCTCGAAGGTGACTTAGAGGGAGGGGCTGCAGCTTCAGGAGCAGGAGCAGGGGCATCTATTCAGATGCAAACAGCCCTAAATGCGTCATGTCTCTGCAATTTGTGTGAGACATTCCCTTTCTGCCCAGGGCCCCAAACATCCTACAACGGGTCTGGATTACACCGAGGCAGCACTGGTTCTCTTCACAGCACAGAGCTTAATTACTGTCACTAAATTGTAAACAAACCTCGATTCTTCAAACATGAAGTCTTTAATGTAAAAAAAAAAGAAATGGCACAATCGCACCCACATTGATTAACAAAGTAAGGAGGACAATCAGTTAAATCAGTTCTCTTGGAGTATCTCCTTTAAGTACTGTACATCACAGTGGGGGATGGAAAAAGTAACATTTTGGAAAGAGAGACCGACTTCTCATTGTCTTATCCAGGAGGGGGTTAGTATCATCTGGAAGAGACCAAGATGATACTAGAATACTGCATGCCCACCTATGTGCCCACCCTGGTGGATTATGTTCCCCCTCTTGCCCCCCTCCCCCAGTGATGGCTCCTGTCCCTCCCCCCGCACCCCCACCTGTGGTGGATCCTGTCTCTGCCCTGGGTGGCATCTGTCCCAGTCCAGGAATGGCTCCTGCAGCTCAAAAAGGCTCAGCTCAAAATTAATATGAAAAGGTGGGCGAGTGAATAAGTGAAGGGATGGGTGGATGGCTGGATGAATTAGTGAAAGGGTGAATGGATGAATGAAAGATTGAATAGATGGATAATAAAAGAGGATGGATGGATTGATGAGTGAGTGGTGGAAGGATGGAAGGGAGAAAAGGTAAATAGCTGGATGTATGGGTGTAAGGGTAGCTGGATGGGTAAAAGGGTGGATGGATGAGTGAAAAGATGGATGAGTGAAAAGGTGGATGAGTGAGTGGGTGGGTGGATGGATGAGTGAAATGATGGACGGATTGATGAATTGATAAGTGCAAGGGTGAATGGATGGACAGATGAGTGAAAGGGTGGATGTAAGGATGGATGAGTGAGTGAAAGGGAGGGTAGATGGACTAAAGGATGAATAGAGGAGTGAAGGAGTGAAAGGATAAATGGATGAGAGAAAGGATGGATGAGTGATAGGGTCAATGGATGGATTCATGAGTGGATGAGTAGATGGATGGGTGGGTGGATGGATGGAAGGAAGGATTGCTAAGTGAAAGGGACGATGGAGAGAGAAAGGGAGGATGATGGATGACTGAAAGGGTGGATGGGTGGAAGGATGAGTGACTGGGTGGATGGATGAGTAGGAGAAAGGATGGCTGGATGGGTGAAAGGGTAAATGGCTGGATGGATGAGTGAATGGATGGATGGGTAGAAGAGTGGATGGATGAGTGTACAGATGGCTAGGTGAAAGGGTGGATGGATGGATAAAGGATGGATGAAGGGATGGATGACTGAAAGGATAGATGGAAGGATACATGATGGATAGGTTTGCAAATGGTTGAATATGTTTGGATATGGCTGGGCTTACTTATATACTATTGCGCGACCTCTGATGTGTCTGTAAAACTTATCCAATTGTCCTGAATTTTGACCTCCTGTCCTGAATTTGTGTTCTGAATTTTCACCCTTTGTTCTGAATTTTTACACTCACCATCCTGAATTTGCACCAATGCCAGTTGGTCACCCTAGCGTATGTGTTTCTTCACCCAACTGAAGTCTTGGCACTGTTCCTGTTGAGGCGAAGTAGCAGCTTCCCCAACCTGCTGGAGACAGAACGTACCTAGTCAGCAAGCCCTTTACAGTAATTGGGCACCAAATTGTCTGTAATACTTACCAATGCATTGGAAGGAACTGCATTGTGTCTCATAGCACCCCCATAATTACTTCATGAGGAGATAGTACCTTCTTCTGTCTGGGGTACTTCTCAAACTCATCAACACAAGAGGCAATGCATCAGGCCATTTCAGAGAAGTTGAAGCTAACACTTTTGCCATCCTTGAATTCAGTGTTCCATTTACCTGCAACACAATTCCAGAGGCTTCTGGACAACAGGCACAATGGAGCTTTCGGTCAATGTGTAATGCTGCATATCAGCAAATCAAAATGGAGAGAGAGGACTAGGTAAGCTAGTCCGGATCCCCTGGTTATATGTAGGAATATCAAGAAAGGACTAGCTTAGTTGTGTTAACGAGACTCAGAAGGTACGTCTGTAGGCAAACCATTTGGTTTGGTCATGAAGCCCTCACCCACCAACCTAGTTGGTGGCATGCTTCATCATCGGGCCCACCACAGTGACACCGAATGTGTCCCGGGTGTGCTGCGACTCCAGATTACTGAGGAGCTGGTATGCTTGCTGAGTGTGCAGTGAATAGTGGGTATGAACGTGATGTTTAAAAGCTATGCAGGTGGTCCCAGTTCCCGAGGGTATAAGGATAATTTTAATTCCTGGGCCCCTGCTAGCAGATAAAAAGGCTTGCGGACGATGTGGAGTGTATTATGAGCTCCTACGTCCTGTGTGGTCTACATGTTTCAGCCAGGCCTTTTGTTAAAACTGGCTTTCCTCAGGACCAATGAGTATGTGTGGGTGAAAAATAAACTATATTAAGTGGTTTAGTGTGTGATAAAAAAGTGTCTCACTCGCTAAGGTGCTGTACGTGTTAGAGGGGGATTCCCTCTGCTTTAACTTGCTACTTGCTGTTAAAGCCTCCTGGGTCACCTGGCAGGGAGAGAAGACCGGTATTTCCGATCAAAGTGCTCCTGCGACCTATCGTCCTGCTCCGGTGTCACTCGGGACACCGGAGCAGGACGATATCACACACTAAACCACTTAATATAGTTTATTTTTCACCCACACATACTCATTGGTCCTGAGGAAAGCCAGTTTTAACAAAAGGCCTGGCTGAAACATGTAGACCACACAGGACGTAGGAGCTCATAATACACTCCACATCGTCCGCAAGCCTTTTTATCTGCTAGCAGGGGCCCAGGAATTAAAATTATCCTTATACCCTCGGGAACTGGGACCACCTGCATAGCTTTTAAACATCACGTTCATACCCACTATTCACTGCACACTCAGCAAGCATACCAGCTCCTCAGTAATCTGGAGTCGCAGCACACCCGGGACACATTCGGTGTCACTGTGGTGGGCCCGATGATGAAGCATGCCACCAACTAGGTTGGTGGGTGAGGGCTTCATGACCAAACCAAATGGTTTGGCTACAGACTTAATGCTGCATATAACATCTTTAGGACCTCATTATTAAATTGTGCCCCTAGGTCTGACTCCAAAGAAGTCGGTAATCCAAAACGCGGTAACAACTCCCTCAACAGTAACTTGGCTACAGTTAGACTGTCATTTCGTGTTTTTTGGGTAAGCTTCCACCCCACGTGTGAATATACAAACAATTTAGAGAATGTATCTTAAGCCATTGCATATGGGCATCTCATTGAAATCAAGCTACATTCTGTTAAAAGGACCTCTTGACCGCCCTTGACTCATTGTGACTGGTGTTCTTATCACTACATTTTGTTGACACACCATGCAGCGGTGACACAGAGTTTCTGTCACCAATCTGAATCGTGGTTTAAACCATGTCTGGCAAAAGAGACTCATCTTTGCATCCCTCCCAATGTTTCTAGGACCATGATAGAATTGCACCATGGGTGGCAGTGGACATCAACACCTCATCTTCTTGCCTCCTAATGCAACCTGTTCTTATCCATTCTTGATCTGGCACCTTATCCTGTATTGCTTTCACTTCCTCCCATGTATCTACAGTGGATAACTACAGTTTGCAATCTGTGATAACCGTGTTCTCTCTCAGGGGATCTCCATTGAAGGTGTAAGAATTTAGAGTGCAATAGCGCGCAGTCTCATCCATATAGCGGTTTCCGACTGTGACATAAACATTGCCCTGCCAATGGACAGCAAACTTAACCACTGCAATTTGAGAAGCCAGTTGTAGTGACAGCAAGAGGTTTCTCACACTCAAGTTACGGATAGGGGGACCCGACGAGGTCATGAACTCCCGCTCTGAGCACAGTTGACCAAAGTCATGTATGATGGTAATTACGTACTTACTGTCGGTGAAGATGGTAACTTGCAATTGGTCAGAGATGTCACAAACTGTATTGCGGCATATGTGGAAATGCAGCATTAGGCTTCACAGTAATTTTTACTGGATCCACACCTTTGATCAGACCAATGTATTTTCTTGTAAAGTCCCAAACTTGTAGAAATACAGTGTATCTCAATTCTAAAGGCAGATCCTCTATGGTTAGCATGGAGAACAATCCTTTGATCTCTGAATTCTATTTAGCCAATTTAAAGACAACGTCCTCATCATTTGTGTGAAACTCAATTCCCTTTTGAGTATTGTAAATGAATTGAGTTTGCACAACAAGTATTGCCCTGGACTTGAATCACACACAACACATTTGTGTAAATCCTCAAAAGACCCTATTTTCACAGGTACTATGTTTTTCACTATGTTTCACATTTGACGATTTGCAACTCCCACAACTTGGATTCTTTCTCCTGTGAGGGGTAGGTTTGGAACTTCTGCTGTTCTTACAGTGGAACAGGTAGCACCAGTACCAACAAGAATTGAGATTGGAGTCCAATTTACCTTGCCGTCAACGTAGGGATCATTCTGGTCTACCTCCAAGGATGCGCCAAGCACGCAATCCTCCACCCAGGCACCGTCATTTTGACTGGTCTGAGTCTGCATCATCCATTTGGATCAAAGAGTATTGCTGAGACACATTCTGATTTGCATGAGATTCTGCATCTGTATGCAATCCTTTATTTGAATTGTATTTCTGAATCTGACCATTCATTTGGGACATCAGGGCTCGGGGTGCATTTTGAGTTTGATTTTTTTTGTCTGTGAACATGTTGAGTCTGCACCATGCCATCTCCCTGTGACTGTGCATTTCCAATGTTTTGAATCTGTTCCCCATTTACTGGATTAATCAGATTAAATGACATTTGCCCTTCCAGTGCCCTAACTTGCAGCAAATGTGACACAGATTTGTCCTCTTCAAAACATTAATTGAAACACTTCAACTTCTACCTTGGGGCTGCATACCCTGCTGTTGTCCTCCACATACCCCTCACATCTTTGGGATCTGTTGATAACCTCCCAGCACAACACACATGGAATCAACACCTTTCCTACCTTGACCCTTCTAAACTGCTTTCATTTGTGCAATCATTAACTTCTCCTTGAGCTTATGTTTTGATTCAATTTCGTCCCCACAATACTTTGCATAATGGAGAATTTCATCTACAGGCTTACTTTGTCACCAGCATATTAAGTATTGCTGGATCATGCTGCTAATCTCAGGTTTCAGTCCATACACAAACCGACAAACACAATGTCCCATATCTTCTTCATACACATTCTCCATTCCACTGTATTGCTGGAATGCCTGCAATGACCTCTCATAGTAAGCATGAACAATTTCCTTCAATTCTTGAGTCTTCCTGTCAATTCTTACTCACTCAGGGGCATATTATCAAGAACGGAGTAAAGAATTATCGTCAGTTTAGCGGCAGAAAACTGCCGCGAAAGCGGCGATAATGGGCTTGATAATATGCCCTTGAGAATTCCAATAAAAGTCCATGTTCTGGTGTGAACATGGGCTTCTGTTGGAATTCTCCAGCCCCGGCTTTGCTGGGGGCCCCAAAGCTTTGTCCCAATGCCTTTCTGTGCCGTAAAGGCAGGCACAAAAAGGCAGTGGAAAACTGCCATTGTACTCCCTCGGTTGGAAAGAGCCAGCCGGGTCAGTACTGAAGGATTTCCCATTGGCGGACCGGCACTCCGAGCCCATTGGAAGTCATTGGGAAATCCGAGTCGGATTCCCTTCCGACCGAGCCCATCGGAATGTCTCGGTTGGAAAAGGAATCCGAACGGGCAAGTCCGATACAGTCGGAATGGCTCCGACCGATGGTGTGAACCGTTCCTTACCGCATCTAAATCAGCCCCCAAATCTTTCAGCAAAACCTTTGAAACCCTCACAAACCATTCAACTTGTTTGTACCATTCAACATGATTTTCTCTCAATTTCGGAAAGTCATTTGTAAAGTACAATATGTCTGCTCTAGTCCAATGGACATGTACGTATCCTCCTCCAAGTACCTCTCTCATAGGGAGAATCCTCACTCCCTCACCCCTATCATCTTTGATGAACGGGAACATTGGCATGGTAACTTTTTGTTTCCTTCTTCTTAGCCCATCGACCTTCCCATTTTTCCATCTCTCCCCATTTCTTAAGGATTGCCTGCAATTCCTTAATCTGTAGTCTCATTCCTGAATGTCTCATGTTTTCAATATCCCTGTCACTGAAATCTATTCTATACAGTTTTTGTAATCTTTTTGGCTTTTGTAAATCTACTCTATATTTCTGCGGCAATTCAGATAACTTTTCATGTGTATTGCGAGCACATCTGGTAATGTCTTTGCAGACAAACAATAATTCATCATCCTGATAAGCAACTATACTAGCAGGGCTTATTGTTCCTATAATCATTTCTTCCGATTCTACCCCAAGTCTTGCGACATCAAGGGACCCATTTCTTTTCGTTCCCATGGCAAATGTTCCATTTATTTCAGCACCTGTATCCTTCGCAGGAGTGACTATACTGTTATAAAATTAAGGAAAAACAGCAGAGAACATTTCCAGTCTGCTTTATTGGTCATCCAACTCTCCGGACTCTCACATCTGTCAACATTCTAAGATGAGCTTCAGAGGACCAAACCAAGGTAAGGGGAAAAGGAGGGGTGGTTGGAATGTATATAGACAGTGAGATTACAACATATACCTTTAAGCCAGTCATCAAACTCTTGAGGAGTAGGACCTGTTTGTCCTTCTGTTGTATTCCTTAGTAAGTCCTCATGCTGGCCTTCTGTTCTTTCAATAGATGTCGAATGTAAAAGGGACACATCAGAGTCTGACGTCAAATCTGCCGGAGTACAAGTTGAACCATTTATTCCAGTAGAGACAGACAGTGTATGCACATGTTTTCCTCTACTACCAGGCTGATATAAAAGTACTACAGGATCTTATGGTCACTGGGACAGTCAAAGCATCTGGTGGATTCAGAAAAGTCTGATTATTCACATCAGACATCCCTATGTTTCCACCCACTGGTGTGAAGGGGGTGTGTGGAACTAGATCTATGGGCATAGCAGTTGCATTAGGAGTTTTCACCAAATAAGAATTTGCTAAACTCTGGCGTTGATCTTCCTTATAAGGTGGTGGGCCGTTCAATAATAAATCATTTAATAATTTGTCATCAAATTCATGATCACTATCTCCAGCCGGAGCTAGTGCTTTTGGCTCTTCAAGAGGCCTTTTCTTCTCCTTACGCTTTGCTTCATCCTCTTTCTCTGCAACTATTACGGGATACATTCTGGTTCCCTCTGCCATATTTGTTTTCCAAGCTTTCTGTTGAGCATCTCATCTAGCCTCGACATATCAGTTTAAAGTATTCTTGTACCTTCCCTGACATTTATGTTTCTCTTTTTGATGGGCTACATGTTCCCATTCCCTAAGCACCTCCAATTGCAAAGGCCTAGAAGGCGGCGTAGTCTCATATAATTGTCTCCTCAATTTTCAAGAATTCTAACATTAAATCTATATTGTGGGAACGCTAATGGTTCATCATTTTCAGTGTATTTCATCCAATTTTCAAGCCATGTACACGTGTGATATCCTTCGTCTTGGGACATATACAATGCTGGTATACCCTCAGGCGGTATTGGCACTTCTCTGCATTAAGGTCTTCACATTTTTCAAAATGTTAGTTTGCTTCCAAATTTTACATTTCATCCTTCACAAAAAACTCTCCTCAATTGATTTCCCCTACACTTCCTTGTTCAGCTCCTTCTCAGCCAATACCAGCACGGTGACGTAGTTACCCTATCACTACACGACATTACACCAACCAGCCAATACCAGCACAGCACACTGTGACGTCAGTTTCACTCCTTGCAATGGCTACCCCTCTTTTATAATCCTATGCGCGCGTTTTCTTTAAGCAAAAATATTTACACAATGCAAGCTTTTTCAAAAACTCTGTCTGCTCCACTAAAATAAATGAAGGATCCTTTCAAACAAGAAGTCTAACCAAATACAATTATCTAATCTATTTTCCCATACACTCCAAATAAGACCTCGACCAGCATGATCTCACTGAAGTTGTTGTGATTTCTCACTGTGCACTGAGATCGACCGTAACGACCCTATCCCTCACTCACACAAAGAAAGTTTTCCTTCTCTAATGGTACTGCCGACGACGTCGCACGACAAGAACTTTCAAAACACAGATTACAACTTACTCAGCGTATGCCACACTGAAACCACCATAGGTGTATATCCCGGGATCTTAGGTCACGAAAGACCTGGTAACAACTTCAAATTTCCTTCATTAAGCGCATCCCTCAAACATGGACTCTAACCACTTCTTATAACCTCACATAACCTTTTCACATTACCACATCTAAGCTTGGGCATTTACAACACGCAACCCTATTGATACGCACACCACTGCTTTAAACCGTCTTCCTTGTACTCCTCCATTGGTACTGGCACTTGGTCTCCTTCAACCGAACAAGAGCTTTGCGCTTGAGCTGGGGTGGGAATAGACAGGGAATTTCAATAGGGATTTCAGTAGGGGTCATCCTATATCCTGACTTAATCGGACAGATAAACCATCTGACACACTACCAAAATTACTGTTGTAGTGCCACTGGGCCCTTTCTGATCAGTAATGTTTTATCTTATCACTCGCCTTAGTTCTCATTCACTTGGTCCGCCGATGGATCTTGCTTCATGCCGGGAGGGGTCGCACATAGGGGATCCAACTCCAGTTATCCCTTGAGGTCCAGGAATTGGGTAACTGACCTACAAACTTGTAATTGGATTCATGTATATCACTGTCAGTAGTAAACTATACAAGTAAATTATTATCACTGCTAGACCAAATCTCCTGCAGAAATGCAGTCGAACCAAGATCGTACAAACTAATAATTTGGTTGGAGCTATGCAGAATAATAGCATTAGGATCTGCTGTCCAGAGATCTCTCTGTTAGAATTTACTCTAAACATTAATAACCCATTTTGAATGTACAATTAATTATTGGAGAAAATCACGGAGAGACGAAACAGGATTTTGTTAAAGTTAGATTTTATCATAATTTTTAAATGGAGTAACTACATGAATATCAGGCGTTTGAGCCCTAAGAGTACAAAATAGTCAGTTCGAGTTTGCCATTCATTGCCAAAGCTCTGGGAAAATTCAGGAAGGGAAATGAACCATGACAGCTCAAAAGTGCTCTCCCTAGTGTTTATGCACCCCCATGCCTGCAGGCATACACACTAGGAAAACTCGCAGATATTCTCATGCATGCAGGTTCTTGTGTCCAATTAATGGGGGAAGATTTCAATGATGTCATGGACCGCACCACGCGAATCACTGGCATGCACAGAGACACGCAGCTCAGATGATTCATCAATACAATGGGGTTGGCAGATCTTGGGCGAAGGCACAATCCCCAAACAAGGTGTATTCATATTATTCAGGGGCACACAGAGTCTTCACCAGAATAGATTATATTTTAGCCCCATATGCGGAAGTGACAGAATATCTGGCTAGAGGCCTCTCAGACCACTCTTCCTTGTGGCTTACAGTGGGCAAGAGATGACAGTCAACCCCACTGGGCTGGAAACTTAATGCCTGGGAACTCAGAGATACTTAGGTAGCCCAAGAAATTAGAATAGATACGGAATTGTTTTTGAAGGAAAACGTAGGCTCCGTAGCATCCGCTGTCGCACTTTGGGAGGCATATAATATAGTCTTGCGAGACAGGGCCCAGAACATAATCGCACACAAAAAGAGAAGAGAGAAAGAAGAGATGGAAGAAATAGAATCACAGCTCCTTCAAATTGAAAGTCAAATGTCAGCAAATGAAGATGCCATATTACTGTGGAAGATGCTACTCCTCCGTAAGGAATATCAAGCCCTAGCTCAACGAGAGGCACAAGCAGTAATTCAGGCCACGCACTGGCACCTATATTACGCCGGTGTCAAAGCAGGCAGACTGTTGGCATGGCTAAGCAAAAACTAAGCAGAAGCATGATGGGTAACACAAATAGCTTCCGAGGGGGGACATGAGTATAGCACACCCATTGACATAGCAAACAAATTCATCCGATACTATGAGGCTTTGTACGCGGAGCGCCCACTAGCAGATGCTCCAGAAGTAGAAAACTATCTATCAACACCCCTACCTTAGATAAAACAGAAGCCCAAACATCAGAACAGGAAATCACTCTAGCAGAAATAAGAGAAGTGATAGGCTCTCTGAAACCTGGGAAAGCCTCAGGCCCCAATAGCATAGCATCTGAACTTTACAAGCAGAATGCAGATCTGCTGGGTCCCCACCTGTTTACCGTATTTCAGAAAGTCAAAGAAACAGGCACCCTCCCACATGATCTCAGTAGCTCCACAATAGTAGTAATCCACAAAATGGGTAGGAAACCCATGAGCTGTAGCTCCTATCGACCCATATTGATATTAAACATAGAAACAAAAGTCCTGGCCCTCATTTTAGCCCGTAGACTAACAAAGGTAATAACTAACCTAACACACCATGACCAGTCCGGTTTCATGCCCAAAAGGTCAACTAGATTAAATCTACAATGATTACATAATTGGCTAGAAGTTGCAAACAATAGGACTGACCCGCACTTGATACTATCATTGGATGCTGAGAAAGCTTTTGACACTGGCCCTTCCTAAGGCTAACCCTCCAGAAATTTGGATTCAGACCAAAATGTCAGCAATGGATAGATCTCCTATATGAAAATCAAGTCGCCCGCATGCGAGTGAACGACATAGTGTCAAGAGAGTTCCCTATTGGTCGTGGTACCAGACAGGGATGCCCCCTATCCCCGCTGCTCTTCGCACTAATATTGGAGCCTCTGGCATGTGTAATTCGGGTGCACCCAGGGATATCAGGCTTTCGAGATGATACACATGGGGCAGAAGACGAACATATATCTCTCTCTGTGAGCGATGTGCTCCTTTACGTTACTAACTCTAGTGATACCCTCCCACGCATTTTTGACATATCAAAGAGGTACGGGGAGCATGCGGGTTATAAAATTAATTGGGAAAAATCCTGCTTATACCCGGCAACCCAAAGTTTTGAACCAAGTGCTGCTCTCGGGCAACTTAAGGTGGAAAAGGAAGGGATGAAATACTTGGATATGTATGTTTCTGCAAATAAAACAAAACGTCTTAAACATAACATATATAGACTAATTGCAGAATTTAATGAAGATGTTGAGAGATGGAAAGCCCTACCCTTGACACTCCTCGGGAAGGCGCCGATGTATAAAATGATAATACTGGCGAAGCTATTATATGTATTTCAAAGTACATACCACCCCTTCCCAGAAGAGGTTTTCACCACGATAGATGGGACACTTAGAACGTTCCTATGGAACGGTAGCACTCCAAGGGTGGCACTCAATACCCTGCAGTGAAACCAATATAATGGGGCATATCTCTTCCAGGCGTTAAGCAAATGCTAGCAGCCACACAAGTGACGTTAAATGCATGGAAGAGGGCAGAAAAGCAGATGAGATGGAATGATTGAGTAACAAAAGAAACACCACTGTGGAAAGGGGCAAAATTAGCTAGAATTTGCCAAATTAAAGGGTTTTAAGTGGTGGAATATGCTGGGCATCTCAAAAGTAGGGGATATATTAGAGGGTAAGGAGCTTACTACTTTCGCAACACTACAGAGGGAATATGAGTTACACCAGAACCAACACTACAAGTATATACAGGTGGCTCACACCTGGAGGACTCAAGGGGTGGACACGGAGAATATCCCAGAGTATGTTCCACTAGAAAGGAGATTGCTCATGGGAGAAATCAGTGAAAAGGCTATCTCATGGAGTTTTAAAACTCTCATAAATATTAAGCTGCATATTCTGATAAAATTGAGGGTGAAGTGGAGGTGGGAACCATGGACAACCTTGAATGGGAGGCAGTGCTGATGCATCCATGCGAGGAGGCCATCAAGTCTCGCCACCGCCTAATACAATTAAAATACTACACAGGGCATATTATGACAGGGCCCGTTTACATAAAAAGGGGAAGGGCGGACACACCTGAGTGCTGCCGATATAAAAACAAGCATTTGCAATGCAATAGGTCTCGCATTAGGAAAGTTTGAGCTATTGGTATTGTAAATGACAATTTTTTTATTGATGTTTTGTTTTTGAAAATAACTAAATTAATAGCTTTGTCATTTACAATGTCAATAGTTATAACTTTTGCAAATGTGACATCTATAGCATTTGTAATGCAATATGTGTTGTATTTACGTGACTTACATGTATTGATATTACAAATAACAATGGCTTTTAATGTTTTTTCAATAATTACTACTTAAATAAAAGTTATTGTAATTCATAATGGCAATAGCTTAAAGTTTTGTAAATAACTTTTGTGAAGATTATGTTCAGTGTATTTTATTGTGACGAAAATCCAAGAACAGAAGTGAAATATTAACATCTTTTTGTTACATTTGTAATAAAGCTTGAAACATTGAGAGAACATATTTGAACCAGGTGTTGTTGAATGGTTGCACAGATTGATGCTGTGGTAGCACTGATTGATGTTGTGATGGTGAACGAGTGATGCTGTGGCGTTCAGTGATGCTGTGGTAGCGCATAGTGATGTTGGGGTGCCCCTGAGTGATGCTGTGGTGGTGCGGAGTGATGTTGTATGCTATGCTATGTTTTGTTTTGCTATCCAATGTTTTGTTTAGTTATGCTATGCTATGTTTTGCTATCCTATGCTTTGATTTGTTATGCTATGCTATGCTGTGTTTTTTTATGCTATGCCAAGTTTTGCTATGCTATGCTTTGTTATGCTATGCTATGTTTTGTTATGCTATGTTTTGTTGTGTTTTATTATGCTATGCTTTGCTTTGCTATGCTATGTTTTGGTATGCTATGCTATGCTATGTTTTGTTGTGTTTGGTATGCTGTGTTTTGCTATGCTATTATATGTTTTGTTTTGCTATGCTATGTTTTGTTGTGTTTTGTTAAGCTATGCTATGTTTTGTTGTGTTTTGCTATGTTTTGTTATGCTATGTGTTGTTGTGTTTTGTTATGCTATAATTTGTTATGTTATGCTATGTTTTGTTATGCTATGCTATGTTTTGTTTTGCTATCATATGCTGTGTTTTGTTATGCTATGTTTAGTTTTGCTATCCTATGCTTTGTTTTATTATGCTATGCTATGTTTTGTTGTGTTTTGTTATGCTATGTTTTGTTGTGTTTTGCTATGCTATGCTTTGTTATGCTATGCTATGTTTTGTTATGCTATGCTATGTTGTGTTGTGTTTTATTATGCTATGCTTTGTTTTGCTATGCTATGTTTTGTTATGCTATGTTTTGTTATGCTATGTTTTGTTATGCTATGTTTTGTTATGCTATGTTTTGTTATGCTATGCTATGCTTTGTTAAGCTATGTTTTGTTATGCTATGCTAAGCTTTGTTTTCTTATGCTATGTTTTGTTATGCTATGCTATGTTTTGCTATGCTTTGCAATGCTATGTTTTGTTATGCATGCTATGTTTTGTTGTGTTTTGTATGCTATGCTATGTTTTGTTGTGTTTTGCTATGTTTTGTTATGCTATGTTTTGTTATGCTATGCTTTGTTTTATATTATGTTATGCTATGTTTTGTTCTGCTATGTTTAGTTGTGTTTTGTTATGCTATGCTATGTTTTGTTATACTATGCTATGTTTTGTTTTGCTATGCTTTGTTATGTTATGCTTTGTTTTGTTATGCTATGTTTTGTTATGCTATGCTATGTTTTGTTGTGTTTTGTTATTTATTTATTTATTTATTTTTGGCATTTATTAAGCGCGAACAATTGCCCGCAGGCGTCTCGGCGCTGTACTGTGTTACCCTCCTATTTGATCTATACAGGGTTTCAGAGGTTGAATAGCCAGGTTTTTACTTTCTTCCTGAAGGACAGTAGATTTGGGCTTGATCTTATTGTCTGTGGAAGCATATTCCACAATCTTGGGGCGGCAGCTAGGAAACGTCTGTCTCCCCAATTGACCAATCTAGTCCGTGGCACTACCAGGTCATTATGTCCTGCAGAACGTAACATTCGATTAGGGGTGTACGGGACAAGGTGGTCGCACAGGAATTGAGGGGCTTGATGATGAAGTGCCTTATAGACGATACATAACGTCTTAAATTTAATTCGGTTCCTAACAGGTAACCAGTGGAGACTTCTCAAGGATTCAGATATAGGTTTAAATTTGGGAATATTGAGGAGAAGTCTGGCTGCTGCATTTTGGATTGTTTGCAGTTTCTTAATTGTCTTAACTTGGGCATTTGCAAACAAGCCGTTGCAGTAGTCCAGTGCTGATAGGACCATTGCGCTAACCAATGTCTTTCCCACATTAGTGGGGAGGAAAGGAATGATCTTCTTTACCAGTCGTAGTTTATAAAAGGCATTGGAGGCAGTTTGATTGGCATGGGCCATGAAATTTAGGTTATCATCAAAGATGACACCCAAGTTTCTCACCTTCGTGACCGGTTCAGGTACAGCTCCGAAGGATGATGGCCACCAGGTAGGGGACCAACTGGGACTGAGGTGGCCAAAGGTGACCACCTCAGTTTTGTCGGAATTTAATTTCAAGCAGTTTGCTGCCATCCATTTTCCAATGGCCAGCATACCGATCTTGAAATTTTCCGCTACAGTTTCCCCATCATTTCTGACGGCCAATATCAGCTGAGTATCATCCGCATATGAGGTAAGGTTCATCCCGTGTGCTTTGATGGTGTTATGCTATGCTATTCTATGCTTTGTTGTGTTTTGCTATGCTATTTATTTTTTTGCTATGCTATGTTTCGGTTTGCTATCCTATGCTTTGTTTTGTTATGCTATGCTATGCTGTGTTTTGTTATGTTATGCTATGTTTTGTTATGCTATGCTGGTGAGGGTGTGTGAGTGTGTGTGAGGGTGAGGGGGTGTGAAGGTGTGAGGGTGAGGGATGTGAAGGGGTGAGGGGGTGTGAGGGTGAGAGTGTGAGGGTGAGTGAGGGTGTGTGAGGGTGTGAGGGGGTGCGGGGTGTGAGGGTGTGTGAGGGGGAGGGGGTGAGGGTGTGTGAGGGTGAGGGGGTGTAAGGGTGAGGGGGTGTGAGGGTGAGTGAGGGTGTGTGAGGGTGAGGGTGTGTGAGGGTGAGCGAGGGTGTGTGAGGGTGAGGGAGGGTGAGGGGGGTGCGGGGTGTGAGGGGGAGGGGGTGAGGGTGTGTGAGGGTGAGGGGGTGTGAGGGTGTGAGGGTGTGTGAGGGTGTGTGAGGGTGAGGGTGTTTGAGGGTGTGAGGAGGTGTGAAGGTGAGGGGGTGTGAGGTTGAGGGGGTATGAGGGTGTGAGGGTGAGGGGGTGAGGTTGAGGGGGTATGAGGGTGAGTGAGGGTGGGTGAGGGTGTGTGAGGGGTGAGGGGGAGTGAGGGGGAGAGTGTGAGGGAGAGTGAGGGTGAGAGGGGTGTGAGGAGGTGTGAGGGTAAGGGGGGACAGGGTGTGTGAGGGGGTGAGGGTGGGTGAGGGTGTGTGAGGGTGAGGGGGTGTGAGGGGGAGTGAGGGTGTGTGAGGGTGAGGGGGGGTTGAGGGTGAGTGAGGGTGTGTGAGGGTGAGGAGGTGTGAGGGCGTGTGAGGGTGTGAGTGGGTGTGAGGGTGAGGGTGCGTGAGGGTGTAAGGGTGAGGGGGTGAGTGTGAGGGGGTGTGAGGGTGAGTGAGGGGGTGTGAGGGTGAGTGAGGGGGTGTGAGGGTGAGGGTGGGTGAGGGTGAGGGGTGTGAGGGTGAGGGGGTGAGGGTGAGGGGGTGTGAGGGTGTGTGAGGGTGTGAGGGTGTGTGAGGATGAGGGTGTGTGAGGGTGAGGGGTGTGAGGGTGAGGGTTGGTGAGGGTGAAAGGGTATGTGAGGGTGAGAGGGTGTGTGAGGGTGAAACGGTGTGTGAGGGTGAGAGGGTGGGTGAGGGTGAGAGGGTGTGTGAGGGTGGGTGAGAGGGTGAGTGAGGGTGAGGGGGTGTGAGGGTGAGGGGGTGTGAGGGTGAGAGGGTGTGAGGGTTAGGGTGTGAGGGAGGGTGAGGGGATGTGAGGGTGAGGGGATGTGAGGGTGCCAGGAGGAGCAGCTGACAAATGGTAAGCAAAGAAGCAAGAATGAAGTGGGAGTCTACCAATGGTAAATAAAGGTAAGTAATGGGCGGGCTCTAAGCTCCTTTTTTAGGATAACTGTTTTCGCTGACAGCGCATGCTCTCTTTAGGTGAAACCTAAAAAAGGGCGAGACAGCACTGAAGAAGGCTTAAGAGGATAAAGAGAAGGAAAGACAACAGAGGAGGTGCAGAGCACAACAGAGGAAAGAGAGCAGGCAAAGACAATATAAAGCAGAGAGAAACAGGAAGACAACAGGGAGGGAGTAAAATCACCTCAAAGAATAGAGAGCTGGGAGAGAACAGATCCGTAGGAGAGAGAAGGGAAGACAGAGTGGAGCACACCGGAAAGAGGGGGAGGAGAGGCAAGGTGGGCGGTAGAGAGAAGAAAGACTGCAGAGAAGGAATGGAGCTCAGCTAAGGACCCAGAGCTGGGAGAGGGCAGCCCTGTAAGAGACAGAAGGGGTGGATGGAGAAGAAGGGAGAGACATACCTGTAGAAGACAGGGGGGAGGAGACAGAAGGGAAGAACTGATGGATCGCAGAGGAGAAAAAAATCAGAGATAGGTAACATTACGAGAAGAGAGAAAGGAGTGAACAGGTGGGGCGCCACAAAAGACAGAGGACAGGGACAGACAAAACAGCTGGAAATAGAATGAAAGACAGCAGACAAGCAGTGGAGTAACAGATGAGGGAAAGCAAGGAGAGGCTACGTGGGTAGTCAATGCAAGGAACGACCGTAAAATAAAGACTGCGGCATGAGAGCGCCAAGGAAATAAACCGAGAGGAACTGCAAGATTAAGTGAGAAAGGAGAGTCGAAGAGCAGAAACGTGGGATGAGGAAGATGAAAATAAATGAATAAGGAGGAAAGAATGAGGCTAGAGGCGAGGAGATGAAAGTGAGTGACGGACTGAAAATAAAAGTGCAAGGGAGAGAACGGAGAAGTTAGAGAAAGTAGGCAGAGGACGTATGGAAAAGAGAGAGGGGTGCTTGAGCGGAAGGTGAGAGAGGGAACAGGAGCAAACATTGTGTAGGAGCCGAAATTCTGGCAGAGCTGCACAAATCAACATTACATACAAGTGTGTCACAAAATTACATAACGTTGTATAAAATAACAACATACCATAAACAGCACAACATGGAATGTTAGGAGGAAAGGTGGGGAAAGGAAGCAAGAGAGAGCGGGTGAAGTGAAGACAGAGTTGGAAGAACTTAGAAGGGATTGAGGAGAAATAGGAAACAAGTAAATAAAGGCTCACAATAGCGAGGCCAGCAAGTTCGAGCGCATTCCTTTGAAGTCTGATGGGGGGGTGGGGGGTGGGGGGGTGGGCGGGGGAGCGGCTTCCTTTGAAGCCTTATGCCGAGGCTCAGACAAATGGTGGTGTGCGAGCGGCTTCCTTTCAAGTCTGATGGGGGGGCGGTGGAGCAAATGGCGAGCGCGCGCCCGGCGCACATGCACTGGCCATAATCCGCATTCCAAAGCCCTCAGGCAGGCTTTCCTGGAGCCCCTACATAATTCTCGCCGGGGCAATGCGCAAGCGCATTGGCTCAGCGAGACCTAATGAGGGGTGAGGGTACCTTTATACATACACTGTGGGACTTCTCAGCAATACAAGACTATGGAGTACTATAAAGAAAGAACTCCGCGAAATACTGAGTGAAACGGTACCTATGGACCCCAAATTCATAATACTGGGAGTACCTACAGAAATAGACCTCCCCAGAGCCAAGCTACTGTTAGTACATTTTGGTCTGGTAGTAGCCAAACGAGACATGGCACGTCATTGGGGACGCCTGACCCACCCATACTACATGAATGGAGAGGAGGAATGGACTGATATAAGGCAGGGGAAAAAATGACATAAAAAACTCGTAGATGCCCGAAGAAGTTAAAAAAATGGGGTCCCTGGATGCAATATCACGGGCTCCAAGAGGGGGAGGAACAGGGGACGACACAAATTGAAACATAAGATACTACAGGGAGGGCAGGGGGGGCGAGACAGAGTTGGGGAGTGGACAGGGTATTTACATCACCATGCTGGATACATGAAGAAAATGTGAAAATGCCTTCTGTTGATTGCGCTATGATAAACTTGCACACAAAAAAGTGCTCTCCCATGAGAGACAAAGAAGTCTGAGAATAGGTCACACAGTGTATGCGTCAGTCAAAAGGAAAACCAATAGAGTCCACTGGGAAGTTCCAAAAGTAAGAAGAAGTGATGCAGAAGAGTGTCTCTTTTCTGTCACATCAATATATAATATAATCCTAAAGTTCCGGGGTGACACCTCCTGGTTCACCTCATCTGGTCAGACCACTCAGTCCATTGGTCAGTTCGTATAGGGTGATTGTCATACAGCATAAAGAAAACACACTATAGCAAATAGGTTGTGATCATCACGTAAGTTGCCGAATCATCAAGTGTGTATAGATTTCAAACAATAGTCCTTTTGCAAAAGCACATGAGTGAGTTCAAGAGGACAGTTTTTCATGGCAGATGTGTCCAAAGTTGTGAAATTGTTGTAAGCAGTCCTTGTATGCGAATGGGAACTCCTCCTATGAGTCATACTTTCCATTTACATTGCAAGTTACTAAGCCTTTGCATGAGAACAGAATCAAGCATAGTAAGTAAAATGCAGGCCTAAATTGAATTCAGGTCATGAAATGCAAAAATAAAATTATGGGAATATACATTTCATTTATAACCTTTGGGACACTATATATTTCTTTAAGCTTATCTGAATGTATAAAACATTTTAGTTTCGTTGTAAATAGCACTGTAACTATGACATTTTACTGCATTTCCAGAATACCAACGTATAAAATTATTTCAAACATTAATTATTAATACTGTTTCTAATGATTCACATTAGTACATGTATGAAGATTATTCCCTAAACGTTTCAAAGCATTTGGTTTTAGCATAGATGTGCAGCACACTCCTCTCCTTTTACTTGGTGCACAAATTTCACATATGCAGACATATGGAGTTTAGAATGGGACTCCTCAATAACACACATATTATCCTCTAGATTACAATAGTTTTATTGGTACTTCATAAGTGTTTTGGCCATGGGAATTTAGCACTTACACTATTTTCTATTATGTTTTGAAAAGATTCAACAATAATAAGTAATGGAGTTCAACCTATGTTATTCTCATCTAATTTACTCGCATCTGCATGCTTTTACGAAGCTCTCAAGGAACAAACGGTCCGTTCGTGCAATTTAAGGACAACATAGCAGACATAGAGGAACAATAACTTCTATGCCAACAAATTTTCAAAAAGGAAACAAGTGAGTATTTATTCAATTATATAAAATTAAAAAAAAACAAGAATAAGGGGGTGAGTGGGGACCTGGTGAACTGGGTTCGAGTCTCAGTAATGACACCAAAAACATCCTGTGAATCTGGGCAAATCACTTAATCTCCCCGTGCCTAACAAAAAAATGAATGTGTCCTCATGTAATATAACTGGTGCTGTGTAGAGCTCTCTGATACCCAATTCGGGTCAAGTTTGCGCTATATAAAACTATTAAAAAAATGTTTTTAAAACTTTTAAAAAAACTGAAAAGCTCAGGCATTAATACCGTGACCATAAATTCAATTAACAGTTTTACTCACAATTCATTTGAGTACCAATCCTATCAAATTAATAGGAGCAAAGCATTTCTGATAGTTATAGTACTTGGACGATCGGGTTCATGGCAGGCAGCTTTTGCTTATTGCACCCTGGACGCAGGAGGAAAATTCTGGTGGCGACGGTGGCACTCCGACGGGCTATTGTCCATAGACCCGCCAGTATCTAAATTGAGCGGGTGAACCACCTACTAAGTGGGTGGAGAAACCAATGGAAAAGTGACAGAGGCACCAAATCCGCAAAGATTTAAATCAGGCCCTTAGTGACAGGAGGACCAAAGAGATGGCAGTGTGGGGAGAAGAAGTAGGCCCTCACAAACCATCAGAGAGATTCTGCTAGTGAATGCTGAAGGTTGTGCTGGAAAGTCAACAACCACAGGCAGCTAGAATCTCCCCTCACTCTTTTTTTTTTAATTTGCGTATTTCTTTATTGTATATAAAAAATATATATTTACATGGAGCAAGGAATATACATGAGTGGAGGAAGAAAGTAGACTGAAGAAAAAAAGGAAAGGGAAGGAAAAAGGGAAAAAGAACAGGGGGGGGGGTGCCGGGGGGGGGGGCGGTAGTCCGTATTCTTGAGGTAGTTCGATAGATCGATATTTGAAAAGTTCGGATTCCATAGTTCATGTTCCCAAGTCCTGCTTGACGTTGTATCATGCCGTTCCCCTATCCATGTTAGGCCGTATCCTACCCCTCGCCCCGGACCCTAAAGGGACAGGAAAGAATAGAGGTAGGAGATGAGAGATGTGACGGGCCTTTTGTTAGCGCATAGATTGCAGAGTGTGCCCTCCGTTATGTCTTGTTCTGCGTCTACGGGGGTTTATGTGACGATAGGTAGAGGTCTAAGGGCCCCCACATGTTTGACTGCCTGTGCGTTTTCGGTGAGTGTTTCGCTGTGATGTTATCTGCCCCCCTTAGGAACGTGACCCAGTTGAGCCATGCCTGGGGCGCAGCTTTCGATGTGTCCTTCCAATTACTTAGGACTATTTTGACTGCGGCCGTCATCAAAAGGTTAATGAGGTCACGATCCTCTGTCGTTGTGATGGCCTGAGATGTAAAGCCTAGGGCTAGACTTGCGAAGTCTATTTGTATGTCTATACCTGTGATCTCATAGATGAGTATTCTAATTCTTCCCCAGAAATCCTTGATTTTTGGGCACTTGAGCAGGAGGTGTTCTAAGTCTCCCCTCTCCTTGTTACAGTTCCAGCATACATCGCTGTCTCGTATTCCCAGGGTGGCCAGGCGGGCAGGTGTCCAGTATGCCTTGTGCACTAGCCAAAATTTGGTCTGGTTTAGCGTTGCCGTTATCTTTTTCCTAGTTGTGGATCTCCATAGCTCTGCTCTCTCGTCCTCACTTAGTTCCTTCCCTGCTGCCCCCCCCAGAAGTTTGTGACCTTATCATTGAGTTTGGTGTTTTTGGGGCGGAGGGCCTTGTATAGGTGTGCTACCTGGTGACCTAGTGTGTTAAGACTAGCAGCGAGTTGTATTAGCGATGGTGTCCGGCTGTTGAGGTTTGCCTTCCTTATTGCAACTTTTATTTTCAGGAAGTTGTAGAGTTCTATGCTGTGTAGGTTGTGTTTCCCCTTTAGGGTGTCAAACGTTATGTCCGCGCCCTGTTTCTGGAGGTCTTTGGCGATGGAGATGCCGTAGCTGTACCATTCGTGCATTTCTAGAACCTTATCCCTGTATCTGAGGGTGGGGTTGTGCCAGATGGATTCAAATAGACCTCCCCTGATGCTTGTTGTCAGTAGTTTGTCTACCTTCAGGAGAGCTGTTTTTGTGTTCCTCAGGACGGGGTTGTTCTTGATTGCTGGGTGTCGGGTGGCGGTGATTAGGGTGATGGGGTTCATGCCTTTTAGTAGCCCTCGTTCGAGTGTTAGCCACGCTGGGGTGTATTCCTGTCTTGGGTCCAGCCAGTGCAGCCCCTGTCTAGCTATACACGCCTCGTGGAATCGTTTGAAATTTGTAATGTTTAGACCGCCCTGATCTTTTGAGAGTCTGAGCTTGTGTAGGCTTATTCTGGGCTTCTTCCCTCTCCACAAGAAGTTGTTCAGTATCTTGTCTACTCTTTTGTGGAAGTCTTCTGTGTTGGTCAGTGGCAGCATGGTTAACATATAGTTGATCATTGGTGTGAGCATCATCTTTATGGCTTCTACCCTCCCCCACCATGTTGTGAATTTGGGGGACCACCCATCTACTTTGTCCTTAATCTTCTGGATTGTTGCTTGCTCATTGTGTTCTAGTGTGGTTCTTAGGTCTCTCTCAGAAAGGATGCCTAGATACTTAATGGGTTTCTGCTGCCACGCTAGGCCTGACGTTCCTAGTACCGTGCTTGTTGTGTGAATGTTTAAGGGTTTGCACTCTGATTTATCTTTGTTGAGTTTGTACCCCGAGACTTGGGCATATTTGTCGATGGTGTCTGTCAGTGCCTCAATGGATCTTTCTGGGTCTTCTGTGATTATTAATACATCGTCTGCATATGCTGCTAGCTTGAAGTTTTCCCCCCCTATCGGTATCCCCGCTATGCCTTCGTTCGTTCTGATCATTGCCAGGAGCGGTTCTATGGCCAATAAGAAAAGGCCAGGTGACAGTGGGCAGCCTTGTCTTGTACCCCTGCCCAGGTTGAGTATGTTTGAGGTGCCGCCGTTTACTACCACCCGCGCTTTGGGGCTATTGTATAGAGCCATCACCATCCTCCTGTAGTTAGGTCCTAGCCCGAACTTCCCCATGCAGTGATCTAAAAAGGGCCATGAGACTCTGTCAAATGCCTTCTCGGCGTCCAGGGCTATCATGACAGCAGCATTGCTGCTTCGGGCTGAGTGGTTGATTATATGGCATAGTAGTCTAGTGTTATCGTGAGACATGCGGTTTTTGAGGTAGCCTACCTGGGAGTTGTGTATGAGCTTGGGTAGGTATGCATTGAGTCTATTGGCCAGTATTTTCGCGTATATCTTGCAGTCTACATTTATGAGGGAGATCGGCCTAAAGTTCTTCGCCTCGGTTGTGTCCTTCCCTTCCTTTGTTATGACGATTATGTTTACCTCAGCCATTGAGGGGGTCATGCGTACCGTATGGACACATTCCTCGAATACCTGTTTCATTGTGGGTTTGAGAGTGTGAAGGTATTGCTTGTAAAAGCCCGCTGTGAATCCGTCTGGCCCCGGTGCTTTGTTGTCCTTGAGACTGGCCGTAGCTTTCCCTATCTCATCTTCCGTTAAGGTTAACTCTAGGATGTCTCGTTCTCGATCTGTTAGTGTGGGTCTGGTGATGCTTCTCAGCAGCTCCTCACCCCCGTCTTCCTTTAGCGCATCGTCTCTTGTGTACAGGCCCTCATAGAAGTCTCTGAAGACCTCCAAGATGTCCTTGTTGGCAGTCTGGGACTTGCTGTGTTTGTCTTTGATTGCCCCTATCGTGTGTTGTTTTTGTTTCCCCCTTAGATAGGTTGCTAGGTTTTTCCCCGCTTTGTTTGCAGTGCATAGGTTAACCGATTTGTATTTATTAATCCAGGTCCCTGCTCTCTCACTCAGTATTCTGTTAAGCTCATACTTCCGTTTGGTCAAATTTGTGAGTGTGTTGTTATCTTCCATTCTGGCTATGTGGCTGTTCTCTAGTGTTTTAATCTCTTTCTCAAGCTCAACTATTCTCTTGTTCCTCTCTTTGTTCATCCTGCCCTTGACTGTCATGACTGTACCCCGGATAGTGGCCTTTAGGGCGTCCCATAGTACTTCCCTGGTTGTCTCCGGTGTGTCGTTTATTAGCAGGTATTCTTTAATCGCCTTCTCTATCTCTGTTTTCGCCGATGTGTGTTGAAGTAGGCCGTCATCAAATCGCCACCTGCGGGTTGGCTTTTCGTTGTGTTTGCCTGACAGGGTTAGGCTTATGTGTGCGTGATCTGATATTGATCTGGGTCCTATTTCCGTGTGGTCTATGAGGTGGGTATGTGTTCCTGACATTAGTATATAGTCTATTCGGCTATATGAGTTGTGCGGGTTGGAGTAGAATGTGTATTCCCTGGCATCTGGGTTGCTTAGGCGCCATGGGTCTCTCAGTCTCAGTTTGGAGCATAGATTCTTCAGGATGTTGGGGCTGGTTGTTGACTGGCGTCTGCTAGGGAGCTTGTCAATCGCTGGGTCGAGAACTTGGTTCATGTCCCCCGCGACGATCAGCAGGTCGTCCAGCGGCAGGTTGTGTAGTTGAGCTCCTACCCCCTCCCAGAATTGTTTGTCCTCGCTATTGGGGCCGTATATGTTTGCCACGTGATAGGTCTCTCCTGCTCTCCTGAGACTGGTCACCAGTATCCTACCTTGGGTGTCTGCTTGATAACTTACCACTGCTAGGTTGGAGCTTTTGCTAATTATTGTTACTACCCCATTCTTCTTGTTCTGGGCTGGAGATCCCACCACCTCACCTATCCAGTTGGCCCTCAGACGTGTAATGTCTGCTTCTTCTAGTCTCGTTTCTTGGAGCACATATATGTCGCTTTTAAGTTTCTTAAGGTGCTCGAGCACCTTCCGCCTTTTCACCGGGCTGTTGAGACCCTTGACGTTTAGGGACACTATCTTGATGTCAGACGCTATACTGCTTTGGCTGCTGTGTGTCATTTATGCTGCTTTGCCTTTCACTGTGCAAGTGGCCCTTCTCTATGTGCTTTTGTTTTCAGGGTTGTGTGTGGATCCATGTCTCTATGCCTGCGTTTGCTCCTACTAGATGTGAGTGTAAAGAAAAAGAAGTAGTAGCGGAAGAGAAGAAGAAGATAGTAAGTAAGCCCATGTATAAACCCCCCGCCCCCCCCTTTCCCCCCTGCCCCGCTCCCTCCCTCCCCCCTTCCCACCCCCCTCCCTCCCTTACTTGCTGAGTGGGTGTGCGACGACAAAGTTCCTCTGCCCGCATCATCCCTGAGGTAGAGTTTGTTTCCTGCCTTTGGCTGTTGGTGCGCCTCTGTGCATGGGTCTGCTGCTCGGCTGCTTTGTCTGTCTCTTGCACGGGCCCCCTTTTATCTTTGTGTTGTGTAGAGAGGTAGATATGATGTTCTGTGTTTCCTTGCTGTACGTCCTTTACTCCGATTGTTCGCTCACGTCTGGTGAGGCGCTTCTTTTCGCTGCTCCTGGGCTTTTGTTTTCTTCCATCTCTTCCACTGGCGGCCCTTGCAGGTAGCGCCTTAGATCACCTGGGCATTCAAAGAACATTGTTTTGCACTTGTCTGTCACCTTGAACCTGGTGGGGCTCACGAAACTGAAAGTTGCGCCTCTTTTACGCAGGGTTTCTCTGAGGGCCAGGAATCCCTTTCTTAACTCTACCGTTGGCTTCGAGTAGTCCTGGGTCAGCACTATCTTGTTGCCTGCCCACGCCAGATTCTGGTTTTTCCTGGCGAAAGCGAAAATAGCTTCTGTTTGGCTTAGTCTTAGTGGGTTGCATATTATTGCTCTTGGGCCCCTGCCAGTGGTTGGTTTGCCTGATGGTACTCTGTAGGCCTTTTGTATCTCGAAGCCTCTCTCAAAAGTGATGCCTGTGAGTTTGGGGATCATCTCCTCAAGCATGGCAGCGCACGAGCCTGCCTTGTCCTCTGCTCCTTCTGGTACGCCCAGGATCCTAACGTTGCCTCTTCTTGCCCTGTCCTCTTTTTCTGCTAACTGTTATTGTATGGCTCTTGTGGCTGTTTGCAGTTCTGTTATGGCCTTGGTGTTCTTACTTGTTCCGTCTTCTGCCGAGCTTATTCTGCTTTCTGCAGCTTCCATTCTCGTGTTTGTTTTGTGGAGGTCCGCTCTTATGGCCGCCATCTCCAGTTGCATGTTCTCCACCTTGAGTTTCGTCTCTCTTCCAACTTCATTGCCTTCGTTTATTCTTTTTAAGATGGTCTCCAGAGTGACTGTTTCGCCTCGCGTCTTTGATGGGGAGCCTTGGTTGTCTATTTTGGGCTTTTTTTGCTCGCCCAACATCTTTCCCTCGTTGCCTGGCATTGTACCGATGCCTCTTCTTGATAGGATGTTGACCAACCGGCCCCCTGCTTGGACCACCTTTGGTAAGTTCGTTGTCTTTGGCGCAGGTGAGTGGGTACCTTGCAGTCTGTATCTGCTTGGCTCTCTGATGTGTCTTGTTCTCGTCTTAGCTTTAGGCCCTGCCAGCGTGTGCTTTGTCTCGTTCACGGCTTTTGGGCCGCTGCTTCTTATTTCCACCGTCTTCCACGTCTTGCGTGTGAATTTAGGTGCTGTTCCGATGGGTCTTGGCACCAGCCCCCTTTCTTGCGTGGTCGCACCTTGTGTTCCTTGTGCCGCCTCGCCCTGCGCCCCTACGGTCTTGCAGTTTGCTATCTTTCTTTGCGTAGCGTTCTATGAACTGCGTGCCGCTTGTAGCGGTGCTTGTTGCTTCGGGTGCGGTTTTCGGGTGCAGTTTTGTGTCACCGGGCTGGCCGTTGTTCAGGGGCGCGTGCTTGTCCTCTCAGAACCGCCTGGATTGCCTAAGGTGTGTCTCGGGCTCAGTTGCTTGCTCCTCTCACTCTCTCGCGGTTCCTCTCTGGTCTGCCCCTTTCTGACCCGCTGGGCGCCTCTTTCCCCCTGCCGTTGCGTTGCGCTCTCTCTCCCTTGCTCTGCGCCGCAGGGTACCACTCGTGCGGAGGGCTGTTCGCTGACTGGGCGGAGGGTGGTGTGTTCCCTTTGCCCCCCCCCTGTATGCACTTAGCACCGATTACCAGTGCTCGTGCCTGTATGCTGGTCTCTTGGCTCTTGGCCCCTCCTCTTCCGGGTTCTCAGCTTCACCGCCGGACCTGCGTGTCTTATGCCTACGGTCTAGTCTCTTGTTCCCGCCTTGGACCGTTTGGCTCTGCTGCTCCGTGGTCACGCTTCTTGCCTATTGCGCCCGCCTCGGGGAGTCCTATGACACTAGCCTCGGCACTGATGCGCGTCGTTTTCTCACTCGAGTAGCCGCTTCCGCTTCCGGTGATGGCCGCGCTTCCGCTTTGGGGCGCTCCCGGTTTGCAGCTTCCGCTTAAAGTCGGGGAAGACTTCCGGTGATGGCGCTCACCTCCTTGGCTACTTCCGGTCCGAGACTCTGCCCTCACGGTAGGTGTCCCCTCCGTTTATGCAGGGTCGCTGGATCTTCCAAGCTGTCTCCGGTGTCTGCGGTGGTCCTCGCTGCGCCCACTGCCTGGTCTCGATCGCCCGCGCCACTCCACTCCCTGGGTATCGGAATGGAGTGAGTTACCCCTCGCTGTTGTGTGTCTTCACTCCTCTCTCGCCGGGGGCAACACAGTTCGGGGTGTTCGGGCTGTCCTTCCGGTCGCTCCTCGTTGCTTCCCCTCTCGGTGGCTATCGCTGGCTACCACCGACCTCCGGGCGCCATCTTGCACTCTCTTCTGTTGTTGTCCGAGGCGGGTGCAGGGGCTGAATTCTCGCTGTCGTTGCTGTTCTTCCTTCTTCTTTCCGACTGTTTCCTGCTGTCTGATGCCTCCCCTGCCGGTTTTTGTGCTTTTGGTCAGGATCTGGCTAGTTTGGCTTGTTGGTTTTCCCTCAGGGAAGCGGAGCCGACGGACTCAGACGACCGTCCACATTGCCTCACTCTTAACCCACCACTAATGTCAATCTGTCATAGCATAAATTCTTTCCATTTTATGGAGGTACAACTATCACATATAGTAGAAGGGTAAGTAAGCCAAAATGAGAGTAGAGTGATGTGGTGGCCACTCATTTAACTGATTTCTCCCTTGGACCTCAGTAACATAAATAAAAAGCCTATGAAATGACATGTGAAAATAGAGTTTACTTTATAATTAGGGCTCCCGGTTTTATGGTATTTATTTTTTTGCCATTTCCGTCTGTATTTAGCCATATTTCTTTTTTGGGCATTTTTTCTGTATTTATCCACATTTATTTTTGCCACAAGCAAAAGACGACGCTACAGCTAGTATTTTTCCACAATTTTTTTAATTGATAATTTTATTCGTTTTCTAGAACAATATAGTCTATATTGTACTAGAAAACAAATAACAAGCATTGGCATAGCCAATAGGTCTCGCCTTTGGGACCTTATAAGTATTTAGTCATGCAGCACAATGTCCTTGGCGCAACAACATCAACTGTTGCATGGATAAACACTTATAAGATCCCAAAGGCGAGACCTATTGGCTATGCGAATGCTTGTTAAGGTTTATGGTTCGATAATGGGGCCACTTTTATGTTGGTGCCAAGATAGGAAGGAAGTGCACGTGCCGCTGATACATGAATAAATGGGACTGTGCCAGCACTGGCATCAGGCTATTGTGCTGTGCCAGGCCTCGCTACCACTTACTAATTGTAACCGCTACAGCCTGTGATGCCCACAATGGTACAGACCTAGAGTACCAGCAGGCTAAGGGGTCCCTGGTCTCAGCAGCAGCGGTCCCTCCATTTAGTTAGTGCAGGCTGTGATGCCACCTTAAAAGGGGCTCCAAATCCGAGACAAAAATAAAATGAAAACAAATACAAAGTGTTCGGGGTACCTATTGCATGGACTGCCTGTGGCACCCACTGCTGGGGACTGTGAAGGAGGGGTCCGGACTCTAAGCCCCAGGGTTCTTCATGACAAGAAGCCGCAGCCACAGTCAGGTCCCGGAGGCGCACATTTACTCTCACAGGGGCTCCCGCAGCATGGGCCAGCAAAGAAGGGGGCCATACACTAAACCCCAGTATGCTTCCTGGCAGGAAGCCGCCACCACAGTCTGCTCCCAGGGGCCGCTATTTACTCTCGCGGGGGGTCCTGCTGCATGAGCCAGCAAAGGAGGGGGCCATACTCCAAACCCCAGTGTTCTTCCTGGCAGGAAGCCGCCGCTGCAGTCAGGGCCAGGAGGTGCCCATTTACTCTCACGGGGGCTCCCGCAGCATGGGATGTGTCTGAGCGCTTGCCTGGTGAAGCCTGGATCAAGAACGGGCCAGGCCGCGGCTGGGATGGGCCCCACTTCTTGGCTTTGTGACCCAAAAGACTCCATTTGAAACTGGTGGTTCACGAAGCAAGGTAGGAGTTCATTAAACATTTATTACGTGAAAACGCAAGAATAAAGGAGGCAGTACCATTGACACTATGTTAGAAAGAGCTGCCGGGCTTGCTTCCATCTCCAAAAGATTGTGCTTCAAATCAGATGGAGATAACAAAGCTGACAAGCCGCACCTGAGTACTTCACAGGTCTTTAAAAAGACAATTCACGTGTTAACAAGGCTTTGTTGTTTATTTCACCCCTTCTTACCAGACTGCGGGCAGTGTCTAACCCCTGTGAGAACTGCCTTTTACACGGGACACGGGTGGGAGCTGCGTACCCATATCGGGTGGGTACAAACGCCTTATCTTCCAATCCAAGTTCCCCATAAGTAGCAAAAGACCCGACGGCAGCGTGGCAAAATTTGCTAGTATTTTGCCGTTTATAAATATAAATACAGATAAAGGAAATAGAGATTTCTGTCTGTATTTATATGTATAAATCCGTAAAAACTGAAAACCGAGAGCCCTATTTATAATCAAAGTAACCTGTCAATGTCTTTTAAGGTAGGAAAATCTGAGAATTACCTGAAGTAAAGTATATCTGAGATGATGCAGGCACTGGCGATGACGATGTCAGTGTGAGCGCTGGTGTCAGGTGTGGGCAGGCATCGAAGGGCGTCAGAGCTTCAGTGCAGGCCTGGCGGTGCGCTGTGTACTTCATGAGTGGTGCCCTCGGCTTCGGTACAGGTCGCGACTTCAGCGGCATCGCTGACGGCGTCAAAGACAGGTTTCTTACTTCTAGTAGGTTTCTTCCAGCTCCCAACAGCAGGAACACTATCCAGAGGCCCAAAACTGGAATAGGCACCTCCTGACAGGTCAGAACTCTCAGCAGGGGAGTTCAAAGGATCTGGGGGTCAAGTCTTTGTGTCACTGAGACTTCAGAACAGGATCCCAGCACACTCAGGACCTTTGAGATTCTTCTTCAAGCAGGTTGGCAGCAAATTTCCAGTCTTTGTCCTTTCATTGGCAGAAACAGCAACTGCAGGCCAATCCCACACAACACACAGCGAAGGGGCAGTACTCTGTCTCACAGCTATTCTGCTCTTCTCCTTGGCCATGGTTCCTCTTGAGTCCAGAAGTGAGCTAAAGTTCTAGGGTTTAAGGTCAACTACTTATACCCCACTTTGTCTTTGTTCCCTTTGTTCAAGAGTCTCTGAGCCCAGTCCAAACCAGTTCTGTCCTCAATGGTGCAGTATGACCACAGGGGGTGGAGACAGCTTTGTGCAAGGAAGACAGCCCCAATTCAGGTTGAAGGAAATGTTCTCCCACTTCTCTAAATTCAGCCAAGCCCCATTCGGCTCAGCTCTGAGTCATCCAGGTAAGGCCAGGCACACCTTAACACCCCCCACAGTGGCTGGCTACAGTGAATGCACCACCCCAGCCCCTGTCACTCCAAAACCAGACAGTCCATCCACACACAGGCAGAGGCACACGGAATGGTTAAACAAGAAAATGCCTACTTTCTAAAAGAAAAAACACCACAGGGTCTGGGCTCCCAACGGCACAGCTTGCCACAAGCTTATAATGAACAGAATATGTGCACGTGCCGCTACCAAATTATCCTGACATCTTTTAGTCAAAACATACGACAGAAACGCTATGTTTTCTGAATTAAATTCCAATTGTTTTATTTGCTTCTTATTTTGTTCAATGCTCTTCTATTTGATATTATACTTTATCAAATTAGCATTTGTTTAAAAGACCTTATGTACACAACAGAAAACCATAATCACATTCCTATTTAAAAAAAAAGTAGTAGTAGTGGGTATGGTAGCAGACAGACATTAGTAATTCATTTTGTAAAGAAAGGTTTCTTTTCTTTGTTACAGATTATGGTCCTGATGAGAACTCCCAACTGACGCGAGTTCGAAACGCGTAGACTGTCAAAAAGCCTAAAAATTGAGAAAAAGTGATAGTATCTAGATAAAATAGACTTGTGTTTAGTACAAGAAATAATTACTGGCTTTGTTTGTGAATACTTTGATTCCGGTACTCATTTATTAATTGATGTATCTTTGTTTTGTCTGTATTTTTTTGTATTGGTATGATTGACGGATGACTGATGGTTCGAATGAAGAAACTTTTGGAATGTATTATTGTCTTTTGCAAATAGGAATTTTTTTTGAAATAGGAATGTGATTATGTTTTTCTGTTGTGTACATAAGGTCTTTTAAACAAATGCTAATTTGATAAAGTATAATATCAAATAGAAGAGCATTGAACAAAATAAGAAGCAAATAAAACAATTTGAATTTAATTCAGAAAACATAGCGTTTCTGTCGTATGTTTTGACTAAAAGATGTCAGGATAATTTGGTAGCGGCACGTGCACCTATTCTGTTCATTATATACTTTCTAAAAGTAGCATTTTCAAACACATAATTTAAAAACCATCTTTACTAAAAGATGTGTTATTAAATTCTGAGTTCAGACAGCCTAAACTTTCTCTATCTTGTCCCATTGAGAAGATATACTTGTAAGATGTTACACAGTATCTCCGATTCTATCATACGGGGCAGACAGCCTTTCAATAATAAAAAACGAAATTGGCAGTATTTCACCATCAGGACATGTCACACACACCAGTACATTTCCTACCTTTCACATATACTGCAGCCTGCCCAGGGTGGTACCTTGGGCCTACCATAGGGGTGACTTACAAGTACAAACAAGCATTTACAATGCAACGGTTTCGCCTTTGGAGAAGTTAGAGCTATTGGCATTGTAAATGACCAAATTTGTATTTATGTGTTGGTTTTGAAAACAGATAAATAAATGGCATTGTCATTTACATTGCCAATAGCTTAATATCTCGCAAATGTGAGAACTATTGTACCCTACGGACGAGCTCAGCAGACAGCAATTACTACCACACACACACCCAGACCCACACACCCAGAGCAAGCCACACCCAGAGCCCCCCCCCCCCACACACACACACACTGGAGCAGTCACACACACACACACACACACTGGAGCAGTCACACACACACACACATACTGGAGCAGTCACACACACACACACACACTGGAGCAGTCACACACACACACACACATTGGAGCAGTCACACACACACACTGGAGCAGTCACACACACACACACACTGGAGCAGTCACATATACACACACACACACACACACACTGGAGCAGTCACATACACACACACACACACTCTGGAGCAGTCACATACACACACACACCCAGGAGCAGTCACACACACACACACACCCAGGAGCAGTCACACACACACACACACACACACACACACAGGAGCAGTCACACACACCCAGGAGCAGTCACACACACCCAGGAGCAGTCACACACACACACACACCCAGGAGCAGTCACACACACACACACACAGGCGAAACTTAAAAACCTCCCGCCCATGCTCATTACTTGATAAACAGTACCCTCAACTCAACCATACCCGACACGGGTGACCAAATGAATTGTAGGTGTGAAAATTGTCCTGCCTGTCGCACGCAGGGAAAACAGTATTAATCTACTCTTCTTTGACATGACTAAAAACGTGCCACTGTGCAAACTAAAATTTGTAAGTGTCGGATTTTTTTCTACTTCAAAACAGAAGTGTTTGAATAAATAATGCCGAAAGTTAAATAATAAAAATGCTTAACATAATAAACTAAAAATCAGGGAGTAAACCGAAAGACAGGGAGGCGAAAGTTATCCGGTG
This sequence comes from Lissotriton helveticus, assembly GCF_964261635.1. NCBI lineage: Eukaryota > Metazoa > Chordata > Amphibia > Caudata > Salamandridae > Lissotriton > Lissotriton helveticus. Next base: position 258,859,215 of record NC_136071.1, read on the forward strand.
TGTTCTCAGTTTTATAATTGTTCACTTCCTGGAACAGTTACGAAACCAGGCAAGCCACTTCTAGGAGAGTAAAATAGGAGGGACCCAGGCTCACCGCTCTCGAGGGGGTTCGCGCAGCGGCAAGCCGTAGGAGACGATCCTGGTGGCACTGCCCCTCCCCCCTCAAGCACTGCCTGCCTCCTGTTCCTCCAACATGGCGGAGGCCGCGCACCCTGCACGGCCACAATCCCCGCAGTACTAGAGATACCCGGAGCAGCGCGGTTTGCGTCCCAAACAAGTGAAGCAGGGACAGGACGGGCGCCTGCCTGTGTGGAGCACACCGCGGCAGCCCCGCCGCACAAAGCCCCCTTACCCTCATTGTGTTTTGTTAATTTTTCACTACTGTGTCACTACTTTATATGGAAAAAAATTCCCAAGCTGAGCAAAGGCTCCTGCGGCAGCAATGCAGTTTACATCAACCCTTTTTTTTACCGTCCACAGCACCAAGGTACGTTTTACTCTTTATGATCTTACATAATGGACAAATAATATTTCGCATACAATGGCTAAACTCTGTTGGTGGGAGAAACAATCAGCAATCCCAATGCACATGCTAAATAGGAGACTTAAGACATGCACGTATTCAAAAATCACACAAGTCAACATAACTCATCTCCACGCTAACATGACATCTTAAATCGGTCACGGTGCACCTAGACTAGTTACCCAAAAAGGGACTGGCACATAATCAACCAGCTCAGCATCTGATGAGTGCATTTCGAGCCGTTGCAACACCATCACTTATCACCAGATACACGCCAGTTCTCCAACAGAGCTTCAGAATTGCTTATCACCAAGGGGTCCTCCGCTACCACGAGCTTTTTGTGGGAGGGATTTCTGGTAACATACCAACTCCTACAACAAAACGACGCAGCCATGTTCTCACAAAAAGCACGCGGGCCCCTTAAGATTCTGTTTGCCTCCCGAACAAGCACCCCTCAGATATAATTAGAGCTACATAATGTGTATGCAGTATAAAATCAGGTTCGGAAGGCAGACAGAATTTCAAAAGCGGAAATACCTGTGGGTTTGAGTACATATATTACCCGCAGAAAAAATAAATGATAGCATAATACAGACACTATCAGTCTATTCTCTGCTTTGCGTACCCATAACTGCCCGCATTGGCACTGGGTTCCTGTTCATACCCATATCCGTAATCCTCGTAGCCTACGAAAGAAAAACGCAGTTAAAGAATAAACGACTTAATGGAATTAACATTTCTTAGCATCATGACTAGGTTCAGCTTAAGCATTGTTCAAGTACTAAAGATAACGCATGCGCACTCTTCCCCGCCTTGAGTAGTAGAGCTAGCCTGGAGCTTTACTTAATTCGTTAAGCATTTCCCATTACCCGGCTGTATTTTGACCCCTGTAAATCGAGTCAACTCATTGCAACGCAGGAGCTCTATGTATACTGTTTACTGTAACCGGCCACTCCACCCAATATTTGCTACATACCCTTAAAGTTCTGATAGTACACAGGTCTTCAGGGCTTCCGCCTCTATGTCCATGCCTCTCATGGGTACGGCGAGGCCAGTTGCAGCCCCCGCTCAGCACGCTCTGTCGCCGGCTGCAGCCGCCCCTCTCCCCGGGCGGATGCAGCCCGGGGCTGCAGAAACTTTCAGCTTTACTTTTGAGCGGGCAGCGGATCTCTCAGGCATGCGGCGTGCCTGGAGCGGCATGACGGAAGCTTGTGACGGCATGTCGTACGCGTAGGGTCTCAGATACAGACAGGGAATTTGTGTTTTATTTATTATATTTAATGCGATTTTATATAGCGCGAACTTTACCCAAAGGTGTCAGCGCGTTTTACAAAAGGACCAGTTACATTACATAAGGACTTCGGAGTCCATGAGTTACATAACAGACACAAACAGAACAAGGTCAATTAGAGATTCGGGGCGTGTTTTTCGCCCTCTCCCCTTCCCATTGGCTGGAAGGTAAAATTCCAGCCAATGGGAAGAGGAGAGGGCGGGACTTAAAAAAAGACCCAGAAACGCCCCTGAATCGCGTCAAGGCGGGCCCTGAACTGAGTGACGCTCTTCTCCTCCAATGGCTGGCCAGCATTTACGAGGCCAGCCAATGGAGAAGAGGGGCGTGTTCAGGCCCCCATACTACTAACAAAAGATTTCGGCTCCGCCCACTGCTTACGCAGTGGGACGGTAGCCGAAACCTAAAAAGGGAAGGTTAGGCCTGGCAAGTGGGTGCACTTGCCAGGTCGACATGGTGGTTTAAAACTACACACAGACACTGCAGTGGCAGTTGTGAGATACCTTTTCAGGGCTACACATGTGGGTGGCACAATCAGTGCTGCAGGCCCACTAGTAGCATTTGATTTCCAGGCCCTGGCACACTTAGTGCACTTTACTAAGGACTTATCAGTAAATCAAATATGCCAATCAGGGAGAACCAATTGTAATAACAATTTACCCAGAGAGCATATGCACTTTAGCACTAATCAGCAGTGGTAAAGTGTCCAGAGTTCTGTGGCCAATAAAAACAGGGTAAAAAACAGGAGGCCAAAAAGCAAATGTCTGGGGGCGAACCCGCTGAAAAAGCCAGTTCTAACAATGTGCAACAACCAAGGGGCGTAATTTGTTCATCCTTTGTCTACTACAGGGGACTAAAACATTTGTGGCTAAGAAGGCTGGTCTTCCACATAAATCTTGAACAGGCATAAAGATTAAGCAAGTTAAGATCAACAGAAAAGTGAGATGAAGTTCTTTTACAAAAATCACTCATGTTTACATTGAGGAAATAATTAATAACACACACACACAAACATTTTCAGGCATATCGACACAAACATGCATTTTACATATTTTTTCACAGCATACCCAGGCCAAAGTGTATACAATTCCCAATCCAAAACCAGATTTGAAGCAACAAATCAGAAACCAGACCTGGAAAAAGTCTAGTTTGTAAAAAAAATGTTTTTTCCAAAAGTTGGGATGCATCAATAACACAGCAGAACTGCTTTAATTGGCTAAATAATGAAATTTATAAATAGACATTATAAACCATTTCTGTTTATCAAACTACATTTTCGGGGTAGTCTGACATTTTCTTACTTTCTAGATACAGGAATATTATATATATAGTTAAATCCAATTTAAAACTGTGTTGTTTGATTTGTTTGCTAAGCCAGTGGCTAATTTAGAGTTGGATGGGAACAGAAAAACCTCTAATTTGCTAAATTGTTAACCAATAGTCAGGGTTGCCATAATTATGTGGCATGGGAGACCCAAATTATTTGTCATGGTTGACCAAAGACTGTGGAAAGAAAATGCGAATTATGCAGCATAATGCAAACCATTTTGTGATAGTATTACCTCTTTTTTTTTTTACTTTTTACATATGTAAACACTATCTGGACAAAGGGTTCACCTCATTAGTACCATTAGTACCAGTTTGAGACCCAAATACAGCAATAAGCAACAGAAAGGTAACAGGTCAACCTTTACAAAGGGTCTTCAACGGCGCACAGCATGTGTTACTATTTAGTTTAGTGACTTTTGATCTGTTTGAACTACAAAGAAGATTTTTGTTGTTAACATCTGCAGATTGTGCAGCAGATGATGGATTATGTGGCAAATATGACAAATCCATATTTATTTGAAAAATTCCACAGCCGCAAAATCACATAATTCCAGTGGGCCTGCCAAAAGCACAATGGAGACAATTCCTCCAGTGAAATATCTTCCCAACGTACCATTTCCATAACATAATATTTTTGTTTTAAACCAATTCTAAATCAAAGGCTGTTTTGTCAATCCTTGTTATTAAACATATACTTGTAACATAATTACAATCCCCAGCATACGTTAAAATATAAACATAACGGATGACAGCAGTAGGTGTAGGTGACGAAACACGTGTTGGCTAAAGATCTGTGTCTGAAGAATCCAATGAAAAGGAATAAAAGAACAAAGAAGCAACTCTGAATTTTGTTGGGATTTGTGTTTTACTTACAATAGCTACTGTTGACATCCGTTCTATTTGTATTTTAACGTGTGCTGGGGATTGTAATTACATTTGTATATAGCTTAGGCCACAGAATTTGGGAGGCAGGTAGTTCTCTCCACCCTACAGCACCGTGATAGCTAGGATCAGTAATAAAGATTAAGTGGACACACCCTTTTAGGTGCCATTTCCCTATAAACCATACCACCATTCCTTCTTGTATCATATATTTTAAGGAATCAACCCCTCAGTGTTTCATCCGGTTTACATATGATATTTAAAAAGATGTTTGACTCATTCCTAAGAAGTGCTCATAATTCACATTCTAAAAGATGGTCCTTCCCCCAGATATCCCCTGCTTTCTGGGTCATCTTAGACAAATTTGCTTCACTAAAAAGAAAATGAAAACATTATGAGGCATAAGTACAAGTATTTAACGCTGCATTAGCTGCACTTTTCCGACGGTTTTGCGGCTAGATTTGTATCGCCTTATGTACAAGCTGCCGCTAACCTCTGTTAGCGGCAGTTTTTCAGGTGAAAACGTCCATTATAAATATGACCACTTCTGTTAGCGATAATTACATGCAAGGGAGGCGTTTCCGTGCCAAAAACAGCCGCTAACTCCACTTCGCGAGTTTTACAAGGGGATTCTTTAAGTTTGGAGGACCGAAAAACTGCCTCTAACTGCAGTTAGAGGCAGATTTTTAAGACAAGGAAGTAGCTGGTCTTAAAAATGGAGATAACCCTTGGGGCCTCATTTCAGCAGGTTTTGTTGCTGGACTGTGCTGCAAGCAATGTTGCTGCGCTGCCCTGAGACAAAACTACAGGGTAGGACTGAGCACCATCAATAAGATAGTGCGCATTCCTTGGCCTTACTCATGAAAAGAGTTGCAGCGCTACGACGGAGAATGGGTGGCCTGCAGATGAGGGTGCCGCAGAGGATGGGGTTGGGGTTGGTCTGGATCTGCAAGTTAAGGTATTCCATGGTCCCTGTTGGGTCATTAGAGTGCGTGGTCAGACGGAGTGTGCTTCTGTAGGTGATGGCAATACCTCCTCCTAGATGGTTGGGGTGGTCCTTGCAGGTGATTTAGTAGCCGTCAGTGATGGCGATGGCGATGTCTGTTCTGGAGCAGATGTTGGTCCTGGCAAGCGATGTGGCATCCAGGGTTGATGGCGAGAAAGGGGCTTGCACCGTAGGGGTGGAGTATCTGAGAGTAAGGGTCCTTGGTGCTGAGTGGAATCCAGGGGTAGACAGACGCAGACCTGCTTGCCTATGGCTTGCCTTTGGCATGGGAGACATCATTACAACGCAGGCATTACATTGTAATGCTTTACAATGCAAATCCAACAACGCGGGTGCCTTTACATCGCATTCCATTACAACGCATGGTGAGGTCAATAATGATGTATTTTAAATTTTTAGTGTGGGTATGGGGTTCAGGTGTCGGAGATGAAATGTGAGGTGTATTATGGGGTAACATTTGTAATGGAATGTGGTATAATGGTATGCGTCGTAACTCCATATATACCTTTTGCACACCAGTTGTACGACCTCTGCGCATGGCCGCACAGCGGCCGCCATTGAGTAGTGCTGCGGGAGGGACTGGACAGCTGGGAGGTGGGAAATGCCGGAAAGAACACTGGATGGGGCGTGGACGCTGGGGTGTGTGTGTGAGCGGGTGTTGTAAATATTTAAATGAGAGAAATCTTAACTCAAGTCCGTGTCCTGTGTCTCCGTTACTCCTGCTCTCCTGAGTCTGCTTCCAGGAACAGGGAGTAGGCAGCCAGGCACCCTCCCTCAGCCAATCACAACACTGCAATGCGGTGTTGGATTGATCATTGACGCCAGGACGAGGCGTTCAGCCAGGGGCTGGAGGTGTGGACATGTTCTCCATGCAGGCTGTAATGCATCCTGCATTGCGAACAGGACAGTGCACATGACTGCTTACTGCGGCCTGAGCGGGCCGACCAAACAGTCACTGCGCACTTGAGTGGTCATGCCACTCCGCCCCTGCCCTGCTCCTTGAGTAGAGCAGCCGTACCCATCCTCCCGCCCGCAAAGGAAACATGGCACTATTACATCAGGAAGTTATCATCATGTGATTATTGTTCTTCTTCTTGCACTGCTTGAAAGCAGTGGGGCGATGCTCTTCCGCCATAGTGGATGAGCTGACACTGGGGGTGCGTCGTCTACAGGTGCGAGGCCTGGGCGACTTGACCCCAGGGCCTCCTCTACTAAGTCTCTCACCTTCTCCTTACCTGGACATTGACACTGTGGTGCAATCCACTAAACTCTCTCCAAATCTGAGCCTCAACCAGGTGGGATTGCACAAGCCTGGGTACAGCAGTCACCGGCAAGACCGCTAGTGAACCTCTCGATGCAGCTGATGCAGCAGGGCTCCCTTAGGTGTGCACTTGAAGCGCTCCCACAACACAAGTTTGGCGCAACTCAGAGGCCTCACCCTCCACAGCATCCGGCAAGCGCAACCTCATCAGGCCTGTGATGCAGAGAGGTGCTGCCCACCATTGGTAATCCCCTATGTGCACCCCGGTGTAGTGGTGGATTGTATTATGCAATGCAGACCTCCCTATATTGGTGCGCAGGAGCGCCTCTACCATTCACAGCTCTAAGGGGCGCAAGGTGGTCTTCTCACACAGGTCAGCAACGTGTCTCTATGCGACCAGCCAGACTTCATCACCAGGTATGGGCGATCGTCTTGCCTCACTGTCTACCGCCACGGTTCATCGACTCCACAGCTCCTCCGCATCCCACTCCAGGCTCCAGACGCAGGTCCAGCCAGGCCTCCAGGCTCCAGACGCAGGTCCAGTGAGGCATCCAGGCTCCAGACGCCGGTCCAGCGAAGCATCCAGGCTCCAGATGCAGGCCGAGCGAGGCATCCGGGCTCAAGACGCAGGTCCAGTGAGGCATCCAGGCTTCAGGCACAGGTCCTACGAGGCATCCAGGCTCTGATCCTTGTCATCCTGGATGTTGGGTGGCTTGAGGGGGTTGTTGATGTGTGCTGCACTTGGCCCTGGCTGCTCCATTCTGCATTACATTGTTTTTTTTGCCTACTTTCTATTGGAGGTCGACTGATAGGCTATTTTTTCCAATAGAGGCAAAAAAACTCACGTTGGGCTGCCTAACGTGCGTTTTTTTGCCACTAATGGCACTTCAGTTGGTTTTCGCCCGCTTATGCCGGAATTCCTATCGCTATCACGCTAGTGTTAGTAGTAGTTTTTTCTGCTGATCCCTGAAGCTATCGCCATGTATCGTCCTTTTGAACATACGCCGCTAAGAAGGCGATAGTTTTCAGCGGTACACAGCGGTAAGAAAACTGCCACTAACTAGCGTTAGCAGTAGTTTTGCCAGTCCCTGTATATATGGCCCTATGGGTTATACACTTGCCTAGATCCATACAATACATACAATAATTTTGGGATTTAGTTGAACACTTAACGCCCCTCCTCCCTTCCCCTCCTCCTTCTTCACTACATACAATGGCATCTTGACAAGGTCGGGTGCTACACCTTGCTACATCTCATACCACCTCTGTACATGATCTCAGAATTTTCCTCATTTTACTTTAAGTAGCTCTATTAAAAGGTTTTGTCAAAGGCACATAACATTATACCATATTGCTATATGGAAATGTCTTGTATACTCCTCTGTACAACTCTACTGTTTACCAATATCATGTCCTCTAATTCTCTTTGGGACTGCTTCTTGTGCCTGTATTATGTATTATTTTTACCATGCAATTTTTGGTAATTTGCTATACATATACTCCTTTTATGTTCTATGTATTGTAAATTAAATTAATTATTTTGTACTATATTATGCATTCTGTATGACACAAGGCTTATGCATCTTCGTGCTTTACTATGGTAACTTAAATGTCAAAAAACAAAAAAACTGTCTGTCTAATTAAAAGTGTTTTTGCTTGTGGGGGAAAAATAAGCTGATATCAATCACATTATGAGGAGTATGTCCGGGACGCAGATCTTTTTCGGTTTAGATTTTCGGTTAGGGAGAGGTCACTGTACTTCCGGTTGGTGTTGTCCTTCATATCTCTTTCAGGACCGTTCAGAGCGGTGGCAGTGGAAACATAGGACGCTGTAAGCGACTGAAAACCTGTTCTGCAAATGCTTCAGTTGACCCTTGGCCTGCACTCTCACCTCAGCTAGTCTTCAACTGACAGGAACGTGTTTATACGTGTTGATTTCAAGCCTTCCTTCAGGCATCCACGAAATGTGATTATGTGCTTTCCACTAATTCATCCAACATCCAGTGCTTAATCGGTGCCGGTGCTTGCAGTGATGGGCACCGGTACTCTTTTTTCGGCACTAGGGATTATATTTCATCTCTATATTTTGATGCAGAGCAAGAGAGAGAAAGGCTTAAAAAGGCAGAAAGGGAAGGATAGGAAAGCAGTGAGAAAGGGGGAAAGGAGGGATAAGAAAGAACCAAGAGTGAGAGTCTCAAACAGGAAGTGTAGAAAGAGGTATCGTATGGAATCCATACTAGGCACCGCTGCTATTCGGCAGCAGTAGCAGCAGGCTCCCAGAAAGACTGTAGGCCCCAGCACTTACTTTTTCACAAATCAAGCACAGTAGCATGCCTCTTTTTCATGTTTTTCTCGTGAAGTATAGACATTTTCTGACACAGGTGTGTGAGAAAATAATGCAGAAAGAGTAAGATTTCTGCTTAACCAGCAACTCCACTCGGTGCTCTTGTCCGACGTCATTGAGAGGTCTTGGGTACAAACCACAGAGAGTTCACACATGCTCTGGTGTTGTGGAAAGCCTTCTGGTGTCAAATCTATGTGAAAATTTCACAGTTGGTCACAATAGAACAGTGCAGCATGTATTTCAAGGACCGTGAGAGTCACCACCAATACCATCATTATGAGTACACATTGTTATGGGGTCGAATGCTTGTATTTTAATCTACTCCCATCAAAATAAGTTAAGAGGAAGATAGGCTTCCAATTCATTTCAATATGTCACTGAAACAAAACCTGCTGCTTCTGATGGCCCAGTGAAGAACTGTATCCACTTCAGGGATCTGTGTTTGACTTCAAGGTCACAGGTTCAGATCTCAGCAGATCCTCTAAGCCTTTCATGCTTTTGAAATACACAAAATGAATACTATCGAGTTTGGTAAAAATAAACATCTGGGCTCAGATTTAGTAACCTTTCACTTAATGCCTTGTGTGACACTTCATGGCAGGGGTGTTACATGGTTGGAGTGTGCGTGTTTTCACGCACCCACCCATGTATTTTGATGCATTTCCAGATTTACCAACACTGGTGGGCCTGGGAATATATCAATATTGTACGCCTTCCTACCAGAGGCGCCACAAGGAGAAATATATTTTTTTCTCGTTAATTCCTGTTTCTTTGCAGCACACCTAGAAAGAGGAAAATGCCTGTAAGGATTGTTTTTAAGGATTGTTTTTGTGCAGGTAGGTATTCCTTCCTGCACAAAAACAACCCTGCCTACAACACAGACACCTTTGCACCACAACGCAAGGGTGCCTGCGCCGGAGCATGGCAACACATTGTGTGCCAGCACAAGGAGAGGAGAGGAATGTGCCATATCTTAATAGATATGGCACCTTTCTGTACTCTCCTTTTCACGCAGCACAGTGCAGCAAGATGTCTTCCTGTGTTATGTTGCATGAAACATAGATAAACTGGCCCCCAGGTCTTGGGTTTGATTGCTTAAAGCACCACAGGGGTTGGATGCTACAACAGCAATTATATTTTGGAAATCTGAAACAACCCAAATAGAGATGTTTGCCATCTCTAAAAACATCTTTTAGCCTTGAAATTGAAGAAATACATTAATTAACATGAATTAAATTGGCAAACGGTGCTAGCACTTTTGCCTTTCTTAAGGATGAATTATTGTAGGATAATAAAATTGATGCTCAATTAGGCTTTTTATTAATTTTAAATAAAGCTTTCTTATAATTCTCCCATTTAAAAATAATAGTCACCTTTACAAAGAACGTGGTTCCTTCATACAGATAAAGAAAACCTTTTTCCTGAAGTGTATTGATACATCTAAGACTCAACTAATCATGTCACCTTTAGAATTATGGTGCAGCCCCTGATAGGGTATTACACCATCCCCTGCACCCCCCACCAGCCAATGTTGACATCATATATTCCTATTTTTTGGGCAGCCTCTGCCTTCACAGACTTGTTTTCCAGCAAACATACGCCATTCCATATCCTCCTTCCAAGTGGCAGAGAGTGGTGGGGAAGTTGTTGCCCTCCTTTTCTGAGCAACATTCCTTTTTGCAGTTATCAGGTCCATGATGACACATAATGTTGAGTACATCAGTGGACCCCACCTCGCCCAGAAATTGAGGATGGCTAACTTAGGTGAATGAATCGTCTATCTGTGTTCCAGTGACCTGCCCCAAGCGGGCCCTAAACGACTCCCCTTCCGGTCCATCACGTTTCTAGTATCACTAACTTTCTAGACGCCGCCTAACCTGCCGTGAGGGGAACGGCCAACTTGCTCTGTACTTTGCCCCTGCTTACCGCCAGAACCGCGCCGTGAGGGAAACGGCCAGCGCTCAGGTCACCAGCGCCCATACCGCCGTCCACCGCCATCCACCCGGTGCAGCAGCAGCTGGGGAACTACATCACCCAGCTGCCCCGGGGGTGGACGCGGCGGGTGTGACGACGGCTACGCGCCAGGAGGCGCCTCATTAGCAGGGAGCGCCGAAGCGCTCTTGGGACTTTCTAGACGCCGCCTAACCTGCCGTGAGGGGAACGGCCAACTTGCTCTGTACTTTGCCCCTGCTTACCGCCAGAACCGCGCCGTGAGGGAAACGGCCAGCGCTCAGGTCACCAGCGCCCATACCGCCGTCCACCGCCATCCACCCGGTGCAGCAGCAGCTGGGGAACTACATCACCCAGCTGCCCCGGGGGTGGACGCGGCGGGTGTGACGACGGCTACGCGCCAGGAGGCGCCTCATTAGCAGGGAACGCCTCTCGCACACGCGAGTCGCGCGCGGGAGAAGCCCGGGACAAGGGCGGGACAGTCTTAGACAGTCCTAGACTGGCCACGACTGGACTGGACCAGGATATTAACATCTCCAGAACTGTGAGTCTTCCGCCCGTTCCCTTGGTCATTGAACTGTTAGTTTTTGTCCATTTTACCTGCACCGCTTTATTTGTGTTGAATTATGTCAAAACAAAAAATACCTATCACTCCTGCCAACACCATGGACAATTATCTGGTACACAGAGTGGCAAAAATAAACAGTGACCGGAGGTCCTCTTTGGGACTGAGTGACTCTTCCCCTTGCTCCCAAAGCGAAGCTTTGGATCTAATTGACTTGGATCTAGAAGCAGTGAATACAACAGTTACTGAAAATGCCAGAAATGATGATTGTTCAGTGTTAAATTCTCCTATAAATGTTTTACATCATGATATAAATGTTGATTTACTAACGGGGGAGGAGCTACATAGGTCCTGTATTGATCTAGAGGTGGTTGAAGAGAGTGCCTCTTCGCCAACGCCAGTCCCGGCTCCAAGAGTGGTCAAAAGACCCACCAAGGTCCCCCCGAAAAGGCTAGGTCTACGGTCTAATAGCAAAAAACCTGCAACCCCCCCTAAAATTAAACACAAAAATACTACTGATGAAACAAGGGAGGAAAGGAGTAACACAATAAACTTTGAAGAGCTGTTGTCAAATAAGTTTATGGCCATGTTAGAAGCTAAGATATCCTGTATAATCAAGCCGCTTATATCCAAAGTAGATCATCTGTCTGATAAAGTTCATAAGCTGGAGTCACTTTTAAAAATTACGAATGATAATGTGGGGGAACTCCCTAATGTAATTATGAATAAGATAGACGAAAAGTCGGTGAATATGACTGATATCCCACAACCAACACCCATCCCTATTGTGACAAGTATATCCAGTGTTAGAAACGATGTTGGTAATCCCGCAGTTCCTGTACCTTTGATAACCCAAGGGGATGCTTTAACACCCAACCCCCATTTAGAACTAAACCCTGTAGAACTGATTGTGGAAGCCTCTCCACTGGTTTTAGTATTGGCTAATGTCCCACCACTCGAAAAAGATCAGACTGAGACCCCTGATTCTCTCCTAAATAAATCCTTGCAGTGGTTAGGTAACAACATGCAAATATCTCCATGGGGTAGAGAAAAGTTGTGCGAAGACCTCCTAACAGCAAGAAGAGTAAAGTGGATAGGGACAAAACCAAAGAAATTTGCTGGGGATTGCGTGGTATTGAATCTTAAGGGCCCCGATGTGTTATCAGTTATTCTGCTTAATATCTTTCCACCCCAGCGTAGAAGGGCAGAAATAGTTCCATTGACGTTGGACTTTTTTTACAGCAGAAGAGGCCTAGTGGCAAAGCCCAGCATCCTAAGGACAAAGTGGTCAGCAGTGGGAACTAGAAGGGTCAGGGGCGAACAACAAATTCATGATTGGGGGATAAATTTGGAAAACCGCTACTCGGCTTTATCCAACTTAAATGAATGTGATTGACTCACAAGCCGAGAAAGCCCATTGCTGCAAAAGCATCCAAATAGAGGAAATGTGACATGCACCGTCCTGGTAAACCAGAATATGGATATAGAGAGACCATCTTACATGGCACATGGAAACTTTGTCCCCGCGGTACATAAAATAGTTACTGAGGGTACCGCTTGCATTGCAGAGGTGATAGAGCCCAAGGCCACATTAACGGAGGGCAAAATACTAATAGCAGATAGCCAATTAATAACCCGGAAATTTGAAAATGGGCAGCTATTGTTCCATCAGGATTCTGTCTTGCTTTCCCTCGTATCTTGGAATATAGCAGGCATAGCAAGCAAGACACCCACATTGGAATGGGCTGATTATATTGATCAACACGATATAATCATGTTGCAAGAAACATGGTCTCTTACTCCAACCTTTAGAGAGGGGTTTCTTAATTTTTATATCCCAGCAACTAGAAACCGGCTGGGACGCCCCTCTGGAGGTTTGCTAATTTGGATAAGGCAGTCCCTGAATTGTACCATAAAACAGCTATCCATACCATCTAATGATATCATGGCACTTAACATTAAATGGGATAATGGTCAAGAGCTTACCCTGTATAATGTCTACGCTAGAGGAGTGTCTAGCGGCAAAACCTCTAATACTGTTACAGTCTTAGAGCAGAACATCGAAATGTCTTCGCCACAAAAACAAATAATAGTGGGAGGGGATTTTAATGTCACTTTCGAGCCTCTGGGAGAAGAGGATGGGGCATTGTCTGAGGAAGAGGATGATAAGTGGGGAATACCGCAGCTGGAATTGCCTACCATTAAAAAATGGAGTAGCGTGGCAATCCAGATAAAAAGTCTCTGCCTAGCTAGAGGCCTGAGAGCGACAAATGGTCGCTCGCCTTCCGATCAAAAAGGACACAACACGTTTGACAATGGCCGATCATCTAGCAGAATTGATTATATACTCCTAGACGTAAGGATCTGGAGTAAAATGCTAGACATGGTTGTAGAAGACAGACTAGAAAGTGATCATAATCCCCTGCGATTGACATTTTATTCCCACTATGAGTCTATGGTACAAATTAATAATATTGGAATGATGACGCAGGACGTAGTATGTGCGAATAACTTACGTAACCTTAAGTGGAGTAAGCTCGCAGAGGATGTAGCACAACTAGAGGTATTAAAGAAATTGGTAGCCGATGAAGTAAATATCATCGAGTCGTACCAAGGGACGCCCAAATTCCAAGATTATGTGATGGAGGCTCATGATAATCTTTTTTCTAAAATACAAAGTTTTTTCATTAAAAAAGCGGTTCCTTGTAAAGTGGGAAAAAATCACCCAGTACAAGGCTGGTATGACAAGAGTTGTAGGGCGGCACGACACAATCTGAGCCTGGAATTGAAAACAGGTAATGCAATAGCAATTAGGAGGGCGAGAGATGTATATAGACAAACCCAAAAATTGGCCAGGAAACGCTGGGATGAAGAAGGTTGGCAAGATTTGAAGGAGGCATGTGCAGCCAAGGATTCTAGGCGTTTTTGGACTATAGTAAGATGGGAGAGGGGAGGAATAGCAGCCCAGCCACACGATAATGTTCCCATAAACCAATGGATAGAGTTTTTTAAACCACAGTATGCCCGTAATCTTGCATACAGTCTTGACCAAACACCCCCATTTACTTTTTTCAAAATTCCAATATTCAACGAGAAGGATGTTAGCATCGCGTTGGATTGCATAGCGGGGGGGAAAGCCCCAGGCATGGACGGTATCCCAGCCGATGTATTTTTGTCGGACCGGATTGCCTGGAGTTCTTATTTTAAAATGTTGGCAAATGCTGTGGCGATGGGAGGGGAAGTCCCCCCGTCATGGAAGGGAGCAGAAATAATCCCCATATTTAAAAAAGGAGATAAAACATTAGCCCAAAATTATAGACCCATCAGTTTAATAGACACAGCGCAAAAACTAATGGGGCGTTTAGTTCAGAATAAGCTGCAGCAATGGATCGATGAGAAGAATATATTGTCCCCCTATCAGGCAGGGTTTCGGCCATTGACCAGTAGTGTTGACCAGGTCCTTTACTTCCTGACCATCTATTGGAGAAATGTCACACTAAAAAAGGGTACGTTGTATGCAGTCTTTGTAGACTTAAAAGCAGCTTTCGACTTAGTCCCTAGAGAAAAACTGTGGCAGACCCTGGCTGATGTAGGTTTAAGCCAAGAACTCCTTACTCTCCTAGTTCGCCTCCATGACAATAACTTTGCTAGAATAAGATGGGGCAAGCAAGGAGAAGTTACAGACTCTTTCCCAGTAGAACGAGGAGTAAGGCAAGGGTGTGTCCTTGCACCAACACTATTTTCAATTTATATAAACGGAATTGTCGCCCACTTAATGAAATCCCCATGCGATGCTCCAATTATAGCAGGCTCCCACGTCCCTGTTCTAATGTTTGCGGACGATACGCTTTTACTTTCACGCACACCGAGCGGTCTCCAAAAAGTGGTTGATGCCTTTGGTGAATACTGTGATAGTAGGGGCCTTGAACTGAATACCACTAAAACAAAATTCATGTGCCTAAACTACCAGTCCTCATTCAAAGGCGTAATTAAATACAAAGGAACCCCTCTAGAGAAAGTGGATGCCTTTACTTATTTAGGCATCACCCTCCAGGGAAACATGAGGTGGAAATCGCACATTAATAAGACACTATTGAAGTTTAACCAGCTTACTGGTGCAGTGACTCTAAAACATCGCAAATCGCTAACTAAGCCGGTTAATTGTGCATTAGAAATATACAATATGAAAGTATTAGGCGCCTGCTTATATGGATCCGAATTATGGGGGTTTTCAAACTTGGGAGAGCTGGGACGTGCGGAAAACAGATTTCTACGAGGGCTTGTTATGGCCCCCCAAAGTACACCTGTAATTCCGCTAAAACTGGACATGGGCAGAAAAAATATCGAGGACATAGCTAGACTACGGCCACTCCTTTATTGGAGACGTCTGATGGTTACTCCAGAGCTGAACCATTATGCTGCAGCTCTGGAAGATGTTGTTGAGTTCGACCGCTTTCATCGTATTGAATGGCTGAAGGAACTGCGGGGGCTTCTCGCACTGCTAAAATTGGAACACCTTTGGGGCAACCATGATGTGGCTAGTTTCCCCTCAAAAGCGAAATTGAAAGATTTATACTGGGAGATGGTCTATGTAACAATGTTCTGTAAAGGTTCCCAATCAAAATTGACTAATCGCTTCTGTGATATTAAAATGTATCCAGTTTGTGAAACATATTGGGACATAATAGAACGACCATATGATAGGAAATTATATTTTCAATTTCGTATAGGAACATTACCAGTGAATGCATTTAAAAAACACTGGTCTCCATTGTGGGATGACCATTGCTTCCACTGTAAAGATCAAATAGAGCACATTTCTCACCTGTTGTTCTGTTGTCCTTTATATGCTAGCCCTAGGCGTAAATGGTTGAAGCCAGTGTGCCTAAATATCGGCACCCGCAGTCAAATGACAGCTCTTAGAATACTTGAATCCGATTGTTCCACACCATTGGTTGTTGCTGTAGCTAAATTTCTTGCCTGGGCATGGACAATCCGCACACGCACTTTAAAGTCACATGTAAATGATATAGTGTCGCCCTAATCTAATTAGTCTATTGCATGAATTGTTTTAAAAATATTTTGTTAGAAATAATTGGAATTTTACTGTATTTTTAATGTATAATATTCGACTGTCACTGTTTAATACGTGTTTTAGAAGTATTTTTAAAAAAAATAGTATTTATTGTAATAGGGCTAGGTTGGATGCTTTTATGACAAATGTCGAATAAAGCTTTGAAATTTGATTTGACTCCCAGAAGCCCTTAGTTGGCTTTTGAAATTGTTATGCTGTATATTTAACAATTATTATTTATTGATCATACACAGCATAAAAATCTCAAATACATAGTAATGCATAAAAACCATTAAGAACAAGTTCTTAGAACATAATTAAAACAATGGTTTAAAACATAGTTTAGCTCAACTGCCAAGTGCACTTACAACAGAATACAATTTAAAAAATCTAAAAAAACAAGAATATCAGTTTAAGGACACATATGTTAAAGCCAGTCTAACCCCAACGCTAGTTATAATACAGCTTTTGATCTCTGCCACCAAGCATATAACAGGTATCTGGTTATTGTCAAAACAAGCCACTTTGTTGTATCTGACCTGAATATGCGTAAAGCTTCAGAGGGGTGTGAGAAGGAAAGCAGTCGACAATCTGGAATAAGCCATGATTTCCTTGAGTTTGTATACGCAGGACAGAAGAAAATAAAATGTTCTGTGGTCTGTGCAGCAGAATGATAGGACGGGCACAGGGGAGATATAGTGACATTTGCCCAACTGTTTTTCCATGCATTTAGTGGAAGAGTCCCTGTCCTAAACTGTATGTAAAGTGCTCGTGCCTGGGGGGGTTAAATATCATCCATATACATGTCAAACTGAAAACAACTTTTAACATTTACAAATTGAAAAGTTAAAGTGCCTCCTGCTGCAGTATCAATACCAGAACAATCAACAAAGTCCCAGTATCTCTTTTTAACAGGGGGCCATTTTTTTGTAATAGACTGTGGGACTCCCACATCACATCCAGGCCCAGTCTAAGGAACCACTCTCTGACTGACCCTATGAAACTAGGCCAGTTAGCCTGTCTGTCTTTGAAGGGTTACTAATTCTACCACTGTTTTTTTTACAGGAATCTGGGTATTATTAGTCCAAAGTCTGGCCCAAAATATTAAACCTTTAAGAACAGCAAAATGTGTAATGGACTTTAGCCCTAAGTCAAGGCGTAGTGGCAGTATAGGTGTATTGATCAGGAGATTGAGGATTACCCTTAAGAATGTGTTTTCCGCTACCTCTAGCTGTTTCACGTTCTCCAACCCTCACAATCCAGCCCCATAAAGGGCCGCACCTAGGCCTTTGACCCTATGTATTTCAAGTAAGGGAGAGATTGGGTGGAAAATTGAGGATTTTGCCCTCTTTGCTATTGCGCAGTCTGCATGTTGAAGTGTCAGCTCACTTTTCTGGATTTGGGATGACCATGCCAGATTATCACTGATTCTGACACCCAGGTAGTCGAAAACCTTGACCTGTTCTAAGAGTTGGGTATCCAACATCAGTTTCCCCTTGGGAACCACACTGCGGGAGCCCACGGCCAGGTAAGTATCGCTTCCTGGAGCAGAGTAATGATGGCGGCTACGCGCCGCGATATGGGCAGGCAGAGGCAGTGGCCGTAGCTCTCCCCGGTCTCCGGACCAGCAGGAAGTTGGTGCGGTGAAAAGCGGGACAATTTCTTCCAAGTGTATTCAGGACATTCTATATATGGTAAATATAGGTATATTATATTTTGTGGAATGTTTTTCTGAGAAATCTAAACTATTGGTTTAAAGCACCAGTAGCCACCACTCACTTTCAAAACAAGCACTGACAAGTTAAATTGTTTTGTCTGATGCAAATTTTTACCAAGATTTAGTAACACGTAGTGCTGACACACTATGGGGGCAGTAGTGGGAGATCCACTCACACACTAAAATGAAGCAGCACAGGAGCAGCAGTGAATGTTTAATTCAGTCACACACACAGATTAGGTACAGCATAGGGATCAGAAGAGTATGCACTGAGCGGAAGCATCCGTGCATGCTTCCCATAAGCTCAAAGCAAGTGCAGCACCATCAGCAGCAGTGCACCCCTCATCAGATGCATAGAGCATGTATAGTGTATAGAGTAAGCAGCAAAGGCCCAGGGGGCTTATTCATGAGCCCTTGCAACACTTTTACACCGCCCGGGCGTCACTTTTTGTGAAGCACCGGCAGCGTAAAAAAATGCATCCTGCTGCGCCCTATTTAGAAAGTGACGCATCTAGGCAGATCCGACACTTTGTAAACCCCTGCGCCACATTATACATGTGCCAGGTATAATGTATGCAGGGTGGGTGTTCCTCTGCATCAAAGCCTCATAGCCTCGTAGAAGTGGCGCATTGAAATCTGTAAGATTTCAGTGCGCTACTTCTAGGACGCCATTGCGTCAAAACCATATGCCTGCAGGCATAAGGGTGATGCAGTGCATTAAAGATAGGCCTCCTCCATGCATTGCTGGAGTTGTGTCATGCTTGTGACACAACTCCAGCAATGCGTGACTGTTGTGCCGACAGATAAGTCCGGATTATTGAGGTTTCTGTCTTTCCTTGCAACATGGAGCACCATACATTAAATACGGCGCGTCCATCGTGTCGCAAGGAGGGCACAGTGAAAACTGTTGCATCGCTGTTTTGTTGCAGCGATGCAACAGTTTTCCTAAATGAGGCCCCAGGTTTCCACACACAGAGTGGAGTTGTAACTCTGGGATGATCAGTGTAAGCATCCTTACAGCCGAAAGCTCCGCAAATACAGTGTGGGCAGCAGTAGTGCACGATGCCTTACATAATCATCGTAGTTACAAAACAAAGTAATTCAGGTCCCCAACATATGGCCACATGTGCGCACACACACACACACACACACACACACACACGCACACACACACACACACACACACACACACACACACACACACACAGTTAATGCATATACATCAACAGTACATACTTATTTATACACATAGAACAGATAGGATAAAGGAAGTAATGGTAAAAGATTCATCTCACAGAACATCTACTTTAACATTTTTGATTAACATGAAGAAACAGGAAGGATGTTTTTGTGGGTCTCACGTGCAAGTGAAAGTAAAACAGACAAGCCATCTCTGCCCACAAAAACAAAGGATTCTAAAGCCGTTTGCTCCAGTGGCATGGAGCCTGCCACAGGTATATTCTGTCAAAGAGGTCAGCCCTCTAGTAACATGGCTTCTGTAAGCAGCCCTACTGTTCTTCTGCAGCAACATTGACCTCTGATTACGTACAACTCTGCTCTGTGTGGAAGCAGCTGCATAGCCCCCCCCTCCCCCTGCATTAGTTGTCAAAGTTGTGTAGGAGTAGAAATTGGGCATCTTCAACTCCTCAGCCATTGGCTCCTGTAATTCCAAGATTCATAACAAGGCCAGGGCCCTGTGCTTCACAAGGACAGGCAGGCAACAAGCAGAAAGCTGATCACCAACCTCTGAAGCATTGTAAGCAAGCAAAAGCAAACACAATTAGTTGATTGGGTGTGCAGTGAGAGGTAGAGGTCCCCAGCAATGCAGTGCAAGGCAGCCTCCAGCCAGGTCCTTATCTCAACTCTGAAGAGCTGCTCCAGTAAAGAGGCTCCAACCCTTCCTTCAATGTGATGTTCAGAGCATCAATTCCTCTTGAAGACTTCATAATCCTTGACATAGTAGAAGGATTACAATGAAACATCTTCAGCTCCTTTTCTTATGAACCTCGCGAACCATTGACAGATATCACTCTGGTAAATTTACAACATCGCGCGAAACACCGCTCACACTGAAACAGACACACTCTTTGGCAGAGGGAGGATACAGTTAAGCTTCTGGCAAACTTTCTCCCAAAAGTAACACAACATGTTCTTGCTAGTGGTGGCAGACGCACCACTGTTTCAAAACAAAGGGAAGGATTTTAGCCAGTTCCTGCCTCCATCCACCTTTTATAAGTTGTGAGGCAGGAAGGAATGCACTGGATGGCCATATCCTTGTTCCAGGAAATGACTATTGTTTAACTTACACTGGCTGCCATCACTTCTCTATCCAAATAACTGAATAACATATCCACCACTCAAATTACTTCATATTTAACTTTACTAATTTTCAACACTAATCCTTTATGGGTTCCAGAGTAGAGTGCTACTCGCTGGAGAAGCGCTTCAACACCAATCAAGAGTAACAGGTGTTATATGAAGACAAACGTTTCTTCCCCTTCTATCCCTATGCTATCCTTCTCACTCCAAATAACTGACAAATATCTACCACTCAAATTACTTTCATATTTCACCATACTAATTCACCACTAATCCTTTATAGGTTTCCGGAGTAGCGTGCTACTAGCCAAAAAAAGCGCTTCAACACCCCATTAGGGGTAACAAGTGCTATATAAATACAAAACTTTTTTCCTCTTCTATCCTTCTGCTATCCTTCCGAATCCAAATAACTGAGTACCCTATCCACCACTTAAATTACTTTCATATTTCACTATACTAATTCAACACTAATCCTTTATGGGTCCCGCAGTAGCTCACTACTCGCTGAAAAAGTGCCTCGACGTCTCGGCAGGGGTAGTAAGCGCTATAAAAATGCAGTTACAATATAATACAATAAAAGGTTGCTAGCGGCATCACAGTAAATCTTGGGCTGTGTAGGATGCATTGAATGTTTCTGTAAAGAGATGTTTGTTTCCCATGTTCTCAGCTCCTGTGCTCTCAGGAGGAATACTAAACCTGTGGAATGAGGCATCCTGTCAGTAACAATCTTCCCTCTGTTAGGGAAGAGCAGGATCAGTTTAAAGAGCTGGACCACAAACACTGCTTCTTTGTTGCAATTAAACAAATGAGACAAGCAGCTCAGGGAGATAAAAGCCACTAATGGAACGCTACTGTCCCTTTGGGGGGCATGAACCAGTTACATGCAAAGATGTAGCAAAACATGCCATTTAGTGAGTTTTTCCTGGCCGTGCTATGTATGCCAACGCTCCAGATTCAGGTGCAAACATGATTTTTTAAGTCAAATATTGTTTTTCTTTAGCTTTTCCATCTTAAATCTTCTTTGAATTCAAATAAAGGTTATAGAGAGTTTACAGTTGCCATTTTGTTCTAAATCTCAGCAGTGGTTTATGAATGAATGAATGAATGAATGAATGGATTTTTATGGGCGCTTAGCAGAAAGAAAAAGGAATGTACTGTGGCACTGGGACCCACCGCAGACGGGGCCCATTCTCATTGCTTGCACGAATGTCCATTGCTCCTTTGCTACACATTTGTTTGTGTTTGGCTCAAAATCAAAATCAAAACACACAGACCCTTCCCATACCTATTTTAATGAGGACTGGCTATTAACCGCAATGAAGTTTGTAAATGCTACTCTTACCCCACTCTCGCTTTGATAGTAGGGAAGGTTATAAAGCAAACTGAGGCAAATCTAACTGCACTTTTAGTCTTTTGCTACATTTGTTTGAAAGTACCTAAACACACTACTGCGACCAGTTCTTTGCAATGCACTGGTGTTCACAAAGATAGTGTTTATCAGGTTCTGACAAGGTTAACCGACTCTGTGAGGACCGAGCCGGTCCCCACAGTGTGGTTTATACACACATACACACACACTCCCACCTTGGCACTGAATGACAGATGTTTATTGTTACACAACAGTACTCATTGTATCAACCTCAGAAGGATGAAAGACTGAGTGCACCCGCCAGGATTTGAATCTTTGACCACGAGGGCAAACAGAGGCCCCTTCAGTGGACGCATTAGTCCACTAAGCCACCAGACCCAGCTAAATGTTGGCACATATGTCATTCATATATGTACATACAGATTCATTCAGGTATAACCAGGACTGGGCTAGTAGTATCAGGCATCAGGCATTTCCCTGGGAGGCTGGAAGGGTGGGGCCGGCTTTCCAATGGTGGGGGCTGGTTTTGTTACTGGCGGCTGGTTTTGCAGCAGTGCTGCAATATCAGCCCCCACTAACAAAAGCAGGAAGCAAACGTTCCCAGTCTCCTGGGGCCAGGTCGTGCTTCTCCAGGGGCTGGTCCGATTATCAGGGCTGAGTTGGGTTCCCAGTCCAGCCCTGGTTATAACTGGTGTAATGGGCTAACTATGGGAAAGGGTTTTAAATTGATCCCAAGGCACAAAAGTAACAACAGCTGGGTGCATGCTGGCCTTGTCTGACATTGGGTAGGAGCTGTTACCCATAGGGATCACAATTGCGTGCTACTTTGCCACACTGACAACAGACTTTCTAGGCATTGTGTATCCCATTGAATGCTGAGAGATGGACATTGTTGGCAAAATCCGCTATTGCTCTTAATGTGCTCAGCTGGCCGATCAGTTAGAGTGACCAGATTTTGAGAAGTAAAAACCAGGACAAGCCGGACACATTAGCTTTGCCAGGACCTTAATCCTGTGTTCCTAAGACCATGCAACTTGAAAATGTAGATGCATATGTCGAAATGAAAGCATATATTTCAATTCTGCTATGCAGGATGACTTGTTCTTTGTCTCAAAAACCGGGAAATTAATTTGCCTTTACTCCTTGCTCTATGTGTCCAGTGTGTACAGTGGCGGCGGGCACAAATTAGGGGTGAGGAGGTGGGAGGAGTAAAAAAAAAGATTATTGAACTTCCCTCCTCACGGCGTCTCTCCTTGTCATCCCTTCACTCCGGCTGGAACAGGAAGCACTGAGGCTCCCCTAAGCCAATCACAAGGCTGCAATGCAGCGTTGTAATCGGTCTGAGCACTGTGGTTAGGCACTCAGACAGGGACTGGGAGTCTGGGCATTTTCTCCAGCCAGGCTGTAATGCAGCCCGAGTGGAGAACATGGAAAGTGTACATGACTGTTTGGCCGGCCCGAGATGGCTGGCCAAACATTCAGGCGCACTTACAGAGTGCCCACTACTCCTCCCCCTGCTCCTCTGTAGCAGAGCAAACCCGCCCGCAAAGCTGCCGCAACAGGAACAAATAAACTAATAAATAAATAAAAACAAATCAAATGATAATAACACTGAGTTATTATCATTTTTTTCCCCTTTATTTCCACTGCTGAAAAGCAGTGGGGCGACACTCCTCCACCTTAGCGGCGGAGTTGCCTCTGTGGTGGCAGTACTCAAGGGACCGGTGAGAAATGGTGTTTTTACCAGTGTACCCCATTTGTCTATGCCCCCTGTATGCCTGTATTTCTATACTTACCTTAAAAATCACAGGGGAGGCATAGAAATATCCACAAATATTCAAAAAGAGTTTTCTTTACTACTCTAAATCCATCTCTTTAATCTTTGGGGAAATGTTTGCTTGTGAACAGTGCTGTACTTTCACAAGTGGGGTGATTAATCAGTATACATTAATGATATCCTCTTGAATCCACACCAAAGACTGGGGACAACAGACAGGGAGCTTTAAAGACAGAACACCGGCCTAAGGAGCTGTTTACAAGGCCACCTGGTCCATTTGTCTCATGTATGCGGGGCACTAAGGGGTCTGGCAGCATAGCTTGCCTTTATTACAGGTAGGTAAGCGAAGAAAGGCTTAAACCTGGGTTGCCGAAGAGTTGGCTTAGATTGACTCTGAGGCCCAATGGATGCATGAGTCAGAAACCAGCCAGGGTACTGTCCTGTCCCCACCATCCATTATGACCAAGAAGCTTCTTGAAAAACAAAGAATAATTGCTGTAAAATGCTGTGAGCAAGAACTGAAACCATTTTGTAAATGTTACTCCTTTTTTCAACTTTGCAATTTAAACTGAATGCAGGCCAAGTAAAGGAAAATATGGGTAGTTGACTGTGAAAGAGAGCTGCAGTGTTGGACGCTGGGCCTGGCCTCTGGCGAGAAACCAAACCCTGCTGTGCATGGCATTTGGACTTGCACAGAGGGAGGCGTGAGGAGGGTTGGGATCAGGGCCCTGACCTTCGGCCGGAACCTATGTCCAACCTTCTATGGGCAGCCAACCCCAGGTGAGCAATGCACAGCAGGGGGTTGGCTCTAGGGCCTGGCCTCCAGCCTTTGCTCCCAAACTCCTAGAGATGGCCAATCCCAACTGTGCATGGTGTTTGTATGACTGGAAAGCCTGGCCTGAAATAAAGCCCATCCACCACTCTGCCAAATAGCATGAGCCTGAGCAAATAGTTCTCGACAGTTAATCAGCCCTGATTCAACCCTGTATCAAAAAATAATTGATATATAATTTAATAAAGTGTAATGTTGTTGCTTGATAATAATATGAATTATGTATAGGGCCGTCTTTAACAGCATTATTAACGGCCCCTGGCAAAGCAGTGCACTGGGCCCTGCCTATACAACCACTCATAGGAATAAAAATGTTTAACTGAGAATTAGTGTTAAATTCTGGTCTGCATTGTATTGGGCCCTGGTGCTCTTGCCACCCCCCCCCCTCTGTAACTGCTGAGGTTGCCCATACGTTAAGACGGCACTGATTATGCATGCACAATCTAATAATATGGATGGTTACATTGTGCACCTATCTCTCGCAGCCCTTATGGCAAAGTTGCCTAAACATTTTTTCTAAGTTCATGATAAGTTACTTCAAATGTAAAAAACATTTTTACTCAATCTCGTAATCTTATACAGTTTAAAAAGAAAATATGCAAGCAAAAAAAACCTTTGTTTAAAATGTTAAGCACTCGTTTTATATTTTCAGATGCCATTTGTTGTGCATTTAACGTGTTCGTTCTTTTGACACCTCGCTCCTGCTTTTGGCTCTTCAGGGCCATGCCAGGCCACAAACTGCCACTAGAGGAGCTCTCCTGATTTTTTCAGCTTTCCTAACTATTGTGTTTACATTTGTCATTTGCCTGTCATTGATGTGTTTGTGTGACATGTCCATACCTTATGTGTGACACTTTGAGGGTCACTTTACTACTAATACAGTTGTTCTATGATCTGTAAAAATAACTAATCCCATGCAGATGTATTTCCCCCAACAGAAAGTTGAATGGTCCCAGGAGATAAATTGCCCTTGAAGGAATTATTCCAATAGTATTTGCCTCGTTTATGGCAGGACATCAGTTTCAACCCTCCCTCCAGGCTCATGCAAAATACTTTCCTTGCAGACTTCAGTTGCACTTCCTGTTGTCAGGTGGTTCCACTGCAGCACTCACTCTACGTGACAGGTGAATACAGTGATCCCTACCACTTGCTTCTGTTCCCTGTAGGCTGCTGCAGTGCTATCTTCATTATCCAGAAGCAAACTCTGCAGTGCTCCCTAACTCCAAGAAGTGAGACAAAAGGCAGCTGAGACAGCAGGCAGCTTCTGAGCTCCAGAATGGTATTGTCTCAGTGGAAAAGTTTCACTGCATCTCATTGCTACTTTTCTGCGGTGCTGCAGCAATGACACACTGCTCAGCAGCAGCTGTAGGTCCTTGTGAACAGCACCCCTGAATGCTTGACTGCCTCATAGGCCACCGTCTAGTGGAGGAGCGGTGTGGTGCAGCAGCCAGGGTGGCTGACTCCGGAGCGCAGGGCTCACAGTTTGATCCCTCGCGGCAATTCAGCTCAGCACCATGTGACTCTGAGCAATAGCTCACTTAATGTCCCCGACAACCCCCAGTGCCTTGAGACCCTTAGGGGTGAGTAGTTCGCACTTTACAATCACCAGATTTAGTGTCTCACAGCACACCCACAGCCAGCCACTGGTGACTAAGAAGTGAAAAAAATTCAAAACATCTATGCACTGAGGATCTGGAACAACATCCTTGTATCCATCAGGGCTGCTCCAATTTAGAAAAGAGTTGAAAACTCATCTCTTCAAAGAAAACTACATCACAATGCAGTGACAATTTAATAACCAGCCACCTCTGCTATCACTTGTTTACTTTATACTTGTCTTTGACGCTCTGCTGCCTTTTATGCTAGGTTTGTGTCATATAAATACCATCTACCAGTCATAGCTCGCAATACTTGCGGGTGGGGATGGGGGTTCGCGAGGGGGTTAAAATAAAAATAATAAAAACTTACCTGACCAGGTTGCACGCCGCCTCTCCTGGACCGGGTCCCGCATTTGTCGTTTTCCTGCTCCTGAACAGGAATAGGAACAGGCATACTCCCTCCCTTCCCGTAAGCCAATCACAACAGCAGCGATGTGATTGGTGCGGACAGTGCCCAGCCGGGCGACTGTAGGGAGGCCATTTTATCTATGTAGGCTGCAGCCTACATAGAGAAGATGTAGAGTGCGCATGACTGGTTTGGTCGGCCCCAGAGGGCTGACCAAACAGTTGGGGTACTCAGAGAGGTGCAAGCCACTCCTTCCAGACCCGCCCAATCACCCGCCCCCAACCAGGCATCCCCTGTCTTCTGTTTTCTTGCAGTGTGAGAAGCAGAACAAAAAATGGTATTTAATATACCAATTTATGTTTTTGCTTCTTGCACTGCGAGAAAGCAGTGGAGCGACTCTCCTACGCCCTAATGTAGGAGCCGCCCCTGCCGTATACATACATGCGTGCATACAAACATAGATACCAGTTCCAGGGAAGAGTCAGCATTGTAAGCACTGTTCAAAGGCCTACCAGTCTTTGACTCACAAAAGTGCGCCATGCAGAAATAATGCACCCGATTGGCTGCAATGCTGCAGTGCTCCAGAAATCAAAAGGGAGAGAGAACCCACGGTCATCATTTTTTGCTCAGCTAATCTGCATTACAGTCTCTCACTAGTATGGTTGTGCAAAGAAGGTATGCAAATGTGTTATTCTAATATATGATATGTGACACCTGGTAGGGTAGTGTAGCACCAATAGCATTTATTGGGGGTGGTGCACTATCTGACTAAACATCAATCTCATTCCTGTAAAACGAATGGTGCAATCCTCAAACTGTTAAAAGTTACCCAAGTGACATTACTGTTGATCTATGATGGCAGAGCATATTAGGTGCTGAGCACGTCCTTCTCCCAACATATATAAACTCAAAATCTATAGCCTCATGATTTTTTTTTTTTTTAGAGTTTTATATAGCGCGAACTAGACCCGAACCGAATCAGGTATCAGAGCGCTTTACATAGCACAAGTTACATTTTACATGAGGACACACACTTTCATTTTTAGGCACGGGGAGATTAAGTGATTTGCCCAGAATCACAGGAGGTTTTGGCGTCGTTACCGAGACTCGAACCCCGATCCCCAGGTCTGAGGTCGAGCGCCTTAGCCGTTAGGCCAACTCCTATTAACACCTTCGATGCTGATGAAGGGACCGTTCCGTCATCAGTCACGGCTGAGCTGTGCTGATGACGGAACGGTTCCGTCACGACCACGCCCTGTTCTGGAATGTCCAGCACAGGGGCGGAATCGGCGCCGCGGTCAAGGTGTTAAAGTGACTATTACAAGCATAAAAATGTGAGTCATTGTGCATCTTTTTACATTAATTTTCTGGCAAATCTGAAGTGATTGGGGAAGCTTGTGCACTGCACTTGGTTGCATAGGAAATTATAGCACAACTTCTTTAGTGAATTGTCTCACAGCTTCACTACACTTGCCTTTGACCCTGCATTACCACACATTAGAGGGATAATTGTTTGGAGGTATTTTGTGATGCAGGAAATTAGATACATGAGGCTGGGATACCTAAAACAAGTAGACGCGGGGCGGAGCTTGCCTGGCCTGAAGACGGCCGCCATTTAGGTGAGCTCCTTTGGCCGCTTTAATAATCCTTCATAATCTTATGTCAACTGTGTTAGACCTGGCACCTTGACGTGGGTCTCCCTTCCATTTTTGCTGTTGCCTCATGTGTTTCTGCTGGTGTTAGATGCTTTGGGCACTGTGCCACTGCTTTCCAGTGCCACAGTGCAAGTGCTCCCTATTGTAAATTGATGTATGGATTTGTAATTCCATGATTGGCTGATTTGGTTTACTTATCAGACCCTAGTACAGTGTACAGAGTGTGCCCAGGGCTTGTAAACCAAATGCTGCTAGTGGGCTTGCAGCACTGGTTGTGCCACCCACAGAAGCAGCCTGTAAAAGTGTGTCTCAGGTCTGCTATTGCAGAGTTGTGTGCAGTCAGGTACTGCCATGCTGACTGGGCAGGTGCACCCACTTGCCAGTCCCTGGACCTTCCCTTTTCATCATATCAGACACCCTCATGGTAGGCCCAAGGGCAGGGTGCATTGTAAATGTAAGGTAGGACAAGCCCTGATGTGTGTGGCATGTCCTAATAGTGAATTACAGCCATTTTCGTTTTTCACTATTGCAAGGCTACCTATTCTCCATAGGCCAGAATGGGCAGTTTGATTATTACATCTTATAATCCTAACTGACCCAGGGAACATAGTAGAAATTTGAGTTTAGTATGCCTGAACTCAGAATGGTAAAATACGTCTTTTAGTGAAGTTGGTTTTAACATTCTGTGTTTGAAAATACCACTTTTAAAAAGTAGGTATTTTCTTGTCTAACTATCCAAGCCTGCTTCTGCTAGGTTGTGTATTCCTTGTCTGGAGTTTGAATGACAGGGGCTGGGGGATTCCAGGAGACCGGGTGAGTCAGCCCAGTGCTGAATAGAGAGATCTGCATCCTGATGGGAGGGAGGAGTTGCACCTGGGAACTGAATAGGGCTGTGCCTTCCCTCAACAATGCTGGCTCCACCTCCTGTGGTGCGTCTGATGTCCCTGCCCTGCACTGTGAAAGGAAAGAAGGAGTCATGTCAACAGAGTGCTCCAGGACTGACCAGAACTGGTTTGGAAGAGGCAAAGGCCTCACTGCCTTCAGAGAACAAAGAGAAACTGCGTATAAAAGAGGGGACCCAAACCCCAGAGAATAATATCACTTTTGGGACAACAACAAGAAACCTTTGCTGAGGAGAGGAACCAGAATAAACTGAGGAGAGACTATCCCTAAGCTGAAGTGCTGCTTGGGGGATTGGCCTGCAGTGGTTGCCTGATTGCCAAAGAAAGGAGAAGGAACTTTGGGTGCACTTTATTCAACTTGTGAAGGATCTCCAAGGGCTTGAGAACAGAGCTTGCCTCCTGCTGAAGTCTCAGGGACAACAGACTTCCCCACCAGCTCCCCAAGAGTTCTTTTGAAGTGCCTGCAGTTGTGCTGGAATTTTTGAAGATTTGCGTGTCGCAAGGAGCACGAAGCGCGACTCAAGAACAGGAAGTGTGTCGCCGAACTGCTGCCGCTTCACAATGTGAAGCACCTCGCATCGCCGGGGAAGAGGACCTACTTCGCAGCAGATGCCGCCGCATCACCGGGAAGCGTGTCGCAGAAGAATCGTTAAGTCATCGCAGGTCCACCAAAGCGCCTCGCCTCGCATCGCCAGGAGATGAGGATCGACGTCGCAGCAGACGCCGCTGCATCACTGGGAAGTGTGTCGCAGGGCCTGTCGCAGCTCATCGCGGGAGAAGAGGATTGACGTCGCATCAGACGCTGCTGCATCTCCAAGAAGCGTGTTGCAGGGACTGTCGCACCTCATCGCTGGAAAAGAGGATCACTGGGAAGCGTGTAGCAGGGCCTGTCGCGGTTCACATCATGTAAAGCATCTCGCATCGCCGGAGGAGAGGATCGAAGTCGCAGCAGATGCCGCCACCTTACCAGGAAGCCTGTCGCATCAAGGAGAAAGTGCCATCTTTGTTTCTTTGCACCAGATCTTCAACGCATCACCATCCTTCCGTGTAAGCGACTACTGCATCACCTTTCCTGCAACACTTTTGTTGCCCTGCGTGTTGCATCTTAAGGTGCATTGACTCAAAGTGTCGCATTTTAAGATCTAAAGAGAACTAAGCTAATTCTACCATTTTAAGTACGGTATTATGGATTTTTATCATTTGTGGTCTTGTGTTAACTCTATATAAAAGATACTTATTTTTTAATATACAACTTGCCTGGTGTCCATCTGTAGTGTTGTCACTTGGTTACTGTATGTGTTCACAAGTGCTTTACACACTGCCTCTGAGATAAGCCTATCTGCTCGTGCAAAGCTGCCAGGGGGGGTGATCAGGGGTTATTTTAGGAGTGTACCCCCTTACCCTGACTAGAGGCAAGGGTCCCTATTTGTCACAAGTACCTACCTGTGCCAACTAGAGACCCCCAAATCTAACAAACTGGCAGACCAACACTTTCCATGCCCTGATGCGCATGATAATCAGCGCCCCGGTAGCTGCTGAAATATCTGGCCAGGACTGGCGTTTCCTCACACCGCGGCTGGTGCCGGGGTTCCTGGCCAGACCAATCATTGCTAGGCTACTCAAATACTGTGACCACAACACAGCGCTCCGCCACTCCCAAGAGCTACAGACACTTCGCTAGGAGGGCTCAGAACTTTCCACTTTTCCGGATTTCACACTTCATGTTCAAGAGATGAGAAGGCAGTTCCTACCTGCCAAAAGGAGGTTGCAGGAGTTGAAGCTCAACTACCCCATGCTCTACCAGGCTCGGTTGTGGGTGACTGCGGATGGAAAAATGAACATTTTCAGTGACCCTAAACTCATGCAACAGTTTCTTAAACAATGAGGGGCGGTGAATGGGAATCGACGATCGCTGAGACAAGAAGAAGGTGAGCCAGAGGCCTCTCCGAACCTGGAGGGCCAGGACTGAGGCTGGGGTAGACTTCATGCACTGCCAGTATAATTTGTTATTGAAGTTCCAATAATGCACTGTTTTCCTTAGTGTTGGTATGCTGGTTCCTGCGGCTGTGTGCCTTGTGTTGCAAGAAAGGTGACTCTGTATTTTGGGATATTTCGCCAGGGAAAGCTGGAGATGCTGATGGACATGGGGGGCCTGGTGACCAGCCTTGGCTGTGTGTGCGAGGCTGTGGACCAGACCCAGAGGAGGTGGTTGCCGGTGTGCGGTCTTTGGGCGCATCACAAGATGCTTATGTTTGGAAACTGAGTGGAGATACATAGTTCTGACTGCCCGCAGCATGATTGGCATGTTATACACTTATGATGCGGCCCCTCTGTGACTTTCTGTTGCAGGGGTGCTCAGCGGGAAACATCTGTGTCCATGTGTGCACAACAATGTTCTTTTGGGGGCTCTCCAAGGGGATTATTGGGTGGGAGTGGGGGGGATCGAGTACTGCCGTGCAGGCTGTTGGGGAGCATGGCGTGGGTGGGGAAGAGGATAGGCATGTTCGACAGGTTATATGGCATGGGTGGGAGATGGTAAGATTTCATGGCTTACAAAGACAGCACTGGATAACCATCATTAGGCGCGGGGGTACCTGATGATGAAGCAGATGCAACCTCTACCAGGGAGCAGCCGCCACATTTGTCCTTTCTAACGTGGAAAGTAGGGGGCTTAAATGATTGCAGAAAAATCTGTTAAGTGGTACTGTATTTTCAGCAACATCAGATAGCTGTTGCGTTATTGCAGGAGACGCACCTACCCCCTAGTAGCGGATTGCTAA
Organism: Lissotriton helveticus; assembly: GCF_964261635.1. Classification (NCBI taxonomy): domain Eukaryota; kingdom Metazoa; phylum Chordata; class Amphibia; order Caudata; family Salamandridae; genus Lissotriton; species Lissotriton helveticus. Next base: position 258,890,792 of record NC_136071.1, read on the forward strand.
TGAAGGGGACTTGCCATGCTGCAGGCTTCACTTCCCATGCACGGGTTACTGATCTGGACTAGATGAGGCTCGGGCATAAAATTGCAGGATGTACATGTTGACCCCAGGGGTCGATAGGTAGTTCTGTGCTGCAATAAGGAGCCCTTTCCTGTATTGGTGATTGAGGTGTATGGCCCAAATTATGACGATCCACATTTTATTCATGCACTGCACACTAAGCTAGTGCATTATGGTGATTTACATCAAATGTGGGGTGGGGATCGCCATTGTGTTTTGTCCCCCCGAACTAGATCACTCCTGGGATCCACCACAGAGGCCCTCCGCTGTGGTTCGAGCTATCATGACGGTGGCGGAGGGTTGTGGTCTGATGGATGTGTGGCGCTATCGCTCCCCACAAGGCAGGCGCTATACACATTATTCATCAACGCATGCCATGCATACAAAAATTGACTAATGTCCAAGTCTCTCAAAAATAATGCGTATAAGAAGCCGAACGATTAATTAGAACTGGGAGACCCCTTCTTGTAAATAATTTGAGGCCAGGGAGTAAAGGGGAAGAAACACTACAAGAAACCAGAATGCTCCCTCATGACCTATAAATGCTTTTAACACGGCTGATACCTCAAAAAAACAGGGCATATACAAAGTGCAATTGTATGTAAATTTTGAGTTATTTTATTTCATTTTTTCATATCAAAACTTTATCTCTTTTTTTGTTTTTTTGTGTATAAAAACAGTGATTGTAAAATTCATCATTATTCACAAAAGGATTTCTTTCAATATAATCAATCCGTAGTTGTTTGTCAAGAAGCCGAACGCTCTGTATTCCATGTGTATGTGATCTTACTTGTATCTACATACAAAATAAAAACAAATGGAACCATCGATTTTCTGTGATCTTACTTGCAACTACATTTGGAAGAAAAATGAATGGAACTATCGTTTTTCTGTGTTTACCTTATGTTTTTTCAGGGTGATCCTACCAAAACGGACCAGTTAGAGTGACGGACCTCTTACTTCTCATTGTGGTGGTGCTCTATACATCTTTTTGGATACTTTTAGATCTGGGGGTCTCTAGTTGACAATGGTATTCACCTTTGTCCAAATAGGGACCCTTACTTCTAAGTCAGGATAAGGGGATTACACTCCTTAATAACCCCTGCTCACCCCCTTGGTAGCTTGGCCCGAGCAGACAGGCTTATCTCAGAGGCAGTGTGTTAAGCATTTGTGAATATACACATTAATACAGTGATAACACTACAGATGGACACAACACAGGTTTTATAAAAATAAGTATTCTTTATATAGACTTAAACACAAGACCACAAACAACAAAAATCCACAATACTACACTTAAGATTACTTAAAAGATGATTAAAGTCTCTTAGTTCAAGTTGATGGTAGATGCGACAAAGTTCTCAACAAAGTACCTGGATGCGTAACGCAAAGTAGACAATAAGACTCGCAGAAGGGGAGATGCGTCGGTTCTGTGACCCGGGGGAACGATTGCGTCCTTCCTCAATGCTTGCGCAGAGTAGGGGACTCGTCGTGAGCCTTACCGGTGCGGAGGTGATGCGTAGATTCTCGGCCTGCGGGCCTGTTGCGGTGTGCAAGATGGCGCCTTGATGCGATGATCCAGTTCCGTTGCGAGAAAATGGCGTCCTTGATGCGTGAGGCGATGACGATGCGATGACACCCTGGCAGCCTTACGGCGACTCTGTACTTTGGAGCCGCGACAGGCCCTGCGACGCGCTTCTCGATGGCGTCACGCTCCTCCGGCGATGCGACAGCAGGCAGCTTCGATGAACACACGCTTCCAGGGAGCTGCGATGAAGGTTCGCTTCTCCGGCGTTGCGATGATTTCAGCTGCGGCGGCGACACGCTTCTTCTCGATGCGTCGCGCTTCCAGCTCCGCGTGGCACGCAAGTGACTGGAGTCAGAATTCCCAGCAAGAAAATTCAGGAGGGAGCTGGAGGTGAAGTCTTTTGGCCCTGAGACTTCAGCAGGAGGCAAGCACAGTTCAAGCCCTTGGAGAATATTCTGTAGATGAAAGTCCTTACAAAGTTCCTTCTCCTTTCCCTTGGCAATGAAGCAACCACTGCAGACCAACCCAGCAAACAGCACACTGGCAGACGGGCAGTCCAAACTCCTGCAGCTTCCTTGGTTCGTCACCTTGGCAGAAAGGTTTCTTGTTCCAGAAGTGATCTAAAGTCTGTGGGACTGGGTCCCAATATTTATACCCCAAAATCCTTTGTTCTCTGAAGGCAGAGAGGCCTCTGCCTAGCTCAAACCAGTTCCTGAGCACGTTGTTGACATGACTCTCTTTTTCCTTTCACTGTGCAGGGCAGAGACATCAGCCGCCCCACAGGAGGTGGAGCCAGCACAGGGGAGGGAAGATACAGCTCTGGGGCACTCTGTTGACAGGATTCCTCTTCTCCTTTAACTGTGCAGGGCAGAGACATCAGACAAGCCACAGGGGGTGGAGCCAGCATTGTAGAGGGAAGGCCCAGCCCTATTCAGGTCCCAGGTGCACTCCTCCCTCCCATCTGGATGTAAATCTCCCTATTCACCACTGGGCTGTCCCAGACTGTCTCCTGGAATTTCCCCAGCCCTGTCACACACAAACCCAGACAAGGAATACACAACCCAGCAGAGGCGGGCTTAAATGGTTAGGCAAGCAAATACCTGCTTGCTAAAAGTGGTATTTGCAAACACAGGATATTAAAATAAACTTTACTAAAAGATGTATCTTATTATTCTGAGTTCAGGCATACTAAATTCGAATTTCTACCATGTTCCCTGAGTCAGTTAGTATTGTAAGAATGTAACAATCTTAACTGCCCATTCTGGCCTATGAGAACAGGTAGCCTTCAATAGTGAAAATCGAAAATGGTTGTAATTCACTATTAGAACATGCTATACACATCCGAGCATGTCCTACCTTATACTCACAATGCACTCTGCCCTTGGGCCTACCATAGGGGTGTCTAATATGAAGCAAAGGGAAGGTTTAGGGACTGGCAAGTGGGTGCACTTGGCCGAGGCGACATGGCAGTGCTAGACTGCACACAGGCCTTGCAATGGCAGGCCTGAGACATACTTTACAAGTTGCTTCTGTGGGTGGCAAAACCAGTGCTGCAAGCCCACAGGCAGTATTTGATCTACAAGCCCTGGGCACACATGGTGCACTGTACTAGAGGCTGACAGTAAATCAAATAACCCAATTGTGGAATACCCAATCAGTACATCAATTTAACATAGGGAGCACTTGCACTGTGGCACTGAGTAGCAGTGGCACAGTGCCCAAAGCATAAATCCAGCAAAAACATATCAAAACAGGAGGCAATCCGTCAAAAAATGGAAGGGAGACTCACGCCAATGATGTCAGGTCTAACAGATACTCTTTGTATATGGGGTTTTTCCCTTATACTTGACACTATTGGAATGACATAGTGTTACTCGTCTTCATTGAGCACACTTGATTGTACAGATGCCATTAATATTTTCCTGAAACTGTGTATGTGCTGGTGCTGGTATAGACCACTGTCATCCTTTTGCTTGTTTAAGAATTGACTACTGGTTTATATTATGCCGTTTATTGCCCCGAGTTTGGCGTTTTGATCATCTACCATTCACCTACTCAGATCATTCTTGGTCCTGGAGCTAGAGGGGCCATGCTCTCATGCTTATTCTTGGCTCTTTCCGCAGTACTCCTTGACGGATGCTGTGTTTCATGAGGAACTGGATCAGGCAACTGGTGAATATTTTCATACCAATTTGGGATTGGTGGAGAAATTTGCTACTGTTTGGGAGGCATTCAAGGACTACATTCACTGTGTCACTATATGGAAGCACGGGGCGTGGTTCGCTCGCTACGGTGTCGCTGGTGTGCTTGGAGGCTGAAATGGCAGACCAGAAGTGCGTGCATGGGGAGACAGCGGAGTGGACCCTGCTGGGAGCTATCAGGGCCAAACTTGAGGAATATAATGAATTAGGGCAAAGCAAGGTCATACATTTAGGCTGGTATGCCATGGCATGAATTTACGGCACGGGGGTATTGCCGGGCACCACCCTGGCGACACTCCTCTGGCCGAACCGCGAGTTCAGCGTAGTGCTCACTATTATGGATGAGCAGGGGATGCCTCTCCATGACTCTGACCAGGTAGTAGACTGATTCTGCTGCTACTAATCAGAACTATACACCTCCCAAATTGCATATGACGAAAATCTATAACTGCTTATATAGCACACATCACCATGAAATGGCTTAAGACTGAGCACAGTGATGGCTCATAGCGCCATTTCACCCTACTCAATAGTGGCTTCACTGAAAGACATGCTGGGAGGGAAATTGCTAGGCATGGATGGGCTTACGGTGGAGACACCTTCTGCAAAGCTTACCAAGACAAACTTGTACCACACCTGATCTGCCTGTTCGAGGAGATGGTGCTGGAGGGCCATATGGCTCCCACCATGCGTGAGGCCTTCTTAGTTGCTCTTCCATAAATGGGTAAGTCAGCCGAACACTGCTCGTCATATAGGCTATTGTCTCTTCTTAATATAGATACAAAGATATTTGTGAAAATCCTGGCTAATCGTTAGGTGATGTTGCTTCCTGGCATTGAGGTTCCTGAACAGTCTGGCTTTGTGCCTAGTCTGTCTCTTATATATAATCTGCAACCTTTTTTGGCGCATTCTCTCAAATTGACCCGATGTCCATGAAGATGCGATTTTTTTAGGCATGAATAAAGCCTTCGACTCTGTGGAGTGGGGGGGTTCTGCTCACTGTCCTGTGCCACGTGGGGGTGGGAGATATTTTCCTGAAACTGGTTCCGGTACCATCCAGGGAACCAACAGCCAGGACTTGCATCAATAGTCGCATTTTGGCCCCAATCACTATCACAAGAGGCACACGCTAGGGATGCTCCTTGTCCCCACTGTTGTATGCGCTTGTAGCGGAGCCATTGTCCTGGTCACTGCGAGAGTACCACACGCATAAGAGTATTCACTTCCCTAACTACAGACTGAACGCATCTCCCTACGACGATGATACGGTGTTGTACATTCTGGACCCTGAGCATAATCTGTCCCCAATCCTTGGGAGATTGTCTTATTTGGGAGGCATTCTGGACTGCACATCAACTGGGACAAACCCATGTTTTCCCCCTCACGACTGCCACAACGTGGTTGCAGTTGGAGTACCCTCTGTAGTGGATGACACACTTGAAGCGCTATTTTGGTATACAGGTGCACACTGACCCAGAGGTAGTGATGCGTGAGACTTATGGTAAAGCGGTATATGGTCGAACAGAAGCAATAGTGTTCTGGATTCATCGGCCTCTCTCTCTCAGTGGCCTCATAGCCACATAAAGAAGGTGGTTCTAACTAGATTTGCAAACATCGCAAAGTTGCTACCTAGCGTGGTCATTCGGACCCTGTGCAGCTTGTTGGCATGGGCTGGAAAGCAACCGCATGAGCAATGGGACACGTCCACTCTCCATTACTCAATGCCCCCAATCTAAAGGCTTATTATAGAGCTGCACAGTGTATGTTCGCCAACTTCTGGTTACATGGCCCTTTGGCTGGAACGGGATGCTGAAATGCCCCTGCTGCCCCATCAATTTTTATTTAGTAGGCCCGTGCAGCGGTCCTATATAATAGACCTCATAGGTACCACCCAAAACCTCTGGAAGAGATTGACATCTACGCAGGTTGGTTCTTTTCTTTACTCCCCGCACCTCTCCCTGGAGTAGTGTGCATGGTTTCCCTTGGGGCACGACAGGGCGGCAGCAACAGCGCTTCGGGGGCTCTGGATACAATATATGGGTGACTTTTTTGAGAACGAGACTCTCCACACATTGGACCAGGTCAGTGCGCAGTGCCTACTGCACTTGCGCAATCTCATTAGTATCGAGTGTGCCACGCAATGCAGACATTGTTAGATGACTCATTAGCGGAACCATTAGAGATACTAACCCGGACATACTTTTTGCAGGCGGCGTTGCCGGGCGATTGCCATACTGTATGCCTTTTTGCAGGATACCCAGCGACCGGTCAATAACAAGGCTCATAGTAACTGACAGGATGACTTAGTCATAATCATCAGTGATCAGCAGTGGACCTGCTATTGTTTGGTGGCCTGTACTAAATCTATTAATGGCCGCCATTGACTATTGCACTTCAAATACCTTAATCGGGTGTATTACACCCGGGCTCGGTTGTGTCGGTATAGATTGCACAATGTACCCTTTTGAAATGCTTACTTTGCACATATGAAGTGGTTCTGCCTGGGTGTGCAGCGCTTCTGGCTTATGATCATATAGGATCTGCGCAAGATCACAGGTGAGCCTGTACCCTGCACACAGCTAGTGGCCTTCCTGGATTATGACAAGGATGTCCCGAAGGTGAACCGGAAACTGGTGGTAGTGGGCCTTTCATTAGCATGGTGGAGTATAGCAATGCATTGCATGAACGGGTTCCCTTCTCAGGTTGCGAGAGTGGAACACTGACATGATATTGCCACACTCAAACAGATGCATATCACGATCTCATGCCTCCTTGCAGCCGGCCAAGGGATATATGAGCAGTGCTTGAGTCGGGGGTACACGCAGGTACACGGCGCCCCCCCCCCCACTCTTTTCACAGGGTGCATGCCGTCCCCCCTGCCAAGAAGTTGGGCCCCACAGAAATAGGCTGAACTTGTCCCGGTGTAATTTTCAGACACCGGGACATATTCAGCAGCACCTGCACGTTGCCTGCTTTCCATTCCCAGCAGCACGGTGCAGGCAGCGAGGGAGCCTTTTTTCACCTCCAGCTGGGCCGAAGTTAAGGGGCCATCCGCCCTCCTTTTGTTTGTATATGCTGACTGGGGGCCTCCTGGAACCTTACATTTAAATGTAAATGCCACAGAGGGAAACAAAGGCACACAGCTTGCCTTCTCTTCACAGATACTTAAGAGAGGCATGCCTTTGCCTTGATTCTGTCCCTGTATATAAATGCAGACACTGTAAGACTGTCAGATGGGTTAGTCCATCCCAGTATTTGCACAAATAATTTAAGTACCACTATTTTATTTCTTTCGTCGCGCTACGTCGTGACGTCATGAGGTCATTTGCATATTGTCTTACTTGGGCAGTCCCCCCACTTCTTTTTATAGGACTGGTACCCTGTATATGGGGTTCATATCAAGCATACATGGTGCATATAGGTACTGATGATAGTGCGGATGGAGAGACGAGCAGCGTAACCCAATAGATGCCAGGAGATGTGGAGTGGAGGATTGATGAGACTGTAATGGCTGATAGTAATGTTATCATATAGTGTCTGGTTACTAAGGTAAATGAAAATAAAGTTTAAAGATCAAAACAAAAAAAGCAAACAAGTAGACGCTCCACTCCAAATTGCCCGAGTCACAATGATCTTGTTCCTGTAATTACACTTTCAATGCAGCAGATTCTATAAGTAGAACGATTTAAAATATTCCCTTTTTAATTAGCAGGCTTTCAATGCCTGTGATTGGCGTTTAAAAAAAATAATTTTAAAGACAATAATTTTCCAAACAAGCTTTGAAAAAGCAAAAGATAAGTGTGTAAGCGTACCACGTTTTTAAACAGTATTTTTTAAAACAAATGCAAGAAAAACACAAAATAAACATATAGAAAATGAAGGAGTGGCCCATAAGAAACAAGACAAACTAGGTCTGACATTGAAGAGCCATCTTTGTCAGGCAGCTGTGCACAAGTGAACAGGCAAAATTCTGTCACTCATAGCACAAGACGTCAAATGACTGAAGTGGGCGTTTCCTCACACTGTGCACTGTCGTGGTAGGAAGCAAAATGTGACTTATAATCGAACAGACTCATACATGAACAAGTCTAACCAAAAGCAATTGTTAGTATGTATAGATGTATGTACTTTTATAATGATTTGTTTGGAAAACATGAGGCATTACGAAACAGCTAAACCCTGTCTCTGAGCCATACCTAATAAAACAGCACGAAGGGGCAGCAGCCATTTCGAACTTTCTAGAAAGGAAAGCTTAACGTCTTCTGAATGAGCGAGCTACATACAGAAATTAAGGCCTAATGCGTCGCGAATCATGGCGTTGCAGTCACGCATATCCTGTAAGGTGCGGCTAGATAGTACTCTTTTGAAAGGAATCTCTCTTTCGTAGGCAGACAAGTCTCGGCATGGCTAGAGAACGGAATATGGATTCCGGGCCCGGAAGCCTGCCAGCGATTGTGACGCTGAGAGGCTCTCAATAACGAGCATTTGGAATGCAATCGGTCTCGCCTTTGGGACCTTATGTGTATTTATGCAGCACATTATCCTGGGTGCTGAAACATCTGCTGCACTTTAACATAGAGGGAAAATAAGCACCCAACTGTGTGACACACCAGGTATGGGAACATATAGAGAGAAATATTGCCTTTTAGCGGGAAATGATATAGTCCAAAGCTCTGTTTTTGATATAACATCAGGGCCTTCGGTGGACAGAACACTGAAAATACAAGATTTAAAAAAATATTATTGTGTACGGGTGCTCATGGGAGACAATTTCTATGGACTGGAATCTAGCGAATGCTAAAGTGATTCTGGTATTTTACAGACCTCTGGTGGTTTTCTATCAAGACAGTTAAATAGAGGCAGTTGAACAGAAAAAAGTCCCTAAGCGGAAGCAGACAAGTCGCAGGGCTGATCTCCAGAGCCCACAAAGTACATTCACATATAAGTATATAATAAGTAGGTGGATTGATATTTCCACCTTATGAATCCTATTCACAAAGTAGGTAAAAGCTGCAACAAGATACTTTAATTGACAATGTCATATGAAAAATGACTCTTTATTTTCAGATCATGAAAAAGAGCTTCCGCTTCATTTCAATAACTGAGTCTCAGTGCTGAAAATGAAAAAATGTAGTTTGGGAACCGACTAATCGGTGGAAGGGTAGAAAGGCTTCAAACTAAAAATGGTGGGATCGTAAGGGGCAGAGGCAGTGACAGTCTGCTGTATGTCACTACAAGCAAATTATGTTTTACAAAGTCTGCCCTCAAAGAATTTGACAAGTAGAGAAATGCTAGCTTGCTGCTCTTATGACATACCTTTTTATGTCCAAATATACCCATAAGATAGTTTAAGGTTTAAGGCACCTACAGCAGAGGTTTAGGTTTTTCAACCAGTTTCAGAGTATAATTCTATCGCTGGTGGTTAACCTGCTCTTACCTGCACTGGACTCACATCATGTCCGCAGTGTAACATCTATTTCATGGAACTAATCAGTGGTGGCTCCACTGCTCTCTGAGCCATGCAATGGAAAAATAAAATAATAACAACGTTATCATTTTATTTTTAGGATGGAGTTTGCAGCCAGGTTAGGAAGGGCGGGTCTGGGCTCACATGAAGTCAAAGGAAGGGTGAGTGGTTGGTGCACCATAAGTGCATATGACGGTTTGACCGGCCTTCTTGGTCTGGCCAAACTGTCATGCGCACTTAGCATGTTCTCCTCCGGGCTGTATTGCACAGCTTAGGTGGAGAACATGCACAGGCTCCCACTCCCTGTCTGAGCGCCGAACCCCAGCAGTAAGACTGGTGGTGGTGGCAGCAGCGTCGTGATTGGCTAGGGAAGTCTATGAGCCTGGGTGTTGTCAGGAACCAGGAAGACAGCAAGGACAGAGGATAGGCAGTGGCTGGCGACCAGCAGGTTAGTCTTCTTTGACTTTTTCCTCCCTTTTTTCTAACCCTCCCTCACCAGACAGCCTGCTAGTGTTCCCTACCGGCCACCACTGGACATAATCCATCCTCCTGAGCATTCTTAGTGCCTTCATCCTGGTCAATGATGGTGATCTAGAGAATCCCCCATGAAAACACATACTCGGCAGGCTGGGAGCCATAATCTAGAACATGCTTCTCCGACGAGTAGTGCATGAGCTGATAGTAGCTCTCCAACTACCCATAAGTACTTCTCCTGAGTGCAGCCCGTCCTACTAATTTAGAAGCTTTTGCTTGGTAGAATTAATATATGTATACAAGAATTGAAAAGTGTGCATTTGAGATGAAAATATAAAATTGTCTGATGTGGTCAGTATTAAAATTCTAATAATATTAGTGGCTTGGGATGATTTTCATTGAACTTAAATACATTTGGATATTTAGGGATGCGAAAGCTTTACAAACTCTCCTGATCTACGCGCTGAGATCTTATTGGCAGCCAACACCTCAACCAGCATGTGTTTCAGCCATCTTGGGACAGTGCTTCAGCCGAGTACCTGAAAAAAGGTTTTAAAAAAAGAAAAGGGGGCAGGGTAGGAAAACCTTGATCCCTTAGCTTTGTTGCGGGAGTACCAAAGCGGACCCTACCAGGGCAAATAGGTATTTGTTTGTAATTGTTGCTGATAATTGCAGCGGATCCATGACTCTTGGAAAACAAAACAAAAAAAAAAAAGCCCAGGCTCCCATTCTTGTTTGGTAAAAAGTCCCCGGGTGGGCCAGGTCCTGGGGGCATTATTTAAAAGAAGGAGGGAGCACATGGAGTCTTCCTTCTGGGGCTCATGAAGCCCTGGGGTCCACCACCTCCCTGTGGCTTTATTAACAAAAAAAAGGGATGGCTGCGCACAGTGCCCCTTTCATGGACTCTTAAAGCCGCAGGGCCCACCACATCCAGAGGCTATTGAAACATTGATGGGGAGGCAGGCAGACCTCCCCAAGCCCTGGTTACCACCACCTCCCCAGGGCTAAACAACCAGCTAATAGGGGGGCCCTGGGAACCCCCCCGGAACCACTACATCTGTGGGGCCAAATACTTTAAAAACAATGGGAGTTGGGCCACACAGCCCCCTCCTGGGTATTCTCAGCCCCGGGGACCACCACCTTCCCAGGGAAGGCCCTTGAAAACTAAAGGAGGGGGCTGCGCAGCTCTCCTCCTAGACCCAATAATGGCCCTGGGAACCGCCACCACCCAGGGCCGGCTCCTGCTATGTCCCAGGGTGCCCACCCCTGGGACATAGCTGTTTGCTTTAGCTTGGCAGGAGCTGTGACAGCTTCTGGCAGGCTAAAGCAAACACTCCGGTTCCAGCGGGCAGGAGCTGTCACAATGCTCCCGCCTACTGGAAACAGAGGTTTCATCTCTTTCCGTGCCTGCAGATATGCAGGAAGAGAAAGAGATTAAACAGATTGTTCCTGCACGGAGGGATCTGCCTTTCCAGCAGCTCCCTCCATGTAGCAGCAATGCCGGCTCCTGCACGAGGCATGGAGCCGTCTGGGACCGTGGGGGCCTTCAGGCTTCCCCCACGGTCCCGGGGCAACAGCCAAAAGGGAGTAGAAAGAGGTAGAATTAAAGTCATAAACAAGCAGAAAGAGGAAATATATAGGAGAGAAACAAGCTGAAAGAGGCAGAATAAAGGTTAGCAACATGCAGAAAGAGGCAGAATAAAATCAATGAGCAGAAAAAGGCAAAATAAAGGTGAGAAACGAGCAAAAAGAGGCTGAATAAAGGTTGAAAAGAGTAGAAAGTGCCAAAATAGAGGTCAGAAACTAGCAGAAAGAGGCAGAATAAAGGGCAGCAATGAGGAGAAAGAAGCAAAAAAAACACCAGCAACAAGCAGAAAGGCAGAATAATGGTCAGCAACGAGCAGAAAGTAGCAAAATAAAGGTAGGAAACTAGCAGAAAGAGGCAAAAGAAAGGTCAGCCATGAGCAGAAAAAAGCAAAATAAAGGTGGGAAACTAGCAGAAAGAGGCAACATAATGGTCAGCAACGAGCAGAAAGGGGCAAAAAAAGGTCAGAAACTAGCTGAAAGAGGCAGAATGAAGTTCAGAAGAGAGCAGAAAGAGTCAAAATAAAGGTTAGAAGCTAGCAGAAAGAAGCAGAATAAAGGTCAGAAACAAGCAAAAAGAGGCTGAATAAAGGTCAGCAATGAGCAGAAAGAAGCAAAATAAAGGTAAGAAATGAGCAGAAAGAGGCAGAGTAAAGATTAAACCGAGCAGAAAGAGTCGAAATTATGGTCAGAAGTAAGCAGAAAGAGGCAGAAAAAGATGAGAACCGAGCAGAAAGAGGCAGAAACAAGGTGAGAAATGAGCAGAAAGAGGCAAAATAGAGGTCCGAAACCAGCAGGAAGAGGAAAAATAAAGGTGAGAAACTAGAAGACAGAGGCAAAACAAAGATCAGCCATGAGCAGAAAAAAGCAAAATAAATGTGGGAAACTAGCAGAAAGAGGCAAAATAATGGTCAGCAACGAGCAGAAAGAGGCAACAAAGATCAAAAACGAGCTAAAAGAGGCAGAATGAAGTTAAGAAGAGAGCAGAAAGAGTCAAAATAAAGGTTAGAAGTTAGCAGAAAGAGGCAGAATAAAGGTCAGAAACAAGCAAAAAGAGGTTGAATAAAGGCCAGCAATGAGCAGAAAGAAGCAGAATAAAGATCAGCAATGAGCAGAAAGGCAGAATAAAGGCCAACAAGAGAAGAAAGTAGCAAAATAAAGGTAAGAAATTAGCAGAAAGAGGCAGAGTAAAGATTAAAACGAGCAGAAAGAGTCCGAATTATGGTCAGAAGTAAGCAGAAAGAGGCAGAAAAAGATGAGAACCGAGCAGAAAGAGGCAAATTGGTGGTCAGAAACCAGCCGGAAGAGGCAATATAACGGTGGGCAAAGTGAAGAAGGAGGCAAAATAAAGGCCAGCCAGGAACAGAAAGAGGTGAAATAAAGGTGGGAAACTAGAAGAAAGAGGCAAAATAAAGGTCAGCAACAAGCAGAAAGAGGCAAAAGAAAGGTCAGAAACGAGCTGAAAGAGGCAGAATATAGGTCAGGAGGGAGCAGAAGGATGCAGAATAAAGGTCAGAAACTAGCAGGAAGAGGCAAAATAAAGGTCAGAACAAGCAGAACGAGGCAAAATTAAAGTCAGGAGCAAGCAGGAAGCGGCAAAATAACATGCAGAATGTGCAGAAATAGGCAACTGAGAGGGCAGGAGCCAGCAGATAAGAGGCAGAAAACCAAGGGCTGCAGAGAGTAGCGGATGGCAGGCAAGCTGGATAGGAGGACCGCCACAGGGGGAGCTGGCACGAGGACCTGCTCCCGAGTGCCCCCTACTTTTTTAACTGTGCATCCACTTACATACCCACTCATACACTTACACACTCACGCAGATCCATTCAGGCACTCATTCACTCACTCACAGACCCAAACTCAGAGTCTCACCAACACACTCACAGACCCATTCAAAATCTCACACACCCACTGACACACTCATGCACCCACTCACAGACCCACTCAGAGACCCACTCAGAGACTCACACACCCCCTCACAGGCCCACTCAAATACTCACGCACCCACTCACAATTCCACTCAGACACTCATGCACCCACTCACATTCCCACTCAGAGACTCTTGCCTACCCATTCCCCTACCTATACAGCCATTCTCACACCTACTCTCAAAGGTTACAGTTAGGAAATATAATTTAAAAAACCTTTAAAATTCAATGAAAAAAACAACGTTTACAAGGACGTTAGAGTTAGGAAATAGCAATTAAAAAAAAACATAGAAAGTCACTTAAAAAACCAAAGATTACAGGGACATTATAGTTAGGAAACAGACTAGAAAAAAACTTAGAAATGTTCTGAAAAAAAGGTTACAGGGACGTTTTAGTTAGACTCAGGTTTCAATCTTATAAAACCATTGAAATTCAGCAGTTATAGTTACCAGAGCTAACTATAACTTAGACTCCCACAATGCACTGCTTATGACCGCACATATTACATCACTAATGACATGGTCAGTGACATCACTGATGACACCATTGATGACATCTCAAATGGCATCACTGATGACATCATCCGCAGACCCTCTCACATACCCACTCACACCCCATACAACCTCTCATACATTCAGGCACACACCCACTTACATACCTATTCACAGACCCATACAACTACTAACACAGTCACTCACTCATACATCCACTCACATACCCATATAGCAACTCACAGACACATACAGTGCGTATGCACACCCACAAAACCATTCCCACTCCCAGACCCATACAGCCACTCACGCGCCCATACAACCACTCACATATCCATTCACATACCCACACAGCCAATCATATAACTACTCACTCTCCCATTCAGCCACTCACATAGCCACTCACTCACCTAATGGGTTGGCCCTGTGGACCCACCCAGGGACCACTACATCCCAGGAGGCAAATACTTTAAAAACAATAGGAAATGGGCCACTCAGCCCCCTTACCGGGCATTCTCAGCCCCAAGGACCACCACCTTCCCGGGGCTGGCCCTTAAAAATCAAAGGAGGGGGTCGCGCACCTCCACTCCTGGGTCGTGGACCATGGTCAGCGGACTTGATAATTCTCGCCTTGGTGCCTACTCTAACCAGGGATCACACTCGGCAACTCTGGGCATTAGCTTGCCTCATTTCCACAACGGCCCCCCACATACGCCGGGGATGCCTGGTTTCACCATGGAGATACCCAGTAGGGACCATCTCACAGGGAAAGCCAGGACGGGTTCCCCAGCGGTCTACAGCGCGGAGATACCCCATGTGGGGTGAGTCAGGCGCTTTACAAGACACCATTACATTACAAGACACCATTACATTACTCCTGGAACTGATAATGGATCTGGGGACCGCCACCATCCAGGGCCGGCTTCTGCTATGTCCCAGGGTGCTCACCCCGGGACATAACTGTTTGCCTTAGCTTGGCGGGAGTTGTGACAGCTCGCACCAAGCTAAAGCAAACACTCGGGGTCCAGCAGGCAGGAGCTGTCAAAGTGCTCCCGCCCACTGGAAACGGAGGTTTCATCTCTTTCCCTGCCTGCAGATATGCGGGAAGGGAAATAAATTAAACAGATTGCTCCTGCTCAGAGGGAGCTGCCTTTAAATCAGCTCCCTCCTTGCAGCAGTAATGCCGGCTCCCGCAAGGGGGGCGTGAAACCGGCTGGGACCGCAGGGACCTTGTGGCTTCCCCCACTGTTCTGGGGCAATGGTCAAAAGAGAGCAGAAAGTGGCAGAAATAATGTCAGAAACAAGCAGAAAGAGGCAAGATAAAGGTGAGAAATGGGCTTAAAGAGGGAGAATAAAGGTCAGACTCTAGCAGAAAGAGGCAGAATAATGCTCAGCAATGATCAGAAAGAGGCAGAATACAAGTCAGAAACTAGCAGAAAGAGGCAAGATAAAGGTCAGAATCAAGCAGAAAGAGGCAGAATAAAGGTTATCAAAGTGCAGAAAGAGGTAGAATAAAGGTCAGCAATGAGCAGAAAGAGGCAAAATAAAGGAGAGAAATGAGCAGAAAGAGGCAGACTAAAGGTTGGAAAGAGAAGAGGTAGAAATAAGGTCAGAAAGTAGCAGAAAGAGGCAATCTAAAGGTGAGAATCTAGCAGAAAAAGGCAAAATAGAGGTCGGAAACTAGCAGAAAGAGGAAGAACAAAGGTCGGCAACGAGCAAAAAGAGACATAATAAAGGTCAGCAATGAGCAGAAAGAAGCAAAATATAGGTGTAAAATGAGCAGAAAGAGGCAGGGTAATGATCGAAACGAGCAGAAAGAAGCAGAATTAAGGTCAGAAACAAGCAGAAAGAGGCAGAATAAAGGTCAGAAATGAGCAAAAAGAGGCAGAATAATGGTCAGAAATGAGCAGAAATACGTAAAATAAAGGTCAGAAACTAGCAGAAAGAAGCAGAAAAAGGTGAGATACGAGCAGAAAGAGGCAAAATGGAGGTCAGAAACCAGCAGGAAGAGGCAAAATAAATGAGAAATGAGGAGAAAAAGGCAAAATCAAGGTCAGCCACGAGCAGAGAGAGGCAAAATAAAGGTGGGAAAGAGGCAAAATAAAGGTCAGCAACGAGCAGAAAGAGGCAAAAGAAAGGTGAGAAATGAGCTAAAAGAGGCAGAATAAAGGTCAGAATGGAGCCGAAAGAGGCAGAATAAAGGTCAGAAACTAGCAGCAAGAGGCAAAATAAAGGTCACAAACAAGCAGAACAAGGTCAAATAAAAGTCAGAAGGGAGCAGAAAGAGGCAAAATAACGGGCAGAACGAGCAGAAAGAGGCAGCATAAAGGGCAGGAGCGAGCAGAGAAGATGCTGAAGTCCGATAGGAATTTCCACTGCCCACCCCACCATCTGCTTCTTGCTCAATCAATACAAACTTTACCCACTTTGTGAAATTTATTGCAGATAAGCTCACAAATACAAGCTGAACATAAAACTGAATACTAACTCTCCTTGCTCTATAGAACCCACATCAATTATTTTTATCTAGCTTCTTTATTAGGTGGGAGGAGCAGGGTCCATTTTTTCTCACCTTATAGAAACATTTTTTTGTTTGTTTCCTGTTGGAATACGGGAAATTATGGAACAGTTTAGGTGCTTAAAATGTTACATTTTCAGCCATTTGGAATCCCATATGATCATAGGTTATTAAAGTTTCCATTTTTAAATGGAAAACACAAATGTAGTTCTGCTGTTCAAGGGTTAACTGTGATTGGACTTTCCCAAGCTCCGAGCAAAGTGCCTGAAGCGGAAGCCAGAATAGGACTGGCTAGCGGCCAAAGTTAGCACTGCGGGCACCTGCTTTGTTTCCTCTGTTGAAAACAGGATCTAGGGCTTGATTGCTTTAATTCAGTAATCTTTTATCATCGTGCGAAAATCGAGCATCTATAAATCAATGTTAAATAGAGAGCACCATTACTATTTTCCAGGCCATGAAGTATGTGCCCTGCTAGTAAAGATTAGTAAAAACCTTTTCTTTTTAGAAATTGGACCAACTGTTTATGTTCAGCTACAGAGAGCTACAGAGAGCAGTGGTTAACTTCTAAAGTAATAAGTGCCAGGACTCTCATCAGGAGGCAGCTTCTACCAGCCCATTTCTTCTGTTAGCGCCACCTAAAATGCCATGAAACCTTACAAGTGGATAGAGGATGTGGTGTAATGAGGAGAGGATGGGGTCCAATGGCCAGAGCTGCCAACCTTGGAGCTGGGAAACCAGGTTTGAATCTTGGCATGGGCAACTTCTTGTGATTCTCTGCGAATTACTTAATCTCCCCGTGCCTACTGAAAATGAATGTTTTCTTAGCTGGTGCTCAAGCACCAGTGTTGATGATTAAGTGCCAGTGCCAGTGCTGAGCACCGGAAACCACTGGCTCAAATTAAGCCCTGAACAGCTTCAGCTATTGCTAGATCTCGTGTCACCCCAACACATAAAACATTACATGCAAAAGAGGTCTTCTGATCAGTCGTCTTCAACCATTGGCTTGTTTGGGGTAGCCCGTTTCAGACATGCTCGATAGGCTGCCCATCACATTTTGGTTTATCCAGGTGAATTAAAGGGATGTTTTCACTTTCCAGTTTTCACTGTCATGGCGAACACAGTAGTTTGCTTTTGTAATGCTGCCAGTGTGGTTGATTCACCCGTCCCTGACACCCTGCCTGGTGCCTCAGCCTATGGCCCACTCATGGATCTATACACTAACACCAGTTATAGGGGGCTGACATTGCAGCACTGATGCAAAATCGTCCCCCAGTGACAAAACCGGCCCCCACGGCCACAAAACTGGCCCTCACTCCTCTGGCCAACCGGGGAAACGTCCGATATCCGATATGCCCAGTCTGGCCCTGACTAACAATCCCATTTTTCGCAGAGATGTCCCAACCATTTTTTATTTTCCCCTGCAATCAGGAGAGCTGCCATCAGCTCTGGTGATGGGGCAAAGACTATGTATCTACTTCTCGTTTATCTCCCCTCCTCTGTCAGCTCCTGCATACACCTTCATCCTCGTGGAAGTACTGACATTACTCACCAGTCTTACCAATACTACCCATCACACTCTCACATCACTCACCATAGTCTCACCACCACCACTTATGACACTATCATAGCACTCAACATAGCCTCACCATTGTCATTCATCACTCTCACATCAGTCACCAGTATCATCATCACTAACATCACACTCCCACATAACCTAACAGTGATGTCAACACTACACATCACACTCTCACATTACTCACCACAGTATTGTCATCATCACCCATTACACTCTCATAGCACTCAACACATCATCACTGTCCATCACTCAACAGTATCATCATCACTAACATGACACTTTCACATTACTCACCATTCTACCAACAGTACCCATCATGCTCTTACATCACTCAACTTAGACTCAACATCGCTATCCATCACTCACCAGTATCATCATCAGTAACATTGCACTCTCATATTTCCCATCAGTGTTGCCAACCCTACCAATCACACTCTCACATGACTCAAAACGGCCTCACTGCCACTATCCATCATTCACCACTTTCATCATACCTAATATCACAATCTCACATTACTCACCAGTCTTACCAATTCTACCAATCACACTCTCACATTACTCACTAATGTCTTACCATCATCACCCACCACTTCTCACATTTCAAAGCGCTCAGCATCACTATCCATCACTCTCACCTCACTCACCAGCATCATCATCATCGCCAACATCACATTGATGTTACTCACCAGTATTGCCAACACTAACCATTCATTCTAATATGACTCAACACTGCCTTATCATCCATTACTCACCAGTATCATCATTGTGAGCATCACACTGTCACATCACACACACGTCTTACCAACACTACCAATCACACTCCCACATCACTCACTACCGTCTCATCACAGCCACCTATCACATTCTCACAGCACTCAACACAGCCTCAGCATCACTATCCACCACTCTTGCCTCACTCATCAGAATCATCATTGCTAACATGAGCACTCTTACATTACTTTTACAAACACTACCCATCACATCATCCCATCATGCATTCCAGTCCTACCGTAAATATCCCTCAAACCATTACATCTCTCTAGCTCTCCATCCCTACCCATTACATTAAAATTACCACAGTCACAGTTCATTTTTAGTTATAAGCCAGATGTATTGACTTTGCCAATGCTTCTTTTTCTTGAATAGACAACAGGATGTGGGAGCACTCCTCTGACCTCTCAGGCAAGGTTCGCCCCTGGCATTCTGGGAAATGCAGTCTCTTGTAGCTTGCTCCGATATTTTCGAGTATTTCGCCAAGGTTGGCGCAGATAGTGCTGATCTCTAGACACGTGTTTCTGGTTTATTAACCGTCATCAGTAGAAAATACAGTCTTGTATTTTGGGGTTTGCTGAGTAGGCTGCCAAACATTATATCAGGTCCTGTACCTCTCACTGGCGCGCAGGTGCTTCATCCATGAGCTCATCAGCTCAATGACTCACAGGAGTACTTTAAATAGACAACAGGATGTGGGAGCGCACCGCTGACTTCTCAGGTAAGGTTCTCCCCTGGCATTCTGGGAAATACAGTCTCTTGTAGCTTGCTCCGATATTTTCGAGTATTTCGCCAAGGTTGGCGCAGATAGTGCTGATCTCTAGACACGTGTTTCTGGTTTATTAACCGTCATCAGTAGAGAATACATTCTTGTATTTTGGGGTTTGCTATGTAGGCTGCCAAACATTATATCAGGTCCGGTACCTCTCACTGGCGCACAGGTGCTTCATCAATGAGCTTGTCAGCTCAATAACTCACAGGAGTACTTTAAATAGACAACAGGATGTGGGAGCACACCACTGACCTCTCAGGCAAGGTTCGCCCCTGGCATTCTTGGAAATTCAATCTCTTGTAGCTCGCTCCGATATTTTTGAGTATTTCGCCAAGGTTGGCGCAGATAGTGCTGATCTCTAGACATGTGTTTCTGGTTTATTAACTGTCATCAGTAGAGAATACAGTCTTGTATTTTGGGGTTTGATGAGTAGGTTGCCAAACATTATATCAGGTCCGGTACCTCTCACTGGCGGACAGGTGCTTCATCCACGAGCTCGTCAGGTCAGTGACTCACTGGATTACTTTAAATAGACAACAGGATGTGGGAGCACACCGCAAACCTCTCAGGCAAGGTTTGCCCCTGGCTTTCTGGGAAATGCAGTCTCTTGTAGCTCACTCCGACATTTTCGAGTATTTCGCCAAGGTTGGCGCAGATAGTGCTGATCTCTAGACACGTGTTTCTGGTTTATTAACCGTCATCAGTAGAGAATACAGTCTTGTATTTTGGGGTTTGCTGAGAAGGCTGCCAAACATTATATCAGGTCCGGTACCTCTCACTGGCGCGCAGGTGCATCACCAACTGCATTTACCATGATGCCAGGGGCGAACCTTGCTGGGAGGTGAAGTGGTGTGCTCCCACTCCTGTTCCTCTTCAATAGTACTCCCGTGAGTCGTTTGAGCTGACGAGCTTGTGGATGAAGCACCCGCATGCCTTTGAGAGGTTCCTGACCTGAGAAAGATGTTGGCAGCCTACTCAGCAAACCCCAAATTTGAAAGACTGTAATCTCTACTGATGGCGGTTAAAGAACCAGAAACACGTGTCTGGAGATCAGCACTATCTGCTCCAACTGTGGCGAAACACTCAAACACTCTTGTAGCAAGCAAGTAACTGAAACTGCATTTACCATGATGCCAGGGGCGAACCTTGCTGGGAGGTGAAGCGGTGTGCTCCCACCCCTGTTCCTCTTCTTTTTCTTGGTACAAGCACATGACAAACAAACCATGTTTAAATCTAACAGAACGTTGTGTTATTGCACAGACAGTAGGCATTCACTACTGTTATTGCATCACAGATCCGTTTAGGCTCAACTACACCCTCACAAAAAAAACGAATCACAAAGTAGTTAACGCCCATAATCTTTGTTGGGGAGGAGCTGAGTCTGGGAAAGGAGAAGTTGCAGTGGTCTTAACTCATTAGTAAACAAATCAGAATTTACATATTTTTTGCTAGTTTGAGGAGTATCTGTTTTTAATAGAAGCTATTTGCTGCAGTAGTCAATTTGCCCGAATGCAGCTTGGCAGCAGTTTGCCATCACCTATTGTGAGTGTGGGCCAGCAGAGTTTCCCTACACTTCGAGTTTGTCAGACTGAGGCAATAGGCTCCAGCCATCAATCTCTGTAGCCCATGGCATAACTGCTCATTACATGTCTACTCATAACAAGACAGGTTTGGAGGCGGTGAGTCCGTAATTTATCTTTGAATCCGGAACGCTGCAAGAAGCTCACTGCCAAGTTTAAGTTGGGTGCTGTGCTCAACACGCCATGTCAGCATCATCAGACTGCAAGATAGGGTGAAGACGTGGTGTCCCTAATAGCATGTTGGGCCTCCAGCAGTCAACAGGGTTGGAATGGGATTAAAAATCGGCCTGGGCTTGCCAAAACAAAGTGGCCCACAAGTGCATATTGCCTTTTCGCAAAACACTGCTTCAACGCTGTTTTATAGAAAGAAGGGGGGTCTCTGACAGAGGCATGTTTTCTTAACTTTACTTAGATAAAAAAATGCACAGATTAGTTCACACTGATGAAACACACCTGAAAACAATTGAGGCCACTTCTGCTTAGGCCCCCTGCCCCCGCTCAATCTGCATACATTGATGGGCCTTCACAGTGAG
The DNA here is from genome assembly GCF_964261635.1 of Lissotriton helveticus. NCBI lineage: Eukaryota > Metazoa > Chordata > Amphibia > Caudata > Salamandridae > Lissotriton > Lissotriton helveticus. The sequence continues at coordinate 258,912,272 of NC_136071.1, forward strand.
AGAAAGGGAGTTACGCCTCTGCCTGTTGATAAAAGGGAGGTAATGGACGCCCATCTGCCTCCATAAAGGCCACTCAGACACCCAATGGGCCACTGGCGGAATAGGAACAACTCAGACTCCGCCCAAATTGGCACCCCTGGCTGCTCAAAAAAGCAGCCCACAGCTGGAACTTGGATACCGGCCCCTCGGCCATTGCCCGAGTGCCCGCCTTACCAATCCGACCCTCGAAGTCACAGCATGCTTTATGTGCACTGCAGGTGGTGGTGAACCTCAGAAACCCTGAGGTCAGGGACGGGAGCACACATCCTGTCAAACCCATATCCCCGGGTCCTAGACAACCACTAAGATTACCTGCTCCATGCTGAGGGCATACCCTGGCTAGAGGTGAATTCTATGATTTCACTAATGGATTCCCAAATGGACAGGGGAAAAGCCAGGAGGTTCTTTGCTGCAACAGTCAAATAGGAAATGTGAGCACGCTTTTTCTGGGTGGAGTGTATCCCCTGGATGTAACCACTGGCTTTCTCTGGTTAGGCTGCTGGCAGGAAGTCGCCTAAAGGGTTCTCGGATGGGATTCCTGCGATAAGGGCATACAAAGGCTTTGGTGGTGCTGCAGTGTGACACTTCCTGAAACAAACAGAGAAGTGAATAACTGTGGATGGGTAGGGTTTCCTTACACTCCACCTCTGGTCACAGCCCACAGCTCTTCATGAATATTGCCTCGTCACCGCCAGGTCTGGCCCACATAACGATGAAATTGTGGGAAGGGTAATATGTGGGGTGAAGGAAGGGTTGCATTTTTTGGTAGAAAGAAGATATCCTCTGAGAATAATTTACTAAACGCTAGAAGCTGACAAACCAAAATGGCGGTTGTTGAAGATTTGTTAACTGAAATGCTAGTCAATAATGCTTGTTATTGTCTGCTACTTTATGCATCTGACCCACATGCAGTTCTGTATCAAGAATGCTAGAAATGATATCTACCAGTATTTACCTTCACCAAAATAAAAAATGCTACCATCACAAGACCAATTTAGCACTGTTTGCATGACCAACTATGTTTCAGTCCTTTTCAAGTAAGCTTTGTCTGAGGGTCTCCCCCAGTTGCTAAAGGTTGCATTTGCTGCAGCCTAATTGGCTATTGATTCCTAAATAGATCACACATGTGTTGATAGATATTATGGTTTGTGTATACTGTTATGGGTGCTAGGCTGCATAGCACTAGTTGAAGGACACACGTGGGTGAAACTGAAGGTTAGGTTTTTGTAACCTTTGCTTGTGGGTTGGCAGGCAAGCATTTACACTCCCTGCAGGCTCGTTATGTGTCTATTTCTCGCAGTGCATAATTTATAAAAAAAGAAAAAATAAGTCAGTGTCAAAGGCCACAACACTGCTTACTGATGGTGACAGGGTTGACAGGCCTCCGGGTGTGAAACTCCCCTGTGCTGCCTGAAATACTGAGGAAGGTAGCAGAGAGGACAGGCCACTGGCAGCCATAAAGTGTCAGGATTCTGCCATCCTGCCTCTAGGTTCAACGTAGGAGGGCCTTGTAGAAACCATCTTTACATCAGTATAGGACATTACACACATCTCCACTAGCAAATTTAGGGGCATATTTACAAGCCCCAACGCCACAGGTGCGTCACTTTTAACAACGTTCCTGTGGCGTATGGGCTTTGCCTTATTTACAAGGTGGCGTTAAGCCAATTAATATGTCCCCCTTTCGCGCTATGCTTCGCGTGAAAAGGGTGGGCAATAGATGTTGTGGTGGGCGTTCTGCTGTAACACCCATTGATTCTGACGCTGCCTTACAAGGGTGGCGTAAACATGGGGCAGCTCCAAAAGCTGGTCTTAACATGGCGAAACAAGGAGAAATGCTTTTTCCTCTTCGTTTTTGCTGTTTCTATGTGTGCTGCACAAGAAAAACGCCACAAATTATTGTTTATGTGCAGGAAGGTGTCCCTTCCTGCACATAAACATGGAAATTGACCAGATGGTTCAGAATTGTGTTATTTGTTGCAGCTGTGCTAAATCCTTGAAAGTTTGTCCCTGCCATTATTTCCTATCAATCTACAATCTCCTACTTGGGAGAAAGTCGGTATAGCTATTGTTGGTCCGTTGAGCCTTTGGGCAGGAATTCATCTTTTGCTTTAGTGATGATGGATAATTACAGTAAGTGGCCGGAGGCGAAAATTGCTGGTGAAGTCACGTCTGAAGTTATTATTGATTTCCTGAATGATGTATTTCTTAAGGAAGGATTTCTTAAGGAAGGATCCCTAAACCAATGGGTTAGTGCAAAGAATGAACCAGGTATTTGGTAAATGTATTCAGGAGCAAGTGCATACAGGTATCTGGTGGGTAATGCCATTAAATCTATGCTCTGGTTTTATCACACTATACCACACTCTTCTACAGATGTGACCCCATTTGAATTGCTGCAAGGAAGCAAAGCTGCCAAATGTTTTTCCCCAGCATGGATGACAAAATGGATTAAGAAAAACAAAGCCTAATTTTCTGATAAGAAGGTTATGTCAAAAGTTGGAGCTATTGAACAGAAAAAAAAGAATAATATTACATGAGAAAAAGGGTGAAATCCATTGTAATTGAAGTAGGAGATGTGGTATCTCTAAGTCAGCTCATGGGAAGAAGGGTGAATCTAAGCATGGTCCGCCTTTGAGCGGTGCAGAGGTCAAGGGGAGTGGTATCAAAGTAGGAGAACAGTGAAATTGTTGTAAAAGTCAGATGTAGGATGCGTGATGGTGGGGCTGAAATTTCTTACACAACATTTGGTTCTATCTCAGAAAAGACTATGATGAAGTCCACAAACTCAATTATTAAGAATTCTTCTAAGTCTTGGTCAAGTCCAAGATGTAGTTCTAGACAGAGGAGTACACCTCAAAGATTTGAAAATTATACCTTTTAGAACTGTTTGTGTTTTGATTTTCATCTTTGTAAAATTTTATGTTGGTCATTAACTTTTGTAAAATTAGTTTTTTTCTCTTTTATTTATAAAGTTCTTTTATGTGGATATATTTTAATCAGTATGCATTATTGTTTGTAAAAGAGGAAAGTCATCTATTATTCTGTGATGCTTTGGCTGTGTGTAGTGTTACACACCAACGTTCTTAATATAATGTATTCGTTTGAATACAAGGCAGTTGGAAGAGGCTTGTGTACCACTAGCAGCTCAGAGCCCTTTATCTATTAAATGTACCTTGCCTACTTCATCTCTGGTGCCATTTCTTTGGCTCTTTTATTAGCTATGAAGTACAGGTAGCCTCAGGTTTAGCCATTGAGCAGAAGAGGTTGGAGCCTAAGTAGGAAAGCCAGAGTTTGCCTTAACCTCATGCTCCTTTTGTTTGTTTCTGCCCTCTGTTCCTCTTCGTGCAGTCTTCCTCCAGCACATGTCCTAGCCCGTGTACTGCTGTCATTGCATGGCAGCATACACTTTTATTGGGCACTAATATCTACCTCCTGTACCCGCCCTGGCCTGCTGCAGTAGGCACGTGGCCTAGCGCAGGACATCTGCAGAGCCCAGGAAAAGTGTTTATGGCCTTGCAATGGGTCTTAGCCCACCCCTTCATTCTGCTCTCAGAATCAATCAATCAATCAATCAATCAGGACTTGTAAAGCACAGCTAATCACATATGAGGGTATCCAGGTGCTGCTGAGAGCCTTGCTGCTTGTAGGATTTGCCAGCCAGGTTTGAGTCCTTACCTGAATTCCAGCAGAGAGGATGATGCCCGGATGGTGAAGAGGGAGGTTATTCCAGCACTTCGCAGCAAGGTAGGAGAAGGAGCATCCTCCACTGTTGCTTTGGTGGATGCATGGAGGTGTAAGCGAGGGAGAGGGAGGCGGAGTGCAGGTGTCTATGGAGTTGGTGGAATTTCAGGTGGTTGTTGATGGATGCTGGACCTTGGTTGTGCAGGACTTTGTGGATGTTGATCAGCATCTTGAATTAACACTTATTGGGGAGCCAGTGGAGCTTTATGGGGGGGGTGATGTGGGTTTATTTTGGGAGTTCGAGGATGAGTCTGGCCGCTGAATTCTGTATGGTCCGCAGTCTCATCAGGAGGTGCAAGGTGATTCCTACGTAGTGTGTGTTGCCATAGGGCTGCCAGCTAGGCATTAGGGCTTGATTGACAGTTCATCTGGTGTTGACCAGGAGCCATTTGAAAATCTTACAGGGCATGTGGAGAGTGAGGAGGCTGGCAAAGAGACTGCATTGATCTGGCTTTTCATGGTGAGTTTACTTTCAGTATGATACCAAGGTTGTGGGCCTGGTTTGTCGGAGTCGGTGAGGGTCCTAGTTCGGCCACCAGAAGTGGTTCCACAGGGAGGTGCTGTTCAGCAAGATCAACACTTCCGTTATGTCTGTGTTGAGTTTCAAGCAGTTGTTTTTCATCCAGTCGGCGACGTTCTTCATGCACCTGTGAAAGTTGGCCATCATGGTGGAGCGTCTTCTGATAGTGAGAGGACAAGCTGGGTGTCGTAAGCGTAGGATATGATGTTATATCCATGGGTTCTGATGATGTTGGCTATGGGGGTCATGTAGGTGTTGAACAGTGTAGGGCTGAGGGACAAGCCTTTAGAGATGCTGCAGATGATGTTCTTAGATTCTGAGGTGAAAGGTGGTAGACAGATTCTCTGGGTTCTTCCAGTGAGGAAGGAGGCGATGAATTTGAGGGCATCTCCTTGGATTCCAATGAGGTGAAGCCTCTTGATAAGGGTGTGGTGGGATATTTTTTTATTTATTATATAGTCCTCATTTGTCAATTCTTATTTAGGTGTTAGAGAGGTCTGGCCATCTGTGACAGGAAAACCCCGGTTCCTCCACAAAGGAAGGATGTTTAAACATCCCGGGCTAGGGTGCACAGCCTGCAAGAACTGACTCCTGTATACAGGTGCAAAAGAATGAACCACAACCAGGATGGAAGGAAGCAAGCTTCCCCCAGCCATGCTGCCTGTATACCTTGCCATTAATCATTGGACCAATCGTTTAACATAACAAATATAACCAGGAAGAAGAAAGATAATGGGGAAGGACGGAAAAATAAGTGGGAAGCGAACTAGAAGGGAAAACGGAAAAAAGACCAAGGGGATTAAATCATTGGCATGCAATTTTAGCCCAATCATCTCAGAGTTCCCAAAACTTTGTTCTCTTAGCATTAGATGTGGCGTGGTCGAGATTCGCTATTTTTCGTATTGATCGTATCCACTCCACCTCTGTGGGGAGCTGGGTAGTATCCATTTAATACATAGCTCTCTATTCGGAAGAAGGATTAAAGTGAATATAAGTCCTTCATTTGATTTGAGAAAAGCCCTATTGCCCTCCCATTCTGACATCACCCCAAAAATTACCAGCGCCAGGCTCACCTTAATTTCTTGACCCAAGATTCCCGAAAGCGTCTTACCCACTTTATGCCAGAAGGACTGGATTGAGGAACACTGCCTAAACATGTGGGCTTCATTTGTGTTGACCTCTCCACACTTGGGACACTTCTTTGCCACCCGCGTTCCTAGCTTGGAAAGTCTCCTGTGGTGTCCAGTAAGACTTATGGACGGTAAATAGATGGTTTTTCCTAAGTGGGGCAGATTTCACTTAAAATCACAAATGAGACATAGATGCTTGACATAACAATTTGAGGTCTTGGGCCGGCAGATCCCTCCTCCGTGTCTCCATCAGCAAAACTTGCACCTCTTCCGTGGCCTGGATCAGCATCCAGAACCATTCTTCCACATCTTTCGGCAGAAGGGGTCGAGAGCATATCCTGGACTCCCAGAACTGATTCCCCTTTCCGTCCTTTCCCAGCGTTTTTGCCCGGCTTGCTAACTGATATTTAAATTTAGAAACCTAGCCCTCAGAAATCTCCAGCAATTGCTGCCATGAAATTAATTGGGCCTCCTCTATGAGTTGTCCTCATCTGAGAATGCCATAATCCCTTAAGGGGATTGCCAGTGAGTCGAAAAGGCAGGCTGGGGGGGTACCAGGTGAGTTCCAGATGGGGGCTAATTTTCTAAAATAAGGTATTTGTAGGGATAATCTTATTTGGTACCAAGACTTACATGCACCCAATAGAACCTCAAGCCTGGGCTGGCAAGATGGCGGCCGCGTGAAGAGTGCGGGCGTCACTCTCTGGAGTAATATGCTGTTAGATTCGGGGAAAATGGGAAAAGACCGAGAGTAATGAGGTTTTTGAGGCCCTAGGACATCCAGTATCGGAAATATTGCGGCCGCATGAAGAGTGCACTCACCTACGGATTACATGCGGCTGGACTCGGGACGCCAAAGCAGAAAGACTGCTTTGGAGCTCCGTAGCAGAGCTCACCTGTGGACCTGGCGGGCGTGGTCTCCCGTGAAGCCCGACTGGAAACAGGACTGTCTGCTGAACGCCGAACTCCTCGGAACTCACAGCAAAATCATGCCGCCTCAGAAGAATGGTGCTCCGCTGGTGCCTGTGGTTAAAGCACCCGGAGTATCTCAGAGAGATGCGGCATCCAGGGGGGCTAAAAAGGTGGCTTTAATAGAAGAAAAGTCCTGCATTCCGGACAAGCCCGATAAGCCCGTGGGAAAGGGGGCAGCGGCGAGTAACAAGAAAGGGGCTTTGCTGAAAGGGAAATGTATTAAAAAAGCTCCAGCAGCAGCACAAGGGGCTGGGGCCAGAAATGACGGGGCAGTTACCACTCAGGCATCAAAATCTGGCAATATTCGAGGGAAAATCCCCGTGGTTCCTGGGATGTTTTCTTCTAAGCCCATAAATACTAAAACTATGTCTAATTCACCGTCATTCACTGCCGGCCTTCCTCCTATCTCTACTGTTATACCCTCACTGGAAGATGGTAGTGAAGAATGCAGTGACCCCACCAAGCTCACCAGGGAGGAAATTGGGATTAAAGATGGTCAGTCGCTTGAGACTCCTGTTAACCCTAATGTTGTCGTTGTAATTGATACCGTTAGGGACCTGCCTCAATCCTTGCTTGTCAATTCTGAGTCTGCCTCCTTTTTCCGAACTTCAGTTGGAGGGCGGTCTGACACGGAACTCGGTACAGGTAGTATCGCCGATATACACGATGGGGAGAGTTTTTTCTCTCTGGCAGAGGAATCGGAAATGGAGGGCTCCACTGACTCTGAGAATCTGGCTGATACTTTGGGAGAAGATAGTGGGAGCCCACCCACCACCGCGGATACGTTAAGAAGGGCTATTCCTCATCTTCGTAAAGTCAAGAAAAATACCTCTGAAAGTCAAAGGCGACGTGGAAGCAACTGCCTGGAAGCCAGTAATAATCTACAGTGGGACTACTCTGCGGCTGCAACTAGTTTAGCTGGCACGGGCGGCTATCGCGACTCGGGGCCGCAATCCGAGGAACGGGGTAGTGAACCTTTACAATCTCCCTCAAATGCTCAGATCTATGCGATGCTCAAATCTATACAATCTGAAGCGAGCCAAGAGCATAAAAGAGCACAATTAGCAACAATGAAAATTCAGGGGGCCATTCGCAAAAATATAAAAGCTTGTGCAGAGGTGATTGCCAGGACTACAGCCTTGGAAGAGCGTATAGTGGGTTTGGAAGAAGGGCTTGAGACTGTAGAAGTTAAGATATCAGCTAATGATGAAAGATATACAGATGTACTATGGAAATTGGAAGATTCAGAAAATCGCCTTCGGAGAAATAACTTGCGTCTTCTAGGGATTGAATAGAAAGCTGAAGGTGAAGATATAAGGGGACTTGTATTAAAATTGTTTAAGGCTGCTTTTCCGGAGCTTTCTCATTGGTCCTGGGAGACCGAGGTACAAAGAGTCCACAGATTCCCGCTGTTTTAAAAAAAAGAATACTGGCCCAGACATTAAACCTCGAGCAATATTAATTTTTGGGGGAAACTTTTTGTTGCGCCAAGCTATTTTTGAAAAAGCGAGACCAGACTCTAAAAGATCGGCGGAAGGCCATACCTTCTTTGTACGCCCGGATTTCTGCCACGCTACGGTAGAGAGGAGGTGGCGGTTGCGAATGCTGATCACTCCATTTAAAAAAAAAGGGTGTGAAGTCTACTTGATGAACCCTGCAAAATTGAAGGTTATTTATCAAGGGAAGACCAGAGTGTTTGTGTCAGAAATTCAAGCGGAGAATTATTTAAAGGAACTTGCTGATGGCTAATTGTGTGTGTTGCTGAATTTGTATATTTTGATGTATGTATAGCAATTGATGTAGGAATTCTTTACAAAATTGGCGCTACATAATGTCTCATATTTAGATTGCTTTTTTTTTCTCTTGCTTGTCCTTTGGGAGTGTTGAATTTCCGATAGGGCCAAATCTGTTTTTTTCTTCTTTTCTATTTTTTCTCCTTTTATTGTTGGTATAAAAGGATCCAGGGAGTGACCAGGGGCACAGGATACGCGGGAGGCATCACAAGGGTCTGAGGACCTTTTTTGCCTGTTTGTTGGGGGAAAGGGGCAGGGTGGGGGCGGGTTTGGCTGGGGAGGGTCGGGTGCAGGGGGGGAAAGGGAGGGAACGAATGGAAGCTCTATGGGGGACAGGAGTAAATGTTTGTTTCTTTTTCACTTAGGCCCACTTTTAGTCTTTGGAGCTATATTGTCGGAAATTTCTTTTGAGGGTAGTGAATATTAGGATAGCATCCATAAACATCTGTGGATTCAATGATCCAGTCAAACGGCGTAGATTTAGAGAAGATATCCGCTTTCTGAGGGCGGATATTATTTGCCTACAAGAGACTCATATAGAGTCAAGTCGCCATAAACTCCTTGAATTTGAAGGATTCCAACTGGCAGCTTGGACAAGACTGGAGGCAAAAACCAAAGGGGTTGCTATCCTTATCCGTAGAGGGGCTGTAAATATAACCCGTTCTTTGGTGGATGAGTTTGGACGATGGGTTATCATACACGCAGAATTTCAAAATCGAGCCTTTTCACTCTGTTCTTTATACGGCCCGGTGCTGGACGATCCTGCGCTTTACAATAAGCTTAATCTTGAATTAGTAGGGTGGCCATCCCTGTGTATCTTATGTGGCGATTTTAATATTAATATTGGGTGTGAGCTTGCTATCCAGCCAGATCTTGGATATGTAGGTCGTAAGCCAAAAGTTTATAAATCTTTGAGGCAGCTCCAGGAACTTCACGGGCTGGTGGATACATGGGCTTTGTTTAGGAAGCAGGATCCAGGGTTTACTTATTATTCAGCCCCTCATAAAATTCATTCTAGATTAGATTATTTTTTATCTCTTCTAGTTTGGTACAGGGGTCCTCAATTTTTAAATATCCGAGAGTAATGTCGGATCATAATCCCTTAGTTTTGGAGGTAAATATTCAATCTAAGTCTAAGAAACCGAATGTTTGGACATTTAATCGAGGTTTGCTAAAAGATAGACACTATGTGGAAGCCATGTCACTATGGATTGTTAGATTTCTTAATGAAAATATTGGCAGCACTAATATTCAGAATGTCTGGGATGCACTCAAGGCAGGGATTAGGGGGGAGACCACTCGTTATGGCTGGGAGAGCCAGAAAAGGGAGAAAGCCAAGTTAGAGCAGCTTTATGGGAGACTAGAAGAGGCTGAGAAAATACTTGTTAGTGAATTATTGAATGAAGGAAATGGTGATCGGGCAAAAGTTCAGATTATAATTATTAAATCAGATATTATCGCTATCTCCCTGGCTAAAGCTGCTAGTAAATTCCTTGCCTGGCGCTCTAAAGTGTATGAAAATAATGAAAGAGCTGGGCAAATATCAGCTGCAAGAACAAGAGAAAAGATAGCTGCCACACGAATATTGAGTATTATGGATCCAGAAGCTGGGCTGGTTACGGATGAAGAGGCTATCGTTTTTGCTTTTCAAAAATTCTATCAGGCATTATATGATGAGGATATTGAGGATAATGGTGAAATACAGATGGGGATCCAGAGCTATCTTGAGGGCATGGCTATGTCGGCTCTATCAGAGGACGAGTTGAATATGTTAAATATGGAGATTAATATTGAAGAACTTGGAATGGCTATAGATTCAATCCCAAGTGGCAAGGCAGTAGGTCCCGATTTTTTGCCCGGGGAGTTCTACAAGACTTTCCGTACTCAACTAATTTCGGTAATGCTTCAGCTTTTTATTGGTGTTCAAAATGGGAATGCCCCCCGGGGTTCTTGGCGGAATGCGAGGATAGTCACTTTTTTAAAAAACGGAAAGGACCCCAGAGATACCGGCTCTTATCGCCCAATCACTCTGATCAACTGTGACAATAAAATATATTCTAAAGTGCTAGCCAATCGATTAGCTGGGGTAATTAAAAAGCTGGTTTCTCCGCTACAGCATGGCTTTGTCCCTGGCCGGGAAACTATTGAACATATACGTCGCACCATCACGTTGTTCGATTATACCAAGGTTACAGGAGACCATATGGCTGTGATTCTGCTTGATGCGGAAAAAGCTTTTGATAGGGTTTCCTGGCCTTTTTGATGGGCTGCATTACAGCATTACGGTATCGGCGACAAATTTATCAGAGCTATCAAAAGCATGTATGTCCATCCTATGGCCTAGGTTTCAGTAATGGGGAATCTATCAGCGACAATTCATACACGCAGAGGAACTAGACAGGGATGCCCATGCTCCCCCTCATTGTTTGCGATTTATATAGATCCTTTAATTTGGAAGATCTATGAGGATGTCCTGATCAATCCTGTGATATCCAAAGGGGGAGCAACTAAAATCTTGGGATATGCGGATGATCTCGCTATTTTAACTGATTCCCCTCAAACTGCTGTACAGCGGATAGGCCTCCAGACATCTCGTTTTGGCGCATTATCGGGTTATCTGCTTAATGAAACTAAAACTCAAATTATATGTAACAATAAGGCTAATTTTATAGACCCTCGTATTATTAACAATGCAAAATATTTGGGGATAGAGATTACCTCGGAAATTGACCAGATTGTTGAAATAGATGCTTGGCGGATCAATAATCTACCCTTAACTTTAATGGGTAGATGTAATGTGGTGAAAATGTCCTTCTTACCAAAGAATCTATACTGTCTTAGAGCCATTCCTGTATTGATTGATCCTATTTGGTTTAAAAAATTAGATCGGATAATCTCGAGCTTTGAAATTTATGACATTATCCAGAGAAAGGGGAGGCTGGGCAGTACCCAATTTTCAAATGTATTATTGGTCCATAACAATTCGACATATAGCACCGATGTTAGATTTTGGCTCTCTAGACTGTCTCGATGGCTCGATTTATCATTTAATTCTGGGGGAGGAGGCACGGGGGGTTTAATTTAGGCATATAGATTTAGCTTATTTTAAAAGGGTTAGGTTTAAAACTCTTCTTGCAGCATTTAAAGTTTGGACTCGGTTCGAAAAATGTTTGGCATTGGGCGGTTGCATGTATATACACCGTTTTCTATGAACCCTCTTTTTCCTGAAATTTTTATGGATGCCTATTTCAATGAATGGCTAGCTAAGGGGATCACTGGGGTTAGGGATATAATGAAGGATGAGAGACTTTTGTCTTTTGAAGCGATTAAAGTTAAATATGAACTAGGAAATAGACAGTTCTTTAAATATTTACAGGTTAGAGATTTTTTTTCTAAAAGGTCTATCTCTTGGGAGCGTATTCCATTGGTAGAAGCTATTAATGGGAATCAATCAACTATCTCTTCTATTTATAAACTATTGAGAAATAGGAGACCAGATGATTTGATTAAGCACTTTACTTATTGGGAGAGAGGGCTCCAAGCTAGTCAAGGGGCCTGTGAGGATTCACTTTTTTTTAGTTCATCCGTCTTTATCTCCGCTAACCTGCAGGTCCAATGCTACAAAGCCTGGTTTAACTTGTATATAACACCATCTCGTATTCATAAATGGGGAGGGAATGTAGGTAGTAATTGTTCCCGTTGTGGGGAATTAGCTGCAGACAGTATACAGCCTCCTGCCCCTCTCTAATTCAATTGCTGTGTAAAATGGAACAACGCCTCAGTCAAATTCTGGGTTTTACAGTTGTAATGTCTTCTCAGTTAATAATGTTAGGGGTGTCTGAACAAAATATGTGAGGATCAGAACACAAGCTTTTATTTGCAGCCATGACAGTGTGGAGATTATGTTTGGCGACAGTATGGTTAGATCCTGTACCGCCAACGATTCATGTTTGGTTTAGTAAATTCCTATATATTTATAAATGGGGAAAAATCTGTATATAAAAGGAGAGGGCTTAGGGCTAGGAGAGAGGGAGAGCAAATTTGGAAACCTCTTAGGAACTGGATTAATTCAGAGCAACAAGACTCCTAGCTCTCCATTATGGTTTCTGTTTTACTCCAAGATTAATATAATTTTTTCTGGTCTTTATGGGCTATACATGTAACACTGTTCTTTTTTTCTTTTCTGTTACTTCCCCGGTTCCCTGACCGGACCCTCTGGGGTGGGGTGGGTGTGAAGGGGATAAAATGTGGTAAAATTGTGGATACATGACATGTATGGAATTTTAAGGTTGGTTTTTTTCTTGTGTTTTTGTTTTTTATGATTGAATTACATGCCATGTTTCCCAATAAAAAATTAGAGAAAAAAAAAGAACCTCATGCCTGACTTTTTGAAAAATTTGGGGTGACCGAATTTGAAAAGAAAAAAGTCTGTATGATCTGGGGGACCTGCAGTAAGGGCTCTAAACCATGGGTACTCACAAACTTTCTCTCGGGGGCCAAATTTACAGTGTGGTTTGTGTCCGAGGGCCGCACAGGTGGGGGCGGGGTCAGTGGGGGAGGGGGCAGGGCTAGAAGAAAAAAAAACTGACCATGAGGTTGATCACAGGTCCCTGCAGCGGACGCCTTCGTCCACTGAGCCACCAGACGCGGCATACACACATTTCACTCTCTCTCTCTCTCTCTCTCTCTCTCTCTCTCGTTCTTTCTCTGTCGCTCTCTCTATCTCTCTCTCTCTCTCTCTCTCTCTGTCTCCCTCCCTCCCTCTCTCTCTCCCTCCCTCTCTCTACCTCTCTCTCCCTCTGTCTCCCTCCGTCTCACTCACTCTGACTGTCTCACTCACTCTCACTCCCTCTCTCCCTCTGTCTCACTCACTCTGACTGTCTCACTCCCTCTCACTCCCTCTCTCCCTCTGTCTCACTCCCTCTCTCCCTCGGTCTCACTCACTCTGACTGTATCACTCTCTCTTTGTCTCCCTCTCTCTCTCTGTTTCCCTCTCCCTCTCTCTGTTTCCCTCTACCTTCCTCCATTTCTATCTCCCTCTCTCCTTCCTTCTCCCTCCTTCCCTCTGTCTCCCTCTCTCTCCTTCCCTCTCCCTCCTTCCCTCTGTCTCCCTCTCTCTCCTTCCCTCTCCCTCACTCCTTCCCCCTCCCTTACTCTGAGGTCTCCCTCACTCACTCTGAGGTCTCCCTCACTCACTCTGAGGTCTCTCTCACTCTGAGGTCTCCCTCCCTCTGTCTCCCTCCCTTGATCTGTGTTTCCCTCGCTCTCCCTCTGTCTGCCTGTCTCCCTCCCTCACTCTCCCTCTGTTTGCTGTCTCCCTCCCTCGCTCTCCCTCTGTCTGCCTCTGTCTCCCTCGCTCTCCCTCTGTCTCCCTCGCTCTCCCTCGCTCTGCCTCCCTCGCTCTCCCTCTGTCTGCCTGTCTCCCTCCCTCACTCTCCCTCTGTTTGCTGTCTCCCTCCCTCGCTCTCCCTCTGTCTGCCTCTGTCTCCCTCGCTCTCCCTCTGTCTCCCTCGCTCTGCCTCCCTCGCTCTCCCTCTGTCTGCCTGTCTCCCTCCCTCACTCTCCCTCTGTCTGCCTGTCTCCCTCCCTCGCTCTCCCTCTAGCTGGCTCTGCCTCCCTCGCTTTCCCTCTGCTTCCCTCGCTCTCCCTCTGCTTCCCTCGCTCTCCCTCTGTCTGCCTGTCTCCCTCCCTCTCCCTCTGTCTGCCTCTGTCTCCCTCCCTCGCTCTCTCTCTGTCTGCTTGTCTCACTCCCCCACTCTTCCTCTGTCTGCTTCTGTCTCCCTCGCTCTCTCTCTCCCTCTGTCTGCCTCTGTCTCCCTCCCTCGCTCTCTCTCTGTCTGCTTGTCTCACTCCCCCACTCTTCCTCTGTCTGCCTCTGTCTCCCTCGCTCTCTCTCTCCCTCTGTCTGCCTGTCTCCCTCCCTCGCTCTCCCTCTAGCTGGCTCTGCCTCCCTCGCTCTCCCTCTGCTTCCCTCGCTCTCCCTCTGCTTCCCTCGCTCTCCCTCTGTCTGCCTGTCTCCCTCCCTCTCCCTCTGTCTGCCTCTGTCTCCCTCCCTCGCTCTCTCTCTGTCTGCTTGTCTCACTCCCCCACTCTTCCTCTGTCTGCCTTTGTCTCCCTCGCTCTCTCTCTCTCTCCCTCTGTCTGCCTGTCTCCCTCCCTCCCTCTCCCTCCGTCGCTCTCCCTCTATCTGTCTATCTCTGTCTCCTTCCCTTTTCCTCCCTCTCCCTCTTCATCTCACCCTGCCTGTGTGTGCCCGGGCTGAGACAGCTTCTGGGCACACACACACTCAGCAAGCCAGCCAGCCGCACCCGAGCACTTAACAGGTCTTTAAAAGACCATTTGCATGCTAATGAGGCTTTGTTCACCTCTTAGGCCCCTGCAGCCCCACTCTGACGGAAATCGCTCGGCCCTCACAGAGAGTCTCTGCATCGCGCTGCAGCAGGGGTGCTTGCTGAGATTCTTTAAGAAAAAAACAAACACGGGTACGAGGTCTGCACGATCCGCGGGCCGCCAGGGAAGGCTTGCCGGGCCGCCCCTGGCCCGCGGGCCGTACTATGAGTACCCGTGCTCTAAACAATGGAGACAAAGCAGAAGTAACCTTCAAAAGCTGCCGGAAAGTCTTAGAGTGAAAGGCACAATAATATTGGTAAAGATCTGGGCTGGCAATACCACTGCGTTCCTTTTTCTCCACAAGTTTCTTCCAAGAGATTCTAGACCTTTTATTTCCCCAGGAAAAGGTGGTAAACTCCCCTTGTATTTTCTTGAACCACTCCTTCTTAAATTCTAAGGGGATGGTGTTAAACAAAAAAGTGAATTTAAGGAGGATAGACATTTTCAAAAGGTTGGATCTACCTAAGAAAGATAAGGGAAGGGCTCTCCAGGCCTGATGCATTTGCGCGCAGCGTTCACGCGCTGCGATCGCGCCGAAGGTGCGCCAAAGGTAAGCCCGTCTACGCCCGTCCGCGCCTGGACCGCGCCCAGCGCCCGTCCCTCTGCTCTATGCCGCTCCCAACCCCCCAGAATAACTTATGATGCCGCTACTCTCATCGCCCTCAACGCCGGACGCACCCCACTTTGCTGTGCAGCTACCCCAGGACGTACCCACGGCCCATTCTCCTGCCTCTCCTGCAAGTTCAACTGCTTCAGGACCCTCACCAAAACCACGTCCTCCAAAAACAACTCCGACTCTACCCACCTAAATTGCATCCTGCTCAACACACGCTCGGTCCACAAACACGCAACCGAACTCTGGGACCTAATCGACACTGCGTCACCTGACATCGCCTTCCTTACTGAAACATGGATGAATGCATCTTCTGCCCCTGACATCGCCATAGCCATACCGGACACTTACAAGATCATCCGAAAAGACCGCACCGATCAAACTGGAGGAGGCATCGCCATCGTCCATAGAAACACCATCAAAATTACAACCAGCTCTGACGTCAATCTTGCAACCGCCGAACACCTCCACTTTCAGATCCACACCGACCCCAGGACCACACTTAGAGGAACCCTCATTTACAGGCCCCCAGGCACCCGATCTCAATTCAGCGAGGACATCACTGACTTCATCAGCCCGCACGCCCTCGCCTCCGAGAACTACATTCTTCTAGGAGACCTCAACTATCACCTCGACAACATTCTCGACAACAACACCACCACCCTTCTGGACAACCTGTCCAATCTCGGACTCAAACAACTTGTTGACACCCCCACTCACATAGCCGGACACACGCTCGACCCTATCTTCACCTCCAGCAAGCACATCTCCTTCGATCACACTACAGCTCTCCACTGGACGGATCACAGCTGTGTTCACTTCAGCTACAAAACAACCCTGACCCACAACCGTCCACAACCCATTCCCCAAAGAAAATGGAACAAAATCACCACCGACCAACTCCTCACATCACTAAGCCAAAACACTCCCACCCTAGCAACGGACCCAGACCTAGCGGCCACCAACCTCAGGCAATGGATTACCCACAGTGCGGACGAACTAGCACCCCTGAAAAAACACCAGTCGAAATCATCCAGCAAAAAAGCTCCCTGGTTCAATGATGACCTTAAAAAATCCAAGAAGACATGCCGCGCCCTGGAGAAGAATTGGAGAAAAGAACCTACCTCAGACAACATGGCCTCCCTCAAGACAGCCACCCGCAAACACCACCAACTGATTCGATCCGCCAAGAAATCAGCATTTAAGGACCGTCTCGACAACAATTCTCATAACAGCAAGGAACTCTTCAATATCGTCAAAGAATTCACCAACCCTCCCGCAGCATCCAACGACATCACTAACTCCCAAGACCTCTGCGATGTGCTATCCTCCTTCTTCTACAACAAAATTGCCGACATCCACAACAGCTTCAAGAATACTCCCAATGACCAACTCACCCCACCCCCTCCTGATCCCACACCTCCATTTAACTACCTCAACTCCTGGAAGCCAATCACCATTGAAGACACCATTCGCCTCATGAACTCAATCCACTCTGGCTCACCTTCTGACCCCTGTCCCCACTACATCTTCAACAAAGCTGACTCCATCATCGCTCCTCAACTCCGCGACGTCATCAACTGCTCCTTCAACTCCGCCACCTTCCCAGAAATATGGAAACACGCCGAACTTAGCGCCCTTCTGAAAAAACCAACAGCAGACCCCTCAGATCTGAAAAACTACCGACCCATTTCCCTCCTCCCTTTCCCGGCCAAAGTCATCGAGAAAGCCGTCAATAGCCAACTCGCAGCCTTCCTTGAATCCAACAACTCCCTGGATCCCTCACAGAACGGCTTTCGAGCCAAACACAGCACCGAAACCGCCCTCATTGCGGCGACCGACGACATCCGAGCACTCCTGGACAACGGTGAAACAGTGGCCCTCATTCTACTCGACCTCTCCGCAGCCTTCGACACTGTCTGTCACAACACCCTCATACAACGCCTCAACAACATCGGCATACAAGGAAAAGCCTTGGACTGGATCATCTCGTTCCTAGCCGGGAGAACCCAGAGAGTCCGACTCCCCCCTTTCTACTCAGAGCCCACCGAAGTCATCTGCGGCGTACCTCAAGGCTCCTCACTCAGTCCCACCCTCTTCAAGGTCTACATGAGTCCCCTCGCCTCCATCGCATGTCAACACAACCTCAACATCATCTCTTACGCCGACGACACCCAGCTAATCCTTTCCCTCACCAAAGACCCCAACACCGCCAAAAACAACCTTCACGAAGGTATGAAAGAAGTAGCCGAATGGATGAAACAGAGCCGCTTAAAACTCAACTCTGACAAAACGGAGGTGCTCATCCTAGGATCCTCCCCCTCAGCTTGGGACGACTCCTGGTGGCCCTCCGCTTTGGGATCTGCACCCACACCCACAGACCATGCACGTAACCTTGGCTTCATTCTAGACTCCTCCCTCTCAATGTCCAGACAAGTCAACGCCGTATCGTCCTCCTACTTCAACGTCCTTCGCATTCTCAAAAAGATCTTCCGCTGGATCCCCCTCGAAACAAGAAAGACTGTCACCCATGCACTGGTCACGAGTCGACTGGACTATGGCAACACACTCTACGCCGGAATTACAACAAAATTGCAGAAAAAGCTCCAGCGCATCCAAAACGCATCAGCAAGACTCATATTAGACATCCCGCGCCAAGAGCACATCACCGGTCACTTAAAAAACCTCCACTGGCTTCCCATCAACAAAAGAATTACTTTCCGCCTTCTTACCCACGCACACAAGGCCCTTTACAATCTAGGACCCGAATGCCTCAACACCCGACTGTCCTTCTACTATCCCACCCGCCAACTAAGTTCATCCAATCAAGCCCTCGCCGCAGTCCCGCGCATCCGTAAAACCACCATGGGTGGCAGATCCTTCTCCTTCCTGGCTGCCAAGACCTGGAACTCACTCCCCACCCACCTCCGCCGTACTCAGAATCACATCTCCTTCAGAAAAGAACTGAAAATATGGCTATTCGATAAACAGTAAACCCCTCCCTCCAGCGCCTTGAGACCCTCTGGGTGAGTAGTGCGCTTTATAAATGCATGAACTTGAACTTGAACTTAATTGTTTTCTAATGCTGAATGTTAAGTTTTCAGAATTTACTTGCGCTAATTTCTCCAAGTTGTACACTACTTGGATACCTAAGTATCTTATATTATTTCTTATTAAATCACTCTGGTAATGGGTATTCCACTGCATTACATCTGTTTTTTTCTGGTTTTTGGCATAGCCAGATACCCTGCCAAAACCTTCGAGAGTTTCCCAAATTGCAGGAAGAGACTTAGGCAGATCTGCTGTAAAACTCATCAGATCGTCTGCGTACAACCCAATCTTTTTTTCACAACCGTTGCAAACAAAGGGGAAGATGTTCCGGCATGATCTTAATTTACACGCCAATGGCTCCATATAAAGATTAAAAAGAAGAGGGGATAGGGAGCATCCCTGACTAGTCCCCCTACTAATGTTTAATATTTTAGAAAGCTTCCCGTTGACCAACACTCTGGCTAATCGGGGTATCATCTTATACAGGAAAGGCCAACTGACCCTTTCGAAAGCCTTTGCGGCATCATAAGTCATTAACGTCAAAGGGTTTTCATATTCCATAGCCAAATCAATTGCCCCTATTAGCTCCTGAGTTAATTCATGCAACAGTCTCCCTTTTATGAAGCCCTTCTGATCAGTATGAAACAGGGTCCCCTCTGCCTTATCCAATCCTTTGGTTAACATCTGAGAATAGATTGTATGATCACTATTAAGGAATGAAATGGGTCTGTACGACTCACAGCCCTGGGCGACATCCCAAGAAGATGGCAAGTCTTGATTAAGAGTAAAAGCTGAATTAAAGAGCTGGAGCAAAATAGGAGCAAGCTCTTCCTTTAATATCATGTAAATCTCATTGGGGAGAGCATCAGGGCCCACAGCTTTCCTTTTCTTTAGGCTGCCTAAGACTTTGATGATTTCCTCAATGCAAATGGGACTATCCAGGTCATCTGTTGCAGCCCCCTGAAGAGATGGAAGGTCTAAATCTTGGAGAAAATTATCAATTTGCTCCCCACCAATGATCAGGTCTTTCAAGTAAATTTAAAAAAAAGGGTGTGGTGGGATATGGTGTTGAAGACTGCTGAGAGGACGAGGAGCAGGTCCGCTGTTTCTCCCCAGTCAAGGAGGAATCTGATGTCATGGGTGACTGCAATTAGGGCAGTTTCGGTGCTGTGGTTGCTGTGGAATCCGGATTGGGAGGTGTCCAGGTGTTTTGTGAGTTGGTGGAAGAAGTGTGGCACAGCGGCCAGAGTGCCTGACTCCAGACCACAGGGTTCGCGGTTCGAGCCCCGGCTCCAGGTTAGCCCAGCACCATGTGAGTCTGGGCAATAGTTCGCTTAATCTTCCCAACAGCCCCCAGTGCCGGAACACCTCTCCGGAGGTAGCTGTGCGCTTTACAAATGCTGGTATTTCATATTATTTGGAGGTTGATGTGCTTTTCGAGAAATTTGGTGGAGAAGGGGAGCAGAGAGATGGGATAATCAATCAGTAGAAACAGTAGAATGAAACCACAGAGCTGCAGATCTCTGAATATTCCACAATCCATGACCAGGGAATATAAGTGGTGTTCGGGACACATAATTCTTTGTTGTGATGTGGGAGTGCAATCAAGTTTGTGCTGGAGGAGTACAAGAGTGTGTGTATGTCCTTTTGTGGGTGTCTGTGAGTTTTCTGTCACATTAAGGTTTCCCATATTGCATGGTGACATTGACTGGCAATAACAATGAGTGGGGTGCATCATAGCACTTGCCAGCCTATTTGGAAAATAGTCGCACATCAAGGGATTGGTTGAAAAGTACAAGTGTAGTAGGCGCACAGGATGGTAATGGCTGGTATACAGGGAAAACAGCTGAACATCAGGGCAATAGGCGATGTTTGAGAATAGGGCCACTGTGGGGTGGACGAAAAAGATGCTCATAAACCAAAGTAGTTGTGTTAGAAGCTGCTTTAGTCAACTGAAATATAAGGGGTCCAATTGAGATATCTGACCTGGGCTGCAAGACTGGAGTAAATTCCCAGTAGGGGACCTGACTATTCTAAACATAACATTCTAAAAAATTATATGTAAAGAACAAAGTGTGTGTGTGATAAACGGGAAATACTACACTTCTTCCTTCACAAAACATCCAAAATATGAATACAAAGAATGCAATGAGACTGAACTACTACATGTTCATTATCAATTTCAGTCACTATAAACATATATTCATCATAATAAAACCTAGGCTTAACCATGTGAAAAAATAACAACCAAACAAAAATGTTGTATTTATATTTTACATATGTAGTCCTTTATTTTGGCAGGAAACGTGTGGCATCGTATATTCCTCCTCACATCTGAAACACTGGCATCTTTCCTATCTAAATATGAAGCCAGACTTCCTGTTCTGGGAACAAAATGGATATCACTGGATTCCCCTGAAACCCGTACCAATGTTGCTGCTCTGATCACATCTCCTACCTCTGGGTCATCCAACATTATCATTTGCAGAATTGGAAACATTTAACTTACCCTGCTCCCAAACTCTCTCATCACACAAAGACACCCTGTAAAAGAGCTATATCACACCTCCTTTAATTCTGACTGCATTCTTGAGGACTTCAATTGCTTGGACAGTGCTCAACTAACTTGCCGTAATTTCTTAAGCCCGAAACCAATGTCACTCTTATTAAATCACCCACGTTCAGACAATTACTACTACTTTTCCTCCCTCTTTTAAGGCCCATAAAAGTCTTCATCATATGTGTGTACATATTTACAGAGCTCCTGACCTCATGATAATTTCAAAACTCATACCACACTTATTTTTCATCCACCAAGGAAAAAGCATTGATCCAGCTTTATGTCCTTTTAATAGTTCAAATGTATAGTTTGGTGACTGGATTGGGAGTGAGAGTGGCTTGTAATGCTTTCCTCAAATCCTGTAATGCTTTCCTTCAGTCTATAACTTATTTAAATGCTAGCTCAATAGCTCCCCCAATTGTTAAACCTCTCCACATGACCATTAGCCTCAGGATGGAATACAGTTTGTGTCTTGTGTACAAAACAACATTTTAACAAAGAAAATCTTCTTTGTACTTAGTGACAAATTGTGGACCATTATCTGAGACAAGGACCTCAGTTAATCCCTCTCTACAAAACAACTCATCCAAAAAAAAACTCAACAACAAATTCTGAAGTGATTTTCCTCATCATCCTCACCTCTGTCCACTTACAATAATAATCTACTACAAGTATACCATATGTTTCTTGCCAGGGGAGTACATAAAATGGACCAAAAATATCAGTACCTAGTATCTTTCAAGGTCAATCAGGTAACTCAACAGAAATGTTTTCAGCTACCAGTGCCTTAGCTGACTTATCATACAACATACATGACTTCACCCAACCCTCCACCATAGCATCTGACCCAGACCACCAGTAGTGTTCAAGTACTCTCAGCCTTGTGCCTGGAATACCTATGTGACCCTCATCAGCACATTCAATAATTTTCCCCCTTAAATTTAAAGGGAGAATTCATCATCATTAAATCTTTATTCGATTGCAAGTACAATCATAAAAGAACATAAAACCATAAATACATTCATGTATCAGCATAAACAAGAAATTAAAACTTAAATACATTAATATACAGATGAGAAATTCAGCTTTAGGACACTAACTCCATTAATCAGGCCTGGAACACCAAGATCTTACAGCAGCAGACAAAAAACCTGAAACCGCAGCAAGAAAATGCACATTAGGAATTAGTTGTAAATATATGAGCACCAGGCGGGCATGGGCAAAATCCATAGCTTTCAGACTTGGTAAAAGAAAACTCTTCCTAGGAATATTAAATATTTACACAGCAATACAAAATAAAAGTTATCCTTTGGAGACACATTGTCGCAGCCACAGGGCTCTAATGCGCCAGTGCTGACCCAGCCACTTGGAGAGGCTTACAGGTGATGTAACAAGTTAAACCTGAATAGAGACACCACAAATTTGTCTCTATCGTTGGATAACTACAAGAGATAGGGTTCCATACCCTGCACCAACTTTAATAATAAATTCCCTCGGACCATAGGTTTTCTCAGTTCCCGCTATTCACGTTGCATGGAGGCACGTGCAAATAATAGATCCATTAGCTGTTTTTTCTCCACAGGGCACAACAAATGATGATTATAAAACATGTCTACTCTCCCTAGACTAGTTAAAGTAGCCTTTACATAAGCTAGCCAGGGGATTTTATACATGCGGTCAAGAAGCAAATAATCCAACAAAATTGACCTGTTAAGCTTTAAACCTTCGCCAGTCCATATCTTAACCCAACAAAGCAGCGGCCTAAGAGTTATAAGATCACTAAAGTAGCTGAGACCCAGCGCCTCATGTGCCAAGAATGTCGAGGTGCTTTGCGTCACCCGCAAGATCTGACTCAAAAAGGGGTAAATAATTTATCTCCTCTGAGAATCACACCTTTTCATACAAAATATCATCATGAATCTTATAAAAACTAATTAATTCACCAAAACACACCACTCTGAAGGCTATCCCTTGGTTTTGAACTCTTCCACCTTCATAACAGACGTGTCTTTTAACTTATTCAAATTAACTTTCCTCTGTTATATATTCTTATCTTCCGCAAATAATTACCATTTTAGAAACATCTGAAAAACTAAACAACACCTCACACTCATATTCTTCATTCATGCACTGATCATCTAGTTTCATTAGTAATCTTGACATGCAATCTGTGTGCACATCATTTCCTCCAATTACATGCTCAGCCTTGTATTGGAACTCTTGTAGTTTGGAAGCTAATCTAGCTAACCTTGCAGTCAATGTTCTGCTGCGCCCTCCCCTAGGGATGACATATTAACTATTGGCTTGTGATCCGTTCCTGTATCAAACTTAGAGCCCCATAACAACATCCTAAAATGTTCTGCCCCCACACAGAAGCTAAAAGTTATTTCTCAATAACTGAATATTTCTTTGAAACATGTAAGGCTGTAGAGGCATAGGATACTATCCATCCTTCATTCTCTCATTTTATAAGAGAACTGCACCTAGACCACAATTGCTAGTGTCCATTGCAATAATACATGTATCCCCCTTGGATATATGGTTGTAGACATGGTACATTGATCATTTCTTGTTTTAATAAATTAAAGGCTTCCATTTGTTTTTACCCCCAGAGAAAAGTCAATTTTATTTTTTAAAAGACATCTTAGAGGCTCCACTCTGGTAGCATAATCTCATTTACCTTGGCATAAAACTCAGTCAAACCCAGAAATTCTACCATCCAGTACTGCTACCAGCTGTTCTTTAGTGGTAAAACAAAAAGATTTCTCCATGAATCCTACGTGGCACATTTTCAGATTTATTTCAAAACCTGAAATGGTATCACCTTAGTAATCCACTTCACATTCATGAAATTTGAATTTGCAAAGTTTGAGAGTCAAACCTTTCCTCCATAGGACAAATAAGACATCATGCTAATTTTTGTATTATTCCCAAAGCCAAAATATTTTCTTGGAATGCACCTGCTCATGGAATCTCCTTTAAAGTTTCCTTCATCAGCCTCTGAAAAACAGATATGGCACTGGCTAAACTGAAAGTCTTTCTACAATGACAGACGATGCCTTCAGGAGTGACATTGTTGTCAAATATTTGGATTCATCCTTTGGAAAAGCCTGATGATATGCACTTGCTAGATTTAATATGGGAAATATGGATGCTCCTGCTAGGGAAGATGCCATTTCATGCAAATTTGGCAAAGGGTTTGAGTCTGCCCATATTTTATCATTAAGGCTGCAAAGATCTATGATTAACTTTAGTTCCCTGGGGTTTTTAACAGAAACTACCATTGGAGAAACCCACTGAGATGATTCTACAGGTTATTTTTTTTCATTGCTTGCCAATATCTCCTTGAGTTTACTCCTATAAGTTAAAGGCACATTTCTTATTTATGGTTAATGGGAGTGGCACTCTCCTTTAAAATTATTTTATGTTTGAAACCTTTACATTTACCCACTTTATCAACAAAGACTGAACTACATTTCTCCTTTAAATATGCAAAGAATTCATCAGTATCTAAAGAGGCGCATTTACTGTTGTTGTCAACTGAATTGATAATGTACACAGGAAATCAGTTTTAGGGTCAAGTTTAATACCCATTTCTTTCTGATGGGGCCATCCTTACAATGATTGCTTGCTCAGAAACCTAGATTTTTTCTCTAGTGTGCCTCCCTGAAAAATCCAAATAAGCTACAAATAGCCACTCAAGCTGATTTTATGCTGAGTATACTCACCTGGGGAGACACTGGGAGCAAGAAACTTATTGGGCCAGATGTCATGAAACACATCCTTACTTAAAATGGTAAACCAGCACACAAATCTACAAATAACAAAATAAGTTTTCATCAATGTGTACATTGCAAGAGGGTAAATCCTTGCCATTCTGCAGTTTTAATACCTTTTCATCAACACTGAGAACCACATTGGTATCAAAATAACATCCAGCTGCAGCATTTTCGTCTTCCTCTTCTTCTATTACAAAATGTTTTTTCTTGCTGTCCACACTCTACTGAAATGATCCATAAAAACAGAATTTCTAAAGGTGGACTATTTCTAAAATTACCTAAATGTGTATGGCTTCCACCTCTATAACAACAAGGATTTCCCTCCAACAGGCTAGTATGTTTTTTGGGATCACCTCTTATTTCCTGAACAAAAATTTCAGAATGTTCAATCCCTTTTGCAATTTCTATAATGGTGTTAAGTCTCATGTCGACTGTTACTCATACCATTTCTAAAAACTTTTCTTTAATTGGTTTTCATCAAGATTTGATCACGTACCACCTGCTCATAATTTATATGTTCAAAATCACAAGTATATGCAATTGACCTTGAGACTGAGACATAATCTTCAATTGATTCATCATTACCCTGTTTGCGTGAATAGAGTTTATTTTGCTCCATAACTGCATTGTTTTTCTTCCTGTGGTGTTTAAACATCTGTTTGGAAGCAGATATGTAAACATGTCCATCACTTGGTTCAACCAAAGGATGGAAGTTCATAAATTCCTTTGAAACCTAAATGATGTTTCAATCACAATAACTTCCTATCAGCAGAACAAGAATCACCTTCTAAAACCTCCACATAAGCTAGAAATACAGCTTGCCAAGTTTCCCATTTCATCTGTGGTTCACCTGAAGAGGGTAAAAATGGTCCTTGTCACCAGTGTGGTGTGTAAGAAAAATAATGTCACAGAACAAAGTTGTTGTGTCAGCAACAGCTTTATACCACTGAAGTGTAAGAAGTCCAACAGGGACCTCCAATCTGGACTGCAACACTGAAATAACTGACCAGTAGCGGATCTGATGATTCCAAACATAACATAGTAGATAATTTTATATAAACAGATAAGTGTGCATGTGATGAACAGGAACATACCACAGCCACCTCATGGAACTGGTTAACGTTTGGTGAAATTATTTGCACACAATGGCATTTCCTGGCATAAGGGGGGAAAGGGGCACTTCATTGCATTAACTGGTGTGTCTGGAAATTCAGAGAAATAATTACATTGGCTGGTATTTTGAGGAAACATATGACACAACATGGCATTTGATATGGGGGAAACTTGGCAGATAATGGCACTGGCAGATAAACTAGAAGAAATATGAGATTTGTTAAACTCAGTGACCTATTTTTAAATGCTGGGTGGAGCGCTGAAACTTTTCAGACAGACAGGGAAGACCTGGCTTGACAGTTCGGGCTAGACTGTTCCTATGAGGAACAGGGTCAAGACTGATTTGCATATAGCTGTGTCTGAACTGGGGTGGCAAAGTGAGCTAAAGAACAATGATGGATTCAACTCAGATCTGGGACTGGGGGTGAGTGTTTAAAATGTTTCAGTGCTCTGTCCATCATCTCCTTGTGTTTGCCAGATTATTAATATGACATGCATTCAAAGGTGGCAGGCACTAATCTGGTGTTCAATGATGAGTTAATAATCATATTACACCGATTGGGGCAACTTAATAAAATAGATTTACATTTCTTTTTTTTTTAAATGCAAAATATGAAAAAATTGCTGTTCAGTGGCCCCATGAAGTGAGTGACAATGGGTGCCACTCCTGGCATTCTGACAACAGCACAATGCATTCTGGGGTTGCAGTTTTGCATTTAAGTTTGTAAGTGTGGACTAAAAAAAACTCAGCATGCAAACACCTGTTGGCTAAAAGATAAAGACTAGCTGTAAATGACACACGTGAAATGGGGTAAATATGGGGTTATGTGTAGATTGTCCTCTATTACACACTCCTGACGAAGTTAGGAGAGAAGGTTATGAGACACAAATCCTCAATGCTTTGTAGGCATTCCTGCTTGGGGATTGTTCTCCTGGCAGAATTAATGCCCTCAGCAATTAGACGGACTCGCATGCCACAATTAGAGGTGAAAATCCTCTTTAAAGTTGTTGATTTTCATGCAACAGCCAATTCACCTGGTTAACTTTGACAACATTTAGCCTTCTAGCTGATTCCTTTTTTGCGGTTTTATTTAGTCCGAACTCGACCCAAAGGTATTGGAGTGCTTTACATAAGCACCAGTTACAATTACACAAGGACACATTAATTTTTCGGTAGATAGGGGGAGAATAAGTGATTTGCCCAAAATCATAGAATGTTGAGCCGACGCCGAGACTAGAACCTGGTCCCCCAGCTCCAAAGTCAACAGCTCTCGCTGTTGGGCCTACGTACTGAAATCTGTTCAATATGGTTTCTGATAACATTTCATCATACTAGACAGCAGGTAGATATACTTTTTATTTACCACATTTGATTTAGATTACAGTCCAAATGCACATTTATGGTGTTTTATTTATTTATTAAAGACACCCACATTTTTAGGTCGAGCCTGGGCAGCCCATGTGCTGCGAGACATGCTGCATTGGAGTATGGACTTGAAGCCCCGCCCACTCTATGCCCATATTTGTCATTGGCTTGTGTCATTTTCCTTCCTAAATGCTGGTGTCTGATTCGTTATTAGGCTTGCTTGTTAATCCCTCCTTAGTACCGCCTTGTCTTCATTTGTAACCTCCCATGAGGACTGGCCCTTTTACTTCGGTTGTAACACGGTATGTCTTATTCAGTCTGTAAGCAATATTTTCTTTAATGGTTTCTCCTATCACAGGCACTACATGCTTTCCTGCAACAATCAGCGCATTCAGCACGCCTAGCGTACTTTCACAGGGTGGAGCACTTTTACAAAAAAGCATTTATTTGTCAACTTGACAAACAAATGCTTTTTTTTGGTAAAAGCGCCCTATACAGCGCTTTCACTTTAAAAGCGGAGGACGACCTTTCTTTAGACACGGCTCGTCTAAAGAAAGGGGCCTGGCCTCTGTTAACTGAAACCGCAGCATAGGGCGCTTGTAAACAACTGCAAGGCGCCACCCCCCTTAGGGGAGTGGCGTCGTTAGTGGCAGCCAAAGGGCCGACCACGGCAGGGAATCACTTCCGGGTCACTTGACCCGGAAGTGAAAGTAGGCAAAAAGACCAATGGAAGCGGGGCTTGTTAACGCCCCGGAAGTAGACGAAGGGCGCGAGGCTTAAAAGCCTGCGTCCATCTTAGGGACCCCCTCTTCGTCCACTGACCGCCCAGGAGTCGGACGTCTCGGGAAGAAGACTTTAGAAAATTTTACCTATTGGTATTGTAAATGACAATGCCTTTTATTATTGAAGGTTTTCTAAACACAAATAACCAATAACTCAAAATCTCGCAATTGAGATACCTGTTGCATTGCAAATGCTTGTTTAGTGGGTGTTTATGTCAGCTACTACAACCGGTATCGGACTTTGACGAGTGTAATATTTAAAAGCTGTATAGTTCTGATTAAGGCCTGACGGTGGCGCGCTCTACCTATTTCACATATGTCAATGCTTTTCAGCCGAATTGGCGCTTGAAACTAAAATAATCAAAAACCAATGTATTTCTGAGTAAATATAATGTTTGTTATCTGATTCTTAAGATGAGATCATGCACAAAAGTCATCATGGTGAGGTAAAATGTTATCAATTAGTTGGGTGTCTCGGTGCAATTGTTTGAAGCTACAGACTTGACAATGTTTTTTTTTTTAAACTGAAACCCTGGCTTTGTGTCTAGGATTAAAACGACCAGATTTACTTTCACCTGTGACCAGCGCTTGGCGCCGAGACAATCATCTCACAACATTTCCTAATTCACACAAGGAAATTATGTTTATGCATATTGAACATCCGCCGTTTTTCTTTTCCATCGGGCCATCATTGCGCTATCATTCATACATGATAGGTTATTTCCGAAAAATAAAGTGCTTGAAATTGAAAAAACGCTCTGGTTATTTTATGACCCAGTAGCAGGTGTAAAGAGGAAATTAGAAATATTCAAAGAAAATGCACCTCACCCCTTGATATGCGGCTGGAGAAAGTAATTGTGCTGATCAGCAGACTCGGTTGCTGTTACAAAACTTTCCCTTCCACTTTTGACCGTTCCCCGGTATCATATAATTCAATCATGTTTCAGATGAAAGATGTATTCTATGAACATTCTTTTCAGATCATATTTCCACCAATCACGACTGTTCTATCAAGAGCTTGGTAATGGCGTGGGTGAGGCAGCGTGTTCGGTTTCTTGAACTGTTCTTCACCTGAGAAAATTCCACCACCGTCGACTAACTGAAGCAAAAAAAGAAAAAACAACTGCCAAAGTCTTATGTTGGGAAATTGTTACTTTATCCACAATGGCCTCGAGACATTTATTTGGCAAGTGAACAATGTGTTAATCTGAGCTGGAAGCGTTGTGTTCAAAGTATGGGCGCAACCAAGAGGGCGGGGATCTCGGGGGTGTCTAGCCAGACCTCATCCCCTGTGGGGTTGGGGTTTTCGGGGATGTGGTCGCTGAGCACAGTAGCCTGTAGGGTGCAGTGTATTTGTCAGTGCTTCGTGTGTGCTTGTGGTTGTGGGTAGGGGACATCAGCAGTCATTTATAGAGACCAGAACATTTAGCAAATTATTTTAACCCAAAGCAAGAGAGAGAAAGGCAGAACATAGAGAATGAAGGAGGGAGGCGAGGAAATAATAACAAAGGGATGACGCGGGGACGAAAAGGACCCTGCAAGAGTGAGACGAAGAGGCAGCAGGTGAACCGTGGAGGAAGAAACAGGCATGAGGTGAAAGACTAGGTGGCCTTGGTAAGTGACAACCCTGTTGCAAAGGCTGCAAAAACAGCTTCTTTGAAATATGCAAGGAATGCTGGGAGGTTCCATGTGTGACAGAACCTACTCCAAAGTGAGCCTGTAGATCAAAGAGTGGTAAACAATGGCAATCTGTTTCTACCATTAACAAACACTATGCTTCAAGTTTTCTTGTGTTGTAGATCCCTTGGATGGGATCAGGCCTTCATGTGTCCCCCCCACCCCCACCCCTCCCCGTGTGAGAGGTGTATACAAAGAAAGGGCGATGATTTGCATATATTATAATGATGAAAGCCTCAATAGCATGAAAAGTGCTATGTTAATACCAATGCAATACAATATAATGATGAAGAAATGTGTTGATACCTCTATCGTGCCGATACATATTGCTATATACCAGACAAGGCTCGGCGTTGTGCGAATAAATATTGCCTACTCCTGAACCACGCCTAATAATGAATAAAATGCTTTGATAAATCGGACAGAAGGCAGGTGCATAACTCCACGTCATATAGCGAGGATCATATTTGATGGAGACTGCACTGGCAAGTACCTGAACTGGATTAAGAGGAAGCTGCGCTGAATTCTGGGCAATATCACCTGTTATGTACTTTTCTTTTTTCTTTTTTTTATATAACAGTTCCCTATTCAATTTTCACTTCATGCAATGTACAGATTCTGCCGGGTCCTCAGTCGTAACGGATATTTTCTCAGAAAAAACAGTAAGAGCAGCTTCTCCATAATGGTGGAGGAGCGCCGCTCCCTGCTAAAAGAGGAAGAATAAAATGATAATAAAAGCCTTATATTATAGTTTTATTTTTGCCGGTCTAACAGTTGATGACGCCAGTCTTCAACGGAGCAGGGCCAGGCCAGGCAATCCTGTTTGACAGGCATGGCAAGGGGAGGAGTGGCCTTTAAAACACTAATGAGATATCGGATAGATGCACAGCTGATGTTATTGTGGAGTTTGTGAAAAAGGTTAGTTCTTGTTTTATGGTGCTCCTAAAGGTGACGTCGAGGGTCCAACGGCGTCTTGGAATATGGGATAGAAGTGAAGCTAGAAGGCCTCTAGTTTCATCCCTTTAAGGCACACGACCACAACAAGAGAAGGACCAACTACTAGGTTTACGACCACCAAGCACTTTTCAAGCACCCACAAGCCACAAAACACTGGATCTGTTCGAAAGCATAGTCAAACAAGACTTAAACAGGATCAAACACACCAAACCTAAAAGCAGAAATACAACGCAAAAAGACCTTGACACATTACACAAACTTGCATCTAACGACAACATCATATTCACCAAAGCAGATAAAGGAGGTGCAATTGTAATTATGAACAAAACTATGTATGAGACAAAAGTGATGGAACACATCACAGATATCAATACATATAGCAAATTGGACAGCAACCCCACACTGGAATACTCCAAGACACTACGGACAATCATTGATAGAGCCCATAAGCAAGGCATAATCACAGATAGGACAAGAAACTTTCTCATATCTTCTAACCCTAAAAGCCCCACCTTACGGATGGTACCGAAGATACACAAAAACACCATGGATCCACCAATGAGACCCATAGTATCCACACGCGGGAGCCTACATGAACCAATTGGACAGTTAATAGATAAATACCTACAACCAACAGTACAAGCCATGCAGACCTACGTTAAGGATACCTCACAATTCCTGATGAAATTGCAACAAGTGTCATGGGACCCACAAGAAAAAATCATACTGTGCACAGCAGATGTTCGCAGCCTTTATACGAGCATACCCCACAACATGGGGATAGAAGCCATGGAAGCAGCACTTATGAATACAGAACTAGATCACGATTTTCAGACCTTTCTAATGGAACTCATGTACTTCACACTGTACCAAAGCTATTTCAAAGTCAACGAATCATGGTACCAACAGCTTACCGGAATGGCTATGGGCAACTCAGCGGCACCCGTGTATGCCAATATCTTTATGCAGTGGTACGAAAACAAACATATCTTGACCAAAAAAGAATGGACGGACTATTTAAAAATGATCATCAGATATATTGATGATCTATTCATCATCTGGACAAACTCGGAGGAGAAACTGCAAACCGAACTGACTAAATTCAACAAAATAGACCAACGAATCCAACTCACATGGGACATATCTGACACCATGGTGAATTTTCTGGATGTCAAAGTTGCAATAACCCCACACGGATTTTGCACGGACCTATACGTCAAACCAACAGACAGAAACAATATGTTACTGTACTCAAGTTTTCACGAACCAAACTTGATAAGAAACTTACCTTTCTCACAGATGGCCAGAGTGAAAAGAATCACCTCTGAGGAACACACTCTCAACACAAGACTCAAGGAAACAACAAACAAATTCATCAATAGAGGGTACCCTCAAATACTAATGGAAGAAACCAAAGGGAGGATTGATGAAATCAACAGAACAAAACTTTTAACACCCAGAGATAAACCGGAACAAACACGGACAGTAGTTGTTTCAAAATTTTCCACAGCCAGTAAGTAAGAAATACAAAAAAGTGATCCTGAAACATTGGCCAATATTGAACATGGAACCCGACTTTAAACAAACTTTCAACGCACCACCGTTATTTGCATTCACCAGAGCAAAGAATTTTGGTGAAATTTTACAGAACAAACCTCTAGAAACCACAGAATACTCAGGAACCAAACCTTGCCTTAACTGCGGCAATTGCAACAGCATAATCAGAGGAAACACGATTAATCACCCAATGCAAGGCCATCCCATCAAACTCAAGGTAAACGCTACATGCGACACCAGTAACTTGATCTATGGAATAAGATGTCCATGCGGAAAGATGTATGTCGGCAAGACAGAACGTCGAATTAAAGTGCGTCTAACAGAACACAAATCTAACATATGATTGAAGAACACAAAGTCAGCCTTGTCAGCGCATTTTGTAGAAGAACACCACAACATTTCTCAAATTAAGTTTGTCATACTTGAAACCGTTCAGAAAATCGAGGGGAGAGACAACACTAAACATCTCCTTAAAAGAGAGAACTTCTGGATCCAAAAACTTTCTACACAAAAGCCTACAGGCTTAAATGAAAGAATCGAACTGTCATGTTATCTGTAAATAATTGCTCCGATGACTGAACCTTGTTAATACTGTGTGAGCTCAAATAACCACCAGACACAATTCAGCACATACTCATCCACTGCTCACTTCGCCCCCATGTTAACATAACACATCTCCAGACAGCTCCACCCATAGAGCATCCCACTAGTACTACAAGCATACCCAGGGTTCTAACCCCACCCGGGACACCTTCGCAACCCCAGTCGGATTTTTTCGCGTATCTTTTTCATTAGCCTTCCCACTAAACCCTCCATTAATTCCTAACCCTATTTTTTCATTTTCGCCACTCGTGTACCCACCTTGATTAGGATACCCATAGGGATCTCTAATGACAATAACCAC
The DNA here is from genome assembly GCF_964261635.1 of Lissotriton helveticus. NCBI lineage: Eukaryota > Metazoa > Chordata > Amphibia > Caudata > Salamandridae > Lissotriton > Lissotriton helveticus. The sequence continues at coordinate 258,945,219 of NC_136071.1, forward strand.
CCCTACACCCCACGCATGAACCGATGACATCTATAGTCTATCGACCATGTCTATGGTCACATGACCGGCACTTTTTCAAAATACCAAAGCGCAGCCGGAGTCCGCCCGTGCTGACGCTCCAGAAGACTACCAACAGATTCAAGCACGCCAAACCAGTACCTCAGGTTAGTCCGCATCAGCCGACAGGCTGAATGCCCTCCGAACGTTTTCCCAAAACGCTCCCATAACACTGTTAACCAGGCCTTTTATGTTCTTTCACAGATGTAAACAAAACCCACGAGGAAAGGCTTGTGAGTGACACGTCGTTTTCTTTCGTTTTATATCGTTTATTTGTTATGTTCTGAACCTTAACTGCACGTACATGCATAATGAACCCTCAGAACCTCACTTGATATCACTGCACACACAACGTTTGACAACGCATAGATATCACTTTATGTAGTTTCTAGCAGTGACTATGATTTACAGTTACCATAAAACAACATTGTAATCGTTACTATATTATGTTTACAGTGTCGATTCCCTGATGAAGGGCATGAATATAATGCCCGAAATGCATTGGATACTTCGAAATGACATTGCCTGAAATGCACATGGTTCTAATCCACACGAAAATGTAATGAAGCTGATATACAGAAGTGAAATCTAAATCAATTAAAAAGACATTTATTCATCAAACAAATAACGGAGTGGAAGTCTCTTTTCCAATGGGAAAGACAACTAACATGTGTGCCTTAAAGGGATGAAACTAGAGGCCTTCTAGCTTCACTTCTATCCCAAGGGGAGGAGTGGTACACAAACAGACATGCGCTCTTACGTTTCTCCAACCCAGCTGTGTTTCACAGCCGAGGTGGAAAAAATCCACAGGCTCCAATGCACTGTCTGAGCAGCAAACAAAGCCACTCAGACCAATCCCAGCGCTTCTTTCATGCTGGGAATTATATTCGCGATTCAGAAAAGGGGGTGGTGATGAACAGAGTGTCTGAATTAAGCAGACCACTCTTACCCAGTCCAAAGATCAGGGCTTGATCCATCTCCGTTATTTAGCTCACTGCCCCATCCCAGCTCAGAACCTGGCTATATGCAAATTAGTCTGTCCCTGGCCCAGTGCATCATGGGAACAGGGCAGACCAAACTACCAAGCCAATTCTTCACCAGAAAGGAGACAAGCTACCGGGGACCTGTTTCTGGCATTTCAGCCTCGTCGGCCCGGCTTGCTTGAATCCTGATGGAGCAGTGAGCAAGGGACTCATGTCTGAGTATACCCTGCCACACCTATAGTGGCCAAAAACGATTCAGAAAAGGGGGTGGTGATGAACAGAGTGTCTGAATTAAGCAGACCACTCTTACCCAGTCCAAAGATCAGGGCTTGATCCATCTCCGTTATTTAGCTCACTGCCCCATCCCAGCTCAGAACCTGGCTATATGCAAATTAGTCTGTCCCTGGCCCAGTGCATCATGGGAACAGGGCAGACCAAACTACCAAGTCACTCCTTCACCAGAAAGGAGACAAGCTACCGGGGACCGGTTTCTGGCATTTCAGCCTCGTCGGCCCGGCTTGCTTGAATCCTGATGGAGCAGTGAGCAAGGGACTCATGTCTGAGTATACCCTGCCACACCTATAGTGGCCAAAAACGATTCAGAAAAGGGGGTGGTGATGAACAGAGTGTCTGAATTAAGCAGACCACTCTTACCCAGTCCAAAGATCAGGGCTTGATCCATCTCCGTTATTTAGCTCACTGCCCCATCCCAGCTCAGAACCTGGCTATATGCAAACTAGTCTGTCCCTGGCCCAGTGCATCATGGGAACAGTGTAAGAATTGGCTTTTGTAGTCTGGTCTGCCCTGTTCCCATGATGCACTGGGCCAGGGACAGACTAATTTGCATACAGCCAGGTTCTGAAACTGGGATGGTGCAATGAGCTAAAAAACGGTGTTGGATCTAGCCCTGATCTCTTGACTGGGTGAGAGTACTCTGCTTAATTCAGAGACTCTGTCCATCACCACTCCTTGTTGGGAATTATATTCGCAGCATGAGAGAAGCGCTGGGATTTTGCATCGAGGAGCCTGCGCAGAAGGAGTCCAGGATCGGAGGAGAGAAGCAAGGCGGTGGCCGTTGGATCGGCAGGTTTTTGTAATTTTAATGATTTTTAATTGTTCATTTAGTTTTGGTTGTATTCCCCCCAGCCTCACCACTAAGCAGTTATAGCAGCCGCCACTGCAAAACAGTACTTGATGTTTAACCTTATAAAAACAGTAAACAGTAGTCGATAAATGTCGACCCAGTAACAAACAAATGCACTATATAGATATGTTGAAAACATTTCTACCTCTTCTATCTGAATCTGCTGGTAGAAAGGTGGTGCAGGCCCTGATCACGTCTAGACTTGACTATGGGAACGCTCTGTACCTAGGTCTACCGGACTATCTTCTCAATAGACTGCAGGTGGTGCAGAACTCGGCGGCAAGACTGCTACTCAGATTTCCACCAAGGTCTCACATGACCCCTCATCTGGGAGACCTTCATTGGTTCCCTATAAAAAAAGAGGGTGATCTTCAAGGTTATGGTTCTAATGCACAAGGCCATGCACGATACGGGCGAGTCCTATCTGAATGGTAGGATCAGTGTATATATTCCAGTACGTACCCTTCGCTCTTTCTCTGCGCACCTCGCAAGAGTGCCCCGCATCAATCACCTCAGAATAGGCGGGAGATCCTTTTTCTATCTGGGTCCACTCTATTGGAACAAACTCCCATCAGACCTTAGTCTAACAACCAACCTGAACTTCTTTAACGCCTTAACCGTGGCGGCAATTCCCCGCGGTGCGGGCGCTCTGATGAGTGGGCGGGGCTGAGTCGGCCGTTGGCAGCACTGGGAGGGAGTGCTGGCCGACGGAAGCACGGAAGGGGTTAAGAGGAAACTAAAGACCTGGCTCTTTAACAGCTAAGCCAGGATCCCTGGTCGGTCTCCCATTGCCTAGTGCCGGGACACTCTATTGAGTATAACATATCATAAGTACATAACATAAGTACATCATAAATGTCCATTCCTTATTAGCCCCAAGCGGTAATGACACTACTGAGAGACTGAACACCAATACAAGATCCATGTTTAGTAAGTCGCAGGGAAATGGGCTGATGATGAAGGTAGAATGAGTTCAAATATGCAGAGGGGGGTGGGATGTTAGAGGGAATTATACAGCCAATTACAAACTCTGGTCCACCTGGAACAATATGATGTTGCTCCAGCACCCACGTTATAAAATGAGCTCCATTCAAGAAACGTCCCATATATCTCTTTGAACTGTGCCAGTCTAACATTCCATTTGTAGATCAATTTCTCATGTGAGGTTACCTCATGCATCTCCCCCACCCACGATTTCAATGACAGGATTTTATTGGTTTTCAATTGACGTAGAATAGCAATCTTAGCTACTGCCCTTGCTAGTATTAGTATATAATCGTTATTGCTCGATTAATTAAAATCATTGCAATCACATCATCTTACAACTCCAAGAAATACACATTTACATTACAAACAAAACATCTTCTTATCACATATTAATAAAAAACTGTCCCATAAATTACAGTTGAAAAACCTATCGATAAACCCAAATCTAGCCACCTTACATCCTTAATTACAGGATATTATTGCACATTATACATTTTAAAGTGACGGTGTGCATTACATACTGTTTCGATGTATATAACAGAAAAATATTCTGACAAATACCCATTCATTTCCACTATGAAAAACTACACGTTATATTTCAAATTTCTAATGGTAAAGTGCCGAAATTACTAATGCAAAGAAGTTTTTTTATACATTTCTTCACCCCCTTACCTTTCAAAGTGCTAATGTGCAATAATTGTATCGACCATCATATCAAAACAAAAAAGATGCATCAATTTGTTGTGATGATAACCCAGCTATTGTTACATTTAATATTTATACCCTCGCAACAAAAATTATTAGGTGATAGAATTTATGAGCCGTTAAAACTGCCATTGCTGTGGATGGCCACGGGACAAGGGGCGTGAAATGGCAGGAAGTTCAGATGTGTCATGCAGGACCAATAATTGTGCTGATAACCTCCAATGTGTGTTCAGTGTTGGCTTCATAGAGTTCCAGAATTGACACAAATATCCCTGTAACTTTGTGCATTCCCAGAGTATGTGTGCAATATCACAATGCAGATCCCCACACTGCCAACATTTGTAATGTGTGCTAAGTTTTGCTTTGCTGAGTTTTTTCTGGTGACCGATGCCAACAGTGGAGGACCTTAAATTACTGTACTTTATACAGGATGTCCTCAACCCTTTGTTGTAGTCCCCCAGAATTAACTCCCATTCTTCCTCTTGGAATTGATTCTGCAGTCATTGCTGCAGGGTGACCGAATTGTTTAATGAGCACAGTGAGTCGACAAAAGTAGCGTAGAGGCCAGCTATTGTCCCTTTAAAGTTTTCCAACTATAGAGGCTGTTACTATGGGTGATTTGGGAAGTTGTGTGGGAGAGACGCCCAGATGAGTTATAAGTGCATGTGCTAGTTGTACATAATGGCTTCTATGCGTGGGTGGAAGGTCATGTTCTTAATCATTTCCTCTAAATATATAGTATTTTACAGCATTTCCATTGATACCAGCTAATCTCCCCCCCCCCATCCTAATGGCAGCGTTGCACCATAAGGGAGCCTTTAAGTGTATTTGTCCTTGTACTTTCAGCAATGTATGGGCCTTATTCCAAGCATATATGGAGGCAGCTATAATTGGGTTGGAGTGTTCCCTTCTATCTGAGTATGTCATATAATAAGGCACTAAGGGCCAGATGTAGGTGTCAAAATACCGGTCGGAATCGGCCGAAAATACCGATTTTCGGCCGTTTCCGACCGGTATTCTGAATTTGGTATGTAGGGGCTCTGAAAACATACAGATTCTGTAATTTTACCGAATCGTAATATTACCAAATCGGTAAAATTACCGATTCTGTAAAATTACAGAATCGGTAAATTTTACCGATTCTGTAAATATACCGATCGGTAAAATTACCGAATCTGTATTTTCCTATGTAGGTAGCACTTTTAACACTGCTACAGGGCTTTCCGGATCCGGTATTTACCATGCATGGTATATAACGAATTCTTGTGTACATGCACATCTGTGCATGTACACCTGTGCCATGTGGCACACAGACATGCCCTAAGGGCATGTACGTGTGCCACATGGCGCACAAGCCAGTTACAGGGGTGCAACAGGGTGTCAAAGTGACACCCTGTCCCCCTTTGAAATTCGGTATTTTTACTGATTCGGTAAATACCGAATCGGTATTTGCTATTGAATCCTATGGGCTTCAAGGCCCATAGGATTAAATAGCAAATACCGATTCGGTATTTAACGAATCGGTAAATACCGAACATTACCGATTCGGTATTTGTACCGAATATTTTACCTACATAGCAATTACCGAATAGTAAATACCGAATCGGTAAAATTCGGTATTTACCATTCAGTAATTTGCTATTACCTACATCTGGGCCTAGATCCTCCTTTCCATTTAAGGATTGCCATTCAATGTGTACCCATGACGGAGTAGCCCTGTATGTCTGTAGCTCATAAATAGAGGGAGCTAGTTGGTGTGCTCACCAGTAGGATTGTATGTGGAGAAGGCAGAGTCCAGGATGGATTTCAGACTTTCAAGGGTAGCATACCAAATAGGTTATTAGTCATAGGGACAATGTTCATTTTTACTATTTGGACTTTGGCCAATACGGAAAGGGTTATACATGACCATTTGTGTAGGACCAGTTTCACTGTCTTGATCAGAGGGGGAAATAATATCATTGATCATGTTTGCAAGGCCTGGGTTGATGTGGATCCTCAGAGATTTCAATATATTTGCCTGCCACTTAAAAGGTAAAGCACTCCGGAAGTGTAGTGGAGGGAGTGAAATGCTAATCCTCACATTTTGTATGATTTATCTTATAGCCAGAAAAGACAGCAAACGAATCTGTACATTGCACCATTGCCATGACTAAATCTTTAGGATGGGCTGGGGTCACAAGAATGTCACCTGCATAATAACATGCTTTGATTTCCCCCACTGGGGTCATTTACTTTTTAATGTGGCCATTATTTCTGATTGTAAGTGCCAACAGCACCAGTGGCAGGAGGCACAACAGGGATGACAGGGAGCAACCCTGTCTAGTTTCCCTGTGGTTAGGAAGATTATTGAGCTATGCTCCCCCACTAGTAACTGATGCTGTCAGTTGGTGATACTCCTTTTAATTAGTGTGAGAACAGGTAGTCCCACTTCACCACATCAAATGCTTTCTCTGCATCAAGGATTATCTGCTCTAGGTCTGTGTGGACCTGTCTTATGATATGAAAGAGTGTTTGCCCTGGGACAAACCCCACCTGCATCATATGAATCAACCTGAGGATAACACTGTTCAAATGATTCACCAATATTTTGGCCACAATTTTGATATCTGCATTATTTACTGAGTTAGGCCAGAGGAGATCAGCGGGTCTTTGCCTGGAAATTTAGATATAACCGTTATTTAAGCACTGAGGTGACCTTTGCCGAAGGGTACTTGGAACACTGTCACTAATAGCGGTACCATCAAAGCTTTTGGGATCTTATAGAAATAGAATTCTATGGGGAGCCTGTCTTTCCTGGTGGCATATTAGGGGCCATACCATTGATTACTAACACAATTTCTTTCTCAGAGACGGCCCCCTCCAACATTTCAGCCCCAGTCAAGGTATTTGCATGTCTTTAAAAAAGGCCTTTTCTTTACCTGCCTTGGGGTGGGTATCCAATCTATAAGGAAATGTATGATACTTCTGAAATTCATCATTCATATCCATCAGGTGAGTTATCAACTCCCTGTTGGTATTATGATGGCCGGGATGGATCTAGAGCATTCTGCCTGATGTATTTCTAGAGCTAAGAGCCGTCCCGACTTTTCGTCCCATTCGTAATGTCTCTGGTGGATATGAAAGCGTAATTTCTCCGCCACTTTCTATATACTTCATTGAAGTCAGATTTTACTTTCAGTACCGTTCTCAAATCAGTAGATGCCTGTGTTCTAGAATACTCCTCACTCAGCAAGCAGACCTCAATTTCTAGCTGAGACCTGGTTCCTGTGCTTTTTTTGGAAGCACCGCATCATGCATTTGGAGCCCGCGTATGCATGCCTTTCCCACTCCCCAAGGCATGAAGCCTTTGCATTCAAGCGGTGGAAATTGGCAGAGGTGAGAAGGATCTTCTCAGTTTGAAGCCAGCAAGCATATCTGGGGTCTGCTTCTCCACTCCTAACTAGCCTAAGGAACACACTTCATTATAATTCAAAAAAACTCTAGTTGCAACATTTCAGCTTGTCTCATCTCAGGAACCAATCCTTTTTCTCCAAAAACTGGGCTATTGTAAACTCCCTTAATTTCCATGTTACTACAATGGCTCATACATAGCTTTGTACTTTAGTTACGACAGTGGGCAGAATATTTGGTACAAACAGCTCTGTCCACAAGTCACACTTCTTGGCATCTTCTCCTCCTCCTGGTGAGAACCTTACTATCAGTCATCTAATACATAACAAATGAATGCCTATTCACTAGCTGATAGAAGGTTCTGGAAAATTACAGCGTCTGCAGTGGGACAGAAAAAAAGGAAATCATCTAGTGCAAAACAACTGTGAAAATACGTGAGCAGGCCTCTTAGCCTTAAACATGCAAAGTCGACATTAAAAAAGATATTAATATTAGACTAACTTAATTCATTACAACCTGTTAACTCGAGTATTTGATTATAAAAGCTTAGAGTGGTTTACACACTACAGATTATAAGATAAATAAATGGGCACATGTTATTTAACGTTGTAAATCACACTTTGATAATGAATGTTTTTAATTTTGCAAAAGAAAAATTAAACTCCATCACTAGTTTATGCCTGAATCATTATCACGAAAGCTTACACAAATATGGTTTCTGAACTCATGCCGGTCAGCTTGCGGGCGGTGTGAAATGTGGGGCATATAATACTGCAGTGAGAGAAACCCAAAGGGGAAGATGGGTTAAGAGTGCATCAAAAAGATCAACAATGAATCACATGGAAACCAATAGAATTTTATCACCAAACACAACTGGAAAGTAAAAGACTCTGGGGCAGATTTACAAGCCTAATGCGCCACATTTACATTGCCGTTGCATCACTTCTGTAACGCAGTGGCGGCGTAAACCATGCGCCACATTGTGCCTTATTTACAACGTGACACATCTTCCGTCGCAGGAACACCTCGTAAAAGTGACGCAGTGAAATCTACAAGATTTCACGGAGTCACTTTTGCATCCATGCTGCTTTAAAACCCTGCGCCTGCTTGAAGCAGGCGGAAGGAGTGACGCAGCGTGTTAGGCATAGGGCGCCCCTGAGCATTGCTGGAGCCGCATCGCGCTTGTGACACGACTCAAGCAATGACCCGCCCTTACGCCACAGGATGCGACATGCATCGCCCTATCCTTGCGCCACGGTGCACCGCCTTTTAAATGCGATGCAGTCGTGGTGGTGCAGGAATGGAATTGCGTGTCGCATCTGTTCTGGCACATCCCTGCTGATTTGCAGAGATGCACCAGAACTCGTAAATCTGCCCCTCTTTTCTAACAAGTCCACATTGTCTGCACCATTCCCAACTCTTCATATCTGTCCAGGGCAGTTGTTGCAGTCCATCACAAAGTGCAGGGGCGGCTCCTCCGCTATGGCGGAGGAGCATCACCCCACTGCTTTTAAGCAGTGAGAAACATAAAATGACTGGTGCCGTTTGCATAGCCGTTCACTGCCACTGCCTTTCCGCTTTTCTTCCCTGCCTACCGGAGGAGTTCTGATACACAGGACATTGGAGCACCGGAGCAGAGACTACTGGCTGCGGGGACTGGGACGGGACTGCGAGACCCAGCACTCCTAACGCTTTGATGACCACAGCGCAGCTGGTGTCTCTTCCCGCCCCCAGCACTCCCGCAGGCTAAAAGCGGCTTCCGGCTCCCGCTCCACGGGTGCCGTTTGCATAGCCGTTCACTGCCACTGCCTTTCCGCTTTTCTTCCCTGCCTACCGGAGGAGTTCTGATACACAGGACATTGGAGCACCGGAGCAGAGACTACTGGCTGCGGGGACCGGGACGGGACTGCGAGACCCAGCACTCCTAGCGCTTTGATGACCACAGCGCAGCTGGTGTCTCTTCCCGACCCCAGCACTCTCTACTTAACCCCGCCCCTTCTCGCGGACCGCGGGACGCGCGCGGGATGCAGCACGGGGCGAAGACCGGGCAAAGAGCGGGCCGTTTGAGGCCGTTCGAGGACCGGAGAGACCGGGACGGGATCACCCGCCCTGGCCGGCCCTGTACCTCCTACTGACTTTTAGAGGACTTCGTCCACCGGGAATCCATGATGACCACCAGGGAAACGCGAAGCAAATCTGCGTTGGCTGCAGCTGGAGTTCCTAAAGGTACTATCGACAATTATTTTGTCAAAGCCGGTTCATTGTTAATAGATGAAATCTCTGTGTTAGAACGCCGTATCTCCCAAGAGATCGATTGGGTGCGGAGATCATCAATGGGACCAATAGCTCTGGCCAAAACACCAGAAGAAAGGCCAGAACCTAATAGTAATATCCAGATGGGATCACAGTCAATCCACTATGCTCTAACCCAGATCTCACTATGGAGGCCTCCAAGGAATTAGAGGACATGAGTCTCATGATCCTACCCATGACCCGCACATCGTCTGCTCCCCCCCTAGCCTCCAGCAAGGATTTGACTGCCCCTTGCATTATAGTGAACACCCCAGAACGACAGAGGGGGGCAAGAGAGGGAGCAATACAAAAAAAAGAAGAAAGGGGGGCAAACCAAAGATGGCAGCAAGTTAAAATCTTCTGAGCCCAAACTTGTTGGCGACGCCGGAACTGTGGGAGATAATACTCCGGGACAACCATCCAAGAATATTAGGAACACCCAAAAAACACCCTCTCGATCTATAGAGCAACCTTTCCCACAAGGTGATTTTTCTATAGATTCGGTAAATGAGGACATTACCCTTGCAGATATCGGCACACTCATTAGGTCGCTCTTAAGCCCCCTGGAGGCCCGACTGATAAAGATCGAAGCAAGGCTGGTCAATATTGAGAAATCTACAGTCCAGCTTGCAGACAGTCTAAAGTCAGAAACCAAGGGCACAAAAATAGGGTTAAATAGCATGCCCAAAAAGAACTTAGAGCATACAATCCCGACGAAGAAAAACGATCCCCCAACCTCGCAAAATATAAAATCGATTGCTAAACAAAATAAGACGATACAAGTTTCCGCTACCACAAGCAAAACTGCACCATCTTCACAAACTCAATCTCCAATTCCCAGGACCCCAAACACAACTAGCAAACCCACACATAAGCCTGATCCCCCAGAAAGAGTTAAGAATGCCACGCGGCCCTCAGATAGCACCCAGACTAACAATTGGAAACCCAAACACGTAAACTTACCACCGGAAGCATCCCCCTATACAGTGATTTTGGCGGGAGCTCCTGAACTATCTATCAATTCTATTGAGACGACAGCCTCGCTGAAAAACAAAGTCATTAACTGGCTGTCTATTTACAGACCCCTCCCACAAGGAACAACTAGCGATGTATCCATGGTGAGACGCGCCGCTTGGGTGGGCAACCAGAGAAAGACAATCAGGGGTGATTGCATTGTGGTTAGCTTTAAGGATCCAAGGACAGCCGCGTATATCTGTAGTTGGGCCCCCGACGATCAAGGGAATTTAATCCAGGCTCTCCCCCTCTCGTTTTTCTACCCATCAAGCATCTATCTAGTAGAGGATCCCAGATGGGGTCATCATCAGGAGTTACTGGGAGAGTGGGAAAACAACTGTGTACGGAGAAGGGAACCATACTATCATAGGAATATCCACCCCGAATATCTACCGCCACATGAAGAGGGGGAGGGGTGGGAGTACGTCACAAGAAGGAGAGGAGGATGAGGCGGTAGACCGAGAGGAGTCCCTGGTCCACATAGATTGCATCACCCAGCCTATCTTCCAACCTCAAATAGGTACAGTACCCTGGAAATGGTTGACTGACTGGCTGATTCCAATATAAAGGTGGCGGACCACCTTGCTGCAGTATATCCTGCAGAAGATAGACCCACCACCGGAGGCAAATCTGGGTTACAACCAGAAATAAAACTCACCCCTGACATTCTAAATTGTTCCCAAGAATATGCTACCAGCATACCTGCTATTAGGGACAATACCACCAACTTAGAGTCCGAACAAGGAGAATTTCCACAAACTCCAATGGCAAATACTATCCTCGTCCCTTCAGAGAACACTCTGTTTAATACTGAGCAACCACCCCTAAGACCTGCTACGCTTAACTTAATTTCATGGAACGTAGCAGGCATTGGTCACAAAATTGAATGTCCTGATTGGCTGTCATTTATCAGCTCAAAAGGAATCTGTCTCCTTCAGGAAACCTGGGCACGAGAGGATTTCACATGTCCAGGTTTTGAAGTTTTTTCTAAAAAGGCAAAGTGGGGGGGGCAAGGGACGTCTGTCAGGAGGGTTGGCAACTTTGGTCGCCTCCCACCTGGGCTGTAAGGCTAGTTGTTTAGCTGTGGACTCTGAGGATATTCTACCGGTCCTTCTAGAATGGCCAAATCTGGCTAAGTTACTGGTCATAAACGTCTATTCGAGACCCGTACCCATATCTGGGGAATCGAAAACAATTGAGGATCTCTCAACCCTTCTGAGTAACATTCCGAGGGATCTTCCACAGTTGGTAGCAGGAGACCTCAATTCCCACTATGAGCCACTTCCCGGATTGTTGGAAGGACCCCCCCTAGAAGAGGATGCTAGTTGCCTGATACCAGACACGGTGGCTCCTCCACCAAGAGCCTGGACACCCCTTGCATTACAAATTACAGCTTTGACCCTTAACTACGGTCTACGCGCATGCAACGGGCGTACAAAATCAGACAACCCCTGTAAATGCACATTCAACAAACCGGGTAGCGAATCCAGACTAGATTACATTCTAGCTCAAATATCAAACTGGACACGAATAATTGATTTCAGGGTACAATCCAGAGAGGATAGCGATCATAATGCACTCATACTTGAATATGCTATCCCTGGTATAGATGACACGGGATTGGATAATGAAAATAGGATTTCTGGGCCACTCCTAGAGAACAACAGGAGGAGAGTGAGGTGGGGGAAGTTGGTAACAAACGATGCAAAAATATCTAGGCTTTATGCCAGAATTACCCCAATACTTGAAAGGGCATTTGGTCTCACCGATAAACTAGTGGACAGAAGGAACGTAGAATTATTGGGTCAAACCCATAAAGACCTAATAAATACACTACAGTCAGACCTATTCTCAGAAGCACCACTAAAAAGTAGCATGCTAAACAAAAAATCTTGGTACAACACCGCATGCCGGGAAACGAAACGGGAACTTTTATCTGTAATTAAGGCTCATGGATCCCGTGGGATAATACAAGGCAAAAGACGGGCATATAGGACGTTGCTGGCAAATGCCAAAGCCGAATGGGACCAAAAGCATTGGGAGGACCTATCTGAGGCATTAGCCAACAAAGACTCTCGCAAATTTTGGCGAGTGGTTAACCACGGGTCAGAGGATCTCCCCTCTGCTATTGAACCTAACATTGCTCCTGCCCTATGGCAGGAACACTATCAATCCCTATACTCAACTGAGGACATGCCCCTTACCAATTCTAACAGTATTGGCATGATAGGCCAAGTGGGCGAACCATTCGTGTTAAAAGAAGTTCGCGCCGCAATTAAGGGGCTGGCAGGAGGCAAACCACCGGGATTGGACGGGGTCCCTGGAGACCTGTACAAACAGGAACCAGAGATATGGGCACCATATCTATTGCTGATCTTTAACGCGGTCCTTGGGGGTATGGAGGTCTCAGATACTTGGCTGGGCGCAGAGGTGGTCCCTATATTTAAAAAGGGATCCCCCCTGCTCCCAGCCAACTATCGCTCCATAAGTCTCATTGATGTCTCGCAAAAGCTCTTTGGCAGACTAATCCTGAATCGCCTGCAGAATTGGCTGGAGGAAACGGGCATACTCAGCCCATATCAGGCTGGATTCAGGAGGGGTGTCTCCACAATTGATCAAGTACTCAGACTAAATCTCATATACTGGAGACGGGCACTTATCGAGGGCGGCACCTTATACACGGTCTTTGTGGACCTGCGTGCCGCCTTCGACTTAGTGCCAAGAGCAAAATTGTGGGCGGTAATGATAGAACTGGGCGTCCCAAAAGATATCCTTGCGATTTTGTTTAAACTACACCACAACAACTTCGCGAGGGTCAGATGCGAGAGAAGTGGGAAGTTGATTGAAAGATTCCCCGTTCGCAGAGGGGTGAGGCAGGGTTGTGTGCTTGCACCGACCCTGTTCTGCCTCTTTGTGAACGGGGTAATCTCACACCTGACCGGGATCGCCAATACCGACGCCCCAAAATTGACCGGCAGCAGGGTGCCCGCCATTATGTTCGCGGATGACACCCTGCTGCTATCTAAAACCCCAATGGGCATACAGAGGGTGATTGATGGCTTCCAGGACTTCTGTACAGAAAGGGGCCTCAAAATAAACCCCCAAAAAACTAAATTCATGATTATGAATCCTAAGTCCCAAAAGCGCCCAAATCCCTTACTTGGCACTGTGCGGCTGGAAAGGGTATACACTATTGAGTATTTGGGGCTAACGCTAAATGAAAACTTAACATGGGGGGCCCACCGGATAAAAGCCAATATGAGGTTAGCTCAGAAGGCGGGGGGCATCTTGAGAATCGCGTCCAAATCAACCTTTCGCCCTTTGTCCCCGGCTATCCAAATCTATAAAATGCAGGCTCGGGGTGGTGTTACCTATGGGGGAGAGATGTGGGGTCACACGTCATCTTCCAATCTACAGATGACGGAAAATAAATTCATAAGACAACTAACAGCCCTACCAATAAGTACCCCACTCATGCCCTTGAGACTGGATTTGGCTCTGAGGCCCATTACAGAAGAACTAGGGTTAAAGCCCCTAACGTTTTGGCATCGCATTTGGAGCAGTCAGGACCTTACTTCCTATCGATTTGAGTTGCAGGAATTTTTAACCTTACCTAACGCCGCCAAGATACCTTGGCTAAATTATATAAAGACAACATGCGAGACCCTCGGATTAACAGAACTGTGGTTACACCCAGAAAGTACCAGCACCAGGATCTCAAGGAAAGCACTCTCTAGAGTGTATTACAAAAAAATGCTCGCCCGAGCTCTGGCTACTGCCCGAGAAGGATCCCTGACGCATGCCTTCATGATAATTAAAGATTTATACAACTTTGAAAACGTGTTGGATGGCTCCTGCTCTGACAAGGAAACTTTTCTTGCAATGGAGGTATGGGACTCTTCCCCTAAAGTCCTTCACTAAAGCGTGGGCGGGACAGTTGCCGAATGAGTTGTGTCCTGCTTGTGCCAAAACTAGAGAAAGTGAAGTTCATGTTATCTTCTTCTGCCCAGCCTATCTCAAAAGCAGACGATATTGGCTGGCCCCACTACTGAGAACCCTGGGATTCAGAACCTTCCTTCCTGCATTTAGAGTTTTAAAAACAGATCTAACACCGTCAACGGTGTTTGTCCTGGCTAAATTTTTACAATGTGGTATGCTAGAACCCGATATGTAAAGATGGCAGAGGACCATTGAAAACTTGCTGTTTTGATACACTCTAATTTCTGTTTTAATAGTCCTTTTAAATTTTTTATGATGATGAATTGTTGTATATCTTTTATGATCAAATGATCGAAATAAAGATTTGAAATTTGAAATTTGAATTGACTATAACTTAGAATTATTGTCATTTTATGTTTCCTGTCCTGCTGCTTTACAGCGGGTGGGCGGGGCTGCTCTGCTCTCTGAGCAGGGCAGGGGAGGAGTGGTTTGCCCACTCCAAAGTGTGCAATGACTGTTTGGTCGGCCCTCTCGGGCCACCCAAACCAGACATGCACACTTTCCTGTTCTCCATGCAGGCTGCATTGCAGCCTGCATGGAAAACATACCCACCTCTCCAGCCCCTAGCTGAGCGTGCTGTCCCTCCCCCCGGCGCATCACCCACGCACCACCATCCGCTCCCTCACCAGCGAGCCATGCCAGCTGTGACTGACAAAGTGTCATGGTCTCGATTTAGAGCTACTTAATCCGAGTTTGAGTTAGGCCTTCAGAGGTGGCCTAGATTTGTGTCTGTGGGTTTCCACAATCTTTGTTTGCCATTATACTCCCATTTCTGTGTCGCTTTCTCACATCTCCGTTGTTCGGCTAGTTCATTGTCTTTGTCCATGTTTTGTTCCAGTGACTGTGGGTTTGTGAGCCTCTGTGTCATTCGATATGTCCATTCTTGACTCTTCCAGAGCTTCCAAATAAGTATCAAGATTCTCTGCTTCATCGAATTCTCATATGCCCCCATTAAAAGTAACAATCATCCTTGCCAGTTCAAGCAGGCTGAACTTGAGATCCTTATTCCGAAGCCTGGGTTGCAACAATGCAAGTTATCTGTTTCTCTTGGCGTTAATGTCAAGAGGAATCTGGTGCAAAGAAAACCGAAGTGTTTCATACTGATATGACCAATGCTTCTTTGCAATGACTATGGTCTGCCAGGCCTGTTGATGTTGAGTGTAGCAGATCAGGATATGTGGAACTGAGGAGTGATCTCACTCTGTGAGCTCTGTGGATCACTAGTGGGAGGTCGAAGGAGAGGTTTAGCACTGTTGGGATGAATGAACTCAGGAATGCTGTTAGGTCATCCTTTTATGCATTATTAGGGCACTAGAGAATCACACATTGTCACTGTAACTGTGGTCTTCCAATTGACATAACTGCCATATTTCGCACCCTCGGACCAGGGTGCTGTTGACTCTGTGTTCAAGGTCGGTGACCATACCATCCGCATGTTTACTGAGGCGAAAGATCATTTATTGTCTGCCCATCTGTTCAGCAGCGTGGTTAGGGCAGACTTTGGCACATATGGATCGGTATCCATTAATGTCGCTGGGTCTATCGCCTGCCGGCTTTTAGCCACCAGCTCTGAAAAGAGTAGTTTTCTAGCTGGTTTAGTTTCGGTGTCCGCATGTGTCAGAGAAAAGTTAGCAAACACAAGGAGATGATGGATGGAGCGCTGAAACTTTTCAGACACTCACCCCCAGTAACAGATCTGGGTTGAATCCCTCATCGTTCTTTAGCTCACTTCGCCACCCCTGTTCAGACACAGCTATTTGCAAATAAGTCTTGACCCTGTGCCTCATGGGAACAGTCCAGCCCGAACTGTCAAGCCATGTCTTCCCTGGACTGGAAACAAGCATCCTGGGACCGGTTTCGGGCTAACAGCACTCATCAGCCAGGCTAGCTTGAATCCAGTGGCAAAATGAGAAAGGGACCCACGTCTGGGCTTACCCCGCCAACTTAGGGCGAACAGAGCAAACACAAGGAGATGGTGGACGGAGCGCTGAAACTTTTCAGACACTCACCCCCAGTCACAGATCTGGGTTGAATCCATCATTGTTCTTTAGCTCACTTTGCACCCCAGTTCAGACACAGCTATAAGCAAATCAGTCTTGACCCTGTGCCTCATGGGAACAGTCCAGCCCCTACTGCCAAGCCAGGTCTTCTCTGGACCGGAAAAGAGAACTATTAAGTGCAGGGAGCCTAATCAGGTGTATTTCAACAAAGTCTTGTTACAGGTCTCGGCTAACATGGTATTTCATACCTATCAAAGGTGAGATCGAGTTGTATGGCTTCAACAACAGAAATCGGGTAGTGGGGACAGGGACCTATGTAAGACCTGTCTAAGGAAACAGCCCCACAGTCTCTTGTGGACATTACTGGAAGATTTTAAGACCCAATTCTAGATGGCCTCCATGTTGGAAAGAATTATAGTCCCCTTTCTTTGCCAATGGTAGGTCCCCAGTGCTGCTGTTTATACCACCATATCCTCTGTTGCTGCAGACAGAGTGTCTCTACAGCCCTTCATCTGCTCACTCTCTGTCAGAGCTTTAAGTGGGATGAAAAAACTGGTGGGGGGGTGTCTCTCAAAGCTGCGTTGCCGATGCAGTTAAGGGTGTGGCTAATAAAAACGCGTAATCTAAAAATATGTGCATAGCATAGTGTGCCACCAACTGGTATTTTGCTGCTTCTGTGATTGAATTGAGATATATAATACAACAAGTAAGATGATTACCTACAACAAGCTAGGGCTAATGGCTTTACTAGGGAGTGTTAGTTACATAAGATAAACAAGCAACAACTATGGCTTTGTTGTATATAATATTGAAAATGCTTCAGTTCTGAGATGAGTAGTCTCTTTGGCAGTGAAGGGTGGTACTGCTGCAGAGTTAAGATTTTTTCAATCAGCAGTTGTCAATAAAATTGGAAATGCTGCAATAGGCATGTATGTCACCTGATATACCATCAAACTATACTCTGCAAGGTTTCTGGCACTTTCAAAGTGTAAACTCTTCCTACCAAAAGTAAAAAGTTGAATTCCGTCCTGTTTAAGTGTTCATATATTACATGACAATACAAACCATAAGATCTGCCCACTGAGCATCAAACAAGCAGAAACCTTATGTTGAAATGTTACACAGTCATGCTTCAAAACATTTATTCTATTTCATGCACAATTATATAATACCATCCCGAGGAAGGCTCAGATAGCGAGTCGGTGTCCACTGGCAAAAGCATATGTCAGTGTGTATGCCTGCTAAAACATATACCATGCCCATGGCTGCTGCTTTTCTGTTCTTGTATTCAAACTGCTCAAAAATGGCACTTTGTAAACCAGCTCCACACATCAGCATCAATCTCTCCCGACAGTGTGTCTCTTCACATTTGTATCAACAACAAAAAGAGTATTTGAAGTGATCACATTGAGGCAGGTAAGTGTGAGACCATCTGGTCTAATGACTGTCTGTTTCCACATCTTCCAGGGACAACTAAACAACCGTCCCTTCAAGTTCAAACCATAACATTCCAGACACACTGACAGAGACATATTAGGTTCTAATGAGAACATGAATAGATAAAGAAATACATGCTTTAATAAGACTGCAACAACATTTCCTTTATAGGAACTACACGTTTTATATATTAAGTTTTGAATAAAAAGGCCTTTAGTCAGTTGATGGTTTCTGTCCAGATGCAAATCAAGTTAATCCCTAATCACATTGTATTAAAACCTTTTCATTTAGCCATATCCACATATCTATCTAGTCTTATCCCCAGGTAAAAGCCGGTCTCTTGTCACAAATTAAGTTGAAATGATCTTAGAATGCTAGGCTCCCCCTCTGTGCTGGCACCAACTATTAATCACATGAATACCCAATCTTGCATCTGGAGTTAAGTGTGTCCCATATTTGTACAGCCCCCAATTAGTCTGGTCTGCCTAATTCTTTAACCCTTTCGCTGCGGCGGCAATTCCGCCGCAGCGCTAAGAGGCATGGGGCCACGCGACGCTCCGACGCTTATGACAGAACCACTCCGTCACGCCCCTCGCGTGGGCTGTGCTTGTGACGGAGCGGTTCCGTCACGGCCCCGCCCGCTCAATAGAACGCGCCACGCAGGCGCGAAATCAGCGGCGCGCAGGCGCGGCGAGCGGGCCGTGACGGAACCACTCCGTCACCAGCACAGCCCACCCGAGGGGTGTGACAGAGCGGTTCCGTCATAAGCGTGGGAGGGGTTAAAACATGATCTGCATAGAGGATGTTGTATAACCTTTTTTGGGTCTGGCATTAGCCAAGATTTTAGGTTTTACTAAAATTATATGTATAATGTACCTACTATAAGGACTTTCACATAGTTTTATTCGTCCATTTTACCTGCTATTGTGATATTCACATTTTTCTTCCACCCACTACAGCACAAAGCACGGAAAAATGGGTCTACCCTCTTCAGCCATTGGCTAACCTCACCGTGAGTGACGGCATTCTGCCATTTCACTAGGAGCCCATCAACATAAAAAGTAGATTCCTTTCAGTGCTAGGGACTGCTACGGCAAAGTGTGATTTTTGGGACCAATTGATTCTTTCTTTAGGAGGGTTGAGCTACTTCCCTAGCAATAACTTCTTGCAAAAAACATTTAAAAAAACAAGCATTGATTAATGACAGCCAAAGACAGAGCTATTGGCTTCACCAGTGCTTGTTGAGTGAACGGGATGACTTCAGTGACAGGATGGTAAATCTAAGGTTGAATTCCTGAAGCTTCCTATAGTGAGTAAGGCCACGGATTGGCCACCTCGGTTCTTGCCCCTCCAATAGAGGTAAATTTAGTTTTCGAAAATGATGGGACAGAATTGGTTAATACGAATTAACATCACAGACACTATTTAAGGCATCTGTCAAAAGAACTAGCTGGGACACTATTTGAAAGCTGGTGAAGCTAGTGAAGCAACGAAAGGAGATTGCCTTTCCTAAAGGGTAAGTTCGTATATGAACAATTTCACAACCCTGATTGATCTGTTTATCCAGAACAAAGGGCCATATTATCAAGAAAGGGCAATACATTATCGCCGCTTTTATCGGCAGGAAACTGCCGCTAAAATGGCGATAATGGGCTTGATAATATGTCCTTGTGAATTCCCATTACAGCCCAGGTTAACACCAGACCCTGGGCTGCTATGGGAATTCACAAGGACATATTATATGGCCTTTTGTTCTGGATAAACAGATCAATCAGGGTTGTGAAATTGTTCATATGCGAACTTACCCTTTAGGAAAGGCAATCTCCTTTCGTTGCATAGCAGCCCAGGGTCTGGTGTTAACCTGGGCTGTAATGGGAATTCACAAGGACATATTATCAAGCCTATTATCGCCGCTTTAGCGGCAGTTTCCTGCCGATAAAAGCGGCGATAATGTATCGCCCTTTCTTGATAATATGGTTCTAAGTTCTGGAGAGAAGATGCAACAGGAATGAAGTGAAATAGCACAAAATCATTCTTTCCCATGTTGCTCCTTCCTACTCTGTCTGCCGACGGGTTCATTCCCATCCTCTGCCCCCTTTAACCTTACATCAGACTGTTCCTGCTTCTGACATACTCTACTGAGAAATCCTGCTCTCCTTCCTTGCTAGCAACAATACAAAATGGCTGGAGGTCACCTGAAGCTTCAAAATAGAACTACTTTTCGCAAGCCCCACAAATTCTCCATGGAGGTTACCATTCTGAGTATTGCTTCTACCACAATGCAGTCCCCCTAACCACCGCAAAGCAAAAGACTTGCGATGTAATTTGAAGAGCTCTACATATTCAATCATTTGGATACAATATAAACATATAGAACTACTAGTTTATGTAATATCTAGCCCAAACTTTTTCAAGTTAAAAATAATGAGGCCAGAACTTTCATCTAAAGATGATTAGAATATTGCTCTCCCTAAACACCCCTAAAGGCTTAGCTGCAAGATTACAAAATGTAGACAATTCTGCACCCCACCTAGTAGAAACAACCTATGAGAGTGCTTCTCTCTTTCTGTAAAGAATTTTTCTGGCTTCTAGCTGTTCCAGGATTTGAAGTAAGGTAGGATTCTTCTATTGGCAATAATGCTTTACAGTCAAATATTTGTTCTGACTCAAGTGGTAAAAATAAAAGCATACGTAGTAAGATTGAACGTTGGGTTCTTCTGTGTTATTTCATCTTCTCCTTCACGTCTGACCCAAAGGAATTCCTGTGTGCTAAAGCTCAGGTTCACACCACATCTCACTCAGAGCTTGTGTTAGTCACCAGAAGTTCTGAAAAAGATTAAAATCCATACTTTGATCTCAGCAGCAAACACCAAATGGATTCTGACAAAAGGTGGTAATTCAATTGGCAATATTTGGCCAGTTATTCCCCAGAACTGAGCTAGTGATTCCGGGGGTACAGAAATACTACCAATTAGAGGATTTGGCGGTAAGCATGCGGAAGTCTATGCTTCCTCACCAAACTCTAAACATTTTGCATTGTTTTTCACCTGGAGTTTTCAGCTGCTTTTAGCAAAGGGGCTTGGAACTTCTGTTACAGGTATTATCGAGATTACAAGGAACACTTGGTAAAGTGTGTGAATTTAATGTATAGTGAGTGCTATATTACCTTCCTTCTTCCTCATCACAGTCACCCTGGAACATGACTATGACAAGAAAGATTATGACTCGGAGTAATGAATATTACCGGTAAGTAACTGAGTCAATTACAAATCTAGTGAACCAATCAATCAATGACAACAAATGAGATATTGAATGAAGTACTACATCAGTACACTTCACAAACGATATCTTCTATTATAGTAATGTACTAATAAACAAGCTTTGTGCCTGTAAGATGGTAGGAACCACTGAAATGACTTGCCATATCTTGAGCAGGGCCGGACTGGCCGTAGCAGGCAACGGGCAATCCCCCGGTGCGCCGCACGGGTGGGGGCCGGTTTTGGGCCCCTGGGGGCCGTTTTTGCAGCAGAATCAGCCCAGTAACAAAATGGGCCGAAAACCGGCCCTGGCAAAGAGCTCGGCCGCACCCCCAGCCCCCGGGGGGGGGGCGAGCACTTTGTCAGGGCCGGTTTTTGTTCCCAGTCCGGCCCTGATCTTGAGCACATACTTTTGGGAGCACTTTATCTCTTATAATATGGGAGTGTCCAGCAGGCACAACAAGAGACCTTATTTGGAACAGTGCAAAGGGGCATCAGCACCTAAAAGTGTACTGCTTCTGAGTAGAGGTCAATACTGCCTCTGATAGTGATATTTGACATTTCTTGTTGGGGAAACAAAAAAAACGATCCTTGGCTGCAGTGCAGCTTTGGAAAGCTGCTGGTCCAATTCAAAGTCTGGTGAACACTTTTAGATAGCAATTACATGTACTACATTTTTTATTAGACTTGTACATAAGGCACAAAAATCCCACATTATCAAGTACAATCATGTGAAATTTTACATAACAGGATTTTTGGATCAAAAGACTAGAATGCAGAAATGTACAGTACAGTACAGCGCCTTGACGCCTTTGGGTAAAGTTGCGCTATACAAGGCCCTTATCATCATCATCATCATGTAGGCAATATTTTCGAGTCATCACCATCAGAAAACAAGAGCATGTTTTTATCATATAAAGTGGTAATTTTTTTTTATCTCGACGCCATTCGTAGGTGGGTTTTTCAAAATTAATTTGAAAGAGACTGTAAAAATGGAGCAATTATCCAAATGTTTTCAGTCTCAGAGATTTAGCGCACCAAAAGGCAAACGTCAATCTGCAAATATTTTAGTATCCTTCAAACAAAAAAAAAATAGGTTATTTTCATCTACTCTTTTTATCTCTCTCAAAAAGCAGACCGTGGGCATTGTAAGTCTCGCTTTTGCTGAGCATAAGCCTAATTCAAGAGAGCCATAACATGTGTATATGTAAAGTGCACGTTCACCCATAGGTCTCTTGGCGCTGAATAACAGATGTTAATAGTTAACCAACGGTACTAATTTTATCGACCTCAGATGGATGAAAGGCTGAGTAGACCCGCTGGGACTTGAACCTGTGACCATGAGGTCAAACACAGGCCTGGATGCATTAGTCCACTGAGCCACCAGACCGGCATCCTAGAACAAACCTTTGGAGAGCGTCAGCAAAGTTCTCCTTCCAGCCTTCCCTCACCACCAGTGCTTAAAATGTGCCGGTACTCATCGGTACTGAGTACTGGCACTTCCGAATCTTTTTGCCGTCAGTACTGGCACTTCTCAGTAGCCAGGGAGAGTACCGGTACTCTCATCGACAGCACGGCACGCTCAGGTTAGGTTTCTCATCCAGGGCAGAGACCACTCTGCTTCCAAGGAGCTTTGTAATTAACTAGGCAGCCATTTGCAAATTTGCTAGCGAAGATTCCAGCATCCAAATTTCCTCAAAAATTAAAAACACTACCTTGACGACTCACTCTCCAGCATCTCACACTTAAGTCAACATAGGGTGGGGTGGGGGGCAACTCTATATGGCTATGTACGGGAGCAGGAGCACTTCTACACCAGATCTCTCATGTAACATATTATTACTTGCAAATAATTCCGACTCAATTTCTAATGTGAGGCTGCCTAAGAAGAAAACGTGCCAGATATTACGAAATTAAGTGCAGAAGATTTAAAGATATTAGAGATACAGAGCGTTGTAAGACAATTGGGGAAAATGTATATTTACATTGAAGGATCTAGAGAGACAACGAAAAAGTAAATCTGAGTATGGAGTAACATGGAGTTTAAAAATGGCCTATTGCAAATATCTCAATGATTCTTAAAAAGTTAGGGCCATATTTACAAGGCCCCTGAACCGCCAGAATGTCACTTTCAGAGACGGTCCGGCGGCGCACACTGCAGGGCCATATCTACAAGGCAATGTAAAGCCACCCTGCATGGCTATTAATGGCCCTGTAGATATGGACTGAGGTATTGCAGCTAGTCACTGTGTTGCCTCACACCGCGATAGGGAGGCGTGTAACACCCATGGCATTTGACACATACCCCGATTTGCAACATTTCGTAAACCTGGGAATGCGTCAAAAGCCTATGCCTCCTTAGGGGTGGCGTAGGGGAGGTGCAACAAGGAGAAATACCATTGTTCTCCTTGTTTTTTCCTGTTTCTGTGTGTGCTGTATTCTGGAGCACACATAGAAAGTGGAAATCGCCTCTGTTAATTATTTTTGTGCAGGAAGGTACCCCTTCCTTTTTGATATCAATCACCCCTGAAACACAGACACCCTTTCACCATGGCACAAGGGTGCATGCGTTGTTGTATGCCATCCATTTGTGCGCCAGGGCAGGGGGGAAGGACAGATACAGCGCATTCCTGCCCTTTTCTTTAGGCGTAGAGAAGTGCAGCAGAAAGGCTTGCTGCGCTGCCCTACATCAAAATATGGTAAATGAGGCCCATAATACCCACAGTGAAATGAAAAGCAGCATGATATGAGATTTATTAATCTTACACTTGCCAACGGGAAAGATGAATGTTTCTTTGTTATTTATTTTTTAGATTCCCTACCTTCACCTCTTACTTCCCCAGTCCGCCGCGGCGTGCTGTTTGTGCGGAGGAAAGTGGATCCTTCCTTTGGATCTTTGCTGCATTTCCGGTGGGGTTAGCATCCTAGTGCTTCTTTGGCCCAGCCATATAGGGAGAATGCTCTGCCGGACGTGCAGCGGATAGACAGTGGTAGGCTGCGTGTGTGTTCTTTGATTTATGCCATTTTGCCCCATTTGCACAGTATTTCGGCACTAAGCATATTTTAACATTTTAAAATAAAGTAAGACTCAAATACATTTTTTAGATTCCCTACTTTCACCTCTTACTTCCCGGTCTGCCGCAGCAGCTAGTGCCATTTGTGCAAAGGGAAGTGGATCCTTCCTTTGGACCTTTGCTGGATTTCTGGTGGGGTTAGCAGCCAAGTGTTTCTTTGGCCAAGTCCATATAGGGAGCATGCTGGACTGGACTCGCAGCAGTTGCGCCGCTGGCACGCCAAAGTCAAGCCCGTCTGCGACCGTCCGTGCCTGGACTGCGCCCTGCACCAGGACCCCTGGCCTTTACGCCAGGAAAAAAAGTTAACCTCTAGCTTACTCTGTGAGTCAGCTCCTTGACCTACGGGGACAGGGGAACTCTGATTGCCACTTTTTAATACTGGTGTTGGACCCGGCCTCGTGGCGTGGTCATCCCTGACCCGTGCACCTCCCCATGGTCCTGATCCCCCCGACCATTCCCTCCATGACCCACATCCCCGACACTGGGCTCCCCCGTCCTCGCCCTCCATCTTCCTGGTACCCGAGGCCGATGCCCCTGCGCCTAAGATGGCTGCCCCGGCCCCAGCCCGACCTCGGCCTTCGGCGCGCCATACCCGGCTGGGGGGTAGAACGTTCCCCGTGAGCGAGAGAGGGAGGAGTAGCTCGATCACACCTCCCACCTCCCCTCGAGAGATGAGTTTCGATCACCCAGCCGGCCTCCCTGAGGGCTGGCTCCAGGCCTGCTGAGTGTCTGGGATCCCTCCAGACCCAACTTGAAAGGATGAAAGGAGCCGCCAAGGCGGAACCCACAACAACCGGCTCCCAGGTGCTAAGACCTCCGCCTGCGAGGACTCCGGACATCAAAGGAGGGCAGTCCTATATCAAGGGCTGCTCTGGGACGATCAAGTCAGTTGTATCCTGGACCACGTGAGCCCTGCTGACCTCGTCGCAGCTCCTACCGAACAGAGAAGGACTTCTACTCGAGAATCAACTGAGCCCTGCTGACTTTGTCGCGGCTCCTACCCGGCAGAGAAGGACTTCTGCCCGAAACCACCTGAGCCCTGCTGACGCTGTCGCGGCTCCCCTGCAACCTTGAGAACCACCTGAGCCCTGCTGACCTCATCGCGGCTCCTACCTGGCGGAGAAGGACTTCTGCCCGAATCCATCTGAGCCCTGCTGACCTTGTCGTGGCTCCTACCTGGCAGAGAGGGACTTCTGCCCGAAGTCTCCTGAGCCCCACTGATCTGATCGAGTCTCCCTAAGACCGTAAGAACTACAACATCCTTGCTCGAGCCCTGCTAATTCGATCGCGGCTCAGGGACTATCATGGTCCGGCTGGACCCCCGATCTACCCGTATCCCCCGGCTCGAGGATTGAGAGCTGTGCGCCGGATACGCACCCATGGTGACTTGAACCTTGAGACTGTCCCGCTACCCTGATCCCTACCGAGACTTTCTGATCCCTTGCTCTGTTGTACATACGACCCTGCGGATCATAAAGATACCACTTTGCTTGCAGAGATAAAGAATATGTTCTCTTGAACCCTACTGTGTGGTGTCTCTTTGTCGAGTGGTGCTAGCTCAGCGCGTGCGATCCTAGATTCGAGATCCTCTCCCAGAGGGGTCTCCCGCCAATGCTCGGCAGTGTTCCTAGGAGAGGTGGGTCACAGGGTGGTCAGGTGCACATTCTGGCCTCCCCTGGGATAGCCCCTTCTAACAACTGGAAGTTGACTCATCTGACAAGTTATTTGTTTGCCCTGTCTGCAATTTTCAGCTACTTCCCTTCAACCCTAGCCACACAGGACCCCCCACCTCCCCCCTTCTGACCTATGCGAGAACTCCCTCTCTGGATTCCTAATCAATGCGATATCCCTGATTAAAAACAAAGTCGAGTTTCTGATTTTGTTTCCTTTCAAAGGCCAGACTGGGTTTTCATCACAGAGACCTGGGCCAAGGACTCCACTGGTCCTGACCCGGTTGATGCAATCCCACAGGGGTATGCTCTATCACAACTTGATAGAATAGGTAAAAAGAGGGGGTAGGCATAATTTTTAGTGATTCCTATGCTTCCTATACTGAGCCACAAACAATTTCCACAGATTCCTACAAAGCACTAATTTTTTTCCCACTAAAAGTACTCAAGACAGAAACCTTTGTTCAAGTTCCGACTTATTGGCCTCCCAAGCCTAGATCCTCATTTACCCGGGATTTTACTTATCGTATAGAACCCTACCTGGGAGAAAAAAAATCTGACTCTGATGAGAGACTTTAATTTCCATCTGGAGAATACCTCATGTAAAGCATCTCCGACTTTTTAAGAAATATTGGCATACTGTGGTCTACCTCAACTTGTAAAGACAACTACCCATGATGCAGATCATATACTGGATGGAATTTTCTCTAATGATCCTCATCTCATGATGACTGAACCTTTTCCCCTCTCTTGGTCAGACCATCATGCCGTTCCTTTTTCTCTCTCACTTCCAGTGCTACATAAAACAGTGAATATAGGTAACAATAGGATACTTAAAAAAGAAATTGTAACAGTGTTAGCAATGAATCACTCTGCAGAACCCTTAGCAACCAACATTGGACCAAACATAATGAGTTCAATTTGGCTGCCACAGAGTACTCAAATTGGCTTACGACAGCTATTGATTCCCTCGCCTCCCTCAAAGAATACTATATAGGCAGGAAAAAGCCCACAGCCCCCTGGTTTTCAGAGAAACTCAGAAGACAAACTTGTTGCCGCCAAGAGCGGATCTGGCGGAAACATTTTGACCCGATCGAAAGAGATAATCATAAGAGGAAGTTAGTGGGATACAAAGCAGCCATCAAAGAAAAAAAATCATCATTTTATTCTCAGAATCACTTCAGTCCCCCAGGGAACTATTTAATGTGATTAATCTTCTTTCTTCTCTGCATTCTCCATTATACAACAACAGTTCGCAGGATTTTTGTGACAGGATGACCAAATATTTCCACTATAAAATTCTTGAAATTCATTCCTCTTTAGACAGCCTTAACTTTTAACTTTCCAGTATGGCTCAAATGGCTAATTCCTTGTTTTACAACCTTCCTATTACAGAAAAGAGGGAAGCAGGGCTGTCCACTTTTCTTCATCTATCTCATGAACAGGCTGATCAATTCCTAGGGGGAAATACATCTGGGTCCCCACTGGAACCCTGCCCCCTGAAGTATATGAAATTGGGAAGGAAGCTGATTGGGCCCCACCTAACTTCAATTCTTAATCTGACCATCTCCTCAGGATGTTATCCTCTTAGCTGGAAAACAGCGATTATAAAGCCTCTACTGAAGAAAACCAACCTGGACACATCAAACCCTACAAAATATTGGCCCATCTCTTTGTTACCTGTTCCCGCTAAGATCTTGGAGAAACATTTAAATGCCCAATTACGCTCCTATTTGGAGCAACATCACCTGTTTGACTACTCCCAATATGGATTCAGGTATGGCCACGTCTCTGAGACTGCCTTAATATCCACAGTAAATAACATAAGGACCCAATTAGATGCTGGACATACTTCTTTGTTAATACTACTGGACCTATCTGTGGCCTTTGATACCATCTTGCCAACAAGATTGATCAACCATCTTCAGGAAATAGGGGTGTCAGACTCTGCCTTTGAGCTCCTTTCCTCATTCCTGACAGATAGGTCACAGAAAGTAAAGATGGACCAATGTTATTCTGACTCCATCCCCACCTTCTGTGGAGTTCTACAGGGTTCCTCTTTGAGTCCCACTCTATTTAACACATATGTCTCTCCGTTGTATCTTCTATAACAATGTGAATGTTGTTCCCAGATAGAAATATTTACTGAAATGTCAAAAAAGTAATTTGGAACATGTATCTTATAATGTTTATCTTCATTGTAGATTGTTTTAAAAGCTTCTTGATGGTAATCTCCTGACGAAGACACTTGTTGTCGAAAAGATAGGTCACAGAAAGTAAAGATGGACCAATGTTATTCTAACTCCATCCCCACCTTCTGTGGAGTTCTACAGGGTTCCTCTTTGAGTCCCACTCTATTTAACATATATGTCTCTCCGTTGGCTAAGATGATTAGATCTTTTGGGCTGGAGGCCTAATCCTACGCTGATGACACACAAATAAATGTGTCCATCACAATAATATAAAGGCCTCTGCAGCAAATCTTAACAATTGCATGCAAGGCGTGGCCTCCTGGATGGTAAACAACTATCTTCGCATCACTGGGGACAAAATAGAGGTCCTGGTCTTTGGCAGCCGACAATCTATATGGACCCACTCCTGGTGGCCAGAAATGCTTGGACCATGCCCATGTCCAGAATCTCGGTGTTATTTTTGACAACTCACTTTGTTTTGATCCCCAGGTCAACAGAACTATTTCTGGGTTAGTAGGATCTTGAGGAAGATCTTCCCATGCCTCTCTTGCTCTTTGCGGAAGCAACCAGCTGTTGCCTTGATTTTGTCCAGGCTGGATTATTGTAATGCTCTTTACTTGGACATTAATAAGGGATCCATCCATAAACTGCAACTTGTCCAGAATGCTACAGAGAGACTCAGTATGGATCTTCCCAAATTTCATTTTATCTCCGCTGCCATTCGTAATTTGTATTGGCTTCCATTAGAGAAACGTATTCTGTTTAAGGCTCTATGTATAGTTCATAGGGCACTTCACAATTCTGGTCCATTAAGGATGGCCTCCTTATTTTGAATGGCCCCATGTGACCTGCAGAAGACAGTATCAGAATCCAACCTTTCGGCTCTGGCTCGTCGTTTTGGTTAGGCAATCCACTTCTTCTGTGGTTGATCTATTTGTTTACTCCGAATGGGTTCACCTCTTGTACCCCTGTATTTAGATCTTGCCCAGAGGAAGATGTTGCACAAAATTGAATGTTGAATGTTACTGCTCTGGTATCCTTTATGGACCTCAGCCAATCTTGAACCCTATCGTGAAGGTGTCAGAGATTTGTACAGTGAACTCCATCCCTTCTATAGATTCCTTGAATGTCAAAACGCAGGTTCTTGTTGTAGATGAAGCCCATGTTATGGTCTCTGAGGAATGCAGAAATCGTTTTATTAACATGTTTCCTGGCTTTGACAATCTCTGGACAGAATTGATGAGACCTCTTCCATTTTTGCCTTTGGCATATGTCGGAGTGCACTAAGACAGTGTGAGGGAAAACTATCATCAATTGCATAAAGGTATTCTACATTAGGATTTCCAGACCTACCCCAGTCAGTGTGCCTAGGTCATTGCTATCACAGTACACAATCATAGGTCATGGGGTTGGGAGTCCACAATGCTTTCAACCAAAGGCAGCAATTAATGCCACTTCAACCCTCTTTGGCCAATCCAAGTAATGTCCACATTAGCCAAACCCAAGTCTCTGTCAATACTTCTTTTACTAGCAGCCTCTCTAGCCCAAACGACATAGCTGTGGCCCACAATCCACACTCTAACCATTTTGAAGTGAAGCAGAAGTAGCAGACAAGAGAAGGCTGGAGCGGAATGAGGCAGTTTTCAAAATGAAAGGCAGTTAAAATGAAGGTGATATGTTGGATTAAAAAACACATATTTGATTGAAGGATGTGAATATAGAGGTGAATAATATTAGGTAGTGTTTTGAAACTATAAGTAAGTAGATCTATGATTGGCTACAGGAAAGAAAAAAGTGAAATGCAGATTTGGATATGTTTTTAGTTCTGTACTGTCAACCGCACCTGCTGCAACTCCTGTTTTTGGACTCCTGTTTTGTTTTGTGAATTCGCCACGACGACCGTGAGGAATTCGCAAATATGCACAAATACCCTACCATATTGAGCTTCTTTGTAAAAGTGTATGAAAGTGTTAACACATACTAGCCATTCAGAAGTGGGCTTACAAAAGTAAAACGTGAAAGGCATGTTTTTATTTGTTGCCTTTCTCACTATCAAAGAGTGTAGCGTTGAAAAAGTTGCCGTTAATGATTGCTTTGTTTGAGAGTAGTAAATCTATCTGATGGGAGCAAAAATATATAATTGATCGACAAACTCAATTTTGAGGTATGTGAAGGAGTAGTTTCTGTCCTGTAACTCCAGTTCTGTAGTAGGGGTATCTCTGTTATAGTCATAATCTAGTGAATAGTCCCGCCCATGTGCGTGGACCCCGGAGCAATCAAAAATAATCTCTTACAGTGTCAAAAAATGCAGAAATGCATAGACACTTAAGAGAGAATTAAAGACTGATAATGCAGCCTAAAAAGGCTACACTGTCCAGTACTTCAACTAGAAATTCCACCATAAAATCCACAAAACAGCAAAGCCTGTACAGATTTCCCTTGCTTTACCAGCAAAATCCCTCAGGAATGATAGAGAGAAGAACCTGGACAGACAAGCCCCATAGGCTGCCATTATGTGGCTCAGAACAGGATACTGTGCCTTTAAGAGAACTTTCCAGAACTTCACAGTATCCCAGAATGCCCTGCAGGTCCCAGTTACTTTCAGTTCTTTTTGAAGGCGTAACACGCCAGACCTGTAGCATTCCTTACATGAATATTTCTCTCCACCGGGGAGGAGGGCGGGCGCTTATGACTATAACAGAGATACCCCTACTACAGAACTGGAGTTACAGGACAGAAACTACTCCTTCTGTAGTAGGGGATCTCTGTGTATAGTCATAATCTAGTGAATAGAATGGCAAGCCCATCCCCACACCAAGCGGCGGTGGAGAATAAAAAATCACACCACTATTGTGCGAACAGATTCCGCAGCGAAGCCTGCCCAACCTGAGCGTCTGCCCTGGCATCAGAGTCCAGGCAGTAATGCTTAGCAAAGGTATGGACCGACTTCCAAGTGGCCGCCTTGCAGATCTCTGCAATGGGAACATTACGGAGCAATGCTGTCGTGGCAGCCTAGCCCCTGGTGGAATGAGCCTTAGGTTTGCCCCCTAAGGTCTTATTAGCTTTGTAGTAACACAATTGTATGCAGGACACAATCCACCTAGAGATGGACTGTTTAGAGGTAGCAAGACCTGTCCTGACCGATCCATAATTGATGAACAATTGGTCTGACCTACGAATATCATTGGTTTTATCCAGATAAAATTTCAGCACCCTCCTAACATCCAGGGAATGCAAAGACCTTTCCGCTGGAGATGAAGGATTCTGAAAGAACGTAGGTAAAGTTATAGTCTGGTTGATATGAAAATCAGAAACAACCTTGGGAAGAAACTTAGGGTGAGTACGCATAACAACCTTAGCAGCATGAAATACAGTATAAGGTTCTTGGCAACACAACGCCTGAATTTCACTCACCCTGCGGGCCGAGGTAATGGCCACAAGGAACGCCTCCTTTCAGGACAGGTGCTGCAATGAAGCCTTATGAATAGGTTCAAAAGGCTCCTTCATCAATCTGGACAGCACCACATTCAAGTCCCACGAAGGCGAAGGAAGCCGGACAGGAGGGAACACTGTCTTCAAGCCTTCCAAAAATCTTTGATCACAGGGATCTGGAAGAAGGAAGTCTGTGAAGGGCATTTCCTGTAGGCAGTCAAAGCAGCCAGATGAACCTTAATGGAATGAACATTAAGGCCAGACTGCGCCAGATGTAGCAGATATGGAAGGATGACATCCTCCTTGCATGTCGTAGGGTCATAGTTCTTAGACTTGCACCAGATGCAAAACCTCTTCCACTTGTAAGCATAGGAAGTCCTAGTGGAAGGTCGCTTAGCCTCCTTCAGTATGTCCATACAATCCTCTGGGAGATTCAGATGGCCATATTGCACTATTTCAGGAGCCATGCCGCCAAACTCAAAGACGAGAGGTTGGGGTGCACCATCCGCCCCCCGAACTTCGTGAGAAGGTCCGGCCTGCACGGCAGCTTCATGTGAGGAAGGAGAGACCGGTGAAGCAGGTCCGTGAACCACCACTGTCTGGGCCATTCCGGGGCAATCAGAATCATCCTCGCCCTGGATCGGGACAGCTTGATGAGAACCGCCGGGATCAGGGGAATGGGTGGAAAAGCATACAGAAAGCTGTTTGACCAGTTGATCCATAACGCGTTCCCCAGCGTCCCTGGCTGGTAGTACCTGGAGGCGAAGTCTCGGCATTTGCTGTTTTCGGCGGTGGCGAACAGATCTACGTCTGGCGTTCCCCACCTTGCGAAGACTTCTCCTAGTACTTCGTCGTTTATGACCCATTCGTGGTTTTCCTGAATCAGTCTGCTCAGTTCGTCGGCCTGAACATTCTGTACACCTGGCAGATGCGTGGCCGTTATCGACAGTCCTCGAGCCAGAAGCCAGTGCCAGATCGCCTGCGCCTCCTGTGACAGAGTGCGTGATCTCGAGCCCCCCTGCTTGTTGAGGTAATACATCGTTGTCGTGTTGTCCGTCTGAACAAGCAGAGAGTTGGTCTGAAAGGACGGATGAAAGGCCTTCAGTGCCAAGTGAACAGCTCTGAGTTCCAGGAAATTGATGTGGTACGTGGACTCCGTCGGGGACCACGTCCCTTGAATCTGTAGGTGTCCGGAGTGCGCTCCCCAGCCCTGGAGAGAAGCATCCGTCACGATAGTCTGAGTGGGAATGTCCTTGTGGAGACATCTGAGGAGATTCTCCGCTGAACACCACCACCTCAGAGACTGAAGAGCATGTAGAGACAGTCGTATCTTGTCGTCCCAAGATCCTCTCCTCTGGTCCCATTGATCTTCTAAGCACTCTTGCAGCGGTCTCATGTGCAGCCGTGCATGTGGCGTCAGGAAGATACAAGAGGCCATCGATCCCAGTAGAGACGACACCATCCTCACTGTTGGAGATGGAGCGGCCATAAGAGCCTGAGCCTTCCGAAGGAGTGATAAACGTCTCTCCTCCGAAGGAGACACGCTTGCTGACAGCGTATCGATGGAGGCCCCCAAGTACTGGATGCACTGGACCGGAGTCGGGACAGACTTGGACATG
This sequence comes from Lissotriton helveticus, assembly GCF_964261635.1. Taxonomy (NCBI): domain Eukaryota; kingdom Metazoa; phylum Chordata; class Amphibia; order Caudata; family Salamandridae; genus Lissotriton; species Lissotriton helveticus. Next base: position 258,978,474 of record NC_136071.1, read on the forward strand.
TTGATGTGCAACCCCAGCTTGTTCAACAGAACGCACGTCTTCTGGAAGTGTGCTTGAGCTTCCGAGAAGGAGGAGGCCTTGATCAACCAATCGTCCAGGTACGGGTAGACAAACACCTTGTTCTTCCTCAGGTGTGCCGCTACCACCGCCATGCACTTCGAGAATGTCCTGGGCGCAGACTTCAGCCCGAATGGAAGTACCGTGTACTGATAGTGATTGGTGCCGACTTGAAATCGCAGAAACTTCCTGTGTTTGCATGCAATGGGTACATGGAAGTATGCATCCTGTAGGTCTATGGCACACATCCAATCTCCTCGTTGCAACGGAAGGTAGATCTGATGCAACGACAGCATGCGAAACTTTTCTCTGCGAATCCACTTGTTTGCCTGTCGCAAGTCCAGAATGAGCCTGAACTCGTTCTTGTCCTTCTTGCGGACCAGAAAGAACCGGGAGTACAGACCTCTTCCTCTTTGAGACAGAGGTACGTCCTCTATCGCCCTTTTCCTTAACAGGATATCGGCCTCCGCCTGCAGCTCTCGCAGCTGGTACTGCGAGCTGACCGGAGGAATCGATGGAGGAGGGCTGATGAATCGAAGACTGTATCCATTGCAAACAATATTCAGCACCCACTTGTCCTGAGTAATTTTTCTCCACTCTGCCAGAATAAATTGAACGCTTCCCCCCAGCGGAGCGGGTAACGGACAAAGGGGAAGTAACCGCTCAGGGTCGAGACCCGGCCGGGCCCTTGTTCGCGGTAGAGGACTGCTGTCCACCTCTACCCCTCTGGCGTTTCTGGAAGGGTCTCCGGAACTGCTGCTGTTGTTGCTGCTGCTGCTGTTGTCCCGAAGACTGTCCTCTTCCTTTCCCCTGTGAGCCGAACCGCCGTTGGAACTGGCGGTAGGGTTTCTTGTCTTTGGGCTTCTCCAAGCCCACAGCCGTCAGGGTTTCTGCCTCGGCCTTCATCCGGGCCATTTCGTCATCTGCGTGTTTCCCGAAGAGCGTGTCCCCGGAAAACGGCAGATTGGCCACCCGCTGTTGCGCCCCAGGCTTGAGTGACGTAAGCCTGAGCCAAGCATGGCGGCGCTGGTTGACCCCGTGACAGTAGCCATGAGCGGCCAACAGCGCTATGTCCGCAGCGGCACTGATAGCCTGGTTTGAAACCAGCATCCCTTCCGAGACAATTTCCAGGAAGTCCTCCTTCCTGTCGCGCGGAACCAGGTCCGCGAATTGTTCCACGGAGTCCCACAGCGCACGGTTGTACCGCCCCAACAAAGCCGAATCGCTGGAGGCTTTCATCGTGGTGGAAGAAGTCCCACAGGCTTTCCGACCAGCCGAATCAATCCAGCGGCTCTCTTTATCCGGTGGCACTGTGGAGGATGGGGAGGTAGAATGCAGCTTCCTGGCCGCCGTCACTATCACCGAGTCGGGCACCGGGTCCACACGCAGGAAGGCCGGGTCCGAGTCAGGAGCACGGTACTTCTTCAGTAGTCTTGAAGGAGCAGCCTTCACCACTGCCGGTGTAAGGAACAGCGCTTCCGCCGGTTCGACCAGTCCAGGGACCAACGGCAGACGAGGGCGAGATAGGTGCTTCTTGTGGAGCGTCTCGAATATCACGGACGTTGTAGGTGTAGGAGCCGTCACCGTGATACCCAACTTCACAGCCCCCCTCAGGAGCACCTCCTGGAACGTGCCAATGTCGTCGATCGGGGACACCCTAGTCTCCGGAGAATCCGATAGAGTAGGTGAATAGGAAGGGGTCCTAGATGACGCTGTACGGGACCTGGACCTATGCCTCCTGTGGCGATGTCTAGATCTGGTGGCGGACCTGTGTCTGCTCCTCGACCTATCCCTCCGTCTGGAGCGCGACCTTGACCTCCTAGGTCTGGGACGCTCTGCCGGTTTCCCCGGGGCGGACGTCCTGGGTTTGGGAGGTTCCTTAGCCCTAGGAGTCTTCTTGGGAGGAGTCGGAAGCCCGGGCAACGAGACCGACCGTGGCACAGGGGTCCTCGGTCCTGTTGGAAGTGGAGGCAGCGGAGGCAACGGAGGAGGGATTGGAGCCCTCGGAGGAAGACCTCTAAGTAATGGAGGAGGAGGTGGAACAGCCGTCTTCGGGGTATACACCCCTGAGCACACCGATCCCGGTGACCCGCCATCCTTACCAGACTGAGGGGATCCCCCCACAGTCCTAGGCCTGTCAGCACGACCCCTAGACGCCGAAGAACGGTGACCAGGCGTCGAACGAGGTTCCCTCGACGTCGAGCGCCCCTTCGGCGTTGACCTCCTGCTATGCTTCGGCGTCGAACGTCTACCACGCCTCGACGTCGAGCCCGACCATCTCGACGACGATCCTTTATGTCTCGAAGGTGATCTGCTGCGCCTCGACGGCGACCTCGACCGCCTCGACGGCGACCTCTTCGAGCACCTCGACGGCGATCTCTTCGACCGCCTCGACGGCGACCTCTTCGACCGCCTCGACGGCGACTTCGACCGCTTCGACGTCGACTTCTTCTTCACCGGAGAGCTCCTCCGCTTCGACGGCGACCTCTTCCGCTTCGACGGCGGTCTCGACGACGAGGATCCCCTCGACGACGACGATGTCCTGTACGCCGACGGCGAACGGCAGTGTCGCCTCGACGGCGAGCGCCGACGCCGGGCCCGCCGACGCCGTTCCCTCGACGTCGACGCCGAAGACGACGACGATGAAATCGTCGCTGGGTTCGACGGCGGCCTGTGAACGCTCCTCGACGTCGACGGGCGACGTTTTCTCGACCCAGAGCCCTGGGGAGACCGGGAACTGGCCGTGGACCTCCCTCTCGACGTCGTGGTCAGTGCTACTGATCCAGACGGAGAATGTGGAAGTTTGCTGGACTTCCTGCCCCTGGGGAACCCCCCAGAGGCCTCAGCATGGGCAGATGAAGCCCCTCCAGACCCACCTTGCGCCTTCAGTCTCCTTTCTTCGAGGCCCTGAAGCCTGATCTTCATTCTGTCCTTCAGGGTCCTGCCAGAGAAGCCTTGACAGATCTCACACTCCTCCGGGATGTGGGAAGAGGGAAGGCAGAGGATACACACCTCATGGGGATCTGACTTGGTCTTCTTCCTGGAGCACTCCGGGCATTTGTCAAATAATGCAGGCATTATGGACAACAAAAGGGTGCCAAAAACCAAGAAGAAAGTCACCAAAGTACTTTAAAAGTACACAGAATCGAATTTAGTGAAAAAACACCAACAAAACCCTTGAAAAGGGAGAGCTCAATGCTCCAGGGTCCTGCTTGCAGGAGCCGGAAAAAAGAACTGAAAGTAACTGGGACCTGCAGGGCATTCTGGGATACTGTGAAGTTCTGGAAAGTTCTCTTAAAGGCACAGTATCCTGTTCTGAGCCACATAATGGCAGCCTATGGGGCTTGTCTGTCCAGGTTCTTCTCTCTATCATTCCTGAGGGATTTTGCTGGTAAAGCAAGGGAAATCTGTACAGGCTTTGCTGTTTTGTGGATTTTATGGTGGAATTTCTAGTTGAAGTACTGGACAGTGTAGCCTTTTTAGGCTGCATCATCTGTCTTTAAATTCTCTCTTAAGTGTCTATGCATTTCTGCATTTTTTGACACTGTAAGAGATTATTTTTGATTGCTCCGGGGTCCACGCACATGGGCGGGACTATTCACTAGATTATGACTATACACAGAGATCCCCTACTACAGAATGAGATTTATTTTTCAGGAAAAAAAATTATTTGAAAGATATATGTGCATTTGAGAATGAAACAGTAAATGCTGTTACACAAACCTGTAACCCATGTTTTTAGTACACTCAAGTCCCTTCTGAGATGTCGTGTAGGTATGGTATAAAACATGATGCTTTTGTGTTTGAAAGATGAGACGTGTTTTTGAGTTAAATAAGTTGTACACTTGCAGGCCCCTATGTCAAGTACTTTATACAGTATGACACCCCTAAAGCAACTATTATTTAGGAGGGACAAGGACACCCAAGGCGCAATAAGCTAAGGACCATGGGTAGGTACTATATTATAAAGAACAGGGGTCCTTAGAGCAACAAAACAATGGAGAGAAAATAAATATAGACCAAATGGAAATATATTATTAGGGGAAATGTCCAGCCGGACGATTTATTTCCCTGATACAAAAGTAATTCTAAAAACAATAGAACACTGAGTGTGATAGAAGCGGGACACCGTCCGGTGTCCGACTAACACACTGAAAAGACAAACAACATACAAAATAACAGGCAATAGCAGGACATCTGATTAGAATAAAACATAAACCAGACTATCTAAAGTATACACATATGCAAGAAAAAAGTATAAACAATTTATGCATTTAGTGTAATGTGTCGACGACGTTTCGAACCATACTTAATAAAGGTTCATCCTCAGGACAGAGGGTAATTGCCTTAAAGTTACACATTTGCAAATATATCACTGGTAGGGATACCATGAAAACAGAAGGGAGACATAAAAAGATAAAGACATGTCATTAGAACATTGCCAAAACTGCGTGCATAGATTGCATGACTCATACCATGCCAAGGTGCAGCCGGCAACGGGGTGTAGTCCATGCTAAGTGCAGGCAGTGGAGAACAACAAGAGGAGCAAAACTAGTGGCGCCGAGTATCTATAGTCCATGGGAGTGACTATGGCTAGTGCATGCCAAAGTGCAAATGAATAGACACGTGTGAAGTGAAGCGGCAGCGAACTAACGTGCCAACAATACAGTGAACTGTGACATTGTGTGTCATTTGTGAGCAAGAGGAGTGGCTTACCAAATGTGTGGCACTCAGGTAAGGAAAATTCCTTGTACTTATTAATTTAATTTGCTTAAGAGCAAAAAACATAATGGATCTAATGGGAAGAGAAAGAGATTCAATAAAGTGGCGCAAATTAATTCCCAAAATGAAGGTCTAGAAGGAGAAAATCCTACCGTTTAGGAGTGCCCTCGGTAACGGGGTCTGTGGAGGGAGGGGACGGAAATGTAATTGATTATACAATTAAGAGGTGGCATAGATAAAACGTGTTGCGGGGGGTGTTGCTTACCCGAAACACGATGGTCGCGGTACCCTGGTCTGAGGAAAAAATGAAATGAGACGGGCGGCGTAAATGCCAGTGGTTTCATTAACCTAATACATAAAAGGTATGCAGGATATCAGGGACGGATCTCACCTGGTATTACAGCTTGCAAGGCCTCGATCGGGATCCTTGCTGGCACCGGGAATCTGCGCGGCGCCCCCATGCAAAACGGGACGCGATGTAGTGAGCCGGGGAGTCACGTGGGGGGTGGGGAACCAATCGAATTGTGTGAAAGGGTGGCGGCCATTTTGGAATGGGAAAGAAAACCCACGGCGCGGTGTAGTGAGCCCGGCAGTCACGTGGGGTAAAAGACCCAGCTAGAGTGCGTCAAACGGATGTCGGCCATTTTAAAGTGGCAACAAGACCCATAGAAAGATAGTGATATCGAAGTGAGTGATATTAAAATTACTATGAGTGAGGGACGGGTAATTACATGCCAGTGGATCGCGCTCACTCTGGACATACCATCCTTTCATAATAAATGAATTTTTAGCACATTTCTTACATTTTTCCATTTTGAACAAGTGCACCAAGATGAGAAAAATGTTTAACAATTTTTAACAATTTTTAACAATTGTATTTCAGGCTTCAGTTAAAATCAGTGCAAAGAAGGAACCAGTTTGTAATTGTCAAGTCAAGTTCTTAAATCAGAGAGGTCCAATCCTCAGTCCGATTGAGCCCAGTGTGAAGACTTTTAGTCTTCAAAATCCATCTCAGTTCCTCTTTGTTCAGGAGTTGTTGCAGGTTACCGCCGCGGCTGGGGGGTTTTACCAGGCAAATGATAGTCCATTTGAAATCCATTTCTGTGTGGGCCTGTTCCATGAAATGCTGTACGAGGGGAGCATTCGCAGTTCTACAGCGTATCCTGCTCCGATGTTGGCACATCCTTGTTCGTGCCTTTTGTGTAGTTTGTCCGATATAGATCATAGAGCAAGGGCAAAAAATAGCATAGATCGCATTTGAGCTATTACAGTTTGAGAATTCTCTACGCTCGTATTTCATGTCTCTGTAAATAAACTCTTTGCCTTCTATAGTGCTCTCACACATTGAACAGTTACCACATCTGACATGTCCAGTGAGTTTTGGCAGACCCCATAGTGTATCAATTGTGGTCATTTCTGCAGGGGCGGGTAGTGCTGCCCGCACCAAATGATCTTTTAAGTTCTTGGCCTTCTTAAAGGCAAACATGGGTTTTTCTAATTGCAATTGGTCAGCATTCAGCACAGGCCAGTGTTTTTTAATGCTCTTAGTGAGTGAATTAGATATCGGAGAGAAGGTTGTAACACACACCAAACGCTTCTATCACACTCAGTGTTCTATTGTTTTTAGAATTACTTTTGTATCAGGGAAATAAATCGTCCGGCTGGACATTTCCCCTAATAATATATTTCCATTTGGTCTATATTTATTTTCTCTCCATTGTTTTGTTGCTCTAAGGACCCCTGTTCTTTATAATATAGTACCTACCCATGGTCCTTAGCTTATTGCGCCTTGGGTGCCCTTGTCCCTCCTAAATAGTACGTAGCGCAACCAACTGGTTGCAAGGGCTCGCTCCCCTACCCCTTCCTTGAAGCGGGTCACTGTCCCTTGTTAGTCTTTCCACTCCTATTCCCTTTTATATCTTCCTTCTACTCTTTAGGGCATGTCAGACCATACGCCCTTATACAACGAGGAGTACTTCAAAAAACTTCTAGATGGCCCGTCTCTACTTTCAGATAACCCTGAAAGTCCCAGCACACTCAATGTTCCATTAGGTGACCAACTTGAAAAAATTAAAAAGAAGGTAGTAAGGTTAGAATTGATGATACTTCTTCTGGCTCAATACCTCAAGGCCAACATTATTCCGCTTGGGTTGCAAGTTCGCAACATACCTGGCGTGTTTACTGATAATCCCAAATATACCACAGGGTTTAGCTACATCAGCACCGATTGCTCTAGACAGTGGATGGCATTAGGCATCGATATTGCTTCAGAGGAACTGAAAAAACTAGGATTGGAAATAATAGATCTGGAGACACAAATAAAAGACAAATGCCCTGTACCTGGTTGCACTAAATTATTAGAGGATATAGCTAAAACTGTAAGCGACTTTCACAGAATTGAGTTGAACAAAAAAACAACCAAAGTTAGAAAAGATATCAAAAACTTTTCGCAGGAAAGAGCTTACCCATATTTAGCCAAAGATTTTTACACCAACCGTACTTACAGTGGCCCACAGAATCAGAACCAAAGACCGTGGGGTCGCTATAATAGACGACAGACCCTAGTTGGTTTTTCAGACTCCTCGGCAGAGTCATCTGATAGCTCTGATCAAAGTGGAGCTCCTGGTCCTTCCAACAGAGCCCCTTTTTTATCCAGAGGCCAATCCGATCCCCCCAAGAGGGGGAAACCCAAGCCAGCCCCACGAGGCCCTTATCCGTCAGGCGAAAGGAATACCAGACGCCAACACTACCAATGGTAGATCAGCAATTTTCCACTTATACAAACACAATGCCTAATCCAGTAGATTCAGCTAACCCGATGCCATTACCCATTTTTAACCTCACACTTCAACCCCTTTCTAACACCGAATTGTCGTTACTAACCAAGGGCCTCTCATTTGTCCCGACGGTACGTCCCAACTATTTGGATGTCCAGACGGAGTTACTAAGATTCTTTAGGAAATTGAGATTACATGCTTTCTTCCTACTCCATCCTAAACCAGTTCTCATGCCTAACACCCCATTCCGTCCTCCTTCAACTTTCTCACCAGTCGGCAACATGGTGCCTCCTGAGGTATTGACTTTTGAGAAATTGGTCCTACAGGATCTCTCCATCCTAGAGAAGCAGCATACTTTCATTCCTTATAACATAACCTTTGAAGAGAAGCGAGCACTTCTTAGCCTCAAGTCAAACCCTGATTTAATTATTAAGTCTGCGGACAAAGGCGGCGGAATTGTATTACAAAACCTTGACACATACAAAGCGGAGGTCCTTCGACAATTGAGCAATCCCTCACATTATGTTAAACTTCAGAGGAACCCAATAGTTGAGATTCAAAATTTAATTCGGTTAGTCACTAAGGAAGGCCTAGAGTTAGGCTTCTTGAGCAAAAAGGAATATCTTTTCCTCAATGCCAGATCTCCCTGCACTCCGGTTATTTACACACTACCGAAGGTGCATAAGAATGTAGAACATCCTCCCGGCAGACCCATCGTCTCGGGTTGTGGGTCAGTTCTAGAGCCCTTGGGACTCTTTGTGGACTATTTTATTAAGGATTTCGTGCCAGCTACTCAATGTTACATACGTGACAGTACCCATATGATCAATATGATAGAGGAACATCCATTTGACCCCACGTCCAATGTGCTTTGCACTTTGGACGTCGAGTCATTATATACAAACATTCCGCAAAATGACTCTATGTTAGTCATTGAAAAAGTTCTCAACACCCGCCCCAGACCACATTTCATACCTACACTTTTTATTCTCCAGCTTTTGGAAATCTGCCTCTCAAAGAATTATTTTTTGTTTGATGGCCAGTACTATGGCCAGATCTAAGGTACATCCATGGGGGCTGTCTTTGCACCGAACCTGGCGGTGCTGTATATGGATAACCTCGAATGCGAGCGCATATTGATCCCGTCCAACCCTTTCCATAGTGGCATTGCCCTATGGAAAAGGTATATTGATGATATTTTCATGATTTGGAATGATAGTGAGGATCTACTTCCCCCCTTTCTACACTGGCTTAATTCTAATTGCAGTGGCCTCACCTACACTCTTACTAATAGCCGTACCAACATTCCCTTCCTAGATCTAAACATACAGGAGAAAGAAGGCGTCCTCATCACTAGCCTCTATAGGAAACCTACTGAGCGCAATACCTTGCTGAGCTACCAGAGTAATCATCCCAGAGCGCTCCGTGACTCTTTACCCTTCTCACAATTTCTGAGGCTCAGAAGAAATTGTTATCTAAAAGAAGATTACTTCAAAGAGGCCCATTTACTCAGTGCTAAACTTAGCGCCCGTGGCTACCCCCGCAGATTGATCAAAACTTCATCAAAAAGAGCATGGTTTTGCCCGAGGGAAGTTCTGCTTGAATCTAAACCGAAAAAACCACAGAACCGTTTGGTGTGTGTTACAACCTTCTCTCCGAGATCTAATTCACTCACTAAGAGCATTAAAAAACACTGGCCTGTGCTGAATGCTGACCAATTGCAATTAGACAAACCCATGTTTGCCTTTAAGAAGGCCAAGAACTTAAAAGATCATTTGGTGCGGGCAGCACTACCCGCCCCTGCAGAAATGACCACAATTGATACACTATGGGGTCTGCCAAAACTCACTGGACATGTCAGATGTGGTAACTGTTCAATGTGTGAGAGCACTATAGAAGGCAAAGAGTTTATTTACAGAGATATGAAATACGAGCGTAGAGAATTCTCAAACTGTAATAGCTCAAATGCGATCTATGCTATTTTTTGCCCTTGCTCTATGATCTATATCGGACAAACTACACAAAAGGCACGAACAAGGATGTGCCAACATCGGAGCAGGATACGCTGTAGAACTGCGAATGCTCCCCTCGTACAGCATTTCATGGAACAGGTCCACACAGAAATGGATTTCAAATGGACTATCATTTGCCTGGTAAAACCCCCCAGCCGCGGCGGTAACCTGCAACAACTCCTGAACAAAGAGGAACTGAGATGGATTTTGAAGACTAAAAGTCTTCACACTGGGCTCAATCGGACTGAGGATTGGACCTCTCTGATTTAAGAACTTGACTTGACAATTACAAACTGGTTCCTTCTTTGCACTGATTTTAACTGAAGCCTGAAATACAATTGTTAAAAATTGTTAAAAATTGTTAAACATTTTTCTCATCTTGGTGCACTTGTTCAAAATGGAAAAATGTAAGAAATGTGCTAAAAATTCATTTATTATGAAAGGATGGTATGTCCAGAGTGAGCGCGATCCACTGGCATGTAATTACCCGTCCCTCACTCATAGTAATTTTAATATCACTCACTTCGATATCACTATCTTTCTATGGGTCTTGTTGCCACTTTAAAATGGCCGACATCCGTTTGACGCACTCTAGCTGGGTCTTTTACCCCACGTGACTGCCGGGCTCACTACACCGCGCCGTGGGTTTTCTTTCCCATTCGAAAATGGCCGCCACCCTTTCACACAATTCGATTGGTTCCCCACCCCCCACGTGACTCCCCGGCTCACTACATCGCGTCCCGTTTTGCATGGGGGCGCCGCGCAGATTCCCGGTGCCAGCAAGGATCCCGATCGAGGCCTTGCAAGCTGTAATACCAGGTGAGATCCGTCCCTGATATCCTGCATACCTTTTATGTATTAGGTTAATGAAACCACTGGCATTTACGCCGCCCGTCTCATTTCATTTTTTCCCCAGACCAGGGTACGGCGACCATCGTGTTTCGGGTAAGCAACACCCCCGCAACACGTTTTATCTATGCCACCTCTTAATTGTATAATCAATTACATTTCCGTCCCCTCCCTCCACAGACCCCGTTACCGAGGGCACTCCTAAACGGTAGGATTTTCTCCTTCTAGACCTTCATTTTGGGAATTAATTTGCGCCACTTTATTGAATCTCTTTCTCTTCCCATTAGATCCATTATGTTTTTTGCTCTTAAGCAAATTAAATTAATAAGTACAAGGAATTTTCCTTACCTGAGTGCCACACATTTGGTAAGCCACTCCTCTTGCTCACAAATGACACACAATGTCACAGTTCACTGTATTGTTGGCACGTTAGTTCGCTGCCGCTTCACTTCACACGTGTCTATTCATTTGCACTTTGGCATGCACTAGCCATAGTCACTCCCATGGACTATAGATACTCGGCGCCACTAGTTTTGCTCCTCTTGTTGTTCTCCACTGCCTGTACTTAGCATGGACAACACCCCGTTGCCGGCTGCACCTTGGCATGGTATGAGTCATGCAATCTATGCACGCAGTTTTGGCAATGTTCTAATGACATGTCTTTATCTTTTTATGTCTCCCTTCTGTTTTCATGGTATCCCTACCAGTGATATATTTGCAAATGTGTAACTTTAAGGCAATTACCCTCTGTCCTGAGGATGAACCTTTATTAAGTATGGTTCGAAACGTCGTCGACACATTACACTAAATGCATAAATTGTTTATACTTTTTTCTTGCATATGTGTATACTTTAGATAGTCTGGTTTATGTTTTATTCTAATCAGATGTCCTGCTATTGCCTGTTATTTTGTATGTTGTTTGTCTTTTCAGTGTGTTAGTCGGACACCGGACGGTGTCCCGCCTCTATCACACTCAGTGTTCTATTGTTTTTAGAATTACTTTTGTATCAGGGAAATAAATCGTCCGGCTGGACATTTCCCCTAATAATATATTCCCACCCCTAAAGCAACTGACATACATGTTCACAAAAGGATAGAGTCTCTTTGTCACCGAGTCAGACCGGTACAGAAGCACATATACATTTAGTCAGTAGAAACTACTTATGTATGCAGAAGAGTTAATGGCAGCTGCACACACACCTACATAGGCCTGCATTCTCTAACACCGGCACTGAGGTATTTGTCAGCCAGTTACATATACATTTAGAGAGCCGTAAAGGTAGTAAGACAGACAGTCACATACTGGCACATTTACTTAAATATCTCATGGTACGGCTAAAAGTGAACTCCTACCCTCACTGAAATATATAGGCATGTGCTAACAGAACCTTCTCATCCATGTAGACAGATAGTCATTCAAACATGAGGCATACCTACTAGTGCACACCTTGTCTGTGAAGTCTTACTGCAAGCTTCATTTGCCATGTGATAGGTGTCTCTCAAATCTGAACCCCACGTTTTACTAAACATAACACAGCTCTGTGATATACTGTAAGTAAGCCATAAAGCCTGATGCTTTGTTTTGATCAAATGAGAGATGTTATTTTGAGTTTATTAAGTTACTTGTGCATTTGCAAGTACTACATAGAGTGTCCCACCCCTAAACCAACTGACTTGGCTTTATAAGCAGTAATTTGTTATGTTTTGTTTCTCCTTTCTCAGCTGTGGGTCAGAAAGCGCCGGGAGACTCCTTGGAGTAGCCGTGCGCTATATAAGCAACCCCATTAACATAACATAACATAACATAACTTGCATGTTCACAAAACAGTAGAGTCTCTCTCTCTCTCACCTAGTCAGGCAAGAACAAAATCACATATGCATTCACTCACTTACCACAAACTATTCATGTATGCAGTAGGCTGAAAGTTAGTTGCAGTCAGACCTACATAGCTTTGTATTCTGTAACACAGGTTCTGAGGTATTTCTTCAGCTACTTACATACACATTTAGATTTCTTTATCTTCATTCTTTTTTCTTCCTATGGTACAATCTGTTATTACTTTATTTATGTTGTCTGTCATAGTATGAGGTGTGATTTCTGTGATATTAAATTATTTTTCCTTTCTGTTTAAGAGTCAGTATTTCATTTGTCAAATCATATTTATGTGATTTTTTTCCTCTCCATTTCTTGCCCCTATTTCCCTTCATCTTTTTTCTGTGCACCTTCTTTTCAAATTATTATTACTACGGTCATGTCAATGTAAATTACATTTCCTCTTCTGCTGTGCACTACCAACAGCATTTGTAGATCAAATATATCTTGTGGCCCTGATGAAGCAACATGTTGTTATGAAACACGTGTTGGCCCGGCAAAAATATCTCTTCATGGAAAGAAAACTAAATAAAAATTAGATTTGGATAATACATTTAATTATTGAGTTTGCACTCATTTTGCTTTAAGACCCCCCAAATATTCAGGGTTTTAGTATTGTACACATGAAAGGAGGGTTTAGACCTGTAATTTCTTCTGGGATCCTTGGTTCAAACCCTTATTTACCAATCCCAAAAAATGCCCACGTCAAGAAGTAGACCTGGTTCTCAAATGCATACTGTTAAATTAAAAAGAAGAAATAGAGGTAATGCTTGTACTTATGCTATAACCATTGTGTCAGACCATGTTTATGGGAGCGGGGACATTGGGTAGACGGGGGCCACTGTGCTCCAGCCATAATGGTTGAGATTGTTTGCCACTGGTATCCTGGGGTATGCCCTTCTATGGCTCTGTGAACTGTACCAAGTGCAATCCTTCCCCTAATTCGACTCTCAGGGTAGTGAGGGTGAGCAGTCACAGGCCTCTCAGGGAAGTAGTGTGGATGGCAGAAGCTCAGAATTCAAAAATTAAAACACAAATACAAAGCATTGTCAAGCTTAATGTAGTCTTTTGCGTAAAATAGAGTACATTAATCAGACAACCTTACTTAATGCTACATAGCGCAATTAGGGGAATGCAGCAGAGGGTTAGAATTCTGCTCATCATTCATGGCACAATGCCCTTCACTGCCCCGTCCCCACAAACAGAGTTCCCCAGCGCTCTTTAGGCTCAGGTGCAGTCACTCAATCACACCCAAGGTTTACAGTTCTGTACAATACTTATGCAGGAAAAGTCTATGTTCATTTGCTAGACTTCAGCCCGCTTCTCAATTTCTCATCCACACTCCATTCTTATGCCCTGCGGTTACCTAGCAGTTGGAGTCCTTGTCGTTTGGGACAGACACATGCGGAGGTCTCGCTCTTGCAGAGGAAGCTTCAGATTCGTCAGGGCCATGGCGGTGACTTCGCTGGGAATTTGAAGACTTCAGGTAATCTTGGCGTGGTAACCCCCACCCTCTGTAGCTTTCAGTCTTTGGAAGAAGTGGTCACACTAGGTTGAGTGCAGAAGGGTCACTGGCTCGACTTATGCAATTGCAGGCTCCGGGTCGATCAAGGTGGACACCTTTGTGTCGCTGAAAAACATGAGTATCTTGCTTGATGCTTGCTTTCTGTAGAAGACTTGATGCAGTTCATGCTGAGAACCATTTTGAGATACTGAGGAGCACTCTTCCATTCCCGGGTTGCTCCTAGCTACTCTCCTTAGCAATCTTTTGCTCTCTCTGGCTATCCCTCATGCTGGTAACTAACTGGACGTCTCCCAATCTCTCTTCCTGCTCAGCTAGGCACACTTCTCCACTCTCTCAGCAGGGAGGCAGGCTTCTAGACCATGAGCAGACCCTCATCTCCTTCAACAGAAAGTGTAGACTTCAGGTAATGTTCCTTCACCTCACTAGTGTGTAGGTTTAGATGCCACTTGTATGCACATATATCAGATGGGGTCTAAGGTTCCAGAACTATCTTGGGTTGGTTCTCTTTCAAAAGTAATTTTCAGGCTTCTCTCCAGACCGAGCCTTTGTGCATAAGTGATAACTCCCAAAGCAGAATGCAATGGGGCTGGCTCCAAGCAGGAGCATCCAAAACATGGGCATACTGCAGTGTGTGTTCTACACATCAGGCTATAATCAGCCTTCATGCAGCACATACCACACACATATACCAAAGGGCAGGCCTTGCCTAGAAACTTCCTCATCTAAAACAACAGAAACTATAAAACTACAATACTACCTCCTCACCTCTACCATCTATAAAATTGCAGTGTTTAGGAAGAGCTAACCAGCAGCCCTTTTGCTAAAAAAAAGATCCCCCAAGACCATCTAAAGGAAGTCATGTCTCCACCCTCCTCGCGTCAGTTTCTGGGACTCCAAACTCCAGCCACAGGAATTCAGACAACACACTTTCACTGTCAGGAGGTAGATGTTCTCATCCTCTATTCTGTGCCATCCTAAAGCAGAGGCATCCAAAATGGATCCCACTGGCCCCAGTAGTACACACATGTCCTACTACCATACATGTGCTACACAAATACACACAAAAACTCGCACACATACACATGTGCTCTCACCGACACCGAGAAAGAGGGTCTGGTCACACAACAAATTTACAAACCGCTGTACGCTGCAACCACTGCTTGATGGGATACAAGAGGGTCATGGACTGTAGCCCACTGACTACAATTAGGGTACATCTGGTGTACTGCTCCAGGTCATAGGACCACTGTATGTTCCACATAAACTTGAATTTGCTGCATTCATCACATAATACATTATCCCTTGTATGACTAGCAGATTTTAGCAATGTGTGCTTTAGGGGTGCTTTCGTCACTGCAAATGTTAATTGGTCACCTTCATCTTTTGTTTGCTGTTTTTAGATATTTAAAAACATTACACTGCGGTTCATATAGTGTACAAGTCCTCATGTTATGGACTGGGGAAGTGTTATTGTTAACAGGAACCAAAATCCTTAAATATGTAAATATAATTCAAACATGATGGAAATAAATTCTTCTTTGTCTGGCTTTTTCCCCTCTTTTCACACGAATTTGTGTTCACACCACAAAGCAGCAGTTATTTTATTAGGGGCACCAAGACTTTTCAGACTTAAGAAAAATCACTACCATGTTGCATCTCTTTTTTAGTGATACATCTACATAATAAATATGAAATATACTCTAATATTATGCGCAACTGTATTTTTAATAGACAGTTGTGCTTAAAAAGGCGCTAAACTGTGAACACAGAGGAAACTGAAGGAAAGGTCAGAAAATAATCTGAATGCGCTGAATAGAGGAGGGACTCCCTTTTATTACAAAATTGTGGCTACGAAAAGGCCTGTTTTCAGGTAACAGCAATACTGCGTATATTTTCCATATTTTATGTTTTCCAGGACAAAGAAAGGAAAGTGTTAATGAAGTTTAGTTCCTGTGCTTCCATGCAAAACAAAATTATAGTTGCTGGTGAATTTTATTTTGAACACGTTCTGCTGAATATGTCGAATTTTCTGTCTAGAGCAACCATTATATTCTTTATAACAATGGTTACTCTTTTGTAAGGGTGTGTCAAAAAGTCAAATAGCTAGACAACATTCGCACAGAATCTGTTGCATAATTAGAAAATCATATACACATTATTAAATTGAGGTGCTACGAATGTGCATAAGTAAAGGTGCAGTTTTCGCGTTGTAATCATGTGCAAAAATGTGACAAGAAAAAGCACAGGATGAAAATACAATTCGGTGGCTGAATATATTCTGGTGAGCAGCAGATAGGATAGGTTGATAATCTTCCCTTCGCAACTGACTACTCCATTAGATGGATGCAGACCAGTGCTTGTCTTTTCTTTCAGCAATCCTCAAATGTACCACTCCTTGCGTGTATTCTTAGAAACCTACGATTCTTTAATTTCAGGGTTGCTACCACTCCTATTTTTTATGCCCTGATGAAGACCCCTTAAAATGAATAGTTGGTGCCAAAACGTCAACAAATATTCCGGTTCTCTGCTGCATCCCTCTAAAGGAGGAGCTAGTTAGAATGCGATTAGCATCATGCCACCTGCTGCTCAGCATGAATTTAAGCAGCCCCTGTGCCTTTTCCTGCCACGTTCTTGCTCATGATTATCACAAGAGCACTGCGCCATCACCCATTTACACTCGTAGGAGCACCCCAATTGAATAATGTGTATACGATTTTCCAATTCTACAGTGATGAACTAGTAATCTTGTTGAGGGGTATGTGAACTCTTGTGATGCAGTCAAAATGGCCAGCATGTATGTGGTCTTAAATGTTGAAGCTATGTCCTCAAAAGAACCACTGATGCTTATATTATAATAATTTAGTAAACCTGACAGAGACAGTGGTCCTCGGTGCCGCATATTTCCCTCGCTATGACGGAACGCATGTACGCACGCGTGAAATAAAGGATCTCCCTCATAATATGAAGGTGAAGCGGAAACCTAAAAAGTGTGTTTTGTGCGTGGAATGTCAAACACACTTGTGTGGAATCTCTGACTCCTCAGGGATTGGGATCACTGGCTGAAATGTTCGGGCATGGACTGGCCTCAAGGTGCTTCTGAGTGACACTTGGCGGCATATTTACAAGCCCCTATCGCCACGTGAACGACACTTTTTACGACGTTCCTGTGGTGATAGGGGCTTCACCTTATTTACAAGGCAGCGTTAATCCAATGAATGTGGATTAACGCTGCCTTGTAAATAAGGCCCCTTTTCACGCTATGCTTAGCGTAAAGTGGGCGGACAATCATTGTGGCAGTGGGCGTTCCACCGCAACACCCATGGATTCTGAGCTGCCCCTTATTTACAAGGCAGGCGTATATAGGAGGCAGTGCCAGAATTAAGACCAGGGAAAACCTGGTCTTACCCTGGCGTAACAAGTAGAAGTGTTTCATTTCTCCTCGTTTTTGCTGTTTTCATGTGTGCTACGTTGTGCAGCACACATGGAAACAGCAAAATGCCATTTTTTTTAATGTACAGGAAGGTCCCCCTTCCTGCACATAGACAACCATTTTTTTTTAAATGCCATTTTGCAACTTCTATGTGTGCTGCATTAAGCAGCACACATAGAAGTTACAAAACAGCATTTAAAGATTGTTTATGTGCAGGAAGGGGGACCTTCTTGCGCATAAACAATCTTCCCCTGCACGCAGACACCCTTGCACTATGGTGCAGGGTGCCTGCGTTGGCGCTAGACTGCTAAGTTTAGCGCCCGCGCAGGGGGAAATGCAGGGCTGCACCATATTCTTGTAACTATTGTGCAACCCTGCGTTTCAGAAGCGGCAGAGTGCGGCGTTAAGCGAGCCAGGAAAGCTTACACCTCACTCCGTCACTTCCCTTGAGAATATACCCCTTGGTTGTGCTGTGGATGAGATGCAACAGCCCTATGATTTTTCCCTTCAAACTATTTTTCAACTTGCTAAAAATCAGAGTGTTTGGACGGGAACACACATGGAACATAGAAAAGTGGATTTCATAAAAATTTGGAACCGAGGGAGGCCCAACAAATAGTTGTTATTAATATTCATGATTCTGTTATGGTTTCAAGATATATATATATATGGTAAAGTATATAAAATAAAGAGGCAACATTGAAAATGTGAAAACTTTTCTATATTTGATTTGTGAATTAAACGAAATATTCCAATATTTGAGCATTCGTTTGGTGCATACTTGTTTAGTATTTTAGTTTGAAGTACAAATCAAAGAAATTCCGACAGTCACCTCCTTCCAATAATTATTCAGTGGGGGGCCATAAGGGAAAAAGTTAAGAACCGCTGCCATGAACTAACACAGCCAGGACATACAAGTATACAGGAAGCCACAAGGAGGCGCCATTGTATCTTATTGCAACAAAGTCTCCGTATTAGAAACCGAATCGGTATTAATCCCGTCCCAAATATTTTACCTAATATGCTACAGAACGGCGGCATTGGCGTAAATTCCTTAATATCATGTGGCATTGAGAGTGACATAAATTGGTCGCATCAAACAGTAGCAAAAACAGTAAAGAATGACACGATTTTCGTGAGCACAAAACACATGCACACACAGAAAACTTTTTTAACAGTTATAATGTTTGTGTGATGGTTTCCATGACGACAAGCAATTCACAGCGCCTTCCTGCATATAAACATAGCATCCGGGGCAGTAGGGAGCTATAAAAGAACAGGGATTTCACGGAGCTGCGCTGTTAATGTTAGGCAGGAAAGTAATCACTTTTCTGTAGCAAACTTAATTTGCTAGAGGAAGGTTTTTCTAGAGAAAAGTGATTTCTTTGCTTACCTTTACTTTCATGCGCGTCGAGGGTCTGCTGATGGACATTTTGTGAATTTCGAAACTTTTCTACGATAAAAAAAAAAAAAATCGGAACTGAATGCATATTTATGAGCCCCTTGCGCCACCAGAGCATCACTTTTATGACACTCCGGCGGCGCAAATCCCAAAATCCTATCTACGAAGCCACTATGCGTGACTTTGAATGGTCTCATCGATACGGAGTAAGGCAAGCAGCACAAACCATTACGTTGCCTTATTCTGCGCTCAGGAGGCGTTACATGGGCGTTACAGTGGGTTTTCCCACGCAACACCCATGGATTTTGACACTTCCCCAGATTTATGAGAGCATGTAAACAAACTCCTCGTTTTTTCCTCTTTCCATGTGTGCTGCATTCTGCAGCACATATAGAAAGAGGAAAACTCCTCTTAGGAAAGTTTCTGTGCAGGAAGGTGCCCTTCCTGGAAAAAACAATCCTACCGAAAACACAGGCAACCTTGCACCATGATGCCAGGGTGCTTGCGTTGGTACCCGGCTGCCAAAAGGGCACCAGCTCAAGGGAAAAGGACAGGAATGCACCATAGCACCTAAATACGGTGCATATCTGCCCTTTCACTTTGGCGTGGGGCTGTGCAGCAAGCAGACTTGCTGCACTGTCCTACGCCAAATCCCCATAAATGAAGGCCTGAGTTTCCTGAATTTTATTTATTAAGCGTACTGATTTATTTATTAATTGTATATTTTTAAGCGCACGCCATGTCTATCCTGCCGTCCTCCAATACTAGGCTAATGTTAATAGTGCAGTACCATGTTCAAAAGAAAGCCTGGTACGCAAACGCAACATACAAGACCCAAAACATAATCACTAGCTTTCTGTTGATGGGGTGACCAACATCCGATGGTGAGACATGCCATGCCCCCAACATCCTATTGAATAAGACAGGATATGACCCAAACTTTCCGCTGTAAGGCCCCAACTAGTAAACATTCTGCATTTTTAGTTTTTAGGCCACCGTATAGATCAATGAGAACACAACCCAGGTCTGGCTTGTAAAAAGCGACACAAGTATAGAGGTAGGTGTTTTTGAGCGACAGGCGGCGAAGACAGCGGCGTGACCTGTTAGCAAAATGGCACCCAGGCTGCATAGCTGGAGGGTTGCCTGACTTGATACTGTGGTGGACCTAGGTGAGGTAGTCGCTGCATCAGCACTCCGACACTGTGCCTGAATCATGGATGATCCACAAGAGTTATCTATGAGGGGTGCAGACGATCAATAAACACCCAGCGCTCCATATTACTGGCCTGTAGGACAAGGGAGGTGGCATTAAAGAGGAGGGATGTAGGAGACTAGGGTCTGCTTCCTATGGTTACCCCCACTTTCTGCTGTGATTCTCTGTTTGTTTTTTTACTTTAGTGTGGCTGTGGACCTGCTAACCAGGCCCACAGCCCAGCTGTTCTCTCTCTAAATTGATACCATGTACTTTAGGTACATACCAGATTGGTTACTGGGTCACCCTTGTGAGCCCTTGTCTAGTGTACCATAGGTACCCAGGGCATGGGTGCACCCTAGGCCTACCAGGGACTGCAGCATGTATTGTGCCACCTCTGCTTTGCCTTCCAAACTGACACCACAGGTCTGTTCACACAGCCTGGGTAAGGTGGTGTAATCACGCCTTACTTAGATATAGTATACCTATATCTATATACCTATATAGACACATATACACCTATAAGCCACTCCTAAGGCAGACCTCGACAGTCCTAGAGGTAGAGTGCTTGGTTTTATGTGAGAGGGTGCCCTAGCATGAGCTGAGCCCCTCTGAAGCTTTCGGAACCATCTCATTATAGCTGTTCTATGATATAGCCATACCATATACTCTTAAGTGCATTATAATCATCACGGTTAATGCTAACTTTGGTTTGGCTTTATCAAAACATATGGTGTGAGGTGTCGCTTTTACTAATAATCTATTTTTATTTTTTATTTTTATTTTGGAGTTCATTTACTCCTCCTGGCCTCAGGTTGGAGGGTGGTATGGGGTATGCATGTTATACTTTATTTCCCAAAACAACCTCTTTAGCATAAATGTAGTTCCTAAGTGATCTCCTTCTATCGCTATTTATGCCCTGGTGGGTCCCTAGCCTTGGAGAGATGGCTTTACTGAAGTACTACACCTCAGTTGCTGCATTATTCTTCCCTGTTGGATGCACCTCCATTCATTTTGAAAACATATTCACCCATACCAGCAAATAGTTAAATCCATTCACTGGGAAGCAACATGCATCTGCGCATTCATCCTCCCTTGTGCAATATCGGAGGGTTCCTGCTCCAGTCTTGTATGGGAAAGGAACATACTTTGTGAGGACACAGGCATCTATCTTATCCTGGTAGGCCCATACTCTGTTCATTATTCGGCTCGCATCCATCATCTATCCTCCGTCTATGTTCATCTGTTGTTGGAGACCATTGTGCTTCCTTTACATTAGCTTGCTACAATTGTCTCTGAATGAGCTGTATTTTTGGAATTCTTTATTCATTAGTCCCATCTGCAGTGGCTGTAACATGCTTTCATTTAATACTGTGTCAGCAATGGCATCATCTTTGTCTAACTTAGTATTAGCTCCTGTGTATGCTTCACATTTTATTACCACTATCCTGGTGTATAATAGTACTGCTTTTAACAAGATCCTTACTAAAGTACCATTTTTAATAAGGCGCCCTGCTTCTGTTATGAATCTGTGATATTTTCACAGCTGGCCACAAATAAGAACTGCAAAGCATAATGTGAGTCAGTGTAAATGTTAACAGTTTTACCCTTGACTAGTATTCATGCTTTGTTACAGCATACAGCTCATCTTAATGGATAGATGTTCCGAATGGCAGAGCTGCACTTCAGCTATTGCTATAGCATACCCTGCTCTGTAATCAGTGTCTATCAGTCTGCTTGAGGAACCATCAGTGTACCACTCATATAGTCTACCTTTTTTAATGGTGTCTAATCTTGGCGTGGTGTCGTTTTATACAATCTCAACACCAACTTACTTGGGGGTCTTATCTGTTTCTAAGAGAATGGATCTCATCAGAATAACCTATTACAGGTAATAATTTTGCCAATTTAACAGGTGGGCATCTTACATGGTGCCATTATAACCTTTGTGCCTGTCAGCAGAAAATGTTGTGTTGATCCAGACAACAACAATCATACCAAATGTGGCACCTAGACAATACAGGTATAGTCCAACATAATGAGAGCGATCCTCTCCACCATCACAGCTGCTGACCCCTAGTCACTGCAGAAAGCAACGTCACATAGTTGTGTCCTACAGGCCTTTCTTTTCCAGCAGTGTCAGCACACCATTGGCAGCATCACTTCATTTGCAATGTTATTTTGCGCTGAAACAGAGATAGAAAGGCAGTTTGTAGTCAGGCAGTCCAGCAGTCCCCATGAAGGTGCAGTACACAATGTCTCTTTCAATTTCTTGAAACAGTTTGCAAGTTCATTTTGTAACAGTCATAGTATCTGCATTCATTATCCATTGGTGGCAGCAGTTCATTATCCCCAGGAAGGACATCATTCCTTTCTTGGTGGGCAGGAGCTGAATGCCCTGAAACAATTTAATTATGTCAGGTGATATGCTGCGGGTACCTTGGAATATCACAAAACCCAGGTAAGTCATCTCTTTCTGGCAGCACTGGCATTTTGACAATGAGGCTTCTCTCCTGGAGGTAGTTCAGCAGAGCTACATTGTCTTTTGTCACAGGCTTTCACAGGCCTCAAGTGATGGAGATGTCACAAGGAGGTTATCAGCTTACTGCAAGACAATGTACCACCTTCCAGGCATAGGTGGCCCAAGTCTCTCTTTACTACCTGCGCATTGACATTGGGACTCAAAGTGAATGAAGTGGACTTGTTATCCCAGTATGACGGCACAGAGGTTTTCACCCAGTGGTTGACTTTAATGCTAAAACCCACTGAGGAGAGAAAAATACTCTGCCTCTACAGGTATAAATAATAATATTGTACTGGTGTCAGGCACAACAGGCTCTAAGGGAACCACAAGTTCATAAGGCAATCACTTTATGGGGACAGCATGTTTTCATGAGCCTCTCTTTATAAAATCCTATTTATTTTAAATATCACTTTATGGTGATGGCATTTTTCCAAACCTCTCCATTCCCTAGATCAATAACCACCTTATTGTTAGTTATGTGTACATCCATCCATTTCCTTTTCATGTGTAACAAGCTGCAGTCTAACAGTACCATTCATCATCTCTCAACACATCCATACGTGTTCTACAGTGGGTGCGTACAACAGAGAATCCTTACTAAAGCTGCAAGAAGCAAGTGCCCTGTTCTAACCCATCGTTAGATATTTGTGAGTAAATTCCATTTATTAAAAAAAATATATGTATATATATATATATATATATATATATATATATATATATCCAATTATCACAAGTTGCCCTGCATAGAGACGCCAACACGGAAGTAAGTATCACCTTCTTTATTTGCAGGCAGTAGACAAATGCGAAGACACATTTCTAGCAAGTTGCCAAACGTTTCGGGCTCCATGCCCTTGCTCACTGGCGTGTGTTGAAAGTCCCGGCAGCTGTGTGGACTTATTACCAAATAGCTCCGCCCATGTTGGGACTTCAAATGCAGAGTTGCTTTATGGGTCAGGTAGTCCTACTTAGCCCATGGTGGGTGCTCCTGGTGTTTTCTAACACTCATATCATTCCCAAGTGGGTGCCAAAAAAGGGGAAAACACACTGTGCCTGCCAATGTTCATTCCTGCAAAGTTCGGCACTTACTTCCCCTCAAAACGCCCGTGTCGTCAGGCGCTGCAGGCCCGCTGGATGTGCGGGGGGGCATCTCTGCGGCGAGGCGCGCCGCTCTTTAAATCCAATTATCACAAGTTGCCCTGCATAGAGACGCCAACACGGAAGTAAGTATCACCTTCTTTATTTGCAGGCAGTAGGCAAATGCGAAGACACATTTCTAGCAAGTCGCCAAACGTTTCGGGCTCCATGCCCTTGCTCACTGGCGTGTGTTGAAAGTCCCGGCAGCTGTGTGGACTTATTACCAAATAGCTCCGCCCATGTTGGGACTTCAAATGCAGAGTTGCTTTATGGGTCAGGTAGTCCTACTTAGCCCATGGTGGGTGCTCCGGGGGTTTTCTAACACTCATATCATTCCCAAGTGGGTGCCAAAAAAGGGGAAAACACACTGTGCATGCCAATGTTCATTCCTGCAAAGTTCGACACTTACTTCCCCTCAAAACGCCCGTGTCGTCAGGCGCTGCAGGCCCGCTGGATGTGCGGGGGGGCATCTCTGCGGCGAGGCGCGCCGCTCTTTAAATCCAATTATCACAAGTTGCCCTGCATAGAGACGCCAACGCGGAAGTAAGTATCACCTTCTTTATTTGCAGGCAGTAGGCAAATGCGAAGACACATTTCTAGCAAGTCACCAAACGTTTCAGGCTCCATGCCCTTGCTCACTGGCGTGTGTTGAAAGTCCCGGCAGCTGTGTGGACTTATTACCAAATAGCTCCGCCCATGTTGGGACTTCAAATGCAGAGTTGCTTTATGGGTCAGGTAGTCCTACTTAGCCCATGGTGGGTGCTCCGGGTGTTTTCTAACACTCATATCATTCCCAAGTGGGTGCCAAAAAAGGCGAAAACACACTGTGCCTGCCAATGTTCATTCCTGCAAAGTTCGGCACTTACTTCCCCTCAAAACGCCCGTGTCGTCAGGCGCTGCAGGCCCGCTGGATGTGCGGGGGGGGCATCTCTGCGGCGAGGCGCGCCGCTCTTTAAATCCAATTATCACAAGTTGCCCTGCATAGAGACGCCAACACGGAAGTAAGTATCACCTTCTTTATTTGCAGGCAGTAGGCAAATGCGAAGACACATTTCTAGCAAGCCGCCAAACGTTTCGGGCTCCATGCCCTTGCTCACTGGCGTGTGTTGAAAGTCCCGGCAGCTGTGTGGACTTATTACCAAATAGCTCCGCCCATGTTGGGACTTCAAATGCAGAGTTGCTTTATGGGTCAGGTAGTCCTACTTAGCCCATGGTGGGTGCTCCGGGTGTTTTCTAACACTCATATCATTCCCAAGTGGGTGCCAAAAAAGGGGAAAACACACTGTGCCTGCCAATGTTCATTCCTGCAAAGTTCGGCACTTACTTCCCCTCAAAACGCCCGTGTCGTCAGGCGCTGCAGGCCCGCTGGATGTGCGGGGGGCATCTCTGCGGCGAGGCGCGCCGCTCTTTAAATCCAATTATCACAAGTTGCCCTGCATAGAGACGCCAACACGGAAGTAAGTATCACCTTCTTTATTTGCAGGCAGTAGGCAAATGCGAAGACACATTTCTAGCAAGTCGCCAAACGTTTCGGGCTCCATGCCCTTGCTCACTGGCGTGTGTTGAAAGTCCCGGGAGCTGTGTGGACTTATTACCAAATAGCTCCGCCCATGTTGGGACTTCAAATGCAGAGTTGCTTTATGGGTCAGGTAGTCCTACTTAGCCCATGGTGGGTGCTCCGGGTGTTTTCTAACACTCATATCATTCCCAAGTGGGTGCCAAAAAAGGGGAAAACACACTGTGCCTGCCAATGTTCATTCCTGCAAAGTTCGGCACTTACTTCCCCTCAAAACGCCCGTGTCGTCAGGCGCTGCAGGCCCGCTGGATGTGCGGGGGGGGCATCTCTGCGGCGAGGCGCGCCGCTCTTTAAATCCAATTATCACAAGTTGCCCTGCATAGAGACGCCAACACGGAAGTAAGTATCACCTTCTTTATTTGCAGGCAGTAGGCAAATGCGAAGACACATTTCTAGCAAGTCGCCAAACGTTTCGAGCTCCATGCCCTTGCTCACTGGCGTGTGTTGAAAGTCCCGGCAGCTGTGTGGACTTATTACCAAATAGCTCCGCCCATGTTGGGACTTCAAATGCAGAGTTGCTTTATGGGTCAGGTAGTCCTACTTAGCCCATGGTGGGTGCTCCGGGTGTTTTCTAACACTCATATCATTCCCAAGTGGGTGCCAAAAAAGGGGAAAACACACTGTGCCTGCCAATGTTCATTCCTGCAAAGTTCGGCACTTACTTCCCCTCAAAACGCCCGTGTCGTCAGGCGCTGCAGGCCCGCTGGATGTGCGGGGGGGCATCTCTGCGGCGAGGCGCGCCGCTCTTTAAATCCAATTATCACAAGTTGCCCTGCATAGAGACGCCAACACGGAAGTAAGTATCACCTTCTTTATTTGCAGGCAGTAGGCAAATGCAAAGACACATTTCTAGCAAGTCGCCAAACGTTTCGGGCTCCATGCCCTTGCTCACTGGCGTGTGTTGAAAGTCCCGGCAGCTGTGTGGACTTATTACCAAATAGCTCCGCCCATGTTGGGACTTCAAATGCAGAGTTGCTTTATGGGTCAGGTAGTCCTACTTAGCCCATGGTGGGTGCTCCGGGTGTTTTCTAACACTCATATCATTCCCAAGTGGGTGCCAAAAAAGGGGAAAACACACTGTGCATGCCAATGTTCATTCCTGCAAAGTTCGGCACTTACTTCCCCTCAAAACGCCCGTGTCGTCAGGCGCTGCAGGCCCGCTGGATGTGCGGGGGGGCATCTCTGCGGCGAGGCGCGCCGCTCTTTAAATCCAATTATCACAAGTTGCCCTGCATAGAGACGCCAACACGGAAGTAAGTATCACCTTCTTTATTTGCAGGCAGTAGGCAAATGCGAAGACACATTTCTAGCAAGTCGACAAACGTTTCGGGCTCCATGCCCTTGCTCACTGGCGTGTGTTGAAAGTCCCGGCAGCTGTGTGGACTTATTACCAAATAGCTCCGCCCATGTTGGGACTTCAAATGCAGAGTTGCTTTATGGGTCAGGTAGTCCTACTTAGCCCATGGTGGGTGCTCCGGGTGTTTTCTAACACTCATATCATTCCCAAGTGGGTGCCAAAAAAGGCGAAAACACACTGTGCCTGCCAATGTTCATTCCTGCAAAGTTCGGCACTTACTTCCCCTCAAAACGCCCGTGTCGTCAGGCGCTGCAGGCCCGCTGGATGTGCGGGGGGGCATCTCTGCGGCGAGGCGCGCCGCTCTTTAAATCCAATTATCACAAGTTGCCCTGCATAGAGACGCCAACACGGAAGTAAGTATCACCTTCTTTATTTGCAGGCAGTAGGCAAATGCGAAGACACATTTCTAGCAAGTCGCCAAACGTTTCGGGCTCCATGCCCTTGCTCACTGGCGTGTGTTGAAAGTCCCGGCAGCTGTGTGGACTTATTACCAAATAGCTCCGCCCATGTTGGGACTTCAAATGCAGAGTTGCTTTATGGGTCAGGTAGTCCTACTTAGCCCATGGTGGGTGCTCCGGGTGTTTTCTAACACTCATATCATTCCCAAGTGGGTGCCAAAAAAGGGGAAAACACACTGTGCCTGCCAATGTTCATTCCTGCAAAGTTCGGCACTTACTTCCCCTCAAAACGCCCGTGTCGTCAGGCGCTGCAGGCCCGCTGGATGTGCGGGGGGCATCTCTGCGGCGAGGCGCGCCGCTCTTTAAATCCAATTATCACAAGTTGCCCTGCATAGAGACGCCAACACGGAAGTAAGTATCACCTTCTTTATTTGCAGGCAGTAGGCAAATGCGAAGACACATTTCTAGCAAGTCGCCAAACGTTTCGGGCTCCATGCCCTTGCTTACTGGCGTGTGTTGAAAGTCCCGGCAGCTGTGTGGACTTATTACCAAATAGCTCCGCCCATGTTGGGACTTCAAATGCAGAGTTGCTTTATGGGTCAGGTAGTCCTACTTAGCCCATGGTGGGTGCTCCGGGTGTTTTCTAACACTCATATCATTCCCAAGTGGGTGCCAAAAAAGGGGAAAACACACTGTGCCTGCCAATGTTCATTCCTGCAAAGTTCGGCACTTACTTCCCCTCAAAACGCCCGTGTCGTCAGGCGCTGCAGGCCCGCTGGATGTGCGGGGGGGCATCTCTGCGGCGAGGCGCGCCGCTCTTTAAATCCAATTATCACAAGTTGCCCTGCATAGAGACGCCAACACGGAAGTAAGTATCACCTTCTTTATTTGCAGGCAGTAGGCAAATGCGAAGACACATTTCTAGCAAGTCGCCAAACGTTTCGGGCTCCATGCCCTTGCTCACTGGCCCTTGCTCACTGGCCAACATTGGCAGGCACAGTGTGGCAGGCACATTATGGCTGGAATCCAGCCATAATGTGTGTCACCAGACGATTTTTCCTAACCAATCGATTTTAGGCATTGTTAATCTGATTACTGGCACTGGACACAGTACACTGTCTACTGAAATGACTATGATGTGCGGTTTGTCCCTTGTTTGTCTCTTTACTGAAAACTGACCTGTACAGCATGGCGTCCTAGGACAATATTCCACAATACTCAATTTATTCATTTGGAGCTTGATAATTTCTTGAATATGATGCATCTATAATCCAAAAAATGTCGTTTTTAAAAAAAAAAATTTTGCCAGCAATTTATTGAATTGTTAATTTCGGCAGTGACTTGCTTTATGCGCACATTTAATTTTTAGTTCAATTGGATGACCGCTGACAGCACGCTAAGCGTGTAACACGTTTCTAAACATTAAGTCCGCTCTTTATGTCCAGCACTGGCAGAGGCGCGAGGCTTAATCACACACGCATGCGCCGGGACAGTAACGGCGTCCACGGAGCAGGCGAGGTTTGACCGGCTGCAATCACTGGCAGACAGGTAAGACGTTGTCACTGTGACTACGTCTGTTTAGCCCCTGAACCCCCAGGTTGTCCACAATGTTTAGGGAGATATCTAACTCTGCGCCTCTCCCTTCCCCTATTGTAGAATCTCGAACCGAGGAATAGGCACGCCTATGCGCTGATAAGGTAAAGGGGTTTGACACCCGATTTTTTGTCAAATTATGTTTTGTTCCAATGATGAATATGATTAGTGAGACCATTCTTTGTCTCTTTTTTAAGCTACCTGACTTAACGACTGGAGCTTTCTAGAAAGTGCGAATTACTCCAATTTTCTAAGGTAAATTGTTCTTGGATTAAAATCCTGGTTACTGATGGATCTTATTGTAATTCAGTATACTTACACAGGTATAATTAATTGCAGGTAATTTTTACCATGGTGCCTGCATGAAACTTTGAAACCTCATCGAGATGTGGTAACAATGGAATCCACATAATAAGAAGTATTGATAGGAAAGTTGGAATTCAGGACCACGTCCTTTGTCTTTCATCCTATTGAAGGGTAAGAACATACCTCACTTTGGCTACGGCCATGAAAACCTATCCACCTAAGTTAGTAATTCCCGATTTTATCTCCCTTAGGGTCACTATTATCCCTTGGTTGCCCACGTACATTCTCCAGTCCTGATGAAGACTCGCAATCCCAAGGTTCAAATCACCGGTTGGGCATAAGACGAGTCGAAACGTCGACATTACCCCTCATTACCCTTGGACCAACTTAAGAATTGTATGTAGTGCCAAATAATTTTCAGACATACGTCTAATTTAAAAAAAACCCTCTAAAAAAACTTCAAACCAGTTGGCCAGGGTTCAAATATGACTGAGCAGAAAGTTTGTTATTGCTTTGTAAATAATGTGAATAGTTGTTTCTACACTCTTTAATTTTGTTTTCTTTTCCGTTCACTTGCGTCCACACTCTTGAGCACCTCTTTCGCACTAACCTTTTTCTCGGGCAACCTCTATGTGTTTTTATCAATTTTTGAAATGAAATGAAGTAATTGTGTATAATATGAACTGAAAAAACTCAAAAAAATATTCAGAAATATGATGAATGAGTTAATAAATTAAAAGTAATCTCTGATTGGTGGTTTAGGTTTTTTGTGTGGTACAAAAAAAGTTTTTTCTAGTACGATAGAGCAGATGGACTGTGGTTGCTCTACCAAAAATTGTTGAAATTATTGATTTAAGTTAACCTGTATAATTAAAAGTAAATTTCCAACACTTTTCATTATGAGAATATTTGAGAAGAATTGATGAAAACCCTTAAACATGCAAGTCAGTAGGTTTGCACAGACTCAAAAGGGCATTCCAACCCTGGAACTATTGCTTACCACTAACGTCAGCCCCAGTATGTAGACCTGCAGAAACATGGCAACATAAGGGAATTGTAGTATTCAAACCCTACTATGGTATGAGCCCTGGCATAATCAGAGATGCTATAACAAAACTTTTATATAATGAGATTGCTGCCATAATTTGTTGTAGCATTGCATGGCACAAAAGGGACAAGTAGAATACAGGACAATGTATGCAAAACCAGTCTCATTGTATATGCTATACCTTGTAACTGTTTCACTGTCCATAGTACTTAACATATTTTCTATACTCCATATTCATACCTTCATTTGAATTTTTCTCTCCTGATGTTTTTTTAACAGCTTTCTAGTATGCTTACCATGATTTTCATTTGAGATCCTGTCTTCTGATGTCTGCTTTGTACTTACAATGTGCGCGTACACCCTGAAAGATAAATTCAAAAAGTCTCCTGCAAGGGAAAAATTGTTAGGCTACCTTCCTTCTCTCATGCACTAATGCGCCTAATTCTTTACATAAATCATGAAACTTAGAGGTTCAGTACTGAAGATCAATAACCTATTCAAATGCAGTCATTCATCCATGACATAACTACGCATATTTCAAAATTATTCCCTGAGTTCCAGTGCAACCAGCAAATCAGAAGCTCCACTCACTATATTCTGGGAGGGTTTCTTTTTGTGGGTGAAATCAATACCTCTCCTAGCATAGGGTCTCCTGAAATGGATTTTATAAAACCCCAAAGGGTCTAGCCATTTGTCAATATTTATTGACATAAAGTAACTTAGTTACTCATCAGTCACCTGCTTCACTACTTCTTATGTGTGTAAGTACACATAAATTATTCTCTAACCCAGGCTCTCCTGCAGTGTAAGCCACATATCAATTAGTATATTGATACAGAGAATATTTTTAAAAACATTCTGTACAGGCCCCTGTCTATTTTAAATGCCAGTCAATGCCCCTTTTATTAATACTATGTGTTAAATACATATTTGAAAGACTGAAAGGTCACTTGCAGCAAGGCACGTTAATTATTTAGCTTACATCTCACTTACCAACTGGTGACATCACAGCCCTCCAACATGTCACACATTCTGACACCATTCTGATGGGGAAATACTGGCACCCTCCCAGGAGCATATGAATGAAACTCACCAGACATAACAGGTTTACTCAGAAACAGAGTGACATTTATTTAATGGTACCAAAAGCATGCATCATTGCTAATTAGCAAGGAATAAGTCCGATCTGCCACCTTAGGGGCTCTCAGACCACTTCTTCCCAGAGTGACAGATTTCTAGGTGTTATATACAGTATGAAATGCCATATCAGCGGAACTAGAATAAGGCACCAAGCCAAATATGGCTGACATGGATGTGCAATGTCTGCACCATGCAAAACAGCCAGATATGGGCAGACCAGAAAGGCAGGCTCTGCACTAACACTTGCATATCATGTAGTCAAAGACAAGCAAGGTGACCTGTAAGGGGGTATTGAATAGCTTGTTGAAGCTTGTCCAGTCAAGATCAGATAGGAAACCCTTTTGAGCTCCAGGCCTTATGTTAATGTGATCTTATATAAGCATGAAATCTTTGGAAGTTCATGCAAATGAATTTATATGGATATTCATATATATTTTGTAACAGTCAGAGACATGAATCTCGTCAGGGTCTAATGACCGACTGGTGGTCCATTGTTGTATTTTCGTTCCATGAGCTCTCCCGAACAGCAATGTAGAAGGACTTTCTCCTGTTGTGGAATGAGTGGAATGGTAGCCACGGAGGACTGGCCATAAAGCTGACTTGAGGTCGGTTCCTTCCAGCACAGCAAGCTGGACCACCCTTTTCAATGTACTCATGAATTTTTCAACAATGCCATTTGCCTGTGGCCTGAGAGGTTTACTTTTCTGATGTTTGAAATTCAAACTATTAAGAAAGACCTTGAACTCTCTGCTATTGAGAGGTGGACAGTTGTCAGATTTGAGAATGTAAGGAACACCCCAGGCTGCAAAAATGTCATCCAGCCTCTGAATGATTTTGTCATGTGTGGTTGATGACAAGTCCTCCACTAGAAGAATATGTGAGTACTCATCAACAACTACCATCGATCAATTAATCAAGGATTTATAAAGCATGGCAAATCACCTGTGAGGGTCTCAAGGTGCTGGAGATGCTAACTGCCAATAGAGGATGCCCATTATTTAGGGGCCCAAAGAAGTCAACTGCAATTCTCTCTCAGGCCTGTTTAGGAAGATCGCACATATTCAGCAGGTGCGGAGCCGTTTTGAGAGACAGAGAGTTCCAGAGATAATAAGCTTTCAGTTGCCTTTCAACTCTTTTAGTGGCGGAAATGCTCTTTTAGTGTAGCCTGAAACACCAATTTTTCATCACTGTAGTTGAAAACATGTGTGACAGGCTGAATTATCCGACGAATGACATCTTGAAAGATGTCTGCAGCCGAATACACACCAAAACAGGGTCTTTTATATCTGAACAAACCAACATGAGTATAGAAAGTAGTAATGTGCCTACAGTTTTCTTCCATTTTAAGTTGGTCCTAGACTTTGCTCAAATCAAGGAGGGAGAAAACGTTGGCGCCATTCAGCTGCGTAATCACGTCCGCAATGTGTGAACCTGAATGTCTTTCTCTTTCGATTGCTTTGTTGACTTGTCGCATGTCAACACAAATGCGCACTGAACCTCCACTGCCACTGTCCTCTTTTGTCACCACCACAATGGATGAAACACACGGCCTCGTACCAGTAGAGTGCTCAATGATGTTATGCTTTAACAGGGTCTCTACTTCTTTCTCAATGGCTTCCTCGAAGTGTAAAGCAATTCAACGGTGTCGCTGGGCAACAGGGCAAATGTCTTCATTAATGTGAAGCTGCACCTTCATTGCCTTAAATTTATTTCCCAAGTCCATGAATCAATTTGGGGAATTGACTCACTATTTCAGAATTAGTATTCAAGTTGTAGTAAATAGAGATCAGTTCAATGTCAGCAGCAGTATTGAAACTTAGCAAGCAAGCACGCAACAATGTACTCTGGAGGACATGAAATGGCATTTTCTTGTGCCGCATGGTCGCTACAAAGGATCCTTGAATTTGCAACACCATCGAGGCTGTCCAGGTGTACACCTTCGTTCTCGATGAAAGGATACATGGTACCTGAGACAGTACGTTGTACTTTTCTGCTTGCATGATGTTTAGGTAGTGGTAGGGCAACCATTCACCTGTACTGATTCCTTTATATTTGTATTCTTGTTTGTAAGTGGTGGATCCTACATGGGCATTTCAGTCTGTGACTGTCACCATCATCGAACATCCATCTCCTCACTGTCACTCGATGATGATGTTAACAAACCTTTGGAAGATGACTTTGAGGACGACCAACTTCGTTTTGTTTCCACTTGCCTTAGTCAATGTTGCTGTTTGGCCTTGTGGAAATGGCTAGAGATCTTCTGAAACTTTCTAGTATCCATCTTCTCATCTCTCCGTGACACACTTAGTTTTTGTTTTTTTGCTTTACAAACCCTTATGAAATGGTTTTCTTTCCTTCAGCCTTTGCATATCTGTCTGATGGCTGGACATCTACCTTCATGTGGAAAAGAGAATCCACAACAGAAACACACTTTCTTTGTCTTCTGAGACATCACTCCGTGAGCCTCCGTGAGCCTCCGTGTTCTTTCTACTTAATTTTCATACTCATTTTGGGTTGTTCCAGCTTCCATATCAGCGGCCTGTCAATCAGCAAGTTGCAACGCTCTTGCAGCCATGGGCACTTTACCCAAACGGAGAGTTCCGCAACATGCGATGTCGGAATGAGTAGGAGAGGCAACCATCGATGACTTGAAGACTCATTGCTTCTTCATTATTTAATTCACTGAACCTGGAGTGCTTTATGAGCGTATCAAGTCTCTCAACAAACTCATCCGTCGTCTCACCAGGTTGCTGTCTTGCTTGGTTAAAGGTGTACCTCTCATAGTCAACATTTGGCATTGGATTAAACTTTTGGGTAGTATTAAATGGAGGTGGTGGTTTCACAAACACAGTGACATCGCATTTCATGCTGCCTCCTACTGACGTTGAGAGTATATGTTGTGCAGCCTGCATTTGGCCTTCAGCGTCTCTTAGCTTGATGGCGCCTCTGCAAGCATCAGCCTGCTTACTAGTGCTCGGGTCGTCACGCATGAGCTGAGGTTGGCGGCACCATCTTCCTTTTTCACAGTGAGTCGCACAATTCACTACTATCTGGGAGGCCTTTAAGGTTTATATTCGCAGGATTACTTTCTCAAAACATGCAGGGGTGCGCCGTTCAGAATCGTCTACAGAAATTGGACCTGGCTTGGAGTGCTCTTGACGTGGAGGTCACATCAATAGCGGCCAGGTTAACTAATAGATGTTAGAGATGTACACCCTGTTTACATTTCATATATTTGACCTCATCTTGCATTCCCTAAGAGTATTTGCTTTTAACAAATGTGTTTTTTTGTAGTTTATTTCATGTAACATATGACTCTTATTTAGTGTTTGCGATTAACCTAGTAGCCTCTAGGTGTCTGGGTATGTTTACATTTGGGTGAATTGTTATAATGGTGCAGAATAGAGAAATACCTGGAGCTGATCCTGAAAGCAGAGCAAGTTTCTCACAACACCTGTGACTGGTTCATCAAGGTATTCAAGATCCATGCATATCCAATTCTTCGCTTACCTGCAAAGATCCTTGAGCGATGGTCATATATGTACCAATTGTGAATTATGATACTATAGGAAAGAGTGTGAAGGTCGCACACAGCTGTTGAAATATTAGCAGTGCACAAGGGAAAGAAATGTTGTGCTTACAGGTGAGTGAATGGGAGGCGATGCAATGAAATATACCCAGAAGGACAGAATGAAAAGACGGCGATGAAGAGGAAGGAGAGGACTTGTGAGAAATGCAGATGCAGGATTTCGGAAAGATGTGGGATGAAAAAGGTGTACATGCCTACCAGAGTGAGAGACTGCAAAGTAAAGCAGTGTGAAGGAGAGATTTGGAGTGAATGAGGCACTCAATAGATCACTACCGCTTCCACAGACCCGAATACTATTTAATTTACAGTCCTGCATTTTCAGAATTGAAATATTTTTAGTTTAAAGTTCTCACAACAAAATCATTGATGTTACTGATCTATCTGATACTGCTAACACACACTGAAAAAGCCAATGGGTCTGGCTTCTTTTAGGCCTATGTTTGTTGTATGTCTGTACGCTATATCAGAAAAATCACAGAGAATCACCTAAAACACTTGTACTGGTCAGGTGGCACTTAGGGCAAAGCACGTGTTTCTAGTTTAGATGTTTTAAGCCGCACCATTAATTACATAGGCCACGCCACTTATAGTTGTGCTCCTTTGGCTACACTACTTTTAGAGACCCCCCCCTTACCTTTTTCATTTCACTTAAAACACTGTCTGCCACGTAGGAGAGATCATGGATGAGGAGAGACCCATGTGGAAATGGAGTGGTCATGGGCTGATCTTCTTTGAAATATGAAGTGCCTGCATGGAGCGGCACAGCTGTGGGGCATCTAGATGAGGCGCATACTGCATCTGTGGATGAACTAGAGGGGCTACCTGCACAAGATGCACCTGGAGCTGCACTGTGCTCAGGTTGCAGACAGACAACATCCAGAACTCCCAGGTCTTGCCTCTAAGTCATGAGTGACTATTGCAAGGACAGGTATAGGGCAGAATATGGCGCCTTGCCACTGAGGGGTGATTCTAGACAAGTGAAACCTGGAGTGGGAGCATAGTAAGCATGGGCAGATCCCCCTTGAATACAGTGACGGATTACCAGACTTATCACATCTCTTCGCACACATGGTGCTGGAAACGAGTGGGATCAAGCTTGATCCCAGATCCAGCTTGTGGATTTTTGTCCCAGTGTGATTTGTCAACACGGACACATTCAGTAGCGCCTGCATGTTGCTTTCTCCACATTCTGAGCAACAACCTGCTGGCTGTGAAGCAGCTTTCTTATTTGCACCTCCAGCTAGGCCCAAAGCAAAGGCCTAATATAAAGGGACATCAGCCTCCCTTTTGATCAATTACCATCCCGACTGGGGGCTTTCTGGAGCCTAATACTCATATGCCAATGCAATGGAGGGGAAACAAAGGCACACAGCTTATCACTTCCTAAGTACTTAAAAGAAACTATGATTTGGAGGCAGGTTTTTGACTTTGTTCAAGCCTTTTAAATAAGCGATATGCATGTACTCTAAGAAAAGCATTTACTAATTCATTTTTAATTTTAATTATTTTATAGCTCCACTCACTCCAATGTAGGGAGTTGGAGCGCTTACAACACACTCACAGACACACATACATACTATACATAAACAAAATATAATACACATGTGTAAATCAATGTATAAGAAATGTTATCGTTCTTTCTTGGGGAGGAGCCTAGCTCGAGGACGTAATGGCCGCCTTTTAGCTCGGCTCCGTCGGCCCTCCGGCCAACTTCAACTATCCTGCCATATATCCTGCACTGCGACGCTACTTCCATACAGAATTCGAACTTTAAAGACCCACTCTTACTCACCGTCTGGTCCAGAGGTCCCTGTGTGCTGTGGATCCGCAGCTGTGCCCTCGGTGGGATTGAGGCCTCCGGGCACTTGAGACCGGGACCTCGCCTGCGGGACCCGACCGGCGGAGAAGAGATTCCTGCGGGACCCGACCGGCGGAGAAGAGATTGCCGGCCCCGGCCGCGAAAGTGAGCCACTGGTGGGAACCGTTGTGCGTGTGCCCCGGAGATCCTGGACCGGCCCCGATGACTGAGCCATGCAGCTGGAGGGGGACGAGAGGTGTTTGGGGTTGACCGTGTGAAGGGGTCCCTTCGCCTTTGTCCTGTCCGGCGGTCCTGGACCCCGCGCCTGGCTCTCGCCTGTGGGGCCTACCACTGTTTGGAGGGGGCCCCCCCCCCATCGGGCGCTCGCCCATCCTGTGCCGATGAGGCCGTTGTTGGGAACCTCCGGAGGTCTGTAAAGTCCTACATTTGGGAACTGTTTGGGCGCCCACGGTGGAGTGTGGGGCGGCGAAACTCACAAGATGGCTGCCGACAACGTGGGGAGTGCTCCGCTCTGCACCGACGCTCCTTGCCGGCCGGATTGTGCGGAGGCCTGGGTGTGTGCTCGGGCGCCCACGCCCGGAGATGTCCTGGACGCCTTGCTGTCATTGCACGCTGTCTTGGCCCCCGGTGCCTCTACCGACCCCGTGCGGCTCGCCGCCATTTTGGGCCGCCGCTCTTTCATGCACCCCTGTCGTCCTGATGCCGCCATTGCTTCGCCCCCTTCGGCTGCGCCAGGAGTTGCTGTTGTTGTTCTTTGGCCGCTTGATGGGCCGGTGACTCTTGATCCACTGCTTCCTCGCCGCCTGGACTTCGAGGACTTTCACACGACGCGGAGATCTGCTCCTTCCCGGGTACCTGGAACTCATGGTGAGCCGCTGTTTGCTCCCGCTACGTTGGATTCGAACTTTTGTTCTGGAGGGGTACCTTTGTATTGTCGGATTGCGCACCTGGACTCCGGCTTGCTGTTGCTTGCCCTGTCGTTACTGCTACAATTGACTTGTCTAATTGACTATTTGTATTCCCACCGTACGAAGGCTCTACCTGATTTATATCACTGCCGTGACTCTGGACTACGTTACGATTCTTTTGTGCTGGGTGATACGCTCCACATTATCCTTTATTGGGTTGGTTTTGTGGTCAGGAAGGGTTGGGGGTGAGTTGCACGACACGATAGTCTGCTGGTCTACCTGCTCGTTGTATTGATGTTTGTACTCCCGACACGGTGAAACGTTACAATCTCTCCCCCCTCCCCCTCCCTGTGGTTTTTGCTGTATGTGAAGGTGTAGAACTGATTTGATACTTCTTCATTTGTTGGTCGGGGGTGGGTCGTGGCCAAATGTGTTTGCTCATATCCTCTGGCTCCTCCCTCGTATTTTCTTTTTGTTTTGTATTTCCTTTTCTCCTCTTTTTGTCTTTTTCCTCTACCTTTCTTTCACTATATTTCGGGTTTCGGATTAGGGCGACAGGCACGCTGTTTGGAGGGTAGGCCGTAGCCTTCTGCAGGGGTGCGGGGTGGGACGGGTGGGTGGGGTCTTTCAGATGTTTTCTTTTGGTTCTATGGCCCTTTTCTATCCCTTTATAGCGGTGCCGCTTCTGTCCTCGCTTCTCAGGCATGGGTGGTTTGGGGTCTGTTGCTATGCCACTTTTCTCGGTTTCGATGCTTCGTCGTAACTGCCATACCCTTCTTTTCGCCAGCTTCCAATTTCTTCTGTACTATTAGCCGTGGGTCGCCTGGCCCGGGGTGGTGCCCATCTCGCACGATTGTGTTTTTCCTTTTATTTTTCTTTCTTTTGTTCTTTTCCCTTGTTTTCCCTCCCTTTCTGTCCCTTTTTGGTTTCCTCCCCCTTGTTTCCTTCCTATTTCCCCCCCCCTTTCCTTCTCCCCCCCCCTTTTTCCCAGGCTCGTATTGAAAGAAGTGGGCTCGATTCGTACAGTTTCCCGCTCCCCTTGCCTCCGTTAGCGTGTTATTGGGTGGGGGTCATGAGATCTTGGTAGCACTTGTATGCTTCTCCACTATATTTTGTGATTGTTTTGTGCTACGGTCATATCGTGCCCTTACAACCTCTTTCCCCCCACCCCTTTCCCCCTCCTCTCGTTTTGGCATGGGTGTAATCCTGTTTTTGGGTTTTTCCGTATTTGTGAGTCAGTCATGAGCCTTGTCCCCTTATTATAAAATAGACCTCACTGATCCTGATGTTGGGCCGTTATTGCCGCTTATCCTGTCACTAGCACTGTCCAATTATGTTTGCTTGCCTGCCAACTGGCCTTGTGTCGCTTATTTTGATTCTTGATCGTTTTTGACTTGTTGCCGGCCGGATTGGTTGTAGGCCCATACATGTTTAACCTAATAATGCAAATAAAGGTCTTCAAAAAAAAAAAAAAAAAAAAAGAAAAGAAATGTTATCTAAGGCAATTAAGGGTACAACCTGTAGGAGTCATGTATCATCCTTACTGGTAGGCATTCACTGTTAACAATGCGTGGGATGGAGACACAAAGTCAGGATTTAAAATGTAACACAGTAGTTGCTGTTGTTGTTGTTGATAACTTTTATTTCGGTCAAATGACCATAAAAAGTGCATATAAAATACATCAGCACAAACAATAAGACAATAAATAGTCATAAAATGTTAAAAAGAGAATTAAACTGAAAGTTATCACAATACAGGACGTTAAAAACTGTATATACAACAATCAAGATAAAAAGGTGTATCTCCTGCGCTACATATTAAATAGATAACGAGAGACCGCAAACACAATGGGAGGATGTGTATCATATGTCAATATCCTACAAGCCTGCGTAAAGTGCAGAAGTCCCAGGTTCTTACAGATCGGTGTTAGCCAACGTTTTCTAATCGCAGAATATGCAGGGCAGAAAAACAGCACATGGGTTACATCCTCAATTTTGTAGCTACATGCTGGGCAAACTTCATTCTTAAGATTTAGCCATTTAGATGTAAAAGACCTAACTGGAAGAGTGCCATGCCTTAATTGTAGATACAACTTTCGAGCAACTGGGGGTTCGATTAAGTCCATGAATTCCTCAACTTTACGTTCTGGTTTAACTAGGAGGAACTCAGATGTCAGCTTACCCAGTGATGCAGAGCTCATTAATAATTGGTAGTTTGATATACGTATCTGAGAAAGAAGTTCCTTCTTAGATATCCCAAGGCAAAAAATCTCAGGAGTTTCTCACAGTTCAGGAAAACCTAAATGGGTACTAACAGCACTAATATGCTGAAGCCAAGGGATATTTTTATTTTTAAGAAGGGGGAAGATCTCAGAAAATTCCGCTCTATACGCATCCAATTCAGGAACTGACCACAACCTCTTCCAGAACATAATTGGTCTAGCACTAATGATCTCCTCTATTGGCAACATGCCAAGATCAAATCTAAGGGGGATCAATGGCGTGCTAGGTGGTAGCCCAACTAGATTTCTAACGAAAGACTGCTCTACCTTTTTAAATTTCATAATCTGCTTGTGCCCCCAAAGTTCAGCCCCATAGGTTGCTGCCGACCTAACCTGACGGCAATATATCTCTAGGGCTGGGGACACCGGCCTAAAAGTAGACGCCCTGTAAACCTGACTTATGCCCCCCGCTAGCTGGGATAGCTTAAGTGTGGATTTAGCAATCTGTGTATTCCAAGCAAAATTCTCTGTTAACGTGACACCCAAATAAACAAATGTTTTAACCCTTTCAAGGGGAGTACCATGTAAAACAGGGTTTGGGCGTACGCGTTTAGGGGGATTAAAAATCATAAATGTTGTTTTGCCAAGGTTGATTTCCAATCCCCGAAGGTCGCAAAACTCCACAAAGCCATCAAGTATTCTCTGAATGCCCGATGATGTTCTAGACAACAACAGAGTGTCGTCTGCGAACATCAGAGCGGCCACTCTACCTGTAGCTAGTTTAGGGGCATCGTTATTTTCTACACCATTCAGATGTTCCACAAGGCCATTTATGTAGAGACTAAATAACGTTGGCGCCAGAACGCACCCTTGGCGAACTCCTTTTGGAACAGGGAATTGGTCTGTGAGTTCGCCATGCGTGCCCCACCTCACCTGGGCAAAATTATTTTAAAGGAGCCTGGAAAGAATAGCTAGCAAATACGGGCGGAAGGCCCAGGTCTGCTAGTACTCTCCACAATTTTCCACACGGAACAAGATCAAAAGCTGCGCGCAGGTCCACGAACACAATGTAGAGGCTGCCACCCTCCACCTTAGCTGTCTTCCAGTACAGGACCTGCAGGCGAAATATTTGATCTAGAGTGGAGGTACCAGCCCTAAAGCCTGCCTGGAGTATCCCATTGTCCTCGATCCACCCTAGGATCCTATCGAGGATAACCCTTCCCATCAGCTTTTGAGGTGTATCGATTAAGCTGATCGGTCGATAATTAGAGGGGGTTAATGGGCAGCCCTTTTTTAAGACAGGCACAATTTCAGCTCCTAACCAGGTAGGGGGCAAATCATCTCCCTGTAGGATACCGTTAAACAAAACAACCAAGTAGGGGGCCCAGATTTTCGGTTGCATCCTAAACAAGTCCCCTGGCAGTTTATCCAGACCTGGGGCCTTATTAGGAATCAACTTGCCTATAGCTATCTCTACCTCAGCCAAAGTAAAAAATTCAACTGGAGCGGGGCGTAAGGGAACAGTAGTTAGCCGTCCCCGTTCAGCCCCACTAATGCTCCCAGGCTGCTGAGGTTCAAGAGCAATAACAGGCTTTTCACGAGGCTCAGCAATGCCATAAAGATCGCAGAAGTGGCTTTCCCAAATTAGAGGGGCAATATTCGGAACAAATGTGGGAGTATGCCCATTAAATCTAGTTGCAACTATGGACCAAAATGATTTAAAATCATTGGTACTAAGCGCGGATCCCAATTCCTCCCACATAGAGGCCTCCCATTCCTTCTTGGCGTCACAAGTTACCTTTTTGTACATGCTGCGATGGGCCCAAATTTCCTCCCTATTATTAGATTTTATTGCCGTGAGAAGGGCCTTTTTGGCCTTCCGACATGAGGCGTTGAACCATCTAGAAGTTGCAGTTCGAGGGTGATTTAACTTTTTCACCGGGTACAAAATGTCTTTGAGTGCAGCAGCCAATTGAGTATGTATTTCAGAAGCCCTGCCCAAGTGAATGGAATAACAAGCTCATATAATTCGGCAAGTTTACTGGTGGACATCTGAAGGTCTGGCCATTTGACCCTGCGCCTACAGTTTGTTATTATTAAAGGCACGATGGTGGAATGTTCTGCCGAAGTTTGGCATTTCAACCCAAAGCTCCCCGGTTTGAGCGACAGGACCAAAGCGTTATGGTCACTGTCTAATCTTTCAATGACCCTGAACTCATGCAGCCTTTCCCAATGCCTGGCCTCAACAAAAATGTAATCGATTACTGTGGTGCTAATTTTTGATCGATTAAACGTATTTTTCCCTGGTCTGTCAGGGTCCACCCTCCAATTACAAGCTCGCAATGATGTCGCTAACGAGAATGACTGCAATTGCAGAACCAGGGGAGTCCATGCCTTGACCCGAGTGATCAATGGGTCAGGAATAGCCCACAACGAGTCAACCTCATCCGGATTGCTCAAATTCGGATCCATGAGTGGCTCAAAATGACAATTGAAGTCTCCACCCAGGATTAGCACAGTGGATGAATCAATCGATTGGATAAATGTTAACAGGGTCTCAACAACCTCTGACTCAAGGCCCCGCCTAACTGGCCTTGAGTATACATTAATCAGGGCAATGTCCGGCCCGTTTAACATACTCAACAGCACACACTGGACATCCATTGAATTAGTTAAAATTTGAGATGCCTTAACTCCTAAGTGCGTGCCAACCCATATAGACAGCCCACCCGAGGGCCTGCCCCTCTCACCCATACTTACCAAGATGCCGTATGTTGCAAAGCCCTCAACCCTACTTTCTTTTAGCGCCCTGCAACATACAAATGTCGTGTGAGGCCATAAAAGAGCCCCACTCTGGGACGGGCAATTTATTCCTAAGACCCGCCACGTTCCAGGAAAGAATTTTAACATGGGCAGCTGACAAATCTTGCTTAGTTGGTTCACAGTCCAAAGTACCAGAGAGATCATTAATAATAGAAGTGGTAAGAGCTGTCCCCAACTCAGGGTCACAGTTCAGTGGTGGGTCATCAGGAGGAATAACAATAATGGGTTGAATAGTTTGTTCTGATGCCAGGACTTGCACTAAAGGACTAGGTTTAGGATTTACATCTAGGTTCCCATTTGTAGATCGCATATTAATGGGGCCTCCCGTTTGTCAATCACATTTGTCAAAGCCTGAAAAGGCATCAAACCTATTTGTGACTTCCAACGGGGTAAATGGTAACAGATGGTCCATCCTCCCATTTCCTTGCAGATGGTCCATCCTCCTAGTTCCGTTTCTATGGCTCCTGAAAGGTACGGTTTCCCACCCAGGTACATTTTCAGCAGTCATGAAATTCGGTGCCTGCATCATATACCGGTTGTTAAATGGTATAGATGGTTTATTCTGTGGGCATGTTAATACCCCAGGATGGAATATAGGGTTCACTAGGGATCTTGGGTAAAAATAAGTCAGATCACAAGGAACGATGGAATCACCAACGTTCCCTGGGGTCCAACCCAGAATACATCCAACAGCCCTGGGATCTTTGAAATTGATGACAATTAGATCTCCCTTTATATTTTTTACTCTACTTCCCAGCCACGGAAGTCGCCGGACATGCAGAATCTCTCCATTAATATAGAAGGGAAGTGGTCGATTTTGGCTAAGCCAATGTATGGTTTTATTTTTTAACTGGGAGAACCCTTCCCTCCTACCCTCCTCTAATTCCGGAACACCCGTGAGGACAACCACAAAAGGAACCGCTTCAGGGGGTAGTTCAACTTGGCGCCCCCTGCGCTTCTCTGTCCTAAATGGACTGGCAGTTCCCCTCTCCTTTTCCTTATCTTTATTTCCCATAAGGGAGTTTTTCCCTGCCTTCGGAGCTTCGCTGGCAACATGTGGAAGAGCTTGCTGAACCGATTTGGGGGGTATTGCCCTCTGTTTTATTGGGTTGGTAGGCTTACTGGATTTATTTATACCCAACTTAGCAACAGGAGTGGGAGGTGGCAATGCTACTGCGGGGAGTGGGACTGGCTTCACAGGACCCTTAAGTGGTCCAACATTATTACTAATGGTCAGTTCTAAATCCCCCAGCCTTTGTTCCACCCTCTTCAGTTTCTCTAATATGGGTAGAACAAATGACCTAATTAGGTGTTCGAAACTTTCAAACGGGATAGCAGACACTGCTACCTTAGGTGAACAATGTAGAGGAGTGGCTAGACCTGCTGGAGTTAATACAGTCAGTACAGGGGAGTTAGTGATTGGTACTGTATCTGGAGGGGCCATTGGAATTTGTACATTTGGTAGAGTGGCCTCTAAGGTAGATGTAATTATTACATTCGCCTTAGCGGTCTTACCAAAATCAGTGTGGCTAATCTTATTTCTTAGCAGCTCACCCCCCCTCTTTCTTATCTTATTTGGTGGCGGACCATAGACTTTAGGCAATGCTGGTTTCCTAACCTTTTTTTTCCTAACAGTCTCAGCCGTAGGTGCGGGTGGCTCCACTATCGCATCCGTGCCCATGGCTGAGTTACTAGTAAGGGAAACAATGTTCGTAAATGGGGTAGTGGGAGAATCGAGTGGGGGGGGGCGTATCACGCAAAAGTATAGGGACATCATCAATGGATAAAGTGTCATCATTCTCAGTATGGGTAGTTGC
Source organism: Lissotriton helveticus (assembly GCF_964261635.1). Classification (NCBI taxonomy): domain Eukaryota; kingdom Metazoa; phylum Chordata; class Amphibia; order Caudata; family Salamandridae; genus Lissotriton; species Lissotriton helveticus. Next base: position 259,022,567 of record NC_136071.1, read on the forward strand.
ATCAAATAAAATAGTTTGATGCAGAGTATCCAGAAGAGGTCTACTTTTCAAAAATTCAATGGAGCGGCGCCGCTCAGCCCTACGCTCAGTCAAGACACTCTCCCTTTCTAAATCTGTAACAACCTTGGTGAAATAGTTGTCTAGTGTACCCTTAGAAGTCCCAGCTACACTTCCAGGTGTAGGTTTATCAAGTGTCGCAGCCATGACAGATAGGTGACCTCCAAATGTGCACAGACAGTCCTGAGCAACACGTTAGGGTATCGGCCCAGTCCAGTCTCCTCAGGCCTCTAAGGGCCACAGAGGGCCCGCCCTTCGCCCGGCGTCCTGCGAAGCTGGGCTGGCGCAGTTATTTGCACCTCCTGGCGCGTTTTCCTGTTTCCTGTGTCACTGCCCGCATGGGCTGCTGGGAATTGTAGTTCCTGCTCTACGCTCGGCGGCGCCACTCGACAGGTGCAAATAGCGAGTGGCCGGCGGGAGGCAGGCAAGGTGCTCCAGCAGCTATGTGGCCCCCAGCAGGTGAGTTCCAATGGCTGTTCACCAGCAGTTGTCTGTACTAATAAGACTTAATTATTCCCCAAAGGAATCCTGTTTAGCAACTTTTGAATACGGACAGTTTGGGAAAAACATAGAATAGGGTTCTAAACCCATGCCTGGCAGTTTGCATGCAGATCCTTCATGCCGATTTATAGCCTACTTGGCTACATTAGAAGGATGGCAACTTATAAACTGCAAGTCACAAAATAGTATCTGTGTCAAAACCAATAACCCACTTATTTATGTACATAAAATACAAATCTCAGCTCTGCATGTTACACAATGATATGCCTTGCAGCAGGCACATTAACCCTCTATGCTACTTTATGAGTCAAAAATTTGACTATGCAAAACACAGATCACTTTATCAAGTGCATTAATGATCAGAGGTATCTTACCCATATTATTATCCCCTAAAAAGTGCTGGGCACACATAGATCTCTACAGCAGGTGCCTTAACCCCACCAGATATTTGAAATCAGTTTCTTTTTGACCAATTAAGTACACCAGAAAAAATATTCTGTCACGTTTCTCCTTGTTGCCAATTGTTTTAAAGTTAAAAAAAGTATACATTATTTGTTAGACTCCACTTTTTATGACCCAACCCCTCTTACTACAAGCCTTTTCCACTGCCACATCTTGACCTCAATTTATGGGGTCCTCGAGTATTTTTTCCAGTGCAAGGACTGTGCGCATTTCTTTTACATTAAGAGAGGTACAGAAAGCACCACCAGCTGCTGGAGCTGGAACCCTCCTCTTCCCCCCCCATCCCCCAACCCTGGGGAAATTTACCAAAAGAAACAAGAACATTCCAGGAGTCTGAGTAAACATTGGTTATGTCTTTACATCATGGAGTGCATTGACATTCAGGGACATGACTGTCGGATTAGACGATTCTGATTTCTTCTCTGGTAGAGGTGTGTCTGTCTAATGCTGGCCACTGTGAAGTGCTCTTGACCAGCAGAATACCAGACCCTTAGATGTGCATTTGATTACACAAATTAGGATTTGGTTTTACCAAACAACTGTTGATTCCCTCCAGAACTGCACACTCATAATCTGAGAACTACCATGGAGAATCTCAAACATAATCGAAGTGTAGCTCATCTGTCCTTGTCATTGGTGTCCCGGGGAAAGATGTGCAGTGGTCCTTTGTGCCCAGGCGTCTCATCTACCACGGTAAGTAACAGTGACCCGTGCAACAAATTGGACTCCCTTTTATTGGCAAGTCAAGATATCATTAACGTCATGGAAATAAAGATTGGCTCTTTGGCACAGGACCTTGGCCTCTTATGACCCAATCAGAAAAAGCAATCCAAAAGGTTCATAAAACTGAATCTCAACTTCTTGAACTGACTCCTGCCACGGAAACAATGACTAACCACATTGAAATCACGCAGGAAAGGATCAGATACTTGGATAGCAGAACAGAAGATACTGATGGGCGCCAATAGTGGGCATCCACAAGGGGGTAGATGGTCAGAACAAGGAGATTGAGAATGTGTTCAGAAGAACAATGGCTCCAATTGGTCTAGAGACAGGAGGCACAGGGTTCTCGCTCTGAAATGTTTAGTTGAGTATATACCCCTCCTTCTTTTATTTTGTATGAATAAACAAGGAGAAATCTCAATTCCTTTTTCAGAAAGGTTGTTTTTTATTCTTTTTTTTAATATTCTTAGTTACATCTTATTTTTGGGAATATTCTTGAAATTATATTCCAAAATCTGCACCAGCCGACAAGTGTTTCAATCCTCAGTGGTCAATTAGACCGGGTCTTTCTCAAGGGTTCTTCAATTGTTAATACATCTCTGAGAGGTTCTATGATAAAAAAAAATTGCTGAATTTTTCACATACATATTGAGAAAATCAGTGTTTCTTTCAAAGTTTGAGCAGAGAAGTCCAGGGTCAATCCCTCATATCGGCGTCTTGACGGTCGTACCCATCCAGGACTGAGATCCCTGGACCTTTATAACAAGAGATTAGCAGGGTTCCCGCTGTTAAGTTATTTAACTACAAAAAACAAGACCTGCTCCTGAAGTGCGCTTGAAGTCATGGGCCAATCTTAACGAAAAGCACCAAAGTTCTTCTGTTCCTGAATTTCACAGCGACAGTACAGCAATAAAGTGTCTAGTTCTGAGTTGTGCGAGTGACAAGAAACAAGCTATAACTCTGTCATATGGTATTGCTTTCAGCAAAATTGGAGATCTTGGATAATGACAAATCACTCTTGCTCACTGACCCAAGGAAGAATGGAGTGGGGCTGCTGGGGAACATCTGAAGCAAAGCAACCAGGAAAGGATCCCAACCACAATGGGGAAGATGGCAGAATAGACTAAAGCGTACACTAGCAGACAAACCTACTGGTATGCATCGCACTGAAGACCGGAGGATTTCGGAGCAACTGCATCTACATTTACTTCCTTACCACGCCCAACTGGTCTCATTGGTCACCGCCATGCAGGAGTCAGGTTCCAATTCGAGTGCTTCTAAAGCTAAGGAAGACCGCATACCTTTAGAGAAAGGTATCCAACCAGAAGCTGGATTGACAAACAAACAATATATGTAAATTCTACTTGTACCTGTTGGGATTGATGCCCAATTGCAAAGCAAGTCCTTAGTTTTGGTAATGTCACTGGCTAAAACATGCATTGTAATGAATTGGTGTTCTTTACGTGCACACAGCATAGTAATATGGAGGTTTGACCGTCTTAAATTGGCAATGGCGAGGATGATGTGGACAGATCAAATTTACACAAAGCTGACAAGGAAACAATAACAATGAGCTGGGACACCTGTTGCTTGAGCTTGCACCCAAATCAGATGACAGACTACCAAGAACATATTAACAAGACGTCATGCTTATGACCCGTGCACAGGCCAAAACAGCGTTGCTATATCATTAATGAGCCTGCAACTCTGTTGAGACACACATGACACTGAACTGAGAAAGGTAGAGAGAGGGCTTACGGGTAATAAAATAAATGTGATTTAGGGTGAAAACATGACACAGAACGTCATACATGAAATGGAAATAGAGAGGCGAGGTCTAGACAGCGGTAGAGAGTTGTGAGATAGAAAAAGACAATTAAATAGAGAGGTAGAGTGATTGATAAAGAAAGATGTTGAGAGATAATTGAGAAGAAGCTGGTGAGTTTCAAGGAAGGACGACGAGTTCCTCCATATCTATGTGTTTGTATGTGAGAGAGAAAGAGACATTGGCAGAGGAATTGGTGATAGAGAAGAAGGAGTAGAGATACATAAATAGAGGTGGTTAGAAAGGCATACGTTATTTAGAGAGGTGAAGGAAAGTGAACAAAGATAATGAGAGAAAGAGGCTGGGAGTTTCGGTTGTGAACGAATGGTGAGGCAAATTAAGAGATTAGGTAATAAAGGAGCATGCGGTGGGGGATAGAAAGATGTGGTAGTGAGGGAGATGTGACGTAGAGAAAGAAAGTAGGTAGACAGGTGAGGTAGTGTGGTGAGGTAGTGAAAGGGCTGAGAAAGATGTAGAGAAGATAAAGTAGTAAAGACATGGAGCTGGAGATAAAGAGAGAGGTAAAGATAGGGATGATGTTGTGGGAGAAGTGAAGCTGATGAATGAACGGAGGTCAGATGGCAGAGAAAGAGAACTGAGGAAGAGAAAGGCTCAAGAGTAATAAATATATATATATATAGATGTAAACACAAAAAGCGATAGAAAGAGGGGAAGGATTATGAGAGAGAGGTAGGGCGAGTTGAGGTCAAGTGAGCTATATTGTGTATATTGAGAGAGTGGTGGGGTAGACAACGATGAGGTAGAGAGGATGAAGATACATATAGAGGCAGAGGTAGAGAGGTTAAAGTAGAAAAGGTCAGGTGAAATAAGGAGAGGAAAAAAGACACAGAACATTTTTCAATGTAATTACCATCAACTGCCTGAGACTGAGAGGCTGGGAAGGTAGGGTTTTCACACTAAGCGGCAGATTACTTTTTAGTTCAATGGAGCATAGCCAGGGCTTTAAGTGGGGCAGGTCCCTCTTGATCTCAGAACCGTCAGTAATTAAAAACGGACATTGAAACATGTCTCTACCACACCCTATGTGGATATTCGTAACTTTAAAGGCAGACATGCTAACCGATTTCTGAACAATAACTGCAAGAAGCGCTAAAATAATCCATGTCAACAATGTTCCTGTTTACATTTCACAGGGCAGATTTACAATAAACTATCATAGCGCAGTGCAGAAAGTCATTTTGCTGCACCGCGCTGCTTTAGTTTGGAAGCACTTGGATGCAACATATTTACAACAATACGTCACATCCCTGTGCTTCCCCCTGCACTGGCGCACAAACTGCTGCCATGCGCCGACGCAGGCACCCTTGCACCATTGTGCAAGGATGCCTGCATCACAGGATGATTGTTGGCGTTTCCAACTTCTATGTGTGCTGCATTATCACACATATAACTTGTAAAAAAGACTTATGTACATGAAGGAACACTTTACTGTACATAAACAATCATTAGAGGTTATTTCCTCGTTCTACGTGTGCTTCAGAATGCAGCACTCATAAAAAGAGTAAAACAACGAGGAGAAATGAATACATTTCTTGTTGTTGCACCTCCCAACGCCTCCCCTGGGGAAGCGTAGTATTCAGACGCATTTCCAGATTTACGATTTCTTGTCAATCTGGAAATATGTCTTTTCCATTGGTGTTGCGTGGAACACCCACAGCAACACCCATGGAATGCCCCTTTCACGCCAAGTGCTGCGTGAAAAGGAGCCCTATTTACAAGGACAGGAAAAGCCATGCAGGGTGGCTTTTCCTGTCCTCGTAAATATGAGGCAAAAAAATGCACTGCCTGTGCTGTACTGGCAGCGCAAGGGGCTTGTAAATCTGCCCCCGTGTGTTTTACGCACTCTTACATGCTAAACTAGTATTTGCTTTTTCCAGAATGTTGTGTTTCCATACATTTTTCCATTTAACCTATCACTCTTGTGTGTACTAAAAAAAGAGCCACCTCTGGGTATCTGTGTGAGTTCAGGTTGTGGGCGAGTGTTTATAATGCAGTACAATTGAGATCTCTAGAATTGACGGTAAAGTCAATGTGAGTTTCTCACAGTGCTGGTAAGTGGGTCATAAATGTGTTCAGCATACATGGTCATGCAATCCGTGGCCTCTCTGCAGATCACATATAGTAATGATAACATGTGCCAATTGTAGTTAAGTTTGTATTTTTGAGTGTGTGAAGGAGGAATACAGCTGTTGAAATATTGACGGGTGAACATAAAAGAAAATGCAGTACTTACAGGTGAGTGGATGAGTTGAGTGTGTGTGCGAGGAAACAGTGAAGTGAAGGATAAGCAATGAATCAGGAGTGGAAGGTACAAGAAATTGGGTTGTTAGTTGGTTAGAAGGTGAGTTTTGCGCAAGTAATAGGTTGACAATTGTTTCCTTACTAAGAACCAAGTACCCTATTGTAGCACTTGACTCTCTGAAGGTAGCGAAGCAGAACAGTTCAAGGCCTACTCCAGGTAAGTGGTTTGTTAGTAATTACCATTCGCTGGCACGCAAGAACAGCATTCCGTAAATCATTGTCCATTCAGTGCTTTTTCTTTGAAAACAGAAAGGTACATTTATTACACACAAACTACTAAATACTACACATTTATAAGGATTTTTATTAGGAAGTTGGATTACCTTTGGTAACATTCTGAAATCACATTTGACCCCTGGTGGGTCATGACCCCCAAAATCACATTACCCTACTACCTATACCAGACGGGACATCACAGTATAGGGAAGTCAGTTCAAATAAACCAGGCCTATTGGCTTTGTCGAAGGGATTACCAAATCAATGTATGAGGCAAGCATTTTGGCTTTGTCAAGGGGTCAACATATTAAAATATAAGGTAGGCCTATTGGATTTTTCAAAGGGTTACCATATTGTAAGAACAATACCACATGTTAAACATCACCATCATATCAGTAGAATCAGTAATCATGTTTAAAGGCAATTATTATAGTTCATAATGCTTATCAAAAACCATTGACAGCAATATACTTTTAATGAAGCATTGAAAAACGAAATTACATGAGTCCGAGTCTTTCTTTTACCATTTTAGGCCACATAATATGCAGTAATAAGACCCTCCACTGGGGTCCTAGAGCCCCCAAGCTGAAAAGCAAAGGCCACAGCTTGAGTAATGCTGGAATTTAAGGATAAACAGCCTAAAGGTCAAACCCCAGAGACTTATTGCAACTTTTGCAAATATAGCTGGAAGGGGAGACTCCAACAATACTTTTGTTCTTCGTTGGTGGTTTCCCTGCTCCTCCTCAGGGCACCACAAAACACCAAAAATATGTAAAACTGCCCTTAGAGGGCATTATGGTGTGCTCCCTCACGAGGAGTAATGCAAATTCTAGTCATGTGTTTGCTCCCTTTATTTTCTGGCATGCAGCCTTGAGCCACACTTATTTTTCCTCTATTGTTCTTTTTTAGTCCTTGGTGCCTGAGCCCACTGAGTATACATGCACGGGTAAGGGCGGGAGGGGCAGCATGGGAAACCCACTCCCAGCTCCCCTGCTGGCTCCCCGCTTATGACCTCACCTTAGGTGCAGCTCACTGGAGCTGGGATTTCCTTGCTGTTCCCCACCGAGAGCAGGCATGTGTGGATGGCCCTTCCTCGGTCTTTGTTCTGGGTCCCGGGGTGAGAGCTGGGACCTGTTGTAGAAGCGTTGTCTCTCTTATCAGCTTTGTTTTGTCCCGGGGAGATGGAGTCCCCCAGGACGTCATTAATTGAGCTTGGCCCTGGGGATGGCATGTCCAGGGTGGAAGGAAAATCTGAGGAGTGGGCTTCATGCATGCATGCTCCCAGAAGACTGTTGCTTGTGTCCTCTGCCAGGTCCTGGCCCACTTTGGGGCTATATTAAGGAAATGTGGAAGAGCACTTTGCCCCCATTCTTGTATTTTTTATACTCTCACTTGTCAAAGGTCAAAACCGTTAAAGGACCATAGCGTAGACCCTTTGAGGCAGCATTTCTCAAGCTTGGGCACATTTTACTCCTAGTGGCAAGCTCTAGTCACCAGAAGAATCTGCAGCAGGCCTCCTGGCCTCAAAAGGGGCCTGCTTTGCGGGTGTCTGGTCTCACTGGCTCCCTGTGCCAACCATTTCCTCTGCTTTGCCCTAAATAGACTCCATGGCCTTCTGACTGTCTTGCATGACTTCTGGGAGGCAGTGGAGTCTCTGTAGAACCCCAACTGGTCCTCAGGGGCATAAGGAGGCCAGTACCACTGACTTTGAAACTATCTATATCATCAGATGGCTTTTCCTTCCAGCTGGCCATGATACTGGTGTCACTATGGCCTTGCTTTATGTCTCTCCCTTGTGCAGGGATTTATAAGTATGGTTTTAAAGGTTTAGAGGCCAGGCACCCCCGGCCAATCTTAGGATGCCACATCATCCCTCCACCCCTGTCCCAACCCTGTTGCACACCATTCTGGGACAATCCAATATGGCATAACCCTTCGTCCCCTGTTCAGAGCACTTGTGCCCACTCAGAGGAGGGGGCGACACAAAAGGGGATGATGGACAGAGCGTTTGAACAAATCAAACACTCACCCCAGTCAACAGATCTGGGTTTAATCCATCACCATTCTTTAGTTCACTCAGCCACCCCAGTTCAGACATGGCTATGTGCAAATCAGTCTGACCCTGTACCTTGTGGGAACAGTCCAGCCCGAACTGCCAAGCCATGTCTTCCCTGGACCGGAAACAAGCATCCTGGGACCGGTTTCGGATTCATATTCCTCATCAGCCAGGCTATCTTGAATCCAGTGGCCAAGTGAACAAGGGACTCACGTCTGAGCATACCCTGCCACACTTAGGGCAAACAAAGCGATACAAAAGGGGATGATGGACGGAGCGTTTGAACAAATCAAACACTCACCCCAGTCAACAGATCTGGGTTTAATCCATCACCATTCTTTAGTTCACTCAGCCACCCCAGTTCAGACATGGCTATGTGCAAATCAGTCTGACCCTGTGCCTTGTGGGAACAGTCCAGCCCGAACTGCCAAGCCATGTCTTCCCTGGACCGGAAACGAGCATCCTGGGACCGGTTTCGGATTCATAATCCTCATCAGCCAGGCTATCTTGAATCCAGTGGATAAGTGAACAAGGGACTCACGTCTGAGCATACCCTGCCACACTTAGGGCGAACAAAGCGATACAAAAGGGGATGATGGACGGAGCGTTTGAACAAATCAAACACTCACCCCAGTCAACAGATCTGGGTTTAATCCATCACCATTCTTTAGTTCACTCAGCCACCCCAGTTCAGACATGGCTATGTGCAAATCAGTCTGACCCTGTGCCTTGTGGGAACAGTCCAGCCCGAACTGCCAAGCCATGTCTTCCCTGGCCCGGAAACAAGCATCCTGGGACCGGTTTTGGATTCATAATCCTCATCAGCCAGGCAATCTTGAATCCAGTGGCCAAGTGAACAAGGGACTCACGTCTGAGCATACCCTGCCACACTTAGGGCGAACAAAGTGATACAAAAGGGGATGATGGACGGAGCGTTTGAACAAATCAAACACTCACCCCAGTCAACAGATCTGGGTTTAATCCATCACCATTCTTTAGTTCACTCAGCCACCCCAGTTCAGACATGGCTATGTGCAAATCAGTCTGACCCTGTGCCTTGTGGGAACAGTCCAGCCCAAACTGCCAAGCCACGTCTTCCCTGGCCCGGAAACAAGCATCCTGGGACCGGTTTCGGATTCATAATCCTCATCAGCCAGGCTATCTTGAATCCAGTGGCCAAGTGAACAAGGGACTCACGTCTGAGCATACCCTGCCACACTTAGGGCAAACAAAGCGATACAAAAGGGGATGATGGATGGAGCGTTTGAACAAATCAAACACTCACCCCAGTCAACAGATCTGGGTTTAATCCATCACCATTCTTTAGTTCACTCAGCCACCCCAGTTCAGACATGGCTATGTGCAAATCAGTCTGACCCTGTGCCTTGTGGGAACAGTCCAGCCCGAACTGCCAAGCCATGTCTTCCCTGGACCGGAAACAAGCATCCTGGGACCGGTTTCGGATTCATAATCCTCATCAGCCAGGCTATCTTGAATCCAGTGGCCAAGTGAACAAGGGACTCACGTCTGAGCATACCCTGCCACACTTTTTTTTTTATATATATTTTTATTAATTATAACACAAGAGTAAAATGTACATATCGGGTGTCAGTTGACATAATAAATTACATCCGCGGACGGGCAGATGGATGAGGAAATACATTACGGTCAAAATCATCAGCGAGATATCAATACCAGCTTAGAGCCGAGGCAAAACAGTACAATACAGATGACCATAAGCAAACCCCATCAGTTCCCGCCCACCAGGAATAAAGGATATGCGAATTAGACAGTCGACACCCGGATATGAGGAACAAAAAAGATCAGGAGAATATGCCACATCTCTTGTGAAGAGGGAAAAGGGAAATAGAAAGGTCATAGAACAAAATAAAGGAAAAAAAAAAAAAAACTCAACCCCCCACCCTGCACCCCTGCAGATGGCTACGACCTAACCCCACTAGCAGCGTGCCTGTCGCCCCCTAAACTACACCCAAGGAAGGGAAAAGCTGGAGGAGGAGATGTGTTACAAAACGATACGGGCTCCCGGACTCCCCTCCCCCCCGCCAAAAGCAGACATCCCCAACCGTAGTATTAGGCAGATTATAACAGATCAATAAACAAATCGATAGGGGAGCCACAGACAGGAGAAAAGGACCATCCAGCCCGGCCCCCGGCGCTACAGAGGCAGCAAATCCCTTTTCGAGCACGGAATTAACACCAAACCCAGACAATCAGAATCCCATCTGGCCCTCACACCCACAGACACAACCCAGCAGAGCCAAAAGAAAGTCATCGCACCGAATTCAAGTCAAATTCAGCACTGGCCCACACGATCCATTACACAGACCCCATCCATTATAACCGGGCCACTACGATTCTTCATGCGAGCCCTAGCCAGTCGAACTGCCATCACAGCAAGAATATCCAGAAATAGAATAATGTCAAAGTCAACACAAAAGGAGTGATACCAGGATAGACAGTCACAAAGTCGAAATGTCAAACCAAGTTCACTGCCCACCAGCGATAAGTCAGCAAAGCGTTTTTGATCCTTCAGAAAGAAAAGAGGCGAGGCATTAATCCGACATTCACTGGAGAAGTCACACTGAAGTACAGAAACAGTCACATCCAGCTCGGGCGATATCGACACGGGGCAAACCACACAGCCAGTACTTTCAAGCTCGCTCGCCGCCATCTTAGGGTCCCGAAAAATTTCCAAGTCCGGTTCCAACACAGGGACCTCGGTAGTGATCGGAACGTGCCACGCGGGTGAGGCATCTTGGCTCACAACCAAAAAATGGTTGGAGTCCGGTCTCCGGCAATTATGATCAAGCGTTACCCCCAACTTCTGGACGGTGGCGGTGACGCGGTCGTGGAGCTCCCAAATGGCGGCCATTACTGTGCGTAGCGACGGTGTACTGTGAGCCCGCTCCATCGCCTCTCAGTGAGCGACCGGGCGGGTATCCGAACCCCGGAGGTCGACTGCTCCAGGACCCCAGGCAAAAGCAATACAGATGACAACTGTTAGCTCTTCAAAAGCACAATCTCAGCACCGTCGCCGCCAGCGAGGAACCAAGCCCATCGACCCCGGGAGCTCAACGGGGCCTCCGGGCGGCGGATCCCCAACCAAAACAGTTTTTAAGGGGAGCCGCCGTAGTTTGCAGGATAAAGCTGCCACCGGACCCCATCCAAAACGGAAAGGAAAAAACGCCACTTCGGGAGACCGGAGCCGCCCAAGTCCCGCGGCCGATGTTGTTCAACTTCAACCCGGTTGGGTTAGAACTCGAGGCCCCGGCTTCAACTCCGGGTTAGGCCGAGAATGGCGCACGGCGTATCTTCCTCATTTGAGCAGCCAGAAATTCCGGGATTGCACCTTTAGAGTCAGGCGCACTTCAGCTACACGGGAGTTCGGCGGAAAGTCAGGATAAAAGACAGGATGTATGAGCCTCCGGCGGAGGTCGGCGGAGCCGGGAGCTTATGCGGCCATCTTGGTTGCTAGCGTAGCTCTTCCCCCCTACCCTGCCACACTTAGGGCGAACAAAGCGATACAAAAGGGGATGATGGACGGAGCGTTTGAACAAATCAAACACTCACCCCAGTCAACAGATCTGGGTTTAATCCATCACCATTCTTTAGTTCACTCAGCCACCCCAGTTCAGACATGGCTATGTGCAAATCAGTCTGACCCTGTGCCTTGTGGGAACAGTCCAGCCCGAACTGCCAAGCCATGTCTTCCCTGGACCGGAAACAAGCATCCTGGGACCGGTTTCGGATTCATAATCCTCATCAGCCAGGCTATCTTGAATCCAGTGGCCAAGTGAACAAGGGACTCACGTCTGAGCATACCCTGCCACACTTAGGGCGAACAAAGCGATACAAAAGGGGATGATGGACGGAGCGTTTGAACAAATCAAACACTCACCCCAGTCAACAGATCTGGGTTTAATCCATCACCAGTCTTTAGTTCACTCAGCCACCCCAGTTCAGAGGTATACAACTGTTTCAACGCAACTTTTACAACGAATATCTTTTACAACGCAACTTTTACAACGCAGGATCCATTACAACGAATGTCTTTACAACGCATGTTTTTACATCGCAGGTACCTTTACAACGCATGCCATTACAACGTAAGTATTGGTAAGTATATAATTATATTAAAATTTTTATTTAATTATTTTTATATAAATAAATAAATATTAATTAATTATTATATTTAAAAAGAAAATATTATTTATTTAAAAAAATTATTTATGTAATTCTATTATTAATAAATATTTTTACCCCTACACTATCCAACACTTACCCTACTATTACACCCCCCCGGAGTTAGAATAGTAATTTTTACCCCTACACTATCCAACACTTACCCTACTATTACACCCCCCCGGAGTTAGAATAGTAATTTTTACCCCTACACTATCCAACACTTACCCTACTATTACACCCCCCTCGGAGTTAGAATAGTAATTTTAACCCCTACACTATCCAGCACTTACCCTACTATTTCACCCCCCTGGAGTTAGAATAGTAATTTTTACCCCTACACTATCCAACACTTACCCTACTATTACACCCCCCCGGAGTTAGAATAGTAATTTTTACCCCTACACTATCCAACACTTACCCTACTATTACACCCCCCGGAGTTAGAATAGTAATTTTTACCCCTACACTATCCAACACTTACCCTACTATTACACCCCCCCGGAGTTAGAATATTAATTTTTACCCCTACACTATCCAACACTTACCCTACTATTACACCCCCCCGGAGTTAGAATAGTAATTTTAACCCCTACACTATCCAGCACTTACCCTACTATTTCACCCCCCTGGAGTTAGAATAGTAATTTTTACCCCTACACTATCCAACACTTACCCTACTATTACACCCCCCCGGAGTTAGAATAGTAATTTTTACCCCTACACTATCCAACACTTACCCTACTATTACACCCCCCCGGAGTTAGAATAGTAATTTTTACCCTTACACTATCCAACACTTACCCTACTATTACACCCCCCCGGAGTTAGAATATTAATTTTTACCCCTACACTATCCAACACTTACCCTACTATTACACCCCCCCGGAGTTAGAATAGTAATTTTTACCCCTACAATATCCAACACTTACCCTACTATTACACCCCCCCGGAGTTAGAATAGTAAATTTTAGCCCTTCATTATACTACACTTACCCTACTATTATACACACTAGGAGTTAACATTATTAATTAAAAAATATATTTTAAAAATTAAAATTAATTACAATTATTTATCGAATAATTTTTGTAATTTAAATAAAATTAATTTATTTTAATTTAATTAAACAAATTAATTAATTTAATTTAATTAATTTTATAAAATATAAATACTTACCTATACTTACGTTGTAATGGCATGCGTTGTAATAGCACCTGCGTTGTAATGCCATGCGGTGTAATGCCATGCGTTGTAATGGCACCTGCGTTGTAAAAATTGCGTTGTAATGGCATGCGTTGTGAATGCATGCGTTATAACGTCATATATCCCAGTTCAGACATGGCTATGTGCAAATCAGTCTGACCCTGTGGCTTGTGGGAACAGTCCAGCCCGAACTGCCAAGCCATGTCTTCCCTGGATCGGAAACAAGCATCCTGGGACCGGTTTCGGATTCATAATCCTCATCAGTCAGGCTATCTTGAATCCAGTGGCCAAGTGAACAAGGGACTCACATCTGAGCATACCCTGCCACACTTAGGGCGAACAAAGCGATACAAAAGGGGATGATGACGGGGCGTTTGAACAAATCAAACACTCACCCCAGTCAACAGATCTGGGTTTAATCCATCACCATTCTTTAGTTCACTCAGCCACCCCAGTTCAGACATGGCTATTTGCAAATCAGTCTGACCCTGTGCCTAGTGGGAACAGTCCTGCCCGAACTGCCAAGCCATGTCTTCCCTGGACCGGAAACAAGCATCCTGGGACCGGTTTCAGATTCATAATCCTCATCAGCCAGGCTATCTTGAATCCAGTGGCCAAGTGAACAAAGGACTCACGTCTGAGCATACCCTGCCACACTTAGGGCGAACAAAGCGATACAAAAGGGGATGATGGACGGAGCGTTTGAACAAATCAAACACTCACCCCAGTCAACAGATCTGGGTTTAATCCAGCACCATTCTTTAGTTCACTCAGCCACCCCAGTTCAGACATGGCTATGTGCAAATCAGTCTAACCCTGTGCCTTGTGGGAACAGTCCAGCCCGAACTGCCAAGCCATATCTTCCCTGGATCGGAAACAAGCATCCTGGGACCGGTTTCGGATTCATAATCCACATCAGCCAGGCTATCTTGAATCCAGTGGCCAAGTGAACAAGGGACTCACGTCTGAGCATACCCTGCCACACTTAGGGCGAACAAAGCGATACAAAAGGGGATGATGGACGGAGCGTTTGAACAAATCAAACACTCACCCCAGTCAACAGATCTGGGTTTAATCCATCACCATTCTTTAGTTCACTCAGCCACCCCGGTTCAGACATGGCTATGAGCAAATCAGTCTGACCCTGTGCCTTGTGGGAACAGTCCAGCCCGAACTGCCAAGCCATGTCTTCCCTGGACCGGAAACAAGCATCCTGGGACCGGTTTCGGATTCATAATCCTCATCAGCCAGGCTATCTTGAATCCAGTGGCCAAGTGAACAAGGGACTCACGTCTGAGCATACCCTGCCACACTTAGGGCGAACAAAGCGATACAAAGGGGATGATGGACGGAGCGTTTGAACAAATCAAACACTCACCCCAGTCAACAGATCTGGGTTTAATCCATCACCATTCTTTAGTTCACTCAGCCACCCCAGTTCAGACATGGCTATGAGCAAATCAGTCTGACCCTGTGCCTTGTGGGAACAGTCCAGCCCGAACCGCCAAGCCATGTCTTCCCTGGATCGGAAACAAGCATCCTGGGACCGGTTTCGGATTCATAATCCTCATCAGCCAGGCTATCTTGAATCCAGTGGCCAAGTGAACAAGGGACTTACGTCTGAGCATACCCTGCCACACTTAGGGCGAACAAAGCGATACAATAGGGGATGATGGACGAAGCGTTTGAACAAATCAAACACTCACCCCAGTCAACAGATCTGGGTTTAATCCATCACCATTCTTTAGTTCACTCAGCCACCCCAGTTCAGACATGGCTATGTGCAAATCAGTCTGACCCTGTGCCTTGTGGGAACAGTCCAGCCCGAACTGCCAAGCCATGTCTTCCCTGGACCGGAAACAAGCATCCTGGGACCGGTTTCGGATTCATAATCCTCATCAGCCAGGCTATCTTGAATCCAGTGGCCAAGTGAACAAGGGACTCACGTCTGAGCATACCCTGCCACACTTAGGGCGAACAAAGCGATACAAAAGGGGATGATGGACGGAGCGTTTGAACAAATCAAACACTCACCCCAGTCAACAGATCTGGGTTTAATCCATCACCATTCTTTAGTTCACTCAGCCACCCCAGTTCAGACATGGCTATGTGCAAATCAGTCTGACCCTGTGCCTTGTGGGAACAGTCCAGCCCGAACTGCCAAGCCATGTCTTCCCTGGACCGGAAACAAGCATCCTGGGACTGGTTTCGGATTCATAACCCTCATCAGCCAGGCTATCTTGAATCCAGTGGCCAAGTGAACAAGGGACTCACGTCTGAGCATACCCTGCCACAGTTAGGGCGAACAAAGCGATACAAAAGGGGATGATGGACGGAGCGTTTGAACAAATCAAACACTCACCCCAGTCAACAGATCTGGGTTTAATCCATCACCATTCTTTAGTTCACTCAGCCACCCCAGTTCAGACATGGCTATGTGCAAATCAGTCTGACCCTGTGCCTTGTGGGAACAGTCCAGCCCGAACTGCCAAGCCATGTCTTCCCTGGACCGGAAACAAGCATCCTGGGACCGGTTTCGTATTCATAATCCTCATCAGCCAGGCTATCTTGAATCCAGTGGCCAAGTGAACAAGGGACTCACGTCTGAGCATACCCTGCCACACTTAGGGCGAACAAAGCGATACAAAAGGGGATGATGGACGGAGCGTTTGAACAAATCAAACACTCACCCCAGTCAACAGATCTGGGTTTAATCCATCGCCATTCTTTAGTTCACTCAGCCACCCCAGTTCAGACATGGCTATGTGCAAATCAGTCTGACCCTGTGCCTCAGAGGAGGGGGCTATGATAATGGGCAAAACTTCCCTTGTAGTCACTCCAAACCAGTTCTGGGGCAGCTTCCCCCCACTGGGTGTGAAGTCAAGTTGGATAAAGCACAAAGGGGAGGCCTGGTGTCAGTTTCATCTGCTTGTTATGGTGGAGGCTCCTTAGAAGTGTAATTAGTCCTGGAGCGAAGTCCCAGGCCATCCTGGCAAGGGAAGGCCATTCCCTGCCCACACCTAAGCTTCCTTTGTCTGGGACCAATATGCATCTCATCTCAGGGAAGACATCCAGCTGGCAGGTGACAGTTGAAGGCCTACAAGCGTTAGGCAAAAAACTGGTCACTTTCTAAAAGTAGCAGTTGGTTAACATTTGGTCAAAAGTTGGTTCGCCACTAAATCACATTTTGAATAACTATTGAAATGAGTCTTTGAAACATTTCTCTAACTGCTACCAATCCGAATTTAGCATTTAATAAAAGTAACAATGTAGCCCAATGATTTCTTACGGAAGCAGTCAGCCTTGCTACAGTGAAAATCATTTTTGGGGATATTTCACTGTAGGGACGTGTCAACATTAATTTCTATTTTTCCTGCTGTCACATATCATGCACCCTAGCTTAAAGTGTAATAAGGCCTACTTAGGGATGACTTATAAATATTTAAAAGGAAGGTTTAGGTCTGTGAGAAGGAATTACTTTGACATATCGAATTTGCAGTTTAAAACTGCCAGACACAGCCAACATACACATGCATGTGTTCATATATAACCAGCCAAGTGTCCCTTAACCGAGCTGCGTCGCAGCAGCCACATCTTAAAAGGCGGACACTGGCAGTAAACAAGCTCAGTCGAATTACCATGGATTTGCCATGAGAGTGACTCGGGCAGTGAGACTCACCCAAAGTAAAGGTCCAAAAACCAGGAGATCCCAAGCAAAAAATCCTGGCGGACTAAATAGCAGACCCCATTCATAATTGAAGAGCAGAGTGAAAAGAGGGGATTCAAGAGGAAAAAGATGTAATGTGACCTATGGAGATGAAGGATTTCAGAATAATGTTGGAAAATAAAATGCTATAAACGTCTAACAAAGAGGCTGCAGTGGAATGTGGTGTGAAGGGGAGAATGACAGTGACTGAGACGCTCCGAATGCCCCTACCCTTCACAGACTTTTGTTTAATTTAAAGACTCATAATTTCTGAACTGAAACATTCTCCATGTTAATTATTCGCAACAAAATGATTGTTGTTCATTTATATAATATTGCTAACAAGCATTGGCAAAGCTAACAAGTCTTGCTAGTTTTATTGCTGTTAATCTTTGATCTGAGCCATGCCCCATTGCGGTCAGTGTCATGTTGCACAGAGGTCCTGTTCTACCATGACCACTTTCATTTGCGCTTTATGCTTCTTAGTGTCATTCCAACTTAAGAATTAATATCTATGGTTCCACTTATTGGATTTCTGTCATTTTGCGCATTGATTTCACTAAATCTTTCAATTTGGTTTAGGATTTTTGTTGTTTTGCATTTATATTACTGTTTCGGTACTGCATACATACTTTACACATTGCCTTCAGATAACCCTGGCGGCTCTGTGCCATGGCTATCAGGGGGTTGAGCTCAGTTTAATTTTGCACTTTGAGTTTTCACTTTGACAAAGTTTGTGATTATTCCTTGAGATGGGTAGTCATCCATCCCAAATTGCAATCCAATGTATTACCTATGTCATTTTTTAAGCATGGCATTCCCCCTTGTGGAGTTTCTTGGTGCTGCGAGGAAACTGTCTGGCCTAATGGATTTCAAACAAAGATGGACATTGTTAGAAATAGGGGTCTCTAGTTGGCAGAGGTAGGTACTTTTGTCCAAATAGGGACCTTTGCTTCTAGTCAGGGTAAAGGGGATACACTTCTAAAATAACCCCTGCTCACCCCCATGGTAGAGTGGCACGAGCAGACAGGCTGATCTCAGAGGCAGTGTATAAAGCATTTGTGGACCCATACATTAATACAGGGAAAACACTACAAATGGACACCACACCAGTTTAGAAAAAGAAGTAATCTTTATCTAAACCAAAGGGAAACCCAAAGCGAGAAGAATCCACAATACAGTACTAAAAATATGATTTTTAAAAGGTAGAACCAATTCTGTTCCAAGAAAATGTGAGATGCGACACCTTTACACAAAGTATCTTGGATGCGTCAACAAATGCAAGCAAAAAGGGTCGCAGGGAAGGTGATGTGTCAGTTCCTTGCTCCGAGGGATGTGATGCATCGGTTCCTTACTGCTGCACATGGGAGTTGATGCATTGGTTCCTTATCGGAGAAGAGGTGATGCGCCGTTTCTTACTGCGTGGGGAGGTGATGCGTTGGTTTCTCACTGCGTACCTCAACGATGCAACAGACTTGACGCTTCGATGCAATGCGTGATGATCCAGTACAATGCGATGGTTCTTTTCTGACCGGACCTGCGTTAGAATCGGTATGGTGATCTCGGACATTAGAGATCGTTTCACAGGATTCATCGCACAGCAGACACTTCAGCCGCGAGCAGGCGCTGCATCGATTCTTCAGCAGTAGTGATGCATTGGAAAATTCTACTCGCACAGCTGCGATGAATCGGAAATAAGCGATATGTCGATTTTCACAGTTCTTGTAGTTTCCAGTCCCAAAACAACCTCCAGAGGCCCAGAACACTGGAAGGCACTTCTCAGCAGGTCAGAACTCCCAGCAAGGGAGTTAAGAGGGGACTGGGGGTGAAGTGTTTGTGTCCCTGAGACTTCAGAACAGGAGGCAAGCTCCATTTCAAGCCCTCGCAGATCTTCCTCAAGCAGGGCACACAGCAAACAGCAAAGTCCTTCTCCTTCCCTTGGCAGGAAGTAGCCAATACAGGCCAACCCTAGCCAGCAAACAGCACATGGGCAGTATTCCTCCTCAGTTTCTCCAGATCTTCTCCTTGGCAAAGGTTCCTCTTGATTCCCAGAAGTGATCTAAAAGTCTGGGGTCTGGGTCCCTCTTTTTATAATACATAATCCTTTGCTCTCTGTGGCAGAGAAGCTCTTTACCCAGCCAAAACGAACACCCAAATATAGCAATTGGCAACAGAAAGGTGACCAGACAACCTTTGCAAAGGTCCTTTCACTGCACGGCAACTTGTCACTGAGTTTTTAGTAACTCGAAGTATTTGAGCTAAAAACAATTTGTTAGTTAAAATCTGGAGATTATGCAGTAGATGATGGACTATGTAGCAAATGCGGCAAATCTATAACTATACGATAAAACCAGTAGCCGCACAATTGCATAATTCTAGTGGCCTTGCGTATAGATAAGTGTCATAATGAGGGTCACATCTTGGGCGTATCATGGTATATTTCAAACGTTTCTCCTTGAACAGATGGCAACAGTGCTTAATTAGGAAAAACAAACATAAGCATATAAGCCGAAAGTTTATTTAGGAGACTTTCCAATTACAAGATTACCTTGTCACGATTCCCTGCATGCCTCATTCTCCCACCAATCACTTTCGGTCTCTTTACCTCACTCTTGCAGGTTAGTTTCATAACCTTCTTTCTCCCTTTATTACTGTTTCCTTAGCTTTCTCTTCCTGCTTCTTTCTTCTCTCTCTTTTGCACTGGGTCAAAGCTTGATGATGGAAAATAAGACTCATCCCCAAAAATGAGTGCCATTGCATACTATGTACATGGCAGAGGTGACAGTGCGAATACAGCAACATACACCAATGATTTGATTTAGTCAGCACTGCACAGAGAGCAGCAAACAACATAAAACATTAATTCCCTGCCCACATCTAATTATGTTTTCAAAACAGCCGTATCACAATAAGCAAATTGTGTGCCAACGTTCATTTTTCTTTAAATTGATTTCCTGCAATGAGAGCAGAAAAGAAACAAACCGGAAAGTAATTGGTTCTATTCTTAGATTTGGCAATCCAATTTCCACGCCAAAAGAGATTTCCTTCAAACTGTGGATAATTGGTAACAAACAGAGTTGATAATGCAAATGTTTTGCATAAAGAGCCCTTGACTCAGCATTGTTATTCAATGCACCTTATGTTTATTTTAATTACAGGTCTTCAGAGGTGAGATCTCAAAAGCCATATTGATCCAGGCTGAAATCATGAAAGAAAAATTCCACTCTTTGGCATTTTTGTGTACATTGAATGTACTTGAAAGCAGCCCTATTGAGGATAACGTAAACACCACACAATATGAATGGAAAGATGAGGCAATGCAAACATCAATCTGACTGCACACCCAAAGAGGGAAACTACTTTGCCCAGCCGCGCCCCCAAGGATTCCAGGTGGTTTGGGGACTAGTGCTCTCTTCAAAGCAGTGCATAATTTGTGCTGCTGGTTGCAGGTGGCGGTACTGGAATTCATTTTTGCGGGCTGGGACTTATTTTTCAACATCACACTTTCACCTGACAAAGAAAAAAAAGTAAATGCGAAATCTATTGGCTTTGCCAATTTTTTTTTACATGTTGCATACCAGTTGAGTTGCTGGGCAACATGGCTTAAAATAAAATTTAAAAAAACAACTGGAAGGAAACAAAAATAATTTGAACTGAAGTATTGGAAAGTCTAAAAAAAAGACAAAACACATTGGCATGCCCTTAATTGAGAATCAAAATAGCAAGGTAAATGTGTTCATCAAAGAGACTTAGATATTTGTCCAGAAGGGCACAGAACCTGGTCACAGTTAGAAGACTGAAGCCCTTTTCTCATTGTAAATAAATCTGTTCACAGCAGAGCAGGTAATGGTTAGGGAGTGTGCAGTGATAGTGTGTGAGTATAAGTTAAAAACTGTCCTAGGGTCCCACTACCCACAAGGGTTATTTTATTAATAGTCTCCCACATCCATATGTGAAAAAGTGATAAAGAACGTAGTAAATCATGTTCTTTATCACTTTTTCACAGTCGCAGAAGAAAGCCAGATCAATATGAGGACTGGCTGAAACATGTTGACCACACTGGATGTGGGAGACCATAGTCACCTCCAAGCACATCCGCCGCCTTGCTTTTGATACTGCCAAAGGCCCATTAATAAAATAACCCTTATGGGTAGTGGGACCCTAGGACAGTTTTTAACTTACACTCACATACTAACACAGCACACTCACTAATCAATACCCGCTCTGCTGTAAACAGGCGTCGCAGCACACCCGGGGCACACTCAGTGCCACTGGGTGGGGCACGATGATGAAGCATGCCACCAACTAGGTTGGTGGGTGAGTGCTTTCATAAGAAACAGATGTTTTCTTTACTCCAGAAACACACATCTTGAGCTTCCAATTACCAGCTAGTTCTTTTTGATTACTCACATTATTTCAGGGGAAGAGAACTAGCTCTCTTGTTCCTCTCTCTCTCTCTTTGATACCTATAAATAAATATATGGACTCTGTTAATACTTATCTATACGAATAACGGTTCACCACTTTTGTATCTAATACTTATGCAAGCATTGATTCCAAACCATTCAGTTTCACATTTCCACGCTGCTTCAGGCACGAGGAGCGCCTAGTGGGAAGCTCAAAGATCCAGGCACAAAACAGGGCTCTGCATAAAGTAGAGTATGCTGCATGCCGAAAAGTTTTTTATAAAAGTACCTGCTGTGGAAAGACCCTGGCCTCTGGAAGCAGCACTTGGTCTAGGGTCCACGCCGGGATGAAGACCTGAAGCCCAGGAGGAAGGAGGAGAGGAGGAAGTGCAGACTAAGTGTAAGCAAGAAAACAAGAGTGACATGGGAGCCTAAATCTACTCCAGCGACAGAAAGAAGCAGCGCCCTCTTGAGCTCCGGGTGGTGTAATTCTCACTGGTTTTAAAGCGCGAAACAAGCTAAAAATCAGCACGAGAGCGCAACATGCCAAATTACACCAGCTCGTGAAATTCCGTGGAATCTCGCAGAATTTTTGTAGCTCTGCGGAATTCCTTGGAGTGAACCTCCATGAGTTTCGACCACCTCTAGTATAGACTGTAATTCGTCACTCTTTCTTCTGAATTTTCTACAGTGACTATGAATGATAGTTTATATAGTTATATACATCTATATATATATATATATATGTACGCTCCAAAATCCCAGGAACATCAATCCAAAAGGAAGGTAGCACACTCAGGGGAGGTTTCACAAAGATTTAATAAGGAAAGCAAGTTGCTGTTGGTTTCCTTATTAAATCTTTGTGAAACCTCCCCTGAGTGTGCTACCTTCCTTTTGGATTGATGTTCCTGGGATTTTGGAGCGTACATTTTGATTTCGGGTACACCCCCGACTTGGTGTGCACCCACTCGAGCAGTGCAACTGGCTGGTGTTCGTAGCTTCTATATATATATATATATATACATATATATATATATATATATATATATTACCTACTGGCGATAGCCAGTAGGTATATATAGCTAGGATTGTTTTCCATGGGGAAATCGCAACATTCTATTGGGAATAACTTTGGCGCCGGTTGAGGAATCTTCCTGAAATTTCCCTTAATTTTGCTTCGCGGCGCTCCGCTCCTTCCCTAAAAGTTTGGGGGGGATTCGTCAAGCGGGGGCCGAGATAAAAGGGGGTCCCAAAACGTGTTTTCCCCATGTTAATTTCCATAGGGTGGTTGGACTCACTTTTAGCCCGAACGGCTGAATGGTTTTCCACCAAACTTGGCAAAATTGTAGGGACTGGTAGCCCGATGTGCCTTTGCTATGTCTCAAGATATGTGCTCCAGTGGTTTTTACGAAAATTAACTTTGAAAAAATATATATTGGGCTACATTGGGCTATATATATATGTTAGAGCCCAAATGTAGCCCAATGTAGCCCAATGTAGCCCAATGTAGCCCAAAGATGGCCACCAGAGACAAAAAAAAACAAATGTAGCCCAAATATCAGCCAGATGTAGCCCAACTATAGCCCAATGACAGAATGTCCCAGAGTGTTCTAAAGAACAACAAGAGCGCTAACAGTCTTACTTATGACAAAAGTATGGCACACCTGAAGTCATCTTGATTGGAATAAAGTGTTAACACTTAAAACATTTAATTTGCAAAGGAACAAAATGAGGGGTTCATTTTGCCATAGAAATTATGATTAGTGCTGAAGAAAGAAAAATTAGGGCACATTTTGAGTGACTTCTCAAAAATTCTGATATGCAGTCTCCCAAGATGGCCACCAGATACAAAAGAGCCCAAATGTAGCCCAAATATCAGCCAGATGTAGCCCAACTATAGCCCAATGACAGAATGTCCCAGAGTGTTCTAAAGAACAACTAGAACGCTAACAGACTTACTTATGACAAAAGTATGGCACACCTGCAGTCATCTTGATTGGAATAAAGTGGTAACACTTAAAACATTTAATTTGAAAAGGAACAAAATGAGGGGTTTCATTTTGCCATAGAAATTTTATATATATATATATATATATATATATATATATATATATTCACTGAAAAAACCATAGGTTACACACCAGTTATAGTTAGGAATTAGCATTTAAAAAACCTTTGAAATTCACTGAAAAAACCATAGGTTTCACACCAGTTATAGTTAGCTGGAAATTTTACTCGCATAAAACCATTGAAATTCCCACGTTATAGTTAGTTGGACTCACTATAACTTGCACTTCTGCAATGCACTGCTGATGACGTCACATATTACATCACTCATGCATATATTTAAATATTTAAACATTACTCGCTAATATATGTATTCACTAAGATACACTTAATAAGCCAGTTAACCAATCAATTTTTTTTTTTAAAACACTGAAAAACCATAGGTTTCAGGCCTTATATAGTTAGGAATTAGCATTTAAAAAACCTTTGAAATTCACTGAAAAAACCATAGGTTTCAGGCCTTATATAGATAGGAATTAGCATTTAAAAAACCTTTGAAATTCACTGAAAAAACCATAGGTTTCAGGCCATATATAGTTAGGAATCAGCATTTAAAAAACCTTTGAAATTCACTGAAAAAACCATAGGTTTCAGGCCTTATATAGTTAGGAATTAGCATTTAAAAAAACCTTTGAAATTCACTGAAAAAACCATAGGTTTCAGGAGTTATATAGTTAGGAATTAGTTTTTTAAAAACCTTTGAAATTCACTCAAAAAACTATAAGTTTTAGTGGTGTTATAGTTAGCTGGACAATTTACTCATACAAAACCAATGAAATTGCTCCTATATAGTTAGTTGTACTAACTATATTTCGCGCAGCCGCAATCCACTGCTGATGATGTCACATATTAGATCATTCATGACATGGTCAGTGACATCACTGATGACATCTCAAATGGCTTCACTGATGACATAACTGATGACATCATCCACGTGACAATCACATACACCTTTTCATACACTATTACAATTTTTCATCACTGTTTGTAAAATACAGAGTATCATATTTAAATCCATTGTCACAGCAATACAAGTATCTAAAAATCGACTCAGTGATTCATAGATGTATACACACATCTAATCACTTACCTATGGATTCACTCATACATGCTGTCAATGAACAATAGAACACTATCAAAAATACTTATACATCTATATCGACATTAAACAACAGCACGCATCCTATTCACATATGAAGTCATCCTACTCACTTATGCAAACAATGGATCATACTTACATATTTACTTAGCAAAACACTTATACAAACACCACTTCTTCTATTCATTTAGATAGTAAGTCATACTTAGTGAATTATAAAATCATTATTACAAGTATACAGTTATCCATACAGTCACTCACACAATCATTGTGTCTTATGTATACTTTGTATATACAACAACTGACACATACACTGCCTTTTATTTTTCTAGTTTGTTGGACCTGTACCTTTGAGAAATATATTTGCTCATCACCACACCCATAAAGAGATTCCCTCACCCAAACTGTTAGAACATGTAGTTTTAACTTCATATATCTACTGAATCAACTATTCACACATCTTTGGACAGTCACCCCCCCCCACCGAACCACACACACTTTCACACTCCCATACAAATACTCAGTTAACTAATCAATAACTAATATAGACTTTCACATAGCTAGTAACCAACTGCAGAATCAGTTTACACAACAACTGACAAAGTGATACAGATATTCACACAGTTTAGTCACTATCCACTATATTTAGTGAGGCATTATAAATTGGTCAAGTAAACAGTCAATTACACTGCTACTAAATCCTCCATCCAAATATTTATTTATATATATCCACTCATTCTTCAAATTAAATTGCTCTATATATAATGCATATTTAAATAACGAAGCAAACCACATTCACTGGATGATGTCATCAGTGATGTCATCAGTGATGTCATTTGAGATGTCATCAGTGATGTCACTGACCATGTCATGAATGATCTAATATGTGACATCATCAGCAGTGGATTGCGGGTGCGCGAAATATAGTTAGTACAACTAACTATATAGGAGCAAATTCATTGGTTTTGTATGAGTAAAATGTCCAGCTAACTATAACACCACTAAAACATATAGTTTTTTGAGTGAATTTCAAAGGTTTTTAAAAAACGAATTCCTAACTATATAACTCCTGAAACCTATGGTTTTTTCAGTGAATTTCAAAGGTTTTTTTAAATGCTAATTCCTAACTATATAAGGCCTGAAACCTATGTTTTTTTCAGCTAATTTCAAAGGTTTTTAAAATGGTGATTCTTAACTATATAAGGCCTGAAACCTATGTTTTTTTCAGTGAATATATATATATATATATATATATATATATATATATATATATATATATATATATATATATATCCAAGGAGCGTAGGCTCCAAAACGCCTCGGGAAGTTTTGTTGTCAGCTCTGTGAAAATAAACACGCTGATTCACTGGAGCTGCGGCACTGTGTTTCTTTTCGTGAAGGAGGGAAAATGATTCCAGCCAAACCAGCAGGTTGCTTCGTGGAATAGTAGGGGTTCGCTACCCCGCCGTGGCTCACTGTTACCAAGCGGCTCGGGCTGTAAGTGACGTTTGCATTTGGGATATATATATATATATATATATATATATATATATATATATATATATATTCACTGAAAAAACCATAGGTTTCACGCCAGTTATAGTTAGCTGGAAATTTTACTCGCATAAAACCATTGAAATTCCCACGTTATAGTTAGTTGGACTGACTATAACTTGAGCGTGCAATGCACTGCTGATGACGTCACATATTACATCACTCATGACATGGTCAGTGACATCACTCATGACATCACTGATGACACCATCCAGTGAATGTGTGTCTTTTAAAAAAATAAATATGTGTTATATATGTATATGTAAAAGTTGATGGAAGAATAAATGTTTACATGGATGTTTTTTTTTTAAATGATTGGTTAACTGGTTTATTAAGTGTATCTTAGTGAATACATATATTAGAGAGTAATGTTTAAATATTTAAATATATGTATAAGTGGCTGCATGGGTTGGTGAGTAGCTACATGTGTATGTATATGGGTTATTAGATGTTTTTCTTAGTATCAGTATGAGTGTTTGTATGGTTTGGTGGGGGTGTTACTTAGCACATAGATGCATGAAGGGAGGGAGACGGTGGCAGTGTCTCCCAGACCCGCTGTCCGCTTGGTGTGTGATTAAGACGCTAGACCTCTTTGTATCCTGATTGCGAGGGCTGCGAGGAGATAGGAATTAATTTTACTTACTTGACATTTTTAATCATCTTTGCGCGATTGATTTTAGAATCGCCTAGATAGGATTGATTTATAATCCTTATTTTTAAAACCTGCATCTAATTTGTTTTAATACTCCTACCACTCTCCCCCGCATTGCCTAGGCTCGATATCACAGCCTGCCCGCCCCGGTCCGACTCGGCTATTACAGCCGTAGAGCGGAGGGCGGACAGGTAAGAGCCAGGCATTCTAAAACTACACTTCCGCTAGTGCGGAGGTCAGCGCTCTAGGCGTCCACGTCATCGGGGCTATTTAGAGTGATTGAACCCTCGAGTGGCTGCGGTAGGGAGACGGTGGCAGTGTCTCCCAGACCCGCTGTCCGCTTGGTGTGTGATTAAGACGCTAGACCTCTTTGTATCCTGATTGCGAGGGCTGCGAGGAGATAGGAATTAATTTTACTTACTTGACATTTTTAAAAATCTTTGCGCGATTGATTTTAGAATCGCCTAGATAGGATTGATTTATAATCCTTATTTTTAAAACCTGCATCTAATTTGTTTTAATACTCCTACCACTCTCCCCCGCATTGCCTAGGCTCGATATCACAGCCTGCCCGCCCCGGTCCGACTCGGCTATTACAGCCGTAGAGCGGAGGGCGGACAGGTAAGAGCCAGGCATTCTAAAACTACACTTCCGCTAGTGCGGAGGTCAGCGCTCTAGGCGTCCACGTCATCGGGGCTATTTAGAGTGATTGAACCCTCGAGTGGCTGCGGTAGGGAGACGGTGGCAGTGTCTCCCAGACCCGCTGTCCGCTTGGTGTGTGATTAAGACGCTAGACCTCTTTGTATCCTGATTGCGAGGGCTGCGAGGAGATAGGAATTAATTTTACTTACTTGACATTTTTAATCATCTTTGCGCGATTGATTTTAGAATCGCCTAGATAGGATTGATTTATAATCCTTATTTTTAAAACCTGCATCTAATTTGTTTTAATACTCCTACCACTCTCCCCCGCATTGCCTAGGCTCGATATCACAGCCTGCCCGCCCCGGTCCGACTCGGCTATTACAGCCGTAGAGCGGAGGGCGGACAGGTAAGAGCCAGGCATTCTAAAACTACACTTCCGCTAGTGCGGAGGTCAGCGCTCTAGGCGTCCACGTCATCGGGGCTATTTAGAGTGATTGAACCCTCGAGTGGCTGCGGTAGGGAGACGGTGGCAGTGTATCCCAGACCCGCTGTCCGCTTGGTGTGTGATTAAGACGCTAGACCTCTTTGTATCCTGATTGCGAGGGCTGCGAGGAGATAGGAATTAATTTTACTTACTTGACATTTTTAATCATCTTTGCGCGATTGATTTTAGAATCGCCTAGATAGGATTGATTTATAATCCTTATTTTTAAAACATGCATCTAATTTGTTTTAATACTCCTACCACTCTCCCCCGCATTGCCTAGGCTCGATATCACAGCCTGCCCGCCCCGGTCCGACTCGGCTATTACAGCCGTAGAGCGGAGGGCGGACAGGTAAGAGCCAGGCATTCTAAAACTACACTTCCGCTAGTGCGGAGGTCAGCGCTCTAGGCGTCCACGTCATCGGGGCTATTTAGAGTGATTGAACCCTCGAGTGGCTGCGGTAGGGAGACGGTGGCAGTGTCTCCCAGACCCGCTGTCCGCTTGGTGTGTGATTAAGACGCTAGACCTCTTTGTATCCTGATTGCGAGGGCTGCGAGGAGATAGGAATTAATTTTACTTACTTGACATTTTTAATCATCTTTGCGCGATTGATTTTAGAATCGCCTAGATGGGATTGATTTATAATCCTTATTTTTAAAACCTGCATCTAATTTGTTTTAATACTCCTACCACTCTCCCCCGCATTGCCTAGGCTCGATATCACAGCCTGCCCGCCCCGGTCCGACTCGGCTATTACAGCCGTAGAGCGGAGGGCGGACAGGTAAGAGCCAGGCATTCTAAAACTACACTTCCGCTAGTGCGGAGGTCAGCGCTCTAGGCGTCCACGTCATCGGGGCTATTTAGAGTGATTGAACCCTCGAGTGGCTGCGGTAGGGAGACAGTGGCAGTGTCTCCCAGACCCGCTGTCCGCTTGGTGTGTGATTAAGACGCTAGACCTCTTTGTATCCTGATTGCGAGGGCTGCGAGGAGATAGGAATTAATTTTACTTACTTGACATTTTTAATCATCTTTGCGCGATTGATTTTAGAATCGCCTAGATAGGATTGATTTATAATCCTTATTTTTAAAACCTGCATCTAATTTGTTTTAATACTCCTACCACTCTCCCCCGCATTGCCTAGGCTCGATATCACAGCCTGCCCGCCCCGGTCCGACTCGGCTATTACAGCCGTAGAGCGGAGGGCGGACAGGTAAGAGCCAGGCATTCTAAAACTACACTTCCGCTAGTGCGGAGGTCAGCGCTCTAGGCGTCCACGTCATCGGGGCTATTTAGAGTGATTGAACCCTCGAGTGGCTGCGGTAGGGAGACGGTGGCAGTGTCTCCCAGACCCGCTGTCCGCTTGGTGTGTGATTAAGACGCTAGACCTCTTTGTATCCTGATTGCGAGGGCTGCGAGGAGATAGGAATTAATTTTACTTACTTGACATTTTTAATCATCTTTGCGCGATTGATTTTAGAATCGCCTAGATAGGATTGATTTATAATCCTTATTTTTAAAACCTGCATCTAATTTGTTTTAATACTCCTACCACTCTCCCCCGCATTGCCTAGGCTCGATATCACAGCCTGCCCGCCCCGGTCCGACTCGGCTATTACAGCCGTAGAGCGGAGGGCGGACAGGTAAGAGCCAGGCATTCTAAAACTACACTTCCGCTAGTGCGGAGGTCAGCGCTCTAGGCGTCCACGTCATCGGGGCTATTTAGAGTGATTGAACCCTCGAGTGGCTGCGGTAGGGAGACGGTGGCAGTGTCTCACAGACCCGCTGTCCGCTTGGTGTGTGATTAAGACGCTAGACCTCTTTGTATCCTGATTGCGAGGGCTGCGAGGAGATAGGAATTAATTTTACTTACTTGACATTTTTAATCATCTTTGCGCGATTGATTTTAGAATCGCCTAGATAGGATTGATTTATAATCCTTATTTTTAAAACCTGCATCTAATTTGTTTTAATACTCCTACCACTCTCCCCCGCATTGCCTAGGCTCGATATCACAGCCTGCCCGCCCCGGTCCGACTCGGCTATTACAGCCGTAGAGCGGAGGGCGGACAGGTAAGAGCCAGGCATTCTAAAACTACACTTCCGCTAGTGCGGAGGTCAGCGCTCTAGGCATCCACGTCATCGGGGCTATTTAGCTACGCCCTCCAGTCAAGCGCGCAGCGGTTGCGCGCAGGGGGCGCCATCGACGGCGCCTAAGACCAGCCAAAGAGCTGCCCGTCTGCGCCCGTCCGCGACAGTACGGGGCTAGGGGCTCCCCTTTCTCTTTTTTTCGCACTATGATTATGGATCCCCCTACCATAAGATATTCAGCACATGCACTTTTGGCCCTGCAACCACAGGCAACACTAAGATGTACCAACAAACCGCTAGTCAGCCCCGGAGGGCCGTTTTCATGTTTGAAATGTGGTTTTCAAGCTACTCATCAGCGTATAATAGCTGGTTATCCTAAAACTGATACTATCACTCCTAATGGCTGGAAAAGCTTTTTACTCAATGTGAGGTCCCTCCCAAAGCATCATACTCAACTTTGGGACTCTATACACAGTATCAAGCCTGAGATCTGTTTTATCACCGAAACTTGGCTTAAACCCCACACTACTCCAAGTATCACCCTGGGAATACCTATGGGGTATAAAAATTTTCATCAAGATCGACTGGAGAAAGTAGGAGGCGGGATCGCCATTATTTATAGGGACAATCTGAATATTAGGATCTTGGAACAAATATTGTCACCCACTATGGAGTTAATTATTTTTCATATGAAAGTCAGCCCTCTGATTCACTGGAAAGGAGCCCTAGTGTACCGTCCTCCTGGACCCAACGCTGGGTTCTCTCTAGCCCTGACAGAAATTCTAGCTCCACATATGAAAACAAACGAAAACTTCATTTTATTAGGTGATTTTAATTTTCACATTGACATTGCGGACCACCCCGATACTGTCGCACTCCTGGCAGACCTGGCGTTGTTGGGCCTTCATCTCCGAAGCAGTGGCCCCACTCATTCTGGTGACCACACTTTGGACTTAATTTTTACTACCCTCCCTAATGTCTATTGCCATTCCCCTAAATATATCTATTGGTCGGATCACAAAATGCTAGATTTTTCCCTTCTCAATCTACCAGAACACATTAATCGACCAACCATGCAAACGACCAAACGTAGGCCATGGCACAAAGTCACCCCGGATAGGTTCACCCAAGTCTGGAAACAGCCAGTCTTTACAAACTTGGATGATATTGAGACAACTCTCTCTAAATTTGACTCCTCTCTGATGGAAGCCATTAACATCCTGGCTCCCCAAAAAGTAGTCAAACAGCCTACCACAACTAAAAGGGAAGCATGGTACACTGAGGCCCTCAAAAAAGAAAAACAAGGGTGTAGGAGACTGGAAAAATTATGGAGACGAACACACAAGAAGGAAGACAAAGACCGCTACGTAACATCTATGACTACCTACTATAAAAACGTTAAAAAAGCGAGGAAAGTCAGTCTTACCTCCCAAATAACAGAGGCAGGTAACTCCACTCGAGAGTTATTTAAAATTGTACAGTCCTTCACCAATCCTATAATGTGTGAGAGCCCGGATGCTTTCTCACAAGATCTCTGTAATAACATCTCCCAATTCTTTGAGGAAAAAATTGAAGGGATATATAAGAAAATTGTGGCAGTTACAAGCTCCCTGGAGACTGTGGAATCTGAGACCCCCCCTTCAATGACCCCTGCTAAAAGGCTCCATATAATTCCAGAAATTACCTTAAAAGATCTGACCACGCTTATTGGTAATATGAAGACCGGCTCCCCTTCTGATTTGATCCCCACAAAAATGATTTCCCCTCTAGTGGAATCATTAGGCCCTACCATTCAGGAACTTTTGAACCTTTCCTTTGCTAAGGGACAACTTCCACAACCTTGGAAAGAAGCGGTTGTGAACCCCATACGGAAAAATTCCACCCTTCCCTGGTCAGAGCTCTCCAACCTCCGCCCTATCTCCCTTCTCCCTTTTATTAGCAAGCTGGCTGAGAAACACGCTAATACCACCCTTTCAAACTTTATCGAGGCGACAGGGGGCCTGGACCAATCTCAATCTGGGTTCAGGCCCAACCACAGCACTGAATCAGCCCTCCTATCTGTGACTGATAAGATCAAAATGTCACAAGATAGAGGAGGGTCTATGATATTAGTGCTGTTGGACCTGTCTGCGGCCTTTGATACCGTGTCCCATAACATCCTTCTCAGCCGCCTGCAGGGAGTGGGAGTCGGAGGCTTAGCTCTATCATGGCTGGAGAGTTTTCTCTCAGGGAGATCGCAATCTGTCAGCCTGGGCCCTTATCGTTCCACCTCGAAGGCGCTCACGAAGGGGGTGCCACAAGGCTCATGCCTTAGTCCTACATTATTCAATGTATATGTGGCCCCCCTTGCTGAGATTGTGCGGAAGTATGGGTTCATACCAGTTTCTTACGCTGACGACACCCAGCTCCTCTACCCTTTCAGCTCCCTTGGTTCTACAGTCAAGGAAAAGTTTGCTGAGGGAATGAGGGCAGTGTCACATTGGATGGCCGCCAACTGCCTCCAATGTAACGTTGCAAAAACGGAAGTTATGCTCTTTGGTAGGGCAAGCCTACTGTGGTCTCCTGAATGGTGGCCGATGGATCTAGGCCCAGTTCCCATCTCAAAGCCCTATGTAAAAAATCTAGGGGTCAAGATTGATCAAAAACTGACCCTTAAGGAGCATGTCAACCACATTGCAGGATTGTGCTTCTTTACCATTGGTCTTTTACGGCGAGTGTTTCCTTATCTCCCTGATACTTATAGGAAGACACTCGTCCAGGCCCTGGTAACTAGCCGCCTAGACTACTGCAACGGCCTGCTGACGCTAGCAAATGCTGACGCAGTAGGTCGGTTGCAGGTGGTTCAAAACACGGCGGCTAGACTGGTTATGGGTGTGCAGGCTAGAACCCCCTCTAAGCCTCTGCTGATGGAGTTACATTGGCTCCCGATACGACAGCGTATCAGTTTTAAAATATGTTGTACGGTTCACAAATGTTTATACGGGAATAGCCCCAAATATCTATCTCAAGCTGTTGAACTTTATCAACCTAGCCGCTCACTTCGCTCAAGCAATCAAGCCCTCCTGAAACCTCCTGCAACTAAACGAGCCAGGCAGGGTGACCGAGCTTTCTCATCAGTTGGTCCTGCCCTATGGAATAAACTTCCTACTGAAATGAGGATGAATACCAATCATTTGGCCTTCAGAAAGGCGTTGAAAACGTTCCTCTTTCAGGAAGTATTTCAGTCCACTTAAAGCATCTCAGTTCTCTTAAACACATGTTAGCAGACAAAGCGCGGAGATACCCCATGGGATTGAATCCAGCGCGTTATAAGAAATTAAATAAATAAATAAATAAATGAATGACTGACTCTCTCTTTGTATGTGTTTTGAAGACAGCATATGTGCAGGACTGTATGGGTGGATGAGTGTGTATATGTGTGTGTTAGTGAGTGAATGACTGTCTCACTAGTGTCTTTATCAGTAACTACATATGTTTTAATCTAGTATATGTGAATATTGATGTATATAAGTGAGTATATGTGAGAGTGAGGGATTGTAAGAGTTCCTGTTTAAATTAGTATGTGTTTCTATAAGTGATTGTTTAAGAGAGTAAGTATGTGTAAGTTTCCTTGGGAGTAAAGTGGTAGTGTGTGTATAGCTGTATATGCAAATAAATGGATGTTCAATAGTTTATTTGCATGTGTGAGAGTATCTTTTGGATGACTGTCGGTGTGTAACAGGATGTATAGGTGTATCACTACATATGATGAGTGAGTATATGTATGAGTGACTATATAGAACTGTTGGTGAATGAGTGGATGTGTATATAGATGGTGGAATTATTGAATTGGTTGTTGTAACTGGTATGGGTATCTCCATTTTTGTTGAAAATTTTAGTTTCTATTTTTGAATATGTGTTTCAAGGGTTACATTACAGTGAAAGGAGGTCTGTCACTCTGTCACAAGGATGGTGTCATCAGTGATGTCATGAGTGATGTCACTGACCATGTCATGAGTGATGTAATATGTGACGTCATCAGCAGTGCATTGCACGCGCAAGTTATAGTGAGTCCAACTAACTATAACGTGGGAATTTCAATGGTTTTATGCGAGTAAAATTTCCAGCTAACTATAACTGGTGTGAAACCTATGGTTTTTTCAGTGAATTTAATAGGTTTTTTAAATGCTAATTCCTAACTATAACTGGTGTGAAACCTATGGTTTTTTCAGTGAATTACATAGGTTTTTTAATAGCAAATCTCTATAGGTATGAAAAGTAATATTTTTTATAACGAATTTTATATTGTATAATTATGTAATTTTTATTTTTATTTATTTATTTATTATTTTCCCGGGGCGCTCCCGGGACGCGTACCGGGGAGCGCCCCGGTCAGCGTAATGTGGCGGCGCGCCCCGGGGCGCGTACCGGGGAGCGTCCTGTTAGCGCTATTTTCACGAACGAAAACAACATCGTGATGTTTGGCGTAGCCGCGTGATGCGTCATATGACGCACAGCGCAAGCGCACCCGGAAGCACGCGAGCGCATACGATCGCGCAACGTCCTGAGGCGCTTACGCTACGCACCCCCGGGCGCGCCCCGGAGCGCGACTACGGGCGCGCCCCGGGGCGCTTAGCATAAGCGCGTCGGGTCATGTGATCTGAAAATAACACTTTTCATTGGTGCAGATCAGTTTTGGTTTCCAAATGATGTAAGCCCGGATCATGTGACTTGAAAATAACACTTTTCATTGCTCACTATTTTTCACCAAAGTACGCTCCCCGGTGCGTGTACCGGGCGCTCCACCCGCGAAATTTATTTTTTTTCTTTTTCTCGCCTATATGGGCCTCCTAAGACCCCCTCAGAAAACCTAGAGGGTCAGGGAGTGCCTACGATGCCCCCTTATACCCATTCCCAACGTTGTTTGTCCTCCATTTTCTGTCTCAAATCTACCGAAACACAAAATGGAGGACTCCCGTAGCGCTGCCGGTACGCGTACCGGGGCGCGCACCGGGAAGCGCTCCCAAAAAAGTTTAAAAGTTAATTTACATAAAAACCACCGTAGACACTTTCACCAAATATAGAATAGGCCATACTACATACCAGTCCCTACCATTTTCCCAAATTTGGTGGAATTCCATTGAGCCATTTGGCCTGTAGCCCTCTCTAAATAGCCTGAGGTGAATTACATGACAAAAACACATCTGAAGTGTTAGAATTTACAACCAATTAAAATGTTACTTTCATTTTCTACTATTATTTCATGACATTTGATTGGTTATGCACATGAATATATATAAAGAAAGAGAGGGAAACACAGCCATTTTGACTACTACTTCCTGAAGTACATTTCAAAAGGATTTTCACTGAGAACTTAAACTTATTTTTCAAAGGTAAGATGTTATTTTGAAAACTGAAGTATGTTGTGCACTTTAAGTTAATTTGGAAAACATTTTCTGATAGTTATATACTATCCCTCTGTAATAGTTATAGATTGAGATAGGCTTCTCTGTTATAGTTATGGATGGAGTTAGGCTTGTCTTGTATAATTATCAATTTACTTAGGATTTATGATATACACTTTTTTATATTTCTACTTCCAGCCTGATACCATACACTGCCCAAAGATAACTTCACTGTTAAAAAATCAAAACTACCTGTCTGAACTTAAACCCAACAGTGCCCTATCTCTACTGATATATTTATTTTTTATGCAATTTACAGCAACATAATGGAAGGAGATCAAAATAAATGTAATATTTCATTCAAAGTTGATCTTCAGGACAACCCAGAGGAAGAGAATAACGATTCAGACTTTTTGGATCAGTCTCTTTATGAAGAGTTTCTTAAATATGTGGAAGAAATGGAATCATGTAATCCAAATGAGGACATTCCCGACGACATAATGTTGGAAGTGTTATTAAATTATGAAAAATCAGAGCAATAAATTTATATTTAATAATTAAAAATTGTTCCAGACATTATTCTTTTTTATATGTAATCAATGAAATATTACCAAAATGAATATAATATAATGTGAGACTTATAGTAAACTGTGCAACTTTTTTTGTGTTACATAGTAATTTTGCTCATAGTTACTTCCTTTCTCCCACTTTATTATCTCCAATGTGTATTTGACATCTCTTTTTCATCTCCTGCCTCCATGTTGTTTCTGATTCCTGACAGACTATAGTATAGATTCCATATACCACAATAACTTCTGTAACAATGTTGTGTATTTCTATAGGTTCTGAATCGATCCCCCTATTCCTGACCCTATTCTGGTTAAACTTACTAGCTAGTTAACTAACAGTCAGCCCATGAGGCAAGAAATCCCCCATGATGCAGATACCGTTATCTGACGCAGTCACACTACGGCACAGGAACGTGTTATCTGATTAGGTCATAACGCTTGAGATCTAATTAGACAAGCGATATTCCTCCAGCCCCTGATAAGGCATACGACGTTCTCATAACAAATCAAACCTATGACAACCTGGATAATCCGTGCGGCCATTGTTTTGATTTCACAGAGAACTTTAGTAAAGAATGTGCTAACGAGCAAGTCGTATGACATCTTTATTGACGTACCTATGTCCATCCTTACGTCAATCCCGGCACCTTTAAGGTATAAATATTGCCGACCTTGCCCTATGCAAAACACACGCGTGGTGACAAGACGGAGCAGCCATACTTGCCGAAGCAGAGAGCCGAAGCAGACCCCGCAGGCAGCAGCCCCGCCTTCCTGACGCGCTGAGAGACGCGCTGCTATCTCAAGCCGAGAGACCCAGCACCGGCGTTTCTGGGCAGCCCTCGCAGGCAGCCTGGAATATCGAGAGCAGAGAAAGAGATACCATTCCTCATTCATCCTAAATTCCAGGTACAGAACTGAATAACCCCTCCTAGAGAATTCTTTAGTTATTCACTTGGCAAAAACAAACTTAACTTAAACTGTAACTTTCTATTCCCGCCCACGTATTAGACTTAGGTCAGGTACACGGGGTAGGCGTATTTAGAAACACCAGTTGAGTACGTTTAGTCAAATGTATATGTGTATGTAAATATATTTTAATCATTTTAAACATCATATGGCTCAGAAACCATATCAATGTTTTTACAGTATTATTTTATACTATTGCTTCTAATGTATGCACTTTACTTAACTATAAGTATCGCAATAATATCGATCCATTTCTCTTGTACGAGAAAAGAGACTGATCAATAAATAACATCTTTTATTGAACACGCCCGTCTCTTCCTTTTCTCTACATTCTGATGAGACTAAGAATGCACGTACTGACTGAGTAAAATAATTGCCTTGTGCTCACACGACTCTTGAGATTGACTCTTGATTAGGGGAGAGCAAAGTTGTCATGTTCTATGGTTGTCAGAAACTAAATCCCTTCTTGTCTAATCAGGGAAGTTAATCCTTCCTTGAACATTCGAGAAAGTTTCTAGCGAACTCTGAGCTTAGCTGGCAAACCCAAAAATTAAGTCTAGTATCGACAGTAGTAGACCTAGTTAACGTCTGGCCTAGGCCTTTACTGCTGTAGGTACTATTCCAATGCGCAGAGCCTATTGGGAAAATAGGAGCTACACTACATGGCGCCCAACGCGTTTGGAAAGGGCGATAAAACTAACGTAAGACATTTAGAGTAACTCAGTCGTGCTTTCTCACTCAGACCCCTTTTCCCAAATACTCCAAAGACGTCTGGAGTGGGTGAAAGGTTATAATATCCTCCAAAACCTCGCAGGAGGGAACTCCTATGTATGGTTCTTGGTCTAGTCAACGTTGAAGGATAAAACAGTTCCAAAATATTGTGCTCCTAATCTCTGTTTCCATAAAGAAACCTGATCTGCAAATAAACATAATACCATCCTGTCAGCAAAATGGACAGCGATGAAGAACGAGAGGTTACTAGATTAGCTACTGAAATAGCAGATGCTGATGCTACCATGCAAGCAGCAGACGCGGATATAATACTTATTCCGGTCGCCAAAAGTAGATCTATAACCTTAAAACTTATAGAAAATGGACTGACACCTAGAGGTGGCACAGTCATATTCGTAATCGAGGCACACGAATATCGGCAGACAGAGGTATACTATACATGGATACATTTTCCAGCAGCTAATACTATAACAAAGTACTTCCACTATTACAAAGTAGAGGAACCTCCTAATGAGTACACTCCTTTCGAGGAGGTGGAAGTACCACTCAAATTCCAAGAGCATTTGCTCTTATTTGATGGCGCCCTAAAACATAATAATCACATTACAAGGCTCGGTCCTTTAGGAAGACCAGGAGCAACGTGGCCGGTCTTAGCCGGATACACACCATATCCAGACATCGAAAGAATGCCTGCAGCAGAGCTGTTAATACAGCTAAAACAACTACTAAAAATTCACAGACAATTAGTTCAGTATGTAATGCGGACTTCAACAATTCAGCCAGCGATTAAACTTCCACAGCTGACCCCTCACCAGGGGAACACAAATAAAATTACACCACAGAACATCCAATCCTGCCTAGGTAAAGTTCCAGCTAAACGGGAACAGATACCATTCTGGTTGGCACAGAAAATTACCCAAATAGAGGCGGTGTTTCCTGACACCACCCCATTAGAAAAACACAGGATTCTGACTATATGTCTCCCAATGGGAATCGCACCACACATTGAGGACTGTGACACTTGGGGTACAGTCTTTGCTTCCATCTACACAAAAACGCACGGTGTTCCATCCATTTCGGTAATACCAGATGTGCTAAAACAAATTCAAGATGAATATGGTCCAGAACCTGCTTTAACTCTTGGTATGAAATTACTAAAAGACTTCAAGCAGGTCTCGGCTATATTACTAGCCAACATAAAGGGTGAAGCAGCAAACGTGGCGATCCGCCAGAGGTTAAAAGAGACAGATATAGCAGACCAACCAGCTGAAATTGCCAGAATCATAGAAAAATCCTATGAAGAACTAGGCAGAGATAGTCTAGGTGGAATACCAGTAAAACCGCAACTGACTACAAGTCCAGAAAAAATGTTTTTTAATAATAATAATAATTCACCAAAAAAGAACTGGGATGGAAACAAACAATCCAATCCAAAAGAAAAGAAATTCCAGTCCAGAGGAAGGTCTCCTAGGCGAAGAGAGAAATCTCCAAACCCGAGACAAAGGTCACCTCAGAGTGAACCCTCTGGGAATAGATATAACCTTAGAAATAGGGATAATATTAAAAAACCTGATAGATATCAAGACATTGATACACGTCCCTCTCAATCTTTTCAGAATTCCTCGCAGAAATCGGAAAGAAGAGGACGATCAGAAGAGCACGCCAAGTCCAAAGACAAGGAACCTGCTCAACTGAAAAAGAAATCACAATTTCCAAAAAAGAAGGTAGCCAGTATCAAGGTAGTTAAGAATGCCGAGAATACTGAGGACACAACTGAAAAACGGAGAATGGGCTCAGACAATGCTAGACAGCGCAGCAGAGGTGAGCATAGCTCGCAAAGTCCTTATGGATCATCTGGAGACAGTGGACACGAATGAATACCTTCAAGTGGAAACTGCAGATACCAGAGTTAGCAAGCCCCACAAAATATACGAGATAACATTACGTATAGAGGGAGATAAGACTAGGAAAATAAGGGGACTATTTTGGGATAACCTATCCAAAGGCTATGACATCCTTCTAGCTGAAAAAGACTGGCCACCAGAGTTTGTCAGGGAGTGCCCTCATGGCGAAGAAGTAATTATGCCTGCCTTCTCGAATCAAATACCGATTCATAAAAAATATACACTTGCTAGAAAGTGGGCAGTGGCCTTAGCACCTGCTTTATATAAAAATCATGTAGGATGGGATGAGGATTCCCCTCCTCACAAAATCCAGTTAAATCACAACCTACTGCACAAAGGCAGTACCCAATTAAGCAAGAAGCTAAAAAACAAGTAAATGAAATACTAGATCAGCTAGAATACCAGGGGGTGATTGAAACTTGCACCTCACAAATGAACAATCCTTTGTTTCCGGTCTCCAAACCAGACAATTCGTACCGTCTAGTTTTGGATTACCGACACCTTAACACATGTTGCAAAACTTTTGCAGTGCAAAACTCACACAGTGCTGCACTAATGAATAACATAGTGCGCAAAAAATACAAAACAACCTTGGACATCTCCAACGGATTCTTTTGTCAAAACATAGCACCAGAGAGCAGATATTTAACTGCATTCTCAGTAAATGGCACTCAAAAACAATTCTGTCGGTTAGCCCAGGGGTACAAGAACAGCCCGGGGGTATTCTCAGCGAGAGTAACAGAATTACTACAACTATATGATGATGAAGCATTATCTTATGTCGATGACATTTACTTAACAGATGATGACTTGGAGACTCACTTGAAAAGAGTGAACACCATAATACTTGGTTTCGCTGCAGAGGGTTACAAATTCAACTTCAAAAAGTCCAGAATTGCCCATCTGACGGTCCTATTCTTAGGATATGAGTTATCAAGTGAAGGCAAAAGCCTGGCAGACAATTTCCTAGAGAAATGTGCCGTAATCCAAGCTCCTAAAACACTAAAAAACCTACAGTCAATTCTAGGCTTCCTAAATTTCGGAAGAACATATATTGCAAATTACGCAGAAAGGGTCAAACCCCTTTATGATCTAATTAAACCAGACTTTAAAAGATCCAGTTGGACTCAAGCACACACAGAAATTTTGAGATCCTTACAAACAGACATGCTAATTAAAACAAAATTAGAAACCCGTGATAATACACGCAACCTTGTGATCCGAGTCATCCCAGGGAGATGCGGATTCACATACCTAACCTCTAATGAGGGAGATAAGGTACCAATTGCATTTAAATCGCACTTGTACACTAAGGCTGAAATGAAATTTAGCCCAACAGAAAAAATTCTTACAGCAACACAGACAGCTATAGCAAAAGAACGAGCCCTGGCACAAGGTAAACGAATAATAATCGTGACACCAATACCAGCCTTAGAGGCGGTAACAAAGGCAAGCATTCCAAATGCGAAAGCACTCCATCCGAGATGGATACAATGGGCTAACTCTCTTGCTGCAACAGACGTGGTGTACGAATTTGATCCTTACTTAAAAACACAAGAATTTCTACAATATGAATTCGAATGTCCTCTGCCAACCGAAATTCTGCCTCTAGACCAATACGGCTGTATAATATATACAGACGGATCAGCACAACCCGCAGTAGGGGGTAAACAAGCTTACAGTGCTGCGTGCGCGATTGTTAAAGGTCGTTGGCACGAAGGGAAATTTAAACCAACCCTAACTAAGACCCAATCTCTAGGAGATTGCACAGCTCAGCGAGCTGAATTACTAGCATTCAAGATGGCGCTTGAAAATACCGATCGAGAATTCCCCACACTCATAGTGTGCGATTCGTATTATTGCGTTCAATCTTATAATGAATACTTGCAGATCTGGCTTCAAAATGGTTTCAAGGATGCGAAAGGAGGCACAATCAAGCATAAAATGCTATGGGAACAAGTAGCTCTTTTACAAAAAGAACTACCAAAGACTCACGTGATACATACACTGAGTCATCAACGTGATGGCGTTCACGTTGCAGGGAATTCATTGGCTGATGAGGCCGCGAAGGCAGCTGTGCAAACGGCTTCCGTAGCTGCCATCACCCGGTCAAAAACAAAAATAGACAGCGAAATATTACAAGCTGTCAGCGCTTCTGAAAAGGATTCGATAGAACCACTCCCTAAAGGCTTTCCATTAAAGTACTCATACATAACAGATGAAAACAATGTTCCTTTTGCTCAAATCCCTGGAGTGGGGGATAGGGCAATTCCAAACATGGAACACAGACTAGGACTAATAATAGCGGCACACGAAGGGCTTGCTTCTACCCATGCTGGCGTCTCAGCCACAGTATCATTATTAAAACAGAGATACTGGTGGCCGCAAATGAGAAGACAAACAAGGAACTATGTTCTAGCATGTGAAATATGTCAAAAAATCAAAGTATCAACTGTGAGACGTCCAGCACAGACGCCCCTTCTAATCTCGGATAAACCATTAGCCTGTGTTTATCTAGACCACTGTGGTCCCTTACAAAGGGACGGTAACTATAAATATATCTTGGTCGCAGTGGACTCATGCACGAGATTCATATGGATGTGGCCCCAGCGAACGGCTGACGCCAGAACTGTTATAAAAGATTTGCGGGTCTTTATCGGCACATACGCAATTGGCATTCTGCATTCGGACAATGGTCCTGCTTTTAGCTCTCGGGCTTATAAGGAGGCCATGGTCA
Source organism: Lissotriton helveticus (assembly GCF_964261635.1). Lineage (NCBI taxonomy): Eukaryota > Metazoa > Chordata > Amphibia > Caudata > Salamandridae > Lissotriton > Lissotriton helveticus. The sequence goes on from NC_136071.1 coordinate 259,065,131, forward strand.
GCATGGGCGTGCAATTGCGGTACTCTTGTCCATTTCACCCTGAGGGGAACGGAATTGTTGAAAGAAAAAACCGTGACATAAAGCAATCTATAACGGCAAAGGTATTAGGTTCGGGAGCTGGGTGGGTCAAACATCTAATAAGTGTCCAACGTAGTCTAAATAACTTGCCAAGAAATTCTCTGAAGGGATTCAGTCCGTACGAATTATTATTCGGAACTAGGATGTTGATCTCTGACCTTGATAGTCAGACTTCAGTGGTAACAGAAAAAAGCTTTGATGTCAAAGACCGTTTGGCTATTTTGCAGGACTTAAACAAAACAAGAAAAGACCTGAGCAACATACAGTTGAAAGAACAGCCAACGACCACTGAAGATTCACCACCTGTCCCAGCAAGACCTGTCTGGATTCCAAAAGTCGGGGATCTAGTCAGGGAGAAGATCGCGGTAAAGAAGGAATTTGGGCCTTCTTACAGAAAAGCAGTTCCTGTATTGTCTGTCAACGGGACAAGATCAGTTGTACTACCGCCACTTGCTGGAAAAAAGGAGAACCGAGTTGTATCCATCGACCTGGTAAAACCACAACATGTGGCCGATAACCAACGGTAGGCCAAGTGGACTCCCAATAAGTAGCAGAACACCAAGGTTTGCTACCAGTACAGAGGTCCTATCAAAGAGGCTCATCACATTCGAAACGCCTACAGAAGAACAACAAGGACTATGCAACAATGCAATAGAACTAAGACCTCTGAAAACCCAAATAAAGACATTTAGCAGAGACACACCAATCTATACAGAAGTACCAAGTGAAAATGCAAGAAACAAAAATCCTGAACCAATTGGAACAATTGACAGAACTGCATCCGGTTACTTCATCAACTTCGATGATTCCTCTGACGGTTTCAGCGAACAAAAGACACAGCCATCATCAAAATCCTTTAAAGACAAAGCGAAGGAACTTTTGAAACAACTAAAAGAAACATATCTGATTTCTCCATGGATTGAATTTTGGGTGGGTTTTGGTGCATTTATCCTCATACTTTGGCTCATCATGGTATTTACCTTGGGACGCTTCATTGAGGGAAAATATGCTAAAATGGACACAGCAAGTCAGAACATCAACTTGGTCCTCAAACCACACACATCTTCACACGTCGAGAAACGAGAACTTTCTTCAGAACTTTCTTCAGCCAACTTCACAGCAATTCCAATACCTGGTGGGGTAGCCTGGGACAACACTGACTATGAAATTTATGGTCCGGTCGAGATCCTGAAATATCCACACCAAATCAAGATCTCCTTGAGTGACTTTGCAAAACCAAACTCATTTGCTGATGATTGGGACTTTGAAAGTATTAACAATATGATGTCTGACTTAGTAATGTCTGCTAAATTTACAAAACATGATTATTTGCAGGGTTCTACAAATTATGACAGCATGTACTGCTATAACCATTATGGTAACCATTTCGTGCATAAATCTGCACAACCTAGAAATGTTTTAAATTTTAATCAATGGGAACATTGTGCTACACCTCCAAAAGGGAGCTCAAGAACCGTGTATGGCAAATATTCATATTTTTCAGGTTTTAACATAACTAATGCTGAAACATTTTATTACAAATTGTCAAACAAGACAGGGATGAAAACCATGATAACCAACACAAAATTGATATATTCAGATTCTTTCTTTGAAAAAATGAATACTTTTGGATTTGATTATTGGGACAAAAATGTTGATTTGAAAAGTGTTTGGGGTACAAAAGAATGGCAAGTACAGGGTTTAGAAGCTTTGTTTAGAGCCTGCATGATCCCAGAACAAATGATATTTTTAAATGACACCGTTCAACAAACCACCTGTCTTGGCCTAGCAAAAATCAAAGATTTAAATAACCTGTCTATTCCAAAGCCAACAATGTTTAGCAATAACTCTGATATAGACATAAACCATATACTTAACCAAAACAGAACACATCCTGATTGGAAACAATGGTTGATCTGGCCCACAGATACAAATAACTGTCAAGATAGATTCCTGAATAAAACACAGGGTTTCAAAATGAACAGGCCAGACCCTAGATATCCTCAAAGACATCACCCAGGGATAATAACAACCTACAGTGTGGGCAAATTATGCCTTCAATGGCTACAAACTTCCACACTGCCTGAAATTAAGCAACACCTAACTTTACTTACTGATGGTGCTGACTTGCGTGATTTCATACTGGGACCACGCAAACAGCGTCATAAGCGTTTCATAGCAGCCTCTGTATATGCAGCATACAATGAGGCCTGGAAGGTTACTCAAATTGAGACAGCAGAAAGAATACGGGAAATTGACCGTATTAATTTGGAAAAATCACTTTCTGTAGTGGACAATGGGTTAATGACTCTGTCCTCCAGAATTTTTTCATTGGACGGCATTGTGTCTTCAGCAATCGATATATTATCGCAAGACTTACTGTTATTACAACATGGTCAGTCACAATTGCGTTCTATTGTACAGCTTGGCTGGACGTTACAAAATCTGCGTTCAGGCTACGTGCCTTGGCGTTTAATCAACACAACGTCACTATTCCAAATCTTTAACCTTACTGATAGACAAATCGGTATGGCGCAGAAGGGTGCTGATTATACAATCTTGAGCATTGAAAAACTAGAAAGATTACCAATGACAATGTCAGAACGACCTGTCAGTGAATGGATAATCCACGGAATCATAAATATTCCAATCTCAACCTTCAGGTTTCAATACTGCCAAAAATATATCCATGCTGGCATGTACGAGAAATTGGGAAAGGGGTACCTTAAAACAACTTGGAACCTGCCCTATTCACATGCATGTGTCAGTAACAAAGGACAGAAAGTGTTTCTTAGTGGCAACAATTGTGCTATGTCACTAAGCGGCACGCTTCTGTGTAACGGTATTAGTTTGCACGGAGCCTGTGAAGGGAATTCATACAACCTTTCATGTCACCAGCAAGGCGCACCTGCAACTGAAATAGAACCATTCTTTCAAAGACTCTATAATGGGAGTTACATTCTTATTGTAGACCGCAGATGCTGTAGTCTTATGCCCGGGACTCCTTATCTCGTCACTACGACGGCGAAGGTCAAGTGCTGTGGACGTTCTTTGTTCCCCAGCTCCTTTCCAGACAGGGAGGCAAGGGCATGGCCCGGTCTGAAAATTACTTCTATTCGAATAGACACTTTAAGCAGAATGAAAACAGTGCTTCTTCAGACGCCTACAAGGCTCACGTCATCTAAAGAAACGTATGATCTACAAGTCGCAAGGACGACTGCAGAGATACATACATTATTATCAACCAATTCCCCCGTACATTTCGCGGAAATCCTGAGCGAAATCTTAAATATTTCTGATACCACTGGGGTCTCAAAGGTATTTAAGACAGTATTTTCGATGGCATTAACACCATTCAAAGCCATACTGGGTATTTTTCCAGATTTCGTCCATTCGATTTTTGGCGGACTTCCCCTGATCCTAGGACTAATTGCAGGAATCCTATTCCTAGTCCTTATTTTTCGTTATGGCAACCCATGTCACAGAACAAAATCTCACGACAATGGAAGATACGATCCTAGCCATTGGATACCGGGACCGGATATCAAAAATCCTGGGACTCTCCCGGCTTAGAGACCTAAACATGACTTGGTTTCTATCATTTCGACCAATGTGGCAAAGGTGTGTTTTACCTGTACTAAGGTGTCTGCTATGCGGAGAAGAATGCGTGTTAGACACCTGTCTGACGCTACAATCGGATGCGCCGGTGGATGCAGATACACTGTTGGTTCCTACCAAGGTTCACGCACTGTGCTGTCCTCAAAGGCTGCCAATTCTGATGACGGCATTCCTGGAATCTTCACCACTGCGATTGAAGAGTAGTGAAGTTCAAGATGAAAGCAGCATCGAACAGGTACGACCTTCTGTCAGCAATGCAAATCAGAATGTCAATGGAGACAATCATGCGCACGAATGCATGGTTACCCCTATTTCCGACTTAGAGGAACTTTCCCATGAAGCTGTTGACAGTTTTTTCGAAAGCCTGAATGATATGATGTTCTCTCCGGAACAGAAATAGAGACTTTTGAGTAAACTCGCACACGGCGTTCCCTGAATTCGGCCTTCAACTTTAAAAATAAAGTCACATGAACAATTCCAATCCAGTTCACGGACAGCAACTTTTTTCAGCAAGCCCCTAAAATATTTTTCTATATATTTTTTCCCGGGACACTGATCTTCTGCTTAAAGTAAGAAACTATTCCTAGAGAACTAAGATTTCTATTTTTTTAGATACTTTATAGACTTTATATAGACTTTAGCTGCCCACTGGTATGTTCACGATAGATTTTATGTGATGAAATGGTTTCGACTTTTTTTCTGTATAGCCATATTAAGAGCCATTTCATGTGTATTTCTCATATACCAACAAGCAATAATGCATAACAATGCGTGTTTACTTTTGCATTTAATTCATAGCTTAAGTGCATACAATATATATGACTGCAATTTTTCAGTATATTTGAAAATTTCAAAATGCATTTATGTATTTTGGGGTGGTAAGGTATACACTATACTCTATAGTATGTTGTACTATGTTATACTATGCATAGATTAGTAGATATGACCATAGTTAGCGTGGAGTGGGTGTCGTGTATTTCTATAGGTTCTGAATCGATCCCCCTATTCCTGACCCTATTCTGGTTAAACTTACTAGCTAGTTAACTAACAGTCAGCCCATGAGGCAAGAAATCCCCCATGATGCAGATACCGTTATCTGACGCAGTCACACTACGGCACAGGAACGTGTTATCTGATTAGGTCATAACGCTTGAGATCTAATTAGACAAGCGATATTCCTCCAGCCCCTGATAAGGCATACGACGTTCTCATAACAAATCAAACCTATGACAACCTGGATAATCCGTGCGGCCATTGTTTTGATTTCACAGAGAACTTTAGTAAAGAATGTGCTAACGAGCAAGTCGTATGACATCTTTATTGACGTACCTATGTCCATCCTTACGTCAATCCCGGCACCTTTAAGGTATAAATATTGCCGACCTTGCCCTATGCAAAACACACGCGTGGTGACAAGACGGAGCAGCCATACTTGCCGAAGCAGAGAGCCGAAGCAGACCCCGCAGGCAGCAGCCCCGCCTTCCTGACGCGCTGAGAGACGCGCTGCTATCTCAAGCCGAGAGACCCAGCACCGGCGTTTCTGGGCAGCCCTCGCAGGCAGCCTGGAATATCGAGAGCAGAGAAAGAGATACCATTCCTCATTCATCCTAAATTCCAGGTACAGAACTGAATAACCCCTCCTAGAGAATTCTTTAGTTATTCACTTGGCAAAAACAAACTTAACTTAAACTGTAACTTTCTATTCCCGCCCACGTATTAGACTTAGGTCAGGTACACGGGGTAGGCGTATTTAGAAACACCAGTTGAGTACGTTTAGTCAAATGTATATGTGTATGTAAATATATTTTAATCATTTTAAACATCATATGGCTCAGAAACCATATCAATGTTTTTACAGTATTATTTTATACTATTGCTTCTAATGTATGCACTTTACTTAACTATAAGTATCGCAATAATATCGATCCATTTCTCTTGTACGAGAAAAGAGACTGATCAATAAATAACATCTTTTATTGAACACGCCCGTCTCTTCCTTTTCTCTACATTCTGATGAGACTAAGAATGCACGTACTGACTGAGTAAAATAATTGCCTTGTGCTCACACGACTCTTGAGATTGACTCTTGATTAGGGGAGAGCAAAGTTGTCATGTTCTATGGTTGTCAGAAACTAAATCCCTTCTTGTCTAATCAGGGAAGTTAATCCTTCCTTGAACATTCGAGAAAGTTTCTAGCGAACTCTGAGCTTAGCTGGCAAACCCAAAAATTAAGTCTAGTATCGACAGTAGTAGACCTAGTTAACGTCTGGCCTAGGCCTTTACTGCTGTAGGTACTATTCCAATGCGCAGAGCCTATTGGGAAAATAGGAGCTACACTACAACAACATGCAAATTATCTACAGATGAGACAGTCTACATTGAATTTAAGACTCTGCATTGGTACCTACATGTTGGTACTTAAATCACCCACACAACACAACAACTCTATTCAGAGCTACCCTACCTCTAAGCACTTTAAATTATTATTTTAGTGTTTCACTGAGTTTTCCCCATGTGTGGGGGGGGATGTGTGGGGTGTGTCTGTGAGGTGTGTATGTGTGTGTGTGTGTGTGTGTGTCTGGGGGGATGAGGTGTATAGGTGTGTGTAGGTGTGTGGGGTATGTGGGTGTGGGTGGGGATGTGGGTGTGTAAGGTGTGTGTGTGGGTGTGGGTGTGTGGGGTGTTTGGGTGTAGGTGGGGGTGTGGGTGTGTGAGGTGTGTAGGGTGTGTGTGGGTGTGGGGGGTATGTGTGTAGGATGTGTGTGTATGTGTGGGATGTGTGGGTGTGTCTGTGAGGTATGTGTGTGTGTGTGGGGGGGGGGGAGGTGTGTGTGTGGGATGTGTGGGGTGTGCCTGTGAGGTATCTGTGTGTGCGTGTGTGTTGGGGGGGTGAGGTGTGTGTGTGAGTGTGGGTGTGTGGGATGTGTGGGTGTGGATGTGTAAGGTGTCTGTGTGGGGGTGTGGGGTGTTTGGGTGTGGGTGGAGGTGTGCATGTGTGAGGTGTGTGTGGGGAGTGTGTGGGTGTGGGGGTGTGGGGTTGTGTGCATGTGTGTGGGACGTACTTGTAGGTACCTAAAACAGCCACAGAACCCAAAAGCTCTTTTCAGAGCTACCATACCTGTAATCACTCAAAATGATTATTTTACACTATTAGTTTCACTATTTTTCACCAAAGTACACTCCCCGGTGCGCGTACCGGGCGCTCCCCCCGCGAAAATCGAAAAAAAAAAAATGTTTTGTCCCGCTGGACCCTTTTATGGCCCCCACCTCAAACCTAGGGGGTCGGGGGGGTGTACCCTGCCCCCTTTTGGTCATTTCCCCCTTTGTTTTTTGCCACCTTTTGTGTCTCGATCTTACCGAGACACAAGATGGGGGCCGCTCCGGACTGTTTGGAATGTTTACAGACCCCCGAGAGCCAATCAGCGTTCCGCGCGCGAACTCGCGTTACTCGCGGTGCGCGCCGGGAGCGCTCCCCGGTGCGCGGCTATAGATATATAAATTTTTTTGAACCTAAATTACTCAAAATCCTCTGGATCACATATCTTGAGACATAGCAAAGGCACATCGGTCTACCAGTCCCTACAATTTTGCCAAGTTTGGTGAAAATCCATTCAGCCGTTCGAGCTGAAAGTGAGTTCGACCGCCCTATGGAAATTAACATGGGGAAAACACGTTTTGGGACCCCCCTTTTATCTCGGCCCCCGCTTGACAAATGCCCCCCAAACTTTCAAGAAAGGAGCGGAGCGCCGCGAGGCAAAGTTGAGGAAAATCTCAGGCAGATTCCTCCACCGGCGCCAAAGTTATTCCCAATAGAATGTTACGATTTCCCTATGGAAATAAATCTTAACTATAACTACCTACTGGCGACCGCCAGTAGGTAATATATATATATATCAAAGAAAACTCCTCAAAAAAGAAGAAGAAGCCACGTATGGGGAATTCGTGGAGGCAGCTTTAATAGAGCACAGTGCAAATGGCGAATGCATTTCGGCTAAATAAGCCTTCCTCAGCGCCAACAATGTCTCAGGATTGTAAACATCAGCGTGGATTTAAATGTCCAGCCACTACCCGAATGGTTGTGGTCCGCTCCACCCCTAAAGCGTGTGCTTGGGCTCACCTGCTGCCGGTCATCTGTGGCAGGCGAACTACCGTTCCCAGAATACTTTGTTTCTTCCAGGTAGGTAACACGGGGGAAAAAAGAATAGTTTATTTTGCGGCGTGTTACAGGACCCCACAATGTTCACTCCAACACTGCAGCTCCGTTGCCCCCTCTGGTCCCCAAACCGCAACACCCCTCGAAAACAGGAATCCATGTGGCGTGGGCAAGTCTGACAGTACAGCTCTCCCGCGTAAAGTGCAATACTTCATCTCCGCTTTATCTCGTCCTGCGCTCGAAGGTGGGCCTTAATCAATCCAGTTCCCTGGAAACTAAGAAATTCTGCCGCAGCAGATACCAGCAATGCTAAGGCCAACTTGAAGCTGCGTGGGCCCCTGGAGCGCGTCTCTGGTTCACGCGCTGAATTTACATCAAATAAAACTCCTCAGAAAAGAAGACGGGGCCACGTATGGGGAATTCGTGGAGGCAGCTTTAATAGAGCACAGTGCAAATGGCGAATGCATTTCGGCTAAATAAGCCTTCCTCAGCGCCAACAATGTCTCAGGATTGCAAACATCAGCGTGGATTTAAATGTCCAGCCACTACCCGATTGGTTGTGGTCCGCTCCACCCCTAAAGCGTGTGCTTGGGCTCACCTGCTGCCGGTCATCTGTGGCAGGCGAACTACCGTTCACAGAATACTTTGTTTCTTCCAGGTAGGTAACACGGGGGAAAAAAGAATAATTTATTTTGCGGCGTGTTACAGGACCCCACAATGTTCACTCCAACACTGCAGCTCCGTTGCCCCCTCTGGTCCCCAAACCGCAACACCCCTCGAAAACAGGAATCCATGTGGCGTGGGCAAGTCTGACAGTGGAGCTCTCCCGCGTAAAGTGCAATACTTCATCTCCGCTTTATCTCATCCTGCGCTCGAAGGTGGGCCTTAGTCAATCCAGTTCCCTGGAAACGAAGAAATTCTGCCGCAGCAGATACCAGCAATGCTAAGGCCGACTTGAAGCTGCGTGGGCCCCTGGAGCGCGTCTCTGGTTCACGCGCTGAATTTACATCAAAGAAAACTCCTCAAAAAAGAAGAAGAGGCCACGTATGGGGAATTAGTGGAGGCAGCTTTAATAGAGCACAGTGCAAATGGCGAATGCATTTCGGCTAAATAAGCCTTCCTCAGCGCCAACAATGTCTCAGGATTGCAAACATCAGCGTGGATTTAAATGTCCAGCCACTACCAGATTGGTTGTGGTCCGCTCCACCCCTAAAGCGTGTGCTTGGGCTCACCTGCTGCCGGTCATCTGTGGCAGGCGAACTACCGTTCCCAGAATACTTTGTTTCTTCCAGGTAGGTAACACGGGGGGAAAAAAGAATAGTTTATTTTACGGCGTGTTACAGGACCCCACAATGTTCACTCCAACACTGCAACTCCGTTGCCCCCTCTGGTCCCCAAACCGCAACACCCCTCGAAAACAGGAATCCATGTGGCGTGGGCAAGTCTGACAGTGCAGCTCTCCCGCGTAAAGTGCAATACTTCATCTCCGCTTTATCTCATCCTGCGCTCGAAGGTGGGCCTTAGTCAATCCAGTTCCCTGGATACGAAGAAATTCTGCCGCCGCAGATACCAGCAATGCTAAGGCCGACTTGAAGCTGCGCGGGCCCCTGGAGCGCGTCTCTGGTTCACGCGCTGAATTTACATCAAAGAAAACTCCTCAAAAAAGAAGAAGAAGCCACGTATGGGGAATTCGTGGAGGCAGCTTTAATAGAGCACAGTGCAAATGGCGAATGCATTTCGGCTAAATAAGCCTTCCTCAGCGCCAACAATGTCTCAGGATTGCAAACATCAGCGTGGATTTAAATGTCCAGCCACTACCCGAATGGTTGTGGTCCGCTCCACCCCTAAAGCGTGTGCTTGGGCTCACCTGCTGCCGGTCATCTGTGGCAGGCGAACTACCGTTCCCAGAATACTTTGTTTCTTCCAGGTAGGTAACACGGGGGAAAAAAGAATAGTTTATTTTGCGGCGTGTTACAGGACCCCACAATGTTCACTCCAACACTGCAGCTCCGTTGCCCCCTCTGGTCCCCAAACCGCAACACCCCTCGAAAACAGGAATCCATGTGGCGTGGGCAAGTCTGACAGTACAGCTCTCCCGCGTAAAGTGCAATACTTCATCTCCGCTTTATCTCGTCCTGCGCTCGAAGGTGGGCCTTAATCAATCCAGTTCCCTGGAAACTAAGAAATTCTGCCGCAGCAGATACCAGCAATGCTAAGGCCAACTTGAAGCTGCGTGGGCCCCTGGAGCGCGTCTCTGGTTCACGCGCTGAATTTACATCAAAGAAAACATCTCAAAAAAGAAGAAGAGGCCACGTATGGGGAATTCGTGGAGGCAGCTTTAATAGAGCACAGTGCAAATGGCGAATGCATTTCGGCTAAATAAGCCTTCCTCAGCGCCAACAATGTCTCAGGATTGCAAACATCAGCGTGGATTTAAATGTCCAGCCACTACCAGATTGGTTGTGGTCCGCTCCACCCCTAAAGCGTGTGCTTGGGCTCACCTGCTGCCGGTCATCTGTGGCAGGCGAACTACCGTTCACAGAATACTTCGTTTCTTCCAGGTAGGTAACACGGGGGAAAAAAGATTAGTTTATTATGCGGCGTGTTACAGGACCCCACAATGTTCACTCCAACACTGCAGCTCCGTTGCCCCCTCTGGTCCGCAAACCGCAACACCCCTCGAAAACAGGAATCCATGTGGCGTGGGCAAGTCTGACAGTGCATATGTATATTCACAAAAAAAACAAAGGTTTCAAGGATGTTATAGATAGGAATTCGCATTTAAAAAACCTTAGATATTCACTGAAAAAAACGCAGGTTTCAGGGACCTTATAGTTAGGCTGACATTTCACTCGTACAAAACCAGAGAAATTCAGCCGTTATAGTTAGCTTAGCTAACTATAACTCGCGCCCCTGCAATGCACTGCTGATGACGTCACATATTACATCACTCATGACATGGTCAGTGACATCACTGATGACATCTCAAATGACATCACTGATGACATGATCCAGTGGCTCAGTGTTTTTTAAAAGTTTAAGAATGTTATATATATATATATATATATATATATATATATATATATATATATATATATATATATATATATATATATATATATATATATATATATAGATATATATACGCCATAGTGTATTGAAGAATGAGTGGGTGTATGAGCGTCTGAATGGATGATTTACTGGGTGCGTGACTGACTGTATAAGTGAGCTATTAAACTTGTATTAGTGAATGCACGGGTGAATAACTAATCTGTGTGAAGTTCTGTATCAGTCTGTCAGTTGGTGTGTAAGTGGCTGCATGGGTTGGGGAGTAGCTACATGAGTATCTATATGGGTTAATGATTGGTTGTCTGAGTGCCTGTATTGGTGCCTGGGTGTCTGTGTCTGTGGGTGGGGGGTGCGACTCTCTGCATGGATGTGTGAGTGGGTGAATCATTGGGTGTATGGGTTCATGAGTGCGTCTGTGAGGGGCTGTATAGGTGAATGAGTGTGTGTATGGCTGTGTTGGTGAGTGAATGGATGTCTCAGTGGTATATGTGTGAGTAACTACATATGTGAAAGGCAATATATGTGAGTGTTGGAGTATATAAGTGACTATATGTGAGAGTGGGTGATTGTAGCTGTATGGATGAGTGTGTGCATGTGTCAGTGATTGTAGAAGAGAGTAAGTTTGTGTTAGTATCTGTATGAATAAGTGAGGTGGTGTGTGGATAACTGTATAGGTGAGTAAATGGCAGTGTGATTGATTCTTTGGGTGACTGACTAGGTGTGTGAGTAACTCTGAGTGAGCGGCAGTGTGCGAGTGTCTTTATGGGTACATGAGTGCATATATCAGTGGCTGTATTGATGAGTGACTGTATGAATGAGTGACTGTATGGGTGAGTGAGTGGGTGTATGTAGATGTATGAATCAGTGAGTGGGTATGCACGAACTGGTATTGGTGTGTCCATGGTTTTGAGAATGGTAGACTGTATTTTAGACTGTGTGTCTGAAAGGTTATATAATGGTGTGAGGAGGTGCATCACATATTAAGTGGATGATGTCATCAGTGATGTAATTTGGGATGACCATCGCTACACACCTCCAAGTTGACTTCCCCCCTCTTCCTCCCCCCTCTTCTTTTTCCTTTTATCAATTTTATCCTTCAAAACATTTTTTTTTCGATTATCCCATCTCCTCCTTTTCTCCTACAAATGTCACAAATTTCCCTCCTATTTCTCCATTGATTTCTTGACTAAATAGCTTGCTTTAGGTCCTGAGGACTGAGGCGGATCCGCTAACACGCCAACAGGCACGCTGGTCTGATAATCAGACTTAAGCACACGTGTCTACGGCGAGGCTGTCTCACTCGACCGTGACCGCGTAGTGATGTAGACACATTGGATTATCTGAGTGGGGGAGATGCACACTAGCGCATCTGGCATGACATTAGACACACTGGGCAACCGGGTTTAGTGCCGAGATACATCAGCGACGGGCCTCCCTGTCCACCCCGAGGCGCGAGGACGATACATCAGTCCCGCCACTTGGCCCCGCAGCTACCGCTGCGCTGACACGCAAAGCCGCAACACCAGGGTTGAGTCGCACGTCACGGGATGGGTCCCCCCAGTGGTTGCTACCTGGCGGCAGTCATTGGGAGCGGAGACCACGGTACTTCACACACTGCAAGACTATTGTGCCCACCCATATGCCATTGCACCCAGTTTACATAAGGTATGACACTGATGATATCCTGAATATGATGTAACAATGTACTTTATAAATAGACTCGTGGAGATACCACACACTGTTATGGCTTAAGTCAATGAATGATGTACGGTTCATGTTTTTGTGAAAACAATAAAATATATAAAAAAAAATAATAATAATCAGTGATGTCACTGACCATGTCATCAGTGATGTAATATGTGAAATCATCAGCAGTGCATTGGGGGGGTGCGAGTCTGAATTTCTCTGGTTTTGTACAAGTGAAATGTTAGCCTAACTATAATCTCCCTTAAACCTGTGTTTTTTTCAGTGAATTTCTAAGGTTTTTTTAAATGCTAATTACTAACTATAACATCCCTGAAACCGCTGCGCTGGTATTCTCATTGAATTTCTAAGGTTTGTTAAATGCTAATTTCTAACTATGCCTACATAGGTGAGACGTGCAGAAAGAGGAAGAAAGGCGCAGAAAGAAGCAAGAGAAGTGCAGAAAGAGGCAACAGTAGTCCAGATAGAGGAATAAAGGTACAAAAGGAAGCAAGAGAAGTGTAGAAAGAACCAACAAAGGTGCATAAAGAGGCCTACTTTGACTGTACCTTTCCACAGACTCATACAAAGTAGCCTAATCACTAATCCTTCTCCTAAGATGTCTTTAACCTCACTTTTCTCCTGAAGGTTCACTATTCATTGACTGCTCAGAATGTTAGGCCTACCAAATGTAAAACAGCAATCCTAAACATATCACTGTTGTAAGTCTCACCAAGTTTGTGAAGGTATGCATGCCTGAGTCTGTGCTTTTACCTAGTTACATGTTACATAAAAATACAAATACAAATAATTCCTGTGTTTCAAACTGCATACTCAGTAAATTTGTGTACAAGGTGTATGGATTTCTTTCTGCTCATAATACAGGGCACATGCGTATTCAATTGTATTTTTGAGGCTCTATAACACCTATGTACATAAGACATGTCTGTCTGTGCAACCAAATGACAGAGCAGAACTGAGAAGATTTGACCACCGATAGGAGAAGCTACCCACTTTTTAAACTACCATCTTCAGATGCATAACAGATGTGAGAATACATGTACAAGTAGACATATGCCCCAGTCACGAGAGCACACGGACATTTAAACTTGACAGCTTGCCCTTCCCATTTGAGTACAGAAAGAGGCAAGAGAAGTACAGAAAAAGGCAAGCGAATTGCAGAAAGAAGCAACAGAGGTGCAGAAGGAGACATGAGAAGTGCAGAAAGAATCAAGAGAAGTGCAGAACGAATCAAGAGAGGTGCAGAAAGAAGCAACAAAGGTGCAGAAAGAGGCAATAGAACGGCACAAAGAGGCAAGAGAGTTACAGAAATAGGCAATAGGGTTGCGGAAAGAGGGAACAGAAGTGCAGAGAGAGGCAAGCGGTGTAGAAAGAGCTAGCAGGGATGCAGAAAGAGGCAAGAGGGGTGTAGAAAGAGGCAGGAGTGCAGAAAGAAGCAACCGAGGTGCAGAAGGAGGTAAGAGGGGTACAGAAAGAGGCAAGAAAAGTACAGAAAGAAGGACGAGGAGTGCAGAAAAAAGCAAGATAAATGTAGATAAAGGCAAGAGAAGTGCATAAAGAAGCAACAGAAATGCAGAAAGAGGCAAGAGAAGTGCAACAAAAAGCAACAGAGCTGTGTAAAGAGGCAAGAGAGGTGCAGAAAGAGGTAAGAGAGATGAAGAAAGAGGCATGAGAAGTGCAGAAAGAGGGAAGATGGGCAGAAAGAGGCCAGAGTGGTGGAGACAGGCAAGAGAAGTGCAGAAAGAAGGAAGTGGGGTGTAGAAAGAGGCAAGAGAAATGCAGTAGGAGGAGGTAAAGAAAGAAGCAAGAGAAGTGCAGAAAGTGGCAAGAGGGGTACAGAAAAAGACAAGAGATGTGCAGAAAGAAGAACCAGGGCTGCAGAAAGAGGAAAGTGTAGAGCAGAAAGAAGTATCAGAGGTGCAGAAAGAGGCAAGAGAAGTGCAGGAAGAAGCAACAAAGGTGCAGAAAGAGACAAGAGACGTACAGAGAGGGGCAGGAGTGGTGCAGAAAGAACCAACAGAGATGCAGAAAGAGAAAGAGGGGTGCAGAAGGAGGCAAGAGAAGTGCTGAAAAAAGCAACAGAGGTGCAGAAAGAGGCAAGATAACTGCAGAAAGAGGCAAGAGAGGTGTAGAAAGAGGAAAGAAAGGTGCAGAAAGAAGAAAGAAGGGTGCATAAAGAGGCAAGAGATGTCTAGAAATAAGCAACAGAAATGAAGAAAGAGGCTAGAGAAGTTCAGAAAGAAGGAACAGAAGTGCAGAAAGAGGCAAGAGAGGTGCACAAAAAGGGAACAGGGGTGTAGAAAAAGGCAAGAAAGGTGCAGAAAGAGTGAAGAGGGGTGCAGAAAGTTGCAGGAGGGTGCAGAAAGAAGCAACAGAGGTGCAGAAAGAGGCAAGAGTACTGCATGAAAGGCAAGATAAGTGCAGAAAGAGGCAGGAGAAGAGCAAAAAGAAGCAACAGAAATGTAAAAAGAGGCCAGAGAAGTTCAGAAAGAAGGAACAGAAATGCAGAAACAAAGAGGCTAGGGAAGTACAGAAAGAAGCAAGATAAAGGTAGATAGAGGCAAGAGAGGTGTAGAAACAGGCAAGAGAGGTACAAAACGAGGGAACAGGGGTGCAGATAGAGGCAGGAGGGGTGCAGAAATAACCAACAGAGGTGCAGAAAGAGAAAGAGGGGTGCAGAAAGAGGCAAGAGGGGTGCAGAAAAACACAACAGAGGTGCAAAATGAGGCAAGAGAAATGCAGAAAGAGGCAAGAGGGGTGCAGAAAGAGGCAAGAATGATGCAGAAAGAGGGACAAAGGGTGCAGAAAGACAAGAGAAGTGCAGAAAGAAGGAAGAGAAATGCAGAAAGAAGCTAGAGAAGTACAGAAAGAGGCAAGAGAGGTACAGAAACAGGCAAGAGAGGTGCAAAAAGAGGGAACAGAGGTACAGAAACAGGCAAGAGAGGTGCAAAAAGAGGGAACAGAAGTGCAGAAAGAGGCAAGAGGGGTACAGGAAGAGGAAAGAGAAATATAAATGGAGGCAAGAAAAGTGCAGACATGCATAAAGAAGCAAGAGAAGTGCAGAAAGAAGCAACAGAGGTACAGAAAGAGGCAAGAGAATAGCAGAAAGTGGTTGTATGTTGGAACAACGAGTTCCACAACCACGACTTCCCTAACAACGAGGTCGCAACCACAACCTCGTCTAAACCACAACTTTTTTTTCCACGCATTCCTTTACCACGTTTTTTCGAGGTAAAGGAATGTCTGTTTTAAAAATTACCTTTTCATCTAGTAACCAGATACCCCAACCCTTGAAAACGAATTGCATCCACCCTAAATATAAATACGATTATTCACACACACCTGAGGGTAATCTTCTGCTGTATTTTTCTTTCACCTCCTCGAATATCCCTCACAGCCCTTCCTTTTGTTCGGCGAGAGAGATCTGTATAAAGGGCTTTTTTCTGAAGCCTCTCTCTCATTTTTCTGTAACAAATTAGATTTTGATGTACTTTGGCAATTTTAGAACAAAATATTGATTTATCAAAGTTGCCCTGCTATAGTGCGCCTTTTTAACTTTGAACTCCGGATAACTGTGCTGTGCATTTCTTCGTGTTAATGGCACTCACGAATTAAAATATGTTAAACGCTTCGCCCTGTTGCTCTGCTCTCCTGCCATGCACATTGCGTTGCTGCTTAATTTCGAACAGAAACTAGCAGCACAAAAAGTTTTTTTTAATTCTGCCATAATTCCTTTAGACGCATCCCATTTCCGTACACCAATATAATTTTCCCCCTTCGCCTGCTCATTTGCACATGCCCTTGTGTAGTTTACAGCTGATGAAAGGCACAATCCGTGAGGAGCGTTAGTCGTGTTGGTGACGTCACGTTCCTAATGAGAAACATGAAACATGATTGGAGAGTGTCTGCTCGCACTCTGCAAACCTGCGCTTGAAGAGGAAGTGACACATTCCTTGCTTGGCTGAATAAATCAGGTGACCCTGCCAGCTCCCCAGGCATGGAGAGGGAGCCACACATGCGTAGAAGAGCGACGTGCCTTAGCAGCAGTCCGGGTGGGGGACAGGAATGGCATTTCTAAGTTAGAAGAGTGCAATGCAGTCCGGGAAACGTTGCTCATTAAAGTCGTGGTTCATGACATCGTTCTGCAGGATTTGTCATTGTTCGGACTTCGTTGTTCAGGTAAGTCGTCATTACAACTTCGTTGTTTAGGATGTTTCCCGCAGAAAGAGGCAAGAGAGGTGCAGAAAGAGGGAAGAGGGGCAAAAAGAAGCAGGAGTGGTGCAGACAGAGGCAGGAGAAGTACAGAAAGAGGGAAGATGGGTGCAGAAAGAGGCAAGAGAAATGCAGTAGGAAGCGGTAAAGAAAGAAGCAAGAGAAGTGCAGAAAGTGACAAGAGGGGTGCAGAAAAAGGCAAGAGAAGTGCAGAAATAAACAACTGAAATTTTGAAAGAGGCAGTAAGTGCAGAAAGAAGCAACAGAGGTGCTGAAAGAGGCAAGAGAGGTGCATCAGGAAGGAACAGGGGTGCAGAAAGAAGCATCAGAGGTGCAGAAAGAGGCAAGAGAAGTGCAGGAAGAAGCAGCAAAGGTGCAGAAAGAGACAAGAGAAGTGCAGAAAGTGGCAAGAGAAGTGCAGAAATAGGGAAGAGGGGTACTGAAAGAAGCAATGGGTGCAGAAAGAGGCAAGAGAAGGGCAGAAAGAAGACAGATAAAGGTAGATAGAGGCAAGAGAGGTGCAGAAACAGGTAAGAGAAGTAAAAAAGAGGGAACAGGGGTACAGAGAGGGACAGGAGGGGTGCAGAAAGAACCAACAGAGGTGCAGAAAGAGAAAGAGGTGCGGAAAGAGGCAACAGAAGTGCCAAAAGAAGCAAGAGAGGCGCAGAAAAAGGCAAGAGAACTGCAGAAAGAGGCAAGAAAGGTGCAGAAAGAAGGAATAAGGGTGCAGAAAATGGCAAGAGATGTGCAGAAAGAAGCAACAGAAATGTAGAAAGAGGCAAGAGAAGTTCAGAAAGAAGGAACGAAAATACAGAAAGAGGCTAGAGAAGTGCAGAAAGAAGCAACAGAGGTGCAGAAAGAGGCAAGAGAAGTGCAGAAAGAGGCAAGAGGGGTACAGGAAGAGGAAAGAGAAATATAAATGGAGGCAAGAAAAGTGCAGACATGCATAAAGAAGCAAGAGAAGTGCAGAAAGAAGCAACAGAGGTACAGAAAGAGGCAAGAGAATAGCAGAAAGTGGTTGTATGTTGGAACAACGAGTTCACAACCACGACTTCCCTAACAACGAGGTCGCAACCACAACCTCGTCTAGACCACAACTTTTTTTTCCACGCATTCCTTTACCACGTTTTTTCGAGGCAAAGGAATGTCTGTTTTAAAAATTACCTTTTCATCTAGTAACCAGATACCCCAACCCTTGAAAACAAATTGCATCCACCCTAAATATAAATACGATTATTCACACACACCTGAGGGTAATCTTCTGATGTATTTTTCTTTCACCTCCTCGAATATCCCTCACAGCCCTTCCTTTTGTTCGGCGATAGAGATCTGTATAAAGGGCTTTTTTCCGAAGCCTCTCTCTCATTTTTCGGTAACAAATTAGATTTTGATGTACTTTGGCAATTTTAGAACAAAATATTGATTTATCAAAGTTGCCCTGCTATAGTGCGCCTTTTTAACTTTGAACTCCGGATAACTGTGCTGTGCATTTCTTCGTGTTAATGGCACTCACGAATTAAAATATGTTAAACGCTTCGCCCTGTTGCTCTGCTCTCCTGCCATGCACATTGCGTTGCTGCTTAATTTCAAACAGAAACTAGCAGCACAAAAAGTTTTTTAAAATTCTGCCATAATTCCTTTAGACGCATCCCATTTCCGTACACCAATATAATTTCCCCCTTCGCCTGCTCATTTGCACATGCCCTTGCGTAGTTTACAGCTGATGAAAGGCACAATCCGTGAGGAGCGTTAGTCGTGTTGGTGACGTCACGTTCCTAATGAGAAACATGAAACATGATTGGAGAGTGTCTGCTCGCACTCTGCAAACCTGCGCTTGAAGAGGATGGGACACATTCCTTGCTTGGCTGAATAAATCAGGTGACCCTGCCAGCTCCCCAGGCATGGAGAGGGAGCCACACATGCGTAGAAGAGCGACGTGCCTTAGCAGCAGTCCGGGGGGGGGGCAGGAATGGCATTTCTAAGTTAGAAGAGTGCAATGCAGTCCGGGAAACGTTGCTCATTAAAGTCGTGGTTCATGACATCGTTCTGCAGGATTTGTCATTGTTCGGACTTCGTTGTTCAGGTAAGTCGTCATTACAACTTCGTTGTTTAGGATGTTTCCCGCAGAAAGAGGCAAGAGAGGTGCAGAAAGAGGGAAGAGGGGCAAAAAGAAGCAGGAGTGGTGCAGACAGAGGCAGGAGAAGTACAGAAAGAGGGAAGATGGGTGCAGAAAGAGGCAAGAGAAATGCAGTAGGAAGCGGTAAAGAAAGAAGCAAGAGAAGTGCAGAAAGTGACAAGAGGGGTGCAGAAAAAGGCAAGAGAAGTGCAGAAATAAACAACTGAAATTTTGAAAGAGGCAGTAAGTGCAGAAAGAAGCAACAGAGGTGCTGAAAGAGGCAAGAGAGGTGCATCAGGAAGGAACAGGGGTGCAGAAAGAAGCATCAGAGGTGCAGAAAGAGGCAAGAGAAGTGCAGGAAGAAGCAGCAAAGGTGCAGAAAGAGACAAGAGAAGTGCAGAAAGTGGCAAGAGAAGTGCAGAAATAGGGAAGAGGGGTACTGAAAGAAGCAATGGGTGCAGAAAGAGGCAAGAGAAGGGCAGAAAGAAGACAGATAAAGATAGATAGAGGCAAGAGAGGTGCAGAAACAGGTAAGAGAAGTAAAAAAGAGGGAACAGGGGTACAGAGAGGGACAGGAGGGGTGCAGAAAGAACCAACAGAGGTGCAGAAAGAGAAAGAGGTGCGGAAAGAGGCAACAGAAGTGCCAAAAGAAGCAAGAGAGGCGCAGAAAAAGGCAAGAGAACTGCAGAAAGAGGCAAGAAAGGTGCAGAGAGAAGGAATAAGGGTGCAGATAATGGCAAGAGATGTGCAGAAAGAAGCAACAGAAATATAGAAAGAGGCAAGAGAAGTTCAGAAAGAAGGAACGAAAATACAGAAAGAGGCTAGAGAAGTGCAGAAAGAAGCAACAGAGGTGCAGAAAGAGGCAAGAGAAGTGCAGAAAGAGGCAAGAGGGGTACAGAAACAGGCAAGAGAGGTGCAAAAAGAGGGAACAGGGGTGCAGAAAAAGGCAAGGGAGGTGATTCTAAAATATTCAAAATTGTGAAACATATTTCGTGTAATACTGAATATGCTGGTTATGCCCTCAGATGCCCCTATAACAAATATTATATTGGAAATACCATCCATAAAGCCAGAAAACGGGTTTTGGAGCTTCTGAGGGCAATAACCCATAATGATAAACAGTATCTTATTGCACGTCATTTTTTCTCTGACCACAATCAAAATACCAGTCTGCTATCCTTTGTTGTCCTGGACTGTGTTCCCAGAAAGGAGAGGGGGGTGACAGAATTAAAGAACTTGGACGTTTAGAGTCCAGGATGATCATCAAGTATCACACTATGTAACCCAGAGGCCATAACAGCGATGAAGCACTAGCAGTACACTAGGGCTGAATGATATTTAGCTTTTGTTTCTCTTTTAAGATGACCAACAGGAATTTTAACTGATGTTTTTATTCCCACTCTCTCTGATTCAATGTAATTTGTGAATAAGTAAAAATGTGTAAGACTATATCTATATTAGAACATTCACTTTTGTTTATTTACAGATTGTGAAATTGTCTCAGATGCAAGTGGAAGGCGATAAGAGCGAAAGTATCTGCAGAAATGATGTTGCAACTTTTGTCTGCTTGTGGAATGTAATTACTGTATTGACTCATTATGGATTGAATGATGTGGCACTTATAGATGATGGGCCACCTATGACAGTTTCCTGTTGTCTGCGGAGATTGCCCACGGGGGCATGATGATAACGGGTTCTATGGCATGGGGTCGATTTGTCCTTTATGTATTGCTTGTACCGATGCCCACTTGGGCTTGATCCCCATATGCCACATAGGCCCAGTTTTGAGCCATCAACTGGTTTGACTATGCGGGTGGTGTGTCACTTCGCATTGAGTGTTTGCCCACTGCGGCTGTATGGTTTTTATCATTTGTTACTCGTAACGGAGGAGCAGTTCCAACGTCTAGGAATGATCGAACCCGTAGTCAGGGTACAATTCTGTCGTATTGAAATGAGTGAGCCTCCGGCATGCCTAACTGGTTCCGGCAGTGCATGGTGGTCCTTGTAGTTCTCCTCAGAGGGGAGTGAATATTAAAATAACTGGTGCGCATTTAGTACACACTTGTAAATACTGTATTTACTATCAATACGGTTATCAAATTACTGACACTTGTATCCATGCCTATGTTTGAAAATACGGCAGATGAACGCGATGCACCTCAAATGTATAGAATAACGAAACAATAATGCAAATAGCCTGTTTTAACTCTTTATTTTCTGAATGTCACATGGTATGTATAAAACTTAGTTTTTCCATACTCACTACTCGCGAACAAGAATCGGACGGTTCGAAACGCGTTGGGTGACTTTCTGTGAATAATATATCACGCTTGAAGAAATTTATGGGTTAAGGCTTGTTGTCTTCGTACGCTCGAGACGGCATCTTTTCGTGTGGATGTGTATATATATATATATATATATATATATGCACATATATTTTATATATATATATATATATGCACACACATACATATGCATATATATATATATATATATATATATATTCACTGAAAAAAACATACGTTTTAGGGGCGTTATAGTCGGCTGGACATTTCATTCGTACAAAACCATTGAAATTCCTCCGTTATAGTTAGTTGTACTAACTATAACTCGCACGCCCGCAATCCACTGCTGATGATGTCATATATTACATCATTCATGACATGGTCAGTGACACTGATGACATTGTCCCGTCCCTCCACCCCTGTGTAAACATGCCCTGTGGCGCATTTTAAGTTGGGAGATTAAGTCTGCCAGTAGGTAAAATATATATATATATATATATATATATATATATATATATATATATGTATATATATATATATATATATATATCTCCACAACGTTCAGCTCCCGCTACTTCCAACCCCACTTCTGCGGCGGTGGCGGCGAAGAAGGAGACTCGGACCCCACAGGACTTCAGGCAGGATGTTTTATTTTCTCAGAACAACCCACGCACGACTCGTTTCGTGCCACAAGAGCCCTTGTTCACATATATATATATTTTTTGCGATCTCTTCCGTTATTGCACAACAATGCTCGAGACCTCACTCGTCTGTCAGACACAACACGTCTCAGCATAGAAAACGCCTGTTGACCCGTGAACAAGGCGTGTTCTACAGAAAAACGCGTTGTTTTTTTTGGCGTTATGGATTACAAATATGATTAGGCAACACCATATGGATTAATGAAATTTCTTGGTTGAAACTGACAGATGAGTGCGTGTCCCGATTGGTGCTGTGCGGTACCGGAAGAGATCGCAATTTTACGGGGCTCCTCTCCCCCACCGCGCACTCGTGCTGTTTTTGGGTCTTGGCTACAGGAGGACTTGCGTGGCTCATATATATATATAGTTTTGCTGAAAAAGGCAAAGGTTAAAGATGTTATAGTTAGGTGAAAATTTCAGTGCCAAAGTAACATTGTAAACTAAAAAAAAAAAATGAAATTCACCAGTTATAGTTATCTTAAATATTTATAACTTGTGCCCTAAGATAACTATAACTCGAGCTCTCACCATGCACAGTCTTGTCATCAAAGATGTAATTTCCGATGTTGCAGTGATGTTATCAATGATGTCATAGAACATATCATGAGTGATGTAAAATGGGAGGTAATTAGCAGGCATGAGTTAGAGTTACTAGATATAACTATAAATGGTGAATTTCAGTATTTTTTTTGTTTAAAACGTTATGTTGGCACTGACATTTTCACCTAACTGTATGGTCACTTTAACCTTTGTTTTTTTCACTCAATTTCTAGAGGTTTTTTTCAATGTAAAGTAATATTTTATTACCATAAGTAAAGCCAACCATCCACCGTGCATGGCCTGGAGTTGCTGCAGGGCCTGCATCAAACCCCCACCAGGTAGCCATCCCCCACTGCCCACCACTGGTGAAGAAGGTCGAACGGTCCCCCTGCCCAACCCTATATTGACCCCGGGTCCTTTTGTTTTTAAAAAGGGGAGGGCATGTCTAGTGGCCCCAAGGACCTCATCCCCCCGGGCCCAAAACTATATTATTTGGGGGAGGGAGGGCAAGTGGTGTCCCTCCCCGATCCCAAATGTGTCACAGGGACCCCATACTTTAATTATATGGAGGGGGTGCATGGTCCCCCTTCGCTAGCCTTAAGAGGCTCTGGAGACCCCATCTCCAGGGGCCAAATACATTAATAATGGGGGTACATAGCCCCCCTTCTTCAGCCCAAATGGGCCTACAGAACCCCATTCCCTGGGGCCATAGGTGGGTGTGATGCCCCCTCCAATCCCAAATAGGCCACAAGGGCCAAACATAACATAGGGGGAGCCCAAGGGCTTTGCGGCCACAGATCGCTTCCGCAATGGAGCTGGCATTGTTCCTGCCTGGTGGGAGCAGCTACTTCTGCTAGCTCCAGATGGGCGAGAGCAATCAGTTTTGTTTCCTTGCCCTCGGAAGCTCAGCCAGGGAAACAGAAGTGTGCTCCCACCCGGTAGTAGCATTTTTAAAGCTCCTGCTGGTCTTTCACTTGCCGCAGTCCTGTAAGCAGGGAAAACCACTGTCCCAGGTGTGGGCTCCATGGGACACAGTTAAAGAGTCGGCCCCGGGAAATGAGGTGCCCAGGACTAGTAAGGCTCATGGAGGGTAGCCGTGCACCCCCTCCCCTCTACTTATTGTTTGTCCCATTTGGACTTGGGGAGGAGGGTTGTGCGTACCCATCCCTAAAGAGAAATTGTTTGGCCCAGAATGATGAGGACCCAGTGAGTGCTACAGGCTTGGGAAGGGAGGCTACGTGCTGCTACCCTAATATTAAAGTGTTTGGCCCCAGAGAATAGGACACCCTGGACCCAAATCGGATTGGAGAGGTGGGTCTCACTCACCCCCATCTGACCCAACATTGAAAAAAATGGCAGACCGACATTTTATATATTCTTTTTCTGTAGTCCAGTGGTAGTCTCGCTGGTTCACAGCAAATATGCTAGATTTGCTTTCTATTTTTGGGCCCATGTGGAAAGTCTTTTTGGAAAGTGACTAAGTTATTAGCAAAACAGACAAGCATTGGCAAAGTCAATAGGTTGCCCCTTTGGAAAATCTATTGTCTTTGTAAATGTGTTTTACATGGTAGGCGGCAGTAGACCTGTGCCACATGGCTAAAAAAAAGTGCTATGTGTTGTGTCCAGCTTTTACCGCGTCATATCATTTTTATTTACTTTAAGCCATGTTCCTCAGAAGCCCAACTGCTGTGCAACATGTCAAAAAAACATTGACAAAGCTAATAGATTTTGCCAATGTTTTTACCATGAGCGGTATAACTGCCCAGACTCATGCTAAATGAATAGGCAGGAAACACAAAAATAAGTTATAAAAAGCAAGTTAACCTGCAAAATCACTGGGGAATTTCAGAATCTCTCCCAATAGGCTAACCCAATCTCCCCTTTCTGAAATGTTGCAAAAGTGCTCTATTACAGCTACATGTCCATACAATACTACACTGCAGAGGAGGATGAACTCCAGCCAGTTTCAGAAACACAAGCCACAGAAAACAACACGACATTAGCATTTTGCAAGCTACAACCATTTGCTGCGTAATGCTGCATGCTGCTGCCCTTATCCCTCTGGATTGATGCTCATCCCAAAGTAAATTAACTGACATCAAGCACAGCTCTAAGAGGCAAGGGGACAGCGGAGAATAAATAAACAGAACACGCTCCAAATCCGAGTATTCTTGTATATCTGGTAATTGCCAAATAAAATGCAAAGAAGCAGCATTACCCAAGCAGGCAAAAACAGGGCAAAGCAATCTCTGTCACAGACACTTCCTGCAAGTTTTGTGCAGCCCATCCAGTTCAAACTTAAAACCAAGCCCTGTGCAAACAATGTATTGGCTTTCGCTCTGAGAACGAGGCCAAGCTCTGGATACAAAGCGCAATGTGTTCTTAAATGTGAATGTTTGCTATACACACACACACACCAATGAGTGATGACAGATAAACAACTAAGGGAAAAGCAGTGACGGCGTGAGGCATCTGTGGCTGAGGCACCAACGGGAGGTGTGAGTTAGCAATTAGCGATGGAAGGGAGGCTCAACACTAGGTGTAAAAGAAAAAACAAAGTGCAACACTCAAACATGTTCAGTAGGTTGCAAAGCAAGCTGCAGCACCTGTACAACTCAAGCTCAGGGGCAAGGACGTGGATGAAAAACTGGAGGAAACCGGAAAAGGGCTCACAGCGCACTTCAGGGAAGAATCCAAGAAAATCATCTTCCGGACCAGAACTGAAAACCTCGAGAAGGACGAGCAATGCAACTCATTCTTCTTCAAGAACTTCATTCGGCCCACACACAGCTGGTAGAGCTTGTGGGCTCAGAGGGCATCCTCCAAAGAGAGAAAGAGCAAGTCATGAGAGTCGTAACTGACTTTTATGGCGAGTTTTACTCACCAAAGTCATCAGAGGGATCCCAGGCGAGCAGTTTCCTGGAGGGCATCTCAAAGACGTTGGGTCCGGAAGAGAGAGAGGGCCTGAACATGCCCTTCGATCTGGAAGAGCTGCACTTGGCTGCTATGACCTTCAAGAGAGGCAAAACGCCTGGAAAAAACAGACTCCCAGTGGGACTCTGGCGAACTGTGGGAACTGATCAGGCTGGACTTACTGGACCTTTATGAGGAAACAGTGGGCAAGGGCTGTATGCCGCAATACCTTCATGAAGGCATGATGATGCTTTTTTACAAGCAGAAAGGAGAGAGAGACGACCTCAAGAACTAGAGCCCATCTCGATCCTCAATGAAGACTACAACATCCTAGCGAAGGTAATGGCCAACTGCCTAAATAAAATGATAGCAATGAGTGTTCACCCTGACCAGTCCTGTGGGAAACTGTGCCGGCAAATCGTAGACAGTCTGGCCTTAGTACAAGACATGATCGAGTACGTCAAGAGCCACAAGGATCCTATTTCCTTGGTCAGCCTGGATCAAGAAAAGCAGTTCAACCGCATTTCCCATAAGTTCATGGGCCGGGCACTCGGAACACAAGGAGACTTATGCAACATGTTGACCACAATGTATAGAGATATCTCTAGCACAACGTGGTTAATGGATGGAAAACAGACTCCTACCCGGTCCTGTCAGGTGTTAGGCAGGGTTGTCCACTCTCCCCTCTTCTGATAATATGCATCACAAAGCTCTGCGCCGAATGCATCAGGTAGAACATGAACATCAGAGGAGTGACAGTACTGGGAAGCAACAGGAAGGACGAAGTGAAGTGCTCCCTCTACATGGACGATGTCCCAGTCTTCTGCATGGACAGGCAGTCCGTGAAAGAGCTAGAAAAGACTACTATCGAGGTTGGAAAGGTGTCAGGAGCAAAGATAAACAGCACCAAGTCAGAAACTCTACTCTTCAGCCACTGGACCCCCATGAGAGACCTGCTACCATTTCCCATCAAGCAAGATTTTCTGAAGAGCCTTGGAGTCCGGTTCGGCATAGAAGGTGCGGCGGAGAAGACATGGGAAGAGCGACTGGCAAAGACGAAGCAGAAGCTGGGACTATGGAACCTGACTATCAAAGGGAACTCTTTGGTCCTGTGGAACAAGACCCTGCCGGTGTTCCAGTATGTCGCTCAAGTGTGGCTAGTGCAGCCTCTTATGGCCAAGTTTATCACAAGAATGATCTTCTACTTCATCTGGAGCTCCAAGATGCACAGAGTAAAGAGGGAGTTGATGTTCAAGACCGACGACAAGAGAGGCAAGGGAGTGTAAAACATTGCCACCATCCTGAGAGAAATCTTCATGTGTCACTGCGTGAGTAGCACCCTGGAGACCCAAGATGAAAGCTATACCGATTACTGATGACGCGCTTGTTCCTGTTGCCAACGTGGAGGAGCCAGGTACGGGCAGAGTGGGTGAGCGTTGTCCAAAGGAATTCTGCAAGGACATTGGAGAGGAGGATACTGCCCGGCCAAATGGACTCCCTAGATTGTCTAGAGGCAGATACGTGCGAGGGACTTCAGTGAACCCATTGGCGCCCTCCCCTCAGCTGCAACTGAGCACATGTGGAAGAAAGTCTCCTCCAAATGCCTGACCCACCACCACAAGGACATCGCCTGGATGGCCATCCAGGGAGGTCTGCCAGTGACAGCCTTCCCTGGCTGGCCATCCAGGGAGGTCTGCAGGTGACAGCCTTCATGCATGCAAGAGGGCTAAACCAATACAAGTCCTGCCCGAGAGGGTGCACCGCAGACGAGAGGACCTACCATCTCTTCTGGGAGTGTGCGTATGCTAAGGACCTGCTGAAGGCCCTAGGCAGGGAGCTTGGGGCCTATATACCAACATCATGCATTACCGGGGAATCCGTGATGTATGATCCGTTCCCAGGGACACAGGCACTTGGGGCCCTCCAGGACTGCTGTGGGCTCCTGTGCTGCTTTAAAGATGTTCTTCTGTTTTACAGAAAAAGCTTGGTAGTAGGGAAGAAAGTGACATCAATCCTGGCCTGTCGGAAAATGATCCACTGTCTCCTGCGAAACTATGCAGCACCGGATGGATTAGTCAAGGACAGCGAAGGTGAAATCTGGGGACCCGGAAGGATCAGGCAACAAAGATGACAACACCTGAGGACCCAAAGAGTCCCCCTGCTCTTACTTGGGGAGGGGTGGCCCTGAAGGGGCCACTAACCTATTTGTCTTTTTTTCTCCTTAATCCAGGAACCGGATGGTGACAGGGGAGAGGAGGAGGCAGATGAAGACAGGTGTAGTAAATGAAAATGATTTACTGTAATGTAATGTAATGTGACCTTTTTCCTTAACAGTTAAAAAGTCAATGGGATTGCTTGTGCACTTGTTGTGAAGTTTGTTACCAACGACTTACGAATTATAGGGCTTTGTGGAAGGAGACTATCGATGCATCTGAACCAGAAACGAAGTCCAGACAAAGAAGAAAAAAAAAGATGGATCACATAAAATACAAGACCTTGGTGTCGGTATTTTCATCATTGAATGGGGTGTAAAAATGCTAACAGGTAGTACAATGATATATATATTTTTTGTCTTAAAGAAAAAATAATATATCTCTGGCTATTTAGTTTCACATTTCCCCCCCCAAATGTAATAATAAAAACTGTGCAAAAAGAGTCACAGACATGAGGTTCAAAAAACCTTTATGAAATATTTTTAAGTCATTATTGAAATATACATTTGATAAAATTATTAATAATTTCTGGAGAAAGATAATAGAACTGAATTATATATAGGGTGGGTGTTGGGTGCGGAGGGGGCGGGGAGGTTTGGCTACCTGCCGGGGTTATATGCTGGGGCTGGTCTCTGGCCAACCACTCAACCCCCTTCCAAGCATGGTAATGAAATACTATGTTAAAAAAAACTAGAAATTCACTGAAAAAAACAAAGGTTAAAGTAACATTATAGATAGGTGAAATGTTCAGTAACAATCTAACGTTTTAAACTCTAAAAACCACAGAAATTCACCAGTTATAGTAATCTCAAGTAGCTATAACTCGAGCCCTAAGGCAACTATAATTCGCACCTGTGTCTTGTCTGCTAATTACTGAACATTTCACCTAACTATAACATGACTATAACCTTTGTTTTTGTTATATATACATTGGCTCCTCCGTTGGAACGGAAGGGCGTCGCCGCACTTAAATTATCCTCAAATCCCTAGAGATGAAAAATAAATGGTAATTCAATATTTTTCAACCACGTCCTGAACAGTGTTTGGATGGGGCGGGCCTGCTGAGTGACTGCAGCAGGTAGGAGGGTGAGCTATATATGCAGTGTTTAAAGTGCGTAAGTGTGCATGTCTTTTTTGTCACCAGTTTTGCGACAGCCAGCCACACATGCACACTTTAAACATCTCTAACCCAGCTGTCTTAAGACATCTGGGTTAGAGCAACTGTAGGCCTCCAGAGCGATGTGAAGTGCTGAGTGAGGCCGCTCCCTCCAGTCAGGGCGCTGCTCTCATGCTGCATGAGAGCAGCGCCAGGATTGGTCGAGGGAGTTTCCTGGTGGCCGGGCTGTAGTTGAAGAAAGAAGAGGTCCGGCGCAGAAGACTCGGTAAGTGTTTAATTTTTGTTATTTTGTTATTTTTTTAGCGTTCGACCGCGCTGCCCCCCAGAGATGTCAGCCGCCACTGATATATATATATATATATATATATACACACACACACACACACACACACACACACCTCACAAGAGGTAACTTAGATATTTTAAAATGTACTTACCTGCGATGTTATCTCCCATGATGTAAAAGCACTGAAAACGTTCCTCGATGGACTTACCTGTGAGTTAAAAAATCCGATGCAACTGTAGCACCCCTTTTGCGCCTGATTTGACATTTTGAATTTCTGAGCTGGCGCTACTTGCACTCAGGCCCATGATATGTCTACGTACAAACGTGTAAAAGTGTAACCTGGAGGAATTTACGAGGGGAAAACACTGGAAAAGGTGTAAACAGACAAGACCAATACCTTATGTTTGCCCCTTTCTGACAACTGGAACTGGGCGACAGAAGCGCCCATAATAATACCGCATTGTGGAGCAACAGTATTTTCCCCAGGCGGTTTTATCATCCACATTGTCTGCCCAGCTCAGAGCGTAGGCTCTTTACTCTTGCTCACAAAGAAACAGAAACCTGGAGCTAAAGACAACAGACACAAATCACTAACATTTCACAAATACTCACCCCAACAATCTGAAAATTAAATGCATTTGTTAAAACCTGAAAGGTTAAAATAAACTGTACCATTGTAACAAACGTCACCAGATACCAATCACTCTTACTGACAGTGAGGCAAACAAAATAATTTATACCCAGAGTGAGCCGCATTTTGATCAAAATCAAATTGCCACTGCCTATGCACAGTTGAGCATTGTCAGAACAGAAATGTTCAGAAAATAATTTAGTCTTCGGTAGCAGAATTTCTTTGGAAATTTTCAGCCTGTGTACTAATTGACAGGGCATGAAATTATTTTTTGTACTGGAAAGCCTGGTGTGCCATTTCAAATTAAATGGTAATTTACAAAATGCTTATTTCAGGTTAAATGGGTCATACTTCTGCAAACTAATCTCGTCAATAAGGTTCCTGGAAGATAACTAGAGACAGGGAATTTAACAGAGCGTAATATGTACTTTCTGTTCATTTTGTATCATCACGAGTTCACTAAATGAGATATTACCCCTCCATGATTATCCCAAGAGAAAACAAGCACTGGCAAAGTCAATAGGTCTTACCTATGCAAGAGCAATTGGCTTTGCCAATATGTTTTAGCCATGTTGTGCACCAGGGTGACTGCTGTTCTGCATGGCTTAAAGTTACCACAGTAAAGGAGAGTGGAGTGTAGTAAGCTGGAGTACAGAGCAACATTATGGAGCGGCGTAGAGAGTCGTAGAGTGTTGTGGCATTGAGTAGAGTTGCTTGAAGTGGAGTGGCATAGAGTGGAGTGATTTAGTGTGTTGTGGGGAATCATGGCAGGAGTAGGGTATTAGAGTGGAAGGGTGTAGAGTGGAGTTGAGTGGCGCAGAAAGTCAGATTGGAGTAGAAAGAAAAATAATGTGGTGTAGCGTGGAGTGGCATATAGTGAGTTGCTTAGCGTGGAGTAGTGTTGCAGAGTGTAGTAGAGATTGTTAGAGTGGAGTTGTAAAGAGTGGAGTAATGTAGGAGAGTGGAATGGCAGAGTGGCGTAGAGTGTTGTAGAGTCGAGTGGAGTATAGTGGAGTCGCAAAGTGTCAGAGTAGAGTGGCATAGAGTGGAGTAGTGAAGTAGAGTGGAGTGGTGTGTCGTAGAATAGAATGGAGTATAGTGGCAAGGAGTGGCATAGTGAGAGTTGCGTAGAATGTCGCAGAGTGGAGTAGACTGTTCTAGAGTGGAGTATCGTAGAGTGGACTATAGTGAAGCGGTGTAAAGAACAGTGGTGCAGAGTAGATTGGCGTAGAGTGCATTGGCTTTGTGTAAAGTGGTATAGAGTCCACTGGCATAGAGTGCAGTGACAGAGTAGATAGCAAAGGTGTAGAGTGCAATGGCATTGCGTGGAGTGGCATAGAGTAGGTTGTTATAGAGTAGAGTGAAATGGCGTAGAGTGTAGTGGTGCAGGGTAGAGTGCAGAGGTGTAGAGTAGAAAGTTGTAGGGTGCAGCTGCGTGGAGTGCAGTTGTGCAGAATAGATTAGAGTGGCATAGAGTAAAGTGATGCAGAGTAGGGTGGCGTAGAGTGTAGAAGCATAGAGTGCATTGGCGTACAGTGGTGTAATGTTGAGTGGTGAAGAGCAGAGTGCAGTGGCACAGTGTAGAGGGGTGTTGAGTTCAGTGATGGTGAGTGCAGTCTTACAGAGTAGTGTGTCGGAGTGTAGTGACGTAGAATGCATTGGAGTAGAGTGGTGCAGAATACAGTGGTACAGTGGCACAGAATGTAGTGGTGCATAGTATAGTGAGGCAGAGTGCAATGGCATAGAGTAGAGAGGCGTAGAGTGAAGTGGCATAGAGCATAATGGTACACAGTAGATTAAAGTGGCATTGAGTGGACTGGCATAGAGTGCATTGGCATAGAGTGCAGTAGAGTGGTGCAGAGTCGAATGCAGTGGTTCAGAGTAGATTAGAGTGGCTTAGAGTGGATTGGCAAAGAGTGCAGTGGTGCACAGTAGAGTAGTGTGGGGTGCAGTGCATTGGCATACAGTAGAGTGGTGTAGATTAGAGGCATTGAGTGAAGTTGCACAGGGTGGAGTGGTGCAGAGTAAAGTGCCATGATGCAGAGTGGAGCAGTATAATGAGTGGTGCAGAGTATAGTAGCGTGGGGTACGGTGGAGTATGCATGGTGTGATTGTACACTGCCATTACAGACAACACATCTTCAATTGAAATGACCATTATGTTTGCACAGACATACAGTTTTAAAAAAAAGAAAAAAGTATATAGTGCACAAACGAAAATGTGTGGAACTGTCATCAACTAGTGTATTGATTTGTTTTGGTTGTATTAAAATATTTGTTTCCACCATACTCAAAAATTACCAAAACAATGTGTTTCGTATGTGGGTTCCATATTCTGAAATATCTGCACAGTTCATTTACAGCCATTTGAATATTGTTTTTCGCTAGAAAGCAAAATAATGTGGTACAGCACACCCAGAGTAGTGAGCTAGAAAAAAATATCCTATAGCCTTTCTGTCACACATGGGTATCCAGCAGGTTTGTCACACAAATCTGCTCACTTTGAAGTAACAGAAAGAAAAGTAAACACTAGCTCCCTGGAAGACAGACCCGACACTTAACCTCTGTCTTTGAATGCACACCAAATGTGACAAGATAAGTACAAGATTTAAAGTCCTGTTCACAGAAATTCAGAACTGGTGGAAAAACACAGTGAATCAGCTTTTGGTTAAGGGAAGGGACGAACTCGAGTTATTACCAAAACCAGACAGCAGCGCTGCCTGGTGCTGGTAGCCTTCGACCTAAATAGGTAGGCTAAAAGAAGAGGCCAGCACTGATGTGGTGACCTGCTCCGCTTGCTGACTGTGACACAGCACGCAACTGTCTCTACTGATGCTAGGACCGGTCGGCAAGGACAGTGAAAAAAGACTAATGGGCAACACTGCTCACCACCCAGTTGGCATTGCATGATGCCATTTTGTTGAGGAAAAATAATTGAATTGTAGCTACTCTCCCCATTGCCCATCACTAAAACTACTGTGAGCAAACAAGAGGGAAGTTACTGAACAGTGCGGACATCCAATCAAAGCCCACATAGGAATGGGAGCATCGAAATGGAGGGAGTGTTGAGCAGAGTCAAAAAAAGACAATTAGACCAGATCAATCACACAATAACACTCTACATACCTGGAGATATAAATTTAAAGGAGAAAGCAGTTAGCTAGCTGCGGACTAGCGATTAAAGAGGAAGTGATGTTTTGTCTGAGTGCTTACATTTTTGGACTGATGGACTCTCTGGTTGATTGTTGTTGTTTTCCTCTTCCTGGTCTAATGGGACACATAGTTCCTCGAAATGCTGTTGTTCATGGTTTAAGTAATCTGTTGATGGTTGATGAAAAGTAAAAGATGAAATAATAATGCATAATCATCACCTGCAGCCTTAAAATAGAATGTAACCACACCGCACTTAAAAAATATTAAATCTGGTGTAAGGTTTACTGTAGATTACAACTAGAACCTAGTTTAACAAATAGAAGTGAAAGCCAATGAACACATTTAAAACCACCAGTAGGTATCCTCTAGTTTCTCTCTTTTTTAGGACTAACTGACGTGGTCAAAACCATATTCACAATGAGTGGTCACTGACTGACACAGCTCCTAGTATGTAGGTCTTTAATTTGTTTTAAATTAGTTCAATTTGTTAAAAATAAAAATAAAGCCACTCATCTTGGTAAATCTATTTGTAAAGGGGGAATAGCAAGATGAGTTATGCAATGCATTCAAGTTTGTTATGCAAGCACAAACAGACAACTGAGACATTCCACAGGCTCATTCACATACACATAATGGGGCCACCATTGATTTACTTGGCAACGTATTACTTAGGGATATTTGTACAGTAACGATGCGGTCATCTACTCGTAGATTTAGAAATATTTCTGTATGAACCTTTATGCAAAAGGAAGTCCAAATGGGTCATACATTTTTAAAACCATTATTTGCCACAACTATGTCTTTTTCTGTCACCTCAGCCTTCACTGCTTTTAGTGCACAGCATGTGATCTCCAATAACCAGGACGCCTGGAACTATAAGGCAAGGGAGCACCAAATTATGTGGCAGGCTGACTAAATTATGCAGTAAGAAAAGGCAAATTGTGCAGCACAATGAGGCACATTTGTTATAGTATTATTTCACTTTTTTGCACACATAGTAATGCTTTCTGGGCAAAGATTGCACCTCATTAGTACCGGTTCAACAATCAAATTCAGAAATAAGCAACTGAAAGATGACTAGCTCCTTCCATTGCGCATGAACATGTCACAACCTTTTTTAGTAACTTTTGATCTATTTGAGCTGGAAACACATTGGTTTTGTTAAAATCTGCAGATTATGCAGCAGATGATGATTATGCTAACCAAAAGCCATGGATGCAGATCGCATAATTCCAGTGGCCCTGTAATACTCAGGCTGCAACTAGATAATGTTCCTGACCTTTAACTAACTTTTTGTAGCTTGTTGTGTGGTAGACTCGCATGCGCATCCCACCTCCTATTAATGAGAAGTTAGGGGAGTTGACAATTGGCTTTACTAAGCAGTTCATTCTTTACTTAACATGCACAAACAGTAATCAAGGTTTAATATTCTTATCCAAACACTTGATGGCTGGGATAGTTCCCAGCATGTGGTCTACAACATGCTGTAAACAGAAGGAAAACTTCATACAGTCCTGTGGTTCTACTTCCTAAGTTTGCCAATGATGGTTTCTTTTTTTTAGCTGCCTGGATCATGTAGAGTTCAATGTAGGACTTTTTCTCGCGAGCCATTATATCAGAGCCTCATTCAGTTGAGGTATTCCTAATTAGTAAGGCAAGCCTATGTATTTTCATGACTTCTGTGTTTTATACCAAGAGCCATGTAGTAACTATGTTTGATTTTGGCTAGGAAGTTATTTAAACTGAGTGACTCTGCGTCCTGAACCTTTGCTTAAAAAATGTGGCCGTGTGTTGTGTATGACTTGAGGGTGTAAACTTGCACCAAAGTGGTGTAGGAAGTCCCTCTTTTCCATTCTGGAAGTAGACAGCCTTTCCGAGAACCTAGTTAGAGCTAAGACATCTAAATGAGCCAATATGTCTATTGTTCCTAATTCTAGACCTTGTTTAGAAGTTAACAGATTAGCTGCAGATTGCCGTCGAGTCCTACTGTTTTCCATGTTTCTCACTAAAAAAATATTTTGTTTGTACTGTCAATTTGTGCAGAAAAAATAAGCATCTCGGGAGATTAATTGGCGTTTCACTTCTCTGCATGCCAGGAAAATTTTCCTGGCATTAAATGTCAGGACTTTCCTGCAACAGACAAAAAAATCTCGACCAGCAGTTGATTGGTTATGTTTTGTTTTGTTTACTACGAGTTCAGATGTGAGGTTCCTCATAATAAGTCTCTCTTGACCTAAACCATTAGTTCCCTTTCCTCTGCTGTTTATTTCTTTTACTACTCTGCCAGCTTTAGTGCAATTCGATCCTTTTGCACTAACTTCATGTTCCTGTTATTTCTGGATAGTTTCTTCGTTTTTGTCCCCGGAAGGAGAATGTACATTGCCTCTGGTCATGGCATAAATAGCTTTGTATTCCCTCAGCAGGATGAATATGACTCTTAATTTAAATGTCTGATTCCTTTCTTGGTGTACCCGCCTGTAGGTCTCCTTCAGGGGAGGTAGAAGGATATCAGAGTAGCCTGTTTACAGAGAGAATGTAGCAAGATGCCTTCCTAGGATCAACTATCCCTCTGAGAGGATCCATGGCTCATGTGGCTCGGCTCTTTCTACCTTTTAACACCCCTGTGGGTTTCTTTTATCCTGCACTTCAGCACAGGCAACCAGTGGAGTTTTGTCTGCATGAAATGCTATTAATCCCACAGCGTGTGCCGTGTTGTTCTTTTCTCACTTAGAGCGTTCAATCACAGCTAGTACTATTGAGACTGCATTAAGTACTAACAGTTTTCAATTATGTTTTGCAAAAGAAATTAACACCACTGAACCATACGAATTATTTTCAGTCGCGGCTGATGCAAAATAGCGTTGGCAGGGCGGGGGAGAGAGCAGTTAAGAAAAAAAATTCCCTTGCCTTTCAATGGCCTCCATCTTAATCCGTCGTCTGCCCTCGCTTTTCTTCCCGGAAGCACAAAGGGTCCCCTATGCCAACCACAACACTACTGTCACCATCACAGCATCGTCAGGATTGGTCTGAGCAACGTGGTTTGGTGCTCAGACGGGGACTGCAAGCCTGTGCATGATCTTCACCCAGACTGTGCATTTCAGCCCGGTCGAGGACATGCGAAGTACGTATGAATGTTTGGCTGGCACAAGACAGCCGGCCAAACCGTCATGCGCACTTAAGTGCACCTACCACTTCTCCCCCTGCAGGCTGTGATGACAGCCAAGCCCCGCCCCAAAACTGGCTTCAGCAAGCAAAAATGCAATGATATTAACAGAAAATTATCATTTTATATTTCCCTTTTAGGTCGAGCCTAGCAGCAACGCGCATGCTTTGCTCGCTCTGACAGGCATGCTCTAGTGGAGTATGCAGTGGAAGCCCCACCCATATTTGTCATTGGCTTTTGTCAGTGCCCTTCATAAATGCTGGCTTCCGATTCGTAAATAGACTTGTTAGTCCCTCCTTGGTACTGCCTTGTCTGAATTTGTTACCTTCCATAACGACTGGGCCTTTTACTTGGCTTTTTACACAGTCTGCCTTCTAAGTCGGTGAGCACTATTTTGTTTATTGACACTGATGGGGACAATGAAGGCAGTTTTTTCTATTTTCAGCACGCCCACACAGGACAATGGCGGCCGCTTTTCTTATGGAGCGCTATGCGCTCTGAATTGCATGCTGAGCGCGGTGCACGCTTTGGGGACACCGCGCTCAGTTTCTTTTTTTTTGGTTTTTACTTTCATGTTGAGCACGGCGCCAGCTTCAGGGACACCAAGCTCTGTTTTTTTACCGGCATAACCCTTATTTTAATGCTACAGTGCACATAACAAACATTTGCAATTCAATTGATCTCACATTTGCGAGAGTTAGAGTGATTGGCGTTGCAAATGACAATACCTTTTACCCATGTGTTTTAGTTTGGAGTGCAGTGGATGTATGGGGTGTGGAATTATGTGGGCTGTATTGGAATTGCTACTTGTGGAATTGAGTGGCGTGGAGAAAGGAAGATCAATAGAGATGGGTAGTTTGTGCAAGAAATGGTGCACAAACTTGAGACAGTGGAACAGAAAGAGTGTGTGAGAAAGATAGAAAGAAGGGGAGAGCAGGCAACAGGCACATAAAGAGGGAGGAGTTGTGTACGCTGAAGACACCTTAAGCATTTCCTAAAATAACCAGGCATAAAATAAATGAAATAAGCAAAGAAGAAAAACACTGTAGTTCTCTATGTCAAGACACTACTAGCAGTTGCAGACGCGCAAAAATTTCAAGAGTCAAACCAGAAAGCAATCTAAATAATTCCAAAACAGTGCATACATTCAGTGGGCTTCTACATAACCTCCTTCCACCCATGACTCTGTGTTCCTACCCTGTACTACCTGCATCATTTGAGAGACTCAGCCCCGCTGATGACACCCCCTGAAACTATACTATACACAGACTAATGTGAAACAGACATCAAAACAGCAATGCGATCTGGCAACAAAGAAAAAAGTTATGGATGTAAATGCTTGAATAGGATGATAAACACAAGTAACGGTTCTGAGTACAAAACATTAGTTTCATGCTTGCCAATTTCACACACAATATAGATAGGAAGTAGTGCCATCATCTGGTGGAAGGGTTTTTTGGGCAGAAAGACTTCAGTACCATGAACACACTTGTTTCGTTTTAAATAAAAACTCAGACAATGCAACAACCAGTCAGGTCAGTGGAATTGGGGAGGAGAGGGAGAGCTATCCTACTACAGTAGCCGCTTTTATTTATTTATACTTTAACTCCCCCCTCATAAATATTAGCATCAAATCAGAACTTATTGCGTGGCTGGTTTATTTCTGCTAAAATCTGCATTGTTGATTAGTTTGACATGCAAGGCAGAGCAACGCCTTAAAATATATATTTGAAATTGAAAGCAAGAGCATAGAGGCACCAAGTGGAAAGGCAAGTAACATTCAGGATTATAGAACTGAGACTCATGTCCAAGTCCTATTTCCCATACAGTTTTAATCCGTGCAATAAGCATTGAATGATCCTGACCATAGCTGAACATGTCGGCACTCAAATTCACATGTGAATGTCGACAAAGAAGTGGAACACAATTATTGCTCAAGTTTATCTACAATGAGACATTTTTTGAGATAATGGAAATATGTCAATCAGCATTTAATCAGTCCTTTCTCTGAATTGGGTACTGTAGTGTTCTGCAGCATGTAAGCAATTGGTTTCCTATAAGCGCCTTGGAGCAAAGATACTAATTGCTGCAGTGTTTCCACCTTCCTGCAAAGCATGGCCACTGTCAGGCGCAGCAGCATCCACTTAAATGGCCCAGAAAAAAACAAAAATAAGCTCTTTGTAAATATATAGAACGCTCGCTGATGTCACTATAAGTATAATGAAATTTCCAATATATGTTTAAAAGTAGGATTACCCTTGATAAATAAAAAAAGCTGTAATTCAATGTAATGACACACATACGAATTAGTGCACATTATGCACAAGCGTGACATGATTCTTTTCAAACACAGATTCATAAATATTTTTTGTTTCAATGGCCTACCAGATAAAAGTGTTCCTTAATTAAGTAGACAGGTATGCATCTTTCTACGGACAAACACTATTGCGTTTATCAAAGGTGCCTAACCACCTTAGCATTTTTATAAATGTACATGCACCGATTTTTTAAATAGCTCAACGCCAGCTTTTTGCAGATTTCAGAACATAACTAATTGTAATAAAATGGGTCCAGTGTAAGAGAATTGTTTGACTTAAAGTAATTCATCGACGATCAAACCGCTATAGCGGGGAAGCAGGGATCGTACTTGACTTTCCTGGTCCCTAGAGTCATTTGCACATTGTTGGAGAGTTGCATCACATTGTGTCCCCGTACTACGCAAACATATCACACAACACAGTGCTTCATACTTTTGCTTCACAGCACGTGCCTTGCCGTGAGCTATGGCAAATAGCACAAAAAATTCGAAAAAATTAGCTTTCTCTCCAAAATGAACAACACGTGACAGACCGCTTCCGAGCATATTGTGCAATAATAGCACCTTGTTTAGGCACCAAGAGCCAAGTTACTAGTTGTACCTTATTTATAAATGGGGATACACTAATAAAATCTAATTACAAGCAATAACATGCTCACATGTTAAAACAAGTCGCAAACACTTCTAGATAGAATACCGCCGCAGCTTGGCAAAGATTTGGGCCGTCTTCAACAGAAGTCCTCTAGATTGTCAAATTTCTCCTATGTTGGTCGCCAACCCGGGGTCCTGGTGCCACCAGTACAGCCAATCAGCAGGTCTCACATCCAGGCAAGGACTACAGCTGCCTGTTCTAGCTGTCTAAAGGAGGGGAACGCGTGCTAAGACTCCAGCATTGATGTGGGAAAAATAAACGTTTTCACTTACACAAACGACAAACACTGTAAACAACAGCACACCAAAACATAAGGAAGTAGCTGTGTAACATTACCGATAACTGCACAACATAAAGGCAAAAACATGGGCAAGGCCACTGAAATCACAATTGCATGTAAAGCCGCTGAAAACATTAGCACAAGATCACATCTAAAAACTCATTCAGAGACTGCCCATAGAGACTGTAGCGCACAGCTAGAGCAGCCATGAAACCGTAGCACACAGACCGCCATCACAGACCCGGCGCACACAGGCTGCCCAGTCCATGAGAGGCCCTATGCGACCTCAGCCGAGAGGTGGGGGAAAAGGGGAAGGGAGATCTGGCCTGGTAGAAGGAAAAGACACGAGTAGCCTAAAGAAAAAAGGAGAGACGGATGGAAAGGAACATTTAAACAAAATAGTTCTCCAACGTAACACATAAAGAATGCAAGCGTAAGGACACTGTACTTCACTGGTGCTCCTCAGCCTTTAATGGAAGTGTGGTTTCAGCTCTGTGAACAAATTAGTGAAAAAAGAGCAATGCAAGAGTGAGCCAATAGTAAGCAGCAGGCGGGATTACTCACTATATAGTGATTACAGCAAGTCTTGCCGACAGCGCATGCATGCTGCCTAGGCTTGACCTAGAAATTAGGAAAATCATCTAAAGTCAGTATTTCCCCCCTTATCACTACATGTGTCAAAGAGCAACTATAAGGAAAAATGTGCTTTAAAAACCACTCTAAAGCTGCCTTAATGATCCCTGACTGATCAGTAAAGTAGACAAAAACAGAAAAGTAAAGTTATAAATGACTACAGATTATTTTGTGTGAACTGCTATGGACGGATCATTTTTGGGCCTTTGCAGACTCTTAAAACGTGAACAAATAGCGGATATTTTATTTTGGAAACCCTAATACTATGTAATTGTAGCACATCTTTATCAAGGCAGTTTATCAGCATCCACCGGCCGGTTCACCAGGCTTCTTGTGACGTGGGTCAAGGACTTACATGCCAAGAACTAACCCTCCTTCGAATAGAAGAGATGGCATCTATGTATTGTCATCTCAATATGCATTATGTACAGTCTGCTTTCAATTGAGCAACCCTCAAATAGAGCCTGTATTCAGGAGTGGTTAAACATTCAAGCATCATACAGTCTCAACAGCTGATTAATAATTGTTCTACTACGGCCCAAACTCCCACTGTGTGAGAGCTCAGTGCCTGGGATTCTGAGCCTCTATCTTCCTCACATGCAGATCTCTTCCGCCTCCAGGGCCCAACTATTTAAAGAAGAATCGTTTTTTAAATAGAATCCCATCACTTGAAAGACAAAAAGCTAAATGTGTCGGTACGTGGGAAGCAGTTGCAGTGCTATGTAAGAAACTGAGGGGGTAGCGTGTGTAACTTGAGGCTTGAGCAAACTAGCCATGAAACTATCCAACGGGGTGCAAGTGAGTCCTCCTTCTAGCCTGCAATTACTGGGATTTTCCACACCGAACATATAGTGTGGGAAAGCATCTGATGGTTCAGTATATCCTGTATCGTTGGCATGTAATGGAAAAACATCCTTTTGTGCGTCTGTCCAGTTTTTACTTTTTTACACACTGCTAAATAACACAAAGGAGAATAACACAAAGGAGCAGAAAAAAACTCTTAAGGCAGTAATTTTCACAAATGCTGGCCTGTTCTTAATTCTTGGCCACAGTGCAGCAAAGTACACTTTTCCTACCACTCAGTCTTCTTGAACGCAGACACGCTGTTTCACAAATAATTCGTTGATCAGTAATGTTTGGTAATGTGCCCCCTGGTGGAAACCCAAAGAACCTGGAGCAAGGAGAGAGAAGGTCAATATGCGGGCTTTTCTGCAGCCTCTGGGGTGAATGGCAGTACTGGGGAATGTCTGAACAGGAGAACCTTATAGGAATAACATCGATATTAAATTTGATGATTTAATATAAGGATAAGAAGGACTACTGTGTCTGAGAAAGGCAGCAGCAGCAAGTTTAAGTAGAAAGTTGCTCACAAGATCGTGCCTCTGTAAGGAGCAGTAACAGTGTCAGAAGACCTCCCTGGTACTCATCTGTCAAGAGGGACATCAGTGCAGGAAGTAAAGCTTCTCACAAGATTGTGCATCTGCCAGGAGTGATGCAATCGCCAGAAGTCCTTGAGGAAC
This sequence comes from Lissotriton helveticus, assembly GCF_964261635.1. NCBI lineage: Eukaryota > Metazoa > Chordata > Amphibia > Caudata > Salamandridae > Lissotriton > Lissotriton helveticus. The sequence continues at coordinate 259,106,485 of NC_136071.1, forward strand.
TAGCAACGCTTCCATGAAGACAGCATGAGAGCCAGGAATGATAACCAATGCAGGAATTCCTCGGGTGTAAAGCAGAGCTTCTCACAAGAATGAGCGTCTTCCAAGAGTGACACCAGTGAAGGAAGTCCTCCAAGGAGCAAGCGCCCTGAGGTTATCTACCAGTGATGTTCTTGTGTCTCGTCAAATCATCAATTTTCGTGTCCATTGTTATTGAGCATTACACAGAGTTCTACTAGCCTCTGTGAAATTTCATGTATTGTTTAAATCTGCTCTACGCCCCCATTACATTTTGAAAAACAATAGAAGAATACGACAATTCGCATAAAAGTATGATAAATACATGTTTATTGTTTTTTTTAATATATAACTATCCGATAGGTCTGCTGTAAAGTTTCTGACAAAAGCTACACTTGTTTTAATATATATTCTCTCGAGGAAAAGTAAGACATCAAACCAATAAGTTGCTCACGGTGATGGGCTTCACTGCATGCTCCCATTGTCCACAAGCAACAAAATCAGAATTGGATGAAATTTCACTAGGGTATCAAGAGGATTACAGTTGACTGTGCTGAACGTAATCTCTTCTGAAGCTCTGTCTCCTAAATAACGTTCTGCGGCTGGTCAATGGTACTTTTCAACAAGTTACCATACCAGGACAATTTAAACAATCATTCCGAAACATTTAAGGCAACTGTTTCATGATGTCTTTTTTTGTAATATCTGAAGAGCTGCAAACATGGCTTTGTACATTTACTTCGCACATCCAAGCAACATGACATTACTTCATAAAAAGGTGCTCAATTTCATTATGTACTTGCAAAAGAAAAAAGTCTGAGTTTTTAAAAATCTTTTGCTCCTAACAAGAGTGTTTTTGTCACTATGTTTTTGCGAAAATAAGTTGCAGACGAAGGACCAGGGAGGACTCAAATCTATTGCATTATATCAATAACTAACAAATAAAAACTGGTTCAGATAGTCTTCTCAATGTTTAGATAAACTAACATTTCAAGAAATTCAAATTGGTATTACCATTCCTAAAGTACCTGTGAGAAATGGAAATTATTTACTGCACAAATACCACATAAGGAAATCAAGCAAACATAAATGTACCCTGAACTCTTCTACAATTTAATTGTTGCTATCATTAACCTACATACAAGCAGAAGGATTATGTCTCAACATACACCCATAATACAAAGTGGATAAGGAAATGCACTTCCCCATTATCTAGTTTAAGTTAGACATTAAACAGGTAGTCATGCACAATAGGACTACCATTCAATATGAGTTCCAAGGTGGCTTATGGTGCATTTCGCCTATCATCACTGCCCAAAGTATCCAGCAGTCACAAGGCTTTAAAAGAATACTGACTTGTCCATCCCTAGCGATAGTGTTTCATCTACATTTGTTAAAATCTTGCCCCTTTATTTTTTTATACAAAAGAGCGAAGTGCACTTCCATGCCCTTTTTGAAAGCACATGTATTTGATGGAGGACAATGGGCCTCTTTTAGAAACAATGTAAGCATCTCCAGAGGAAAAAAAACATTAACATTTTCATTATGTTACAGGGAAAGGATGATTACAACTAAAAGATTGGAAAGCATTGTACTATGCCTCGGGTTAAATGCAATTAGCAAATTAGGTGGTACTGCTAAGCAGACATCCTATATTTTTCCTTCAAAAAGATCATCAAAATATAAAAATAATCCAGTGGTTCCCAAACTTTTTCGACCGCGGCTCCCTTGAACCATTGGCCGTTGCCCGTGGCTCCCCACTGTCACTTTTTTTTGGAGGGTGGGGGGGGGGGGGGGGGGGGGGGGGGGTAAGCTTGGCCTCGAGAGTACTTGCATTTTTCTCCCTGAAAATAATTGAGATGAAGCAGATGATGGTATTATAATCATATACACAGGGTGTTTCATATTACTAAGGCGGCACCTCCAATAAAATATTCCTAGTTACACTTCTTTGCCCATGCCTTTTTTTTTTTTTTTTTTAGAGTACCCTCTCAAACTTTTTATCCCACTTACAGTGCTAATAGCACCCCTATGCACGTAGGCCCCATTGCCAAAGTGTTTCTGCACTTGAAGAATATTTGCATGCACTACCATTTCTACCCATGTCATACGTGCCAACACACCTGTCTCAGCAGGATGACTTACGATTTTTTAATCCACATACAGCTTTATTTTTGCTGTCTGCTCCTTAAAATTGCCAATGCAAGTAAAATTAATTCCCCCCCCCTTTTTTTAAACGCCCAACTTCCTTGCTTCCAAATGTTGTCAATATGCTGTACATGGTGTTTTACTTCGCTGTGCTCAAGGGGAGGGCAGGCCTGTCTGGAAATGTGTGTGTACTGAAAGAAATGTGTACTGGAAGTACGTATGATTCAAGTACAAATGTCAATACTTGATAATACTTAGTGTGTTTAATAGACAGGACAGCTGTATTTTCCTGATAACTTGCATTGGTGTAAAATGCATTTGGAAAAAAATTAAACTATTAACGAGTCTCACAAAATAAATCAGGTATCTTCCACTAACTTTGGGAGTGGTGGAATGTGGGGATCTGGTAATGGTTAAAGATTTAGGCATATTGCTCACAAATCACCAACATCATGTGTTTAAGTCTAATTAGTTTAAATGAAGCAAACAACCCCTTCAACATTAAATGCATTAATGTGCATGAAGCGCGGTTCCCCAGGCTAGGTTTGACGGCTCCCCAGGGAGCCACGGCGCACAGTTTGAGAACCACTGCTATAATCCATTAAAGAAATGAGTACATTTTGGGGTGGGTTCAAAATAAAGTTGGTTTTCCTAAGACTGACGATGGCAAAAGAAATATACACCCACATACTTATTTTATAAGGGTAAGCACTAACAGCCATGTTAGTCAGGACATTATAATGCTTTGAAGGGCACCATCCTCCACAGATGTTTTGCCACATAAGAGTGAAGATGCCTTGACATTCGCATGCAACAATTTCCTGTGCAAAGTGAAAAGCATGTTTGAGCAAACTGCGACCATATGTTTTTCCAAATAAGTGCATTTTAAACTGCAGTCAGTAAAGCCAAGGGGTCAGTCTCTGGGAGCTTTCTCAGCTAGGAAGTTTATTTTTGGGTGCAAACAATTTACAAAAAAGGGCTAGGTTGTTTTAATTACTGTTCCTTTGGTAGATACTTGGGAAAATGTAGCCACCAGCAGAAAACGAGTTAAGAAAACAGAAGCACAAAACCAGCCATGAAAGTCGACAGTAGGTTTGAAACCCAAAATTCGGAGTAATGGCCAGCTGCAGGCCGTGCAGGTAAGAGCGGTGGGACTGGGAAAGGGGGGATAGGTGGGGGGTTTGTTGGGGGTAGGGGAGATTTCGCTGGACGATGAAAAAATGTATTATTTATTTAACTTTCCCTCATCATTGTCTGTTGAAATCCCCACTGCTCTTACATGCACGGGCCGTGGCTGATAATGGCAGAGTTTGTATACAATTTTCAAACGCTGCTACGTGGGGGGCAATCGCTACCAAGAAATAGCAATGGCAGCAACACGTGCTCAAAATTAGCTCCCTCTTAATTGGTCAGTGTGACTGGGAAAGGTGATGAAGCTCGTAACACGTTCAAAGAACTTGAATTAGATACAGCAGGTGCCTAGAGGCCCAAGTGCTCAGTTATTAAACTGTGCTGCATTCAGGGATAAACTTTTCACAGAAATTTACAACACAACTCTGCCAGGTAAGCCCATTTGAATCCCTCCTACTCTGATGTTGTTAAGATAACCAGCACCTCGCCAACCAGTGCCAAGATTTACATAATTCAGCAAAGCAGTGGAGGAATAATGTTCTTATATAAATAAATATCTCAGTTATTGTGACATGGCATTTATTGATTACCTCCAATTGGCAAGTAAAGTCAAAGCTAGCTTCTGTTTTTGGAAACAATGCACTTCAACTCCTGTTACGGATTGAGTTAACAATGAATGGCAATAAATAACTTAATTAGTATGATACAGTAGACACTCCAAGATTGTTGTAAGGTGTGAGACATTAGATACATGGCAGTACTTCATGGAGAATGTTGAACATAATTTTACAGAAATGACTATAGTTTTCAATTTATGAATAATTATAATTTTTAAGTCCTCTCTTATAAACAGGCAAATTCAATGCAGATATCAATGGCTTAATAGCGGTCCGTGCTTTATGTTTTCCTTGATAAATGCACACAATGTATTTATTACTTGCTACCCTTGGTAGAGCGGAATATAAAAAGAGGGGAGGCCGATTATATCTAAAAAGTCATTAATTCAAAGTGCGTTAATGCCTTTTTCTCCACGTGTACTCATTGTCCTTTTCCCCATAGTACCCTTTTTAGAAAACAAAGAGTGGAACATTTATAGAATGATGTTTTCATAGGTGTATTTCATAAGGCCCATTGACCCGAATGTAGTTAAGGAGTTTCACTAGCCATCTGCATGCCCCATAAAACTTCTCAAACTCTCGGTTAGATATATTTTTCAAAATCTCCATACTGTGCTGTTTACAGATCATAACCATTGAACAGCTGCAATACTAGTTCACGTTTGTGATTCCTAGTTTATAAACAAACATCATCAGTCATTTGGCATCGAACATATTTGGCTAATATAAGCACCAATAAAACAAAGCGTAAACCTTTGTAAGACTAGTGCTTTATTTGCAACTATGGAGGGCTCATAGGACTAAAATACTGAAAAAGATTTCCGACTTATAGCAGGTGTAATTCCTCATACCTCTCAACCCACAGTGGCCAAACACATCAGACACTGATGTTACAGGTTATCTAAATAAAAAAAGGCAAGAGAAAATTAAAGTAAGAAAAAGATTACACATTAATAATGCTATATTGTTCTCTTAAATCAGTGAAGCTGTTCGGAGTTTTTGAAAATTTGTTGACATACAATGGGTGTGGGCAAATCGTCAGATAATCTAAAACAAGTTAGTTGAGAGGTATGTCACATGTACATTGACTGTTTAATCTGCCTATTTAACGTATTGCCTGAGTTTGCAGCTTACAGCAAATATATTTATAGCATAGGCACAATGGCAAAGAACAGTATAATAGCCTGTGGTCAACGCCATATTGGTGACTACACAGTAGCAGCAATTTAAAACAAAAAAAACATACCAAACCCTCTTAAAACAGCTCAATAGGTAGCCTGATTAGTCACACTGGCTTTGAAAGGAAAGCACTTTAAATCAATAAATAACATAATTTTGTTAATCAGTGGGATATACAAATTTGCTTTAGATATTTAAAAACAAATCAAATACAGCAGTTGTGCGAATCAGATGCAGGAGAACAAACATTTCACTTTAATAATAGGAATCCAGATTGATCTGCCACCTCATGTTTGGCGTTTCAGCGTTTCTAAGTTTCGTTCAACTTGCACAATTGCAGATATTTCCAAACAATGTCAAAAACTAAGAGTGACAAAAGGAATCTTAAATAAGAAACGCTAAAAAACAACGTTCAAAACCTTTTGGATATAAAACACTTGTCTGGATATGTTCAATCTGTAATAGTTAATGAGTTTATGGAGACATGCACCCTGCATCCAGTCCAACATTGTTTATCAAGCATAAATTACAGTGCTGTATAAAGATTTCAACCCCCTTGTCAAAGCATCTAGACAAAAAAAGACTAAAGTTGTCTTTCAATATGCGGAGTACAAAATGTGTTTTGTTGTTCGTTGTTAAAATGAACATTTGAAAAGGCACTTCATTCTGTAGGAAAACACACTAGAATCAGTTGAACTGTTCCAGAACAGGGGCTTAGTGTCTGCATAGTGAGGTGCAGGCATATGCAGGAGGGTGGGGGTGTCAAAGTTCAACTCCGGTAACACATCAAGTTCAGTTTTTTGGTTTGTTTCAAGAAGAAAAAAATCCAGAAAAAATTCCATCCATATATGAAATTAGTTAAAAGAGTTCCATTTAAAATATGTTCTTTCTTTTTATAAAAGTTATCTGGTCAGGTCACAACCTCCGTCTTTCAGCGGACTCGAAACGTAGAACTGTATCATCGCTCAAGTCCTATAAGAGAAGCACTTCTCGCCTGGATGAGAAGTTCCCCATAGCTTTGCGTTTTGAAGGAGTCGTGCCAGGTCTAAAATGAGTAGACTGAATCGAAGTTTGTAGCAATGCACCAGTAGCTGGCTAACGGGCAACCTCGAAGGCTACCTGTTACAAAGGTTATGAAGCATACTGTAAACCTCTTCCTCTCTGCTGAGTCCCTCAAAGAAGGGTATAAGATCCAGCAGCTCTGTGTCCGTCATGTCATCAAACCAGGACATCACAGGCACCTGAAATAAAAGCAGACAATGCATAACGTATTTGCTTCTGACATGAGTAGACACATTTTCAGGATCCTACCAGATATGTATGCTTGAACCAGTCAGGCTATATTTACTTAAAGGGCTCCTGTAACATTAAAAGCAACATTTATTTTCCTTTAGTTTACAGGTGTCTCTCCTACACATAGCCCATGATTTAGACCCAAAACACCCTTAAGATTTGGGCACCATCCTCCCCAAACTCCCTCCTCTCAACGTACACGTTATGTACCTCTGGCTCAGGCAAAATAACGTGTTTACACATTTTGCTCTGCTTGGTCAAGAGATTCCACAAATTGTGGTCCCTGCTTGCTCCAAAATCTGAGCTAGGCCCTTAGCTGCCAGATCAGTTTCTCCTGCTCACCGGAAGTGGCAAGAACGTCTTGTGTGGTAGGCTTGGTCTTCAGTAACAATGGACTACACAGCAAGCAACTGACTGTCCGAGGCAAAAACATAGCGAGAACCCCCACTCTGCTTACACATGTTTTCTTAACAAAAATGTTGACGAAGTAAAATAAACAAAGGTGGTATCATTACGGAACCATCACTCTTGAGATGTAAATAAACAGACACCACCAAAGAACAGATTTTGTGGAATACACATATGTGAAGCAGATGTGTGCTGCGAGAGAAGTAGAAACGGAAACTGACACAGAAAACAGCCGATCATCCAGCCAAGGAAAATGCCCATTGTTAGGGAAAGATTGTAATCCTAGCTTCACAACTTTGATTCTGATGTAGATTCAGAAAAGGTGCATTTAACACAATTGGGATCAGAAAATGAAAAGTGTTCTTCAGCGTTATTTATTTATTTATTTATACAGTTTTATATAGCGCAAACTTGATCCCGGAGGATATCAGAGCGCTTCACAATTTGAAACTTGAAATTTTGAAAGACAAACCCAAACCTGCAATTCCATAGACTCGACTGACCGCCAGAATTTCGCAATCGCTATACACTGCCAGACTGTATGAAATAAGGTGCCAGTCTCCTGACCACATCTTAGACAAAGCAGGGACGCCACTAGGCCTGCCCTCCACAACCTGGCTCTAGTATAGTATACCCAGTGTAGGTAGTTAAATTGGATTAGCCGGAGCTGCATTGCGATTGCAGCCTCCTGAGGGGAGGCCAGCGCCTCCGTCCGGTCATCTCCTTCCAATGGACTGAGGACACCTCCCATGCCTCCTGCTGAAGATTTAGCTAGACTTTCAAGGAAAATCGCATAAGAACCCAGTATACTGCTGGAACGTTTTAATTTTATGAAACGTTTGGGGTACACTTTAGAATGAATCCCCTTGTTTTCAGCAGAAACTGACAATACATCTACCATGTACTGCATGTCTAACTCTTTTTGTGCAGTCCGTCAGTGTTTATAAGTTTAAAAAAATTACTTACCGAGGATAAATATTTTTTTGAAATTTAAAAAAACTGATGGACTGCACAAAAAGAGTTAAACATGCAGTAGAAGGTACTGCATGTTCAACTTTTTTTGTGCAGTCCGTCAGTGTTACTGAAATCCACATGCTTGTGAATACTTGCTTTAAAAAAACGTAGTTCCTTCTCTTCAAGGGGAAATAGGGTGCAAGAATTTACCAAACTATGGTTACTGATATGGAGCAGGATGCGCTGCATAAACCGGTTGTAGATTTGCTTACTGTGCATCGATTTTAAAACAGTACACACCCATTCACCACTGAGGTGGAAGGAAGTGGAATGAAAGAACTTTCCAGCTAATCCCTGCATCTTTTCTAGCCTGGATAGCAACAAAATAATGTCTTGTAAATGTGGGAATGAAAACCATGTAAGAATGTCATTGGTTGAACGAAATAACTATGCGAGCTTGGTGGCAACGTAAACGTAGGCACCTTACAATCCAATATGCCAACTTCATGACTAGATTGCCTGTACTTTTATCACATCTAATGCACAAAACGTACTAAACTAAAATTAAAAAAAACACAATACCATGTTATACAAAAGGAGACATATTGATAAAATATAAAAAAAGATTAAGTTGTCGTCCAAATGCTGCACGTTTGTCTTAAATGAATGCTATGGTCCTTTAACCACCAAATGAAGGATTATTAGCAGGGACTGTGAACCTTTGACGGATGGAAGCAATCCAAATGCCTGATATGCATTAAATGGTGAAACGACCATCCTACAAAATATGAATGTGGTCTTAAAATGATACAGCCTAATAAGTAGATTTTCAGGAAAGGATCTTCTATTTATAGTACCAGTAATTCACTAACACGCCTCAACGGTGTTTTGGCTATTAGAAAAGTTACTTTCCACATACATTATTTAGTTAACACATTTTGGCGCAGGTTCAAATAACGGGCTCCTTACTCTAGATAGTACACAATTTGACTGGCATATTGGATTAGAAGCCTCTGAAGAGGCATCACTCTCAAATGCTTTCACAAAGGTTAGCAAACTGTATACCAAGCATATAAACTTTCCCTGGCTTGCACACGTCTCAATTATTGCTAGGTATATCCTAGTCGATGTCTATGTTAATTTAAATCATTCAAACCTTTCAAGAGTATAATGTAATTTATACAGTAAGAAAGTACATTTTTTCCACTTTGCAACATAACCCACCTGTACAGCAGTCCTAGCTTCTTTTAGAATATATAAATATGCAGATCATCTTAGGGCAAACAAAAGTATCCAAACTCTAGGACCTTAGGAGTCACGCTGCTATGTTCAGTGCCCTCTGGTTTGGGTGGAATAGTGCTCCTACGCGTACATTCAGTACAGCTAGGCAAATATGTACGAGGGACGAACACAAGTGGAGGAAGGAAATCCATTCATTGGCAAGCAAGCAAATGAGATTGCCAAAAACCAATCAACGGAAGTAATGAGCTGGCAGAAAGTCCACTGTAAATTTTGGTATGGCCCAAAAGGAGCCAACAAGTGTATTTAATAAAATATGTTGTTGAGGGTGTGATGATCATGGAAATGAGCCTACAAACTAAGAGTAAGTCACTATGAAGGTAATTTTATTCTACTCTTAAGTCCTGGCTACTTGCCACCTGTGGGTATATTACAAACAAAAAGAAGAAATGAAGGAGGCGAAAATGGAGTATTGGACGGTATTAGCCTAGACAAAGAGGCTTTCACAAAACTTCAAGATCATACTTTTAACGATTCATAGTAGGGAAGCTCCAGGAGCATAGTGGTTGTTGAATGTGTGTGAGAGCTCACATGAATGCAGGGCATAGATCTTGGGCGGGAACAGGTTTGGAAAATGACAGATTCTGCACTAGCCCTGACAGAAAGTGTTTCTGATAAGCAGCAGAGGTTGATCTCCATGAAGAGTACAATAAATTTGCAATGGATGGCACATTATTTTATTCATCTGGTAGTGATGGCTTTTAAATCTCCTGGCCTGGAATAGTCTTCTGCAAAATGTTGTGTGAATAAAGCATTTAGGAAATGAATAACTGAGTGGACATAAATATAAATGCAAAAGAGACCAAAATCGAGAAATAAATTATTAGAAAAATATATATTTTGTATTTGTTATTTTTTGGTGTAAAACATTTTTTTTTATATTTAAACCTTGAGAGAACAAGATGAAAACATATACAGTTTATAAATCATGACATTGGAGCATCTGACAATAAATAGATTGCCTAGTTATCACGTGCTTCTTATTGATAAAAGGAATTTAGGAGGCTAATCATTCATACAAATTCATTCACACATGGCCTAGACGTTTGTATGATATATCAAAACATGATATTGTTTGGTATGGGTTTTAAATGTACCAACAGTAGATGGCTTATAACAACAAAACAAAACATAAGATGAAAAATATAGATCAGACAGAATCATGGCTAACAATGTTCATGTCTACACGCGTTTTGGCCTGACGCCTTCATCAGGTAGCCATGATATTCGAAGAGCAAAATCTTAATCTGCAATTATGACAAGTCTCTAGGAACTATAATTTATGTGGGAGACACTTTGGTAATATCTGCTTTGGAAAAGTGTTGCTGTATCGCCCACCTGATTAGTAAAACGAGTTTATACAAAATATAGTTTCCTCGAGAGCCCTTCATTTGCATTTTTGGTGCTATATTTAGGATTATGTGAGGAAAGGTCAGGGATGCTCCTAGAGTCTCAGAGAGAACCCCCCTTGTTTAGTCCTGCACACTGTGAAAATGAGGTGTAGAAGTTTTTTTGAGTGGCGAGAACTTTAATTTGATGGAAGGGTGGGGAGAAAGGAGCTGCAGCAAAGAAGGTGTGCAAAAGCCATCGATTTGGCAACACATATATTTAGTGATGCTTATCATGAGAAATGTGTCGGCATGCAGTGAGGCAGCCCTAACCAATTAGGAAAAAGACCCTAAAACAACATGTGAATAGCCTTGCAAGCCAGGTTAATAGGGAGTTAAATCTTAGACAGTGAAATTTGACATCTGTTTTCCAGAACTCTGTGCCTGCTCTCAAACTCCCTCTGCAGGGCATGGAGATAGGCTGTATCTGAATCCTAATGCCCAGCTTATGGGCACCACAGGTGGACAGTTGGTCCCCCTCAACTGTGCCCAACGAGGGAGATAACAAATAGTTTCTTACCTGTCGGGGTAGTTTTGCAGCTTGAAGATCTTTCTGGATTCATTATGCTGTGCATTATTCCACGGTCTAGTGGTTGGGTCTGGAATCGTAGTCTTTTTTTTTTTTTTTCTCAGCCCAGGTGGGCGTCGACGTCTCACCTTTTGGTGTCCTTCCTGTGACGAATTTTATGGCAATGTTCCAGTAAGTGATTTACCGCTTTATCCTTCAAGGTGTCTGTTTCAGTATTGTCCCTGTTTTTACCCCCTCTTTCTCCAGCCTCATCTTTCTGGCGGAGGTGGGTGGGTTCGCTAGTGAATTCAGAAAGATCTTCAAGCTGCAAAACTACACCGACAGGTAAGAAACTATTCGTTTTGCAGCATGAATCTTTCTGGATTCACTATGCTGTGCATAGACTTTGTAGCGGTTTGTTATATTTGTGGCGGCTGGGTGGAAGATGAGCGTTTGTTATATGTTGAAGCACCTTCTGTCCTACTTGTGCTTCTTTGTCATTTGTATATCCACACAGTAGTGCTTTGTGAACGTGTGCACTGAAGCCCATGTTGCCGCCAGGCATATGTCCTGAATGGGTGTGTTAGCCAGGAAGGCTATCGTTGCTCCCTTTTTCCTGGTAGAATGGGCCTGTGGCCCCTCTGCTAGTTCCTGCCCTGCTTGTTTGTGGCAGAACTGTATAGTTTGTGGAATCCATCGTGCAATGGTTCCCTTAGTAACTGGTTTTCCCAAGAAACTGTCTGCAAAGGACACAAAGAACTGTTGTGCTTTCCTGTGTTCCTTAGTTCTCTCTATGTAGTGCATGACTGCCCTTCTGACGTCCAGAGTGTGCAGTGCCCTTTCGGCGTTTGTCGTTGGTTTCTGGAAGAAACTTGGTATTTGTATCGTCTGGTTGATGTGGAACCTTGACACCAACTTTGGCATAAAGTGTGGGTCAGTTCTCATCACCACCCTATCATTGTGAATTTGGATGTAGCGTTAACGCCTGTAGTTCGCTCACCCTGCGCAGCGAGGTGATTGCCAATAAGAAAGCTGTTTTCATTGTTAGCATTTGTAGGGAGGCCTTATGAATTGGTTCAAAAGGCGCTTTCATGAGTTCCGTCAGGACTAAATTAAGGTTCCATGCTGGTGGTGGCAACCTCTTTGGCGGTGCAATCCTTTTTGCACCTTCCAGGAATCTCTTTACTATCTGTGATGTAAAGAAGCTTTTACCTGTTTCCCCTCTTGTGTAAGCGACTATCGCTGCCAAGTGTACTCTTAGCGAGGATGAGCTCAGTGCCGCCTCGAGCAGGTGCGTGAGGTATTTAAGCACTGTTGAGTCCCTTATCATCTTTTTGTACAGCTTATCCTTCCTGCACCATAGTGTGAACCTCTTCCATTTAGCCACATAGCACCTTCGCGTGCTTGGTCTTATTGCCTCTCGAAGTACCCTCAGGGTGCTCTCAGGTGTGCAAACTCTATGTCTTCAGGAGCCATGCTGCCAGGCTGAGGCTCTCTGGATGCAACACCTCTCCGTTTTGCATGGAGAGTAGATCTTTCCTTCTCCCAAAGCTGTGTGGTGTACTCTGTGTCATCTCCATTATCTGCGAGTACCAGGTCTGCCTGGCCCACTGGGGTGCGACCAGTATCAGGGTCATGTTGCTGGTTCTGCACTTGTTGAGTACTTTGTGTATCAGAGGAATCGGCAGAAAAGTGTAAGCAAATGTCTTTGACCAGCTTATCCATAGGGCATTCCCAGGGACCCTTCCCTTGGTTGCCTGGATGCGAAGTGTTGACATTTTGCATTTTGGCGTGTTGCAAACAGGTCTATTGATTGTGTTCCCCACCTGCCGAACGGCCTCTGTTTCCTGTGCATTGAGGTCCCATTCGTGGGATGCCGATGTCTGTCTGCTGAGCCAATCCGCTTCCACGTTGTCCTTCCCTGGTAGATGTTTGGCCAGCAGGTCTATTTTGAGTGGGATGGCCCATCTCCATATTTCCTGCGCTAGTTTCGAGAGCGGGCGGATCGTTTTCCTCCCTGCTTGTTGATGTAGAACATCGCTGTTGTGTTGTCTGTCTGGATCAACACTCTTTGGTTGTACAGCTTCCTCTGGAAGGCCTTTATTGCAACGAAAACAGTCTTTAGTTCCAGGTAGTTGATGTGTTTGACCGCATCCGCTGGTGTCCACAGACCCCTCACTCTGAGTTTTTTCATGTGTGCTCCCCATCCCCTCTGGGATGCGTCTGTGGTGATGGTCACCGTTGGGGTTGGTGGTATTAGAGGCTTCCCTTCTGTTATGTTCCCCTTGTTCCACCATGATATCTCCTTGCGCACTGAGTGCGTTACAACCACTAGATCTTCCCAACAACCTGTAGCTTGTGACCATTGGTCCTGTAGCCATTCCTGGAATGGTCTCATGTGGAGCCGTACATTTGGCACTAGATGTATGCATGAGGCCATCATGCCCATAATCTTGCTCGCCGTCCTCACTGTCAGAGCTCGCCCCTTCTGGTAGAGGCGCGTCTCCTTCAGCAGCGCCAGTGTTCTCTTTTCGCTCGGGAACACCTTGTTCTGTAAGGTGTTGATCTGTGCTCCCAGGAAGATTTTCACTTGTTCCGGTTCCATTGAGGATTTGCCCCAGGATGGAGAATCCCAGGGCTATTAGTGTGCATGTCGCTCGCTGTGCGAGCAGTTTGCATGTCTTGTATGAACTTGCTTTTATTAGCCAGTCGTCCAGGTAAGGGTATACGTTGATCCCTTCCCTCCTTAAGTGTGCTGCGACCGCTGCGAGGCACTTTGTGAAGACCCTTGGTGCTGATTTTAGTCCGAACGCTAGGGCCGTGAACTGGTAGTGATGATCCTTGTTGATGATAAATCTTAGCAGATGCTTGTGCCGCCTGTTCATTGGGATAAGCAGGTAGGCATCCTTGAGCTCTGCGGTGACCATGACGTCCCGGCCTTGTATCTGATGAAGTACCTCTTATAGGGACGTCATCTTGGATTTTTGTGTTTTTATGTATTTGTTTAGGAACCTTAGGTCCAGGATGGGTCTCATTGTTTCGTCCACCTTTGGTACCAGGAAGTACGTTGAGTACACTCCCCTGTTCCTTTCTCCTTGAGGTACAGGCTCGATAGCCTCCTTCTGCAGGAGTTCCTTTGCTTCCTTTTGAAGTAGTTCTAGTTCCTTCTTTGCTAGCACTCTTCTTTGTGGTCTTTTGCTTGGGGGTGTTCTTTCCAACTCAATGCAGTATCCGAACTGTATGATGTTGAGTATCCATTTGTCTGTGGTTATTTTCTTCCACTCCTGGAAGAAAAGGTTCAGTCTTCCTCCCACCGGTGTTATATGCTCGTGGATGTTTAGTCCGAGGCACTCCTCTTTGTTGTAGCTGTGCTCCACCCTGGGAGTTTTTGAATGGGTGTGCACGTGTAGCGTGACAGAGTCACTTAGAGGTGGGTTGTTGTCCCCCTCTTCTATTATTTCCACGTCCATTTGCCCTCCTCCTGCGAAAGGACTGGCCCCTTTGTTGGTATTGCCAGGGTTGCTTTTGCTGCCCTTGTTGTGTCTGGGTGTCGGCCTGGTGGGACTGCTGGAACGCCTGGTGCGACGTTCCTGGCTGGTTTCTCCCTCTCCCGTTCGGTCTCCGTGACGGGGTCTCCCTCTTTGTCCCTCTGAATTGCAAGGCCCCCATGGATCTTGCAGTGTCATTGTCTTTTTTCAGCTGGGTGAGCTTTTCGCCCACTGGTGCCCCGAACAGTGTCTCTCCGTTGAACGGGGTGTTCAGGATGTTGTGTTGCACCTCTGGCTTGAAACCTGAGATCCTGAGCCGGGCTCGTCTCCTTTCCGTGATGCCCAGCATCATAAGTCTGCTGGACTTGTTGGCTCCGTCCAAGGCGGTTTTGAGGCAAGAATTTGCCACATTATTCCCCTCATCCACAAGGTGCGAAGCCCTTTGTTGGTATTCTTGTGGAAGGTGCTTGACGAACTGGCCCAGCTCATCCAAGATCTGGTATTGGTGCCTGTTCAGCAGGGTGTTTGAATTAGCCAAGCGCCAGAGCGTTGCGACATTCCTTTCGATTTTTCTCCCAGTCAGGTCCATCCTCCTGCTCTCCTTGTCTGGAGGTGGCCCTGAAGTTGTCGGGACTTTGGCCCTTTTCCTTGCGGTCGCCGCAATGATGGAGTCCGCAGTGACCGAGCCCTGGATGTAGGGTGGGTCCTTGGAGGAGTGCTTATACTTTTTTTACGTCCTGGGTGTGACGGGTTTGCAAGTTGCAGGCTCTTTGAAGGCCTCTCTCCCCTGTCCTTTGACGTTTTCGAGCATCGGCAGGTACTGGCTCCTAGTTTGTATTGGGAGCAGTGTTTCCAAGAGGAAATCCGCCTTCGGCTGTTCCTCCTCGAGTTTTACCCCAAAGGCTGTTGCTGCGTTTCTGATGACTGCATTGTATAACCCAATGTCATCAGGCTTCGAGGGCCTCGAAGGATACGAGTCCACTCCCTCTTCTGGACTCTCGGGGTCGATGTCCTGCCACTCCAGGTCCTGTGTCTACGAGGATGCAGAGCCCAGGGTTGTCCTCTGGTCGTCATCCGCCTCCTCCTCGTAGTAGGGGCGTTCCTCTTCCAGTTCCTCATGGCTTTCCGACGGTTCTTCGACGTAGTAGTCCTCTTCTTCTTCGACTATCTCGACAACCAGTGGCTTTGGTTTCAACGGGATTACAACGTCTTTCATCCTTTCGTCGAATTCTCTTTTTCATTGCAGGATGTTCTCCATCTCTGCCTCGAGCCGTCTCTTCTTCCTTTCCATTTCGGCTGCCCGTTCGGTGTTGAATGGTTCTAGCGTTCTCTTCGTCTGATACGCTGGCGTTGAGCCGGATTTCGGCGTCGAGACTGGTTTCGGCGTCGAGACAGGTTTCGGGTCCCTATGTTTCGGCGTCGAACGTTCCCTTTCGTGGACGCTTTTCGACGGCCTTGGCTGTTTGCCGGCCTTCGGCGCCTGGGAGTCCTTCTCTGAGGATCAGCTGGGCCTGGATGTAGCTGCGGACGCCGAAACCTTCGGCGTCTTCGAGGTCTTGCCCTCATTTTTTCGAGAGTCTTGTTCAGACTGTCGAGTGTCTTTCAGGGCTTTAGGGGCCGTCGAGTCTCCTACCTTTTCAGGAGTCTTCTTATCGGTCTCTAAGACTGTGTAGCTGTCGTCTTCTCCGGCGACGTTGTCTTCCTCGTCGGTCGAGAGCCCCAGGGCTCGAAGGGACGGTGGCTGGCCCTTGCCCTGCATGTTGAAGTTAGCCCTTCTCTGCCTCTCTCTAACTCGAAGAGTCTTCGGCGTAAAGGCAGAGCAGGCGTTGCAGTCCCTGCTCTCGTGGTCGACCGGTAGGCAAAGGTTGCAAACCGGGTGCTGGTCTTCTGCGCGTATTTGTGGTGGCAGTTACGGCAGAATTTGAACAGTGTGTTGTCCATCCCTTGCGTTCAGGGGGACCCCTGAGTGCGCATTCTCCGTTGGACGTCGAAGATCTCCTTTTTCTTCGTCGTCCTCTTCGATGGTGTAGTCTCACGTCGTCTTTTCAATCTTTTTTGTCCAAAATTTGGCTTTTGGCTTCTTCTTTTCTCCAAACCTCTGGAGCCCTCTCGGGAACGATCCAGACCCAACGGCGGAAAAAAGAATCTGAAGATGGCACCCAAGGGTGGGAGCTTCCGCAGGAAGCGCGCCGACGTCACAGGAAGGACACCAAAAGGTGGGACGTCGACGCCCACCTGGGCTGAGACAAAAAAACAAAAAACAAAGAAAAGACTACGATTCCGGACCCAAACACTAGACCGCGGAATAATGCACAGCATAGTGAATCCAGAAAGATTCACGCTGCAAAACTAACCCGCTCAGTTTAACAGATCTGAATCTAGGGCCCCACAAAAAGAGACTGGATTGACATTTCTGTGCATTGGGAGGGTGTGGCCTCCATGAAAAGCCCTCAAAGAATGTGAGGGTCTAGACCCTTAGGAGACAGGTGATTCATGGTTCCTCCATGAAAAGCCCCCAAAGAATGTGAGGTTCTAGATCCTTAGGAGACAGGTGATTCATGGTCCTAGGACTGGGACAAGTTGTCTAGTACTCGGGAAAATAAAATATCACAACCAAACTCTTTCATTTTTCCCAAGTGTTACCCGCACCACCTGCTTAGGGCCAAGGAGTGACCTCTACAAAAGAGGTGAATGCTCCTTCGGGGGATGTGCTACTTTACTCAATGGCCGAGGCAGTCCTCTGTACCATGCACAGTAACCCGCTGTCATTCCTAACAATTGATTCTTCTTCGTGGGGATAAAATCTGTTAATAGATTGGTGCATCTTACCTCTGCACGTAACACAGGTGGTTCCTGAGGGACCTCACACCAGAGCGTAGACTATTTTCCAAGCAAGAGATGCAGGTATTATGTAGGTCAGCTGCTAAAAATGGCTGATGGCATGATATGCGAGGCTTGAGACCAGAGTGTTGCAGAAAAAGCTAAACATTTAAAGGGAGGAAGATGCAGATAAAAGATGGAGAAAAAAAACAAGTTGCTAAAATCGGTGCAGGGCCCCTTGAAGGAAAATTACTCAGTGTAAGAGTAGCTGATTCTGACCTTTATTATTTAGTGAAACTGGAAGACACCCGCATACGAGCATGGCTGGGGAAATGTTGTGTATAGCTCTGGCGTATGCATGCACTAACGGACACAACATTTGCAGTACTGCAATGGAAACTATTTCTGGTCCTGTACTAGGTTTCTGTCATACCCGCAGATTGATATCCTGAAAGAGCCAGGATGTACAAGCAGGACAAATACAAAAGACATGTGCTACATGCGTCAATAAGCAAGTTATTTGTATCTTTCTTCACCTGCATCTGTACTTCATAATGGATGTCTGCCTTCTAAATAACTGAATTATGGGCTGTTCTCATATATGGAGGAGACAGCTTACATGGGTAGAAATCCAAACCTGGTTAAGGTGATTTTATCATGTGGTCCTCTCACTTATTCTGCCTACCTTTGAGATAGTAGTGATCCCTCTATTTTCCTGTGTATAATCATGGACATCTTGAAAGATGAAGGAATATCTTTTATGGTAAAATGTTTTGGACTAAAACCATAACTACATTGTTTTTCCTCATCTTCATGCACACTTTACCTTACTTTGTGTGTTTTGGAATGGACTAACCCCTACATTAATGTTCCTTCCAGGGCTTTTTAAGGTAGCTTAGTTAGGAACTGAAACAACTGTGTGTTTCAAGGTCTACCTTTTCATGTCGGTAACACATTTAGTTCAATGCTAATCTTTACATTGAGATATGTATAGTACTTTCTATGGCAATGGCTTAGGTTTTCGCATTTTGCTTTGAGACTTATGGCAAATGGCAGGGGGCTCTTTCATCTGCTCTCTACGGTTAGAGTCATTTTTTACTTCAATATAATGTGTTTCATACAGAGGTTTCAAGGTCCACGCACTGATTTGTAGCACAGTCGATTTCCATTGTTTTATCCTAAAATTAAAAAAGATTTCTTCTTTGAAACTATTCATATAGTAGAAGTTCCTCTGAGTCGAGAACTCTCCAGTTCTCAATAGTTTGGTGTCCACAAGGGTAGCATTTTTTATTGTTTTTAATCATTTTATTCTGTAACCACTGACATTGCTGATGTTGAATATTGCACGTACTAAAGAGACATATTTGTTTGAAAATGACTTTCAGACAATGGAACGACCTTAACCAAAAAAGGAGGGTCACCAGGAAATGTTCAAACGGTTTAGAACATACATCAGACAGTGTTGTTTGCATACAAGGCTGATACCCACCCCAAATGAAACTGGAAACTCTACCAAGTAAGCCTTAGTTATCACCTACAAGAAATGCAGACCTCAAATCACACCACTCCAACATGGCGATACTTATACAACACCCTCAATATAGTCAAAACAAGCCAAGAAATGAGTTCTGTCAGGGTGACTAAAGGGTTCACCTATAGTTGCATATATGACATTTCTAAAGGTAGAATGAGCACGAAGAAATGATATAAATATACACAATGTATTGGTTATATAATACATTTATCGCCTAACACTGGAAAAAGGACTGGTTCACATCTAGTACCAACTAAAAATTCTGACTTTTGTTTTATTTCTGCTTAACCAGAGCAGAGAACTAATACAAAACAAGAGCTATTCTGGAACCATTTTGTTTACATGCTGGTATTCAAATCCTGAGTGGAAGATGTTGTCTGCTTCTCAACAGTTTCCTTGACGACTTCAAGGATCATGTTGGAAGATGACATATTCCTCTCAGTGAATAGTGCAAGTAAAACGAAGAGAGCACAGCAAAGTGATCAAACATGGCCTATAAATGCTGTAATATAACATAAGGAGTAGTTTCTGTCCTGTAACTCCAGTTCTGTAGTAGGGGTATCTCTGTTATAGTCATAATCTAGTGAATAGTCCCGCCCATGTGCGTGGACCCCGGAGCAATCAAAAATAATCTCTTACAGTGTCAAAAAATGCAGAAATGCATAGACACTTAAGAGAGAATTTAAAGACAGATAATGCAGCCAAAAAAGGCTACACTGTCCAGTACTTCAACTAGAAATTCCACCACAAAATCCACAAAACAGCAAAGCCTGTACAGATTTCCCTTGCTTAAAATCCCTCAGGAATGAGAACCTGGACAGACAAGCCCCATAGGCTGCCATTATGTGGCTTAAATAGGATACTGTGCCTTTAAGGAACCTTCCAGAACCTTCTCCCAGTATCCCAGAATGCATAGCAGGTCCAACTTAGTTTCAGTTCTTTTTGGAGGCGTAAAAACGCCAGACCTGTAGCATTATGTACCTGAACAAATCTCCACCGGGGAGGCGGGAGGGCGCTTATGACTATAACAGAGATACCCCTACTACAGAACTGGAGTTACAGGACAGAAACTACTCCTTCTGTAGTAGGGGATCTCTGTGTATAGTCATAATCTAGTGAATAGAATGGCAAGCCCATCCCCACATCAAGCGGCGGTGGAGAAAATGAAATTACGCCACTATTGTGCGAACAAATTCCGCAGCGAAGCCTGCCCAACCTGAGCGTCTGCCCTGGCATCAGTGTCCAGGCAGTAATGCTTAGCAAAGGTATGGACCGACTTCCAAGTGGCCGCCTTGCAGATCTCTGCAAAGGGAACATTACGAAGCATAGCAGTCGTGGCAGCTTTGCCTCTGGTGGAATGAGCCTTAGGTTTACCCCCTAAGGTCTTATTAGCTTTGCAGTAACACAATTGTATGCAGGACACAATCCACCTCGAGATGGACTGTTTAGAGGTAGCAAGACCTGTCCTGACTGAGCCATAATTAATGAACAATTGGTCTGACCTACGAATATCTTTAGTCTTATCAAGATAAAACTTCAGCACCCTCCTCACATCCAGGGAATGTAAAGACCTTTCCGCTGGAGATGACGGATTCTGAAAGAACGTGGGCAAAGTGATAGTCTGATTGATATGAAAATCAGAAACAACCTTGGGAAGAAACTTAGGGTGAGTACGCATAACAACCTTAGCAGCATGAAACACAGTATAAGGTTCTTGGCAACACAACGCCTGAATCTCACTCACCCTGCGGGCCGATGTAATGGCCACGAGGAACGCCGCCTTCCAGGACAGGTGCTGCAACGAAGCCTTATGAATGGGTTCAAAAGGCTCCTTCATCAATCTGGACAGCACCACATTCAAGTCCCACGAAGGCGAAGGAAGCCTGACAGGAGGGAATACTTTCTTCAAGCCTTCCAAAAAATCTTTGATCACAGGGATCTGGAAGAAGGAAGTCTGTGAAGGGCCTTTCCTGTAGGCAGTCAAAGCAGCCAGATGAACCTTAATGGAATGGACATTAAGGCCCGACTGCGCCAGATGAAGTAGATATGGAAGGATGACATCTTCCTTGCATGTAGTAGGGTTAAAGCTCTTAGACTTGCACCAGATGCAAAACCTCTTCCACTTGTAAGCATAAGAAGTCCTAGTGGAAGGTCGCTTAGCCTCCTTCAGTATGTCCATACAATCCTCTGGGAGATTCAGATGGCCATATTGCACTATTTCAGGAGCCATGCCGCCAAACTCAAAGACGAGCGGTTGGGGTGCACCATCCGCCCCCCGAACTTCGTGAGAAGGTCCGGCCTGCACGGCAGCTTCATGTGAGGAAGGAGAGACCGGTGAAGCAGGTCCGTGAACCACCACTGTCTGGGCCATTCCGGGGCAATCAGAATCATTCTCGCCATGGATTGGGACAGCTTGATGAGAACCGCCGGAATCAGGGGAATTGGTGGAAAAGCGTACAGAAAGCTGTTCGACCAGTTGATCCATAACGCGTTCTCCAGCGTCCCCGGCTGGTAGTACCTGGAGGCGAAGCCTCAGCATTTTCTGTTTTCGGCGGTGGCGAACAGATCTACGTCTGGAGTTCCCCACCTTGCGAAGACTTCTCCCAGAACTTCGTCGCTTATGACCCATTCGTGGTTTTCCTGAATGAGTCTGCTCAGTTCGTCGGCCTGAACATTCTGCACACCTGGCAGATGGGTGGCCGTTATCGACAGTCCTCGAGCCAGAAGCCAGTGCCAGATCGCCTGCGCCTCCTGCGACAGAGTGCGCGATCTCGAGCCCCCCTGCTTGTTGAGGTAATACATCGTTGTCGTGTTGTCTGTCTGAACAAGCAGAGAGTTGGTCTGAAAGGACGGGTGAAAAGCCTTCAGTGCCAAGTGCACAGCCAGGTTTTTGATGTGGTACGTGGCCTCCGTCTGGGACCACGTCCCTTGAATCTGCAGGTCTCCGGAGTGCGTTCCCCATCCCTGGAGAGAAGCATCCGTCACGATAGTCTGTGTGGGAATGTCCTTGTGGAAGGGAACCCCTCTGAGGAGATTCTCCTTCGAGCACCACCACTTCAGAGACTGAAGAGCATGTAGAGACAGTCGTATCTTGTCGTCCCAAGATCCTCTCCTCTGGTCCCATTGATCCTCCAAGCACTCCTGCAGCGGTCTCATGTGCAGCCGCGCATGTGGCGTCAGGAAGATACACGAGGCCATCGATCCCAGCAGAGAAGACACCGTCCTCACTGTCGTGGATGGAGTAGACATGAGAGTCTGAGCCTTCCGAAGGAGTGATAAACGTCGCTCCTCCGAAGGAGACACGCTTGCTGACAGCGTGTTGATGGAGGCTCCCAAGTACTGGATGCACTGGACCGGAGTCGGAAAAGACTTGGACATGTTGATGTGCAACCCCAGCTTGTTCAAGAGAACGCACGTCTTCTGGAAGCGTGCTTGAGCTTCCAAGAAGGAGGAGGCCTTGATCAACCAATCGTCCAGGTACGGGTAGACAAACACCTTGTTCTTTCTCAGGTGTGCCGCTACCACTGCCATGCATTTCGAAAACGTCCTGGGTGCAGACTTCAGCCCGAAGGGAAGCACCGTGTACTGATAGTGATTGGTGCCGACTTGAAAGCGCAGAAACTTCCTGTGTTTGCATGCAATTGGCACATGGAAGTATGCATCCTGTAGATCTATGGCACACATCCAGTCTCCTCGTTGCAGCTGAGGGTAGATCTGATGCAACGACAGCATGCGAAACTTTTCTCTGCGAATCCACTTGTTTGCCTGTCGCAAGTCCAGAATGGGCCTGAACTCGTTCTTGTCCTTCTTGCGGACAAGAAAGAACCGAGAATAAAGACCTCTTCCTCTTTGAGACGGAGGTACGTCTTCTATCGCCCTTTTCCTCAGCAGGATCTCTGCCTCCGCCTGGAGCTCGCGCAGTTGGTACTGCGAGCTGACCGGAGGGATCGATGGGGGCGGGCTGATGAACCGAAGACTGTATCCATTGCAAACAATATTCAGCACCCAATTGTCCTGAGTAATTTTTCTCCACTCTGCCAGAAAAAATCGAACGCTTCCCCCCACCGGAGCGGGTAACGGACGAGGGGGAAGTAACCGCTCAGGGTCGAGACCCGGCCGGGCCCTTGGTCGCGGTAGAGGACTGCTGAGTCCCTCTACCCCTCTGACGCTTCTGGAAGGGTCTTCTGTATTGCTGCTGTTGTTGCTGCTGCTGATGTTGTCCAGAAGACTGTCCCCTTCCACGACCCTGCGACCCGTACCGTCGTTGGAACTGGCGGTAGGGTTTCTTTTCCTTGGGCTTCTCCAAGCCCACCGCCGTCAGGGTCTCCGCCTCGGCCTTCATCCTGGCCATCTCGTCATCTGCGTGTTTTCCGAAGAGGGTGTCTCCGGAAAACGGAAGATTCGCCACACGTTGTTGCGCTTCCGGTTTAAGTGACGTCAATCTGAGCCAAGCATGGCGCCTCTGATTAATCCCGTGGCAGTATCCATGCGCAGACAGCAAGGAGATATCTGCCGCGGCGCTAATGGCCTGGTTAGAGACCAGCATCCCCTCCTGGACGATCTCCATGAAGTCCTCTCTGCGGTCTCGAGGAACAAGGTCCGCAAACTGCTCCATAGAGTCCCACAGTGCGCGGTCATAGCGTCCCAACAACGCCGAGTCACTGGCGGCCTTCATCGAAGAGGAGGACGTACCACACGCTTTCCGACCAGCAGAGTCAATCCAGCGGCTCTCCTTATCCGGAGGCACGGTGGATGCAGGGGAGGTAGCATGAAGCTTCCGAGCCGCCGTCACAATCACCGAGTCCGGTACCGGGTCCTTTCTCAAGAAAGCTGGGTCCGAGTCAGGAGCTCTGTATTTCTTGAGGAGCCTGGAAGGCACGGACTTCACCAATGCCGGCGTTAGGAAGAGCTGTTCAGCCGGCTTGAGGAGACCTGGCACCAAAGGCAGTAGGGGGCGAGACATGTGTTTCTTATGTAATGTCTCAAAGATCACAGAAGTGGAAGGTGTAGGCGCTTCAACCTTGATCCCCAACTTCGCCGCCCCACGCAGGAGGACCTCCTGGAATGTGCCAATATCGTCTATCGGAGACACTCTAGTCTCCGGCGAATCAGACAGCGTAGGCGAGTAAGAACGGGTCCCAGAGGCAGAACGTGACCGGGACCTACGCCTCCTATGGCGATGCCTGGATCTCGAGGAAGATCCGCGTCCACTCCTGGATCTGTCTCTTCTTCCCGAGCGAGACCTCGATCTCTTGGGCCTGGGACGGTCCGTCGGCCTCCCCGGTTCTGAAGCCTTAGGCTTTGGAGGAACCTTCGACTTAGGAGTCTTCTTCGGCGGAGTCGGATACTTGGGCATCGACACCGCTCTCTGTGGAACCGGGGGAGGGGGAGTAACCGGAACCGGGGCCTGTGGAGCCGGCCGAGGAGGCAACGGAGGAGGAGGGGTCGGAGCCCTCTGAGGTGGACCCCTTGGTAAAGGAGGCAGAGGAGGGGGTGTAGAAGGCTTCTTCGGGGTATATACCTCGGAATACGCCGTTCCCGGCGAGCCATCATCCCGTCCGGACTGTGGGGAGCCCCCCACAGTCCTGGGCCTGGCCTTACGACCCCCTGACGCCGAAGATCGGTGCCCAGACGACGACCGTGGGTCCTTCGACGTCGAGCGGCCTTTCGGCGTCGACCGTTCCATACTCCTCGACGTCGACCGGTGTCCACGTCTCGATGTCGACCCCGACCAGATGGACGAACCACGAAATCTCGACGACGGGCGATGGTGCCTCGACGGCGACCTCGACCTCTTTGTACGTCTCGACGTCGACCTCTTGGATCGCCTCGACGCCGACCTCTTGGAGCGCCTCGACGTCGATCGCTTGGATCGCCTCGACGTCGATCTCTTTGAATGTCTCGACGTCTACGTCTTCGGCGCCGGAGACTTCTCCCGTCTCGACGGCGACCTTGACGACGAGGATCCCCTCGACGACGACGTCTTCGACGGCGAACGGCGGTGTCGCCTCGACGGCGAGCGCCGACGCCGAGTCCTCCGATGTCGACCACTCGACGCCGACGACGAAGAAATCGACACCGGCTTCGACGGCGGCCTGTAAACGTCCCTCGACGTCGACGGACGACGTTTTCTCAACCCAGAGCCCTGGGGAGACCGGGAACTGGCCGTGGACCTTCCTCTCGACATCGTGGTCATCGCCACTGACCCAGATGGAGAGCTTGGGCGTGAGCTGGACTTCCTGCCCCTGGGGAGCCCCCCAGAGGCCACAGCATGGGCAGTAGAAGCCCCTCCAGACCCACCTCGAGCCTTCAATCTTCTTTCTTCAAGTCCCTGAAGTCTGATCTTCCGTCTGTCCTTCAGGGTCCTGCCAGAGAAGCCTCTACAGATCACACACTCCTCAGGGATGAGGGAAGAGGGAAGGCAGAGAATACAGACCTCATGGGGGTCTGACTTGGCCTTCTTCCTGGAGCACTCCGGGCATTTGTCAAATAATGCTGGCATTATGGACAACAAAAGAGTGCAGAACCCAAGAAGAAAGTCACCAAAGTGCTTTAAAAGCACAAGAAAAACGAATTTAGTGAAAATCACCAACAAAACCCTTGAAAAGGGAGAGCTCAATGCTCCAGGGTCCTGCTTGCAGGAGCCGGAAAAAAGAACTGAAACTAAGTTGGACCTGCTATGCATTCTGGGATACTGGGAGAAGGTTCTGGAAGGTTCCTTAAAGGCACAGTATCCTATTTAAGCCACATAATGGCAGCCTATGGGGCTTGTCTGTCCAGGTTCTTCTCTCTATCATTCCTGAGGGATTTTGCTGTTAAGCAAGGGAAATCTGTACAGGCTTTGCTGTTTTGTGGATTTTGTGGTGGAATTTCTAGTTGAAGTACTGGACAGTGTAGCCTTTTTTGGCTGCATTATCTGTCTTTAAATTCTCTCTTAAGTGTCTATGCATTTCTGCATTTTTTGACACTGTAAGAGATTATTTTTGATTGCTCCGGGGTCCACGCACATGGGCGGGACTATTCACTAGATTATGACTATACACAGAGATCCCCTACTACAGAACGTACCATTGCAGGGCAGTAGGAGACAAACAGTAGTCAATGCGCATGCCAGTGTGAAAACTCCTAGCTACAGAGGTCAACGCCCCAAGAGCTACAAAGAAGCAAGGAACAGCACTTTATAGTTGCAGCAGATCAGAAGTCTTTGGTTAAAAGCAACTAAGTTTAGTTACTACTCCTTTTTGTGTGGAACTTCGAAAAGCACTTTGTGTGGCATCAGCATTAGTGAAGACCCTTGAGAACCTAGAGAACATCATGGCTCAGCATGAGTGACAATCAGCAAAACTCTGGCTCCATCATCATATTGGACTGTTTGTGTTAATTAACCTCTACCGCGCTACCGAGTTTTCCCGCTGTGCGCTGATTTTTGAAAATCGCGCTGTTTATGACAAAGCCAGCTCGTCATCCGCGTAGCGCAGGTAACGCCCATGACGAGCTGGCTTTGTCATTAGCGTCGAAGGGGTTAAAAGAAAATGGTAAGCATAGTACCTGCAGCAGTGGCTACTACCTATCAATATGGTGGATGGTAGTTCACACTGACAGCTCAGTACGACATCATATAGATACTGAAAGGAACCATGTAAATTGCCTAGCATGTCTCTTGCATATTTTGTGTTTTGGTGTCCATCACGCAGGGGACCACCAATATAAAAGTTGAGTAACTAGAAGTAGCAATAAAACATTCCCTGTTGGTACCTAAAGCAGTCAGCAGTGCTTATTTCCATGTCCCAATCCTCTGCACTGTGTTCTTATGGTTGCAGTTTTAGTCAGCTCAAGTTCTGTGAGTTTAGAATACTGTGAGTTCAAGCCCATACTAGCGTCAAGTCGCCCAGTGATGAATGCAACAAAGGTTCTGGACCCTGCTATGTCTTCCTATTCTTAATACCGTATTCCTCTCTTCTATCTTCCAGGCTAGTTAAGAAATAGCTTCTCCGTGTTAAATCTATCACCAACTGAATGGCTTGTATTTAAACTCAGAAGACGGAGTTGCCAGTGGGGCATTGTGAGTTTCTGGTCAACTTCCTAGGGAGTACTACCAGGTCTACAGTTGACCAACAAGCGAAGGCTTGAATCAAACAAGTTAAAGCTCTGAAGCCAAAACACTCCACTAGAAGGGGGAAAACGCACAGAACGAGTAAGCTGAAATTATTGGCCTCAGAAGTGCAAGTCAATGGGTTGTACACAATGGTAATTGGTGCATAAAATGCTTGGGTAAAGTGATCGGGTGGTTTCTAAATAAGGGGGCACTGGGGCAGGGGCAGGAGCTACTAGCAAAGTAACCTGTACAGCTATGTAGTACGTAAACTAAAGAGAACACTTCCCTTTTTTAAGGTAGTTTTAACAGAAGGCTGAGTCTGGATTGTGTTGGGACATTTGCGTGATTAAGGAAACTGTGGTGGCAGAAGGCACTACAAATGTCTTTGTCCCTTTTTTAGCAGTTCTATAGGTGGGCACTACCCATCATGGAGCAAAAACATTGTGCATACTGCCTTTTCACTCTTACTTGCAGGAGCCAAGGAATGAGTGGGAGGTTTTAGATAGAGGGATTAGTGGGCTATAACAATGCAGGACGGTGGTGCAATTTGTTGAGTGAGGAATGAAATAAACTCGGACTCTTTGATTCTCTATATCTAAGAGTTCCCACCAACATAACTGAGACTATAGTACAAAAATCAAGTTCTTAGTGGACAACATTTCTGATGCACATTGCAGGCCATGACTCATTTAGCCACAACACCCTCAAGGTATGCTTGATATAACTCAGTCATTCACATCACCAGATTGTACAGCCTGCGTACCCCTTTAAATGTCCATGGAGTACTGCAAAGCTAATTAAGCATCTAGCATATGCAGATGCTTTGTCCCTTATGATGAAATGCTTAACAGGGAGCACAACCTTCAACGGTACCAGCGGCTCGCGGACAACAGAAAACGTCAATACATCTCAACCATATTGTAGGAGAGTAGGGTCTGCAATCCTATGATCACCCAGATTTTTGCTTTTTGCTGCACTGGTTTACGACTTTCCCTGGCTGTGGGCCTGCTAATCAGACCCACAGCCTAGCTGTTCTCTCTATCCAAATTGTACTCAGGTACTGAATTGGCACTGGGCCCTCTCCAAGTCCCTGTACCCAGGGCTGAGGTGCACCCAGAAGTCTCCCAGGGGCTGAAGCATGTATTGTGCCACCCTTGGACTGACTAACTAAACTGACACAACTGGCTGCACGACAGCTGGGGCAAGGTGGTGTACTCACCCTTTGCTTTAGATATAGTATACCTATATCTGACCCTAAAATGGACACACAGATCTCCTATCAGTCACTCCTATGGCAGGCCTTAACAATCCTGAAGGCATAGTGCTTGGAATCGTGTGAGATGGTGCTCTGGCATAAGCTGAGCCTGTCTGCGGCTTTCGGGATCTATCCCTTAGCCGTTTCCATGATATCGCATACCATATACTCTTAAGTGCATTATAATCCTCGCGGTTAGATGCCAACTCTGGTATCGCTTTATCAAAACATGTCGAGTAAGGTGTCATACGAATTGGAATACTAACCCCTCGCCAATTCTGGCGACGGGGTTAGCATTCCACCCTTCTAGAGGGACACGGCATGTATGTAACCCCTAACCCCGGTTAAAGTCAAACAGAGCCTCAGCTCCACAAAATGGATGCTGCCACCGAGACACAAGTCTGCCCTCCTGCTGCTGGGAGTCCTCCCAGAGCAGGAGATAAGGACAAAGGGTTTCCTGCCAGGGGCGGTGCCAGCACCGTCCCAGACAGGATTTTGTGTATGTTAGGTTGGCATGGCTTCAGAGGAAGGTGACTGCAAGTGGCACCCCGGTGCTCACTATGCATAGGCCGGCTTGAACCAGTTCCAGGGACACTCCAGACCCTGAGCTGGGGAAAAGCCCGTCAAGGAAGTGGGTGTAACCACCCCCCTCCTGGTCCCACCCATAGGGCAGGACTTAGTCGCATGCCAGCCCCCTTTTCTCAGATAAAGGTAGGAGCAGGCCCCCTTCCAAATTAGATCATCTTTGGAATCAAGATACGACTTTCTGCGAAAGGACTTCAAGATTTCCTTCTTCAAGATTCTCCCTTGTGACTAAGGAGTAGTCACCCTGCATCCGCAGGCACCATCGCAAGAACACTGCGGTCTGCTGTAAGTCCTTCCTCCGGAATCCGACTGCCCAGCTCGACAAGACCCGGCTTCCCTGGCACCTCCGACCTCTACTCACCTCTACAGCCAAGCTGAGAACCGTGAGTGCGACGAGACCTCAAGGGACCTACTATTGCCAAGACTGCACGACTTCTGCACAGCAAGCCCGCCGAGTAATTTCCTGGTGAGTGCTTTGGGGTCCGAGAAGCCCCGACCCTGAGCAGCTCCAGCACCAAAGATCAGCCCCCCAGCATCTCCACGATCGGCGTGGGGTCCTTCTGCTTTTTGCTGCTCACCGCGTTGTTTGGCTACTAGCCCGCTGGCTTGTGGCCTTCTGAACGACGCCCGACGACATCACTGCTGCTGGTCTGGTTGCTCCAGACTGGCCCTTGCTCCCTTCCAGAAGAGGAGCACCCCGGACCCTCCTGGTCCACTCAAGACGCCATTTTGAGTCCACCGCGTGGGCTTGAATTAGCCAAGGCTTTGTTGCCCAATCCTGGGTTCTTCGACGCCGACAGCTTCATCCATCGTGGGACAGCTCGCCTCTCCATCCTGGTCGCCGACAACGCCTCCTGGTCCGTGAGATCTGCAGAGCCAGCGTCGCCCACTCACCTAGTCGAGGTGACTACCATCCGGTGCCCTCCTGGTGCCCACTGACTACTGGCTAGTAGTCACGAACTTGGTCCCCTCTGCTTTCAGGTGTCCTCCATCTTCCAGATCCAGGCTTGAATCACTTCGAACTATCTTCACTGGTCGCCTGCCAGCATCTTTTCTTCCAGGCTCCTGGTCCGGCAACGAGGATTCCCGACGTCTTTTGAGACCTATGCAGCTGCAGCCCCTGGGCTAGGTAACTTCGGCATTTCGGTGCCCCAGCATAGCCTCACTATCCAAGGGTCAGGATCCACTGTCGTTTTCTCCCTACCAGGTCGGGTTCGCCCGTGAACACTAACTTTAGCGTTACTAGCTTCCATAGACTTTGTCCCGCATCCCGCGTGAGAGTGCACACTCTGCACCCGAGTCCCCTAGGCCTCCTAGAAGTAATCTAACGATTCCATAGTCAAGTCCTAGCGATTCCAAAGCCTATTAGTACTGTACTTACCTGCTAGTAATTTCGCATTCCACTTTTAAAGTATATGGTTTTTCGTGCCCCTCGGGCATTTGTGTATACCGTGCTAACTTAAGTATTTTCGTAAGAGTTTTGTTGTGTGCTTAGCACCCTGTCCTCATAAAGAGTACAGGGTTGTTGTGATTCTAATAAATACACTGTTTATTTTCATAACACTTGTGTGGTGTCCTTTCACTGGGTGTTCAAGGGGTAATGTGATGGTAAAACAGCTGGCTTAACACGCCCTCTAGAGTCTTAGCCTTAGACTGCTCGTATCCATGCTACTAGGATAGCTGGTCTATAAGGTTGACTTACAACCAATCATCAATAAGGGTTGTTTGGACTGATATATAGTGATCACTAGAATAGTGAGCACTGCACATCAGGCCAACTTCTCACACATATGAAATAGCGTTTTCTTGGTACTTACTGCATTTTCAGGATGGAAGATGTAAGAAGCGGGTGAGTTGTCCACTATTATAACTTTGCTCAGCTCTCGTCCCAGTCGACTAAGATCCTTTACATAATTTCCTCTGTGAAAAACACAAGATTCTCTGAAGAGTCTGGCCTTGAAGACGCCCCAACGATCCAACAGGTCTGCTACTGGATCTGCGTACTTAAAGGCAAGTGAAAAATTGTCAATCAAATGAGATTGTAAGGTATTGCAACACCAACATTTTCACACACTTCTTTCCCATAATGCATAGTTGTAGGCTGTATGCATTTCCTAAACACTTTTACACTGCTGTAACACAAAATAACAATGTCATGTGCATAATGATGTTTTTGCAGAACTCTTAAGACAACATTCTTTCAAACCAGACAGCACTTCATAATTCTAAATTGAGTAGCAAAAGAAAAACGTATAGCGCTCAAATGAACATGCTTCAGTCTGTAACTGAGTTCCATACACTGCTACAAATATAAAAGCATTTTCCTTTAATAAAATATTCACAAACAATCACGGACAGCATAAAATTGCAGAAGAAAATATACAGTTCTAACAACTGCTTATGAAGGCAAGGACAATGGGCACACATATGTGGACATGATCAACCATAGAAGTCTTGCATGTGACACTGATTATTAGGTGAAAGTCCAATATGCTTGGTACTAATTAACTCACTTCCGAAGTTTATGGTCAGTGCCCACAAAAGCAAATATTATTAATCTTACTCACTTTTGTATGGATTTATTAATGCATCTATACCACTTCCAGTTTTTTCTCAGGGAGATGCATACAGACATTTGGATAGTAACCCCAACTTAAATATCTCTGATCCACCTTCAGTCCAGATTTTTCAAGCAACTCTTGACCTGACACAATTCTCCACTCCAAAAATTCCCGGTAATGGATACCTATTTAAAGTTCTGCTCTTATAAATAGTTTCTGCGTGCACTCATAGGCCATATTTCTGGTGATAGTCTCTGAACTTAAATTAAAGACTCCAGGATTACATTAGGATAAATCTCCTTTCCGGACAACTCCTAAACATCAGACTACTTGGCAGTGGAAAGACAGCAAGGTAAAGAGCACACATCAAACTGCTTCAAGGGATCTACACAGTCATTCAAACCAGAATAGGAACTAACAAAGTTTCTAAAATGTACTTGATTAGAAGTAGGGCAGATAAGAGTGTTTTATAGCATTGCTCCTTCATTAGGGGCAGGGAATGAGCAAGGAAAAATGTTGTCTCAGCCAAAGCGTGAAAAGGAAGAGGAATTTCTTTACCATACACACTTTAGAGGCTGTGACAGTAATTACAAATTGGCTTAAGTGTCACAGATGGTTCTTAAATAGACTACCTTCAATAACTTTATAATTTACTTAACAGGAACTGATCAAGAGTAAACACTTGGGTTTGACACTCAAAAAGAGTCATGCATCCTTTAGGGGTGTGAGTGCCCGCTTCAACCTACGTGATTTAAAGCAAGACAAACAGTTAATGAAATGCATCAAGTTATTTCTCAGAACAGAAGTCTCTTCTTTAACCTGCTACCATGCTCATATCTTTCAACGCCCTCAGAACACTCAAGAGATCCATTTTGGAGGGGCCTTGCTTGTACAGGCGAGCCTATGCCCGATATATGAGAAAACTGCAAACATAAAATTCTCTTACCCCCTTTTATTTATACTCCAGACTGCTTTTGTCTATACTCCATACTGTATTTTTTAAAGTCTCTGGTAACAAAGGGATTCCAGTACCAGCTCAATATCATATAAATCTAGCTCCTCCTCTCCTTCCAAAAATGCAAAAAAACTGTTGAGTCTGCCTCGATTCCTTAAGTAGAACAGAGCTTGCGCCCAGTCTCTTCAATGTCAACCCATCACCCATTCTGAGAAACCAGAACTAGCTGATGTTCCATTCTTATGTTAGTCTGCAGTCAGCAAGTAAACCCATCTTCATTTTCCACACCTTGGGAGTCATCCACTTTTAGTCTGTTTTGCAGAAAGGCAGATGCCATAATGACTGGATAGTTACTCCTGCCCTTCGTTCTCCTCTAACCTACACAATTTGCTCATCAGCTCACTTTGGAACTTTAATGAGTTCATTTTTTTCACTGTCCTTGGAAAAAACGTCCAATATCTCTACCTGCGGACCTAAGCAGCATCTTGTACTTTTTAAGCCCCTGTCTGTTTCAAAGTTTCCGACATTCATTCCAGTAGGGCCCGATGAGCCTACAAATACGTGTTAAGAGATGAATGAGACAAAACAAACATCTCAGTGTTTCTTAAATCTAAGGGCTGCATGACAAACAAATGAGTACTCTGCAAATGGTACTTTTACTTTTGAAAAGAGATACCAGGAGTACCCTTCGTAGTATTTTTTTAATAAGACATGCTAAAAATACTTTTAAAGAGTGCCTTTGTAATATATTCAAGGGGGCGATTTCCTACCTGGCAGAGGCGTTGCGAGCACTTCACTTTCCTGACTAAAGAGGCAAGCTCGGCTTTCTACCTAGCCGCACCCGCTTCGCGGGTGCCGCGTCGCACGGGAGTGCGAGGAGCATCTGTCACCGGCAGTAGGAGCAGGAAGGCGGAGGCAAGGGTGAGTGGCTTGGCGGGGCTGCGAGCGTGCGGGGACTCCAGTGACCAGGAGTCCCTGCGAGACCACGGACGTAGCATCCGGTCCGCTCTCCCCGCTGGCCCGCCCCCCGCCTCCTTTGCGTGTTTTAAGGCGATTCCTACAAGCACCTGTGGGGCGATTTCCTACCTGGCAGAGGCGTTGCGAGCACTTCACTTTCCTGACTAAAGAGGCAAGCTCGGCTTTCTACCTAGCCGCACCCGCTTCGCGGGTGCCGCGTCGCACGGGAGTGCGAGGAGCATCTGTCACCGGCAGTAGGAGCAGGAAGGCGGAGGCAAGGGTGAGTGGCTTGGCGGGGCTGCGAGCGTGCGGGGACTCCAGTGACCAGGAGTCCCTGCGAGACCACGGACGTAGCATCCGGTCCGCTCTCCCCGCTGGCCCGCCCCCCGCCTATTACGTCCCCCATATAGCACCACTTCACTCCCGCAGCGCGGGACGCAGCCCGGGACAAGACCGGGCTAAGACCGGGCTAAGACCGGGCTAAGAGCGGGCTAAGAGCGGGCTAAGAGCGGGCTAAGAGCGGGCTAAGAGCGGGCCGTTTGAGGCCGTTCGAGGCCGGAGAGGACTGGACTGGCCCACTCTCTTCCGCCCAGTTTACACCATTTTTACTTGGGTTCACCGCTCCGACCTCTCTCATCCTCCAGGAGACTACATCCCGGTCCTTGCCCTTGTTTAGTCATGTGTACCAGGTTGACTCGCAGTAGGGCGGTTAAGGAAGGCACCTCAATTAGTGGGCCTATGGACGACTTCATCACTCGTACTAATTTTGCTATTGATCAGGAAATTTCCAAATTACAGACTCGTGTCTCACTGGAATTGGCAGCCGCAAGAAGACTATCGGAGGTCTTCGCAGTTTCAAAGAAATCCTCATTGGGCCATATTGCTACCGTTGTTACCCCGGAGCGTCCTCCTAATTCCAGCTCCCTAGTTTTGCAGGCAGAAATCCATCAGGTTCCGATTTCGCAAGCTTCATCTCCAGCCCCAGGCCCAGTTGTCAACTCGGGAGATTTAAATCTCCCTGTGTTGCCTTTAAGGCAGTATGCCAGTTTTAATTTTTCTTCTCCGGCATCTTTAACACCACATAATGGCAATCAGGATGCCAGCTCTCATTTTCCTGTTCCAGTAACCTTCAATTCTTCTAGAATTAGTTCTAGTAAGGGTCATTTACCGAAAAGGAAAAGGTCCTTCCGTCATACTTTCTATCGCAAAAAGGCAAGACTTGGGGCGGCTCAGAAACCGAAATCGCCCATTGCTCCAATACTTAAATCACTAGAAAGGGCTAGTCCTGGGTTACAGCCACGTCGAGAGGGGGCCACCGAAGGAATAGATTCTGCCTTTGTCACTACCACATTACAGGATGGGGGCACACATGCTGATGGTCGGGAAGGGAAGGATGGGGAATTTATAGGTATAGTTTGGGAAATACTTAAGAAACTTCTTTCCCCTCTTGCTTTAAGACTCTCTTGTATAGAAAATAGCTTGCTGGAGATGGAAAAAAGCATCATTGCTTTGGCCACTCTTGGTTTGAGAAGTCTTGAAAATCAGGGTTTCGGGGCAGAGGATGCATCATCACAAGCTTCACATTTTCCTCCCCCTGTTCCAGCGCCTGAACGCCCGGTCCCCAAGCCGCGAACCCTGGGTGTGGACCAAATCCCTGCTGTTCTTATACCGAAGGCTCCCACTCGTCCCGTCTCCAAACCTTTGTTAAAACCTGTCATAGGCCCCCCCCCTAGACCTCCGCCTAGTGAGGTTCGCCTCCAACAATCTCGTGGCCCTCCTGCTAAGAATATCTTTAGAGGGGGATACATTGACCTTCCCCCAGAGGCTAATGAATATGTGGTTGTCCTGACGGGCGTTCCCCAGAACGATAACGGCCACCACGAGAACCACTGGTCCTTGAGGAACAAAACTATGCATTGGCTTAATACGAACCGCCCAATTCCCAATGGTCAGAAGAGTAGTGTTCTGATGGTGCGTCGTGTTCCCTGGGTGGGCCCCTCTAAGAAAACCACGGAAGGGGACTGCATAGTGGTGACCTTTGAGGATCCACATACAGCACATTACATCTGCTCTTGCCCCCCTGGTGAAGGATCTCGTGTTGTACCCAGACCCTTGTCCTTCTTCTACCCGCCGCCTCCCAAAAGAACAAGGAAAGACGACTGGTCCGTGGTCCAGCGCCACGCTTGGAGGAGCTACCCTTCCAACCATCAAACTCCCCTTGCGTGCTGGAATGTCTTTCCTACCTCGAATATGTTTGGCAGCCTTGAGGAGGTGGATTGACTTGCAGGGCTATCCACCGATGATGCAGTGGTAAAGGCCTCTTCATCTGAGACTTTAGGGCCTATTGATAGTCTGCATGCTCTGTTCAACTACAGTCCTATCACTAATCCAACCCTGACTGAAATTAATTATGATCCATCTATAGAAGAGGGATTGTCCACCCTAATTTTTCCAGAATCCAATGTTGTTGCTCAATTGCTGGTCTCACCCACCATGACCCCCTTGATAGCTACTGAGAAACCTTTATCACTCAAACATCTATCTGACGATGTAGGAGCTCCCACTCACCTTCAGATTAGGCCCCTGCAAAGGTTAACTGAACCGGCTGTAGGTTTGGCCACCTTGGTATGTAGCTCGGATGTTGCTGATAATCCGCCAGGGCTGCTTACCCCAGGCGTTCCCCTAATAAAAATTTTAAGTTGGAACGTGGCAGGCCTGGCCCGTAACTTTGACATTCCCGAGTGGAATGCTTTTTTGGATTCTTACGACATCTGCCTTCTGCAAGAAACCTGGTGCCTTGAACCCAGGCATAGAGTGGGTTACACAACCTTTTTTGTTCCAGCTTCCCAACCTGTGGGCTGTAAAGGTCGCCCGTCCGGCGGCCTTGTAATATGGGTTAGCATTGCACTTGGTTTAAGCGTAACCCAACAGTTTACCCATTCTCCAGATCTTCAGAGGATATCCTTATGCTGTCAAGGGGGAAGGAAGCTAGAGGTTTTCAACCTTTATTTAAGGGGGGCAAGGGGTGGGGCATCATCGCTACTTGCCACTGGACTAAATGATGAACTAATTGCCTGTGGCACTGACTCCTATGTGTTTCTTGGAGGTGATTTTAATTGCTGTTTTGAGCCACTTGCGAGGGAAGACATCCTTGACTCATGGGAGGAGGATACAAGGAGGGGCATCCCTATTCTGTCCCTTGATCCAATCCGAAAATGGACTCAGAGTGCGATAGACATCACCGCACTCTGTATGGAACACGACCTGAGACCATCTAATGGTCGTTCTAAATCCGATCCTATGGGTGCTCACACCTATAATAGAACGGGATGCACCTCCAGAATAGACTATACCATGCTGAACTATAACCTGTGGCCATTCCTGCAAGACATGGAAGTCATAGCATCCTGTGACAGCGACCATAACCCCCTATCCCTAACCCTCATTTCGCCTTGGTATGCCAGGAAGCCAGATAAAACCGCCCATTTGTGGAAAACATCCCACGAAGTTGTCCCTTCCAATTGTGGAAGGCGGTTGAAATGGGCCAAAGCAGCAATGGACGAGGAAAGGATGGCACAAGCAGGGTCCATAATGGCAGCTGTGGGCCAACGCTACAATGACCTGGGAACCAATACTGCAGCTGTCATAACTCTGTTTACAGAAACTACTACGGCCATAAGCAACTTGTTTTTTATCCCCCACACTGGTGCGAGGCTTCCAGCGATAGGTTCCTCCAAGTCAAGAGACAAGTGGTATACCACTGAATGTCGGGCCGCTAAGGGGGAACTGATTTCTGCATTAAAAACTAAGGACACAGCCAGCATTCGATGGGCAAGGCAATTTTACAAGAAATCGGTGGCAAAAGCTAAGGAGGCACATGATTACAATTTTTGGAGGGAGCTATCTGAGGCGAGCTCCAAGAAAGACTCTAAGGTGTTTTGGGACCTACTGAGAGATAGGAACAAGCCTATCAACCTACAAATCACCTGTAACATCCCTGGTGATGTTTGGTTTGCTCATTTTTCTAGGCTTTATACTGCCTCTCTGGGTGAATCCCAACCAAGGAAGGGTTCCTCGATTAGGCCCCCCTCACAGCCTTCACTCCACATAATGTTTGTCCCTTTACTACCAAGGAAGTTGAATGGGCGATCAAGAGTATTGTTTCTAATAAAGCTGCAGGTCCAGATGGAATCCCGGGCGATCTGTTGAAGCTGTACCCACTATTATGGAGTAGATTAATCTCTTCGCTTCTGAATGCAGCTGTCTTGGGAGCCCCCTTTCCTGATTCTTGGCGGGGCGCAGAGGTCGTCCCTATTTTTAAGAAAGGCTGTCGGGACGACCCGGATAACTATCGCCCTATCAGTCTGCTTGACTCAACCCAAAAAGTTGCAGGAAAAGTGGTTTTGGGCAGGATCTTGCAGTGGGTGGAGGAACACCAGGTTTTGTCAGATTTCCAGGCGGGCTTTAGATCTGGGACAGGCACAATTGAGCAGACATTCCGCTTTCTAATGTTATATTGGAAAGTGGTGGTACTGGGAGGAGGCAGTTTGTATTTAGTCTTTATTGACCTGCGAACTGCTTTCGACCTGGTCCCGCGGGCCCAGTTGTGGAAAGTCCTAGACGGGTTGGGAATGCCATCTTACCTATTGGCACTACTTATTAAGTTCCACGAGAGCAACTTTGCCCAGATCAGATGGGGTCTCCAGGGGGAAAAAACATCCCGTATCCCTGTTGATAGGGGCGTCCGTCAGGGTTGTGTGCTGGCCCCCACTCTGTTCTCGCTTTATGTGAACGGAGTGGTGGACCATCTTCTTCAGGAACCATCCGATGCACCCTCCCTGGCTGGTAGGAAGATACCAACGCTTCTATTTGCCGATGATACCCTTCTGGTCTCTAAATCTCCATCGGGCATACAAAAGTTGCTCTCTGGATTCAAGGACTTCTGTGTCACCAGGGGTCTATCTATAAATATAGGTAAGACCAAATTCCTTGTAATCAACCCACCCAGAAAAACTGTTTTTCCCCCTGTCCTGGATTCTGTTCCACTCGAAAGAGTCAAAGAGTTCGATTACTTGGGTATACGACTCTGCGACACAATGAGTTGGAAGCCTCACCATCATAAAGTATTCCTGACCCATAAGAGGCTAGCAGGGGCCCTGCTCAAAGAACAACGTGCCTCATCTACCAAACCTATTGGGGCTCTTTTGGATATTTATAGGGCAAGGGTGGTGAGTGCAGCCTTGTATGGCGCAGAACTGTGGGGTGTACAGAGAGCTGACTGTTTAACCTGCCTCGAAAATAACTTCCATAAAGATCTCATGAAGTTACCCCACAGTACCCCTACTCTTCCCCTCCTGCTTGATGCAGGCACATATCCTATAAAAGACCAAGCCAGGCTCCGTCCCCTCCTATTGTGGGCAAGGATATGGAACGTCCCTGAACTGTGCAGTTATGCCGACGAATTACGAGATCTCTTATCTTCCCCAAGCTGGCACAAAGTGACCTGGCTCAGGGAGGTTAAGCGGCTCCTTTATGACTTGGGCCTAGGCGATGCCTGGGTTAATAAAACAGCCCCACCTAAGCAATCGCTAAAGAAGGTGTATTGGTTGTGGGTGGCTAATGCTCGTAGGTCTAATACAAATCTTTGCAAATCTGCCGTTCAGTTCCTCTTAATCAAGGAGCTCCCCCTTAGAGAACCCTACCTGGACTTGATTCATAACTCTGGAGACAGATCTCTGTACTTCAAATTCAGGGTGGGTGTTTTACCTGTGGGATTGTTTACCTCCACCTGGAAACCTCCACTACAAACCTTACCATTTTGCCCCTTTTGTGCCTCAAAAGTAGAGTCCATTGCCCATTTGCTGTTTGAGTGCCAGGCGTACGTGGCCCCTAGGACGAGATGGCTTAAGCCACTCTGTAGGAGTCTGGGTACCAGATCACACTTGGAAGCCCTACACATCCTTTGTTCTGATGCCCGACCCTTTTTTGCCTGCTGTATGGCAAAATTTTTGGGTTGGGCTTGGCGAATAAGGTCTGCAAGGATGCTACTAATTCATTAGAGTCCTTTTCCAATTATATGAGTTTTATGATATGGATAATTATCTTTTCTTAGTATAGCTAGGCTGTTCATTAGGTCTCTTATCTTTTGTATTGCTATATTAACACTGACGCTCGCTTTTTAATATAAATGTTAAATGTTTTATTAAAATGTATATTGTAATGCAAGCTTTTATGATATGTTTTTATATCGAAATAAAGCAATACAACAACAATATTCAAGTGCTTGTGCACAGTTCTGTAATTTAGTGGCTGGTACAGAAACTACTTAAACTATGTTTTGAAAAACAACATGACGGCCCAATTTCAGAAAAAAACACTGTTGTCAAAAACAGTCATACAGCTCACTGATCTTCTTGGGTTGTGATCAAAAAGAAGCATGGGAGTTGGGCGTGGGGATGCTGGGTTGCATGTCCACACAGGTTCTCTGACATTTGGTGGTGCCTAACTACCCATAGAAAGCTGGGAATATTAAGAAGTGTTATCTCAGAAAACACAACCCATCAATAAGCTGAACATTTTTGGTTATTTAATTTTTACGAGAAATAATATACGAGCGACAGAAACTCAAGATTATATGCTGAAGGACCAAAGATCTTTGGCAAGGACGAGGTTAAAACACAAACACATATTTTTCTGGCAGAGTGTGCATAATAGTGTTCACAGAATTACATTCTGTCTGATGAGTTAAATGTCAAGATGCAAACTCTCCAACTTCCTCTTATGTTTGACCTAGATAAGGTAGCTCCAGGGCACTAGCAATTACCGGTTCACCCAATTTCCAACACCAATTATGAACTAAATCGATGAACGGGAAACGCATGTGCAAACCAGTAAGTAAAATGCTGATGTCTTAGTATACTGAACTGAGATTATCCAAACTGCGTTCCTACAGGTATAATACTGCTCCACTGAGCTACCATCTCCGGTATCACTCAGTACCATACATTTTTGTTTCATATTCTTGAGGAACTCGATAACACTCTTGCCTTTGATGGGAACCTGCTCCTCACTCTTTATTTTACACGGCCAAATATTCAATCCTGTCATGTGCACGCCTCTTTCGTAGGTATATGCCTATTGGTAGCAAATTAGGTTCAACAGGTACATTATTTTTCCATTTTCAAAGTGCTCGACCACAGTAGACTCTCTACCTTTAATCTTAGCTCAATGGTTAATCTTTTGTGTCCAGTACCCAAATATCCATCAGTGATTTCCTCTCTGCTTCGCTCCTAATTTATGACCGTCCAAACCAAAGCACCCAAAAAAGTCCTCAGAGTACCTTATCATGTAATAAATAAGTAATAGCCTCTTTTGCTGTATTCACACCCTTGGGATAATTAATATGTCCACCATATTACTAGTGCTACACAAACACATGATGGACGGAATGCTGAATAAATCATACATTCACCCCCAGTCAAGAAATCTGGGTTAAATCCCTTGTTCTTTTGCTCAGCATGCCAACCCAGTTTAGACCCAGCCATATGCAAATCAGTCTTGACCCTGTGCCTCATGGGAACAGTCCAGACCGAACTGCCAAGCCAGGTCTTCCCTGGACCGGAAACAAGCATCCTGGGACCGGTTTCTAGGTATTACCCTTCATCAGCGAGGCTAGCTTGAATCCAGTGGCACAGTGAGCAAGGGACCCACGTCTGGGCATACCCATCCCACTTGGGTTAAAAGGGCCACTGGAATTATGCCAGTCTGCTACAGCTGCTTTTTTCCGCATGGTATATATAGATTTGCCACATTTGCCACTTAATCAATCATCTACTGCATAATCTGCAGAGTTCAACAAAACAAATGTTGTTTCTATCGCCAACGTATCAAAAGTTACTAAAACATGGCAACATGTGTTCGCGTGCAGTGGAAGGCCCTTTGCAAAGACTAACTGGGTCATCTTTCAGTGCCTTATTTTGGTATTTGTATGTTAACATGGTACTATTGAGATGAAATATTTGGCCAGAGAGCATTACCATGAGTCAAAATTACAAAATGATGAAGTAATAGTATCAAAAAATGAGCTCCATTATGCCATATAATGTGCCTTTTCTTGACGCATAAATTCGCCAATCCAGCTGCATAATTTGGTGCTCCCCTTCCACATGACTCATTGGCTTTGCATGTAACCCATCCCTCTACTCTTTTTCACACTAATAAGACTTACGTTTTAGCATTATTGAACAAGTTACTTACCTTCGGTAACGATATATCTGTAAGAAACAGTAGTTAGTATTAGATTCCTTACCTTAGAATATCCCCAGGCGTCAGTCTGGATCCGGAAACTTTTGCGTAGCAGTACCCCTGCGCGTCGGTAGGCGTCGTCTGCAGGCGTCCCCTGCGGCTCCGCATCTGTCGTCGGCGTCGTGCGCCGTGATGACGTCGCTGGAGTATACAGACGCCGCCTCCGCGCGCTGACGTCAGTTCTTTGTACATAGCTTTTCCACGCCAGAACACGCAGAGCCATGTGAGAACCAACACTGGTGGCATTTGAAACTAGGGCCCTGAAAGGGATGTCCTTAACCCTAGGTATCAGTTCGCAGAACGGGGAGGATGGGCGGGGCGGTAAGGAATCTAATACTAACTACTGTTTCTTACAGATATATCGTTACCGAAGGTAAGTAACTTGTTCATCTGAAAGAAACAGGTTAGTATTAGATTCCTTACCTTAGAATAGATACCCCAGCAATACCAACCCCGGTGGTGGGTCTGCGAACCAATACAATCCTACACCAGAAAGTCCTGGAGGACCGAACGGCCAAAGAAGCCATCCCTCCGGACTTGACTGTCCAGGCAGTAGTGCCTTGCAAAGGTGTGCAGCGAGGCCCACGTAGCCGCCTGGCAAATGTCCTGCAAAGGGACTCCCCGGCCCAGGGCAGTAGTAGCCGCCGTGGCCCGAGTGGAATGGGCCCTCAGCCCAACAGGAGGCTCCTTCCGAGCCAAAGAGTAGCACGCTTTGATGCACAGAACGACCCACCGAGAGATGGTCCGTTTATGTACCGCCCGTCCCTTCTTCGCACCCACGTAGCCAACAAACAGTTGGTCATCCACCCGGAACTGGCGTGTGCGATCCATATAAAAGGAAAGCGCACGTTTTGGGTCCAGACGATGGAGCCGCTCTTCATCCTTTGAAGGATGCGGAGGCGGGAAGAAGGAGGGTAAGGTGATGGACTGCCCGATGTGAAAAGCAGAGACTACTTTGGGCAGGAAAGAAGGTCTAGTTCTCAGAACCACCTTGTCTGGATGAAAGGACATGAAAGGAGGTTTGACAGAAAGAGCCTGGAGCTCACTCACTCTCCTGGCAGAGGTGATGGCAACCAGGAAGGCCGTCTTTAAAGTCAGGAGACGGAGAGGACAGGAATGAAGTGGCTCAAAGGGAGCGCACATCAAGAAGGTCAGAACCAGGTTTAAGTCCCACTGAGGCATCACGAACGGAACAGGTGGATACATGTGCGTGATGCCCTTCAAGAATCTCGTTACAATAGGGGACTTGAACAAAGAAGGTTGATCAGGCAGCCTTAGAAAGGCCGAAAGGGCAGAAAGGTAGCCCTTGATAGTGCCCAGAGCAGAGCCCTGCTGGGCAAGTTAGAGAAGAAAGAGGAGAACCTCGGAAAGAGGGGCAGAGAGAAGGTCCACAGCCTGTGCTGTGCACCATGCCACAAATCTGTTCCACCGGCAGGCGTATACCGACTTCGTGGAGGGACGCCTGGCTGCCAGAATCACATCACAAACCTCAGGAGGCAAGTCAAATGGCCTCAACTGTCGCCGCTCAATCTCCACGCATGGAGGTGGAGACTGGACAGGTTCGGGTGGAGGACCGTCCCCTGCTGCTGCGACAGAAGGTCCTCCCGAAGGGGCAGGCGGATCGAGGGACCGACTGACATGCTGAGTAGCTCGGGATACCAGTACCTTCGAGCCCAGTCCGGAGCCACAAGGATAACTTGGGCCCGGTCGCGCCTGATCTTCTTCAGCACTCTGGGCAGAAGTGGTATAGGCGGAAAGGCGTACAACAGACCGCAGCTCCACTCGCGCCGAAAGGCGTCGCCGTGCGAGTGCCGTCTTGGAAACTCCAACGCGCAGAACTGATGACATTGCGCGTTCTCTTCTGTGGCGAATAGATCTAACCAAGGCTCTCCCCATTGCAGAAAGAGGCCTTTCGCCACGTCCGAGTTCAGACGCCATTCGTGATCCACCGAGCACCGACGGCTGAGTTCGTCCGCCCTGGCGTTCAGAGAACCTGCCAGGTGTTGAACCGTCAGAGTCACGCCCTGACGTTCCAGCCATTGCCAGAGACGCAGAGCCTCCTGGCAAAGGGTCCACGACCCCACTCCGTCCTGCTTGTTGCAGTACCACATGGCGGTGGTGTTGTCCGTGAACACCTGCACTACACTCCCGTTGACAAAGGGGAGGAATGCCTTCAGTGCTAGGCGAATCGCCCGCAGCTCCAACATGTTGATGTGGAGCCGGGACTCCGCCGGAGACCAGATGCCTCTGATCTCCGCCTCTCCCAAGTGGCCTCCCCAGCCCTGGAGGGACGCGTCCGTCACAACTACGTGCTCCGGTTGGGGAAGGGAGAGGGATCTGCCTTTGAC
Source organism: Lissotriton helveticus (assembly GCF_964261635.1). Classification (NCBI taxonomy): domain Eukaryota; kingdom Metazoa; phylum Chordata; class Amphibia; order Caudata; family Salamandridae; genus Lissotriton; species Lissotriton helveticus. Next base: position 259,150,327 of record NC_136071.1, read on the forward strand.
CCAATCGCGGTCCGTAAGCCACCACTGCAACTGGCTCGCAGTGCCCTCCGAGATCAGGACATGGTCGGATAGGTTGCCTTGATGCTGGGCCCACTGAAACTTCAGGTCCCACTGCAGAGCCCGCATCCGCCACCGGGCGTGATGCACCAGAAGGATGCAGGAAGCCATCAGCCCCAGCGTCAACCTGACCGAAACCCGGGATAACGGCTGAAAGATGGGAATCAAAGCCTGTATATCCCGGATCCGCCGTTCCGGAGGATAAACCCGAAACTGCGCCGAGTCGAGAACCGCTCCGATGAAAAGGAGCTTTTGAGAGGGACACAGGTGTGCTTTCGGCACATTGATGGAAAACCCCAGCTCGTGCAGGAGGTCTGCCGTCATCTGAAGGTGGTGGACGACTGTCTGGGGCGAGCCCGCCTTCAACAACCAGTCGTCGAGGTAGGGGAAGACTGAAACCCCTAACCGGCGCAGATGAGCTGCGACCACCGCCATCACTTTCGTGAACATCCGTGGGGCGCTGGTAAGGCCGAATGGGAGCACGATAAACTGAAAGTGCTCGTGGCCTACCGTGAACCGCAGGTAACGCCTGTGGGCCGTCAGGACGGGGATGTGAAAATACGCATCCTGCAAGTCCAACGCCACCATCCAGTCTTGCGGGTCTAGAGCAGCCAAGACCTGAGCCAAAGTCAACATCTTGAACTTCTCCTTCCGGAGGAAGCCGTTGACGTTCCGTAGATCCAAGATAGGACGTAGACCCCCCTTGTCCTTCTTGGGTACCAGAAAGTAGTGGGAATAGCAACCACGCCCTACTTCTGGCCCAGGAACGCGCTCGATGGCCCCCTTGGCCAAGAGGGCCGTGACTTCCTCCTGCAGAAGTGTCAAGTGGTCCCCTGACACATGGTGGTTCTGCGGTGGCATGGCTGGAGGAGAGGTCTCGAAGGGGAGGGAGTAGCCCCTTCGGACGAGCTGCAGCACCCACCTGTCCGATGTGATAGAGCGCCAGCGGGAGTGGTGATGGCGAACCCTGCCACCCACTGGTGTCACATGGGCCTGAAAGCACGGACTAGGAGGATTTGGAGGCTGATGCTGCGGGGGGAGGTGTGGTCTGACCTCGCCGTTGTCCCCGACCGCCTCCACGGCGGAATCCACGGCCGCCACCGTGTTGAGAAGTGTTCTGCGGTGCGTGGCTGGCAGCACGTGTGGGACCGCCCCTTCCGTGGCCACGAAAGGAGCGAAACAAACCCGTTTGCTGGCGCTGGGTCGAGAGACCCAAGGACTTGGCCGTGACCCTGGAGTCCTTGAAGCGCTCCAGCGCGTGGTCCGCCTTGTCGCCAAACAGGCGACTGCCATCGAACGGCATGTCCATCAAAGTATTTTGGACATCTGCCGAAAAGTTGGCGGATCTCAGCCAGGCGTGGCGACGAATCGCCACCGTCGTGGACATCGCTCTGCCCAGCGAGTCGGTCGTATCAAGACCACACCTGATGGAGTATCTTGCTGCATCTCGGCCTTCAATCATAGCCTTGCCGAGCTTTACCCGTACCTCCTGCGGGCATTCTGGCAGCAACTCCGCGACCGTATCCCACAGAGAGTGGGTGTAGCGGCCCAAGAGGCATGCGGTGTTGCAAGACCGCAGTCCCAAACTCAGGGACGAGAAGACCTTCTTTCCATATTGGTCGTACCTCTTGGATTCCCGGTCGGGCGGGGCCGACGGGAATGCGGTCTGGGAGGTCGAGGCCTGGATCACCAGACACTCAGGGGTGGGATGGGTCGACAGGAACTTGGGGTCGTCCGGACACGGACGGTGGCGTCTGGCCACGTTCCTATCAACAGGCGAACCTGAAGCGGGCCTGGACCACGTGCCCAAAAGAACGTCTGTCAAGGCTTCGTTGAACGGCAGCAGAGGCTCCTGTGGGCATGACTGCGGTTTGAAGACCTCAGTGAGGATGTTAGGCCTCACGACCGCGACGGGGAGCTAAAGGTGTAAGGCCTTGGCAGCCCTCATCAACACCACTGAATAAGGAGCCACAGTAGGAGGCGAGACAAAACCAGGGTTAGGAGAGTCGTCCAGACCACTGGCGTCACCCAAATCACCTGTCCAGTCCACATTGTACTGACACTCACGTGACAGAGGGTCCTCAGACCCCTCCCAAACCTCTCCGTATTCTACATCTTCCCCATATTCGGAGTCAACAATGTAGACCGGCTCCTCGGGGTCCACAGACCCCATCGGCGTCGGACTCGGCATCGGGCGACGCCGGTCCGACTCCGCGTCCGGAGTCGGAGAGGTCATGGGGACGGCGCCGCCCGGAGCCGGCCCCGGAGCACCGGCGCCGCGCGGTGGCGGCGTCGGAGCACCGGCGCCGCGCAGGGGCGGCGTCGGGGGCAACCCCGATGGAATCGGCGCCGGAGAGGCCGGTAGACCAGCCGGCGTCGACCCTGAGGGTCCCTGCGGCGCCGGGGTCGGAGCCGTCGGCGGCGTCGGAGTGTGGTAAATAAATAAATAATACCCTGTTTTTGGATGAATGAATGAATAACAGATAGCTCAATAAATAAGAGTCAAGATTCGAGGTAGTAGGAGTTTCTGCAGGTTTATTACAGCATAAGGACAGGATCAGGACAACCTGCATAGGAACAGAATGACAGGGCCCAGCAGGACAACTGGGGCCCAGCAGGGGAAAAGAGGCCCAGCAGCTGCTGGGGCTAGGTCTGGGATGAGCGCGCTACCATTTAATAACAAAACATTGACTTATATACATAGCGCAAACACATAGCATTACATTGCAGTGGGCGTAACAGTAGGTGGAGTAGAAGGCGTGACGCGTAGCAGTCGCGAGAGATAACAGTAAAAAGAGGTGTAACTGGGAGTATACATAGACATGTGATGCAAAACGTAACAGAATATGTCATGAATGGGCGGAAACTTTGGAGGGGGCTACCTAAGGAGCCGGGACCTCTAACCTAATGGTGCGCGAAAACTGACAATGACGTGTTACTAGGAGAAGCTGGGGGCTACGAACTCTGTGCTAGGAGCAGAGACTAAAGTCTGAAGGGTCGGAGCGACATGTACCTAAACCCTATCTGGTATCTACTGTTTAGGGAACATGTTGATATAAACTAGAAGTCATGAGGGGAGAGGCTAACCTGACTCTAAGACTGGACCATGCATTATTCTACATGTGGTGCGTGAAGAATATTAAATGACCATTAAATACAGTATTTCTCTAACATGGAGACGAGAAGGCTAGACAATGACGGAAACTATTGATGCAGTTCAGTAGCTTAGGAATGCAGAGGAGGAGGACTGAACTGATAGCAGGAACTATAACATACTTTTGGCAGACTCAGGGGCAGAGCCGGGGTGCACCGGGCACTGCAAGGCAGGAAGTAAGTGAAGGGTCGAGGATACAGGTGGGGGCTGTATCGCTCCTCAGCGAGGCTTTCAGGAGACAGGAGCTGAATCTGTGGTCCGGGCCCTTTTGAGGCCTGGAAACGGGGACTTTATAATTGAATAACGTGCACACTGAGAAACGTGGCAACATTACTTACATAGGCCTGATATTCGTAGTATTCACGAGGACTGGAAACTAACATACTAGAGGTGGACACAACTGTAATTGCGTCTTTAATCAGAAATGGGGAATAACATATGCATATTGATCATGCACACATAACATATGATGGATGAGGCGTAGGGACACAGAACATGGCAAAATTTACTTTTCAGGCAGGAACACCCGAACCGCTAGGACCCCCGGACGGGAGCACAGGGCCCGAAGGCGCCGTAGGCCCCGTCGGAGGAGACAGTGCCCTCATGGCCATAAGGAACTCCTCTATCTCCTCACGCGACGCGCCTTGCCCAGGGACCGCAGGGTATGGAGCAGGCCGCGCCGGCGACTCACGCGGAGCCGCGGGGGTGGGGCCACCCGAACCCCCGGCCGCATCGCGCGAGCGTCGGGGGGGGGAGTCGGGGGTACGATGACGACGCCCCGACTTCTTGTGTTTCCTACCTGAGGAACCAGAGGAATGGTGACGACTTCCGGAGCGCTCGTGATGGCTCCGCGACCGCTCCCTCGACCTCCGGCCGGACCGGGACTGCTCTCGACGTGGGGCCGACACCTGCAGTTCGAGTAGCTTGCGGGACCGCTCCCGCCTAGCTTTACTCGTCAGGGCCCGGCAATCGACACAGTCGTCCACGGCGTGGTCGGGGCCCAGACACCGGAGGCAGAGTCGGTGATGATCCGTGACCGACATCGTGCGGTCACAACCGTCACAGTTCTTAAAACCGGGCATCCTACTGGCACCGTAACACGTAATCAAGATTCAAAAACTTTGGTCAAAAGACCGGAGTACTGCACTTCTCGGATCTGCGCTAACTGCCGCGGAAAAAAGAAGAACTGACGTCAGCGCGCGGAGGCGGCGTCTATATACTCCAGCGACGTCATCACGGCGCACGACGCCGACGACGGACGCGGAGCCGCAGGGGACGCCTGCAGACGACGCCTACCGACGCGCAGGGGTACTGCTACGCAAAAGTTTCCGGATCCAGACTGACGCCTGGGGATATTCTAAGGTAAGGAATCTAATACTAACCTGTTTCTTTCAGATTTTCTATGATTCTGATGATTTGTGAAAGCCAGAGGGCACAATGCTCTACGAGAATCCCACCCAGTGATTTACAGTAATGAACACAACTTCCCCCCCTCCCTGCCAACTGTTGGTTTCTTCTGGTTCTATGTCCTTAAGCATTCCGTCGTCTCTACCGTCAGTGTTGACATGTGGCTTGAAAACTTTGACAATATGGACTGGAAAACCTAACAAGCATTTACAATGCAACGGTTTCGCCTTTGGAAAAGTTTGAGCTATCGGCATTGTGAATTACAAACTTTTTATTTATGTGTTGGTTTTGAAAACAGATAAATAAATGGCATTGTCATTTACAATGGCAATAGCTTAATCTCTCGCAAATGCGATTTGTATTGCATTTTCAATGCAATAGGTCACGTATTTAAGCAAGTTTATGCTATTGACATTGCAAATAATTCGTTTTATTTATGTTTCAAAAACCAAAACATAAATAAAAGGTCTCACACTGCTGTCTCTCACACTGCTGACTCTGCCTTGAACACACCCACTGTTGTCTCTCTCACACACACTGCTGTCTTTCTTACAGACACTGCTGTCTCTCATACACAATGTCTCTCACACTGAAGGTGTGGGTTGTTTCCAGCTCATCCCGGCTCCCCAGGTTTAAAAAAAAAAATCTGATACGATATAAAGGGCTTTAATGCTTTTGGGTCAAGTTCCCGATATAAAAAAAAATAAACAAAAAAAAAAGTTGCATTACCACCTAAACAGAAAACTCGCTACTACTAATATATGAGGAGGACACTACCAATTCTAGTAAACAAAAAAAACACCAACGCTCCAATTTAAACAGAAAATACACCCCCCCCCTTGCATGCAAATAGAAAACATACACGCTAATACAGCACACTTCCACTTATACGTAAACAGAGCACACACTACAGCTTGTATTTAACCAGAACACACACCACTTGATTGTGAACAGAAAACACACAACCACCAGAATGTAAAACAGAAAACACACAACCACCAGAATGTAAAACAGAAAACACACAACCACCAGAACGTAAACAAAATAAATACTGCCAATTGCGGCTAAACAGAAAACCCTACCATTTGACTGTGAACAGAAAACACTACCACTTGCACGTAAATAGAGGAAACACTACCACTGGCAACAAAATACAGAAAACACTACAACTCGCTTGATTGCCAACAGCAATCCTGAGGGCCCCGGGATTAAACACGTGCCAAGTTAGTGCTGGGTGAGTGACTGAGCGCAAAGATGGAAAAGTGAGGGGATAGATGGGCTGCTGGACTAGTGGGTGAGAGTATGAATGGATGAACAAGGTCTAATAAGTACAACTAGGAAGGAATATTAGGAAGGAAGGAAGGAAGGAGGGCTGGGGACGGCAGCAGCAGGTCAGCCGCCGCACGGGGGCAGAGACTACAGTGCAGGCCATGACAGTAAAATAGAGGCAGGAGTAGGACAACTCATGTCATTGAGAATCAGAAGCAGCAGCACGCCAAACTGAGGCAGCAGCACGCCGCCCGAGATAGAAGTGCAAAGACCGCAGCACAGTGCGTGCTCACTGAAATAGAAGCAGCACAGCCTGACTTTAGGCACAGGCGACACATTACAAAAATACAGACATTTAAAATACAGGGAGTACAAGCTAAAGCCTGACGACACTAAGCCCACGGATATCTGCACAGTGAGTGACCCAGGCACCACAAAGCAGTTCGCGGCGACTGTAACCAACGGAAATCTGTACAGTGAGCCGCACTAAAAGACAGAGGGACTGAGGGAGTAAGGTGCCTCATAGTGAAACTCAGAAGCAGTAACGCACTGCGTCACACAAAGCTCGAGGACAGTGGCACAAGGACTGTCACGGAAAGAGGCCGCATGGCAGTGCATCATGCACGCCGGTAAAACAGGCTGAACCTAGTCTGCCAATAAAATTCAGGCATATCAACACAACATCTGACACTAAAACCTAAGGGCAGCAGCGCCCGGCACCTAGTACCCAATGGCATCATCGTCTAACACTAAGCTCACAGACAACCCATCACCTAGGCCTAAGGCACAAATGTATAAAGACATTTTCTCCCACTAAAATTAAAGATCAGCATCACGTTGTTTGACATCACTACATGGACAAAATTGAGCCTGCAGCAAGCACAAATGCATGCAGTGTTCCATACCTTGCAATACACATATACACCTATCTTTATAAGTTCAAAACTGCCCCGATTTGATAACCTAGGGCACTTTTTTTAGCCATCTAATCGCCAAATGGGCCACCTTTATTTTAGTACCCAGGCCTATTTCCTACCCCAATCTGACCTTGAATATACACTGATATAACAAGAAAGCATGTGTCGGTAAAACAATGTGGCCTGCAGCAGGGAAACAGTGCAATACTCCACCTATATACACTGGGTCAGCACCACCAAAGAGAGATAAACATAGGAGCAATCACTTCTCACGTATGCACAACGACTGCCCAACTCCTAACGCTGGGCCAGCTGCCCTGCCGCTGAGACAAAAACTCAAATTATCAGCTTAGTGCTTGTATATAATTCACGAGACGGCAGCTCAGCATCTGTTATTGAAACACAGGGATAGCAAAACAGAGGGCCGAACATTAAAAGGCAGAGGAAAATAGCCCAATGCTAGTCTTAAGTAAATGCAATGTTTTGAAATAGCACGTCTGCTTTAACAGCTACCTCCCGTTAGACAACATACAATGCTTATCCAACAGACATTTCTCACAAATATGACCTGCTTCTCTCTAGATCGGGTAGCACCAACCTATCGTTCTTCCTAGCTAAGAGAATTCCAGTCCACCATAGAATCATAGCAGCATTCCGTGCCTCACTAGTTGATTTGCGAAGTGTATTGTTAGAACCCTAGGAGCAGGCTGCCTCGTCGACTTTAAACTAACAACAACTTACCACTGGATCGCTCTAATCTTTTTCTTTGTACATCCTGTTGCAGAAAGCTTTCTTCTGGGTCCTAACTGCTGCCTCTTATACAGACCGTGGCTTGGGCACCAACACCCCTTGCCTATTCCAGCCTAGGTCCATTTGTTGAGTGCCTCCGTGGAGTTCAATGTGAAACCTGCAGTTCGCATATTCGGCGGGAGTGGACACGGACGGCGGGAGGGGGCGGGAGTGGACGGCGGGAGGGGGCGGGAGTGGACACGGACGGCGGGAGGGGGCGGGAGTGGACACGGACGGCGGGAGGGGGCGGGAGGGGGCGTATAATTCTGAGTGTTTTTTTTTTTTTTAGCATGAAGTATTCTGATTGGCCGCGCGAAACCAATGCATTTGCTTCAGAGCGAATCTGCCTGGATAATATGATGCCAAGGGAGAAGCCGATAGAGGGCAGAAAGCTTTCTTCTGGGTCCTAACTGCTGCCTCTTATACAGACCGTGGCTTGGGCACCAACACCCCTTGCCTATTCCAGCCTAGGTCCATTTGTTGAGTGCCTCCGTGGAGTTCAATGTGAAACCTGCAGTTCGCATATTCGGCGGGAGTGGACACGGACGGCGGGAGGGGGCGGGAGTGGACGGCGGGAGGGGGCGGGAGTGGACACGGACGGCGGGAGGGGGCGGGAGGGGGCGGGAGTGGACACGGACGGCGGGAGGGGGCGGGAGTGGACACGGACGGCGGGAGGGGGCGGGAGAGGACACGGACGGCGGGAAACGTGCACAGGACAGCAAGGGGACGGAAAGGCACACGGAGGGGGCGGGAATGGACAGCGCATCTGAATTCACTTTCAGTGAAAGGGGAGGGAACGGCAAAAAACGTAACTCCGCCCTGGGAAAAAATCTCCGGAACGCCCCCGAATCTGGTCCAGCCTTGATGGACAGATCCGGCACCCAATGGCTAGCCTCCATTTATGGAGCTAACCAATGAGAGCCGGGGGACGTTCCAGGAGTCCTTATTGACGACATAGGATTTCACCTGCGCTGAAGAGCTGCGCAGAGCGCAGCTTTCGGCAGGCGAAACCCAAAAAGCTCTCCCTCTCCTGAAATGTCCGTCGATAACCTCTTCTCCATCATACAGTGGGGCTGATGCCTAAATGTACTTGAAAACATTGAGTCTAACTTCTCATTTCTATAATCATTTGACTCGTTTTTACAGTTAAGCATATATGGCCTTCGACCACTTCAGAGCACTCTGAAGTGGCCGCAGTTCATCATTTTAGCGGCCTGTACAACACCATAAGGCAACAAGTAAATCAGTTAATATCTATACATGTCTGTAAAAACATTCAGGTGTATATAAATTGTTGCAGATATGCAAAGATGCTCAGCTTGGCTTTCAGTCCTCTGTCATATCGTTGATAATGACGTTGAAAAGACCAAGTACTGCTACTGAGCCTTCTGACACTTCATTGGCCGCTCTATTCCCCTAGTGTAGACCCAGTTTATTTTGTCTTCTGTCTCTTAGAATGCTCCTGGTACACTTACTCAAACTAGGGTCTAATCACATCGGTGACTTCTCGTTTGTGTGAAATAGTGTAAAATGCCTTCCTGAAATCTAAGGAGCAATGGCCCATGAGTCTGCGTTAACCTACGCCCTGAGCAGGGCAATCAAAAGAATCTAGTACATTTAATTGGTTAAAGACCAATATATTTCAGATCCTTAATTCAAATCATCAAGATTTCCAAATAAGTTTGTTCATATGTTTTTCAATCTACTTCCCCACCACGAGGCCAGGCTCGAAGACCAGTAGCTGAATGCTTTCGCCGCTTCTGCAAAATGTGATCACTTTTACTGCTCCCTAATCCACCATTAGCATGCACATCCATCTTGCAGTAAAACAGGCTCATCAGTGAGGTGGTCAACAACTATCTGAACTGTATTATTAAGCCAGGATAGATTCTCTGCTTAATTTTCCCATCTACGTTGAGGTTTGCTACTTCTGTGCAAACTCTTTTTTCACTACAAGAGCTTTTAGCTATGTATGCTGCCTTTTGAACTAACAGCATTCAACAGTGGGCATAAAGGCACGGTTTATCTGTGGACTAATTCACAAAAAGCATAGTGAAACATAGCTTTATTTTGTTGACCTTAATCATGAAATAGTTTAAATAGAAATATCTTCTTACTCTTAATAAAAAAAATACTTGAAATAAGAAAATAGCCAATTGTCATCACCCAATCGTTTGTAAGGGGTCAGAGACGAATGAGACAAAACAAATCCCTGCGTTTCTTAAATCTAGGGGGAGCAAAAAAACCAATGAGAGTGTTTTGCATATGGTACTCTTGCTTTCGTAAAGAGACACCAAGAGTACCCCTCTGCAGAGTTTGTTTGGTATGACGATGACGCAACAGTTTTTTAAGTTTGACTATGTTATAGAGTCACATGCTGTGTACAGTTCTGCAAATTAGTGCCTGGTCCAGAAACTACTCACATTTCTTTTTTTGAAAATCAACATGATGGCCAAGCACAGGTTACTTCCGGCAATAACTTGAAAAAAAAGATAAAAACAAGGGTCTTAAAGTGTCTCCAAAAAGAAGTTTTGGAATTCCATTGGCCTTGAGAATTTTTTGTTAATGGATATTTGACGAGGGAGTTTCTCAGTGGATTTCCTAGACTATAAACGACTTCCTACAATTCTAACCACACATCTAACAAGCCAATTTGTCCTCGCCTACAAATGCAAAAAGAGAGGGAGGACCTTTACAATAGTCTCCGACACAAATTTACTCCACAAGCATTTGGAGAAGTGTGGCTCAATGGTTAGAGCGGCAGACCCTGATGCAGAGGTCTAGCCCGGGACCAGGGTTCAATTCCCCGCCTCGGCGGGTCTTGGGCTCAAAAATTCCACGGACCTGATAATTCTCGCCTCGGTGCCTATTCCAATCATAGAGTCCCACTCTGCAACTCTGGGCAATAGCTTGCTTAATCTCTACAACGGCCCCCACAACGCTAAGGATGCCTGGCCTCCACCTTGGGGGTGCCCAGGAGTGGACACCTCACAGGGAAAGCCAGGACGGGTTCCACAGCGGTATTCGTACAAGCGCCTTGAGACCCTTGCGGGTGAGTAGTGCGCTATATAAGTATCAATTTACATTTTGTAAAATATTCACTGGTGCCCTTTTTCCTAAGATTCACTGTTCCTCTTAAAAGCAAGCATTGTTGCTCTTTCCACTGCCACTGCATACTTAGTACTATGGTGTATAAAGTTTTAATGTCCTAATAGATACTCTTTATTTTGTGGTTCTATATCTTCACACAGCTTCTCCTACGGTACTAACGTCCAGTTGCGTTCACACAATAATAAGAATCAGTTACTCAACTCTGAAACCTCTTGACAGAGTACCCGTGTCCCCCAGGGGTGGTACTCGCACACACATTTTGAGATGCTGGAATCAAGATTTATTCTTGAGTTCAATACCAAGATCCCTAACGATCTCAACATGGCCGAGGAAGTATCTGTGTATTTGGGAAACTGAACTGATGGAGGACTGGCCCTTTATGAGTTGGACTTTTTTTTCATATGAAGTATGAGGTTCAGTTTTTGCCCCTTTGTGCCCAGATCTGTTTTTAGGTCTACTAATATTGGGACACGATTATTACGTTTTTACCCCCACTTCTGTAATTCTCTATTTTCACACAGGGCTAGGGGCGTTGCTGTGTGGAGTACCAACCACTTGATACATCTCTCTGTGTTATCCACTGTGGGGCCAATATGAACTTCTTCTGTTTTTTATCTGTGAGAACCGATGAGATAAGGCAGAGTTTTCCGCTTAAATAATGTTGTTACTTTTATATATCTTCTTCTTTGATGTGTGGTACTTGAGAGGTTTTGTGTTGAGGAACTTTCACACAATGATCAATGTTACCTTATGTCATGCCCTCTGATGCTCATTCATCTATCTACCGCAAAGTATGATCAATTGCATATATTATGTCAACTGAGCACACTGGGGCTACATTGTAGGTGTACAGCAAGACCATAATAGTGCGGACATACAGGTTTTTTTGCTTAGTGTACGATAGAGATGTTGACACTGCAATAGTCATAGGGTACTCTAGGTTGCAGCAAGTGTTACACATGCCTTATTCTGCTTATAAAAATTCTGTTTTGGCAGAAAAAACGTACAGCAACATAGCATTTTTACAACTTCACTAGGTCATTTACACAATTCAGCCCCTATAACCACAGATGCTGGTATAAGGTACACAAGAGTAATTTAGGCTGATCCAGCTTGATACACATGGTATTCACACTTAAGTACACAACTAAATATTATGTTACTTTGCAGTGTCCATCAGATTGCTCAGTCACATTTGTATTGAGTGGGGACTGTTTATTCTATTTGTATACTGACTGAAGTATACGTATTGTTGTTTGTATTTCATTTATTTTGTACAGACATTGCTCAAAAGTCGATTTATTTGATTATCTTCACATGTAAAAATTGCTGGGCGCAGGAATGTATGTTAAGCATTCCATAATATAGGCAACCTAATATGCATTTTTGATTCACATTATTGACAATTATTTATAGCCGTTGCTTTTACTGCAGTAAGTGCAAGCTGTTGAGCCCCTTCCCGTATTGTAGGTTGACACTTTTCTACTATTTCTGTAATGTTGCCATGGTATGTCTCACTCGTGACCAAGGCTTGTGAGAAGCCAAAATAAGTTGGGTTGTTGGCCATTGCTTCACTGGCTTAAAACTACGAAACTGTTCATTGCCGGACTGTTCACTGGTGGTGGCCAGTAGGTAGTTATAGTTGAGACCTAGTTTCATTAGGAAGAGTGTTTTTTATTTTGCTAATATCTTCGGCGCCATTTGACGGAGCTTCACATAATTTTTCAAAACTAATAGGACACTTAATTCAGCTGCTTTCTTGAAAGTTGCGGGTTGATCTGTGAAACGGGGACTGAGAAAACAGGGGGTCCCAAAACACATTTTCCCCATGTTAATTCTCATAGGAAAACTGAACCGCGATAACGCAAAAACTGCTGAAGGGAATTACACCAAATTAGGCAGAAAGCTAGCGCTTGGTCCAGAAAGGTGCCATTTTGTGATTTGTTATAAATCTGTTCAGTAGTTTTAGGGATATTAACCAAAATTCAAATTTGTATATCTAGGGATGCAGGTCCTCTGCAGATCAGACAGTCTCCATTCTGAAATCTGATTCGCTGCCAACACTTCAACCAGGAACTGTTGGCAGCCATTTTGGGACTCTGCTTCATCAAAGTCCCACAAAAAACATTAAAATTAATGAAAGGGGGCATAGTAAGGAATACTCTGACCCCCTAGGTGCGGTAGCGACGTCCCACTCGGACACCACTGAGGGTTACATTTTTTTTTTTTCAATTTTGCCATGAAATCGCATGTGGATCAGTGAATTTGAGGCAAAATGGAAAGAAAAAAAAAGCATAGTCTCCAGCGCTTGTTTATACTAAAGCCCCCGGGTGGGCTGGGTCCTGGCGGCATGCACAATTTAGTAAATATGTTGGAGGGGGACACTCATGGCCCCCTTCCAAGGGCATCTTTATGCCTGGGGACCACCACCTTCCTGGGGATACATATACATGTGGGGGGCCACAGGAACCCACCCGGTCCCACCAACTCCCTGGGGATTCAATATTTTCTTTTTTTAAAGGAAGGGGACGCACAAACACCCCTCTTAGGACTTTTTAAAGTCCCGGGGACCACCACCTCCTAAAGTTAACAATATGAGAGGGTCTGCATGGACCCCAGGCCCCGGGGACCATCACCTTCCCGCGACCAAATGAAAAATTAAAACATGAAAATATATGGGGCCCAAGGACCACCAGCTCCCTGGGGTTGGTTCAATACAGAAGAAAGGAAGAGGGCCAGGCAGTCCCCCTCATGGAGCCATATATGGCCATGGGGACCTTCAGGGCCAGCTCCTGCTATGTCCCGGGGTGCCCACCCCAGGGAAATGGCTGTTTGATTTTGCTTGGAGGGAGCTTTGACAGCTCCTGCCAAGCAAAAGCAAACACTCCGCTTCCAGCAAGTGGGAGCTGTCAAACCGCTCCCACTTGCTGGAAGTGGCTGTGACCGCGGGCCTCGAGACACCTACAGTGGTCCACATCTAGCACACTGGGTGGGTTCCTGGGCCCCCAGGAGATATGGCCTGATCCCAGGAAAAGGGGTATCTGTGGCTGATATCGGACCCCCTTCCCACTGAATTATGGCCGGACCCCGGGGGATGGGTCCTCGGGCTGTTCTGGCTCTGATGCTCATTTCACAAAAATTAAACCTCAACAAAAAGCACTTTTACATATAAACAAAACAGGTGCTCCCATTGAAGCTCCACTTAAAAGGACTTGTAAAGGACATATGATCCTAATTCCTGGGCGTGGCGAAGGCAAAGCAAGTGTGTTTTCCCTGCAATTCCATATTGAAAAACAATATGAAATCCTTTGTGGAGATGGCTCTATCTTTGCTCTATTGCAATTTGTATACGAGTCGACTCTTTTTTGTCCGCTCCAGGTGACAGCAGAGTCCAGGGTACTCCCTTTAAATTGGTAGGAGTACGTAAATATGGACATCACTTGGATGCTTTCCCATTTGGCCCCGTCCACCTTAGTAGTATCCAACCGTCTTCCTGCTTTTTGCCAGGATGATAGACATCTTAACAAGCGCACCCAGACACATTTCCCGCCAATTTTAGTGAGGAGTTCTTGATGCCGAGGAATATGAGGACATGTCCACCAAGCAAAGAAGCAGCTACTTCATATAGTTAAGCGAAAGAACCCTTGTTTGGTGGAGATTTACCTCTTTGTAGCCTCGTTATCTTCTGCATAGGAGGATTCATGCTATCACATATTTTTGGATAAAGATGCTGCAAGAACAATCACATTTCCAAAACGCACTCAAGGTCACTGGTGACATTTTCTCATGCTCCATTACACAGCTGTAATGTAGAATACGTTCTGAACATTTATCCAAGGAGCTCGCACTTAGTAATTAACCAAAAGAAAAAACTTTACTTGGGGAAGATATTTTGTGCAACACTGTGGACTCTTGTTGGATGAACAGGCAGGTGTGGTTCCTTTGTGGCCGAGTAACTCACACAGACACTTAGACACTCACTCAGGCACTCACACACCCACTGATAGAGCCACTGAGACATTCACAGACACACTCAAGACACTCACAGACCCATTCAGACACTCATGCACCCACTCAAAGACCTACTCAGACACAGACTCCCACTAAGACACTGATGCACCCACTCACAAACCCATCCATCCACTCAGACCCACTCACAGACTAAAATAGCCACGCAGACCCACTCATGCACACACTAAAAGACGGACACACACCCATGGAGGCACTTGCAAATCCACTCAGACTCTCACATCTACTCACAGACCCACTGAGACACTCACTCACACCCTCATGCACTCACTCACAGGCCCACTCAGGCGCCTACTCACACACCCAGTGAGACACTTAAGCAGCCACTCCCAGACCCATGCAGACACTCACATACTCAATCACACACTCATTGAGACAGTCATGAACTCATTCATACGCCCACTGAGACACTCATGAACTTACTCACACGCTCACTTCAAAGTTTACAGCTCACAGTTAGGAAATAAAAATGTGCTGGAAAAGAAACAAAGATCACAGGGACGTTATAGTTAGGCTTATTTAAATTGTACAAAACCATAGAAATTCAGCAGGTATATTTACTTGAGCTAACTTTAACTTATGCCCCTGCAATGCACAGCTTATGACCTCATATATTACAGCACTCATGACATGGTCAGTGACATCACTGATATCTCAAATGACATCACTGATTACAGATATGATGCGGTCTGACCGAGTGTCTAGAACATTGGTTTCTCTGCTCAAAGTTGGGGTAAGGTGATAGATTGTATAGGCACTCAGCTATACTCCGGGCTTCTCTCTCAGCATGCCTTTCCACACTACATTCTTTCAGGATGCCCGACGCACAGAACAGTTGTGTGCCTCTCGAATGCTAAAGGCACTTTGTTGATTGATATCGCTACACGGCGGCCTGGCCGTGGAGAGAGCATCCATCGTGTGCTGTAAAAGGATGGCTCTCAGCATAACGAGCCTTGCTCCCAAACAAGTTGGGATGATTTCAAGCACAGGACTCTTCGTGAATTACAGCGTGCCTAACTGCCAACACAGCCTACTGAAGGTAACTGAAGATTAAGCAATATTAAAGTAAAGACTCTCGACCCTACTATAAGGAGATATTTAAATGTGCACCAAATGAAAGGACCACAAGTCCCAGCTAACCTGTGATTGACGTTGCACTGAGCACACGCCTTCTGAGGGGCTTGATGAAATAAAAGGCCAGTAAAGAAAGTGGTGCAATTACGAGTGTTTTTCCTGCAGCCCATGTGGAAGGGGTGGTTCCCTGAAACGCGTCGGGCATCCTGAAAGAATGTAGTGTGGAAAGGCATGCTGAGAGAGAAGCCCGGAGGGCAGAGAACCGTTGTGTGCCTCTCGAATGCTAAAGGCACTTTGTTGATATATATATATATATATATATATATATTTCCCCTACTGGCAGTCACCATTAGTTAGTTATAATTAGGACCTAGTTTCCATAGGAAAAGTGTTTTGGGATTTGACAATATCTTTGGCCTCGTCTTCGCGAAATTTTCTAAACTAATGGGGCGGTCAGGTCAGCTGCTGTGTTGAAAGTTTCGGGGTGATTCATCAAGTGGGAGTCGGGAAAAAAGGTGGGTCTCAAAATGCGTTTTCTCCAAGTTAATTTCCATAGGAAACTTTAGAAATGGCTACAGCCCGAACTGCTGAACGGAGTTACACCAAATTTGGCAAAAAGGTAGCTCTTGGTTAAGAAAGCATTCTTTTTGTTAAATTGTGTAAATCTGTTCAGTAGTTCCTGACAAATTGAAAAATTTCTCAGATATACAACTATGCCGCGGAGGATCCACAAATCCTCCCGATCTTGAGCCTGCAATCTGATTGGCTGCCAACACTTCAACCAGGAAGTGTTGGCAGCCATCTTGTGACTCGGTTGAACAGAGTCACAAGAAAAAAGGTTACAAAACGATGAAAAACAAGAAATGGGGCCAGGGTAGAAATACCCAGACCCCCTAGGCCTGCTCAAGGGGTCCCACAGGGACACCCAGGGCCATTTAAACAAATTGGTGGGATTTCCGGTAGATCCGCGAATCCGGCTGAAAATGTTTTTTAAAACGAAGCGTGGGTTTCATGTTATGAGTGATGTAATAGGTGACGTCATCAGCAGTGCATTGTGGGGGCGAGAGTTACAGTTAGCTATGCTAATTAGAACGGCTGAATTTCACAGGTTTTGTACAAGTGAAATATCAGCCTAACTAGAACGTTTCTGTAACGTGGTTTTTCCATGAATTTCTAAGGTTTTTTAAAATACTAATTCCTAACTATAACGTCCCTAAAACGTGTTTTTTCCAGTGAATATATATATATATATATATATATATATATATATATATATATATATATATATATTCACTGAAAAAACCATAGGTTTCAGGCCTTATATAGTTAGGAATTAGCATTTAAAAAAACCTTTGAAATTCACAGAAAAAACCATAGGTTTCAGGAGTTATATAGTTAGGAATTAGTTTTTAAAAAACCTTTGAAATTCACTCAAAAAACTATACGTTTTAGTGGTGTTATAGTTAGCTGGACATTTTACTCATACAAAACCAATGAAATTGCTCCTATATAGTTAGTTGTACTAACTATATTTCGCGCACCCGCAATCCACTGCTGATGATGTCACATATTAGATCATTCATGACATGGTCAGTGACATCACTGATGACATCTCAAATGACATCACTGATGACATCATCCAGTGAATGTGGTTTGCTTCGTTATTTAAATATGCATTATATATATAGCAATTTACATTGAAGAATGAGTGGATATATATAAATAAATATTTGGATTGAGTATTTAGTAGCAGTGTAATTGACTGTTTACTTGACCAATTTATAATGTCTCACTAAATATAGTGGATAGTGACTAAACTGTGTGAATATCTGTATCACTTTGTCAGTTGTTGTGTAAACTGATTCTACAGTTGGTTACTAGCTATGTGAAAGTCTATATTAGTTATTGATTAGTTAACTGAGTATTTGTATGGGAGTGTGAAAGTGTGTGTGGTTCGGTGGGGGTGTGTGACTGTCCAAAGATGTGTGAATAGTTGATTCAGTAGATATATGAAGTTAAAACTACATGTTCTAACAGTTTGGGTGAGGGAATCTCTTTATGGGTGTGGTGATGAGCAAATATATTTCTCAAAGGTACAGGTCCAACAAACTAGAAAAATAAAAGGCAGTGTATGTGTCAGTTGTTGTATATAAATAAGTATACATAAGACACAATGATTGTGTGAGTGACTGTATAGATAACTGTATACTTGTAATAATGATTTTATAATTCACTAAGTATGACTTACTATCTAAATGAATAGAAGAAGTGGTGTTTGTATAAGTGTTTTGCTAAGTAAATATGTAAGTATGACCATTGTTTGCATAAGTGAGTAGGATGACTTCATATGTGAATAGGATGCCTGCTGTTGTTTAATGTTGATATAGATGTATAAGTATTTTTGATAGTGTTCTATTGTTCATTGACAGCATGTATGAGTGAATCCATAGGTAAGTGATTAGATGTGTGTATACATCTATGAATCACTGAGTGGATGTTTAGATACTTGTATTGCTGTGACAATGGATTTAAATATGATACTCTGTATTTTACAAACAGTGATGAAAAATTGTAATAGTGTATGAAAAGGTGTATGTGATTGTCACGTGGATGATGTCATCAGTGATGTCATCAGTGATGTCATTTGAGATGTCATCAGTGATGTCACTGACCATGTCATGAATGATCTAATATATAACATCATCAGCAGTGGATTGCGGGTGCGCGAAATATAGTTAGTACAACTAACTATATAGGAGCAATTTCATTGGTTTTGTATGAGTAAAATGTCCAGCTAACTATAACACCACTAAAACTTATAGTTTTTTGAGTGAATTTCAAAGGTTTTTTAAAAACTAATTCCTAACTATATAACTCCTGAAACCTATGGTTTTTTCAGTAAATTTCAAAGTTTTTTTTAAATGCTAATTCCTAACTATATAAGGCCTGAAACCTATGGTTTTTTCAGTGAATTTCAAAGGTTTTTTAAATGCTGATTCCTAACTATATAAGGTCTGAAACCTATGGTTTTTTCAGTGAATTTCAAAGGTTTTTTAAATGCTAATTCCTAACTATATAAGGCCTGAAACCTATGGTTTTTTCAGTGAATTTCAAAGGTTTTTTAAATGCTAATTCCTAACTATATAAGGCCTGAAACCTATGGTTTTTTCAGTGTTTTAAAAAAAAATTGATTGGTTAACTGGCTTATTAAGTGTAACTAAGTGAATACATATGTTAGCGAGTAATGTTTAAATATTTAAATATATGCATGAGTGATGTAATATGTGACGTCATCAGCAGTGCATTGCAGACGTGCAAGTTATAGTGAGTCCAACTAACTATAACGTGGGAATTTCAATGGTTTTATGCGAGTAAAATTTCCAGCTAACTATAACTGGTGTGAAACCTATGGTTTTTTCAGTGAATTTCAAAGGTTTTTTAAATGCTAATTCCTAACTATAACTGGTGTGTAACCTATGGTTTTTTCAGTGAATATATATATATCAAATTTCTATGGCAAAATGAAACCCCTCATTTTGTTCCTTTTCAAATTAAATGTATTAAGTGTTACCACTTTATTCCAATCAAGATGACTTCAGGTGTGCCATACTTTTGTCATAAGTAAGACTGTTAGCGTTCTAGTTGTTCTTTAGAACACTCTGGGACATTCTGTCATTGGGCTATAGTTGGGCTACATCTGGCTGATATTTGGGCTACATTTGGGCTCTTTTGTCTCTGGTGGCCATCTTGGGAGACTGCATATCAGAATTTTTTGAATGAAATATAAGAGGATTTGAGAAGTCACTCAAAATGTGCCCTAATTTTTCTTTCTTCAGCACTAATCATAATTTCTATGGCAAAATGAACCCCCTCATTTTGTTCCTTTGCAAATTAAATGTTTTAAGTGTTAACACTTTATTCCAATCAAGATGACTTCAGGTGTGCCATACTTTTGTCATAAGTAAGACTGTTAGCGCTCTAGTTGTTCTTTAGAACACTCTGGGAAATTCTGTCATTGGGCTATAGTTGGGCTACATCTGGCTGATATTTGGGCTACATTTGTTTTTTTTGTCTCTGGTGGCCATCTTTGGGCTACATTGGGCTACATTTGGGCTCTAACATATATATAGCCCAATGTAGCCCAATATATATTTTTTCAAAGTTAATTTTCGTAAAAACCACTGGAGCACATATCTTGAGACATAGCAAAGGCACATCGGGCTACCAGTCCCTACAATTTTGCCAAGTTTGGTGGAAAACCATTCAGCCGTTCGGGCTAAAAGTGAGTCCAACCGCCCTATGGAAATTAGCATGGGGAAAACACGTTTGGGACCCCCCTTTTATCTCGGCCCCCGCTTGACGAATCCCCCCCAAACTTTCAGGGAAGGAGCGGAGCGCCGCGAGGCAAAGTTAAGGAACATTTTAGGAAGATTCCTCAACCGGCGCCAAAGTTATTCCCAATAGAATGTTGCGATTTCCCTATGGAAAACAATCCTAACTATATATACCTACTGGCTATCGCCAGTAGGTAATAAATATAGATATATAGATATATAGATATATATATAGATAGATAGATAGACACACACACACAGATATGTATACACACACACATATATATATCGAGGGAGAGATAGACCAGCTCTTCTGAAGTTTAAATACAATCCATCTTATGTAGTGGACTGAAAATTATTGATCCTCAGAGGTAGGTATAAACCCAGTAAAAATGTGGGTAAAATCCATTGCTACATTTTCAAAACATGAAACTGTAAACATTTGTCAAGCAGGTTTGTACTTTATCTTAATAAGCGCAGTATATTGTAAAGCAGAGAAAATAGAAATAGACAAGTACCAAAAGCTTCTGTCACTACCCACTCTACCAAATGTGGTAACCGTGTGCTTTTATTCTGTCATCCTTTTCACATAATTTAATAAGAAAGAGGTAGCAACAAACAATGAAGCCAGGTAATACTTAAGAGAGAAGTCATAATTTTACTAACAGCTCGAAATATTTAATCAACTGTGAATAAATAAAAGCAATCCATTAAAGGGTAAGAATGAAGCAGCTGATGGGGTTAGTTGCTGGTTTTATTTGACTCTAAATTAAAAAGTTATTTGTGTTGTTTAATCGTCAAACCATACTACAAATTGAAAATAAGAATGGAGACAAATCGATAAAAAGAAATGTGATATACAGGCCAAATGTGGTTACCTTACTCTGGCTGCATTATAAGGGGGGTGCCTCCTTTCTTGTACTTGTTGCCAAGATTTGGAATCAGCTTCAGTTTTCCACTAAGAGCCCTCACGGGTGAACCGTAGTTCATGAAAAGCCTTGAAAATCCACCTGTTTAATCATCAGCCCCAGGGCCGGTCCTAGGATTTTTGGAACCTTGTGCCGAAAGGGAAGGTGCGAGGCCCACAGTGTCTCTCAATGGACAGCCGGTCTAATTGCAGGACAAACCTGCAAAATGTGTTTCCTTGCAACTGGGACACCATCCCTAAGAGGCCCAGGGAGAGCCCCCTTCCCTCCCTCTCATGGGCCCAATTGCAAAGAGACGCCTTTCTTTCAATTGAATCAGCAGGAGTACAAGAGGGCTGGTGGTGCATTAAACTGGTGCGGGCCCCATACTAGTGAGCTGGGTGCGAGGCACTAGGCAGCTGCCCACACTGCCCATGCCTAGCGCCGGCCCTGATCAGACTTGTTCTCAGTCTGTAGCGGTAAAATACTGGGTTCACTTTGAAGGGAAAATGGTTTGCCTGGTGAATGGCGGGCTAACATCAGAACTGCTTACGTAGAGGCTTATAGTTGGAGAAACAGGGTGGTTTGACAGAGACATGGAACTTAGGCTAACTTAATATTGTACTGCTTGATGATGTTATATGCATAATAATGTATAATATGGTAATTGTAAATGTTTTGTTGTTATTTATAGTGATCTCTGAAGAAGGGCTCTGGCAGCCTTAAATGCATTGGGTTTTTAATAAACACTACCTTGGACAAATTATGCATTAGTTCACGTTCTTGTAAGAGGTCCGGATGGGCACAACTCGATGACATTCCACATGTGGAGTAAACAGAAGTTGAGGTTTAAAAAAAGTGGAATTACAAGTACAGAATACATGGAAAATATGGGCGTAAAATGGATGAATACGTAAGCAGAGCGCTACATTGGAGCAACTAAGCTGTGCGACTGAAGTATGGGGGGCGAAAAAACGCCCCACATCATGTTGTTGCAGCAGCCCACACTGCCCATGCCTAGCGCCGGCCTTGATCAGTCTTGCTCTCCGTCTGTAGCGCCCTGACTCTCATTGAGAAGCTGTGCGCTATACAAAATTAATCATTCATTTATAAGTAGTGACTAATGGACTCTGGCACTTCTCTAGAATTCAACCATTTCTCTAGCACCGCAGTCATATGGCATGCCAATGCTGTGCCACTTGACAGCATTATACTGTGAAAAACAACATGCACGCCTATCACATGAGTGTGAAGCAAACTTTAGGTTACATTCGACCACGCATCTTCCACAGAAGAACGGACACTCTCAGATAAGAAGTTTGCAAAATCAGCTGAAAGTGGTTGTTTGATGAAACAACAAACAGCCACTGATTTCCGGAGACTGGATAAACGCTGGGAAATAAAAAAAAAAAATCGTTCAGTTGGAGTTCATTTGCCCAGAGCCTAGCTTCAGAGGACTGTGATGACGATGAAAGAGAGGTAAAGAGCTTTTCCTCATCTCACCACGTTCTCAGGTTATATAAGGGCAAATGCTACCACAATAAGCAAGCGGGTTTTATCACAGGCAAAGACTTTCTATCAGTCGGACAGGGATCTCTCTGAAGAATACTACATCTAACACTGAGCTGAAATGAAGCAGCTATCTTCACGACACTGTTACTACCACAGCAAAACAGGGCAGAAAATAAATACGACTGTAAAGCGCGCAAGCCAACTAGGGCTGCTCCGTCTGCGCCAACTTCTGCACATCATTTTGGGATCGTTAACAGGGAGCGCAGGGGCTCAGCAGTTATAGCCGCAAATGCAAATGTTGTATCACTAAAGTTTTAACTCCCAAAATATTTGTACAGAACTGGGTCATGTAAGAGAGCCCTTGCATTAGCACTTACCACCAATTACAAGTGAATGCGCAAAACTGCTAATAGTTCGGTTCACGCAGTTAAACTGAACTATTGCTATTAAAAAGCTCATATTTATTTTATGCCCTTGCTTGGGGAAAGGTGCTATATTGTGCTCGCTTTCACGTCTCACCATAACCATGGTAACGTGAAAGCCTTTCATATAGAGCGAACGGAAAAAAAAGGCAAGGAGGATACATTCGGAGCAGGGCCCATATGTGATGCTGTTACCATGGAAACACTTACCCTCACACTAGCAGACAAAGTAAGACACTGGCAGACAAAGAGGCAAGAGAAAAAGGAACAAAAATGTAAACGACTGAAGAAAATGCTTAAACAAAGTACAACCCAAACAACAGTTCAGTAACCAACAAATGAGACACAATGCGTAACTAACCTTCGCGAGGCTGGCGGTGAAGAGCACGCATTCAAAGAGGTCCCCCATCTTCTGGAGAAACTCGTCCACGTGCGGCCGCTTCAGAACATAGACCTGCAACAAAGTGCATGGGTTAATCCTTTAAAAATGTCACTCAAACAGAACCGGATGGATCCCAAGAAGAGAAGATTATTGATTTATTTTATGTTATATAATGCGCTAGCTAGACCCGAAGATATCAGAGTGCTTTACATGTTATGTGCATTATTTTACTCACATTGCATGTATCAATAACTGAGTGAATAGGGACACAGAGATTGACAATATCAGAAATATTTTGAATGTGCCCCAATATGTATTAACTTCATATCCATAACAAATAACCTCTTTTTCATATTTTACACCCATAGATTTCTGATGTGCCGGAGCAAGCTGACCACATTTCTTACGCTTCCAACTATCATAAATGTATACTTGTACTTTGCCGGTCATTCACAATGCTTTGTGTAGAGATTTTGATCTGCCTTTTAGAGTACAGCAACCTTGGGGACAGCAGGAAATGGAGACACAGAGCAGCGGTGACTGTAGAATGGACTGTGAGAGCAGAAGCAGAAGGTGATCCCCTCTCCACCGCCGTGCTGAGTGGTCGCTCCCTAGTCTCCCTGGCGAGACCCGGTATCGTTGTACTGAATACCACAGCCTTAAGCCTGTGCTGCCTTGCTCGCTGCTCCGCATTTCATTAATTGCATTTCTGATTTCTAGCATAGTGCTGCCCTGCTCGCTGTTCCGCATTTAATAGATTGCATTTCTGATTTCTAGCATAGTGCTGCCCTGCTCGCTGTTCCGCACTTAATTGATTGTTCTATTTGTTTACTTGCATAGTGCTGCCCTGCTCGCTGCTCCGCTTTTACTTTATTTGCGATTGGCCAATATCTCTTGAACCTGTGTTCCCCTGATCCGCTCTACCTGCGCAGAGCCTTCCACATTTGGCGCGACTGCCCCCAGCGCTGTTCTCCACCCTCCCCTCCGCTGCCATTTTGGGTGTTGTTGTTTGTGCTCGCTCAAGCCCGCCCCGCCTCCCAGCTGAACCGCCCTCGCCCCTCCCCCTCCTCTCTCCATATATGACAGTAGTTCCCGCGCGCAGCGGCCGCGCCCAATCCGCGCCGAAGGTGCGCCAAAGGTAAGCCCGTCTACGCCCGTCCGCGCCTGGACCGCGCCCAGCGCCAGTCCCCCTGCCCCTCGCGCTGCCCAGCCCTCCCGCATCACCTACGATGCCGCCACCCTCCTAGCCCTTAACCCCGGTCGCGCCCCCAACTGCGTCCAAGCTGCTCCTGGACACACCCATGGACCTTTCTCTTGCTACTCCTGCAAATTCATCGGCACCGACAACATCTCCGCTACAACCACTCCTCAGATTCCAGACGCCAACCACCTACAATGCATCTTGCTCAACACCCGATCGGTCCACAGACACGCCATTGACCTCTGGAATCTACTAGACACCATCTCTCCGGACGTCGCCTTCCTTACAGAAACATGGATGAACGCTTCCTCCGCCCCAGACATCACCATTGCCATCCCTGAAGACTATAAGATCACACGCAAGGACCGTACCGGCCACACAGGAGGAGGAATCGCTATCGTCCATAAAAAATCAATCCACATCTCAACCAGCTCTGACGCCAACCTCGCCAACTCTGAACACCTTCACTTCCAGATCCACATCGACCCCAAGACCACACTCAGAGGCACCCTCCTTTACAGACCACCAGGACCCCGCTCAAAATTCAGCGAAGACATCACGGACTTCATCACTCCACACGCGCTCCCCTCCAAAGATTACATCCTTCTGGGAGACCTCAACTTTCACCTTGAAAAGAACAACGACCGCAACACCACCACCCTCTTGGACAACCTCGCCAACCTCGGACTTAAACAACTGGTCACTTCCCCCACCCACACCGCAGGTCACACACTCGACCCCATCTTCACCTCCAGCAATCATGTCTCTTTCAGCCACACTACGGATCTCCTCTGGACTGACCACAGCTGCGTTCACTTCACCTACAACAAGCCGAAACCAACCAACCACCTCCAACCAACTCTGCTAAGAAACTGGAACAAAATCACCATCGACCAGATCTCCTCATCGCTCCTTCTAAACACCCCAGCCCACTCTTCCAAACCAGACCAAGCCGCCGCCAACTTCACCCTATGGCTATCCAACACCGCCGACATCCTAGCACCACTGAAAAAACGTCAAAGCAAACCTGGCAGCAAGAAGGCCTCATGGTTCAACGATGATCTTAAGAAGTCCAAGAAACTCTGCCGCTCCCTTGAAAAGGCCTGGAAAAAAGACCCAACCACTAGCACCAAGGACGCCTTCAAAAACGCCACCCGCACACACCACCAACTAATCCGAAAGGCCAAGAAAACAGCATTCAAGGATCGACTAGACAACGCCCACAACAGCAAGGAACTCTTCAACATCGTCAAGGAATTTACCAACCCCTCGGCCAACTCCAACGACATCACCCCTTCTCAAGCCCTCTGCGACTCCCTGGCTTTATTCTTCCACAACAAAATTGCAGACATCCACAACAGCTTCAACAACCAACTCGGAGACCAACCCACCCAACCGTATGATGAACATCCTCCCCCCTTGAACACTCTTGACGACTGGAACCCAATCTCCACTGAGGACACCATCCGCCTGATGAACTCTATCCACTCAGGATCCCCCACAGACCCATGTCCTCACCACATCTTCAACAAAGCAGACTCCGTCATAGCACCGCACCTCCGAGACGTCATCAACTGCTCCTTCAATTCCGCTACCTTCCCGGAAAGCTGGAAACACGCTGAACTCACCGCCCTTCTGAAAAAACCCACAGCGGATCCCACCGAACTCAAAAATTATCGCCCCATATCGCTCCTTCCTTTCCCAGCCAAAGTCATCGAGAAAGCTGTCAACAACCAGCTCGCCGCTTTCCTAGAAGCCAACAATTCCCTCGACTCCTCACAATCTGGCTTTCGAACAAAACACAGCACTGAGACCGCCCTCATCGCAGCAACAGACGACATTCGAACTCTACTGGACAATGGAGACACAGTCGCCCTCATCCTCCTCGACCTCTCTGCAGCCTTCGACACAGTCTGCCACAGCACCCTTTTACAACGCCTCAGAAACATCGGAATACAAGGAAAAGCACTTGAATGGATCACCTCGTTCCTCACCGGAAGAACCCAGAGAGTCCGCCTTCCACCATTCAAGTCCGAGGCCACTGAAGTCATCTGTGGCGTACCACAAGGATCCTCACTCAGTCCCACCCTCTTCAACGTATACATGAGCCCCCTTGCGGCCATCGCTCGCCAACACAACCTCAACATCATCTCCTACGCGGATGACACTCAACTGATCCTTTCTCTCACCAATGACCCCAGCACCGCCAAAACCAACCTACACGAAGGAATGAAAGAAGTTGCCGAATGGATGAAACAAAGCCGTCTGAAACTGAACTCAGATAAAACAGAAGTCCTCATCTTAGGTACATCCCCCTCTGCATGGGACGATTCTTGGTGGCCGGAAGCCCTTGGAAAAGCACCCATCCCGACAGACCACGCACGGAACCTAGGCGTTATCCTGGATTCTTCACTCTCAATGAACAGACAAGTCAACGCCGTATCCTCATCCTGCTTCAACATTCTCCGCATGCTCAAAAAAACATTTCGCTGGATCCCCACCGAAACCAGAAAAACAGTCACCCATGCTCTGGTCACGAGCCGACTGGACTACGGAAACACCCTCTACGCAGGTACTACCGCTAAACTCCAGAAGAAACTCCAACGAATCCAAAACGCCTCAGCCAGGATCATATTAGACATCCCGCGTAACGAACACATCTCTGGCCACCTGAAAGACCTCCACTGGCTACCCGTCAATAAGAGGATCACTTTCCGACTGCTAACCCACGCACACAAATCACTCTACAACATCGGACCAGAATGCCTCAACTCACGACTGTCCTTCTACACCCCCTCCCGCCAATTACGCTCTTCCAGCCTAGCCCTCGCCACTGTACCCCGCATCAACAAGACCACCATGGGAGGCAGATCCTTCTCATACCTGGCAGCTAAAACATGGAACTCACTCCCTACCTACCTTCGCCTTACCCAGAACCACCTAGCATTTAGAAAGCAACTTAAAACGTGGATATTTGACAAGTAATCCTCCTCTCCTCCCTAAGCGCCTTGAGACCCTCTGGGTATGTAGTGCGCTATATAAATTATATGACTTGACTTGACTTGAAGCAGGCAAGGGTGTAGTAGGGAGATGCATGGAATTGTTGGGAATGCAGGGATGGGAAGGAGGAACATAATATCAAACAGGTTTTATGATGTGGCCAATGTCTGTTAAAAGACATCACTACCTCCACTGCGGAAGTATATGTTGTAAAGCTAGCTAATTTTAAAACCTGATGGTCACCAAAGGAGCAGCCAGAAACTAAAGCTGAAAAGTTACAAAGATAAAAAAGAAAATCGGCTCTCACAGGGATGAAACTTACTTACGTGTAACTATGAATCCATTACTTGAGGTGAAGGCAAGTTAAAAGTCCTTACATGGTCTGCTGTATAACAAAAAACAATAATAACAATTGTTTCTTTTGGTCTGTTGCGCCAGAAGAAGTAGAGATGGCTGAAGTTAGTTCTCCAACTGTTGACTATCACATCAGTTCAAAAGGGAGATTGTCCACTAGTAGGGCACTGATGAACAATGTGATCAACCATGCAGTTTCAAGAGTATATCAGAAGCGCACAGTGGAACAATGTGGTGCGGTGCATTGCAACAAGAAAATGAGCATTTGTGTCCTACGAGATAAGCAAGGTGGTAAAAAAGTAGCACCGGACTTGCTTTTCAAACATGTGAAATAACACACAACAAAATACGATCACCTTGTCATACTGCTATCAATTCTCCAGCTCACGCTTGCTCATTTAATACTTTGCAAATAGGGCATTACAGACTGATGCGGAGGGATTCACCTGTTGCTAAAGGGCCTGAATCAGAGTCACGGGCACAAACCACAGACCAGTACCTTCACAGAGGGACAGAAACTGTAAGCACCAGTACAGCTCTAGGGAGAATGGCTATAATTTTATTAAAATATTCTGACCACTGAAAGTAGAAGATACTTCAATACAACAGATAACAAGCATCTGCAGCATGGTTCTCCTGCACAATTGGTAATTCTGATTGGTCAGGAATTCCTGTCTCCCTTGACCGCAACATTAACGAGGAACCTGGAAGGCAATCCTAAGAGGGTTATTTTCTATGGATAAAAACATGGATGATAAGGTTTGGTGGGTGGAGTGAAAAAATTTAGACAGCACACCTGCTGGATGAGGTGTACCACGCCCCAGATCATGATGCCACATACTTTCTAGTGTATTAGCCCTGTTGCTGGATTCAAAAGGCTCAGAGGCTTTTATCAAATTGGACAACAAGGTACAGTAGGAGTTTTTGTAGGCACTGCTGAAGACAAAAGGCAGTCGGCCTGAGAGTGCCCAGTAGCTCTAGTGAGTTGTGTGTTAAAGCAACAGGTACATAAGAATCTTTTCAGTATGATTTGTAATATTTGGAATGTGCTCATTGTCCGCTCAAGTACTTGTACGTCACCTGAATGTTCCTATGTGTGCTAACCATTTGTTTCCATGCTTGCCTTCTGCAGTTCTAATACGTGTGCTTTTATGATTTTATATGTAAGGCTTAGCACAGACAGGAGAACGGAGGCATGGGATGGAGGTACAACTGGGCGCTTTGAAGACGAGTGATAGTTGGCAAGCCAACTGTCAACTTATACTGGACACGCCAAAGAAGTCTGAAGATTGCACTCGAATCTGGATTATTTAATTAATTTAAATGAATGTCTTTCAGAGAAAAAATTAGATTCCTCAACAACTGCCACTTGTAATGGTAGTCCTAGGTTCCTTCTTTCGTCCAGTAAGAATTCCATGCCAGCAGGATCTGACCCAAGATATTGTTACCCAAAACAAGCAGCACTGGTAAATTCAATAGGTCTCGCCTACAAGAGCTATTGGCTTTGTCAATGTTTTGTACCCATGCTGTATAGTAGTGCAGATGCCTTGCAATGTGCCTAAACTAATTTAAGAAAACACTATGATGCAGCATTGGTTATGGCACTTTTTGTTAAGTGCATTAACACTGAATGCGTCATAGTATTCTATTATTTTAAGTCATACTGCACAGGAGTCATGCTGCTATACAGCATGACTACAAATCATTGCCAAAGTAGGCAATTGAACAGAAGAGAAGAGACATTTCTTATATGTGAGTCTATTTGTAAAATGCAATAAATGTTTAATAAATAGTTGAACTGATCTTCAGTTTATTAAAGTTGAATTCATCAATGATATAGTGTTACACATTCACACTATCTGAACACATGTTCAATGATTCTCAATATTCATACAACCCAAAGCATTTCAGGACCTGCCCTTCATCAGGGTAAAATTCCTAGAATACAATAAACCTGCAATTAATCAGGTAATCTGAATGGATGTATGAGGTTACAACGCATACTTTTACAACGCGTTTTTTACCACGCATACCATTACAACGCATAGCGCTTTGGGGTGCTGGATAGTGAATAGTTTAATTTACTATTCCAACTTCAGTCCCCGTGGATAGTAGGGAAGGTTATTGGATAGTAAATTAACCTATTCCCTATCCTAGAGCGCCCCCCAGAGCAATGCGTTGTAATAGTTTGCGTTGTAAAAGTTGCGTTGTAATGGTAGGTCGTTGTAAAAGTTTTGTTGTAAAGGTTGTATACCAATCTGAATACTACCAATCAAGCAATCAAAAAAGTGTGCATAAGGAAGTGAAGAAGGAAGTGATCCCAACTTATACTTGGTGTATTTAAGTAGTGCCAACAATCCTATATTGGCTAAGGAAATCTAATAGGGTGTATAAAAGTGACCCCATGCAAAAACCGACCACATAATGTATAAAAAAATATGTGGTACAAATAGTGATGATTAGATGTACAAATATTACTAATGTAAATACGTCTTTCTCTCAAACAAGTGGCGTGACCGTTGGTCGTAAAATCTACCAAAGTGAAGTGAACAAGTGAAGACTCCTGAGTTCAACAAGCTGGAAAGTGTAATAACAATTCCAATGCAACCTCAAATATTAGCGCGACCGTCACGTGTATGTTAACAGAGTTGTGCCCTTGAATTCGAGAATACACGTTATAAAAGGTGGTAAAAACTGTCAAAGAGCCCGTAATTACGTACCTCCATGTCAATGCTATAATTACCGTGTGTGTTGACAGAGCCATGCAATAAGATAAAAACTAAAAAAGAGCCTATAATCGCGTGTTTCCTTACCAGAAAGTTAGTAAACGTATTCTCATCGGGAAGGTAAACGCCGTGTGAAACGGTCAGTTCAACACAGCTGTATGTGAAGTACCAGAGGCGTGCGGAGCAAAAGAAATAGAAAGAGGCTTAACAAGAAAGGCTAAAACAAAAAGCCCTGACAACAAAGGGTATAGAAGCGCCATATTGAACCAGTGTAAAATTGAACTATTATGCAAAACTGCTCAATGGGCGATCCATTTAGATGCAGGATGTGATCTTGAAGCGCAAAGCATGAAAAATAAAATTTAAAATAACATATCAAAATACAATCACAACTGAAATAAACTCGTAACAATAACATAGCACCAAAGTGAAAACTCAATGGGTTATGAATAGAGAAACAATTTGAAATTCTGTGTATCGTAACAAGGAAGTTCTCTTAAGGGTTTCCAGCGGGATGCAGGCAGACTCATTTCCAAATTATAAATAACAACTAAAATCAATGTGTTCTTTAAGTCCCTTCAGAGTGACTGAGTCAAGTCTTTTCTTCCAATAGATTTCTCTTTGCAATAGGTATTTGTGGTTATTTCTACCTTCTTTAATGGGTAAAGTAGGCAATGCCCATGCTGTACACCATGAACTAAAGGCAATGGCAGAGCCAATAGTCTCAAAGGAGAGAACTACTGGCTGTGCAAATGCTTGTTCAGTCTCGGTACACTA
Organism: Lissotriton helveticus; assembly: GCF_964261635.1. Taxonomy (NCBI): domain Eukaryota; kingdom Metazoa; phylum Chordata; class Amphibia; order Caudata; family Salamandridae; genus Lissotriton; species Lissotriton helveticus. Next base: position 259,181,747 of record NC_136071.1, read on the forward strand.
CGCTTTTGTTTCTGAGCAAATCAGTTAATCTTGCTATGCATGAAAAAGAAAAAAATATGACATTTGTAAAAAAAATCCTATCACGCAAAGAAAGCAACTACATCCATGTCCTAGTAAAAATGTATGTGGAAGCAATAAAAGCAGATAACATCTGTTGTCATAATAAACATCTATTTCAAAGTAGAAAAGGGCTTCTTTGAAATGTGTGTGGCAACATAAAACTTACTAATGGAAACAGGTTTCATAGAAACCACAGGGAAATATAAAAAATAAAAGTACTACCGCAATAACAGCACAATCAGCGGAAGGAAAGAAATTAGGCTGAAGCAATCAGTACTTGGTCCATGCCCTAGCCGAAAGAAGAAGAAGTAAAGCCACCACACGCTGGCCAATTACAAGGCAGTAAATAAGAGTGACAAGAAGTCAACAAATATTAAGGAATGGGTGGGCTGCAAGCCCCTTATTGTATACAAAATCTCTCACTAGGGCAGGCGAGGACTAAAAAATTACCCCCCCCAACACACACGGGCACCCCCTAAAGTTTAATGTGTGTCCTCTGGCCTCAGGCTCCAACTCACACTTAATTCAAGAGGTGGCTGACTGGCTGCATAGGTAAGAGAACAGTACAATAAATATTTGCCTGAGGGGAAAATAATTAAAATTCACTACTGTAAGTAATTTATTGTTACTTTGGTGGGCTACAGAGAATGCTGCGATGGCAGTTAAGCAATGCTTGGTTTATGCAACCAGGGAAAGACTTAAAGGACAACTGCCTCACCAATTTAACCTGTTGAGGCTCTAGGTAAACTTTGGGAAAGCCAAAGCTTGACAGTATGGGACTTTTACAAACTTTGGGCAAAAGGAGTTTGCACTAGGTAAATAAACAGTGGGACTATATGTGCACTATTACAAGATGGTTGCTATATGGTTTAAGTACAGGCAGGTGAGAGGGTATCAAATGTAATCCTGAGAAAGTGATTAAAGGGGGTAAAGAAGTTGAGGAATGGTACTCTGTGGAAAAAGTATTCGTTGGCCACATGTGGAGACAGTGCCACTCACAAACGCAACAAGTGTTGGGTAATAATTGGCAAGGAGAGGGCAATGAAGGCAAACTCGTGCCTTGCTTGATAATAAAATCCAGCCACTCATTTTTTTACTTCAGGCAGGAGATGGCAACAGAAGAGGGCATACAGCGCTACTGGAAGACGATGAACAAACATTTGTAATATTGCGAATTGTACAGGCATTTGCTTTGTGCATTTTGCTGCAACATGCGATTCATCCATCATTCTTTATTTTGTTTTTGGACAACATTACCTGCAAAGAAGTCAGATGTTTTGTAGTAGCAATTTGCATGAAATGTTGGAGTATTGGAAAGTATGACACAGTGGACTTGGAGGAAGGTGTGGCAGAAGGTGGGCGTTGGAGAGGTGATCTTTGGCAGAACAGCTGCAGCTTTTTGTGCGGGGTGCATCATGGAATAACCGTCATACAAAACCCCGAATTGCCAACCTCTTCATTATGCACTACAACAGAAGTACAGTCTGAGAGGAGGACCGCTGGGATAATTAAACAGATGAAGTTGCGTAATATTTCTCTGACAAAACTGGCTTAGTAGTTTTCATACTGTAATCACTAGCTACATAATAATGGCCAGAAACGAGTAAATAACTGGGTAGGGTAAAGAGCTGACACTTTAAAGGAACTGTAATAACTGAACCAGCTGTAGTCAGAGCCATGCACGAGCAGCAATAAACAAGCACTGGGAAAGCCATCTTGGCTGGCTGACCAGCTGGTTTCATGGCTATATTTAATGTATTTTATTGCAAGCATTGGCCGCAAAAAAAAGAAAATATGCAACCACCTCAAAGGTAGCAGCCGTATGCTTGAGTTCAAGCAGTTAATTAAAAAAAAGAAAGAGCATATAATTTTAATACGACCGTATTAGTGCTTCTGAGTTGAAGGGCACACTTTGAATAAGTACAGAAACAGTATTGAATGCACATCAGTGGAAAATATGATCCTTTTTAGGTCTAACCCGGGCAGCACATGGGCTGCTCTGTCACGCATGCTGTATTGAGGTAGGGACTTGAAGCTCCGCCCACTCCCGCTTTCATTGGCTTGTGTCATTGTCCACTGTAAACTGTGGCTGTTCATTAGTCAAAAGGCTTAGTAGTCTCTCCTTAGTACCGCCTTGTCTCATTTTGTAACCTTCCATGGCGACATGTGGCATTACGTATGTTGTTACTCAGTAGGCTTTAATTACAGCCTCCTAGCACTATTTTCTCAAATGGCTTTCTTTTGCCTGCTGTTGCAAGCAGGAGACACTCTCTCCTAACGCTTTATAAAAAATGTTATAGCACAAACGCATTTGCAATGCAATATGTCTCACATTTGCTATTGGCATTGTAAATGGCAGTGCCTTTTATTTATCTGTTTTAAAAACAACACATAAATAAAAGGCATTGTCATTTAAAATGCCAATAGCTCAAACTCTCATAAATGCAAGACCTACTGAATTGCAAATGCTTGTTTTATTTTTACTACATGAGGGTGCAAACATGTATAGAACGGTGTCTCAGCCAGACTAAAAACAGAGCGACATAACTCCTAGCATTCCAAAAAACTTTGCAAGGGCACTCAACAAAAAGGTGGATGATTGCTTAATAAGGATAGGCGCACAGGTAGAGAGGCGTCCTTAATGATCGAGGAACAGACATATAGCTAAGGAGTGAGGTACATGGAGATGCACAGAGGGACCAGACCAGGCTGTCCAGCTTGGCTTCATTGCTCCGCGGCTTTGGCACAATTCCTAGAACTCTCCAATTGGAAGCTTGCTATGACTCGCGGGTGATTGATAAGTGAAGTAAGACGTCTGGTATCCAATTGAAGAAATATAAAACCAAATTATGAAATATTATGAATTTACAAAAACAAGAAAATAAATAGGGACCGTAAGTTAAGGGTGCAATTAAAAAACAGAACCACTAGACACACATTCTATAGAGCACATAGGTTGTTTTATGCTTGTACTGTCAGCAAAAACAAGAGACCTACCAATGTATCTCAAGCCATTACCTGCAGAGACTGAAAATCTAATGCAAAAGGGTATTAATAAAAAATGTTGGTAATCTGAGGATGACAAAAACATCAGACATTGTTCCAAAAGCTCCACATAAAAACATTGCAAGGACGCTGAAAAATAAATGAGAAACCCTTAGTGAGAGAACTGGAAAGGGTGGAAGGTAATGCTGGGGAAATAGGATAATGGTACTTACCTTAGTGTGTTTACTCCAAAGTGATGATCAAATAGATAGCTACTCTTAAAGTGCTTTCCTTACTTCTAGTCGAAAGATCCAGACTCATCAGGCTGAGCGTATTCTGCCTCCTAGTGGCAGGACAATAAACTGCTTTCAAATCTGTAATTCCGAGGAATGCACTGTAGTAATATGCAGGCGTGCATCCGCACTGCTCGTACCCCCTTGCCTTCCATGTGTACTCACCCTCGCCGGTTCCATTCTTTCAGAAGGGGTCACCAATGTGTGGTTTTGGGCGGTGGTTGAGGAGAGAGCAGGGAGCGTGTTGATAAATGGTAAGAGCTCAGCAAGAGGAGCAGCTGAGGCACCATACATGCAGCTTATGCATGTTCATGCATTCAGGCTATCCCTCATTCTCATTGAATAGAAGATTCTTTAGAACTGAGAAACACAGAGGAGAACGTGCAGTTGGATAGCTTAGACCAACAAAGAGTTTGCCGAACACAACCTGGCCAAATTTAGCATCACTCGGGAGGGAAGCCTCAAGAGTGTGATATTAACAGAATGCACTCTAGCATATATATCTCGGACTAGCACATGCCTGAAATGCACTAAAGACACCTTAACTCCAGTACAGTATGCTCGGGACACTGGATGGAGGTATAGTCACAGGAAAAGTTTAATAATGGCTGTTGTAGGAGGTAAGAAATCTGGCAATCGTGACCTTAACAGTGGATTGGGGTGCATCATTGCCTCCCAGTAGAGGTCATGAAAGGTTGACAAGTTGAGCTCAATTGGTTTCATCAAGGTAAAAGCATAAAGCACCCCTGAATTCTAAGTTGTACCATGTCTAGTCAACTGAAAAGTAAAAGGTCAGTGCTAGAACCATTATGCAGAGCAAAGTAGGACAAATGTAGGTAAAAGGTTGTGTAGCTACCTAGGCCTAGATTAGGGTACATTGAGGTTCATAATAGCATTTGGATGCAGAAACCATATGGGCAGGACAATTGCTTTCAAATGAACTGAGGAACAGAATATTCACCTTCCAGTCAAGGGACCAGGCCAGATGCCTTCTGGATATAAAACATAAAGCACTTTACAGTGCACACTGGTGCCAATTGGCTGTCTACCTTGCAGTGATGTCACTGACCATGTCATGAATGATGTAATATGTGACATGATCAGCAGTGGATTGCGGGTGCGCGATATATAGTTAGTGCAACTAACTATATATGGAATTTCAATGGTTTTGTGTGAGTAAAATAAGGTTTTTTAAATGCTAATTCCTAACTATATATGGTCTATAACCTATGGTTTTTTCAGTGAATATATATATATATATATATGAACAAGGATACTTTGTATCCGAAACGCATCTGACTGTGGCTAATAAATAAGACCTGCTGTAACCACGTTATTCTGGGTGTCCGTTTCCCGTTTTTCCCCGCGAGTCCGGCAGGAGCGCAGGAGAAGGCTTGGGATAACACAAGCTCAATATATAGGAGCAAGAGGGAAATTGAGTTTCTGGATACAAGGATCTACATAGACAATAATGAGATTCATTCTACTTTGTTCCGGAAAGAAACTGCAACAAATAGCATACTGTACGGAACAAGTTTCCATCCTAGATCCCTTCTAGAGAGTATCGCATACGGGGAATTCATACGCATGAAGCGAAACTGCTCAAAACCAAACAGACGCCACAGACAAAATTGAAGAAACCGCAAAAAGACTGAAAGCAAGAGGATATCATGTATCAACACTGGAAAAATGTAAAAAAAGAGCATCAAGAAAAACAAGAGATGACACATTGCTATCAAAGAGAAAAGAAAATCAACAAGAAGAGCAACAAGCACCGAGATTTATAACCACATACAGCAAAGAAAGTGCGATCATAACAAAAAAGATCAAAAAGTACTGGCATCTAATCTTGGGGGATCCTGATATTGGAAGATTATTGGGCTCTCAACCTAATGTGACATACAGAAAAGCAAGATCGCTTAAAGATGTGCTTGTACATAGCCACTTCCAAGAGAATAAAACAACGAACTGGCTATTGGATCAACGAAAAGGCTTCAGAAAGTGTAACTCTTGCAAAGCGTGGAAGATCGGAAAGAACATTAAAAGCATTCATGACCCCAATGGCAACATCATAAACATTGAACAAGAAATTACGTGCCCGTCACAGTTTGTCATGTATGTAATAGAGTGTAACTGTGGAATGAGATATATTGGCAGCACAACATGCATGGTGAAGAAACGCATACTTGAACATATTAGAGCTGTCAAGAATGGGAACTTTGCGTATGCCACAGCAAAACATCTTGCCCAATGCCAGAAAGGAAATTGGAGAGCAATGCAATACTATGCAATTCACATGATCCCACCAGGAGAAAGAGGGGGAAACAGAACAAAAAAACTACGCCAAATAGAGTCGAAATAAATCATACGACTCAGAATGAAACACCCCCGTGGGATCAATTTTGATGAGGAGCTTCATGTCCACTTGGAATAGTCAGAAAAACAACAGACATGTGAAAGAGAATTCAACTTAGCCCAACACCAAAAGAGAACTAATGGGGTACTATACCCAATACTTGAAATGACTGAAATATTTAGAAATAGATTTGCGCATTGGTAAAGTAATATGTACTAAACAAATTTCACGAAGCGTGAAATGAATAATGAACATTGCATCTCTAATTGAATGCGAGTAAGATTACATGAATATTCAATGTAATGACCAAAGGAAAGTCACTCACACTATGTCCTAAATGTATAAATTGCGTAAAGTTTTGCTTTTAAATTGATTGTATTCACTACAACTCTCATAATGCCGCATTGGGGCTAACATGGGTATATATAGTGAAAGTAAAAAAGGACTCACTGACCGTGAAAAAAGCCAGGCAGGCTGAAACGCGTTGGTCGAGTTGGTGTGTGGTATGAATAAATAATAACAAAAGTAACCTAATCTGGAGTGGCGCGTCCTTTGTGAAAGAATTATTGTTGATGGCCAGGATCCGGCCATAACGCGGAGCACCCGCTGTTGAGCGCTAAACTGGCTGACCAGGGATCTCGTTGTGAGGTATATATATATATATATATATATATATATATATATATATATATATATATATATTCGCAAACTTCTCCGTTTAGGAAAAAATGGGTCGCACACCCAAAGCAGTGCTTAATCATATATTTATTTGTATTTAGGCATACAAAGGGCTGACAGGGCGTATATTGATCTACGCGTTTCGGTGTATCTCCACCTTGTTCACGATCAACGGGTCATTCCGCCCTCAATATTTTTAAATGTTCAGTCCATTTCTCAGTGACCATTTCCTGTCACGTGATTTCCTGCCAAGCATTCTGGTAGTTGTAGTTGTATTCCTACAAGTTATTCATTTAGGTGAATTTAATGGTTATTTTCCACAGTCTTTACAGCCTTCCAATAGGCCCAATCGTTTTGTGTCATTGTGCATAATGGATCTATACATGTAGATCAGTTTTCAGAAAGGCTTTTTCATTGTTTTCTATGACACAGTCTTTACTGCCCTCCAATGGGCAAACTATTAACAATTTTGCAGCCATGATGATTTTTTGTTGGTTGATCTAGATCCATTACTGTTCATTGTTATTGATTTCATAACATTTTGACACCTTATAGATGAACATAAAGTTCTTCCGATTGATTCAACCCATGGGGGTGCAGTGTTCTCAGGTTTAGGATGAATTTGGATTCAGTTTGCCGTAATTTTCTTTCACGATCTCCTCCGCGATCACCTTTTGGGATCGTCTCAATGCCATAAAATTTCAATTTTTGCCAGTCACCATTGTGAAATTGTTCCATATGTTTAGCTATTCCCAAAGTGGTGAAAAAATGTTGGGAGCGAGATTAGGTGTTTTTCTCTTCTTTTATTATTCAATTTTCATAGCATCCTCAGTGATCACAATTCTTTCTGGGTGCTGTTCAAACCACAGGGTAAACACATAATTACCAACACGTGTTTCATCAGGCCAGTCAGCCAAAGACTTTGTCAGGGCAAAAGCAACTACTACAAGAACCCGTATGAAATTCTTCCCGTTGTGCACAAATTCAAAGCAAGACTCATTCGTTATTATTGGAGTCCTTTGCACATTTTGGAAATAACTAAAAACATGAACTCTGAGCGTCTACGCTATTTCCCGTTGCTGTTTTTAAGGAATGATTCTTGCTTTGAATTTGTGTACAACGGGAAGATTTTCATACGGGTTCTTGTATTAGTTGCTTTTGCCCTGACGAAGTCTTTGGCTGGCTGGCCTGACCAAACACGTGTTGGCAATTCGGTGTTTACCCTGTGGTTTGAACAGCACCCAGCAAGAATTGTGATCACTGAGGATGCTATGAAAATGGCATAATAAAAGATGAGAAAAACAACTAATCCATTGGAGACTTGTGAATTTACATGTGCTTTTACGCCTACAACTCAGGCTTCTATTTGTTAATTTATAACTTACCCCACCCCGCAGTGCAGTGCTTATGATCTCACATCCTGCATCATTCTTGACATGGTCAGTGACATCACTGATGACATCTCAAATAACATCACTGGTGACATCGCAAATAACATCACTGATGACATTGCAAATGACATCACTGATTAGATCATCTACAGAACTACTCACACATCCGCTAACATCCCCATACAAGATCTCAAAACATCCAATCCCACACAACTACTCGTAGACATATTTACAGATCCATAAAAACACTTACACACCTACTCACTGATCATTGACACAATCACACATGAACTCGTCCTTACAGCCAGTAACACAACCACTAAGTCACATATATAACCGCTGATGCACCTACTCATTGACCAATAAAGGCACTCAGACGTTCAGTTATGCACACATGCAGACACTTACACACCCACTCATACACCCATGCAGCCACTCACACACTGATTTACTTACTCATACGTGTACTGACACACCTATTCACTCATGGACAGCCACTCATACAGCAGCTTTCTCACCCATAGTTATTCACACATTAACTAACTTACTCCTAGATATACTAATACATGTCCTCATTAACCTGTACAGTCACAGACACATACTATATCATAAAATCACCATCCACTCACCTATACAGGCACGCACATAGCCATTCACTCACCATAGAGCCACTCATACAGCCACTCAGTCACCCATATATCCACTGACACACCCTTTCACATACCCAGACAGCCACTCATATTCCCTGTCACTTACCCATACAGACACTTACATACGTGTTCACTCACCAATACAGTAACCCATGCACCATTTCATACAACATTTACAGCCACTGACATACCCTAAGAATCACACCTTCTCATTTACCACTGCAGCCACTTACAGACACTCACTCAGCCACACAAATACTCACACATCAACTCACTTATTCATACATCCACTGAGACACCAGTTACTCACCCATACAAATACTCACACACACAAACTCACTCATGTTTAAAGTCTCTCAAATACCCGCTCACTCTTCTATACTCCATATACACACCCACTGACCCAACCATACAACCACTCCTTCAGCTACTTACTATCTATATTTAAAATGAGTAAGTTTTGGACAACACTTAAAATCACTGGATGATGTCATCAGTGATGTCATTTAAGATGTCATCAGTGATGTCACGGACCATGCCATAAATGATGTAATATGTGAGGTCATTGGAGGTGCATTGCAGGGTGGGGCGGTGAATTATAGTTAGCTCCGGTAACTAGAACTGCTGAATTTCTCTGGTTTTGTAGGAGTGAAATGTCAGCCTAACTACAACATCCCTTTCACCTTTGGATTATTCAATAAAAAAAAAAAAAGAAATATATAAATATTTATTTTTATTCTGAGTATGTAGCATTACATATAGTCAAGACAGCCCAAACTAACAAAATACGTTGTAGAGTTGTAATGGAGCCCAAAGTTAACATTTAGGAAGAGGCAGCAGAACAAGTTACTTATCTTCGTTAACGCTCTTTCTGGAACAGACTATCAAGCAGCAGTTTCCTCACCGTACGAATATTCCCAGGCATCACACTAGATCCAGGAACCTTTCAGCGGTACCTCAGTGCGCTGTCAGGTGGTGCTGCTCAGCCCCGCACTGGCGTATACAGCTCCATATTTGATGTGGGGAACCTATATAGGCACCACTCCTGCATGTTGCATAGGCAGTTAAATTCAAGGCTGTCCACGACCCCATACGCAGAGACCCAAGAGTAAATTGGTTGTGACAAATGTGCAGATTCCTAAACTTGGGGTTTTATTAATGGATACAGTCCAGTCACAGATGGGGAGGATGGACAGGTTGGTGTGGAATCTGCAGCTAGACAGAGTTTCTACCAAAAAGAACGTTACCGAAGGTAAGCAACATGTTCTCCTGATAGAGACTTCTAGCCACAAATTCCTAAGCTTTTAAATAGATATCAAAACAGTATCCATTTGGAGGCAGGTCCGTGAATGGACTCACAACAGAAAGACTTGCAAGACCAAGAGGGCAAAATGCCCGTCTTGGCAAACCGGACTATCCAGACAATAGTGCTTTGTGAATGTACGGCGGGATGCCCACATAGATGCCTGGCATATGTCAAAGATAGTGACTCTGTATACTTATACAGTGGTAGCAGCTTTGGCTGTAGCAGAATGAGCACACAGTGCTTCCAGAGACTACTTTTTGGCCAATGCTTAGCAGATCTTAATGCAGAGCACAATCCAGCGGGAAATGGTTCTCTTCTGCACTGCCTTATCTTTTTTCACTACAGAGATCCACACAACAATCTGATCGTCTACCTGGTGTGCCTTGGTACGATCAATGTAAAAGCTGAGCACTCTTTTGGGATCCAAGTGATGCAGACTCTCCTCCTCTCTCGAGTGGTGAGGTGGGGCACAGAATGCCAGCAGGGGGACAATTTGACTGAGGTTAAACAATGTCCCAATGTTTTGTAGAAATAATGCTCACGTTCGCAGAACCAATTTAAAACAAGGTAGTGTATGGTGGATTGAAACTAAGAGCCTGAAGCTCACTCACATGCCATGCTGAGGTGATGGCGACAGGAACACAGTATTAATAGTAAGGAGTTAAAAGGGACACCTGAAAGGCAGCTCTAACCAAGTGCATATCAAACAAATTCGGATCAGATTAGGGTCCCATTGGGGAAATAAAAAAGGAGAAGGGGGAAACATATGTTGTAGCCCTTTTAAAAATCACAGCAAAACCAGCGACTTAAACAAGGAGGTTTGATTTGGCAATTGTAAGAAGGCCAAAAGGGCCAAAAGATAACTTGTAACTGTGTTTTTAGTGGTTCGTCAATAGGAAAATTCCCTGGAGGTCCAGCCATTTCAATAGGCACAGCACCTTGTGGCACAAGGTCCGAGACTGCACCCCATCCTGTTTGTTGCAATACCACATGGCGGTGGTGTTATCCAATGAGCAACTGAACCAGCCTTCCCTTGATGGATGGATGGATAGAAGGCTTTCAGCGTCACCTGAATGGCCCTCAGCTCAAATAGCTTGAGACTCTGCCGGAGACCAGAAGTCTGTAATCTTCACCTCTCCCAGATGTCTGTCCCACATACTGCAGGTTGCGCTGGTGTGCCAGCAGGACGGGTATATGGAAATAGATGCCCAGCAGGCCTAACTCAACCAACCAGTCTCCAGGGTCGAGGGCTGATAAGACCTGGGCTACATTGATTATTCTTGAATTTCCTCTTTGGAGGAAGGCGTTGAGAGGGCGCAGGTCTCCATCTTTCTTGGGCACCAGAAGGTGGCTGGAATAACAACCGAGTCCTACATCTGGCATTGGCAACCTCTTGACATCCCCTTTGGACAAATTGGGCATGCTCTTTCTGATACGAAATGGAGAGATGGTTCTCCATCAGTCATTGGGTGGGGATGGTGGAAGGTGCGGCGAGGAAGGGTAAGGCATATCCCCTGCTATCAACCTGTAGAACTCACCTATCCGAAGTTACTTCCGCCTAACCCAGTTAGAATCGATGGATCCTGCCTCCCAAGGGTGGCGGCTCTTCTGTAAGGGCATGCTAAAGAGGTGTTGTAGGTAGGGCTGCAGGGATAGGTGTAGACTGAGCAGTCCAATGACCTTGGCAGAGGGGGCTGTGAGTACTGCGGACTTGACCTTGAAACTGTGGGCTCCCTCTTGAAGCTGGAAGTATGGAGCACCGCTACCAAATCTACAAAAGGAGTGGTAGAACTGTGGTGGGTGGCGAGGTGGGACAGACAGGCATAGAGTGAGCAGTAGCCATGCTCTCTTTAAAATGTTCCAGAGTGGAATCAATATTGTACCCAAAACAAGTGAGTCCCGTCAATTAGGGAGGGCTGGACATCACCTCAGAACTCAGTCAATGGCAGCCGAGCATAGCAGCGAATGGCAACACTGTTGCCGAAGGCCTGCCCGATGGAATCGCTCGTGTGCAAGCCACAGCAAATCGTGAACTCGGCTGCATCACAACTGTCGTGAATCACCTGACTAAGAACAGATCAGAGTCCTTCGGGCACTTCAGAGAGGATTATTGCCCCTGAGGCCCAAAAGACCTGGGAATAGTTTCCCAACAAGCAGCTGGGATCAAATGATCACAGTGCCATACTGGTAGAGGAAAACACTAATTTCCTAAATCTTTTCACTGCTTCGACTCCCTGTCGTGGGAGTGGTAGGGTAGGTGTTGAAGGTGAACCGGCTTGTGGATGCTTGCACCACTAGACATTTGAGGAAGAATGCTGCAAGAGAAAACCAGGGTAGTCAAGACCAGGGCTATGGCACATGGCAATTTGTCAATTAATGGGGTGGGGGAAAAACAAGGTATTATCAAAGCTGCCAATAAGGTTTCCGCCACTCCTTCATTAAATGCAAGAAGGAGCCCAGAAGGTTTTTGCCCAAGGTTGGAGGACTTCTGTCAATACATTTGTCTAAACCGCCAAGGTGGGGTGCTGGAGGTCAAGTACGTCGGACGCCGTACGCATTATCATGGTGTAGAAAGTGGATTCCTTCATGGCTGGTCCAGGGGACGAGAACAGGCCCATTTTCGAGGAGGTATCGAGATCTCTAGCCTCCTGTAATCATTGTGCTAATTGTCATCCAGATAGGTTTGAGCAAACTCATCACCTGGGTCGTATTCATCGTCTGAGTCTGTACCGAAAAAGGAATGCAAATTGATTCTTCTCCCTTGTGGAGGCAGTAATTCAAGTGGGAGAAGGGGCACCTTGGGCGATATTGGATGCAACTTCAGTCGAGGTCAGACGAGCGTCAATATGCCTACACTTTGCTTTTAATATCAGAGACAGGGGAACCATTGAGAACTGCTGTGGAGACTGGGTACTGCCCCACTGATGATTTGACTAATTGCAGATCTGTATTCAATCAACAGTGCATAATACAGGTTTAGTACAAAAGGGAAGTGAGTTTGTACAGATTCGTTTCCTCAAACCCATCTTAATTTACTCATTTAACACAGTCTTGGATGCCAGACTGGAAACTTCTTGGGTTATACTGTTCGAATTAACTTCCCCATTTTCTGTGAAGTAAGCAGTCCTTTCAGAGAGACTACTTAACAGGCTCACAAGGACGCATATACCTTCTATTACTTATTATCTTAATATGCAACAACATTAATCATTTAAAATTTGACATACGTAATTCCTCAGGATGGCCATTCACATCAGCAGACAAATGTATAATATGCCCCCCATAGTCGAAATCGGACCAGAATACCGGGGTGGGTGGGGAGGAGGGGGGGTCAGGAGAGAAGTTAATGACATCGTGATGACGACATATTATTAAACCATTCTAAAATATAATTTCTATTAGCCACTGTTTCAGTACATCAGAGGAGGAAAATGACAATGCCTCTGTTGAAGTAGCAGGTTTTACAGTCCTGAGAGAGAAACTGCATTTGAGTGTTTAAAATGAGACATGAATTTGCAATCATTAAAAGTCAGTAACATTTTTTAGAAGTAGCAACAATAATCAGATTACAGGCAATGCTATTTCTGCCACAGAGCCATGGATGCTTGCCAAAATAGATCAGAGAAATCCTAATTAAATCCCTTCTTGTAATGGGGGAAGTATAAATGATAACATTATGAACTATGAAAACCAATGCTTTCAATTAAGACAATATATGAGGCTACTATTTATGGTACGAAGTCTTGACAATCATAAAATATTCTGGGATTTTATTATGTTTGTACATGTTTTGAAATTTCTTATTTTTTAAACGACAAGTACTGCTTTTTGGAAAATCTGGCATTTTCTTGATTTCTGATTAGTGTTTCGTGGTGCCTATATTATGAGTAACCTATTAACAGCAAACACGGGGGAGATTCTAGTGATGACTTACCACAGGAATAAAGGAAAATATTTTTCCTATTTACTTGGCTTTTGATATTTCAAAAGGCAGCAAGCATAGGGAACCTCAACGTTTGAACAGGTTCTTCCATGGTGCAACTGAGATATGATGTAAGAATGGTTTAGAAGCCTCATTAAAGTTTAACTGCAAATGCATTACAACTTTGGATTTAGCTCTTAATCGTGACTAATTTCCTTTCAATATGGGAAGACTAATTGCTTTGTAATCACTAATCGATTGCGAACACGACTTGAGTCTCAAGTCCCCAAGGATGACAAAACAGACACAAAATCCAGAAAAGAAGAAACTCAAGAAGATGGACTCGAACTAATGGTGAGAGGAAGGTTCGGTTGTAGGATAAGAAAACAATTCAGCTCCAAGGTAGATGTTGCCCCTTCCTTGGATATGGTTGAAAAAATTATTCAGGTTCTAGGGAGATGCCTTCATCTTAATCAAAGTTACTCACCAGTGTAGTCCATTAGCTGGTGACCTCTACTTGGTGCACTGCTATGAGCTGAGAAACTCTGTATCATGCCTGTGACATACAACTTACCCATCATTTATAAGGTCACATACTAAAATGTAGCATCTCCTATGGTATTAGAGTATATTAGCTCAATGAGAGATGTCACAGTGCTCTTGAAGCACATAGGGTAGACATATAGTAGAGGAATATGACCAAAAGAGAACCTGTACAATTGGCGCAGGTCAGCTGCAGCAAACTGTCAGTGGCACAACTACGGCAACTACAGCAAGGCAGGCCACCTAAGTAAAAAAAAAGGACAGCCCAGAAAGACTGAAAAAGCAGCCCTGACAAGGCGGTACAGCAGAGTGAGGAACTTTGCTGAAGAAACAGGAATCACTGCCAATGAGAGATCCGTACTCCAGTTTACATTGATCTGCATAAACAGTCATCTGGCACGAGTTTGTGGAGCACAAGATGGACTGTCTTCCTGCATAAGCTACACATCCACAAGGGCAGCGAAGGTCCGTGACCAGCTTTGATTGAACAGCTTTGTATGGTTGTCCCCAACTGGTGTCAGGCCAATAAGAGAAAGACCTGACACAAGTGTAAATGCTTTCAGAAAAGTCAAAAGCTTGTGGATTCAACAGGGAAGGAAAAGATCTTCCGCAGGACACCTTTTCAGAAGTTTGGTCTCAGTCGCCTCTTCTTATCAGTAAAAGAAAGACAAGAACTAAATAGGAAGGGCAATGGCAGCCAACGAAAGAAGCATGGACTCAAAAACAAATACAAAACAATGTTTGAGTAAGCCTGCATCCTTTCAGTACAGAACTGACAGCCTGATTCATCAAAGACCCGTTTTGCGAGTCTTTAATAGCGATTCATAAGGAATCGCTATTAAGGACTTGCAAAACGGGATTCATGTAGGAATTGCAAAAAATATTGCGATTCCTACATGTTCCTTATTTGCGATTAGCAAATTGCTAATCGCAAATAAGGAATAACTCCCCATGCATTCCTATGGGCCTACAGGCCCATAGGAATGAATGGGGAGTTATTCCTTATTTGCAATTAGCAATTAGCTAATCGCAAATAAGGATGCGATTTCAAGGGTGCAGGGGTGTCCAAAGGACACCCTGTAGCACCCCTGAAATGTAATCTACATTGGTGTTGCGCACACACATGTCCAAAGGACATGTGTGTGTGTAACAATCAACTTAGAAAAATGCATTTAAATGCATTTTTCTAAGTTTTTGCTATTTACCACGAGGTCTGACCTCTCGGTAAATAGCGGCCCAAAATTGCAATTTCGCAATTTTAAAATGATTCATGAATTGCATTTAAGGAATCTCAAATAGAGATTCCTTAAATGCAATTCTTCGCAAATGTGCGAATTATTTAATAGCGAATTTTGCATTTGGGATGATGAATCCCAAATGCAAAAATTGCACTCGCAAAAGGCAAGATTCTGAGAATCTTGCCCTTTGCGAGTGCAATTTAGCTTGATTAATCAGGCTGAATGTGCCTTAAACCTGTAATTAAAGAGACATAAAAAGTCACAAATCTGTGAGAAACACATTTGCTATACGTTTCTGTAGCCATTAATATTGTGTCAGATATTGTGTAAGATCGTTACTCACTGATAGAACACATCGAGATTCCTGATCTGACAGCACAAGAGGAAAACAAAAGGGATTTAGCTGAACAGAGGTGTTCTTAATTCGCTTACTGATGCATTTCCTTTGTAGACACGAGGGTATTGAATATTCCAAGCATTAAGAACACACTACATCTTCTGCATTAAAAGCAGTACTTGAATTGCATAATTTGGCTCAACTGCCTCATTGGAGGGCTGTGAATTAAGCACCACAAATGGGGCTAATTTGTGTCAATTGCAGAGTTGCTTTTAAGTCAAGTAGATAAACTTCTCTCTAAGAAGGGAGAGAGTGAACCCAATTCTAATTTCGTAAAGGTTACCAACCAGAGCATTGCAATGAGCACGTCTGCCTAGTGCACCATTTAAATGCCAATATTCACTCCGTTCCTAATTCAAAAAACTTCCAGATTTTGAGAAGACTTGATTGGTGTCAAACTTCCCTAGAAACACTAAACCATTATATCGTCCAGGGGTGTAAAATGTTTCAATTCCTACCCTGTGTAAACAAATGAATGAATGAAAGAGTTCGATTAAGCCTAAACATTATAAAAATGAAAGGCACAACGAGTCCATAAACTAAAACAACCTAATTCAAACTACGGATTATACAATTTTATGAGAAAAAAGTTTAAGCAATTTTAGAAGGTATTACCTCACTACATATATGCTTCCTTTAACAGGGTATATTGTGTCAACCAATGCAACATTGCGCCAATCTCACACACTATGAGCCTAGGGTTTTGCACCAGGGTCACGTTTTTTGATTCTATACTTCACAAAACAATCTTATATACCTCCTTTCTACTTAGACAAACAAAAGGAGCAGCTAACTAGGCAATCAGATTAAAAGGTCATATCCCTTGAGTGCAAAGCGTTTAAGCTACTAGCTACATTAGGAAGAAGGTATACAACAATTGTGCACTTCACACTGCGTTTAAATTGGACACATTCTAGCAATAATTCTTTAAATATAAATCTCAATTTCAATTACCTGTCTTGTCAATCACTTCTGAAATATAAAAAGCGAGAGTTGATCCGCCAACCTCATAATACTAAAAGGAATGTGAAATGCACTTTTGAGATTGTTACCTTTCTCCCCCGCGCCACCCCCAAATCCAATTTTCCAATTTCATTATGTCTTTATTTCGAAGAAAAATTCATAAAAGACAACATACTATACATAAAAACATTTAAAAAAAACTACAGTGAGCATATCCCCAAATACCTAAAAGAAAGTTACAAACATACGATATGTAATTCGTATCATGGCAATTAATTTAAAAAGTGTTCAATTTCTTGGTACGAATCAGCCATGCCCAACCCAGAAATTTAGCCACACAGATCACAGAAATCTCAGATCTAATACTACGAAATTTCTGTAGGGCTTCCCGGTATCCCCTACAATCCAAAATTCTACACAATGGTTTCAGCCATTTCAATCGAGGGGCTCTGTATGCTGGGCAAGCAAAAAACATATGGCCAATGCTTTCTACCTGGTCTGGACACCAAAAACATTTGTTACTTATATTCTTCGCCCACTTTGTAGTAAAAGAATTAATGGGTAAAGAACCTACACGAAACTGGTGGTAGAGTTTACGATCCAGGGTTTTACATATCAAGTCCCAATAGGGCTCGAGTGAAGGAGTCACCTTATGAGTTAAAAAAAAACCCCGTTAGGTTCTTATCCGAAGATTGGGTGACCAGGATAGATTTTTTCGAGGCCCAAAAAAGATCCGTAAGAGCTTTTTTAGGGGGGAAACTGGATTGCCCAGGGTTAATCCACAGCTCAGGGAGGCCCATTGTATACAATATGTGTTTGACTTCCCTGAGCCAGGGGATGCTGTGAGCACCCCACAATGATTTAACCTCATCCAGTTCACGGGCGAATATGCTGAGCTCTGGAGTCGTCCAAAGCCGACGCCAGAGTGCCACTAATCGAAACTGTGCCATCTCGTCTAGGGGTCTGCAACCTAAGTCTAATAGCAGTGGTTTGGTGGGAGAAGATTGTGAAAGCCCTATCAAGTTCCGCAGGAACCTATTCTGAGCAGTGGCCAAAACTGACAAATCCTTGTAACCCCAGATGTCAGCTCCGTAAAGGGTTGCTGCATTGACCTTGGCTTCATAGATTTTTAACGCTGGAGTGATGCGTTTAGTCAAGGATTTTTTCTGTTCTTGCAATAAACAACCCGTGAGACGGACAAATTTAAGATTTAGTGCCTCCAACTGGGGATTCCAACTAAGTTGGTAATCAAGTGTCACACCCAGATACGTCATGACCTTGACCTGTTCGATTGGGGCACCATTCAAACTAACTGAGCTTTTAATTGGGGTTTTCTTGCTAAAAACCATAAATTTGGTTTTGTCTACGTTGATTTGCAAGTCATTATTCCTACAGAACTCTGCAAACCTGTTCAAGGCTGACTGTAACCCGCTCCGGGTTTTAGAAAGGAGCAGGGTGTCGTCGGCAAAGATTAGCATCGGATATTTTGATCCACCCAGGGATGGTGCATCAGTCTGTGTTTTGTTAAAAAATTGGACTACCTGGTTTATGAAAAGGAGAAACAGGGTGGGAGCCAACACGCAGCCCTGACGCACCCGCCGTTGGACTGGGAAGCTGTTGGTCACCTGACCCTGTTTCCCCCACCTTACTCGGGCGAAATTATCCTCATGCAATCGCATGACTAATTCCAGGAGTTCGACAGGAAAGCCCATATGTCTAAGAGCTTCCCATAGTTTCACCCTTGGAACTAAGTCGAAAGCCGACTTAAGATCAACGAATGCGGCATAGATGACCCCTCCACCCAGGAAGACCACCTTCCAGTAGAGCATGGTGAGCCGGAACACCTGGTCCACCCCCAAATCACTTGGAGCCAGATGTAGGAGGCCATTTACCGGCCGGTAACGGCCGATTTCGGGCGTTACCGACTGGTAAATGGGTTTTTGGGATGTAGGGGCATCTTTTTACAGATTCGGTAAATTTACCGAATCAGTAAATTTACCGAATCTGTAAAATACCGAATCGGTAATTTTACCGATTCGGTAAATCCAAGATGTAGGTAGCACTGTTTACAGTGCTACAGGCCTTCAGAATTCGGTATTTTACCACACAATCCTATTGTGTGGTAAAATACCGAATTCAGGTGTGCATGCACACCTATGCCATGTGACAGACAGGGCATGTCTGTGTGCCACATGGCGTACATTCCTGTTTTTGGGGTGCTAGAGGGTGTCAAAGTGACACCCCCTGCACCCTTCCTGGAATCGGTATTTACCGATTCTGTGTTACCTACATCACCCCCCTCCATTTTACCACTTCTTAAATACCGAATCGGTAAAATTCGGTATTTAAAAAGTGGTAAAATGAAATTACCAACATCTAGCCCTTGAATCCTTGTTTTCCTAAAGTATTTTCCAAGACGTGTCTGAATTCCCAAAGATTCTGCGTATGCATAAATTCTAGAGCAAAATATCCTCCACATACACCACTAACATTATTTCTAAACATGTACACAAATAATCCCAAGTGTACTTTTAACTGATTTTGCTTTTTAACTGCTAAACAACATTAATTAGAAAATACGGGTTAAAAACATAAACAATACATGTAAACAGACAAGACTTCACTTTCTTCCTAGAAGCAATAATGATCGAAGGGTTCCTCAAGCCAAGCAGATCTTGTCTCGAGCTAAAAATAATGCCAGCAAAGTACTGTGACAAAATCGTGGGGTGTTTCCAGGAGAAATGCAGATTTCTTCCTGTAAGCTTTAATGTCTTCCGAAATCTTCATTTTCTAGAGGTAAGAGTAAAGATGACTAAATAGAAACATAACAAAGATCTACACGAGGTTCCGAGATGACAGCAGTGACTAATGGACACCCAATACATCTGTTGTAAGTTTTTTTTATATTGCGCCCCAAGAAGAGATTTAAATCCTGCGGCCAATCTTCTCTCTGTCGTCCATCTTCTCATCTGGCTTGTCGTGAATGCAGATGCCTCCTACTGCAAGTAATCAAGAATAGGCCTTTCTAGAGTGTCACAGCCTATCCTGGATTACTTGAACCAGGTCACATCCAACGCTTCCAGAATAATCCAACAGCTCATCTTTCAGGAAATGCAGGCCTTCTGACATTCATTTGTTGAGTGCGCCTGCCAAAGTCTCTTTTTTGGGGCAGATGTGACAGATCGTTTTAAATTCCGTTGTTTAGACTTTGGTCTTTTCGGGTGCTACCTTCGTTTCCTTTCTTTTACCAAAGCCAGAAGACCTAATGGATTAATATTACAAAAGTGGAGCTGGAGGTTACAAGATTCTCCATACCTCTGTGTAACGTACACCCCAACATCACTATCACATGCACCCCACAATGTAATTCTAACTACCTACACCACCGTACTACCTCCTACACCTACTCCACCACTTGCACCACCTTACTCACCTGCTTATACACCCACCTATGTCTATACCTCACATTACTACCATTCTTTCCCACCTTGCATAACTACCTTGACCATATGCCCCTAATCTCCTTAAGGCTATACTATATGAATAACAAAACACGTCATCCAACCTCCATCTACACTATATACCACTATCACCTACCGCCTACACCCCACCACTGCGCATTACATCCTGCTCTTACTCCACAACATCCACTGTGACAACAGTAGTTTCCCCTCCACCCCTCCTCCCCCCCACCTTTGGCACATGCAGTTTCCTCACCTTCAAATTCCCGGCAACTTGTTCAGGCCCACCCGTAAGTTAAATCAAGAGTATGTCACAGTTCTCCACTCCCTTCCCAATTATACTCCGATATGTGTAACCTTCTCCCCTGCGTTCCAAAAGCTTTACTCCACATCACGACCTACAACTTAAACCAGCACCGACATATCAACCCATTTCACTTCCCCCAACTTATATCTGAACTCTTGGCCATCCAGCTTCTTCTCCTTCACTCCCTCTGGCCATCTATCACATCACTCACTACACCACCTGTAGACCAAACCACCACTTTACAACAAAGATCCTATTTCTCAACCTACTCTACCACATGCATGTTCCAACGCCTACACCAAGACTTGGCTCTCCTCCTTCTCAGGATCACCGTATTTGGTGTGAGGCCCCTTGGAAAAGGTCATGTTTACAGAGCTCATCTCCCTCTCCAGTCTCAGGGATGCTGGACTATCAATCCAAGCATCTATCATACCAAAGGCAGCAGCATGCATCTTGAACAGGAGTACTGCCTGCCAACACTGACAGTATCCACACAAGTTTTTTATCATACATACACACCATCAATAAAATTGGATACAAATTCCAAGAATACCATAAATCGACTACATCAGTCATAACTGTACAGCACACACACATATATAACGTACCTTACGCATAGACCCGAACACATAAACCTACACTACCACCCTCCCTTAGTCTTAAAATATGTAATGAAAAAGTGCCTTGTTTTTACACTAATTTCTTTCACGACAACAATTTTTATTTTATTTTTAAACAACTGGGTTTCAAAATTGTTTGTAAGTTTCTTTGTATTGCACAATTATCAGGGCCAATGGAATTATGCAATTCCGCTACTGCTGCGTTTTTTATATAGTTATGGATTTGCCGCACATATTATATCATCTGCAGCATAATTTAGTTTTTTTTATTTCAATAACTTTTATTGGTTTTACAAAAGCAATACAAATAACGAGGAAAGACAAAGGAAATAAAACTGCAGTAGCACTTCAAAGGTCAGAGAGGTTAGAGGGAAGTAGATCTGATAGTTTCCTTGGGCACTGATTCTTCCAAATCGTACAGTAGCGATGGCAGAAATAGCAAACCAAACAGATAAGAGTACATATGTTTAGCTGTCTGTTGTAGTCAGGTTACAAATAGTGCAGTTGAGATGGCAGCGATAGTTTACCAAAACAGATGAGTGTACTTATGTTGGCTTGTCTGTTGCAGTCCAGTGTCCTTCAAGCCTATTGGGTGGGTCTAAGTAGTGACCAAGGAGTCCAAAGTACCAAATGTGCCAATAGTGAAAGCATGTAATATAGCATTTAACATTCCTGGTAGATATCCTCTATCCTCCTTAAAGCATATAAAAAGGATAAAAGAAACAAAAGTAAATAAATAATTAACTACCTGAATAAAATAAAAGAACACGCTTGGGGTCAAGGGGTACTCCTACTAACTGTGTGTGGGCTGAACTCCCTGTTCTAACAGTGTTTTGATAGGGTAACCATAGCTCAATCCTTGCTGGGAAGGCTTGCATTCCTTGCTGGGAAATATGCACTTTTTTCAGTTTGCAATCATATTTAGGCGAGTTATTAACATGTACATCAGTGAGTTTCAAGGTGGTTTAAAGACCATGGAGGCGGAATCAAGAGATTTCCTTATTTTCCTATGTTTAGGTTTCCATAGGGAGGTATGTGGGGCAATATTGTCAGTTCCTCTTATGAAGGTTAGCATTCTTGGTATTTTTTTAATTAGATTTTTTCAAAACTTTTCCAGTTACACAGGACTATTGCTCTTGCACGACTTGGCACATTATCCAACACAAAAATTGGCTCTTCAAATGCAGTGGCGATTGGTACAACCCCATAATAAAAATAGACAGGAAAACAATATACTGGAGAGAGTGGTCTCAAAAAGGCATCAATTTTATCAAAGGCCTTTATGATAGTACTTCGCCAATCCCCTTCTCTGTCCTCAAAAGAGAGAGAGATTTAACTGAATTCGACTTGTATAACTTCCTGAAACTGAAAGTACAGATCTCTAAACTGGATACTAATCCATGCACCCCTTCGCTCCCTTCCAAATTGACCCAACTGTTTAACGCTGGTCACATGGTCTCAAGAATTTACAAGTCATTACTCCCTGAACCTTGCAAGAACCATATGAGTAATAAAGCAAAATGGGAAGTGGAACCGAGCAGTAAGGCAATTAAACTAGATTGGGTGCGAATCCACATATTGCCCTTCAAACATAAAATATCACCTATTCAATCACAAACAAAGTTTATGATCATAAACAGGAACTCCTGGACCCCACCCAGGCTCTATAAGCTTAAGCTAGTCCAGTCCCCACAATACGGGAACTGCAACGCTCAACCAGATGACCTATCACACATGCTTCTCTTTTGTCCGTTGCTACACAGCTTTTGGAACAAAGTCTTCAAATACATAACTCAGACATTCGATATATCCCCAGTTAAAGAGTTATCGTATATCCTAGCCAGCTTCCAAGATCCATAACTAAAGGGAGAAGTTTACTGCTTTCTGCTGGATTTAATGCTAACTTTGGCATGTAGCTTTCTTAGTATTTAATATGATGTATTTAGAATGCGCTAACATAAAGACCTGCATTGTCATAGTTGCCGGGAGGGGGATATCCTTGATCAGATTTAAGCCTATTTCTAGCTTATGCAGATCAAAAGTTACTACAACTTCAACAACATGTGTTGTTGAGCAGCAGAAGGCCCTTTACAGAGGTTGACTAATCATCTTTCAGTTTCTTATTGATGTATTTGGGTGTTACACAAGTACTAATTATGTGAAACCTTTGTCCACACACAACATAATGTATTGATACTGAATATCAGAGAATATGTTGCATTACACTGTGTACTTTGCATACTTTGGCGCCTAATTTAGTCAATCCAGCCATATACGTTGGTCTTCCCTTGCAGCATTATTCCAATGGTTCTGAATATCATATTGATCAATCAAAGATGGCGAAGAAAGCAAGCATTGTGAAAATACAGCAGCCACTAACGTTCTTCAAGTTCAGCTATATCAGAGTTTAGCTATAAGAAATTTGTGAATGACAAACGTGCGTAAGACTAGATCAGACGTGCTACAAATGACCTGCTAACCTGCCACCTAAGAAGCGTGCATCTGGTTGAGGCGCAACATGGTTTGAGTGCCCTGAGCCCATTTTTTAAAGGAATAACACAAACATTTGCAAAGGTAATGGGTCTGGCCTGGCTGCAAATCATTTGGCTTGGTCAGTGCTAGTTCTGTTTTGTCTGGTTTTATATAAAACTTTATTGTTTAGGGAGCTTGCAGGCCATCACCAGGATAAAAAACTTTAAACAGTGGCTAAAAGCATTTTTTTTGTCTGAAAAGCCACACATTGCCATATTAGTCACTGGGACAGAAGGGAACTATTGTTTGTATGGATGTGCTTCTTGTGAAAGAGCTAAATGCCATAACTCACAGTGTTAGACAATGGCTGAAGTGGAATGACCCACTGTACCATGCTGCTTTCTGCAGTGGCCGGAAGAAAATGTGAGTGGCACACTAACAGACCAATGGATGAAGAGGGCTGGTAGAAAGCCATTTTAATTAAGCACATTAAGGAAAATGCTAATTACCAGTATGCATCTGTTCTTAGCCTGTAGAGCTGCAGAGTTACACACTATGCATAGATGGCCACCTAGTGTTGGGCCCGGATGTTTGCAGTTTGTTTTGTTGTAGAAAAGTCTTTGGAAGTCACGGGATAGGTGACTCCTCCTTTGGATGATACTGCACATGGGCATTGGCTCCATCCCCAGATTGTTTTTCGCCATTAGGGAAGTGATGGAGCTGTACAAGAGGTAGTGATGTACATGTTATTTGTATCTAATTAAGATAATACTGTAACTGGAACAAATAAAGGTAGCCGGGCAGGCGGGTGGGCGTGTGTAACTCTGCAGCTCTACATGCCAAGAACAGATGCATACTGGTAAGTAGCATTTTCCGTTCGAGGCATATGAGCTGCAGATTACACACTATGCATAGATTGTAAAGCAGTACCCACACCTAGCGGCGACCACCAGTCTATGTTGCAGTTGCTTGAAACATTGCTTTTAGTACAGCCTGGCCCACAGTGGCTTGTTGTTTAGTTTGCACATCTACACAGTAATGCTTTGTGAAAGTGTGCGTGTAAGCCATGTAGCTGCTTTGCATATATCTTCATGGGGAATGTTCCCTAAGAATGCTATTGAAGCCCCTATTTTCCTTGTAGAATGGGCTTTGGGAGGAATTGTTAATGTACGTTTGGCTTTGTGGTAGCATATTTGTATTCATTTAACAATCCATCTAGCAATCCCTGATTTTGATATGGGGTTGCCTTTATGTGACGGTGGAAAAGATACAAAAAGTTGTTTTGTTTTTATAAAAAGTTTGTGTCCTTTCGATATAATACAGTAATGCTCTTTTGACGTCTAAGGTGTGTAGAGCTCTTTCTGCGACTGTTCGAGGCTGCGAGAAGAATACGGGCAGCTCAACTGATTGGTTTAGATGGAATGGCGAAATGACTTTAGGAAGGAATTTAGGATTAGTACGAAGAACCACTTTGTTATGATGCATTTGCAGAAAGGGTTCTTGAATGGTAAATGCTTGTAGTTCACTAACCCTTCTGAGAGAAGTTATAGCTACTAGGAAAGCTACTTTCCAGGTTAGGAATTGCAATTCACATTTATGTAATGGTTCGAAGGGGGGGTCCCATTAACCTTGTGAGAACAATGTTTAAGTTCCACACTGGTGCAAGTGGCATTCTGGGAGGAATTATCCTTTTGAGTCCTTCCATGAAAGCTTTTATAGCTGGTACTCTAAAAAGAGATAGATGTTGTCTATTTTGTAAGTATGTTGCAATGGCAGCGAGGTGTAGTCTGATAGATGTATAGGCTAAACTACACTTTTGAAGGTGTAATGGATATCCTATGATGTGTTGAATAGACACGTCTAAAGGATTTATCTGGTTGTTTTGGCAGTATATGACAAACCGTTTCCACTTAGCGGCATAACATGCTCTAGTAGTGGGACGTCTAGCTTCTTTGATAACGTTCATACATTCTGGAGGAAGGTTGAGGTAACTAAACTCTATGACCTCAGGAGCCAGATCGCTAGGGTGAGCGGAGCTGGGTCCGGGTGTCTGATCTCTCCATGGGTCTGTGTTAATAGGCATGGAGATAGGTTTAGTTTTTGGTGTGGTACTACAGACATCTGCAACAGCGTGGTGTACCACGGTTGTCTGGCCCAAGTTGGAGCGACTTGAATGAGCGTCAGGGAATGTTGCTGTAGTTTGCATACCACTAACGGAAGTAGTGGGAGAGGAGGAAAAGCGTACGCAAATAGTTTTGACCAGTTCATCCATATCCCATTGCCTTTGGACAATGGGTGTGGGTATCTGGCGGCAAAGCTCAGGCATTTTGCGTTTTCGTGGGTGGCAAAGATCTGAGGTTGTCCCCACATTTGAAAGAACGGATGAAGTTCCCACTCGTGGATCTGCTGTGTTTGTCGACTTAGTAGATCTGCCATGGTGTTTTGTACTCCTGGGACGTGTTGGGCTAAGAGGAAGATCTTTAGTGGTATAGCCCATCTCCACATCTGCTGTGCTTACTGAGAGAGCTGCAGGGAGTGTGTTCCCCCTTGTTTGTTTATATAGTACATAGCTGTCATATTGTATGTACGGACTAAGACAGCTTTACCTGACACTTGCTTTTGGAATGCTTTTAGGGCTAGAAATACAGCTAGTAACTCCAAGTGGTTGATGTGGAGTAACCTTTGTTGCGGTGTCCACCTGCCTTGCATGGTGTGATGCAGTAGGTGAGCTCCCCAGCCGGAGAGTGATGCGTCCGCTGTCATGACTATTTGAGGAACTGGCTCTAGAAACGGTCGCCCTTTGGAAAGGTTTTTGGTGTTCCACCATTGCAGAGAATGGTGAGTCCGACCGTCTTACAACACTAGGTCTGTTAGTTGACCTTGAGCCTGGTTCCATTGGCTTGCTAAGCACTCTTGAAGTGGACACATTTGCAGTCTTGCGTGAGTTACTACAAATATGCAAGATGTCATCATTCCTATGAGCTGCATGAATACTCGAGCTGGTAGCGAGTGTTGCGGTTTGAATTTTGTTAGGAGAGTTTGTACACTTGTTATCCTGGCTGAAGAGGGATAAGCTAGTGATAGTTGGGCGTTTATTGTAGCGCCGAGATATTGTTGTATGTGCGAGGGTTCAGATGCGATTTGGTGTGATTTACTGTGAATCCCAAGTCGTTAAGCAGTTGAGGCAGTCGTCTAGATATGGGAAGACATGAATATGTTGTCTTCTTAAGTGTGCTGCTACTACTGCTAGGCATTTTGTAAACACCCTTGGCGCTGTTGTGACTCCGAATGGGAGCACTTTGAACTGGTAGTGCTGCCCGTCTAGCACAAATCTGAGGTATTTTCTGTGCGCTGTGTGGATGGGAATATGGAAGTAGGCGTCCTTGATATCTAGGGTGACAAGGAATTCGTTTAGTACCAGAAGTGGAAGGACTTGTTGGAGTGTGACCATGTGAAAATGATCCGACTGTATGTAAATGTTTAGAGGTCTTAGGGATCCATCCTTCTTTGGCATTAGGAAATATAGGGAGTATACTCCTTTGTTTTTCTGATGCTCTGGAACTATTTCTATTGCATTTTTATACAGGAGGGATATTACCTCCTGTCTGAGCAGTGTTAAATGTTCTTGTGACATTGGACGCTGCTTGGGTGGTATGTTTAGGGGGGTGGATGTTAGTTCTAGACAGTAACCTGATTAAATTATTTGAAGCACCCACCTGTCTGATGTGATGTTTTCCCAGGCTGGTAGGTATTGTTGAAGTCTTCCCCGACAGGAGTGGAATGGGGCGGGGGAAGGGGAAGGGAGTCATTGGGCAGGGGTAGAGGCAGAGCGGGAGTTGTTATTTTTACCTCTGCCTTTGTTAAGGTAATGGCATACCTAATGAATCGTAGGCTTCAACCACAACAATCGTTCCTTTCTGGTTGCTGCTAAAATCTTTGCAATAGTGGAAAAGCCAATAAGTGTGTTGTTCAGTTTTCAGCGTTTATTTTTGTAGATTTCAGTGGCGTTTTCCCAGTGTTTTCCAAACTTTCTGAAATCAGTGTTTATCTGTGTTTATTCAGCTGCATAAATCCCAGAATTGACAAAGTCTTTATGTTTCCAGTGTTTACAAAACATGTTTTTTTCGCAGTACGTGTTATAATGCACATATTTAATGTAAAGGAGAAGTAATGCAGAGTGTGCAGTGTCTTCCCATTGACAGTGTGTCCAAAAGAGTTATGTTAGAGTGCTTAAAGAATATAAAGTCTGTGTATTGCACTCTCACTCACATCTCATTACCCTCTCATTTCATTACCTCTCACACTCACTCTGTCAGGACTTTGTTTTGTTTACAGGACTATTAATGGATTAATAAGGTAAGCATGCTATATTCAAATATTTTGTTAAACAAAATCCTGGACAAGTTTGGGTGTCATTCACCTTCTCTTTACTGAATATTATGACATTGTGGTGTGGTGAACCCTATCAACAACACTGCATTGTGGGACTTGGAAGTTTGCTGTTAACAATATAACTACTGGTTCAAAACCCCCAGCAGTAAAGCACAGTTGGGTAAAAAGCTAGCATTGCCACAAGGATTCACCCATACCAATAGGGCACCTTACAGCTATGAATTTTGTTGGCATGTGGAAGTCTTGTTTCATGTTTTCACCACTATCCCACATGCATGGTGACAGCACTCCTTTCACAGGCACCTGTGACTACATCTTGCATTAAATGCTTAAAGACTGGGGGGTCTGGCAGGTGACCTGCTATCAACAGTGATTTGCTAGAAAAGGGGGGCTAAAGTATCAGCCCATTCTGTATCTGTGGGTAAATGTGACAGTACACATTGGTCAAAATACTTATGAGCCAGTCATTTCACCAATCAGTGAAACAAATAAACATTGCCAAAAGAACGTATAGGATTTTAATATTCCCAAATTCTCTAAAGTGTATAACATAATTAGACATAAAAACATGTTTCTAAATCATGCACCTTTAAACCAAGTATACAAAACTGGAGGAAACAAGAGGAAGAAGAAACCATATTTTAGTGACATTCTTAAAGAACAAAACTCAAGCAGATGAATATCAGACCAGTTTTTGTTGCTGCTACCTTGATAATAACCAAGTTGGTCCCTTCATAAATAAATACAAATACTCATTCTCTCTCTCTCTCTCTTTCAATGGCATTCTAGTTTGTGGTTGTACAGGTGTCAATCAGTTTTTATAATGTTTACACTGATAAGGGCTTTTTCCCTTTTGGTTTCATTACATTAAACAGAATGAAATAGCTATGTGAATTGACATTTAATTGCAGTATAGACACTAGAAATCCCCCTTCACAAAACTTTAATAGCTACTGCACTTGATGCAGATTTACTAACGGCGTAAGACTTAGTACGTAGATGTAGTACATTTCAACCAGTCTTGAAGAAGATATTCGGATACAACTATCATCACACATTCAACTTTCAAATTAATCATGTCATAGCTGCAACCTAAAATGGATGCTAAACAGACAATGGATAGGGAAATCTAAAATTGGGATTAAAACAAACATAAATAAAATAAAGAGTTTATTCATCTAACATTTCAATTTATCATCCAAGCATTACTATGCGAAGTCACCTAAATAATCACACACTGACCAATATAACTAGAAAGAAAAAGCTAGACTTCAAGGTTCTTTCTTTAGCCTTTCCTTTGTTTTCTAATCTACACTTCAAGTTTGTCATTGGAAGACTTTAAAGAAAATAACATACTAAAATACTAGTAATCTTATTAATTCGAAATTGATTAACAGGGTACTGTCATTATAGAAATTTACTTAAAAAAATATTTTCACAACAGCTGCAACATTTAAATTCCATTAACTGA
This sequence comes from Lissotriton helveticus, assembly GCF_964261635.1. Lineage (NCBI taxonomy): Eukaryota > Metazoa > Chordata > Amphibia > Caudata > Salamandridae > Lissotriton > Lissotriton helveticus. The sequence continues at coordinate 259,211,252 of NC_136071.1, forward strand.
ATACTAAGTATACTTAACAGGTCTTTGAGAACCTTACACGTTTAACAGTTTTTCATGATGCAACGTCCTGTTCAGTTTATAAACACAAAATTGCATTACCAGTTACTAACTAAGCACTTAGAGCATCTTACTGTCATAATTATTTTACAAAGGATCAACTTTTTTTACCAACAGTTTTTATTTAGGATAATAAACCCATAAAGCTCTCCGATTTTGGGTTTAGTCAAATATTCTGTCCTTTCCGTGTAAAAAAAATTAAAACAATTTGAAATCTAAGGGTGACTGAGATACCCCCAAGCGTACTTACGGTATGACCTACATTAAAAAAGGTACTCTTTCTCTAGGGTCATTGTGACAGCCTTTCTTCCTTGAGAAAAAAATGTAGACATTTATATTTACACTAGCCGGCTCTCCTCACAACTATGCACTGGTTGATAGAGGCAGCCTGAGAAGAGTTTATAGCTATGACTATTGCAGTTGGGGTTGAAATTCTGGTGTTATATTTAACTGATCATTTACAAGTTACAGGAGAAGAAAATTTAACTCACAGTAGTCAACACACAAATTACCACTTCAGCCATCCATCTTTTTATCAGGAGACACAGAAAAAACAAGCTCTCTTTTTTTATCGAAAATCTGTGTTGTCAGTCCCTCGCCACACACCACACAGCTGCAAATTAAGACTAAACAGCTTTTAACTACAATTGGCCAACCTTTCCTTTTTTCCTGCCTAATGGCTATAAGACATTTCATATCAGGACCTGTGAGTTATAACTTTTAAATGATTTTGTAATGATTTCCACCAATGCAGGTCTCTGTTTCACCAAAACTGTGAGTCTGCGACACAGTTTTCATCCAGGAACATTTCAGCTTTTCCATCATTTAAGCACAGCACGGGACTTCCCTTTCTTCACAATTATAGCAAAGCACAAGAAGAACCTAATTGAAGTGATGATTATCTGTAATTAGAATATTCACAATGAACACAACAGCTACCTATTTCGTCACAGGAGAGGACAATATCAAGCTGTAAACAATGCATCACACACAGGCGAAGGGAGGGAGAAGAACGGGTTCCTAAACCGAGTGTTTTTTTACTCCTGCCCCCGTGGTCCACTTTATTCAGACTGGTTGTTTATATAACAAAGGAAGGAGACCCGAATACCACATGCTTAGCACTAAGAGTTCCAATGGAAGCCAATGTACTGGCGCACACATGCTTGTGAGGTATGGATAAAAATGTTCTATATTATGACTCAAAATGTGAACCCACCTGGAATTGAAGTCTAAAGTGGAGTCTTTTCAAAGGTCTTCCAACCTAGCCAAAGTACCAGTCCTGCAGATTACATCCACAAGCCAGATATGCAAGGGAGCCATGGGAGGCAATGAGCATGAGAACAGTAAAGAAGAAGGATCGCACTGTGAGTGCAATGCTTCAAGATAAAAAAATCTTACCCACAGACCAAATGAATCCTCCAGCACGTTTGTGTTAGACCTGGGGAAATGACTAAAAGACACTGACTCGTGAACAGAGGTTTTTCGTATGATTGACGAATGAGGTCGAACCGAACATCCAGGCTGTGGAAAATCCTCACAAAAATCTCACAAAGATTCAAACCAAATGTAGACAGAAATACCTCCTGGTTTACATGAGAACCTAGTAAACCTGAAGGCATACAGGAAAGATGTGTTCTGAGAAAAACTAAGTCCCGATGGAATATGGTTTTAGATTTGCCAGATGAGAGAGGTTCCAACTTGTTTATCCTTTGGGCTGATGCACTCACATTAAGGCAGTCTACTCTGTCACCAGTTGGGGTTACTGGAAGCCGTTGCTTCCAGTAACCTGGTAAGCAGATTCCACCTCTGGGCAGGTGTTCACTATTTCACCCACAAGTGAAATATTCATCACTTGAGGGGTGCAATGCCCCTTGATGAGGACTGTGCTAGTATTATAGTAGGACTGGTACAATATATTCAGTACACTAGGTTTCACATTCTTTCTTTCATCCACCATTTCATGTCTACTATGTTAAGAGGTGTTTTGAGCTGTCATTATTATTGTTTCTATTATAGTTAGCATCTGCTTTTGTGGAAGGTATATATTCTCAAGATACAGGCAAGGTATCTTTCGAGTAAGTTCAAATTTAGGTCAATAAATACAGAAATGTGACATGACATCAGTACATGTATCAAGATCTAGAAATCTATGCATGTTAAACATGTGAACTAAAATGAAATTTTAAAAAAGAATAATGCTTAATTAAAACACCATGAACATATCTAATATTTTCCTAAAGTCCCAACTGCAAAAACAGATTCAGTTGGATGTGTGCTGCCAACTATTTTCCGGAATCTTCTTGAATTTCCAGGTTTGTACAAAGTTAACAAGAATAGTTGTAGGCCAGCTGCTAAGGAACCAGGCATGGAGGCTTTGCAAAAGAAGGTAAGGGCAAAGGACTGGTGGCTCTTCTGAAACAGAAAGTTGCGCTAAGAAGCATGTGAATCACATAGCTCCAGCTTAACTGTCTCTTTCTCATCTCGACTAGCTTTTAGAGAATGTAATTTGGTAATAAACAAAATGCTTATAAATATTCCTGTACACCCAACTTGCAAGAAACAGTTTCTCAGAAACCAAGATGTGCCACTCTGAATTGAACACAGGAGCAAAAAGGTCTACATTTAGTATCTGGTAGGTTCTAAACAACTGGGAAGCAATCCTGTAGTGGAATTCCCAACTGCATACGACACAGAGGAATATCAGTAAAAGGAAGTGGAGCATGTAGGAGAGTATTATGTTTCCATATGAGATCATACAGAAAATACTTCTCCCTATTGTTGGTAATGCTCTTAAGTGCTACATGAGTAGTATGAAGTTGTAGCTAACTAAAAACGAATCTAAAATGTTTGATAAAAAAAACAGAACTGCACTCTACAACAATACACTCACATTAGGCTTATTCTATTGTTATAAGGGGCAATCATATGACAGCCTGCTATCTTACATTTCCTTTATCAAAGACAATATTCAGTTTGTCTTCTTATCCTCCAGGTTGTTGACAGCTGTCCATAATGGGAATTTTTTAAGGAAAACGGTGTTGCTGCTCTATTCCTGGCAAATGATAAAACATTACTATCTCATTAACCAAGTAAGAAACAAAAAGGACTGTCTAGAGTATAAATAAAAGCACATCATACGTTAATGTGGCTCTTCTGAAACAGAAAGTTACGCTAAGAAGCATGTGAATCACATAGCTCCAGCTTAACTGTCTCTTTCTCATCTCGACTAGCTTTTAGAGAATGTCATTTGGTAATAAACAAAATGCTTATAAATATTCCTGTACACCCAACTTGCAAGAAACAGTTTCTCAGAAACCAAGATGTGCCACTCTGAATTGAACACAGGAGCAAAAAGGTCTACATTTAGTATCTGGTAGGTTCTAAACAACTGGGAAGCAATCCTGTAGTGGAATTCCCAACTGCATACGACACAGAGGAATATCAGTAAAAGGAATTGGAGCATGTAGGAGAGTATTATGTTTCCATATGAGATCATACAGAAAATACTTCTCCCTATTGTTGGTAATGCTCTTAAGTGCTACATGAGTAGTATGAAGTTGTAGCTAACTAAAAACGAATCTAAAATGTTTGATAAAAAAAACAGAACTGCACTCTACAACAATACACTCACATTAGGCTTATTCTATTGTTATAAGGGGCAATCATATGACAGCCTGCTATCTTACATTTCCTTTATCAAAGACAATATTCAGTTTGTCTTCTTATCCTCCAGGTTGTTGACAGCTGTCCATAATGGGAATTTTTTAAGGAAAACGGTGTTGCTGCTCTATTCCTGGCAAATGATAAAACATTACTATCTCATTAACCAAGTAAGAAACAAAAAGGACTGTCTAGAGTACAAATAAAAGCACATCATACGTTAATGTAAAAAAACTGTCTGACACACCATACAGAAACTGTGTTGATCTTGAGATCTGGCAATAAAGTTTTAAATATTTCACCAACACGCCTGAATGACTGGTCGCAAACGTTTTCAATGCTACAGGGCAAAATCATAGTCTTTAAAATTAAAAAGACAATTTGCAGTTTCTGATTTATACCTTTCTATCACACCTAAAGAGAAACTGGCACGATCTACCAATATATAAGCATAAACAACTAAAATACAACTGTATGTGAGATTAGAGCATGAAGAAGTAAACAAAAAGCACAATAAAACATTTTTTGAGACTGAAATCCTACTAGTAAAAGCCTAAAGCAAATACAAAAAAGTATGAAGTGAGTAAACCTGGACGATCTAAACAGTAAATAGGCATACACAAAATACAATGTAAAGTGTTTTTTTTTTTAAAGCAAATCAGCCAAAGCTACCGGCTAAGCATGAACAAAATACAATGAAATATGTGTGTCTACACATGTATACCTCTATGCGTGTGTGTGTGCGCATGAGTGATAGTTGGTGTAAAAGAACAAGATCTATCAGAAAATGTTGCTATCCAAATGAAAAGCAGATGCACAAGTAACAGAGTGACAATGACATCCACTACTTTAAAATTATTCCAAGTCCCTTAGACAAATTATCAACCTTTGAAGTCTTACTATGTAAATTGACATTTTATTAATAATTAAAACAACATGCAAACAGCTGTTTTGTGTTTTATATTGTATTATTACAGTAATTCTCAATGTTTACCTGGTGTATGGTTCCATCTATTTCAACAGGAACAATGAAATCAGCATTATTGATGGGCTGGAAAGCAGAACAAGAGGATGGAAGAACAGCAAATTAACACTTTTAGAAGTACCACTTAGACATTTAGGTTGATAGTTCAAGTTTCACCATTCATCAGATGTAGATTACAGGGAAAGCTTTCCTAATCAGGAGACAAACACATTGACTGCTTACCTCTTTCTCCAATTATAAATGTTGTAAATTATAAGTTATAAAGTTTAAAGCGATCACTCAATAACGTATTCCATGCCACATCATACCTAGGGCAAGGATAAAGACCAACAGACATATGACAATGACACTCAAGAAAACCCAGGACAGAACACTGTAGAATACATATCATATGAGCAGGAAGCCCTGCAATAAAATTACTTTTTTATAGTACTATAAACAAGCAAATGTTAAAAACAGTTATTATCCTTATTAACCCTTTCCCTGCTAGATTTTCTCTCCCTAGACTGTTAAATCTTCTTTGGCTATTTTGGGCATTTCACGCTTAGTAATCCATAACTTTATTTCCCATATGGTATCAAAGCCACATTTGCATCCTCTTTTTCTAACACCCTGGGGATTTCAAAGGTGCCCAGGGGTTGTAGATTCCGTTGGAGAGTACTGAGAAAATAGCTTTAAGCTAGCAACACTGAGTTTTTGGGGTAAAATAGGAAAAAAAGTACTACACAGAAAGTTTTTTTTTCTTCTAAAAACAGCATCAACAAAAGGTTTGCTGTGGTAAAGTCGCCATTTCCCCAGCTTTCGGGAACATGCAGAGCTGAATTAAAAAACATTTTTTTACCACAGTTTGTCATTTTTATAAGAGGTATCCCATTGTTCCTAATTTTGTACTTGCAACCTACTTTCAGTTTGGGAGGGAACTCAAGGTGAAACCCTTGGGTGACCCGGGAAAGCTATAGATTTCTGAAAAGTAGACATAATTCTAAATTTAGGAAGGGTTTATTTCTGAAGATCACCCAAAGTTTTCCAAAGGGAAATAACTGTTAGTCAGTCAGTCAAAAAACTTTAATCGGTTAATTAAAACCATAAAAGCAGTGCATGATACATAAAATCAGATTAAACAGTACAATTAAACAAGTGTAAAGAATTGATTGCTACTCCTTCTAAGAACACAATACGCACATTCATTAAAAAAAAAAGGGATTGATAGATGTGGGGAACACCTATATCAACATGTTAGAAACATTCTCGTCAAGGTTTATACAGAAAGTCAGATTTGATGATTAAGTGGTGCGGCAGCTCTTAGTTTATTCTGTCTGGCGGCTGCTACTAAAAAACAGGCTACACCATATGCAACCGGCACCGAGTTCAACATCTGGAGGTATAATAATGCTGGGCGTACCTGGGCGAAATTCAAAGGTTTCAAGATGGGAACAAGAAATTTTTTCCGCGGCACCCGGTAGTGCTCACAGAACATAACCAGGTGCAGAGTGTCCTGTATTGAAAAACAGTCACATGTACAAGGGGGAAAATTTTCTGGGGTACCCCATTCTATGTACGAGCCCAGGATAAGATGGATCGAGTTGAATCTGAACCTTGTGAGCAGGAAGCGATGGTAAGGCTTTGTAACATATTTTAAATAAGGTTCCATGGCTGTAGTTGTGGAAAGTTGAAAGAGTAATCTCACCGTAGGTTTACTGAGTTCAACCGTTTCTCTTTCGCATTCCAACAAAGTCCGAAAGTGCTGCTTCACCCACTTTACATCCTCTTTTTTAAGATTTTGCGGTAGAGAGTACATTTCCGGGCGCCCTAGCCTCGCACATGCCGCTCTAACATATGCCAGCCATGGTATAGTGTGAGCTTTGTCCAGAGATATACAATCTTTAAGGATGCGGTGATTCAAACTGATTTCCTCATTTGTCCAGGTTTTTATCCAGCAAAGTACTGGGGACATTTTTAGAAGATCAGAGACATATCCTATGCCTATTTCATTATGTGTTGAATGTGTGGGAGAAGATTTCGGAAGTGTCAGCAGGGCCCGTATAAAATTGTTTTCAGCGATTTGTATGCCTGGAGTTGGGACATAACCCCAAATGTCTGCCCCATAGGATGCGATTGCCACACATTTGGCTCTATAAATCCTGGTCATGGCTTCCATAGGTTTCGAGCCCAATCTTTTGGAGAAGCTCAGAAGTGCTGTGGTGGATCTAATAGCTCCGTTTTCCTTGAGTTTCATTTGTGGCTTCCAAGTTCCTCTCTCGTCAAAAGTGACGCCCAGGTAGCAAAAGGAGGGCACCCTCGAAATTGGTGAGTTGTTAGAGCTGAAGGATCTAATCTTCATATTTTTCTTTCGAGAGCCTACGACCATAACATGGGATTTGGCAGTGTTAATTTTTAGGTCGAGGGCTTCCATGAAGAGGCCGAAATGGTCCAAAAGTCTTTGCAGACCTATACCAGTCCGCGCTATAAGAACAGCGTCATCCGCGTATAGGAGGACCGGGATAGGTAGCCCCCCCATACGCGGGATGTCCGGGGTGGCTGGGTTCAGGGATTTCCCCAAGGCATTGATGTACAGTGTAAAGAGGAGAGGGGCCAGGATGCACCCTTGTCTAACCCCTCTCCCTGATCTAAACTTTGCTGTACACCTTCCATCCCTCGTTGCCCTAACAGACGCAAACAAATTTAAATGAAGGTCGTGCAAAAAACTAACCAAGGTAGTGTCCAAACCCAAATTTCGTAAGATAAACCATAGTTTTGAACGATTGACCAAATCAAAAGCGGAAGATAAATCCATAAACCCCAAATAAAGAAGCCCCCCCTTCACCACAGTATATTTACTAATGATTAGGTGAAGGTTCAAACATTGGTCGATTGTCCCTCTATGTGCCCTGAAGCCGTACTGCAAATCTGAAAGGATCCCACTCTCCTCCAGCCAATCCCCCAATCTGTGCAAGATGACTCTGCCTAAGATCTTGACGGCAGAGTCCAACAGGGAGATAGGTCTATAGCAGGCTGGGTCCGCCCTATTCCCTTTCTTAAATATAGGGACAATTATAGAGGTGGACCAGGAAAGTGGGAAGCCAGCTGTGGGAATCGCATTAAAGACATTGGTTAAAATCTTTGACCAAAATTGTGGGTACTGTATATAGAGATCTGCGGGCACCCCATCGGGTCCTGGGGCCTTGTGTTTGCTGGTATCTCTAATCGCCCTTTCGACTTCCATGGTGTTAAAATCCATGACCAAGTTGGAGTGGTCATGGGTATTGGCAGGTGAGGCAAGGACTGTAGAATCATAGATTTTGCCAAAATGGTCTAGCCATCTGTTGTCCTCTATGACACAGTCTAAATCCGATGTCCCGCTGTCAGAAAAAAAGGGCTGATTTACAATAGATCAAAACTTTTTACTGTCTCTAAGGACATCCACAGATAAAAGGCTATTCCAGGCTTCCTCCTTGATTTGGGTTTTGCGCTTATGGATTACGGTTTTATATTCCTTCCTTAGCTTGGCCACTATTGACCTGTCTCTGGGTTTTTGTTTAATGGCTTTCAGCAGGGCACTATGTATCCTCGAGCATTCCTTATTGAACCATTTATGAGTCTTTGTTTTCCCTTGCCCAACTGACCTTCTTTCCAAGTTCTTGCTGATCCTTGAACAAATCTCTTCATATGCAACCAAAACCTTGGAGCCCTCGGCAGTTGGGTCCAAACACACTGCCATATTGGCCTCAGACTCTTGGGCTAGTGAATGGAAGAATTCGTCTGGGACAATCATCTCCCATTTTAGGCGCCTTCCCTGATCTTTAGACTTCAGATCCTTTGAAGCTGTCACGCTTAGCGGACTGCCGGTACGGAAGCAGTTTAAGTCCAAGGTCAGGAGGACAGGATGATGATCACTTGAAATAAGATCGACCACACTGTACTCACGTGCCTTTGCCAGGGCCCCATTTGAGACAAAAATATAATCTATAACAGTGTTGGCATCTCTTCCAACAAAGGTTGGGGCTCTAGGCTCGCTAATGGCTTGGGCAAATTCGTAGAGGTTTAGGTTAGCTAAAAGTGACTCCAGGTACTCGCCTTCGGTTGTATGCTCAAAATGAGGAATGGCTTCAGATGGTATACCCCCATATCTATCGTTAAAACACCCTCCCTCACAGGGGTGAATGTTAAAATCCCCCAGAATAACCATTTCTGGGAGGGTAGTGCAATCAAGCCTATAGGCTGACAAAAAATTTAACAAAGAAATCAGATGTTCGTTTACAGTGGCGGACTCCTTTGAATTATAGAAATTAATCAACAGAAAAGTCTTTGAGTTAGGGAGGGTCCACTCCACCGCAAGCGTATTTGTTAATGCGGTATCTAATTTTTTAAAAACCCCTGCTAGATCCAGAGAACACAATATGAGCAAACCACCCTTTGCTCTCCCTCTTACACCTGATACTGCCGGAATGGAAAAGCTACAGAAACCGTCCAAGGAGAAACTGGGTGTGGTATCCCACGTTTCTTGTAGACCTAGGATATGATGTTGTTTAATAAATCTTTGCCATGTTGGGTCTAAAGCCTTTGCATTTAATCCTGCCACATTCCAGGTAAGGACTTTACAGAGTGCTAAGTCTGTGTCAGGGGCAATCGATGCACCCACACCCCGAATCTCTCTAATCATCGGGCTAGTTCCGGGTGTGGGGGATGAATTAACTATGACCAGGTCCGCTATGGCGACATCCTTGCGAAGACGGGTTGGATTAGCACGTACGCTCCGTTCCCCTGGCGGGCCCTGAGTATGTCAGTCCACCCAATCTGTAGTTGACAGACAATCAAAACGATTTGCTATAGGGAAAAGCAAAGGATTAGATGGGCCATTTAGCGGCTGCTGGTAGTAAAAAGGATGGATGAGATGGGAACCCTGAAGGGGGCCACCTTGACGTGGTCTACCTCCCCTAGTCCCCACCAAGTTTCATCCTCCATCCCAGCCCACCTCCCTGGCAGGGGGTTGTATGTCCCAGGGGGAGTTAAGCCTCTGTCTAGGAATGCGATCGTGTGAACCTTTAAGCCAGCTCCAGCGGTTGTCCGCTTGATTGTGGGGAAGATAAAAATACGAAAGAGGTCTGGCGGTCACCGTACTCGCCTGGTATCTTGGGGCCCTACTGTTACAGGGAAATAACTGTTGAAATAAAAAGAATTGAAAATGAGACAGAAAAAAGGCTATTTTTGACAACATTTTCATCGGTAACTTCTTGTCACAATGGTCGATTTACAAAAGCAATATACCATTATAAAGCTAGACCCTTCTAGCTGCGGGGATATACAGGGTTTGGAGGTTCTCCAAGTACAACTGAAGTGTTTACAGTGATTTTTCACCGTAAATCGCAATTCATATGGTCAAATATAAAGAGTGAAAATGAAAAATGTGTATCAAAGAAACCTATGTATTTTTAAAATAGACACCAGATACAGTGTTTCTGAGCAATGATTATTTGTACATCTCTGAATTTGTGGGAACCCATACTGCCATGGGATTCCGACAGCATTTATCAAAATGTCTTCTTTCTTTACACACTGCCTTACATTTGGAAGGCATAAATACAGAGAAATACAATTTGTAATAACAAACATTCTACTATTCTGTATTGCCCCATGTCTCCTGTTAAAATGGTACCTCTCACTTGTGTGGGTAGGCCAAGTGCCTGCGACAGGAAAGGGCCCTAAAAACAATATGTACTTATATGCAAACAGCGTCCACCTTGGGACTCTTTTCAAAATAATGAGTAGCCCTCTCCCTCCGTTTTCCCTTCCACAAACGGAGGGAGAGGGCTACTCATGATTTTGAAAAGAGTCCCACGGCGGACGCTGTTTGCATATCAGTACCAGTAACCCTGGTCCACGTGGGCAGATAAGGTGTTGTCCTTGTGAGAATATATTCTAAACACAACATGGACACATCACATTTCTTCCACTGAAAACTGACCCTTCTTTTCAATGTGGGTAGGTGGGATTTTGGGTCCTAGCTAAGCAGGCACCTAGGGAAACCTAACAAAGCTGCATTTTTTTTTTAAATAAACACCCTGGGGAATACATGATGGGGTGACCTGCGTGGCTCTCACTAGGTGTTGTTACTCAGAGGCCCTTGCAAACCTCAAACTTTGACAAAAAAAAAGAATCACATTTTCCTCACATTTCTGTGAGGAAGACTTCTGGAATCTGTGGGAAGCCATACATTTCCTACCACCCAGCACTCCCCCAATTCTCTCAATACAAATAGTACATACTTGTGTGGGTACTGCTAGTGCTCGCGAAAGGAAAGGTCCCATAACGCAACGTGGACACATCAAATGTTTCCACTGAAAACACCCTTTTTTGCAATGTGGCTAGCTTTGGATTTTGAGCCTTAACTCAGCTGGCACCCAGGGAAACCTAGCACACCTGCACATTTTTGAAAACTAGACACCTGGGTGAATCCAGGATGTTATAGCAGTCTCAGGTGTCACTCGTACAAAACCAGAGAAATTCAGCCAGCCATTATAATTGGTGAGCTAACTATAACTTGTGCCCCTGCAATGCACTGCTTATGACCTCACATATTACATCACTCATAAAATGGTCAGTGACATCACTGATGACATCACTGATGAGCTCATCCAGTGACTGTGAATAAAAAAGTTTATGAGTGTTACATATGTATACCAAGGTGTATTGGTGAATCAATGGGTGTATGAGTGCCTGATTGGATGATCCATTGGGCACATGACTAACTGTATAAGTGAGTGATTAGGTGTCTCAGTAAATGTATAGGTGAGTGAATGGTTGTGTGAACATCTGTATCTGTCGGTCAGCTGGTGTCTAAGTGGTTGTATCGGTGTGTGAGTAGGTACGTGAGTTTCTGTATGGGTGAATGATTGGTTATGTGAATACCTCTATGGGTGCCTGAGTTTCTGGTGTGTGAGGTAGTGTGTGACAGCCTGTATTGATGAGCGAGTAGGTGAGTCAGTGGCTCTTTCATTTAGTGAGTGCATGTGGGAGGGGCTGTATGAGTCAGTGAGTGTGTGTGGCTGCGTCGGTGACTGAATGCATGTTTCAGCGGTATAGGGGTAAGTAACTGGGTATGTGAGGTGATGGGGTATATGAGTGACTGGGTAAGTGGCTGTATGGGTGGGTGAGTGAATGTGAGAGTGGCTGTATGGGAGCTTGTGTCTGTGACTGTATAGATGAGTGAGTATGTGCTAGTATCTGCATGAGTAAGCGAGTGAGTGTGTGTATAACTGTATGTGTAGTGTATGTGTAAGTGACTGTGATTTTATGGGTGAGTGAGTAGATGTGTGATTAGCTCTATGGGTGACTGACTCAGTGTGTGAGTGGCTGTATGGGTGTATGAGTGGGTATTGCAGTGGCTGTATAAGTGAGTGAGTGAGTGGGTGTATGAGTGGCTTCATGGGTGAGAGTGGATGTGTGTTGATCTAGGAATCAGTGAGTGGCTGTATATGTACTGGGGTGTGTGTGTGTGTGAATGGGTTTTAGAATGATAGTGTGGCATTTGGAATGGGTGGATGAAAGGTTATATGGGGATGTGAGTGGGTGCATCAGAAATTATGTGGATGATGTCATGAGTGATGTCATTTGAGATAACATCAGTGATGTCACTGACCATGCCATGAGTGATGTAATATGTGAGGTCATAAGCAGTGCATGGCAGGGGTTGCGAGTTATAGTTAACTCAGCTAACTATAACGGCTGAATTTCTATAGTTTTGTGCGAGGGAAATGTCAGCCTAACTAAAACATCCCTGTAACCTATTTTTTTTCAGTGACTATATATACATATATATATACATACACACACATATACACACACACACATTTAAACCCAAATCAACATTTAATCCAGTGATGGTGCACGATAACATCGATGTATTCAATGAATTGGTAACGGCTGAAATCAAAAAACTTCACAGAACATCATTAAGTGAAGAAAGCAGGAAACAAAAACACAATAATGCGTTCGGCAGTTTGATGAAAAAATTACAGAGTCAAAAAAAGGTCAGACAGTCTGATAAGGGGGGAAATATTGTCCTCTGGCCAATGCACCTGTACATGGAGGAAGCTTTAAAACAGCTCAACAACAGGCAATGCTACTGCAGAAGTGACTGGCAAACTGCGAAATCTGCTTGGGATAAATTCAACACCAAACTATATTCCTGGAGAGGGCAAGGGCTTTTAAGAGGCGATGAACTAAAATTCCTTAAGACGAGTCATCCGGTAATCCCGGTATTTTACTTGATCCCGAAAGTCCATAAAGATCGGATCAAGCCACCGGGAAGGCCTATTATATCGGCCAGAAAAGGAACATTTGAGAACACGTCTCGTTACATCGATCACTTCCTCCAGGAAAATGTCAAAGCCTTACCATCCTATCTAAGAGACACTATGGACTTCCTGGATAAGACCAAGACAATAGTGTGGCATAATGATTATTTATTAATCACACTTGATGTGACTGCATTGTACACTAGTATCAACCACAAGGACGGTTTGAAAGCAGTAGCACACTTTTTGAATAGGAGACCGGCATGCATGCTAGAACATAATGCCATGATCAAAAAAAATGACGGAGATCTGCCTCACCAGTAATTATTTCTGATTTCAAAATCAAGTATTCCAACAATTGAGAGGAGTTGAAATGCGGGCCTGCTTCTCCCCCAGCTACGCGTGCTTGCACATGGAGCTGTGGGAGGAGCAGGTCCTGGGAGTCGCCTATGCAGAGGTGATGACAAAGAAGGTAGTGTCGTGGCATAGGTTCATAGACGACCTCTTTATAGTATGGAAGGGGTCGGTGAGTGAGGCAGAACAGTTAATCTCAGATATCAATGTCAATGATTTGAATCTGAGATTCACAGGCGAGATCAGCGACAGTAGAGTCAACTTCCTAGACATTGAGATCTATGTGGAGGAAGGTAAGCTTCAGACCAGGTTGCATCGAAAAGGGACCGCGGGCAACACGGTCCTCCATGCGACAAGCCACCACCCTGTTCACCTGATCCGAAGTATCCCCTACGGGGAGATGCTGAGGATCAGGAGAATATGCAGCACAGAGGAGTCGCGTTTGGCATCACAAACAAGCAGTAAGGAAAGGTTCCTGGCGAGGGGCTATTCGGCGGCCTTAGTTAAAAAAGCCATGACAAGGGCTAACAAGACAAATACTCTTCTCAGTATAGAGGGGAAACCCAATAGAACACCGAAGGTGGGGAGTAATGAAGTCAGCCAACCGAGACTAATAACAGCTTACAGTCGCCAACACAAGCAGTTGCAAAAGATCTTTCGCAGAAATTGGCCTATAGTCAGGGGGGACCCCGTGATTGGTAGAACGTTGGCAGACTATAACGTATAGTCGTGCCAGATCAATGAGCGACATGCTTGTGAGAAGTAGCCCTGAGATGGTGAGCAGGGATAATTGGTTACAGCAAAGCAAGGGTTTCATGAAGTGCGCCATTTGCAAAGCATGCACCATAGGGAAAAATAGGACGACATATATGACCCCATTCAGTGAGGTACCAAATCATATCACCAAAAAAATAACATGCAAATCCGATTTCGTCGTGTATGTGCTGGAGTGTGCGTGTGGCCTGCGGTACGTGGGTAGTACCAAGCTACAGGTCCACAAGCGCATACTCCAGCACATGCGGGCGGTCAATAAAAAGGATGAGTCATATCCGGTGGCGAGACATGTCAACTCGTGCCACAAAGGTGATCTGGGTTACCTCAGCTACTATGCTATAGATATGGTGCAGCCGCTCCGTAGAGGAGGCGACAGAAGCTAGCTTAAGATTACTGGAGACCAGATATATCCTTGAGCTTAACACCAAGATGCCGAATGGTCTCAACGTGACAGAGGACCGGCACACATGCTTATAAACTGAGATATGATGTTGAGCATATCCACAGGAGTAATGCCAAAGGGCAATAACATGATAAAACTTGCTGGGGAGGTCATCAAAACAGAAGACTGCTTTTAAAATTTATTTTAATTACACTTTTTTCACAGGGTGAAGTCACAAAACTCCTACAAATGTGCACAATGGGCAGACCAGATTACGAGGGCAGTATAGACGCAGTTATCCCAAAATGAATTAAGCCCACTTGGGCATTATATAACTCACCCCTATTTGAACCCATTTTGTGATAGAATAATGCTTATTTTGCACAGATTTCAGCGGATGTTGCACATATTCAGCATATTTGCACGAATAAATATAAAATGTTTATTTATATTCATTTTTCTATATATAATGAAATATCGAACCATGATTTTACATTTGATGTATTATAAATCTATATGGGTTGTATTGGATATTTATATATTTATTTATTTATTTGCGAAATTTGCACATGAATGAAGTATAATATGGAGGACTAAAAAGCACAACATAAAAAATAAAAAAAATAAAAAATAAAAAAATGTCCTGCAGTTCGAGGGTTATAAGGGGTGAAATAATAAGGTGAGAATGATGAAAATTACATATTTTAACAACATTGTTGGTGATTGCCACATAAATGCATCATCTCGTCGGCATGTTCAATTATTGTGGATTAGGCGGAAGTCTGTTGTTTATGTCTACAGGGTCAGATGACCCATGTATGCACCTTAAATCACGAGGATAGGTTGACCATGTCATGTGATCAAGGGCTTCAGGGCCCGAAACGCGTCATGGGGAACAGAAGGATGCACTAAATAAAATTCAGCAAATTCACCTGAATGGGTCCGGTTCATTCTTTGTGTCCGGTGATAATGGATATTTAGACGAAGTTCCTGGGATATATATATTTATATACATATATATATATATACATTTCCTAGCAGACGAAGAATATCTATATAGACTATCTATATATTTCAATACCATAGTTATTATACATATCTGTACAAAGAAATATATGTATCTAGACACATATAATCATAATATAAATGTTTATGGGGATATGCTGTACAATAAGTTTTAGTATGGTGGTTATGTAGGAAAGATCCAACTCATGAGTAGTCTTCTGAAGGTTAGAACGTTGTCCATGAACAGATACACTACCTGGTGGGCCTTCTGCCTTTGTAGGAAAACAGCTCCTATCTACCCCCACCCCTTTTTGCCACAAAAAACCCCCTGGTGTCTGTGGCCCTCCCCCAATGGAAAGTTTGATTTTTGGGCCTGGGGTGGGGCGAGCATTAACCCATTGCCCGGGGGGTACTCCCCTCTCCAAATACATTGCCTGGTGATCTAGTGGGCTTTGTGTACCCTGCTATGGGCAAGATTGAGGGAAAATACCAGAAGGCAGAAAGACTGCTGGGGGTTATTGGAGCGGGTAGGGGCTAGGCAGACTGTATGGGAGGGCCGCCCCAACCACTATACCGCAAATAAAAACAATTCTTGGTATCTAGTGGGCTTTCTGCCCCCCAGGGGCAAATTGAAACTAACAACCTCCCTGGGATAGTTGCTGGATCCCTGTTTGGGGATCGCCCTCCTGCAGTGAGTCCCAAGCAGGGTCTACTAGGGAAAGGCACCAGTGCTCGGGGCTGAGATATGCCCTCGAGCACCAATGCAGTGAAAGTGAAATGAGCCGATGGGCTCATTTCAATTTCTCTGAATTGACGTCAGTGCGACATTTGCGTTGATCAACATTTTAGAGGGAACAAAATAGCCTTGGTTGCTGGGAAAGCTCTTCAATAAGAGGAAATCCCTCTAGTGCTCGCACAAGAGGAATTTCCTGTCTCTGGTGCCAGGACGTGCTGGTGCCGTCCTCAGCACTTGAGCACTGGTGCTGAGGACATCTCCAGCACATCCTGATCTCCTAAGAGGTTAAGTGGCAAAGAGGTACTAGTTGCTAGCAAGATGAAAAAGTTATCTACCTTCTATGATAATTCTTACGGTGGATATCATCCACCAGATTGAATGATTATCCTCCAGCCACCAGGCAAGATCTGAAAACCTTTTCCCCAGCAACAGCTCTCCAGGTATCGCCATGAGGTCTCAAGTATAACTCTGCTTTAATGTGACAACATTCTAGCATATAATGTGTCATCTGGTGCAATGGCATCAGTGCCTGGTATTTTTCTGCACTCCATTGAGGCAGTGGAGTGGAACTAAGACAGCATCAATGTCTGCAACAAACGCAGAACATAACGTGTATGCCAACCTTGGGATCTAATTAAGCATGGCACAATCTCACAGGGGAGGAGGCAGTGGGGTGAAGAGTCTACAGATGATTATGCATCTACAAAAAATATTGTTAACAAAGGCAAGTACCTTTTTCCTCTGATACATATATCTTTCTGTGTGCTCCTCCCTTTTGAATGAGTCACAAAGAGGGTTGGGAATGACTTATACCAATTATAAATGAAACTCATGTAACATAGCCCGAAAAAATATCAGTCATTTCAGGCTTAAGCTGTGAGGCAGAAATGCTTGGTATTGATGCAAATATGATGTATTTGCTGTTTTTGGACATTGCTTTTATGATTGTAAAAATCGAATAAAGCTTTATGAACTTGATGCAAATAAAACCACATGGCTGCCTGTGTGATGTCAACTACTGGAACCCCTGTGGTGACAGAGGTGGAAGCAGCCATAACCTGGTGGAGAGAGCTTGAATGCCAGTCAGGGGTTCATTCTTGGCCAAGACATGGCAGCTCTTAATACAGGATAACCCAGAGTGAAATGGTGCAGTTGGTAACTGGTTTGTCTTTCTTGGCTCTGTTGAATCACATAAGAAGTGATTCTCCACTCTCTCCTGCAGTCTATGTGTGATGTAGTAACATGCATTTGCTCCTCCTCCTTTGGTGGGATGAGGAGGAAAGAAATAATGAACAGTAATCAACTAGTCGATATGGAAGGCACACAACAGTTTCAGTAAGAAAGATTGGCAGGTGCGAGGAACCAGTTTATCTAGATAGATTATGTCAATTGGGCCAGACTGAGAGAGTTTGGAGTTCACATACCCTATGGACCAAAGCCATAGACCCTGCCTTCAGCCAGTTGTTCAAGAATGGAAACACATGGAATCCTGACCTCTACCGTGCAGCCGCTATCATAACCATCCTCTTGGTGAATACTTATGAAGTAAGTGTCAGTCCAAAAGCAGAACTGCAAACTGATTCAGAGACCCCTCAGTGAACTCCTAGTAGCGTGTGTGAGCTTGTAGCATCAGTAGGTGAAAGCTAGCACCCTGTAGGTCCAGAGACACTATCCAATCTCCTGCAGGGAGGGGCATCAAGATCTGCAATCTGAATAGGTCAACATCTGGGTACAGTAGGTGCTGTCAAATATGATTGCACTGGTTCCTTTCTTTGTACATCAATAAAAGCAACTTTTAGAGAACATAACATGTTTTCAACCTGTTAGATCTTATTAGGCATGGCACTAACCCACCAGAGAGGAGGGAGTGTGGTGAGAAACTTGCAGGAAGATTATATATCCACCAGAAGTGTTGCTGAAGAAGGGAAGTAACTTTTTCAAATGATGGATGTTCTTTCCTGCAGGTTTCTCATCTTAGGAATGAGTCCCACAGAAATGAATTGCAGGAGACTTGTGCCCATAAATGAAGGAAATTAGGCAACACAGCGAAGGCACAATTATAGAAGGATGACAATGTGGCCGCCTGGTAGATGTAAGCCAGCGGAACACCTCAGGTGAGTTGGCAGAAACTACCTTGGTCCTGGTGGAGGGGGAACAAAAACTCTCCAGAGCATCTTACTTGTCCAAGCCATCACAAAACTTTACACAGGGGATAACCCAACACATAAAGGTGTCCTTTGTAACAGCTTTGTCATTTGTTTGGCTTCATAGAAACCCAGAAAGAGCCGATCGTCCCCTCTGCCCTGCAAAGTACGGTCAATTGTCAAATTTATGCAGCCACAATTGCAGATCAAGGCTGACCGCTTCAAATACCTAGGGTATTTATGTTACAATCGACTCCCAACTTTGCTGGGACCTGAAGAAGAGATCTCTATTAGAAGGAATGCAGAAAGACTTTAATAGGCAGAACTCAGTTCTTAAGATCTGGGAAGAATAGCACAAATTAATAATGTACACACTTGCAAAACTACTATAGTACCTGTAAATCTATCCACATAGAATCCCTCACAATTTCTTCAGCTTCATGCACACTCAGATCAGTAACTTCATCTGAGTTGACCCACCACCAACCTCTCCTACGATAAGCCTGTAAAAGCTATAAGGGATGGAGGAAGCCAGCCTTACTGATTGGAGTTATATTACTGGGAAGCCCAGAGCAATATGAAAAATGACTGGTGGTTCGGCAGAAAGGAAGACCCCACTTACAGACTGGAGTTTGATGGGTCAGTATTACTGGCGTTGTTTTATGGCTTGACTTACCAAGATACTACCTGCAGTAGCCCAGTCCAGCCTCAAATGTTAGAAACTAATTCAGGAAAAGCCACTCAGGCAATACTCATGGCTCGCCATATGGAAGGTCTGGTAAGCTTTAGAGAATTCGAGCTCACTGGGATCTCAAAGTTTGGGAATATGTGAGACAAGCGATACTTGAAAAACGTTTGACAACTGAGAGATTAATCGACTTAAATACCTCCCAGTTGTATTGATTCCTACAGTTGTGATATGCCCTGGAAGGGTATCATTCAGAACTTCACAATTTACCGAAAATTAATGGAGGCTAAGATAACTATGAAGGAAGAGCATATCCCAAACATACTGCTCCTTAAGTGATACACTCTATGGGTTCTCTACAACAGCTTTGTTCCCTACAGGAGCATGATTAAGGTTCCCAGGAGGAGGGTAGCAAAGATGGGCCCATGCATTTTTGCACTATTAAGTAGAGTATGGCTTGTTCAGCTTCAATACTTTCATTGAAAAAGCTTCATGGCAGAGCATTGTAGGATATGGGTAAGAACCCTGCCTCTACTTGTACGCGACTTGGGAAAGGTGACCTCTTCCACAGGAAAGGGGTTGCTCAACACTTACTGGTCTGGAGTGGCCTGTATCCTATCGGTAGCCTTTGGCTGGCCCCTAGATTTCAATTTGAAATCAGTACTCATAGAGGAGTTGGGTTGCACATGTGGTTCCTATACACTGATCGGCCTGGCTATCCTCATCACTAAGAGGAACATCGCATGGCACTTGAAAACAAATGAGAAGCTGCCAGTACACTAATGTATATGAGGGAATGGACCTGCTCTCACCATGAAGAGGCAGTATAAAAGGCAGGTGACTGCTGTAAAAGAAACAGCAAGATATGGGGACCATGGTGGTCACAGTTCAGCAGACCATGCCGAAAGGCAAACAACCTCCCAATTACACGGATATAATCTGTAAACTCTTGCAAAGTTTGTTCGTACATGACATGATCTGTACACAATTTTAGATAATGAAATGTTTCTGTAGTCACACTCCTCTTTAATGATCGAGGAGAGAAGAAATACGGAGGCTGATGAACTGAGAAAGGTGAAAAGCAGATACCACTTTTGAAAGTAAAGACAGACATGCAACTGTGGATCAGTTCGAATTGCAATGCCATTAGGAATTCAGCACAAGATTCAGATGCCACTGAGGAACAATAAATCGAGATTCAGGTAATTGGTAAAGCAAACCTTTCAGAAAACATACCACTTGTGATGACAAACATGGAAGACAAGTTGGAGTGGTAAAAGAAGAAAGCTAAAGTTTTGAAAACAGGGGACCCCTACCAAACCAATATGCTTGCTATGCGCAGGGACAACAACTAAGTGGGTAAAGGAACCAAGCTTCTATATGGTCACATGAAAATATTCTAGGTACATATTAATAGTAACCACATTACATACGATACAATAAGTAGACACCTAATATTAAAGAAATATATACATTTATTTATTTAAATTTCTTTTTAGTTCATTTGATAGGTTTAAGGTTTAAGGTTTAGTTTATTGTACAGTTAATAAAAACTCACAATATTTAAAAAACATGCAGTTGTAAAAACAATCAGTAGCAAAAGTGTTACGGTTAAAATAACGGGTGAATTCTCCTTGTTAGTTAATAAAAGCACAATTTGGTTTGGTGCTGACCATTAAAGTTCATTTGATAGAGTTTTGTTTACAAATATATATTAGCAAAAATAACAACACCAGTAAATAGATAAATTAAATACAAACATAAAATACAAACAATATATTATTCAAATAAATACAACCGAGCTGTTTATTCGTTTATGACCAAAATAATAATAATAATAATAATAATACAGAGTTTTGTAGAGCGCGAACAGTTACCTCACCCGGAGGTGTCCCGGCGCTATGTGAGCAATACAGGCAGTGCAAAAAGCAACAGGCTCAGGTCTAGTGAGTAAAGAGCCATGTTTTTAATTGCTTCCTAAATCCAGTTTCTGATGTAGCCAACTGAATAGCAGGTGGGAGGGCATTCCACAACTTCACCGTGCTGGCAGAGAAAGTCCTTCCCCAAGACGCGCTTTCCTGACTCGTGGGGCGCGCAGCTGGCAATAGGAATTTGAGCGCAAGGATCTCGCTTGAACATACCTGGGGAGTCTGGCTTTGAGGTAGTTGGGACAGGTTCCATGGAGCGCTCTGAAAGCCAAGGATAAGGCTTTAAATTTAATTCTGCTTGCCACTGGGAGCCAGTGAAGGTCGCGCAAATGCGGAGAGACATGTTGTTTAAAGCAAATGTGTTTCAACAGTCTCGCAGCCGCATTTTGTACTGTCTGCAATTTCTGGATCAAATATTTGGGGAGGCCCAGGTACAGGCCATTTGCGTAATCCAGCTTTGAGGTGAGCGTCGCATGGATTACCATTTTGCGACATTCAACTGGTAGAAGCATAAGAAACTTACGCAGATTCTTCAATTTACTTAGACAGCCAGCCACAACCTGCTGGATGTGGGAGGAAAAAGAAAGGCTATCGTCCCACCTCACCCCCAGGTTTTTAGCCTTAGTGCTAGGGACTGGTGCGGGGCCAATTTCAGATGGCCACCACAGGTCCGGGGCGGGGGGATCGCCCTTCCCAAAGAAGATCACCTCCGTCTTCCCTGCGTTCAATTTTAATTTATTAGTGTTCATCCACCTGGCCACATCCCAGAGACAACCTTTGAAACTGGCAAAACTAGCCTCAGACACTTCAAAGTAGGGAAACACCAGTTGGGTGTCGTCAGCATAGGAAATTGCCGTGACCCCCCATTTGGCAATCAAGGTGAAGAGCGGGGCTAAATAAATGTTAAAAAGTAACGGACTAAGTGTCGATCCCTGCGGGACCCCGCACCCTAGCCACTTTGGTTTGGAGCTATAGGGGCCCAATGCCACTTTCTGTGAGCGATTAGTCAAGTAAGACTTAAACCACCCAAGTGCTTTATCCTGCAGCCCAATATCCCCCAACCGCTGCAGGAGTCTGACATGGTCCACCGTATCAAAAGCAGCCGATAGATCCAGGAGCACCAGCATAGCTGATGCCCCTGAATCTAACGACCATCTAACTGACTCCACTACCTCAATCAGGGCGGCCTCGGTACTAAAGCCCGCCCTAAACCCTGACTGTGTTTCATGCAAGATCATTTTTTTTTTTTTTTTTTTCTGCGATTTGTAGAGCGCGATTGCTGCCCAATGGGCGTCCAAGCGCTAAGGCATAAGAAACAGAGCTGATGAGTGGTGGAAAACGAGCTTAGGTGGATCTAGCAAACAAGTAAGTTTTCAGCTGCTTTCGGAATGAGAGTAAATTGGGATTGGACCTGATTTGTAGCGGAAGTGTGTTCCACATCTTTGCGGCGTTTAGGGAGAACATCCTTCCTCCGGTCCTGGCTCTCCGCACTCTTGGGACTACGGCTAAAAAGGCTTCCGTAGATCGAAGGTTTCTATTGGGATGGTATTGAGTAACCAGTTTGTTGAGGATCCTTGGACCAGACCCCCAGAAAGCTCGGTGGGCGATGCATAGTGCCTTAAATGCCACTCTCTGCTTTACTGGGAGCCAGTGTAGGGTGGCCAGGGCGGGTTTTGCAGACTGAGTCCTCGGAATCTGCAGCAACGTGCGGGCTGCGCAGTTTTGGACGACCTGTAGTTTTCGCATGGACAGCTCTGGGGCCCCCACATACAGAGCGTTATTTGAGTCCAGCCGGGACTGGATCAGGCCCTGAACTGCCACTTGTTTTGCTTCCATTGGGAGGAGGGGGAGGACCTTCCTTAGTGTTCTAAGTAGGCCAAAACAGATGGCGGAAAGTTTAGTGGCCTGGGTGGAGAAGGAGAGGTTTTTATCCAGCCATACTCCCAGGCTTTTTACACTCTCTTTGGGGATGGGGGGTGTGCCCAAACATCCAGGCCACATGGAGGGGAGTAGAGTGGATGAACCAGTGCCTAGGAGCATGAGCTCCGTTTTGTCTCCATTCAGCTTTAATGAAGAGTCTGTCATCCACTTTTTTATATCCTCCAGACAGTTCATCAGGTTTTCTGAGGTGTGGCCGGTGCGTTCCTGCGTCAGTGAAACCACTAGCTGGGTATCGTCGGCATATGATACAATTTTTATGCCTGATGGTTCGACGATCCCAGCCAATGGTTTCATATAGACATTGAAGAGCACAGGGCTCAGAGAGGAGCCCTGTGGTACTCCACAGTCTAGGGGTTTTCTGGCTGATGTTATGTCCCCATCGAAGATCTGAAAGGATCTGTTATGCAGGAATGATTTCAGCCATTTTAAAGCGTCGCCTCCGACACCGATGTTATGCAGACGGTTCAGCAGAGTGGCATGGCTGACCGTGTCGAAGGCAGCGCTTAGATCAAGGAGGATCACTGCCACTGACCCCCCTTGATCCAGTATCCTTCGAGACTCTTCGACGACTGTCAGCAGAGCAGTTTCAGTACCATGTTTTGGCCTGAAACCTGTCTGGGATGGATCCAGGAGTGCATGGTTTTCCAGAAATTGTGTCAACTGGGTGTTTATGTGTTTCTCTAACACCTTACTTACCCAGGGGAGTAATGAAATTGGGCGGTAGCTAGAGTGATCTTCTGGGTTGAGGGTGGGTTTCTTTAGCAAAGCCCGTACCATGGCTCTCTTCCACCCGGTTGGTACTGTGCAGGAGGAAATGGATGAATTAAGGAGTTCTAGCACCACTGGAAAGATGGCTTGACCTGCCTGGAGCAGTATTTCTGGTGGGGCAGGGTCAAGGGGAGACCCAGATTTGACTTGGACTGCCAGTTGTTGCAGTGTCTCCAAGTTTAGTGGGGAAAAATGATCCAGCATGGGTTGTCCTTGCAGGGGGGAATTGTTCAGGGAGTTTTGGTAAGTTGGATTGTTAGCTGTAACCGGGAAAGCAGAATAAATCTGCGTGACTTTATTGTGGAAAAAGTCTGCAAGTTCGTTGCATTGCTCTAGTGATTTCGGAACTGGGGGGGCAGTGTTGACCGTAATGCATTTTTTGACCAGATGAAAGATCTCCTTGGGTTTTGATTTTGCTGCCATGATTTGATCTGCAAAGTAGGCGGACTGAGCTGTTCTCACCCCATTTCTATAGGCCTTGATAGCCTCTTTGTAGTGTTTTTTGTTTTCTGGGAGGAAATCTAATCTCCAGGCTCTCTCTTTTTTCCTGCAGAGGCGTTTCAGGTCTCTCAGGGAGTCTGAATACCAGGGAGCAGACTTGTGTAATCTCTTGGGAGCGGATTTCCGTAGAGGAAGGATCGTGTCCAGTGATTTCCTGATCCAGCCCTCATAGTTGTTGTTACCTTGGTTGGGGTTAGTACAGGGAGGTGGACGGGAGTCTTCCAAGATAGTTGTCCATGGCTCTATGGAAAGTTTTTTCCAGTTCCTCCTAGTTATAGGACAGGGAGGCAGTGAGGGAGGTTTGATGGTAGACCAGGTAAATGGGATGAGGAAATGGTCTGTCCATGGGAGGCGAGTGGGTTGTCCGACCGTTAGTCCGGTACAGTTACTAAAGATTGGGTCGAGCAGGTTTCCCTTTTCGTGGGTGGGGGACCTAACCAACTGAGTCAGTTGCAGAGCTGCCAGGTCCTCTGTTAATTCCCTAGCAACAAGGTCTGTGGGGGAGTCAAAATGGAAGTTAAAATCTCCTAGAACTGTATAGTTAGCCGGAGTTAGAAGCCGATTGGCGATGATATCTGGTAAAGACCTAATGAACAGTTTTCCTGAATCTGGGGGGCGGTATATCAGGGTACCAGAAAGGGAGCTGTTTGCAGAAAAGTCTATTCTGAATGCAATGCTTTCGCATTCAGGAATAGCTTCGGTTGAAATACGGCAGCAGTATTTCTCTTTTAGGATGATAGCCAGGCCTCCCCCTCTTCCCTTGGTCCGGTCCATTCTATGGATTTGGAACCCAGGGGGAAGGGCGGTGACTATGTCTGGCTCTGAATGGGGCGTGAGCCATGTCTCCGTCAAGAAGATGGCATCCGGGTTGTGATTCTCTAGGAGTAGGCATATCTGCATGCTATGCCGAGGAAGAGATCGGCAATTTAACAGGTACATCTGGTAGTCCTGTGGCGTGGCTGGTGCCTCGCTGTTATCAAAGGGGTGTTTGCAGCCAGGGCATTGAATAGGGAGGTCGGCAGGAGGGAAGGAGTGCGGACATTGCGCCAAAATAGGAGGTCTTATCTTTTTCATGGCGGCTGAGCTGTATGTCCTGACCTGGATGGTGTGGGGGGCAGGGGTTGTGGCCCCTGGCCCCGTCAGGTCGCGGACGGGCGCAGACGGGCTTGCCTTTGGCGCGCCTTCGGCGCACCGCCGGCGCGCCCGCTGCGCCCGTCCGCTGCGCCTCCGGAAACAGCACATTCTTAAATGAAGGGGGAGGGGGGGGGGTGTGTGGCCTAACTCGGTGGGCGTGTCCCTGTGGTTTCACGGCGGCTGTCCTCAACCCTCCTCAGCGCCTAGCTCAGCTGCGCGAGGGGTCGATTGTCAGGGGGCAGTGGTTAGGCTTTAGGGGAATACAGTTGTAACACACTCAAACAGTTTAAAATCAGTCTTTAAAAAGAAGAGCCAACAATATTCAAACACACAATAGTTAAAAGTATTCTTCAAGAATTGCGTTTCCCTGCTCTCGGCTTCCGCCTCAAGAGCTCTGTTGTTTATCAAGCGCTGACAGGAAAGCGCGCGTTTTTATAGCGAGAGTAGCGGGGGCGTGGCCTAACTCGGTGGGCGTGTCCCTGTGGTTTCACGGCGGCTGTCCTCAACCCTCCTCAGCGCCTAGCTCAGCTGCGCGAGGGGTCGATTGTCAGGGGGCAGTGGTTAGGCTTTAGGGGAATACAGTTGTAACACACTCAAACAGTTTAAAATCAGTCTTTAAAAAGAAGAGCCAACAATATTCAAACACACAATAGTTAAAAGTATTCTTCAAGAATTGCGTTTCCCTGCTCTCGGCTTCCGCCTCAAGAGCTCTGTTGTTTATCAAGCGCTGACAGGAAAGCGCGCGTTTTTATAGCGAGAGTAGCGGGGGCGTGGCCTAACTCGGTGGGCGTGTCCCTGTGGTTTCACGGCGGCTGTCCTCAACCCTCCTCAGCGCCTAGCTCAGCTGCGCGAGGGGTCGATTGTCAGGGGGCAGTGGTTAGGCTTTAGGGGAATACAGTTGTAACACACTCAAACAGTTTAAAATCAGTCTTTAAAAAGAAGAGCCAACAATATTCAAACACACAATAGTTAAAAGTATTCTTCAAGAATTGCGTTTCCCTGCTTCCGCCTCAAGAGCTCTGTTGTTTATCAAGCGCTGACAGGAAAGCGCGCGTTTTTATAGCGAGAGTAGCGGGGGCGTGGCCTAACTCGGTGGGCGTGTCCCTGTGGTTTCACGGCGGCTGTCCTCAACCCTCCTCAGCGCCTAGCTCAGCTGCGCGAGGGGTCGATTGTCAGGGGGCAGTGGTTAGGCTTTAGGGGAATACAGTTGTAACACACTCAAACAGTTTAAAATCAGTCTTTAAAAAGAAGAGCCAACAATATTCAAACACACAATAGTTAAAAGTATTCTTCAAGAATTGCGTTTCCCTGCTCTCGGCTTCCGCCTCAAGAGCTCTGTTGTTTATCAAGCGCTGACAGGAAAGCGCGCGTTTTTATAGCGAGAGTAGCGGGGGCGTGGCCTAACTCGGTGGGCGTGTCCCTGTGGTTTCACGGCGGCTGTCCTCAACCCTCCTCAGCGCCTAGCTCAGCTGCGCGAGGGGTCGATTGTCAGGGGGCAGTGGTTAGGCTTTAGGGGAATACAGTTGTAACACACTCAAACAGTTTAAAATCAGTCTTTAAAAAGAAGAGCCAACAATATTCAAACACACAATAGTTAAAAGTATTCTTCAAGAATTGCGTTTCCCTGCTCTCGGCTTCCGCCTCAAGAGCTCTTCTCTGTAAAACTATTCAGTTGGCGTTGTATCAATTTTTCCAACATTTTTCCTGGAGCAGCCAGTAGAGAAATAGGGCGGAGATTGCTAAGATCCTCTGGTTCCCCATTGTTTTTTTTTTCAAAGGGAGGAGCGCGTGGCATGCTTCCAGCAGTCCGGGAACACCCCAGAAGAAATAGAGGTGTTCCAAATATGCAGAAGCGTGGTCACAATAGACTCTGACATCATATTCCAGAGCTTTGGGGGGCAGGGATCATCCGGCGCCCCGGATTTACACATCTTTATTTCCTGTAATGCCTCCGCAGAGGAAATCAGATGGAATTGGTTTAGGGTCATGGGAGGTGAGCTGATTTTCTCGGTGTCTGCCATTTCAGTGGGAGTAGAGTGGGAGAAAGTACCATACGCTTTCTTAATTTTATCATCGAAAAAATTGGAAATGTCTTCACACAGGGTCTCAGATGGAGTGATTTCTGTTTCAATGCTTCTAGGCTTAAATAAGACTGCACTATTTTAAAAACTTCTTTACTAGATTGTTCTGCTTGATAAATGGAAGTGGAAAAAGATTTTTTTTGCTATTCTTATAGATTTTTGCAGCTTCCGGATGGCTGTTTTATAGCGATCCTTGGCTTATTCGCAGTAGTTAGCCCGCCATGCGCGCTCCAGTCTCTTACAGGCCGACTTTTCAGCCCTCAACTTCGTTGTGAACCACGGGGCTGACGGGGATTCACGGCGCGACAGAGTACGTTTGGCTGGAGCAATAGACTCCACCATATCGCCTATCCATCGATTCAGTGCAACTGCGTCAGTATTAGAATCAGCAGTCAGTACAGGGGGTTGGTAGCCAGGACAGGTCCAATGGTGTCAGGCCGAAGGTTTTTCCAATTCATATGCAGAAAAAAAATGTTTACCCGTAGCCTGGCCGCCAGACGGCAGAGTAACAGCAAAGGATATCAGGAAGTGGTCAGACCAGAGCAGTGGTTGCGGCGCCTCTGCTATAGTTTCCTGAATATTAGAAAAAAACAGGTCAAGGGTGTGACCAGCTTTATGGGTAGA
Organism: Lissotriton helveticus; assembly: GCF_964261635.1. NCBI lineage: Eukaryota > Metazoa > Chordata > Amphibia > Caudata > Salamandridae > Lissotriton > Lissotriton helveticus. The sequence goes on from NC_136071.1 coordinate 259,239,308, forward strand.
GCCTGTGATACATTGTATTAAATTAGCAGCGCTCAAAGTGGATATTAACTGAGTCGCCAACGGGCAGCTCAACCTATCGACATGTACATTAAAATCTCCCACTACTATAAAGTGGGGGTGAAAATAGAGAGCCATTTCCAGGAGCAAGAGTTTTCCTCTATTATTAATCTCTGGCGTCATATTGAGGTCTTGTCTTCGACAGTTTATAGCTGCTCAAGACGTCAACTACAAGTTTTCTGTGCAATAGACGGTTCCCTGATGAAGGCAGTAATGCCTAAACGCGAGTAGTTTTCATCTACCGCTTGCCTCCATCAAGTTCTTCCTCACTGCTTGTCTTTATTATAAGACAAATAATTGGAAATAAGTATTGATTGTATTTATTTGATAATATATTGTTTTGTATTTTATGTTTCTATTTAATTTATCTATTTACTGGTTTTATCTTTGCTTATATATATTCTTTTTAAACAAAACTATCAAAACTAATGAACTAATAAGAAATTTAAATAAATAAATGTATATATTCCTTTAATATTAGGTGTCTACTTATTGTATGGTACGTAATATGGTTACTATTAATATGTACCTAGAATATTTTCATGTGACTATATAGAAGCTTGCTATTGGTTTCTTTACCCACTTAAAGAAGAAAGCTAGAACAGCAAATTAACCTCTTACCATCGCCACTAATAGATCCTGCTGGGCTAGAGACAGTGCAAATTGCAGAACATCAGAAAGGTGTGGCCAAAAAGAGTTTGAAACCCTTCTGACTGGGAGTATTGAACATTTCTGGTCCAGCGCACCACATAAATATGTTTTAAGCAGGTTTTATGGCCACGGAGATGACATCTGTGACTTCAGATGACAGACAAAAGGAGTTTAGCTACTCAATCTCCATGTGTGCGGTAACAGAATCTGTGATTTGGGGTGTGTTTAGAAATTCTGATGCAATGGCAGATCCACTCTGTATTGGGCAATTAGAGGAGGTCAAATACAATTCTTTGTTTTACTGGGAGCCAGTGGATCTTAGAAAGTTTTGGTAACATGGTTCGATTTTAAGTTAACCCATAGTCTTGCGACCTCATTTTGAAGCTTCTGGATCTGTCCTTTGGGGCTGTTGTGTGCATTATTTTTTAAGTAATTCTGTCAGACCCTTCAAAGTTCTACAATGGTTTGTGTGGCAAAGACAGAGACCACTCCTCAACAACGTGGACCATGGCCCTTTTATGTAATCTGCTGGAAATCTCTGTTAAACTAGTGGCCTATTTATTTTATTTTTTCCTGCTATATATATACTGGTGTGGGTGTTTGGCCCAGTACCTGAGATCATGGGAAAGAAGAAAGGCTATAATCAGGTCTCTTATCTTTATGATTTCTGTTTTAAAGCCATTTATACAAAAGGGAGTTTTCCTTAATCCAGAAGAGTCAGTGGCATGAAAAGTCATGATTTGAGGCGTGTGGTTTGAGCGCCGCACTGGATGGAGACTCTTCTGTGTGCGCCGCAGAGCCACCACCGCCCCGGGGCCACCAACACCCGCGATGCCGCAGTTTGGAAAGTTCTGATCGATGGGGGAGCTGAAGGGGAGCTCAATGTCGGTGCTGAGCTGAACCATGGGCCTGGAGTGAACCAATTACCGGTGATTTTGGCTTGATGCAATGGAGACTGGCAGCTCCCGAGATGGAGCTGCCCGCACTCTCCCTCTGTTTGGCAGCCGCAGCTGAGGAACCGCATTGCAGGGAAAAGCCACATGAGTTGATTTTCAGCTAAATTGTGGACCAGGTGAATCACAGACTTTCTAGGTTCACATCACACCATGGCCCTCATGTTGCCTCTGAAACTATCGTACCGAAGTGATTATGCTGCACAGCACACTACTCTTTATCTAACGTGGCTGAAAGTCTCTATTCACGTACAAGCTGCATGCCGGTCTCTATTCCATGAACATGCTTTCTTAGGAATTTGTAATATTTCTAATGCCCCATATGTTTGACACCTTTTGACTATGTCTATAGATGCCACCAATATTGCTCCCACATGCCAAGTGTCTCTCAGGAGTGTTTTTTTTCTTTTGTGTGAACACTATCTGGCTTAGCAATCGTCATATACCTTCTTTGAGGGCTTGCAAATGAAAGGAATGAGGAAGACATGGTTTGTGAACGTGGTATGATTTGATCTATGGCTACTCCTTTGTCTCTCGTACCCAGGGCAGTGGACTGGTGTTCCCCCATTACAATCCTGATCGATTCTCTCTTCCTCTTACTCTGATTAAACATAATGGCTGAGTACAGAGACCCTAAAGACAAAGATGAAGAGGGGAAATGAAAACACACTAAACAGGACCCTCCACTCCCTGAACTCCTATCAAGGGTATACTCGGAGACTCTGCAACAATGGAGGACATCCTATCTAAACTTAATGCTGTGCATGATATTGCGCTAAGTACTAAAATTAATATGTATCTCCTGCACGTAGAGGTAGCGACTACCAGGAAGGACATGAGAGACATGACTATCAGGCTTAACCATGCTGAAGGTAGAATAAACAATATAGAGATTTGCGTAATGGCTCATGGGAAACAACTCTAAAAGGTCGATCAGACTGTATCCTCTCTCTAAAGAGACGTCACCGGCACGGAAGATCGCAAAAGACATGTTACTCTTAGAACTTTTGGTCTTCCTGAGGGAATGGAGGACAAAGATCTATCTATGGTGGAGAGCTTGGAGTCCTGGATCCGAGCTACCCTCCAAATATCATTTCATAGAGAATTAGAAACAGAACGCGCCTACCAGACACCTCCTTCCCAATGGAAACAATCTACACCCCACATTCAATAGTCTTTAAACATTTACATCTCCAGCACATGGAGATCGTTCTTGCACATGTTAGGCAATCGAGGGGGATCTCCTGGCAAGGTACTAAGATCTCTATAACTCAAGACTTCAGGAGAGACATGGTGATAAGGAGGAATGGCTTTCTAACCCTATGGAGTAGCCTGATTGAAAGAACATCCCACTTTCATTCGCTGGTCCTTCTCCTAGCAGGATTGCCTTCAAGGGCAAACTGTAAATCTTTGATGAGCCAGCAGGACTTGTCCCCTCTTGGACAATACCTCCGAGACTCAAATGGTGCAGGATGGCACGGTTAGCTCCTCACATTTTCGTCAACGTTGACACTTGCTTGGGTTTTACTAGTGTATTCTTTTATTTATGCTAGGGTCATTGCCTTTGCATATATTAATGCTGTGATTTATTTCCCCCTGGTCTGTAACTGTTTTAGTTTGTCATTTGAGGAGATTTCACAAATTTGTTATGTTTTTGAGTTAAGCTATGTGTAGTTTAATGATTAGCGTGTTGGCTTTTTGGATGATATATGTTTTATGTTGAGTTTATTTCATAACAAAGTGGATAATTAGAAACCCATATTCATGTCATTTTCTTTTGTGCTCTAATGGTTCGGGCTACTCCTTTGCAGCTTTATGATGCATTTGCAATGTTTCATCTTTGCAGTGGCAGAGAATTACTGTATAGGTGCTGACCCTCTCTATCCTCTATCCTACCCCCTATTTATCAGTGAGCTTGACCCCGCCAATATGTCTTTAATATATTTTCGGTGTGGTTGATCGCTCTGCACCCCATCCGCTACGTGTATGCTCCCACAGCCTCCTAGGTTTGTTCTTCATCCCTCAGGGCTTGTCATCTCCGTTTTCAGAGGTGACCTCAGTGGGTGTGGGTTCTCTTCTGTTTTATGCTCCTATTGCTTCTCTGCTCTTTTTTACTTTACCCTTTGTGCCATAGGGTTTTTCTTTTTAAGCATAGCCGCTTCCTTTACATGGCCATTTGTTGAGGACGACAACGACCCAATTATATTAACTTCTAAAAAGCATGACCTAAAGGTTGTCTGTCTTAATGTTAAAGGCTTAAACCACCCCGTAAAACATAAAAAGATACTAGGCTACTGTACTGGTCTCAATGGGGCATAATTGGTCACAAACGTTGCCGTCCCAGCATTCTGCCCTGATATCCGATTCAGATACTTCCTCGGATAGTTTAAAAAAAAAAGAATGGGGTCATTACATTCAGCACATATCGGTCTAGTATTTTGATTATCTCAGTAGAACAGGACAACAAAGGCAAATGGACTATAGTCAGAAGTTTGCATGGCGACGGCAACCTCTATGCCGTTACTATCTATGCTTCTAACAATGACGATCCAAGTTTGGAGCAGATATTATGCCAAAATTGTGAATGTCCAAAAGAAATAAAGTATTCTATTGGTTGGGGTGCACTCCTGTTGCTATTCCGTCTGAACCTCTTAAGTTATAAATTATTATGGGGTGCTGCAACGTACAAGGGCTGTCAACCCCTGTGGCTCAAAATAGGTTAACACAAGCAACGTGGCTTGACTAAGTTGCGCACACTTCACTAGGTGTGTGAACACCTCAATATAAAGAACAAATATTAACACAATATTTCAGTTTATCCAACTGTACTTTTAACCATATTTTTCTAGTAAATCAAATGACAATTTTACCTCATTGTACATTGCATTGCCAATTCAATCATTATGAATATTCATTGTAATATATACATATGTACACAGAACAAAATTCATCTTAACAATGTATTAATCTGAATAAAGTGTTGTTCAAAGTTGGCGCCCAGTGCATTTCGGAACCTGTCTGGTTCCTTCTTTAGGAGCTGATCTACGAATAAAATATAAAATGGATGCTTTAAGTGTCCATGATGAGCTCAAAGCGGCTTCAATTCTTAATGCATGTGCATGTGAACATGTGGTATGTATCCTACCTTCTAATATTGTAAGGAAGCCTCAAAAATCAATATTCCTGTATTTGAAGTCTGAAAACAACCGAAAACACCGTGATTAAATGCCACTCCTCTATTACTAAACTCTCATAACGTTGAAGGCGCTTTGAGCTAATCATGGACACTAATAGCATTCATTATATATTTTATTCGTAGATCAGCCCCTGAAGAAGGAACCAGACAGGTTCCGAAAAGCATTGGGCGCCAACATTGAACAAAACTTTATTCCGATTAATACATTGTTAAGATGAATTTTACTCTGTGTACATATGTATATATGACAATGAATATTCATAATGATTGAATTGGCCATGCAATGTACAATGGTGTAAAATTGTCATTTGATTTACAAGAAAAATATGGTTGAAATTACAGTTGGATAAACTGAAATATTGTGTAAATATTTGGTCTTTATATTGAAGTGTCCACACACCTAGTGAAGTGTGTGCAACTTAGTCAAGCCACAATGCTTGTGTTAACTTATCAAAAGAAATAAAGGACATTAAGGCCTCTTTGGCCGCCCTCGATAAGTTAATTAAGAACAAAACATCTCTTTATAGACACTCCAGGGTTCCCTCCTCATTGGTTGCTATTATATGGCTCAAATATGAATGCAACTCTATCATTAGTAAGAGAGCACGCTTAGCGGTACAAGCTCAATAAAAGCAAGAACCTCTTCTATATATACAAGGCCTGTAAGTCTTTAGCTGCATATCTTCAATTCAAACAGAACAATTTCATCATAATGGTGCTTAAAGACTCTCAAGGTGTCACCATAACAAAATAAGTAGATATACCAAGGATTGAAAAAAAAAAAAATTATGCTACTCTTTCCATCCTGAAGATCAAAGCCAGGGTAGAAGAATGCGCGACCTTTCTTAATCACGTCTCCATTAAACTTCTCTCAAATGAGAAGTATAGCCCTCTTAATAAACCGATTGAAATAAGGGATATCTTACAATAATGAAACTTATTTTCAGAGGCAAGGTACCTGCTCCGGATGGCCTCCCAACTGAATTCTATACATCCATTTCTGCTACAATTCTGCCCCCTTTGGAGTCTCTAATCCACCACTTTGTCACATCAGGTGCTGTTTCGCGAATGTAAGCGGATGCCACTATAAGTGTAATCCCTAAAGAAGAGAAGGATAATCTTAAGGCTATAAATTACAGAACTAATTCCCTCCAAAATATGCAGGTAAAGATTTAAGCAAACATTTTTAGTGAACAGCCTGGAACCCTTGATTGCCAAAAGAATCAGTCACAGTCTGAGTTTGTTAAAGTAGACTGGCATGTGGTAAACTTGTCTCTTTTGTCATATAATTAAAAAGAGGCCCTTGCTAACTCCCCTGGCCACCACTGCAATAACCCCTGGCACTAAAAAGGATTTTGATAAGGTATACTGGCCAATCCTTAAAGTCGACTTTGATCATTATAATCTGGGTGAAATTTTCTCTTTGTTTATTATATCCCTATACGCAGACTCCATTGCCAGGATACGGGTTAACGGGGATTTCCCTTCTTCCTTTTCTCTATATCAAGATACTTGTCAGGCTGTCCTTTAACTCCACGGCTATTACTTTTGGCTACAGAACCTTTACTGTTGTTGATTAATGATTCACCAGATAATAGTGGAGTCACTTTCGGCTCACATACATTTAAAACAGCTGCCTATGTGAATGATATCCCTGACATTATAATTCCCAAACTTCTGTCTCTAATCCAATCTTTGGCGGAATTCTTGGGATACTCGTTGAATACAGACAAGACAGAGGATATGCCTCTTAATGTTTACTGTCATTCTTTTTGTATTGGGCAATCGAATTTTCACTGGCAAACGAAAATTATTAAATATCTTGGCATGTGGTTTTCTAAGGACCTAGCGGAATCAATAACCTATAATAAACAGAAAACAGAAAAGGTTTAATTAAGTTAAAAAACCAACTACCCTCCTGGTCACCTAAATGTATATCTTGGTGGGACAGATTGGAGACTTTAAAAATGATGCTCATGTCCCTAGTGAAATTCTTGGCCCTGATGCTCCCTGTTCGGATGTCTCCTCATTTTGTCCCTAACTTAGATAAATTAGTATCACCTTTTTTGTGGTCAAATAAAAAGCCTAGGATGAATCTTTTGAAATGTAGACTTCTGCATTCAATGGAAGGATGTGCCCTGCCAAATTGGTATGATTATCAAACAGATTTCCTTGTAGCCCACGGAGTGGGTTGGCGTGATATCTCCGCTACCATGATAGCCCCGAGGCTTTTAATTGAGCGCCAGCTCTAAGTTTTCAGCTTTAACCATGAATTTTTTGGTGTTGTTTCAATCCTCTAATATATTGCACAATGCGATTTGAGCTTCTGGACAAGTCTTTGTCCCCTAGGTTATCTAAATCTTCATCCCTCTCCTTATGGAATAACGTGAAAGAAATGCGTTACTTACCTGTAACTGCAGTTATCCAGTATTGGTGTCTTTCATAGATTCACATGCCTGAATCTTTCCCCGTCGTCGAGACGGGAGTCTCCGGTATATAGAAAAGCAATATCCCATGGACATATAAAGAAAAAAGTAGGCCTAAGGGCCTCACCTTAGTAGCCTATCTGTGTCCTTATGCAAAAAGAACCAAACTCCTGAAGAGAGCCAATCAGCTAACACCTCCCTCTAGAACCTTCCTGTCAGGAGCCTCAGTCTCTCAGATTTTCGTACGCACCAAGCTATATAGGCGTAATACTGTTAGAGAGATAGGTGAGTCCTTCCAGGGGAGGCGGGAGGGTTGCATGTGAATCTATGAAAGACACCAATACTGGATAACTGCAGTTACAGGTAAGTAACGCATTTCTTATCCAGTATTATGGGTGTCTTTCATAGATTCACATCCCTGAATCAGAGTAGCAAGCAATACATTGTGCACATTTCTGGTGGAATGTCATATGCAAGTTATGAGATAATACATATCATGCGACTATGAATAATCATACTCATAAACCAGAAACATAAGAAAATGTGCATACCAGCAAAGGATGGAGGGATAGAGGAAGGCTCACCTTAATGAAACAGATGGCATAACACTGCTTGCCCCATGGCTGCATCCTTCATCAGTTCTGTAGCCAGGCAGTAGTGCCTGGTGAAGGTATGCGGCGACTTCCAGGTATGCGGCGACTTCCAGGTTGCCGCTCTGCAGATATCAAGAACTGGCACCCCTGTAAATAGTGCCGCAGAAGTGGACATGGCTCTTGTAGAGTGAGCCCTGACTTTTGCTGGCAATGGCCTTCCAACTCTGTCATGACAAAAGGTAATTGCCGAAGATATCCATCTTGAAATACTTTGTTTGGAAAGCGGCATACCCTTCCTCGGTCTACTGAAGGCTATGAATAGCTGAGAGGATTTTCTGAAACTGTTGGTTTTGTCAATATAAAACTTTAGACACCTCCTAAGGTCCAATGAGTGCAGAGATCTTTCGGCTGCAGTGCTGGGATTTGGGGAAAATGACCTGAGAATCACTGGCTCATTTAAGTGGAAGTCCGACTGGACTTTAGGAATAAAACGAGGATTAGTTCTGAGAACCACTCGGTCACCCTTAAACTGCATGAAGGGGTCCTGTATGGAAAGAGCCTGTAATTCACTGACCCTCCTTGCTGAGGTAAGCGCTAGTAGAAGGGCTGTCTTCCACGAAATATATTTGATATCCGCCCTATGGATGGGCTCAAAAGGGTGTTTCATCAATTGGTTAAGGACCACATTGAGATGCCATGTTGGAGGAATTATTCTTGGTCGAGAAAAGGATCTGTAAAGTCCTTTGAACTGTTTTATCAATCTGTTAGACCAGAGGGAGGGTCCTTTCAATGTTCTTTTAAATCTTGAAATCGCAGCCAGATGAACTCTAATGGATGCATGGGCCAAGCCCGACTGCGCCAGATACAGCAAATAGGGTAATATTTGTTCCGGAGTGGTGTGGAAAGGACGTAGACTGTTGTCCGCACACCATATACAAAAGCGTTTCCACTTCAGGGAATCGGTCTTGTTAGTGCTGTCCGCTCTTGCCTTGGCTAGGACGTCCTTACACTCCTGCGGTATGTTCAGCTTACTGAACTCTCGGTACTCAGGAGCCAAGTCGATAACCTGAGAGATTTCAGATCCGGATGTTGAACCTGCTTGTTGTTCATCGTGAGCAGAGACGGATGCTGATGCAGACGGATTGGCGGCTGTAGTGAAAGGCGATGAAGGTCCGTGAACCAGTGCTGTCTCGGCCAGAATGGGGCAATCAGAATCAACGTGCACGGCTCCGCCTTCATCTTCCTGAGGACCCTGGGAATCATTGGAAATGGCGGAAATGCGTACGCAAATACGTTGCGCCAAGCTATGGAAAATGCATTTCCGAGGGACCTTGATTGGGGATGCCAACTTGCGAAGTTTTGGCATTTGGCGTTCTCCCTGGTTGCAAACAGGTCGATTTGCGGTGTTCCCCACACCGAAAAGATGTAAGCTACCATCTCCATGTCGAGTTCCCATTCGTGGGACAGAGACCTCTGCCTGCTCAGTGCATCTGCTATGACATTGTCCTTGCCTGGTACGTACTCCGCTTTTAACGAGATGTTGTGGAGAACAAGCCAATTCCAGATCTTCTGCGATTCGCGCGATAGTGTGAGCGAACGCGTTCCTCCCTGTTTGTTCAAGTAGTGCATCGTCGTAGTGTTGTCGGTCCTGACGAGCACTGGGGAGTTCTGGATCCGTGGTAGAAAAGTTTGCAGAGCTAGGAAAACCGCTCTCAGCTCCAGGAGGTTGATATGAAGCTGTTTTTCCTGGTGCGTCCACTTGCCACTGATTTGTAATTCCTGAAGGACTGCTCCCCAACCCTCTAGAGAAGCATCCGTTGTTATTACATGTGGAGCTGGGGGGAGCAGAAATGGCAACCCCTGTGAGAGGTTCTTGAGCGACCTCCACCACTGCAATGCCCTGGTCATTTGTTGTGTGATCGCAATGCGGTCCTCGAAGGATCCCGAGCATTGGGTCCACTGACTGGACAGAGCCTCTTGCAGCGGACGCATCCTGAGGCGACAGTGAGGTATGAGCAGGATGCACGAGGACATCATCCCCAAGAGCGATTTGAAGGTACGGACTGGTAAAGTCTTCCTTGAAGCCACAGATGTGGCCAGAGAGACAAGCTTGTGTTTCCGCTCCTGAGATGGGAATGCCTTCGCATTTGTCGTATCCAATGTCGCCCCGAGAAAGGTAATGACTCGGGAGGGCTGCAAAGTAGATTTCACGTGGTTGAGTGTCAGACCTAAATGCCTGAAGAGATTCAGACAGGCGTTGGAGGATGCGGTTGCGTCTGCCAGAGATGGTGCCTTTACCAGCCAGTGGTCCAAATATGGGAAGACTTGGTGTCCGTGTTGCCTGAGGAATGCTGCAACCGGGGAGAGGCATTTTGTGAAAATTCTGGGTGCAGACTTGAGGCCAAACGGTAGGACACAGAATTGGTAGTGCTGACCTGCTACTGCAAATGTGAGGAATTCCCTGTGTCGTTTGTGGATAAGGATGTGAAAGTATGCGTCTCGTAGATCTAGAGACGCAAGATCTCCTGGATCATCACCATGCGAAACAGTTGACTCTTCAAGAATGCGTTGAGTGCCCTGAGATCCAATATGGGCCTCCATGTCTTCTTCTTTTGAATCAGGAAGAAGCGGGAATAAAATCCCTTCCCTTTGTGAGCTGATGGTACTCGCTCTATTGCTCCCTTCTTTAACATAGAGGAGATTTCTTGAAGAAGCAATAGCATGTTGTTGTGTTGCATTATACGAGGAGTTGTCGGGGGAATTGTTTTGAATTCTATGGAATGACCAAATTGTATCAATTGCAGCACTCATCGGTCGGTTGTAATTGCATTCCAATTGTGAAGGTAGTGGGTCAGGTTTCCTCCAATTTTGAAAGAATGAGATGGTGGAAGGACTGGCTGCTGGAAAAGGTCATTGGCGACCACCAGTGGTTTTCCTTTGGTTTTTCCCTCTATAGTTGGATTTTCCATAAGAGGTTTGTCGACCTTGTTGCTGCTGTCGCGACTGGAACTGTGAGCGGCCTTGAGTATAGGAATAAGAGGACCTGTTGGTATAGTTTCCTCTGTAAGAGGATTGGCCTCTGCCCCTGTTCCCTCGAAAGGACTGATTTCTGAATTGAAGTGTTGCGAGTGCTCTTGCTGTGTCCGTATCCTTTTTTATCGCTTGCAGGGCCTCATCAATTTTTTCCCCAAATAGGTGTTGGCCGCCGTGAGGCATGTCAAGGACTTTGGCTTGCACCTCCTGCCTAAATGAGGTAGCTTTGAGCCACCCCTGCCTTCGCAAGGCTGCTGCCCTCGCAGCTGCCTAAAACCCATCATTGCTATATCCATAGCACAGTCAATCAGTTCAGAAGCCGATGTTTGACCTTCTTTGAGTAGGGATTGGACCTCATCTTTCGTGTCTTCTGGTATCTCGGATAGATACGGAGCAATGTCAGCCCACAACTGCCGATTATACCTTCCCAACAGTGCAATTGAGTGTGCTACTTTCACTGTCATGGCTGAGGTGGTAGAGAACCGTTTCCCATTGCTATCCAGCTTCCTGTCGTCCTTATCTGGTGGAGCTGTCACCTGTGAGGATGGGTTCCTAGCATTTTTCTGCGCCGCCTGAGTGACCACCGAATCTGGTTTGGGGTGACCTGTAAGGCAAGCTGGTGCAGTTGACGGGGCTTTGTACTTTTTATCCAGCCGTGGCACAACTGCCGATACTGAGGCTGGTGTTTGCATTAATTGCAGACCCTGCTCTCATATGTGATCGATAATGAGAATGGATCTGGTTGTCTTCTTAATCGGGTCCTTAAAATCATAGAGAAAACAGTCTGTTTCTTGAGATTCCATAGTCATATGGAACCTCTTGGCCGCTCTCTCTACCAAATTGTGGAACCCTTCTATGTCTGCAGGTGGTGAATCGGAGTTTGCGGGTTCAGGAGAGGCTGGAGAAGAAGCTATATAGTCCACATCGTCCCCATGATCGGATTGGACCTCACCCTCTTCTTGTTCTACCTCCTCGTCAGAAGACGGAAGATCTTGTACTGGCTCCCTTTCCTGACGAAGCACTAAGGGCGGTGGTCTAACACGTGGAGACGCAGTGACCCTGGTTGTCGATGGAACCGGTCCCGCTGCCTGTGGGGCGGCAGAATCTGTAAACCGTTATTTGTAGTCCTGGATCAAAAACCTTAAGTCTGAGACTATGGATGCTGGTAGACATACCATTGGTGTAATTTGTGTCTGGACCTGCGATTGAACAGTAAGTTCTTGAGGAATTTCCTCCTCATCAACGTCGTCGTCCGTGCTTTGGCACTTCACCACCAGGTGAGATGGACTCGAGGCCTGCATGTCCTGTTCCTCATCTGAGTCTTCATCCTGTAGAAGACAAGATGGTGGCAGTCTTTGTACCCTACTGGGAGACGTCAATTCTGGAGTAATAGTCTTTTTAACGGCCTTTACTTGTTGTGAGGCTTGTTGTAGACCATCTTCGTCTGTCACAACCGTCCCCGACGATGGTAGGGTCGTCGACGGCATAGTAGCCACACTTCCAGTCGACGGTGGAACCAACTCCGACTGTTTCCACGGTATCGTCGACGATGTCGTCGTCGGCGCTCTCGTCGACGGTAACTGCACCGACGCAGCCTTCGTCGACGGCGCACCGTCGACGATGGTTTCTTCGTCGTCGATGTCTTCGTCGACGGCACACCCGTCGACGGGAGAATCCTCGTCGACGGCAATGGCGTCGACGTCTTCGTCGTCGACACTGACATCGTCGATGACGTCGTCGACGAGATTTTAAGCGTCGACGACTGATTTTTAATGAGGATAATCGACGACACAGGCTTACCCGCCGACGACGATGGAGTAGTCTTCATCGACGATGAATACGCAGACGACACCGTCGTCGTTGACACTGTCGTCGTCGAAGTGGAAAAATGGACAGGAGACACAGCCTTCTTTTGCGCCGACGATAGCGTCGACGATGTCGTCGTCGTCGACGGCGCTAGCTTCCTGGAGGCAGGAACTTCCTTGTCATACGCTGAAGATTTAGCCTCTGAAGACTTTTTAGGAGCCTTCTTAGGAGGAGCGTCTGTAGGGCTAGGGGAAGCAACCCTTGGCCTCTTCAAGGATAATTTAAAGGAGACAGAAGCAATCTCACCGTCCTCTGAAGACTCCAAGTTGTCTCTGGTCTTAAGTTTGTTCAGCCAGATCAAAAGTCGTCCTTCTCTGTCCTTAAACGTTTTTGGAGAGAATGTTCTACAAATTTTGCATTCCTTTGGCGAATGATCCGGATACAGACAGTATAGACATGTCTTGTGCTGATCCTCAATATGTAATCTCTTCTTATTACAGGAAGCACAAGCTCTGAAGAGATCCTTCTTCTGAGGGTCAGCCATAGTCAGATTTTGAAGAAAGTAATCCAAATAGGTGAAGAAATAGCTTAAAACAAGCAAACCTGAGGAGAACTCAGGTGGAGACTCCCTAGCACAACGTGCGGTAGAAAATCTGAGAGACTGAGGCTCCTGACAGGAAGGTTCTAGAGGGAGGTGTTAGCTGATTGGCTCTCTTCAGGAGTTTGGTCCTTTTTGCATAAGGACACAGATAGGCTACTAAGGTGAGGCCCTTAGGCCTACTTTTTTCTTTATATGTCCATGGGACATTGCTTTTCTATATACCGGAGACTCCCGTCTCGACGACGGGGAAAGATTCAGGCATGTGAATCTATGAAAGACACCCATAATACTGGATAAACATCTACTACGGTTTCAGCCAATATAGGCCCGGATTTGGCCATGAGAGGCATCAACGTAGTGTCTGATCTGATGGAAGATGACCATCCTCTTCATTTGTTCTCCTACGGGCTAAGTACTCCCTGTCTAATATGGACTTTTATAGTTTCCGAAAGATTAAAGCAAAAATGTCAAAACTTAGTACATTGCCTCCATCAAACTTTCTCCTATTTCTCCAACAACTGAGTAGGGGGAGGTCACGTAGCGTCAAAAATATACAAAACCTTGAGCAGTGCTCTGGTGTTCTCTCCTTCACCACTTCAACAACGATGGTCGACATACCTTCAAGAGTCCAATCTTCCCCAAATTCATGATGATACTTGACCCAACATTTCTTCTAGCCTTCCTAATAAATAAGTCCCATCCTCCTCTCAGACACATTTCTACACTGCACATTTTCTCCACTTGACACCGTCTAAAATGTTTAAAGTACATTTACTTGAGTCTGATCCCGCTCACACAAGATCAATTGCCATAGATGTTACTATCTTTTCTTTTGTGAATAGCCGTCCTTGTACTAATAATCAATGCCTTTTTAACGTAGTCATCGCTGTTTGATTATGAATAATGGCGATTTTATTATGTTTTTGTGAACTCTGTTGTGTGATGCTTGGATTGTAAGCTCGGGGTCTGCCTCACACAAATTTACTTGAATGTATCTGCACTTAAGTCACCACCCAGACAATTGAATTTACCTGGTCCCAACTGGTCTCAACCAATATAGCCCTGTCGGGCCTGCAAGCATGCCAACATGTGCTCCAACATCTCCACAGAATGTCAGATGTAATTAATAAGGAATGTATCTCTCTCTCATTGCCTGTCCCCTATCTCTTTTCGCCCCTTGTTTTCCTGCCCTTTTCTGTCTGCCTTTCTCTCTTTTTCACTAAATAACGTCATGTGGGGTTCACTAAACAAACATTGATGTATAAACGGCGATTGATTCAACCTATGCTAACCCTGTAGTAGTTTTGCTAATGTTTTCTTGTATAAAAAAAAAAAAAAAAAAAATCATGAACTATTTGACGATCGTTTTATTTATACCCTTTCATATGTTATTACCATGCCAATTCCACCCATTCCTAATTGTAACCTGTTTTAATATTCACTTGAATGTTGTTTTTCTAAGCCAGAATGTACTAAACATGACTTGTATGGCTGTATCGTTTATGTTTTTTTTTAACCGAAATAAAGAGAGTTTGGATTGAGTCTGATCTTTGCCGGTCCTGTAATCAAACAGCAGGAACCCTTGATAATATGATCTTCCAAATAATTGGAAGATGTAATATACTCAAAATGGTAGTCCTTCCTAAGATACTATACCTGTTTAGATCTACTCCCCTTGAGATTGAAGGCCATTTTCTAAAGAAATTAGAGTCGATCTTTATTAATTTCATCTGGAGATACAAGAAAATCCGGCAATCTCTTAAATTATTAACTCTGCCGCAAAAATGCGGTGGGTGGGTGGTCCCTAATTTAGGATATTAATACTATGCAGCTTTTCTACAACAGATGGCGGTGTTGTTTACATCAGAAAATGCTGGCATGAGTATTGGGGATCAGGAGTTTGGCAAGGATATTTCCACTATATATGAGGTGGCTATAGGTAGATCGGCGCATGGTATGCTTCTCCGACAAGTAGAGTCCAGCTACTACAAGAAGACACGGTTCAAGGTGGTGATAGCGACCTTGAAAATTTGGAGTAAAGTGGCTAAACTTATGCAGATTCACAAGTGTAATAGATATACACCTTTGTGGCGATCCACTTTCTCTCAGCTAATATAAAAGCTCAGCATTATCAAACCATTTTTAACCTTTATTTTACTCCGGTTAAGATTTTTGGCTGGGGTAAATGAGAGGATAATAAATCCTGTAGATGTGTTCAAGGGCCTGCCGATTCGATACACGTTTTTTTAGCTGTGGGAAACTGTTCCTGTTGAAAGAAGCGATCAAGAGGTTTTTGTATGACGCATTGGGTGGAAGGGGTCGCATAACTCCATCATTGACACTTCTGGGCCAAGATAATAAGGAACAACTTGATGTATCACAGACAAACTTCATCTTTATTGTGGTGGCCGTAGCCCGGTTTCTTACTGCAACGCGATGGAAGGACGTCGATCCCCCCACTTGTCAGGCCTGGCTGGACCGCTTACAATCTCGAAAGAACCCTGTATAATTGTAAGGGTCAGCGTCAAAGTAGGAGAGGCTGCAAAATCTGGGCACCAATGAGTAAGTGGCTTACAAGGTATAGGGGTCGGAGGGACTGGCTGGCTTTGGATGGATGAGAGAAGGAGGGCCGGGCTTGTAGGAATGTAAGATCGCCCAGGAATCATGCTATAGGAGAAGCTGATCATTCACTATCTCCTCCTACCTGTTTTTATGTTTTATTTCACGCTTCATCGTATTGTATTTTATTCACTTTTTTACCCATGTGTTTTATATGAGATTTATATCGGATGTATGCCATTTTCACAATATTAATTGCCAAATTGTAATATTTGCTCTTATGAATGCTTTTAATCTCTCCAAATAAAAAACACATAAAGATAATATGTTTTTCATTTGTAACCACGTCTCAACCTACTAGACTGAAGTTCATTATCAAATTTCTACTATTTTCAAGGTGTCGTTTTCTCTATCTATTCCTCTGATCATGGTGTGACCATATGTCTTGAACCGCTCTTTTAGGGTTATCTGATAAAGATATGGCTTTACTAGACCTTCTTTTGACAGTGGCAGTCAAAGTTATTTTGTTAGAAAGGAAAGCTCTGAGCACTGTTTCTTTTCACAGGTGGTGGGAATGGGTCACTTACCTTAGTAACACACAGAGTCTATCATTCTCCAAAAGGACACCTGTCCCATCACAATTGCTCTGGCATACACTAGATACAATCATGGCTGTATCATAATGGACATTTCACTACTACTATATATTTGTTCCTCCTGCAGAAAGTGTTTAGTTTCCAACTGTGGAGTACACCCCTATTGCGCTTACCTCTTCCCCCTCCTATTCCTTCCCTCTATCCCTATTTCTCGTCCTTTTTTTCTCATTTTTCCTTCTCTTCTTTTTCTTTTCCTTCTTTCACTTCCTTTATTCCTCTTATGGAGTATACCCTCGAGACCTACGAATCTTTGATCCTTATATGCCTCTTATCGCTTTACATGGATTAAGGTATAGTATCAATATGGTTGAATGGTGCTATTCCTTATTATTCGTACATTTAGATAACATCTCCTAATGTCATAAACATTTTGTCGAGTTTACGTTTTATTTTGGATTTTTGGCACAAAGCTATCCTATTGTCAACTCTTTACATATATATTTGGACGTATCTTTTTGATGTTCTTTAATGTTTGCTTGGGCCTCATGATACTTCTTGTGTTTTCTGAAAACTAATCAAATATTTTGGGGGAAAAATAGTGATGGGTTTCAGGGGACTGTTGGCCCTTGGGTACAACGGAGATGAAAATGATTTCATCAAAAGTATTGCCAATTCTGATTTGTTAGCTCTGGTCTGGTGGGAACATTCAGACCAAGTGCAGTGATAATGTCACGTCGACTATAAGAAATTCAAGGAAACTCTCTTCCATACTATTGACAAGTAGAAATAATAGCTTTATAGTTGGCCTTACATCGCCTGAATCCCAACTGGCAGTCTTGTGCGTTTCTTTTGCTTCCACATTGCCATGTAGCTGATGCATAACTATTCTGTGATAGTGTGACATATTTTTGGGATCCGCAGTCCATGGATTCTTGAGGTTCTTCAAGACAAAGCCCCATTGGAAGCATGATTTAACGTGTGAAGGTGAGAGGACGCCGTTGAAGAGGCTGTGTTTGAGAGTTTGGAAACTTTAATGTCTCCTTGAGGCAATACAAACACTGAAACACAAATCAAGTGAAAAGTAAAAGCATTCTTAAAAGCACGCTTCCTGGTGTTAGATGGAATATGAATGACCAGAAGATCAAGCTATCACAATGCACCATTTTTTCAAGAGAAAGGGGAGTTACAAGCCTACATGATCCCAAGTTCTAATCCACTACTTCGGAGTTTAAAATACTTACATTAAGGTAGCAACTATTGAACATGCTTATAGGCTCCTGATGTTCAGTACATCCTGGACTAGGGGTTTAGTTGTCGATACGCATCTTCTTACAAAATTCAGCAACAAGGGGACTTTACACTTGATGGAGCACTCTATTCATGGGAAGGAAGGTTTGGATTGCTTCGAAGCATGCCATTTGAACACCGTCAAATAATTGTTTTATTTTCTCAGACATTCAAGTAGAAATTAATTTTTTTGTTAAATATATGACTTGTTCTTCGCGTGCACTAAATGCACTGATGGCTTTGAAAATGTTGATGACTGCAATGAAGATTTACCAAATAAGAAAGCGTTAATTGGAACTAAAGCAAAAAGGGGTTAGAAAACCATCACGGCACATCACCTGGGGGGTTGTGAGCGGCTTTTGGAGGAATTCACCAGTGAAGATCGCAGAAGCAAAACTAGTTCTGAAAGACATTGATATGATTTAATTTCTGCACAGGTAGGTAGGATTCAGACTATAACCATCTGTTAAGTTCATGATGGGTAGCGTTACGCTAAACAGCTTTCGGCATCAATGAAAAAGACACCTTCAACTGGTATCTAGCCATGAGTAGAGCTCTCTGGTTCCCTTATGAAAAATTGATTCAAGTTTGTAATAATGCACACCATCAGTGAGCAGTTACCTAGAAAGATATATAAAAGGAAGGAAAAAACATTTTAAAGCACTCTATTCACTTTTGCTCAGAAGATGCTAGTCTGTACAGTTTCAATGGTGTCCCATGGAACAATCTATTATGCTGTCCTGGTCTCATATATATGTAAAATTCCTTTGTACTGTTGTCAGGTAAATTGGCAACGATTTGCAAATTAGAATTTTCACCCAACTCAGCAGATCGCAATGTAGTAGTGGGAAATGCTCCCGTGTGGATTGCATTTCGTACAGCTGAATTGAAAAACAGCAGCGCAATGATTTACCTTGAATGAACTGTGCACTAATGTCTCGTCTAAATCAATCACCACGCACTTCTTCCCGCAGTCTGATACTTTCAGTTCTGGAAGGAGGTATTTAGCTGGCGGCTGAAGGAAAAGAACAAAAATATAAGGACAGGAACGAAACTTGCACAGTATTAAGTCACACATCAATGAGAAAACACAATCAAAAAAGTCATTATGCCATAGAAAATGACCAGACGTATGTTACATATATGTAAGTGTGCCATCCCCAGAGCTTAATTTGCAAACAGGATATGTGCCGGGGCTCTCGTCAGGAGGCTACTGCAGCTTGCACCATACTTTGCCCCTGCCAGCACTGCCAATGATAGTAACAACACAACTACTACCCATCACACTCCTACAAGTATGACAATTCAGCGATTGCAGGTCCCCCAAAGCTACAAGAATGGCTTGGGCGGCAGGTAATAGTCATTTTTTACGTATATTGAATTAACTCTTTCGGCGCTTATTGTGGTAAATAAATAAATAATACCCTATTTTTGACTAGACATATATCATAACAGATAGCTCAATAAATAAGAGTCAAGATTCGAGGTAGTAGGAGTTTTTGCAGGTTTAATACAGCATAAGGACAGGAACAGGACAACCTGCATAGGAATAGGATGACAGGGCCCAGCAGCTGCTGGGGCTGGGTCTGGGATGAGCGCGCTGACTTTTAATAACAATACATGAGCATATATACATAACGCAAACACATAGCATTACATTGCAGTAGGCGTAGCAGTGGGTGGAGCAGAAGGTGTGACGCGTAGCAGTCGCGAAAGATAAGGGCGAAAGTAGGTGTAACTGGGCGTATACATGGACATGTGGTGCAGACGTAACAGAATATGTCATGAATGGGGCAGAAACCATGGAGGGGGCTACCTAAGGAGCCGGGACCTCTAACCTGATGGTGCGCGCAAACTAGCAATGACGTATCACTAGGAGAAGCTGGGGGCTATGAACTCTGTGCTAGGAGCAGAGACTGAAGTCTGGAGAGTCAGGGCGACATGTACCTAAACAGTATCTAGTATCTGATGTTTAGAGAACATGTTGATATAAACTATAAGTCAGGAGAGGAAAGGCTAACTTGATTCTAAGACTGGACCATGCATTATTCTACATGTAGTGCGTGATGAAGAATATTAAATGACCATTAAATGCAGTATTTCTCTAACGTGGAGACGTGAAGGCTAGACAATGACGGAAACTATTGATGCAGTTCAGTAGCTTAGGAATGCAGAGAAGGAGAACTGAACTGATAACTGGAATCATAACATATTCTTTGGCAGACTCAGAGACTGAGCCAGGCTGGGCCGGGCACTGCGAGGCAGGAAGTAAGTGAAGGGTCGAGGATACAGGTGGGGGCTGGATGGCTCCTCAGCGAAGCTTCAGGAGACAGGAGCTGAATCTGGTGTCCAGGCCCTTTTGAGGCCTAGAAACGGAGACTTTACAATGGAATAACGTGCACACTGAGAAACGTGGCAACGTAGCTTTACATAGGCCTGATATTCGTAGTATTCACGAGAACTGGAAACTGGCATACTAGAGGTGGACACAACTGTAATTGCGTCATTAATCGGACATGGGGAATGCATATGCATATTTAATCATGCACACATAACATATTATGGATGACACGTAGGGACACAGAACATGGCAAAATTTACTTTTCCACATTCCCTCCTTGTCACTACGTTTCCATCAGGAAACATCAATTTTCATGATACCGTCTATCATTTCATACAGTATCATTTGCTCGTCTCGAATTATCCTGGAACGGGATTTAGAACTGGGCTTGGGACTAGGAATACAAGAGGTAGCACAAATGCCGCAAATCGCAGGGCCACATTGTATACAGAGGCAGCAGCTGAATATGATCGCTACTGCAATACCTACAAAGGACAATATTTTCCATCCCCATGCGGAAATTATATTCCAGAACCAACCGGACCATGTCCAGGTGCCTGGGTCTTGGTGTATCAGATGGGCAATTTTATGGAGTCTGGTTATAGCTGAATAAACAGACGGCGCGTTATTTGGAATGAAAATGCAGCAACTAGATCCGATGACTCTACAGGCCCCGCCCCTATCGGCCAGTATGACGTCAAGGACGAGACGATTCTGTAAAACGACAAATCTCATAGCAGATTGCTCTTCAGTTAAGTTACCTAGAGCAGAGGCAGTCTCATTTACTACAGCTTCAAGGGTTCTGGTTAATCTACGGATCAGTTTACTATTCTGGATAGGTCCTATAAAGAAAAAGAAACCTCTGTTGAAATCTGTATACTGTTCTAGAGCAGTTTCAGTATAATCGACAATTGGGGACTCCCTTCTATGTCTAACGTGTACTAGATGTGTATTTCTATGATAATCAGGTGGGGCTAGGAAAACTGGTGGCAGTAGGAAGGCAATGTAACAGGTTCCCTCCCAATCGAGGGGCAGACGAACATATGCGGTTTGACCACAAATAAAATAAGAATGACGTGAAGCTTTGAAAATAGATTTCCCACTGTCACTATACTTGACAATAGTAGTACATTCACTATGTCCTACATGTACAGAACCATTATTTCGGACACATAATTCGCCTTTGACTGGTAGTACTGAAATAGCAGGTAAGTCTGGAGTAGTATCAGACTGAACATTACCATCCAGGATATACTACCTCTTCATCAGTCAGGATTCCGCACAGGATTCTCGACGGAAACAACCCTGCTGGGTGTAACTGAGAACATCCGTCTACTGTTAGATCGCGGTGAAACGGTTGCCTTGCTGTTACTGGATCTCAGTGCAGCATTTGATACTGTGTCACATGCTGTACTTGAGCAAACTCTCCATGACATCGGTATTAGGGGCGCCGCCTGCAACTGGATCAAATCCCTATTAGAACAACGCACTTTCCAAGTTTTTTCCCAATCAGCATGCTCAGATACCATGATCCTCAAACATGGAGTGCCGCAGGGCTCTATATTGAGCCCGCTGCTCTTCAATATTTACATGAGCCCACTGGCCAAAATGATAGAAGACTCTGGCCTACTCATGTTCTCGTATGCTGATGATTCACAGCTTATTTTTTCTCTTTCATCTTCGGACTCCAACAACATCTCGTCATTAAAAATCGGCCTCACCAACATCGCTGAGTGGATGAGAAAACATTTTCTCAAACTTAATGGCGAGAAAACAGAGCTACTTGTTATGGGCAAGAACAAAGAACTCTGGGGACCCCAGCACTGGCCTGATGATGTGATGGGTACACCCCCAGTTCCAGTCAAATCAGCACGCAATCTTGGTGTCATCATTGATGAATCACTTAGTCTCAACCAGCAAGCTACTAAGACATCAGCTACTTGCTTTGCGATCCTAAAGTGGTTGAAGAAAATCTGTTGGATGCTGCCCAAAAATACTCAAAAATCGGTCATTAATGCTCTGATAACCTCCAGGCTCGATTACGCCAATGTGCTGTACCTGGGGGCCAATAAGGCCATAACCCGACGATTGCAGACAGTGCAAAATGCTGCCGCAAGATTACTGTGGAAAATTCCCATTTCCACGCCCACAACCAAGTATATCCGCGAATTGCATTGGCTGAAAATCGAGAACCGGGTAAAATTTAAATCCTTATGTCTTATGCATAGGATTTCAACTAACAAGGCACCCAAGTACTTACAACATCTTGTCCATCCCTACCGTCCATCCCGTACTCTTCGTTCAGCCACAGCAAACCAATTTGTGATCCCCAAAGTCAGGCTGGCGAGAATGGGCGGTAGATCCTTTTCATATCTTGGACCCTCCCTCTGGAACACTCTCCCACTGACCCTTAGGCAGGAAACTAATCACTTGAAATTCAGGAAGGCCTTAAAAACCTGGCTGTTCAACATCTAAAAAATCTGAATATCTCAATGCACTGAATCATCAGCGCCGGGAAACCCTTTGGTGGGTAGCTGTAGCGCTATAGAAATGAAATAAATAAAATAAATAAATAAATAAATAAATTCAAGACCATGAAATTCGACGAATAATTACCTAAATTATACACTTCATTTTCTAGATCTAACCCTATTCGGTGAGGGAGACCTTGCTTGTCTGGGAAACATGTACTGTTAAGAAAAGACATATCTGTTGAGGATGACGTTAACGTGGACCATGCTCCACACGAACCATTATGTGAGAATGGATAAGGAAAAAGTGGCAGAACTCCCTTCGGTGTCTGGAAAGGGGGGAGTCGACCACACACCCAACAATTAGTGGCATTGCTGGTCTGGTGTGAGTAATGTAACATGCGGATAAAGGAGTTATTTCGCATAGCGAGGCGGTAAGAGAGTTCATGAGGGGGCAGATCACTAAACGTGTGCTCTACTGTAGCATTAGCAGACTTATTTACATGTGAAACTGGGAAACATAGGTAAAATGCATAACTGGTGCAGGAAATCATAAGGCTGGAAAACAATATGAAACATAGAAAAACGATACATTGGATTGAGTTTTGACTAACTCTCTCACTATGGGGGTCTATTTTATACATGTCAGAAACAGTCTAACCGTTTCACCTAGGGGAGGACTTAGACAATCAAACTGACTGACTTAATTTACTAGACCGTAGTTTCTGTTTATACTCCTGCTGCGGAGTTTTCTCTAACAGGGGAGGGGTTGTAACAATGTCATTTGCGGGACAGTCCTTGAGAACAATATTCTGGCAATCCTTTGAATCCTGGGAAATGTTCTTTAAGACGGGTTTCAGTCCATTAAAAAGTTTGACATGAGAAAGGTGTACCCAGCCTTTGCGTCCTTCCAACTTCACGGCTGTACGGGTAGTGAGGAGGACCTGTCGGGGCTCTTTCCATCGAGGCTCCAGCGGACTTGATCTGTCAAAGTTGCGGACCATCACCATGGATCCTGGAACGATTTCATGCGGTGCCACCTCGGTATTGTCTGGAAATGCGGCGGCAACCTGTGAACGACATGAGTTGAGGGCAGACATCAAGGAAGCTAGGTAATCTGTCAGCATATTACTTGAAACATCGGTAATACTTCGGGGTCTAGGAGTACCCCACATGTTAGGGGGGCCGCCGAATACGACCTCATACGGGGACAGACCTGATCTGGAATGTGCAACCATGCGCATATAAAATAAAGCGACTGGCAGAGCTACTAGCCAGTCCACACCTTTTTCTTTACATATTTTGGCGACTCGGACTTTCAGAGTCTGGTTATGTCTCTCAACGAGACCGGCTGCTTCAGGATGGCGTACACAATGGAACTTCCACTGGTACCCTAGCAAAAGGGAAACATGCTTCATAAGTTCAGATGAGAATGGCTGGCCGTTATCAGAATATACGACTCTAGGGAGTCCATAACGGGGGAAGAACTCACGAACCAACTGCTTGGCAGTGGTCGCGGCTGTGTAATCTGGGACTGGATATGCTTCTGTCCACCTGGACAAAGCGCATACAACTACAAGGACATACTTGAAACCTCGACATCGCTCCATCTGAATATAATCCATCTGGAGGACTTCAAAAGGGTGGTCAGGGGGCTGGAATCCACCTTGTTCCACCGGGACACTTTTACCTGGATTAAACTGACAACATATCATACAGGTACGGACTTTCTGCTTGGCTGCAGCTCGTAAATGCTTGTTGAACCAAATGTTCTGGATACTGTCTAACATAGCTTTTTCTCCTAAATGTGCTGGA